>NC_091073.1:64272500-66772500 GCF_032405125.1 Capricornis sumatraensis | reverse complement strand
GAGTTGGGTGAAAATGTAAGGCAAGTAAATCACAGATTAACTTAATAATAATTTCAGATGCCTAAAAAAAGTTTACCATAAAATATACATCCCCTAAAGAATAAAAATTTAAGAATGACAAATAAACCTAATAAACCACAATGCAGAGCTAACAGTAAATGACAAATCCTTATATTTTGAAATTTCATTTACCATTAATATGCATATAGGGTCAATTGTACTGGATAGTGATAGCACTTGTCATTTTAAGAGAGTTAACTACGATAATCCCTTGTTAAGTTTGAAGCAACTTCATCAGCAGATAGGGTTCTAACTGGAGAGTACTAGATATGGTAAATTTCAGGGGAGATTATTGCATGATACACTCATCTATCTTCTATCCAAACAGAAAGTGCTAAAAATCAAAAGTTAAATTCATGTACTGCTTTCTATTCCCTAAACAAATTAGCTGATAGGAATTTATCTTTGAAAAGAGCCATCATTTGAGGCATTAGCCTTAAAATAGACAGAAACACTGTACATTAGGGATGTGGTCCATATATGTTCTAGAAGATGAAAAGATAGAGAATTTTTATCATATTCTTTATATAAGAAAAACTATAAAGATATCAAATCACACCTTAATTTTAGTGTCTAATTATAAATAAAACTTTGAGTTCTATACTTCAAAGTTGAGGACAGACTGTTCATATTTACATTTATAATGAATCAATAACTTGCTAAACAAATTATTTGTATTTTAACCAAAACATAAATAACTACTTAACATAATTTTTTCCAAGAAGGTTTAGTCACCATTCATTAATGTACTTTTTTCTTAGTGGGCTGAAAAAAATCTACAGGATTTTAGTACTGACTCTGCCAATAACTAGCTGGGGACTTTGAAGAAGGTACTCAGCCTCCATAAAATATAGAGGTTTCATTTTAAAAGAGATGGTTTCAAAGTCTTCTCCAACTATGCATTTACAGAACTTTTAATGTTCTAACTAGAAAGTACTTACATGGTCTGAAACACCTAAAATTTTAGACGTCAGAAATTTCAAAATGATTGTTCCAAAAAACCAAGCACTACCTTGAATTACCTAGAAAATAAACAAAATAGATAGAAGTCAGAAGACTAAAAAGCCCTTTCTCTTGGAAATTATTAATAACAAACATTCTAATAACAAGTCCTAAGTGAAAGGGAAACACAAACTTGAAGAATTTTTTTTTAAAATAAGGTAATGAAAACTACATACTAGAAACTAAGGAATGTATGTAAACAGTGATCAGAAGAAAATGCATGGCCTCAAAAACTTTTATCAATAAAAATATGGGGGAGAATGGATACATGTATATGTATGGCTGAGTCCCTTTGCTGTTCCACTGAAACTATCACAACATTGTTAATCAGCTATATCCCAATGCAAAATAAAAAGTTTGTAAAAATTAGAGTAAAAATAAATGAAAAGCCTGACTCAAACATCTAGACAAAAAAACAACAAAAGAAAAACACATGAAAGGAAATACTCAAGAGAAAAACAGTCAATTATATTTATACCTATGTGTATCCATTTTGTTGTCCTTTATTTCTTCTGAGTGTTCTAAGAGTCTTTCATCATTTACTTCCTGCTTCAAGGACTTCCATTTAAGGGTTGCTCTACTAAAAACAAATTCTTAGTTTTCCTTCATCTGAGAATATGTTTTACTTTCCTCTTCATTCCAAAAAGACACTTTCCCTGTATATATAAATTATCTTTCACAATTCTTTCCAGCATTTTTCAAATGCTGTGTCCCATCCTTCTGGCTCCCATAGTTATAGAAAAGAAGTCTGGTATGATTGAAATCTGTTTGGACCTAAAGGTAATGTCCCATTTCTCCCTATATGTTTTCAAAACATTTTCTTTGCCTTTAGTTTGCAGCAGTTTATGATTGTGCCTTGACATGGATTTTGTTAGCTTTACCCTACTTTGGATTCAGTTTATATACATATATATATATATATATATATATATATATATATATATATATATATATATATATATATATATATATACACACACACATACATACATACACATACACATGCATATGGCTACTTTTGAGTTGCTAATCTTTTCTTTTGTATTTTAGATCCATGGAGTAATTTTTAGTATAGATGGAATTTAAAAATCTGTGTTCGTGAGTAAAGTGAAGTTGAAAGTGAAGTTGCTCAGTCATGTCCGACTCTTTGTGACCTCATGGACTATAGCCTACCAGGTTCCTCTGTCCATGGGATTTTCCAGGCAAGAACACTGGAGTGGGTTGCCATTTCCTTCTCCAGGAGATCTTGCCAACCCAGGGATTGAACCCAGGTCTCCCTGAGTGTTCATGAGTAAACCCAGGCTTAATCATACTGTTCTTGCCTGACCTTCAGTTCAGTTCAGTCGCTCAGTTGTGTCCGACTCTTTGCGACCCCATGAACTGCAGCACGCCAGGCCTCCCTGTCCATCACCAACTCCCAGAGTTCACTCAAACTCACTCCATCGAGTCAGTGATGCCATCCAGCCATCTCATCCTCTGTTGTCCCCTTCTCCTCCTGCCCCCAATTCCTCCCAGCATCAGAGTCTTTTCCATTGAGTCAGCTCTTCGCATGAGGTGGCCAAAGTATTGGTGTTTCAGCTTTAGCATCAGTCCTTCCAATGAATACCCAGGACTGATCTCCTCTAGAATGGACTGGTTGGATCTCCTTGCAGTCCAAGGGACTCTCAAGAGTTTTCTCCAACACCACAGTTCAAAGCATCAATTCTTCAGCACTCAGCTTTCTTCACAGTCCAACTCTCACATCCATACATAACTTCTGGAAAAACCATAGCCTTCTTGACTAGACGGACCTTTGTTGGCAAAGTAATATCTCTACTTTTCAATATGCCATCTATGTTGGTCACAACTTTCCTTCTAAGGACTAAGCGTTTTTTAATTGCATGGCTGTAATCACCATCTGTGGTGATTTTGGAGTCCAAAAAAATAAAGTATGACACTGTTTCCCTATCTATTTCCCATGAAGTGATGGGACCAGATGCCATGATCTTAGTTTTCTGAACGTTGAGCTTTAGATTACTAGTAAGATTTTGTTTTCCTTTTTGTAAGGATTTACATTCTTTATGATACACAAAGAGTTCCCCTTGGGTTTTGAGTAAATTTCAGCATAAGCTCAGTTCAATATTTACCTTGCAACTAAAAACTGAGGTCTCCTATTAAGCACTGAGTTTGCTCCTATTGAGGAAAACTCTAAGTGAATCACTTAGGCCTAAAAGTACTTGTTTAGGCTTTATGTCATAAATATTTATCTTTCTAAAGATACACAGAAGCTAAAAATAGAGAATACCTAGTACCTAGCAAGGGGAAAAAGAGTCTTTCTTCCAACTAACCACATGATGGTAAAGAATATTAAAATTAGGATTTGATCACTCATAAGTGACAATTTTCCTATACATTGTTTTACTATCATTCAACTCAAAAACATAAGGATTTCCTTGTTTTAAAATTTCCCAATTATGACAGAATAAGATATGCAACATAATCTTTATTCCATAGGCATGTAAGAATTACTTGGGTAATAAAATAGATGTTTTCATAAAAAAAAAAAGTGTCAGTTCAAAACAGTTTTGCCTTTTCTTTTACTCTTTTCAAAAAAAATTAGCCATATAAAGGGAGAATATCTTTTATGCTGTTTAGATGACTATGATGGTTCATTTCTCCCTTTTGCAAGAGACTGGTGGTATTAATTATATCAGTTTAAAAACATACATATAAGCTGAATATTCATAATATCTTTTCTCTGATTCAGATTTTTGTTTCTTTGAAATTCTTGAGTTGAAAGCTTTTTATTCTTTCTGATCTAAAACTGAAAATATACAAGACAATAAACTCTCCTCTGAGCACAATGTTGGCAGAATCCCCTAAATATCCACAGGCACTGCTGATTTGCTGTCATTTTACAATGATTTGTAATTAAAATTTTGCTTTTCTTTTGAGTTCAATTATTATATAAAAATCTTAAAATTTTCTTTTGATATCTTGGTTTAATCTTTTAAAAAACAGGCATTGACAATTTTTCTAAAATAAAATAAACTCATACATCATACATTAGAAAGGTAATGTAATTCAATAACTTAAGTGTATTTTCATCATGGTTATGGGAGAATGCTTCCAGTAATGAGAAACTGGCAACTCATCCCATTTTGTTCATTTGCATTCTGAGTAGATATTTACCTTTTATTTTCCAGTTTTACCATAACAATATATAATATGTAATCACACAGTTCTTCTATATGGCAGATTTTATTTTTTAGAAAGAGTACATTAAAGACCCAGAGAAAAAGAATGTTATCTGCCTGATATTATAAGAGGTAAGTCATCACAACACCTACCTAATAAAATACTTACTTTACTTTGTAACATAACACACAAGTATAAAGGTGACCTGGGCCACTCATGTGTACATTTGGGGACAAGTGAAACAAAGACCAGGTAGTGGCTGAGTTGAAATTAAAAAGGGACTGTGAGATTGTAAGGAAAATGTTAAAAAGACAAAGATAATAAGAATCTAAAGATGGAAAATGAAGGAAAGATTGATGATGAATAAATGCAGAAAAAACAAACAGGGACAGCAGGGACAGAACTACAGACTGAGTTATGTTGAAGAGAAGGTTACTAAGTCTAAAGAAAAAAAAAAAAAACCTCAAAGCAAATAGAAAAAAAAATTAAAAGCCAGGTAGTAGGGGTATAGCAGAATGAAAAGTAAAGAACAAGGGCCTGAAAGTAGTGCTGAAATAAATGAACTAACTTCTTGAAAAGGACTTGTAGGTGTTGCTAAGGATTATTTCCCACCTTGTGAAAGTAGCTTTAGTATTTGTTAACTATAAATCATTCAATTCTTAAAGTACATTATTTGTATTCAGTTTATAGAAATAAAGAAGGATTTGAAGAAATTGTGGTAAAAATGTTGAACCTTACCCAAAAGTAGAGTTCAGATACTCCAAATCTTTGAATTTTATTTCTCTTTAGAATTATCACCTAAAATGCATATAAAATAAAATAATTAAATAAAATTAACATTTATACTTTATATGAATGATACATTTCAAAAATCATGTAGCCAACCCCTTCTACCTTGGTTATCACCAGACATTTTCCTTCATTGTTGATTTTTCTGAATTTGGACATGGAAAATTTTGAGGGGTGTGACAGCCAAATGCTTTCTCTGCCAAAAAGTTGACTCTAGCATCAAGTTAATTCCTCACTAAGTTACTTGGGATGTTTTATGTATGAAAACTCCTCTGAGGAGGCAGATGGTGCAGGAAAGGTACATTCCATGCAAGTGTACACATAAGTTACCCAGCAAAAGGAGAATTCTTCCTCTCCAAACTGCCACATATTTTAAAATGTTAAAAAATATGTCTAACTGAATTTATAAGAAAGAAAAGATACTTATCGGGTGCCAAGGAAAGGAGGTGATTTTTAAAAACTAAACCATTAATTAGGAGAGAACCTATGACAGTTTTTAAGGAGGTCTGTAGACCAGAGATACAGGGTTACAAATGTGAGCTTATATTAAAAGGGAGGGCAGCAGAAGTGAATTGAAGCAATGTAAGGTTAAGACTCATGCAGACAGCTGGGATCCTCAAAATCCCTGGGATCCTTGATGCTATCAACTAAATATTTATATATCCCTGTACAAATCCATATGTTGAAATGATAATCTCAAATGCAACATATTTAGATGTGGAAACTTTGTGAGGTAATTATATAACATTATGAAAGTGGGAACTTCATAGATGGGCTTAATGCCTTTCTAAGAAAAGACATAAAGAAAATCCCTTTATCCATCATGGGAGGACAAAGGAGATATCTGTCTATAAATCAAAAAGAAAGCTCTTACCATGAACTAAATCAGGTGACATCTTGATCTTGCACATTCCAGCATTTAGAATTGTAAGAAGTAGATTTCTACAAAAGCTACCCCGTCTGGTATTTTTATTATAGTAGTCTAAACTGACAAAGATGTACAGGGACTAGGAATACTTCTACTACTGTCTCTGCAAGTTGGTAAGGTATTTGTTTATTCTCAAGTTGGTATTGAAAAACAAAGGCTCCAATGAGAAACAAATCTTAGGCCTGTGTATTGTTTAGATCTGGAGGAGAATTTTCTATCATCTATTTGGTCCAAGATGAACCAGACTTCCTGAACTTCCAACAACAGAAAAATATAAATGTACCATATTATACAATGCAAAATTGCTTGTAAATGGAAAATACAAGAAATAAACCAAGTGCCCAGACATAGGACAGTGGTTAAATTATCTATAGAATATGCAGAAGGGAATACTTACTATGAAATTATAAGGAAGGTTGAAGATCTCTATCCAGGAAAGGTTACTAAGTGATACCCAGGATAGGTTGATAAATCAAAAATGCAAAAGACTATAGTATGCTACCTTTCATGTAATTAAGAGGGGTTATGATTAAATATATATGTAATATTTATTAGTGCAAAAAAGAAAAAAGTAAATGGGTAAACTAGAAAACCAATGAGCTATCAGAAATAGGGAGGGGACATCCCTGGTGAAGTCCCTGTGGTTAAGAATCTACACTGCAATGCAGGGGACGCAGGTTCAGTCCCTGGTTAGGGAACTAAGATCACATGTGCCTCAAAGCAACTGGGCCTCCTCGCCACAAATGGACAGTCCGTGTGCCACAATGAAAGATCCCACATTATGCAATGAAGATCCTAGGACCCAACACAGCCAAATAAATAAATATTTTTTTAAAAGAAATAGGCAGGACCAAAGTAAAAAGAAAAGTGGAGAGAATGAGGTGGAAGGGAGGAGAGAGAGTGGTATTTTCTGAGTATAAGATGTATATTTCTTATTCCTAGAAACATGGTACTTTTCACCACAAAAATAATTAAAATCAATCAAGAGGGAACTTTCTCCTGTGGTCAAAGTTGGTACAACAGGAAAGAAATTTACTTTCCCATCTTTAACAACTAAACACAAGCAAAATAGGTAAGAGACTACTATGAACAATTAAATGTCAATGTATTATATTATTTAAAAAAATGGATCCATTTCTAGAAGCATATAATCTACCAAGACAGAATCATGAAGGAAGAAAAACTCTGATCACATTATAACTAGTAAGGATATTGAATCATATTCAAAAATCTCTCAAAAAACAAAAGAGGGACCAGTGGGCTTTACTGGTGAATTCTGCCAAATATTTCAAGAAGAACTAATGTCAATCCTTCTCAAACTCTTCGAAAAAACTGAAGAGAAAGGAATAATTCCAAACATATTGTATAAGGTCAGCATGTTTCTGATACCAAAGTTAGACAAGGCCACTACAAGAAAACAAAACTATAGACGAATATCCCAGATGAACACAGATGCGAAAGTTCTTATCAAAATATTATCAAACCAAATTTATCATCACATTAAAGGATCAAGGTCAAGTGAGAATTACCTTTGAAATGCTAGGATGGTTCAACGTAACAAGCGATAAAAATCACATAATCATTTCAATCAATGCAGAAAAACATTTGATAAAATCTGACACCCTTTCATGATAAAAACTCTCAACAAACTAAAGGGAAATTATCTCAACATAATTAAAATCATATTTGAAAATCCCATTGCTAACATCATACTCAATAGTGAAAAACTAAAAGCTTTCCTCTAAGATCAGGAACAAGGAAAATGTAAAATTATCTCTGTTCACAGATGGCATCATCTTAAATGTAGAAGACACTAAAGATTCTATACACACACACAGTGTTAGAACTAATAAGTTCTGCAAAGTAGCAGGGTACAAACTCAATAAAGAAACTATGTTGTATTTCTATACATTAACAATGAACTACCTAAAAAGGAAATTAAGAAAATAATGCTATTCACAATAGCCTAAAAATTATAAAATAGTAAGGAGAAACATAACCAAAGAGGTGAAAGGTTTATACACTGAAAACACTGTTGAAAGAAATTAAAGAAGACACAAATGGAAAGACTGTAGCTGTCTTTCTCTGTCTGACTTATTTCACATAGTATTATGTCAAGGTTTACCCATGTTGTCACAAATGGTAGGAAAATCTTTAGCTACTATTTCCAGTGCCTTTCATAGAGCCAGACTGATATCTAATATTATAATATATTCCTTTCATATGAAGGACCTTCTTTAATATTTCTTTTAGTGTAAAACTGCTGGTTATAAACTCTTTGTTTTGCCTTCATTCTTGAAAGACATGTTTGCTGAATACAGAATTGTAGATAGCCTTTTTAAGTATTTTAAAGATGTTGCTTGACTGTTTTATTGCTTGTATTTTTTTCTTATGCAAAATCTGACATCCTTACTCTCTGTTCTTCTATATTTAATATGTCTTACTTCTCTTGCTGCTCTTAATATTTTACCACTGACCTTGAACAAACTGATAATATGCCTTACTATATAGCTTTATGTTTCTTGTACTTGAGATTCATTGAAATCCTTCATCCAGAAGATCGTAATTTTCATCAAATTTGGAAAATTTTTGGTCATGATTTCTTCAAATATTTTTCTACCTCCTCCCAACTCCACTGATTTAGACATGTACTTTTCATATATAAACGGTAACTGGGGGATTAGAAGATCAGAATTTTGCAATCCTTATTGAATTAATGAATCTGGTACTAAGCACTGGAGGCTGTGATCATAAAAAGAGAGGTACCAGATAATAAGTGCTTTCTGCTTAAAGAACAATACTATAGACTTGCCAAAGGTATTAAACTTGAACATGTCTAAGCTTTAGATTCAAGTATTAATACAGAAGACAAAGAAGATGTAAAGCTGCCTCATAATGACTCAGAGAGTTAAATCTAGATCACAGAACCCTTCACATGTTCAATGACCCAGGTTTTTCAACAAATAAATATTCCAGGAAGAAAACATGGAGACATATTAGAAGCCTGTAGATTAAAAACAGAAGCTTGATAAAATTATAAGGAAAAGCTTGGAGTGATCAAGTGATCTTGACCATAGCCAAGATAGATGCTACTGTTTTAGAGCTCCTCTAGGTCACGTGAAGGGCTTCTCGAATGGTTGAAAAAGTTCTGGCTTTGATGTGATGGTATTTTAAGGATGTATAACAGTCCTTAAAAACAGTATTATTAATACTTATCAGTATTAGTCAGTATATGAAATATTGGTTTTATAAAGTTTTCTACATCTGCTATATTTTAAAATAAAAAAGGTTTTCAGAAAAAGAGGTGGATGAGCAGAATATAGCAAGTTCTCTACTCTGTAATGCTGAAAATGTTGGGCAAAATGCTGAAAAGAGCCTGTGGTTTTTGGAGATAGAAAGAGGAGAGCTTACTCACTGTGCCGCAAAAAAAAAAAAAAAGTATGGGGAGATAAAAATGTTAAAAACCTAAATTTCAAGAATGTGTGTGTGTGTGTGTATAACTGAGTCACTTTGCTCTACAGCAGAAATTGGCGAAACATTGTAAAACAACTATACTTCAACTTTGAAAAGTGGGGGAAAAAACCTTAAATCTCGAAGATTCAATCAATGCACCATATATGGAAAAGTGCTGTATTTTGGTATTTCTGTATTATCATTTTCTGATCATTGTGGAAAGGGAATATCCCAGGAAAATTCCAGTGAAGGAGAACATTCCAGGTACTGGCATATGAACATCAAAAGTGTGACTATAAGGTAATAAAACTGATTTACTGAACCGCCATTCCAAATACAACTTCAAATGAGAGTTATTCCATGAAAGTAAGTTACATGAGGAGACTATACACTTATTCTAATTTATGTTGCCATTGCTCAAAACAGTTTGGAACTCCTCTTTATAAACTTTATAATTCAGAGTTTATTTCCTTATGGGTGCAAGAAAATTGGTCTTATCACTATTGTCACACCATATTTTTATCAAGATCTGTATTATCCAGTCCAATCACCCACCTTAGTCACAAGACTTTGGTCGTTTCCAAAAATCAAATCCACCCTTGAAAGACGAAGATTTGCCACCATTGAGGATATTCAAAAGAATGTGCCACAGTCTGTGAAGGCAATTCAGAGGAATTCCAAAAATGCTCTGGGCAATGGCAGTGTCACTGCAATAAGTATTTAGCCTACTGAAGTGACTTAGAAGGAAATAAATAATTTTTATCATAAATTATGGCATATTTTAAAAAGTAAGTCATTACTTTATTATTTAAAAAATAGTTACTGGGGTATTGGCTTAAAAAGGTAAACCTTTCTTATATTATTTTTTAAGGATGAGATAAAGAAAAGCATTATCTCAGAAAAACTTTTCTTGTGAGTAATAATCCAGAAAGGGCCCTATTTGTTCTTGTTAATTGTTGTTGTGCTCAGTCTTGTCCGACTCTTGGTGACTTCATAGACTATAACCCATTAGGCTCCTCTGTCCATGGAATTTTTCAGGCAAGAATACTGGAGCAGGTTGCCATTTCCTACTCCAGGGGATCTTCCCAACCCAGGGATTGAACCCACATCTTTTGCATCTCCTGCATCAGCAGGCAGATTCTTTATCCCTAGTGCCACTTGGGAAACCCATTTATTCTTTCTAACCTACATTAAACGGTTAAAATTGCTATTTGAAGGTAAAGAAAAATCTTTATGAGTTTAACAAACACTCACCAACGTTATTACCAGAGATGAAGAATAGTAAGAAGATAAATACATTGGATTTCCAAACATGAATACAAAACAAAGGAAAACTGAAATCTGAAAATTGAATAAATACATTTTATAGTTATTAGATAAATATCATAATGCATACTTTGTCTACAAGGATACAGTCATTTCTAATATAAACTTTATTTGCATAGAATATTAATAAATAGATCTTGACCAAAGTGATAACAATTTCAACACACTGACAGGCTCTAAGTACCTTCAACACCATAAATATTATATAATAGAATTTAATTTTTTTCTCATTTGCAACCTGGCACAAAGGAAAAACAATTATTTCTACTGATTTAATAATGGAATGATATCAAAAGAAAGACTCAGTTATAAGTATTAGTTTTCTAATCTGAGTTTTGTTAAACTACTTAAGGACTTCTCTCAATAAGGAAGTTTTATTTTACATTCTTAGTAAAGATTTTCATTTTTTATTTTCTTAAAGGAGATGTGTTTGGAAACTAATAAAAACATTAATGGAAAAACATTTACAGTCATGCAAAGTATTAAAAAATCTCAGGTCTCAGAGAGAAAAGGCAGTTTCAAAAGTAGCAACAATAATAATAAAACAAAAAATTTTTAAGTTTCATTGAGTATAAAACATCTGCAGTCTAGTTGAAAGCAGAGTTACTCTAATATGTCATTCAGTTATCCTTCTAATATTATCAGCATCATATGTATTAAACACTACCTGAGAGGAGGTAAATAAAACAGTCAGTTATTTTATAAACTCTGAAATCTTATTTCAATATATGACTTATAAGTATTTAAAACTTTACCATGTTCGCATGAATTATCTTTTGAAACTTGTTTGGCTCAATGTACCCCACAATATACATAGGAAATAATGAGGCTATCTGAAATAAAAACATAAAAAAGCAGAAGTGAAAAAATGTAGAAAAGCATTTCCGTATTCATTAGCAAAGTAATTGTAAGAGGACAGTCATATTTCTAATAATTAAAGTCAGAATAATGTGAACCAACCTCCTCACTAATGACTGGAACAGCTCAAAAAAATACTAAAACTACTTGTATGAAAGGCTTCCCAGTGACTCAGTGATAAAGAATCTGCTTGCCAAGCAGGAGATATGGGTTCAGTTCCTGGCTTGGGAAGATACCCTGGAGAAGAAAATGGAAACCCACTTCAGCATTCTTGCCTGGGAAATCACATGGACAGAGGAGCCTGGCAGGCTACAGCCCATTGGGTTGCAAAAGAGTCAGACACGACTTGGCAACTAAACAACAACAACCTGTATGAAAGCCACAGACTACTAATAAGGCATAAAAGAATTAGGAAGCTAAGAGCAGAGAAAAGATAGAAATCTACACAGATGAGCATGACATTTTGGGTCACTTTTCTTCCAGAGGCATCTGTCAACTCCATCAGTAGCAGATGCCTGCCAGCTGAGAGGCAGTTGAGAGGTTTCTAATACTCAACAGTCAGGTAATCCCAAAAGTGAGATCCCTGCTAAGTCCTTAAGATTTGGTTTGGGACTTCGAAGAGTTATACTGCAAGTGTGAGTGCTCAGCCACTCAGTCATGTCTGACTCTTTGCAACCCCATGGCCTGCAGCCCCCAGTGTTCCTCTGACCTGATATTCTCCAGGCAAGGATACTGGAGTGGGTTGCCATTTCCTCCTCCAGAGGATCTTCCTGACAAAGGGATTGAACTCATGTCTCCTGTGTCTCTGCATTGGCAGGTGGATTCTTTACCGCTAAGCTACCTGGGAAGCCCCTAGATAACAGGCAACCAGAAATCAAAGCATCCCTCCTAAATACCGAATCCCATCTTTGAATTATCTCATTCTCTGATTGCAGGAGTATGATTAAAGATTGTTAGTCCCTGTATTTGCCTGCTGGAAGAAAATTTACTTTTCTCTGAAAGAAGTGAATATCATCTTAGTCTCAAATAACTCTATTGAACTCAAATTGTTCATGTACAATGTCCAATACCATATCAAAACTAATCAGATGTAGGAGGAGATATGACATTATCACTAAGACAACAGAAACAGATCTAAGAAGAATCCAAATCTAGTTCAGGGGTCAGCAAACTTTTTATGGAAAAAGCCAGATAGTAAATGTATTATGATTTATAGGCCACATGCAGACTCAACTCTATATTCTTCTATGTTTTTTAAACATTATAAAAATGTAAAAACTACTCTTAGCTCACAAATCATTCAAAAACATGTCTGGTATCATCAGACACAGACTCTACGTTTCACATATGCACACAAATAATACAGAAGATTGAAAATTCCAGGAGGGTACTGAAAGCCATAAAAAATAAAATAAAAATGTACAACTAGTATTACAATAATCAATAATAAGAAGTCAAAGATGGGTTTAAAAGCAGGTGAAACACATGCAAACAAACAAGTGATTAAATTGGAAGATACATCAGAAGAAAGCATTAAGTGACAAAAGGATGAATGAACAACATATGAAAGAACATAAGAGATGTAAAACATACAGTGTAAAGATCATAATTTACATCTCAGAAAGGGTTGAGGGATTTATACTTAAAAGACATTATACCTGAGAAGTTCCCAAAATCTACAGAAAAAAAAAAATCAAGCCCTGATTCATAACTAACCCACAGCAAAGGCTAAATTATAACAAATAAAACCTAACCACACTTAGACATGTCGTAGTAAAAACTGCTTATAACCAAAAGCAAAGAGTAAACACTTAAATAGAGTATGAAACTGACTTTAAGACTTACTATAAAGTTTCTGTAATCAAGACATCATGGTACTGGAGAAAAAATAAACAAACTGACCAAAGGAATAAAATAGAGAATTCCAAAACAGATCCATGCAATCACAGGCAACTGCGCTTTGACAACAGAGCAAAGGTAATTCAATGGAGAAATGACAGTCTTTTCAGTAAAATGTGCTGGAAGACTTGGACATGCATGTATTAAAAAAAAAAATCTAGATCTACACATTACGTCTTTCAAAAACTGACATAAATTTATCTTAGATTTAAATGTAGAACACAGACTAAAAAACTTCTAAAAGATAATACAGGAGAAAGTCAAGGCGATCTTGTTTAAGGATGAGTTTTTAGATAGACAAGCACAAGCATGATTCATGGGAAAAAACTGATAAACTGAACTTCCTTAAAATTAAAAATTCCAGCTCCACAAAAGACACTATAAAAAAACTAAAAGACAAGCCAGGTGTTTTGAGAAAATCATTACATAACTCATATCTAATAAAGGTCTAGCATATAAATACTAAGAACTCTCAAAACTCAGAAATAAGAAAACAAATAACCCAATTTAAAAGTGGGCAAAATATCAGAACAAATACCTAATCAAAGAAGATATGCAGAGGGCAAATAAGCACATATAAAGATGAGAAAGACAATACTACATTAGGGAACGGTGATTCAGAAAAACAAGATACTGCTACACACCTATTAGAGTGGCTGAAATTCAAAAACTTGACACAACTGGCAATTTCTTACAAAATCAATCTTACCATACAGTCCATCAATCACAATCCTGGGCACTTACCGAATTGAGCCGAAATCTTTTGCCCACTCAAAAGCTTCACATGATTTTTTATAGAATCCCAAATCATGTTATTTGGTGACTAGTCATGATCTTTTCAAGAGGTGAAAGGATAAACAAACCGTGGTACATTCAGACAACGGAATATTATTCATCAGTGAAAAGAAACAAGCTATCATTTCATGAAAAAACATGAAGGAACCTAAAATACATATGGCTAAGTGAAAGAAGACAGTCTAAAAAAGTGACATGAGATGCGGTCCTAAGATGGCGGCGGAATAGGACAGGGAGACCACTTTCTCCCTCACAAATTCATCAAAAGAACATTTCAACGCTGAGTAAATTCCACAAAACAACTTCTGAATGCTGGCAGAAGACATCAGGCACCCAGAAAAGCAGATCATTGTCTTCAAAAACAGTGAACCTCTCTGGGTGTCCCTCAATGTGGAGAAACTTTTAATCTTTAACCTAGATATTTTATCATTGGTGCTGTATAGATGGAGAAGTCTTGAGGCTACTATAAAATAAAACTGAAAATCAGAAGCAGGAGGCTTAAGTCCAAAGCCTGAGAACATCAGAGAACTCCTGAATCCAGGGAACATTAATCGACAGGAGCTCATCAAACGCCTCCATACCTACACTGAAACCAAGCACCACCCAAGGGCCAACAAGTTCCAGAGCAAGACATACCATGCAAATTCTCCAGCAACACAGGAACACACCCCTGAGCTTCAATATACAGGCAGCTCAAAGTTACTCCAAAACCATTGACATCTCATAACTCATTACTGGACACTTCATTGCACTCCAGAGAGAAGAAATCCAGCTCCACCCACCAGAACTCCAACACAAGCTTCCCTAACCAAGAAACCTTGACAAGCCACTGATACAACCCCACCCACAGCGAGGAAACTCCATAATAAAGAGAACTCCACAAATTTCCAGAATACAGAAAGGCCACCCCAAATGCAGCAATATAACCAAGATGAAGAGACAGAGGAATACCCAGCAGGTAAAGTAACAGGACAAATGTCCACCAAACCAAACAAAGGAGGAAGAGATAGGGAATCTACCTGATAGAGGATTCCAATTAATGATAGTGAAAATGATCCAAAATCTTGAAATCAAAATGGAATCACAGATAAATAGCCTGGAGACAAGGATTAAGAAGATGCAAGAAAGGTTTAACAAGGACCTAGAAGAAATAAAAAAAGAGTCAATATATAATGAATAATGCAATAAATGAGATCAGAAACACTCTGGAGGCAACAAATAGTAGAATAACGGAGGCAGAAGATAGGATTAGTGAAATAGAAGACAGAATGGTAGAAATAAATGAATCAGAGAGGAAAAAAGAAAAACGAATTAAAAGAAATGAGGACAATCTCAGAGACCTCCAGGACAATATGAAACGCTCCAACATTCGAATCATAGGAGTCCCAGAAGAAGAAGATAAAAAGAAAGACCATGAGAAAATCCTTGAGGAGATAATAGTTGAAAACTTCCCTAAAATGGGGAAGGAAATAATCACCCAAGTCCAAGAAACCCAGAGAGTCCCAAACAGGATCAACCCAAGGCGAAACACCCCAAGACACATATTAATCAAATTAACAAAGATCAAACATAAAGAACAAATATTAAAGGCAGCAAGGGAAAAACAACAAATAACACAAAAGGGGATTCCCATAACGATAACAGCTGATCTTTCAATAGAAACTCTTCAGGCCGGGAGGGAATGGCAAGACATACTTAAAGTGATGAAAGAAAATAACCTACAGCCCAGATTACTGTACCCAGCAAGGATCTCATTCAAATATGAAGGAGAAATCAAAAGCTTTACAGACAAGCAAAAGCTGAGAGAATTCAGCACCACCAAACCAGCTCTCCAACAAATGCTAAAGGATATTCTCTAGACAGGAAACACAAAAAGGGCGTATAAACCTGAACCCAAAACAAAGTAAATGGCAACGGGATCATACTTATCAATAACTACCTTAAACGTAGATGGGTTGAATGCCCCAACCAAAAGGCAAAGACTGGCTGAATGGATACAAAAACAAGACCCCTATATATGCTGCCTACAAGAGACCCACCTCAAAACAAGGGACACATACAGACTGAAAGTGAAGGGCTGGAAAAAGATATTCCACGCAAATAGAGACCAAAAGAAAGCAGGAGTAGCACTACTCATATCCAATAAAATAGACCTTAAAACAAAGGCTGTGAAAAGAGACAAAGAAGGCCACTAAATAATGATCAAAGGATCAATCCAAGAAGAAGATATAACAATTATAAATATATATGCACTCAACATAGGAGCACCACAATATGTAAGACAAATGCTAACAAGTATGAAAGGGGAAATTAACAATAACACAATAATAGTGGGAGACTTTAATACCCCACTCACACCTATGGGCAGATCAACTAAACAGAAAATTAACAAAGAAATGCAAACTTTAAATGATACAATAGACCAGTTAGACCTAATTGATATCTATAGGACATTTCACCCCAAAACAATGAATTTCACCTTTTTCTCAAGTGCTGATGAAACCTTCTCCAGGATAGATCACATCCTGGTCCATAAATCTTGCCTTAATAAATTCAAAAAAATTGAAATCATTCTAAGCATCTTTTCTGACCATAATGCATTAAGATTAGATCTCAATTACAGGAGAAAAACTATTAAAAATTCCAACATATGGAGGCTGAACAATATGCTGCCGAATAACCAACAAATCACAGAAGAAATCAAAAAAGAAATCAAAATATGCATAGAAACGAAGGAAAATGAAAACACAACAACCCAAAACCTGTGGGACACTATAAAAGCAGTGCTAAGAGGAAAGTTCATGGCAACACAGGCATACCTCAAGAAACAAAAAAAAAAGTCAAATAAATAACCTAACTCTACACCTAAAGCAACTAGAAAAGGAAGAAATGGAGAACCCCAGGGTTAGTAGAAGGAAAGAAATCTTAAAAATTAGGGCAGAAATAAATGCAAAAGAAACAAAAGAGACCATAGCAAAAATCAACAAAGCCAAAAGCTGGTTCTTTGAAAGGATAAATAAAATTGACAAACCATTAGCCAGAATCATCAAGAAACAAAGGGAGAAAAAAATCAAATCAATTAGAAATGAAAATGGAGAGATCACAACAGACAACACAGAAATACAAAGGATCATAAGAGACTACTATCAGCAATTATATGCCAATAAAATGGACAACGTGGAAGAAATGGACAAATTCTTGGAAAAGTACAACTTTCCAAAACTGAACCAGGAAGAAATAGAAAATCTTAACAGACCCATCACAAGCACGGAAATTGAAACTGTAATCAGAAATCTTCCAGCAAACAAAAGCCCAGGTCCAGACGGCTTCACAGCTGAATTCTACCAAAAATTTCGAGAAGAGCTAACACCTATCCTACTCAAACTCTTCCAGAAAATTGCAGAGGAAGGTAAACTTCCAAATTCATTCCATGAGGCCACCATCACCCTAATACCAAAACCTGACAAAGATGCCACAAAAAAAGAAAACTACAGGCCAATATCACTGATGAACATAGATGCATAAATCCTTAACAAAATTCTAGCAATCAGAATCCAACAACACATTAAAAAGATCATACACCATGACCAAGTGGGCTTTATCCCAGGGATGCAAGGATTCTTCAATATCTGCAAATCAATCAATGTAATTCACCACATTAACAAATTGAGAAATAAAAGCCATATGATTATCTCAATAGATGCAGAGAAAGCCTTTGACAAAATTTAACATCCATTTATGATAAAACCTCTCCAGAAAGCAGGAATAGAAGGAACATACCTCAACATAATAAAAGCTATATATGACAAACCCACAGCAAACATTATCCTCAATGGTGAAAAATTGGAAGCATTTCCCCTAAAGTCAGGAACAAGACAAGGGTGTCCACTTTCACCACTACTATTCAACATAGTTTGGAAGTTTTGGCCACAGCAATTAGAGCAGAAAAAGAAATAAAAGGATTCCAAATTGGAAAAGAAGTAAAACTCTCACTGTTTGCAGATGACATGATCCTCTACATAGAAAACCCTAAAGACTCCACCAGAAAATTACTAGAGCTAATCAATGAATATAGTAAAACTGCAGGATATAAAATCAACACACAGAAATCCCTTGCATTCCTATACACTAATAATGAGAAAGTAGAAAAAGAAATTAAGGAAACAATCCCATTCACCATTGCAAAGAAAAGAATAAAATACTTAGGAATATATCTACCTAAAGAAACTAAAGACCTATATAGAGAAAACTATAGAACACTGGTGAAGGAAATCAAAGAGGACACTAATAGATGGAGAAATATACCATGTTCATGGATCAGACAAATCAATATAGTGAAAATGAGTATACTACCCAAAGCAATCTACAGATTCAATGCAATCCCTATCAAGCTACCAGCAGTATTTTTCACAGAGCTAGAACAAATAATTTCACAATTTGTATGGAAATACAAAATACCTCAAATAGCCAAAGCAATCTTGAGAAAGAAGAATGGAATTGGAGGAATCAACCTGCCTGACTTCAGGCTCTACTACAAAGCCACAGTCATCAAGACAGTATGGTACTGGCACAAAGACAGAAATACAGATCAATGGAACAAAATAGAAAGCCCAGAGATAAATCCACACACCTATGGACACCTTATCTTCGACAAAGGAGCCAAGAATATACAATGGATTAAAGACAATCTCTTTTAACAACTGGTGCTGGGAAAACTGGTCAATCACTTGTAAAAGAATGAAACTAGAACACTTTCTAACACCATACACAAAAATAAACTCAAAATGGATTAAGATTTAAATGTAAGACCAGAAACTATAAAACTCCTAGAGGAGAACATAGGCAAAACACTCTTTGACATAAATCACAGCAGGATCCTCTGTGATCCATCTCCCAGAATACTGGAAATAAAAGCAAAAATAAACAAATGGGATCTAATTAAAATTAAAAGCTTCTGTACAACAAAGGAAACTATAAGCAAGGTGAAAAGACAGTCTTCAGAATGGGAGAAAATAATAGCAAATGAAGCAACTGACAAACAACTAATCTCAAAAATATACAAGCAACTTATGCAGCTCAATTCCAGATAAATAAATGACCCAATCAAAAAAATGGGCCAAAGAACTAAATAGACATTTCTCCAAAGAAGACATACAGATGGCTAACAAACACATGAAAAGATGCTCAACATCACTCATTATCAGAGAAATGCAAATCAAGATCACAATAAGGTACCATTTCACACCAGTCAGAATGGCTGTGATCCAAAAGTCTACAAGCAATAAGTGCTGGAGAGAGTATGGAGAAAAGGGAACCCTCTTACACTGTTGGTGGGAATGCAAACTAGTACAGCCACTATGGAGAACAGTGTGGAGATTCCTTAAAAAACTGGAAATAGAACTGCCTTATGACCCAGCAATCCCACTGCTAGGCATACACACCAAGGAAACCAGAATTGAAAGAGACACGTGTACCCCAATGTTCATCGCAGCACTGTTTATAATAGCCAGGATATGGAGCAACCTAGAGGTCCATCAGCAGACGAATGGATAAGAAAGCTGTGGTACATATACACAATGGAGTATTACTCTGCCATTAAAAAGAATACATTTGAATCAGTTCTAATGAGGTGGATGAAACTGGAGCCTATTATACAGAGTGAAGTAAGCCAGAAAGAACACCAATACAGTATACTAACACATATTATGGAATTTAGAAAGATGGTAATGATAACCATGTATGCAAGACAGCAAAAGAGACACAGATGTATAGAACAGACTTTTGGATTCTGTGGGAGAAGGAGAGGGTGGGATGATTTGGGAGAAGGCATTGAAACATGTATAATAATATGATATATGAAACAAATTGCCAGTCCAGGTTGGATGCATGAATAGGATGCTTGGGGCTGGTGCACTGGGATGACCCAGAGAGATGATATGGGGAGGCTGGTGGGAAGGGGGTTCAGGATTGGGAACTCATGTATACCCATGGTGGATTCATGTCAATGTATGGCAAAACCAATACAGTATTGTAAAGCAAAAAATAATAATAATAAAATAAAATAAATTTTAAAAAATAAATAAATAAAAATTAAAAAGTGACATATGATTCTAACTATATGACATTTTATTCTGGCTGTATTTTATTTCATTAAAAATTGCAGAGCTCAACTGTGAATTACAGTATTAACATTTCTTGTATTTTAGATGACTGCATTCACAATAACAATTAAGACTGGACCCAGGAATTCTTTTGTTTGGGCCTTTGAAAAGTCCCATGCAACTTAACATTCAGCAGTGATCTGATTATGGATTTGTTGTAGAAGTAGAACAATGATGGATAATTCATTTAAGAATTCCAAAGAGATTTTTATTTCAAGAAGTACCAGTTGGAGATGGTTGATGACTTCCAAGTAACAACCAATTTACCTGAATATAGTTTCCCTGAATTTTGCTTATAACTTAATTGCTTGGAGCTTAAAGTACAGTTTTCTGGAAATGAGGCTATAAATTCAAATCTATTCAATGGATACCAGAGGGCCAATGCTATCTTCACCCCAAAGAAACGTACTTGCTGGTGGTGTGGGAAAAAAGGCAAGGACACAAATGTCTCAGCAAACCTCTTTTCAACACATTATCAAGTGCCTCATGGAGCAAGCTCAAGCAAGGCCATAGAACCTCAGAGTCACAGAATGCATAAATTGTTACAGGTTTATTCTATTGATCAACTACCCAGAACTCTATGATTTAACTTATCAAGAATTCAAAATTATTTTTGCGGAAACTCAATGAGCTACAAGAAAACACAGAAACACAATTCAATAAAATTAGGAAAACAGTATGTGAACAACATGAGAAGATTAACAAAGAGATAAAAATTATTTTAAAAAGAACCAAACAAATTCTGGAACTGAAGAATCCAATCAATGAAATGAAAAATGCAACAGAGTAGCAACATCAGAAGAGACCAAACAGCAGACAAAACAGCGAGTTAGACAGGAACTCCTGAAATACTCTATCAGGGGAGAGCAAAGGAAAAAGCAATGAAAAAACAGTGAAGAAAGCCTATGTGATCTATATGAAAACATTAGATGATCAAACATCAGAATCACTGGAGTTTTATGAGAAGAGAAAGAGAAGAGGTAGAAAGTTTATTTAAAGAAATAACAGTTGAGAACTTCCATACCTACAAAGAAATCTGGACATTCAAGTTCACAAAGCTAATAAATCACCCCATCACTATGACTCAAAAAGACCTTCCCTAAAGCACACCATGATGAAACTGTCAAAAATCAGAGACAGAGAGAACCCCAAAAGCAGCAAAAGAAAAAAAGAAGTTGCCATTACACTATCAACTATCGAAATCAAAACAGTATGGTTCAGGAATAAATAATATACATACCAGCGGAACAGACTGAGTGGCCAGAAATAAACCCATGCATATACAGTCAACTAATATTTGACAAAGAAACCAAGAATACTTAGGGGGAAAGATAGTGTCTTAAATAAATGGTGGCAAGAAAACTGGATATTCACATAAAATTGGACTTTTATCCACATTATTCACAAAAAATAATTAAAATGGATTTTAAAGACTTAAATATAAAACCAGATGCCACAAAACTTTTAGAAGAAAACCTGGGGAATAAGCTCCCTGACCTTGGTCGTTTCAATGATCTTTTGGATTGTAACACCAAAAGCACAAGCAACAAAAGCAAAAATCAACAAGTGAAACTACATCAAACTAAAAAACCTCATGCACATCAAAAAAAAAAAAATGAAAAGGCAACCTATTCAATAAGAGAAAATATCTGCAGAGCATATATTGGGTAAAAGATTAATATCCCAAATGCATAAAGAACTCTACAACTCAATAACAAAAAATGATTAAAAATTGGTAGAAGAAAAATGAATATTTTTTGAAAGAAGACATCCAAATGGCCAACAGGTACACAAAAAGACACTCAACATCACTAAGTATCAGGAAATGAAATCAAATCCTCTATGAGATATCTGCTCACACGTATTAGAATGGCTATAATCAAGAAGACAAAAGAAAACAAATGTTGGTGAGGATGTGGAGGAAAGGGAACACTTGTGATGCACTGTTGAGAAGTTCAGTCACTCAGTCGTGTCTGACTGCGATGCCATGGACTGCAGCACGCCAGGATTCCCTATCCATCACCAACTCCCAGAGCCTACTCAAACTCATGTCCATTGAGTCAGTGATGCCATCCAACCATCTCATCCTCTGTTGTCCCGTTCTCCTGTCTTCAATCTTTCCCAGGATCAAGGTCTCTTCCAATGAGTCAGTTCTTTGCATCAGGTGGCCAAACTATCAGAGTTTCAGCTTCAGCATCAGTCCTTCCACTGAATATTCAGGACTGATTTCCTTTAGGATTAACTGGTTGTACTGCTTGCTCTGTTAGTAGAAATGCAAACTGGTGGAGCCACTATGGAAAACATTATGGAGGTTCCTCAAAAAATTTAAAATACAACTACCATACGAGCCAGCAATCCCACTTCTGGTACATATTCCAAAGGAAATGAAAACAGAATATTGAAGACATCCCTGCACATCTATATTCACAATAGCCAAGGTATGAAAACAACCTAAGTGTCCATCAATAGATGAATGGATAAAGAAGAAGTGTATACACACACACACACTATGGAGTAATACTCAACCATGAGAAAGAAGGAAATCCTGACATTTGCGACAACACAGATGAACCTTGAGGGCATTATACTAAGTGAGAGAATTCAGATAAAGACTAGGTTGGCCAAAAAGTTTGTTTGGTTTCTGGTAACTTCTCACAGGAAAAAAAACAAACAAATTTTCTGGCCAACTCAACACTTCATATCACCTTATATGGAATCTAAAAAAGCCAAACTTGTCAAAATAGAGAGTAGAATGTTGACTGGGGGCTTGGGGGTAGGGGAATGAGGGAGATGTTGGACAAAGTGTATAAATTTGCAACTAGAAGATGAATCGCGGAGTCAGACACAACTGAGCGAGACTGAACTGAGAAGATGAATAAGTCCTGGAGATCTAATGTACTGCATAGTTATTACACTCAGTACTATACTAGATAAGTCACAGTTGCTAAGAGACTAGATCTTAAATGTTCTCACCACAAAAATGAAATAATAATTATGTGACTTGATAGAGGTGTTAACACTATGATACTAATCAGGTGATAATCATATTGTAATACAATAATGTATCAAATCAACACACTGTACACTTTACAAAATGTTAATAACAGCTCAATAAAAAATTAAAAAAAAAGTCTAGTTCATCTTTTGAATGGATAAAAAATCATTAAGGCAATATCAAAATTACCCAAGGAACTAAACAGTTTCATCAGCACCACTAAATTAATACATTTGCTTGCAAGGAAATGATGTACACTAGAAATCTATTCTACTATGTTGGCATATGCAAATAATGAAAACCATAGAAACTCCGTGTTATTAATAGTTATAGATCAAATATAAGGAAGTAAGGCAGAGTGAATATTCTAAATATGCTTCAGACATGTGGCATAAACTAAATTGAGATTATAACTTCATTTTTTATAGACAATTCCACATACAAAAGATTCTTGGCAGAATTTCTCACTGCCAATAAAGAATATCATTACATATTACCAGTGTTTGTTAGTTAAGTGGAAAGGAGCTCTAACAAAAATTCATAGTAGGAAATTTCATCAAAATTGATCTTATACTCTGCTTCCATGGTGGCTCAGATGGTAAAGAATCTGACCACAGTGTGGAAAAACCAGGTTTGATCCCTGGGTCAGGAAGATACCCCAGAGTAGGAAATAGCAACCCACTCCAGTATGCTTGGCTGGAAAATTCCATAGACAGAGGACCCCAGTGGGCTATAGTCCATGGGGCCAGAAATAGTTGGCAACTGACCACCTGATGCGAAGAGCTAACTCACTTGAAAAGACCCTGATGCAGGAGATTGAGGGCAGGAGGAGAAGGGGACAACAGAGGATGAGATGGTTGGATGGCATCACTGACTCAATGGACATGAGTTTGGGTAAACTCCAGGAGTTGGTGATGGACCGAGAGGCCTGGTGTGCTGCGGTCCATGGGGTCCAAAGAGTTGGACATGACTGAGCACCTGAACTGAACTGACTGACGAACACTTTCACTTTCTGTTTCCCCAGCTCAGTTTCTTGTCATTAATTACTTAGTTGTTTGGGGTAACAGGATATGGTCTCAGTTTACTCCATAATATCAAGATTAAAGCTCTGAGAAATGGTGTCCAGTATGATTCTGCTCTTCAGACAAAACAGCCAACATTTAGCTGGAATAGAAGCAGAAATCTCCTAGCATGAAGAGTTTAAGTGGTCCTTATCATGTTATGCAGGTTGGCACCTAAAATGATTACTCAGGCAAAAGGAGAATCTACAGGTAGAATTACAGAGATCACCTCAAATACCAATAGGAAAAATTATGGATTGAAATAAGAGCAAAAACCCTGTTTTACAGGTTGACCTTTAATATCTGCCTAACCAACACATGAACAGAAGGTAGGATTACATAATTTTTAAAAAATCAAACATGTATGTCAACTTTATAATCATTCAATATGTTGAAAATCTGTTAGGACACAAATGTAATCATATTTAAAATTTCTCCAAAATGATAAAGAACATTTAAAAAAGAATGCATGTATGTGTATAACTGAGTCACTCTGCTGTATAGCAGAAATTAGCACAGAACTGTTAATCAACTATACTTCAACAAAAAAATTTTTTCAGTGGAAACAACCAAGTATATCTTGCATTCAGCTTAAATAAGTTTAAAATCATCTTACCTGTGTAAAAAGTATAAACTGAGCAAATTGCCAGGGAAGCATAAAAGCAACATTGGAAAGGCAGAGTGCAATAAAGGGCCTTCTACTATTGTTCTTGGTCCTTAATGAAGAGAATTGACACCAATAAGTTTTACTATATATAAAAGTAGCCTATCATTGAACTGAAAGACTGGTTGCAAAATGTTAAAATCTAATGATCCCCTTACCTTTGATGTAAGATAACAAAATACAGTTAACTTTTAAAAGCACATTAAAAAGAACAAAATATTTGAATTATAAAAATGCTTATAATAAAACAATCAAAATTAGAGCTTTAAATAAGACATTGTATCTAGTTTACCAGTAAGTATTTTAAACATACAGCACAATAATTAGTCATTATTTTTTAATCAACTTTTAATGGAGTATAATCCATAAAAATAATGAATCACACTTCTGTATACCTAAAACTAATATAATACTGTAAAACAACTATATTCAACTAAAACTTTATTTTCCTTTAACGATGCATGACATTAGACATTTAATACTCCAGCAAGAAGGTCAGAAAATAGAATGTGAACTGACTTTGCATACCTTGAGATATTTATATTATATGAGCAGCAGTAGCTTTCATATACCACCACTTTTAAGTTTTGAAAAATATTAAGTGCTGGTGAAATTATAAGCTAACGACTAAGAGAGAAATTTAAAGGTCATTTTCAATGATGACTTCAAAGGAATGATTCTGGAATACAGTTAATCTAATGCATATTGAAATTTAAACTGTCCATTTTTCAATTATGAGATATATCAGTAACCAATACCTTTTACCATATAAAACATAGTATCTTTTAGAATATGAAAAAAGGAAATGCAAACATTTTGTGTAAACTATAAAACTCTGTTATTTTTCTAAAGGTGATACACTGTTATAATATGGTACATATATTTTCAAAAGTAAAAATTGTAATGATCATACTGTTTATAATATATCACAAAATATATTAAGTACTCAATTATGGTTACAAAATAAAAATTATTTTTGACTAAAGTCCATCCTAAAGGAAATCGGTCCTGAATATTCATTGGAAGGAATGATGCTGAAGCTGAAACTCCAATACTTTGGCCACCTGATGCAAAGAGCTCACTCATTTGAAAAGACCCTGATTCTGGGAAAGATTGAAGGTGGGAGGAGAAGGGGACGACAGAGGATGAAATGGTTGGATGGCATCACCAACTCAATGGACATGAGTTTGAGTAAGCTCTGGAAGCTGGTGATGGACAGGGAGGCTTGGCGAGCTGTAGTCCATGGGGTCACAAAGAGTCGGACACAACTCAGTGACTAAACTGAACTGAACTGAAAGTATGGAGTATAACACATGCATTCAAGCATACAGTGCTAAGTGTTCTAATTCACTTATTTCCTTCCATGAAATCTCTGCCTGGCCAGACTAATATCACTTCAAAAAATTTAAACAAATAGAAAATAAATGGATAAAAATTAGATTTCCAAATCCAAATTCAATCTAAAAAAAAACCTTTCCTATAGGTAAGGTAGTCTGCACCTTTTTAGAGGTTGTTATTACCCCAGTTTCCCTTTATATATCTTCTTTAAGTGAACACATAAGGGGCTTTAAACGGCTACAAGACAGTGTGCTAAGTGCTCCATGGTTAAAGACATAAATGTAGCATGGTCTCTGTTTTCAGTGGCATTTTACTATATTAAGTGTATATTCAGACATTTGTGCATGTGTGCTGTATTAACAAATTTATGGTTTTCAGAAAGAAAGAAGATGTACACAAATGATCTTAATATAGGCAAAATCTGAAGGGTACTAATAAGTAATCACTAATAATGATCACTCTCCCATTTCTCTGGGAGTTTGGAGGGGACAGTGATCACTATTTGATTCAGTGATAGATCTCAATAACATTCTATGAAACCTATCTATGTGATAAAGTTATTTATAGCATTCTACTATTTATGCTTCTGATGTTGTTGCTCAGACTTTTAAATTTTCTGACATGCTTATAAAGTTAATCCCAAACAAAATATATGTGCAGGGAAAAAAGCTGAGATGAAACCTTGGGTAAACCTCTAGAAATATCTGTAGTTCAGAAATATTAATAGACATATGAACATAGATACTCCTATGTAACTCAGCATTTCTCAAATTCATTTGTGCATCAAACACTTATTTCATGCTTCATCAAACCACAGATTGGAAAACAATGAGTCAGAATACAAGAGGACTGAGGGGAAAAAGTATTAGCTTCTCAAAACCCTTTGAATCTTTCTTGTTGTTCAGCGGCTATGTCATGTTTGACTCTTTGTGACCCCATGGATTGCAGCTTGCGAGGCCTCCCTGACTCTCACTATCTTCTGGAGTTTGCCCAAGTTCACGTCCACTGAACGAATTGGTGCTGCCATCCATTTCATCCTCTGTCGCCCTCTTCTCCTTTTGCCTTCAATCTTTCCTAGCATCAGGGTCTTTTCCAAAGAGTCTGCTCTTTTCACCAGGTGGCCAAAGTACTGGAGCTTCAGCTTCAGCATCAGTCCCTCCAATGAGTTTTCAGGATTGATGTCCTTTAGGATTGACTGGTTTGATTTCCTTGCTATCCAAGGGACTCTCGGGAGTCTTCTCTAATACCACAGTTGAAAAGCATAGTATTGTAAAGAAAAATAAAGTAAAAAATAAAAATTAAAAAAAACTAGGAATAAAACTAAAAAAAAAACCAAACAGCATCATATCTTTGGCGCTCTGCCTTCCTTATGGTCCAGCTCTCATATCTGCACATGACAATTGGAAAGAACATTGCTTTGACTATATGGACCTTTGTCAGCACAGTGATATCTTTGCTTTTCCACACACTGTCTAGATTTGTCATAACTTTCCTTCCAAGAAGCAAGCTTCTTCTAATTTCAAGGCTGCAGTCATCATCTGCAGTGATTTTAGGGCCCAAGAAGAGGAAAATTTGCCACTGCTTCCACTTTTCCCCCTTCTCTTTGTCATGAAGTGATGGGACCAGATGCCATGACCTTGGGGTTTTTTTTAAATGCTGAGTGTTAAGCTAGTTTTTTCACTCTCCTCTTTCACCCTCATCAAGAGGCTCTTTAGTTCGTCTTCACTTTCTGCCATTAGAGTGGTATCATCTGCTTATATGAGGCTGTGAGTATTTCTCCTGGCAATCTTGATTCCAGCTTGTAACTCATCCAGCCCAGCATTTTCCAAGATGTACTCTGCACATAAGTTAAATAAGCAGGGTAACAATATGCAGACTTGTCATACTCCTTTACTAATTTTTAACCAGTCAGTTTTTCTATGTAAGGTTCTAACTGTTGTAGGTTTCTCAAGAGACAAGTAAGATGGTCTGGTATTCCCATATGTTTAAGAATTTTCCAGTTTTTTTAGACCCACACAATCAAAAGTTTTAGCGTAGTCAATGAAACAGAAGTACATGGTTTTCTGGAATTCCCTTGCTTTCTCCATGATCCAATGAATGTTGGTAATTCGATCTCTGGTTCCTTTGCCTTTTCTAAACCCAGCTTGTACATCTGGAAGTTCTCAATGCATGTACTGATGAAGCCTACCTTGAAGTATTTTGAGCATAAGCTTACTATCATGGAAAGTGAGCACAGTTGTCCAGTAGTTCAAACATTTTTCAGCACAGACCTTCTTTGGAATTGGGATGAAGACTTACTCTTCTAGTCTGGTGGCCACTGTTGGGTTTTCCAAATTTGCTGACATATTGAGTGCAGTAGTTCAACAGCCTTATCTTTTAGGATTTGAAATAGTTCAGCTGGAATTCCATCATCTCCACTAGCTTTATGAGTAGTGTCCAACTACTCAGTCATGTCCAACTCTTTGTGACCCCATGGAATTCTCTAGGCCAGAATACTAGAGTGGGTAGCCTTTCCCTTCTCCAGGGGATCTTCCTGACCCAGGAATAGAACTGGGGTCTCCTGCATTGCAGGTGGATTCTTTACCAGCTGAGCTATCAGGGAAGCCCCTTATTGGTAGCAATGCTTCCTAAAGCCCACTTGACTTCACACTCCAGGATGTCTGGCTCTAGGTGAATGACCACAGCATCATGGGTATCTGGGTCATTAAGACCTTTTTTGTACAGTTCTTGCCACCACCTCTTCTTAATCTCTTCTGACTCTGTTAGGTCTTTACCATTTCTGTCCTTTATCATGCTCATCCTTGGATGAAATGTTCCTTTGATATCTTCAATTTTTTTTGACAAAATCTCCAGTCTTTCCCATTCTATTGTTTTCTTCTATTTTTCTGCATTGTTCATTGAAGAGGCTTTTTGTCTCTCCCTGCTATTCTTTGGAACTCTGCATTCAGTTGGGTATATCTTTCCCTATCTCCCTTGCTTTCTGCTTCTCTTTTTCCTTCAGCTATTTGTAAAGCCTCCTCAGACTGCCACTTTGCCTTCTTGCATTTCTTTTTCTTTGGGATGGTTTTGGTCACTGTCTCCTGTATGAACCTCTGTCCATAGTCCTTCAGGCACTCTGTTCAGTAGATCTAAACCCTTGAATCTATTTGTCATCTCCACTGTACAATTATAAGGGGTTGGATTTAGGTCATACCTGAATCACCTAGTAGTTTTGCCAACTTTCTTTAGCTAAAGCCTGAATTTTCCTATAAGCAGCTGATGATCTGAGCCACAGTCAGCCCTAGGTGTTGTTTTTGCCGACTGTATAGAACTTCTCGATCTTCAGCTGCAAAGAATACAATCAATCTGATTTTGGTATTGACCATTTAGTGATGTCCATGTGTAGAGTCATCTCTTGTGTTGTTGGAAAAGGGTGTTTGCTATCACCAGTGCATTCTCTTGGCAGAATTTCGTTAGACTTTGCCCTGCTGCTTCATTTTGTGCTGCAAGGCCAAACTTGCCTGTTATCCTAGGTATCTCTTGACTTCTTACTTTTGCATTCCAATCCCCTATGATGAAAAGGACATCTTTTACGCTGTTAGTTCTAGAAGGCCTTGTAGGTCTTCATAGAACTGGTCAACTTCAGCTTCTTTAGCATCAGTGGTTGGGATGTAGACTCGGATTCCTGTGATGCTGAATGGATTACTGTGATACTTGAAACTTAACCAAATATATATGATCACAAACACATTGGTTTATTAAAACATAATGTAATTATCTAAAATCTGTAGCCTAAACTATTTTAAGTGGAAAGCAATTTTTTTACATAGTGATTTTAGATTTTTTTTTAAACTGGACACAATTTAACTTTGAATAATATTTAAAAACTGAACCTAAATTTAGTAACTATAACAATAGGTTGAAGTAATTCTGAGAAACTCATAATTTATCTAGATTTGTTTTACAAATTAAAATTACCTGAGAATCACAGTTAAGATGTACATCTGAAGTACAAGAAATGGATATGAAAAACTTTCCCGGAGAGGTGGTGTCCACATCACCCGAGTAGCCTGAAATCAATAAAATGCTTACTTTACTCTATGTTCCATTGCAATAAACATCATTAACTTAATAATCATGGGTTGGTTGGCCTTGGCTGGTCTTAGTAATTTTTGTATTAGGCTTATTTATTTCTGAATACCTGTATGGCTTCTCAGTTTTTGGAGTACTCTTATAGGACATAGTCATTAGGTAGAGAGCCATTAACCACCAAGTCCAGAAACAAGTGAAAGATAGATCAGGTCAAATGTAAGGACACCCAAAGGACAAAGAAGATGATAGGGTTAGGAGCAGTGAGGATTCTGGGAACAACAAACCAGATCCACACTCCAGCTCTGTAGTGACAACTGTGGCACCCCCATGGCTCTGGGACTTATGCATGCTCAGAAAAAAATAAACAAATGTCACCTAGGGCATTCACAAACACCAAGAGTTTGTACATGACAAATATAATGAGTACAGACATACGCTATAAATAATTAAGATTGCCTTGAATTTGTGAAATATACCTTTGGAAGAGTTAACTGCAAACTTCTAAAAACAAAGAGTATTTGGGAATCACTGATATGATGTTTATAAGTATTAATTATCAATAAATTTCATAGTCTTTAAAACTATTTTCAAGACAAATGGGACTATGATCTCAGGGACTATAGCCAGTCAGGCTCCTCTGTCCATGGAACTCTGCAGGCAAGAATACTGGAGTGGGTAGTCATTCTCTTCTCCAGAAAATCTTCCTAACCCAGGGGTTGAACTGGGGTCTCCTGCACAGCAGGCAGATTCATTACCATCTGAGCCACCAGGTAAACCCAGATAAATGGATGGGAATATTACAAAATTTTATATCAAGAATTCTGAAATTCTAGAAAAGAATCTAAACTCTTATAACCTTGCAAGAGTCTTAAAATTCATTGCTCTTCCTACAGGAAACTAAACTGTAAACCTTGGAAGATGAATTACACACAATATGTAGAAGAAGATTAAAACATAATGCATACTCAAAAGAAAAGCCTTGTCTTTGCATAAAGACAAGACACATCTTTTTGTATAACACATTGTTGACTGACAATATATTTAAGTTAATATATTTAAGATATTTATGTATAATTTTATGATTCCCTTCCCAGGTGGCGCTAGTGGGAAACAACCTGCCTGTCAATGTAGGCTGTGAGACACAGATTCGATCCTTGAGTCGGGAAGTTCCCCTGGAGGAAGGCACGGCAACCTACTCCAGTATTCTTGCCTGGAGAATCCCATGGACAGAGGAGCCTGGCAGACTACAGTCCATAGGGTCACACAGAGTTGGACATGACTGAAGCAACTTAGCACACATTTGTCTAATTGATTTTTTAAAAAATAACCATAACACATATATATGGAATTTAGAAATATGGTAATGATGACTCTGTATGCAAGACAGCAAAAGAGACACAGATGTGTAGAGCAGACTTTTGGACTCTGAGGGAGAGGGAGAGGGTGGGATGATTTGGGAGAATGGCACTGAAACATGTATACTATCATGTAAGAAACGAATCACCAGTCTATGTTCGATGCAGGATACAGGATGCTTGGGGCTGGTGCATGGGGATGATCCAGAGAGATGATATGGGGTGGGAGGTGGGAGGGGGGCTCATGTTTGGGAACTCATGTACACCCGTGGCGGATTCATGTCAATGTATGGCAAAACCAAAACAGTATTGTAAAGTAAAATAAAGTAAAAATTAAAATTAAAAAAAAATAACCATGTATCTACTTTTCCCAATGTAATGAATAGAGACTTCTACCTGATATAATCTCTGCCATAAGATATTACATATTTTGATTTCAAAAACTAGCAGTCAAGATTCTTCCACTTTTCACTCCTAAAACCTCAGCATCTAACACAGAACCTGGCACACATTTTGTACTTGTTTTGTTGAATGAATCTATCATATTCTAAATAAGTTTTCATGAGCTCTTTTTAGGTGAATCCTGTTTTGGTGGACTGAGTTACCAAGTTAATTTCTGTTTTGAATTCAGCTTGTGTTATTAAAAGGATCATGATGTAATAGAAGTGAGGTTTTAGAGCCAGAGAGAAGGATAAGAGGAAACCCAGCTTCATCATGGAGTCAATCAGGAATCTTGACTTTGTAATTTAACCGCTCCAAATTTCTATTTCATATCTTCTACTATGAAGATATCAACCACCTCTCAGTCTGATGGAAGTATATGAGATAATGTATATAAGGTGCCTGAACTCAACAAGTATAATATTTCCTTTTTCTACAAAATATATATAACACATATACATGCTAAAAACCAGGCAAGATATTTTACATCATATATTCTAATGACTATGTAAAAAAGTGGATCAACATGATTAAAAAACAACTTACAACATAAGGTTCTTTAAAATATTGCAAAGTCCTAAGTAAGATACAATTAAATACTGCTTTAATATACTCCCCCTTCTATTTCTAAAAATTATTGCCTAGAAAACAAACCTCTCCATGGTTGAAAAAGTAGCATATGACTGTAATTATACCTCCAAGTTGAGTCCCACTGTAAAAAAAAAAAAATATATATATATATACAATCAAAATTTATGTAAAATATAGTGACTTTTTCACAAAATTATTTTAGATTTTAAAATGCCACAATACTAAACCATATAAAATAACAATAAAAATTGCAAAAGTACTCATGTAGTTGATGTTTTACTCTTGAATGTATAAGGATCCAAAGTATAAATATAAAGTAGTCTGAATCTTACAATTTATTGTATTTAAAATATTTTCTAAGTATGTTAGATGTGAACATAAAATATTTTTTAACACAGGCCAGCATTTTAGAGTATATATACTCCATTCTTTGAATATTCTGAGTGGAGGAAAATTTTTGTCATCAAATTGGATATCAGTGACTGAAAGATGAAGAGTCTAACAGTTTCATTTAGCAGTAACTGAACCATCTAAACCACTACAAATATTCTCTTGCTGAGTCCCAACGAACAACATTGTAGAATATAAAACTCAGATCAAGGACGCCTGATACTTATCAAAGATTAAGAACCATTTCTTAAGGTTGCCTTTCTTTAAAGTATTGTTCATCATTATACACACATTTTCACACTCAGAAGACAAATACTGGTTTAATGACTGAAAAAAGGGAAGAATGAGTTCAACAAAACAAGCAGAGGAAAGCCAGTTGGAAGTAATTTACCTTGAAGATATTTTCACTAAGGGGAATTCAAAGGGCACACTTTGGAGAAGGAATTGAGAGGAAGAAGGTATGAGAAGCAAGAATAAACGCTGCATATAGTAACTAGGAACAAGTAGATAAATCTAAAGAAGACTTGGCAACATAGAAGAAACAGTGGTGACTACTGTGGAGGGGTACTAGAAGTACTAAACTACTAATTATTATAGTTAGAATAATTATAAGATGCTAGGAACTGTTTTCAAGTACACTGTTCTAAACTCCTTGTATTGATCAAAAAGAAGAGGAAAGATATCAATCAATTTTAGACTTGGTCAAGTTAAATATGCATGTTAAAGTTTTATCTTTAGCCACCAAAAGAACAGAAACAGAATACCTGTGTCCCAAGTTAGTGCCCAGAGGGGAGAGTAGACATGGTTAAGAAATAGGAAACTTCTCCCCAAGCCCCTGTTTCTTTTGTTCCTCATATGCCATAGTTTCTAGTCTCCTCACAATTTTGGTGACACTTTTATAGTCAGCATATGTTATATCTTCATATTCTTCTTAAAGACTGGAGCTTAATAAAGTATTGATATCCTGGAACTGTGTAACTAATTTAAAGAAGACTGTAGCTTTCCTCATGGGTAGCTTTCCTAATGAAAAATACTAATTTTTAAAATGTCTTGGTCTAGTGTAAAATTTTCCATATTTGAAAAAAGCATAATAAATACAAACTATTGTTTAAAATAGAACATCTTAAAGCCTGTTAGCACAATCTAAAAGCAATTCTTTTCCCTCAAAATACTGATGAGTTTATATATTTTTTCTATATAGCATACATATGGAAAAGTGCATTAAGATTTTCCGATAGTTTACAGAACACTTATAAAGTGAATATTCTTTTAACCACCATATGTCACTGAAATAGAAAACAGATCACATCCTGACACCTCACATGTCATCCCTTGAGACAGGAACTATCCTGAGTTTTGTAATTATCAACATAACTGCTTTTATATACAACATACTATCATTTACTTTCACCTGTATTCGAACTTTATACAAATATAATTTTGCAGTATTTTCAGATTTTGTGCCTGCTTTGATTCACTCAACATTATATTTGTAAGATTTTTTCCACATTGATGCTGGTACCTATAGTTCATTTATTCTCACTGTTTATAATATTTCCCTATACTAATAAACTTAAAAGGGTACATTTCTCTGTGGAGGGATGTTTAAGTTGTTTCTAGTTTGGAGTTACTACAATGATGTTATGTTATTGTACATACTTTCTGGTGTACATGTAGAAGAGTTTCTTAGGCATATTCACTTCAAACTGGAATTGCTGAATTATAAGGTATATACATCTTCAAGTTACTAGATAATGCACAATGTTTTTCCAAAATAGTTGTACTAATTTATATGTCCACCAGCCATGGATAAAAGTTCCTGTTGTCAATTTTCCCAACCCAGGGATCGAACCCAGGTCTCCTGCTTTGCAGGCAGATTCTTTACCATCTGAGCCAGCAGGGAAGCCCTTTGTCAACCTAGTAGATGTGAGACAGTATCTCACTGTGGTTAAAATGAGTATTTTCCTGATAATTAATATGGTGATCAATTTTATATACATTTGTTGGCAATCTGGAACTCTTCTGGAAGATGTCTTTTCATATTTTTTCCAATTTTCAATTGGGTGGTCTTATTTTGTCTACCTCCTAGACTATAAATTCCATAAGGACAGGGATTATTTGTTTTTGTATTCCTAGCTCCTATAGAATAGTGCTCTCAGTCACAGTAGGCGTCTAATAATAATTGTCAAATTAATGAGCATAAGTTTGGATACCACATCCATAAGTCTGGATTACCCTACAAGGATAAAAAGGAGGCCTTTTAATATTTTAAAGATTTTATTTTAGTGACTAGCTCTAGTTTGAGGCTGCATATTTGGCTAAGCTTTTGAAAAAAATAAAATCTAAATGTTTCCATCTGTTAGTCAATTAATCTTGTTAATTATCCTTTTAATTTAATCAACAAATGTCAGAAAGTCCACCGAAATGTCTTTTAATACAGTAATCTTACCTCAGGTAAGCACCATACATGAAGAACAATCCCATCATTATTCCATTTAAAATAAAAATCACACCAACATAAAAGCAAGCAGGGTCTCCCAATCCTTTAAAAAGACACAGATTATTAAGTATTTAATGAGTAAATGACTATACAGCAATTGAGCATAATTATCTCAGTGGTTTGTAATCAAGAGCTCATGAATTAGCTAAAAGCTTTGTGGCTCAGACTGCTGCTATGTTTAATAGTTACATTAGTACTTTCCCCATACATGAGGTATTATTGGTTATATTTGCATTTTTCTCCACTGAAGTATTATCATACTGTAATGATTAGTTGGTGCTTCATTTTATTTAGGTGATGCTCCTATGAACTTTTTGTAGAGTTACTTGATAAATCACAAGACAAAATCCACTACATTAATTTTATCCTGGATGACTCAGATATGGCCCCTGACCTTAAGGCACAGCTTTAGTCTATAGAAGATAAACTGGTCCATTACTATGTATAGCCAGGATCATAATATTTAATACATTCCATGTATAAATACCATGTACATGTGATATATTGACACAGACATAATCTACTAGGTGCTTTTTCACTATTATCTCTCACATAATACTCAGAACAAATCTTTGAAATTACCTGGTGTGAAAATAAGCTTTTCAATGGTTGAGAAAACAACACAGAAAACTTAACCTGCCAGAAGTTATTTAGGTGTAACTGGTGGAGGCAGGATTTGAGGGCTAGCCTTTCTGATTTCTTCTACTTCTCTGATCATTCCTTTTCAGTCTGTCCTAATAATTCCTCTTCCTGTACACACCCTCCTTCAACGTTGGCCTACTTTAGGATCTGTCATATGCCCTCTTCTTTTCTAAGTCTGCATGTTCTCCTTAAGGAAATTCTTTGACTTCCGTGGTTCCAATTACCATCTACATACAGATGATGCCAAGTCTACATTCAAATGAGAACTTTCTTATTCCTATATGTAGGTACATAGGTAGCCACTTGACATCTCTACTTTGGAATCTCTCAGATACTTCAAATTAATGAACCAATTCAAACCTGCTACTTTTATAATGTTTCTTACCATTTTGAATGGAGGGATTCAATTACTTAAGCCAGAAACCCAACAATATTATATAAACCCAGCCTCTTTCCTCTTTCCCATCAATCATCAAATCCTTTCATTTCTGCTTTATACTCTCTCTCAAATCCATTCATTTTCCAGTTATCTTTCCTTTAATCACTTGCTGAGAGCAAAACAGTTTCCTACCTGGACTCACTGAATTCACTTTTGTCCTTTACTAATTATCTTTTCCATGTAATTGCCAAAATCATGTTTTAAAAATAAAAATATGTCAAAAATCTTCAATGAATACATATAATATCCTTAGCCAGTAAATGCTTCTTCGTTATCTGACCCTTGTTTACATTCCAAACATCATTTCACACCATGTTTTCTTCTCTAACTGCTCAAGGAAGTCTAGCTTTCTTTCAATTCTCTCTTGCTTCAGAACTTTGGAATATGCTGGTCCCTGTTCTGAAAACACTTCTCTTATCCTCAGCAATTTTATTTTCTTGTTTGTAATATCCACCACAGTTGTTCCTGCTAACATCCCTCTTATGCTGTAAAATCTATGCTGGTAAGGCCCCATGTTTACCAGGTTTATCTTAGGATCCCAAGTGCCAATACTAACCTATCACTTGAAAGTGAAAGTTAAGTTGCTCAGTCGTGTCTGACTCTTTGCGACCCAGTGGACTGTAGCCCACCAGGCTCCTCCGTCCATGGGATTCTCCAGGTAAGAATACTGGAATGGGTTGCCATTTCCTTCTCCAGGGGATCTTCCCGACCCAGGGATCGAACCCAGGTCTCCCACATTAGAGGCAGACGCTTTAACCTCTGAGCCACCAGGGAAGCCCCTTAGTGGCAACTTAATAAATACCATATACACATATATAAGGTGATTTTTTCCCATCCCTCAGAAAAGGTTCTACCTTTCATGCTAGCCAAATCTCTCATTTTATGAGGCATTCTCTCAATTCCTTTGAACAAAAAAGTTTAACTGTCCTCAAATATCCTCTACCACCACTGTTTTAGATATTATAAAAAGCATCTGAGGGAATCAGTAAAAATGTAAGGGAAACATGAAAATACAGATTTAGGATATATTCTGAGAACAGAATGTTATTGCACACAAGTTAACAGAAAAAAATATATATATAAAACAAAGTTGTAGAGAATATGAAAAAGAAAAAAAACAACTATGTAAGTGTTATGCAAGTAGATACATGTGATTGCAAATAAAAGTTTCAAGGTATAGCATCATACTTCGATTGTAATAGTGCTAAATTCCAAATATCTTAAATAGCAATGACAATTACAGATTCTGTAAAACTGTTAAATGATTCTAAAAGTGGTTCTCTGACAGATACTAATGTGGAAGATGTATATGAAGAACTACTCATGGACTGTGAGAGCACAAGAAAGTAGAACTTCTAAAGTAATCTATTATTATATATGTCTGATTTTTAAATATTTATGCATGACTAAATGTTTACATTAACTTTCTCAACGATTACAGATAGAACTGTGGCTATTTGATCTACATCCCCCACATTTACATATTCAAGCCACCTCAGAACCATTTCTGTGCCTTCTGAAATGAAGGAATGTCTTATAATCAGTATGACCTTACACAGATATATATTAATATTCAAATTAAATTCCAAAATAATACTTATGTTAGTAAGTACATTGCCTTCTCAAAAATTTATTTTAAAGGGTAAAGGTAAATATTTAGGTGAATCAGTTCTATAATGTTTTTAAAGAAAAAAATCAATCATAGTAATTTATAATAATTCTTAGAGAGTCATAATATTGTAAAATGTTTATGTAAATATTAATGACAATATACAGCAGCATTTTAGGAAGAAACATGCCTTCACAGCTTTGAACTTCATTTAGAGGTTCTATTCTGGTCACGTTCCAGCAGGTCTTAGTTTCTAACCCAAATAAATTCATTATTCCCACAAATGTGCGATAGCAGAAGGCTATAATCACCTAAAAGAGATAAAATTAAAAAGATGATAGATATACATTATCTTTATACTTTTTCCAAAATATCATTTTATGATGGCTGTGATGAATTTATAACATTATAAACTTTGATGAATTTATTTAAATCATTTCATGTGGGAAACAGTCATTTAAATAATTTTATGTACACATACACTATAAAGTTGTGTATTACTGAGTAACACACAGCTATACAACTTATGTTGTGATTGACATCTCTATGATATACTCTTTTAAACAACTGAAACAGAACAGTAGCTGTAAAATCAAGCATTAAGTATATAATTAAAATATGAAGAAAATTAATAGCAAACATACAAAGCTTTACAGGAGTATTTTATAACATTTCTCTTAGGCCCTTGAACTTATTATCTTCATACTCTAAAAACCAACTCATAGTCTATAAAACAACTGCACGTGGAATAATAGCTCCTATGCCCATTAAGCATTAACATTTGATTAAGCAGATTTAATTAACCAATCCTTCCCAATCTGAAATCTACCTTAAAAATTTTAAAGACAAAGGAAATTAGCAACAAAAAAATTACAAAAAAGTGCTGATTCCTGGGAGATTGCTTTAAAAAAATAATTTTATAGATTTGAGAAAAATAATGCAGATCACTGTGCGGGGGGGTGGGGGCGAGTTAAAAAATAAAGATTTCAAAGGGAAAGTAAACTATTTTGGTGACCATCCTTCCCGTTTCTCCCTAGGCACAAAAGACAGGTAGCTAGTGTCACTGGGGCTTCCCTTGTGGCACTAGTGACCAAGAACCTGCTTGCCAATGGAGGTTAGACGTAAGAGATGTAGGTTCCATCCCCAGGTCGGGAAGATCCCCAGATAAGGCACAGCAACCCACTCCAATATTCTTGCCTGGAGAATCCCATGGACAGAGAAGCCTGACAGGCTGCAGTCCATAGGGTCACACAAGGTCGGACATGACTGAAGCGACTTAGCATGCACACATGCAGAGTTATTCATTGCACAATATTATACAAGTAGTTAATGTAATACACATCAGTAAACACCATAAACAACTTTTCACGTATAATACAGATTTACTATATCACTTAATTTTGTAAAACTGACATTCTGCTCAAATTTATAACTTGTGTATTTTTCACAAATGTACAAAAATTTGTCACATTAAATGTGCAAAATCTACAATTATACTCCTTTATGAGATGTCATTCAATATAGGAAGGGGCATGACTTTGAAGTCAAAATAAACAAAATATTCTGACTCTGCAAGTTATAGTTTCTATGGTGTGAAATAATCCTTCAGCCTCTGAACCTCAGCTACCTCATCACTAAAATAACATTAATGACCATCTTACAAGAGTGATGGGAGATTAGAGCTCACATATATATATAAGTGCTGGTATAGAGTAAGCATTAAATGCCTTTACCCTTTTAAAACACATTGTTTCACACTCATATTTTAAGATGAGAAATTAAGCTCCTTGTGAACACAAAGTATGGTCATTTACTTCAACACTGAAGTACCACATAAGGCTGCAAGCAAATTTAAATGTTCTCCATATTATATCTATGCAATATGAAAATAAGACTGGACAAGTCCTTGTTGGCTGTCATTTACATGCTTTCAAGTTTTAAAAATGAATGAACTAATTATCATGATTATTTTTTCATAACATCAAAGAAACTGAAAATTGTGCAAATTCAATAAATTTTTTGGTAAGTAAAATGAAAAAACTAGTTAATGTTTTAGAGACCATACTGATGGAAATTAATGGAACAAAAAACAGAGATTTAATGATATAAAATTATAAAAATAACTCAAAACTAAAAATAATAATTATCAAACACTGGAAGAACTTGGCCTAGTCCGATAAGCTAAATCCTTATCTTATTTACATAGAGTAAGTCAACATTAACTAAAGTTGAAGATTCAACAAATAGTTTTTTTTTCTCTTTGATTTTTCTATTTTCACTAGAATTATCCAGATAATCATTAGAGGAAATAAGGTCAAAGTGCCTCTGAAAAGTAAGATGGGATATGGAGAAAGCTGCTGCAGAAAACCACTTCTTTCATCTTAAATCTTATGTAGGTCTATACAATTGATACTACCACAAATTACATTGAAAAGCACTTATAGAAATCAAATAAAGAAATAAATCTGAGAAACCCCTAAATTCTTTGAAATTCAATAACACAATATTTAAATATCCAATGCATCAAAGAAGAAACCACATGGAATATTAGAAAATCACTTAAACTAACTGAAGTTGAAAAAAAATGGCAATATTTAAATAAGGTAAATGTCCACTTTGGGGAAATGGAGTAGATGTACTTTTGTCTATTCCTGCAAGAACAACTATAACTTCTGCGAATCATATAAATCCTAAGAAGAAAGGTAGAAAAAAGGCAGCACACTAGCTAGGAATCTTAGGACCCAAGGAATGACATGGTTGTAAGTTCCCTGGACTTTCCTTTTGCGTTACTTTCTCAGATTTGGAGTCAGAGTCTGGCAACCAGAAACACCACTGGGGGCTTACACGGCATTCAGAAAAGGCCTACTCTTTCTAGCCAAAGGACTAGGACAGTGGCAGCCTAGAAATAGACAACTTTTAGACAACAAAAACAACCAAACACTCAAAAAACAACACATATATATATGCACACATACACATATATATAGTACCATTTTTTTAGTAGAGATCAAATGGAGTATGTAAATAAAAACTTAATCTAGGTTTTTAAATTCTCTAAACACAATGAATTTAAGCTACAAATTAATAACAAAGATAAATCTTCAAACACTTGAAAAATAAAAGAAACCCACTAAAAAAAAGTCCATGGACCAAGTAAGCAACCTCAAGGGAAATAAAATATATTGAATCAAATTTTTTAAAAAGTATAAGGTTTCCAAGTCCAGCATGTAAGAAGCTTATAATTTGCCACTCCAGTCTAATAAGAAAAAAATTAAACAAGCTGAAAAGTCAACTCTTCTTAGATCCAAAAGAGAAGTGAGGTCACTAGGCAAACTGCTTCTCCCAGACTGTATAGGTTGACAGGCAAATACAGAGAATCACAACTTATTGGAGCAAAAACCCAGGGGTAGAAACCTCCATGGGAACCAGATGGAGAGACAGAAAACCTAAATTATAATTGATGAATTGCTAGAGGCACAGTGTAGACAATTCTGAGAATCAAAAACTCCAGGGAGACCCAGTAATAGGGATAATGCATACATATTTATGAATTTTATCTCTAGGAGATCACTAGTTTCTTACAGTGATATCAGAAAAAAATCTGTTTCTGAGGGAGAAGTGGAAAGGGGAACATTTTGAAATACACCAGAGCACTCTGTTCTTAACAAGGCCTGCCCTTGAAAGAGACTACTCTACAAGTAGGCCTAACCAGCTAGGGTTTTCAGTTCAGTTCAATTCAGTTCAGTCATGTCCAACTTTTTGCGACCCCATGAATCGCAGCATGCCAGGCCTCCCTGTCGATCACCAACTCCCAGAGTTCACTCAGACTCATGTCCATCGAGTTGGTGATGCCATCCAGCCATCTCATCCTCTGTCATCCCCATTTCCTCCTGCCACCAAGCCCTCCCCGCATCAGAGTCTTTTCCAGTGAGTCAACTCTTCGCATGAGGTGGCCAAAATACTGGAGTTTCAGCTTTAGTATCATTCCTTCCAAAGAAATCCCAGGGCTGATCTCCTTTAGAATGGACTAGTTGGATGTCCTTGCAGTCCAAGGGACTCTCAAGAGTCTTCTCCAACATGACAGTTCAAAAGCATTAATTCTTCGGCTAGGGTTTTATCAGAGCCTAAACTACAGGGTCGGAGAAGGCAAAGGCACCCCACTCCAGCACTCTTGCCTGGAAAATCCCATGGACGGAGGAGCCTGGTGGGCTGCCATCTATGGGGTCGCAGAGAGTCAGACATGACTGATGCGACTTAGCAGCAGCAGCAAACTATAGGGTGGCAGAGTAATACCCAACTCCACCCCTCTATGTGAGAGAAGGGAAATACCCAATTCCAGCCCACTCTAGTCATCCTGCTGTACCTAAATGGGAAAGAAAAAACCAAGAAGCACTTGCAAAGTTCACAGTCCAGAGGTACAGGTTCACAAAAGATTGAGACCTAATTACAGAATGCTTCCCTTACACTACTAAAGGCCTATTTATGGCAGCTCTTTGTACCCAGTACCTCAAGCTAGCTATTAAGAAAGGCATCATAAGGCATACTAAAAGTCAAAACATAGTTTGAAGAAACAGAGTAAGCATCAGAACTAGACTTAGATATGGCAGGCATGTTGAAATTGTAAGACTGGGAATTCAGAACAGCAATAATTAATGTGCTAAAGGCTCTAACAGATAAAGAAAGGAGCATGCAAGAACCGATTGGCAATGTTAGCAGAGAAGTTCTCTATACACTATAACAGAATACACTACAAGAAAAATCAAGAATGCCTTCGATGTGCTTATTGGTAGGCTGGACCTGGCTTGAGGAAAGAATCTCTGAGCTTCAGTATATTTCAATAAGAAACCTCCAAAACTGAAAATCAAAAATATAAAAGACAAATATAAGAGAACAGAAGCACTGTCCCACCCAAGCACTGTGGGACAACCACAGAAGGTACACCATACGTGTAATAGGAATGCCATAGGAGAAAAGATAAAGAAACAGAAGAAATATTATGAATAGAAACAATGGCTGGGAATTTCCTCACATCAAACTACAGGTACAGAAAGCTTAGAGAACACCGAAAAACTATACCTATTCATAAATCATACATACTGAATATGCATATAACATTCAAACTATAAAAAAATTAAAGATAAAAAAATCCTTACAGAAGTCAGAAGAAAAACATGCCTTACTTAAGAAGGAACAAAGGTTAAGAAGTACCTCTGACTTCTCAGAAACTATTCAATTTAAGAAGAAAATGAAATATTTAAAGAGTTGAGAAGATAAAAAACCAACTTAAAATTCTGTATCATGTGAAATTATCCTTTAAAAGTGAAGGAGAAATACTTTCTCAAACAAACAAAAATTGAAAGACTTTGTATGTTTTTTAGAGAGATAAGACAGACATGGATTAGAAAACTTGGATCCACAGAAAGAGCATCAAAGAAAGAATAAGTGAAGACAAAAAAACTTTTCTTTTTCTTACTCTTAATTGATCTAAAGTATAATAGCTTTGTTCAAAATTGGCTGTGTGGATCACAATAAACTGTGGAAAATTCTGAAAGAGATGGGAATACCAGACCACCTGACCTGCCCCAAACCTATATGCAGGTCAGGAAGCAACAGTTAGAACTGGACATGGAACAACAGACTGGTTCCAAATAGGAAAAGGAGTACGTCAAGGCTGGATATTGTCACCCTGCTTCTTTAACTTCTATGCAGAGTACATCATGAGAAATGCTGGACTGGAAAAAACACAAGCTGGAATCAAGATTGCCTGGAGAAATATCAATCACCTCAGATATGCAGATGACACATCCTTATGGCAGAAAGTGAAGAGGAACTAAAAAGCCTCTTGAGGAAAGTGAAAGAGGAGAGTGAAAAAGTTGGCTTAAAGCTCAACATTCAGAAAACGAAGATCATGGCATCCAGTCCCATCACTTCATGGGAAATAGATGGGGAAACAGTGGAAACAGTGTCAGACTTTATTTTTGGGGGCTCCAAAATCACTGCAGATGGTGATTGCAGCCAGGAAATTAAAAGACGCTTGCTCCTTGGAAGAAAGGTTATGACCAACCTAGATAGCATATTCAAAAGCAGAGACATTACTTTGACGACTAAGGCCCATCTAGTCAAGGCTATGGTTTTTCCAGTGGTCATGTGTGGACTGAGAGTTGGACTGTGAAGAAGGCTGAGCGCCAAAGAATTGATGGTTTTGAACTGTGGTGTTGGAGAAGACTCTTGAGAGTCCCTGGACTGCAAGGAGATCCAAGCAGTCCATTCATTCTGAAGGAGATCAACCCTGGGATTTCTTTGGAAGGAATGATGCGAAAGCTGAAACTCCAGTACTATGGCCACCTCACGCGAAGAGTTGACTAATTGGAAAAGACTGATGCTGGGAGGGATTGGGGGCAGAAGGAGAAGGGGACAACAGAGGATGAGATGGCTGGATGGCATCATGGACTCGATGGACCTGAGTCTGAGTGAACTCCGGGAGTTGGTGATGGACAGGGAGGCCTGGCGTGCTGTGATTCACGGGGTCGCAAAGAGTCGGACACGACTGAGCCACTGAACTGAACTGAAATGATGCATGTACTTAAACTTATGTGTAATAAACATAAATGACAGCAATGATTCAGGGTTGGAAGGGAGGAATTAGAATTATTTTGTTATTAGAAGGTCCTCACACACACACACACACTGCCCTGAAAGTGGTTTAGTGTTATCTGAAAGTGATCTTAGATTCATTTTAAATGTATACTGCAATCTCTAGGTCAACCACCAAAAAAAGTTAAAAAAAAAAAAAAGAATTATAACTAATACGGTAAGAAAGAGAAAATGAAATAATATAAAATGCTCAGTTAGAACCACAAAAGGCATGAGAAGAGTGGAGTCAAAATAGGAACAAAAAACAAGGGCAACAAATATAAAATATTGTAGCAACCAATATAGTTGATATCAATCTATGTCAATAATTACTTAGGACATCAATGATCTAAATGCACCAATCAAAAGACAGAGATTATCAGAGTAAATCAGAAAATCAAGACTCAAACATACTTTGTCTAAACTAACTTTAAATATAAAGACACATATAGATTAAGAGTAAATGAAGAGGACTTCCCTGGTGGTCCAATAGTTAAGAATCCACCTGCCAATGCAGGGAACATGGGTTCGATCCCTGGTTGGGGAAGATTCCGTGTGCCATGGAGCAACCAGGCCTGTGAGCCATAACTACCAAAGCCCATGTACCCTAGAGCCCATCCTCTGCAACAAGAGAAGCCACCGCAAGGAGAAGTCTATGTACCACAAACAAGAGCAGCCCCACTTGCCCCAGCTGGAGAAAGCCCTTGCACAGCAACGAAGATCCAGTGCAGCCAAAAATAAAATGTGTTTTAAAAAGAGCGAATGAATGAAGTAAGATATACTATGCAAAAACTAATTAAAAGAAAAATCAGAGTAGCTGTACTAATTTCAGACAGAGCAAAACTTCACGAACAGTTATCAGGGATAAAAAGTGGTATCACATAATGATAGAGGGGTCAGTTCTAAAAGGAGACATGCCAATCCTCAATGTGCCTGCATCTAACAACAGGGCATAAATAAAATCAGTAAGCCTCCAGCCAGGCTAAGAAAAAAAGAGAAAGAACACAAATTGCTAATATCAGAAATGGAAGAGAGGTCATCCTTATAGATCTCATAGACATTAAAAGGACAGTAAAGGATTGATGGGGCTTCCCTGGTGGCTCAGTGGTAAAGAATCCACCTGCCAATGCAGGAAACATGGGTTTGATCCCTGGGTCAGGAAGATCCCCTGGAGAAAGAAATGCCAATCCATTTAGGTATTCTGGCCTGGAAAATCTCATGGACAGAGGACCCTGGCAGGCTATAGTCCATGGGGTTTCAAGAGTTGGACCTGACTGAGCAACTAAACCACCACAACAAAAGGAATAATGAACAACCCTATGCCCATGAATGTGATAACCTATGAACCATCTCCATCTGTGAATCCGTGGCTCCTTCCCATCTGGCTTGTCTATTACACTGGCCATTACTGCCCTAAGGTTCTATTCTTTAAGTTCATGTGAGAATAATTTCTGGGATTTTTTGATTTAGGAAAGGAACTTTTGATGCGGTGCTCAACTATAATCAATAAACTTTATAGATCCCTTCCTTCCTATAACATCCTCATTTTGCTTATAACTTTCATTTGATAAAAGAAACCCCTCTACAAACATTTTCCCCAAAACATTGCTTACCTCTGGATAAAGATGGAAGCGTTTCACTGTATTAATTACAAGGGGATATTCAGTGAGCCTGTCATTCATAATCATCCATAGTCCTTGCAAAAATGAAGGTGCTTCAATAATGGTCTTGAAGTAGGAATAATAAAGCCCCTTTTAAAAAGTATAAATTGTTAATGTAAGTAAAATTTTAAAATACTTATTTTTCTAACTCTTTTTAGACAATTTATTCTGAAAAGGAAAAAAAAAGATCAATAATAAGACTTCCTAATTTCTACTTATTACTGCACTCTTGAATGCAAACAAAAGCATACCTTTTCAGGTCATCACTATACTATTCTTTCATATTTTCCATAGGTTTGAAAGAGTTAAAGGGATGTATTCAACGTTTTAAGGAATTTTTCTAACCTCACCTTATAATAGGTAAGCAATACATTTTAATTCTACCAAGCCTGATTTTTCCCCCGTATTGTGAGACACCTAGAGACTGAGATCTGATAATTCTGACATAAGTATGACTTTGTGTCACTGTATGTGTACAACTTTGCATAATTACTTATATTTTTCCAACTCTTTAGAAATAATAAATGATGGTCACAAGAGCATCAGATGGCACTTCATGCTTTCCTTTTCCTTCCCAATTCCACTGACTGGCTCTGTACAAAGTGAAAGCTGTGAGCTACTGTTCATGACAGAAATGCTGTGTCCTGAAAGAGGGGTTATTCTAGTACATTACTACAGCATGTGAAATGATTATTTTATTAAGCTAGTAAAACTGCTATTTAAAATTCAAAGACTAACAAAAGTATGCTGCTTCATATTACTTGCTCATCAGTTTTGTATTTTCTTTCCTAAAAACTAAAGGGCCACATAGTTTGTAATATATGTTCCTCTCAAAATCATTAAAAGTAACGTTCAACTCTACACTCATTCTGGCTTCATACAACTATAAGGTACTTTATTTTTTTTACAGATTAAGCAACAGGGGCGACTATTAAGATTAAAGATTTGTTTTAACTAATATCTGAAAGGGCACTTCTTCATAATTTTAATTAGTATCAATAGAGCAAGTTCATATAAGGATCTTTCCTTTTTGCTTACGAGAGAAGGCAATACAACAAAAAGATATCTAATATGCATGTCTGTACTAACAGAAAGAGAAAACATACACATTTTTATTAGTAAGTTATTATTTTTGTGTCTGGTACTGTGCTTCATTCAATTTCTCTTTCTTCATTTTCAATAAAATCCTATAAGGCTGGCATTATTTCTAATTAACAGATGAGACTGAGAATCAGACAACTTACTCATCATTATACAACAAAGCATAGAACTGCTATCTGAATCTAGTGATCTGTCATTGAAGCCCAGATGCCGACACAGCTACATTTTCAGTCCAGTTGCTCAGTTGTGTTCGACTCTTTGCGACCCCATGAACGCCGGCACGCCAGGCCTCCCTGCCCATCACCAACTCTTTATTAAATAATATTTTATATCCTCTCTTTGGAAATAACACCTATAAGATATTAAACATTCAAATGCCATACAAATGCTAACATGTCCAACTCTTCAAGTGGCTATATGGTGAGAGATTTAAAAAGCAATGGCTGAGATACCTAAATGAGGCCCATTTATAGACAGGAGTAGAATAGAGGTCACTAAGGAGCTAGGTGAGATGCAGTGGGAGTGGGGAGTTATGTGCTTAACAGGTACAGTCTATTTGTGATAGTAAAGTTCTGGAGACAGATGAGGGTTAATGGTTGCACAATGTAAGTGTGTTTAATGCCACAGAACTATATACTTAGAAATAATTGAAATGGTAAGTTTTGCTAATTTTTATTCTTTAATTAAAAATTTTAATTTAGTCACAATTAAAGGCAAACAAAAGAGCCAATTTCAGCTCTTCTCTTGGCCCGATTAACTCATCTGGAGAGTCCGGGCTTCTCTTAATTGTTAAATTCTGCAACTCTGGCTTTCTTTATCCCATTTAACCCCAACAACAATTATGTAAAATACAGTAGATTACATTATCCATTTTACAGATTCCGTGTCAAAAGAACAGAAAAAGTATTAAAGAAATGATATCAAAAGTTCTCTAAAAGAGATTATCTGGAAATCAAGAGAGCTTTAAAAAAAATTTTAAGTGCCAGCTAAAACTGGCCAACTCTACCCCAGGAGAAAGCAATTTCCAAGAATTCTGATAGGTCTCTATCACTTTTTAAACTTTGTTTTCCTTTCCTTACCTACTATAATTGATCTTTCAGTTCAGTTCAGTTCAGTCTCTCAGTCCTGTCTGACTGTTTACGACCCCATGAATCACAGCACGCCAGCCTCCCTGTCCATCACCAACTCCCGGAGTTCACCTAAACTCATGTCCATCGAGTCGGTGATGCCATCCAGCCATCTCATCCTCTGTCGCCCCCTTCTCCTCCTGCCCCCAGTCCCTCCCAGCATCAGAGTCTTTTCCAATGAGTCAACACTTCACATGAGGTGCCCAAAGTACTGGAGTTTCAGCTTTAGCATCAGTCCTTCAAATGAACACCCAGGACTGATCTCCTTCAGAATGGACTGGTTGGATCTCCTTGCAGTCTAAGGGACTCACAAGAGTCTTCTCCAACACCACAGTTCAAAACCATCAATTCTTCAGCGCTCAGCTTTCTTCAAAGTCCAACTCTCAATCCATACATGACCACTGGAAAAACCATAGCCTTGACTAGACAGACCTTTGTTGGCAAAGTAATGTCTCTGCTTTGTAATAGGCTATCTAGGTAGGTCATAACTTTCCTTCCAAGGAGTAAGCGTCTTTTAATTTCATGGCTGCAATCACCATCTGCAGTGATTTTGGAGCCCCCCCCAAAAAATAGTCTGACACTGTTTCCACTGTTTCCCCATTTATTTCCCATGAAGTGATGGGACCGGATGCCATGATCTTCATTTTCTGAATGTTGAGCTTTAAGCCAACTTTTTCGCTCTCCTCTTTTACTTTCATCAAGAGGCTTTTTAGCTCCTCTTCACTTTCTGCCATAAGGATGGTGTCATCTGCATATCTGAGGTTATTGATATTTCTCCTGGCAATCTTGATTCCAGCTTTTGTTTCTTCCAGTCCAGCATTTCTCATGATGTACTCTGCATAGAAGTTAAATGAGCAGGGTGACAATATACAGCCTTGATGTACTCCTTTTCCTATTTGGAACCAGTCTGTTCCATGTCCAGTTCTAACTGTTGCTTCCTGACCTGCATACAGGTTTCTCAAGAGGCAGGTCAGGTGGTCTGGTATTCCCATCTCTTTCAGAATTTTCCACAGTTTACTGTGATCCACACAGTCAAAGGCTTTAGCATAGTTAATGAAGCAGAAATAGATGTTTTTCTGGACCTCTCTTGCTTTTTCCATGATCCAGCGGATGTTGGCAATTTGATCTCTGGTTCCTCTGCCTTTTCTAAAACCAGCTTGAACATCAGGGAGTTCACGGTTCACGTATTGCTGAAGCCTGGCCTGGAGAATTTTGAGCATTACTTTACTAGCGTGTGAGATGAGTGCAATTGTGCAGTAATTTGAGCATTCTTTGGCATTGCCTTTCTTTGGGACTAGAATGAAAACTGACCTTTTCCATTCCTGTGGCCACTGCTGAGTTTTCCAAATTTGCTGGCATATTGAGTGCAGCACTTTCACAGCATCATCTTTCAATTTGAAATAGCTCAACTGGAATTCCATCACCTCCACTAGCTTTGTAGTGATGCTTTCTAAGGCCCACTTGACTTCACATTCCAGGATGTCTGGCTCTAGATGAGTGATCACACCATCGTGATTATCTGGATCATGAAGAGCTTTTTTGTACAGTTCTTCTGTGTAGTCTTGCCACCTCTTCTTAATATCTTCTGCTTCTGTTAGGTCCAGACCATTTCTGTCCTTTATTGAGCCCATCCTTGCATGAAATGTTCCCTTGGTATCTCTAATTTTCTTGAAGAGATCTCTAGTCTTCCCCATTCTGTTGTTTTCCTATATTTCTTTGCATTGATCACTGAGGAAAGCTTTCTTATCTCTCCTTGCTATTCTTTGGAACTCTGCATTCAGATGCTTACATCTTTCCTTTTCTTCTTTGCTTTTGGCTTTTCTTCTTCTCACAGCTATTTGTAAGTCCTCCCTCCCCAGCCAGCCATTTTGCTTTTTTGCATTTCTTTTCCATGAGGATGGTCTTGATCCGTGTCTCCTGTACAATGTCACGAACCTCATTCCATAGTTCATCAGGCACTCTATCAGATCTAGGCCCTTAAATCTATTTCTCACTTCCACTGTATAATCATAAGGGATTTGATCTAGGTCATACCTGAAGGGTCTAGTGGTTTTCCCTACTTTCTTCAATTTAAGTCTGAATTTGGCAATAAGGAGTTCATGGTCTGAGCCACAGTCAGCTCCTAGTCTTGTTTTTTTCTGACTGTATAGAGCTTCTCCATCTTTGGCTGCAAAGAATATAATCAATCTGATTTCAGTGTTGACCATCTGGTGATGTCCATGTGTAGAGTATTCTCTTGTGTTGTTGGAAAAGGGTGTTTGCTATGACCAGTGTGTTCTCTTGGCAAGCCTCTGTTAAGACTTGGCCCTGCTTCATTCCGTATTCCAAGGCAAAATTTGCCTGTTACCCCAGGTATTTCTTGACTTCCTACTTTTGCATTCCAGTCCCTGATAATGAAAAGGACATCTTTTTTTGGTGTTAGTTCTAAAAGGTCTTGTAGGTCTTCTAGAACCGTTCAACTTCTTCAGCGTTACTGGTTGGGGCATAGGCTTGGATTACTGTGATATTGAAAGGTTTGCCTTGGAAATGAACAGAGATCATTCTGTTGTTTTTGAGATTGCATCCAAGTACTGCATTTCGGACTCTTTTGTTGACCATGATGGCTACTCCATTTCTTCTAAGGGATTCCTGCCCACAGTAGTAGATACAATGGTCATCTGAGTTAAATTCACCCATTCCAGTCCATTTTAGTTTGCTGATTCCTAGAATGTCAACGTTCACTCTTGCCATCTCCTGTTTGAACACTTCCAATTTGCCTTGATTCATGGACCTAACATTCCAGGTTCCTATGCAATATTGCTCTTGACAGCATCAGACCTTGCCTCTATCACCAGTCACATCCACAGCTGGGCATTGTTTTTCTTTGGCTCCATCCCTTCATTCTTTCTGGAGTTATTTCTCCACTGATCTCCAGTAGCATATTGGGCACTTACCGACCTGGGGAGTTCCTCTTTCAGTATCCTATCATTTTGCTTAGCTTCTAAGTCAAGTCACTTCAGTTGTGTCCGACTCTGTGTGACCTCATAGATGGCAGCCCACAAGGCTCTCCCATCCCTGGAATTCTCCAGGCAAGAACACTGGAGTGGGTTGCCATTTCCTTCTCCAATGCATGAAAGTGAAAAGTGAAAATGAAGTCGCTCAGTCGTGTCTGACCCTCAGCGACTCCATGGACTAGCGCCTTCCAGGCTCCTCTGTCCATGGGATTTTTCCAGGCAAGAGTACTGGAGTGGGGTGCCACTGCCTTCTCTGATAATTCTGCTTTGATATCCTATTAATTGGTCTTTACTGTCTTATAAAGAAGTCTGCCTTTAGGAAAGGAAGAGAATGTGACAAAAGAATCCTGAAACACTTTTCTGTGGTAGATATTTTTTAGATTCCATATATCAAAATAAGTGGTAAAATAGAAGGGAATTGCTGGATCATATGGTAGTTCTATTTTTAGTTTTTTGAGAAGCCTGTACACAGACTGCAGCCATGAAATTAAAAGACGCTTACTCCTTGGAAGAAAAGTTATGACCAACCTAGATAGCATATTGAAAAACAGAGACATTACTTTGCCAACAAATGTCCATCTAGTCAAGGCTATGGTTCTTCCAGTGGTCATGTATGGCTGTGAGAGCTGGACTGTGAAGAAAGCTGAGCGCCGAAGAATTGATGCTTTTGAACTGTGGTGCTGGAGAAGACTCTTGAGAGTCCCTTGGACTGCAAGGAGATCCAACCAGTCCATTCTAAAGGAGATCAACCCTGGGATTTCTTTGGAAGGACTGATGCTAAAGCTGAAACTCCAGTACTTTGGCAACCTCATGTGAAGAGTTGACTCATTGGAAAAGACTCTGATGCTGGGAGGGATTGGGGGCAGGAGAAGAAGGGGATGACAGAGGATGAGATGGCTGGATGGCATCACCGACTTGATGAACATGAGTTTAGGTGAACTTCGGGAATTGGTGATGGACAGGGAGGCTGGCGTGCTGCGATTCATGGGGTCGCCAAGAGTTGGAGATGACTGAGCGACTGAACTGAACTGAACTGGACACTGTTTTCCACAGTGGCTGCACCAATTTACATTCCCATCAACAGGGTAGGAGAGTTTTCTTTCTTCAAAATTTTCATCAACATTTGTTATTTGTAGACATTGCAATGGTAGCCATTCTGACTGTTGTGAGGTGATCTATCATTGTGGTTTTGACTTGTACTTCCCTAACAATTTGTGATGTTGAGCATCTTTTCATGTGCCTGTTAGCCATCTGTATGTCTTCTTTGGAAAAAGTTTATTCACATCTTCTGTCAATTTTTCAAAATTTTTTTATATTGAGTTGTATGAGCTGTTTACGTATTTTGGAAATTAACCACTTACCAGTCACAGCATTTACAAATATTTTCTCCCATTCAGTAGGTTGTCTTTTAGTTCTGAGAATGGTTTCTTCAGCTTCCCCAAAGCTTTTAGGTTTAACTAGGCTCTATTTATTTATTTCTGATTTTATTTATTTTGCCTTAGGAGACAGATCCAAAAATAAACACTGCAGCAATTTATGTCAAACCGTGTTCTGCCTATGTTCTCTTCTGGGAGATTTATGGTTTCAGGTCTTACATTTAGGTCTTTAATCCATTTTGACTGTACTTTTGCTTACAAAGTGAGGAGTAAAACACTTTTTATTTAAATAACAAAACTATAGGCCAGATTTCAAAAACAAACCTATAGTTAACAAAGGGAAACTGTGGGTGAAGGACAGGGAGAGATAAATTAGGAGCTTGGGATTAACATACACACATTACTATATATAAAATAGATAACCAACAAGGACCTATAGCACAGAGAACTCTATTCAATATTCTATAATAATCTACAGAAGTAAAGAACGTGAAAAAGAATGAATATATGTATAACTGAATCAGTTTGCTATACACCTGAAACTAACACAACATTGTATGTCAACTATATCCCAATAAAATTCTTTTTAAAAACAGCAAAAATAACATAAACCTACAATATTGTGGGAAACAGTACAATTCACCAAAATTCATTTCAGATCCTAATAAATTTGCACGTTACTATTCTTAAACTACAAATGAATTCATTAGAAGAAAGAACCTAACCATTTCAGTGCGAAAAGTCATCTCCCGTTCTAAGGCTGAGAGGTGAGAAAAATGACGATCATTTTCAAAAAGTCTTATCAAATGTACCCTAGAAGAAAAATAACATGTTTCAAAAGCAGGGCTAAACTATTATAAACAAAGTATAAAAACCATAAGATAGAAGAAAGAATAAATTTTTACAATAAATATTGAGATAACTTTATAGGTTGCCAATTTGTATATTTTTTTGGCATTTATAATCCAGCACTATAACACAGATAATTGTATATTTCCCCTTCATGGATCACTGCCTTGTCATGGTGCAGGGGCTTGCATAACTCAATGAAGCTATGAGCCATGCCGTGTAGGGTCACCCAAGACGGATGGATCATAGTGGAGAGTTCTGACAAAACATGATCCACTGGAGCAGGGAGGCCTGGAGAGTTGCAGTCCATGCGGTCTCAAAGAGTCGGACATGACTGGGAGACTGAACAACAACGACTGTAGATCTAAAACTCTTGTAGATTTCCCCATCCTTCTTCCCATTCCAGGCGTCCAAATCAGAACTGAGGCATGCTTTTGGTTATCTGTTATGTTTTACAAGTGCTTCTAATGTACCAGGTTTGGGGAATGTCTCTAACTGTTGAAAAGATTTAGACTATAATTTTCAATAAAATTATTTTAAGTTAAATCAGTTTTTAAATAAGTAGAACACTACATAAAGTACCAAAGAAAACAGGACTGTAAAGATATTTCATCAGTATGACTAAAAAAAAAAAAAACCAGCTGTAGGTACTGAAATAGGAGCATATGTGACAAGTAAAGTTGTAGTCAGCAATTAAACTATCCTTAATTATACAGTAGATGCTTTCCAATAAAGTAGAAAATAAAACAAAATTCCATATGGCAACCCTGTCTTCCACTCACCTTCATTTATACCTAGGACATATACCAGGGTATCACAAGCTGTAGGAAATGTTTCCTACCATTACAGTCTTAGTTCTATTAACATTGAGATCTCCCTGCAGAATAATGGTTAGAAAAGCACTGTCCCAACAGGACGCGGGGCAGATTCCATTCTTCCCAAGAGCAGAAATCCTTGAGCTCAGGTAGAAATGAAGATATGTCAGAAGAAAATTATTTTACATATAGTTTTTACAAATATATCATTTATGTAAAATAATGTATATGTGCATGCACACTGAAAGGCTCATTTAATTCAGTATTACCATTACAGGGTGTTTATCTTCATTTCTACCTGATTTCCAATTGACAGGTGCTACTAAAACTTTACATAAACCCGGAGTTTATGTCACTGCTGCTGCTGCTGCTGCTGCTGCTGCTAAGTCGCTTCAGTCGTGTCCGACCCTGTGCGACCCCACAGACAGCAGCCCACCAAGCTCCTCTGTCCCTGGGATTCTCCAGGCAAGAATACTGGAGTGGGGTGCCATTTCCTTCTCCAATGCATGCATACATGCTAAGTCGCTTCAGTCGTGCCCAACTCTGTTTGACTCCATGGACAGCAGCCCACCAAGCTCCTCTGTCCACGGGATTCTCCAGGTAAGAATACTGGAGTGGGTTCCCATTTCCTTCTCCCTTATGTCACTAACAACTCTCATTACTATAAAATGAGGAAGTTTTTTACATGAAATAAACATGAGAACTATACTACAAAAGCTAGATATTTAGGAAATACAGTGGTGAACCTTTTGGTAAAGCAAAAATATTTTAATTCATAAATTACTATTCCCATAATGCATTCATTTACAAATGTTTCACACATGAGGTTTTTAAAAAGTTTTATACACACACACATATATATGTTAACTGGTACACATATAGATATTCTATATATATAGCAAGCAGTTCATTTTTTATATATACAAACAGTGATGGTAATTTTTATAATCCAAATGTTTATATATATATCAAACCGAAACTAATCTTACCAGTGCAAAATTGCCACAAAAGCAGCTGGAAAAAGAAAAAAAGGAAAAAGTCATTAAAAGTTGCTTTATTATAATATGCCTTTAAAATGACTATTTAATAACTTTTAAAACAAACACTGCAATGTTGGAAGCTTCCAATCATGCTTCTTCAGCTCTTTTTCCATATTCTCACCATCCTGAGCTCAGTCCTACCACTCTTCACCATTTCTCAGACGTCTAGTTTTATGTCACAATCAGCAAACTATGGTCTGTGGTCTGTCTGGTCTGTTTTGTCTGCAAGCTAAAATGGTTACTTTTTTTAAGGGTTGTAAAAAATAGGAAAGAAGAATAAATAACAAAGACTGTATGTGGCCTGAAGTTTAAAATTTTTTACTTGGGTCTTTACAGAAAAAGTATATACTCACTACATGTTAACTTTCCATTTAATATATGGTAATACTATGAACCACTTTAAAACTAAACCTATACCTTCCCTCTCAACTCTGATAAGGTTTCATTAACTCTAAGATAGACAATGTCCTACTCAACTATATGTGTATCCTCTTTCTTATTCTCAAGGCAATTACTCTTAAAAATAATACTTAAGAAAAAAATCAAATATCCTACTAAGTCCATCTAGCTTTCCAAAATCTTCAAAATATTAGTGTCTCTCACCCCCTCCCCTTAATCCACATTCCCTACCCAACAAAATTATAAGGTGTAATGATGTCAATACTGTAAATGCAAAGAAGGGCTTATCACAGCTCCTTCTAAAGTTGTGATTAAAAGCCTGTCTCCTGTATCCTGCCTCTGTCAATTTCACCTCTGAAAGTGACCCAACCTTATACCTTACTGACACAAAGACCATTTGACGATAGCACTCTCAACATCTCTTATATCCATTTCAACATTTCTCTGTACAGTGATCTTTGCTTCTCTGTTCTCTACCGTCTCAGAAGAGGAAGTATCTGTTCTCTTTTCTACTGATAGCTTCTCAAATTCATGCCTTTAGCTCCATCCTTCCCAATTATTCCAAGACTGCACCATCAAGTATTTACTCTCTTCAAACCTCAATCTCACCCTCTCTCCTCAGTCCTTCCCCTTCAGCCTTTAATATTCCCAAGCCTTAAAATACTTCTCTTGATATAGTAGACCTTCCAGCTACGAAATATTCTCTTCTCCATCCCCTGCCATGCCTGACAAGATAATCAGCCAACTTCTATAAAGTTCCTATAACTCTTTTAAATGACCGATGACCCTTCATTTATCAACGTCAACAGTCTCTTTCAATTTTCCTGCTTTTCAATCTCTCTGTAGAATTTCACCAGATCCTTAGATTTCTTTCTCTATCAAGACTCATCATACCAACCTGCCAATTCTTCCATTTTCTGACCATTTTGTTTTTATATGCTTCTCTGTTTTTTAGTTTTCTCTTCTCTCTTAAAACGAAGTATGCAGGGGTTTTCCCAAGTATCTTTACTTTGCTCTCTTTTCTATCTTGGAAACCTCATTCAATGTTAATGTTTCAACTCACTTCTACATGAATAATTCCCAAGTCTACACTCCTCATGCCTGACCAAATGTTCTCTCTTCCTCTCATCACATTCCTTTTCTCTCCTACCTCATCACCTACCCAGTTCCTCTCAACATGTTTCCATCAACATGCACCTCTGACTTCTCTTCTCCATTCCTACTGTCACTACCCTCATTAAGGTCACTGCTGCCTGGGGCTTCCCTGATCCAGTGGTTAAGAGTCCACTCTGCAACGCAGGGACATCGGTTTGATCCCTGGCCCCAGAGGATCCCACATGCCACTGCAGAGCAACTAAGCCTGAGCACCATAACTACTGAGCCTGGAAGCTGCAACTACTGAGCCCACATGTAGCAACTACCGAAGCCCTGGTGCCTAAAGCCTGTGCTCCCCAACAAGAGAAGCCAGTGCACCTCAACTAGAGAAAGTCCACATGCAGCAACAAAGACATTACCACCAAAAAATAAAATAATAAATATGAAAAAGACTACTATCGTCTAGATTCTAGCATACAACTGTTTTTTTCTACCTCAGTCCATATCCAGTCCATTTTACACACTGCTGTCAAATCAATCTCTGAAGCACACTTCTGATCTTGTCACTCTGTCATTCAATGTCAACATCAAGAATGTACTAAATGTCACAAAATTGTTCACTTTAAAAATGGTTAATTTTATGTTATGTGCATTTCACCTCGTTAAAAAAAAATTATTTTCCTAAAGAAAAGAATCCATCAGTGCCATCCTACTGAATGAAGTTCAAATGCCTTAAATGTAGACTTGAATTAAGACTCCCCACGGCTGGTCCCAACCAATTTTTTGAACACTCTATGTTCTCTTTTTGTACCCTTACTTTTATTTCATATTTTCTTACTTCCATGGCTCTGATTATGCTGTTCTATAGGCCTCTAATACTTGTTCTTTGCTCCACACATCCAAATATTACTTTTTTTGGTCCCAATTAAAATCCCACATTTTCCGTAACTAGACATCTGACAAAATCTAAATATGAACCCCTATTATTTCTCAAGTATTGTCTACATGCTCCAGATGTGGAGATCCATTCTACTTTAATATCACCAATCAACTTACGATGGAAAAGAAATCACAGCTTACATTAGGAGACATCTATCTGTGTTTCAATATACAACAGCAGCCAGTATGAGCAAGGACTAGGCTCAAAATTGATCTTAATGAAACAGCAAAATTTACATCTTCAAAAATTAGGAATGCAAATAAAGAAAAATCGTTCAAGGGCTTAAATAAGAAGGCAATTTAGGCATCAAGCTCCTCAGCAAGATGAAAGTAAATAGATACCAACATGGAGAAATATATTGCCTAATTTGATCCTATTTCCCCTGTGAAAGATTCTCAACTCATTAAAACCAACACATTATTTTGCTTCATTCAAGGTGCAGAAAAATATAAAGTCTGACCTCCCCCTCCCCCAAAGCTACCATTTTCACTAGGGATAAATGGCTGCCTTAAGATGACATTTTGTTGGTGACACATGAAGTTATCACTGTGCCTGCAAACCTTTGAAAATGTTTTAAAATAAGAACTAAGGGGGCTCGGAATTCTTGTCAGCGATTTTCCAGATATTGGAACTCGCCATTATTGCTGGAAACTTGCTTGTTAAACTGATAAGTCAAGATTCACGGAAACCACGTCCAACCCTAGGCTCAAGAGGGTACACGGGTCTCTCCATTGTGAGCCTAGCCTCCCGGGAGTGCTGGTCTCGGAGCTGTCGGGGCTCCAGCAAGGGGCTTTCCTCGGTCGGTTCCGCTCACCTATGCAGATGGCCCCCCTGCCCGAGACCCGACGTCTTTGCAATAGTTGCGCCTTGTCCCAGAGCTGCTCCAGCAAAGAGCTGAGAAACGGAAAGCGGCCGTTCAGAAAATCGGGCCTTGTGACCATCTCCACTGGCACGCAGTTCTGCGTTTTCAGGTTTCGGATCCTCCTCGGCGAATAATCCCGGGCGCCCCCTGGCAGGTTCCTCCTGCGTGTGCGCAAAGGCAGCTCCGGCCTTTTCACCTCCTTCTTCGGCTCCTCCTCCAACTCCCGCTCCCCAGTTCCTGTGGCCCGGCGCCGCCGTCTAGACTGCGTGGAGCGGAGAGAGTGCGACGGCTCTGAAGCCGCACCTCTGAGCTTATTCCTCGTTTGCCCGACCATTTTCTCATAGTCCCCGTTCGGATGGGGCTGGTACTCTCTCCGGCGCCGGCCCGGCCCGGCCCGGCCCAGTCAGGCGAGGTCCGCAAGAGGCCTGGCTCGGCTCACAGCCTCAACGACTCGTCGCAGCGCCGTTGCAGGCTGCCCGGTCGTCAAGGCGACCACGAAACAAAACCCAGGCTGCCTGGCGCCGCTCGTGCGCCGCTCACGGGCGCAGCCCCACGTGCGCTTATCCTGCGCACCCTGCCACGTGCACCTCCCACGCGTTCAGCCCCAGGTGCCCTTACCCAAAGCACCACGCGCAGCCTCCCTCGTGCGCTACCACGCGTGCAGCCCCATGTGCGCAGGTCCTTAGCACCGCCCCTCGCGGACTCTCCCACGTGCGCTCGCACGTGTCCATTCTGTAGTGAGCGGACTGCTCCGCGCCCCAAGCACATCTCCTCGCGCGTTTCCCCGCGCATCTTCTCACGTGCGCGGCTCAGCTGTCATACCTTGCTAGCGGACAAGACAAGAACTTTCTTCGTTTTAATTCCTTTCTTCGGGTTTAGCCTTAGCTTTGTTTTTGCCAAAAGGTTGTCTGTTTCAAGGTTATTAAAAAAAAGGATATCTCAATTTTAAAAGTAACAGTAGGGGAAAAAAAAAAAAGCGAGGGGAAGAAGCTAGAGCGTGTGACGCGCCTGGCACTTATTAGGAGCGTCTCTCCTCGCCTCCTTGAACACTTGGCTGGTATGGGACACGTAGAGTTCATCTCCTACACCGAGGCAGTGGCCCGAGGCTGCAGGCAGCAGGTGGCAGAGCTGGCGTGAACCCGGTGAGTCTAACCGCACAGCCTGAGGTTGAATGCGAATTCAGTGTTCTCCCCTTTGAGGACAGTTTATCCATCTATTCTGAAGTGAAATTGTGTCCCAAACCAGATTGCTCAGAATTCCTCAGCAGTTGAGCGCGGAGCTGTGCTCAGCACTCTCACCTTTCTGAACCAGAAACCACCCAGGACCACATAAAAGGAGAAACCCACAGTCACTGCAGAGCCATTCGCGACGCCACAGCGACTGGCAAAGGTGCACAGGGACCATGGCGCTTGTCACGTCCTCTGCTCCCGGCTCTGCGGCCGGATCCCACACCGCCTCACGTGCCATCTGTTTCCCGACCGATCCAACTCCCTAAAACCCCTTTCCCCCCATCTGGTCTAGACGCCCTGCGGCTAGGTTAATTTCCCGGATGCCACACCGCTCAGAAATACTCAGGACTCCCATTAGCCCATAAATAAAAGTTAAACTCCTTGGCTTGTTTATTGGCACCTTTAGTAGCCTGCCCCATCTACCTTTTCAACTTCAGTTTCCCACGTCCCCGGACACAGATCTTCCTCTCCAGTCATTCCAAGTGAGGTCTTCAATGTGACTCCGTAACTGTCCCTTTACTCATAACCTGAAGCCCTCTTGCGTTCTCATCCGTTTTTGCCTGACTCTCAGTTTTGTTACTTTCCAAGCCCCACCCGGTTTCTCCAGCCCAGGTTAATTTCCCTATTCTGCAGGTCTAAAATCTTGTCACTTAAATTCAGTAAGTGTTATTATTAATTTGCTGGTTTGTAAGATTACCCGCCCCCCGCGCCCGCCCCAAGGAACCTTTCTGTGTTACTGGCACTGTGTTTGCTGCTTAAAATGTTCACGCATTTAGGGAATTCCCTAACAGTCTAGTGGTTAGGACCTCACTCTTTAATTGCTGAGGGCCTAGATTCAATACTCACCCCCATCTCCACCCCCACCCCCGCGGGGCTAAAAAAATTTACAAAATGTTTTCGTATTTAATCGTATTTAAATTCAGACTGTAACTGTATGAATTAGGAAACCGTGGACTAAGGATGTAGTGATTTACCCAAGTTTTCACAACTGAAAAATCGTCCAACTCTTTGTTTAAAATACAAGGCACTTATGGGTGGTTGATAAAAACATTTGAAAAATATGCAAATTCAAAAAATACCTTATTTTTTCATATGAATATTCTAATATTGTTTTTGGAGTGCTATGATTATGTTTTCCTTTAATGAAAAGGAAATTATAGAATTATGTAAGACATGAATTGGGTGCATTTGCATCTTTATGTATGTATTAGATAGAGCATCTGATTCTGGAGCTTTTTTATTTCCCTTTATCATTATATATTTATAATATATATTATTAGTCGCTCAGTCGTGTCCGACTTTTTGCAACCCCGTGGACTGTAGCCCACCAGGCTCCTCTGTCCAAGGGATTTTCTAGGCAAAAATACTAGAGTGGGTTGCCATTTCCTCCTCCAGGGGACCTTCCCAACTGTACATAAAGGAGACTTCATTAATGTGCATTAGAGGATACCCCAGGTTAACTGTCATAGAAAACTGTCTCTTGAGCCTTTAAATTCTATACCAATTCTACATCTCTGGTTGGCCGACTGTTTGTTTCTTTACTTAGGTTTTAAGGTGAATGACCTGGGGTTATTTGTTTCCATCAACCTGATTGTGAATCTATTTACAGGCTACTACTTCTGGTATCACTTTGGGAAATTTATATTTTCCAACAGACATTTCAAGTCAACTGAATTATACACTCTTTTACCTGAAATTGATATGGTCACCTGTGCCTTTTCTAAAAATCAGTGTTTTCCCAAATAATCTGTTTATTCCTCAACTCTGTGATTTTTCCTAGATGTGTTCAAGTTATGTCTTGTTGAATATTTTCAAAGGTAATTTGAGGGTCCCTGTTGATAGATTATCAACTTAAGTGATTTTATGTTTTACATCTTTGTTGTTCGTGAGGAGTGGGTAGTTTTCTGTGAGCAAAACGTGGCTGCTACTGGGATGTTGGCCAAATGTCATTTTCAGTGACATTTTCTTGTATAACTCTGAACTGAAATTTATGATTTTGGTCTTCTCTTCAGTCTGTTTTGTCTGCTTCTTATGTTTCTCTCTTTGCGAATTTGTTTCTTCGAATTTCCTGTTGTCTTTTGGATCACTCCATGTGCAAACAGAATACAGCATATGCTTACCCTTAGTCTGGCCCTCAAAGGTTCAAATCTGGTCATGTTCTCCATTTAAAAAATAATTCTTATGATGTTCATTGTACCGTTATTTACGTAAGTGGAAATTAGAGCTCCCATGTCAAACAGTGAATTACAGAACACCGATGATGGTGAAGCATTACTAAATTCGATAAAGTAATTTTAAATGAATATTTAACAGTATGCTGCTGCTAAGTCACTTCAGTCATGTCCGACTCTGTGTGACCCCATAGATGGCAGCCCACCAGGCTCCCCTGTCCCTGGGATTCTCCAGGCAAGAATACTGGAGTGGGTTGCCATTTCCTTCTCCAATGCATGAAAGTGAAAAGTAAAAGTAAAGTCGCTCAGTAGTGTCCGACTCTTAGCAACCCCATGGACTGCAGCCTACCAGGCTCCTTTGGCCATGGAATTCTCCAAGCAAGAGTACTGAAGTGGGTTGCCAGTGCCTTCTCCAATTTAACAGTATAGGAAAATACTTATAGTGTTAAAAATGGGCTTACCGGGTGGAGCTGATGGTAAAGAACCTGCCTGCCAGTGCAGGAGATACCGGAGATGTGGGTTGATCTCTGAGTCAGAAAGATCCCCTGGAGGAGGGCATGGCGGCTACTCTAGTATTCTTATCTAGAAAATCCCATGGACAGAGAAGCCTGGCAGACTACAGTCCATAAAGTCACAAAGAGTTGGACACCATTGAGGTGATTTAGCATGCATATAGTGTTAAAGGTAAAATAAGCAGTGTATATATGATTCAGTGTATAGTAAACACATAGAATTAACTGTGTCCCATGGACTTCCCTGGTGACTCAGATGGTAAGGCATCTGTCTGCAATGCAGGAGACCTGCCTTTGCTCCCTGGGTTGGGAAGATCCCCTGGAGAAGGAAATAGCAACCTACTCCAGTGCTTTTGCCTGGAAAATCCCATGAATGGAGGAGCCAACATAGGTTTAACATAGAAGTAACCCCATACATAGGAGTAACCCCATAGGCCTACAGTCCATGGGGTTGCAAAGAGTCAGATACAAATTGAGTGACTTTACATACTCCCCTCTAAATCTTTTACATAGAAGACTCATATATGGAAAATTACCAGTGTTGTGACGTTTAGTTAGTAACTTAGTCACTCTAATATTTATCTCCTGATCTGAAAAACGCTGAAGCACTGAAAGCATAGTAAAGCATCTAAAAGAGTACATGCTTACTTTTAAAACTGTTACTATATCTTGGGGACTTACCTGGTGGTCCAGTGGTTAAGACTCCAAGCTCCCACTGCAAGGGGCAGGGCTTTGATTCTTGGTCAGGGAACTAAGATCATACATGTTGTACACTGTGACCAAAAAATAAGATAAAGTGCTCTACAGTGACCATATTTAGAATATACTGATGAGTATTATTTCCAATTAGTGTTTTGCTCACCTATATTTTTGTCATTAGTTTTATGTTAGTTCTATTGTTAAACAGTAATAAGAATTCTGTGTTCACTAGTTAACTGAGAAAACTGAGAGTTGCCTAAATGATTTTGCATTCTCTCAGTAAGCGGAGGGATAGATTGTGTATATGAGGGGAAACATGACACTCAGTTTTATTCTGTTGAACAGAATCATGGCATGTTTTCATCTTGTATAACTTCCCTAACAGTGTTCATTTATTTTGAGCTAGCTATTTTGGACACAGTTGTTGCAGTCATATTTAGCTACATGCTTGTTAATGACAATGACTTAAATCAGTATTCCTAATACTTATTTTCTGCTGAACTAACAGTGCATTATAATTTTATACAATGCAGTATATTCTCAAATTATTTCTGTCTCTTTGAAATGAAGATAATACGTGATTTAGCAAATTGTTTCCCTCACATAGAGATTTTCCAGTTATCTATGTCTAAAACTTGTCTCAATTTTCTTTTAGTAAAGCAATTGCTTTTCTTTATGCCAAAATGCAGTGAAACTCTAAAACCAGCAGATGGCAGTAATGACTTGTAAATCAGGATTTTAAAAATTAACAAAGTTCATTTTTTTTAATGTGAAAAAATCACTGTTACTGTACATCAGTTAACTAAATAGGAAATGTAGGGAAATTTGAAATTAATCCATCATAAAGATATTACATTGCATATTTCATATATCAAAATAATTAAAATATTCATCATGGCCAGTGTTCAGTTTTCACAAATAATAATGATTTTGCTTTCATTGAATCAGGTATTTTTAATCAAGTTTAAGTGTTTTAACTTTGCACAAATATATAGATATAAATTTAAGTTGATAATTGAGTTACATCTATATCTAGCTTAGTTATATGGATCTGGAAAGATTGAGATAAGTGAATATTGCTTTGAAAATGTTATACAAGTTGATAATTTAAAATACTAATTTCACTTTAATAATATGCATACAAAATGAGGTTTTATTTGTGCTATTTCACCGTTTGTTATACATTACTTCCCCCCCCCCCCTTTATGGAACAAAGAATTGAAATTGGCATCAAAGTGTTTACCTCTAGTCTGTCATCATTAACTAGTTCTAAAGATGAGAGCAAAATTCTTAGGCTCTCATGATTGTGTTAACTATTATTGAGCCACATATCCAAGATTTTTTCAGAGCATTTAGATTTAGTGATTTTATTCATTTCAATTAAGTTTTTAAAAGAGGAACTGAATGAGATTCATTTTCTATACTTTTGTAAGACTTCCTATAAATTCACAAAGATGAAAAAAATTCTGTTTATTCATGTATCTCTGTATTTGCTTCAAAACAGAATAACCATAGACTCAGTTTTCTTGGTGGCTGTTTATTTTCTGATTGGTCTGTTTCATATATGTTAAAAGGTCCTTTCAAATTCATCTGCAGCAAGTTACTTCCACTAAAAGAAATGTCTTTGCACATGTATGTTTTATGAAACAACAGCTTCAGTCTAAAAACATTACATATCTTGCATTGATTCATTTTTACATAGTGCATTTGCTGCTATGAATTACTTTATAGAGCCTGTTTCGATTCCAGTTTTATGCAGGTGCTTGTTCATAGAAGAAAATGGAAAGTCATCAAATTGCAGTGAAGCATACAGCTTGAATGTAAATACATCTGTATGTGACACTTTGTGTAAACACTGCCTTTTCATCCACAGGAGAAAAGATATCTTGTAATAAGTTGAAATTTCTGGAAGTTCTAGTCCTTCTGTGTCTGTGAGGGTCCTATTCTCCTTTTAAAACTGTCTCTCAACCACCCATACTGGTTAGTTCCCCAGGCCTATATCAGATGAAATGAGATCTGCTTGACCTTAAACAGCTTTATATAGAAATATTTCATTCAGAGGAAGGAAGATAATCCATTAATTAATTGGGAGAATTCCTTCACTTCCCCCACAGAGAGACCACCTGATCGCATAATATGTACACACTGATTTGAGCAGAAGGGTACTCGGTAATCATTTTTAAATGACTTAACTAATACATACATAACCACGGGCATGTATTTATGTCATACCCCCAAAGTCCATTTTTCCATGAACCCAATGATGATAGTTCCTTGAATAATTTTCAACATATGGATTTTAAAAATTTTATAACCAAAGTAACTAATACAAGAACTACTACAAATAAGCAAAAGTCTTAGACCATATTAAAGAATGGACTGTTGTTTATGTATGAACAGGTTAGATGCAAAATATAGCAAAAAAAGAAGTGAAACATAAGACACATGTGTGCTATGTTTTATATCTCATTTTAGATTGACTTAAGATTTAACTTTGATTATGACATAGTGGTAAAGAAATATCAGTGGGATATTAGCCAGTATGTCTTGGCAATTTACTTCACCAGCTCTGATTTCTTCAACTATGAAATAAAGACTTTGGACTACATAGCCTTATTAAAGGGCTTCCTAAGTGGCCTAGTGGTAAAGAACCCACTTGCCAGTGCAGGAGACATTAAGAGACACAGGTTCAATCCCTGGGTTGGGAAGATCCCCTGGAGGAGGGCATGGCAACCCACTCCAGTATTCTTGCCTAGAGAATCCCATGGACAAAGGAGCCTGGCAGGCTACAGTTTATGGGGTTGCAAAGAATCAGACATAACTGAAGCCACTTAGCATGCATGCACAGCCTTATTTAAGTCTTTTAAAGTTGATTCCAGTTAGTATTTGAACATATGTTTAGGTAGCTGGAAAAATATACATGTTGAGTTATATAATGCCTTGTACCAAACTCCCTTGTTAACCGTGCTTCTCTTCTCTCCTTACCTGTCTCTAGCTATGTGTTCAGATTCCACCTTGATGGTCTTCATTTCAGTTCAGTTCAGTCGCTCAGTCATATCCGACTCCTTGCGACCCCATGAATCACAGCACGCCAGGCCTCCCTGTCCATTACCAACTCCCGGAGTTTACCCAGACTCACGTCCATCGAGTCCGTGATGCCATCCAGCCATCTCATCCTGGGTCGTCCCCTTCTCCTCCTGCCCCCAATCTCTCCCAGCATCAGAGTCTTTTCCAATGAGTCAACTCTTCGCATGAGGTGTCCAAAGTACTGGAGTTTCAGCTTTAGCATCATTCCTTCCAAAGAAATCCCAGGGTTGATCTCCTTCAGAATGGACTGGTTGGATCTCCTTGCAGTCCAAGGGATTCTCAAGAGTCTTCTCCAACACCACAGTTCAAAAGCATCAATTCTTCGGCACTCAGCCTTCTTCACAGTCCAACTCTCACATCCATACATGACCACTGGAAAAACCATAGCCTTGACTAGATGGACCTTTGTTGGCAAAGTAATGTCTCTGCTTTTGAATATGCTATCTAGGTTGGTCATAACTTTTCTTCCAAGGAGCAAGCGTCTTTTAATTTCATGGCTGCAGTCACCATCTGCAGTGATTTTGGAGCCCCCAAAAATAAAGTCTGTCACTGTTTCTACTGATTCCCCATCTATTTCCCATGAAGTGATGGGACCGGATGCCATGATCTTCGTTTTCTAAATGTTGAGCTTTAGGCCAACTTTTTCACTCTCCTCTTTCACTTTCATCAAGAGGCTTTTCAGTTCCTCTTCACTTTCTGCCATAAGGATGGTGTCATCTGCATATCTGAGGTTATTGATATTTCTCCCGGCAGTCTTGATTCCAGCTTGTGTTTCTTCCAGTCCAGTGTTTCTCATGATGTACTCTGCGTATAAGTTAAATAAGTAGGGTGACAGTATACAGCCTTGACGTACTCCTTTTCCTATTTGGAACCAGTCTGTTGTTCCATGTCCAGTTCTAACTATTGCTTCCTGACCTGCATACAGATTTCTGAAGAGGCAGGTTAGGCGGTCTGGTATTCCCATCTCTTTCCAGACTTGATTGTGATCCACACAGTCAAAGGCTTTGGCATAGTCAATAAAGCAGAAATAGATGCTTTTCTGGAACTCTCTTGCTTTTCCCATGATCCAGCAGATGTTGGCAATTTGATCTCTGGTTCCTCTGCCTTTTCTTTTAGAACTAACACCCAAAAAAGATGTCCTTTTCATTATAGGGGACTGGAATGCAAAAGTAGGAAGGCAAGAAACACCTGGAGTAACAGGCAAATTTGGCCTTGGAATGCAGAATGAAGCAAGGCAAAGACTAATAGAGTTTTGCCAAGAAAATGCACTGGTCATAGCAAACACCCTCTTCCAACAACACAAGAGAAGACTCTACACATGGACATCACCAGATGGTCAACACCAAAATCAGATTGATTATATTCTTTGCAGTCAAAGATGGAGAAGCTCTATACAGTCAACAAAAACAAGACCAGGAGCTGACTGTGGCTCAGATCATGAACTCCTTATTGCCAAATTCAGGCTTAAACTGAAGAAAGTAGGGAAAACTGCTAGACCATTCAAGTATGACCTAAATCAAATCCCTTATGATTATACAGTGGAAGTGAGAAATAGATTTAAGGGCCTAGATCTGATAGATAGAGTGCCTGATGAACTATGGAATGAGGTTCGTGACATTGTACAGGAGACACGGATCAAGACCATCACCATGGAAAAGAAATGCAAAAAAGCAAAATGGCTGTCTGGGGAGGCCTTACAAATAGCTGTGAAAAGAAGAGAGGTGAAAAGCAAAGGAGAAAAGGAAAGATGTAAGCATCTGAATGCAGAGTTCCAACGAACAGCAAGAAGAGATAAGAAAGCCTTCTTCAGCAATCAATGCAAAGAAATAGAGGAAAACAACAGAATGAGAAAGACTACAGATCTCTTCAAGAAAATTAGAGATACCAAGGGAACGTTTCATGCAAAGATGGGCTCAATAAAGGACAGAAATGGTCTGGACCTAACAGAAGCAGAAGATATTAAGAAGAGGTGGCAAGAATACATGGAAGAACTGTACAAAAAAGATCTTCACGACCCAGATAATCATGATGATGTGAACACTAATCTAGAGCCAGACATCCTGGAATGTGAAGTCAAGTGGGCCTTAGAAAGCATCACTACGAACAAAGCTAGTGGAGGTGATGGAATTCCAGTTGAGCTGTTTCAAATCCTGAAAGATGATGCTGTGAAAGTGCTGCACTCAATATGCCAGCAAGTTTGGAAAACTCAGCAGTGGCCACAGGACTGGGAAAGGTCAGTTTTCATTCCAATTCCAAAGAAAGGCAATGCCAAAGAATGCTCAAACTACCGCACTATTGCACTCATCTCACATGCTCGTAAAGTAATGCTCAAAATTCTCCAAGCCAGACTTCAGCAATACGTGAACCATGATGGTCTTACTCTCTGCAATATACCCCTCAATTTGTTCCCTATCCTGTCCTTCGGTTGCTACACCTCTCACTGCCAGCTCAGATGAACTAAGCCTATCTCACTCTACCTATTCAGCCCAGTCCCAACCTGGCCTCCACTGCATCCCTAAACTCTGTTCTGGTTCTTTCCTGATTCTATATGATGTCCAGTCTCTTAGATACAGTTGACTTCGTTGTTCCTATTCTCTAATTACGTCCATCCTTTAGAAGCCTAAATGGCAACTAGTATATAAAGGGAAAAGGAAACGTCCCTAAATAATAAGTGTTTTTATGAAGACCACCAAGCTCTTGCTTTGGACATCAGAGTCCTGCTTTCACATAAATATTAACCTGTTCTTAAAAGGTAAATGTGGAAGTTTAGAATTTCCTTCTTGTCATTGCTACAATCTGAAACTCTTCTTGAAACTCATCAGTGACAATGTAAAATTTGGTAGGAGAAAATTTGTTGAGTTATGTGTTTATATTTCTTAATTAAGATTATGTACCTGGAGACACAGAAGACAATGTATTGTATAAATCCATGTATGTGAAAGGCCCATCAGAAGGATATTCAGAGAAACATAAAGTTAAGACAATGTAGGCCTTAATTTTTCTTTCTAAAATCTAGAAATATTTGTTATAGGGTTTAGCATAGAGTCTTAGTTGTGAATACAGACAGGGTTTGAAACCTGGCTATCTCACTTACTTTGTAGGTCTCTGAGCATTTAATTTCTCTAAGCCTCAATTTTCTCATACCTCAAATGGGAATAATAATAGCACACCCCTCAAAGAGTTGTTGCAAAGATTAAGTAAGATAATGTATATAAAGTATATAGATATAGTAAGTGTTTTATAAAAGTAAATAAGTATTACCATATCAAGGCTCAAGATGGAAATGGAATTATTTATATCATCTTTTTCTTTTCCAGGGAGTCCAAAGAAACAGCTACAATTCTTCCAAGGGAAAAAAAGAGGAGATAAAAATAACCCAATTTAAATTGAGAGCCTAAAACCATACAATGCTATCTAATAGGCAGAATTATCTTCTTTTTACAGATAAAAAGGAATTTTGAGGCAGGGAGAAGATTTTAGACTGCTCACTCTTAACTCACAAGTACACATGATTTACTCCCCTGGAAGTCCTCAAAGTTGACAAGTTGGGCCCTAAAAAATGGAAATGAAATATTTTCTGGATAGCTTTTTTTATGTTTTAAAGTAACAGCTTTAGTGATATATAATTCACATAGCATGAAATATACTCTTTTAAAGTGTAGGATTCAGTGACTTTAGTATATTCACAGTGTTGTGGTACAATCACTGCTATCTAATTCCACATTTTTACTACCCCACACCCCCAAAATACATCATACTAGCTAGCTGTCATTCCCATTTCTCCTTCCTTCTATCCCCTAGCGGTCTGCTTTCTGTCTCTCTGAGTATCTTTCTACTGGGCATTTCATATAAATGGAATCACACAATATGTTGTTTTTTGTGTCTGGCTTCATTCACCTAGGATAATGTTTTCAAGGCTCATCCATGTTTAGCACGTATCAGTACATTTCTTCTTATAGCTAAATAATATTTAGTTACATAAATATAACACATTTCATTTATCTGTTTGCCAGTTAATGGACATTTGGGTTGTTTCTACTTTTATGGATATTATGAATTATAGGAATATATATATACAAGTTTTTATACGAACATATGTTTCCATTTCTCCTAGATATATACCAGGCATAGAACTCCTAGGTTATGTGGTAACTCTACCTTTAACATTTTAATGAACCACCAGACTGTCTTCCAAAGTGGCCAGCCATATCATTTTATATTCTCACCACCAATGTACAAGGGGTCCAATTTCTTTACATCCTTGCCAACACTTGTTACTCTCAATCTTTTGATTATAGCCATCATAGTGGGTGTGAAGTGGTAGCTCATTGGCTTTTTAAAATTGTTGTTTAGTCATTAAGTCGTGTTCTGCTCTTTTGCTACCCTATGAACTGTAGCCCACCAGGCTCCTCCTGTCCATGGGATTTCCCAAGCAAGAATACTGTAGTGGGTTGCCATTTCCTTCTCCAGGCGATCTTTCTGACCCAGGGATTGAACCTGCATCTCTTGCATTGGCAGCTGGGTTCTTTACCACTGAGCAGCTCAGTGGTAAAGGGCTAATTGTTTTTAATTAATAGACTTTATTTCTTAGAATAGTTTTAGAATTACATAAAAACTGAGCAGGAAGTACAGAATTCCTATATGTCCCCATATACCCTTCCCCTCTACTGTTGCACACAGTTTTTCCTGTTAGTAACATTTTGCACTAGTTTGGTACATTTGTTACAATTGATAAATTAATATTGATACTTTTTTATTAACTTAGGTAATTATAGTTTGCATTATGGCTCACTCTTTGAGCTGTATGGTTCTTTGGGCTTTGACAAATGCATCATGTCATGTATCCACCATTATAATATCATCAGAATAGTTTCATCACCCTAAAAAGTCTATGTTTCACCTTTTCATCCCTCTCTCTTCCCAAACCTCTGCAAACCAGTGATCTTTTTACTATCTCCATGTGCTTAGTCACTCAGTCATGTCTGACTCTTTGAGACCGCATGGACTATAGTCCGGCAGGCTCCTTTGTTCGTGGGGGAATTCTCCAGGCAAGAATACTGGAGTGGGTTGCCATGCCCTTCTCCAGGGGATCTTCCCAACCCAGGGATCAAACCCAGGTCTCCCATATTTGCAGGCAGTTTCTTTACCATCTGAGCCACTAGGGAAGTCTGCTATCTCCATAGTTTTGCCTTTTCCAGAATGTCATACACAGTGGCTGTACCATTTTGCATTCTCACCAGTAATAACTGTTATTCTTTGTCCTTATCAGCATTTGGCATTGTTGGTGTTTTGGATTTTAGCCATTCTAACAGGTGTATAATGGTATCTCATTGTTGTTTGAATTTGCATTTTCCAAATGACATGTGATGTTGAGCATATTTTAATATTTATTTGCCACCTTTATATATTTTCTTGGTATGTTGTCTATTCAGATAGATCTTTTGCCTGTTAAAAATATGGATTGTTTTCTGATTGATGAGTTTGAATAGGTCTTTGTATATTAATACAAGCCCATTATCAGATATGTGTTTTGCAAATATATTCTCCCAGTTTTGGCCAGTCTTTTCATTCTCCTAGTAATGTCTTTCATAGAACAATTTTTTTTAAGTGTAATATAGTCCATCACATTAGCTTTTTCTTCAATGGAGCATGCTTTTGACGTTGTATCACCTAGATTCTCTCCTGTTCTAGGAGTTTTATAGTTTTGCATTTTACATTGAGATCTGTGATCCATCTGGGGTTAATTTTTGTAAAGGGTGAAAAGTCTTTGTCTGGATCCACTATTTTACACGTGGATATTCAGTTGTTCTGGCATAATTTTTTTTTTAAGTTATAGTTTCTGGTTTGGGAGAATGGCACTGAAACATGTATATTATCATATGTGAAATGAATCGCCAGTCCAAGTTTGATGCATGATACAGGCTGCTCAGGGCTACTGCACTGGGATGACCCAGAGAGATGGGATGGGGAGGGAGTTGGGAGGGGAATTCAGGATGGGGAACACATGTACACCCGTGGAGGATTCATGTCAATGTATGGCAAAACCAATACAATATTGTAAAGTAATTAGCCTCCAATTAAATAAAATTTTTTATATTAAAAAAAAGTTATAGTTTCTCCACTGAATTGCCTTTGCTTCATTGTCAGGGGTCAGATGACTGTATTCATATGGGTTTATTTTCTGGGCTCTCCATTGTGTTTTATGGATCTACTTGTCCCTTCTTTCACCAATACCATACTGTCTTTATTAATGTAGCTTTATAGTAAATTTTGAAGTTGAGTACTGTCAGTCCTTCAGCTTTGTTCTTTTTCAATATTTTGGTTGGCTGTTCTGGGTCTTTTGAATATAAACTTTAGAATCAGTCTGTTGATGGGCACAAAACTCGCTGGAATTTTGACTGGAATTGTGTTGAGTCTATAAATCCAATTGGTTTTCACTCTTGAGTATCTGTATGCACACATAGAATATATCTCCATTTATTTAGATCTTCTTTGATTTCTTTCATCAGCGTTTCATCATTTTCTTCATATAGATCTTGTACATATCTTATATTTATACCTAAGTATTTCTTCTCTTAGATTTTGTTGCTGATATAAATTATGTTGTATTTTTAATTTCAAATTACAATTGTTCATTGCTGGTGGATTAGAAATTATTCAATTATTTTTATTGACCTTGCATCCTGTGACCTTGTTATAATTGCTTATTGTTCTTTGTTTTTTAAGTTTTTGTTGGTAGCATGTTAATATTATATATATTATATATATATTGAGTAAGAATGAGAGGGAAAAAATCCTTAAAACTGTAAGCAAATGAAAAAAATGAACCCAGTTGTATTGCAAATGAATAGCATAACCATATAGGAAGAAAAACTAATCTAATTAACTACTAAACATGTCATTTGACTGAATACCCTTAGTTGAGTGAGGAGGGAATGTCTACAGACAAATCCTAAACTTTTTAGAAGATTTATTGTAGTTGTAAGAAATAAGTAATATGAAATTATTTGGAGTGTATAGTAGAATTGAGTGAATAAATATGTTGATGTTGTTGAGAGCCAGGATTCTCACTGTGGAAGAAGGCAGATACAGATATGAAATGGGGCAAAGCCTGGAAAAAAATACCCTATGGCAGTACATTGGAGTTGGATATAGCAGCATAAACTCTTAATACATTTCTAATACACACAGTCAAACACATACATATATTTGAATGTGTATGCTTACATACACTTATGTATTCCTAACTCTGTCAGCTGAAAAAGCCCAGAAACATACCAGAGTGAGTACATCTGGCACCCAGATAATTGGTTCCTAATACAGTTTCCCAAACTAACAAAGGAATCTAGGCTCCGGTAGGAATTGTTAATTCCAAGGCTAAGGCAGGAAAGGTACAAGATGAACCTGGAACAAAGTGTTACGCCAGAAACTGAAGAAGTACTTTTAAAAAAGCAAATTAGGACATGTCAAGAGGACACAGGAGCCAACTTAAGGGGCTTCCAATGACCAAATCTGGGATGTTTTGAGCATCGAAATAACTAAAGGTCATAATAAACTATAAGCCATTGAAAAATAGGAATTATTTTGCTGTTAAAGACAAAGACAGACTGAGAATCTGTAGGTACCAGATTAGAGGAGACTAAAGAAAGATAATAGCTAAATGCAATATGTGATTCTGAACAGGATCTGATCCTTACTGAGGGAAAAAATATGCTACAGAGGACATCACTGGTGTCATTTGACAAAACGGGAGTAATATGGTAGATCACAGTATCATACCATGGTCAAAATTCCTGAAGTTGCTAATTCTGCTATTGATATTTAATGGAATCATCTCAATTTTAGGAAGTATACTTTGAGTTACTTAGGAGATAATGGGGCATGATATACGAGCTTACTATAGGGATAATGGGGCATGATACATGAAGCTTACTGTCAGATGTTCAGAAAACCAACTTGTATGTACGTGTATATGCACTGGCTACTCAGTATGAATCCAAATGATAAATGGAGCAAAAACTTAACAGTTGGTGAATCTGGGTAGAGAGTATACAGAGTTTCTTTTGTATGTAACTTTTATGCAAGTTTGGAATTATTCCAAATAGAAGATTTTGTTTTTAAAGGCTGGTGTTTGGCAGGCACAGAATATTAAGGTTAATAGAACAGACTTCTGAAAGCACAAGGTTTGATAACGTCAAGCATTTTGAGGGACTGTTACATGGAAGAAGTATTAAGACTTTGAATTTGGCTAATCTTATTTTGTGTCAGTATGCTTTGTGTAATATCATTATAGCACATCCAAGAGCTCATGACTGGAATGAGAGGAGGGAGTTCTTTAAACTTTATGGAGTCTTCAGTATCATTCAGTACAGAAAAGTGCGAAGACTGGTTCATCAGGTAGAGTGAATGAATGAATGAATGAAAAGAACTGGGTGTAGGAAAAATGGGAACTGGTAGCAACTTGAGAGCAGTGTCTTCTCTAAAGACTTTCAAGTACAAAAAGACAAAACCAAAAAAACCCTGTGTAGTACTCCTGTGAGTTGTATCTGTTCTGGGAGTGTCTAGTGGGGACCCCTAATCTTGCCTAATCTTCCTCTTTTTATTCCAGGTGAGGAAAGGGTACCAAAAGTCACAAAGCAAAGTGTGTGAGATAATGAAACGTGTAAGTGTGTGCATATATATCAAAAACACACCATATTTAATGAAAGAAATTAATATTCACACATTCGTACTTCTGTACAATTTTGAGTAATATATAATTTTAAGCTGTTTACAAATAGCATGTAATGCTTCAAATATTACATAATGTTGATAATACATTTCTAGCAGAAATAAATATATTGCACTTAAAAAGAACTTCATTAGATGTTACTTCATAGTATTAGGCTTATAACTTCTTTTTTCATAAAACATTTCCCATGCCCTTCCCCCCCCACCCCAACACACACACTTCATTACAGTGACTGTTCTCACGCAATTCATTAAGCAAATAAACACAGCAAACAATAGAACTATGATAGAGTCTACTAAAGAGGCTAGATCAAATTTTATCCTTTAGGAAATGAAAGATTTTCTTTTAGGTTTCTGAAACTAAGAAAAGCAACAACTAAATATAGCATTTTAAAGTACCAGAAGTAAAATACAAGTTGTATTTTTTGTCCATATGTACTATTCACCAAAATCTTTTTATTTTCTTATTATGGGGAGAGGGGATTAGAATTACCTAAGGGAGAGACAGAGAAATAAAGACCGAAAAATACTTAATGGTCTATCAAATATTAATAAATGAACCTTTGCATATTTAAGCATGATGAAGAAAGCTAAGTACTGGAATATTTTATAACTGACATGGGATAGTAGTGACAAAAGGATGTTATGATTTCCTGAAATTTTAAACATTTTAACCTTCTCTTTGCTTGTTTACATAAAAATCCTTATTCTAAAATAATATAAAAATTTACAAAATGCATCCTCCACCCAAGCCCAGCTCTCTAAGGGAGGTAGCTGAAACTCTTTTCTGTCCAGTGCTTTATTTCTGTCCAGTCTAGATGTAGAGTATGATATTGTTTTGTTTGTAGTAATTATCAATTCCATACACATTTAATAATGAAAAGTTTTCCTTAGTCAATGCAAAATTGAGTAAAAATGTTGTTTTTCTTGTAATACTTGATCCTGCACATTATACAAGTGACATTTTGAACTTCAGTTACTAAATCATGGTTTGAGTTTGACCATGTTTTCAATGGGGTGGTCAAGTCACTGTTTATTTGAAGGTCATTTTCCTCAATATTATTCAACTTAAATATAAGCAGGACAGCCTGAAAAGCTAATGTGAAATTCAAAACTGGGATAAATATCCTAATATCTCTGTGAAAAATTTTTAGTCTCTATGAATAGGCAGCTGCTTTGCTACCAAGGATACATATTATTCTTGGGCTTTTGGGGTTTCCATTTTACCCCCCAGGATGGGTACTGTGACTAGAGAAGTGCAATGACAAAGGTACAGATAATAGTGGAGGGAGATGGTTTTGGAATATCTCACAAGTCTGTGACTCCTGCACAGGGTATTTACTAGATGATACATCATCATCAGGAAGCTTAATATCTCCTACTCTGTGCCCACCTACTAGAAGTGATGGTTGACCTTTCAGACAATATACCATTCCTATAAATCTACAGAGTAATACAAATTCGTTAATGTAGACCTTGTTACTTAATAATTAGTGATATGTTAGACACAAGCTGGATAGGCTTACCTTTATACTGCCAAGGGTAGGCAAGGGGCAGGGAGTAGATTTACTAAGTAAAAGAAAGAAAGAGCTTACTCAGAATTATTGATAAATGTTTTAAAAACATATCACTTATATAGGGTCTACTGAGTTATGAATTAATTCTTTTGGGTTAGATAAAGCCATTCAGGCAGAGCTGCTTTTTAGCAGCACTACACATTACCCAAGCTTTTTGATACTGTAATATAACTGGGGGATATACCATAAATCATGCTCTTTATCATTCAATTGCCTTTCTCAGTAAATATCTAGTTCTTGCAATTGCTTTAGATAAAACAGGCTTTATAGCGTTTTAAATGTTAAATACCCAAAGAGTTAAATAATAAATAGAATAGCTCAGAAGGACCCTTGTGGGGCAAACATCTATCCCTAGTTCCCATGACTAGTGACTGATCAGGTTAAGCTCCATTTCACTTGTGCTTTTACTTTCTTGTTCAAATAATGCTAAATACTTTTTTTAAAAAGTATCTGATTTAGAATTTCAGGTGTGAATTTCCAAGAGCATGCTTTGGTGTCTTTGTCTCTGCTTTTTTCTAAGTATGCTACTTATTTTTAGTCTTATATTGATTAATTACAAAATAAAGTTATGAATTCAGGACTTACTATCATAAAACAATATTTAACAAAAATATACAAACCTACTTTGAGACACACCAGTTGGGAAAAATGTCAAAATAGTATTAAAATGATCATTTCATTCTCCTTGAAAAGAAAATTCAGATATGGGTTCACTTTAGTAGACCAGTCATTTATTAGAGTGTTAAGTAGCATCATATAAAATAGTATTTACTTTTGTTATTCCTGCTTTAAGTAGTAGTACTCTGCATTAAAAGCACTGAGAAACAGGCCAACTATTAAATAGTAAATCCTTATCCTAACTTCTGTGGATATTTAAACATTATGCATAACTAACTTTTTAAAGAAATGCATATCTGAGCTATGTTTGAAAGCAAACTACCTGTGAATACTATAGCATAACGTGCAAGAAGTTAGAAACAAGCTTACAGTGTCTGCCATAGGACTTTGAGATGTTTAGTTAATGCAGCTTCATAAATAAACCTTGGGATACAGTGGAGAAAGGCAATTGCAAGGTCCAACAATAGCATCAGTTAGACAGGCTGTGCCAATTATACCTTGTTTCATTGGCTGGAAATGCCCAAGAAAGGCATTTGATATGGAAAAGCCTAACATTAAAACAACCAAATAAAACCCCACTTGAGTTTGATATGATAAATATATTACATTTTACTTTCAAATACACCTCTACTCTCAGCAGCAAGATTTCCCATCTCTTTGAACAGATTCAATACTTTCATAGTTAGAACAAAGTAGAATGGATATTACATTAAAAAAAGAGTATTGGGGAGCTTTGTGAAGAAGACAAGTTAAATCTTTTATCTAGAGTACATTATATCTATAGCTGAAGGACCACAAACTTCATTAAACCTCTGTTATTAGGGAAATGAACTGTTGCAAAATCCCAGATATACTACCCTGATTGTTAATGCCTACATATATATGGCTCAAAAATAATACAAGCATAACTATGATACAGTTAAACTATTATAAATATCAAAATAAGGCTTAAGAAGATAGCAAGAGCTGAAAATAAAGTGGATAAATTCTTTAGATTTACTTATAAGCACTTTTAGCGTTTCAGTCAGGATATCATTGTGTTAACATACAATTTCATATTATGGACCTAGAAGAATGATTGAGTCACTGAATGTAACACAGTGAGAAAAAAGAACCAATCAGATATATGAACATATAACTATTCATGACCATAGGTTAAGTGGTTAAGTAGTGGCTATCTGGGCATTGAGAATGGTCATTCATAAACCTTGTCAGTCAGTGGCAGTGGCTGATCAACAACAAAGCAAATTTATTGAAAATGAGAATTTGATCTGGTGCATTTTAACATCCATAAGGTTTTCCAAGGGGCTTCCCTGGTGGCTCAGTGGAAAAGAATCTGCCTGTAATGCAGGAGATGTGGGTTCGATCCCTGGGTTTGGAAGATGCCCTGGAGAAGGAAATGACAACCCACTCCAGTATTCTTGCCTGGAAAATCCCATGGACAGAGGAGCCTGGTAGGGTACAGCCAAGGGGGTTTCATAAAAGAGTCAGATACAACTTAGTGATTAAACAACAACAAACAAAGGTCTCTCAAAGATGAAGCAAAAATGAAGGGGACTTTGGTACTCATGGCAGAAAAATTCCTTTCAGAATAGGGCAACCATCTTTTTATTATAGCTGTTAAGTGAAAGGAAGTCTCACATGTCAAGGTGTAGAGACTTTAGAGTGTCCCTCAGTGAATAAGTAAGCAGTGTATTTACAATGCAGCCTAGAAAAAGAAAACTTCAGTTTTACAATGTAACATACAGAGCCTCTAATTGCACAATTGTATATGGAAATTTTTTCCTACATAAATGGCAAATAATTGCAAGAAACAGAATTAGGAAGAAAGAAGACAAGACTGTGAAAAAGAACTTGTCAGGTACTGGCCCTTCAATATTATAGAAAGAACTTTGTGAAGTCATTACCACCTACTCATCCACAAAGTGGGATGCATTAGCATTATCTCAGCTCCTTCCCCAGCAAACTAACACAAAGGAAAACTAAACATGCTTGAGCTACAGCACTATAAATATTTCTCTATTGGCTCTCGTTTCCACAGACAGAATTGACTTAAGTGAGTCATTATGCACTATGGTCAGTATGTTATACAGTATTGCCTCTTTGAAGATTCTTTTAACCTGTGGAAACTGGAAAGAAAACCTATACATGTCGACTTTATACACTACTGCATTGACACAGCATTTTTAACCACTAGGAATAATGCACCTTAAGATTCATCTGCTTTGCATTATTACACTTTCTGGGTAAATTGATATCCTTCTAGTTCCAGGACTTAGGCTGGCTAAGAACTTTACACTGATCCTCTCTCCAACTCAAAAGCTGTCCCCCAGCTACAGATGAAGCCTGGTCCATGGTGCTTTCCCTCAGTGGTAAGTTTCATTGTTGAGTCCAGCTCTCCTCTTTCATAGGTCCCATGTCTCCTGGAGAGCCCCTGCTCCAACACCCCACATCCCCCCCACCCAACCCCATCCTATATTTCCATACCCATCTGCACATTCTGGATCTGGACTCTCCTTTTAGAAGAGTCATACAAATGGCGTCATCACAGCAGAGGAATGGCGCAGTCCTTGGATAGCAGCATAGGGACCCTGCTGAAAGTAGTGATGATACCGGGGCATGTGGAATGAGGGGAATGTCGGGCCACTCCCCTGCATGGAGCTGGCAATGGCTGATGGGGTCAGAGGCATGCCAAGTCGGCTATATGGTGGCAGAGAGCCCTGTATGGGGTGAGGAATGGGTGTTGCTATGGATGCCGTGCTGGTGCCAAGAGCAGTCAAGGACTGTGGGTGCTGAAATGCAGGAAAACTGGATGAAGACGATACCCAGGAGCTAAGAGACAAATTATCAGATGTTGTAAAGGCTGATCCTGAAAGGAAAAAAAAAAAAAAATCTCATTAGACCAGTCTACTTCAACATGCAAATCAAGAATTACGTTATCTGTAAGCATCAATTAAAAAATATAAATATACATATAGATCTACAGTTTTAAAAGAGGAACAGTTCAATCAGAAGGCATCTCCACCTTTCCACACAAGAGGATATCATTTATACTATATATGGAAGAGAGAACTTGATAAATAGAAAAAGACTTACTCATTAGATTGCCTGCATACTCTCTGAGAGTGGCTACGGTGCTAGCACCCTGCCTTAAGATAATGACCTGATTCCCTTTAAAGAAGTTCCAAATAGCTGACCACTGTCTTAACCTCCAGCATCCCCATACGTAAGGCTGGACAGACAAGCCTCAACAAAGCTACCTGGTTGCTAAAGCCATTGTGAAAACCCACAAGAGTGTTTTTCTTTTCTTCTTTAATTTCTTTTTTTAAGCTTCTATAACCCTTTTATTTTTGAAATAATGAGAACATTTACTATGTTGATTATATTTAAGACAGATACACAAAAATCAAACATCTTTTAATGTGCCAGCTATACCAGAAGTTGAAATGTGGGAGTAATAAACACCAAAAATAAACAATAAATACTTAGAAATTACTCTAAAAAATGCATGATACTTGAAGTTTTTCACACAACTACTGAAAGATAGAAGGAAAGGTTTTAATAATTGGAGACACATGCCATATTCTGGGATGAAAAATAAAATGCCCTTTTAAAATTCATTTATTCCCAAATTAATTTATTGGTTTAGTATAAAGCCAATGAATGGCTTCCCTGGTGGCTCAGATGGTAAAGAATCTGTCTGCAATGCAGGTGACCTGAGTTCAATCCCTGGGTTGGGAAGATGCCCTGGAGAAGGAAATGGCAACCCACTCCAGGATTCTTGCCTGGAGAATTCCATGGACAGAGGAGCCTGGTGGGGTACAGTCCGTAGGGTGACAAAGAGTCAAATACAACTGTGTGACTAACACCTTAACTTTCAAAGCCAAATTTTTTCTACTGTCAATTCAATTTGCAAAATTATCAGGACAAATAATGTTTAGAATATTAAAATATTTTTAATTGTAACAAGCATAGATTTTCCCTACCAGATATAAAAACATGTTACCATGTTTTAAAAACAAAATACTGTGTTTATGAAAATAGCATAGTACTGAGAAATGCAAAGAAATATAGGAAAACAACAGAATGGGAAAGACTACAGATCTCTTCAAGAAAATTAGAGACACCAAGGGAACATTTCATGCAAAGATGGGCTAAATAAAGGACAGAAATGGTACGGACCTAACAGAAGCAGAAGATATTAAGAAGAGGTGGCAAGAATACACAGAAGAACTGTACAAAAAAGATCTTCACGACCAAGATACTCACAATGGTGTGATCACTCACCTAGAGCCAGACATCCTGGAATGTGAAGTCAAGTGGGCCTTAGAAAGCATCACTACGAACAAAGCTAGCGGAGGTGATGGAATTCCAGTTGAGCTATTTCAAATCCTGAAAGATGATGCTGTGAAAGTGCACTCAGTATGCCAGCAAATTTGGAAAACTCGGCAGTGGCCACAGGAATGGAAAAGGTCAGTTTTCATTCCAATCCCAAAGAAAGGCAATGCCAAAGAATGCTCAAACTACCCGCACAATTGCACTCATCTCACACGCTAGGAAAGTAATGCTCAAAATTCTCCAAGCCAGGCTTTAGCAATACGTGAACTGTGAACTTCCAGATGTTCAAGCTGGTTTTAGAAAAGGCAGAGGAACCAGAGATCAAATTGCCAACATCTGCTGGATCATCAAAAAAGCAAGAGAGTTCCAGAAAAGCATCTATTTCTGCTTTATTGACTATGCCAAAGTCTTTGTGTGGATCACAATAAACTGTGGAAAATTCTTCAAGAAATGGGAATACCCGACCACCTGACCTGCCTCTTGAGAAACCTATATATGCAGGTCAGGAAGCAACAGTTAGAACTGGACATGGAAAAATAGACTGGTTCCAAATAGGAAAAGGAGTACGTCAAGGCTATATATTGTCACCCTGCTTATTTAACTTGTATGCAGAGTACATCATGAGAAATGCTCAGCTGGAAGAAGCACAAGCTGGAATCAAGATTGCCAGGAGAAATATCAATCACCTCATATATGCAGATGACACCACCCTTATGGCAGAAAGTGAAGAGGAACTAAAAAGCCTCTTGATGAAAGTGAAAGTGGAGAGTGAAAAAGTTGGCTTAAAGCTTGACATTCAGAAAACGAAGATCATGGCATCTGGTCCCATCACTTCATGGGAAATAGATGGGGAAACAGTGGAAACAGTGTTAGACTTTATTTTTTTGGGCTCCAAAATCACTGCAGATGGTGATTGCAGCCATGAAATTAAAACATGCTTACTTCTTGGAAGAAAAGTTATGACCAACCTAGATAGCATATTCAAAAGCAGAGACATTACTTTGCCAACAAAGGTCTGTCTAGTCAAGGCTATGGTTTTTCCTGTGGTCATGTATGGATGTGAGAGTTGGACTGTGAAGAAGGCTGAACGCCAAAGAATTGATGCTTTTGAACTGTGGTGTTGGAGAAGACTCTTGAGAGTCCCTCGGACTGCAAGGAGATCCAACCAGTCCGTTCTGAAGGAGATCAGCCTTGGGATTTCTTTGGAGGGAATGATGCTAAAGCTGAAACTCCAGTACTTTGGGCACCTCATGCAAAGAGTTGACTCATTGGAAAAGACTCTGATGCTGGGAGGGATTGGGGGCAGGAGAAGAAGGGGACGACCAAGGATAAGATGGCTGGATGGCATCACTGACTCGATGGATGTGAGTTTGAGTAAACTCCGGGAGTTGGTGATGGACAGGGAGGCCTGGCGTGCTGTGATTCATGGGGTCGCAAAGACTCGGACATGACTGAGCGACTGAACTGAACTGAGCAAGATTAGAAGCCACATCAATAGAAAATAACAAACTATCCCAATATAAAATATATGTGCATATTGTATTATCATATACTTAGTATATGGTGGGGGGGCTTCCAGGTGATGCAGTGATAAAGAATCTGCCTGCCAATGTAGGAGATACAAGAAATGTGGGTTTGATCCCTGCGTTGGGAAGATGCCCTGGAGTAGGAAATGGCAACCCACTCCAGTATTCTTGCCTGAAAAATCCCATGGACAGAGGAGACTGATGGGCTGTATGTAACCCATGGGGTCACAAAGAGTTGGACATGACTGAGGGACTAACAAACATTCAAAGCCTGAGCAAATGTGCACATCATTACAGACTATGGGGAATGAGAGCTTAGTTTCCATAGTTTTTTATTAGCTAATTAACAAGTTGTAAGAGTAAGTTTTTCTTATATCACAATATCCAGAAGTTTAAACAAAGGTTGACAGTGGATTTTCCAACTGCATAATTACTAGTAGCTCATTTGGATTTATTTACAAGAGATGTCAGATGTTTTGTCTGTTTATGCTATTACTTATCATGGACATAAAAATATGTCCATATAAGACTTTCCCTATACAAACATCCTTGTGCCCAGGCACCCTCTAGTCTCTTCTGTCTGAACTCCCAGATGCAAAGAGCTCCTCCCTTAACATCTGCAACAGAGGAAATTTTTAATACTCCCGGACTCTCACCACCCAGGACACCACCTCTACACAAAATGTTCCACTAGGAGAATCTTCATTTTTCAAATATTTTCCATTCTGATTATTGATCCCAATAAGATATTTCTGATATAAGTAAAACAGATATACTCCCTGATTTTCAGATTATAAAACAGATTCAGAAAGACTAAGGAACTACCCCTCATATCCACTAGTTCTTTGGTAGTAGATAACAGAGGAATAACTCCTGAGCCCTGACTCAGAGGCTCCGTGTCCTTTTACTGGAAAACAAGCCACAGGAAAGCTTCAGGCAGCATAATCACTTAAGAGGTAAAGGTGAAATAATGATCAGCCTCAGGCTGTCCCTTCCTGAAGAGGCTCCTGAAGTACTTCGGGGCCATCTCTCCTCTGAGGACTAGGAGTCTCATCACCTCCCTGTCTTTGCTCTCCATTGGGCACACTTGCTCCTAGCAGTTGTATAGCCTGGAAGCAGTCTCACCTCGATTTTGTGTTGTCTGAAGCTCATCCCCTAGCACATCCTCTTCTCCTCCATAGGTACGGATGGGTGAGCGGGCATAGGAATGCTTTTGAATCAGGCTCTCCACACTTTCCCTAGGTTAGAGAATGACACATGGTGAGTAAACCAAAAAGTTAAGTAATCAGAGGAGAGGAGTCTTAAAAATGATTTACTAGTCAGTAAAACCATTTTCTCAGTCAAAAACCCACCACTTCAGAGGCAGACAACATTCAAAACATGCACATTTCATTGTAGATGGCTCAGAAATACAACCTCAACATATAAATATAAGAAACTTTGTATTTGCTTCTCATAAATACAAAGAAACAAGTAGGACAGGATAGGGACAGTCCCCCGAAAATCTACAAAATTAGGGGCAAATGTGAACAAGAAGTTATAAAACATAACCATAGGAATATAGAGATTAAGGACATTAAAAAAAAATAATAATGAATTTACCACAAGGAGCTGCAGTCCTGTGACTTTATCAGCTAATGAACACAAAATACTCACCTGATACGAATGGCATTAATTGAACATCTGATGAAATAGTGGCCCATAGTTCAAAATATCATTAGTCATACAAAGACTCTGTGTTTACTAATAAAACCAGTAAGTGCATAGCGTATATGACAATTGCTGAGTCACTTACTCAAGGTCTTAATTCACTATAATATTAGAGCATGACTGTCTTTCTGGGTAACTTGGGTCATTAAGAAAAAAGTCAATTGAGATGTGCAAACTTTAATAAAATGACAACTGTAATATTCAAGCTGATTAATCTAATCTGATTAATCTAATTCAAGCTTTTAATCTAAGCCATGTGTCATACTGTTACTATTTAAAATGAATTTAGGAAAGAGTTATTTTCACATGAGAAAAGAACTTGCTTCAGATGCCCTGGAAGACATCTTCTCTTTGTAAAGTCATAAAGGCTTGATCATCAGTGGGCTGAAATCATGGATGATGTATTTCTAAGGTGTATTCCACTGCCCATCCTAGGCATTTAGACTGCTCTCTCTCAGCATTTAAGTTCAAAAACAGAGTATAGTATCTGCCTCTCTAAAAATGCCCTAATATAAAATTATTTAAACCTTTTTCACATACACCCAAGAAAAATTGTTTAACACAATAAATTGTGGCTGTGTGAAATATTTTGCTTCTCTATAAGAAGTATATTCATTTTTTCCTTGGAAAATCACTGGTATCATTACTTATTCTCATCTCTAAGAGGGAGAAAAAAAAAGGATTTTATTGAAGTGATTTATTTGTGTCAGGCCTGGAAGTGAACTGAAAGCAATGGCAGTTCTTATATAAAGGATGGCATAATTAAATTATTGCCTTTTAAGTGATTGAAAACAGTGGTGCAAATCAGGGCCATCTCTTCGAAGATGTTACAAAGAATAGACAGCCCGTGTTGTTTACTTTATGTCTAATCCCTGTTTCCAGTAGGATGAAAAGTGCAAAGAATTTGTTTAGCCTGGAAGACTATTGTGAGGATTTCTAGACTACTGTGCTCTGAAAAATAAGGGATGACTCATTTAATGAATTAAGTGATTTAGGTATTACAAGCTAGGACACTGCCTTGTAATGCTCAGTTCTGTTATATCCCAAGCAAGAGACAGTAGTTACTTTGGATTTTAATAGATAAATAAAATGAGTAACATTATTGAAGGTTGAATTTTAAATATCTAACACTAACTTATTTTTCCTGGCAAAAAGAATACATCATTATCTTAGGTATCTTTAAGAGATCTCTTCTGACTAATACATAAGCATTAATTCCAGTAATAATATACATGTGAGAGATACAATCATAGCCAGAATGTAGGCAAGATAATAGGACAGCTTCAGTTATTATGTTGATTCTGCAAAAATGCTCCAGAAATACTGGAAGTCATCTGAACTATTTGTTCAAACTCCAGATAAGCAAAACCAACACACTCTCATCAGTATTGTGACTGCCCTTCCTCTGTCTCTGAAACTTCAGTACAAATTTCTTAATGCTCAAAAAGCAAAGTCTTCCCTTTCCTTCACACTCTTCTTTGCACCTCTGCTATACCTAATATATTCCTCTTTAAATGCATTTACTAGGTGGATGGCAATTATGTGTTTGCATGATCATCTCTACCACTACACTGCTGGCCTCTGATTGAGGGAGAGAACAATGCTTTACCTAGGCAGTGGCTCTCAAACTTTAGTGTTTCATGATCTGTTTATGTCCCCCCAACTCTTGTGGAAATCTTAATCCCCACTGTGATGATTTGAGGATGTGCATTCTTTAGTAGACAATTAGGTCTTAAGGCTGAAGCCCTCATGATGGGATTAGTACCCTTATAAGAAGAGAAAGGAGAGTTTGCTTTAGCTTTCTTTTCCTCAGCCATGTGAGGACACAGTGAGAAGATAGCTGTCTATGAACCAGAAAGCAGGTCTTCATGAAAAACTGAAGTCTGCCAGCTCATTGATCTTAGACTCCCCAGCTTCCAATACTGTGAGAAATAAATGTCTGTTGTTTAAATCACTCACAGTCTATGGCATTTTTGCTATAGTAGCCCAACCAGACTAAGATAGTGTCCATCAAAATTACCCAGAGGGCTGGCCAAAACACAGATTTTTGAATCCCACCCTTGAGTTTTTGATTTAGTAAGTCCAAAGTGTGGCCTGAGAATATGATTCCCAGTGTGTTTTCAGGTAACACTGATGCTGCTGACATGGAGGTCACACTTGGAGAACCATCACCCTAGTGCAGTAGTTACTGGAACCTGCTTAGCTCAGGTCCTACTCCTGCCACTTGTTTTGTGTGCCTCTGGGCAAATCACTTCACTTCTCTGTGGCTCCATTTTCTCATCCGCAACATGAGGATATTAGGTCTTAGAATTATTATTAATTCTAATGGGAGGGAGGGGACATGGGTGTGCCTATGGCTGATTCTTACTGATGTATGACAGAAAACCACAAAATTCTGTAAAGCAATTATCTTTCAATTAAAAAATTTAAAAAAATCTCACTAGGATTATGTGATACAGGCTTTAGACATTAGTCATCCTTGTTACTCATTTCACTTTTGTTAAGTAGTGCAGGTAATTCATTTTCTATTCACTGGAAACTTCTTGCAAATTATCTTTTACCTGTGTGGGTTGTAACAGAGATGTGAAGGACTTGGTATATTTAATTAAGTCAATACTAGACTGAACTCAAAGAAAAACAAAATAATATAACTTAAAAAAAAGATTGAATGAGTTAAACACACAGTTTATATTTGCATTTGGCATATAATAAGTGCAGAGTAAATGTTTATAGGTAACAAAGTTTTGATACTATTAAGTATCAAAATCATATTCCTAAAGCTGGCTACATAATCATAATCATTTTAAATTAAATTGAGACTTCTAGTTGCTATAACATGCTATACTTCATTTAAACCATCCTATAATATATATGTCACAGAAAATTAAGGAAAAATTAAATGTTATTTCAGTTTACATTCTAACTTTCTCTCTTTCTAAATATAGACCTGGAAAAAAGCTGCATTCAGGGATAAAATGTCAGATTCATTAAAATAAAATCTAATTTATAGGAAACAAAATATTTAAAGTTATCCTTGCTCATCAGTTTTCTCATGTTTATATCATGTCTTACTGAGCCTTTATAAATAAGTGCTTGTCACAATATTTTTCTAAAGATTTATGCAGATAATGTTATAAATTACCATTAGATAATATATCAATATTTGTTGCTTCCACAAAGTACTTAATAAATGAAAACTTTAGATAATAGAATTGGAGATGTATTATAAATCACTAATTTTAATTTGAGAACAGAAATACACACAATATATTTTGGAAAAACAAAGTAACTCTAATCTTTTTAAAAGCTCTTTCAGATTTTAGTTTATTTTTATTTATTTGACTTAATCTTACTAATTTTTCTTTTCAATAGTAATCTGCATTTCTGGTTTTATATCATTATTAGCAACTTAAGTAAACTGTACCATTGTGGGGGAAAAAATAGTTCCCTAAGTCTAACCTTTGTGACTAGAACAAAGGTCCCAAGCAAAGTACAGATTATGCAGCCTCTAAAAATAAACTTTAGTAAATTGTGAGGCAGGGAACAAATATCCTTCGTACAGATAGAAAGACACAAGCAAGAAAAAAAGGGGGATAAATTATGACCATGAATCAACTGTGAATAACTCTGGTACTCTATCAAATTCACTGGTTTGTTTGACACTGTTTTGTAATATAAATGTTTCCTCTTAGATGCTGTGAATAAATAAGTAACATTTTAAATGCAGGAACATAGCTTGCTAGTTAAAAGAGTTTTGTTATAACTGTTTATCATTCTGTTAAAAGTCATCCCTTCCTTTTTGTGGTTATTGTCATCAGACTATTTCAATTTATTACATTAATAGATTTTATTTAAAAGCAGGCTTTAACCTGGTTACCAAACAAAATAACTTTCATTTTATACATACAGTCTCTTACACTAACTCTGTCTTCATTGGAGATGATGTAAAAGAAGTTTCTCTAATAAGAATCTGTGTAATCAGATTCCTTATCTGCATCTGGTCTCTGCCTTCTCCCATTAAATGAAGGTATGGCAGGGAAATGGGGGGCTGGATAGATGATCTCTAAGATCTACTATGGCTCTAACAATTTATGAACCTACAAATATATAAACAGAAGTAAAAATTTTCAAGAGTCATTTTGAAAAAGTCCAGTCCTAGCTGCAAAGAACTCTGAGCTCTAACCCCAAATCTTGTACTGACGAATTGTGTGATCTGGCACGTCACGCTCTAGGTCCCACTTGCCTCATTGCTATAATGACAGGGAAACCAAAAATAGTTAAAAATCTTTTTGTGGTTCTTTTTGTCTTTAGTGTAGATTCTACCAGAGTGTTTTTGTTTTGTATGTTTTTGTTTGGGTAGTCATACCACCAACCTAATGATACACATTTAAGTTCATGTTTTATTGTATTTTTAATTTTTTTGAATTTAAAAAAGCATAATTTTCTTATATGGCTATTTAATAAATAATTTACATGATTTCAAGACAAATCTCGGAGAAGGCAATGGCACCCCACTCCCGTACTCTTGCCTGGAAAATCCCATGGACAGAGGAGCCTGGTGGCTGCAGTCCACGGGGTCGCTGAGAGTTGGACACGACTGAGTGGCTTCCCTTTCACTTTTCACTTTCATGCATTGGAGAAGGAAATGGCAACCCACTCCAGTGTTCTTGCCTGGAGAATCCCAGGGATGGGGGAGCCTGGTGGGCTGCTGTCTATGGGGTCGCACAGAGTCAGACACGACTGAAACGACTTAGCAGCAGCAAGACAAATCTAGAGCACATGGCGTATTCAAAGGCAAAAAAAAAAAAAAAACACTCCAATAGAATCTACACTAAGGACAAAAATAGCCATAAAAAGATTTTTAACTATTTTTAGTTGTCACATTGTTGGAGCTATCTAGACATACATGTTCTGAGATTGCTATACTTCTATATGATGTGGGAAAAAGCGAAGGAGCAATGACAGAATATTCTATCATAATTCCTGGTGTCACTGAGAACTAGAGGCTCAGCATGAATGAAAAGAGATACAGGTGTAAGGTCAGAGAGGTTCAGTAGAAACCTTATCATTCTGAATAGAAGTGGAAAGGATTAGTATGAACTCAAGTAGGATTTTACCTTTAAGGTACATGTAGGTATACACACACGTACCCTTCGTGTGAGAACGGAGTCTGTCTGGGGAGAGGAGGATTCTGAAAGGTGGAGACTCACATTTGACTTATTTAAAGTTTGAGCACTGGATTTTTACACATTTAAAATATCATTATTTTTCCATTTTATAATGCAAGTTTGGGAAACATTGGGAAAAGTATTTTCTACTTCCTTAATAATAAACTGGATTGTGTTTTAGAAGCTTTTCTAACACTTACTTTCCCAAATGCCTTTTATACTGTTTTCTAAAGGCCCTGCAAGTTTCTAGTACTCTGAAAGAGAAAAAAAATTACAACCTATTTTTCAATTATTCATAATTTCGGAGGCACAAGACAGAAGATATATAAAAGTGGCATAGATATTAAAATTTATAGATAATTTTTAAAAGTATTCATCTCCAGGTTGTTACTTTGTCATCCTGCTCTGCTGTCTGTCTGCTGGCTTGCACTACAGGTGCTAATATGACCCTAAGAACATGTCTCAAAAACTACCACTGTAAAGACAGGAAGGATAAAGTATTGGCAGAGATCAGATCTCACCAGCTTTGTCAATTAGCATCACCACATGGGCCTCAAAATGAAATTCTGAGTTTCTTCATTTTAAATATCATTCTAAGAAGGTAAAATTTCTGGGTAGGAGTTTTCCTTGCTGCCATCATTTCCACACACCCTTAAAGCTCTAAGCCTGGGATCAGCAAATTTTCTCTGTAAAGGCCAGATGGGAAATATGTTAAGCTTTGTAGGCCTTAGGATCTCTGCCATAGATACTCAGCTCTGTCATTGTAGCCTGAAAGCAACCACATATACATAAATTGAAAAATGTGATTGTCCTTTAATAAAAATTTATAAACAATGAATTTTAATTTTATATTATTACATATCACAAAATGTTATTTTTATAACTTTTTCACCCATTTAAAATGTAAAGACCATTCTTAGCTTGAGGGCTATACCAAACAGGTGGTAGACAATAGGGTTTTTCCAACCCCTGCTCTAAGCTATTTACCAGATTAGAGATGGGCCCCACTTACCCCACAGAGCTCTTATGAAAACTTCACTGCCTCAAAAACTCCACAAGCCAGCTTAGAGCTATGTTAGAACCAACACTACTTTCTTTCTGGCACCAGAAGTCCTTATCTCCTGTGAACCTCTTTAGCAGATCTGCCAAAAAATAATTGATGCTCCATTGCCTGATATAGATAAAACTATAGATTTTCAGAATATCAAATTTGCAACCTTGTTTCCAGAAGTCTTCTTCTTTGGCTAAACTAATAGAGAGTATTTGAGCTCTGAGCAAAAGGACCTGATTCCTACTGGGCTTGTGTCCAAATTTCATGTGTTTGAAAGTTTTGTTCAATGCCAGGGAGTTTTAAACATATTTTATAGAGACTCTCAGTATGAATCCTGAACGACTAAGGTGAGATAAGCGTATATATTTAATTCTCTGGCCCCGTGACTTGACTGAGAAAACACGGTGGGGTACCAGCTGCAAACTGACATTTTAGTCACAGGAAAGGGCATGAAGGGAGCATTAAACAGCGTGGGTTCATTGCTCTATACGGAGGAAGGGGATCTGGGGGAGTGAGGGCGCAGTGGGGAAGAAATGAAAAGCCCTCTGCCAGAGCTTAACCTGAACCCCACCTTGGAGCAGCAGAGATCAATGATAGAGGCAGGTCTTTGAGCAGCTGATGAGAAGCAGACTCTCACACTGCTGGAGGCTTTGAGGAGGAATCCCACACCAGCACACTCTCAGCTGCACACACCGTGGCTTTGGTACACTGAAAGGTGTGGGGCCAGTGACCACCATGGGCTCTGGAAAAGGGCCATGAGGTTGCTTTGTTGGGCATGGAGAGGGAGCTGCTGATTTCTGGCTGCTGAGGCAGACAGGGTAATTTAATCAAAGTTAATGTAAGGTTAAAACTCCCTTTTCCAAGGCTATCTCCTCCTACCTGCAACAACTTCCTAACCTGAACAGAATAATTATATTTCCACATGGGCATACTCACGATAAATTTAAATTATTACCTCTTTTTCAGTCTGCACCTGAAAGATTTCATAGATTCACATGGTTTTATTCACAATTAATCTCAGCTCCTAACACTAAACAGATACTCCATTCTATATATGAGCTAGAGAAAGATAAGTGGACATTACAAAAATACTCTGCAATGCAAAAGGAGAAAACTAATTTTAAAAAATGTAACAAGCAATCTCTTTTGAAACTGCCTTGTTCCAAGAAACAGAGAGAAGCATTTTAAGTCTCTAACTGTACTTTCAAGTTTTTAGTGAGATTTAAGAACACCCTGTATTGATAAAGCAGGGACTAGCAGACATGAAAAGGAAAGAGTTTGGAAATGTAAAAGTATACTTGAAAAATGACAATATAGTAATTACCACATTTTAAAAGAACTCAATAAGGAGAGCAAACAAAATACCTGATGCCGTGGAAAACAGACTCAACAAATTAGAAGATTCATATAAGAAATCCTTCCAGTATCAGAGTAAACAGTTAAAAAGATAAAAATTATCAAACAATAGATAAGAGAAGTAGAGAATTGATGTAACATATATATAATAGGAATTTTAGTATGTCTGAATAGAGCAGACAGATTAGAAGCCAGAAGAGGAGAAAAAAAATTTTCTTGAGATGAGCAACAACTTGATTTTTCAAATTGAAGGGCTCAATTATATTGTAAATACAAATGAAAAAAAAATCTACGGCTAAACAAATACTGGTACAATTTCTGAATTTCAAAGAAAACTTTCTAAAAGCATATTTTATCAGACAGAAAAAAAAAGGCAATTTTCTCACAATGGAAAGACAGTGGGTTTAGCATCAGCTTTACCCTATCTACAGTATTTAAAAACTAGACAACAAAGAAAGGTTGAAAGAGTTCTGAGGAGAAAAACTGTGACCCTAGTCAGGTTTATAATAATGGCAACAGATCCTCTCAGATATATAGAAACTAATAAAGAGAATAACCCATATATCCTTCCTCAACCAATTACTCAACATTTATCAACAGCTGAGAATAGTCTGAACACAATTTCAGTAATGAGTGCAACAGAAGTGAACATTAAACGATGAAATGAATAGGACTAGAATTAAATTTAAATGATTTCAGTTGATGGATTTCTGATCCTTACATTAACATTAAGAAAAGGAATTTAAAGAGAAGATTAAGAAGATACATGAATAAGAAGCTGGATTTTAAGTCCCAGATAATTTAAAACAAAACTATAGGTTGAGGGAGGGGCACTACAAGGAAATAATCACATAAATAAATATCTCCAGTATTCTGGCCTGGAGAATTCCATGGATTCTACAGTCCATGGGGTCACAAAGAGTTGGACATGACTTTCACTTTCACTTCACTTTCAAATATCTCCTATTTTACAAGAAAAGAAAATATATAGTTTCATTCCTAACAATAACATAGAAATATAAATTTTACAATTAAGTCTTTCAGAATTTAAAAGCATATTTAAAAGAAATATAATGAATAAGAGAAAGGACTTTGGTTTCAGACAAACCAACCTGGGTGTGAGGCTCAGCTGTCACAAATTACATTATGTGAATTTGCATAAAGTATTAATCTCTTTAAGCTTCAGCTGACTAGGAATGATAATCATTCTTTATTATAAGTATAACTGAAATAAAATGTGTCAACTATATAGCCCACTGCCTGTAACACGTGGTGACTATGGAATGCTAACCATAATAAAGAGGGGGAAGACTTGATAAATTCAACAAAAGACAGGAAGAGAAAATAAAAGGTAAAATGAATAGCTGAACTTAACAAAGAGCAGAAACAGTTACAAAGAAACAAAACCAAATATATCAGCAGTTGTAATACTTGGAGATAGACAAAATTTTTCTGTTAAAACACAAAGACCTTCAGACAAATTTTTTAAAATACAGATATTCTATATGACATTTTACAAAAATATGTATCATTATTTACTCAACAAATATTTGAGTGTTTACTATGTACCAGGCACTATTCTAGGTTCTGGGGATATAGTAAGAATCAAAAGGCAAAGCACAGGACCAATCAGATATAGGGGCTGCATATCTGAGCGTAAAGGCCCTAAATGGGGCTGAGATGGACCTGGCTACGTGAAAAAAAACAAGCAAGACAAAGGTAGATGAGTTCAGAAAGATAACTGGGAGGGTCGGGATCAGACTCTATGGAACCTTCCAGGCCTTGTCTGGACTTTGGGTTTACAGTGAACGGGAAGATGAGTCACTGGAGAGTTCTGAGCAAGACTGATGTGATCTGATTCACTTTTTTTCTTAAACGATCATTCTGATTGGTGAACTGAAAGCTGACTTAAGAGCAGTAAGAATGGACATAGAAAAATCAACAGAAAATTAACAATCTAGGAAACAGATGATCGTGTCCTAGATAAGAGTGGTAGCAGCAGGAATGGTAAGAAGTAGTTGGACTTCTCTGGATATAGTTTGAAAAAGTAGTCAACTGTTTGTAGAAGTGAAAGTCGCTCAGTTGTGTCTGACTGTTTGCGACCCCATGGATTATACAGTCCATGGAATTCTCCAGACCAGAATACTGGAGTGAGTAACCTTTCCTTTCTCCAGGGGATCTTTCCAACCCAGGGATCAAACCCAGGTCTCCCACATTGCAGGCAGATTCTTTACCAGCTGAGCCACAAGGGAAAGTGAGAGAAAAAGACAAGCCAGGAAGGGTGACCCCCAGTCTTTTGGCTGAGCAATGGGAAGGATGCAGCTGAGAAGGGAACTGGAAGAGAAGCACAGATGTAGAAGGGTGTGATTGGGCATCCTGTCATAGATGTGTGAAACTTAAGGCACCCTTAAGGGAGAGGGAAGAAGAAAAGAGACAGCCAGAGCTTTGACTCTAGAGAAACCAGAACCAGAGATGTAAATTTGATAGAAGTCAGCATACAATGGCATTTAAAGGCAGGAAACTAACTGCTCATATCACTCAGGAAGGGGATGTGGACTGAGAAGAGAAGAAGTCCATGGACTAAGGCCTGGACCATATTACTATCTTACAGATAGAGGACAAGGAGAAGAACCAAGACGTGGATGGAGAAAGAATGGCCAGTGGAGTAGAATAAAAACCAGAGATTGTGAGAGGTCTTGGAAGCAAAGAGGAAAAGGGAGAGGATAAATGGCAATGTCAAACCCCTGTAACAGGTGAAACAGGACTGAGATGTGATCACTGAGTGTAGCAGTAGGGAGTTTACTGGTGACCTGGACATGGGTGGACTGGTGGAAGAGTACATGGAACTCTAAAAGACAGGGTAGAGGAGACAAAGGGAAGAGAAGAGCTGAGAAGAAAATGCACAGAACTCTTTTTAAGGAGCTTCACTATAAGAAGGAGTAGAAAACTGGGAGAATCAGTAACTCAAGAGACACATGGCATCAAGAGGAGGCTGTTTTTTACTTGACGAAAGAAATGTCAAGATATTTGTTTAATGATGCAAGAGAAGAGGGGTCTCTTGCTGTTAGCACAAAGATTTTTAAAAATTAAAAGACAAATAAAACCAACAAATGTTAAGGTATAGCAATATAAGGTTAGACAAAGCAGAACTCAAGGCAGGCATTAAATGGGATGGAAGTAAACGCATATCTGACTGATAAACTATGGAACAAACCAAAAAAGTAGTTAAAGGTAGTTAATTCACCCCAAGAATTCCCCAGATGAATTTATGCACGAGATTGTAAAGGACCACTTCTTTGGATTTAAACTGATCAAACAATAAAAAGCAGGAAGGTATTTCAGACTAACAGAAACCTGATACTAAAAGCTGACAAAGAAGGAAGAAGAAACAAAATGTATCTCTATTATGAAGACTGATACAAAAAGTCTTAAGTGTTAGTAAAATATGGGTAAATTAAATTCAGCAATGCATTACAAGAAAAACAGAATCCAGATAGGATGTATTCCAGAAATACAAGGATGGAAAGATGGTTCACCACAGACAATATGACTAGAGTTAATCCTATTTTATTTACAGTAGAAAAATAATTAAAATTGTCTCCATGCATGTTAAAAGAGCATTTAAATTCAGTAACATTCAGAATAGCAAAAAGTTCTTAATTTAGGCATGGAAAGGTATTACTTCAATATGATAAAGCATATCAATCCAAAACCAAACGCCAATGAAAACCATATATAATGATAAAAAACTAGAGGCATTACTAAATAAGTCAAGAACAAGAGAAAAATGCTGACTATCACAATTACATTTAATAGTGTTCTGGAAACTTTAGTCAATGTAATATAACAAGAGAAAGACATTGTAAAAAGCATGAATATTAGAAAGAAAAAGATAAAATTGTCATTTTTGCAGTTGATATGGAGATCTAAGTGGAAAACTCAAGAGACTAAAAAGAAAAATTATTAAAACTAATGTTTTTTCAGTTCAGTAAAATGGCAGGATGCCAATGACATATAGGAATCAGTAACTTTTTATAGACTAGAAAATTCTATTTTCAAAAGTAAGCCACCCCTAAAATAACCTTCTAGTACATGCAAGACAACAGAAAGCTATCATGAGCCATATATGTAATTTTAAATAGTCTAGTTGTCAAAGTTTTAAAAAGCAGATGAGATTAATTTTAGTAATTTATTTAACCCAGTATATCTGCAAAATATTATTTCAGCATAATATCAATATCCTAAAACTATTGTTGATATATTTTCCATCTTTTTTCACAATAAATCCTGAAAATCAGTGTCAGGTTTTTGTTTTTGGTTTTTTTTTGGAACTTATAGTACTTCTCAATATGGAATAGCCACATTTCTTCACTAACCATCTGTGGCCATTGGCTATTAAACTGGACAATGTAATTCTAATAAACCTAGCTATGTGCCTGAAAAAAATGTGTAGGACTTACAGACTTGAAAATACCCTAACTTCTAAAGAACATAAGAAGTTTCAGTAAAAAGACAAACATATGATGTATTCCTAGAAGTCTCAGTACTGTAAAGACATAATTTTTCTCCCCAAAATCATTATACAAGTTCAACACAAGCCCAATCAAAATTCCAATGACTTTTTTTTTAGAAGACTGGACAAGATGATTCCAAACACTGGAAGTATAAATGTCAAACAGTATCAAGAAAATTTGAAAATGACAAGTAAAAAGACCTGGAGTTTGTCATATCAGATACCTGACTCCTCTTTTTTCCTGTTGCCTGGTAATGTCTATTCCACTTTCTCTGTCAGTATCCAGTACTATATATTTTCTAACGTATTCCTTTCCCACTTACTCTATTTGTACAAAACAAAAACAAAAAGCCTAACAGAAGAAACTTAATTTTGAACATTTAAATATCTTCATATCTTTAAATATCTTCATCTGTCCTTTCTCAGAAGTAGTACCATGCTTCCCCTACTATCTTTCTTTCACTTAGAAAGTGTCCCTTCACTCCCCCAAAAGAAAAAGAAAGCACCAACTGACAGACTATCTGTAAGTTATATTTACTATATGGCACTAGCAGGAAATTCTCTCCGTGAACTGCTGCTAAGTCGCTTCAGTTGTGTCCGACTCTATGTGACCCCAGAGACGGCAGCCCACCAGGCTCCCCCGTCCCTGGGACTCTCCAGGCAAGAACACTGGAGTGGGTTGCCATTTCCTTCCCCAGTGCATGAAAGTGAAAAGTGAAAGGGAAGTCGCTCGGTCGTGTCCGACTCTTCGCGACCCCATGAACTGCAGCCTACCAGGCTCCATCCATGGGATTTTCCAGGCAAGAGTACTGGAGTGGGGTGCCATTGCCTTCTCCACCTTGAACTAAATAGCTATAAATCAGATCATACTGAGAAACTCTTTTGGACTTTTGATTTGCTTCTTAGCTGTCCACTGTAGGTATATGTACAAACCATCTAATGAAAATACCTTCTGCTTTTGTTAATGACACTAGTTTTCTTTTACAAATGAGGGTGATGTTGTCCCTGGGAGTAAGGCTACATGTTAAGAATGTGGCACATTCAGGGATCTCACTAGAACTTCATAAAATGAGAGTGAGAAAATCAGAATGGCTTTTAGAGTATCTACAAAGCTTGTGCAGATGTGGAAGGAATAATACTGAGAGTTTGCAGGTATAAGGCATATAGATCCAGTCCTAAAGGCATTTTTTGTTTGGGTATCCCATACAGTAGATGTAAATCTGGGACAGGAAACTTGAAATCATTAAGGTCACATATTTATAACACCATATTCAATTAGGTTAGAAAAGTGCAATTTCTGTCATCATGTCATAAAAAAATGTGTTTTTCTCTCAGATCTCTTATTTTACAAAAGCTCTCTATATTGTTACAAATAGGGCTGTTTTCAATCAGTTACAAGGGGCAATTCAATTACTAGATGGTTTAGTGCAGTAACTGACTCCAGACTAATTTAATTTCTTTAGGTCTCCAAAGATCAATTGATCTGATTTGTTCCATCCCCAAAGGCTGTTTAGGAAAAATTCAGACTTAAATACCTGGAAATGAAATCCAAAACCTTGGCCAATTTCACACTACTTAGGTCATCTTGCAAACTTGCAGCTAGTCTCATAAGATGCTCTTTTAGCCCTCAGACCACAGAAAGCGTCTAAGTTTCATGTACATGTGAGTGTTCCCGACATCAGGATGTTTACTCAGTTAAGTGGAAAATGTGGCTGCATGCATTATCAAGTCCGTCACTCTAAATGGCAGTCAGTCTGGGTACTTGTCTCTCAAAAACATAAGTAAAATGTAAGGGGCTCTCTTTATTCTAGAAGTATTTTATTAAGATTATTGAAAGTAACTTGGATGGAGTAAAACTATGCTCATCTCAATTCAGTTCAGTTCAGTCATCAGTCATGTCTGATTCATTGCAACACCATGGACTGCAGTATACCAGGGTTACCTGTCCATCACCAACTCCCAGAATTTATTCAAACTCATGTCCATTGAGTTGGTGATGCCATCCAACCATCTCATCCTCTGTCATCCCCTTCTCCTCCTGCCTTCAATCTTTCCCAGAATCATAGTCCTTTCAAATGAGTCAACTCTGCATCAGGTGGCCAAAGTATTGGAGTTTCAGCTTCAACATCAGTCCTTCCAGTGAATATTCAGGACTGATTTCCTTTAGGATGGACTGGTTGGATCTCCTTCAGTCCAAGGGACTCTCAAGAGTCTTCTCCAACACCACAGTTCAAAAGCATCAATTCTTCAGGGCTCAGCTTTCTTTATAGTCCAACTCTCACATCCAGACATGACTACTGGAAAAACCAAACCTTTGACTAGACAGACCTTGTTTGGCAAAGTAATGTCTCTGGTTTTTAATATGCTGTCTAGGTTGGCCATAACTTTTCTTCCAAGGAGCAAGCATCTTTTAATTTCCTGGCTGCAGTCACCATCTGCAGTGATTTTGGAGCCCCCCAAAAATATAGCCTTGTCACTGTTTCCATTGTTTCCCCATCTATTTGCCATGAAGGGATGGGACCAGATGCCATGATCTTTGTTTTCTGAATGTTGAGTTTTAAGCCAGCTTTTCACTCTCCTCTTTCACTTTCATCAAGAGGCTTTTCAGTTCCTCTTCACTTTCTGCCATAAGGGTGGTGTCATCTGCACATCCGAGGTTATTGATATTTCTCCTGGCAATCTTGATTTCAGTTTATGCTTCATCCAGTCCAGCGTTTCTCATGATGTACTCTGCATACAAGTTAAATAAGCAGAGTGACAATATACAGCCTTGACATACTTCTTTCCCAATCTGGAACCAGTCTGTTGTTGCATGTCCAGTTCTAACTGTTGCTTCTTGACCTGCATACAGATTTCTCAGGAGGCAGGTCAGGTGGTCTGGTATTCCAATCTCTTTCTCAATTTTCCACAGTTTGTTGTGATCCACACAGTCAAATGCTTTGGCATAGTTAATAAAGCAGAAGTAGATGTTTTTCTGGAACTCTCTTGCTTTTTCGATGAGCCAAGAGATGTTGGCAATTTAATCTCTGCTTTAATCCTCTGCTTCTCTAACTCCAGCTTGAACATCTGGAATTTCATGGTTCACGTACTATTGAAGCCTGGCTTGGAGAATTTTAAGCATTACTTTCCTAGCATGTAAGATGAGTGAAATTATGTGGTAGTTTGAGCATTCTTTGGCATTGCCTTTCTTTGGGATTGGAATGAAAACTGACCTTTTCCAGTCCTGTGGCCACTGCTGAGTTTTCCAAATTTGCAGGCATATTGAGTGCAGCACTTTCACAGAATCATCTTTTAGGATTTCAAGTAGCTCAACTGGAATCCCATCACCTCCACTAACTTTGTTCATGGTGATGTTTCCTAAGGTCCACTTGACTTTGCTTTCCAGGATGTTGGCCTCTAGGTGAGTAATCACATCATTGTGATTATCTGGGTCATGAAGATCTTTTTTGTATAGTCTTCTGTGTATTCTTGCCACCTCTTATATCTTTTGCTTCTGTTAGGTTCATACCATTTCTGTCCTTTATTGTGCCCATTTTTGCATGAAATATTCAGTTGGTGTCTCAAATTTTCTTGAAGAGATTTCTAGTCTTTCCCATTCTATTGTTTTCCTCTATTTCTTTGCACTGATGACTGAGGAAGGCTTTCTTATCTCTAGTTGCTATTCTTTGGAACTCTGCATTCAAATGGGTATATCTTTCCTTTTCCTCTTTGCCTTTTGTTTCTCTTCTTTTCACAGCTACTTGTAAGGCCTCCTCAGACAACCATTTTGTCTTTTTGCATTTCTTTTTCTTGGGGATGGTCTTGATCACCGCCTCCTGTGCAGTGTCACAAACCCCCATCCATAATTCCTCAGGCACTCTATCAGAGCCAATCCCTTGGATATATTTCTCACTTCCACTGTATAGTCATAAGGGATTTGATTTAGGTCATACCTGAATGGCCTAGTGGTTTTCCCTACTTTCTTCAATTTCAATATGAATTTGGCAATAAGGTGTTCATGATCTGAGTCAAAGTCAGCTCCCAGTCTTGTTTTTGCTGACTGTATAGTGCTTCTCCATCTTTGCCTGCAAAGTATATAATCAGTCTGATTTTGGTATTGACGATCTGGTCATTTCCATGTATAGAGTCTTCCCTTGTGTTGTTGGAGAGGGTTTTGCTATGACCAGTGCATTCTCTTGACAAAACTCTATTAGCCTTTGCCCTGCTTCATTCTGTACTTCAAGGCCAAATTTGCCTGTTATTCCAGGTATTTCTTGACTCCCTACTTTTGCATTACAGTCTCCTATAATGAAAAGGACACCTTTTTTGGAGTGTTAGTTCTCAAAGGTCTTGTAGGTCTTCATAGAACCATTCAACTTTTTCATCATTACTAGTTGGGGTATAGACTTGGATTCCTGTGATAATGAATGATTTGCCTTGGAAATGAACAGAGACCATCCTGTCGTTTTTGAGATTGCAGCCAAGTACTGCATTTTGGACTCTTTTGTTGACTATGATGGCTACTCCATTTCTTCTAAGAGATTCTTGCCCACAGTAGTAGATATAATGGTCATCTGAGTTAAATTCACCCATTCCAGTCCATTTTAGTTTGCTGATTCCTAAAATGTCAACGTTCACTCTTGCCATCTCCTGTTTGACCACTTCCAATTTGCCTTGATTCACAGACCTAACATTCCAGGTTCCTATGCAATATTGCTCTTTATAGCATTGGACTTTACTTCCATCAGCAGTCACATCCACAAATGGGTGTTGTTTTTGCTTTGGCTCCATCTCTTCATTCATTCTGGAGTTATTTCTCCACTGATTTCCAGTAGCGTATTGGGCACCTACTGACCTGGGGAGTTCATCTTTCAGTGTCCTATATTTTTGCCTTTTCATATTGTTCATGGGGTTCTCAAGGCAAGAATACTGAAATGGTTTGCCATTCCCTTCTCCCATGGACCATGTTTTGTCAGAACTCTCCACCATGATCCATCCATCTTGGGTGGCCCTAAATGGCATGGCTCATAGTTTCATTGAGTTACACAAGGCTGTGGTCCATGTGATCAGATTGATTAGTTTTCTGTGACTATAGTTTTCAGTCTGTCTGCCCTCTGATGGAGAAGGATAAGAGGCTTATGGAAGCTTCCTGATGGGTGAGACTGACTGAGGGGGAAACTGGGTCTTGTTCTGATGGGCAGGGCCATGCTCAGTAAACCTTTAATCCAATTTTCTGTTGATGGGCAGGGCTGTGTTCCCTCCCTGTTGTTTGACCTGAGGCCAAACTATGATGGAGGTAATGAAGATAATGGTGACCTCCTTTAAAAGTTCCCATGCAGGCACTGCTACAGGCAGTGCCCCCAAGCCTGCAGCAGGCCACTGCCGACTCACGCCTCTGCCAGATGCTCATCTAGTAAAATATAATTATTCTACATTTTCAGATTTTGAAAGTGCTTTCATAAGTGTCATCTTACATGGTCCTCATAATAAAGTGAGCAGTGTTATGTTCTCCATTTTCTACATGAGGAAACAGGGTAACTTCTGAGGATCACTTAGAAGTGATCTAACTTAGCTTACTTACTTACTTAAGATCTTACTTAAGTGATCTACTTAACTTAGGTAACTTCTCTAGGATTACTCAGCCAGGGAAAGGCAGAGCAGGGACTCTAACCCATGGCTTTGTCTTCATATACCATGCTCAACCCCTGACCTGAAACAGAAGATATGAGGCACCCTATAAAAACACATCACTACTGACCCACTGAACCACTGTCTTCATTTTTGCCTGATACCTGATTAGAAAGGAGAAAAAATTCACCTAGTATAATCCCACTTGCATAAATCCAGTGTGAATCAGTGCCTTTGGCACTCTAGAAACAGGAGATGAGAGAGATAACACCTAAATGGAAGTAGCCTTTTTAAAACACCTCCTGGTGGCTCAGATGGTAAAGTATCTGCCTACAATGTGGGAGACCCAGATTTGATCCCTGGGTTGGGAAGATTCCCCTGGAGAAGGAAATGGCAACCCACTCTTTGTCTGGAATATCCCATGGACAGAGGAGCCTGGTAGGCTACAGTCCATGGGGTCACAAAAAGTCTTTGTAAATGTGGATTGATATCTTCATTACCTCCATCATAGTTTGGCCTCAGATTGATTATAAAATCTGATGATTTAATTATAAAATGGTGACTATTTTATAATTTAAATTTGCAAAGACAGTAGAATTTAAATGTGTACACCAAAAACAAAACAAAACAGAACAGAGTAAGTACAGAAGGTTGCATAGTACACTTAGGGGTACAAATAATCAGTTAGGTTGAAAAAAATCTTTTCTTTGGAAAAAACCTTTTTTTACATTCATATTGGGCAACTATGCATCTCAATATAGTCATTACTGATCACATAAACAGTCTCACACTGTGTGAACCATTTTAATTAAAAATTAGGGTAAATTACAGGCATATGATTGTCACTTGCCTTAAAGGTCCTGATATCCAATAGCTTTCCTATTAAATATAAGCATTCTACACTCTAGATAAAATATGCACCTTGATTTAAACTGCCTTTTTTTGCTTCAGAATTCCAAGCTACCTTTATAGTCTTTATGTTAGCAAATATATCCACTTCAGAAGGCAAAGGCTATTAAGATTCTATTTTCTCTGTGGATTGCCACTTAAGACATGAAGCTTAATATCAAGAGGACTGAGTCTTTGATAACGATTTTTTGCAGTTGAATTAATATCCTGTTCAAAGAAACCACTTCACTCAGAAATGGAGAATAGAATAGATTCAGCTGCAGCAGCTGTCAGAACTTCAGCAGTTGCATATCTGTAGGGTTTATAACTGGAAGTGAAGGTGGGGCAGAGAATGGGAGACTCTACAGAGTATTGGAGACGATATACAGTAAAGTTATGTCTCTTTGGTGTTGCAAGGAGTGTGCTCTTACAAACTAGTGCTTTTCTTTATCTTATCTGGGCGAAAAAGTAAACAGAAAATTCTCATTACCTCTCAATGTCCGTGAGCCTGGAGGAGTCCCGGAATCCTTTGGCAAAAGGGTTACTATCTATTTTCAGCTTGGTTATCTGGAAAGGGAAGATGAGTAACAAAACAGTGTCATGTCTGTGGTCAAGGAAACAAAATCAGAAATAAAAAATTGTTCATTTTCCATCATAGCACCCCAAGAATGTCTAAGAATATCTTAATGTCACTCGGTATTGTGATAAAGGTTGAAATTGCTAAAGAAATTCACAAATTTGGGTGAATTGGTCAGAGAAGGCATCAAGGAAAAGGAAGTATTTGAGGACAGAGTATCTGTTCCTAAAACAGGCTGGAAGTCAATAAATAGAGACAATTAGAAATGGGGGCCTTTTATGAACAGTGTGCCTGATGTGAGAAGTATTTAAGAGTAGTGAAAGGCTAGAGCTGGACTAGGGAATGAGGAAACTGTCCAAAATTGGACAATACTCGCCAGCATTGGTGGGTAATGGGGAATAAAAACAAGAATGTTGCCTCATGCCGACGTGACAGCCTCATTTGTTAATACCATGGGCACCTATACCACAATAGATACCCCAATAATAGCTTCATGTTCAATACTGTACTGAAAAATATGACATAAATACATGATATAAAGTTTTCAGCATATAAATTTGTCCCATTCCTCTTTCCATCTGACTAAATTAGAATCAAATTAATGGGTCTCCTGTTACCCTCCCATAGAATGTTACTTATAGACTCTATGCTTATATGGAAAAAAGCATTTCAAAAAATATTCTTATTTCCTAATAAGAATCATAGTCTGATTCTTATTAGGAAAGTCTGAAGTATTAAGTATCTATGCTGTGCTAGCCATAATTCCCACGGTACACAATATTAATGTAGAAAGATCCATTAAAACATATGCACTTCATGTTTCAGGAAAAATATATTAGGTACAAAGAAAATAAGTAAATAAAGGAAATACTAATTAAAAGATACTTGACTTGGAAAATTCCTGAGTATTAGGGCTAAAAGGCATGGAGGAGAATGTAGGACACAACTAGTTAGTATCTGAGTTAGAACCACAGACACCTTTAAAGAGAATCATAGCTCATTTGTGTCCAAATGAGAGCCCACATTCATCTTTGGAAAGAGAGAGAAATACACACACAATAGTCTTAACCTGAAAAAAAAAGTTAAGAGATTGAGGGAGGCATGCCTTCCTCTTTCAAAGTAAATAGTAAACACAATTAAAAACAGAACAACAATCAACAACAGTTTGAAATATTGTTTTGCCAATACTTTTCCTTTGATCAGAATGTATCTACTATTCACTTTAAACCATTAACACCTGAAGAATTGCTTTATTCATTACAAAAGAAAATCATTGTTTTTCTTTCTCAAGTTTTCTCAGTATGCGCTAATCAATGTGCAAACTACAAAAAGCTATATGCGCCACTCAGAATAGAACTTCCCACACTGTCCTGGCCAGAGAGGCGCTACTTCTCGATCATTAATACTGGCAAGTTGTAAGATTGATTCTTTGATATTAGTTTTTTTTTCTTATACAAGTTATTTATTTATTTTGATTTTCTAGCATATTTTATTTATTTATTTATTTAAATTTTATTTTTAAGGACACTTGGCAGTACCTCAGAAGTTCTTATTTTTAGCCTATGACATTTAGAGCAGCCAAAAATAAAATTGCTAATTTCCTTTTTAGCTTAGTTAATGGAAAATGGTAAACAGTGAAGAAAATAACCTAGATAAGTAAGAAACCTGTTGTTAATGGACAGCAACAGGACTTTAAGTTGAAAGAAATATACAGGAACTGCTGAGGTTGTCCCTAATGTATGGCCATCAGTAGTTTGTAGAGAACCTCTCTCACACTCAGCCACCTCTTTAATTAAGGGCATGGATTTCTAAAGGGTGAAGTCTATTTTAACCATTCTTTTCAGACTAGGATTTAGTACTGAAGGGCAATTTTCAGGGCAAAGGCAAAATATTTTGTTTGAAATAAATTATAAACATCTTATAAAGCCCAAGCAATCAATATATTCTAGGATTATAAATTATCAACAAGATTTTTGAATCCTCAAAGACAGGATTTTTTTGTCTCTTTCTACTGAATAATTATAAATGAAAATATTTCAGATTTCTAAATTGCTTTATAGATCATGAAAACACTTTCAAAATAATTCATCAACAAGACTGAGAACATGCAGTCCCTAAAATCCCATGAACAGGCAAAGTGATACACAGCTGACCAGAACTGGAAGTCATTTAAGTGTTACTAAAGAGGGTAACGGAGAAGGCAATGGCAACCCACTCCAGTACTCTTGCCTGGCAAATCCCATGGACAGAGGAGCCTGGTGGGCTACAGTCCATGGGGTCGCTAGGAGTCGGACATGGCTGAGCGACTTCACTTTCATTTTTCACTTTCATGCATTGGAGAAGGAAATGGCAACCCACTGCAGTATTCTTGCCTGGAGAATCCCAGGGACGGGGGAGCCTGGCTGCTGTCTCTGGGGTCGCACAGAGTCAGACACGACTGAAGCGACTTAGCAGCAGCAGCAGCAGCAAAGAGGGTGGCACCACATCCACTGCAGTGTTAGTGACGTTAGGGGTGAACCAAACCTAAAATTTTCCAACTGAAACTGTGAGGTACATGAATAAAGTTAAGGCTCCTTTCAAGTTTAGTTCCTACAAACTCATTTATAAGATTAAAAAGTGCATGGATTTGCCAGTGGATAAAATTTTCTGAAGACAGAGGCAAATAATATCTGATGGAGAAACAATTTTCAACAAAGTCCTTATGCAACCATCCCTCTAAAATGTGAACCAGCTCAGGAATTCCCTGGCAGTCCAGTGGGTAGGATTCAGTGCTTTCACAGCCAGGTCCTGGGTTCAGTCTGTGGTCAGGGAACTAAGATCATGCAAGCCGTGCAGGGCAGCAATAAATAAATGAAATACAATTTTAAAAAATGTGAACCACATCAAGCTTTCTTTGAGTCTTCATAAACTAAAAGAATATAAAATATTATCCATATAATAACTAAAGACCTTCTATCCACTTTGTCCCTGAAAAGGATTTTGAGAATTGCATTTGTTGTTATTTGTATTTCCAAAAGGTAAAGACTATTAGCTTAGAATGTGATGATTGTGGAGTTACTATAGAGAGTAAATACTTTCAGTGTGTGTTGTCAGCTAATGTGTCACCATATCTAGTATCACCACTATAACTTTGAATGAGAAGTAAATCCAATTCAACACAGGTTTTCAGATTTCTTTGGAATTTTCTTTCATTTATTAGAATTTTTCTCTTTCCAGTATCTTTACAGTCTTTCTTTCATCATCCCCAAGAGTATCAATGGTAACTTTTCTACTTTATATTTGGATATAATTTCAAACTGTAGCTTCAAGAATAGTATATACAGCTAGATTTACCAATTGGTTCAGCAGTGATTTAACTTTAGTGTGCTAGTTAGAGAAGCATCTCAGGACATTAACCCAGTATTTACTTTCTCTATGGGCCATATTACCTAATTCCTGTTATCTAATAATTACTTTTGAAAGTTAGAGGATAAAAGCTGAATAGATTTCTTACTACAATTGTTTGGGGGCCCTGAACTAACCACTACAGTCTTGAACAGGCTTTATGAAGTCCTGATTAGCAACACAGGATCTGTGGGTTAAACTTCTTAATGAGCTCACTGCAGTATCACTAGACTCAATCTATCGAGGTGCCAACAATAAGTTCCCCAGAAATGGCTGTTGAACTTTGCTTCAAAAACAAGCAGTCAGAAATATGATTTCATGTTTACCAGTTATTGACTAAGTGAAAATTCTTTTTAAGTTTATATAAAAAGCATTTCATTCTGTTTTCTATTTTCAGAAAAAGAAATTTTTAAATAGCAAAGTTTTAGCATTCTAGTTAATCATACATTTTTAAAAGTTTAGGCACAGATTTTATTCCATAGATATTTAAATAAAAACCAGTAGCTAACAGAAATTCATTTTTGCAGATATAGTTTTACATCCCTTTGTGAAATTTGGGAGAACTGAAAAAGTTATACATTTGAGAGCTGATGAAAGAAAGGATCTGAGTTATATACAGTGATTTCAGTTGGACATCATTTTCATAATATAAAATGCCTGTAGCTTGTAATGCCATTGAACAACGTCACCCATATCAAAGGTAAAACGAAAAGAAAGATCCCAAAATAGTCAATTACTGAACATAATATGTATAGAACCCATGTGAAACAACCGAAATGTCTTTATGATTCAACAACAAAGTTTTAAAACACAGTGTTTTTCATTTTGTGAGGAAAAACAATTAGCAAGTAAGGACAGTAGTATGTGCTTAAGAAATCCTGCAGTTTCAAGTGTATCTGCTGCTGCTGCTGCTAAGTCGCTTCAGTCATGTCCGACTCTGTGTGACCCCATAAGACGGCAGCCTAAATCATGGACTGAAAGTGAAAAGTGAAAGTGTCAGTCACTCAGTGTATCTGACCCTTTGTGACCCCATGGACTGTAATCCACCAGGTTCCTCCATCCATAGAGTTCTCCAGGCAAGAATACTGGAGTGGGTTGCCTTCTCCAGGGTATCTTCCCGACCCAGGGATCAAACCTGGGCCACCTACATTGCAGGCAGATACTTTACCATTTGAGGCACCAGGGAAGCCCATTCCAGCAAACATATACCCGTTTTTTTTTTTATGTATTATCCTGAAAATATGGATCATAACGCATTTCCTAACCACAAAATTCACTTTTTCAACATCTCCTTTATCTATAGATAAGTGTATGCATAAATAGAGGGCAGATTTTTACACTGCCAGCTGCACCAAAGAGAAAGGGACTTTTTCCAATAGTTATTATTCCATGTGATATCACCAGACTCTGAGTAGAGCTGGGGTTCCCAACCACAAGGTGAAATTGGCCCTCAGAGACCATTTCTCCAATTATCAGGAAAAGATCTGTCCAAAGGCATTTAAAAATGAAACCTGACCTACACTTCAACTCTACAGCAATGGCTTGCCTGCTCACAAACAATGTATGACCTTTAAATCTTAAATTATAAAATAGTTTGTTGAGAGTGTAATGTATTTAGCTTTAAACTAATAATGTAAAGAAATGCAATCATTTCCTCACAAAAGCCAGAGGAAAAAAATAGCAAAAAATAGGGGAAAAAGTACCTTTTTCATTTCTTACAAATAAAACTACCAGACACCATAAATGAGACGCTTTTTCACAAATTCTATTGGAAACTTTGATTTGGCTTTTAATATATATGAAAGTAATGTCTATCCAAAGTTTAAGAGATATAAATATGATCTTAAGTGTGAAATTTTTAATCTTCTCTTTATTTTCTGTTATTTAGCCATGAAAAATTATTTTATATTGTACTTAGTACATATTTAATTCCTATATATTTATTTTATGTTTATTATAGGTAAATCAGTAGACAAGCATGATATAGCCGTGTTTATTTCTATGTTCCTACCTTTAAAGCCATAACCCCTAGCACAATGCCAGTGTGTGTGTGGGGAGGGGGGATGTACATACACATACACACACACACACACACACACACACGTGTGTGCACACACGCAGCATTGTGCTAGGGATTATGGCTTTAAAGGTAGAAGCATAGAAATAAACTCAGACCTGGCAGGATCTATTGAGAAAATCAGTTCTGATTTTAGTCATTTTTATTGTGGGTTATTTAGCAATGAAATGATATACTAATCATATTAATCACTGCACTTAATGATGCAGTGAAAGCTAGATAGGCACTGGTAGGTGGATTTTTGAACCCACTTATAATCTTAACTAGAAATAAACATTTCTCAAGGGGAGTAACTAGTATTGGGATATGTGGTTATTAGAATCTTAACTTATTTTAACTAAGTATTTTCAAATTCAGTTTCCCAGCCCTTACACTGTCAGTGGTCACTTTCTTAATCCTGCAATCTAGCATGATGCTTTCAAAAAGTAGGAATTAACACCCAAAAGGAATTATCCCACTTACCAGATTTGTGACCTTGGGCTAGTGTATTAACCATTCTGAACCCCAGTTTCTTCATCCACAAAATGGAGCTCATAGGGCCTTATTCAGGGGATTAGTATCAGAATTAAGTGATATATTATTAAAAATATACAGAGATTTTTTTTTTTCTAAGTTAAAAGTAACATCCAAACCATGAACCTTTGGTGGATACTAGTTTAGGGGAAGGGGCTAGGGGTTATAAAGACATTTGTTGGTCCATAGGGAAATTTTTAATACGAACTCAGTTTTAAATGTGTTAAAGATATTGTGGTTACAAAATAATCTTATTGTCAGTCTGGGCTTGTAGAAGTACTTATAAGTATCATGATGCATACAACTTAGTTTCAAATGATTGAGAGAAGGAGGAAAGTAGATATCTAAACAGAGGTTGAGAAATGGAGCAGGGAAGGTAAAGCAAACTGGAAAAATGTTAATTGTTGAATCTGGCTAGAGAGTACATGTGCTTCACTTTACTATCTGTTTCACTTTCGGATTTTGAAAATCTTCCAAATTAAATGTTGAGTGGGAACAAAAGAATTCAATGAGATAATGTCACTAAAGCATAGAGCTCCTATTAGAAACAGCTAATGCCAGCAGATATCCTGTCAATTCAGAATGATTGCTATCTTGTTACACTGGCTGCTGTCAGTGTGAGGCGCTCCCTGCACATAGCAGGTAAGCAGTGAGCACATGCTGAAAAGAAAAGAAATTAACATAAAGAACTAAAACCCTTTAAAAAGGGTGTCTTGAACCCATCAGGGTCACAAGCTGAGAGGAGGTGAGGTTCTGCTTTGCTGGGGACACCAAGTACCTAAAGCTCAGAGGTTAAGAACACTGACATTTAACATCTAACCACCTGGATTTAAATCTATGATGGAAGCAGCAAGGTCTCATTAGATAAGTTATTTAACTCCATGCCTCAATTCTTTTGGCTATGAAATGCAACATAAAAATACTGTTGTTCCTATCTCAAGATATCATTGTGAGGATTAAATAAGACAATGTGCTTTAAATGGTGCTTTGCACATGGTAAGTACCCAAATATTAGCTATTATTATAATCATGTAGATAATAGCCCCCTGTTCCATTTTCTGTGATATGAGAGGTCCTGCCAATATTAAGGATTGCACTTTTGCCAATTAGACCAAATCTCAGATGTTATACTTAAAATTCCCTTAATTTTGTTCTGTCCATAATTTTCACAGATAATTTTCATAAAAGCAATGAAGTTTCACATGACAAATTTTTGTTTCATTTTCAAACATCAACAGGGTCTCTTGTATTTCCCTAATAGCTCAGATGGTAAAGCATCCACCAGCAATGCAAGAATCCTGGGTTCAGTCCTTCAGTTGGGAAGATCCCTTGGAGAAGGAAATGGCAACCCACTCCAGTATTCTTGCCTGGAGAATTCCATGGACAGAGGAGCTTAGTGGGCTACAGTCCATGCAGTTGCAAAGAGTTGGACACAACTGAGCAACTAAAACACACACACACACACACACACACACACACACAGTGTTATGAGTGTTTCCCTGGTGGCTCAGTAGGTAGAGAATGTGCCTGCAGTGCAGGAGATGTGGGTTTGATCCCTGGGTTGGGAAGATTCCCCTGGAGAAGGAAATGGCAAACCACTCCAGTATCCTTGCCTGGAAAATCCTATGGACAGAGGAGCCTGGCGGGTTGCAGTACATGGGGTCGCAAAGAGTTGGACACAACTGAGTGACTAATACATTCTTTTTTCAATGTTTATAGTATAAAAGCTACTAATTCAGTTAGTGTAAGTTGAATGAATGTTTCAGGAATCTTTTCTGAACCTGTGATATCTACCTTACATGTGTCCTCAAATAAATTGAAAATGGGATTGTTGATGTCAGTATTCTAGATTCTAAGAAAAGTAGCGTTAGTGTTTTAGGCCTCTGTGGGCTTCAGTCTATACCCAAATTCTTAGCTTGGGCATTCTCTGAAAGTTGCCACTCTTGTGTTATTTTAGGGATAATAAAAAAGTTATAGTACTTTGCTTTCACTTAAAGATAAATAATATGATAACATTCATACATTGATTTTATTATTTATACATTATTTCATTTTTTAAAATGCCGTTAACTTTTAAAAATCCATATGGTGACAAATCCTCTTTGGACATTACAGAGACAGTCTAATAGTCACAACATGCCTTTTTGATAGAGTGCCTTAGAGTTTCTAAAGGCATGTTTATGCAGAGCATCTCCTTTGAGCTTTACAGAAATTCCCTAAGATGGTCCAGTTCTTAGTCCCAGTTTACAGGCAAAGAAAATGGCAGCCACAGTGATGAACTGAAGTCTACTCAAAGTCATATAGAAAGCCTGCAAGTTTATGCTGACCATTAAAGAAGAATAAATTGTGAAGAATCTTAATAGCACCCAGTCCTTAGCAACATTTTGATAATTATTTACCAACTTAGTCTAAGCCTTGCTGCTGCTGCTAAGTCGCTTCAGTCGTGTCCGACTCTGTGCGACCCCATAGACGGCAGTCCACCAGGCTCCCCCATCCCTGGGATTCTCCAGGCAAGAACACTGGAGTGGGTTGCCATTTCCTTCTCCAATGCATGAAAGTGAAAAGTGAAAGTGAAGTCGCTCAGTCGTGTCTGACTCTAGGGACCCCATGGACTGCAGCCTACCAGGCTCCTCTGTCCATGGGATTTACCAGGCAAGAGTACTGGAGTGATGCATAAATTTTAAATATGATTTACAACAGAGTAGAAAATACAAAACTCAATATTATAAATTAGATATCTTGATGTTTACATAATACAGTTTATTATCTAAAGAGGTATTTAAAATCATTGTACTATAATTATCTTAGCCTGAATTTCAGCTGAATAAGTCTCACAAAATATCTAACAAATCCATAGTTTGGGTAGTTGGCTAGACTGTGTGTGCTAATTTAGCAGAAAAACTGAACTTTAAAGTTTTATGAAGTCGTGAGTATATGGTTATGTACATGATGAGGCCCTACCAAGAGGAGGTAAAGAAAACTGGTAAGAAGTCAGTTTGGGATAGGTTTTGGCAGGAGAGTGGGCAGTAAAGAGCTTGACTGGGAAGGTAAAGGTTCTAGGAAACACAGACCTTTAAAACACTGAGCTGCAGTCACTCAACATACTTGGAGGTCCCGAGGTTGATTCTCCATAGCTTTCTTCAAAGTAACCTTCTGTTTTGAGTACTGGGATGGCCCTTCTCTCCAAGAAGATAAAAGCATCTGCTAAAACCATCTTTTTTGGCAAAAAAAAAATTGTGAAGGGTACACTCACCAGTTGATTCTGGTAGGCAGTGACTGCTGTAAAAACTGTTTCTGGAAAGATGAATGTTCTGAATTCTTCAGACTTCAGATTGAGTAATGAGGCTGTGTGGTCTTTCTTCTTAATGATGTGCACCCGTGGCTGGTACTTATGCATTGAGTTCAAAATTATCTACAATGAAGAATGGAAAGTACAGTACTGAATTTCAGGTTTTTATATTGCTGCTGCTGCTGCTGCTAAGTCACTTCAGTCATGTCCGATTCTGTGTGACCCCATAGACGGCAGCCCACCAGGCTCTCCCGTCCCTGGGATTCTCCAGGTAAGAACACTGGAGTGGGTTGCCATTTCCTTCCCTTCTTACATTGCTAAACAGGCCCAGTTACAATAAGGCAAAGAAAGGATCATAAAATCTACAGTTTCAAATGTAGTTTTAAGATTAAAATCTACCCTTTCCATTCTCCAGGCAAGTAATTTGTACATAATACAGCAGAGTCATCACTGTGAATCACATTTTACCAAAACAACTGCAAATAACACAGGTTGTTTCAAGTGTTCTTTCTAAAATTACAGAAGAAAAAATCATCTGCAGGATAGGTTTATTTTGAAAAAAATAGTTTTTGTTTTTCAGTCTGGTTAGACCAAAGGCAGTATGTCTCTAAATTTTCTAAAGTAAGAAATTACATATTCGAGGGAGCCAGATTGTTACTTGGGACAGTGGAGATTTGGGGGTTGGGGTGGGTGGCAGATCGGATGGTAGGGAAATAAAACTTAAAAGGTAGTGAGGTGTGAGATAGACTTTGGTTGGAATACTGAATCGATACTTTCTCGCTCTTTTAATCTTGGGCCAAGTGATCTTAGCTTTCTCACCCCATTTTCTTAAATGCAAAAGCATTTAAGTTTTAAACTCACAGAAGTTGTGGTGAGAATCAGATGATGTAACTCTTGTAAATCACATAGCAAATAGGAAGTACTCAGTAAATATAACTGTATTATCATCATCATGTCTGATAGCTTCATTGATTCCAACTTCCAGTTACAAACTAAATAGGAATGATAATGACAGCTGTCTTCCATTCTGTAGCTAATAAAAGTTGCCCAATACTTAGAAATCAGAAACATACCCTTGTTTACAAAGGCACTATTTTTCATGTATCATTTAAATAAAATACAATTGCCATTATGAAATTTGAGCAACAAATCTACTTTCAGATATTAAAGATTTTCTACATCTCCCTCAACGCCACACCCAGACAGCTACCTAAGTATACAAAATTGAGTATGTTTTTCTTGGGATAACAGGGCTCACATTGTATGCCCTTCACCCCAGGAGCTGAGCAGAGAGCATGGCTCTCAGAGGAGGTGTTTGACACATGCTGTGGCAGGACCAGGGTCAACAGCATGCAGTATTGTCGGTCTCTTGTCTCCTTGGCTAACTTGGGTGTGTGGGTGAATGTTAATGCTGGTTGACTTTAGGAGAGTTAAATACTAGTCACTGTGAGATAACTGACAGAGAATCAATTTGTTTCTGTACTGAGATATACACCAACAAAGTTACAGGGCATTAACTGGCATTGAATTTTGAATATGCCATCTTTTTATGATCCCAAATCTGAATAGGAACTACTGAAGCAAATGAGAGCTTAAAATGAATCAAAATAAACTTTAAAAAGTTATCTCTTTGTATAATGCATTTATTCCAAGGAATTCAAGATATCTGTGCTCAGTCCTAAAACTGGAATAAACTTGAAGTGATAAAGCCAAACATTTGCCTCCTGAAACTGGTATAAGAAAAACCTGAGCATTCACTATATGTTCTACTAAGAAGATAAGAGTTTTCAAATCACATACGCACACACATACATACACACTGGAAAAAGCCCTAAGCTTTAAATAAGGTCCCCTCTTCCTTATTTATACCAGCCCTAGGTTAATTTCCTTTAGGAAAGGGTATTGGACAGACTCAGACCCGAGACTGAATCTCAGACACCAGGGCTTCTTGAACCTCTGCTCTGGCTTTCATGGATCTAAGAAACACTGATAGAAATGTCGACTTTATTTCATTGGAGAAATAAATTCCTGGAAATAAGAAATTTTCCTATTATAAAACCAAAAATGTATCTGTAAAGGGGGGCTTCCTCAGGGCTGATTCAGAGAACTTGTCTAAACAACACAAGATCTAAAAAATTTCCCGGTAGTTTTCAGAACATACTGTTTCTGTTGAAAAAGAGTTATATTAAATTAAATAATAAAAATTTAAAGCCAAAATGGATATTAGCAATCATCTAAGATTTAGGCAAACAATTTGTCACGGTCTGATCTTGGCGTAATCAGACTAGAACCCAGAGCTCCTGAAGTATGGCTTAGTGCTATTCCTCTCCATGAAACTGATGCTGAAAGGAAACCACACCAATTCTGGACAACTGAGTTGTAGGTTAACCTAGTTACTCTGACTTGGTCAGGATAAACAAGGTCTCCTGTGGGCATATGGATGGTGGCAGTGCCTGAAGTGATTTACTTGGTTTTAGGTTCAATCCAATTTTTCGAAACCATGTCTAGAGCTCTCTAACTTATTATCTATGTATATGTAACCATTTTTTTAGAAAAGTTTTGAGACTCTTCTTCTAAATTGCATAGATCCAATAAAAATTAAAACCTTAAGTAACAAGAGCCTTAATAAAAGGGGTGAGAGAGAATAATTATATCAGAATATCTAAGCCAAGGAGAGAAATTATGAAAATACCAATTTGCTTTCTGGCAAACAGGGCAAAGAAAAAAAAAAAGGAAACAGTATTCTCCTCATCAAAAAGAAGCATGCATGTCTGTCTGAAGTTTCCTTAGCATAAAATCTAAAACACTTTTTAAAATGTAAATCTTTACTTAAGCACATGAAATAACATCACAGATAGTTCCTTAAAAAGCATTCCTGGAAATTGTGTAAAAGCCTGTGTCAATGGCTGTTCTATTAAATGTTGATAGGAGGTCAGAATTCCAGTTTCTCTTTTCTCCACATTTTGATGAATTCCTTGATATATAAAATCAAATTGTTTTGTTTTTAACTGCAAGACTTCTCTGTGTTCTAATATTCATAAGATTCACTACAGAAGAGATATGTAAAAAGCGAACAGCACTTTTCCAAATTTATTTGTATGTAAAACCCTTTGGTCCCATTGTATCTCACAAGAATGTATTCTGCAGAACACATTTTGGGAAACCGCCATTGGAGGTCTCAGCCCCATTCCCTTTATGCTGTGTTATCTATCACTGATAGAAATTAAATATTTAACCCAAGAATGGGCTGTAGTAACCTCCAAAATGCACATTCCCTTTGTTTAGTTGGCACAGGTGGTAAAGCATTTGCAGAAGTGGGATTCCACAGTGCCAAAGGTCCCTGACCCTCTTACATAGAAATGGCATACAGCATCTCTGTATGTATCAGAGTTCCCCAAAGAACACAAGAATGTTCTCACAGAATGCCTCAGAGCTGGAAGGTTGGAGGGGGAAAGGGAGAAAAGGAAGAGACTTCAGCAGAGGTTTCACGTAGCTTCTCCATTCTACCCTAGGGAATCCGCGTAGTCCAAGCACTACTTACATGGCCATGTTGATCCAGTTCATTGTTTGTGAGTTTCACCTTTTCAAAAGACACCATCTGTTTGAGTAGCTGCTCGCCAGTAAAAGGAGAGTCTGGATGTACATACAACCTAAGAAAATTATGACAGAATTTTATTGAGACATTTTTAAAAAATCTCACTGTGGGTTTTAAAATATCCTGATTCTAAAGGAACACAAAAATCTCACATAAATGGTGAATTTTTATTTGCCTCATTTAATCTCAAATTTAATAATACAGCAATGCCAAAATAATGCTAAAACATACAAATGTGTTTCTTTGTGTACCAATGACTTTAAACGGGCAATACTTAATACATTTTCTATTATTGATTTTCAAGGGATAATACTTAATACATTTTATATTATTTGCTGAGCAAGTTGTTTTTTTAAAGGTGTTTTTTTTCCCATCTGATTAATCAACTACTGGTCTGCTTCTGTCAAATATAAAATTCAGTTGTAGATATTTTCAAAGGAAAGTCTAGGTTATACTAATTGCATAATGAGCTCCTAGCATATACATTGCTAAAAAGCAGTGAAGACAAATAAGTTAAAAGAGGAAACAATTCTAGAGAAGCTATCCATTTAAACTCGAAGGTGGCTCAGTTTAAAGTTTGTTGTCTTTATAAGCATGACAGTGCTTAATACAGTGACCCTGGGAACTTTTAATAGATCACATAGTCTATTTGCTTCTCCGGGTACCTTAATATTATTTCTTTCATCATTATCTAGTTAAGTGCTCGCTAATGAGAGTGAAAACAAGCTGGGTAAGCTTCAAATTATTTAGTGTATTTATCTGTAAATAGCCTAAGCACTCCCCTCTCCACCCAAAACAGCTTTGATGGGGGGTGGGGGGGGGTGGGGAAATGTACTTATCAGATATTTGTCATTTATTGATCAGCTGCTATGTTTTTGGCTAGCTTTTACCTACTGACAGTTAAATGCAAGTCATTTGCTTTACCTGCAAAGCTTTAAACTAAGTACAGCTCTTTGTAAATCACAATCCTAATATCCACTTAACATAAGCTTTTCTGAAGTCATGGGAGATTATAGAACTAATAACAGGGGAAGGAAATGTCCTTGATTTAATGGGATAAATTCCTTTATCCATGCCACAGGTTATTCATATTTATATTTTGTATCGAATCTTTGTAACTACCATTAAACATACATATTATGGAGGGAACAAAGGAAAGGGAAAAAGTTAAAAAAAAAAAAAAAACACCTTTCCTAACAATATTCATGTAAAGAATAAGAAGTCTATGCTATAGTTTGTCACACAGAGGACTAACAATAGAAGAATTGGAATCACAGGCTGCAACTCACAAAGCCCACCAGGATCTAAGCAAAAAACAGGCTAACAGTACTAAAGATTCTTACCAGACCCATACAAGAACTTTAAAGGTTTTAGGTATTTGTCTGCCTGAATAATTTTTTAAAGGAGTGCTCAGAATTGCCTTTCGATTGAAGTATTCTTCAATGACACAACCATAATATTAAATAGCTTTTCAAATAGCACCCTTCCAAGGCTATTACTCTATATACACAGTTGTTTTACTAATAAGCACCACATCCTGATTAGAAAAGACCCTGATGCTGGGAAAAATTGAAGGCAGGAGAAGGAGATGACAGAGGACGAGATGGTTGGATGGCATCACCGACTCAATGGACATGAGTTTGAGCAAGCTCTGGAAGATGATGAAGGACAGGGAAGCCTGATGTGCTGCAGTCCATAGGGTCACAAAGAGCCAGACAGGACTGAGGGCCTGAGCAACAACAACCACATCCTACCCACTCCTCCGAAAAGGACTAAAAATATTTAGTCCTAAAAGTTAGTGAGATGGTCCCTCTTTATGTATCAATTTACCACATATAATAAGATTAATGAATATTAATTTATTTAAATATCAACTTTTTTAAAAAGGAAATGTCCTATGAAATTTATTTCATAAATTTATTTAAAATAAAACATTATTTAGGTTAATACAACGTCTTGCCCATTACTATGACCAAATGATATTGTCAAGCATCATTTCTTCTGATTAGAAATAACTGACTGATGAATTTTAGTCTAAAATAAAGTCTTTCAAAGAGCTAGAATTGCAAGGAATTTCTACCAGAAGTACAAAAATGATCACCTCCCAAATTCTTTACCTTTCCCTTATGTAGCTAGAAATTATAGCAGTGTGTTTTAATAGCAATAAAAAATAGTTGCTTGTATAATCTAGAATAGTTCTATCCTATAAGGCACAAACATTTTAACCTAATATCAATATAAATAAACTGAACTAGGATGAACGAAAAAGCATACAGGAAGCCCCGCTTCTCTCAAGTCTCATGGGACTTAAAATTCCAGCAATAGCTTAAACATGCTTCAGTTAAGATAGTGTATTGGTACATGCTTTCTTTTTCCAGCCAGAACAGATTAGTAACATAAACAAGGCATGTCATATTCCCAACTGGCCTAAACCAGTTCCCCATACCTTTAGATAGGAGGAAAATGTATGCTAAATAAGAGTGATTAACTTCTTAGAGGAAAGACTAAAAGAAAAAAAAAAAAAAAGAAAAGGGGTGGGAGAGGCTGATTGTAAAAATAGTTAGGAATCTGCTAAATTACTCCGCTCTCTGTCTCCTTTCTTCCTTTCTCTCTTTCCCCTTTAAAAAAAAATTGTAAATATTGGAAAGAAGCTCTAGATCAGTGTGAACTGGCTAGTTAATAGTAAATAGTAGAGAACACTAATTATATTTCTTTAAATATCTATTGTAAATTTGTCATTTATAGTCACTCAAAATGAGTGTCATTAAAATTTTTTTTAGTCCTGATTGTTATTTAATATATTGATTTGGAAAGGCTGGGATCCTTCCTAGTCTTTTGTGGGAATGGAAAACTCAGAGAGGCTCCTTTTAATCTCGTCTCTAGTGTATTTAACAGACTGTAAGCTTAATAATGTGATCGACTACTAAGTAAGCTTAATATTCCATTGAACTGTATGTGTAAATTATCTGTTTTGATTCTGTGCCTTGATTTAAGACTCCAAACTATATACTTACAAAGAACCACACTTTGAACCATAACATCAAAGTTCCTAAACCTGTACATTTAAATAAATTCTTAGCCTTGATATGAACTGCCTATCGATTATAAAAATGACATAGTCATAAAACAACTTTAAAGCTGTAAGTTTTGGTTTTAGAGCCCTAAATGTATAATCAGCTATGTAAATGTAAATTGTAAAATGTAAAGATTCATTGTTTGTATTAAAGAGTGCCTGTTAGATTTCTGTTCTTCAGCTAGTCATAGTCACATAAAGTAAAAATACCGTTTTCTTCCCTCCAGAATGCTCATTTGGGCAAAGCAGCAGCAATAAAGGTTTGCATGTGATTTGTTAAACAGGGTTCTCCAGGAAAAACATTACCAATGACTAGCACAAAAATGGACATGTTTTCTTTGGGTCATTACCTAACATAGTAATTGAATAATTTTTCAGTAAAAGTATATTAACCTGATGTTGAATTACATTTATCCACTAATTATGGAGAGGGGGGAAAAAGAGTTTGTTTTTCATACTTAAACATCTCTGAGCCTTTTATTAGTCAAAAAAAAAAAAACAACCCACATTTACCAAAATGATATTTACTATGTGAAGTTATAACCACACTATAACAAATATCTACTAAAAGCTACGAATGTACTAAAATGCACACTTTTAAAATGAATTTTAGGGCAGTCGCTTCATCAGTAGGTTTATTCTGCTGGGTGTTAGCCAAATAGAAATGAGGGGTGTCATATGAAATGGGTCCAGATTTCTAACAAACATTCCAATTGAAATTTAAGAAAAACTTTGAAATGAATTATGAAGAAAGATAAAATTAAAGGCAGTGTTCTGAGTACAAACTCTGCCTTTCTCAGAGACTAATCCATATTTTGTATAGTTAATCCTGGAGTGCCTGGGCTTGGAACGCTTTCTTACCAGAACTCACGGCTTTAAAAACAGACCTGCTGAAAATTCAAACAGCCAGGGCAGGAGACATTTTGCTTGGCTGAAAATCTGGAGACACAAACCTGGCTGGCAGTGGAGGGTCTGCTTTGCCAGCCACCAGCCAGGAGGACCGGTGGTAGGCATAGCGGTACCTCTTGTTGTCCACAGGGACGATGTCCATCAGGACTATGTACTTGGCCTCAGAATCCACACCGGAAAAGGACACACGGATGGTAGGGAACATCCTCCTGACACAGTGAGACAAAGAGAATCACCAGAATTAGAGAGGAAGAGAGGTCCCTTCCCTCTCTACCCAGCCCCCAAACTCTTTGTTTCCTGTAAAGCCACAGAGATGTGAATACAGAGACTGACCTTCTCCCAAGCCTAGATAATCTTAAGTGTCATCTCTACAGGAGTCCTCATTAATACCCAAAGGTCTGCAATTAGGGAAAATCCTGTGCTAGATCATCAAGCCCATTAGGCTCTGAACCGAAGTCTCCAGAGCAGAGAGAGTCCTGTAACCTCCTTATGTTGCAGGGAGAAAACTCACCCCTGCCTTAGTAGAAAGCCAGAGAGGAGTTCTCAGGTTGGTTTTCTTTTCGGGGGACTCTGAGAGGGTGCATCCCAGAGACCTGAGAGCTGGAGCAGTCGAGCGCCAAGGGGCCACCGATCCCTAGAGCCTTAGCCCCAGTCCCAGGAGCTGCCTTCCTGCCTTCCCTGAATCAGCCCCGGACTTCAGCCATCTAGGGGCCCGGCACCGGAGCGCCTTCCTACCAGGAGTGTGGTCATTTCAAATTTCATTCTATCTCCCTGATTTTAATTTTTGTTTTTAATGAGAGCTTCTGCAAATAAAAGGAAGATAAAAAGGTGATAAAAAGGAAGCCACCTGCCTCCCTCATAACACGGAGCAGCCCGCCCTGTACTGCAGCAGGCACAAGTTCCCGCTTCCCTCCAGATGCAAACTCAGAACCTAAAAGACATAACTGGGCTGCAGGGAGGAGGAGAGCCCTCTTGCCCTTCGGGTGGGGGTAGGGCTTCCTATAGCCAGATCCCATGAAAGCAAATGCCTGGACATCTGTCTCAGTAGATCTTACCACAAGCAAGTCAGTGGAAGGAAACCCTCCGTGAGCAAAGCTTCCTCTTCAAGCTCAGTACTAGCAGTTTCACCCAGTTCCTGGAGACTCCCTATGCCACACAGGGCACCGTTCCCTCCTCCCCGCTCCTCAGCCGACAAGGCCCTCCTGCTACCTGCCAGACTTGGTGATGATCATCTCCGTGCCTAGCTCATGGAATTTGTCCCAGAGCTCCTTGGTCTCCAGGCTGCAGGCAATTTTGGCCATTTCCTCGCTGGGGATGATGGGGGTGGTGGGGATCAGTGGCTCAGTGCACAGAGAGGAGGAGGAGGGGCTGCTGCCGCCCGCACCACTGCCGCCAAACTCCCCATGAGCATCGAGGCTGGTCAGCTCTCCCAGGGGCTGAGCGCAGGAAGACTTCTCAACAAATTGTTCTGCAGGCAAAAAGAATTGAGAATGACAGCTAATTCTGTCAATCAGGGATAGAAGGACAGCAGCACAACTAAAATATGTACCTAGACTTGACTTTGGAAAAGTTATGCTCAGGATCTCCAGGAGGGCAGTGCAAACCATTCACTATATAAACCAAGCCTGAGAGTCCTGTGGAGTGGCGTGGCTCCTGCTTGCTTGCTTACTGAACCAAATCAGTGAGTTCCAGAACCAGTTCTTGTTACCATTACTTGAAACCCACTTTGGAGAAGAAAAAATGTGAGGAGTGGATAGTGGGGACGACAATGATCATAGAGAATTAAAAACAAATATTCCTGTTGTTATCCCTCCACATTCTTCTCAGTTTGTGGGCCCTGGTACCAGTTCTTCCTCTCTGACAAAGAGGAGACACTTTTTCCACGGAGATCAAAGCAGCGAAAATACCAGCTCCTTCCTCACTTTGAGAGAAACCTCCCTTCCCTCCTGAAGCCCTCTCCCCATAAGAGGAAATGAAAAGGGGGTGTGGTTTGCTGTGGTGTTGGGGATGTGGGTTTTGTTTTTTTTTTTAATTAAGTCACTTCACTTCTTTGCCCAGTTCTCAGTTTCCCAGACTTTCAGATGTTAGATTGGAACATTTGTATAATTTCCCTCCCCGTCTGAGACCTTATGAAAGACTAACATATTGCTTGTTAAATCACGGGAGTACGCTCTCCAATTTTTTGAACGTGGCTTGAAACAATTACTTGAGGGACAATGTGTGTATTTTCTCTCTCTCAAAAAATGTTCTGTGAGGAAAAGAACCCCAAACCCAGACCAGCAGAGTGTTAACGTAGGAAGAACAGTTTTCCATCAACCATCAGGCTGGAATACCACTGCCTATGAACCAAACATTCTCCTCCACAGCTGATAAGGGCCTGGGAATACACCAGTCACTTTGATGGAATACAGGAGGAGTTTTGTAATTGGCCCAATTATCTTGTGTCCCTTAAAAAAGAAACTACTTGAATCGACAATGTGAAACTGGACTCCAAAACAACTCTGTTCTAAGTGCCCTCAAGGAATTGAAACAAGTTCTAAGGACACACACACACACACACACACATATATATATATATATATAATGTTTTATTTCTCTTTGACTTGGGGCAGCAAGCAAGAGGTAGAGAATTTTAACCTTCTCTTACAATAATAATCCAACTCATGGAAAAATTTTTAAATAAGAATAATCAAATTAATTATCATATCCTTGTTTTCAAATTCAAAGAGAATCATGCAGTCACAAAATTATATTTTCTACTAGATTTTCAGAAACATATTCACATAACATCTTTATAGAGAATTAAGTAGCCTTAAAATTTTTCTGACAATTGAAAAAGGCAAATTCCCTAAGCTCCAAACTAACCAGTGTGTCAAGGTTGGGAAACGGAAGAAGGAAATGATACAGAAATGTTCTAACACAATATTTTATGTCAGTTATATCTCAATTTAAAAAAAACTTATGACTTAGTTGTCTGAGGTGGTTCTTTTGAATAGACCTAATGTGTTTAAATGAGCAATCATGAGACACCTCTGACTCCCACCCTACAGCTTCTTTAGCATCTCCTTAGTGTTGCATTCTCTCTGAACAGGTATTTCACGTGCTGGAGTCCTTGGCTTACAGTCAGTAATAGTGCTCTGTTGAACTGGCCCTAGAAAGGGACTAAGATGCCTTCAGGTTCTTTCAGAGCCTGTCTCAAAAGCCCCAGGGGAGGAAGGATGCTCGTTTTACAGACTGGAATGAAGTGGGGGTGCTTTGAGCTGCCAATGGTTTTATAGTTTAGAATGCAGAGGAAGGTATTTTTCCCCCCCTCAGGAAAGTAGAGAAGGAAGCAATGTTGAAATGACAGTAGAGCTGAAGCTAACATGTTTCCCAGTCTACTGTACATCTGTCAGGAATTTTAACCTGAAATTCTCTTTTCCTGCTAGCTACCAAACACATTACTGTTTGGTAATTTATTTATAAATAAATAAATATATTTATTTGGGGCATTTATTTATAAAGAATTTGGAGGCCTCCTAAATAGGAGTGGATAATGTTGGGAAGGGCCACAAAGTTAACTTTGAAATTGGTGGTGAATTTTTTTCTAAACAGTTGGAGTTTATCTGATTGGTTATTTCCATTTCTTTAGCAGGTTTAGATTTACACAGGAGGTTAGATGGGAAGAACCAGAGAAAAGGAGTAAAAACCCTGGAGGAAAGACTTTTTGACATGTTTTCTGCAGATCTTCCTGTTTCCTTTGCCTTGGTTCTAAGTTTCTGCAGGGATTCTAGCTCTCTCTTCTCTCTGCTGAGGCCCCTTATTTTCCTTCTATAACATTTCATCTTCCATATTATTATTGTGTTTCAAGGTGTGAGATGTTAAAATGTTGAGAAAGGCAGGGAGAAGGAAAAAAAAATTGAAGTTAAAAAGTTAAAAAAAATTACCCTAAGTTTACTTGATGCTTTTCACTGTTTTAGAGCTACCAGATGATCAGGATGTGAACTAATTATTACCCAGGGACCCAGAAGGTGATGATGAGAACACTTCTTTCTCCCAGTTGTGAAGGGACTTGAAACACATCTCCAGCAGTTTCTTTCTCACACAATTCACTCGTGTTAAGGGGAGTATAGTCACTTTTCTCCCTTTTCTCTGAGCAGTGTCTTCTATAAATGGTAAAGGTTGTTAAATAAACAGTATAGCTAAAAGTTGAGGAATCTGGGAAATGATTACTGGTTAATGTTTTTGCCAACCGCCACTGAAAGTGACAGCAGCTATGAAATGTCTTACTGATATATGTGGAGCTTCTCTGAAGAAAATGGTTCATTCCGGTAGAACTGGCTTATTCTACAGCACCTGCAGGGGTCTTAAGGAGCTGAGTTCGTGTAATATATTCAAGTCAGGGAAAAACAAAATTAAACTACTTTCTTGTGAAGTGACAGTCTCCTTGGTTGCAAGTGCACAAGCAGGTGTTAGATGCATCATAAATTCTGTCGAGTCTTAAAAAGGGGCTTTTATCATTATTAATCCCTAAATCTTTATCCCAAAAATGTTACACACACACACACACACACACACACACACACACACACACACACCGGATGTTCGACTTGACAAAAGGATTCTAGACAAATAGGTAAGGAAAACGACATATGAGGTATGAAACTGGTTGCATATAACAACACTGTGAAGTCCCCAAAGAATCTGGGTCTAAGAGGAAAAAAAAAAAATTTCCCACCCGCAACGTATAGTCTATGACCCGCGGGTCAGAGCTGCCGCGCGAGCCGGAAAAGGTGGACACCCTCAAGAGCGTCGTGCAGCTAGGGGACAGAAGGACAAACAAATGTGCAGGCCCCCCCCCAACTCCCCCGCCCCATGCCTGCCCATCCCGGACAGTCTAGCAGCCCGACTTACCCAGTGGTTTGATGGTGTTCTCCGTAGCTTCCTTCTCTTTGGAGCCGCCGCTCGACATCAGCGCGGCGATGGAGAAGGCGTTGGCCCTGGAAGAAAGCTGGGGCTTGGGCGATGCCGTGAACTCCATGGCCCCCAGTGTGCGGTCCTGGCCAGGGACCGGGCCTGCCGAACTGCTGTCCAGCTTCCCCAAAAGAGACAAAGACCGAAACACAGAGCAAAGTTTCCAAGTGCAGCCAGAGGGGAGCCAGGGACTCTAGATGAGTCAGCCCCAGTCTCCCAAGAGCTCCACACCGGTGTCTCCTTTCCCCCACCGCAAGTCTTCAGCCGCTGAGACTTCGAACTAGCCAGAGAGTACCAACTGCGGGCTCAACTGGGTGTGCAAGTACAGGGACGCTCCGCAGGGGCACAGGCTGCGCCGGAAGCTGGAGACTAGCATGAGCTGCGCAAAGCCCAGAGGTCCTGCAGCACCCGCTCCACGTCTTTCCTCCCTCCCCACTCTGGGGACAGTCGGAGCGGCTCAGAGTCGCTGAAAGGGGGCGGATGCCTGGGAGCCCGAGCGTAGCCGTGCGAGCGCGGCGGGGCGCGGAGGACACTGCGCCCTGGAGCTCGAAGCCCTGCGCCTTAATTTGATTGCAGCGGCGATCCCGGCGGCAGGCAGCCAGTCAGCGCTGCCACACGTCACCGCTTCCTGATTCCGCCGCCGGGGGCGGGGCCGCGGGCCGGGTGGGGAGGGTGCGCCCGGGGCGCGGTGCCGGTGTGGCCTCACGCACAGACCGGTGGAACCTGGCATCCGTTAGGGGAATGGGGTGCCACCACCAGGCTAGTGCAGCGACCGCGGATGCAGCCCGTCAGGCCTCGCAGTTCCAGTGTGGGAGGGAGGTGCTCGCTGTCGGGAGGGGGCATTTTTGTCTCAAGACCTGGGAGCCTAGGAGTGGTCCACTGCAGGAATCTAGACCAGAGGAAGCCTCGGGGAGTTCTTGATTTCCCATTCTTTTTCTTACTGGTAATCAAAGTTCCAAAAGAAAGTTGGAGAGTGCTAGAAGTAGGACAGAACCTGGAGCCGCAGAGTCGGCGCCAATGGGATAGATCCCACTTCCCGGGCAGCGTGAAGGGCTGGATCCCAGAACCCGATGGGCTTCAGAATCTGACTGCTAGACAATGGGTCTGGAGAGAAGCAGCCTTGAGAACGATGCGCTAAGAGTAGGCTGTAAGCATTTGGCAAAGGATGCTCTCAGAACCACGGCTGCTTCTGTACACTGGTGCGCCTCTCATTCGGGGTTCTTATTCTCGAAAGGGACTCAAAAATCGGGCCTTGACGGAGGAGAAGGTGAGGGGCGGTCGACGTGCTGGTGGCGCGGCACCCTGCGGGGACCATGCGACGCGCAGTGGGAGAGTGCAAGCCCTACAGCGCCCGGGTGCGGCGCACGCCGAGCCGTCTGTCCTCACGAGCTCGGACTTCCCACGGCCTTGTGGGGGTCGTCTTGTTGGCCTTGCTAAGCTTGAATAACTCAAATTCTCCAAATTCGCGGGGTAATCCGCTTCACTTGGAGCCATGTAAACTCAGGCTGACACACACACTCAAGCTGTACATGTAAATATTTGCGCCCCTTTCCAGTTGGTCTGGCGATTAGGAGCCTCTTGGTAGGTCTTTAAAAAAAGAAAGAGAAGAAGGAAAACAGCCCCCCCCATTTTTCACCCCCACATTTTCCTCTCTCCATGGCACAGACATTCTCCACCCCTTGAAATAAACTTATGAGGGAAAAAAGCTGAAACTCAAAAGTTGAAATCAGCCATGTAAGTAACATGATGACAGGTGGGGGACTTGTGAGTTAAGCCTGTCTTGTCACCATATGTGAATAGTTTCTAACAACAAACTGCATAACAGTGACTAAGGAATAATTTTGAAATATCTCTGTGTACAGAAAGTGTATGTGTAAATTTGGGGGAAATTCGTAAAACTATAGATTTTTGTGCTGGTAACGATTTATACTGTCTAGCCCATGTCCATTTGCTTTTGACAGTGAGAAATCGAGTCTGGCTAGCAGGGTGATGCATCTCCCCTAAAATCGACCCAGCCGGCTAGAGGCACAGGACCTGCACTCCAGGCAGAGATCTTGATCATACCCCAGCCCTGCAGCTGTGCCTTGTTTCTTCACGCGGGAGATCCATAGTAAAGTAATGCTGGTTGAGAATGCTTTCAGCTTAAACCTTAGTAAGAACAGAGGCAGCACCACTTCATGTGCCTGAAGATTCGTTTCTATTCTTGAGTATCTGGTCCTTTGCTGTTTTTGGACAACCCAAACCCTTGGATTAATAAATCTTCCCCCCAGCAGGCAAACACACTCCACCTCAATCAATGCAACTGTGACATTTCCCTTATTTAAACGTAAGGCACACAAGCTTGTTCCTGTCGTGTCTCAAATGCTTAGGGTTTGGCCCGGAAGGAAGATTTCTGTCAAGAGCGGTTGTTTTTCTTGCGAGGGGCGGGGGGTGGGATGGGGTGGGGGGCGTGGAGGGGGTGTGTGGCATTGTTTGTTGGGATGGCGATGGCATAGTTAGTCTAGAATTTTACGCTGCAATTGGGCATCGAAAATCTTATTTGCTGGTTTTAGTTTTCAAAAACTTATTGTGAAATTATACCTCTATTTTTAAAAAATGCATTTCTACACAAAGAAAGCATCATATCTTTTCTTAATTATCTTAGTGGTTGAGGCTGGAATTTGAATAATTTCATGACAGGGACAGTTTTGGAAAACTTGGCAGACCAGGGGGAAAATGCTTTGCCCAGGGTCAGTTTCCACTTTTCCAATTGCCCACGCACTCTTAGTCCGGTTCTGGATCTTTGGCGGGCAGCGAACTTGGACTGTTCATCCTAAAGACAAAATAGGAAGCTAAGCTAGTGCGCGGAGGGAGACTACAAATAAGAGGAACTGAAAAGTCCACTTTAAACAAACTCGGGGCTCGAGAGGTGAGCCTTTTGGGGATCCCTAAAAAGCAATGCATCCTGTTGGTGTTGAAACCACAGCAATAAAATGTATACTGCAACATAATTATCTGGGGCGCACTGTCCCTGCTCTTAGATTTATTGCCTTTGCAAATCAATACTGTGCTGTAAAAGCCGGGAACCGGTACTTGGCAGGGAGGTGCCATCACAGAGTGATTAAAAGCCCACCCGAAAAGAAGATCGCCCGGTTCTGAGGTCCCTTCGTGTTAGCGCGGGTTAATAGGTAAAGCCACCGAGGGAGTTGGAACTAAGTAAACACATTAACACTTCCCAGAAGGTCCTTAGGCTGACGTCAGGGGGGCTGGGGGTAGGGGTGAGTCTGGGGAGAGAGGGGTCCAGAAAGTCCATTGCACTTGGAGAAGACTTTGAATCTTGACTTTAACCCTCTTTAGCCCTCCCTGAGACTCGGTATATGTTACCTCAATTTCTTAAAGCCTTAGTTTCATCATCTTAAATTAATTAATTTATTTCTACCTAGAATATCGCTGTGGATTAAACGAGATAAAGTGCATAAAGCGCCTGAACAGTTACTCCAGTATAAATGAAATATAAATACAGAATTTTATTGTCTTTAATTTTTGAACTGCAATTTTGCGATCTCAGAAATGTTTCTTTCGCGTGCTCACATGCAGGTATCTGTGCAGTTTTCGGAGTGTATGGATTGGGGTCTCATGGTGATAATGGACGATTATTTACAACTTGCTAAACTTTGGAACTCAGGAATTAAAATTTGAGGTTATATGCCTGAAATTGGTTATACAGAGTTTGATTATATGGAGGACCGGAAGATGTCTCCTTATACACAGCGCCGCTTCAAATTTTCCTCTGTAACCTCCGAAACTCAAAAGTTGGTCGACTTCAGAACTGTGCAGGAAGAAACGCTTTCACGATTTCGGCCAATGGCTTCTCGCTTAAATGAATGTTGAAGCTAATGCAGAGCCCTCCGCTGACAGCCGGAGCTGCAGGACCGGGTGCCCGACCGAGAGCTCCGCCGGGTACCCGAGGGCGAGAAAGAAGACCGGTTTCTCAACACCCGGGCAGCTCTACTCTCGAGATCCCGGCCCCATCCTGTCCTCCGCTCTTTTTGGTAAACGCCTTAAAAGCAAAAGAAATGGGCTTCGGTGCGTTTGGATTCCTAAATTCGGTTTACCGAACAGGAAACCCACCCGAAGTAGTGTGGGGAGCGCGGCCGCAACTTCCCTTGAAAGCAGCTGCTACACGTCCCGGGGGCGCGCCTAGAGTAGCGCGCATCGTCGTCGTACAGCGTAGGGAGCGCGCAATGCGGCCTCGGATTTCATTGTGCGAGGAATGGAGTGGTCCAAACATTTCCTCAGAGGAACCGCGGAGTTCCTCTGGAGTTACATGAGCACATCCTGATGGAGTTAAGTTTTCTTTAATCCAAGTGTCTGCGAGAAACTCCCCCGTCCAGCTTTGGCTGCAAGAACGGGCCGGCCCGCCGGAGCTCCGGTCCACCCCGGAGGCCCCAGGACCGGGCGAAGCAAGGCACCCCACCCAATTCCGTTTCTAAGAGAGAGGCAAAGATCAGTTCTTCAAGAGGCGAGGCCAGAGTGTGTCATCTGACGGTCCCTGTTTGGGGATGGGTGTATATGGGTGGGTGGGTGTTCGCACGCGCGCTCACATGCGGCCGGGACTTCACTCTGGCGCCCGGCTGTGGAACCGAGGAAAGAGGTGTCGTATGGGCCTAAGGCAGGTCGCACGCATCTCCAGGGCCTACGCCCTCAGACAGGGAAGGGAAAAATTCTTCGAAGGCCAGAGCCCCGCGCAATCCTAAGGCTCAAGGAGACCTTCGACTGTGGGTGCGCGCCACCACCAGGCTACTGGAACTTGCACTCCCGGGGCCTTCTCAGGTTCCCATCGCGTTGAGCCACCGAGCCTAAACGCGATCAGGTGCGGAGTCCCAGAGCCTCCTCACAGACTGTTCCCTCAGGGCTGCGACCCTCCAGCTCCTTCCCTTGACCACTCGCATGCTTGTACATCCCCCAGGCTGCAGGACCTAAGCGCCGCAGGCCTCCTTCTGACCAGAGAAGAACTTGTGCGCTAGAATTGGGTACACAACTCGCAGCGTGATCCCAAGAACAGCAAAGAAAGATCTCTTCTGATCCTGTGAGCTAGGAATCCAGATCTGCTCTCTTTCACTCCTTCTCCACCCTCCCTCCTCTTCCTCCGCACGTGCTCCCGCCCGCCTTTCCAATCCTCCTTTTGGGACATCCTCACCTTTTGTCTCTCAAGGCCTGGCTGCTGACCAATCGTGTGTTTAACACTTAGATATTTCGTACATCATGAATTTTTGCATGAATTTTGATTCTTTAAATTACTGCATTAAAATATTATTTTTTGTTAGCCTTAAATTTTAGGCTTCATCATAATCTCAGCCGGCTTAGGGAAGTTAAGAATTTGATCGAAATTATATTGATAATAAGCAGTAGAGCGGAGGTTCCCACGCAAATCTCTAGTTTCGAAAGCATCCCCTCCCCCGTCGCTATTATCACGCACATGGGACTGACTCAATGGGAACTCCCGCTAGGAGGAGGAAAGCGGGTAGAGGATGGTCCCCTGCTTCAGGATGAAGGTCTTGGCCAGGTGACCTGGTCCGGCAGTGTGGAGGCACGAGGCTTGCTTGGATAGGGGAGGCAGTAGCCAGACAGGACGACTGAGCGTGCTTCCTGAGCTGTGGTTTCTTAGATGTTTAAAAACAAACTCGAAAGTAAATGAGGCAACTTCCATAGAAGAGCAACCACAGCTCTCTTGCGAGCACCTCTCCTCCCGCAAAGCAGCGTCAGTTTTGCAGATATCAGATAACACCTAATGAAACTTAACAGCGGTTACTGCATTTTGGAAGGTGAGCCAGCCTTCCAGCAACTAAGTGATTGCTGGAGGAGATTCTGCCTTTGCTTTTCAGGACCTGGAACCTGCCGTTTGGTGACATACTTGTCCAGGTCCTTATCAAGAGGTTTGGGAGCTCAAGGCAGGGAAGACCCGGACAGGAAGTAGTCCTGCAGGGTCTCTGCAGCCTGCTCCCATTACAAGTCTACCCAGAAGCAATTTGATTGAAGCTCGCTCATCTTAGTCTCTTCCCTGTGGAGGGCAAAATATACTCAGTAACGACTTGGGTGCCTGTTCTCAAATGTCAGCATGTTCTAGACGACTTGAAGCATGTATTAATGTAAGGGAACAAAGATGTATGTATCTCACAAAAGATAAAGAGTGCAGAGTATTTGTTCATTTATCTGATATTACCTGGTACTTACCCTGGGCTGGGTACTGTGCTTAGTTGGATGAATAAACCACTGATCAGAACCCTAATATTTCTGCCTCATGCAACTCACAGTGTGGTGGGAGACAACAATAATAAGCACATAAAACCACACATAACACACACACACAATAGAGCTTGTGATAAAGACTTGAGGAAACAAAAGCAGTGATCATTGCCGATTAAACCTATTTTTGGTTATGGACATTCCTTCCTTCTGGACAAGGCACTAGCTTATGGGGGGGGCGGGGATGGTGTTGGATAATTTGCATATGATTCTTGACTATCAAGGATTCAAAATCTAGCTGGAGATTATAAAAGAGCATCACTGTGAAAAGTATACATTACAGTCTTCTCAACATTGAACTGAAAGATGTAGGGGCATAAAGGCAGACTAAACAACTTTAATTAAAAAAGCTTGCAGAAGAAGGCATAGGGCCTGGCATTAGAAACACCAGTTGGGAGAAAATGCCTCCATTTCCATATCTGTAAAAACAAACTACATTAAGTGTGTTGTGAAGATTAATGTCTTCGTGAGGGTAAAGGACTTCACAGATATTAGTATTAGCCAACTCCTGAACTTGGGCGAGGCCCCTTTTCAGTTACATATTTACACATTTGTAGTGGATACAGATTAGATCTGATGGAGAACTGTGTTCAAGAGCCCCGTTTCCACATTGGAATTGCAAGGAATGTAAGAAACAGCTTTTTCTCTGGGGTCTGTGAAAGTGTCTGGGTCTCATTCAGTTTCTGTGGTGTAAGAGAAACCCATAGGTTGCCACTAGGAAGGGGCCAGGTCCCTAGGGATGCTCAGACATTTGGCCTCACTGTCGTGAATGCCCTCCTTGGAAAGGCTTGAAGGTCCACAGTTGGCCTCTGGACTGCATTTCCTTCCATTAACTCACTGATTGGAAGACGTTCTATGTACATTTCAAGCCTGGATGCTAGTTTTTCAATGCATTACAAAGAGCTATTGCCTACTAATATGTGTTAGTCTCTGCAGTAGGCTTTCCAAGAAATAGGTAATGTTGATAATAATATCAGTCGCGTAGCATTATCATGTGCATTTTAAAGCTGCAGAAAATGAGGCTCCGAACGCTGAAAGCGAAGTAACTCACTTGATCTGGGCGCACGAACAGGTAGTTTCACGGGGAAAAGCAGTTGATCTTGGACTGTGTGAGCCGAGTTTTTCGGCTCCACAATCTTAACCTCTAACTCACATCGAATGCTATCGCTGACCTGGCTAGCTTCCAGTTCTGGAAACAGAGGCAGTTCGGAGGAAAGGGATGAATTTTCTCAATCTGTTTGTAAATAGCAGCTCCAGAAACGCGTAAACATCTGCCTGTCTTTGTTGTTGGTCCACCTGCTCGAGAATGTTGATCCTCCAAATGTGGGCAGATATAACTCACTTGCCCATGGTCCACTCTCCCCACGCGCAAAGAAGAAGGAGGGCCAAGTAAAGGTCTTTCGTTGTCGCACGTAGACCGCGAGTCCAGGCGCGTTGTCACAATTTTCTTCTTTTCTGGGGTTAATTACCGATTAAGCTACAGGTTTCGAGGAGGCGGCCAGGGAAATGGAGGCGGGGCGGCCTTGGCGGTCGTGCACAACTTGACTGGCCTCTGGGTACCCCGCAAGTATGGGAGGAAGACTTGCAAGCGTTGGAGATTCGAAGCAGCTTTGTCCTTGGCTAGTCAAATGACCCTGGGCTATCTGGACTGCTCTAAGCCTTAGTTTCCCTAGAGCGAAGCGAGAGGCTCGCGCAGTGCCAGGCGCCGGCTGAGCCGCGGCCCCAGTAATGCAGATGCGATGGCAGTAAGCCGACACTCCGCAACAGAGAGGTGCAGACTCACCGAGCCCTCGGGCTTGCAAGGCTCACTGTCGCCTCGCGGATCCGCTGGTTCTCTCCCTCCAACCCACCCTCTCCTTTGCGGCTGTCATAGGGTCAGACCTCCACGTTGAAGAGACCACGACAGACCAGAGTGAAGGGGACAACCGCACTGTACGGCCCGACTCCACCAAGTTTCATCACTTGGTGACGCTAGAGGTGGATTCACATTCCTAAAGATGCTTCCTAAAACGACGCCATAGGGGGTCCCTGCGAAGGACCGAACGGTGGAGAAGCAGACGCTAACCGGCTTCTCTGCTAGCGGTCTTCGGGCCACCCTCCCGCACACGCGGCTGCCACCCAGGACCCGAGGCCCAAGAGAGTACCCTCAGCTCCAACCGCCACAGTCCCTGCGGCCGGGACGCAGACATTAAAGTTAGAGCCCCCGCCGCTGCCAGTCCCTGCCTAGTCGGCGCGGTGACGGTGGCGCTGGCGGCGGCGGGGGCCTTCCCTTGGCTGCCCCGCTATTTAATCAGGGCTATTATCAGACTGGGCTTGCAGGATGGCGCCGGCCGAGCTTTACCCCCATTAGCGTAGGGCAGGGTGGGGGCTGGGTCCCCAGACCGCCGTCTGTCCCAACGCAGCTGCAGCGCTTCGGGGGCGCTTTGAGAAAGGCCGAGCCGCGGGGTCTGGTGGCGGCTAGCGCTGTCTCAAACCAGTTCTTCTCAAGCTGACAGTTTATCAGACTTTTATTTCCTACCTCCCAACTCGACCTTTACTAGCCCTTTGGCGTTGGAGCAAACCACTGAACTTTTTTAAGACTCAGTTTTTCATCTGTAAAATGGATCTGCTTAGATACTTAACTCAAGGTCCTCTTGAAGATAAACTCAGATGATGCATCTAAGATAAACTAAGAAGGTTCAGACCACAAATGGTGTTAATACTATTATTACACTAGAATTATATGTGTCTTTTTAAAAAAAGCATTCCCCACCCCACCCCCGCCCGTTTAATTAAAAAAAAAAAAGTGTAGAGGGACCAAAGAAGTCCAAAGATTACTTAAGGACTTGCTGGATTTATTCATGACTTGCTGGGATCTAATTTCTCCTCTGCCACTTGCTCTCCGTGTGACTTTGGGGATTTCACGTCTCTTAGTGCCTCTTTACCTTAGCTGTAAAAGGGATGGAATACTACCACCTTCGTTATTAGACTGTTGGGCACATTAAATAAGATGATGCACGGGGCTTCCCTGACGGCATGGATGGTAAAGAATCCACCTGCAATGCAGGAGACCCGGATTTGATCCCTGGGTGGGAAAGATCCTCTGGAGATGGGAATGGCTGCTCACTCTGGTATTCTCACCTGGGGAATCCTATGGGCAGAGGAGCCTGGCTGGCTACAGTCCCTGGGGTCGCAAAAGGTTGGACAGGACTGACTAACACATGCACGTGCAGAATGCTGAGCACAGAGTAGGGTCTCCTTAAGCACAGGTTATTAGTTATTACAAAGTGTTTTTACAAACCATGTTCTTTAGGTTTGTTTTTAATCTTCCTACAAGGAAGCAACTGTCTCCTGATGTTAAGGAATATTCATGTTGGGGTTGGGGGTGTCAGGTTTAGGGCTGAATGTCAGGTCTGGAAATGCCAGGAAAGAGAATCATACAACTGTGTCTTCTAGCCTCTTTGCATTCCCATCACAATACCCTATTGACGTGGTCCATTTAAAGGTAAAAGTCCCAACAGCGCAATCAGTCACTGTTATTTTCAGATGGCTGCTAAAAAATTAGTACTCTCAGCAACCCCAGTATTCTCAGCAGTAGTTTCTAATCAGTAAAATACAATTAACACAGCAAGACTAATTATTAAAGTGACCTTCTAAGTAGTGAATGTTTGTGAATATTCTTAAGTGAGATGTGCTGGGCACAGAGCCCAATACTTAAGGACTGTGTTCAGCTTCAGTCAGCACTGGTCTCACCTCATCGGTCTCCCCAAAATCCTAGAGGTGCTTTTGAATTGACTTTCTTCATCTGACATGAAGTAAACAGCCCATATAATAGTTATTTCAAGTGCTTATATGTACTTGGCAATATCCTAAGCACTTTACCTATATTATCTCATTTTCCCCACTTTACAGATGAGGAGATGGTAGAATTTCATGGACAAAGGCACAGAGAAGTTATTTAACTTACTATAAATCACACAGCTAATGTTGGTGGAGTATAGGTTTAAATTCTTATATTCCTTTCTCTAGTGGCCCCATCTCCCAGCACTTTTAGCCCCTTCTCTTTTGCAATTCCAAAAACACTTTAAAATCAATGTATCTGGAAGAAATCAAGCAAACAAAATACCTCAGAAAGTTCTGTGCTTCTAAGAAGGCACCTAGGGATAGAAGATTCCATTCGTGGCAGGATTCTGAAGGACTTTACTAGTCAGGATGACTTCTTATCAGTCACTTGTCCTTTGTGCCACAGTACATTCTTCTGGAAGATGATTGAATGCTTCTTATATAACTGCTAGTTATAGTGTATAAGTAACATTTGTGTGTGTGTGAAAGTTGCTTAGTTGTGTCCCACTCTTTGTGACCACATGGACTGTAGCTTGCCAGGCTCCTTTGTCCATGGAATTCTCCAGGCCAGAATACTGGAGTGGGTAACTGTTCCCTTCTCCAGGGGATCTTCCCAACCCAGGGACTGAACCCAGGTCTCCCGAATTGCAAGGTGGATTCTTTACTGTCTGAGCCAACAGGTAAGCCCTAACTAACATTTACCTAGACTTAATGTATCAAAGTCTGTGGTAAGTGCTTTTATATACATCATTTCATTGTAAAATACATTTCATAGATTTTACTTGATAGGAAATATTTTTTACATCACAGGGCTTTTGTGATGACCCAATGGATCACATAATTAGGAAGTATTTAAAAAAATAACGACGTTATTATAAATGGCTATTCTTGAAAAATTCTGAAAAAAATACTTTTTTGGGACAGTGATCTTTCACTGTGTGGCTCAAAGTCTACCTGAATCCAAACCACCTAAGAATTTTGTGTATTTCTTTCTTCTACTCAGAGTGACTAGACTCAGGTCCCGTGGTGCCTAACAGAGCACCCCAAGAGACTCTTGAATTCCAATCTTTTTCATGGCATTACCGTCCTCCTATTGACCACATTCAGCTTTGCATTTGACCAGAACCAGTGAGAAACAAGAAATTCCCAGCACTTTTGAGAAGCCATCTGTGATTAATCAAGATGTCCCACACTGAAACTTACAACTTTCATAATTTCCCACCACACCTTTAACAGGAAAGGGTGGCTTCTTATTCTGACACGTCTGTTGTTTCTGTCAAGGGTAAATACTAGAAAAAGCATGACTGACTCTGCACAAGTTGAAAAAAAAAGAACCACCAGCAATTACCCCCAATCCCAGCCCACACCACCACATACAAACACGTTACTTAGAGGGTTGTGAGGTCCTTAGCTTGGATTACAATATAGCAGGGACCAGGACATTGTGGAATGTTTGAAAAGGCCAACAGGGTCAATAAAATTCAGCCTCTCCCATCTTGTGGATGAGGAAATGGAAAATTGAAGCCTAGATCATAAAGTGACACACCCAGAGTCACTTATGCTGCTGGTCATATCCTTGAACCAGGTTGCTTGACTTCAAATTAATGTTGATTCTCTGGCAGGGACTCTGCTTAGGGGCAAAAAAGCCTTCTCATTATCTATCATTGTTTCCTAATTTATGTAGCTACACTCTTTCAGTCAAGGCTCACACATATTAGGTTTTGGTGATGCTCATGAAGTCCAAAGGACCCAATCTGAATTCTGCAGCAAGGCTTCATCTGGGCATGAGCACAGAAGAAAACTCAGAGTCCTGCCCTTGGCATCAGGGTTTCACTTCTAGAGCAGTTCCTTGTCATCTGGATTGGATTGTACAGCAGTCATCTTTGGATTTAAGGTTGCCAGGCCTACAGGATTGATTTGCTCATTTTGCTGGGGGTGGTGGGAGGGTAGGAGTAGAAGAGAGGGATTTACATATGACCAGATAAAATGCAAGTATATGAAACACAATTTTAAGGAAGGGGGAGGGGTTGGGATAATGTGTACACTGGTTAGGATTCTGTGTTGTTCAGTTCAGTCTCTCAGTCTTGTTCAACTCCTTGCGACCCCCATGGACTGCTAGTGGCAGATTTTTTTAACTTAGTTTAACAATAAAAGGAATTTGTCAGCCTATCTATTTAAATAGGTAAAGTGTGATTCAAGGCACAAAGGAAATCTTTTTCTCATTTCTGCTTCTTGGTGTTGGTGGTAATTTTTCTTAGGCTTTTTTTTTGGTTTTGAGATCACAAGATAGCTGTCTGCTGGTCTCGTGCTATGTTCTTCCTTCTCGGTACCTACCTATTAGGAAATAGTCATCAAAGGAGTCCAGAAAATGTCATTTATATCTCATTGGCCCTGGTTTAAGATAATGTGCCTTGAACCCCTCAAGCCATGATCCAAAGGATTGGGGTTCACTGATTGGCTTGTTTGGGAGTTTGTAACCCCTGAAGTTTCCAGGTAGTGGAAGTCCTCCCAAACCATGTGACTGAGACCAAAAAAGAGGTGACTTCATTAATGAGAAATGAGGTTACTATTGGCCAACATGAACTTGGGAAACCTTGCTAAAGAAAGGGTTTTTGTGGGTTGTTTTTTTTTTTTTTTTTTTGCTTTTCAGGAAACTTGGGTATGGTTTCCCAAAGGAAGCTTATGAGAACCCAGGTTGCTTCAGATGTTACCTAGTTTTGTACATCTTTCCAACAACAAAAATAAAATTTATCATTTTCAAATGGTTTTAAAAAATTGAAAGAATAATAGTATTTTGTGACATATGAAAATTATACAAAACTCAGATTTCAATGTCCACAAACAACCCGTTTGCAGGGGTTAGCAAACATTTTCTGTAAAGGGCCATATAATAAATATTTAGGCTTGTAGGCCATATGGTGTCTGTTACAATATTTCAACTCTGCCATTGTAAAATAATAGCAGCCATAGGCAATATGTAAACAAACAAATGTGGCTGTGTTCTGATAAAAATTATATTTACGGACACTGAAATTTGAAGTCATAAAATTGTCACTTGTCACAAAATATTTTTCTTATATTGATATTTTTCAACCATGTTAAAATGTAAAGACCTTTCTTGGCTGTGCTGCGCTATTGTTTCAGTTGTGTCCAACTTCTTGTGACCCTATGGACTGTAGTAGCCTGCCAGGCTCCTCTGTCCATGGGATTCTCCAGGCAAGAATACAGGAGTGGGCTGCCATGCCCTCTTCTAGGGGATCTTCCCTCCCCAGGGATTGAATCCCTGTCTCTTAACATCTCCAGCATTAGCAGGCAGGTTCTTTACCACTAGTGCCACCTGGGAAAGTGGTATTCTTGGCTATTCAACCACCAAACAGGTGGTTGATCAGATTTGGCCCATGGGCCATACTTTGCAGGCCCATTTTACTGGCTGCCTTAGGCCAATGGCAGAGCTCAGTAGCTGTGACAGAGACCACATGGCCTAGGAAGCTTAAAATATTTACCAGTTGTATTAAAAAACTTTGCTGCTGCTTACTCTAGAGTAATAGTTTTCATGCTTCAATTTGCATACAGAACACTTGGGGATCTTGTTAAAATACAGATTCTGATTTTGCAAGTTTGGGTCAGTCTACATTTCAGCAAGTTCTGAGATGGCCCACATTTGAAGGATTTTTTCAATCCTTCCTGAAGCCTCCTATAACAGAAAGCTGAGAGGAACTCCTCTCTCACTCCACACCCACTTGTTGAATTAAAATCATTTTTTCAGAAGGCGAGGGATCTGCATATTACATAAACAGATTCTAACTCTGTGGTTCTTTTTGAGAAGGATTAATGTAGATGCTTTAATGAAAATTCAGTAACAAATCCACCAAGGACAGGATTAGCCTAACAATTGACTTCAGAGCTGGTGAGATTTTGGTGACATTTGTTCAGCCAAGGATTAATACTATATTTTAAATTTTTATTTATTATAGCACACAGATTATTTATTTGTTGGTTAGTCTCCAAGGAATGAATGCTGCTTATACTATCTTGATTTCCTGTAGAGACAGTGATTTAGGTATATGATTGCTGGTTGACTGGCACATGCCCCACATTTTCCCCGTTTTAGTTACACCTTTATGATCTGCCATACCTGCTAATGTACGCGCACGTGCATGCTCAGTCGTGTCCAGCTCTTTGCGACCCCGTGGACTATAGCCTGCCAGGGTCCTCTGTCCATGGGATTCTCCAGGCAAGAATACTGGAGCAGGTTGCCATTTCCTTTTCCAGGGGGTCTTACTGACCCAGGGATTGAACACACTTCTCCTGCATCTCCTGAATTGGCAGGCAGATTCTTTACCACTGTACCACCTGGGAATCCCCAATTAATGTACAGGTAGGTTTAAAGAGTAAGGCTTTAGTTTTTATCTGTTCTTTATGTAGTAGCAAGGTAAATTTTCAGTAAAACCCCATTGAATCCTTTCTTTGTTAACTTTCTCCTTCTTTCTTCCCTGCATTCTTTCCTTTTCTTGATGGCCATCGTCTTCATTTTTTAATTTCCAGCTTTAGTAAACTTCTCAAGCATTAACAATCGAAAAACATGCAGCTTTTATATTAGAGCTAAGAAAAAAGGGGGGAAATGGAGAATCTTTGCCAGACATGGGATTTGGGGCTTTCAGAATGTGAGGACAACTTAGGAGCAGCCAACCTGAGAGCCCTGAAGGATGGAGACTGAGCAGCTCTGGAAGTAGAACACTCTCACCCCTAATTGAGTGGGGAATCTGTGTTGTGATGTGTGATGTGTCAGACGCTGTTCAAACAGCATTCATGACACTGTGGTCACATGAGTGGAAAAGCACTGTTCGTTTTCTTCCTTTTATACTTGCTAATGACCCAAAGTCAGCTTCCTAATTCAATCTGTGCACTTGGTCATATAAGCCAGGCCTGTCAGTACTGTCTGCTTCTTGTGGGAGCTTGATAGGAGATGGGGGGATGGAGAGGAGGGTGGAAGTAAATGTTCCATTTAAAGCCTGCGGGGAAGTGTTGGGCAGGTTGCAGAACTATTAATCCATTATTAAGTTTTATTTGCTTCATATTGGATCCCGATGGGTATTTTATTTTTATTTAAATTAGTGGAATTTCTTAGGAAAAGAAAAAACTGAGTAGGTGAAAGTTAATAATGATGATTTTTAGAAAGGCTATCTTGAAAGTTGTTAAATGGTTAGACTTCTTTAACTAAGTCATGTTGATAGAGAAAAACAACCTTCTCCTACTAAAAATAAAAACAAATGAACTTATCAGAATTGGGTAGAGAGAGCTTTCTATTCCTGACTTGATTCTACCATAATGCAGAATGATTAACCTTCTAGCTTAAAAGGCTGCAGAGTAAAAGAAACCTGAAAATGAAAATCCCCTTAGACCTCTTAGAATAAATTATGTGGATTTGCTAAGTACACAGACTGGCCCTCTTAAAAGGGAGATAACCACTTTAACTATTGCTTTGGAAAGAGAATCCATAAGACCAATTACGAGTCTTATTTTACATTAGTGATCTTACACCAGTAAAAATAACCACCTTGGGTCCTTCACAAGGTGTTGTTTTAAAACAGAAACCAAATGAATTTGGAATCTGTTTACATTTCAAAGATAAAACAGCAAAGTATAGTAAAGAGCTTGCCAGACCAGGAGTCAGAAACCTGTGTTCTCTCCACTCCTTCTGAGTAACCCCAGCATGCTGTGAACCTCAGTTTTTCATCTATGAAAGGTAGAGAAAAACATCTGCCCTGCATTCTTCATGGTATTTTTTTTTTCTATTAGTTGATTGTGGTACTTTTGTGAGGCACATTTGAAATTAGAAGAATATGAAATTTCTCTTTAAAAATTATGAATTTTAGCAAACGATATTTTGGAAGATTGGAATAGATTTATTGAGATGTAAAAGCATTTACCTGACTAAGATAAAATTATATTCCATTTTCCTCTTTCCTCTCCTAACCTCAGCTTTCTTAAAGTAAAAATTATATATAAAATATTAGGAAGGGAAGGAAAAAAAATTTTTTTAAGTTTTTTAAAAACTTTAAAAAAACTGGTCTTTAAAAAACTTTTTTTTTCTTTTTTGGCTACGTTGCATGGCTTGCAGGATCTTACTTCCCTGATGCACTCTCTTGGCAGTGAAAGTGTGGAGTCCTAACCACTGGACCGCCAGGGAATTCCCTTGGCTTTTCTTTATGCTGATCACATGGCAGCCTCCATTATGGCCCCCCAAGAATCCACCTTTTGGCATCACATCCTCTAGTGGCCCACTCCTATATTGTTCCAAGATTAGTCTGTGTGAGTGATGGTGCATCACTTCCAAGATGAGGTCATAGAATGCTGAAGGTTTCCTGTCCCTGTTTCTCTTTCTGTCCCTCTGAGCTGTCTCTCTGTGCGGAACAAGCTGCCATGTTATGAGCAGCCCGATACAGAGTCCCATGTGCCTAGGAACTGAAGTCTCCTGCCAACAACCAAGGTTTGAAGCAGACCCTCCAACCCGCATCAAGTTTCTTGATGATTCAGTCTTGCCCAGCAGCTTGACTGCAGGCCCATGAGACATCTCGACTTAGAATCACCCAGACAATCTGCTCCCATATCCCCTGCCCTTGGACAGAGTCTGAAATAATAAACATTTGTTATTTTAAGATGTTAAGTTTGGGGGTAATTTGTTAGGCAGCAATAAATAACTGATACAGGTTTTAACAGGAAGAGAAAATGTCAGAGATGCATCTGATGAATTCTTTTAACTAGAGAATTTAACCAAGAAAGACTGTTGGGTACACATTTCCTTACTCATCAGTTTAGCTCTGATAAGGATTTGAGAGGTAAAATGTCAAGATATAGTAATTTAATCAAATAAAGTGTGTTTTGACGTTGATGCTGCCCTTGACAAATCATAGCAGACACTTGAGACAATTGTGCAGCACGGGGAGAAGGGGAATTTACTGAGACCAAGGTGGCTTAGTCAGGCGCTGGTCAGGAAAACAGTCCATGCCAGGGAGCTCAGCAGAGAGAATTTGAGATGGGGATCCAGGTGCAGAGATTGAGAAGGCTAGCAGAAAATGGAGAGGAAACTTGGATTAGCAATAACAAGAAATTGCTACCGCTCCTGTGACTGGAGAAATTAGGAGCTGTCATGTGCCAGGGACTGGAATTACAGTGTGGGCTACTCGGCCAAAGTTGAAACCACAGCGAAGAAGCTACACGGATAGGAATGCTGTGCTAAGTACAGAGAGATAGAGAGAAGCACTGTGGCCCTCGTCCCTTGTCAGGGCTTCATCACCCACCAGCCCCGCAACCGGTAGCCTAACTAGAATCCATTTAGAAAGAGAACCTTGGAAATACAGTTTGCCAGAGTTGTCTCCCTTGTGAAACAGAGCAGGGAAGGTGTGAAGAATGGATCTGATAGCAAACAGGCATGTGGCTGGCACAATCCACCATTTCTGCTAATCAACAGCTGTTCCATATTCCCACCCATTTTTATTTCCCAGACACTATCAACCACATGCCTCTATAATTCACACAAATAAAGACTCTCACTCTCCTTAGAAGAGGAGACACAAAGTCTTATCAAGTCATTTCAGAGTCCACTTCTACCCATTCAAGGTATACAATCACCAGGTGATACAATTCTCTCTTTTAGGATCAGATGTGACTCCTGTGGTCTGGTAATTTATAAGTAATTTTCTACAAAGACAATAGAGGAGGAGAAGAAGAAAAGTTATTGTTTGTGTATGTGTGCTTGCTAAGTTGCTTCAGTAGTGTCTGACTCTTTGCTATCCCATGGACTGTACTCCACCAAGCTCCTCTGTCCATGGGATTCTGCAGGCAAAAATGCTAGAGTGGGTTGCCATGCACTTCTCCAGGGCATCTTCCTGACCCAGGGATTGAACCTGGGTCTCCCATATTGCAGGCAGATTCTTTGTTGTCTGAACCACCTGGGAAGCCCATTGTTTCTGTTTATATTATATCATATCATGCATGTGTGCTAAGTTGCTTTAGTTGTGTCCAGCTCTTTGTGACCCCATGGACTGTAGCCTGCCAGGCTCTTCTGCCCATGGAATTTTCTAGGCAAGAATACTGGAGCAGGTTGCCATGCCTTCCTCATTATATCATATCACATTATATTAAATTATAATGTCTTATATATATACAGAATTACAAAATATGCATCATTACTATAGTCCTCATTTCTATAACTGATTATCAGGCCAAGTTAATGTTGATATTTATCACTTTCTTTTTTTAACCACACATTTCATGTTCCCTTTGTCCCCAGCTTGCATCTCAGTTAGAGATTTTTATTTGGTGAGAAGAACCAAAATTTCATTCTTGAATTTTCTGTGGTCATAGTGCTATTGCTGTAGTCTTCCATTAAACTTATACAGAGGCAATAAGAGGTATCCCAGTGAGTTTTGGTTCTAGAGAGTTCTCCACACTCCCATTAAGTAGCAGCAACCTAATTCCTCCTTTGTAATTAAGATCCAATGTCTCAACCGGCATTGTACCCCTTTATCTTCCTGTTGGGTCTGTGCCATGAAGAAGACAGATTCAGAGCCAAATTTAGTAGAATCATTGCACTGTCTCCTAGTGAAAGCATTTATCTCCTAGGAACCGCTAAAGAATCATAGCCCAAGGTGTTGGGGCTAGAAAACTAACACTCTTTAAGGAGTCATTAAGTGTAGAGGGCTCACTGCTTGATATCGCCTTCCAGGCTATTGGAGAGAAAGCAGCACATTAGTTGTAGTTCAGAGTGTATATTATCCTGAAGAACAGCATCTCAGGTAGGTAGAATAATGCCACACTCCCCCCACCCTGCCCACCTCCCAAGAATATGTACATATGTACCTTAATCTCTGAAACTGTGGCTATGTCAGCCTACAAAGCAAAAAAGAACTAACATTACAGATAGAATTAGAGTTCATCTTAAGATAGGAAGAGTAGCTTGAATTATCCAGATAGGCCCAGTGTAATAAAAAAGTGTGCTTAAAAGTAGAAGAGAAACAGAGGAGCGGATATGATGATAGAAGCAAGGTCAGGGTAGTGAGATATGACACGGAGTCAACTCTCCTTTAATTGCTTTGAAGATGGAGGGAGGGAACCATGAGCCGAGGAATGCAGATAGACTCTAAAAGCTGAGAAAAGCTCGGGAAATCCTGCACTCCCGGACTCTACCTAGACCTTACGGAAAAGAACGCAGCCCTACCAAAGACGTAACATGAGTGGGACCTGCATTACAGGAAGACAAGATGATAAAACTGCATTGCTTAAGCCACTAAGTTTGTGGTGGTTTTTTAACTGAAGAAACAAAAAACCAATATAGTACCTCAGTCTCTCAGGGTGTTTATCTCTCAGTGCTATATAAATCTGCAGTAAGCCATTCTACTATCAGGCCAGATGCTTATGAATGATGGGCATCATCATGAGATCAGTAAGTTCTATGAGAGTGATTTCATTGCTGGATTTTTCTCACCATAAAATGAGTTCCTTCGTTAGAAATGTAATGGTGAATTAATCCCACAGGTGGTGGTGTTGGCAGGGACACTAGCAGAGAATATAAATCCAGGGAGTATCCAAATCAACTGGATAAGGTTAAGCCCATGGTCACTCTCTCCTTGTACCACCATGGCTGTTTGGTACATGGACCCCTGGCAGTTTTGCATATGGGTCCACTGAGCAAGCAAGCAGGGAGTAAAGTAACTGAGGAAAGAAGATAAATTTCATCCACTGAATAGGTCATCTTTTCCACCTGAATATCAAGCATCTTCTCTGTGGTAGAAGCCCTTTGAAGAGTATTCACATGGGACTCAATTATCTTCATACTCTATAGCCATTCTAGGTAATTCAGCAGCCTGAATTATCCTGAAAGTATATGATACTTTCTTGTAGTCAACCTCATTCTTTCCAAGCCTTTGATCACCTGGGCAAGTTAAACCATGAATCTTGTCTATGAATAAGAGTAGATCCATACCTTAGGACATCTCTCCTTCCAGGCAGACTAGACAACCAGATGTACTACTTGAAGATTTTTTTCACTGAAAGTTCCCTTTTCCCCTGCCTATAAGGCCACCCTAAACTGTAACTTTCAGTGTGGCAGCTGGCATTCCCTGTTAGAACCAGCTTGTCATGCATATTTATTTGTAAACCAGGCCCAAGTGTTTTCTTCCTTCAACAAGAAGTTGGGACTCCTCATGAGTTCCATAGAATTGGACCAAGGGAAGTGGTGGTACCTTAAAGGAAACACCCAGATAGTCTAAGAGTCAACTACCTGTTCAAGCATTTTACTTGAGCCTTCCAGGCCTGCTCAATTCCCCCTTGATAATGGGTTATTTTCTTGTCCACCCTAACTTGTGGCTTGCTGGCTCAGATAACACTGCAGTTCAATGAGTGGCTCTATAGTATTAAGTGTTCAATCTCTTTCAGGGCCAGTAGTAAGTAAGAGGCTATTCTCAAAAGGAAAATTTCAGCAGTGTGGAACATGGGCTAGGTTCCAGAGTTTAGGGGTCTGTGCAGTATCTTCTTCTTGTAGCTTACCACAGAGCCCACACAGCATCATTCTTTGAAACAGGTACTTCTGGCACTAACATGTCTGTGAGGTCAGAAGATCTGAGTCACAGAGAAACTTGTATCATACCTTGGAGAATATAAAGAGCCTCTGAAAACTATTGATAACAATCTCACAGGTAACTCAGTAAAAGACTTGAAGCAGGAAATTTCGATGAGGAGTCTATTGTCTTCAAAATGTAAGAGACCCACCAAGCATTGTACCACCAAAGTGAGAATCAAGTCATTTTTCATTTTGATCAAAATGTTCCACTTGTCTTTCACCAATGTGTTCCTGAACATCTAAAAATGTTTTTGAGTGACAGGTCCATGATTTTTTATGGGATTACCTTCTGCTCACTAGACTATATGTATCTTACTAAGGCATACAAAAAAGATCTTCACCACCCAGATAATCACAATGGTGTGATCACTCACCTGGAGCCAGACATCTGGAATGCAAAGTCAAAGGGGCCTTAGCAAGCATCACTACAAACAAAGCTAGTGGAGGTAATGGAATTCCAATTGAGCTATTTCAAATCCTGAAAGATGATGCTGTGAAAGTGCTGCACTCAGTATGCCAGCAAATTTGGAAAACTCAGCAGTGGCCACAGGACTGGAAAAGGTCAGTTTTCATTCCAATCCCAAAGGCAATGCCAAAGAATGCTCAAACTACCGCACAATTGCACGCATCTCACACTCTAGGAAAGTAATGCTCAAAATTCTCCAAGCCAGGCTTCAACAATATGTGAACCATGAACTACCAGATGTTCAAGCTGGTTTTAGAAAAGGCAGAGAAACCAGAGATCAAATTGCCAACATCCGCTGGATCATGGAAAAAGCAAGAGAGTTCCAGATAAACATCTACTTCTCCTTTATTGACTATGCCACAGCCTTTGACTGTGTGGATCACAAGAAACTGTGGAAAATTCTGAAAGAGATGGGAATACCAGACCACCTGACCTGCCTCTTGAGAAATCTGTATGCAGGTCAGGAAGCAATAGTTAGAACTGGACATGGAACAACAGACTGGTTCCAAATAGGAAAAGGAGTACGTCAAGGCTGTATACTGTCACTCTGCTTATTTAACTTATATGCAGAGTACATCATGAGAAACGCTGGGGTGGAGGAAGCACAAGCTGGAATTAAGATAGCTGGGAGAGATATCAATAACCTCAGATATGCAGATGACACCACCCTTATGGCAGAAAGGGAAGAAGAACTAAAGAGCCTCTTGATGAAAGTGAAAGAGGAGAGTGAAAAAGTTGGCTTAAAGCTCAACATTCAGAAAGCTAAGATCATGGCATCTGGTCCCATCACTTCATGGCAAATAGATGGGGAATCAGTGGACACTGTGGCTGATTTTATTTTTTGAGCTCCAAAATCACTGCAGATGGTGACTGCAGCTGTGAAATGAAAAGACACTTACTCCTCGGAAGGAAAGTTATGACTAACCTAGGCAACATATTAAAAAGCAGAGACATTATTTTGCCAACAAAGGTCCATCTAGTCAGGGTTATGGTTTTTCCAGTGGTCATGTATGAATATGAAGAGTTGGACTATAAACAAACCTGAGCTCCGAAGAATTGATGCTTTTGAACTGTGGTGTTGGAGAAGACTCTTGAGAGTCCCTTGGAATGCAAGGAGATCCAACCAGTCCACCCTAAAGGAAATCCTGAGTATTCATTGGAAGGACTGATGTTGAAGCTGATACTCCAATACTTTGGCCACCTGATGCAAAGAGTTGACTCATTTGAAAAAACCCTGATTCTGGGAAAGATTGAAGGCAGGAGGAGAAGGGGATGACAGAGGATGAAATGGTTGGATGGCATTACCAACTCAGTGGACATGAGTTTGAGTAAACTCTGGGAGTTGGTGATGGACAGGGAGGCCTGGTATGCTGCAGTCCACGGGGTGGCAAAGAGTTGGACATGACTGAGCAACTGAACTGACTGATCTGACTGAAGGCATCTAAGATACTTGACCTTACTGCTTACCAGGTCCAGTCACCATGATGTTATTAATGTGGTGGGCCCAGCATGATGGCCTTGGAAGGTTAAATGATCAGGGACCCAGTGGGTGATATGACAACAAGTGGGAGAGCTGACAGAGCCCTGAAGTGAGACAGTGAAGATATACCACTGCTCTTACAAGCTACTGTTTTGATTGTGGGTATGCTGTCGTGTCTGACTTTTTGTGGCCCCTTGGACTGTAGCCCGCCAGGCTCCTCTGTCCATAGAATTTTCTGGGCAAGATTACTGGAGTAGGGTGCCATTTCCTTCTTAAGGGGATCTTCCCTACCCAGGGACTGAACCCGCATCTCTTGTGTTTCTTTCAATGGCAAGTGGGTTCTTTACCAGTTGAGCCACCAGGAAAGCTCATCTGTTAACTGACACAGAAAGAAAAGCATTTGCCATATCATGAGTTGCCTAATAAATACCTGGTGCTTTGTTAAATTTTTTCAATAAATATACATACATCTGAAACACCAATTACAATTGATACTCAAGTTTATTAATTTAACACTAATTTCTATCCTCCAAATGGAGTCATTCTCTACCTGACTTTTGCCCAGGTCAAAAACAGATGGGTTAAATTCGATAAGAATAGGTGTCATCACCCCTGAATCTTTCAAGTCTTTTGATGCTACCATGAACCTCTGCAATTCTTCCAGATGCATTGTGTATTTTTTGGTTTATTATTTTGGTTGTAAGGGATAATTCCAGGGTCTTCAACTTGGTGGTTCCTGCCAAAGTAGCCCTTACATCAAGTCAGGGAGCCAATGAAGATATTTTTTTCCATTCTCTTATAGTATGTCTTTTCCAACTATGCTCTCTCTGAGAAAATAGCTACATGGATAGGGAAGTAGGCCCATTCTAGGACTGACCAGGACCCAGACTCCATTTATCACCTTAGACCTCCATAAATCTCCCAGTGTATCTAATGCATCACAGTGAAATGTAGGCTCAAAGCCAGTATCTAATAACTTCTGAAGTATTGGTATTAATGGCTTTTTTTTCTTTTCCTGGTGCATTGTGGAGATGTGAGCAGGTAATTAAAGAAAATATTGTCAGACCATGTTCATGTTATAAAGCCTTTATGGAATTCCTTTCACTTTCTGGTGGATTTTAGTAAATAATCAAAGGAAATGTTGTATGTAACTCTTCAGATTATTTGTCTTCTTTATCTGTACCCCTTTTCTTGTACCATAAAATTGTAAGTTCATAAATGTTGTGGTGCCTATAGACGTTAATATGCTTTTTTATATCCTAACTATAAATAAATCAGAAATAATGTATTTTGGCAACCTACTTAGTTGAAAATTGTGATGATTAGAAAGAAAATAAATCTGAATGAAGAAAGCACTGGCTAAAAAAAATATGGTCATAGACCACTTTGGGGAAGATGTAGAGAAAGATTTACAATGTACAGTTATGGCAATGGGACCTTCTTTTAGCTAAAATTAAGGACTCTGGGTCTGCCCAGTGGCTTAAGTTTGGAAACTAGATGAAAGGTCTTTCTTTACTTCATGTTATGGCAAATACAAGTCTGAGTTATGCTCACTAAACCTACAAGTTTTCTGATTATGTAAATCAAGTAATATGTTGCCACGCAGTCTATTTCTTTCCTAGAAGCACATGATCAGTTAACCAACATCATTAATTCTTATGTGTTTAAACACTCCCACTCCAGTTGCCATTCAGCCATGCTATCATGATGGCACCCACCTTGCTGCCACTTGGCCACTACTTGTCTGAAATCCCATCATTCCCACTGAAATCAGCATGCCTATTTCAGTGATAATATCTCCCACTACCACTGGATTCCTGTCTCCGCAGTCATTTTTTAAATTTCATAATAGACTATATCCTAACATCTCCTAGGAATTCAGGGGTAGGTTGTCCATAATAAATTCACTGTGATATATTCATCTTAGTAAGCTTTCAGATTCCTTCTTCCACATGATACAAAAAGTTCCAGCATCTTGATCTCATTGAATATAAATCATCAGTCTATAGGTTCAGTTATCCAAACAAGCAAAATGTTAGAGTCATTTACAGCCAAGTAAACTAGCATATTAAATTCAGAAGTTTGGATAAGTGTACCCATATTCATAAATTAATCTATGCTATATTGGTCTAATAATTATTGATACCCACACTGGTGCCCAGGTTCTAACTAATATAAGTTATCAATAAATTGAAAATGTTCAGTATATAAGCTATGTATCTTCCCAAACAGACTTTACAATTCTCCTCTTGAGGTGTGCTGGGATCTGATCTTTTCTGTAGGTCTGGAGGTAATGAGAGAAATGGGGAATGGTTTTGCAAAGAAAAAATATTCTCTGGGAGGCAACTTCAAACAGGGAAAATATGATCTTAAACTTCATGTAAGAGATTCACTAATACTACATATTCAACTTTCAGTAACCCAGCACAATTCAGTTCAAATCTGATCATTAACTATATGTGCCCTGAGGCTATAAGAAATTAATTATTTTGAGGCTGCTATAGCATATCTGATTCTCAGGAATACCTTGAGTTGAAAGTTAAATCACTGAGCTTATCATTTTATTTCCGTTAGTTTCCCAGCACTATTAGAAATATCCAGTCCATTTCATGAGTTTTTCTTTATTTATTAATACTGTAATGATCGGATGAGGCATCTATTTGATCTCTTAAAGACTTTCTTCAAACAGCAGTTTATTCTAGGCAACCACATGTAATAACTGAAGTAATCTTGATGTCATTGTATGTTATGTATCATCAGTATTCATTCCCCACAAGCAATGGGTCTTCCTGAACAATGCAAACACTTCCTAACTATTTAACTCCATCAATCCCCTTCCAACCTTTTATGGTATCGTTAGCATACTCTTTACTTTTCATATTCTATGAACTCCATCGGCACAATTATTGTTATTATCTTAAACAAGATTTTAAAAATTTACCCATGCATTTCTAGCTTTTCCCAATGCTTTCATTCTTTTTTTTATTGACAAAATAATTTTTTTTTATTAAAAAAAATTAACTGGAGTATAGTTGATTTCCAATGCTGTGTTAGTTTCTGCCATACAGCAAAGTGAATCAGTTATACATATACATATATCCACTCTTTTTTAGATTCTTTTCCCATATAGGGGGCTTCCCTAGTGGTTCAGAGGTTAAAGTGTCTGCTTGCAATGTGGGAGACCTGGGTTCGATCCCTGGGTCGGGAAGATCCCCTGGAGAAGGAAATGGCAACCCACTCCAGTATTCTTGCCTGGAGAATCCCATGGACAGAGGAGCCTGGTGGCCTACAGTCCACGGGGTCGCTAAGAGTCGGACACGACTGAGCGACTTCACTTTCACTTCTTTGGCTTTCCCATATGGGTCATTATAGAGTGTTGAGTAGAGCTCCCTGTGCTCTACAGTAGCCCCTTATTCTCTATTTTATATAGAGTAGTATGTATGCATATGTCGATCCCAGGCTCCCAATTTATCCCTCCCCCTTTATAACCATGAGTTTGTTTTTCACATCTGTGACTCTGTTTCTGTTTTGAAAATAAGTTCATTTGAACCATTTTTGGATTCCACATATAACTGAAAGCATGCGATATTTGTCTTTGTCTGTCTGACTTACTTCACTCAGTATGATAACCTCTAGGTTGATCCATGCTCCTGCGAGTGGCATTATTTCATTCTTTCTTATAGCTAAGTGATATTCTATTACGTGTGTGTACCACATCTTCTTTATCCGTTCCTCCGTAAGTGGACATTTAGGTTGCTTCCACGCTTTCGTTCTTTCCCTGAAGTTCTGTATTTTCATCAGAGATTACTGTCTGTTAGTCTGAAGAATTTGTTTTGACATTTTTTTTACAGTTGAGGTAATTAAGTTTCTTAATTATTTGTAACAAATGTACCATACTAATATAGATGTAAATAATAGAGGAAACCTTTCAGACTTGGGCAGGTCTATTCAGGCTACCATTTACTAAAAATACTGGGCAGAGCTATGGAAAAGCTTCAAGGTATATGATCTCTATTCCTTTGTAGTATGATTAAGTTTTATCTAGGTGTAGCAATTTCCTCCTCTTTCTTCCTTGGGCAAAGGTAGAGTGAGGGTCTCCAGTTGTTGGGGCTGCAGAGCTGGCTCAACAGAGGCTCTGTCTTCTGGGGCACACAAGTGAATTTTGCACGAGAGGAAAATGGTCACAGCAAGTACTATGTATAAGAGGCGTGGAGGAGGTGATGTGGGAATGTTGCTTGGAAAGGCTTCCTAGAGAAGACTTTGAAGGACGGTTGTGTGTGTGTGTTCGTCATTCAGTCGTGTCCAAGTCTGTGACCCCACGGACTGTAGCCCACCAGGCTTCTCTGTCCATGGAATTCTCCAGGCAAGAATACTGGAGTGGATTGACAGATGGTTAGGAGTTCATAACCCAACTAACTAACAAAGCCAGTTAGAATTCATGAAGCAAGAGTTTCTTTCTTAGATTGAAAAGAGAGTGTTGGGAAAATGCAGAGGCCAGAGGAAGTGGTGCTTAGGTTCCACCTCACATACTACGAGACACACCATCCACATCTTTGCGTAACAATTAAAGGAAAAAATAAAAGCATGCTTGTGTGCATGTGGCTACAGTAGAGAATCATTTTACACATACAGGCATGAACTCCAAACAGGAAAATAAATGACTTTCAAATCACGTTAATAGTCATGTGGTTACAGTGTGCTTGGGCCAGGAGCTGCCTGCAGAGAGAGATGTGACTTGCCCAAAAGGCTAACACTTGAGTAAAATGCAGATGCATAGTAGAAAACCAGGCCATCCCACTGTGAGAATCCAGGCAGTAACAAGATATCATACCCAGTCGGGGCTTGTCTTCTTCAAGGTCTGGCTCTTTATGACCTCTCAAAATAGGCTAGCCATTTCTGTGATGCCTGGAGCAAGGTGCTATGTGGACGTCTTTTCTAATCTTTTCTGATGACAGGCCTGGTGACCTTCAGTGGCACACAAACTTTTTGACGGAAAAAAAAAGTATAAAGTGCAGAAGCCTAAACAATGCAGTTCCCAGGATTAGCAGACCATGTCCAGCCTTCACCTTGAATTCTTCATCTTGCTCAGTTTCCCATTAACATGAAACAAGGTATTAAAAAGGTCGGGGTTTTCAACCAGACCAGGGTGCTTGGTTTTCTTTATGGGTCTATCTTTGCAGCAAAATCAAAAGCCTCACTTTAAAAATTTATTAACAGTTCAAGAGGCCAAGAAGAAGTCTAAAAGTGATGTTCAGGGAAACATTCTGTGGCCTGGAGAGGGGTGCTCATGGTATTAATGTGAAACTACCTGTACCCATTCTCCTTTCAATAGCATGTCAGGGCACAAAGCCTCCCTTATGAGATCTGACAAGCGTATGTTCTAGAGGAAGCAGAGGGGAAGCTCTCCGTTCATATGACTAATTAGACGGACTTCATGCTGGGTTGCTCTTTTTTGATGCAGGTCCTGGTCCTAATTGTCAGTTTGCTCCTCAGAAAGTAAGGTTGAGTTCAAATGCTTATGGTGCCCTGTTTTCTTTTAGCATTCCTGACCTGAAACTGATGCGGGGTGACAGGGAACAGATGGGAAAGAGACTTCTCGTTGCATTCAGAGTAAACCTTTTCAAGTTCCCCACTTGGAAGACCGGACCACTAGCAGCAGCTTTTCCAGGCTATGTTTATCAATTAACATGGCTCACACCAGCTGGGAGTTCTGCCTAGGCGCGTGAGCCGCTGTGATGAGCAGCTCAGCCCAAGTGAAGAAACCAGAGGTGCTTATTGGTCATGTCTGCTTGGATAGCTATCCAACGACCAAGGCAGTTACTGGCACAGACATGGCAATGTGTTTAGGGATAATATTGGGAAATGAAGTATGACAGGTTGATTGCAAGAATGGCTGCAATTCTTTACCCCTCCGTATAGCCATACCCTTTGCAGTGTTCCTCCTATCTAAGTTTGGGGTCTATTGCCCCACCTTTATATCTGGGCTGGCCTTTTGATTTGCATTGCCCAATTGAGTGAGGTGGAAGTGAGTTTATATCAGCATCAAGGCCAGATCTGGAGAGGCCTGAGCCCTGATGCTGTATCTCTGGAGACAATGCTTTGTGCACTAGTGGAAGACTGAGAGGTCATATGAAGCAGAGCTGAAGCATTCCAGCTGGGGCCATCCTAGATCGTTCCACACCCAGCTGACCCACCACCTGACTGTAGCATAATCAAGCCCAGTGAGATCAACCCAGCTTGACTCAGGCCATAATCATAAGTACCACACAGCCAAACTGTATGTAGACTTAAGAGCAAAATGAAATGCTTATTGTTTTCAGTGATTTAACTTTGAGCTGTGTTTTAGTTCAAGTCCTCTGGGAAGCAGATGCCAAGCTGGAATTACAGATACAAAGGGTTTACTGGATTAAATGCTATTGAAAGATAAAGAGGAGAGACTGAGAAGTTGAGAGCCTCCATGTTGAGACACAGGTCTGACCACTGTGGAAGACAGAGGAAAGGAAAGATTGAGTAGTTAAGAGCTTCAGGCTGTAGCACAGGGCTAGAAAAATTCTGGCTGGCCTGACCACAAGTTCAAGTTCTTCAGCCAAAGGAACCCCATGTGAAAGGAATCCCATGTTTTGCAGGAGTGGGTCTGTATTATCATGCCCATTATGTTCAGTCATTGGAAGTGTGAATCTTACGCTTACTGACTTGGGGATGGATCCAGGAGGGCAGCAGTTGGGCCATTAATCAGTTATACTCCCCACAGCAGGAAATACAAATGGCTTAAGTTGGTTTGTTACCCAACATTATTGAGGCAACAGATATACTATACTCATCAGTTCAGTTCAGTCACTCAGTTGTGTCCTACTCTTTGCAACCCCATGGACTGCAGTATGCCAAGCTTCCCTGTCCATCACCAACTCCCAGAGCTTGCCTAAACTCATGTCCATTAAGTCAGTGATGCCATCCAACCATCTGATCCTCTGTCGTCCTCTTCTCTTCATAACTTCAATCTTTCCCAGCCTCAGGTCTTTCCTATTGAGTTAGCCCTTCATATCAGGTGGCCAAAGTATTGGAGCTTCAGCATCAGCATCAGTCCTTCCAATGAATACATTTATACACAGGACAAATAGGTTTCTGTTCCTCTAGAGACTTTTGGTTTGTTGTGAGCTTAGCCTATCTTCACCCTATCATGTCTCTGTAACTAAAATGAGAGGAGAATCTTTTCACTGAATAACATCAAAATGTTTGAAGGTTTTTGGCTAACTGTAGCTTCTAGACTAAGAATGTCCTGCTAAAAATGCAACAAACTCAACATTCCATTCCTCTAGTGGCATAATTTTGTTCATTATTTTGCCCCGGAAGGTGCCACATAGTGTCCACCATGGCAGGCCAGGAGGAAACAAAGCCCTTGCTTAAAAGGCTTTTAATTACCTAGATTTGAAATTGGCTTCAACTTGTGAGATAAAATTTGTGGAATATTGTTGTTGATGACAAATCCTTTATATATCTGTATGGCCTAGATTAGCATGCCTCATTATTAATTGTTTTTATAAGATCAGTTTAATTACTAAGCATTTGTAATCACAATTATTAATTAGTGTTTTATAGATATCTGGGAAGAAGATACAACCTCAAATTCAATTAACAATTATGGAGCTCCTTTCATTGCTAGGCATTTTGCCAGGTACATATTTTATTGAATTCTCACCCAAACTACAGGAGGTACTTATTATCTCTGTTTGTCTCAGTGATCATACTGCTGGTAGCTCAAAGAGCACAGGCTTGGAGTCAGGCTTCTGACTTCATAATTCACGTACTCCACAATCATTCACTGAGCATCCAAAGTATTCTAGGAGCTGTGCTGTTTGATAATAATGCAAACACAGTTCCTGTTCTCAAATCATCTGCAGATTAGTAGGTAAGACATACATTACGTTTTTATGGACCTCAGTGAGATACATGCTATAATTCAGAGAAGCACAGGGCACTTAAAACACAGAAATGAAACATCTTTTGGGATATTTGTGTTCTCTCAAAATTTGTATGTTGAAGTTTGAACTCAGTACTCAGATGTGACTGCATTTGTAGCCTGGGTCATTAAGAGGTAGTTAAAGTGAAATATGGTCATATTACTAATCCAATATGACTAGTGCTCTTATAGGAAGAGGAGATTGGCCACCGATGTGTACACACACAGAGGAGAGACCATATGAAGAGACAGGGAGATAACAGCCATCTATAAGGCAGGGAGAGAGGCTGCAGGAGCAACCAAACCTGCTGACACCTTGATTTTGGTCTTTAGCCTCCAGAGCTGCGAGAAAACAAATCTCTGCTATTTAAACCATCCTGTCTGTGGTGTTTTATTATGGCAGCCCTAGCAAGCTAATACAGAACCTAATTATACTGAGTGGGGTAGTGGGAGAAAGCCGCTACAGGAGGATCTCAGAGAGGCATCCGGAGGTAAGAGTGAACATGAAACTGAGATGAGGAAACGTGGCCTTTAGCCCATGCTGGCCATGGCATCACTGAATAGCCTTTAGCAAGTCACTTCCTTCCTCTGGGCATCAGCTTTCTCATCTGTGAAATGAGAGGATAAACCTTGAAGAGGGTTTCTAAAAATGTTTCATGGAACACTGGTTCCTCGAGACATTTCTCAGAAGAGAGATGGGGAGGTCTCTGTGGGGAGATACTGTACACTGTACGCTACACTCCCTCTTGGGTGTTCAAAACACTGAGCTGCACATTGTAGGTTCTGAGAAGTCCTGTTTTATGTAGAATTCACCTATTTATTTATCCACAAAACACCATTTCCATAGCACATTCCTTAATACTAATGTGGGTTCCAAAGTAACCACACTGAGCCATTCAGGTCCAAGTTTCTTATCTCTCTGTTTTCTGACTCCAATACTTAAGACTTTAAATATTTAAAATAAAACATTTAAAAATGTCCCAAATACAAAGTCTTCAGAGTCTAGGGGTTAGACCTGTGACTTATGAACCATTGATCCAAAGAGGTAGTTTTAATACCAGAAACAAATGGTGGAAAGGAGATGGCATTTATTTGATTTGTATTCTCCTGCTTGATATTTTTCTATTTATTTCTAGTATTCAAATCTAATTCTTTTTGATTGTCTTATTTCTTTAGCAAAAAGTCATCAGACAATGTTGAATAATAGTGATGATATTGGAAATCCTTGTTTTTCACTTTAATGCAAGCACTCCAGTGTTGCACTCTTAATTTGATGTTGACTGTCGATCAAAAAAACCCTATTCTTCACTATGTTAAGGAAATATCTTTTTATTTATAGTTTTTAAAGAGTTTTTGTTAACAGAAGTTCTGTTGTCTTTTAACAAAATCCTTTTTGGCTTTTATAGATGTAATAATATGCCTTTAGCCTTTGAATTATTAGTGTTTAACATTATTCATTTGTTATTCATTTGATAAAATTATCCTTACACTATTAGGACAGTGGTAACTTGGTCATGATATATTATGTTATTGTTGTTCAGTCGCTCAGTCATGTCCTACTCTTTGCAACCCCAAGGACTGCAGCATGCCAGGCTTCCCTGTCCTTCACCATCTCCCAGAGCTTGCTCAAACTCATATCCATTGAGTCAGTGATGCCACCCAACCATGTCATCCTCTATCATCCCCTTCTCCCCCTGCCTTCAGTCTTTCCCAGCATCAGGGTCTTTTCTTATGTGCCGACTCTTTGCATCAGGTGGCCAAAGTATTGGAGCTTCATCTTCAGCATCAGTCCTTCCAGTGAATATTCAGGATTCATTTCCTCTAGGATTGACTGGTTTGTGGTATGTGTTGATTGATTTCAGAATTTCAACTGAATATAATTATTGACTTTCAGCTGACTATCTGTGTGTGTTCTGTCACTTCAGTTGTGTCTGACTCTTTGTGACCCCGTGGACTGTAGCCCACCAGGCTCCTCTGTCTGTGGGATTCTCCAGGCAAGAATACTGGAGTGGGTTGCCATGCCCTTCCCCAGGAGATCTTCCCAATCCAGGAATCGAACTGGAGTCTCCTGAATCTCCTGCACTGCAGACAGATTCTTTTACTGCTGGGCCACAAAGGCTCAGCTGGCTATAATCAGATGTATATATTATATAAACATTTTAAACAAAGCAAAATTTTGAATAGCCCATCAAATTACACCAGGATACTTTAGTTACCTTATATGATCAAACTGCCCAACTCTGGTTCAAGGTGATAGCAGTAGTCAGCTGTTAATCTATTGGAATACTCAGCAATGCATGCATAAAATTTGATGAAATATGGACAACCTTCTAAAGAAAATTGCCATGCAAATCTCAGTTTATATACATTAGGTGTAGGAACAACAAATATTATAAAAAGAGTTGTTTTTTAAGGCCAAGTTATAAAATAAGACAATGAAAAAGGAATTAAAAATATGTTAGCAGTTATCTTTGAAAATTCTCCTTTATTAACCCACTTAATAAAATATTAATATATAAAAATTCTTTTTTCTGATAGGTTCAGTTCTGGCAGTGAAAACACTACATCTGATCTCAGTTAACAAATACACCTAACATGTTCTTGTTGCAAGATCCTAGATTTAAAAGTGGTATCTTATCTAAGGACTTCCCTGGTGGTTCAGATGATAAAGAGTCTGTCTGCAATGTGGGAGATGCAGGTTCGAACTTTTTCTTGGATTGACTTTTAGAATATGTAAACAACAGAGCTAGACTAATTATTATGATAAAGAGCAAAAAAAATCACCAGAATGGATATTCTATATCTCTTATCTTAATAATGTAAAATAAAACAAAGAAAATAAGACACCAGGGGAAATGGCATTAGGCTGATTTATTTGGTAGTTAACTAGTTTATTTCAAATTTATTACTAATTTAAATGCTAACTCAAATCTTGATAGTAATACTCAGATACACATCAATGACAGATTATTAATTTATGCTTATATCAGCAGTGTTTCCCATCCATGGAGATAATCAGGCTTTGGAGATCTTCAGAAAACACACATACACATACACACATTAAGTCCCCTAACATCATTAGCCTCTTAATTTCTCTTACACTATAGCAATAACCATGGAGCTCAGCTTGTGCAAAAGTACTGTTACAGAAGCCATGGAAAAACACCTTTGTGGTTTTTTCAATCCTGAAAATTCTTGGACAACCTCTTTGCTAAATGAGGAGAATGATGCAATGGATCATAGAATATTAGGGTTAGAAGGGCCCCAATTTACTGTTGATAGCTCAGTTGGCTTTATCACATGCATTTCCTTATTTTTTGGACATCATTGAAAGCACTAAAGACAAATGCCATATCAGGAAATTGAAGAAAAGTCTCAGATAAGAGCAGAGTAGTATTCTCTTATGTGTAACCATATCTGTGGACCCAAACTAGAGATATTCTCTTATTGAAATTACAGAATGCCAACTGAGTGAATTTAGAGATCCTTTTGTTCTACCAGTTTGTCATAAAGTGAGTGCCAGAGTGCTTGAGTGATATGCTTTATCACTATAGCACAGTGCCTACAAGCTCATCTGTCGTGTTTCTTTGACTGCATTTACCAAACTCATGTTAGATTTGAAGTATATGACAAGCCAGGGTATGTGGGCATGAATGCTGTGTGCCATTCTAAGCCTAGCACAATCCTCTTCTCTCACTTATTAGTCAAACACAAAGGATGCTGTGGTGGACTCAGGAACTTCTAGAAGCTAGAAGCCCGAATGATGAAAAGACTGATTTCCCTAAAATAACACATTAAAGGCCAGACACTCAATTGGACCATGACATGGGTGAGAACTATAGTGCTAGGCTACTAAAATTTGGGGAGTTGTCTGTTACAGCAACTAGTGAAATTATCTGACTAATGCACTAATGGTGTAACTTGGTGGTAAAAAAGTTATAAACAGGATTTATAATATCCTGCCCTTGCTCTCAATTAAATAGCATTTTTAGGCAGAAATTATTTATCTGCACAGGAATGTTTTTCTTCTTGAACATCTTCCAGGAGAGAAGAAATTGAACTTTTGCAAAGCTGAGTAACAAGCTATGGATGTGATCAAACTTACATGTTCTCAGTTTTTCTGATAGTAGCATGTACTTTTTTTCTTTCAGATGTGGTTGTTGGGCAATTATCTAATGTGAAATGAACTGTGCTTTTTTTGTCATTGCTTTTAAGACATGGAAAGTGAAAGAAAGAAAGAAAGTGAAGTCACTCAGTCATGCCTGACTCTTTGTGACCCCATGGACAGTAGCCTGCACCAAGTTCCTCCGTCCATGGGGTTTTCAAGGCAAGAGTACTGGAGTGGGTTGCCATTTCCTTCTCCAGGGAATCTTCCCAACCCAGGAATCGAACCCAGGTCTCTCGCATTGTAGACAGACAGTTTACCATCTGAGCCACCAGAGAAGTCTTTAAGACATGGAGGAACTTAACAATGTTTAGGCACCTCTGGAAATTTCTCAGGAGTCAAGGGAAATGACTCAATCTGCTTGGGGAAGATGGTCTCATCTGCTTTTCATGATTCCTTTTATTCTTGTCATTTGCTTAGAAAATGATTAAGAACACCCTAGATGGGGAATTTTCCACTTGACTCTCTGGTCTGCTGATAGAAAATGGAGCTTCCATTAAGCTATGGATGGCCTGTCTCCATAAATTTGCAAATGAGCCTGAAAATCATCTCAATTTCATGTTCATGGAGAGATGGAGAGAATGTTTGCTCTTTATAGCCACTGTATTAGACTCACTGTTATATCTCATTGTGCTAATAGAAAAGGGTGAATTCTGTTCCTTACTTGGAAATAATAAGCTTTTCAAGTGATGTTTCCTGTGAGATATGTTTTTCTGTCCTTGTTACTTTTTCTAATGTGTTTTTCTGATTAAAATTTTTTTCAGACTATGATAAAGGATAATTTACTTTTAGTCTTTTTGTATCACTTATTTTACACTTCTTTCTTAGAAAAATAGAACTTTGGGAAAAAATAAAATTCTTGACAGAGAAAGACAAACATCATATGATATCACTTATATGTGGAATTGAATAAAATGATGCAAATGAATTTGATGAACAATTTAACTTGAGTTGACCAATTGGCATGTTTTTCAGTCCCCAGATAGATGAATTATAATTGACTCCCTTTGGAGATTATCTCATAATTTTCAAGGCGGATTATAAAGCAGTTTGACCTAAACCAGCATCTGTTTGAAGAAGTTAGAAAAAGATCAGCAAAATAAACTCAAATGAAGTAGAAGGAAATACATATGATAACAGAAATTAATAAAATGGAAAATATAGATACAATAGAGAGCGTCAACACGACCAAAATTTTGTTCTTTGAAAAGACTATTAAAGTTGATCAGGAAATAAGCTGGCAAAACTGACCAAGAAAAACAAGAGAGAGCTCTCTTATTTTCTAATATATTCATTTCAGGGCTATAATTTTCCTTCTTAAAAACTTTTTTGGCTACAACCCACAAATTTTTAAGTGTAGATATTTTTTGGTTAGCATTATATTCAGATGATTTCTAATTACATTATGATTTCTTCTTTGACCCACAATTTATTGAGGAGTATATTTATTAATTTCCAAGCACATTGATTTTATCTCATTTTTAGGTTTATTTCATTGCAGTCAGAGGTTATTCTTTACAGGATTTCAATCACTTGAAATTTTGATGAGATTTTCTTCATGACCTAGTATTAATATAAGTACCATTTTTAAAAATATTCTATTTGTACTTGAAAGACACATATGCTGTGTTGTATATATGTCAGTTGGTTAAAGTATATAATCATGTTGTTGATGTTGTCTGTGTTCTTCCTGACTTTTGTCTGTCAATAGGGATACAGAAGATTTCAGCAACATGATTACAATTAACTTATCAGTTTCTGAGAGAGATAATTATAGATTTGTTTCTTTTTCCTTATAACTCTGTCAGAACTTCTCTTTATATATTTTGATGGCATATTTTAGGTATATATATACTGGTGAACAAACCTTTTATTGTTATATATTGTATTTTTAATCTCCAGTAAATATTCTATACCTAAAGTCTACTAGTTTAATATTAACATAGCCACGTCAGCTTTCATTTGGTTGTCACTTTCATTGGCTGTGTATAAATATTATATACAACATATATGTGATTATTTAATGTTCTGTCATTCTTATTTCTCATGTTTTAGATGTGCATCTTATATGCCATATATAGTTTTTTCTTTCTAAACCCAGTCTCACGATCTTTGTCTATGATTAATATTTATTTCATTCTTTTATGCAGTGAGAAGTATAATATAGTACTATGACTACAATGTAGACCCAATTTAACAGCTTGGATTTGGGGCTGTAGACAGTAAGACTTGATTGTAGCTACTGACTGAGAAAATCCTTACTGAGTTTCTGGACGGTGCCCAAACAAGTCATAAGACAGACAGGGTCGTCTGAAACATTATTTTTTTTTTCCTTTTCCTGAGAGTCATATTATCTGACAGAGTACATGAGATCATGAGATGGGAAGCAGGAGTGACCTGCCTGGCCAGTCACCTCAGGCCCACCCACCCCGGCTCCTTACAAGCGGCAAATGCCAGGGCCAGATTGCCCTGACATCCAGGATGCCCTGAGGGGTGTTCCGTTCCTTCCCTGATCCTCAGTGACTGGAAACAAAGTGGCCACGTGCAGATTCTCAGCCTTCTGTGCAGATCTGGGGCTGTGGTGTGAGACAGGAGTGTATCTACCTTCAGTGTTTGTCTAAGTAGATTTCCATCTGAAGGATGACAGCATTTTTCCCCCTCTATCTCAGATTTCAAATCATGATGACGTGCTTTCAGTGCTTTATTCTCTAGCCTGATAGAGATGATACCTGGAGCTAATGGAGCCCCCTATGTAGTCCTGACTATACCGCTGCTGCTGCCAAGTCGCCTCAGTCGTGTCCGACTCTGTGCGACCCCACAGACGGCAGCCCACCAGGCTCCCCCGTCCCTGGGATTCTCCAGGCAAGAACACTGGAGTGGGTTCCATTTCCTTCTCCAATGCATGAAAGTGAAAAGTGAAAGTGAAGTCCCTCAGACGTGTCCGACTCTCAGCGACCCCATGGATTGGATTGCAGCCCACCAGGCTCCTCTGTCCATGGGATTTTCCAGGCAAGAGTACTGGAGTAGGGTGCCATTGCCTGACTATACTATTTATATTCGATTGTACCTCTGAATCTGTCTCTTGCACGTGGGGCATGAGTGCCATGAATAATTCTGCCTCTTATTCAAATCTAGCCTCCTTTATATCCTGGCATAAATTATGCATTCTATAAAATGATGGGGACATGAAAAGGGAGTAAATAATGTTTAAAGTAGCTGTTTTACTGAGGAATGTGGAAGAGTTAGAGAAAGTCGGTGATACAAGAGAAAAGGTTCCTTCACATTTGTTTGCATGTCTTTTCTTTGGGAATTTACTGCTGTAGAGATGTTAAGACATGCTTAATTTTTATATATAACTTGCAGTCCAAAGTGGTGTCTTCTTTTTGTCCCCAGTTTATAATGCAAATTATTATTTTTCATGAAATTCCTCCTCCAGTAGTTCTTAGTATTTTGCTACTGAAAAGAGTTCAGTTCAGTTCAGTTCAGTCACTCAGTCGTGTCCGACTCTTTGCGACCCCATGAATTGCAGCACCCCAGGCCTCCCTGTCCATCACCAACTCCCGAAGTTCACTCAGACTCACATCCATCGAGTCAGTGATGCCATCCAGCCATCTCATCTTTGGTCATCCCCTTCTCCTCCTGCCCCCAATCTCTCCCAGCATCAGAGTCTTTTCCAATGAGTCAACTCTTCTCATGAGGTGGCCAAAGTACTGGAGTTTCAGTACTGGAGTTTTGGAGTTTAGCATCATTCCTTCCAAAGAACACCCAGGAGTGATCTCCTTCAGAATGGACTGGTTGGATCTCCTTGCAGTCCAAGGGACTCTCAAGAGTCTTCTCCAACACCACAGTTCAAAACATCAATTCTTCGGCGCTCAGCTTTCTTCACAGTCCAACTCTCACATCCATACACATTAGGGGCAATAATCATACAGTGTGACACCTGCCTGGTTTGTTAGAATCCAGCCCTCTCTGTGATGTTCAGGTTTCAGCAGAAGAAGGTGTTACCAAGGACTTTGATCCCCTGGGGCTTGGTTCTTTCTGCCAAGGAGGAGCTACATGTTTTTTAAGATTTAAGATACTTTAAAGAAAGACTGTATCATTTACAATAATGCTGAAAGCTATCTAACAACTGGCTAATATTGCTTTGAGTAGGAAAGAAACTCAACATCCTCTACAATGATTTAAATTCTAAAGGAAGAGGTGTACCTCTGAACTCAAACCATCACATAATCATTGAGGCTTCTGCCCAGATGAATACAGCTACTTGACAAAGAACCAAGAGCTACTGAGAACAGAATGTACTGATGTCAATGGCTCTTTCTAACTAGTGGTTTGAAAGGAATCATGCAATTTTGCTTGGGGTTTGTAAAGTGACACAAAAGGCAAAAAAGAAAAGGAAAGATATACCCATTTGAATACAGAGTTCCAAAGAATAGCAAGGAGAGATAAGAAAGCCTTCCTCACTGATCAATGCAAAGAAATAGAGGAAAATAATAGAATGGGAATAGAGCTCTCCTCAAGAAAATTAGAGATAGCAAGGGAACATTTCACAAAGATGGGCACAATAAAGGACAGAAACGGTATGGACCTAACAGAAGCAGAAGATATTGAGAAGAGGTGGCAAGAATACACAGAAGAACTATACAAAAAAGATCTTCATGACCCAGATAACCACGATGGTGTGATCACTCACTTAAGAGCCAGACATCCTGGAATGTGAAGTCAAGTGGACCTTAGGAAGCATCACTACAAACAAAGTTAGGGGAGGTGATGGAATTCCAGTTGAGCTATTTCAAATCTTAAAAGATGATGCTGTGAAAGTGCTACACTCAATATTCCAGCAAATTTGGAAAACCCACCAGTGGCCAAAGGGCTGGAAAAGGTCAGTTTTCATTCCAATCCCAAAGAAAGGCAATGCCAAAGAATGCTCAAACTACCACACAATTGTACTCATCTCACACGCTAGCAAAGTAATGCTCAAAATTCTCCAAGACAGGCTTCAACAGTACATGAACTGTGAACTTCCAGATGTCCAAGCTGGATTTAGAAAAGGCAGAGGAACCAGAGATCAAATTGCCAACATCCGTTGCATCATTGAAAAAGCAAGAGAGTTCCAGAAAAAAAGGAAATGGCAATCCACTCCAGTATTATTGCCTGGAAAATCCCATGAACAGAGGAGCCTGGTAGGCTACAGTCCATGGGATCGCAAAGATTCGGACATGACTGAGCGACTTCACGTTCATGTTCTCCTTTATTAACTATGCCAAAGACTTTGACTGTGTGGACTGCAACAAACTGTGGGATATTTTTAAAGAGATGGGAATACCAGACCATCTGACCTGCCTCCTGAGAAATCTGCATGCAGGTCAAGAAGCAACAGCTAGAACCAGACATGGAACAACACACTGGTTCCAAATCAGGAAAGGAGTACATCAAGGCTATATATTGTCACCCTGCTTATTTAACTTATATGCAGAGTACATCATGAGAAACACTAGGCTGGGTGAAGTACAAGCTGCAATCAAAATTGCCAGGAGAAATATCAATAACCTCAGATATGCAGATGACACCATACTTATGGCAGAACGCAAAGAACTAAAGAGCCTCTTGATGAAAGTGAAAGAGGAGAGTGAAAAAGTTGGCTTAAAATTCAACATTCAGAAAACTAAAATCACGGCATCCGGTCCCATCGCTTCATGGCAAATAGATAGGGAAAGAATGGAAACAGTGACAGGCTGTGTTTTTGGGCTCCAAAATCACTGCAGATGGTGACTGCAGCCATGAACTTAAAAGATGCTTACTCCTTGGAAGAAAAGCTATGACCAACATAGACAGCATATTAAGAAGCAGAAACATCACTTTGCCAACAAAGGTCCATCTAGTCAAAGCTATGGCTTTTCTAGTAGTCATGTATGGATGTGAGAGTTGAACTATAAAGAAAGCTAAGCTCCGAAGAATTGATGCTTTTGAACTGTGGTGTTGGAGAAGACTCTTGAGAGTCCCTTGGACTGCAAGGAGATCAAACCAGTCAATCCCAAAGAAAATCAGTCCTGAATATTCATTGGAAGGACTGATGCTGAAGCTGAAACACCCATACTTTGGCTACCTGATGCAAAGAACTGACTCATTGGAAAAGACCCTGATGTTGGAAAAGATTGAAGGCAGGAGAAGAACGGGACGACAGAGGATGAGATGGTTGGATGGCATCACCTACTCCATGGACATGAGTTTGAGTAAGCTCCAGAAGTTGGTGATGGACAGGTAAGCCTGGCATGCTGCAGTCCATGGGGTCACAAAGAGTCGGACATGATTGAGTGAACTGAACTGAAAGTGACTCATTCTAAATTTCGAGTTAATGGGAGGCATGTAGATGTTGGGGACTCAGTTCTAGTATCATATATGCTGGTGTCACATCTTCTAGTTAAAGTAAAAAATAAACCTGGAATGTTCTTATATGTTATAAGTCCAGGTGAAAGAGGTGGTACAAAAACTACCATTTGTTGAATAAACCTTGGGAATATTTTCAAGGTCTTCCTACCTGGTATGAATTTTGGGCTATCTGAGCCACAGTAGCTATTTTGGAGTTGGTTCTCTTTTGCCACTTACAGGAGGGGAATTCATTCTTGGGATGGAAGACACTGAGATGTTAGGAGAGAATTGCAGAGAAGCAGGAGGATGATAATGATACTGCTAAACAATAGTACCCAGGAATGTACCCAGGTACATAGTCCCAGAAAATAGCCATAAGAAATTGGGATGGAGTTGTAACGGGAGGGTTACTAATGTCAGTATTTTTCCGTGGGAACCCTGTTGGCATCTTTGAAAGGATAACTGTTCTTCAGAGGAATGCCCTGAACCATGTGGGACATTCAGTAAGCCTAGTGTGCAGTACACTAACATCCTCACATCATTGCATAACAATCAAATATGCCCCTACATACTTCTAAATGCTCCCAGTGGAGTGATACTGTCCTCCATTGAAGGTTACTAGTTCAGTACAGTTCAGTTCACTCACTCAGTTATGTCTGACTCTTTGCAACCCCATAGACTGCAGCACACCAGGCCTCCTTGTCCATCACCAACTTCCAGAGCTTACCCAAACTCATGTCCATTGAGTCTGTGATGCCATCCAACCATCTCATCCTCTGTCATCCCCTTCTCCTCCTGGCCTCAATCTTTTCCCACATCAGGGTCTTTTCAAATCAGTCAGCTCTTTTCATCAGGTGGCCACAGTATTGGAGTTTCAGCTTCAACATCAATCCTTCCAATGAATATTCAGGACTGATTTCCTTTAGGATGGATTGGTTGGATCTCCTTGCAGTCCAAGGGACTCTCAATAGTCTTCTCCAATACCACAGATCAAAAGCATTAATTTTTCGGCACTCAGCTTTCTTTATAGTCCAACTCTCACATCCATACATGACTACTGGAAAAACCATAGCCTTGACTAGATGGACCTTTGTTGGCAAAGTAATGTCTCTGCTTTTTAATATGCTGTCTAGGTTGGTCATAGCTTTTCTTTCTCAAAGGAGAAAACATCCTTTAATTCCATGGCTGCAGTCACCATCTGCAGTGATTTTGGAGCCCAAAAAAATAAAGTCTGACACTGTTTCCCTATCTATTTGCCATGAAGTGATGGGGCCAGATGCCATGATCTTAGTTTTCTGAATGTTGAGCTTTAAGCCAACTTTTTCACTCTCCTCTTTCACTTTCATCAAGAGACTCTTTAGTTCTTCTTTGCTTTCTGCTGTAAGTATGGTGTCATCTGCATGTCTGCGGTTATTGATATTTCTCCTGGCAAACTTGATTCCAGCTTGTCAGCCCGGCATTTCTCATTATGTACTCTGCATATAAGTTAAATAACCCTGACATCCTCCTTTCCATATTTGGAATCAGTCTGTTGTTCCATGTCCAGTTCTAACTGTTGCTTCCTGACCTGCATACAGGTTTCTCAAGGGGCAAGTCGGGTGGTCTGATAATCTTGTCTCTTTCAGAATTTTCCACAATTTATTGTGATCCACACAGTCAAAGGCTTTGGCATAGTCAATAAAGCAGAAATAGATGTGTCTCTGGAACCCTTTTGCTTTTTCAATTACTAGTAGATGTTCAGAAATCCAGAATCTAGACGGGGCTTTGCTACTATCATACTATGAGTCTGTAGACAACTCTTTTTTACCTCAGTTCTGTTCAGTTCAGTCACTCAGTCATGTCCAACTCTTTGCAACCTCATGGACTGCAGCACGCCAGGCTTCCTTGACCATTGCCAACTTCCAGAGCTTTCTCGAATTCATCTTCATCGAGTCAATGATGCCATCCAACCATCTCATCCTCTGTTGTCCCCTTTTCCTCCTGCCTTCAATCTTTTCCCAGCATCAGGGTCTTTCTAATGAGTCATTTCTTCGCATCAGGTGGCCAAAATATTGGAGCTTCAGCTTCAGCATCTGTCCTTCCAATGAATATTCAGGACTGATGTTATTTGGGATTGACTGATTTGATCTTGCAGTCCAAGGGACTCTCAAGAGTCTTCTCCAACACCACAGTTCAAAAGCATTAATTCTTCCACACTCAGCCTTCTTAATGTTCCAACTCTCACATCCATACATGACTACTGAAAAAACTATAGCTTTGACCTTATGGACCTAACCTATATAAGCCCATTTAGTTTTCTCATCTGAAAAACTTAAAGGACTGGAAATTATTAGATCTCTTTCAGTTCTTAGATTCACTCAGCATATAATTTCTAAGTAGAAGAAAATATGACTGAACGGTCTCCTTAGATTCTACAAAAGAGACTAAGTGTACCCCAAAAGGAAAAGCTGTCTTAGATGATTTTCCCCAAAGAAAGTAAACTCAGGCAATGAATTGCAGACACTGCCTGTCTTCTAGAAATGATGAATCTTTTTCCTTCGTATCTCTTTTCCCTAGAAAACCATGGTTCATTTCTACTTGTACTGGTTGGAAATAGGAAGGAAATCAAATAAAAAAGGGAGGGCAAAAGCTTGATTTTAAGTGAATTTGATGAGAAATACTAATTCATAAAGTCATTGCTTGCCTCCTATTTATTTCATTTTTAACTTCCCCTCCCCTCTCCCACCTTTTCCCTTCCTCTAGGGGCTAGGCTTTTATCACTGGGATCATTGATAAAAGTCCTACTTTGTTGTGTGACATTGCAAAAAGGATCTGTGTACCCAGGAACATTCTCACCATTTCCAAAGTATCCAATTTTTGTCTCACTTGCTCTGTAGAAATGTTTCCCCTTGGGGTGTTCTTACTCACATGAGTGCTTTAAGTCTACATTAATACACTTATTTCAACTAGACCTTTAATCAATATTTCATGGGATGTATTGAGAGGACCCACTTAATCTCTTTTAGTCTCTGCAGGTGTAGGAGTGAGAGAACTCACTGGCCCGAGAAGACTGGTGTCATTTACACACAAATGTAGATGTTCCTATCGATCACAGGCTTGTTAGGATAATACTTGTGATGAATCATTTACAAGAAGGGGACAAGGCAGCTTATGTTTTACAGAGTGGGACTTTTGGTTCCTTAAATATCTATCAGAGTCCCATTACTGAAGAAGTCAAGAATAACTATTGGGTTGACTTCCTGGCAAGGAAAAATACTAATACAAATAAAACAGCTTGCATAGGCAGACCAGTTGGGGCCACAAAGGATTCTAAAATTTGTGAACTCTGAAATTTTGAAGAGATCTCAGAGTTTTATCCTCTACAGACAAATGAAACTCCATGAGTCAGAAAGTTGGAGGGCCTTTAGAAAGGTAATTTCTTTTTGATAATGTTTATAGTATGGTGGTACGTTGTCTAGGACTTGGAATTAGTAGGACTTTGCTCAGATTCTGGCTTCTAGACTTGTTATCTATATGAATGTGGACATTTTACTTTACGCTTCTTAAATATCACTTCCTGAGCTTAAAATGTTTAATTAGTAGCTCACATGTGTTAAGCGCTATGTGTAAGATAATAATACTTGTCTAAATTATTATTATATATTATTTTTATAGTCTTCAAAATAGTCTTAATAGGGAGATAAGACTGTTGACTACTGTAACTACATAGTAAGTTTCCAAGTGGAATTTCTTCTACTTTTCCTTTGTTTTCAAAATTATTTTAGCTATTTTAATTCTTTTGAGAATAAGCTTGTCTATAAATTTTAGAATAAGCTTGTCTATACCTTTGGGCTTCCCGGGTGAGGGTGTACTGTGTGTGCTAAGTCACTTCAGTCATGTCTGACTCTTTGTGACCCTATGAGACTGCAGGCTGTCAGGCTTCTCTGACCATGGGATTTTCCAGGCAAGAATACTGGAGTGGGTTGCCATGCCCTCCTCCAGGGGATCAGGGCTAGTGGTAAAGAATCTGCCTGCCAATGCAGGTGATCCTTGGGTTGGGAAGATCCCCTGGAGTAGGAAATGGCAAACCACTCCAGTATTCTTGCCTGGAAAACTCCACAGATAGAGGAGCCTGGTAGGCTACAGTTCATGGGTCACAGAGTCAGACACTGCGCAAGTGACCACACACACATATCTATAGAAACCTTGCTGTGATTTTGGCAAGAACTGCATTAAACCTATGAATCAATTTGGAGAGAACCGACATTTATTATATTGAGTCTCCAATCTGTGAAAATTGTACATTATTTAGGTCTTTGATTTCTTTCATCAGCTGTTTGTAATTTTCAGCATATAGAGCCGGTCCATGTTTTGTTAGATTTATATATAAGTAATTCATTTTGAAGAGTGACTGTATACTTTATATATGGTATTATGTTTTTAATTTCATTTCTCACATTTTTACTACTATAGAAATATGGTTGATTTTTGTTTTTTTATTTGTATCCTGCAAACTTGCTGAGCTCAGTTCTAGTTTTTTTTTTTTTTTTTCAGAGAATCCTTGGGATTTTCTATGTAGTCAATCATTCTGGCTGTGAACTGTTGTTCTTGTTATTGTTGCTTAGTCGCTAATCATGTCCAACTCTTTTGAGATCCCATGGACTGTAGCCCATCAGGCTCCTCTGTCCATGGGATTTTCCAGGCAAGAATACTGGAGTGGATTGCCATCTCCTTCTCCAGGGGCTCATCCCAACCCAGGGATCAATCCCCCATCTCCTGCATAGGCAGGAAAATTCTTTACCACAGAGCCACCAGGGAAGCCCTGTTGTCTGTGAATAGGGAATGTTTTATTTTTTTCCCTTTCCAGCCTGTATGCCTTTTATTTCCTTTTCTCGCCTTACTACACTGGCTAACACTTCCTGTTTTATATTGAATAAGAGTGGTGAAGGCTATCTTGCTTTGTTTCAAATTTGGGGGAGAAAGCATTTCAACTTGTCATCATTAAGTATGCTGTGATTTGTAGGATTTTTGTAGACTCTATATCAAGTTGAGGAAATTCTCCTCTATAGTTTGCTGAGAGTTCTTATTGTAAATGGATGTTGAATTTTTTCCAGTGGTTCTTTTTTTTTTTTTTTGCCTTATTGATATGAGCATGTGTGCTTAGTCACTTCAGTTGTGTCCGACTCTCTGTGACCCTAAGGACTGTAGCCCACTGGGCTCCTCTGCCCATGGGATTTTCCAGGCAAGAATACTGGAGTGGGTTGCCATGCCCTCCTCCAGGGTCTCTTCCCGACTTAGGGATCCAACCTGTGTCTCTTATGTCTCCTGCACTGGCAGGCGGGTTCTTTACCACTAGTGCCACTGGGGAAGCCCCTTGATATGATAATGTTTCTTCTTATTTAGTCTATTATTATAATCATTGATTGGTTTCTAATTGTTGAACCAGCTTTGCATTCCTAGAAAGAATTCCTCTTGGTCAAACTGTATCATTTTGTTTATATATTGCTAGATTTGATTTGTTAATGTTTTGTGGAGAACATTTGCATCTATGTTTATGGGAGATATTGTTTTGTAATGTTTTTGTCTGGTTTTGTTATTGAGATGGAAATTTTTAATACTCCATTTTTGAGTTGGTATGTAGGAAGGCTACTAATTTTTCCATTTTGCTGTTATATCCAGTCACTTACTTGAAATTTTGTTTCAATTTTAATAACTTTTTAATTGTTTTTTTTATATTCTAGGTATACAATTATAACTTCTATTTCTAAAAAATCACTTTGATCTCTTCCTCTCTCCCAAATTGATACAGTTTTTATTTGTTCTTGAATTCTGTGCATTACCTAGTGCCTCTGCAATCCCTACAACAATTTTAGTAATTTATATTTTATAACTATAACAGTACACAAGGTATCTGTACATAGTATTACTAATAAATTTAACCTCCTTCCTATTTGAAATGATATTTCCTTAAAATTGAGATATAATTGATATATAACATCATACTAGTTTTAGGTATACAAGATAATGGTTGGATATATATCAATACTGTTAAATGATTACCCCAATAACTAACATCTGTCATCACACACAGTTACAATTTTGTTTGTTGTGAAGAGAATTTTTAAAATTTATTCTCTTAGCAACTTTTAAATTTACATTATTAATAATTATAGTCACCATGCTGAACATTATCTTCCCAGGGCTTATTTATCTTACAACTGTATGTTTGTACCTTTTGACCACCTTCATCTGTTTTGTGCTTCAGCAATATGTGAACTGTGAAATTCCAGATGTTCAAGCTGGTTTTAGAAAAGGCAGAGAAACCAGAGATCAAATTGCCAACATCCGCTGGATCATGGAAAAAGCAAGAGAGTTCCAGAAAAACATCTATTTCTGCTTTATTGACTATGCCAAAGCCTTTGACTGTATGGATCATAATAAACTGTGGAAAATTCTGAAAGAGATAGGAATACCAGACCACCTGACCTGCCTCTTGAGAAACCTGTATGCAGGCCAGGAAGCAACGGTTAGAACTGGACATGGAACAACAGACTGGTTCCAAATAGGAAAAGGAGTACGTCAAGGCTGTATGTTGTCACCCTGCTTATTTAACTTCTATGCAGAGTACATCATGAGAAACGCTGGGCTGGAAGAAGCACAAGCTGGAATCAAGATTTGCGGGAGAAATATCAATTACCTCAGATATGCAGATGACACCACCCTTATGGCAGAAAGTGAAGAGGAACTAAAAAGCCTCTTGATGAAAGTGAAAGTGGAGAGCAAAAAAGTTGGCTTAAAGCTCAACATTCAGAAAACGAAGATCAAGGCATCCGGTCCCATCACTTCATGGGAAATAGATGGAGAAACAGTGGAAACAGTGTCAGACTTTATTTTGAGGGGGCTCCAAAATCACTGCAGATGGTGATTGCAGCCATGAAATTAAAAGACGCTTACTCCTTGGAAGAAAAGTTATGACCAACCTAGATAGCATATTCAAAAGCAGAGACATTACTTTGCCGACTAAGGTCCATCTAGTCAAGGCTATGGTTTTTCCAGTGGTCATGTATGGATGTGAGAGTTGGACTGTGAAGGAAGCTGAGCACTGAAGAATTGATGCTTTTGAACTGTGGTGTTGGAGAACACTCTTGAGAATCCCTTGGACTGCAAGGAGATCCAACCAGTCCATTCTGAAGGAGATCAGCTCTGGGATTTCTTTGGAAGGAATGATGCTAAAGCTGAAACTCCAGTACTTTGGCCACCTCATGCGAAGAGTTGACTCACTGGAAAAGACTCTGATGCTGGGAGGGATTGGGGGCAGGAGGAGAAGGGGACAACAGAGGATGAGATGGCTGGATGGCATCACTGACTCGATGGATGTGAGTTTGAGTGAACTCCGGGAGTTGGTGTTAGACAGGGAGGCCTGGCATGCTGCAATTCATGGGGTCGCAGAGTCAGACACGACTGAGCGACTGAACTGAACTGAACTGAACCCCCATCTCTGGCAACCACCATTCTGTTCTCATAAGTTCAGGATTGCTTAGACTTCACATGAAGTTAATCATTTATCAGTTCAGTTCAGTTCTATATTCAGTTAATACTATCTTTTTTAGTATTTTGTTTTCTATTTTTTAAATTTATGTTTTTATTATTAATTAACTTCTTCCTTTTCTAGCTTTTTAGTTTCATTCATTGAACACTTGGTATATTTATTTTCTGGCTGTTAAGTTTCTTCTGAATACTCTTTGGTCACATTTCATAGATATCAAAACATAATGTTTTCATTAACATTTATTGCTAAATATTTATCATTTCAGTTTTGTTTTCTTCTGGCTTCTAACCCCTGCCAACCACTGATCTTTGTACTGTTTCCATAGGTTTGCCTTTTTCAGAATGTTATATAGTTGGAATCATTCAGTATGTAGCCTTTGCAGATTGACTCCTGTAAATTAGTAATATGAAGTTAAGCTCCCTCTGTGTCTTTCCACGGCTTGATAGTTCATTTCTTCTGGATAAGCCAAAGTTTATTCACTCATTCACCTACTGAAGGACATCTTAGCTGCTTCCACTTTTAGGCAGTTATGAATAAAGCTGCTATATATTCTTGTGTATGTTTCTTTGTGAACACTTTTCATCATTTGGGTAGATACCAATAAGCACAACTGCTGGGTCATGTAAGAGTATGCTTAGTTTTGTAAGAAACTGCCAAACTCTCTCCCAAAGTGGCTGTGCCATTTTGCATTCCTATCAGCAATGAAGGAGAGTTCCTGACACTCTACATCTTTGCCAACACTTGGTGTTGTCAGTGTTTTGGATTTTGGCTATCTAATAGGTGTGATTGTTATATCATTCTTATTTTAATTTACATTTCCCTAGTGACATGATATGGATCATCTTTCCCTGTGCTTTTTTTTGTCACCTGTGTATCTTCTTTGTTGAGCACTGCTTTATTACTCTAAGGACGGTTTTTAAATTTTTATGAACATCTCTGGAAATGCATTAATTTTTTGAATTATAAAAACAACAATAATTGTTATAAAATTACAGTAGCATGGAACTCCTAATAGTAAAAGCAAAAGACCATTCCAACCCCCTGGAAAAGTTATTAATGAATATTATACTTTCAGATTTATTATGCACAAGTAAGTAATGTGACTATACTATACATATGGGATAACATATTTAAGTTTATTTTGCTTTCCCTCTCTACTGCCACAAATTTTAGTTAAAATCATTTAATTTTAGTTTCACTGTTCATTTTTTATTCCAGTTTTTGCCTCAGCATTTCTAACAATTTCATCAAGTTCACAACCATATTAAAATCCTTTCGCTTTTATTTGTATTTCTGTTATCTTTGCTTATCATCAACCATTTTATTTAAGATTTACTCTTTGTTCATTTTGTTTTACTGAAGAATTTCCTTGCATGTTTTTGAATATTGAAGATTCATCTATTTTATCATAACATTAGATGATAATATCATTATCTTCTAGCATTCTGTGTTGAAAAATAAAGTTGGACAGTGGCCAAATGCTAGTTCCTTCGTAAATAATTCATTCCTTTATTTTCAGGGTAAGTTAAGAAATTTGGGGGTATGTATAAATAAACATTTGTTCATTATTTTTGCTCAGTGATCAATAGTGAAGTCCCAAGTCTATTCATCTCAATTGTCCTGTATTGTTTCTTTTATTGATTTTTCCCTCCTCCAGTCTATCTCTTTCTTCCTTTTATTTTGAATGGATCTTCTAAGTATATCCTCTAAGTCTTTTTTGTCATGCTTTAAATTTCTTTATTTTTCTCTTTTTTGGAAAATTTCTTTGCTTTGTATTCCAGATCTTTAATTTGGCCATTGGGTAGTCCATTTTAATTACTTCAATTTAAAACATTTCTTTTGAGAAGTTATTTCCTTTTTCTTTGACTTCCTCTTTTAAAATAACACCTTATCTTGTTCTTGTTTTATGAACAAAACATCAACCTGAAAATTTTGGAGATTGCTAATTAGAATTTTTAAATTTTGCTTTCAAATTTTGTATCTTTTGGTTTCTTCAGTATTGCTTTTTCTGACTATTCATCTTGGCTCTTCCTTGCCACCTATGGTTTTTCTTAAATGTTTGGTGATCTTCCATTGCTCATTTAAATTTATAAATGAAAGACTTGGATGAATGTTTGGTGTTGGCATGGATTTCCTTTTTTGTGCATACCTCTTTCCATAATAGGTTTTTCTCCTGATTGGAAGGAATGAGTGTAGATGGACCTGCTTGTCTTATAGACAGGCATATTTATCTTTAGAGTGGATTAGGGAAGCAAGTTGGGCTTCTATATACATGTCAAAGTAAAGAAGATTTTACCGTGATACTAGAATACTTTGGAAATCCTTAATTCTTGGAAAAACTTTCTTTCTTCCCTACTTACTTTCCCTGCATGATCATTATGTAGGACTAGAATTTCCCAGAGCTCTATTCTACTTTTCTCTTTCTAAACTCAAAAAATGTTAGGACACCCTCTCCCCACAGCCCCTAAAGGCAGAATTGCCACCATAGAAAGTATTCTTGAGGCTTTGTCCTGGAGGCAGACACCGTGGCTAGCCTTTCTGTCCATATGCAGGCATGGATAGGGACTACAGACCAAGCTGTTCAGCAAGGAATCCCTTAATTGCCCTAAGGATTGCCCCATGTCCATGATCTCCTCCAGTTCTGGTTTCTATTCATTGCTTTTGAAGATTCTAGAACTCCTGGGGATGAATAGCTCTCTTCTCAGCACGCTTTTCCCCATCCTAATTTGTGTATAGTTTATTTCTACTCTGGTTTCTTTATCAATCTGATCTTATTAGTTTTCTAACTTCTAGAAATTCCCCCAAACATATGGTCTACTGGTGATATCATTTCTTGTTCCTCAGCTTGTTATAAGTGTATTTTTCAATTGCATATTTTGTGTCATTTCAATTAGATTCTGGCAGAGAGAGGAGGTAAATGTGTGTACCCAAGCGTGCTGCAATTCATGGGGTCGCAAAGAGTCGGACAGGACTGAGCGACTGAACTGGACGGAACTGAGTCTGCCATATTGAAATGGAAGTCTTCCCGTGTTTTTGATCCACAGTTAAGTTTCTACAGGCAAAGCAAATGTAATCTGTCACCAGTATGTAGATTCTAGTTTAAATTATCTTTTAGTTTCTAAATTAAATCCCCCAAGCAGGAGTTCTTATCCTAAGGCTCATGGAGCCCTAGAGATCAATTAAGCCCTAAATAGTCTCTAGGGGATTATAGGAGAGCAAACTAGAATAAAGCCCTTTGAAAACACTTTTTCATGGACTACTTAAAATGGAAATGGACAACTAATGGAAGATAAATAAAATCTAAAAACTGCACATATCATTCAGGAAAACTTTATGCAAGATAACTTTTTCCTAGCATTATGTGAAATTTTAACATACAGGAAAGTTGAAAGAGTTGTACAGCAAACATTCATATGCTCACTTAGTTTGGACAATTAATATTTAACTCTGTTTGCTTTATCTCACATCTATCTGTTCCTCTACCCATCAATAAATTCTTTCCTTTTTGATGTATCTCCAAGGAAATTTGAGTCATTAATGTACTTTAGGAAGTACTTTAAGAATGACAATATATTTTCTCTGGTTTTCCTTTTTCTCATTCTTTTCTCTATTTTTGTCATCATATTCTTATGACACTAATAGAAGAGTTTCCTTCTGGACATATTGTTTTTATCTGCTTGCTTGGCTAATTGGGTGGGTGTTTAGACATGCAAACCAGATTGGCTGCTTAAAGGACGAGTGGAAAGCTCACCTTTTCTGCAAAGGCTTCTTTAATTGAATAGGTTGACAATCCTTTATCTTGTGATCTTGGAGCACTTTGGGCAAATCTACTGTTATCAGATTGGCATTTTGATTATTGGTTTATATGACTGTCTTCTCTTCTGACTATAGGATCCTATATATGTATGTGCGTGTGTTTGTGGTTGTGGGGGGCAGTGGATTAGAAACTAGGTCTTGTATATCTCTGAGTCCAGGAGCTGAAACAGTTCCCAGAACAAATTAATAAACCAGGTGGTGAACAAATGAATCAGAGCCTTCCCCTGGTCTTCCCCACCCGGGAACTCTCTGAAGCACTTTCAGTTTTGAAAAGTAAATATTTATGTGGACCCAGTATTCCCTGTGGGCCTCTAGCACTGTTCTTGAATACAATATTAAATCATGAAGACAAACGCAAAAGAAGAGGAAGATTTCCTTTTCCTCAAATCAGCAAGGAACCACCAAGATCCAGTAGCCATGTAGACAGTTCAACTAAATGATTTCAACCAGCTAATACAATCTTCTACACAGACCCTTTCCTTTCCTTTCTCCTTGTTCTCCACAGGCAGCTGCAGGTCTGTGGTAGCCCTGGGGGTTCATTTGACCAGATAAAACAAATGTGGCCTAGGAGGGGATTAAAGTGTAATTTACCTTGGAAGAACACCAGTCTGGAGTCCTTTCCAAGCCAGGTACACCTGCAGGAACATCCCAGAAGCCTGCCTCTGTCTCGTGGCACCAACACATCCCCCAGACACCACTGGGTGGCTGGGTTCCCCAGGATGCTGCTTTAGGGCAGTCTCTGCTTGCAGGAGCAGATAAGTGAGCTTAAAGGGGCCTTTTATCAGCTACTATGTTCACAGAGGCCATGTGATCTTCAAGGAGTTGCTTAGAGATTTAAAGCACTGATGTGACAGGGATGCTTTGATTCCAATGATCCAGCCGTTTCCTTGCAGCCAGTGTTTACATAAACTTGAAAAAATCTGCCACTACTGTTCATCGCCCTCATTTTTCAGCCTTAATGGTAATTACATTCCAAGAACTAGGAGAGATTTAGCATCCTTCAAGTCTGGGGTTAGAGTCTCCTGAAGACGTGGCACTGAAGTGTTGTAGTCCAGCTCTTAGGAGCATGGGCAGAGTGGGCTACGGAAACAAAGGAGACTACTCTCAGATGGAATTTTGAAGTCAGCCCCTGGATTAAATTTGTTTATTGACTATTAGTGTATATGCAAATTTCTGACTTAAAAGACTCAAAGTCTCTTGTTTTAAATTTTTAATTGGAGAATCATTGCTTTACAATGTTGTGTTGGTTTCTGTCATGCAAAAACATGAATCAGTCATAAGTATACTTAGGCCCCCTCCCTCTTGAACTTCCCTCCACCCCTCCACTCCACTCCACCCCTCTTGTTTATCCCAGAGCACTGGGTTGAGCTGCTGTGTTATACAGCAATTTCCCACTAGCTATCTGTTTTACATTTGGTAATGTATATGTTTCAGTGCTGCTCTCTTAATTTGTCCCTCCCATTTATTTCCCCTGCTGTGTCCAAAGTCTCTTTTTGCTTTAACATATGAATCAAAATTCTAGAAGTAGAAGTTGTGACTTTCTCACTGCTCTGTGAGAAGACTATGGTCTCTTTCCCAGGCCTCCTGTTATTCCCCTCACTCCTCTTTCTTCCCAAATTCAGATTCTTTCTTCTTGCTTTTATGGCCCTTCTTTACAATAGTAAAGTTGGGGCTCTGTGAAGGAGAGAGACCTGTCCCATAAGTGCAGATGCCAAACCAAAACTATAGAAGGTAATATTAAGAACTGAGACAGTTTCCCTCCACTCAAGGACATGTCCTTGCCCTTTGACCTTGCCTCTCCCTGCCTTTCATTTCTAATGGGACCTTGGCTGTCCCTGTTTTTGTTCGGTTCCCAAGTTGTGTCTGACTCTGTGACACCATGGACTGCAGCACACCAGGCTTTCCTGTCCTTCACTATCTCCCAGACCAAACTCAAACTCGTGTCCATTGAGTTGGTGATGCCATCTAACCATCTCATCCTCTGCCACTCTCTTCTTCTGCCTTCCATCTTTCCCAGTATCAGGGTCTTTTCCAGTGAGTCAGCTCTTCACATCATGTGGCCAAAGTATTGGAGCTTCAGCTTCAGCTGTCCCTACCATCATCTATTTTTCTTCCTTGATCAGTCTTTCCTGTAAGAAACCCCAATCAGTCAACCCCTATGCCTACTTTCATGTAAGAGCAAAGGGAAAAGCAAAAAGATTTTGGATGGGAAAATAGAGTTTTGTGTGTGAGAATAAAAATTTTTTTTTTCTCTCTTTGCTCCTTTTCCCAAATGAAGGCCCTAAGGATGAAGCTGTTGGGCACTAGCAGACCATATCCTGGTCTTGAGCATGTCAGCTACTTCTTGGGCAGTTCTCTGATTTCTGTTTGGCACCCTTGGTGCCTCTGAATCCTGGCCCTGCTGTGGTACTTTGGTGAGCCCTACCTTCAGGCTGATCTTTGGAATGACGCTGAGGGGTCTGAGCGCAGTCACACAGACGAAAGGAACTGAATCCTGTTCCCGGAATCCAGAGCAAGGATCCTGATGGAGACTTCTTCCTCTCCAAGGCTGAGCCTCTGGCAGACTTCTTTTCCATCTGTCCAGGAAAACCAGCTTTCAATAAATAGTTTTAAGAGCTTTTATCCTGCTCTTGCATCCAAGAGCTGGCCCAGAGCACAGCTCTTGGCTTTTCTCTAAACCAGCTCTGTTTGGGAATATGAAAGTCCATAGGGCTTAGTATATGGATACCAGCATTCTTCAACTTGCCTATCTTAAGTAGAAATTCAGGGGCAGATGCAAGTTTTGTGAGGCTTGAAAGCTTGCACATGACATTTTAAAACCACCAATCTGAGGGAGGTAAGATGAAGTAGAATATAAAGTGGAAAGAGATAGCAGTCTTGGCAAATTGTTTTAAAATGACTTACTTTACTTAAACAACATATGACCGTGTTAACACATTACTGATGGTCATTCAAAGAATAGGGAAGAGAGCCTGGGTAAGTGAGAAGCCCCTCAGTCCATGCTTCATTAGCTTCATTATAAACTTGCTTCTATAAGAGTGTTTTCTTCTTAAAACTATGAAAATACATTCTTCCTGTCCACCAAAACATATTACTTTATGTTTCTAAAAAAGCTTTTCAAATGATCTTTGTACAATTTAGTCATGTTTTATCCCAGTAATTCTTCTTTTGGCAATGTAATCTAAAAAAGCAACTAGATTAATGAAGCAGCTTTAAGTGCAAAGATGTCTATTGCAGCATTATTTACAATGTAACAGAAAAACTTCAATAACTAGCAACGTGGGAATAACAAAGTACAATGTGATATACTCATTTGGTGGAATATTTTATCATTAGTGCCAGTGATTTTTCTTTTCTTTACCAAATGCATATAATAATTTAGGAAAATATTAATATACCAATATCATCAGAAAATAGTAGCACACAAAAGTTATATAAACAGCCAATTGATAACATTGTCTTTGCATTTCCAGCTCTTTTGAAGTATTCTTGCATTACACACATCTTCTTAGGTGAGCAGAAGGAAGTTCTGAACCCCTTGGATCTTTGGAATTTCCAAAATTGAGGACCAACATCACACTAGAAAAAAGTGTCATTTAAAAATATCCTCCAATTTTATATTGTTTTTTAAAGATAATTCTTGATATTAATGGGAACATGAAGAAATCAACACTTTTATTTATTGCTGATTGAAGAATAATAAAGATAACATTTTTGAAATTATTTTAGCATTATTAATCAAAAGCCTTAAATATACTGATACCCTTTGACACAATAATCCCAATTCTGAGCTTTCTATTAGAAGGAAATTACAACAAATATGAAGGTAGTATGTACAAGGATGCCAACCGCAATGAAATATATAGTAGGGAAACATTTGCTGTTGTCCAGTCACTCAGTTGTGTCCAACTCTTTGTATCCCATGTACTACAGCACATTAGCCTTTCCTGTCCTTCACCGTCTCCTGGAGAATGCTTAAATTAATGTCTGTCGAGTTGGTGATGCCATCCAACCATCTCATCCTCTGTCATCCCCTCCTCTTCCTGCCTTCAGTCTTCCCCAGCATCAGGGTCTTTTCCAATGAGTCAGTTCTTCACATCCAGTGGCCAAAGTATTGGAGTTTCAGCTTTAGCATTAGTCCTTCCAATGAATACTCAGGATTGATTTCCTTTAGGATTGACTGGTTTGATCTCCTTGCACTCCAAGAGCCTCTCAAGAGTCTTCTCCAACACCACAGTTTGAAAGCATCAACTCTTTGGCACTCAGGAAAGCATTACTAACAACTTAAAGATCCAACATTAGAGAAATTATCTTTAAAAGTCACTGTGTATCTGTAATGATATATTAGCCATAGAAATGGCAAAATAGATAAGAAAAAAGAATAAAATACACACAAGGACATATAATGGAACTATAAGTGAGGTTGATACAAAAAATACATGTGAAAGAATTTATTTTGTTTATGTACCAGTCACTGTTCTAAGCTCTTTATGAATATTTAGCCATTTAATCTTCATAATGACCCTATGGGGTTGGTTCTATCATTATTCCCACCTACGGGTGACTATGGACAAATGGCAAAGAGATTGGGTAACTGGTCCCAACTCACAAAGCTGATGAATGGTGGAGCTCCAATTCTCATTCAGAAGTCTAGCTCCAGAAGTCTCTGCTCTATGCTGTGCTGCTTCAGACTTAGCCCTAAGCTATTTATTAACCAACAAAAAGCTGGAAATTAGGCCAGCTACTCCATTCAGTGTTATTAACAGGAGAATAAAACAATTTAGTATAAGCTCTTCCTGATGCTAAACCCAGAAAGAATACCACGTAGGTAGAATGTGGTGTTCCTTAATGAACATCCCTGGAGGAGAGGCCATAGCACAATTTATATGCCAGTTTTTATACTCTGTCCTTATGGTGGACTGAGCCAAAAAGACTTGATTTAAGTCATCTCACTAAAGAATCTGAGCATTACTAGACTGTGATAATCACCACTACCCACACCCAAAGGATACTTCAGCAAGAGTGATTCTAAAGGGTGAGGGTGGAGGTAAGGGAGCTATAGCAATGATCAAATGCATTAATAAGATAACTTATTCAAGAATCAATTAAGAAATATCTAAAAGAATAAATTGGGTGCATAGTCTTCATATTGTACTCCATAAATACTGTTCCTCTCAGTCAGTGCTAATTTAGTAATCCTATTTATCCTCAAAATTCTATGTAGGTTGACAAATTGGGTATATTAGCTACTTGAAGAGAAGTAAAGGGACTTGCCTAAACTGTAGTCCAAGTGTTCTACCCTCTTTGTCCAGGATTGTGCACCATCGAGCATTGGTGAAAAGGGTTGCAGTCTTCTATCCATTCCCCTCAGACATTCCGTGAGGTTCTGCAAGTCTGTGAGTTCTCAAATGAGTGGCTGGAACAGTCAGCTATTGTGGGGCAGGCATAGCAAGTTCCTTTGCTCTCAGTCAGCAGGGATGAGACTGTAACTTGCAAACTGATGAAAAATACTAGTTTAAAAATGTAGAAGGGTCCTTTAGACTAGATATTTATCCTATCCCTATACTTCTTTCTCGTGACAGACAGGGAGGCCTGGCGTGCTGCTGTCGGCAAAGTAACGTCTCTGCTTTTTAATACACTGTCTACATTTGTCATAACTTTCTTGCCAAGGAGCAAGTGTCTTAATTTCATGGCTGTAGTCACAGTCTGCAATGATTTTGGAACCCAAGAATATAAAGTCTGTCACTGTTTAAACTGTTTCCCTGTCTATTTGCCATGAAGTGATGGGACCAGATGCCATGATCTTCGTTCTTTGAATGCTGAGTTTTAAGCCAGCTTTTTCACTCTTCTCTTTCAACTTCATCAAGAAACTCTTTAGTTCCTCTTTGCTTTCTGCCATAAGGGTGGTGTCATCTGCATATCTGAGGTTATTGATATTTCTCCTGGCAATCTTGATTCCAGCTTGTGCTTCATTCAGCCTGGCATTTCACACAAAGTACTCTGCATATAAGTTAAATAAGCAGGGTGACAATATACAGCCTTGATGTACTCCTTTCCCAATTTTGAACCAGTCCATCATTCCACGTCCTGTTCTAACTGTTGCTTCTTGACCTGCATACAGATATCTCTGGAGCCAGGTAAGGTGATCTCATCTCTTTAAGAATTTTGGTATTCCCATCTCTTTAAGAATTTTCCACAATTTGTTGTGATCCACACAGTCAAAAGCTTTAGCATAGTCAGTGAAGCAGAAGTAGATGTTTTTCTGGAATTCTCTTGCTTTTTCTGTGATCCAGCAGATGTTGGCAATTTGATCTCTGGTTCCTCTGCCTTTTCTAATCCAGCTTGAATATCTGGAAGTTCTTGGTTCACATACTGTTGGAGTGTGGCTTGGAGGATTTTGAGTGTGACCTTGCTAGCATGTGAAATAAGTGCAATTGTGCAGTAGTTTGAACATACTTTGGCATTGCCCTTCTTTGGGATTGGAATGAAAACTGATCTTTTCCAGTCCTGTGACCATTGCTGAGTTTTCCAAATTTTCTGGTGTATTGAGTGCAACACTTTCACAGCATGATCTTCTAGGATTTGAAATAGCTTAATTGGAATTCTATCACCTCCACTAGCTTTGTTTGTAGTCATACTTTCTAAGGCCCACTTGACTTCACATTCCAGGATGTCTGGCTCTAGGTGAGTGATTGCACCATCATGGTTATCTGGGTCATTAAGATCTTTTTTGTAAGTTCTTCTGTGTATTCTTGCCACATCTTAATATCTTCTGCTTCTATTAGGTCCATACCATTTCTGTCCTTTATTATGCCCATCCTTGCATGAAATGTTCCCTTGGTATCTCTAATTTTCTTGAAGAGATATGTAGTCTTTCCCATTCTATTGTCTTCCTCTATTTCTTTGCATTCATCACTCAGGAAGCCTTTCTTATCTCTCCTTGCTATTCTTTGGAACTCTGCATTCAAATGGGTATATCTTTCCTTTTTCCTTTGCCTTTCACTTCTCTTCTTTCTTCAGCTATTTGTAAGAATTCCTCAGAAAACCATTTTTCTTTTTTGCATTTCTTCTTGGGGATGGTTTTGATCACTGCCCCCTGTACAATGTTATGAACCTCAGTCCATAGTTCTTCAGGCACTCTTGTCTATCAGATCTAATCCCTTAAATCTATTTCTCGCTTCCACTGTATAATCAAAAGGGATTTTATTTAGGTCATACCTGAATGGCCTAGTGGTTTTCCCTACTTTCTTCAATTTAAGTCTGAATTTGACAATCAGGTGTTCATGATCTGAGCCGCAGTCAGCTCCCGGTATTCTTTTAGCTGACTGTATGGAGCTTCTCCATCTTTGGCTGCAAAGAATATAATCAATCTGATTTCAGTGTTGACCATCTGGTGATGTCCATGTGTAGAGCTGTCTCTTCTGCTGTTGGAAGAAAGTGTTAGCTACGACCAGTGCGTTCTCCTGGCAAAACTGTCAGCCTTTGTGCTTCTGCATTTTGTACTCCTAGACCAAACTTGCCTGTTACTCCAGGTATCTCTTGACTTTCTACTTTTGCATTTCAGTCCCCTATGCTGACAAGATTGCTGGGAGAAATATCAATACCTCAGATATGCAGATGATACCACCCTTATGGCAGAAAGTGAAGAGGAACTAAAAAGCCTCTCGATGAAAGTGAAAAAGTTGGCTTAAAGCTCAACATTCAGAAAACTAAGATCCTGGCATCTGGTCCCATCACTTCATGGCAAATAGATGGGGAAACAGTGTCAGACTCTATTTTTGGGGGCTCCAAAATCACTGCAGATGGTGATTGCAGCCATGAAATTAAAGGACGCTTACTCCTTGAAAGGAAAGTTATGACCAACCTAGATAGCATATTCAAAAGCAGAGACATTACTTTGCCAACAAAGGTCCATCTAGTCAAGGCTATGGTTTTTCCAGTGGTCATGTATGGATGTGAGATTTAGACTGTGAAGAAAGCTGAGCGCCAAAGAATTGATGCTTTTGATCTCTGGTGTTGGAGAAGACTCTTGAAAGTCCCTTGAACTGCAAGGAGATCCAACCAGTCCATCCTAAAGATCAGTCCTGGGTGTTCATTGGAAGGAATGATGCTAAAGCTGAAACTCCAATACTTTGGCCACTTCATGCGAAGACTTGACTCATTGGAAAGGACCCTGATGCTGGGAGGGATTGGGTGCAGAAGGAGAAGGGGATGACAGAGGATGAGATGCCTGGATGGCATCACCGACTCAATGAGCATGAGTCTGAGTGAACTCCAGGAGTTGGTGATGGACAGGGAGGCCTGGCGTGCTGCAATTCATGGGGTCACAAAGAGTTGGACACGACTGAGCGATTGAACTAAACTGAACTGATGATGAAAAGGACATCTTTTCAGCGTTTAGGCTGTTGTTTTGTTTTCTTTGAGCGTTGATTCCCACTTCTTGCCAGATGTCACTGTTATGTGACATCTGTGAGATATGAGTTACTGTCATTAACCAGGACCTATTTTATGTTCACTTGCTATGGGCATTTTATTGGAACTCCTAAAAAAATATACACATTTGGGATTACAGCTAATTGGAGAGGACCAATCTGTCTTTTCAGTGTAACCTGCTGTGCAAAATACCACCCTACAGTCCTTTGTGTTAATTGTAGCAGGCAGCAGATTTCATTTCACTAGGGGCAGGCTGTGATTCCACCTATGTGTTTTATTTTTTTTTTAATTAAAGGCATGTGTTAAATGTGTTATATATATTTGCATTTTTGTTAAAGATATATTTGATTACAAATATTAAGTGTTGTATATGTTTGTATACACAAGTGATTGCTTAGTGTCTAAGTCGTGCCTGACTCTTTGCAACCCTATGGACTGTAGCCCGTCAGTCTCCTCTGTCCATAGATTTCTCCAGGCAAGAATATTGAAGTCGGTTGCCATTTCCTCCTTCAGGGGATCTTCCAGGGATTGAACTGTGTCTCCTGCATTGGCAGACTAATTCTTTACCACTGAGCTACTTGGGAAGCCCATATGTATACATAGATTTTTTTCCAAATGTTATGTGTGTCTATCTGGCTTTGTGTGTATTAGTCTCTCAGTTGTGTCCGACTCTTTGCAGCCCCATGGACTGAAGCCCGCCAACCTCTGTTCATGGAATTCTTTAGGCAAGAATACTGTAGTGGGTTGCCATTCCCTTCTCCAGGGGATCTTCCTGACCCAGGTATCAAACCTGGGTCTCCTGCATGGCAGGCAGATTCTTTACTGTCTGAGCCACAGGGAAGCTCCTCTCTGGCTTTATAATAGCTATTTTTGGACGATGATAGGTGAAGTGTGAGTTTTTTTCTCATTCATTCCATTTTACATTTTATAGGCCTTTTCAATTTGAAATTCACTTTTCTCTTTAGCTCTGAAAAATTTCTTTGGTTATTTATTTGATAATTATCTTCTCTGCATTTATTTGTTATCATTCATTTAGCTCTTCTCTTAATGGATATTGGACCTCCTGGTATGATGCTCTGTGTCTTTAATCTTTATGGGCTTCCCAGGTGGCTCAATAGTAAGGAATCCACCTGCCAGCACAGGAGACTCAGGTTCAATCCCTGGGTTGAAAACGTCCTCTAGAGGAGGAAATGGCAGCTCACTCCAATATTATTGCCTGGAAAATCCCATGGACAGAGGAGCCTGGTGGGGTCACAAAAAGTTGGACATGACTTAGTTACTGAGCACTCATGTACATTCTTATTGCTCATATGTTTCACCCCTTGGCCTTTTTACTTTTGTGCTCTGAGAGGTTTTCTAGACTTTCCTCCAATGCTTCTCTTGTATTTTTATTTCAGAATCATATTTTTTATTTTTCTTAATTAATTTATTTATGTTTGCACTGAGTCTTCATTGCTGCATGCAGGCTCTAGCTGCAGGGAGTTGGGGTCACTCTTTGTTGTGGTGCATGGGCTTCTCAACACAGGCTCTAGGTGCAAGGGCTTCAGGAGCTGTGGCACACAAGCTTAGCTGCTCCACAGCATGTGGAATCTTTCTGGACCAGGGATTGAACCCGTGTCCCCTTCATCGGCAGGCAGAGTCTTATCAATTGTGCCAACAGGGAAGTTCCCAATCATATTCTTAATTTCCAAACTACTTTCTTGTACCCAGATCACCCTTTAGCATAGTTTCCTATTCTTGATTTGTAGATTAAATGGCTTTTTAAATATCACTAGCCTGCTGATTAGATTTATATTTTTAAATAATTGAACTTGAATTATGTTCATGTTCAGTTTTCCTTGCTCTTTCTCTTTAAAACTGCTTTTTTTCTCCTAAAGTGTCTGGATAACTTTGAATGTTCATTGATATATCAGAGTGTGGACTAGGCAGGCAAGTCTCTATTTATGGGCATGGACTTGTTACTGACAGACATGTCTTTAAGGTGAGCAGGTGGGGAGCAAACCATTCTGCTTCCAAAAGCCAGGATGACGACTGCTTTACTTTTAGGCGCTAACACCTCCAGTAGTTGCCTTAGTTCGCTCCAGATATAGTGTCACTTAAAAAAAAAAAAAAGAAAAATGCCACAACTCTCCCTCTCCCCACCAGTGTGTGTGTGTGTGTTGTTTTTTTTTTAAACTAAGGATAAATGTCTACCTGCCTGACATTTGTGCAAGGAGAGAGGTTTTTTCCATTTTGTTTATAGCCCTTTCACTCATTCCCTGGTTTTCAGCTCTGCTTCTTATTTATGCTCTTGTGTGTGTTCCCTCTGAGTCCAGAGGTTCTGTGATTCTGCTGCTTTTGGATTCATGCAGCTTCCTCAAGGTCACTGTTTCCCTGTGCATCAAACCAATGATGCCTCTACATTTACTTTCTATCACCTGGAAATTTGTTATAATCTCTTATCTGCTGATGAGTATCCTTCTATTGGCTTGCTGTTGCAGGTTTATACCATTCTGTTGCTTTACCATCATTTTTCTTCTAAGGACCAGGTGATAGAGAGTCTATCATGGGGATTTAGTCTGTCATCCTGAAGTAGAATCCTTTAATCTATTTAAGCAGAACCCCTTAAATTCCACGAAAGATGTTTGATTTCAGCCAAGTGTTGAAAAAAGTAGAATTTACATGGAAATAGAGAATTGTAGAGGACAGACCAAACAGAGGACAAGTTTGTGCAGTAGTGTGGAGATGGGTATTGGCCGTGTTAGGTTTGAAGAATAATGAGTATGTTAGCCAACCAGAATCCCAGAGTTCCAGCAGGAGAGTCATGGGAAATAAGACTTAAAAAATAGTCTGGATCTAGAGTTTTTAGTTCTAGATGGGAAAATTTGGCTGTTTTGAGCAGAGCAGAAAGGCAATGAAATCAGTACTTTAGAAAGATTTATTTGGCATGACATGAAATATACTTTGGAGGGAGATAGACTAGAGGCAGAGAGCCATTTAGGAAACAGGTATAATCATCCATTTATGAAATGAGGGATGGTGGCAGCAGGGAGGAAAATTGGGAAGAGATGGCAAATTAGAAATAAGAATCTATAGTACTTAATGAGTAATGAGCTATGGAGGATAAGATGACTATAAGTTTTCAGGTCTGGATAACTATGAAGAGTTACTGGCATTGATGTAGTTCTAAAAGTCACAGGTAAGCAAGTAAGTAAATGAAGTCACTCAGTCGTGCCCGACATTTTGCGACCCCATGGACTGTAGCCTACCAGGCTCTTCTGTTCATGGGATTTTCCAGGCAATAGTACTGGAGAGGATTGCCATTTCCTTCTCCAGTGGATCTTTCCGACCCAGGGATTGAACCCGCATCTCCCGCATTGTAGACAGATGCTTTACCATCTGAGCCACCAGGGAAGTCCGCCTATCCTAACTCCACCTCCTCTCTCTGCTAAGAGTAGGTCACACAGAGTGTAATCTTTGTTTTCAGCCTAGGTTTTTACAGGCAGTAATAGCAGGGGTGGTAGTTGCAGTGATGATGGTGGAGACAGTGATGGTGAAAAGGCAGCGGCAGACACAGTGACGATGGTGGCAATGATAATAGTGAAGGTGGTGGCAGTGGCGGTAGTGATATGGTGGAGGTGATAATTGTGGGGCTTGCGCACAGCAGTGAAACTGGCAGCGGCAGTAGTAATGGAGGTGGTGTTGGCAGCAGCACTCATGGTGGCAATGGAATGGTGCTGGCGGGAGGTTTTGGAGGGAGATGTTGGTGGTCATGATGGAGGTAACAGAAGTGATGGTGATGGAGAATAGAAGCGGTGGTGGTGATGGTGGTAATGGAAACAGTGGTAGCAGTGGTTGTGTGATGAGGGTGGTGAAAGCGCAGATGGCTTTAATGATGGAGGGGGTGATATGATGGTTCTGATGGCAATTGTGGTGAATGGTTATGGTAGGGACTGTGGTGGTGAGAAAGGTGCTAGTGATATTGGTGCTGATGAGGATGGATGTGTTAGTGATAGTACAAATAATTGTGGCGGTGATTGTGGTGTGGGTTGTTATCGTGATAGAGGGAGTTAGAACAGTGGGAATAAGAGGAATGCTCATGAAGCTGATATTCCTGGGGACTGTGGTAGGTGTGGTAGTAGATGGCACGTCTTAGCTACCCAGCTGTAAGTTTAAGTCTTGAATTTACCCTTGTCTACTCATATCACATTTAGGAGAGTAGGAGAAGGCTTAGTTGTCCACATAGTTGTGTGACCCTGTCCTACCCTTTAGTCACAGCTGATTAGACTAGAAGTAGACATCCACCTCAGAAGACAGTCCTTAGGCTGGTTGAGCTAAGATTTTAAATGATTAGAGTTTAATTATGAGACTAGAATATTGTAGCTATAAGATGTGGATAATTGAATGGAAAAGACTTGTGGAGTCACAGCCTGAGTCATCACCATGGCAATAAAATGCTGTGTAGTGTTAAGGTTAAGAAAGAGTTCACTAAATAATTTATTTTTAATTAAAAATAAATAAATAAATAAATTTTTAAAAATTAAAACAATAAAAAAGAGTTCACAAGTTATGAGTAAGCCGAAAAGGGCAATGTGCCGATAGAGGCAGGATATGAAGTGGGGGGCAGAGAGAAGCAGAAATCAGAGACAAAACAGCAGCCTCCTGCCTAACTGACAAGGTCCAGGCCTCATGGATTCCCAAAGGGACCATCCAAGTCTACTCTGGTTTCAAGTGGCCACGAAATTGTCAACTGTATCCTTTCCATAAACTTCTTTACTTGAATTGCTGTGTGTGAGTTTCTATTCCTTGCAATCAAATATCAAGAACTAAGATACTTATGAAATAAGTTGCTTATTTTTCATGCTATATGCAAACTTCAAGGTCACTAGGCCCTCAGTCCAGTTCAGTTCAGTCGCTCAGTCATGTCCGACTCTTTGCAACCCCATGAATCGCAGCACGCCAGGCCTCCCTGTCTAACACCAACTCCCGGAGTTCACTCAAACTCATGTGCATTGAGTCGATAATGCCATCCAGCCATCTCATCCTCTGTCATCCCCTTCTCCTCCTGCCCCTAATCCCTCCCAGCATCAAGGTCCTTTCCAATGAGTCAACTCTTTGCATGAGGTGGCCAAAATATTGGAGTTTCAGCTTTAGCATCAGTCCCTCCAATGAACACCCAGGACTGATCTCCTTCAGAATGGACTGGTTGGATCTCCTTGCAGTCCAAGGGACTCTCAAGAGTCTTCTCCAACACCACAGTTCAAAAGCATCAATTCTTCGGTGCTCAGCTTTCTTCACAGTCCAACTCTCACATCCATACATGACCACTGGAAAAACCATAGCCTTGACTAGATGGACCTTTGTTGGCAAAGTAATGTCTCTGCTTTTGAATATGCTATCTAGGTTGGTCATAACTTTCCTTCCAAGGAGTAAGCATCTTTTAATTTCATGGCTGCAATCACCATCTGCAGTGATTTTGGAGCCCCTGAAAATAAGGTCTGACACTGTTTCCACTGTTTCCCCATCTATTTCCCATGAAGTGATGGAACCAGGTGCCATGATCTTCATTTTCTGAATGTTGGGCTTTAGGCCAACTTTTTCACTCTCCTCTTTCACTTTCATCAAGAGGCTCTTTAGTTCCTCTTCACTTTCTGCCATAAGGGTGGTGTCATCTGCATATCTGAGGTTATTGATATTTCTCCTGGCAATCTTGATTCCAGCTTGTGCTTCTTCCAGCCCAACGTTTCTCATGATGTACTCTGCATATAAGTTAAATAAGCAGGGTACCACTATTAGATGCTTTTGTGTTTGGACTCAGCTCTTTCCTCAGGAGCTTCTACATTGAAAAGATCATGCACCAGAAAATTATATTTTACATCAGGCCCATTTCACACAGAATCCAGGCTTTGTTTACTGTAATCTATTACTTATTAATGCCCCCTCAATATCTCAGAATTAGAGTTCCCTCACCTAGGGACACACATCCTGCTTCTCCCATGACAGCAATGTCTCTAGTCTCCTATAACCTCTTGTATGCTCTTATTTTTCTGGCTTGCACTCTCTTGACTTACACCTTGACCGTCCTTCTCTGCCTTCTTCCTCCAGATGCCAAACCTGTACTGTCCGTCTGTCTATGGTTTTGACTCACTCAAAAGATCCTGACTGGTGTCTCTCTCCCAAGGATGGATGAGCACAGCCGACTGATAAGTTACACTTAGAACTGATGCTCTACACTTCTGCCAGGTTGGTGAGAGAGGAGGTCGATCTTTATCTACTGAGTACATGTATCAAATATTCTACAGCCTGTTAGGTCAGCATGACTGCCTTTATTCTATACATGACAAACCTGAAACTCTGAGCAATTAAGGCAATATGCCCAAGTTTATATGAGTGTGGTAAATGAGTGTGGCAAATGAGTGTGGCAAATGAGTGGCAGATGGGGTGTGAACCCAAGTGTGTTTGACTTAAAACATGTTTTCCTTTAAACTGTGCTGATTTGCCAGAGATGAAATAAAGCCAGTATTACTTGAGCACTCTGAAAGTACCCTTTAATGACCATTCAACATCCATTCTCCCTTTACTTCTTCATACCAAAGCCCTGGTTTTGTTTGGTGTGGGAATATGTTCCTCTAAAAGACTCCATAGTCCAGGCTTCTTGAAGCAAGGAAGCATGGGCATGTGAAAGCTGGTATGAAAGTCAAACGTTTGTATGGGGCTTTTAGGAAAGCTACTTAAAGCGTCAAGTTGGGAGGGGAGATTTTCCCCTTTTATTTTTCCTGCTGCTCAGAGTGGAGCTCTGATAATCACCTTAGACATGCTGCTGCTGCTAAGTCACTTCAGTCGTGTTCAACTCTGTGCGACCCCATAGATGGCTGCCCACCAGGCTTCCCCATCCCTGGGATTCTCCAGGCAAGAACACTGGAGTGGGTTGCCATTTCCTTCTCCAATGCATGAAAGTGAAAAGTGAAAGTGAAGTCGCTCAGTCGTATCCAACTCTTGGCGACCCCATGGACTGCAGCCTACCAGGCTCCTCCATCCATAGGATTTTCCAGGCAAGAGTACTGGAGTGGGGTGCCATTGCCTTCTCCAACCTTAGACATGACGAGATCCTAAAGGTGGAATCCACACTCTAGGGTAGTCTGGGTCCCTAAAGGCAACAGTGCTGCCATATCAGTTTTGTTTTTGGACTCTTCTGTGAAGGAGATATAAACACCTATTTTGTTTGAGCTACTTTTATATGTGGTATGATTCAAGCACCTACTATGTGAAACACTGCTCTGGCACTCAAACCTTTGGTTGCCCCCCTTTCAGATGAAGACCCCAGGTTCCAAAAAGCTTAAATAATTAACTTAAGCTCACACAGATAGTTCAGTGATGTGTCTTGACTTTAGAGCATATTGCTCTAATAGAATGAAGTCTAAACTTAACATGAAATATGAAATACCCATGATATAACCATTGTCTTTTCTCTCATCTTACATTTTGTTTTTGGAGCAGGCAATGGCAACCCACTCCAGTACTCTTGCCTGGAAAATCCCATGGATGGAGGAGCCTGGTAGGCTGCAGTCCATGGGGTTGCTAAGAGTCGGACATGACTGAGCGACTTCACTTTCACTTTTCACTTTCATGCATTGGAGAAGGAAATGGCAACCCACTCCAGTGTTCTTGCCTAGATTTGTTTTATGCTTTTGAAAATGCTGTTTCCTCTGCCTAGAATTATCTGCCCCTAATTTTCCACTGGGAATCTCCTACTCATCCTTTAAAGTGAAAGTGAAGTCGCTCAGTCATGTCCAACTCCTAGTAACCCCATGGACTGCAGCCTACCAGGCTCCTCCGTCCATGGGATTTTCCAGGCAAGAATACTGGAGTGGGTTGCCATTTCTTTCTCCAGGGGATCTTCCTGACCCAGGGATCGAACCTGAGTCTCTGGCATTGTAGGCAGATGCTTTACCATCTGAGCTACCAGGGATTGCACTCATCCTTTAAGACCCAGTCAAAGTGCTGCCTCCTCTGAAGTCTTTCCTAAGCAGCTGTCTCATGACATAGGTCTTCCTTCTTCTGTGTCCCTACTGCTCCATGCTGTGCCTTATTAAGACTCCATGTGGCATATAACATGGTAATTGTCTACATGCCTCTCTTCCTTCTAAAATGTCAGCTTCCTTAGAGGTCATTATTTTCTACCTCTATATCCTCAGTATTTGTTCACTGCCTAGCACATAAGAAGAAAATTTTTATTGAATGACTGACTGCCCAAATGAATAAAAGTAGGCATCAAATTGCATGGTACCTTTTAGTAAACTTCAGGTGCTAAACATCACATAATGAGACTTGTCTCCTCATGTTTCCTAGGCCACCTGGGAAGCATGGGGAGCATGTCATTGCAGGGCTGCTATTGGTGGGGACTCATGAGAGCTCATGTTTCCATGGAGGCTCTTCAGTTCACTCTACTTTCATTCCATAGCCTCTGTGTCTAATGATTATGGCTTATTTCCAATTCAAAACATGGTTTTGTTAGGGAATGTGACTCAAAAGATCATAAAGATAGATCTGATTCTTGTTTGAATCCTTTCAAGAAATTAAATCAGTTCTGACACAGCATTTTTTTTTCAAGATTTTGAAAACTTCGAATCCATTTTAAACTAGATTGTGATCGACAAACCCACTGGAACATTAGCAAACAGTTAAATACTAATTAGCCAAGTCCCTGCTAATCTCCCAGCTGTCAAAGGCATAGATAGAAACAAAAGCTTCTATTAAACCTGAATTGGTCCCTGAGGAGGAAGAGGTCAGAGGGGAGTGTTCAGTCAACTGTGAGATTATGTGAACCAAGTCTTAAGTGATAATCATAAAAAACATGCAAATATCCCTTTACTTATTTAAAAAGACATTATATTGACATGAAAACTCTCCTTTTGTCATTTTCTCCATCATTTAACTGTCAGCCATTATTTTTAGGATGAAGTTCAAAACCTTTTCCCTGACTTTCTACCACTACCTACGATTTCCAGTTGTGTTTGTCCTTCCTCCTCCTCTTCTTGAACCTTCTGCTCAAGGCTATGAGCCCTTAGATACAGAAAGTTGGGGAAAAGATAACTGCAAGATACAAGGTGGATGGAGATCTTGAGACTGTGAATGGTGGTAGTGGTGGCAGGAGGGGGAGTGAATATTGAGAATGGATGGTGAGGAAAGCTGCTTCTTGAAGCCCCAAAATGGACGGCGCAGAAAGACTTCAAATCTACTACTATGGGCTAGTTCTCTGTGTTTACACTTCACTGCCCTCCAACATTTCTCCTAATTGTTTTTCAGAATTCACGCAAGGGTAACCCAGTATTATAGCGCAAGTCCTTCATTCAAGTGAAGTCACGCTAAAACCTATCTATCCTCCTTCCCATTGCAATAAGAGACTTTTCTTTTACTCCTTGGTATATAGGTGAATTTTCAGGTGGAGTGGAGAAAGCAGTGTCCATTTTATATAAATCTTTACAAAACTCTCATAGGCACTTAAAATTCCCCAAAGGTTAAGAAACATCCATTTAGAAGAGACTAATATGATTGATTAAAACAGAACTACTTAAAGTATGGCTTGTGGACTACTTATATTAGGATCAACTAGAGAGCTGTTTTTAATATAAATCCTTAGACCTTGACTCAGAACACCTGAATTCGAAAATCTGGGGTGGGCGCCTGAGAAACTACATTTAAAAATCCTCCCAGAAGATGTACTTTATCAGATGAGAACAACTGACTTTAAATGGATCTAGGTTCATGTTTATTGGTACTTTATAATTACACACATTCCTGAATACTCAAAGTTGAAAAGTTATGCCTTGAGTGTGCCTGAAAGATAATTATATCATCAGAATTAATTATCATTCGTCCTCTCTCCTTCAATTTTTGCATGTTTTTTTTCTTCTCATCTTACACTGGCTATATTGTAGAACAGGAGTTGGCAAATTTTTGTCCACCGCCCTAATCCGGCTACCATCTATTTTTGTATGACTCGTGAATGGTTTTTACATTTCTAAATGGTTGACCTATAAGTACCTACATAATATCCTCTACGTTGCCTCTTGGCAGCCAAAGTCTAAAATATTTCCCAGCTAGCTCTTTACTGAGAATGTTTGATGACCCACCAACAAAGAATGAGAGCTCCTGTTCTTCATATCCCTGATTGTCAGCTTTTGGTATTGTCAGAAATTTTTTTAGCATCTAATTTTTTTTTTATACATCTAATGGGTGTATAGAAGTGTCTCTTGGTTCTAATTTGCATGTTTCTAATGTCTAATGATGTTTAGTATCTTAATGTGTTTATTTGCCATCCGGATATCTTCTTTGTTGAAATGTCTGTTCAAATCTTTGAACCTTTATGAAAAACTGAATTCTTTCCTTATTGTTGAGTTTTAAGAGTTCTTTATATATTCTGGATACAAGTCCTTTGTCAGAAATACACTTTGCAAACATTTAATTCTGTTGAGTGTTTTATGCAGAATAACATTTTTTAATTTTAATTAAGTCCAGTGTATCATTAAAAATATTTTTCCCCATGTCATGCTGTTAGTATTATATGCAAGAACTCTTTGTTTAACCCAAAGTCACAAAAATTTTCTCCTGTATTTTCTTCTGAAAGTTTTGTGGTTTTACAAAATTTCACTTTTAGAGTTATAATTGGTTAAGTTACTGTTATAAGATGTGAAGTAAAGTTTGAGTTTCTTTCTTTTCTTTTTTTTGCCTATGGGTATTCAGTTGGTTCAACAGCATTTTTAGAAAGACTATTAGTTAGACTATTAGACTATTTTAGACTATTAGTGCTCAACTTTCTTTATAGCCCAACTCTCTATCAAAAATAAGTTAGCCACATTTATGTAGGTCTCTTTCTGTTTGAATCCTCCAACTTTACTCTTCAAAAATTACTTTGATTATTCTAGCTCATTTACTTTTCCATATAGATTTTAGAGTCAGCCTATCTATATGTTAAAAATTCTGTGGGATTTTGATTGCAATTGAGTTAAATCTAAAGATCAATTTGGAGAAAATTTAACTTTTAATTTTAATTAAAATTAAATTTTAAGTTAAGATTTTAATACATCTTAACTTTGTTGAGTGTTTGAATTCATGGATACAGAAAGTACCTTCGTTTACTTATGTCTTCTTTGATGTTTCATCAAATTTTGTAGCTTTCAAGATACAGATACTAAACCTGGTTTTGGTTGGGTTTTTTTCATTTTTTTTGATTTTATGCCTAAGTTTTCTCTTTTTTAAAGATATCTAAACAGTACTTAATTTTTTTTCAGTTTCTAATTGTTGATTGCTAATAAATAGGAATACAATTGGTTTTTGTGTGTTGACCTTGTATCCTGTGATCTTGCTAAACTCACTTGCAAGTTCTAGGATCTTTTTGGTGTTGAATTTTATCAAATACTTTTTCTGCACGAGCTGATGTATGATCATGTGGGCTGTTTTTGCTTTAGTCAGTTAATATGGTAGATTATATTGGTTTATTTTTAAATGCTGAAACTGCCTAGTGTTTCTGCAGTAAAAACCTTTTTTTTGTTTTGGTGATGTATTGTTTCTTTTACTGATTTCTGGAATTGATTTGATGATGTTTTCTTAAGGATTTTAATCTCATTTATAAGGATTTAAGTCCTTAGTTTTCTTTTCTTGTGCTATTTTTGTCTTGTTTGGTATCAGGTTAACGCTGCTGCATGATATGACTTGGAAAATGTTTTCCATTCTTCTATCTTCTGGAAGATATTGTGTCGAATTTCTGCTATTATTTCTTTATATTTGTTGGAATACACCAATGAAACCATGTGGACTGAAAACTTTCTTTTGGGGGAGTGTTTACACTAAATTTTGCAATTCTTCAAGAGACATAGACTAGTAGGATTCTGTTCCTTTGTGGGTGAATTTTTGTAGTTTGTGACTTTCAAGGAATTGGACCATTTCATCTAAGCTGTTAAACTTTTATCCATAGGGTTGTTTAATATTTCTATATTATTCTTTTACTGTCTATGGGGTCTATATTGATATTCTCTTTTTCTCTTTTGATGTTAGTAATTGTTGTCTTCTTTACTTTTTCCTTTCTGTCAATCTGTTCATAGTTTACCTTTATAATTATTGTTACAAAGAATCAGCTTTTAATTTCATTAATGTTCTTTGTTGCTTTTCTCTTTTCAGTTTTAGTGATTTCTACTCTTATGTTTATTTGTGTTTCCTTTCCTCTACTTGGACATCTGTATTTTAATTGTTATACTATCACAGCTTAACACTTAACCACTTAATTTTGTTTCAACTCAAATGATTATAGTATGTCTTCAACCAGTTATTTTAAAATAAAATAATACGTATGTCATATGACTTTTTAGGACCTGCCTCCTTGAAAATTTTTCTCTGTTGGTCATATATGAAAGCCAACCTAAAATTCTTAGGTTGCAACATTTTCCCTTTAGAAACCTATAGATGTGGCTTCACTGTCATCTAGAATTAGATTATAGAGGTATCTGAAGCTACCCTTATTTGTGTTCTGTCTTAAGAAACAGATTTTCCCTTCTGCTAATGACATTTTAAATTTATTCTTGTAGTTTAAATTTTTCTAAGAAGTGGGCCAATTTTCAATAGTTTTTACCTGGTGTTTGATCTCCAGGTCTTTATTCAGCTCAGAAAAGTTATTAGATGATATTGAAAGTTATTAAATGATTATTGCTTTATATAATTTTTTTTTGTTAAATAATAGTTCTGGTCTCTTCATAGTAAATACTATTGGTTATTCAAATAGTGATTTACCATTCCTTATTCTATATTTCTATTGACTTTCAAGTTTTGTTTTTTTAAATTATTTCTCTGCAGTCTGTAATACCTTTTTATTTTGTTACCTCTTGTCTCATCTTATTCTCTTGAATTTAGATTTTTAAAAATAGATTTGCTTATGTTTATTAAGGTTATTTCCTGTTGTTCTCTTTTGTACATGCCAATTAGTTTTCTGAAATTTTATTCTGAATCTTACAGTGGACATTTCCTAGGTTTATGCTTTTGTTCTGAATCTTTATTACATTATTATTTTCCCTCAGTTTTGCAGTACTTTTCTTTTCTTACCCAGTCACTGTCCAGAACAGGGCCTGGCATACAGTAGAGGTTCAGTGGACATTTGTTAAATGAATTAATTGTGAGGAAGGTGAAATCTTTCTAGACATTGGGTATGTGAATTAACCTTGGGCCTGCTCTTACTGTGCTTATGTAATGGTCTAATGTCCCTTTTCAGATCTACAACTGCAGGCTAGTTGGTGTGCATAGTTTCCAATCTAACTCCTAGCTTACTACTACTACGTCTTCTTTTCATTCAGATGCTATCTTCCCCGATGTCTGATGTCCACCTATAGGAATGATGGAATGCGTGAGCAAGCATCATTTCCATGTCTACCAATGTTCATCTGCACATATCTATATCTGTAATAGTTTCTCATGGTGGTTACCTATCCCATGTATAATGCTCAAACGAAAGCTTCCTATTCGTATTTCTACCCAACTGATACCTGGGTTTTGCTCTTTGGCCGTACGGAGATGTGAAACAGAGCAGAGAGATTTGTAGGCAGATGTATTCAGTCATTGAAGGAAAGACTTATGACCAGTTTTCTGGGTGGTACAGAGAGACTTTCAGAAGTCTCTGAAATCAGTGGTGGTATAAATGGCAGTATCATTTTACATTTCATCACTTTTTTGATATTCCTATTTAATTCATTGAGAAGTTGGACACTATTAAACACAGAGCTACTAGCCAATACCATTTTGAGCTAGAACTTCATTTCTAGCCTACTTTTAAAATATTAGAATTTATTTTAAAATTCAGCCAGAATCTAGGGCATTTATTTTGAATGAAGACACATTGCTGTTATTTCTTATCATATTCACCTCCTCCTACACACTCTTATACATAAATATGCCAAAACTAAATACTCACACTGTGCACTCACTACAGTCAGTTGATAAAGAATTTTGAAACAATTCATAAATATTTATTAGAGTAAAATAATAGCAACTGTTGCCAAAAATAGCATCCCATTTAAGTATATTCCCAGCAGATGAACTCCAGAATCACTTTGTGCTGATTCATTTTTTCATTTTATTCTAATGCTGACATGTTATTCCCTCCCAAATCACTTCAGAGCTCTCAACTCCTCTCCCTCATGAACTCCCAGTCCAATTAGCAAACCCTTATGTATCTTATTACACTATCTTTCACAGTGTCTACTGATTTCCAAGTCCAGCACAATCTATTTCTAGTCTGGTTCTTCCCACAGGAATTTTTTGCAATTCTTAAATGTCAAAAAATTTATTTTCAAAATAAAAGCAGATAAACAAGCAGTAGAAAAATGTGTTACTTTCTTCTCAAGAAAGATTACTGCAAAATGTCAGAAAAACTATGACTTCTGATTTATCGTCTACAATAATCCTGTTACATTGACCTTAAGCAATCTCAAACTTTTTCCCTTCATAACTGAGAAAAAATAGTTGGGGAAACTCCATAAGGTACAGAAACAAAGGCAGAGAAATGCTCAATTAAAAAAAAGAAAACAGGAAACCATAGGCTATATATACATATACACACACAAACATATTTTCACTTAAAATGTTTTAGCAGCCAGCTTACTGATCAATTCTCCTCACCTTCTTTTGACCCTTTTTTAAAACAGTTAACATGGTCTAAATCATTGCATTTACTGTTTTTAGATCTGATGTTTTTCTTTGTTTGAACAATGGCTGTAATCATGTTTTCTCAGGTCCCTTAGAAGTTATACTAATAAGAAGTAGCAGACAGTCCTCTCCCATGCATTCGAAAAGCAGATTTCTCATGTGGCAAGACAAAAAAGGAAAAAAATATCATTTAACATAAAATGAGGCCCTATATCTGAGACCCTGTGAGGTCATGTCTGTACAGCAGATTTGACTCCTGCTTAAGTTTTTCTTTTGGAGGCAGGAGTGATTTGGTGATGACATAAAGGGGCCCTGATAGGGGACTGTCAACTTTTTCTTAGGTGACAAGACTAGTTCAGAAAAACAAAAAATTATCCAATCAGCTCCTCCCTGGTTTTCCCAGGGCAAAATTTGAGAAGCTTGTATAAATCACCTCCAACTGCCTCCTTTGAAAATAGGTGTTGATGTGAAAAATTAGGACTCTCTGGTTCTTACCACAAGCACTGCCTTTTTCTTCTTACTGGCAAAAGTATGGATACAAAGGTGGCCCAAAGTGCTTCTTGAAGGTTTATTTCCAAGCTAAACCCCGGGTACAATTGTGCTCTCAGTACCATCAACTGGGTCATCAAATATGTGTCAGAAAAAAAACAAATGTGTATGTTTGGGAGTGGGGAAAGATTAATTTCAAACTTGACAGAAGGATTTGTCAGGAGGATATCTGTTTTTGTTTTGTGCAATGCCTTAATGAACCATCTTGTAAAAAGACCCCATAGAGCATGGTGTGAGGTCCAAGTTAAGCAGAGAGAAACAAGCTATTCTGCCTCCCAAGTTAGGCTTCCAAAGAGCTCTCCAGAAGGAGAATAGCTGGTCCCAGAACAGGGAATGGGGGTGAGCAGAGTAACATGACAAGAGGCTGGAGAGAGGCAGCCTGGGAAAGTAGTTGGTGGTTAACAGCCAAAGAGAAAAGACAGTCACACAGACATTCCCAATGGTGGGTATGATGGAGATACTTTTAATAACTGAATTGTTTAATATCTACTCTGAAGTTCTTTATATTACATAGTTGATTCAGTCTTGGTCTTATGCGAACCCTGTATTAACGAATTCTGAGCTATTCATGGTTCCTGCAAGATTAGTACAAGGAAAAATACACGGTTATGTTCCTGTGAGCCTCTGGTCAAACATTTTCATCACTGTCAGTATATAAACTTGTCTCACGTGTGTTTCTATTTAAAGATATCTTTTAATACATTGTTGCTTCATTCACGTGGAACTCATGGCCAGTGGCACTATAAACTGTGATCGAAAGTCGTTTATCTATACACATACTGTCTCTATAAGGCACATCATAGTCTCTTGCACTTAGGAACACTAGACAACAATTCAACACTATGCATGGGGGGCATTTTAAACAGTGAAACCATCAGCAGAAAAGCACAAAAATGTGGGGAAAATGGCACTAAATGGACTGCAAAGAGAACACTCATTTCCAGTATGAGCTGAAACAAGAAGGCAGAGTGTTGTCTTGTTCTCACCTTAGCCGAGACTGTGCATGTTGGGTAACTTAAATGCTTTTCCACTCTGCTCATGTTCATGAATAACCACTGTGAGTATTGATTTTGGGATTACAAAATATTTTTATCAAGTAAGTGAACTCATAGATGTGGAATCCTCAAATGGTGGGGACTGACTTTATTTTGATATAATCTTTCCTCATGGTGACCCCCAAAATGTTTGTAAATGCTTGCTTTACATCACTTCCCATTGTGTTCATTTAGGAGAAATCAAGGAATTAAGGTGATGTCCCATCACTGTGTTGATGTATGTCAGAGTTCCTGATACCTAGTTAATACTAATTATTGTTGTCATTTTTCTTAGTATTTCATGAAGTGGGATATAAGGTAGCAACCCTCTTTTTCATATATACCTTATAATGCATACTTCCTTTTCATGATTACTCTTACTATTTTAAAAGTTTCAGCTATGTAAAGGGGGAATATGTGTGCATCTATGTAGGAGAGCAGCATGCAAAGTAACCCGCTCTGTGTAAGCTCTATAAGGAGAGTTTTAGCTCCAGAATCCTTGTGTTTATTTGCCCCTACTCCTTGCTCCTAAATTCATTCTCTGTCACCAGCAATGCAATTGTGATGAGGACATCATATGATGAGTCACTTCTCTTAAGAGACTACTGTCAAAAAAAGAACCTTATACAGGGATCCCTTGCTTTTTGAAAGTTCAATTAATGCCACTTTGCTTTTATGAAAGACCTTCATCAGTACCTGTTTTTGCTATTCAAAAGGAATTTTCTCTTTTATGAAGAAAAGTGCTTCTTTGCTTTATGTCATTTCTACTTTATGAAAGATTTCTTAGGAATGCTCTCCTTTCGGATAGTGGGGGAAATATGTATTTATTATTTGCATCTTAGTAAATACTCTTCATCTACTATTCCATTTAGTAACCTAATTTTCCCTTCTTCCTCTCTACTCCCCTCTTTCCTTCCTTCTTTCTCCTGGAGGTAATCAATGCTAAAAGGAATGCAAGCCTTAATCAAAACACTCATGGCTTCAAGAGAGGGCTGTCCCTCTTACAGTTTCCTTTGGCAACGCTTTGTTAGGACAAGGAGCTTGTGGCCAAACTTCTAGTCTCAGTTAGAAATTCTAGCAACTGAGATCCCTAGCACATATAAATCCCAAAATTCGAAAGTTTTGTCCAACAAGCTTACTCTGGATTGCCATACAGATTGCCAATGTCAGAACCATCTCCAAATATGCTATTAAATCCTCTAAATTAATTCTCTGTCACCAGCTGTGCAGTTGTGATCAGTTCAGTTCAGTTCAGTCACTCAGTCATGTTTGACTCTTTGAGACCCCCATAGACTACAGCAGGCCAGGCATGTCCATCACCAACTCCCAGAGATTGCTCAGACTCATGTCCATTGAGTTGGTGATGCCATCCAAGCTTCTCATCCTCTGTTGTCCCTTCTCCTCCTGCCTTCAATCTTTCCTAGCTTCAGGGTCTTTTCCAATAGTTCTTCACATCAGGTGGAGTTTCAGCTTCAGCATAAGTCCTTCCAATGAATATTCAGGTCTGATTTCCTTTAGGATTAACTTGTTTGATTTGTTTTGAGGAGAACCAATCTCCATTTCCATATCAGCTTTCTCATCAATACAGTGGGGGAAACAAACAAACAAACAAACATCCTGGGCTGGAGGTCAGGCCTTGTGGACTTGTCCCAAGGTTTTGCCACTACCAGGATGGGTGACCTTAGCCAGGTTCCATTACCAACCTTAGGTTGAAGCTTTATCCTCTATAAATTAAATAGACAGAACTGAGGTAAACTTTAATGTAGGACTGACAAATTTAAGAAGGGAAAAAAGTGTACATGTGTTAAATTCTAATTAAACTTGAATTTCAGAGAAACAACAAATAATTTTCTGTGTAAATATGTCACATTCAGTATTTGAAACATGCTTCTGCTTAAAAGGGCTTCCCTGGTGGCTCAGCTGGTAAAGAATCTACCTGCAATGCAGGAAATCTGGGTTTGATCCTTGGTTTGGAAAGATCCCCTGGAGAAGGGAATGGCTACCCACTCTCGTATTCTTGCCTGGAGAATTCCATGGACAGAGGATCTTGGCCGCTGCAGTCTACGGGGTTGCAAAGAGTCAGACATGACTGTCTCTGTGTAGCTGTCATCTCTTGGCACGTGCTGCTAGGTGTCTGTGAGGCTTTGGGGCTTGTGGTGATCTGTATCTGCCTGATACTCAGTGTGAATGACCTTCAGAGAATAACAATTACTGCTCTACCTTCATGTCCAAACATTGTCCCTATTCCCCTTTTGGCTAATTCTAACTCAGAGCAATGTAGAGAAGAGGCTCGTGGACAACAGTTCCTGCTTAACCAACCTGAGGCAGTACAGTCATATTCAGGAAATCCAGAGGAATCTATTGAAAAGTTATTTGAATTAGTAACAGAATTTGGCAGGTAACAGGGAGATAAAATAATGGCTTACCTATATAACAGTGATAATGAGTTGGAAGATATAGTAGGAAAAATCCCATTTGGCAACTGAAAACATAAAATACTTATGGATAACATTAGCAAGAACTGAGTGGTGTCTGTCTATGTGTTACATACTTCACAGCATCACTGAGGAACATAAAAGCAAATGAGTAAATGGAAATTTCCATTTGAGTAAATGGAAATGTGAACCATGTTTTCTTGTGGAAACTTGGTATTGTAAAGATGACAAATTCTTTATTTAATTTGTACGTGTGGTACAATTCCAATAAAATTCCAATAGCATTATTTTTGAGAACACATAAAATTATTTTAGAATTCATCTGAAAGAGTAAACAAGACTAACAAAGAAAATTTAGAAAAAGAATAATGAAGGAGGACTTGCCTTACCAGATGTGAAGACATGTTTTAAAGTTATGATAAGTAAAACAATACAAGATTGACACCTAAAGAGACAGACATACCAATCACTGGAATGAAATACTGAGATTTGATTAAAATGATATTTCAAACCACTAGATAAAGAATAGACTATTTAATAAATGATATTGGGGCAAATAGTTAACCAGTTAGAAAAAAATGAAGCTGGATTATCAGAGACTCAACACACAGCAAAAGCCTCTTCTGAGCAGCCCCTGCCTTCCCACCCGCACTGGCACTCTCCACCTGGTGCTTGTGGTTCTTCCCAGCTCCCTTCTGCCCTGGCACCCTCCACCTGGTGCTTGTGGTTCTTCCCAGCTCCCTTCTGCCCTGGCACCCTCCACCTGGTGCTTGTGGTTCCTCCTAGCTCCCTTCTGCCCTGGCACCCTCCATCTAGTGTCTGTGGTTCCTCCCAGCTCCCTTCTGCCGTGCATCTCCTGCCACAGTCCACTGCTCAGCGTGGCTCTCCTCATCACACACCTTCCACTTCTCTCCATGCCTGCATAATACAATCTAAGCTCCATAACCTGGCATTCAAGACGCCTCGCTCTGGCCCCTGCGCCTCCTCCTGCCCTCAGGTATCTTCATTACCACTTTCAGTGCAGCCCCTCCAGCCTGCTTCCTGCTGTTACCCTCTCTCAGTGGGTCTGTCCTGTTGTTTTGTTCTTCCTATTGATTTCTCCTCAGCTGCTCTGCCTGGTCGAAACCATCCCACCATTTGGTTCTGCTCCAGATTATACTTTATCTGAGAGACTTTTTTAACACTCTTCCTGCCATTACAGCATGTTCACTCCTTTATTATAGCACATGCCTGATACTACAGTTCTTCGTATGAGAGCTGTCTTTTCATCCACAGTGTCACTTTCCACAGTGCAAGGAACTCGGTTTGCATTTGATTAACTGAATTCACCCTGCTGCATAGGCTGCCTAGGAATTGACAGTTTTCAAAGGACTTGAGTGCACAAGTGCTCTCACCACTGAAAATAGTCTAAGTATTGTATTTTTAATGGAATAATCCTTTATTTATATAGTGTTCTACCATTTATTTATAAATGTCTTTCACATAATGAGAACCAGTCTGAGTAAATATTTGCATTTTCCTGGAGAAACTGATTTATCTAATGTTACATGGATAGTTAGAGGGCAGAGTTGGGGTATAAAATCCGATTTCTTCCTTTCCAGTGCTGTGCCTTGTTGACCTCAGTGGTTCCACTGGGGAAGAACCTCAAGGTCTTATGTTATGAGAGGGCATCACTCTAATATCCACTGTCTTCCTACAGGGTTGCAGAAATTATGATTGCAGATTTGTTTAAAGTCTGAATAGAATGGAGATTCTTTTGTGATTAATTCATCAGGCATATCAGTGTTGCCAGTTCATGGATGTCCCACCTGACCACCAGACTTTTGTCCCCTAGTCTGTAGAGTGACTGCTATGTTTTCTCGTTTCTCAAGTGCGGGAGGGCCTCACTGCTTCACGGCTGACATGGCGGGCTTGCCCGGCCTCCTTCACGGAGGTCATTGGACCCTGTATATTTTCCTACAAATGTCTCTGGCATTTGAGAAGCGAGTGAGCCCCACAGCGCCTGCTTGTTCACAGAGGGCCTTATCAGTTGTTGATGAGACCCTGTCTAGGCTCACAGACAGGCAGTTTCCTCCAGCCCCAGAGCCTGAGCCCGCTGTGGAGCCAGAAGAAGGTGATAAGCCTCCGAGAAGATTTTTTAGGAGCCTTGCCTATCTTTCACACCAAGTCGCCAGGGTACATTTTCCATGGTCGCCATCTACAGATAGGGTGGCTGCTCTGGATAAGGCAGGGGCGGCCGTGGGGGGCGGGGACGGGGAACAGTGAAGGGGGCAAATGGTTTCTCCAATTAGCCACCTTCAGGTCTCCCTCAGGACCCTGTAAGATTTGTCTCAGACAACTTCTTTTTTTTTTCTTTTTCATTGTAAAAATTCCTCCATAGCCAGCTAAGCAAACCTCTGAGGCTGGCTCCAAAGCAATCCGATAGGGTAGACCCAGATCATGATGGTAAAAGTTGAATCTTGTTGGGCCTTAACTGTGGGGAACGTTCCTTCTGCAGCTGCCAGACAGGAGGTCTGTGGCCATAGAGGAAGCAGGACTGCCACAGAGAAGCCTGATACAAAGCCCAGTGTTTTAGAACAGTCGGTTACAGGCCATACATTAAAGAATCTACACAAATCAACCCCTTGAGGACTCCCTCCAGTCCTTCCTTGCCAAGTGTTCGGGCAAGGTGGCCAGAGGAAAGCATAGGGAATAGCCTGTGCTTAACTGAAAAGCAAGACCTGTTCATTTTCTTGGGATCCAGAAGATCTGTCTTCTCTTTGGAGTCTTTCTAAGAGCTATAAATGAGTGATGCCAAGGGTGTACTGCTGATTTTCAGCATTCGCAAAAAGTTAAATGAGGACTTCTTATCATGTTTAGAAAATAAGTAAATGTGTTCTAGCCTCTACAGAGAGGATGTAAGTACAATCCATTTTTTAAATGGAGTGTTTCAAGTTATTTAAGTGCCTATCCATTGCATTGTCGCATTTAATTGTTAATAACACTATTTTCCAATGAAGAACTGAGGTTCAGGGAGTTAAACCACATGTCCAGAGTCACACAGCTAGCAGAGGCAGAGAGGGATTCCATTGAGTTACTTCTTCCTTCCACTTCTTGCTGCTTACTGTTTTTTAAGGATTAGTTTTGTTTTGGTCATTCCTCCAAAGAGCAAACAAGATAAAGTGCAGCCTTCTAGGGTCAACTGGGGAAATAAAGCGTGAGGTTTGGTGAAGATGCTACAGTATGTGTGTTGGCTGATGTGGAGGGGAACAGGTGGGTGGCTGTAATATAAGGTGGACCACTCTGAAGTAGAGTTATTTTATAGGATGCCACCAAAAGACTGCTTACTCCTTTTCTTGATTTGTTTTCCCAGTGATAACATGAAGACCATTACCACTGCTTTGAAATACACTTTGTTAAGTTTCCCCCTTGTCAACTCACATCATAATCTCAAAAATTTTGTCTCAGCTATCATGGTGTGGGACAGGCAGTTTCAGTCTAGCCTCCTGTTCTTGGGTGAGATGATGCCTATACTGACTGCAGTACAGTGATGGCCACATAGAAAATGGACAAGTGGTAGCCATGATTGTCATTATGGTCATTATTGTTTCCAGTAAGCAGCAATGAGTATGAGAATGGACTGGGTCCTTTACTGCAAAGAGAAATGCATAAACACAGTTCAGTTCAGTTCAGTCTCTCAGTCGTGTCAGACTCTTTGCTACCCCATGAATCACAGCATGCCAGGCCTCCCTGTCCATCACCAGCTCCTGGAGTTCACTCAGACTTGCGTCCATTGAGTCAGTGATGCCATCCAGCCATCTTATCCTCTGTCGTCCCCTTCTTCTCCTGCCCCCAATCCCTCCCAGCATCAAAGTCTTTCCCAATAAGTCGACTCTTCGCATGACGTGGCCAAAGTATTGGAGTTTCAGCTTTAGCATCATTCCTTCCAAAGAAATCCCAAGATTGATCTCCTTCAGAATGAACTGGTTGGATCTCCTTAAATGGAAAATACAAATGATATGACTTCATTTAAGGCTCCCAAACAGAGCCTTTCCCAGAGCTTTTTCCCAGAGGAAACAGCGCTAGTAGCCTGTTGGACCACTTTGTAAGTAGGCTTGCAAGGTAGCAGTCCTATTCCTCCATGACTAAAGCCTGGACACTCTTCTTTCTGGTTTCTGTTTATTCTAAGAAACCTGAGCCTTGGGGAGAAAGACAGGTGGAAATGCCTTTCTGATCCCCTGGGAAGAAGGAACTAATTAGTACTCTGCAGAAGAGATCCCCAAGCCTAATATTGACCTTCCTGTCCAGCTTCCTTTATTTTGCAACTTGATAACTCAAGGCAGCCACAATGAAGACCACCAACTGCTCACCCTCTAGGTAAAATTCCTCACTGGAACTTGGATTTTGAGTTTACTTTGAAGAAATGATGTGGGTACCAGCAACCACAGCTCACAGTGTTAGCACTGTTGACCACTGGATGCTGCCCAGTCCCAAGCAGCTCTCTTTTAAACTCAGCCTGAAATGGTCACAATATTGCTTAGTGACCCCAGCAGTCTCTACCTTTTGAATTCTGGGGACAGACTCTGTCACTGAAGGTGCTCTAAGAATCATTTCATAGCATCCGTGGTTTACTTTTCAATACAGTGCTGGGAGAATGATTAGAAACTTTGGTGTTCCAGATTTATTTGGAAAAATAACAAGATGAGGACAGGGTGGGTGGTAAGCACATGTATGTCTACTTTATTGATGATGAAATAGAAGACAGAAGGTTACACTAACTCTGAGAATTTAAATCCTGAAAGGTTCCTGGAGTCCAGAGAGCAAAATGCCTGGGTTTGTCTGGTTGTGCATTTAACACAGCTTGACTGACTAGCAGGAGGGGCTGTATTTTCCAACTTTGTGCTCTAATCTGGGAAGTATGCCTCAAGGGGACTCTAAGGAGCTGGTTTTAGTATCCCTAAGGCCCAAAGTCTGTGACTCAATACCCTCTCTTGACCACTAACACTGCCACGTGGATGTCACACCTCTCTTACTTACGGTGCAACTTTACCCCAGAGATCTGTCTCACCAAGAAGGAATGTGTGAATTGCCCCCTGGGGACTCCCCATTACTTGAGTTACTGCATGTCCCAGCATTTATGAGTCTTCCTTCTCACATATTTTTACTGGTAAAATGAAGAAAGAAATTTTCCTTTCGAAAAATAAATACAATATGTAATTTTATTTTTTTAAACAAAAGGCATAATTTTTTTCCTTCTCTTCAGTAAAGTCTCTTTTATCCATCATCTAATCAACTAGAAATTCAGTAACCCAAGATTTAAAAAAAAAATCAGTTGTCTTAATAAAATGAGGACAAATAATAAACACTGCTCCACTAGGAAAAAATGTGAAAGCGGTTTTCAGAGAATACAATGGTGGAGCCAATACGCTTTTCACTTAATACCCAAATCAGCGTTTCTTAAAGCATGTGCACTGGGATAACCAGGTATCAGAGGCCCCAGGAGGAAGGACCCCACTTCCCTGAACCTTGGAAACTCTGAAAACCACTGCCTGCCACTCCCACATCTGCTGTACCAAGATCTTGAGGCATGGTTCATAATTCTCAAAGTTCTTTCCAAATAATTCAGTCTCATTTGATTGGCAAATGTAGCTTTGCTGCCGCTGCTGCTGCTAAGTCGCTTCAGTCGTGTCCGACTCTGTGCTACCCCATAGACGGTGGCCCACCAGGCTCCTCTGTCCCTGGGATTCTCCAGGCAAGAATACTGGAGTGGGTTGCCATTTCCTTCTCTAAAATGTAGCTTTATTGCCCTTTAATTCTTTGAGAATTAATTGGCTTTTTGGTGCAACTGACATAACTCAGCCAGCTATTGGCATAACTAGTGAGTCACAGAGCTCTCCTATTTTCTCTGGAAAAGTTTGGGGCTTTTTGCATGTGTAAAAAGGAAGGTGATTTATTTTTTCCTTTTCCAAATTTGCTGAGTTACTTTCAGTGAGTGTCAAAGGTGGCCTTCATTTTATTCACTAGTCAGTTTTAGGCTATGTAGACTTTTCCTTTCTCCTACTGAAGTGACTTCCGAATTTAAAGTAAATATTTACTTTAAAAATCTGTGTCCTGAGCAACCCAAATGTCCATTGATACATGAATGAATAAGTAAAATGTGGTATTTAAATGCAATGGAGTATTATTTGACTATTAAAAAGAGATTCTGACACATGCTACATGTATGAACCTTGAGCCCATTACGCTAAGTGAAATAAACTAGACAGAAAAAGACAAAATATTGTACAGTGTCACTTGTGAGATACCTGGAGCAGTCAAATCAAATCCATAGAAACAGACAGTATAATGCTGATTGCTAGGGGCCGAGGGGAGGAGGGGGTAAAGAATTATTACTTCATGGGCGCAGGGTTTCAGTTTCACAAGATGAAAAGAGTTCTGGAGATGGATGGGGATGATGGTTGCACAATAATGTGGAAGTATTTAATGCCACTAAACTGTCAAAAAAAGAGACATGGTTAAAAATATTAAATTTTATGTTATGTATATATATGTTGTCACAAGTTAAATATTTTCATATCCTGTGGATATTGCCATCCCTTGGCCATGATTTGGGGGGTTTTGGATAGAAAATGAAGATGCAGCTGTCTCTCCAGAGTACTTGGGGACAGCTCTGAAGCTTTCAATTCTGTCAAGCAGATGCCAGAGTTCAGTTGCCTGCAGTCAGGATCCCTGATGTCCAGGACACTTAACAGAGCCTTTTCCTGGGTCCATGTTTTTTCTTGACAAAGTGATAATGCTCCTAATTAGTGAGGAGACCTGTGCCCCGATAGCCTGACAAGCTGGGCCCTTGGCCACTGGGCTGGAGAGGGAGGGGGCAGAGGGCTGTCTGCAGGACCAGCTTGGGGGCTTAAGCTGATCTGCTTGGGAGCAGATGAGCACCCAGCAGACAAGAGGCCGGGGCTGGAGGGAAGAAGAGGCCGATAGATAGAGAGGGCAAGAGGGGAATGTTTTGCTGACAGAAAAGAGATATATTTTAGACTGACTTCTAATGCTAGCTATGCCTTAATCTCATTGCCAGAGCACAATGCTCTCAGGATAACCTGAATTAGTGTCTTCTATACTCTTCCTCTAGTAAGGACCCAAGGAGACTGCAAAAGTATCTCTCTTCTGTCTTTATGCTTCTTTCTAGATAATCAAAACCCATGAGGATTCTTTTCCAAAAAAATTTTTTTTTAATTTATTTGGCAGTACCAGGTCTTAGTTGCAGCATGCAAACACTTAGTTGTATGTAGCACATGGCATCTAGTTCCTTGACCAGGGATTGAGCCTGGGCCCCCAGCATTGGGAGTGCAGTGTCTTATCCACTGGACAACCATCAGAGAAGTCCCCATGAGAACTCTTAATGAATGATTTAAAACAAATCAGGGGACCTTAGCAGCTAAAGGTCACCTCCAACTGTGTGGCATCCTGCCCTTTCTTTTCTCTTCTGTCTCTCCTGGGAGAGGCCCTCACATCTTGAAGACCGTTGTCCTCACTGGCCTCCATAATGCAATTGTGAGTTGAATAGTGGCCTCCAAATATATATCCACCCAGAACCTGTATATATCATCATATCTGGAAAAAATGTTTTCACAAATGTAATTAAGGATTTGCAATTTGGATTTGGAGATAAGATCATCCTGGATTATACAGGTGATCCCTAAGTCCAAAGAAAGTGTCCACATCACAGGAAGGCAGAGGGAGATCTGAGACACAGAGGAGAGGCCATTTGAGGTTAGAGAGAAATTGGAGGGATATAGCTACAAACCCACTTGACTTCACATTCCAGGATGTCTGGCTCTAGGTGAGAGATCACACCAACATGATTATCTGGGTCGTGAAGATCATTTTTGTACAGTTCTTCTGTGTATTCTTGCCACCTCTTCTTAATATCTTCTGCTTCTGTTAGGTCCAGACCATTTCTGTCCTTTATCGAGCCCATCTTTGCATGAAATGTTCCCTTGGTATCTCTAATTTTCTTGAAAAGGTCTCTAGTCTTTTCCATTCTGTTGTTTTCCTCTATTTCTTTGCACTGATCGCTGAGGAAGGCTTTCTAATCTCTTCTTGCTATTCTTTGAAACTCTGCATTCAGATGCTTATATCTTTCCTTTTCTCCTTTGCTTTTGGCTTCTCTTCTGTTTACAGCTATTTGTAAGGCCTTCCCAGATAGCCATTTTGTTTTTTTGCATTTCTTTTCCATGGGGATGGTCTTGATCCCTGTCTCCTATACAATGTCACGAACCTCCGTCCATAGTTCATCAGGCACTCTATCTATCAGATCTAGTCCCTTACTATTTCTCACTTCCACTATATAATCATAAGGAATTTGATTTAGGTCATAGCTGAATGGTCTAGTGGCTTTCCCTACTTTCTTCAGTTTAAGTCTGAATTTGGCAATAAGGAGTTCATGATCTGAGCCATAGTCACCTCCCAGTCTTGTTTTTGCTGACTGTATAGAGCTTCTCCATCTTTGGCTGAAAAGTATATAATCAATCTGATTTCAGTGTTGACCATCTGGTGATGTCCATGTGTAGAGTCTTCTCTTGTGTTGTTGGAAGAGGGTGTTTTCTATGACCAGTGCGTTCTCTTGGCAAAACTCTATTAGCTTTTGCCCTGCTTCATTCCATATTCCAAGGCCAAATTTGCCTGTTACTCCAGGTGTTTCTTGACTTCCTACTTTTGCATTCCCTTTCCCTATAATGAAAAGGACATCTTTTTGGGGTGTTACTTCTAAAAGGTCTTGTAGGTCTTCATAGAACCGTTCAACTTCAGCTTCTTCAGTGTTACCGGTTGGGGCATAGACTTGGATTACTGTGATATTGAATGGTTTGCCTTGGAAACGAACAGAGATGATTCTGTTGTTTCTCAGATTGCATCCAAGTACTGCATTTCGGACTCTTCTGTTGACCATGATGGCTACTCCGTTTCTTCTAAGGGATTCCTGCCCACAGTAATAGATATAATGGTCATCTGAGTTAAATTCACCCATTCCAGTCCATTTTAGTTCGCTGATTCCTAGAATGTCGATGTTCACCCTTGCCATCTCCTGTTTGACCACTTTCAATTTGCCTTGATTCATGAAGCGACTTAGCAGCAGCAGCAGCAGATGGACCTAACATTCCAGGTTCCTATGCAATATTGCTCTTTACAGCATCAGACCTTGCTTCTATCACCAGTCACATCCACAACTGGGTATGGTTTTTGCTTTGGCTCCATCCCTTCATTCTTTCTGGAGTTATTTCTCCACTGATCTCCAGTAGCATATTGGGTACCTACTGACCTGGGGAGTTCCTCTTTCAGTATCCTATCATTTTGCCTTTTCATACTATTCATGGGGTTCTCAAGGCAAGAATACTGAAGTGGTTTCCCATTCCCTTCTCCAGTGGACCACGTTCTGTCAGACCTCTCCACCATGACCCACCCGTCTTGGGTGGCCCGACATGGCATAGCTTAGTTTCATTGAGTTAGACAAGGTTGTGGTCCGTGTGATTAGAATGACTAGTTTTCTGTGATTATGGTTTCAGTGTGTCTGCCCTCTGATGCTCTCTTGCAACACCTACTGACTTGGGTTTCTCTTACATTGGATGTCGGGTATCTCTTCACAGCTGCTCCAGCAAAATGCAGTCACTGCTCCTTACCTTGGATGAGGGGTATCTCCTCACTGCCACCCCTCCTGAACTTGAACGTGGAGTAGCTCCTCTCGGCCCTCCTGCACCCAAGCAGCCACCGCTCCTTGGACATGGGTTTCCTCCTCTAGGCCACTGCCCCTGACCTCAGGTGTAGGTTAACTTCTCCCGGCCGCCGCCCTTGACCTCGGACATGGGGTAGCTCCTCTCGGCCGCTCCTGAATCACTACGAACAAAGCTAGTGGAGGTGATGGAATTCCAGTTGAGCTATTTCAAATCCTGAAAGATGATGCTGTGAAAGTGCTGCACTCAATATGCCAGAAAAGTTGGAAAACTCAGCAGTGGCCACAGGACTGGAAAAGGTCAGTTTTCATTCCAATCCCAAAGAAAGGCAATGCCAAAGAATGCTCAAACTACCTCACAATTGCACTCATCTCACATGCTAGTAAAGTAATGCTCAAAATTCTCCAAGCCAGGCTTCAGCAATACGTGAACCGTGAACTTCCAGATGTTCAAGCTGGTTTTAGAAAAGGCAGAGGAACCAGAGATCAAATTGCCAACATATGCTGGATCATAGAAAAAGCAAGCGAGTTCCAGAAAAACATCTATTTCAGCTTTCTTGACTATGTCAAAGCCTTTGACTGTGTGGATCACAATAAACTCTGGAAAATTCTGAAAGAGATGGGAATACCAGACCACCTGACCTGCCTCTTGAGAAATCTGTATGCACATCAGGAAGCAACAGTTAGAACTGGACATGGAACAACAGACTGGTTCCAAATAGGAAAAGGAGTACATCAAGGCTGTATATTGTCACCCTACTTATTTAACTTATATGCAGAGTACATCATGAGAAACGCTGGGCTGGAAGAAGCATAAGGTGGAATCAAGATTGCTGGGAGAAATATCGATAACCTCAGATATGCAGATGACACCACCCTTATGGCAGAAAGTGAAGAGGAACTAAAAACCTCTTGATGAAAGTGAAAGAGGAGAGTGAAAAAGTTGGCCTAAAGCTCAACATTCAGAAAACAAAGATCATGGCATCTGGGCCCATCACTTCATGGGAAATAGATAGGGAAACAGTGGAAACAGTGTCAGTCTTTATTTTGGGGGGCTCCAAAATCACTGCAGATGGTGATTGCAGCCATAAAATTAAAGGACACTTAATCCTTGGAAGAAAAGTTATGACCAACCTTGATGGCATATTCAAATCAGAGACATTACTTTGCCAACAAAGGTCCATCTACTCAAGGCTATGGTTTTTCCAGTGGTCATGTATGGATGTGATATTTGTACTATAAAGAAAACTGAGCACCGAAGAAATGATGCTTTTGAACTGTGGTGTTGGAGAAGACTCCTGAGAGTCTCTTGGGCTGCAAGGAGATCCAACCAGTCCATTCAAAAAGAAATCAGTCCTGGGTGTTCTTAGGAAGGAATGATGCTAAAGCTGAAACTCCAATACTTTGGCCACCTCATGCGAAGAGTTGACTCATTGGAAAAGACTCTGATGCTGGGAGGGATTGGAGGCAGGAGGAGAAGGGGATGACAGAGGATGAGATGGCTGGATGGCATCACCAACTCGATGGACGTGAGTTTGAGTGAACTCCAGGAGCTGGTGATGGACAGGGAGGCCTGGCATGCTGCGATTCATGGGGTTGCAAAGAGTCACATGACTGAGTGACTGAACTGAACTGAACTGAGCCAGAAACCACTGGTAAAGAGTCTGTCTGCAATTTAGGAGACCCCACTTCAATTCCTGGGTCAAGAAGATCCCCTGGAAAAGGGATATACTACCCACTCCAGAATTGTTGGGCTTCCCTGGTGGCTAAGATGGTAAAGAATCCACCTGCAATGCGGGAGACCTGGGTCAATCCCTGGTTTAGGAAGATCCCCTGGAGAAAGGCATGGCAACCCACTCCAGTACACTTGCCTGGAGAATCCCTATGGACAGAGGAGCCTAGCAGGCTACAGTCCATGGAATCACAGAGAGTTTGACATGACTGAGTGACTAAGCAGAGCACAGCACAGCACAACTCCAAACCAAGGAATTTCTGAAAGTGGCAAAAATCATTCCCTCTCTAGAGCCTTTGTAGAAAGTGCAGCCCTGTTGGCCCTTGATTTCAGACTTCTGGTATTCAGAACTATGAGAGTATAAATTCCTGTTGTTTTAAGCCATTAAATTTGTTGCAGCAACTTTAGAAAATGAATTACAAATGCCAATACTTAAAACCAGCATGGTGGTCTTCTTTATTGCTGAATTGTTACTGGTGGAACTTGCTATTTGTTTTCTTCAGAAAGAGCCACATCAGTGGCATGTTGGCAGTGCTTCTTACTTCTCACACTGTGTGCCCATGCACCACCCGGGGACCCTGTTTTGGGGCAGGCTGTGAGACAGCCTCAGCGCTGGGGTCCATGATTCTGTCTTTGTGCTTTATGTTCCTCACCTGTTAAACAACGAGTTTGGGCTAGTGTTGCTCAAGTTTCTTCTAGCTCGAATTTTCTGTGAGTATGAGATGCTTTCCACACACAGACAGAAGACTCTGGGGTCCCAGTGTCCACCTTGATCTTTGAACACCAACCTTTGCTTTCAGTGTGAGGCCTTTCTTCTCATTTTGCCTATACCAGAGCATAAAATGTCCTGATTCTCTGCAATGTAAAAGAAAGTGATAGAACACTCCTTTGTCCATTGCTGCTGTGGTTTTCTCACTGGTCAGCTGAGGCATCACCCCCCACCCCCGCTCCCTACCCCTACCCTCTGCCAAGTGAGTTGTGAGCTTTCTTTTGAAGAGCTAATTCACGTGAATGAATTGTTGCTGAGCCTCCATTTTCAGAGAAGGGTGTGTGTGTGTGTGTGTGTGTGTGTGTGTGTGTGTGTGTGTGTGTCGGTGTTAGTAATCCTCACTGACCACATCCCCGTGGTCAGCTTGTGCACATAACTGAGTGTGAAGTCTAACTGTTCAGAGTCTGCAACTGTGATTTGTGTTCCCTTGGCACAGTCTGGAAAATACCCATTCTCTGTGGGTGTTGCTCTGTGGGCATAAAATGTCCACTGCCTTTATCAGAATGTCACTCCCTTAATACATGGTTTTAACAAAAAGCACTTTACTTCTAAGATTGACACTGTAGAAAATTGCGAAAATGCGACATGAGTGTCCCATAATCCCAGTAGAATGGCTATTTTCAAAAGTCACATTTCCATTCCTCTGAGTTCTTATTGCCTGAGCACACATCTAGAAGTAAGCACTTGAGAGATTTGGTTTTAAAAAACCTGATAAGGCTGGAGCCATTGTTCTTTCCTGGGTGTTCTTTCCTGGTATCTCTTGCTCAGTCTGAATAACTGCTCCCTGTGACCTTTTTCTTGCTACATCTTGCTTCATCTCTGACTGCATATTGGAAAATTCTTCCCATGTGTTTGAGTTCAAATTCTCAAGAGAAAGAATCTAATCAGAGGAGGATCTTCCCCCCCCCCCCTTGGGGCTACTACAAAATTGTTGGTCAACCTCTGATTGGTTCTCCCAGATCATGTGGTCCTGGGTCATGTGACTCAAATTGACCAAATCAGCTGTGGCTCAGGTATCACAGGACACAAATCACAATCCAGGCAGCAGAGGACTGGGGGCCAGTCAGAATTTCTGTGAAGAGGATGTGGGAAGGGCTGGTGATGACCCAATTTCCAGGGCACATGCTTCCCTCATCTTTCTCTGAAAGGGCTATAGATGTAAAAGGCCTATGTGGAGACTCAGGGGACTGGAGGTCATAGCTGTACAGTAAGTACCAGTGTTTCTTTGTCTCAGTCTTCAAAGTTGAGAAGTCGTAAAGTCAAAGTCACAGAGAATTGAAACTGACCTTCTTGAAATAAGTGTGTTTAGGAACCAAAAATAAGCTGGTGCCCTTGTAGAGGTTCAGTCCGACATATCAAAACATTGTCAGGGAGAGCAGGCTGCAGAATTTCTGGAAAGTGATGGGTGTGAGAGGGCAGGAGAGACAAGGTCTCAGCCATGAATGTGTGGTGTGCACTTGGACATGAATCAGGCTGAGCCTACCACACTGCACATCAAGGGTCATGGCACTGTGTGAATTCCATTTGCAGGTTCTCTTTTTAAAAGGCAGAGCTGACCTCCCCAGCTCTAATGGAGAGGAGCAGCCTCAAGATGTCAACCAGAGAGGAGCAGGTTTCCCCGGCACTCAGGAGACTTCGATTGTCTCAGTCGGGCATCCACTTTGTTTCTGCTGGCCTCAGCTCCCCACTCCATTGCCACCTCCTTCCCACTTTCTGTACTGCTCACTTTTACTAAAGATTTCTTGTGTTTGAACAGCATAATGTGTCATCAAATGTGACTTGATTTTTAGAATAATGCAATAAAGCTTCTGGAAGAAAATTAAGAATATCTTCACATCTTCATATCAGAAGCTAGGTAAAAGATTTAAGATATAAAAAGCACTAACCATAAAGAAATAAGAAAATTGGGAATGTCAAAATTAAAAGTTTATGCATATCAAAAGATGTTATCCAGAAAATAAAAAGAAAGCAAAGACTGAGAGAAATATCTATGATATGCATTTGTATATTATATTATGATAAATACTTTTATAAATGCATAAATATTATGATATATATTACACAAATCAGTAATAAAAATATAAACAACCCAATAAAAAATAAGCTAAAGACTTGAACAGACACTAAATGGTCTTTAAATCATGCAGAGTGCTCAACGTTATTACTCATCAGGAAAATGTAGTTTAGAAACCACAAGGTGTTATCACTTCATAGCCACTCAGGTAGTTGCAATAATTTAAAAGGTTTATAGCATGAACAGTATATTAACTTGATGTGGAAAAATGGGACTCACATATGTTGCTGTTGAAAGGGCAAATGGATAGCCACTTTGGATAACATTTTAGCACTTATTCTTTAGCTGTTAAGAATACACTTATACCACAATCACCAGTTCATTTCTAGGTATTTACCCCAAAGGGATGAAAGCATATACCCATACATGGACTTGTTCAAGAATGGTCATAATGGTTTTATTTTTAATAATGAAAAACTGGAAAGAACAAACATGCCCAATAATAGGTTAATGTATAAACAATCTGTGTTGTATATTCTTATAATGGAATTAATAACAAAAAAGTTCTGATATACACAAAAATGTGATTAAATCTAAAAACAATTATGGGTGCTAGACACAACAGACTACTTTCCTTGTGATTCTGTTTATATAAATTTGTAAAACTCACAAAAATCACCTATAGTGATAGAAATCAGAGCAATGGTTTTCTTTTAGGGGTGGAGCAAGGGGCAGAGAATGCCTGGAAAGGGTACTAGGAACTCTCTGGGGTGATGGGAATGTTTTATATCTTTTTTAGTCTTTATTTCTTTTGATTAACTTTTATTGGAGTACAGTTGATTTACAGGGTTGTGCTAGTTTCTGCTGTTTGGCAAAGTGAATCAGTTATACATATATCCACTCTTTTTTCAGATTCTTTTCCTATAGAAGTCATTACAGAACATTAAGAGTTCCCTGGGATAAATGGGGAGACTGGGGTTTACATGTACACAGTGCTGTATATAAAATAGATAACTAATAAGATCCTACTATATAGAAGGAAATGTTTTATATCTTAAGTGGGATGTTAGTCACATGATGTAGTTGATGCTATGGTACCCTGTCCAGATGCCCTCTTTAGGACTCACAGACCCATGCCCCAGTGCTGGGAATATCAGTCAGGATAACTTACATCTGCATTCCTTACTGGATATTGCCCTTGGCTCCAGAGAAATGCCTTGCCCAGCTGTCTTCCATGGAGTGGCCATGACTAATGACTGTTCAATGCAAGGATTCAAAGACCCAACCCCTTGCCTTACTTTGGACACTCTAAAGGACCATCCCTTCTCCAAAGCTCCCCATAGGATCAGCCAAGGCTTCAGTTGCAACAACATTGCAGATCAGCTTCTCTCTGTTCTTAGCCCTGCCTGTCCCACTTTATCACTTTAGAGTATATACTAGTAAACTTTATGCATCAGCTTTCCACTTCAGGATCTGTTTCCAGAAAATTGAACCAAAAATGGTCCTGGGAATGAACTCTAAAATAGGATTTTGGAGCTGGATAAATGGCCAACCAACTGGCAATGAGAATCCCATGAAGAGTCCTTAGCATGCTTTATGGTATGGTTGTTAAAATGTGTACAGGTGGTAGACATGATCGGGCTGTCAGTGGAAGGGCATGCGTTAGGTGGTACACTTGGGTGAATGTGGGAAGCAGTAGCCACAAGGACTGTGGGCTTGAGTAGTTGTTACTGAGTACATGGATTCGTTAAACAAAGATAGTGACTGTCTCATCATGATTAACCACCAATTCAAGGCAAACTATGACACTCAGAGGACATCCCAGGCAACATTAAGGAAACACTAATCTAGTATCAAAATAAAAACACTGTGAAAGATCAGGTACAGAACAGTGAAGCTTTAGTGAAGGTTGATTTTAGAATCTGAAACTCTAGTTTAGAAGAAAGGGACCCTGAGAATTGGGTCTGGGATATCTGAGTAGATGTTGCTGTGAATCTTGAACTCTTAAATCACCTTAAGCCTTCTGGTCTGTAAATGGTCCACTCATGCTTATTAAAAAAAAACAGTGCTTTCTCCCTTGCTTGAAGCTTATGCAGAAATCACAAGTGAAATAATTACCTTACAAGACAATGTTTTTCTTGGATCTCCCCCAACCTTACCATCCCCCTTACTGACTGATATGCAAATCAGGTTCCCAGGAGGAGCAATTTTGTAAGTCCACAGCATGTATAGTCAGTAGAATTTATATAGTCCTTCCCTGTGGCCATTTATCTAGATAACCATGCATGTAACAAAAGGGATCATTTACACACTTTTCAGGAATTTTTGGGCAACCTAGAGTCTTGACTCAGGAAACACATTCTATGTAATACACCAGTAAACAGCAAGAATACATGTTTATTTAGAGATGGAAGAGATAGTAGATTTTCTTGTTATTACTATCAGCAATAAATAATATTAGGTACAATTCATTCAACAACTACTATGTACCAAGAATATTCACCTTTGCTCTCTCATTTAATCCTAATGACAACCCTGTGAAGTGAATGGCTTCACCATCTTATAGAGAAGGAAACTGAGGCTCAGAGATCTGAGATAAATGACCCTTCTTCATGAATCTTATGAGAGGTGAAGTCAGAATTTCAGCCTAGTCTGCTGACTGTGAAACCAGTACTGTTTCTGTCACACTAAATTGTATCCTGGTTGCAAAGATTTGTGGTCCAGTCACCTTGGAGAAAACACTTGGCTCCCAGCAAGTGGACTTAAGAAAATATGCTTTTTCTTTCATGTTTTTGAAGACAGAATCAGTCATAAAGGGCATTCCTTTAAGACCTTCTGCTTTGAAGTGATAAAAGCTAGATTGAGGGAAGGCTCACAGGCCCCTGATCTGGGCTCACCCCTGCCCTTGGAGCCAGGAAATGTGATTTCTTCTGCCATTCCTTTCACTTACTGCACTTGCTCTGCTTCTTGGGTCTCCAGTGATTCTTTTTTTTTTCCTTAAGAAAAGAAGATAGCTTGGGTTAATTTCAAGTTCTCCACAATTTATCTGTACTGAGCTGGAAGAGTGTTGAGTGGGAAAGGGTTTCATTGTCCACGAGGGCCTCACAGCTCTTCAACACCCACCACTTCTGCCTCATGTCAAAGAAGGCAAATAGGTTTATTAAATAGCTGTCAAACTGAATGAGCAAGCACCGAGAACACACAGAAGGGAGATTGGATTAGAGGTAGAGGACATGCCACACTAAACAAGGGCACAGATTTATGGCCTTGGCCATGCGGCCTAAGAAATGATGCCGAGGTAGATATGTATGAGGGGGCAGGCGGGGCCAAGGAAGTGAATGGTGAGGTACAGAGGGAAAGGCTGAGGCATAACATGCTTCCAGAAAGGCCATGCTTTTCCTTCCAGCACTCAGAACACTGGAAAGTGCAGCCTTTGATTTCCCAGCCTCTCCAGTATTGCATAGACCAAGAAGGTTAGAAATTAGTATTGAGTGAGTCAGTTTGTAGCATCTGTTATATTACTTGTGTTACTTTCAAGCAGGTTTATATTGAGTTTTATGTTATTTGAAACTTATGCATCAAGTAGTGAATATTGATCATTTTTTTTTGAAATCTTGAAGAGTCTGTATATGAGGTAAAGGAGTTCAGAGTTTAACTATGGGGAATTACAACTCTGAGTAGGAGGATAACTTATGAATCTCTTAGATTTGTTTTCTTTATTTAGAAAACAATCATCTTACAAAGTGACAAACTAGATGAATATCCACCTGAGTGGTTATTGCAGCCATCCAAGTATAGAGAAGTGATATTCTGAAAGGAGATGAATTAAGGTAGAAATAAACTCTCGTTTGAGACATGTTGCTAGGGAAGAATTGGTGAAAGCCTATGATTAGAATTCTTGTATTTATTTTAGAAATACCCAGGTGTTCATTTAAATGAAATGAGTCTTGATTATAAGGGTACAGTGGTATCTGACAGGACCTAGGACAAGGGAACTAGGACTCAAGAGAGTAGAGTTGGTGCTCTTTGTCTCTCCTCTTCCCTGCTTTCCCCTCCTCTTCATCATCTCCTTTCTGTATCTAAAGATTGACATCCTCTGCATTCCTGTGTTCCAGGGAAGAAAGCAGGTAGCTTCTGAGTTAATACGGCCCTCTTTCTTTCTCTCTCATTTAAAATTCCCATTGAGGGGACTCTACTTGGGCCAGCTAGGATGAAGGCTCACCCCTGAACCAATCAGACATGACCCCAGGAAGAGGGAACAGTGGGGGCAGGGAGTTCGCTTGTGCCAGGTTCCTCTCTGAATCTTGGAAGGGAATTGTGAAGTGCGTTAGCCTAGTGGATGTCCATCCTCTCCAAACTCGGTGCCACTGGATGTGGACCAGAGTGAGCTGGAAAGGCAGAGGGACAGTTGGTGATGATAGCGTGGCTCCTGGTCTGAGTAACTGAGAGAATGTAGCACCATTTATCTGGATGAGAGTTTAAGGTTCCTACAATATACTGAACTGTGGACATTTTTAATATAGAGCAGTATGAGCTGGAAAGAAGCAGCCCAAGATTGCTATCACTGACCATGGCATTTTGACTTCACCCACGTTTGAAGTGATCTGGAGATCCTTTCAATCCTCGTGAAGTGTAAGTTTGAATAGAGACAAGGCCAGTTTGGGGGCAATCGGCATCTGTTAAGATTAAGGAAAACCTGAGGCTTAGGGAACTACCTTTGTGTTGTTGTTCAGTCGCTCAGTAGTGTCCAACTCTTGGTCACAAAGGATGAAATGTTGGATGGTATCACTGACTCAATGGACATGAATTTGAGCAAACTCTGGGAAACAGTGAAGGACAGGGAAGCCTGGTGTGCTGCAGTCCCTGGGGTTGCAAAGAGTTGGACACGACTGAGTGAATGAACAATAAATTACTGGTAGTACCAGGTTTTTCTGGCCTTCACTATCTCCTGGAGTTTGCTCAAACTCATGTCCATTGAGTCACTGATGCCATCCAACCATCTCACCTCTGTCGTCCCCTTTTCCTCCTGCACTCAATCTTTCCCAGCATCAGGGTCTTTTCCAGTGAGTCGGCTCTTCACATCATCTGGCTTTCCATCAGGGACTTCCTAGGACCTTCCAAGAGTAGAGTGACCCTTTGGCCCCAGAACTTTTATCCTCAGACCAGACTGGAGTGTGGGGAAGGCAGGGCAGAGTCTATGGCTGCTCTGGCTACTCACATGCTGCTGCTGCTGCTGCTAAGTCACTTCAGTCATGTCTGACTCTGTGCGACCCCATAGACGGCAGCCCACCAGGCTCCCCCATCCCTGGGATTCTCCAGGCAAGAATACTGGAGTGGGGTGCCATTGCCTTCTCCAACGCATGAAAGTGGAAAGTGAAATTTGAAAGTGAAGTCACTCAGTCGTGTCTGACTCTTAGCAACCCCATGGACTGCAGCCTACCAGGCTGCTCCATCCATGGGATTCTCCAGGCAAGAGAACTGGAGTGGGGTGCCATTGCCTTCTCCAACTCACATGCTACCTGTTGGCTTTATGCTTTGGAGAACAAGGAGCTGTTAGCCACACCTGGGCTATTATCAGTTTATGAGCGATAATAAGGAAAGTGGAGAGCTAGGCCCCAGGGTAGGGGTAGCAGGGGTAAGAGTGAGTTACACATGCTATTTCTCTAACACTCATAGCAGAAATTACTAATTGACCAAGGAGTTATTTTTCATAGAGTTAAGAGAGACTCCTTGTCATTGGAGAGCTTCAGACAGCCTGTCAGTTCATTAGTACATATGATTAGCAGAGTTGGTCACCCTGACATAGGCAATGGCTGGCAGGGGGGAAACAAGTGAGTTTGGGCCCAGCATGGCTGGTTCACACATTTTGTAGAAAACTAAAAGGTTTGTGGCAACAATAAGCATGACCCCAACACAAAGTTCTAGCTTCCATGTGAAGGTACCTTAACCTTCTAACCCGTGTTGGTAGAGTGATGCAGATTTTACAAAAGGCTCTTTCTCAGAATTTAATTTCATCCTTATAGTAACTCTACTGGGCTAGTGCAAACTCAGTGAACTTATAGATGAAAGGACTGACACCTGAAAATGTGAAAGGTTATCTTCAAGTTCAACCAGGTGGGACCAGCTCTCTTGTTTTACCTAGAACTGGACAGTCTGACTGCTGGTTAGTGTAGTTTTTACTGCTCCCAATTATAGTTTAATTTGAGACAACATTCTTCTGCTGACTTGCCTAGCAAAAATAATTTTTCTCAAGTTATATGTCAGGTGATATTCCTTTAGAGTCTTGGTTCTCCAAGTCTGGTGTGCAGATCAGCGATATCAGTGTCCACTGGGAGTTCATCACAAATGCAGACTCTTTGGCCCCATGCCAGACCTCCTGAGTTGGAATCTGCTTCTTAATAAGACCCCTAGCTGATTCACGTGCACAGTAAATTTTGAGAAGTGTTGCTCTAGAAGACTCTAATCCTTTCAAATGTTTCACTGTGGCAAAAGGGATTCTACAGGAAAAAATGTTTGAGAAACTCTGAGTCTATTTTATTCTTTTTATGCATTTGTATATTAAAGGCTTGGGGAAAGTCCTAAAATAAAGAAAATTTAACCTTTCTTAGCTCAGTGTTTTCCAAATTTGGATGTTCATGGACTGTTTGTATGCGTAACATGTATCAATATACCATGGATTTACTGTTTAACAAAATTTGAGACATGCTGCCACAGAATAAGACTGGATAAAACCATAACTGCTTTTATGTGTGTAGTGAAAAATAGTTTAAAGAAATACACCATCAAAAATTGATCTGGTAACCAACTGTTTACATTATCTTCAAGTGATGATAGCACTGCTATTTTAAGGGTACAAATATGGGAAAATGAAAAAAAAAAACAACAACAAGATATTCAAGGAAGGGAAAACAAAAGTGATCTATGAGAAAAAATGGGTAGCAATTTGACGTGGGCAGATATGTTTGACCAAGAGAAAAATGGATGAAAGCATAAAAATTTGTTTCATTAAATTATCACAGTTTTCTGCATCATAGCCTTCCATATAAAGGGAAACATTATAAAATGGGATAAGGGCCTATTTTTTGTCATATATGTGATCCCATTTAATCTTTGCAATAATTCTGTGAGATATGCATTGTTATCCTATTTTACAAGTGAAGAAACTGAGGCTCAGAAAGATTTGATCACTTGCCAAGGGTCACATGGCTGGTGAGCATGATTTCAACAGCATATTTGATGACTTAGGAGCCCAGGCTCGTTAACCTTTATATGGTTTGGCACAGAAAACATAGTGAGAAGTCTGGGCCTCTGGAGAACTGGGCCTGATCTCAAGAGTCCTCAGGGTGCAGGGGAGCTGTTGTTCAGGTTGCCAGTCCCTCATGACTGACGCACTTAGCACCAGCTTTGGGTGTCTGTCTGTGTTCCTGCAGGGGCTGCTCTCGGATCTGGTACATCACACCCAACAATCTGTCTCCTATACTTCAGCTTCCCCCTGGAGCTCCCACCCGCCACCCCTCAGATTAATAGAAAGAAACTGCCATAGCCTGGCAGCCAGCCACTCCCACCTGAACGTGACCAAGTAAAATAGATTATTGAACAAAGAAATGAATAGAAAGAATTGAGGGGCTAAGGAGGCAGAGGGACAGCAGCAGCTAAGTTGCCTGTTTCTAAACAACTGCTGCTGGAATAATTGATTGCAGGAAAAGCCAGACTCGGTTTGGTCTAGTTTGGTGATCACTAACTCAACTACCTAATTTTCAGGGAAAACATTTGTCTCCAGTAAATAAAAACAGAATAAACAGTGAGACTTATATGCTGCATTTCAGAGAACTTCAGTCACAGGTCGGATGTGCAAAAGGAGATAGCTGGGGAAATCTGGCCTTGGGTGAGCACAAGTGACAGACAGCAAGAACGATAACAGTAACAACCAATATCAAGTTATTGGTGATATTATTGATAAAGTAACCCATTTAGTTGTCAGATTAAGGTGATAAGCATCATTATTATCCCCATTTTATAGATGATAAAACAGAGGGCCTGAAACTTCACTGATTTGTGCTGAAAGTTACATAACCAGCAGGTGACAAACACTTAGAAGACAGATTCTTCACCCAATCCTGCCCTGCCATGGTTTTCTTACAGGGAAAATGAGAGGGTGCTATCAGATTCCTCTTTGCCAAACTTTTGTCATTTTCTTAACACCTTTGAACTTTTTGGCCAATTCTCATACAATTAATACTACTATGTTTTTAGAACTTTTTGTAAACCAACTTTTTTCGGGGAAAGTTTAAATAAGTCTATTAAAAAGGAAGCATATCAAAATGTAGGTTGAAAACTAGTATCTCTTAGCTAGAAGATAAAAAATAAATATGTGAAAAAGATTACTGAGTCTGAGGCATAGTCCTATTTCTCCATGTTAAAAAGAGAGGTTAGCCAGTGTTATAGATATGTTAGGACCTATTAGATTCCATCCATAATTTTCCTCCTGGATATAATCAGAAGTATTGAAAGAGAGCAGGAAAAGCCTTGCTTATGATTGCACTTGGGGAATCGTTACATTGCCCATTTCTCAAGTCTTTCTCCAATATCATAAAACTGAAACCGCATGGCAGAATGCTGGGGCTCAGAAGCCTAAAGAGCCTTAAGTCAGTGGTGAGCCTTGTTTGGCTCTGATGGGCCCTGGCTCAGGTTATTTGTGTGCTGATCATGCAAAGGGAAATGGTGAGGGCATCTCCTTTACCCAGTCAAGAGGAATCTCCCAGCGGTGCTCCAAGCTCCAAAGCATGCAGGTAGTCTTATGGTAGAAGTCTGTGACTACACATCCAGCATGCCTCTCCTTTCAGGCACATGAAGGGACCACACTTCACCACTCACACTTTGACAAAAGCCATGACCCTTTGACTTGCTTTGGCCAATGAAGCGTGAGGAGAAATGATATAAAATCATTTCCTGGTGGAAGCATTTAAGAGCTAGTGCATGCTCTCTCTTTGACTGCCACGGTGAATGCTGGGACCTCCTGTGGAGACAGCAGAGAGATAAGGTGGTGACGCCTCCATCAGCATGGGTCCCCAAGTGATCACTGTATGCAGCAAGGCCCCACACCATCCTAGCTCTCTACTGATTCACAAGAGCATTCATGTTGTTTTAAGCCACTATAACTTTGCAGTCCTTTGAGGTTAAAGCATAGGCCAGCCTATTCTGACTGATAAAGGGACAGAGCTCTTATACTGACCACCAAGGCTACAGATCCAGGCCCTGATCATCTGGTGAGCTCTTCTCTCAGCTGGAAGTCCCCTCTTTGGCCATTATTTCTGTCTGTTTATTATCAGCAAACTTGGAAATCTTCAGATGCTTCTGGCATCATCTGTAGCCACAGTTCTGGAAACTCTGCAGATAATGCTCTTACCAAGCCTTGGTATCCTGAGCCCCCAGGGCATAGTCCCTGGGTACTCATTCTTTTTTTTAACTTTTTATTTTGCATTGGATTATAGCTGGTTAACAATGTTGTGATGGTTTCAGGTGAACAGTGAAGGGACTCAGCCATACATATATGTGTATTCCTTCTCCCCCACACTCCTCTCTCATCCTGGGCTCTTGTTCTTGACCCTTCACGATAATCAACAATGTTTCTGTAAAATGAGACTGATGTTCCCTGGCTGTGTTAACCTCAGTTAAGTGTGCCCCAGAAGCAAAAGTTCTTGGGCACCAAGGATTTTAGCATTTTGAGATAAAGTTCTTTGGATTCACACATGCAACCTCTTCCCTCAGATGCAAACTCACCAGGCTGGCTGGGTCATTTCTTCCATGCTGTGTTCCATGTCTTCATCCTCTATCAGGGCCTTCCCTCTCAACAGACATGTTATATGTGTCAAACCAGAAAGGTCTTTTCCCCTGAAGTCTCCTCATCAGCTGCAAAGAAACAGTGGGCACTAATGGACGTGAAGGGAGTATCTGAGTGTCTGCACTGGCCCATCCAGGGCACTCTGTATGTGGCGGCCTTTACAGTTTCTATGTACATGGGGTCTAATTTTTCCTCATAGACTGTAGGCTCCCCAAAGGAAAGAAATAGTTCTTGATTATGTCTGCACGTGTCTAGTTATCTATTTCTTCATGACAAGCCTCCTCAAATGAAGTGGTACAAAACAAAAATCATTTTATTATGCTCATGGATTCTGGAGATCATAAATTCAATTGGCACTCTAGGATATCAAGAACACTACTTGCAAGCTAACAAGCTAACATGCCACAGTTTTGAGGGTGCAAGCACAAAATATGAGACTTCTAGACCAGAGACAAATGACTTTATTGCTCACAGCAATAACAGTATTTTGAGTATCAGTATTTTCTCATGTCATTTCCCTGAAACCCAATTCCCACAGGGTGATGGGATTAGAGCAGGTGACACCTGCACACAATGGGTAACATTACAGGAGAGGAGCCCTAAGCTTAGGGAAGCTGGATCATTTATAGTAGGAAGTAATGCCTCACATAAACTCCAGAGGAAGGCATTTTCTTTACAAAATAGGCTGCTATTTGTTTTCCAAGTCTGCAAGAAAATCTGCCCTTTGTTTCAGAGGCAAGTACAAATCTTTCTCCTGTATTAAAAGATGGTCTGGAACAAGGGTAATTTGTGCTTCTCCTTATAAGACATGCAGAAATGCTAGCAATTCAGGGAGAGTTGTCTCCCAATGTGGCAGTGGCTTTTTTTTCTGCACCAAAGTGTCTAGAGCCTCAGCTGGGAAGACTCACATGGCTGGGGGCTGGAATTATGTGGAAGCCTCTTCATGTACATGTCTCATGGCTGAGCAGACTTAAAAACTGTCCTCAGCTGGAACTGTTAGCTGCTATCACCCTCGGTATGGGTTGGGATTCTCACATTATGACAGCTGGATACAGAAAGGGAATATGGTAAGAGGGTATGTGGAAAACAACTGAACGAATAGAACCCAAAGGGAAACTGTGTAGTATTTCCCAACTGGCCTCAAGAGTCATGCAGCTTTGCTTTGCCACCTTCTCTTGGTTATAAGCAAGTCATTAGGGCAGCCCAGATGCAAGAGGAGGGTAATTAACCAAGGTTACATTGGAGAGCAATGAGATGGGATACTGTGGTGATTGTCCTTGGAAAGTAGGCCCATGGAGTGTAGTGCCAACCCAAATGCCATAGTTCATGCTTAGTGTAGTGGAAAGAAACCAGCCTAAATATCTACAGGGCTCTGTTTCAGTTTCCGTTGTACCAATAAACTACCTGGCCATGACCTTGGGCAAATCACTTACCTAACTGAGCCCCTGAGATCCTAGTTCCCTGGGAGAGCACCAGGAGCATAAAAGGAACCTGTCCTTCTTGCTTCACTAGGTTGTTGTGAAAGTCATGTGAAAGTGCTTTGAGGGTCCTGGATGTGCCAGACAAATAAGCAAGGGGTTCTAAGGATTATCTCATATGTGGCTGTCCAGGAGGTACAGTGTCTGCAGATCATCTGCACTGGAGGCTCTCTTGGAGCCTTACTGGATAAGAGGCACAAAGCTTCAAAATAAATAATGTAACCAAAGCCTTTTAATGCTTATAATCAAGTTACCCATGAAGAGGAGGGGTAGCACCTGGCTTTCTTGCCCTCTAAAGGCTGGAGAACAATAAAAGGATTAAACATACTGTGAATTAGCTTCTTGGGTGTTCCTAAGTAGGAGCCTCCTGTACCTAGTCAAAAGAAAATGAAGAGAAAGAGAGAGAGAGAGAATGATAGTGGAGGGAGATGCAAATAGCAGATGGGTAACTTACCCTGAATGATAGAGACCCATATCCCACTGCTGAGTACAGTTGCCACTACAGGAGACTTAGGAATGGGTGCGTGCAACTTCCTGGGCCCTCAATGTCCACACCTTAGGACTGATTGTGGGTAACAGAAGGGGAAATATTTTTAGTTTAGAACATCAAAAAGGCTTTAAGTGTTGCATAGTAAAGTTGTTGAGCATTTACTATGAGTAGAAATTTCATAAATCTGGGAGTTGGGTATTATTATTATAAAAGAAGAAACCAGGGTGCAGAGAAGAGAAGCAGATTGCCCAGACTGCATGGCCTGGAAGGGATAAAAGGACAACTTAAACTGAATACTGTTTGGCTCCAAAGCCCAGCCTTCTCTATCGTTTCCCTTATTTCTTTGCCTCTTAGCAGGGGTAAAAGTAGTAGTGTGTGAGGGTAGAAACTGGAGTAAGAAGAGGTCATCCAAGCTATGCCAGCCGAGGATTTGTTGCCATGAGGCATTCTGTCATGTCCCCAGCATCAGCCTGATACTTTTGCAGAGTAAGAGTCAAAGGATAGGCAGAGGGAAAACTGCCTGGTCAAGTAGGTGAGTAGTTGCTGAATTTTCAAAGCTTGAGGCTGATTCATTCTGGGCAAAGTGTTGCCTCTGGAGCACCTCTGGTCTCAGTTTACTCTTCTTGATGTGTGCCATTCTACTCTTTTTATAGCTTGGTTTAAAGAGTATTAGTTGAGTGCTTGTTATGTGCAAGACACTTGCCTGCCTCTGGGGATGGTATGATGAATATAATTTCCTTGCCTGGACGAGCACTCAATTTAATGGGAGAAACAGATCATTTTTATTCAGACTGATTAATGCTCTTATAGAGGAAAAAGCATAAGAATACATCCAGGCTCACCAGGGGTAGCAAGAGTCAAGGAAGGCTTCTTGGAGAATTTAATGGCTTAGTTGAGTCTTCAAGGACAATAGATGAAAAGCAAGGGCAGCAGGATCAAAGTTATGGTGCATGGACCACTGCCGCTCTACTAGTGTACATTATGGTTTCTTTCCTTTTGTCACTTCAAATGCCTTTAGCTTTAGGTTGTATAATACCCAGCTCAAACAGGCTTAAACAATAGGTGGACAACTAAACAGTTGTAGGATTGAAAGGGGGCCATAGCTACAGAAAGAGTAGAGACTTTTAAAATCTTTAAAGGCCTTAAGAAAAATTTAAATGAAGTCCTCAACTTTTGAGAAAATATAAATTAAGAAAATTGACAAAGAAATGGAAAATCTGTATATACCATGAACTCCTTAAAGAACTAAACCAATAGACATAAATCTCTTTGGCAAAAAGGACGTAACATGGTACAGCTGGAAAGTTTTACAAAACTCACAAGAAACATATAACTCTTATACAAACTGATAATCTTCTAATTGGTGGAGACAAATCTTTTAATTTCCTCCCTAAATTTAGGAAAACATATGATAAAATTTAACAGCCATTAATACTATGAAACCCCTAGCAAACCATACATGAAAGAGAATCTCCTTAACTTCTCAAAAACCAAGGACATCTGTTATACTTGATGGTGAAACATTAGACATATTCACGTGAAGTCAAGCACAAACAAGGAGGCCTATTATTACCTCTCCTAGTCCACATTGTACTGGATGTTCTAGCCAATGCAATAGGACAAGGGGGAAAAATTAAAGATGAATGAAAGAGACAAATTACTGTTGTTTATAGATTAAATAGAAAACAAATGAGCAGAAGATCTAAATAGACATTTCTCCAAAGAAGACATGCAGGTGGTCAATAAGCACACGAAAAGATGCTCATAACAGCTAATTATTAGAGAAGTGCAAATCAAAATTACAGTGAGGTACCACCTCCCACCAGACAGAATGACCATCGTTAAAGGCTACAAATAATAAATATTGGAGAGAGTGTGGAGAAAAGAGAACCTTCTTACACTGTTGGTGGGAATCTAATTGATATAGCCACTATGGAAAACAATATGTAGGTTCCTCAAAAGACTAAAAATAGAGCTGTTATATGATCCAGCAATTCCACTCCTGGTCATATACCCAGACAAAACTATAATATGAAAAGATACATGCACCCCTATGTTCATAACAGCAATATTCACAATAACCAAGACATGGAAAAAGCTTAAATACCCATTGATAGATGACTAAAGAAATGAAGATAAAGAAATACATTCTTTATGAATAGATAAATATATATATATATATATTTAATTCATCCATAAGAAAGAATGAGCTCATTCATAAGATATTACTCATCCACAAGAAAGAATGAACTAATGCCATTTGCAGTAACATGAGTGGACCTGAGATTATCATACTAAGTGAAATAAATCAGAAAGAGGATGAAAAATACCATATAATATCATTTGTATGTGGCATCTAAAATATGACACAAATAATATATCTACAAAAAAGAAACAGACTGACAGACACAGAGGACAGACTTGTGGTTGCCAAGGGAGAGGGAAGTCAGGGAAGAAACGATTAGGAGATTAGTATTAGCAGATACAAACTAGTATATCAGTTCAGTTCACTCACTCAGTCATGCCTGACTCTTTGCAATCCCATGGACTGCAGCAAGCCAGGCATCCCTGTCCATCACCAACTCCCAGAGTTTACTCAAACTCATGTCCATTGAGTTGGATGGTGATGCCATCCAACCATCTCATCCTGCGTCATCCCCTTCTCTTCCTGCCTTCAATCTTTCCCAGCATCAAGGTCTTTTCCAATGAGTCAGCTCTTCACATCAGGTAGCCAAGTTGTTGGAGTTTCAGCTTCAACATCAGTCCTTTCAATGAACACTCAGCACTGATCTCCTTTAGGATGGACTGGTTGGATCTCCTTGCAGTCCAAGGGACTCTCAAGAGTCTTCTCCAACACCGCAGTTGAAAAGCATCAATTCTTTAGCACTCAGCTTTCTTTATAGTCCAACTCTCACATCCACACATGACTACTGGAAAAACCATAGCCTTGATGATCCAGACCATTGTTGGCAAAGTAATGTCTCTACTTTTTAATATGCTGCCTAGGTTGGTCATGGCTTTCCTTCCAAGGAGTAAGCGTCTTTTAATTTCATGGCTGCAATCACCATCTGCAGTGATTCTGGAGCCCCCCAAAATAAAGTCTGACACTGTTTCCACTGTTTCCCTATCTATTTCCCATGAAGTGATGGGACCAGACGTCATGATCTTAATTTTCTGAATATTGAGTTTTAAACCAACTTTTTTACTCTCCTCTTTCACTTTTATCAAGAGGGTCTTTAGTTCTTCTTCGCCACTGCAGGGTGGTGTCATCTGCATATCTAAGCTTATTGATATTTCTCCCAGCAATCTCGATTCCACCTTGTGCTTCATCCAGCCCAGCATTTCTCATGATGTACTCTGCATATAAGCAGGGTGACAATATACAGCCTTGACGCATTCCTTTTCCTATTTGGAACCAGTCTGTTGGTCCATGTCCAGTTCTAACTGTTGCTTCCTGACCTGCATACAGATTTCTCAAGAGGCAGGTCAGGTGGTCTGGTATTCCCATCTCTTTCAGAATTTTCCACAGTTTGTTGTGATTCACACAGTCAAAGGCTTTGGCATAGTTAATAAAGCAGAAATAGATGTTTTTCTGGAACTCTCTTGCTTTTTCCACGATCCAGCAGATGTTGGCAATTTGATCTCTGGTTCCTCTGCCTTTTCTAAAACCAGCTTGAACATCTGGAAGTTCATGGTTCACATATTGCTGAAGCGTGGCTTGGAGAATTTTGAACATTACTTTACTAGCATGTGAGATGAGTGTAATTGCGCGGTAATTTGAGCATTCTTTGGCATTGCCTTTCTTTGGGATTGGAATGAAAACTGACCTTTTCCAGTCCTGTGGCCACTGCTGAGTTTTCCAAATTTGCTGGCATATTGAGTGCAGCACTTTCACAGCATCATCTTTCAGGATTTGAAATAGCTCAATTGGAATTCCATCACCCCCACTAGCTTTGTTCATAATGATGCTTTCTAAGGCCCACTTGACTTCACATTCCAGGATGTCTGGCTCTAGGTGAGTGATCACACCACTGTGATTATCTGGGTCATGAAGATCTTTTTTGTACAGTTCTTCTGTGTATTCTTGCCACCTCTTCTTAATATCTTCAGCTTCTGTTAGGTCCAGACCATTTCTGTCCTTTATCGAGCCCATCTTTGCATGAAATGTTCCCTTGGTATCTCTAATTATCTTGAAGAGTTCTCTAGTCTTCCCCATTCTATTGTTTTCCCTATTTCTTTGCACTGATCACTGAGGAAGGCTTTCTTATCTCTCCTTGCTATTCTTTGGAACTCTGCATTCAAATGTGTATATGTTTCCTTTTCTCCTTTACTTTTTGCTTCTCTTCTTTTCACAGTTATTTCCTCCCCAGACAGCCATTTTGCTCTTTTGCATTTCTTTTCCATGGGGATGGTCTTGATCCCTGTCTCCTATACAATGTCATGAACCTCCATCCATAGTTCATCAGGCACTCTGTCTATCAGATCTAGTCCCTTAAATCTACTTCTTACTTCCACTGTATAATCATAAGGGATTTGATTTAGGTCATACTTGAATGGTCTAGTGGCTTTCCCTACTTTCTTTAGTTTAAGTCTGAATTTGGCAATAAGGAGTTCATGATCTGAGCCACAGTCAGCTCCCTGTCTTGTTTTTACTGACTGTATAGAGCTTCTCCATATAGGATGTATTATAGCAACCAAAAATGTATTATAGCAACAAAATTATAATGTGGCCAGAAGTAAATCTAACAAAAGTGATGAAAGTCTTCTATAAAGAAACTATAAACTAGTATACAGGATGGACAAACAACAAGATCTCACTGTATAGCAGAGGGAACTATATTCAATATCCTGTGATAAACCATAATGGAAAGGAATATGCGGAGAATCTGTACCTTAGTCATTCTGCTATATAGCCAAAATTAACACAACATTGTAAATCAACTATACTTCAATAAGATTATTAAAAAAGGGTTGCAAATAAACTATTTGAACTAAGCTGTTAACAAAACCACTTGATATAAGATCGACATAAACAACAATATCCCAGTGTACTTAAAACAACAAATTAGAAAATATACTCAAAAATGTATTATAGCAACAAAATTATAATGCGGCCAGAAGTAAACCTAACAAAAGATATGAAAATCTTCTATAAAGAAAATATAAAACATTATTGGATGACATGAAGAATAGCTCAGATAAATGAAACAATATGCCATCTCTACAGACAAGAAGAATCAGTATCATAAAAATGTAAAATTTCCCTCATGTTAATGTATTACTTCAATTAAATTCCAAGCAAAACACCCAGTATATGTATTTTTGCCATAACCTGCCAGTAGAATCTGAAAGTATTAAAAATAAAAGCCTTGAATATTCAGGCATTTTTGAAGATGAAGAAAGCATAGGAATTTTGTTAAAAGAGATATCAAGGCTTATTATAAAACTATCATAATTAATAGTGTGTGGTATTTGTATAGATTATCCTAGCAAGCCATAAACAGGCACCCACAAGTCCCTGTAAACTTTGTCTGTAAAAGATGTAGCATTATGAATCACTGGAGAAAAGATATTCTATTCAGTGAATATTGCTGGGCCAGTTAGTTAGTCATACAAAAAGAAATTGGATCTTTACCTCAGATAATACACAAAAATTAATTCTAGGTAAATTAAAGAACTAAATGCAAATAGTGAAACATTTAGGAAAAAAATGAAGAAAAAATTTAACAGTTATAGAAAAGAATTTCTTAAAATACAATAAGCTAAAACTATTTTTTAAAGTTTGATAAATTTCACTATTAAGATATTTCTGTATGGAGAAATATACCATAAATATAACTAACAGATATTATATTTTTAAAGGGAAATAGTAATGAGAAATGATACTTGTTGGTATACAACCTTCAGAAGATTAGTATATAAATCATATTAAAAACTTCTAAAAGTAATAATTGCAAGACAAACAACTCAGTAGAAAAATAGGCAAAGAATATTAATTTCCTTTAGTGTCCTTTTTCCCTATTCCATTTAATAACAGGACTTCTGGAGTTTAGATATACAATTGACGGTGCTGAGGACTATATTTTCTAGCTTCCTTGTAGCTAAGTATGTCCAGATGACTAAATCTTGGCCAGTCATGTTAATGGAAGCAATGTGTCCATTCTAGTCTTATGTTTTGAGAAGGCCATTGTTTGCCAGCAACTTCTGCCCCATTTCTGTTTCTCAGGGGCTGGAATGCAGACTTAGTTGAAGTCTATGAGTCATCTGGTGGACTAAGACCAAACCCTAGAGAATGGCATGGTAACAAAGTTAAGGAATCTGGATTCCTGGGTTACTTCCTAGGGCAGAATTGCCTACCTATCCTGATCTGCTCACCCATTCCTGCCTTATTATGCAAGAGAACAATGAATTTCTTTGATATTTGAGTGCCTGAATTTGGAGATCTTTGTTATACCAGTTTTACTTATATCCCAACTAATGTAGATAGGAGTAGGAAATTGAATGATAACACAAATATGTATATTAAATATAATAGGAGATTGAAATAAATAACATAAAAATACATATTGTGTTGTTCAGTCACCAGTCATGTCTATTTGTAACTCCATGAACTGCAGCACGCCAGGCCTCCATGCCCCTCACTATCTCCCAGAGTTTGCACAAGTTCATGTTCATTGCATCAGTGATGCCATCCAGCCATCTCATCCTCTGACACCTTCTTCTCCTTCTGCCCTCAGTCTTTCCCAGCAGTAGGAACTTTTCCAATGAGTCAGCTGTTTGCATCAGATGGCCAAAATACTGGAGCTTCAGGTTCAGCATCAGTCCGTCCAGTGAATATTTAGGGTTGATCTCCCTTAAAGATTGATTATTTTGATCTCCTTGCTATCCAAGGGGCTTTCAGGAGTCTTCTCCAGCACCACAGTTCGAAGGCATCGATTCTTTGGCGTTATGCCTTCTTTATGGTCCAGCTCTCACAACTGTATGTGACCACTGGAAAGACCATAGCCTTGACTATACGGCCCTTTGTTGGCAGAGTAATATCTCCATTTTTCAACACACTGTCTCGGTTTGTCATTGCTTTCCTGCTAAGAAGCAAATTGTCTTCTAATTTCATGGCTGCAGTCACCATCCACAGTGATTTTGGAGCCCAGGAAGAGGAAATCTGTCACTACTTCACCTTTCCCCCTTCTATTTGCCATGCAGTAATGGGGCTGGATGCCATGATCTTGGTTTTTTTGATATTTAGTCTTAAGCTGGCTCTTTTACTCTCCTTCACCCTCATTAAGAGGTTTTTTTGTTCCTCTTCGCCTTCTGCCATTAGAGTGGTATCATCCACATATCTGAGGTTGTTGCTACTGCTGCTAAGTCGCTTCAGTCATGTCTGACTCTGTGCAACCCCATAGATGGCAGCCCACCAGGCTCCCCTGTCCCTGGGATTCTCCAGGCAAGAACACTGGAGTGGGTTGCTATTTCCTTCTCCAATGCATGAAAGTGAAAAGTGAAAGTGAAGTTTCTCAGTCATGTCTAACCCTCAGCGACCCCATGGACTGCAGCCTTCCAGGCTCCTCCATCCATGTGATTTTCCAGGCAAGAGTATTGGAGTGGGGTGCCATTGCCTTCTCTGTGAGGTTGTTGATACCTATACATATACATATTATTATTTTATATTATATATAATAATATATTATATTTATATTACTATATATTATATTATATATTTGTGTTAAGGACACAACTGAGCAACTTCACTTTCATTATTTAAATAAATATTTATTTTTTAAAACATCCTAAAATAGAGTACTACTGTTGGGAAAAAACGTGAAAAAGGATATTAATGTTAAACATCCACCCAAATCCACATGTTGAAATCCTAAGCTCCAGTGCCTCAAAACGCAACCTTGTTTGAAAATAAAGTCATGGCAGAAGTGATTGGTTAAGTTAAAATGAGGTCTATTTAGGGTGGGCCCTAATCGAATATGACTGTTGTCTAATTTCCCTATTAGTCACTTGGCTGGTGTCTAGTGGAAAATTTAGACACAAACATAAAGATGAACAGAGGGAGATGATGTGTAGAGACACAGTCGCCTATAAGCCAAGGAGAAGACCTGGGACAGATGCTCCCTCACAGCCCTCAGAAAGAACCAACTTTGCAACATCTTCATTTTGGAATTCCAGCTTCCAGAATTGTGAGACAATCAATTCCTGTTGTTTAAGCCACCCAGTTTATAGTGCTCACTTATGGCAGCCCTAGCACACTAATCCACCTGGGTGTGTTCAGCTTCTAAGTTGTGTCCAACTCTTTATGACCCTGTAGACTATAGCTTGCCAGGCTCCTCTGTCTGTGGGATTCTCCAGGCAAAGATACTGAGGTGGGTAGCCATTTCCTACTCCATAGGATCTTCCTGAACCAGGGATTGAATCCATGTCTCTTGTGTCTCCTGCACTGCAAGGGGATTCTTTACCTGCTGAACCCCTGGGGAAGTCCAAACTAATCTACCTGTGACTCAACGATTCCTTGTATAGGTGTATGTCTACAGAAACTCTCACAAGAGTGCACCAGAAGTTACACAGAAGGATGAAGCATGGCAATAATGAAATATTGTATATTCATCAAGAAGAAAATAAATATTATACATAAATTATATTAACACAGTGGAAAACTCTACCACAGAACAATGATGAACTAGTAGTCTCTCAATAGGGATTAAAATACGTAAAAATTTTAAAGTTCACATCCAAAAATATTTTTAAATAAAATTTTAAAACAAAATAAAATACAAGCTGAGAAAAAGTATTTGTGAAATAAGACAGCAAATGGATTTTTATTCTTTTTGCTATGAAGAGTTCTTATAAACAATGACAAAAACGTAAATACTTCCATACAAAAGGACAAGACACAGCAGCACTTCGAAGAAAAATGTAAATAACAAATAAATGTAGGAAAAAATATTCATTATCACTAAGAACAAACAAATACAATCTTACATCAGGAGAAACCAAAAAGATTTAAAATCTTAACTTTGCAAAGATTAGTAGCACACCAAACTCCTCTGTGCATGAAATTTTGCAGGTAAGAATAGTGGAGTGGGTTCCCATTTCCTTCTCCAGGAGACCCTCCCAGTCTAAGGATTGAACCCACAGCTCCTGCTGTGTCTCCTGCATTGCAGGTGGATTCTTTACCACTAGGCCACCAGGAAAGCCCATTCCCAAGTGACTCAGTGGTAAAGAATTTGTCTGCCAACACAGGAGACGTAGGTTAGTATCTGAGTATGAAAAGTTGAGATATTAATCAATGCCAGTGATTAATAATCTTATTTGAAGGACAGTTTTGCAGTATTAAAAACAACTAAAATATGGAAACCTTTTTGTCCTCCAATATTAATATATCTTAAAATAATAAGAAAGTAACTCAAAGATGTAATCAACCTTGTTCATAATTACCATGAAGTTGTCAACAGACTGGTTTCAAATAGGAAAAGGAGTGCGTCAAGGCTGTATATTGTCACTCTGCTTATTTAACTTATATGCAGGGTACATCATGAGAAATGCTGGACTGGAAGAAACGCAAGCTGGAATCAAGATTTCCGGGAGAAATATCAATCACCTCAGATATGCAGATGACACCACCCTTATGGCAGAAAGTGAAGAGGAGCTAAAAAGCCTCTTGATAAAAGTGAAAGAGGAGAGTGAAAAAGTTGCCTTAAAGCTCAACATTCAGAAAATGAAGATCATGGCATCTGGTCCCATCACTTCATGGGAAATAGATGGGGAAAGAGTAGAAACAGTGTCAGACTTTATTTTGGGGGGCTCCAAAATCACTGCAGATGGTGATTGCACCCAGGAAATTAAAAGATGCTTACTCCTTGGAAGAAAAGTTATGACCAACCTAGATAGCGTATTCAAAAGCAGAGATATTACTTTGCTGACAAAGGTCTGTCTAGTCAAGGCTATGGTTTTTCCTGTGGTCATATATGGATGTGAGAGTTGGACTGTGAAGAAGGCTGAGCATGGAAGAATTGATGCTTTTGAACTGTGGTGTTGGAGAAGACTCTTGAGAGTCCCTTGGACTGCAAGGAGATCCAACCAGTCCATTCTGAAAGAGATCAACCCTGGGATTTCTTTGGAAGGAATGATGCAAAAGCTGAAACTCCAGTACTTTGGCCACCTTATGCTAAGAGCTGACTCATTGAAAAAGACTCTGATGCTGGGAGAGATTAGGGGCAGGAGGAGAAGGGGATGACAGAGGATGAGATGGCTGGATGGCATGACTGACTCGATGGATGTGAGTCTGAGTGAACTCCAGGAATTGGTGATGGACAGGAAGGCCTGGCATGCTGCGATTCATGGGGTCTCAAAGAGTCTGACACGACTGAGCGACTGAACTAAACTGAACTGAACTGTCAATGCAGATTAATCAGAAACAGCTTTTAAATGGTAGTATATTTTTAAAAAATTTTTAATTGAAAGAAATTGCTTAATAGAATTTTGTCGTTTTCTGTCGTACATCACCAAGAATCAGCCATGGAGACACCCATGTCCCCTCCCTCCTGAATCTCCCTCCCATATCCCTCTCCATCCCACCCTTCAGTCTGTTACAGAGTCTCTGTTTGAGTTTCCTGAGTCATACAGCAAATTCCCACTGGCTATCTCTTTTATATATGGTATTATAAGTTTCCATGTTACTCTCTCCGTATGTCTCCCCTTCCCCCTCTTCCCCTCACACCATGTTCATAGGTCTGTTCTCTATGTCAGTTTCTCCACTGCTGCCCTGAAAATAAATTCATCAGTGCCATCGTTTTAGATCCCATATATATGTGTCAGTATATGATATTTATATTTCTCTTTCTGACTTACTTCACTCTATATAATAGGCTCTAGTTTCGTCCGCCTCATTAGAACTGATTCAAATGTGTTTCTTTTTACAGCTGAGTAGTATTTCATTGTATATATGTACCACAGCTTCTTTATCCATTTATCCGTTGATGGACATCGAGGTTGCTTCCATATTCTAGCTATTGTAAATAGCGCTGCAATGAACAATGGGGTACATGTGTCCTTTTCAATTTTGGTTTCCTCAGGGTATATGCCAAGGAGTGGGATTGCTGGATCATATGATGGTTTTATTCCTAACTTGTTAAGGAATCTCCATACTGTTTTCCATAGTGGCTATATCAGTTTACATTCCCACCAGCAATGCAAGATGTTCCCTTTTCTCCACACCCTCTCCAGCATTTATTGTTTGTAGACTTTTTGATGATGGCCATTCTGATTGGTATGAAGTGGTATCTCATTGTACTTTTGATTTGCCTTTCTCTAACAATGAGTGATGTTGAGCATCTTTTCATGTGCTTCTTAGCCATCTGTATGTCTTCTTTAGAGAAATGTCTCCTCAGGTCCCCTTCTCATGGTTAGTATATTTTTAATCTAAATAAATACTGATGCATCCTTAAACTATCTAGTATTGCTATTTATCGCTTCCAATATATTTTTTTCTATTTTTTTAAAGGCAGTAATCAGTTTATAGGGTAGGGTCTTCACTGGAGGATGAGGAACTCTAGGGTGAGAAACATAACAGCCTGGCTTAGCACAATGATGGGGGCACCTGTGTCCTCCAGACAAGGAGGTGGGTGGGGGACCACCCTTCAGTCAGTTGCAGAGGGAGAAATACTCCCCTGGTTTGACAGAGGGGTCCTTCTACCTGGCAGATGTGCTCTGCATGGAGAAAGGACTGGAGTGAACCAATTTAGTTGGGGCTAAAATGTTGATTTTTACTTTTTTCAGTATATTTGAAGCATTTCAAAATTGAAAGAGCTTTAAAGGTGCTATAACAGAAAGGCTCCAATTTTAAATAACAACTCAAAACTTCAAAAGCTGGTAATAAACTTTATAAGCTAAGTGTAAGATCTCTATGAAGAAAGCCAGAACACCTAGCAAGAAGCTTAAAAGAAGATGGGCAAAATGAAATCTGAGGCTGAAGCCTGACATATAAAATAGTTGCTAATATTTGTTGAGCAAACAGATAACAGACTCCGTTTATCAGGCACGAATTTATGCCAGACACCCCGCAAAGTGCTTCAAGCACATTGTCCCAGTTAATCCTCTAATGATCCAGCAAAGCATGGATTACCAGAATCCCTGTTTTACATAAGAGGACACCATGGAAGACTGAGGTTCTCTGTTTAAAATCAGAGAACCAGGAAGTCCTGGTTTATAGCTCAGGAATGCCTGGCTCCAGAACTAGGATCTTCACCCCACTGTAAAACCTGTCTCATTTAAGTGGGGTGGAGTCCTGCCTCTTGACACCCTCATACTCCCTAGAAATAAGGAACTATATCTGCTAAGATAGGAAAACAGTACAGCTCTGTAAAAACTTGGTTGATTCAATGTTTCTTGTATTCTGTTCTGCTTCATCTAATTTTTTTATTTTGAATTGCAGCCAGTGTCTTTGGTGCTAACCAGTGTAGGGGTGGCAGAAAGAAACAGGTGAAAGGATCTCAAAGGAAAGATGAGACAGCAGTAAAGGGAGGGTGCTCCATCCTCCTATAGGGACTGCTTCTGGGGCTAATCCTTGCAGGCGTTGTGGTTCAGTTTTGTTTGTTTGTTTGTTTGTTTTACTTTATTTTGCTTTACAATACTGTATTGGTTTTGCCATACATTGACATGAATCAGCCACGGGTGTACATGAGTTCCCAATCCTGAACCCCCCTCCCACCTCCCACCTCATATCATCTCTCTGGATCATCCCCGTGCAGCAGCCCCAAGCATCCTGTATCCTGTATCAAACATAGACTGGAAATTCATTTCTTACCTGATAGTATACAGGTTTCAATGCCATTCTCCCAAATCATCCCACCGTCTCTGTCTCCCACAGAGGCTAAAAGTCCGTTCTATACATCTGTGTCTCTTTTGCTGTCTTGCATAGAGGGTTATCATTATCATCTTTCTAAATTCCATATATATGTGTTAGTATACTCTATTGGTGTTTTTCTTTCTGGTGTGGTTCAGTTTTGTAAGTGATTTCCTGCCCCCTAAAGAGGATATTCTCAGCACTCTGGAATCCAACTCTCTGAGATTCAAGTCTCATTTCTTCTTCTTGGTAGATGTATGAACTCAGGAAAGTTATTTGGCATCTCTGGACCTCAGTTTCTTTATCCTCATAAAAGACTTGTCAGGGCTAAATGAGGTATTGCATGAATAGTGTATGATTCAGAATTTAGCATATAATAAACCCAAATTATGTCTTACTCATCATCATCATTGTCATCATGGTCACATCACCATCATTCTCTGAACCTAGCAGCCACCCCAAGAACCTCAGCTCCTAAGACTTCCTACTGCTCTGAACACATAGCCTCAACTTAACTGAGTTCCCCTCAGCATGTGGTACAAAAGACCAGGGCCCTGGGAAATGCCCACTCCATCAGGTTCTTGCTCCCAAGCCCAGGGCTGAGAATTGTTTGTAGAAGGCTGAATGAGAGACTGATGACTCAAGATAAGATAGGCAATCAGCTTGGACTCACCACTGCAGACTTCTGGCCTACTTGTAAAATGAGTCTTGTCATTTATTTGACAGTCCCCAGGATTTCACACAAGGGGAGGGACAAATAAAGTCAAGCCCCCAGTGGAATGCTGCTGATAGCCTCAAGTGAGGAGTTGGGTGTTCTGGGGGCCCCCAAGCTTGGGCAGCCCCTCAGTTTCCTAGCCATCTCGAAGCCCACCATTCATTTCAGCCAGTGTTTATAGAGTACCAACCATGAGAAGCAGGTCCAGGTGGTTTTCCTCTTTAAAGACCAGCGAAATATTTGCACTTCAAATGTATTTAATGTGGTTTCAAAAATTTAACTCAGAGCAGAAGTATCCCATCGGTATACCTCCAGCCACCAGCTGCCCTTTAGTCATCTGGTCCTTAAGTGGTTGGGAACACAGGCTTGGCCAGCAAAGATCTAAGTTCAGAGGCTGACTCAGCAGCTCTGAGCCCATTTTCTCCTCATTCTGCTACTAGTTTTGCAGGCTTGCGATGGTTAAATGAGATTGTGCATAAAGCATCCAGGAATGCATGCACCTCATTAAATTAATCCTAAAGAAAATAACTGGCAAAGCAGAGGATCCTCCAGCCACTTTATCTTCTTTATATAGAGTGTTTTTATGTATTAGGTCTCCTTAGAATTCAGATACCACAGTCAGGGGAGGGAGGCCCCGTCCAGTCACGGCATATGGCAGGCCTGCCACGCCAGCGTATGGCCTGGGCCTTTGCAGGCTGCCTTATCTGTGAATGTCTTCCCCACCCACTTATGCTGCAGGTGTGGTTCATTTCATTTGGTATTCTCAGCACCTAAAACTAGGACCTGGCATTATGTGGTCACCTCGGTCTATATCTGCTGAAGGAGAGGTCAAAGAATGAGTGAAAGAAAACAGAAAACAGTGAGGAGGAAAAAAGGTATCCTATTGTTCAACTGCAGCTTGATGCTTGTTCTTCAAGATCCAGATCATCTTCTCTTTTTAACTTTCCTGGCTCCCTCATCTTTTCCCTTTCTTCCCACCATGCCCCCCATGTCTCTCCTCTCCCTCACTCCCATCTCTCCTTTTCCCATGGTAGAATGGATATCTCTTGGTCTCCTTCCTCTTAGAAAATCTACAGAGGGACTGTAAACGAGATGGAATGCACTGACATGGTTAACACAGCGGGGGTAAATGCAGTGCCCCCCAATCCCTGAGCCATTGCCAACGGGATCCGCTTGACTATGGAATGGCTGGCTCTTCCTCAGGCCAAAGAAGCAGAGTAGCAGAGTGGGACAAAAGAACATGCATCTGGATGCAAGCCTAGAAACAAAGGGTAGAGTCAACTCACAGAGCGCACTTCAGAAAGTTTAAAGGGAGAGAGAGAAGAGGTATTACTATGGAGGCCCTGCTGTGACCACCCAGCGAGGCAGAGAGCATGAACAGCATTTTTGTCCAATAAATCGGTGCTTCTCAATGCTGTGTGCACAGGTGTTAGCCGGAGATTTTGTCAAAATTCAGATTCTGCTTTGGTAGATCTAGGGTTGGGCCTGAGATGCTGTACTTCTAACAAGCTCCCAAGTAATGCTAGTGCTCCTGGTCCAGGAATCAAACTTTGAGTACCAAAAGTTTAATGCAAAAAGCCCTAAAAAGTTTTCCTGGCATGTTCTCTCTCATCTTTTTAAAGATGTAACAGGCCACCCAACAGAAATTGAAAGGCTTTGAACAGCCTGGTATCCAAAGGGATTCTCTGGTCTCTCCCCGACCCTCTCTTCTTACAGCCTTTGCCTGGACACTCCCCAACATAGGGCAGCCTCCTCCAGGCAGCCTAGGCTGAAGGGGGATTAGGAATTCCAAGAGCTCAATTTTAAACCTCTAGCTTGATCCCCAGAACCACATATAGCTCCCGCAGCATAGATGAGGGCAGCCATAAAACGTCATCCTCAGGCTTCCTTCAAAGAACGCTTAAGCCATATGGAATTTAATTTCACTGTCTATTCTCCCTTCTAGATAGGTGATTTAAGAGCATGTTTGGAGATACTTCTGCCTCTTTTTGCCCTCCTTTACCCCAACACACACTACCGTAGACACTGAGCACTTGAGGAAATGATTATATCCTTATTCTCAAAGTTTTTAACATAGTAGGTACTTGGTAAATGTTTGTTGAACTAATTAACAAAAGTCTTGACTTTTTTTCACTACTTGAGCTAATCAAATTAGATTTTCTTAAGGCAGTCAAATTTCTTTTGCATGACAGCACAGGTTTTGTGAGCTTCAGTGGTTTTACTGAAGATAACTGGCAAGGAGAAGAAAAGAAACAAAAACCGTGGTTCCTGGAACAAACTGTAATACTAGTTGCTCACAGTGTGAGGTGAACAGGATTGGATTAGCCTATTTAAAAGATCGCAGAATTCAGAACTAGAAGATATCTTAGACATTGCCTAATCCTCAAATGACAAATTTCTGACAGGAAACAAGTCATTTCTCTCCATTCCTGTGCATGTGGCAGACATCACTAATCAATCATGGTACTTTCCCTGATAAATGTAGATGCGACTTCAGAAACCTAAGGGTTTTTTGTTGTTGTTGTTATTATTCGTTTAAACCTAGGGGTTAAATGTAATACTGGGTTTCTTCACCTGTCCACTGGTGAACCCTTATGCTTCTTAGCATATCCATCTGAGCACCTGCTCTGTAGTTCTCTTATAAAACTGTACCCCCAGTGTCTCTTTGCCTTCACAAATCATGACTCAGGCTGAACTGTCTTGAGTTCAAGGTAAGAGAGGCAGTACACATATGCATGAGAGAGGCTCACACTTCATTGTGCAGAGTATCATGAGGCCTGGGATTGCATCTTGCTCATTCATTCATTATTGATGAAATATTTATAAGACCAGGCACTGGTTTGACCTGTGTTCACCTCTGTATCATAAGTGCCTAAAATATGTGTTTATTCTTGCATAAATGATGGATGGATAGAAGAATAAATGCTTGAATAGTTACCTCTCATAGAATGAAGCCTGGTAGTCCTTAGCAAGGACACTCTTCTTCTACCTCTTGCTAAGGCTCAGAAAGATCATTTTCTTTCTTAATTAATTAATTTATTTATTTTGATTGGAGGCTAATTACTTTATAATATTATAGTGGTTTTTGCCATACACTGACATGAATCAACCATGGGTGTACATGTGTCCCCCATCCTGAAACCCCCTCCCACCTCCTTCCCCATCCCATCCTCTGGGTTGTTCCAGTGCACTCGCTTTGAGTGCCCTGTTTCATGTATGGGACTGGTCATCTATTTCACATATGGTAATCATTTCATGGGAAATAGATGGGGAAAGAGTAGAAACAGTGTCAGACTTTATTTTGGGGGGCTCCAAAATCACTGCAGATGGTGATTGCACCCAGGAAATTAAAAGACACTTACTCTTTGGAAGAAAAGTTATGACCAACCTAGATAGCATATTCAAAAGGAGAGACATTACTTTGCTGACAAAGGTCTGTCTAGTCAAGGCTATGGTTTTTCCTGTGGTCATGTATGGATGTGAGAGTTGGACTGTGAAGAAGGCTGAGTGCCAAAGAATTGATGCTTTTGAACTGTGGTGTTGGAGAAGACTCGAGAGTCCCTTGGACTGCAAGGAGGTCCAACCAGTCCATTCTGAAGGAGATCAGCCCTGGGATTTCTTTGGAAGGAATGATGCTAAAGCTGAAACTCCAGTACTTTGGCCACCTCATGCGAAGAGTTGACTCTTTGGAAAAGACTTTGATGCTGGGAGGGACTGGGGACAACAGAGGATGAGATGGCTGGATGGCATCACTGACTCGATGGACGTGAGTCTGAGTGAACTCTAGGAGTTGGTGATGGACAGGGAGGCCTGGCGTGCAGCGATTCATGGAGTCGCAAAGAGTCTGACACGACTGAGCGACTGAACTGAACTGAACTGAACTGAATATACATGTTTCAGTGTTATTCTCTCAAGTCATCCCACCCTCGCCTTCTTCCACAGAGTCTAAAGTCCATTCTATATATCTGTGTCTCGTCTTGCTGCCTCACATATAGGGTCATCGTTCCTATCTTTCTAAATTCCATATATATCAGTTAATGTACTGTATTGGTGTTTTTCTTTCTGGCTTACTTCACTCTGTGTAATAGGTTCCAGTTTCATCCACCTCATTAGAACTGATCCAAATGCATTCTTTTTAATAGCTGAGTAATATTCCGCTGTGTATATGTACCACAGCTTTCTTATCCATTTATCTGCTGATGGACATCTAGGTTGCTTCCATGTCTTAGCTATTATAAACAGTGCTGTGATGAACATTGGGGTACACGTGTCTCTTTCACATCTGGTTTCCTTGGTGTTTATGCCCAGCAGCGGGATTGCTAGGTCATATGGCAGTTCTATTTCCAGTTTTTTAAGGAATCTCCACACTGTTCTCCATAGTGGCTGTACTAGTTTGCATTCCCACCAACAGTATAAAAGGGTTCCCTTTTCTCCACACCCTCTCCAGCATTTATTGTTTGTAGACTTTTGGATCGCAGCCATTCTTTTTTTATACTGAGCACACTCTACACACAGCCTCACATGCAAGGAGTCCCCAAGGGCAGCACTCACTTGGTCGGGAGGCACTTCTAAATGTGTTGTAATCTGTGCCTACTAGACTCCATTCAGTCAACTAGATTGTTTCTGTAGATGGAACTGGTCTAGGTTCTGTCCTTTACTATTTATGTAAAATGCTATCTTAGATCTTCTACATAAACATCTTGTTTAATCTCAGGCACAGTTGGACAAGGCAGTTATCATGAGTCTATTTTATAGTGGAGGAAATGGAGGCTCAGAAAGGTCATTTGATTTGCTCAGGCTGACAGAGTTGCAGAGCAGACTGTGAGCTCTGTCTGCCTGACTCACAAGTCTGAGCTTTTGCAAAGGGGGCTATGGCTAGCTGGTGTCACAGAACTCATGGAAAACCAGCCAGTTGTACCAAGAAGGCAAGGATTTCTGCATTTGTGATCATCTGCTTACATAAAGAGTAATTCTCCCCACAGCTGGTGAGGAGGGGCCTGGCCTTTGCTGCCCGTGTTTGTCCATTGTTGCTGGATGTCTCTAAGTCCTCCAGAGCGGAAAGGCTAGGCTGGTCAATCCTGCATAAAGGGACGGTAGAGGGAGGCGCTCCTTTCAGGTATTACCCAATTAAGGATTTACTGAGGATAAAAAAAGAGCAAGAGCAGGTCTGTGCCCCATCTTTACCCGCCTGCCCCACCCCAGCCGTCAGTGCCAGAGGCAGCAGCTGCAGTCTGGGAATGACCCAGGCACTGCTTGTCACCTCACAGCCCTGGAACACCCCCCAGGCCTTGGCTGCCTGGACTCTCAGCTAAAGCTTGGGGGCACTGGGAAAGCCCCACTTTGTGTAATTGTTTAATTATCATGTCAATGTAGATTCATTAGTATGGCAGCTGTCATTGCAAATAGGGGAGGTGGGGGCTCCCAGAGCCCCTAGGGTCAACCTAATTGATGTAGTGAACAGAATACTGTATTTACTCAACAATGGTTTGGGTTTCCCTTCTGACCTGGGAAGGGCATCAGTGCTTACCGGGAATCAATAGCAGCTGAATTTTCATCCACAGAGATGGGACTCTCTCTCTCATATGCATGGGCTTATCCCCTCCAGGCTCTTCCTGAGGATAGACAGGCATCCCCACTGCATTGAGAGGCTGCAGTCTTTCACTTCTCCCAGGTCAGAAGAGATGTGGGTGTGAGTGGTAGAATTACATTCCTCCCTTAACAGAAGTGTTGACTAGGTTCTATTTAATTTTGATTTCCACAAAGATCTGACTAGGTCACATTTACCTCTGCAGCCCTCCCAGCTAGTTCATGGTATAGAACAGCCTAATGTTTAAAAAGTGTTTGTAGAATGAGTAATAACTTGCTTTTATTGAATACTGACTGTGATAGGCACTGCCCCAAGATTTTACAGTTAATATAGCAGGCTTCCTAGGTAGCTCAGCAGTGAAGAATCCACCTGCCAACACAATAGATGTGGGTTTGATCCCTGGGTCGAGAAGATCCCCTGAAAGAGGAAATGGCAACTCACTTCCGTGTTCTTGCCTGGAAAATCCCATGGACAGAGGTGCCAGGCAGGCTACATTCCATGGGCTCTCAAAGAGTCAGACATGACTTAGCGACTAAACAATAACAACAACAAATCAACTTATAATTCTCCCAGTAACCCTCTGGGAAGCACTGTTCTTGCTATTTATTGCTGTGTAACTATTACAACTTCCTGTAGTGGCTGAAAACAACAATTTGTTGCTATTATATCTCATGAGTCCATGAACCAGGTATTTGGACAAGGTACAGAAGGGAAGACTTACCTCTGCTCCATAATGTCGAGGCTTCAGGGTAACTCCAAGTCTTGGGGGTATTACAGCTAGAGGCTGTCTGAGTCTCTCTCTCTCTCCCCCAAATCCACAGCATCTTTAAGTGGCTAGCCTGGGCTTCCTCACAGCACAGCAGCCTCTTCTGTGGCAGTTTGGGCTGCATGAGGCCAAAGCAGAACCTGACAATCCTCTTAAAGACTAAGCTTGGGGGATTTCCCTGGTGGTCCAGTGGTTAAGAATCCACCTTACAAGGCAGGAGACACAGGTTCAATCCCTGGCCAGGGAACTAAGATCCCACTAAGCATGTACACCACAGCAACTGAGCCTATATAGCTAGAAAGTATGTGCACCATAGTGAAAGACCCCTATGTGACACAACAAAGACCTGCGTGCCACAACTGGGCTGAAGCAGCCAAATAAATAAGTAAATAAAGAGCCTGGAACTGGCATATGACACTTCACTAGACCTTATTGGTCAAAATAATCACAAGCCTGCCCAGATTCAAGAAGAGGAGAAATAGGTGGCAGCTCTTGAGTAGAAAAGTATCAAAGACTTTGCAGCCATCTCCAATGTACCATAGAGACTATGATTATTTCCAAATACAAATGAGGAAACCAAGACCTAGGGAGGAGAGACTGGCAGCCAGTAAGTGGGGGCACTATGGGCTGGATGCAGGAAGTCCAACTCTGGAGCTGTTAATTGCTGCAGACCTGCTTTGTAACCTCAGGTTACTCACTCCCTTCCTCAGGCCTTGGCTCCATATAAAATAAGGGAGTTTGGCCATATTATTATTATCTCAAAAGTCCCCTCTCACTTAAGTAGTTTCTAATTCTTAGCCACAGAGAAAATAATCTCATCCTGTATTTGTGCTTATACTGCTTTGGGGCACAAGTGGTTGAACTGTGCCTTTCTAATTTAAAATTTCTCAAGAATTTTAAAACATGAGTTAAGTATCCAGAGATTCCTCCTAAAAGTCAAATCAAGGAGAATCCAGTTTGTAAGTACCTGAGTTACAGGGAATGTGGTGCTCAGGTCTTTATAAGAAATCCACTCACAGACTTAGAGAATGAGCTCATGGATACCAGTGGGGAAGGATATGGAGGGAAGGGATATCCAGGGAGTTGGGATGGACATGTGCACATTGCTATGTTTAAAATGGATAACCAACAAAGTCCTACTGAATAGCACAGGAAATTATGCTCAATGTTAGATGGCAGCCTGGATGAAAGTGAAGTCTGGGGGAGAAAAGACACTTATATATGTATGGCTGAGTTGCTTTGCTGTGCACCCAAAACAACTAATCGGCTACACTACAATATAAAATAAAATAGTTTTTTAAAAAAAAGGAAGAAAGAAACCCAAGGTTCCTGGGGCTGATATTCGTCTACTAATTCTTCCCCACAGATGTTTTAGCCCCAGAATGTGGGCTCCTCAACTTCTCTCAGGCTTTGGTTTATAACCTCAAAACCATTCCCAAGTTGTGACTAGACCCATGGATATTTGGAATCTTCTTAAGAGAAGGAAGCAGACTAAAGAGACTAAACTCCTTTTTGTGAAGAGAAATTGTCCCGACAGCTTTAGGCTGCTAAACATCCCAAGCTGATCAGGCTCCTGAGGAATAAGGTTGCAAAGTCTGGTTGTTGGGGTTGGGCATGGGAGGGGTGTCATGTAATGGGTCTCAACCAAGAACTGGAAGACAGTCTTGGCTTACACAGGGCAAACTGCCTATGTGACCTTGGACAAGACATTTAACCTCTCTGTGGCATGGTTTCTTCATCAGTAAAGAAAGGAATTTGATCAAGCCCAGGAGGACAGATAGGTTTCATCACTGGTGCCAACTTCACTGACTGAAAGTGGCTCCCAGAAGGGCCTGTGTGGAGGGTCCTTGCAGAGAGTGTCCTGTGACAGGAAGCTCTTTTGAGTTGGAGTGAGCGAGAGATGCCTGAGTTCAAATCCCAGATCATCCATATAGTAAATGTGTGATCCTTGAAAACTGTCCTAAATTTTTTGAAATCACTTTTTATCTGCTAAACAGGAATGAGGCTTTTCTTCATAGACTTGATGGTGACCTAATTGAGACAGCCTGGAAAAACCTTTCAACCCAGAGCCAGGCACAACATATGTGTTCAATAAAGGCTCATTGACTCTGAAATCTGAGCACCACTGGGATATACAGTAACAGGCAGGGAAGCCTTTAGTTACTTAAATGTCCTGTCAAATGTAGCAAAACCCATATCTTAATAGTCTGTGCCATTTTAGATCAATGTTAAGGCTGTGTTTAATGCTGTAAGCATGATGGAATATGGAAAACATAAAGTAAATGTACTTTTCTAAAACATGGACACGATACTTATCTACAAAATGAGTAAAAATGAGCATTAAATGAGGAAAAAATTGTAAAATACTAGTGCCCAGCAGGTGCTTGACAACAGTGGGCATGGAGAGGTTAGAACTCTTAACTTCACCCAACATTGGAAGACAGAGAATAGAGAAAAACATGGATAAATCAACATAGAAAAAGCCTTAGCTTCATCCTCTACTCCTCACCAAAACTGCCCCTATGAATAAGTTCCATAAATGTAAATGCAAGGTATGCTGACTCTGAATTTTGGAATGTCGGGCAGGGAAGACAGGGGTCTGATGATGTTATAGTCTAATATTTGGGTAGTTCAGTCAGTAAAGAATCTGCCTGCAGTGCAGACCAGGGTTCGATTCCTGGGTTGGGAAGATCCCCAGGAGAAGGAAATGACAAACTGCTCCAGTATTCTTGCCTGGAAAATCCCATGGACAGAGGACCCTGGCGGGCTATAGTCCATGAAGTCATAAGAGTTGGACACGACTTAGCAACTTTCAAATTTAGTCCATTAGGTATGCAAGTGAAAGGACATTCTTCATGGTGCCACTTCAACAATAATTATACTTTAATATCACGTAGAGCATGCTCACAATGTTCCAGGCACTGTGCTGTGCACTCTGGATGGGCATTGGCTCATTTAATCCCCACAATAAACCACTGAGGCAAGTTCTTCTACTATCCCCATTTCCCAGGTTGGCACAGAGAGGTTTGGAAATGCCAAAGGTCACACAGCTATGACATTTTAGGAAAATCATCCAGGGTAGGAAGACCCACTATCCTAAGCCTGGGAGGCCTCCAAAGTGGTGGAGCCAGCCATTCCTTTGCTCAGCCCCAGCGCTTATTATTCTCATGACCTTGGGCAAGAGACTGACTAATCTTTTCAAGACTCAGTCTCCTCATCAATAAAGTGGGGATACTAATCATAGTAATCCCTGTCTTGTTCTCCTGTCTTGAAGACTGGGTTAAATGGTGTACGTAAGAAGATGAGCATTGTGCCTGGCACAAAGTAGATGGTTGATTATTGTCAGATTGAAGTAGAAGTGAAGTGAAGTCGCTCAGTCGTGTCCAACTCTGTGAGCCCGTGGACTGTCGTCCACCAGGCTCCTCCGGAGGTCCATGGGATTCTCCAGGCAAGAATACTGGAGTGGGTTGCGGAGTATTGTATCCTCTTTAAATGCAGTATTTCACTGCATTCCCAGCCACACTGAAATCATTACAATGGATCTGGGAACTAAGGAGGCCTCAGAAATTTAAATCAGTGTCTGTTAATGCTTAATTACATGGTGCAATTTCTTGTGTGTGTTTGTGTGTATACACTTCTTTTTCACAAAAGTATGATTTTTCAGTCACAGAAAAGCCTCGCTATGCTTAGGGTTTAGTGTTGAGGTGAAAATCTAAACTGATCCAGGGAGTTTAAGAAAAATGATTTATACAAGCATATAAATAATGCCCATAATGTAAAGCTCAGTATTTCTTTTACTCATATTCTGTATGTTCATCAGTTTGAGAACAGCACATGAGACAGCACTCCTTACAAATTAGGTGTAACTTTGGATGATTTGCTGACCCTCACTGACCAGGGTCTCCCTTTCTCCCCTACCTATAACATTCACTTTGCATCATAACCAAATGCACCCTCCCCATTGCTCCCCCACCTTCCGTTGGGAATGATCTCTTTATCAATAATCCGACCCCTGGAAGCCCAGTGGGCAACTCTTTAGTGCCCCCGACACCAATGCAGATGGGGGTTTCGGATCCCCAGTGTAATCCCAGCCTGAAATGTTACCAGGAGCCCTACGGCTCTTCAATTACCTTCCTTGGCCTGTCAAGACCACAGCATCTCAAATTCAGTTAGCTGGTCTTTGGGTCTCAGCCAAGGCCCAGCCTCTGCTCCTAATGACAGCCAGCTGAGGGGACACTGAGAGGGGCTAAATTCAATTTGCAGCCCTTCTAATGAGATTAAGGGAGCAGGGTTTTTTATTTTCTCCAAAGTTTGCCATGGGCAGGATGAATGATGGCCCAGGGATGAGCTGTCAACGTCAACAAAGGCTCCAAGCTGGGAGAAGGGGGATGGGAGACAAGAATGGGAGAGAGAGAGGGAGAGATTTTCCAGACAGAGCCAAGGAGCTCTAAGTGAATCGCCCAGCAGGTGACAATGTCTGGCTGGCAGAGTGTCACTCTGTGGACAGGATGCTGTCAAGAATGAATCTGGAGGAAAGGTAAATGTCAATCATAAGCAATATTCCCAAGTAGAATTTCTTTTTTTCCCTTGCTTCTGAATTCTTTCTCACTGTTTTTGACTTTCCAAACGTCATGAAGAAACCTGTATTTCTTAAAATGAGTCAACTCGGAAGTATTTACTCAAATAAAGGTTGGACTGTGAAGAAGGCTGAGCGCCGAAGAATTGATGCTTTTGAACTGTGGTGTTGGAGAAGACTCTTGAGAGTCCCTTGGACTGCAAGGAGATCCAACCAGTCCATTCTGAAGGAGATCAGCCCTGGGATTTCTTTGGAAGGAATGATGCTAAAGCTGAAACTCCAGTACTTTGGCCACCTCATGTGAAGAGCTGACTCATTGGAAAAGACTCTGATGCTGGGAGGGACTGGGGGCAGGAGGAGAAGGGGAAGACAGAGGATGAGATGGCTGGATGGCATCACTGACTCGATGGACGTGAGTCTGAGTGAACTCCGGGAGTTGGTGATGGACAGGGAGGCCTGGCGTGCTGCGATTCATGGGGTCGCAAAGAGTCGGACACGGCTGAGTGACTGAACTGAACTGAACTGAAAGGAGCAAGGCTCCCACTGCTTCCAGGAACAGCCCAGCCTTGGCTGAACGGACCTGTGTGCCTTCTAGTCTGAGAGCTTCCACTGAGCTAGTCAGTTAGGACCTCAGATTCCCACAGTGTGTTGTGGCTGGTGGTGAAGCACCAGAAGGTGCTTTATCTGATGCAGAGTAATGTCAAGGTGAGCAAAACCCATCTAATGCATGTTTTAGTTAGCACCCACCTCTGAGTATCAACAGCTTAGTTGTGGGGGTACCCTGAAGAAATGGAGCAGGACATTCCTCTGGGTCCAAATGAGACATAGAGGGAAAGCCCTTTAGGAAATCTGAAGAGGAAGAGGCTTTGGTAGTTGGGAGAGACCAAGGAAACTTTGTTTTTGGGATGCAGCCTTGAGCTGTACCCTGAAAGAGGATGAGACCTAGAGAGGCTGAGAGAAGGAACTCAGATGAGTCCCTTGTGGCTGCAGGCTTCTACTTGCAGGCCCAGCTGTGTTCTGTTTCGGGGTCTCTCCTGGTAGAAACTGCAATAGTCCTGCTGCCCCAAGCCTGGATCTCAGGCTCTAAGCACCTTCTTAGGTCTCCACAGAGATGGTTCACACATACAGCAGAGCTCCCACTCAGCTTCCTGTCCCACCCTCAACCCCTCCATCCACGTGCCAGCCCTGCACCAGATCCCAGCTGATGCCTAGAGTTGCCTGGATTTGGCTTCAGGTACTTTGTCTCTTGTTCACTTGCTACTGCCTGAAGTCCTGTTCCTAGCAGACTGGTAACTGGGGACCATGACATAACTGTCCTTTTCCTACTTCCCTTGAATATGGAAACCAACCCTAATCAAGGCCTGCAGTTAGCTTCAGAACATGTCAACATGAGTTAAGACAGCTTATGGGCACGTAGCAGACACTCCTTACATGGGTTACATTGCTGTTGGCTGAAATGGGCTCGTGAGGAAGGTGAACCTTGATTAGACTTGAGGGTGGGAGCAGTTAGACACAAGGCACCATGTGGGAGGAAAGCTCAGAGCCAGGATCATGTTGTTGGTGTTCAGAGAACAATAGTTTGTCTCCTCCAACACATTCCTGGTGGCCGAGTTTTGACCTCCATTGCCCACTAGGCCCACAACTGGCTCTTCAGGGCTGGTACCACAGCCTGAACCTGGCCATCAGCCAGATGGACTAGAGGAATCTTACAAATTTCAGAACCCAGAACATCTCAGGGTCATGTTATAGCCAGAACTATCAGAGAATATCTCCCACACAAAACAACCACAAAATTCTTTTGGGGCTTGTGAAGGATTATGTTGGGTTGTTGGGTTTGAGATAAATCGAGTTACTAATCCTTCCCAATACCTTACAAGTTCAATGCTGCTGAGAAATACAACTCTAAGATGCTGGAATTCTAAGCCTGAAAGAGCTCAGTTTTTTAACTAATCATGGCTGCTCTGTTAATGTGTCTTCTTTTATGTTGTGAGTTGTTTCTGTATCTTTTCTTCTGGCTTCACTGACTTGTATTAAAATTCCTTGTGAAAAAAATCATTCTGTCCTGGGGCGAGGGGGAGGCAGGGTTTGTGCCATGAATTGATAGAGACATCAGAAATTCAAGGCAAAGGCCTGGGACTTCCCAACTCGGCTTCACTCTGTCTTACAGTGGGAAGAGCAGGGTATTTAGGTCTTAATAAGGAAGCCCTGTCCTGGAAGGTCCTGTCTGGAGGCACTTTGTATGGGCCTGTGAGCCAGCCCCTGTCCCTTTCCCACCTGAGGCTATGAGTGAGATGGAGAAATAATCTGGGAGGAGTAGAAAAGATAAAGATGGCCAGGCTTAAGAATGGGCAGCTGTCAATGTGGATGCTTATTAATAAGAAGGAGTCACTAAAGGCCAGTTCCCCAGGAGCTATAACTCTCTCCTACAAAACACATTTTCAATCACAATGGATTTTCGTGCCTATTTTCTTTTTCTCTTTTTAAAAAAATGTATCAATTTGGCTACACTGTGCTTAGTCCTGTCATGCAGGATCTTTCATTGCTCTGAGCTGGCTCTCTAGCTGTGGCATGAGGGCTTAGTTGCTGTGCAGCATGTGGGAGCCTAGTTTCCCAACCAAGGATTGAACCCACATCCCCTGCATTGCAAAGAAGATTCTTAACCACTGGACCACCAGGAAAGTCCCCATATGCCTATTTTCTTATGTGAACCTTACAGCAAGTCTGTGAAGAAGGTATCTTGATCTCCATTTTAAGGTGAGAAATCAGAGGCACCCCAGACTTAAATGAATCGCTTAAGTTCATGCAGGGGTAAGCTTAGGATGCAAGACCAGGTCTGCCTGATGCCAGATATGCTGCTATGACTATTTCCCTACACTTCATCTTAATACACAACCTGTGTGCATAAGATGGACAGCCCTCCCCATCTCCTCTGACTGCACTCCTATGTGGAGACCCAGACTCTTCTGTCACACTCTGATGCTGGAACTGGTCACCCATTACGAGAGAATCATCACAGGACAGCTCCCATGTGCCAGCTTTGTGTTGATGAAGAAAGAACCTCACTAATATTTAGGAGCACACTGAATAAGTGGGCCCTGGAGCCAAGAGCCCTGGGCTGGGCTGCTCAGCCCTGCCGTTGCCAGCTCCTACAGTGATCTGAGCAAAAGACTTCCTCTCTCTGCATGCCCTCTTGACTCCTTGCCTGGTCTGATGCTCCCAGATTCACATTTTCCAACTGCCCAAACATCCTGAATGGTCACTTAAATCCATTTCTTACTTCCTACAAATTACATTTTGCTTTTGTTCTTCTTATTCTCTTCCTGGCCTTCCCTATTTGCTGTGCCAAGTTCAGTTAACACTCTGGTGTGGTCATGAACATTTCCAATGCAAAAACTCACCCACCCCCAGTGCCTGCTGGGTTTGTTAAAAAATACCCTTTAGGCCCGCCCCTTCCAGGGCGATGCCAGACCAGGGGATGGAGCCCTGGGTCTCTTCACTTTGCGCCACATTATCACAGAAAGGTGGATTAGAAGTTATCTCCGCTCTGCTTTCTCTCAGAGCTCCTTGGCAACACAGCCACCTCGATATAAATACACACTAGAAATGTGCACAGCCTCATACTCACAGTGGAAGCCTTCAGAGGCTGGGGCGGGTCAGAGGCGTGGGGGTGGTGCAGCACAGATACTGCCAGGGAGCAAGGACGTCACGTCAGGAGATCCTCAGGATGCAAAGGGGTGCCAGCCTCACCGCTTCAAGGTCAAATATGGCACTCATCAAATAGAATGCCTGTGATCCCTGATAATTCTCTGGTGTGCATGCTAAGTTGCTTGTGTTCTTTGTGACCCCTTGGACTGTAGCCCACCAGGCTCCTCTGTCCGTGGGATTCTCCAGGCAAGAATACAGGAGTGGGTTGCCATGTCCTCCTCCAGAATTTTCTGGCACCCCATCCCAAATGCTGGAGATCTTTCATCTCTCTAGATAGTGACAGATTTCACAACTAAAGCTTCTTTTGCATTCTTTGCAATTAAACCAAGAGCAGAATCACCTTTCCTTTGTTTCCCTAATAACTTTTTCTTCCTGGTGTTGCTAATGTTCCATTCAGATTGAAATTCTGTTGCTTTTGATCACTGGTCATATCAAGATCTAAAAAGAATCAAGGTTAAAATCAAACACAATGAAATTGTGCTTCTGTGTGTAATAATGTGTAACATTTTGGGATTTCACTAATAAAAGGAATTATAAACCAGTCCACTCCTAGCATATGGTTAACTCTGGTGTCTAAAATAGTATCAAATATTCAGGAAACCAATGCAAAATGATTCTCATGGTTAATACTGGTTCAGTAGCATGCCATTTCCTTACACTGCTCCTGTTCTAGGTAGGACCATAAACTCAACTACCCACAAACATGATTCAAGCATGTTTAGGTGATGCATGCTTAAAAGACTGCAAAAAAAAAAAAGCTCTCTTTGCTTGGAGGCAAGAGAATAAAGCCCCCCAAATATCTCTCATGTATACCTCTTAAGATTTAGTCATTAGGATCTGTCAGGCATTTCCAAACTACAAAGGACCTGAAAAGAAAATACAATAAAGACATCAGAGACCTAAAATGCCAGGCCAAAGAGAAGAACCAGAAGGAGCAAGATTTGTTCACTGTAAATATTTTAAAACTGTATCCTTATCTTGGTCCAGTGCTGTGTGCTGTCTTGTCTTTGATAATTGTAAATATTTAATGTACTATAGCTCCATCTCCTTACTGATATAGGAAAGATGAATAAACCCATATGCACAGGATGTGTGTTTTCATTTGCTGTGCAGACTGCTTGAAAGAGAGTGGCCTATGAGCGACTGCTGTGGATGGTTGTACCCTGGACAAGGGTGCCTGCCCAGTAGAAGGGGCTGAGAAACAAGCCCCAACCACTCAACTCAGGGGTTGCTGGGTCAGTTCTGAGCTAACAAGAAAACAATTCCTTTCTGCAGTTAGCTGGGACTGGAGGGTGGTTTGGTTTGGTTTTGGTTTTTGCAATTCACAGTTTACTAGTGTGAAGGAAACAGAGCAGATCAGATAGGAAAAGTGCTTCTGTTTAATAAAAAGCAAAATCTAGCAACTTTTAAGTCTCAGTATGATTTTCTTTAAAATGAAAGTATACGAATTTTCCATCTGTTTACTCCTTTAGCAGCCTAAGACCTACCTTGGGACTCAATTTTCTTTGCAAACTGACAAAAAGAAACTTCTGAAAGCAAGAATCTACTACAAGAGGAAGGAGGGTGAGGCAGTGAGGAAAGAAGGTGGCTCCAGAAGCCTGGTTCTCTGAAGACCTTCTTTCTATCATCTGCCCTACTCCTGACACCTGACTTGGTTTGCCCCAGCAGGTAACCAGGTCTACATTGCCTTCAGTTCCTCCAGCCTTCTCATTATTCCATTCTTGCTCAATTCTGATCCTGCCTTCATGATTCCCTCACTGCAGGGACTGTGGATGCTTTGCTTCTATTAAAGGCAGTCGGTATCACCTATTTCCTAGGTGCTAGCAGAAAACCAGGCAGAGGAACCCTAGAGACTCTAGCTGGAACCATTGGCAGGAATAGGCTTCCACAGTTACTGTGACCTTGTAAAGAAGAAACCTGGGAAACACCTGTAAGGCCCAAACACTCAACTCACATCTTTGAATTGTAATCATAAAAGGAGGAAGCTTTGGGAAACTCTTAAAGCAAGCAGGGTAGGCAAGGCAGCCTGATGCTGTGCTTAGGAGAGCTGGCTCTGAGGCCAGATGGCCTGAATTCCAACCCACCTCCACAGTTTTAACACAGAGTGTTCCTGAGCATGGATTCCAGTGGCCTATGTCTCATCTCTAAAGAGAGAGTAATAGAAGTTCGAGTCTCATTGGATTGTCCTAAGAATTAAGTGTTAATGCTCTTGTAAAGTTACCTAGAGCAGTATTTGAAAGGCTAAGTGGTCAAGGTGTATTGGCTATTATTATGATTATTATACTCGAAAGAGTTGGAGTGGTAGAGTTCTGAGAAACTTCTACTGCTTAGGAGGTTAGAGGTAGATTGCTTTCCAAATTTGGCCGTTAAGATGTTGTTTCCATGTTAGGGAAAGCCGGAGGCACAGTAGGCTTACATAACACCCCAAAGCACCAAGCGCACACAAGTATACATACTCATGCACACACAGATTCATCTTGCAGCCACGCACACACACAGGCACAACTCCAGAAATAGCCTTGGGCAGTATATCCAATCAAAGGTGCATGGATGGTGGCAGGCTTTATTTGGCTTAGCTACCATCCAACTGATTCCTGACCTAGATGCCAAGATGCCATGATACAAACTGGGATGCTCCAGGGTCAGGTCTCTACAGGGTCTGCAGAAAGACAGTTGACAGAGGGTTTGCTTTTACAAAGGCCTCTGAGAACTCCATCCTTTCTTCTCCCTCACCCTTCCCCTTTCTCTCCAGGAGTTTCAGGGGATAGTGTGAGCCATTGTCAAAAGTCTTGGGCTGGAGGGTCCCAGCTGCCAATACCTAAAGATGGAGGTAGGTGGTAATGTTGTTGTTGATGACCTATTCTCCAGAGAAACTGAAGCAATGTCAGAGATCCAAGCTTAGTACAAAGAGGGTGTCCAATAAGCAGTTGCTGAATAAATGGCCAAAAAAGTAATGATAGATTCCAGCTCCAGCCACTTATTGGCTAATATCATTGAGTAAGTCACATACCCTTTCTTTAGCTTCCTCAGATGTAAAAGGGAGATAAACATACCAATCCATAGAACTATGTGAAGATTGAATATTAAACCAAATTAGAGACTCAGTATACAATGGTATCTTTCCTCTCCAAAGTGTAGGGCCCCCAGGGTAGTGCAAGCAAGGAATGGTCTCTTTGAGATAGACAGTTGTGGACTATGTACTTTAACATAGAACCAGGAACAATGGTGCTTGAGAAAGAGTTTGTGATGAGGAGATTTCTAGTTAAGAAAAGCTGTTATGTGCATTTCCCTTTATGGGGCAGACACAATGCAGTTCTTCCATCTCAGGATGCTCACTAGGAAATCCATACTTCACAGCTTAGGCCTCCTGGCTTATGAGGCAGGTGCAATCTGCCCAGGGTATCCTTCAAGAGGTAGAAATCTCCCTGAGTTTTTGCTGTCTGTATCAGTTTTATGGCCTCTTTTTGCTTTCCTCATTTAGTTAGTTAGTCTTTAGGGGAAATGGGCTAGGCTAGGGAGCAGAGAAAACAAGACTCAAATGTGTCTGAAGCCAGGTCCCAATACTAATCGAACAAACCAGAGACTCTCACAGGCAGAAGGAGCAGCTTTGTTTACTGAAGCCAAACAGGGATCCTAATGGGCTTGACTGGTTAAAATTCTAGAACAGCCTCCCACTGTCTGATTTTCTAGGTATTTCAAGGCATTTCCAAGTTTCTCAAAAGCATAAAATTTTGAGACATACTGAGGTCTATCTCTTTTTCATCTACCTATCACAAATTCACTTTAAATCACTGTAATAAGCACACATGAATGCGACATTGTAGGGTGTATTTGGATGCAGGATACATCAGGAAACCATGAGAGTGTGCTGTAAGCCCCAGGCGGGTGGGAACCACTACACCAGACCACTATTTTATGTCCCTCTCGGGACTTGATGATCATAAGTATTCTTCCCACAATTCCCAGCTGTGTTTCTCAGTAGGATATGGGAAATTACTCTGCAGTCTCTAATTTGCCCCTTTTGTGTGTGGATTTAAAGATGTTTTAATAGTTTTCTTATCTCTCATGACATCTTTCTTATGTGACATGGGGGAGTCCTCTCCTCTTCTTTCTCTCACTCCTCCCTAAAGATGCGTCATTCCTTCATCACCTGTTCAACTAGTGTGAAGAACCAGAGATGCACACTCAATAAGACAGACAGTTTCTGCTCTCGTGGCTCCATGAACTCAGTCTCATGGAGAGACAGGATTCATGCATAACTTACGTAAATAAGTGATAAAAAATAGATACTTGGATGTGCTGTCCAAACCCCTCTTCAGGACAGGAGAAGCCACTCTCAGCTGCTGGGAGTTCTTCCAGATATAACCCTCAGCCCAACACTTGTAGAGATTTCCTTAACTAAAGAGGGTTACCTCACCCAAGGTCATGCTCTGGTCCCAGGGTATTCCATATCCAATGCCATTTGACCCATTGCTTACTCTGGACAACCATGAAAGGCCATCTAGCTTCTAAACTCCACAGATATCCAAACTCAGTACCTTCGTCTCATAGGTTGAACTGTGAAGCAGGCAAAATTCTGTTAGCAACCAATATGCCTTCTTCCATCAACTTTTTGTAAACAAGACATAAGAGAGCAAAAACTGAGGACTGGTAATGGTCAGTGACATTCTAGGGGGTTACAGTCTCCAGAAACAGAAACAGCTTGGGTGATGGTGGCAAGAATCTTGAAAGCAATGCATATTTGGAGTGATGACTTTTTCACATTCCAGTGGTTCTGAGTGTTGTAGAGCCAGATAGAAAAGAATGCCTCCTGAGCAAGGCAACGATACATTAATAAAAGCCTGAGAAGTACTGGAAACTGTATTGAAAGCTGTGAACATCAATCCACCTTTCAACCATAGAATGAAGAACAGGAACCAACCATCACTAGTAGATAAAGCATGGAGCCAAGGGCAATCCACATGGGTTATCTGTTGACAACACTGAGCTTAAATTGCCCTCGCCTTTTTGAAAATGAGTAATGCTTTTGAAAACTTCCTGGTAACAGCTGTTGGAATTTAAGATAGAATGCATATTTAGGATGATAAGAGAAAATAGAACATATTCTTCATTAAAAAAACTGAAAATGAAAGAAAAATCAAGGAAGTATGAAAACCAGAAATCAAAAAAGAATGAGACAGATTTAAAATGAAATAAATAAATTATAACAATAAAAGTAAGTAGGTTGAGCTTGTCTAATAATAGGTCAATTGTTTCATACAGAGTGGAAAAACCTATTTAACTTTAGAGACAAACTATACATACATTAAAATAAAGCTTTAATTGAAAGTGCACATATGGTTACCAACAGAAAGCAGGAGTCACAGTTTTCATTGTGAAGAGTCGTGATGCTCAGTAGAGGAGGTTACAGGTTCTTTCCCCTCCCCTCTGTCTGCTTAGTTTCTCTCTCCTGCACTGCTTTCTGGAGATGAATCACAGCTTCACAGACAGGTCTGAGGGAGAAAATCAAAGAACTGTCTTCCACATGGACAGGGCATGGTAAGGCCTGATGTGTCAGAAACATGCGGCAGATTATGAGGCAAGAAGGAGAAAGGCACCAAGATAAAGATGCAAGACGGCGTGACCGAGAGAGATTTCATCAGACTAGGAGAGCGAGTGTCTTCTAAAACAGGAGAGTGTCAAAAGTCTCCTTTAAATGGTCAAGAGAGACACAAGTAAGATTCGAATTCCAAGCTTGACTTACCCCAACCACCCTTTTAAAATGAAACACCAGTTAAAGACCAGACTTTCTCAAAGAATCTCAAAGTTTTTCAGAAGTTAACAACAACAAAATAATCATATTTTACAGGTCATACTCTTGGTCACAAAACAGTAAACCAGAAATTGAAGACATTTATTTCAATTAAATCCCCAACTACTTATAAACTGTAAACTTTATTTTTTTCTAAAATTCTTTTGTTAGAGATCAAATGAAATGGTAACACAATTATTTAGAAAACAATGTATAGAATTTGGCCAAAACTATAATAAGAAGAATATTCATAGCCCAAGTTTTTAATGTTAAACAGGGAAAAAGAAAAGAAAATAACAATTCACATCATGAAAGTATAAAGAAAACATTTAAAAATATAAGAAAAGAGGAAACATTAACAAAGACAGAAGCAGAAATATTATTAAAAGTAATAAAACTGAGAAATGGGCTGATTATTTGTAAAGACCAGTGAACATGGACAAATATCTAATCACTATAATTTAAGAAAAGTGACAGATATACAATATTAAAAATAGGAAACATAATTACAAATTTTCAAATTGTAAGCATAGACTTGATCAGAGTACCGTATGACTGATTAATGATTTGGCCAAACCCCAAATCAATTCCAGATAGATTGAGGTGCAAAAATAAAATATCTGTAAATATTTATATTTATTAGCAGTATAGATGCATTTTATAAATATGAAATATTTGATCAATTGTATCATATGATGTATGGCAAAACCAATACAGTATTGTAAAGTAAAATAAAGTAAAATTTAAAAAAAAATCAAAAAACAAAAAAAAATAAAAATAAAAAACCAAAATTATATAGGGAAAAAAAAACTGAAATGCAAATGACAAATTTCTAATTTGTCATTAAAAGTATTTCTAATAAGTATAACAAAATATCAGTGACCCTAACATATAAAACATATGAATATAAAAATAAATAGAAACTAATAAAATAGCAATCTCAAAATACAAATGCATATATTTGAAATATTTGGAGTTTTTAAAATTGTAACAGATATGTTCGTGTAAAAGTGGGAACTAATAAGAACCTACTGTATAGCATAAAGGAACTCTACTCAGTACTCTGTAATGGCCTATACGGGAAAAGATTTTTAAAAAGGAGTAGATATATGTGTCTGTAAAACTGATTCACTTTGCTATACACCTAAAACTAACACAACATTGTAAATCAACTATATCCCAATAAAAGTCATTTTAAAAACTGAGAAAAAAAAGAGAGTTTTTGGCCTATTGAATTGGAAAACATTAAAAATAATACTCATCTGTTGATATAAACTTTTTGGGGTATAGTTGGGATATGTATCAACAAATTCTTTAGATTGTGTATACATTTCTCCTGGAATTTCACTTCTAGGAAGGTATCCCAAGGAAATAATCTGACCAATGTGTAACTATTTAGTTACAGTGATTATTGCTATATTAAAAAATAATCATATTCCCAAATTGAGAGCAGTGTTAATTTTTAGCAACAGAGGATTGGTAAAGTTAATTTTGGACCCTCTGTGTAACTAATAAAAAACAATATGGCACACCTATATTTATTAATCCTGAAAGATGCTACTAATTGTAATATAATTAGCATAAAGAGCACATTACAATATAAACATTAATATTTCATTCTTATTTCTATATATGTATAAATGTGTATTTATTATGTTTGCATATTCTTCAGACATTTTTGTTACTAATGGGTGAGACTGGGGATGACTGTTGGTCTTCTGTATTTTATACTCTATAATATGTTCTGTTATTTTACAAAAGAGAGAGAAAAGAAAGAGAACATTAAGCAAAACCAGCTACATGTTTTTAAAACCAGAGGCACTGGCTATGGTAGAGCTTATATAGTTCTACCTTTATATTCTTTCGCATGTTTTATATATGGGTCCATTTTCACATTCATTTCGTGCCTGTATCATTATTCCCTCAAGGACAATTCATTATTCCTCTGTGTGCCCAGCATTGTATGTATTGTGCATATTATTAAATGTTAGTATTTCAGGGAAAGAAGAAAGGAAGGCAGGGAGAAAGGAGTGGGGACAGAGAGAGGGGAAAAGGAAAGAAGGGCATAAGGGAGGAAAGAAGGAAAAGAGGGAGAAAAGGATAAGATAAGAGGGAGGGAGAAGGGAAAGGAAGGAAGAAGGGAGGGAGGGCTCAAGGGAGGGAGGCTGGGGGAACAAGGGGAACAAAATTTGGTTATAGGCATCATTTCTGCACAAACATACTTTTACCTCCTGGAGACGGAACCAGAATCCCAACCAAGCTGCCTCCTATACCCAGGTCACATTTCTGCCATGCCACTCTGTTTCAGATACCTTGTGATGCTGCTGGGCTCAGACCAGGGGGAGCCAGTCTAAGAAAATCTTTTCCCACAAGGTATGAGTGCTTTTGCAGATGTTTGCTAACATATCAACAGCTGGAGCACTGCCTAACACAGTTCCTCAATCATAGCAGACATTACCTAATTGATAAGGGCGTCCCTCTGAGCACGGCAGCCTGTTCCCAGTTCTGTGTGACACACAATCAAACTCTGTTCCCTTTCCCTGTGACATCAACATTCTTGGCTGAGCCGTTGGAGGGGAACTCCTTTTCCACCCAAGATAAACTGAAATCTTGGGACAGAACCTTTCCCCAAGGATCTGCACCACCACATTCTCCCATCCACTCCCATCTTCCCGGTCCACACAGTGCTCCAGTTCTAGCCATGAGCTGCGCTTCAGGCCTCACTGACATTGACCCCAGTGCAGCTGTAACTCTTCACCAGCTCCTTGTGACAGCGGGAAACAGATTGGAAGAACCAGGCATCTGGTGTCAGTGGACGTACACACATGAACCTCTGGGGCTGGGACCATCTCTCCCTCTCCTTCCTCTGTGTCCTCCCTCCACACATACACACACAGTTATGCATCAACACTGACAGTGTCCATCTGCTCTTTTCTGGCTCTAGCGTTGTGGTGATAGCATATTTCCTTAATAGCATTTGGGGATGGCCTGTGAACCCAAGAAGCAATAGGCCCTAGCTACCTATGGCCAGCTCAGGCCACGGCACAGAGAGAAACACAAAAGACCCCGAATTAGAGGAAAACCCCCTGAAATGCAGCCCAAGACAAATCCATCTTCTGCCACTTCTTATGCCTATTGGACATAAGGTGTTGAGATCCTTGGCTAATATAGCATGTACCTCAAGTACTATGATCCTTATCTAAGGAAATTTTTGCTACTAAATAGTCCCAGGCCCCTGAGATTAAAGGAAATACACAATCAGTAGGAGAAAGAACATCAGAGTTTGGATTGGGGGTGGGGGGAGGCTTTATATTGGTGGGAGGAAGGGAAGTTTCAATAAATGAAAGATTAGTTTGTCTTATAGCATAACAGAGAATTTAGAGCCAAATAGACACAAATGCAAACACTGGCTCTGCCAATTACTAGCATTATAACTTGGGGCAAATTTTTCTCTCTCAGCTTTCATTTTCTCATGTAGTTCTTATAAAGATTCAGTGAGAAAATATATAAAAATCCCTGGTCTAGAGTAAGGAATAAAAGCAATTTTTAAAATGTGTATGAAGAGTTTTGAAGTCAGTTTCTTAATAAATGTGTCTAGATTGCCAGTTCTTCCTTTTGTCAGGTTGATATTATCTTCCCATTCCATAGTAAATCATGACACAATTAGCATAGTTGTCTGTAATCAGAAATAAATGGTGCCCAGCATTTAAAAGAGAATGCTAGAATGGGAAAAATCTCAAAATCATCTTACTCAGCCCTGGGCCTTTTACAGGTGAGGAACCTAAGCCCTGAGGAGGGAAAGTGAGGACATAATTGATGCTAGGGAGTTTGAACCCAAGCCTCGCCATGTGTCTTTTATCCCTAGCAGCATCTCAGGTGTACGGGGAGTCGTGGGCATAGGCCAAGGCCCTAGTCTCTTAACAAGTGGACGCAGCAGGGTGAGCTCAGGTTCTCATTCACCCCAGCCTCTAGAGCAATCATACTGTACCTCTTGAGGCTTCAGGAAATTTTTTTCATATTTCCTCGGTTTATTGTTGTCAAGGTTGGGTCTCTACTGGAGTGTTCAGTCTCAGATTTTTGCTAAAATACCCCCTCTGTAGAAAGTTAGGGTTGATATAGCATACAACCCACCCCCACACTCACACCTATTGACTTGTAATGAGGTGGCTTCATTCTGACTAGCTATGAGTTGTGGGAGTGACTAAAATTCGAGCCCTGGGTCCATGAACAGGCTTAGCATTTACACCGCCAGGGTTGCCCAGGGTGCCTGAGGAGAGCCTAGAGGAATCTGATCACTAGTGGGAAGTTGAGGGGTCAGGGGTCACCTTCATAGGTGGCCGATGGAGACCAAGCTGGTCTCTAAACCCCCAATACAGTGAAGAAAGACAGAAGAGGCCCTGGCCTGGTTCACCTCATTTTGGCCTTTTGCTCTGTCCCATAATGCTGGGAAAACTTGGGCAATCATACCCCTCCCTCTGGGTTTCTTCAAGGTGGAGAAGAATGTTTGCAAGAACCGCTTTCACATTCAACACTGTGGGATGCTCACCATGCTGGCCACCCATCCCTCCCCACCTTGTAGGCCTCTGCAACCCCAACTAAAACTAGAGCAGAGCCCACAGGGCCCCTCCGCACTCCCTACCCCTTGAAGAATTTGTGTCTCCAGAGGGAAGAGTATCATGTAGAATTTCTCTTTCATTCACCTGAGTACAGGCAGCCAACTTTTCCTGTCATGGGAGCCCATCAAAGACTGGACTAAGTAAACTTCTGTTTTCATATCTCATTCTCTTGAAGAGAACACAGCCATAACTCCACAGAGAGTAAACACACACGGTCTAATCTTTCTCCTCGCTGGGACAGTTTGTTGAAATTGGTGAAATGATGCAGACCCTGCCGAAATGGTTTGATAAGAGCTGTACGTCTGACTTAGTGATTATTAAACAGAGGGAGTTTAACTCAGCTGCTTCTGATAGTTTTAAAAAGAACCCTCTCTCTTACTTGAATCGTACTCCCTGCCATGTGTACACATGACTTATACATATATGAAGCTCAAACATCTATTGAGGCACCCCTGACTTCTTGTTTCCTTAGGGAGGGTGTCTGTGCCTTTAGAGAGAGAGAAAATCCCACCTCAATTTTGTGATCCCTCTTTGGGTTATTAGAGACATTATGAAAGAGAAGCCACAGTTGCATGATTCATACTGCACAAGAATTATGCTGAAAAAAGAGTGGTCAGTGGAGTTTTAGGTACATAAGTTTTTCTTGGAGCAGGCATCAGCAAAGGGCAATCCACAAGTCAAATCTGGCATATCGGCAATTTTTTTATGGCTACAAATTTACATTTTTGAGTGGTTAAAAAAATCAAAAGAGGAATAGTATTTCATGACACAGGAAAATTATATGAAATTCAAATTTCAGTGTCTACAAATGAAGTTTTATTGGAATACAGCCTCATTCATTCATTTAAGTGCCATCCTGTGGTGCTTTCAGGCAGGCAGACTTGAGCCATATTTACTATCTGGACCTTTACAGAGAATGTTTGCTGATTTCTGGGCTAGAAAAGTTTTAGAAGTTTTTCTTAATACAAGTATATTTTTTCATACCATTTCACAGATGAATGAACTGGGAAAAGGAGATTTTAATGAATGTTCTCAATGTGTTTGAGCCCAAATAAAGCAGGTTTCTCACCCCTACGAAGCTGAATTCCCTTCTAATCCCTCCACAATGCACTGGCCATCAGAAGATATCCCCCGCAGAAGGGCTGTTGAAATGTCCATTAAGAAAAATTGATTCTGAAGTGTGACATCATGTCCTTGAAGATACATGATATCATGACAGGACATGATATAATGTCCTGTGCAAAAATAAATTGCATTGTCAGACCCTCAGTGGCTTTAGGAGGAAAGATATGGCTGTGAAAATAAAATCATAATTTGTGAAACTGTGATATTTGTGGAAGGAATGTTCAGCATTGAGAATTCTTCCCTTTATAGTAAACATTACATTTTGTGTTAGCTGCTCCATGACTACTGACTGGCCTCCTTTGTTCTTTCATTGAAACACCGCTTAAGAACTGAGTTTCCCATGCTTATTTTATTTTCAGGCTTTTGCCGTCACTCAGTGATATTCCTCAGGAAGGTCACTTTCCAATTCAACTTCTTACATACCATTAAACAACACCAGGTTGAGAATTCCCAGAACTTCTTCTTTTTTTCCCTTAAATTCATTTTTAATGAAAACACTGAGGATTATGAAATCATCTAATTCATTTAAGTGCTGTAGGAAGTTTCAGAGAAAATAATGTACGGCCATATCCTACATGCCAGAGTATAGGTGGCCTAAGAAAAGGAAGGGGGAGAAATTGTCCCTTCTTGGGACAAAATGCATAAATTCTGTTATAGTTCATAAATGATGGTTTCCAGTTCATAAATGATGGTCCCAAACCCAAATTTTGTGTGCTGTTTTCACAAACAATAACCTACTGACCCAAGAGTGTTTTCCCAGCTCAGAATTCCAGTTGAAAACAGGGTGTCTGAGTTCCCGTACCCTGTCTAAGAGTCTTATCCCTGAAAAATCACCTTCATTCCCCACCATCCAGTGCACCTCATATCTCATTTAATACACATTCATGTTGAAGACTGGAAAAGAAATTCCAAGTTAACTGCTACTTTTGAGTGACATCTCTGTGTCAGAGACTGCATGAGTGACTGCCCTGGACTTTATATTAATTCTCACAACAGCCCTCAGTGATGCTCACTGTTATCCACATTTTACAAGGGGAAACCAGGGCTTACAGAGGTTAATCATTTTGTCCCAAATTGCACAGCTATAAATTCTAGGAATTCAGGTCAACCCAACACTGACAGTCTTTGCCACCCCCATCCCTGCCCAAACTGCTTCTCTAAAATGAATCAGACTGAAACTGCTTTTGGAGTGATTTGAGTTTGACATAGGAAGACTTTCCCAAGAGTCAGTAGTGTTAAATGTTAGAACATAAAGAAGGGTCTTGTGGAATCACTTCAGGAAAACTCTAAAATAATCTATCCTGCATTTCCATAGTGAACAACTTCTGAGTTGAACATGCTTTCTTTATTTTTTTAATTGAAGTATAGTCAATTTATGATATTATGTTGGTTTTAGTTTTAGAGCAAAGTGATACAGTTGTATATATTTTTCAGATTAAGTTCCATTATAGGTTATTACAAAACATTGAATATAATTCCCAGTGCTACACAATAAATCCTTGTTGCTTATCTGTTTTACCTATAGTAGTTTGTATACGTATTAATCCCATACGCCTAATTTGTTCCTCTCACCTTCCTTCTCCCTTTTGGTAACCATAAGTTTGTTTTCTTTGAGTTTGTTTCTGTTTTGCATATAGATTCATTTGTATTAATTTTCAGATTCCACATATAAGCTCTATCATATACTGTTGTCTTTGTCTGACTTCACTAAGCATAATATTCTCTAGGTTCATCCTTGTTGCTGCAAATGGCAATATTTCATTCTTTTATGGCTGAGTAGTATTCCATTGTGGCAAAGGCAATGGCATCCCACTCCAGTACTCTTGCCTGGAAAATCCCATGGACGGAGGAGTCTGGTAGGCTGCAGTCCATGGGGTCGCTAAGAATTGGACACAATTGAGTGACTTCACTTTCACTTCACTTTCATGCATTGGAGAAGGAAATGGCAACCCACTCCAGTGTTCTTGCCTGGAGAATCCCAGGGACGCGGAAGCCTGGTGGGCTGCCATCTATGGGGTCTCATAGAGTTGGACAAAACTGAAGCGACTTAGCAGCAGCAGCAGCAGTATTCCATTGTGTGTGTGTGTATACACATATACACACAATGTGTATGATGTATATGTATATACACATACATACAAACACCATGTCTTCTTAAGTCAATCATCTGTTGAAAGACACTCAGGTTGTTTCATTGTCTTCAATTCAGTTCAGTCACTCAGTTGTGTCCAACTCTTTGCGACCCCATGAATCGCAGCACACCAGGCCTCCCTGTTTATCACCAACTCCCGCAGTTTACCCAAACTCATTTCCATCGAGTCGATAATGCCATCCAGCCATCTCATCCTCTGTCGTCCCCTTCTCCTACTGCCCTCAAACCCTCCCAGCATCAGGGTCTTTTCCAATGAGTCAGCTCTTCTCATGAGGTGGCCAAAGTATTGGAGTTTCAGCTTTAGCATCATTTCTTCCAATGAACACCCAGGACTGATCTCCTTTCAGATGGACTGGTTGGATCTTCTTGCAGTCCAAGGGACTCTCAAAAGTCTTCTCCAACACCACAGTTCAAAAGCATCAATTCTTCAGTGCTCAGCTTTCTTCACAGTCCAACTCTCACATCCATACATGACCACTGGAAAAACCATAGCCTTGACTAGATGGACCTTTGTTGGCAAAGTAATGTCTGATTTGAATATACTATCTAGGTTGGTCATAACTTTCCTTCCAAGGAGTAAGCATCTTTTAATTTCATGGCTGCAATCACCATCTGCAGTGATTTTGGAGCCCCCCAAAAATAAAGTCTGACACTGTTTCCACCCAGTCTATTTCCCGTGAAGTGATGGGACCAGATGCCATGATCTTAGTTTTCTGAATGTGGAGCTTTAAGCCAACTTTTTCACTCTCCTCTCACTTCCATCAAGAGGCTTTTCAGTTCCTCTTCACTTTCTGTCATAAGGGTGGTGTCATCTGCATACCTGAGGTTATTGATATTTCTCCCAGCAATCTTGATTCCAACTTGTGCTTCTTCTAGCCCAGCGTTTCTCATGGTGTACTCTGCATAGAAGTTAAATAAGTAGGGTGACAATATACAGCCTTGAGGTACTCCTTTTCCTATTTGGAACCAGTCTGTTGTTCCATGTCCAGTTCTAACTGTTACTTCCTGACCTGCATACAGGTTTATCAAGAGGCAGGTCAGGTGGTCTGATATTCCCATCTCTTTCAGAATTTTCCAGAGTTTATTGTGATCCATACAGTCAAAGGCTTTGCCATAGTCAATAAAGCAGAAATAGATGTTTTTCTGGAACTCTCTTGCTTTTTCCATGATCCAGCGGATGTTGGCAATTTGATCTTTGGTTCCTCTGCCTTTTCTAAAACCAGCTTGAACATCTGGAAGTTCACAGTTCATATATTGCTGAAGCCTGGCTTGGAGAATTTTGAGCATTACTTTACTAGAGTGTGAGATGAGTGCAATTGTGCAGTAGTTTGAGCATTCTCTGGCATTGCCTATCTTTGGGATTGGAATGAAAACTGACCTTTTCCCATTATGTGGCCACTGTTGAGTTTTCCAAATTTGATGACATATTGAGTGCAGCACTTTCACAGCATCATCTTCTGGGATTTGAAATAGCTCAACTGGAATTCCATCACCTCCACTAGCTTTGTTCTTAGTGATGCTTTCCAAGGCCCACCTGACTTCACATTCCAGGATGTCTGGCTCTAGGTGAGTGATCACACCATCGTGATTATCTGGGTCATGAAGATCTTTTTTGTACAGTTCTTCTGTGTATTCTTGCCACCTTCATTGTCTTAGCTATTGCAAATTGTGCTGCTATGAAAATTGGAGTGCATGTATCTTTTTTAAAAAACATTTTATTTATTTATTTATTTTGACTGTGCTGGGATTTTGCTGAACGACAGGTGATTGGGGGCTACTCTCTAGATGTGGTGCACAGGCTTCTAATTGCAGTGGCTTCTCTTTTTGCAGAGCATGAGCACTAGTGCACACGGGCTTTAGTAGTTGCAGCTTGCAATCTCTAGTGCACAGGCTCAGTAGTTGTGGCACATGGACCCAGTTGCTCTGTGGCACACGGAATCTCCCTGTATCAGAGATTAAACCCAGGTCTCCCGCATTGGCAGACGGATTCTTCACCACTGAGCCATCAGGGAAGTCCTGGAGTGCATGTATCTTTTTAAGGTGATACCCCATTGTGGCTTTGATTTTCATTTCTCTTATAATAAGTGATATGGAGCATCTTTTCATGTAACTATTAGCCATCTGTGTGTTTTCTTTGAAAAAAATATCTATTTAGATCTTGTGCTCAGTTTTTTAATCTTATACAAATATTTTATTTTTATTTTCTTATTGAAGTATAGTTGCTGTGTAATATTATAGAAGTTATAGGTGTACAGTATAGTGATTCACAATTTTTAAAGGTTATACTCCACTCATAATTGTTGTAAAATATTGACTGGAGTGGATTGCCATTTCCTTCTCTAGGGATCTTCCCAACCCAGGGACTGAACCCATGTCTCCCACTTAGCAGGCAAATTCTTTACCACTGAGCCACCTGGGAAGCCTATATATATATATTCCTTATCCATTCATCTGTCAGTGGGCACTTTCATATCTTGGTGGTTGTAAATAATGTTGCTATGAACATTGGAGTGCATGTATCTTTACAAATTAGTGTTTTTGTTTTTTCAGATATATACCCAAGAGTGGGGTTGCTGGGTCATATGATAGTTCTATTTTTAGTGGGTTTTTTTTGTATTATTATTGTGTTATTTTTAGTACTTTTAGTTTTTTCCATGATGGCTGCACCAATGTACATTCTCACCAACAGTGTATGAGTATCCCCTTTTCTCCACATCCTCGCCAGTATTTGTTATTTGTGTTCTTTTTGATGATGACCATTCTGACCAATGTGAGGTGATATTGCATTGTGGCTTGGATTTGCATTTCTCTTTTGATTAGTGATGTTGAACATCTTTACATGTGCCTATTGGCCATCTGCATTTTTTCATTGGAAAAATGTCTACTCAGTTTTCTACACATTTTGTAATTGGAATTTGGGGGGGGGGTTGATATTGAGTTGTATGGGCTATTTACATATGTCAGAAATTAACCCCTTATCAAGTCATATCATTTGCAAATATCTTCTCCCCCTCAGTAGGTTGTCTTTTCATTTTGTTGATGGTTTCTTTTGCTGTACAAAACCTTTTAAGTTTAATTAGGTCCCATTTGTTTATTTTTGCTCTTATTTCCTTTGCTTCAGGAGATGGATCCAACTCGATAGGGTTTGTTTGTTTTTTTTAATTTATATTGGGTTGTATGAACAATGCTTTCTTGAAGTTAATATTTTAAAATCCTTAAAATTCTGAAGCCATTTGGCAAGTTAAGACTAGAGTTAGAATTTCTGGACTTCTCTCTCATTAGCCATCACATCCAAGCAAAACCCCCCAGATATTCAGTGGGCGGTTGCACTGGACCCAACTTGTGCAGATTGGACCCAGAGGCTACTCAGGAGAACTCTGATAGAGGGCTGAACCACTGAACACTGCTCAGCTATGACACTTAACACTTGCCTTTTCTCCCTCTCTCTGATGTTAATGGCTGATTTCCCCAAGGTTCTTTTTTCACCCTTTAACCATGTGTCTGTCACCTCGGCTTGTTAATGGCTTTTGGGCATCCTTTGGCACAGTGCATCACTATGTAGTTCCGCAGAGATTCCTGCCAGCCTTTCTCCTTGGTTAGGGGTTGCTTACAAGTTGTAAATCAGCATATTAGTCACAGTTAAATGTTTACTCAAGAACTTTCTGAACAGCCTGGCAGTGTGGTTTACAGTATGGGATGGTAGAAGGATGCTACAAGCAGAAACCAGCTTGGGGGACAGATTGAGTCGAGCGTCTGGGCACCATTTGAGGATGCCACTCTGCAAGATGAGGTCCCTCAGCACTTGGAGCATCAGAGAAGGCATATTCATCTAGAAGAAGACCACAAAAATAAAGAAAATGCTACACCAGAATTTCCCTCAGGAGTCCTAGCTGAGTATCCACTCTTACTCTGAAGCCTCAAATATCAGTTTGTTCTTGTTTTAGATGATTTTTTTTTTTTTTGAGGATATGGATTGCTGTATCACCACAGAACAGGAGATCCTCATACCTTCTTGCCCTGTGGGTACAGAAGGGACCTGGGAGAGTCACTGCCAGTCACAGGCAGCAGCTATTTCATTGTTGACGGAAATAGATGATGAGTTATGAAATAGCAATTTTGCACCAAATTGGAACCACTTGGGTGGTATGAATACCAGCTTTTCTTTAAGGAAGAAGACAATCTGTTTAAAGCATGTTCTTTATATAAAAATTCAAAAATCTAAAATGCAAAGCATCATCACTTAGGCTACTTGTGACTTTTAGGAATAAAGTCAAAACATTTGGGAAATGATGCTGTGGACTTCCTTGAACTCAAATATCTGACCCCTACTCATGAGAGATTTGATGCAGCCAGAAAATGAGCAGACTTTCCATTGCTAGTTCCTAAAAGGGTAGCAAGAAGAAGGCCATTCTCAAGCCTGTGGAAAGAAAAAGCTGGTATTTCTTCTCATTTAAGGCTTCTCATCCACGGAGCAGGAATTTGGGCAACAAGAATATAAAAGGTGCCTTGGGACCGGCCTGGCCAACTGATCAGGCTAGAGCTCTCAACAAGGACAGGAAGATGGCCAAATCAAGTAAATGGATTTCAAGAGAGGGGATTTCGACAGGCTTAAGGGATTCATTGAAAAGCCTCTACAGAAAAGAGATCAAGGGTCAGACAGGGGCCCTGAGACGGCCAGGTGTTCTTGCAGGAACCAAATTCCACAAAGCTCCTGCATTGTTACCATTCACTAAAAACAGACGTGGAAGGTAAATGGCAGTCCAACAAGCAATCCCTGGGCTAAATGGGAGCGGAGACACACACCCAAGTGACTGAGAAATTGTAAAATGGACTCATTCCCAGGGAGGGTGACGAATAAATCTGAAAAATGTGTTTAAGGAAGGCAGGAAATCGGAAACAGAATTTGAGACGTAACCTTTCAGAGGACACAGAGGAAGGTAAAGGGAAACACTGTCCCTTTATTAGGTGAGGGCGGGGGGAAAGGAGGTAATGACCATGAGCCCTCTCCCAAGGTCTGAGGTCTGGGAGGTTCATTTAGCCTGTGAATGCAACTTGAAAATGAGACTGAAAAATGAGCACTCCTTAAGAGCATACAGTGCTTTACAGTTTCCAATATACTTTCCAGTCATCTTATTGGAGCCACCTTACAAGTCAGTGGAAATATTTGGAAGGTAGGTAACCCACAAGGAGAAAAGGCATAAGTAGGCTAAATATTGATGCCTGCATCAGGTCATGAACACAGTTTGACTTACACAATCTGAGACTTGTGTCCCAGGCCACTAAGAGACCTTTCCAGGTGCACAACAAACCATATGGAATGGTGGACTAATTCGAGGTATTAATAACTTTCTTAAAACTCAGTCCCTGTGCCAGAAAACCCCTGGCAAGACAAAAACAATGCTACATTACTTTGTAGGCACATAGAAGTGAATGCTGCTGCTGCTAAGTCACTTCAGTCGTGCCCGACTCTGTGTGACCCCATAGACGGCAGCCTACCAGGCTCCCCCGTCCCTGGGATTCTCCAGGCAAGAACACTGGAGTGGGTTGCCACTTCCTTCTCCAATGCATGAAAGTGAAAAGTGAAAGGGAAGTCACTCAGTCGTGTCCGACTCTTCGCGACCCCATGGACTGCAGCCTACCAGGCTCCTCCATCCATGGGATTTTCCAGGCAAGTTTATACGAACATAAATTAGCCTCCTGCCTCTATACAAGGGTGTACATTAACTCCCCAGATTAACACATAATGGGGAAAATGTGCTCCATATGGAGTTCTGAAGCTTCAGGTTTTTACATAGATCCTTTTCCAAAAGCCAGTATGATTCTGTTAATATATCACACGGCACACAAAGAATGAATATGCAAGTGGCATGGAACAGAGTGAGACTCATGGTGCAGTCTCTGGAACTTTTCCTTGAAAAGTTCAATTCCCTGCTTGCTCATTCTTAGAGAGATAGAATGAACTCTCTTTATCCTGATGACCTTCTGTTCAGGATTCTTTTTCTTTGATTAAAGTTAGCTTTTAAAGAAAGGTAAAACCCAACTGCTCCTGAGGGGTCCTTTTTCCTTGCTTAGAAACTTACAGCCCACTCAAGAGCCTCACTTGACAGTAAAGTCATCACCTATCAGAAAGACTATGGACCAAAAGTTTTCTTTGCTAACTGAAGCCTTTTATCTTATTTGCAATATGCTAATTTATAGAGAAAGAAAGAAAAAACAAAGAATCAGTTTCTTGTCTGTTTGAATTACTTTTGCTAGCAAGTTTGAGAGGCCTTTAACTTCTGCAGTTAATTTCAACCAGTTGTGCTGTAGTTTTGTAGTAATCACCTCCAGAATCCACGTCAAAAATCTTATTAACATACATGTTTTTGACTTAACACCAGGCCAAAGACAATCAAAACTGGATCTGAGGGCTTGATGCTATTGAGTCTCGTTAGCTTCTGCGTAGCAAAAACTCATTGTAATTTCTTCAGAAGTATAATTTAGACATACACTTGGAGGAAGAAAAGCCCGAATCAGAAAAGAACCAGGATAAGAACACTCAATGCTCTTTAGTTGTTCATAGCCTAAACTGCTTTTTCCCTCCACGCCGAATGCAATATTTAAATTCTCGTGCCAGTTTCCACATTATTTATCAGGAAGTGCACACGTCAAATGCAGCTGCTGATAGATACTTTTACTTGTTAGAATGACATCGGGTCCCAAACACTATTACTCGGGTCTTTTCAGAGCGCTTCTCATCCTATTGCTCATTCTCTACAGGGGTAGTAGAATGGTGTACCGTGTAACTGGGCACAAAACACGCAAAGAACTGACCAACTGATGCTTCCGGAGAGTCCTGAGTCTACAACCAACTTATACAGAGTCCCTTAGCTTTTTTTCTTTCCCTCTTCCGGTGGTGAAGAGCAGATTCTCCTGGGGGCAATCTAACGTTCTGATAAGAGGGTTACCTCCCAGGTTACCTCTAGCCGCGGGCGGGGCTTCTGTATACCCCCAGGGCATCAGGCTGGAGCTGTCCACCTTCGCTTCACATCCTGAAAATGGGGAGGGGCCGCCCCCGAGTCACAGGCATGCCTGTTCAGAGTACCTTCTTACACATTCCAGTCATCCCAGCTGTGCAGTCTCGAGGCCACAGGGCCTTCGGGAAATCGCTCCGTAGAGGGGCATTAAGTGGCTGCTACGCCTCCCACGTTTCAGCGCGAGCTTCCTACTAGGGGATGGAAGGAGACACTAAGCTCTCCTCCTATGGAACACTGTTAGGTTCCGACTTACCCAACTCGGAGGCCACGGAAGCACATGGAACGCCGGCGACAACAGCACGGGGAATTATATTTCTTACCCATGAATTAATTCATCCAAAAAGTATTTGTGAAGGACCTACTATGTGTGAAGTGCTATCCTAGATTCAGTGACAACCAACACTGTGTCATAAATGTAAGCCTCCTGTCAGACCAATATAATTAACAGAGTTTATATTTGGATTAGAATTTATCCTTGCAACCTGTCTTGACTTTGCTAGTTGCCAGTTGTGCCTCACATATCAGACGATGATGTGTGCTGATGCCCAGAGAACATCCATGCATAATGACAGAATCAACCCAGATGGTGAAAAGGGTCACATCTTATGTCTGCTTTGCTCCTCTAACAATTCTAGTAGGTAAGGAAGGCGTTTTACCAGTGAGGTGACTGAGATTCAGAAAGATTAGTTACCATGCCCATGGGGCCACACAGATAGGGAGGAATGAAGCCAGACTGGGTTCCAAGTCATGCCACCTTATGAAGTTCTTCCAGAAAGGATTGGTATTGCTGTTGCCGAGGATGGAGCAGAAGACAACACACTAATGTGCAGACCCCAAGAGGCCAAACGTAAGGATTTCGGAGTCCCCTGTGATCAGTCTCTAACTCAAGTCCAGGATGCCCAACTAAATTTGAATTTCAGATAAGTTCCAAAAATTGTCCTGTCATGTTTCATTTTATGTTTTGTGGCTAAATTTAGCCACACTTTCTCAGATTCCCTGGGAAGTTACAAACTGTGATCAAGGGACCCTTGCCACTTACTCCTTTGGAGCCCAATATCAATCTCTCCTGAAAGGTTTTAGAAACTGCCTCCTTGTATATAACCTTGAGTGTGCTGCCTTCTTTAAGGCAGAATTTTGACCTGATGAAACAGGCATGATTGTTTATCCAAGAACCAGAATAGTTGAAATATAAATAAGATAGGCAGCTGCCATGTGTGGAACTCTGACTTGTGCTTCACACCTTCAGTTCAGTTCAGTTCAGTCGCTCAGTTGTGTCCGACTCTTTGCAACTCATTGAAGCACAGCACGCCAGGCCTCCCTGACCATCACCAACTCCCATAGTTCACCCAAACTCATGTCCATCGAGTTGGTGATGCCATCCAGTCATCTCATGCTCTGTCGTCCCCTTCTCTTCCTGCCCCTAATCCCTCCCAGCCTCAGAGTCTTTCCCAATGAGTCAACTCTTCAGATGAGGTGGCCAAAGTATTGGAGTTTCAGCTTTAGCATCAGTCCTTCCAACAACACCCAGGACTGATCTCCTTCAGAATGGACTGGTTGGATCTCCTTGCAGTCCAAGGGACTCTCAAAAGTCTTCTCCAACACCACAGTTCAAAAGCATCAATTCTTCGGCGCTCAGCTTTCTTCACAGTCCAACTCTCACATCCATACATGACCCCTGGAAAAACCATAGCCTTGACTAGACGGACCTTTGTTGGCAAAGTAATGTCTCTGCTTTTGAATATGCTATCTAGGTTGGTCATAACTTTCCTTCCAAGGAGTGTCTTTTAATTTCATGGCTGCAATCACCATCTGCAGTGATTTTGGAGCCCCCCAAAAATAAAGTCTGACACTGTTTCCACTGTTTCCCCATCTATTTCCCATGAAGTGATGGGACCAGATGCCATGATCTTTGTTTTCTGAATGTGGAGCTTTAAGCCAACTTTTTCACTCTCCTCTTTCACTTTCATCAAGAGGCTTTTCAGTTCCTCTTCACTTTCTGCCATAAGGGTAGTGTCATCTGCATATCTGAGGTTATTGATATTTCTCCCGGCAATCTTGATTCCAGCTTGTACTTCTTCCAGCCCAGCATTTCTCATGGTGTACTCTGCATAGAAGTTAAATAAGTAGGGTGACAATATACAGCCTTGAGGTACTCCTTTTCCTATTTGGAACCAGTCTGTTTTTCCATGTCCAGTTCTAACTGTTACTTCCTGACCTGCATATAGGTTTCTCAAGAGGCAGGTCAGGTGGTCTGATATTCCCATCTCTTTCAGAACTTTCCAGAGTTTATTGTGATCCATACAGTCAAAGGCTTTGCCATAGTCAATAAAGCAGAAATAGATGTTTTTCTGGAACTCTCTTGCTTTTTTGATGATCCAGCAGATGTTGGCAATTTGATCTCTGGTTCCTCTGCCTTTTCTAAAACCAGCTTGAACATCTGGAAGTTCACAGTTCACATATTGCTGAAGCCTGGCTTGGAGAATTTTGAGCATTACTTTACTAGAGTGTGAGATGAGTGCAATTGTGCGGTAGTTTGAGCATTCTTTGGCATTGCCTATCTTTGACCTTTTCCAGTCCTGTGGCCACTGCTGAGTTTTCCAAATTTGTTGGCATATTGAATGCATCTTTCAGGATTTGAAATAGCTCAACTGGAATTCCATCACCTCCACCAGCTTTGTTCATAGTGATGCTTTCTAAGGCCTGCTTGACTTCACATTCCAGGATGTCTGGCTCTAGGTAGTGATCACACCATCATGATTATCTGGGTCGTGAAGATCTTTTTTTGTACAGTTCTTCTGTGTATTCTTGCCACCTTTTCTTAATATCTTCTGCTTCTGTTAGGTCCAGACCATTTCTGTCCTTTATCGAGCCCATCTGTGCATGAAATGTTCCCTTGGTATCTCTAGTTTTCTTGAAGAGATCTCTAGTCTTTCCCATTCTGTTGTTTTCCTCTATTTCTTTGCATTGATCGCTGAGGAAGGCTTTCTTATCTCTCCTTGCTATTCTTTGGAACTCTGCATTCAGATGCTTATATCTTTCCTTTTCTCCTTTGCTTTTCGCTTCTCTTCTTTTCACAGCTCTTTGTAAGGCCTCCCCAGACAGCCATTTTTCTTTTTTGCATTTCTTTTCCAAGGGGATGGTGTTGATCTCTGTCTCGTGTACAATGTCACAAATCTCCGTCCATAGTTCATCAGGCACTCTATCTATCAGATCTAGTCCCTTAAATCTATTTCTCACTTCCACTGTATAATCATATGGAATTTGATTTAGGTCATACCTGAATGGCCTAGTGGTTTTAGCTGTGATTTTCTCCATTTTACAGAGTCTGTTAACTGAGGCCCAAACCAATAAAGTGTGAGGACCTGGGATTTAAATGCATACAGACCACTCTTCTGTGTTTTTCCCATTATGCTCCCTGATGAAAAAATTTGCATGTTCCAGAAACTGGACCTGAGCTCTTTTCATAATATTTCCTAACAACTTGCAGCAATGAGTCTTTCTCTAGTGGCAAGACATCTTGAAGCAGGAGAATATGTAAAGGGGCTCAGGAGGGCTGTTAAGACTTGACAAGCAATGGCAAGGTGTCAAAATGACAGATGTTGTCTTGTCCCAACAGCAGAATCTCCCTTTGGGGAGCAATTGAATGTAACACCACTTCCACCTTTGGGGGCAGGGTCAGGGCTGCTAACCTCTCCCTGTGGAGATCCCTGCGGGCTTGTCTTCAGGCACTCATGCACTCAGCTCAAGGCCTCACTCTTTTTCCCAGCTGCCTTTTCATCATTTCCCACCAGAGCTCCCAGTAGTCACAATGAAACGATATGCCTGAACTGTGGGTGTTTGGTGAGGGAACAAAGAGCAATGCTTTTGTCAAGCGTGTGTGTTGATGGGGAGAGAAGGGAGAGGTGCAGAGGCTCCTGGTACTTTTCCATCATCTGCTGCCTTCAATAATCCTACGCAAATGGCTGTGTCCTTTGGATTCTCTGACTTGAAAGTCCTTGGTTATCCATCCTGCTTCTTGGGATGCCCACTACCGAGAAAATCCACTTTCATTGTACCTCTAGGATTCATGGAGTGGGGAGAAGGGATAGTGAGTGAGAAAATGAGTATATTCAAAGTCAGACTCATCACAGGTCAGCCCTCCCTTCCACCCCCACAAGTCTGCCCACCACTCTCTCTAAAAGGCTTTCTGCATGAGCGATCCATACAAATTCAATTTGGGACTCACTATAGAATGGCCACATAGAACCAATGGATAGGCCGGGTTAAAAATTAAATATATGGATCATCTTCAGGAGGGGAACTTTGGTTGACAACATTACTCTCTTAGCCAAGGGTTGATGGTCAGGACTAAAGGTTGCCCCACATATTTCAAAGATGTTCTGCTCAGACCTGCAAACAGTAGGTACGTTCTGAAAGAACTAAGTAAACTCATCAGTAGCCCAGAGGCAGGGATAAAGTGGTGACACTAGACCAACCGTATAGATTTGGAGATGTGTTTCCTAAAGAGGACAGAACAATGAGAAAACATACCTTAATGGACGCTACTCATAAATTTCCATTCAGAAAACCATCCTGATCTGTGTTAGGCTAGGCTTCCAGTTTAGTCAATCTCCTGTCATAGGAGTTTGCTACATACTGAGGGGTTTGGCATGACCTTTTTTGTCCTTACAGTGCCCAGAACTTCCTCTTCCGTCTACCTGACACTGCCCCCAGAAAATGACATGGTTGCTTGTTTCTCTTCTTGCTGGTCTCAGCCCAAACAACACCTCTTCAGAAAGGCTTTAATTCTCTGGCCACCCCCCATACATGAACTAGCACCCTTAGCACTTTCTGCCATTATTCAGTTTTATTTCTCTTCATAATTCTCATGTATGTCTTTGTCTGCCCAGCATTCTATGTGGGCTAGATCAGACTATTTAAGCATCAGGGATGACTTTGAGGGGAAGAAATTTCCATCAAAACAGAAACTTTCAGCTTGATATGTTTATGGGGTGTGTGTGTGTGTGTGTGTGTGTGTGTGTGTGTATACAAGTGTGTAAGGAGGAATAACCCTTCCCCACTGCCTTTGGTGTTCGTGCTGGTTTATGAAGCAACACTCAAGAAGATGCTTTTGTTTGTTTTATTTAACCCCTATGGAGCAGTTCACGATGTGCAAAGCAAATGCTTGCTGTCATGTGAGCTTTCCACTTCCCACTGTAGGTAGGCCAGCATTGTTTGTTTTGAAGATGAGGGAACTGAGTTTAGATAGACTAGCAGACTTGTGAAATGTTTTGAGGTTAGTAAAGAGGAGAGAAGGGCCCAAGGTAACCACTCAGGTACATCAGACACTGGGGGTATCTTTACTGTAAGGAAGTTGTATTCATAAGCTGATCACTGAAGACAACAAGGCAACTGGCCCAATCCACCTCTTCTCAGTGTCCCCCAGGGAACAAGGGAAATGGAGACAGAGGGGGGGCTATGTGGCCCTGGGCTTGTCGCTTTGTCCCTCTGAGTCTCAGTCTACTGAAGGGGTTGTAATAGCTCTCTTTCAGGAGTTGTGATGATCAGAATTAACAAATGTCAAGTGCCTAGATTATGCCTGTCCTGAGCTCAAGATAAAGTCACAAACCCAGAATCTGTTGCTAACCAACCTACTAAAAGGCCAGGTAAAATCTTGTTGAGTGAGTTTTCAGATAAGAGGAATTTTAAATTCATAGTTATAGTGTTGTTAGATTCTAACACTGGAGGAGAAATCCACTACTTTGTCAGCGTCCTCTGCCTGTTTGTCTTTGCGTCAGAGTTTAGCACAGAGTGTGGCTGCACTTTTCACTGGGTCCATTGCTGTTGCCTCCCACCTCTGCAGAGGCTCCTCCCACCTCTGCAGAGGCTCCTCCCACCTCTGCAGAGGCTCCTCCCACCTCTGCAGAGGCTCCTCCCTCCCAGTGCTCGGCTCACCTTTCCAAGGCACCTTGTGTCCCTCCTGGCCCATTCCTTCCCTCATCTACCCTGACAGCTCCTGAACTTAAAGCATCCCTTCTTGTAAGACGTTTTACCTTAGAGACAAGAAAATGTCTTTCCTTGAAAGCCTCCATTGCATCTTGCTTCTCCTCCAAGCCATCGCCCGAGCTCGTCCTTTTCTGTCAATCATGCTGAGAGTCTGGATTTATGGCTCTGGCACGGGTAACCCCTCCATGTCCTTTCCAGTCTCTCCTCCCAGGCTTTACCTCATTGCCCCCCACGACTGCCTCTTCTGCCTTTGTATACTTTGAGTCCTTCCTCCTGGCATATCCCTCCACCTTCCTTCATTTAGTGAATGCCTGCTCACACTTTGAGGCTAGTTTGGTATTGTCTCCTTTTATCCCCTTGGAGAAGTTAGTCCCGTTCTCTTCTGCCCTTGCAGGGGTATATGAGCATGCTTCTGGTAGATTTCTGTATAGACATCCCTCTCCCCATGTGGGGAGAATATACTTGAGAATGGGAACTGTGAGTGCCACAACTCTATTTCTTTCCAGGGGTAGACTGGTCAGGCTGTTTGGCTAGTTGAGATATCCTGATCCCCTTCTTGCTGCCACACCCCACCTTCTGTGACATTCTATGTGATGGGCCATAGGCACTCAATAAGTATATATCAAATTAAGGAAGAAAGAAAGGAAGAGAGGGAGGGAGCAGACATGTTTTTATCCCTCCTCTTCCCAGTTCTCCCTCTGGAAAAAAATGGATGGAGAAAAATTCCTGAATGTGTCTATCCTTCTCTATTAGCCTCTTTCCTCCCCTCTGATGCTGACTTCATGACTCTGGACCAAGTTCATGTGTTCTCTGTACCTTGGTAGCTTCTTTCTCACAAGTTCTCCTCAGTTCCTCCCACAAATAGTCCCATTGGAGCTCTTCACCCGCCCTGACAAAAGCCTCAATGTGTCCAAACTGCAGGGCAAGCAGAGCTGACCTCTAGCTGTGACCCCACACACACACACACCATGGGCACAGTACAGATGTTCCTCATTCCAAGCCCTCCCCATTCCAGCATCCACTTGCAGACTAGCAGTCCAATCATCCCCACAAAGGAAAGCATATCCCTAAGTCAGAGGCAGTGCTCACTTTCTATAGCTTGGGGTAGAAACTCATGTATTCATGTTTATCTAATGTTGTTGAGAACATTGAAATCATCATCATGGGATTTAACAGTCTGATGTACAGTCAGTTCCTTTGCAACATGACATCTGTGTTTCTAAAATACACCACACCATGCAGAACCACACAATGAAAACAATAGGTTGTTAATCGTTTAAAAATATATAGAAATACCACAATAAATATGGTGCATTACCTTGAAAGGAACTTGAAATATGCTTCTCAGGAGTGGGTGTCAGAGGGGTTGCAACTTGTGACAAGTGGTAGAAGAAGATATATCTGAACCTGGGTGGAAAGCTGTAGTATTATATGTGGGTGTGTGTGTGTTCCATAGCTCACATAGTAAACCCAGGTGGCTGGTAGATGTTTGAGGTATTTGTGTGTGTGTGATTATGGGATTCCTACACAGCTCATTTCAGATAGATGCAGATTTCTACCTTTCCTCATGTTTCTTGTGATCAGAACCATGCACACTCAGCTCAAGTTGTTCACTAGTATTTCAATTGCATTGGAATAATTCTGCATTTTCAAAACAAGTGCTATGGTAGAACTGGCTGTACACTCCAACAGACTGTGACCCAGGTGCTTGCCCACATCTTTTTATACAATGACATTTCCCCCCATAAAATGTGTACTATCAGGGAATAAAATTTGGGAAGGTATTTTAAAAATAGAAAGCATCTAAAAATGTTATTATTTTTCACCAGGACTTGTTAAATCACCCCAGTGTCCTTTCAGAGGACAGGAGAAAGAACAGTTTGCTCACAGCCTATCTCTTTGAGATCAGTACTTTGTTTCCCATTATACTCTTTGCTTCATTTTCTCTTGACCAACCATGCTTTCATTCAGGTTCTTGCTTTGTTTATGCCATCTGGCCTCACCTTGTGCGGGAAAGAGCTAGCTATGGGCTTGAAAAATAAAAGACAAATTCCATATAACCTGGAAGTCGGCAGTTTCTCTTCAGTAGTTATCACCTGCACCCCAGTTAAAATAAGGTGCCCCTTCTAGGTGGGCACAACGCTGTGGCAGGGTGCACTGTGGATGCATTTCAACTTCCTCCAGGTGATCCCTGGGTGAGGTGCCCTTATGCAGAGGACATAGCCTGGCCAAGCTTACCTGACTGCCTGACCACCTTAGGCTCAGCAGGTCATGAGTTTATTGGTGTTGAACCTAGAGACTCAGCATGGTAAGAGAGGAGGAGGAGGAATGAGAGCCTGGCCTGAGACCCTGAACAGATCCAAGCAGGAAAGTCCCCTGCAGCGACTGACCCAGAGTCACCTAGACAGGGCTGAGTCATGCTCCAAGCAAAGGATCTGGGGTCCTGTGCCAGGGCTGGCTGCCAGGCTGAGGGAGGAGGACTGACACACCCAGAGGTCAGGGCCAGGCAACCACATCACCAGGCAGCATGTGGAGGCTATGTTCTCTGTCCTTTGGCTCATGGGCCTGGGAGAGCATCCATCCTCAGCCTCTCTGGGCAGAGACCTGGGACTGGGGTGGGCTTTCAGGCTTGGTGAGAGTATCTTAGAGCCTGGGAAGGGGACTCCATTTGATACCCACTGACTCAGAATCTTCAAGAGATGAACCTGAAAATCTCTATTTTTAACCAGCCCCACCCCAGAAGATTTTTATGACCAGGCCAGCTTGGCAAACTCTGACCTAGACCAGTGATTTGCAGAATTCCTTTTAGCAGCAAAATTCTTCGCAAAGGAAATGTTTGCAGAAGCCAAGGTTGCCCCCAGGTGAAGCAGGGAGGAGCCCACAACCCCACCCACTCAGGTTCTTTCTAATCTCTCTCCTTGTGGTAGAGACTCTTTGGGCCAACAGAAGAGAATTTGAAAATTGCTGACTTAGTCCAATAATCCATTTTACAGAAAAGAAAGTTGAGGCCCCCAAAAGTTAATGTGTCTTTGCCAGTGGTCACAGGGTAGGAAGTGACAGGGCCACTTTATGAGCTGGGGCACTCAGGTCCCCTCTCCATCTAAAGCCAGGAGTACTTTTACAAACTAGAAAACCAGGCAGGAGAGCAGGGAAGGGCTGGCTCTGGAGAGGCCCCAGCAAGTGAGCGCAGGGCTTTAACAATTCACCTCTAAACCCAACCAGCTTTGTAGCAAAGCAGCCACACACCTGTGGGAGAGCGGAGTCGATGTCAGAACCAAATCTACGTGAGGCTTAAAATGCTAGGCCCTTTCCCTGAGTGAGAAAAGCATCAATTCTGTGTTAGAACAATGAGTGAAAGTGCAGAGCCACTGCCAAACTTAGAACTGAAACTATTCAATTTCAGCCTGTTGAGATTCAGAATGCGTGCTTTTTAAAGAAGGCAGAATATGAGGAAGATTTCTTCCATTCTCTGGCCCTCTTCACTCTCAAGGAGAAGTACCTGGGAGCTCAGTGTGCTTGTGAAGACTTGAAACCCAGGGGGCTCTATCTGGGTGCCAGACCTCTTCAAGCCTCTTCACAAGTGGAGCCATTGATACAGGTGGGTCAAGGTTAAGTACCTGAGGATTTCTGTGTGTTTTCTTTCTGCTGCAAATGATGCCCAATTGAATGGAGGCTGGGTCAAGGAGCAGGGAGTTTAGAGTGGGAGGGTCTCATAGGAACCTCGATCACGTTCTTCTCCCTTCCACCAAAGTTTTTTTTTTTTTCTTTACAAGGAAAGACATCACATAACAAAATAAGAGAGAGTGAGAGAGACAGAGGAGAGAGAGAGATTGAGAATAATGGGGTGTGGAGAGGAAAGCAAGAAAGAGAGAAACCAAAGTAGAAATGTCTTTTTCCATGCGTAAATAAAGACAAAAGAATATGAACTGAATCATATGTATTTGTTTACCTGAAGGGTGTTTATCCCTTTAGTTTCAAGGATAACAAAGATACATTTAAAATGGCAACCCCATTGACCCTTAGCCACCAATCCTCAGCCTGCCCTCCCCTCCTGACCATGGTCCATGATCAATCCTCACATGAGCAGACCAAGAGCATCTGGAGGTCTTGGATGGCTGTGCACAAATCAGGATTGCCCAGAAATGGCTGCAGTCTATGGGTCTAGTTCACTTCTTGGAGCAAAGGGCTCCAAGGGAGGCTAGGGCTTCCCAAGGGAGGAGTGGAACAGGGTTCCAATCAGAAGCTGACTCTGCCATTTCTGGCTTGAGCATTCAGCTGTGTAGTCAGTCCTCCCAGGTTGATTCTGTGGCTCATCTACTGTGGAAATCCCTCTCAGAAAAGGGATTCAAGAGGAGTGAAGAGGGCTAGAAAGAATCTGGGGAATGAAACAGCCTCTGGTTAGCAAAGTCTGATACAGTCTTTCCCAGCTTCCCAGGAAAACACCCACAGAAACTGGGAAAGATAGAAAATACTCTGCAACACTAACAATCAAGAGAGATAGATGGCATTCGCTTCAGAATGTTTCAGCAGAATCAAGAAAAATTCACCCAGATATAAAATGGAGCCTGTTTAAGAAAGAAAAAAGACATGTCATGTCTTCTCCCAATGTCTTTTCCTAAACTCAGAAAAGCCAAAGTTAGCTGCAGAGAAGTTCTATCCCTTCTCCCCTTCTTCCATGGATCTGATAGGCCACCAGGGTCCCATTTTCCTCCTGGCCCTGCCTTCCTTCCACTGCATTTCTACAGATACAGCAGCCTGGGCTGTTCAGTGACGGTGGAAAGAATGGGAAGTGACCTTCCCTCAGTGAAGACCTTGCTTGATACCGCTCATGTGATCCCCAGCAGTGTTTCCTAAACTGCCTCCTTTTTAAATGTGGAAAACTTCCCGTTGAAATGACTAAGTGAGCCTGTGTGACCATCATGTGCAAATGCATGATTTCTGTAATGGCTTTCCACAATGGATCCCATACAACTTTCAGAAATTATTAGAGGAAAAAGACCTACAAATATGGAATCCGGGGCAGCAGGAATAAGTCTAGAGATAAAGCCTCCACCACTTGACCCCTTAATTCGTGCTGTATTCACTTCCTGTCAACTATTATAGGCTAACAAAATCTGCCTTTTTTTTTTCCTGTGTTTATTAGAGGGGCTTCACAGACATTATCTCGCATCCTTATTTTAAAACAAACCAAAAAGCAAATATTCTCACCCCTTTATAGGCATGGAGACTGAGGAAGATGGTGCCCACTCCTCCACTCCATCCCTTTCGAGAGTCCACCCTGCCATCTCTCAGTGAGCAGTTCCCAGTTCTCTTCACCCCGAATCCCCTGTTTCTTTGTATATCCTGTTTTTTCCTTTCTGTCTGGAGTCCTGCTCCCCTTTGTCAGCCAAACATCACTCTTTCTTCAGCATTTGGTTCCACATGTTCTCTGGAAACTTCCTGGACCTCTTCTCCCTGCTGCCACCCCTCCATCCCATCATTTCCTTCTCTACTTACTTTTAAGACCTTGGCTGTAATGATGTATATGTTTTATCTTCTCCTTCTCCACAGAATGTTCATATCTGCACACAAGATTTTCTCAGTTGTGGGTCAATGATAACTCATTTGAAGTGGCCTCAAACAAAGCAAATAAAAAGTGAGGAGGCATGTTCCTCTGAGCCACTGAGTTTGTGGTAACTTGTGACACAACAGACAACCCAGAACAATGCCCCCCTCATGTGTAAAAGGTCAACCCCAGTAACAGCTCAATTAACGTGGTTAACCAACTAGTAACTACTCAACCTTTCCAACATTGCTGTTTTCTTGGTCATTTCTAACCTGAGAAGGGGTGATCTTCTGTGTTTTTAGAGGTGTGCCATTTAGAATGTAGGTCACTAACCAATCAAATTAAAACAGACGAGTTTCCTGCCATTGCCAACCTCCCTTTGGAAACTTGACAACAAACCTCTTAATGTATGTTATTTGGAATCAGATGAAAGCGCTCGCAATGCAATCTATGTGTGTAATGCCAGAAAAAACTTGAGTTTTTGATGAAGAGTCATCATCACTTGGCCATTCCTGTCTTTAAAAAAAAAAAGTATAAACGGAAGATGCAGGGCCAAAACTTAACAAAAAGGACTATCAACACCATCACATTTTAAAAATGTGTTTGAGATCAAATACTTTATGTTCGTCTTATTAGTTCTTTCCACACCATCCAATCCTCCAGCACAGTAACAATTCTAGTCTGTGCAAGTGACAGAATAATACAGCAGAGACAATGTGATCCAAGACACAATCCATTGGTCAACCAAAGACAAGCTGTGATTCTCGACCTCATTAGTCAAATTGCTTCCCCTCGCTCTACTCTTAATTAGAAACTAAATGTGGTTTTTTAAGACATTTGCACAAAGTTTAGAAGTGATTAATTCTTGGCTGTATTTTCAGGATTGTACACATAAATTTATACACACAATGAATAATCCTTAAATGGAAACGATTCAATTTAATTTAACACATTTATTGAATACTCAAATATGTGCTAAATGTTGGTAATAGCACAGTGATACAACATTGCCCATGAAGTTGTCCCAGTTTTTCAATAAATTAAATTGAAAATCTGTTTAAAATTCAAAGAAACAATTTATGTAGGTTTCAATGCCTATGTAATTTGCGAGAAGGCATTATGAGGACTTTTAAATTTTAAAATATGTTAAAATATTTCAATAAATACATGTTAAATGAATAAATGAATGTTGCAGTTCATGTTCATTAGTTGACTAAGGTTGATCACAGCATAGTTTGTGTTTCTATTGACACATCCTTAAAAGTTATACCAAAGTTTAACTCATGATTGTCATCCGATTTGTGGTTAGTTAGTACTTCAAAATTGTGTTTGCTGATAAAACTTTTTCTGGGACTCACTGATGGATTCTTTTTAACACCCTTTCATTTTGCCAAGAGCCCTGAATGAAGCAGCTGAGCAACTCAATTGTGAGTTTGAGAGCAGAAACATCAACACTTCTATAAACTGTTAGCTTCTTGGTCATGACAGACACACAGTGTCTTGGTCAATTTGGTCACTCTATAAGTAGACTCCTTTGTAAATAGAAATATATATGTGATGCAAAGCTGACACATAATGTAAAGATCATCTAAACTAGTTGCTAAAAGGCAATATAATAGGCTTTTTAAAATATGAGTGAGAGATTTCCCTGGAGATCCTGAACTTCAAGGCTTTCTGTTCTGTGCTGACAACTGAGGGGAGCTTGAAGCCTCCTTCACCCTAGAAGCTGCTGTGTGACCCATTGGCAGCTCATGCAGGAGGTCATTTTCACACACCCTCTTCCATGTCATCACACAAACCCATGCTTCTTGGCCCAGCAGAACACTGTAGGAATAAGTTAGCCTGTGTCCCCGTTCCTTCCTTCCACTATTTGAAAGTGAAGATTAATAAAAACCTATTGCAGAAGAAAGCTGCCTCTCCTTTTATACAGTGACGTTATCTTTCATGCAACTCCTTGAGGATCTCTTACTTTAGATGAATGGGTTAGAGCAGTTACACCTCTCTGACAGACGTGGGTACTGCCTATGGCTTTCCGAATCTGAATCTGTCTTCCCCTTCTACTGCCTATCAGGATCCTTCCAGACTGCCTCAGGATTCTCAGCCCCTTGGTGGTCTATTTTGACATCTGCTTGCCCTTATCTTGAATCATTTTAGCTGATAGGCCTTTCCTTGGAAAAGCTGTCTAACAGGTTTTCTTTAACTCCCCTAACAAGTACTTAGGGAATTATCTTAGTGGCCTGTTAGAGTGACAGTCCCAAGATCTCCAAAAAGAGGCTCACGAGGTATGCATGTTCCCACGCTTGACCGTCGCTAAATTGAATAGTACGTGATCTTTAAAACTTTTCTTTCAGCCGTGAGGAATACAGATTCTGTCCGAGATAACTCTGTTTGAACCCATTTCTGGCCCTTACTAATAATTCAGTTTTGAAAAGTCACTACTTTCTCATCTGTTGAATGAAGGTAAAACCATGAGTGTCTCAGGGCTGACAAGAGAGAGAAAGTCCAGGATTGCGCCCTCCCCAGCCCCTGGGGTGAAGTTGGTGGAGCAGTTCCTCCCAGAGAATCGAGTCCCTTCTCCCAGCTCCCTTCTCCCGGGAATAGGAGATGAGTGAGAGCAGCAGAAAGGACCCAGTGCCCTCAATCACGCACCTGTCAGTGCAGCTCAGTGGCTCTGTCTCCAGGGGACCCTTTCCCCCATGGTTTCCTTTCATCTTCCTCCATTCCTCCTCCTGCCACACAGCACACAGCTCAGACCTCCATCGTGGATGTCCATCCAAGGAACCCTATGGAAGGAGAAACCCAAATCAGCCAATCAAAACCTGCCTCAACACTGTCCAGCAAAGAGCAAAGTAAAAGCCTAAGCCTCTACCACAGAGGAAAAAATTCAGTCTATGCTCAAAGATATTAATCTACATCAAGAAATAACCTAGCATAGGTTGTTGATGCAATGGATAAGAATCTTCCTGCAAATGCAGGGGACACAGATTTGATACCTGATCTGGGCAGATTCCACATGCCTTAGAGCTGCTAAGCCTGTATGCCACGGCCACCCCTCTAGAGCCCATGAGCCAAAACTACTGAAACCCGAGCGACCTAGAGTCTGCACGACACAACTACCGAGCCCACATGCTATAGCTACTGAAGCCCATGCACCTAAAGCTGTGCACTGCAACGAGAGAAGCCGCTGCAACGAGAAGCCTGTGCGCCACAGCCTAGAGTAGCCCTCACTCACCGCAACTAGAGAGAACCCACCCACAGCAACAAAGAACCAGCACAACAAAAATAAATAAATAAATGTCGTTTAAAAAAAAAAAAAGAAACTTAAAAAAAAAGAAGAAATAAACCTAGCATAAAAAGGTCAAGAGGATCTTTCCGTTTAGATAAAACTTTAGAATTCTGGGAAAGTGATTTTCTTTTTAACCAAGTATCAGAAACAGGAGATACTGCTCATCCTGTTACACTCATCCATAGAAAAATGAAACAGATTAGATTAAAATAAATCAAAATGAAGCTGATTACAAACTTTTTTCTTTCTTTCATCTTGATACATGTTTTTAAAATTCACCACTTGAAACTGAGGAAGACCAGTTCCAGAGAATATGATAACATAATTGATGACCTCTCAAAGAAGTAGAAGTTCTGGCTTAATAATACTAGCTAATGTTTGGTGATTGCTCAAATGTTAGAATGTGAATGACTTTGTTCCATGTTTATTAGGCATCATTTAATTCACGCTCACAATAACCCTCTGAGGATGGTTAGTATTAACTCAATCTTACAGATGAAGAAACGAAGGCGTAGAGAGGCTTATTAACTTGTTCAAAGTCACATGAATTGTAAATAATGGAGCTGGGATTTGAAGTGAGGAGTTGGATTCCAGAACCCATGGTCTGCACCAGGCTGCCATGCACAGCAACTCAAGGTGTAAATGGCATGACTGAGGGAGAAAGAAAAAAACTTGAGGGTGATGTTAGGAAGTCTATGTGCCTGGTGACTAGAAAAAAAGATGGTTCCTGGAAAGTGTCTCTGGAAAACAAGGGATGAGAAGTGAGGCTGAAAGCCAGGTCCTCCAGAAGGGAGGCTGGACTTAGGTGAGGACTTCCTCTAGAAGGGGTTAGGTTTGAGGCAGAGACTCTGGGGTAATAGCTTCCAAATGTTCTTTGCCACTAGAACATCATTTGAAAATATTTTTCATTTTCAAATGAAAAATATTGAGTTCATTTTCAAATGAAAAATATTGAGTTCATTTTCAAATGAAAAATATTGAGGTCACAATGGCAGACAGACTTAAAAGTGGCCACCCAACCTCTGCCCTCTAGTGTTCACATCTGTATAATCCCCTCCCCTTCACTGTGGGTGGTAGGCTTCCCTGGTAGCTCAGACGGTAAAGCGTCTGCCTACAATGCGGGAGACCCGGGTTCGATCCCTGGGTCGGGAAGATCCCCTGGAGAAGGAAATGGAAACTCACTCCAGTATTCTTGCCTGGAAAATCCCTTGGACCGAGAAGCCTGGTGGGCCATAGTCCATGGGGTTGCAAAGAGTCAGACACGACTGAGCGACTTCACTTCACTTCAGCATGGGTGCGACCTGTGGCTTGCTTCTAACCAATAGAATATAGCAAAGGTGATGGATATCACTCCGATGACTGTGCTGTACTATAAAAGATTACCTTGCTAGTGGAGTTCACTGCTAGAGATTCTTCTTACCATCATGATGAAGTTAGGATCCATGTGGAGAAATTGCAGGCAGCTTCCGCCTGCCAACCAATGAGAAGCCAGGCCTCAGTTCCAGAGCTGTAAGGAAATGAATTCTGCCAGCAACCAGAATGAGCTCAGAAATGGATTCTTCCTTAGTCAGGTCTTCACATGGGAACAAAACCCAGTCAATTCCTTGACTGTAGGCGTCTGAGACCCCAAGGAGAAGACCCAACTAAGCCATGCCTAGACTCCTGACCAGTGAAAATTCTGAAATAACGTGTTTTAAGCCACTGAGTTTGTGGTAATTTGTTGCAATAGCAATAGGAAGCTAATACAGTCACAGTATGGTAAGCACCCAGAGTAAAAGTACAACTACTCTCAGGGGTTTTGAGGACTAGAAGGAAGGCAAGTTAATAAAGGAAATTTGTCAAGGAGGCCACTGCTATGTGGTAGAGGAAGGCTGGCTCTAATCACTGCCCAGTTCTGGGCCTGCAAGGAACCACACACACTTTCGAGCCCCTCTCCCTCTGGGGTGCTTTGGGGCTTCTCACCAAATGAAAGATCATCTTATGCTCTCCCAGAAAACCCTGAAGGTTGGGGAAGGGCTCCACATGCTGACATCTGCCTGTGGAGGGGAGGGCATGCCTCTCAGGGGAGGTGCAACCCCGCTGCAAAAAGGAGAGCTAGGTGCTGGGGTGGCAAACACTGCTCCCACAGGAGGCCCCCGCTTGTGTCTTTTCTGCTTAGTAGACACAAGCTGTTGATCTTCTCTGCCAAAACTGGGTAGTTCATTGTCTGCTAAGAAACAAAACCCTTCTCTTCTTCCCCTTCCCCCTGCTCCCTTATACTCAGAACCAATACTATTTTCAACTCAGTTATAATTCAGTGCTATTTTAGGTAAAATGTTAAGGGGAACATAGCCATATTTATATCCCAGAAATACACACACAGACAGAGAATGCTAATGTCCATTACAAAGTAATTGGATCCTATTTGTAAGTTATGTGAAAGATAATCATTACTTTGCTTAAAACCTTAACTTGGTTGCTGGTTATTATGTGATCGCACAGCAATGAACTCTATTTTTGCTAAGAAATGTATAAATGTAAAATGCATTAAGTCCAAATCTTGGTTACTGAGAGTTACTAACCACCTTCATGAAATCAAAAGAGCTCTGTCCTAATTCATTCTTAGGTTGAATAAGAGTGAAAACTCCTATTTACTGAGCTTATAATATGGCAGGCCCTGTGCTCAGCACTCAGTATGCTTTATCTCCTGAAATCCGCACAGTAATGACATGAAAAAGAGAACATAATCATCTGCAACTTAGGGAAGGAGAAACTAGTTTTGAGGAGGTCAGAGTGAGTGCTCAGTTGGACAGTCCCAAACCTAAGGCCCCACATTAAGCATTAGGTGTTCTGTGTCTGTTCACCACACAGAAAGAAAGAAGGGTCAACAGGACTCCATCTATGTTCATTATTCTTTTCCCCAAATTAGATTAAAAGTCTGAAGACAGAGTCCAAAACTCCATGGCCACAGGAAAATTTTCTTGGTTTTTAAAAGCTCAGAAACCCAGAAGAGAGCACTGCACACCCTGGCAGAGTCTAGCCTGCCTACAGAAAACCAGCTGCACCTGCAACCCAACACCTTCAAGAGAGTCTCCACCATCATAGCTCCTCCCAAACATGGGCCCCCTCCAGCTGCGGCCTTGTAGAGGCAGAAGATGATCAGTCTTGTCCACCATGCCAAACTCAGCACTAAGCACAGAGGAGACCCTCAGGCAATGTTTGCTAGATAAGTGAATGAGTAAATGGATGGACACATAGATAGATGGATGGATGAACAGATGGGTAGACAGCAGGAAAGACAGATTAATGGATGGATGGTTGGATGGATATGACAAAGCTCAGTTCAAGAGAGGGAGAGAAACAAGCTCAGCTCCTTTCAAATCAGCTTTTCATTTTTGGTCATGGACTCCTGGGAACCCCAGAACGATGCAATGTAAAATATCAATAAGGAATACACAGTTCATTCCTTTATTGTTTGAGCCACGTGTTTCCAAGATTTATTTTAAAAGTGTTGGTAGACAAAGAACATTTATTTTATTAAGCATCAGTCAAAGAGCTTTCTAAAAATCAGCAAATTGAAAGACAAACATTCCTGCCATGTTGAATTCTTCAGTATGGGGTCTCGAATACTTAACCCCTGAGTGGACAAGTAGGGAACTTGACAAAAGGCACATTTCAAGAGGTAAGCACAGAATCTTATCATGGCCCTGCCTGAATACTAACAAATTAGAAAATTAGGTCAAGCTAGATCAACAAAATGCCCAGCCGGCCATTCAAACACCATGGCTCTAAGCCTCTCAGCATTTTTGAAGTTTAACCAGAGTCAGTGGTAAGGCTGGTTCCCAACAATGGATCTGTTGACATTGACATGGCAAATGAGGTGATACCCTCACGTTTGCTCCATGGGTAAAGAGTGCATAGCCCCACACATGAAGGAAGGCACAGTTTTCCTGTCCTTTTGCAAGGAGCCATGACCTCATCCTGCTACATCTGTCTCCAAAATGCATCCCTCAGAGGTCAAAGAAGCTGGCAAACAGGGAAGCAGGAGACGTCATATCAGTGAGAAAGGCTGCTTTGTTGGGAAGTCCCCTTGAGTGGGGACATCTGCCAGACTGGCCATGTGAAGCTGAAGACATGGCTATGATGATCCAGAAGGAAACAATGATATACGAACTTTTTCCACTATCCTTGCTCCTTAAGAGAAAGCTGTTTCCAGATGAGGCCTTTCATCAACTTCCTACCAAGAGACCTCAAGGCGCCTAAACCTGTTCTGTACCATATGGATCATCTAATAAAAACAGCATCTAATGATGCTTACCCTCGGTTATCCAGGAGCTGTTAACTTAGGGTGTGGGTTAGCCAGAACTTCAGCTTCCTCTTGCACTCCAGGGCTGGCTTGGCTTGCACGGCCCTCCAGCTCCTTCCCAGAGGAGGCCTAAGCAAGGCTCAGCCTGGCTGCTTTTCTGTTAGCATTTGTAGCATTCTAAAAAGCCAACGTCAGAACAGACCTTACCCATCAACCTCTTTCAACTTTTTCTTTTTATAGATGAGGAAAATGAGGCACAGATTGGGGAACTTAGTAGCTGAACTGAACCTCAAATTTGAGTCCTAGGGTTTTAGTCCAGAGTTATTCCCATCATGTTTAATTCCAGTTCAAAATGTAATTGGCTTACTTTACTCTATAAAACAGATTCTGGGTTCATCCACCTAACTAAAACTGACTCAATTTCATTCCCTTTTATGGCTAAGTAATATTCCATTGTATATATGTATTACATCTACTTTATCCATTCCTGTCAATGGACATCTAGGTTGCTTCCATAACCTAGAGGGGTGGGACGGAAAGGGGGAGGGAGTCCAAAGACAGAGGGGAGTTATGCAGTTATGACTGATTCATGTTATTGTATGCAGAAACCAACACAACATTGTAAAGCAATTATCCTCCAATTAAAAGATAAAAAAAATAATTGGATGAGGAAAGGCTGATACCAGTGGTAACTGGCAAGTTTGGAGACTCATATTTTCTTTATTAATCTATTCTTCACTCAACAGCTCCCCATTTCCTATATATCAAGCCTAAAGATTTCAGCCTGGGATGGGAGTAGAAAATAGGTTTCATCTTGAAGGCCAAGCTTATAATTTATCAGTTGCTGGAGCTGTACAGAGAAGGAAAGAGTGCCATGAGCGATTAATGATGACTTTCTTGGACAAAAAAGTGGAGAAGCGCCAGTGGTCCCTGACTTGGACAGGAAGACCCTCTATAATCTGGCCTCATCTTACTCATTTTTTCTTTCTCTCAAATAAGGGCCCTCTGCTGGGGTTAGAACCTGATTCAAACATTCCACTGAACCACGTCAGTGTCTCTCTTAGTTCTGCTTCAAAACTTTCTTCTTTTGTATTTTCCTGCCCAGGATGCTCTCCATGATTCTCTCACAAGCCCTGTGTCTTCATAGAGCCTTCCTGACCACCACAGCCCACACAGGTATCAACTGAGCTGTAAAGGATGATGCAGCTTAGCACTTAAGTTGCATGGCTCTGTGCCCGAGTTTTTCCTTTGTGCTAGTCTTTTCTCCTCCACTAGGAAAGGTTTCTTGTTACTCCCAAGAATTGTGGAGTGCAGTAAGCTTCAGCAATTGACATTGGAATTCAATGTGGATAGCTAATTTAATTTTAATTTGTGTGTATGCTATAAGATAGGTCCTTGTTGCTCATCTATTTGAAACATAGCAGCCAATCCCCAATTCCCTAACAGTCCCTCTCACATCACTCTTCCCCCATCGTAACCATAAGCTTGTTCTCTAAGTCTGTGAGTCTGTTTCTGTTTTGTAAGTAAGTTCATTTGTCTCATTTTTTAAAAGATTCTCTGTATAAGCAATGTCATCTATTTCTCTTCCTCCGTCTGACGTCCTTCACACAACGTGGCAATCCCTAGATCCATCCGTGTTGCTGCACATGGCATATTTTATTCTTTTTATGGCTGAGTAACATGCTCTTGTATATATACACCACACCTTCTATATCTGTTCCTCTGTTGATGTACTTGGTCTAGGCTATTGTAAGCAGTGCTGCAATGAACATTAGGGTGCATGTATCCTTCTGGACCATGTTTTAAACATATGCATGGATATTTTATGACAGAAGAGAAGTGACACTTGAGGATGCCCTCTCCTTTACCTCTTCCCTTCTCATTCACTCAGCCATGACTTCCTATTAAACTCAATCATGTTGAGGTTCTAACAAAAGCAGCATTTTCTATAAACCAAACCCAAGTGTATGCCTGAGCAATCTCATTTGGTATAAATTCTTGGCACTTCGGTAAGTCAAGGAGAGATACTGTTCAAGCCTTCCAAGTACACTTTTAACTCAACCTAAGCAGATGTTGACTGTCATTTGTTCTAGGATTTGTTTTTCAGAACTTAGCAAGGAAGTCAGATATAAATAATATCCCTAAAGATTTTTGCTTTAGCTCTTCATCCAAAATGTTTGTAATCTCTTCCCCTTAGCAAAAACCTGCACATTTTTCTTACCAAGAAATAAAACACAAGCAATTATCACTAATATTATTTTGTATAAAAATATTAGTAAATTAATGTATTATTTATACAGTGGCCATCTCTAAAAAAACTCATAAATTTGTGTTAGACGGAGGGTGCAGGAAGAATTAAAATTTCAGGCTCTTTTACTATGATTAAGGACTCTTGTCTTTTTCCAGTTTCTTTTTGGGTAGGACTGGTAGTGTTTGCAGATAACTCCTCTCCATCATGTACCCCCTTCCGCAGCAACGTGCCTTCACTTCCCACAGGGAGCAGGAGTGCCGTTAGAACCTCTGAGTGACACCAAGGCCACCTTGGCTCTCCTAGATGAGTAAGAAGGTCTCTCATATGAATCATGGTAAGTCACCAGCTTCCACACTGTCCTAGGTGTGGAAAAGTTTGTCTCACGTACACTCAGCTTTTTAGGGTTTGAAACCTCATTTTTAAGTGATGGGCCAGTTAAACCTCCCCACACCATGAACAGTCAGAGAGAAGGAAGCAGGTCCTCTCTGCCTGGCCCAGAACTGAGCACACCCACTACCTACAGCCCAGTGATGCGTGAAGGACACGGGCTGCCCCCCAGGTGAGGGGGCAGGGCATTTGAAGAGGAGGCCTGGAAGGCAGGATTCTGAGCTCCCCCTGCCCCAGAGTCAGAACCCCCCTGCTTTAGTCCACACCATGGTCCATACAGACTGAGGTTCTTTCTGAGTGACCTAATTACATAAGAGCTCTTCTTTTAAAAATCGGAAAACTATCAACCTAATGAATGTCTCACTACCTTAGGATTCCTTTTACCTTGGGAGCAAAAGATTATGGAGAGTGTAGGAAATAGGAACAAAGTTTATTTGAGCCATTGTTATTCCTTGCCCCCCACCCCCACCCCACCAACCACAAGTAAAAAGGAATCTATGAGGGTAAAATTTTTAAAACATTTGCACAGAAGTCTGATTAAAAAGACAGTTTCATAGATTTTCAAAGGGAATTTTTTTACCACCGAAAACACGAGAAGGACATTATATCAGAAGAGAGGACCATCCTTTAAATGACAGAAGTTTAGTTTTCTAAAAAATGCAATGCACAGTCTGACTTCTCTCTTCTGATGTGGACAGGTGGACATTCCACCAGGGCCTGCTCCTTGGAGCCTGCCAACCTTGGGGATGGTGGGAGTTTACAGTGGAGGCAGAGGACTTGGGTCAGACAGGCCCACGTGTATTTCCCAGGCCCTTCCTTCTCTCCTGTGACTGGCTGGAGGGCCTCTGAGTGTCTGAATGTCTGGAGACTCGATTACTAGTTCCGTCAAGTCTGGCCAGAGTCTGGGAGCCAGCGTGGCAGTGTTTGTGGAGCCAAAGTGGAGATTAAGTCATGTTTTAGAAGTGACCTCTGTCCACCCTTTCTGCAGGCATCCTCTCCCCTCTGGGCCTCACTCCCCAGCAACTCGCCACCTACATGCTTTTGTTCTGAGTGAGCCCCTCCCTGCCAACACAAGACTCAACACCGTCACCTCCCGACCCCCACCCACCCCCACGTTGCCTTCTCTTCAAATGGTCCTAGTCTTTGTTGTTCTAATTAGATTATCTCTGCCTTAGGGACCTAAGGGACAGTCCCCAGCAGCCCTGGCTGGAAAGGAAGGTCGCATAATCCCTGTTATCAAGAGGCTTGTCATTTAGCATGTAGATCAACTAATTCTTTCAATATCAGGGGAGCAATTGTGCATCTTAATATTGATTTTTTTGGAGATACAATCGCCTGCATTCCTGAGTCAGACTCACTTACTGAAGCTAAAAGGTTCCACTTACTGTATTATGAAATCACCCCCGCCCCCAGCACACACTCCATCCCAATTTAATGTTACAAAGCTGGACAAATCTGAAGGGCTTTGTGTTTTTCCACTTGGTCCAATTTCAGAATGAGCATCCAGCAGAGGAGAAAAAGGAAAAACATTTCTGGTTATTTTAAGACTGCACGTATATTTGTTTTTGGAGTGGAGGTGGGGGCATATTTTGCCATTTCCCACCACCCACCTGGTCTGCCCACACTTCCTCTACTCCCCAAACTTTGCCATACAGTGATTTCGGGCTCTTCATATAAGAAGGCCAGCCTATTGGATTTCTATATTTCAGGATGAATTAGAAGACTGGGCTTTCAAATTAAACTGGGGGCATTTTCTTATCAGACACCCTTCCAAGTCAGTGGGAAGCAAAGAAAGAAAAATTTGAGCTACAGCAGTAAATACTACTACTAATAATAAAAACTGTCTTATCAAAGGTTCAAAAATGCACTGCGGTTTGGGACAGGCAGAGGTGCTGATTCTATGTTATGAAGGGATATGAGACAAAGGCAAATAGCAGCCAAAGGGCAAATGTACAATTTGTTCTACTCAGAAAGTTCAGGGGCCCTAAATGTGAGAGTGCTACACAGTGTCATCCACCGGAATATCAGCCGTGAATCTTTCCACTACTTACTGAGCATCAGCCGTAGTACTGGCAAGCGTGTCCTAAGTCTTTGACAACATTGTTCCACTTCATTCTCATAGCAAGCCTTTGAGTCATGGTCTACTAATTATTCCTATCTTACAGTTGAAACTTCTAAGGCCAAGAAAGATTGTGTGATTTGCTCAAGTTCCTAGAACCAATAAGTAGCAGAGACAGATTCCAACCCAAGACTGCCTGTCCAACCCCTGCTGGTGTTTTTTCAACTAGAAAACTGCTCTTCACACTTTGCTGGTTGATAAGGGGATGCATTCATCTATTCCATCATCTGCCCATTTATTCCAAGATGATTGCTCATCTTCCAGGCCCTCGGTGCCAAGGATAGAAAAGAATGCACAGCGCAGGATGGGAGACAGACAAAAATAAATAAATACTGTAGCATCAAATAAGGTGATGCTTGCTCCCATAGAGATGTGCGAATTCAGGAGGAACACTGAAGAGGTCTCTCAGAGATTTCACAGAAGATTTTAGTGTTTGTTTTGTTTTGAAAAAGTCCTTAAAATAATTAATTGCCTAAGAGAGAATGGGGAAAGGACTGCTTTTCACTAGACATCTGTTCTGTACATGAGCTAATGTAATCATGGTATTTACCTTGGTATTTACTGAAATCTTCTGTCTACTGAGTTCTGGATGTGTATTGACATTTTACTGTTTCCAAGTGAAACTAACAAAGTCTTTAAACAGAAAAGCAGATATAACTGACTTCAAAACACTTGGAGATCTCCTATGCTTTGGGAATAAGATACTAATACATAACTTTTTTGTAGTTACTTAGGGAGAAGTTATATTCACGTTTTGTTATGTAATTAACATTTCCTTGGTGGCTCAGACAGTAAAGCATCTGTCTGCAATGCAGGAGACCTGGGTTCGATCCCTGGGTTGGGAAGATCCCCTGGAGAAGGAAATGGCAACCCACTCCAGTATTCTTGCCTGGAAAAATCCCATGGACAGCGGAGCCTGGTAGGCTACTGTCCATGGGGTTGCAAAGAGTTGGACACGACTGAGCAACTTCACTTCACTACGTAATTATAATGTAGTGTGTGGTTAAGCAGACTTGTAAAATTTCTGTCCTAGAGTCTCAAACTCTTACTGCATTGTTTTGCTTACCTATCTGTCTTATGCTATTAGACTGCAAAACCTTTGTGGAACATAAGATGAGATCCTAGATCAGTGTCTGACACATAGTAGGTGCTCAGGAAATGTTGTTTAAAATAGAAAAGTGAATGCATGACTGAATTAACTGATGCCTACAAAACTTCTTCCTGAAGCAAATGTTATACTCATTTTACCATGTGTTTGTACCATGACCACATCATGCTGCTGCTGCTGCTAAGTCGCTTCAGTCCTGTCTGACTCTGTGCGACCCCATAGACGGCAGCCCACCAGGCTCCCCTGTCCCTGGGATTCTCCAGGCAAGAACACTGGAGTGGGTTGCCATTTCCTTCTCTGATGCATGAAAGTGAAAAGTGAAAGTGAAGTCGCTCAGTCGTGTCTGACTCTTAGCGACCCCATGGACTGCAGCCTACCAGGCTTCTCCATCCATGAGATTTTCCAGGCAAGAGTACTGGAGTGGGGTGCCATATGGAATAGTCCTGGCTTGATATACTCTGTTCTCTTGTTCCCATCAACCATCAAAACGTTTGTTTTAATATTTGAGCAGCATCTGTTAACTTACTCCTTGTGCAAAAAAACAATTACCAAGATTCTTGGTAGGATCCATGTGTCTCAGTTTTCCTATTGGAAAACAAAGTTACCATAGCAACAGATAAACTATGTTCTTGAATGAGATCGACACCATTAGAGGGTGTGAAAATGAGGAGCTAGAATTACAATCCAACATTTTAGATTTTCATGGTTTTGGTGTTCTCACTAAGGAAAAAGACCACTTTATTTGACAACATTTATTTACTTATTAATGAGCACTTGTGAAGTATTCTGAACATGTATTGATTGTGGAAAGTATTGTTTAATGCTCTAGTGAAAATCTGATTGAAAATATTTGACTTGGTTTTTGTTTCTCATCTTCACATTTTTATCTATCCGACATGACTTTTCTGATCATTTTAGAGGCTTAGATGTTAAACCAAGCACAGCATAATTAGTAAATAACTCAAGGTCTATAGTGGACATTTGTCCTATTTTTGCCTGCCTATCAACTTTTAAATGACCCCCTTTATTAACTGAAATACCTATGTCTCCTAGAGTATAAATTATTTGCCTCCCTTGCCGCTAAAACACAGCATATGACCCAGATGTCCAGCAATCAGGGATACCTGGGCAAGACTTCCATACAGAAGATCCTGTTGCAGAAATGGCTTCAAAACAGGTGAAATAAGCTAGTGCAGTAAAGGTGAATCCCTGGTACTGCATGCCTGCCCGCAGCAGAGACCATGATTTCCTCATCAGGCCATTTTTCTCTGAAGTGTTTGAGCATTGGTGCAAGGCGCTGAGCTTCCAGCCCCTTTCTCTAGGGCATCCCCTCAAGTCTGAATTCCTTCATATCCTTCAATAAGTCTTCTTCCTACTTTTTAATTGGTTAGAGATGATTCTGGTTGTTTTGCAACTAGAAATGTGGACTGTTAAAAAAAACGACATCCAATAGTAAAAATAATCTTGACACTCATACAGAGTATATTATCTGTGAAGTCCAGGGTGAACTCTGAGTATGTCTTCAGGTGCCAGAACACAGGCTGAAAAATCAAACTGGTAATCATACAGCAATCCTAGTAATTCTTTGTAGTAATATGGTTAGAGGATTTTTTTTGTTGGACATAATACTATATTTAATCAAACTTCATGGAAGGGGATTCTGAGCTTCCTGAGCCCTAATCTCCAAGTACAGGCTTTCCTCATGGCTCGGTAAAGAATCTGTCTGCAATGCAGGAGACCTGGGTTCAATTCCTGGGTTGGGAAGATCCCCTGGAGAAGGAAACGGCAACCCATTCCAGTACTCTTGCCTAGAAAACCCCATGGATAGAGGAGTCTGGCAGGCTACAGTTCATAAGGTCACAAGAATCAGACATGAAGTAGCAACTAAACCAAACCCACCAATCTCCAAGTACAGTCACATTCTGAGGCAGTAAGGATCAGAATCTCAAGTTATGAATTTGGTGGTGGGAGGGAGTGGGACACAATTCATCCCGTAACACTTGTGTTCATCTAAATTGTCTCAATCAAGGCTGTTTTAGGGAAGTGAATTCTAAGTTATCATGACTTCTATTAAGTTTGAAATAAACCTTTATAATGAAATTATCTGTTGATTATTACCTAAAAACTCTATTTTGGAAAACAAGGTAAAACTTCTGCTCCCCCAAACCCCCCAGGGTCCATTCTTACTAAAGTTGGAAGGAGACTGTATTGCTTGTATTGTTTAATTAATAATACAAGCAGATAGCCTGTATTGCTAGTATTATTTTTTTAAAAAATACTTAACAAAACCAGGGCTTTCAAATGAAAACAACCAGAGCTAAAAAAAATAAACAATAACCATACCTCTCTGTCTCCCACCTGCAGAAGCTCTTGTGCTATTGTTCAGAACATGGTAAGAATCAGTTCAGGCCTCTGCTTATGGGAAGTGCCCTGCCCTCCCTTGGGTGGGCCAGCAGGCATGTAGGAAATGGCACACAGAAGGAGAAAGACTGAGTGCTGAAGAACAGCATCTTCTTTACTCCCCTCCACACACAAAGCTTTGACTGATCCCAATGTATACAGGAAGAGTAATATTGGAGAGGGCCTGATGATAGCTTATATGTGGTGCACATATCTGTCCAGAGAGAGGACTGTCCCTCTTTGTTTGTCTGAGCACCTTTCATATTTTCTCAAGGGCCATCTGTTGGGTTGGCCAAAAAATTTCTTTTCTTTCTTGTGGAAACCTATTTAGAGATTTTGTCAAAATCAGAATTGGGCCATAGAAATGTGTCACACATGTGAATAATATCCATCACAGGTACTGGAGAACAAAAAGTTGAAAATAACTGACCCAGACCAGTCTTTACCAAATGCTAGTGTATCTGTTAGGGTTTGATCAGAGAAAAACAATTTCTATAAATGATATGAAATAAGGAATATATGAAAGGAATTATACCAGTACTGTTCAGTATAGCTTTCTGTGATGATAAAAATGTCTTGTATCTGCCCTGTTTGATAACATAGGCACTAGGTACACATGTGAAATGTGGCAAGCACAACTGAGGAACTGGAGTTTTAATTTTCTATAATTTTAATCAATTGTAATGTTAATAGTCACACATGACTTGTGGCTACTATACTGGATAGTACAGAATTAGACCTTAACCTGTTGTAGGGGTTGGTGAAGGAATCTCCAGATGGGGCTTGTCTTTGCATCTGAAGTGGGTGGGCCAGCAGTAGGAGAGACAAACTAGAGTGAAGCAGAGGAGAGCGAGGACATGCTGGAACCAAGGAAAAATGGGGAGCATGTCTATCTTTTGCACCTGTAATTTTGGTGGACACAGGTGATCTGCAGAAGGCAGTACCCTTCCCCTCAGAACTGCACATACCTATGGCCCAGGACTCAGAGAAGCTGAAGGGGGAGATCCCGTGGGAGCTGGAGGCTCTGTCTTGGCAGATGAGCTTCTTTCTCTGACTCAGTGAGCCCGGAGGTCATCAGTAAGGGAGATACAAGCTGCCTTTGGAGAGCAATGGCTGCAGTGCCACCGCCACAGACGTCTCTCGTGGCCCATCTCACCCAGAACCACACAGGGAAAGGACTTCTGAGGAACTCTGTGTAACGCACAAGCATCCCAGCTGGTCCAAGAAGAGATGGTGCTAACTTTTCCTCCTGCCCTCTTTGGGTCCTTCCGCAATTACAGTGCATATAGCTTGGCCTTACTCTCCTGGTTCTCCTCCTGTCCCTCACTCTTAAAATACAAGGAAGGTCATTTAGGGTGTACCATTGAGTAGTGCATTTAGGGTGGCTCTTCCAAAACTAAGCTGTTGTGTTGAGGACATTGCACATTTTATTTATCAAAAGATAAATGGATCTTTTGATTTTTTTTTTAGTGGGCATTTATTCACTTATTGTCTGACAATAAATGAGAAGCAGAATGAAGGAATCAGAATTTCTATTCTAACAAATCCCTCTGATTGTAGAATCCCTCTGATTGATTCTTTATTGCTCCTTTTCTTTCACAGAAAGAAAATGCCATTACACAGAAGTGGCAGCTTGTACTTGGATAACAATTTCAATATACTTACAATTTACTCCTTAGAAGCTGTCAAAAAAGTTTGGCACTAAATACAACCCAATAGTCACAGTAAAGAAGAGCAATTATTTATAATCTTATTTTCACATCTATTTTAAAGGTTAACCATGTGTTTTATCCAAGACAATGTGCTTTTATTAATTCCATGACTGGACATATGTAAATGATAATATGAGTTTACTTCACAAGAAGGCTCAGATTTAACATTTCCATTATATGATAAGGAGATTCTAACAAAGGCTGGATAAACTCAATGTTTTCCTAAAACAATGATTATTATTCACAAAAGAGTCACAAAATCTACACTTGAGACTGTATACTGTCTTCCACATTAAGTGTTTCACTTTTATCCCTGATATGTTAACACTACTGATGGATATTTTAATAAGTACAAGTTTATCAAGTTCTTTGAGAGTTTTGGAACAAAAAGTAAAGTAATTCAAGGATTCTGTCCAGACTAAATGGTGTGGCCTAATAGATCAAAAGCCTGAAGGAAACCAAGCTGTGGAAAAGTAATAATGTAAATAAAAATGTGATTTCAATCCTTGCTTGGCGACTGTCCTCGCTCAGGCCACAAAGGCTTGGTGCCATCAGATGCATTAATGCTAAGATACTGGTCACTAGTGGGGAAGGGGGAGATGCTGAAAGCTTTTTGCCTGTGGATCCAGGGAACTGCTTATAAGCCTGAAATGCATTCAGCTGATGCATCAGACATCAGTTATTGAAGAAGCAGAGGCGATGAACTTACTTTAGCATTGACCTGACCCAAGGGGATAAACACATTGCAACGTGCTGAGTTACTTCAACAGTGAAGAGACGCCCAATGTCAAAATGCCACAGGGCTACACATTGTTCCAAGGCTGGGACTGGATTTCCTCGAGACTGTCTCAAAGTGGTGGGATTTCTGAAGTGTCTGCAGATACAGCCCTTCCCCATCCCCACCCCTACCACTCATTGTAGGAAGAGCAGCGTAACTTGTCCTGGGAAACAACGATGGACAATCCTTAAGGAGCCATGCAAATAAACAGTGCTGGTGTCACTTGGCGGTCTGAGGACATAGCGAGGTATGGGTAGTAGCTGAGAAGACATTTACAAGGATTTCCTGTTCTCTGCTGAGCCATTTTCAACCTGCTGAAGCCCTCAAAGGGTTTAAGACTTGGGCTGGAGAACAGCATAAGAATGAGCATCAAAAGTCTAGGCTTCTGAGCCTTTTGCTCAGATTTGGAAATCTTCCTAAAACAGGGAACTTTAATAGCATAGGGTTAAGAGCTAGGGCGTGAGAGTCAGACATTCTGGCTTCAGATTTTGATCTCACTAAATAGCTGTGCAAACTTGGAAAAGGTGATTAACTTCTCTGAATCATTTCCTCATCTACAAAGTGGACTCACCATAACATTTATCAAAATGAATTAGGATTAGGTTGATCTGCAAGTCCTGGGAAACCCAAGATAACAGTGGTTTTATTGAGATAGAAGTCTATTTCTCTCTCATAACACAGCAATCCAGGCCAGGTATGGAGATTCCACATGACCACACCATTTTTAATGGTGACTTTAATATCTATGCCAAATGAATGCTGCAGCTCCAGTCCTCACTCACATATTCCATGAGGAAGCAGGCAAGAAGGGAATGGCCTTCCCCTTTATAGACCTGTCCCATAAATTACACAGCTCTCTTACTTTCTTTTGTCTCGGACTTAATCACACAGCCACACCAGGTTGCAAGAGAGTCTGGGAAATGTGGTCTGTATTCTGGATTGCCATGTCCCCAGCTGCAGTTTGGAAAGTCTGTTACTGAGAGGAAAGAAGGATATTGGGAGATGCATAGCATTCTCCGCTACCCAACCTATCAGAGTTTGTGCGGATTCAGATAGTATTGGTAAAGTGCTTTGCACAGATGCCAGGCCAAAGGAAGTGCTCCAAGACTGTTTCAGAATCGCTGCCATCCCTTACTCCACCCAAAGCACCCATGTTTGCTTGCTGGTTCCTGGGAGGGTGCTGCACCTGCTAGATAGGAGGTGGAGCAGTATATGTAAAGATGCTGCTTGTGGAGCACGGAGAGTGCAGGGGGCTGCTGAAGGGCAGGGCTGGGGCTTTGGTGAAATGAATGAGGCACTCACCTTTGGCGCAAAATTTAGGAAGGTGTGTGTTGCCAAAATTCTCAGTACTCAAGAATAATAATACTGTAATATTTTTAAAAACCAGAATTAGTGCAAAAAATCTACAGTGGACAGAAATAAAGATGGGATCCAGCTCTGCACTTCAGCAACTCACTTTACCTGCTTTACCTAGTCCTAGACCTGTCAGATCCTGTTCTTCCTGGCAGCCCTTTCTCAGGCCTGAAAGCATTAGTGCAGTGTGAAGGGGATTTGTTTAAAACCTGGGGGATGTATCTGCAATAATTAAATGGGATCCGACAAAGTATAAAACTCTCTAAGGTACCTGGATGTCTTTATATGTTTAGAGAGAAACAATAGTCCTTTTAAAATTTATAAAATCCATACTACCTAAATTACAAGAAAGAAAATGGAAAGTACTTAAAATTGTACCACTAAGAAAACCTTAATTAATATTTTAATGTCAATCTTTCCAAAATTTTTAAGTGGGACACACACATATAAATATCTATATATCTATATATACATTTAAAATGAAATCTTTCAGTATATAACACAATCTACCTATTCATTTAACAGTATTTCTGTATTACTATGTATTCTTCTACAATATAATTTCTTTTTAAAAAGCCACAGTCATCAAAACAGTATGGTACTGGCACAAAGACAGACATATAGATCAATGGAACAAAATAGAAAGCCCAGAGATAAATCCACACACATATGGACACCTTATCTTTGACAAAGGAGGCAAGAATATACAATGGAGTAAAGACAATCTCTTTAACAAGTGGTGCTGGGAAAACTGGTCAACCACTTGTAAACGAATGAAACTAGATCACTTTCTAACACCACACACAAAAATAAACTCAAAATGGATTAAAGATCTAAATGTAAGACCAGAAACTATAAAACTCCTAGAGGAGAACATAGGCAAAACACTCTCAGACATAAATCACAGCAGGATCCTCTATGATCCACCTCCCAGGATTCTGGAAATAAAAGCAAAAATAAACAAATGAGATCTAATTAAAATTAAAAGCTTCTGCACAACAAAGGAAAATATACACAAGGTGAAAAGACAGCCTTCTGAATGGGAGAAAATAATAGCAAATGAAGCAACTGACAAACAACTAATCTCAAAAATATACAAGCAACTTATGCAGCTCAATTCCAGAAAAATAAACGACCCAATCAAAAAATGGGCCAAAGAACTAAATAGACATTTCTCCAAAGAAGACATACGGATGGCTAACAAACACATGAAAAGATGCTCAACATCACTCATTATCAGAGAAATGCAAATCAAAACCACAATGAGGTACCACTTCACACCAGTCAGAATGGCTGCGATCCAAAAATCTGCAAGCAATAAATGCTGGAGAGGGTGTGGAGAAAAGGGAACCCTCCTACACTGTTGGTGGGAATGCAAACTAGTACAGCCACTATGGAGAACAGTGTGGAGATTCCTTAAAAAATTGCAAATAGAACTACCTTATGATCCAGCAATCCCACTGCTGGGCATACACACTGAGGAAACCAGAATTGAAAGAGACACATGTACCCCAATGTTCATCGCAGCACTGTTTATAATAGCCAGGACATGGAAACAACCTAGATGTCCATCAGCAGATGAATGGATAAGAAAGCTTTGGTACATGTACACAACGGAGTATTACTCAGCCGTTAAAAAGAATTCATTTGAATCAGTTCTGATGAGATGGATGAAACTGGAGCCGATTATACAGAGTGAAGTAAGCCAGAAAGAAAAACACCAATACAGTATACTAACACATATATATGGAATTTAGAAAGATAGCAATGACGACCCTGTATGCAAGACAGGAAAAAAGACACAGCGGTGTATAACGGACTTTTGGACTCAGAGGGAGAGGGAGAGGGTGGGACGATTTGGGAGAATGGCATTCTATCATGTATACTATCATGTAAGAATTGAATCGCCAGTCTATGTCTGACGCAGGATACAGCATGCTTGGGGCTGGTGCATGGGGATGACCCACAGAGATATTATGGGGAGGGAAGTGGGAGGGGGTTTCATGTTTGGGAACACATGTAAGAATTAAAGATTTTAAAATTAAATTTAAAAAAATTAATTTAAAAATAAAATAAAATAAAATAAAATTTTTTGTTGAAATATAGTTGGTTTACAATGTTGTATTAATTTCTGCTGTACAGCAAAGTGCAGTAATACACTGCACTTTGTAAAGCACTTTGTACTGCACTCAGTAATACACTTTGCTGAATATATATGTATTCTTTTTCATATTTTTCCTTTATGGTTTATCACAGGATATTAAATATAATTTCCTGTGCTATATAGTAGAATCTTGTTGTTTATCTACTCTGTATCTAATAGTTTGTACCTGCTAATCCCAAATTCCCAATCCTTCCCTCTACCACCCCCACTCTACTCTCCCTTGGCAACCAGAAGTCTCTTCTCTGTATCTCTGAGTCTGTTTCTGTTTTGTAGACCTGTTCATTAGTGTTATATTTTAGATTCCACATACGAGTGATATCATGTGATATTTGTCTTTCTCTTTCTGATTTACTATGATCATCTCTAGGTCCATCCATGTTGCTGCAAATGGCATTATTTCATTCTTTTTATGGCTGAGTAATACTCCATTGCATGTATATACCACATTTTCTTTATCCACTTATCTGTTGATGGATGTTTAGGTTTCTTCCATCTCTTGGCTATTGTAAATAGTGCTACGATGAACATAGGGGTGTGTGTATCTTTTCAAATTATAGATTTGTCTGGATAAATGCCAGGGGAGTGATTGCTAAATTGTATGGCAACTCAATTTGTTTTTGAAGAACCTCCATAGTGTTTTCCATAGTGGCTGCACCAATTTACGATCCTAACAGTGCAGGAGGGTTCCCTTTTCTCCACAGCCCTTCCAGCATTTGTTATTTGTAGACTTTTTAATGATGGCCATTCTGACTAATGTGAAGTGATACCTCACTGTAGTTTTGATATGCATTTCTCTGATAATTAGTGATGATTAATATCTTTTCATGCACCTCTTGGCCATCTGTATGTCTTCTTTGGAGAAATGTTTATTTAAGTCTTGTACCCATTTTTTCAGCATAATGTAATGCTCCATGAATTTGTTTGTCATTCTTCACAGGGACCATGCTAATCTTTTCTGCATCATTCTAATTTTTTTAGTATACGTGCTGCTGAAGCAAGCACTACAATTTCTTATGTTGTGTGTATGTACCAAATTTAGATTGCTTCCAATTTTTTTGCCCTTATAAATAGCTCTGAAGTATGCATCCTTATGGTTACATTCTTTTTGCAATTACCTGCTTATTTACTTCGTTATTGTTGTTATTCAGTCACCAATTCGTGTCTGACTCTTTGTGACCCCATGGACTACAGCACGCCAGGCTCTTCTGTCTCTTACCATCTCCAGGAGTTTGCCCAGATCCATATCCATTGAACTGGCGATGCCATCCAACCATCTCATCCTCTGTCGCTGTCTTCTCCTTCAATCTTTTCCAGCATTAGGGTGTTTTCCAGTGAGTCAGCTGTTCACATCAGGTCACCAAAGTATTGCAACTTCAGCTTCAGCAAAATCCTTCCAAAGAGTATTCAGGGTTGATTTCCTTTAAGACTGACTGGTTTGAGTCTGGGTTCGATGCATGAGGCAGGGTGCTCACAGCTGGTGCACTGGGATGACCCTGAGGGATGAGATGGGGAGGGAGGTAGGAGGGAGGGTCAGAATGGGGAACACATGTACACCCATGGCTGATTCATGTGAATGTATGGCAAAAACCACCACAATATTGTAAAGTAATTAGCCTCCAATTTAAAAAAAAAAAAAAAGATTGACTGGTTTGATCTCCCTGCTTTCCAAGGCACTCTCAAGAGTCTTCTCCAGCACCACAGTTTGAAAACATCAATTCTTTGGTGCTCTGCCTTCTTTATTGTCCAACTCTCACATCCATACATGACTACTAGAAAGGCTATGAAAGCGAAAGTGAAAGTGGCTCAGTCATGTCTGACTCTTTCCGACCCCATGGACTATAGAGTCCATGGAATTCTCCAGGCCAGAATACTGGAGTGGGTAGCCTTTCCCTTCTCCAGGGCATCTTCCCAACCCAGGGATTGAACCCAGGTCTCCTGCATTGCAGGCATGTTCTTTACCAGCTGAGCTACCAGGGAAGCCCAAGAAAGGCTATAGCCTTGACTATACAGACCTTTGTCAGCAAAATGATGCCTTTGCTTTGTAACACACTGTCTAGGTTTGTCATCTTTCCTGCCAAAAAGCAACCATCTTCTAATTTCATGGCCACAGTCACCAGCCACAGTGATTTTAGAGCCCAAGAAGAGGAAGTCTGTCACTGCTTCCACCTTTTCCCCTTCTATTTGCCATGAAGTGATGGGACTGGATGTCACGACCTTTGTTTTTTTAATATTGAGTTTTAAGCTGGCTTTTTCACTCTCTTCCTTCACCCTCATCAAGAGGTTCTTTGGTTCTTCTTCACTTCCTGCCATTAGAGTGGTATTTTATTTGGTATAAATTCCTAAAAGAGGAACTGCTAGTCAGCCCTCTTAAGACCACCAAATAGCCTTCCAAAATTTTTCTACCAATTTATACTCCTTTCAGAAGTGTATGAGAGTGTTTCCAATACCCTGACATCACTGAGAATAATCAATTTTTTAAATCTCTACTGATTTAACTAGTAACAAATAAAGACAAAACTTTTATATTCACATGTCTTTAAATGCTAATGGAGGTCAAGATTTTTGCATTTTTATTACTATTTGCATTTTTAAAATAAATTGCATGAAGAGGTAAGACCTATAATGGCAGAGACTTATAGCTTTCCATTCATTTATGTCTTCCAAGCATCTACAACAGTGCCTGACAAAGCATAAGCACTCAATAAATATTTGTTGAACGAATGAAAGTGTTCAGCAATTTCTAAGAGTTCTTTATCAAAGGCATTAATATTTAGGATAGGTTTCAAATATTTTCTCCATTTATCATGTACCTGTCAGCTTTATTTATCATATTCTTTCTACTACCTACAAGTTTATAAAATTCAGTGTTTTTCCTCTTGTTTTCTCTCTTTGCGTCAGGATATTACATGTACTGGGACTCCATTTGTGTGTGTATACATTTTTTCTAACTTTGTTTTATGTTCTGAATCATGTGTACCTTATTTTACTCTATAGTGTGCATGCTTTTAGTTTTTTCAGATAGGCAAATGTCTTCTGCAAAATAGTATCTTTTTCTCTTTGTCAATATTTTTACATCTTATTTCATTTTCTTAAAATTCTTTAAATTCTAGAAAAATACCTAAAAATAGTGATTACAGTTGGTATCTTTTTCTTGTTTATTGACTTGAAGAGAAGTCCTCCTTATTTGGTGGTTATTTATTTCAAGATTGTAATTTCAGAATTCTTAAATTTTTTTTTCTATAATAGAGGTTTATTTTTAAAAGTCTGGAATAGATTTTGAATTTTGCCACCTGTTTCTGACACCAGTATTTTTGATATTTTGACCTAATATTTTCCTCATTCTACTAATATGGTTAATTATATTTTAAATTTTCCTAAAATTATATCATTCTTATAATAAACTCACTTGGGCATAATATATTTTTTAATGAAATTCTAGTTTTCATTTGCTAATATTTCATATAGTGTTATTCCATTTTTAGTTATACATTTAGTCTCTAGTTGTCCCTTTTTAAGGCACTTTTTCAGTTCAGTTCAGTCGCTCAGTCATGTCCAACTGTTTACCACCCCATGGACTGCAGCATGCCAGGCTTCCTTGTCCATCACCAACTCCTGGAACTTGCTCAAACTCATGTCCATAGACTCGGAGATGCCATCCAGCCATCTCATCCTCTGTTGTCCCCTTCTCCTCCTGCCTTTCAATCTTTCCTAGCATCAGGGTCTTTTCCAATGAGTCAGTTCTTCACACCAGGTGGCCAAAGTTTTGGAGTTTCAGCTTCAGCATCAGTTCTTCCAATGAATATCCAGGACTGATTTTCTTTAGGATGGACTGGATGGATCTCCTTGCAGTCCAAGGGACTCTCAAGAGTCTTCTGCAACACCACAGTTCAAAAGCATCAATTCTTCGGCACTCAATTTTCTTTATAGTCCAACTCTCACATCCATACACGACTACTGGAAAACCATAGCTTTGACTAGACAGTCCTTTGTTGGCAAAGTAATGTCTCTGCTTTTGAATATGCTATCTAGGTTGGTCTTAACTTTTCTTCTAAGGAGCAAGCGCCTTTTAATTTCATGGCTGCAGTCACCATCTGCAGTGATTTTGGAGCCCCAAAAAATAGTCTCTCACTGTTTCCATTGTTTCCCCATCTATTTGACATGAAGTGATGGGACCAGATGCCATGATTTTAGTTTTCCAGATGTTGAATTTTAAACCAACTTTTTCACTCTCCTCTTTCACTTTCATCAAGAGGCTCTTCAGTTCTTCTTCGCTTTCTGCCATAAGGATGGTGTCATCTGCATATCTAAGGTTATTGATCTTTCTCCCAGCAATCTTGATTCCAGCTTGTGCTTCATCCAGCCTGGCATTTCTCATGATGTACTCTGCATATAAGTTAAATAAGCAGGGTGACAATATACATACTTGACGTACTCCTTTCCCAATTTGGAATCAGTCTGTTGTTCCATGTCCAGTTCTAACTGTTGCTTCTTGACCTGCATACAGATTTCTCAGGAGGCAGGTCAGGTGGTCTGGTATTACCATCTCTTTCAGAATTTTCCAGAGTTTGTTGTGGTCCACACAGTCAAAGGCTTTAGCGTAGTCAATAAAGCAGAAGTAGATGTTTTTCTGGAACTCTCTTGCTCTTTTGATGAGCCAATGGAGTTGGCAATTTGATCTCTGATTCCTCTGCCTTTTCTAAATCCAGCTTGAGCATGTGGAATTTCATGGTTCACATACTGTTGAAGCCTGGCTTAGAGAATTTTGAGCATTACCTACTGGTGTGTGAGATGAGTGCAACTGTGCAGTAGTTTGAGCATTCTTTGGCATTGCCTTTCTTTGGGATTGGAAAGAAAACTGACCTTTTCCAGTCCCATGGCCAATGCTGAGTTTTCCAAATTTGCTAGCTTATTGAGTGCAGCACATTCACAGCATCATCTTTTAGGATTTGAAATAGCTCAACTGGAATTCCATCACCTCTGCTAGCTTTGTTCATAGTGATGCTTCCTAAGGCCCACTTGACTTTGCATTCCAGGATGTCAGCCTTTAGCTTAGTGATCACACCATTGTGTTTATCTGGGTCATAAAGAATTTTTCTGTATAGTTCTTCTGTGTATTCTTGCCACCTCTACTTAATATCTTCTGCTTCTGCTAGGTCCATACCATTTCTGTCCTTTATTGTGCCCATCTTTGCATGAAATATTCCCTTGGTATCTCTAATTATCTTGAAGAGTTCTCTAGTCTTTCCCATTCTGTTGTTTTCTCTATTTCTTTGCATTGATCACTGAGGATGTCTTTCTTATCTCTCCTTGATGTTCTTTAGAACTCTGCATTCAAATGCGTATATCTTTCCTTTTCTCCTCTGCCTTTTGTTTCTCTTCTTTTCTCAGCTATTTTTAAGGCCTCCTCAGATAATCATATTGCCTTTTTGCATTTATTTTTCTTGGGGATGATCTTGATCACTGCCTCCTGTACAGTGTTATCCATAGTTCTTTAGGCACTCTGTCTATCAGATCTAACCCCATAAATCTATTTGTCACTTCTACTGTATAATCGAAACTTGAATGGCCTAGTGGTTTTCCCTACTTTCTTCAATTTAAGTCTGAATTTGGCAATAAGTAGTTCATGATATGAGCCACAGTCAGCTCCCAGTCTTTTTTTTTTTTTAGCTGACTGTATAGAGCTTCTCCATCTTTGGCTGCAAAGAATATTGTCAATCTGATTTTAGTATTGACCCTCTAGTGATGTCCATGTGTAGGGTCTTCTCTTGTGTTGTTGGAAGAGGGTGTTTGCTATGACCAGTGTGTTCTCTTGGAAAATATCTGTTAGCCTTTGCCCTGCTTCATTTTGTCCTCCAAGGCCAAATTTGCCCATTACTCCAGGTATCTCTTGACTTCCTACTTTTGCATTCCAGTCTCCTATAATGAAAAGGACATCTTTTGGGGGTGTCATTTCCATTCAACTTCAGCTTCTTCAGCATTACTAATTGAGGCATTGACTTGAATTACTGTGATGTAGAATGATTTGCCTTTGAAATGAACAGAGATCATTCTGTCGTTTTTGAGATTGCATCCAAGTACTGCATTTTGGACTCTTTTGTTGACTATGAGGGCTACTCCATTTCTTCTAAGCGATTCTTGCCCACAGTAGTAGATGTAATGGTCATCTGAGTTAAATTCACCCATTCCAGTCCATTTTAGTTCACAGATTCCTAAAATGTTGATGTGCTTGCAAGACGGTGGAGTAGAAGGACATGCACTCATCTTTTCCTGAGAGAACTTCAAAATTACAACTCACTGCTGAACAACTGTCAACAGGAGAATGTTGGAGTGTTTGGGTGTCTCCCGCAGAGGTAGTGGCATCAAGGTTATATTAGTTTTCTAAAATAAATTGTATAGCTTTTTTTCCCCTCCCTTTTAATAGATTTCATAGCAGATGAATGATGAGTTCCTCAAAGAGGTACACATACAAAAGAATTTGTTAATACATTTGTCTGGACCCAGTACTTTAACAGTAGGTTTCCATGCTTTTTGTTCTGTGTAGACTCTCAAAATTCTTTTATACAAACTGGACCATTTGTATTTTCATTTTAAAATTTTCATTTAATCAGGATTTTTAAATGTATAAATATAGAGATGTACATTATATTTTCTTAAAAGTTTTCATAATCTTTTTAATCTTGCCTAAATCTACTTCTTATTATTGATATTTTATGTTGGATATTTTTATTTGGGGGGTTAGTTCTCTTTTCTTTCTTTTTCCATTTTTATTATGCTATGTGGAGCTTGCCAATGTCATTAGCCCTGTTGAAAGAATGGATTTTGGATTTACCATCATTTCTCCACTCTTCTAATTAATTAATTTTGCTTTAAACTTTCTGCATCCTTCCTTGCTTCCCTTATATTTCTCTCTCTTTCTGGATCAAGTTAAATATTTATTCCCTGTATAAGAATAAGCATAATGTTTGTTTGAATGCTTGTAACAGCTTTGAATAGGTGTAACAAATTCTATTTTGCCAAGATCCTTGGCTATTTGGCCACATTAGCAATATTAATCTTTAAAAAAAATTCATATCAAAAATTTAATAGCTTTATTGAGGCATAATTGATTTTTGAAACTGTGTATATTTAATGTGTACAATTTAATGAGTTTGAACATAAATACACAGCATACAGCTATGAAGCCTTCACCACATCAAGGCAATAAACTTATCTATCATGTCCAAAATTTCTTTGTGCTCTTTTGTTTTGTGGTAATAACACTTAACATGAGATTTACCCTCCTAACAAGTTTTTTAAGTGTATTGTTACAAGGTGTGCACTTGTTCAAGGTGTGCACAGTATTACAGTATTGTTAGTCTTCATGTGAAAATCTACCATCTTTGGTTTCTGTGCTCCTTGGAGCAGCTTTGGGCAACTGAACTTTGGGCAGTTTGACTGCAGGAGGAAACAGCCTCTCATAAAATTTAGAAAATGTGTAGGTGGGCTCTAAGCTGGTTCCCAACCCATGATTGCCTATCTGCTCCTTGAGCTTGCCTCATAACCCAGTAAGATAAACTCCTCAATGTCTGGTACTTAGCCATGGTCTGAGCTTGTGGCAGAACCTACTCTACCACTTCTTCAGAAATCAGACATGGGACTGTTCTGACTATTGCCCTTCTTTGGATTTTTACCATTTTCAGGTGGCTTTGCCCACAATGTTAGGAGAAAAGCAAATCCAGAAAGTGTTTTCTTTTTGTGAAAGCACAGAACAAAGACGTCTAGCCCAGTCTAAAGGCTGGAGAAAGCTTCCTGATGGAGAAAATGGTGCCTGCTGGACTGATAGAGAAGGAACAGGTAAGTTTCAGAATGGGGAGGGTGGATAAGAAACTCCTTCAATTGTCTGGTCAAATGCAGACCACAGTTCTTGATAACCAGAGCTGTGGCCTGAGCTGTCTTTGTGTACTACTAAAGTATAGTCCTTAAAAAGTTAAAAACATGACTACTGTGAAAATAGGAAAGGGATATGTGTCAGAAGTTTTATGTGACTCACTAATTAATTGAAGAACCTATTAGATATCTGAAAGGGCAATAAAATGTAACGTTTGTAGTTACCTTTTCTATAGCCACTGGGTGAAATGCATTTGCTTTGTTGTGGACAGGAAATGTTTGCATTATTACCAGGTTTTCTACAAGTTACTGCTACCACTATGGTTGGAAAATAGCCTAATCAATAGAAAGACAGTCAAAAGTGCACACCTGGGCATGTTAGACAATGCCCAGCAATCCACTGAGAGGACACTCGATGGCCTCTTTTGCCCATTTTCAAGTTTTAGACAGTTTTTACTGATAACCTCTTTTTAAATTGTGAAAAATAATAATTCTGGTTTCCAGAAAATTCATTATTGAGTAGATAAAATATATGTGGGTGCTCTGCATCTCTGCCTCCCTGCCTGGATTCAGATCTTGTCTACATTCTAATAATCTCTACTGTGTGTCCTGGGAAGGTCATTCGGGTTTACTCTTGATATCAAGGGTAACACATTCAGCAAATTCTTCAGCCCTTGTCATCTCCCCAGCAGCCTTTTGTAGTCCTTTTAACAGTCTGCTGGGCTGAGCAGGAAGAGACAGGTTGCTCTGGGCAGTGTTCAACAGCACAGCTCTTTGTCTCTTGTTGTCAGCCAGCTCTGTCACTACATTGTTCTTCAGGCGGCATGCCTTTGATGGACTATCTGCCCCTCATGTCTCAACACTCGGGGCAGCATTTGGAGAAACAGCAGTCCTACACTGTTCCTTCTGGCATAGAATAATCCCATTAGAATACCGTGTGCTATCAACTCAATTCCATAGATTTGTTGAGAGCACTGTGAGGGAGTCCCAAAAATGTAAAGGCATGCTCCTTGTTCTCAAGGAGTTGTACACCTGCTAAAGAAACAAGCCATACACAAGAAAAAATTACAAAGGCTAAAAAAGAGCATAGAAGGAATACAGGACCCAAATCCCTACTCCCCTATTTGTATGATCTTGGACACATGTTTTTTTTAACATCATTGCTAAGGTATAATTTTATACCATAAAGTCTACTCATTGTAAGTATGCATTTCAATAAAATTAATTTTAGTAATTTTACAGAGCTGTGCAAATATCACTTCAATCCAATTTTAGAACATTTCCATCATTCCAAAAAGTTCCCTTATGACCAGTCAAACCTTATTCTCACCCCAGCTCTAGACAACCATTGACTTCCTTTCCATTTCCATAGATTTGTCTTTTCTAGAAATTTCGTGTAAACAGAATCATACAATATATACTCACTTGTTTTTTCTGCTTTTCTTTAGCAAAACATTTTTGAACTTCAACCATGTTGTTGCATGTATTAGCATACACTCATTCCTTTTGATTTCTGAGTTATGTTTCATTTTATGGATATACCACATTTCATTTATTCATTCACAGCAGATGGATATTTGGACTATCTCAGTTTTAGCCTGTTATGAATAACGCTTCTGTGATCATTCAGTTGTTAATCTTTGTGTAAATGTATGTTTTCGTTTCCCTTGGGTAGATACCTGAGAGTGGATCTGTTGGATTGTTTGATAAGTATCTGTTTAACTTTTCAAGAAACTGTCACATTCTTTTCCAAAGTGGTCCTACCATTTTACATTCCCATCAGCAAAGCATGAGGGTTCTAGTTTCTCCACATCCTCATCAATACTTGTTATTATCTGTTCTTTCAACTATGGCCATCCTGCTGCTGCTGCTAAGTCACTTCAGTCGTGTCCGACTCTGTGCGTATATACCAGTGAATGATCTTTCATTGTGGTTTGATTTGCATTCTCCTAATAGTTATTGATGTTATACATATTTTAATGTGATGGTTAGCCATTCATCTACCTTCTTGGGAAAAATGTTCATATCTGATCTATTGTGTTGCTTATCTTCTTACTGTTGAGCTTTGTGTGTTGTTTATACATTCTGGATACAAATTCCATACCAGATATATGATGTACAAGTATTTTCTCCTGGTCTGTGGCTTGTCTTCTCATTTTCTTAATGGACAAATTATTTAAGCTACTGGAGTCTAACTTCAGTATTTGCATAGACATTGTGGGAAAATTAACAATACCTATTTTCAGAACTGTTGAAAGAGTTAAAAGAGGCAATAAATGTGAAAAATACTTTGCACAGAGTTTGGAAATATTAGGAGGCTCCTGAATGCTTAATGAATAGTCTGAATATAAGAAAACATGTGGGGAAATGCCAAATTGTAGGTACTCAATGAGTGTTTCACTTGTTCAGGGAGGAAAGAAATCAAGCAAGAGCTACAGATTCCACAGCACGTAGTGGGAGTAATACCTTGAGACAAGTATTGAAGGATGAAAAATATTGGATGTAGGAAGGTAATCCAGGATAGGGGAATAGCCAGCAGGGGCACAGAGGCCAAAGAAAGCAAAGTGTGTGAGGACGGCAGGAAGGAGACCAGTTCACTACAGACTGTGTTCTTCATACAGAGCCAAATATTGTGAAAGCCTGATGTGTTCATATTAGTAAGTAAAATAGGCATTTTGTCCAGTTTTCTAACACTCAAGTTTTTTTTTTAAGTGATATTTCTGTTTGGAAATGGGAAAAATAAAAGAAATAGCAAAAATATTCTAGGCAATGTAAAGATATGTCATCAATACTGGAAAAAAGAAAACTGCAAATGTATTAGTTGCTGTGGAAACACTGTGGTACCTGACAAGGCTGGTCAGAGGATAGGGCCCAGGCCAGCCGCCCCAGCTGTACACTTGCTAGGGTCATGAGTCATCACGCAGTCTTGTAACCTGAGCCAATTTAAAACTGAGACCATTTTGTCAAGGACTCAGCAGCAGCTAAAGACCGATTTAACAACCACATTCACTAAATCAGGAAACTTAGGCTGTTACGAAGAGGGTAAACCCCAAAAGTCAGAAAGTATTAACAGCTGACGTCTGTTTGAGCTTACTACATAGCTGGGACATGGTCAAGGTTTTACATGAGTGATCTCCTTTAATCTTTGCTCTTTCACGTGAAAAAGGTCCTGTTATCATCCCCATTTTACAAATGAGGAAACCAACATTCACTGAAATTAAGATACATGGTAGAGCTGGGGGTTGAACTTAAAGCATCTGACCCAAGCCCTTACCTTTAAGCACAGTCTCTCCTGACCATACCCCAGGCTGGGCTCACATCAATGGCAAGAATCACTGCCTGTTTCTCTTGGTATCCTCATCAGTCAGCATGGGACCTGGCATAAAGGCAGGTACCTAAGAGTTGTATACAGGAGAGAGACTGGCAGGGACCAAAGCAAAAGCAACACCTGACATCACAGTAGAAAGGAAGCTGAGCAATGCATACCCTGCTGCTGCTGCTGCTAAGTCGCTTCAGTCGTGTCTGACTCTGTGCAACCCCATAAACAGCAGCCCACCAGGCACCCCCATCCCTGGGATTCTCCAGGCAAGAACACTGGAGTGGGTTGCCATTTCCTTCTCCAATGCATGAAAGTGAAAAGTGAAAGGGAAGTCGCTCAGTCGTGTCCTACTCTTCGCGACACCATGGACTGCAGCCTACCAGGCTCCTCCACCCATGGGATTTTCCAGGCAAGAGTACTGGAGTAGTGGCACAGGTAAACACCATAATCAGCTGTGAGGTGGAATACAGGACATCTGGCTAGTGGAGTTAAGAAGTCCAAAGTGTAATTCATCTACCTCTTAAACATCCATTTGAGCAGTTCCAGGTTTTGTCCTCTATAGTAGTGACTCCACTTCACCCCACTTTATTTCACAGGGCTTTGTGGAGCCAGTCCCATAATTGTCCCACTGGGGCTTGTATATGACCCAGGGTCCACTACAGGCATAGAGTTCAATAAGAGAACATCACACCTGCAGCTGCCTGCATTATCCGGCACAGCAGGACGGTTCAGGGTCAGCCACATCCACCTTTTGCAGCTGTCTGATGGCCAAGGAGTTTAACCTCTCTGGACTCAATTTCATATTCTCTAAAATACAAATAATAAAAATTTCTACCCAAAAGTAAGCCAGAGAGTATACAGGAAAGTTTAAAACATTGCCTTTAAAACCATGAGCACAGGGCATGGCATTTGGGAAGACTCAAAAACTGTTGCTATTATCATTCTACGTGCTCAGATGCTAGTTGCAAAACCCCTGTCAAGTGGGGAGCATCCATTCCCCAAACACATCTCATCCTTCCTGTGCAATCCCAGGGTTGGTAACCAGTACACCATTGGGGCTGATTTGCCAGTCTTATCCTTTGTAGAGGAATGGATGAACTCTCTGAAGATAAGGCATCTGTAACACCCTCCCTGGGGATCCCAGGTGGCACAGTGGTAAAGAATCCGCCTGCAATGCAGAAGACTCAGAAGACACGGGTTTGATCCCTGGGTAGAGAGATTTCCTTGGAGAAGGAAATGGCAGCCCGCTCCAATACTCTTGCCTGAGAAGTCCTATGGACAGAGGAGCCTGGCCGGCTACAGTCCATGGGCCAACAAAGAGTCAGACACGACTTAGGAGACTAAACGACAACAACAATGCCCTCCTTCCTTTGTAATTCTCCACCCCCTTTTTTCCCTTTCAGCCTAGTAGACAAAGAATGAGTCTCCTGGCATCTTGCCAGATGTAGCAGGAAGTTATGAATGAGGATTGCACAGGACAGTTGACTCTCTACAGAGATAGGCCCTAAATTAATCCTGAAGGCTGGGCAGCAACCACAGGAAGCTTGGAGCCATGAGGCCACCACTTAACACTTACATATCTCTGTCTGTCCTGGAGCAGTAGGCAAACAATAGCCTAATCCACTAAAGGCCTGGGGGAAGGATTATTAGTCATGGACTATCTGAGATCAGCCTTCAGGAACATACACTCAGGGCCAGAATCTGGAATCAGGTCACTGGTGGGACTAGGATCCTTATATGAGTCTATGAGGAATGTCAGAAAATTTCCAACAACTGGTTAATGTCCACCAGTGCTTAGCAAATTAGGCCTGTGTTGAAGTGTCAGTGCCCAAATGACTGATTTATTGAGCTGCCCTAATTAGGATCTTGTAACACATCAAGGGGCCATTAAAGAAAAAATTGCTGGCTTCAGAGACCAAGGAGTATACATAAACATGGTTTGTCTCTTTGCCAGGCCCAACAAATGCCATTCTGACACTGCAGTGAGCTCTAGTGGGACAGCAGCCATCAATTAAATTAAAACATTGACCCATCTGCTGGAGCAAGCATGATGTAACATTATCCCCCATGTCCATTTTCTCCTTTTCTAGCCTTCCTCCCTGTTTAGAAGTCTGAAGCTAGCTCAGAGTCAAATCTGGGAAAACTCCTGGATCAAAAAACCACCCAGAACAATCTGCCATTGAGGATTCACAAATAAGCCGAGACAGCTCATCAGCTTCTGGATTGTAGTCCCCTTCCCTCTGTCGCTACCATGTCTTTCATACACATCCTCCTTTTGAGAGCTCCTTCACCACAAATGAAAACATCTTTCCCTGGATTCACATCTTGCCGACCAATCCAGTCTTGCTGCTAAGAGTATAATGTCATGATTATTTCTGCCCAAGCTTCAATCCTAACACTGCCAGCTCATTCTCTATAAACTTGAGCAAGGTACTCAATCTCTCTGTCTTGGTTTCTTCATCTGTAAAGAGAATTAATAAAGAATTAACCTACTTTATAACACGGCTGGGAGGATAAGAAATGTATGTCAAGTGCCTGGTACATAGTTAGAGTTTGATGAATTTAATGGTTGCTATTACATGAAGTGAAGTGAAGTCAAGTCAAGTCACTCAGTCATGTCCGACTCTTTGCAATCCCATGGACTGTAGCCTACCGGGCTCCTCTGTCCATGGAATTCTCCAGGCAAGAATACTGGAGTGGGTTGCCATTTCCTTCTCCAGGGGATCTTCCCAACCGAGGGATCAAACCTGGGTCTCCTGCATTGCAGGCAGACGCTTCACCGTCTGAGCTACCAGGGAGACCATATGTAATGCTATTACATACTATTATGTTAAAGGGCTTCCCTGGTGTCTCAGACCATAAAGAATCTGCCTGCAATGTAGGAGACCCAGGTTCGATCCCTGGGTCAGGAAGATTCCCTGGAGAAGGGAGTAGCAACCCACTCCAGTACTCTTGCCTGGAGAATTCCACGGACAGAGGAGCCTGGCAGGCTACAGTCCATAGGGGTCACAAAGAGTTGGACGCAACTGACCAACTAACACAGAGACACACATTATGATAAAAGGAGACCTGGATGACCTTGAGAACCTAATGAACATTAGCAAACAAGTCTTTATAGAAGGCTGTCCTTGTGGCCAAGACAGAGAATACCTCTCAGAATATCAAGATGCCTATGTCAAAGTATCCTAGGTTGCCCCAGATGCAAAACATTCTACAAACCCAGTAAGCTGCTATGCTTAGCTAATTGCCTAAGCTTCCATTTTTGCCAACACTGAAGAACATAATGCAGAAAGTATCAATAACTCAGTACAAGTAACAGGGTTCCTTGACTAATTCCAGGTCTGCTGTGGATAAGTCTGGAGCTCCTTGTCATAAAAGACGGCAAGGAAACGGTCGCATTCCACTGGGGTCAAGGCAAAAGGATCAAGAGCTGTCTAAAAGAGTTCCCACCGACCAGAGATGCGGTATTCAGAGAATCAATTAGAATAATAACTGCTACAATGGATGAAATGGATGTGTTATAGGGAATCAATTCATTATTTTTAAATAGAAGTAATGGCAAATAAAATAACCTCTCCAATGTGAACTGTAATTCAGGGTAACCAAATTGTTGATGAAGGGAGGTTTTTCTTTATAGCATTTCCAGCTAATAAATGCAGAAGGGATGAGAGACTCTTACCATTTTGCAGTACTAATGAATTAATTTATTTATACAGTAATGATCATAATATCATAAAAAGGGAGACAATCAAACATTTTATTCCTCCCAATGAAAAGTACATACCACCATCTGTAAAGTGGTCTTGTCAAAAATATCGCATTTTAATCTGATCAAACTCTAGATCTAAGTACTAATTTGAAAGCAATTCAGAAATAGGAAAACATGCTAAACAACACCATGAGGATACAACCAGCAGACTCTAGACTGTGAGAAAATCTATGGGACAAAAAATGACCGGTTTCTTCAATAAACAAAGAGAAAGCTGAAAAGAGAGAGCCTATAAATTAAAAAGTAACCCATGCTAAAAGCACCAAGTGCTGGTGAGGATGTGGAGCAACAGGAAAACTCATTCATTGCTGGTGGAAATACAAAATGGAAGACAAAATTAAACAGTCTCTTACCATATGATCTAGCAATTACACTCCTTGGCATTTACCCAAATAAGTTGAAAACTTATATTCACACAAAAGTTGTTATCGTTGTTGTTTAGTCGCTAAGTTGGGTCAGACTTGCTACCCCATAGACTATAACCTGCCAGGCTCCTCTGTCCATAGGATTCTCCAGGCAAGAATCCTAGAGTGGGTTGCCATTTCCTTCTTCAGGGGGAATCTTTCCAACCCAGGGCTCAAACCTGTGTCTCCTGCATTAGCAAGTGGATTCTTTACCACTGAGCCACCAGGGAAGCCCATTCACAGGAACCTAGCAAGTAAATGTTTAGTGCAACTTTATTCACAACTGCCAGAGCTTGAAAGCAATCAAGATGCCCTTCAGCAATTGAATTCATAAACAAATTGTGGAACATCCAGAGAGTGAAGTATTATTCAGTACTAGAAAGAAATGAGCTTTCAAACCATGAAAAGACATGAAGGAAACTTAAATGAATATCACTAAATGAATTAAAGCAATCTGAAAGACTATGTATTTTATGATTCCAACTATATATGACATTGTGGAAGAAACAAAACTATGGATGCAGCAAAAAGATCAGTGGTTGCCTGGGATTAGTGGGGAGGAAAGGATGAACAGACAGAGCACAGATTTTTAGGGCAGTAAAACTATATCTGTATGATGCTATAGTGTACACATGACTATGATATTATAATGGCAGATATATGTCATCATATTTTGTCAAAACCTATAGAAGACACAATACCAACAGTGACCCCTAATGTAAACTGTGGACTTTGAGTGGTAATAATTCTTGCCTGGAGAATCCCAGGGACAGGGGAGCCTGGTGGGCTGCCATCTCTGGGGTCACACAGTGTCGGATACGACTGAAGCGACTTAGCAGCAGCCTAGGTTTATCCGTTGTTACAACTGGACCACGCTGGTGCAGAATGTTGACAGAAGGGAGTTTGTGGGTATGTGAAGACAGGGGCCAGATGGAAACGCTCTACTTTCCACTCAGTTTTGTTTTTTCTCCCCACTCAATTTTGTTGCAAATATAAAACTTCTCTGAAAAATTATTTTAAAATTCTGAAAAGCTTCTCTGAAAAAGTGTAGTTTTAAAGAAAAACAACCCATATGAGAAACCAACTGATTACAATGTATGAGACTTACCTGGATCCTGATATGAACAAACTATAGGAGGTGGGGTAGGAGAAAGGGAGGAGAAATGCCTAGATATCGAATAATATTAAGGAATTATTATAATAATCTTAGAGGTGACAAGGTACTGTGGTTATGTTTGAAAAATAGTTCTTGTTCAAATACTGAATCCTGAAATGTGTCTGTAATACTATGAAGTCTGAGATTTGCTTTAAAAAATTTTCTGGTAGGAGAGCAAGTGACTAAAAAAACACATAAAATAAGATTGGCTGGATGATGGATGCATAAGTTTCACTATGCTGCTTGCAGGTGATCAGGGCTCCCCAAGGCCAGGTCAAAGGCAGAAACTCTGCATCAAATTTGTTTCTCCTTTGTGCCTAAAGCCTGACTCTCTTGCATGAAAAGCATAGACTGTCAGATGCAAAAGAGCTAAATAACTGTGCTGATGAGGAAAGAGATTCTGAAGGATGAGGTGACTTGTCAAAGGTCACAGAGTTTGGTAATGGCAAGACTAGAAATAAGGTCTGGATCCCAGCTAAAAGTCTAGCACACAGCCTCTCCTGCCCATTCACTTATCCTGTTTTTTCCAGCTGTTTTTCTTTCTCTATATGCCTCAGTCATACATTTATTGCACTTGAAATCCCCAAGCTGGAGTTCACTGAGCAGCCTCTCTGACAAGGCCAGGTCTCCTCCTCTCACTGATGCCCCGAGGTGACTGCCACCCAGCAGCTGTCAGGATGCATTGCTTTGGGGGCCTGTGTGTCACTCTGACTTATACTGGGGCCCCAGGACCCCAGATCAGAAAGCAGACTGTCATTCTATTTGAGTGATGGCCAATTCCCTTGACTGTTCATGAGATGTACATCTGTTCAGTGACTATCTCAGAAAGAAGCACAATTGGAAAGGGTGTGGAGTGGGGAGAGAGAGAGGATCCTATTTTATCCATGACTCATTGGAAAAGACCCTGATGCTGGGAAAGATTGAAGGCAAAAGGAGAAGAGGGTGGCAGAGGAAGAGACGGTTAGATAGCATCATGGACTGAATGGACATGAATATGAGCAAACTCCAGGAGATAGTGAAGGACAAGGAAGCTTGATGTCCTGCAGTCCATGGGGTGGCAAAAAGTCAGACACAACTTAGCAACTGAACACACACATAACACATACTACTCTCAAGAACCTGGGTAAGAACTCTGAGACTTGCTTCGCATGAACCCAGCTCTAATGTTACTGAAGGCCATGAGGAATTCCTAGAAATCCAGGGACCTGCCCACCAAATCAGATAAATATCCTTGCCCCTTCCCTCTCTTCCTCCCTGGCTTCCTTCTTTTCTTCCCTCTTTCTCTATGCATGTAGGTGCTAGGTTTGGGGCTTGGGGGGACTAAAACCATGTTATCTAATCTTAAAAAGCTCAAAGACAGACATGAAACAACAGCAACTTATAAGATATAAATCCCATATTTGTCACTGAATCTTTACCACAGACCTTTAAGAAAGGTGTGCCACACACACCGACATTTAGGAAACTGCTTAGAGATGATAGGAAATTGACCCAAGGTCAAAGAACCAGTAACTGGCAGGACAAGAATTTGAACCCACCTGTGAATGCAGAACTCAAGCTCCTCACTACTAAGATTGAGAAGATGCTGGAGCCTCCCTCGCTTCTTCTCTGTTGTCTTTTGCCTCCCCAGCCCCACCCTATGTAGACAGAAGATTCATGAGGAATTGACTTTCAGTACTTTCTCTCTAGCTAGTAGAACCTGCAGAACATTTGGAAGATTTAGCAGAGCAGCCATTGGCTATCAGCCCCCTAGTGACTCTTCACAGCCCTCCTGGAGTCAGCAGGCCCTTTGTGGAGAAGGAGCTCTTCTCCGGCACTCAACCCTGGCTCTCTTCTCACCTTCACGGCTTGATTAGGCAATAGGAGCAAACAAAGTCAGAACGGATTTTAACAACAGTCCTGAAATCCTCTAGTCCTACCTTACAGCTTCAGAGTGTCCCCATCATGGTCATGGAGTAGGTGCTCAATATGTTAACATTTCATGGCCCTAAACTAATGTTTCAGGGACTTCCTACCACTGCCCAAACCCCACAGTCCAGAACTGCTCCCCGTCTCCCTCTGAGGCTGGAGCTGGGCTGGGTGGGCATCAGAGGGCCAGAGGATGAGGCCTGGCCAGCTACTGTAGACAGGGCCCCCCAACTCAACACAACATGTCCTTTGTCCCTTATAATTCCCTGGGAAGCAAGCAAAAAGATACTGCTTATCTCATTTTACAGACAAGAAAATTGAGGAACAGAAGGATATTATTTGTCCAAGGTCCTAAATCCTTCAGCTAGTAACAGAGCTGAGACCATCTCCTGGATCTTCTGACACTTAGACCTTTGTTCTTTTCCACTATCCATCAAGGCAGTAGATGCAAGTCCTTATTGTAACGTGTTGCTGCTATTCTTTAGTCTTCTAAGAGATCCCTATTAAAACATTGCCAAGTAGTGGCAACAACAGGGTCAATCTCCCATAATAAGGTCCTCTGCTAATAATCTCCCCTCTCTTGCTCCAAGTTCCTCTACTCTCCGATCCCCTGGCCCTTTCCCACTTCCCATCCATTACCACCACCTGCCTTGGGCTACTTTTCCATGGGACATGTCCAGTACCTCCCATTTCAGTGAGGGTCCCTAGGAGGGAGGCATCATTGGGGATTCTCACTTCTGATACAAATGTCAAAGTAAGAGAAATTGGGAAATAAAGAGGAAAGGGAATATGTGGGAACAGCAGCTATCTTATCTCTCCAATCCCTGGGAGAGAGATTTCCGGCTTCTACAAACAACCAAGCTCTGAAAGGAGGCTTCTTTTACATACACTTTGCAGGGATGACTTAAGTAAGTCTTGACGACTCTCTTTCCCTGGAGACTAGACTAAAAGTATTGTTTAGAAATCTAATATATGGTTTATTTACTCAATTTGTGCTGAGCTCCACAGTTCCTTCAGGCCAGCCTCACTCGCCCATTACTCTATTAATGCTCCATTACCGAAATTAGTGCTGTAATTGGAGGGGGAAGGGCTGAGGAAGGGGGCACTCCTTAAAGGCACAGGTCTCCTTTAATCACATCATGGGCAGAGGCATGGAACTGTTGTAGGGGCCACATGCATGTTTGGACCAAAGCGAAGCCTTAACAGCCAGGCAGCAAGAACCTATAGCGCAGCATGAGTTGCACTGACCAGTCAGCATGCAGCACCTTGAGGCCCAGCCGCTGCTCCAGCTCCCTAGACGGTGATGCTTTTGCCCACACCTAACCCCTCACACCAGCAGTTCCAAATACACCACCAGAGCACCCCTGAACTCTCATTCCTAGCATGTGATGGCAAGGCCATTTTTCTTAAGCTTCCTATGCATCCCTTCTCCTTTCATCAACATGCCTGTGTACTCTGGCTCTTTTCTTGTCTAAAATGAGCCCCTTAAGGACCACCTGTCATTCATACACCCACTGTACCTTCAGTCTGTGCCATGCTGACTTCCTCTAAGAACAATTCCAGAGTCTTCTCTTCCACATACTGACTTACTTGTCTTTGGCAAGGTAGACTAGCCAGCTATCCCTTATCTGGATCACCACTCCCTCTCACAAATAAATTTCTTTGGAAGAGCACCCATACTCCTTGCCTTTCAATCATTGCTTCCTACTCACTTCTCAACTTAAGATCTGAACTGTAACCTCTCCTATCTACTGAGCTAGCTTGTTTAAAGGTTACCAGTTATCCAATCCAGAAACTATTTCTCAATTCATCTAAAATTGCCACATATCCTCTTCCTGGAGTGAATTTTCACTTTGGCACCTGTGAATAATTAGTGAATAATATTTTCACCAAAGTCTTCTTTCTGACAAAACATCCTCTTTTCAAGCCGTGATTCTTACCATATTTTAAAGAGCCACGGGTTCTTTTAAAAATCTGATACACACACACACACACACACACACACACACACACACACATATATGCACACTCACGGCCCCGATGAAAGTCTATAAATGCCACCTCTGCTCTTTACTTTCTTCCCTGGCAATCTTGACAGTTCCTGTTTTAAAAATCATAAGCGTTTATGCAATTTTCAAATCTAAACATTCAGCCTTGGTCGCTTTACCAGTTGTACACCTGCATTTTCAGCTGCCTGATGAACATCCCACAAGGACCTTAAATACGTCTTCACCTCACATCCTGCTTTACGCTTTTCTTTCTCTGTTCATGGCTTGGTGATATCTTTGTTGTTGTGCTTCCTGAAAACCTTGGAATCATTATTAACCCTCTAGTTTCCTAAACCTGCCCCTGGCAGACCTATACTTTGTCATCCACAAGTGTTGTCTGTAGCTCTCCTCTGAGTTACAATACGGCTTCTCCAATTTTAAGTACCACATAATTAAACAACAGGATACAAAAACAAAGCTTTCATCCCTGTAATCCGTTTTATTGGGGAGAAATATCCTTTCCAAATGTTGTCCTGAAGACTCTTGTTGAAGTCTTACTGGCCAGAACTGAGTCAGATATCCATCCTAGGGCTGGTCACTAGAAAAGGGCATCTGAATGGCTATGACTGACTCAGTTTCATTGTAACTGATCCACCATGGCAGAGCAGGTTAAACAGGAATAAAATGGACATTCCTTTAGCAAGAAAGAAGGGAAAAGGCTATTCATTAAGCATGTAGGCAACTATGTCTGTCATGACACAGTATTATTATTTATCAGTTTATTGGTCCAGACTGGGAGTTCCTTAAAGGAACAAAGACTGTGTCTGTTTCACCTTGGAGTCATCCATGTCTCTCACTATGTACTCAGTCGCTCAGTCATGGCCAGCTCTTTGTGACCCCATAGACTGCAGCTCGCCAGGCTCCCCTGTCCATGGGGATTCTCCTGGAGTGGGTTGCCGTTTTCTTCTCCAGGGGTCTCTCACTATACAGGTGTTTAAAAGATATTTGCAAAGGATAAATGAAGAACCCCACATCTCCTGATTTCCCAGGTGCTTAGCATCTTATCAGAGCAAAAAGTTGACTTGATGGCCTCTGTGCAGAAAAGGAGAAAGCTGAGGAGATTCACTGCCTCTTCGCCTTAAATGGAACTAACATCTAACATTCCCAAGAAGCCTAGGTTATTTTAAGGGTGTGCGGGTGAAATACTATTAGTATCTCACATCCCTCTATCATTTATTGCTGCTACTGAATCCAGAGGCAGACGTGCTAAAATATAGCTGAAATGCCTGGTCTCAGGGCATTTCTGGCCAAGTCAAAGTTAGAAGGATAAGAAACCCCACAAGGTTGTTCTTGTAACGATTAAGGCTATGTCTTGGGAAAACTCAAGGTTTATGGAGAAGTGGCTGTCCTTCAGGGTGTCTGGGTCCGGGAAGAGCTTCAGAGTCACACCTTCTCTGGGCACAGTGACATCGTCCACTGCCAGGGACAAGTCCCCTCTAATGATTTTCCAAACACAGCACTTCTAAGTGGTCTGTGTTGTTCTCTGGTGGGAGCACAGCTTGAAAGAAGATGGAGGGGAGCTGTGAGGAGTGAACGAGATCATGTAGTGAAAGTGCTACATTAGATGAGATTTGAAAAATAAGTCCCTAGCACAGTGCTGGCCCTGCAGTAGATGTTAATAAATGTCCATTGATTGCTATCCGATTCAGTCTTTCATATTCCAACTCTGGGACTCAGGATAGGGAACAGACAGTCCACTATAAATAGTCTAAATGTTTGACATTAATTAACATATTTACCAAGGTGTAAAATGCAAGTTTTGGGCTTCCCAGGTGGTGCTAGTGGTAAAGAACTTGGCTGCTAATGCAGGAGACTTAAGTGACGTAGGTTAAATCCCTGCATTGGGAAGATCCCCTGAGGGAGGGCATGGCAACCCACTCCACTATTCTTGCTTGGAGAATCCCATGGAAAGAGGGCCCTAGGGGCTACAGTCCATAGGGTCACAAAGAGTCGGTCACAACTGAAGCAACTTAGCAAGCATGCATGAAGGTTTAGACCTTTCTAATACCCCTCTGTGATGGAAATGACTATCCAATTGATATCCAATAATAGAATTGATATACTGCAACATATAAGAACAAAATCTTGAATTTTGTGATTTTTCCCTGCAATCAAGTCAATAAATCAAAAAAGTGTTAAAACAGAAAGTAGAACATTCTGATCCATCCTTTAATCAGTAGTTGACCTAATTGATTAGAATCTACCTGATTAAAATAATACAGCATATCGGGTTTAGGATATTTTTTAATCCAATGCTCTCTTGTAATATATGAAGAAACTAGGACCCCAAGAAATTAAGACTGACTCAAGGATGTCAGTCTTTAAAAGAGAAGGACTAGATTTCCTGACTCTCAGATCTGTGATCTTTCCTGTCCCCAGACTGTCCCACAGTCCTCTCTATTGTGGACCTAAAGACTCCCAGCTGCACAGGTGCAAATACACCATGGATCTTCTAACAGGAGTCGTTAGTAGCTTGCCATCAGATAGATGCAGGTGGCCCTTTAAAACTGTGTTCCAATAGAAGAAACACATTTGTGTGAATTTGATGGTATGGGGTGCAGCCAAGTTTGAAGACCTTATTAGATAATCTGGGGTGCAGATAGTTTGAACTTCCACACACTTATGGTACTTGTGATTCCGGATGCTCAAACTGCTCACTAGAGTCCCACTTTTGATCTGGCCTATTCAGAAAGAAATCAAGCCCAACCAGCCACTGAGAACCAAAAATGTCCAAGATAGAGTTCCCTGGCAGGGCTTGAACGCCTATCTACTTCTCAAAGTACACCTCTCTAACCCAGAGTTTTGGACTGCCCTTTCTATATTTCTTTATTCATCAAACTGATATTTACAGAGACATAACATGTAGCAAGAAGAATGTAAGGCTACAGAAATGGTTAAGCCATGGCCTCTTCTCTGGAGAAACATTCTCTAGTTTGGAGACAGGCCTGGGCACAGCTAGTTCAGGTTCTGTGGAGTACGTGCTATGGTTGTCATATGTGCGCAGGAAAAGGTGTCCCTCCCCCTGTCTGAGAGATATTTGTCCTGGTGTTTATCTAGTGGACAAGGGCAAGATGGGCATCCCAAGCAGCAGGGACAGCATGTGCAAAGGCTCAGAAGTATGCGAGACTTATGCCTGTCATATTAGACTGATTCAGTTCTCCAGCTATTCAATCCATGTCTCATAAATCTAGGGATTTACTAGAAGATGTGAAGGCTGGTATGAGACTCCACAGTGAGATTCAAAACTCCCATGTTTATACAGCCAGGAATTTCAGCACTTTGCTATGTCCATCCCTATTTATCATCCCCCCACCACCAACTCATAAGAAAAGAGAATAGTGACAGAGTCAATCCTGATCAGATTATGAAGTGGGTAATGACTGATTCTGTTTCTGTCTTGTCTGCTCCTTTCTCCAGCCCCAGATGTTCTGGAACCCCCTTTTGCATCCTACCATCACCTCTGATATCAACCATTGGTTCAGTTTGATTTGAGCCCTCATGTTTCCCACTTGGGCTTTGTTCTGTGAAAAGAAAGCCCACATCTTCTACAGAGGTTTCAGGGATCATGGCACTAGTGTGAGGGCCATTCCAGATGCGTGCCACCTCTTGTGCCCAACCTGCAACCCTGGAGGAGCTACACACTGACTGAGGCTAGAGAACAATGTTGATGGAAACTCCAGAGTGCAGAAGAGCCAGGAGGGGCCTGGAAGAGGGACTTGGAGCCCTGGGAAACAGGGTCCACTATGCGTGAGAACTAGGAGGGGCAGGGAGTAGTTTTCATATTTACTCAGATGGTTGACCTAAAGGCATAATACTACTTGCAAAACACCAGAAATACTGAAAAGAGTAAATCTCATCATAGGTCCCAGGGTAAAATAAAATTGGGGGAGGAAAAAAATATGTGTATGGGCAAACAAAAAGTCTGACTGACTAAACTTGGATCCTAAAAGTATTAGATTTAATCAAACATTTTGAAGTGTATATATTTAAGTGATCATATTGGGTTTTATTTTTGATCCATTGATTGATTTATTACTAAACTAATCCATTGATTAAGAAATTTGTAATAATATTAAAATATTTCTTAAATTATTATATTAGTCTGCAATTAACACTGTATTTATCATAATAGACAACTTTTAAAATAATCTGTCAAATCCAGTTTGCTAGTATTTTATTTGAAATGTTTGTACTTAACATGGGAACCCTAATTTGAAGGTGATCTTGACTTTGGCTTTTTTCTTCTGAAGCATGTATAATTCTCAGATTTGCTATACATCCTTAGGTCTTGAGATCTGCCACTATCTCCATTTTTATCTTTTAATCATTTTCCACTATGGTCAGGAAAATTTTTTTCAAGTTTCTCCTCTTCATTTCTGGTGTAATTTTGTAGACAAAGATATTGTCTTGCACTTACCCTTTTCAGTCGGATTTTAATCCTGCTACTACATTTGGAATTACCCACATTCTTTTCTTATTTTATCAAACTACTTTTGCACACTACCTTAATCTCAGCCCATTCTGATTTTGTAGCTCCCTCTTCTTGTTTCATAAACATAGACAGAAAGAAGATTTATTTCACAAGCCTTTCTTTCCTAACAGAATAACACTTTGGAGACAAGAATCACCAGGTAAAGTCTCCCATAATTGGCATACCTTGCAGTACCTTTCTGCAGGCCCCTTATTACTCTTTTCTTTCCATTCATCCTTGAGACATCATATTGCCATTCAAGTCTGGAGTTTCACTCACCTCACATTTTGGTGCAGTATCTCCCTTTCTAACCTACAAAGCGAAGCACTAGCCACTAGGTCGATTTGCACTGAATAATGCTACTGGGCTGAAGTTAGATTTCCCTTGTTCCAGCTCTCAGGTTCTTGAAGATGCTGGTTTTAATCCCTCCTGTTTGTACACAGTTTAGAACATGAAAGATGATGCCCCTTATCCAGAACTCTGTCCAGAACTCTTGCAGACTCTACCCTGCTTCTGATGCTTCTCTTTGGGCATCTACATGAGCCAAAATGCAATGTACTTCTCCCAGTTCCCCTCTGCTTTGTGGTAACTGTGGCTTTTGAATGAATACAGGGGAAAATGATTGGAAGGCAGTGGTGTGAGGGGCAGAGGTTTAGTGGGTGGCAACCTGGGGAAAGATAGGGCTCTAGCAGCTCGCCTAGCTCCGAAGACAGTGCAGGAGAGACAGTTAGTTTTTCTAATCCTTGTCCCTGTGACTTGAAGATAAGGACATTAGTAGGAAGTGTTTAGTTTATTTCATCTTAACTCTTTGAATTTGGGGTGTTTTAAATGGAGAATGTGTGCTCAAAAACTACTTCTCAATCCATTCCTATTGATGAGGTCCAGAATTTAATTTCACATATATCGTCTCTTACATTTTATTAAATGCTTACTACCTGCTTGGTTTTTTTCTTTGTTTTCATTTTCATGATATTTATACTGTCATGTGGAAGTCAGGAGGACTATACCAGGTATTATACAAGTTAAATCAGAAATCCTTACTTCTGTGTTCTGAATTTCACTTAATTTTATTCTTAACTTTTCTTCCTAACTAGATAAATATAATGTATCGTATTGTAAATATTCAGAATTGTGCAGGGCTTTAGTACAATGATCCTTTTAGGCTATTAAAGTACCTAAAATAGGGTTCCTATGCTAAATGGCCCAAACTGTTGCCCTTTATAAAATTATTTTGTTTTCTTTCTCTCTCATTCCTAATCTTTGGGTGGAGGTATCTTTCCTTCTGGATTCCCTCTAGGGACTACACTGTTATTCCTGATGCAAAGTCTCTGTTTCTGAAAAGGGAGTCATAAAATCTCAAATCTGGAAGAAAAATTTTGAAAGGTCTAATCTGATCATCGTGCTCTTTGGGAGTCCCCTGCACCCTTCTCCCTACCTCTCACCTACCCCTGCTTATTTCCCAAGGGGTCACTGATCCTGTGTTTGAGCGCCTCCAGTGGCTGGGAACTCACCACCTCTTGAGGTAGTCAGTTCCATCTCTAGGAAGCTTGGATTGTTATAAAGCTGCTTCTTATATTAAAACACGTGCCTCCTTTACTTCCTTGGCAGTGATGCTGGTTCTCTCACATGTGGACCCAGAGTGTGAGTCTGTTTCCTGTTCCACACAAGTGCCTATCAGGCATCTGAAGGCAGATTTCATTCTCTTCCTCCACCCCAAGTTCTCTCTTCTCTGAGATAAACATGTTCAGTTCTTTTGATCGCTCCTGCGATTCCTTGTAACTACTTAGCTCTGCCATTCTATACTCACGGCAGTTCTTAGGTCATTTAATGGGAAGTAGGAACACCAAGGTCTCTGAGAGCCAGAAGGTGAAAGTGCCAGGGAGAGGATGCCTGCTGACTAGCCCAGGGTGTCATCCAAGGGCAAGACAGGACTCTCAAAGAATATGGGTAGAAAGTGTTTATTCCAAGCTAGAGCCGCTGTCATCAGTGAGAGGAGACGGCCTCTCACATGGGAAAGCTAGACAGGCTAACAACAAAGTGAATTCCAAAGGTGTAGACAGGGTGAAAGGACACCAATAGGAAAGTGTTGTGCCCAGAGCTGGAGACAGTGGGACACAGTTGCCATCCCTGGGCCTAAAGGGGTGAGGGTGGGGAATGGGTCACAGTTGAACAGTGTGCAAATACTGTTACTGGTAAACTTTATTACCTTTGTTTAAAAAATGTAAACATGGATAAACATTTTATTGCTTATATTTATGAACCCTCACTTTTGGATATTAATTAGCACCTATTAAGCTGCTAAGAACTTAATGGCTTTAATCACCAAACAAGGAACGAACTAAGTTATTGCGATGGCTGAAGTGGGAACAGAAAGAGACAGGCATTCTGAGGCTTATTTGAAAGGGGCCTGTGAGCAAGTGCCAAGCCCTTTTCCAGGCAGGATCTCACCCCTCTTCCCCACCCTCCTCCTGCTCCCAGAGGTGGCGATTATATGTCCCTGTTTGGCTCAGGTCTGAAGCACACCCTGGCTGGGAGGCAGCTGGCACTGGCCCAGGCATGAATGTGTGCCTACCCCTCTGGGCCCCACTTCTAGCAGGTCACCCGGGTCTGTGTTGTCACCTTGAAACATTTGAGAGAGCTGTGAGCTTCAGAAGGTGAGACGTGTGGGGCTGCGAGCTGGGGGTGGGGCAGACCAGTCCTGGAGGGTGGCTGGAGAGCTTTTGACAGCCCAGACCAGAGCCCAGGGTCCTATTCCTGACGACGTGAGCCCCCAGGCAGGCGCCGAGTGGATAAGAGTGTAGACAGTGAGGCCGGCCGTGATGCTTGCCAGCACCTGCAGATAGCAGGCAAATAATTGGCACATGTTTAAAAAAAATTAAAAAGCTATTGGATGTGAGTATTTTCTAACAGTGTCTGGCGGGAGTGCCTGGGAGGAATTTAATCAGCAAGAGTTGTTTAAATGGGGCTTCGCACACAGGCCCTGGCGAGGCTCGTAATGAACTTCGTATCATGTGCCACTCCTGTCTGCTGAGGACATTCAATTTGTTAATTCTGCAGCTGGTGAGAGAGGTCAGATAGGAAAGTGACGATTGTTTTCTGACGTTCCAACCCCTGCTCACATCTTTCTAATTAATCCTTTTAGGAGCCACGGGTAGATTAAGAAGGAGAAAAGGTGAGGGAAGCAAGCATGAGAGAAATTGATGGAAAGACAGCGTTGCCCTTCTCTTCTCAAATGGGATGGGATGTGGGGAGCTGGGGGTGGGAGAGGAAAGGCAGATCTTGGCCTGCTGCCCGTGGCTCTCCTCATTCAAAGGGAAATCAGATGCTGCAAAGAGACGGGGCCCACAGAGGCCACCAGATACTCTCCGATGGTGGCTGTCTCTTTCATACCAGAGTCGCAGAAGGAAGGGCCCTTGGTCTCCATCGCTTGATTTGGGACTGACCCCAGCCATCAGGAGCTATGGAGGTATGTGGCCTCCCAGGTAGAGTGGAAAGCTGTGCAGGGTCACAGTGTGATTTGCTGTAAAAGGACCATGATCACTGATCTGTGGAATTTTGTAAGACTGTCCCCAGGGTGCCAGAAGACCTGATCAGGTGTCTCCAAGCTTTACGTCCTGCTGCTCTTGCCTGCCTGTGTGAGTTGCTGCTGGTGTGCCTATCTTCTCTTTTCCCTTCCAGATCCATTGTTTCCTCTTTCTCCACCTTGCTCTCTGCCATGGAGGCGGACCCCTATGGACCCTGTGCCCATGGACTCCCTAGCCCCTGGGCCTGGTCAGTGGGAGCCGCATAGTGGGAGGGAGGAGAGCAGGGGGTTGCCTAGGCTGACTGGGTTCTGCACAAGGAGGTGTGCACCTCACAACAGTCTCCTTCTTGCTTTCTGTGCCCTCTCTCCCCCTGCTGACAGCTGTGTTGCTCCCAGCCTAGCTTCCTGCACTGCCCCTCTGGCTCCCCTCTCCCCACCCGTGGCTTTGTCCTTAGTGTCTTTGTGAGTAAACACTCCTCAAATTATCCGAACTAAAGATCCCTTTTCCCACTGGGACATTGATACTAACTAGTGCCTGATGTGGAGAAGGCAATGGCACCCCACTCCAGTACTCTTGCCTGGAAAATCCCATGGGTGGAGGAGCCTGGAAGGCTGCAGTCCATGGGGTCGCTGAGGGTCAGACACGACTGAGCGACTTCACTTTCACTTTCATGCATTGGAGAAGGAAATGGCAACCCACTCCAGTACTCTCACCTGGAAAATCCCATGGACGGGGAAGCCTGGTGGGCTGCCGTCTCTGGGGTCGCACAGAGTCGGACACAACTGAAGCGACTTAGTAGTAGTAGTAGTAGTAGTGCCTGATGGATAAAGCAAAACCAAGTTTGCATCTGACCTCTATTCATGGTAAGGACTTGAGAAAGTTGTGTGAGACTAGGTTGACTTCATCTCTAAAATGAGGACAATGATACCAACCCACAGCATTGTGAAATACCCTAAAACAAACACCCAATGGTTGCTTTATTAATACCCTGCTCTTGGTTAGTAGAACCACAAAAATCAGCAAATAGCATGAAATAAGAGTACAGAGAACTCCTGAATTGTTACCAAAACTAAGAACTTCACATTCTTCTGCTGTGTGACTCCAGCTTGCTGGTACTCTTTGATACAGCATTCCTCTGCCCTGCTCAAAACTGTCCATCGGTGGCGGGCACTGGGCCTGGTTCCTGGGCATCCGCTCTCTATCCTGGCGGCTCTTTGTGTCCTTCAGTGCTTTCACTCATTCTCTGACATATTCATCCTGTATACATTTGCTGGATCACCTTCTATGTGCCAGGCACTGTGCTAGGTTCTGGGAAATCAGAGATGAATCAGCACCAAGACCTCAGGATGCTTCCAACCAAAGGTTTAAGAGACAGATTCTAAATCCCTAGTTCAGATCCCAACTTTGATCAAATAATAAAATGCCACCAAGCAGAAAGGAGGAAATGATTACTTTTGTGTTGTATGTGTGCTTGTGTTAGGGGAGGAGGGTCTGGGAAGGCACCTCTAGGGCCTTGAAAGTTGAGCTTCCCAGAGAGCAAAGAAAATCTCTACAGATAGAGGGAACAGTGTGGGCAAAGTCCCAGAGACAGGAGAGGATGGGATGTGGAGTGGGAGGGGAGGTGGATCTGCAAGCAGTTTATAGTGGCTGGAGTGTGGGGTCCAAAGGTACTGAGGGCAGGGGGATTCAGGGAAATGAAGACCAGCTAGGGAGTGGGAAAGACTTGAAAAGCACCCTGAGAAATTTAACTTTGATTTAGAAGGCAAAGGGGAAGTAGCAAAAATTCTTCGTTTTGAAAAGAAAACTCTGGCATGGACTTCACGAAGTACGTATAAAACATGGACTTCATGTTTTTTTTAATCGACTGCACTCTAACAGTAAGCCCCTAGTCCACTGAGCTGGCCAGAGATGGATGCAGAGCCATCACTGTAATTGACTCAGAGGCTTCACTGAGAACTCCCCTTTCCCAGATGCCACCCAGAATGGTGCCCCGTTCCCAAAGTCTTGCACTAGCAAACCTCCAGGAGTCCCCACAATGTCATCCCCTTGAAGTCTGTCCACCTCCTCAAGGACTGCCATAGAGTGGCTGCTGCTCCTGCTAAGTAGCTTCAGTTGTATCTGACTCTGTGCGACCTCATAGACCGCAGCCCACCAGGCTCCCCTGTCCCTGGGATTCTCCAGGCAAGAACACTGGAGTGGGTTGCCATTTCCTTCTCCAATGCATGAAAGTGAAAAGTGAAAGTGAAGTCATTCAGTCGTATCTGACTATTCGCGACCCCATGGACTGCAGCCTACCAGGCTCCTCCGTCCATAGGATTTTCCAGGCAAGAGTACTGGAGTTGGGTGCCATTGCCTTCTCCGTTTGTTTTCTACTATCCTGCAAAAATTCCCCAAAGCAAGATAATGCTAAGGGCCTGACAGCTTGCTTGAAATGTGAGAGAGGGAAAACCCAGAGACCACCACAATGACTTAGTTGATGAAGTCACCCACCTGTGCACACTTGGAAAAACTTCAATAACCCATTACAAAGGAGGACACTCCACATTTTGATACTGTGTCTACTGAAGTAATTATCCAAATAATTTGGTCTCCCAAGTGCTATGAGCAAAAGCGCCAAATAGCTGAGACAACAGCAGGAACTTTTAACTTAAATTTGGAATACGTTCATAACCATCACATCTAAAATAGTCTCTACTTGACAGTAAACTTCTTCAGGGCAGAACTGTTAACTGTAATGGTCTTAAAGTTTAGAGTTTAATTTTTATCTCTAAGTTATATAAGCTTGAACAAATTATTGGACAGACAGATGAACATCTCAGCTCTTTGATTTAATCTGCTTGTGTTGTACATGTGTCAGAGGCCTCAAAGAATTATTTAAATAATGACTTCAATCACAACAACATTGGGAACTTTGCACTTTGGAATAATATCTAAGCATTTTGTGAGCTCTCAGGTCAAGTGTAACTTCTAAACTAGGGTCTAAACAGGGCTCTCTGTCTTGCCTATGTAGATTATTGCACATAAAAAGAAATACTGAGAGTAGGGAGAGAGGAGGTGGTAGTCAATTACCTCTTTATCAGGTGTAAGGACAGCACATTCTTCCATTCATTAGCACCCACTTGTACCTGCCAAGAGAAGGCCAATCAGCTGCCATTTGCCTGGGGCACGAATGAAGAGGTGGGGAAAATAGAAGAGATGACCCAGGAGACAGATGATGACCCAGCGGCAGTAGAAAGGGCCAAGGAAGAAAGTTTAGACTGCTTACCTCCAGGAAGGTACTAGCTCTCCTGGCCTTAGAGAGGAAAAGATTTGACAACTCCACCAGCACTTGGAGTCTGAAAACCATTTGCATTATTGGTAATCACAATAAGCTTGCTCCTGAGGGCAAGGAGAGGTCATTGAAGTGGCAGAAAAACAAATCTACCCAATGTACTGATCAGGCAAGCGATGTAACTGTTCTGAGCAAGGAGCTGCAATCTCCAGGGCCTGTGAGTAAATGAGTGAAGCAAAAGGAAGTAACACCATAAGGGAACTACCATGATTAACTGTACAGTCTAAACAGGGAAGGTTACATATAGCTCATCAGCTTTTTCATTTTTTCAAATAAGCCTGAGATTTGGATGTGTTTGTGAAATCTCCCAATTTTAAATGTATTGCCACTTGTAGGACACGTATTTTCCAGGGTGGTTTTGTTTGTTTGTTTGTTTATTTTTTGCCTTTTATCTAGTTTATCATTTTAATGTCAGTTAAAACTTTTTGAGTTAAATCACTTGCACTTTTCATCTTTAAACTTTTTCTGTTATTTTCAAACTTAAAGATTATTCCTCCACAAAAGGCCTGATAAATGGTTAACTCAAATTTTCTACTTTTTCTAATATAGTAAGCCCCTAACATACAAATGCATTCCATTCCAAGGGCACATTCATAAATCCAATTTGTTCATAAGTCCAAGAAAGTTAACTGAGTTACCCAACTAAAACAATCGGCTGTATAGTTCTGTACTGTAATAGGTTTATAATACTTTTCACATAATAATATATAAAAAACCAACAAAAATAAAGTGTTTCAATCTTACAATATAGTGCCTTGAAAAGTACAGTAGTGCAGTACAACAGCTGGCACACAGGGGCTGGGATCAAGTGAATAGGCCAGAGGAGTTACTGACTGAAGAAGGGAGGGGCGATGGGAGATGGTAGAGCTGAAGGATTGTCAGCAATAGGAGATGGAGGGAAAGCTACAGTCTCACTCACACCTGATGTTGATGGCACAGGTTCTGGTTCCTTGCTGGATTCAATTCTATCTACCCTCTTGAGAAAACGATCCAGTTTTATCTGGGTAGTAGCTCTTTATTATCATAGATGACACGGTAGCACTGGATTGCATTCTGAACAGCTGCTTCAACCTTCATGTACAATTCTGTGTTTAAGTCATGGGCCTCAAAAACTGACAGTGCCTCCTTGAATCAAGAAAATCCCTCACCATTTCCTGCGTCTTGAATCTCTTTGGTTTTCCAGTTACTTTTACTTCCTCTTGTCTCCCTTCAGCCTTTCTTGGCACTTGGCACTTCTTAGCAGTACCAGCTATATCATCGCTGCTTTTATGCTTGCTTTCAGCCATCCTGGGCTTGAAATAAAATTACTGTACTCGATTCATGAGGTTGCAAAGAGTCGGACATGACTGAGTGACTGAACTGAACTGAACTAATACAGTAAAATACACAAAATCATACCCACTTGTAGAGGATGCTTGCACGTGACAGTGTACACCAGACAGGTGAACTAACTTACATGATTGAACATGTGAACACACATTTGCATTTTTGAATGTTTGCGACTTGAAGGTTCGTATGTAGGGAACTTACTATATTTGAAAATAAATCCACTTTGGATTTATTTTGGTTCATAATAAAAAAGGATGATCTAAATAGTACTCTGCTATAGGATGCTAGTCAATTATTCCACACATTTATATGTAATCTTGGTCCTTTTTCCAAATTAATTTATAATGCATATCTTATCAAACATTTAAATATGAAAGACTATCTCTGTGTTATTTCTTCCATTGATGTATCTATTGTTGAATCAGTGCCATAAAGTTTAAATTATTGTAACTTTACAGTGTGATTTACTAGCAGGAAGAGCTAAGTGGCATTTCCCCCTGCTTCTGTACTCACCTTTCTCAAAATCATCTTTCATATTTTTGGTTTATGTCATATGAGATTTTTAATTATTTTTGACATGTTTCCTGCAAAACATCCTGTATATATTTTATTGGAATCGCATCTTGCCAATCTATTAAAGGGAAAGGATGAAATATTCATGATACTTGATTCCTCATTTAAGAATATAGTATGTCTTGCCATTTATCTGTCATCTTTTTCATCCCTTTATACCCTTTTGTAATTCTGTTTATAGAGACTGAGTCGAAACAAATGTAGACTCAAATAATGATGTAAGTAAAACTATATGTATCTGGAGGACAGAGGCTTTAGACAGTGTGAGTGACTCTGCCCATCTTTCACTCCCTGTGCACATTCTGGAGAGGGATGGGGGATCAGCCCCAGTTTCTGGCACTTTCCACGGTGTCAGCCTCTCAAGGTGCTAGGTGTTACACTAGGTTGTATAGGTTGTTTGACTACGTAAGATTTTAGCTAAGAGCTCAGCCTGTGATCTAACTCCTGAGTAAAAGGTGCTTCCACCCTAGTTCATAAGCACCTGTTGTTAAGCTTATTAGACAGTTTATATTTCTTTTATTTATTATGTAGTTTATATTTCCTTTTCTACTGTGAGATCTTTTCTTACAAAGTGTCTTTCTCAGTAATTTTTACCTTCTGTTACAAAAAAAAAATCATTGTTCTTTACATAAAATTTGTAAATTCAGGTATCAATAGGAAGAAAATTTAAAGTATTAGTAGAAAAACAGAATACAAGGAAGCTCCTGGTTCTCAGTCCCCGACAGAAACATTTAAAAATAATAAGAATAACTAGTGATTGGCTAAAGGAGTTCTGAAAAATAGCCAAAGGTTGACAGCAACCAAACAAATCCCCAATCAAGAAAAGGCATATTCGAAATGGTAGGAAATTTTGTGACATTTTTACTCACTTTTGTTCCATTCCCTCCCTAATGGGGAGCAGACTTGGTCCAGAGAAGATAGCAGTCCAGCTCCCAAATCTCTCCCTTGAAACAGAGAGAGCAGCACAGACTTTATTTCAATGTTATAATTTGTCTGGGAACTGCCTGAAGGATTGATCTCTGTTCTGCCTAGTTGTGTCCAACGTTTTGTGACCCCATGAACTGCAGCACAGCAGGCTTCCTGGTCCTTCACCATCTCCTGGAGTTTGCGCAAACTCATGTCCATTGAGTTAGTGATGTTATCTAACCATCTCATTGTCTGCCACTCCATTCTCATCTTACCCTCAATCTTTCCCAGAATCAGGGTCTTTTCCAATGAATTGGCTCTTTGCATCAGGTGGCCCAACTATTGGAGCTTCAGCTTCAACATCAGTCCTCCTAATGAATATTCAGGGTTGATTTCCTTTAGGACTGACTGGTTTGATCTCTTCATTGTCCAAGGGACTCTCAAGAGTCTTCTCCAGCACCACAATTTGAAAGCATCAATTCTTCAGCACTCAGCCTTCTTTATGGTCCAGCTCTCACATCTGTACATGACTTCTGAAAAAAACCACAACTTTGACTAAATGGACCTTTGGCAGCAAAGTGATGTCTCTACTTTTTAATATATTGTCTAGGTTTCTTATAGCTTTTCTTCCAAGGAGCAAGTAGCTTGTGGTGAATGGTGGCATGACTTACATCTCAGGGTGGGGAAAATGGCAAAAAGGAGCAAGTATAGCTCATAAAATCTGCAGGCACCTGAGGCAAGAGATATAAATGGAGGCAAAATAAAACACCTAAAGTGCTGAAAAGACACTGAGGTGAAACTCTTTGGGAAATTAAGACCTCCAAAAATATTTAGTTCCTTTTATGTTCAGGGGATTGAAAAAGTCACACACAGGTTCACGTAGGACATGTGTTTAGAAAAGATTTGCAAAAAATCTTAAACCTCTACCTTGGGTTGATTTCAAGACTCAAAGTATATCCATCTATTAAGGAGAGGAATGCCCAAGCACATAACCTATCTGCAAAGACTGAGAGAGGTGACTATTATCAAAATGTGCAACTCAACAATAAAATAAAATACAGTGTACGAAGAAACAGGAAAACATGGCCCATTCAAAGAACAAAAAATATCTCTAGAAACAATCCCTGAGGAAATACAGATTTACTAGAAAAAGACTTTTTAAAAATTGTCTTTAAGTGAGAAAGCTAAAGGAAAATGTGAAGAGCCAAAGGAAATCAGAAAAACGATGCATGATTAAGATGAGAGTTTTAACAGTGAAGTCAACAGCAGAAGGAAAACTGGAAGATTCACAAATATATGGAAATTTAAAATACTAAACAACCAATGGATCGAAGAAAACATCACAAGGAAAATTGGAAAATAACTTGAGATAATGAAAATTAAAAGGTAGCCTACTGAAACTTATAGAATATAGCAAAAGTAATGCTAAGAAGGAAATTTATACTTACAACCACTTACATTAAAAAATAAGAAAGATATCAAACCAACAGACTCACTTTACAACATAAGGAACTAAGAAAATAAGAACAAACCATCAAAATCTAACAGAAGGAAAGAAATGGTAAAGATTAGAGTGGCAAGGGCTTCCCAGGTGGTGCCAGTGGTAAGGAACCTGGTGCTTGCCAATGCAGGAGGCATAAGAGACCATGGGTTCAATCCCTGGGTCAGGAAGATCCCCTGAAGAAGGGCATGGCAACCGGCTCTAGTTTTCTCACCTGGAGAACCCCATGGACAGAGGAGCCTGGCGGGCTATGGTCCATAGGGTTGCAAAGAGCTAGACACAACTGAAGAAACTTAGTATAGACAGCATGCACGTATATACAGAATAACAATTTTAAAAAGTTAGAGAACAGAAAAGCAACAAAGTCAACAAAACTGAAAATTGGCTCTTTGAAAAGAATAAAATTAGCTAACCATTAATTACATTAACTAAAAAGAGAACAAGAAGACGCTACTAAAATCAGAAATGAAAGACAGGGCATCATGACCAATTTTACAGAAATAAAATATGATTGTAGCAAAATATGAACAATTATATGACAACAAATTGGATAATGTAGATGAAATGGAAAAATTCCTAGCAACACACAACCTACCAAGAATGAATCATGAAGAAAAGTGTTAGTAATCACACCACTCATTATTCTGATGTCTACATAACCAGACAGATGAATGGATAGACAAGACCAAAAATTATATCTTCTACACTGAACTGCTTCTCACTTTACCACTTCAATTAGTGACATATTTTGAACGTCTACTGGTACTGTTTACAATTACCATTTAACATCTACTGTTTACCATTTACTGTCCAAAACTCTACTGTCCAACATGGTAGCCACTAACCAAATGTGGCTATTTACATCTTAATTTTTTAAATTAAAATTCAACAAAATTTAAGCTTTCAGTTCCTCAGGGTATTAGCTTCCTATTGTCACTAGAACAAATTACCACAAACTTAGTGGCTTAACACTGCACAAATGTTTTATTATCGAATTCTGGGGACAGAAGCTCAACATGGGTCTCACTGGGCTAACGTCAAGGTATTAGCAGAGCTGCATTCCTTCTGGAGGCTCTGAAGGAGAATCCGGTTCCTTGCCTTTTCCAGCCCGTAGAAGCTGCCCATGTTCCTTGGCTAGCAGTTCCTTCTTCCATCTCCAAAATTGTCAGTTTAACACCTTCAGCTCTATCTGGCTCTGACTCTTCTGCCTGCTTCTTATAAGGACCCTAGTGACTACCTTGGGCCCACCCAGATAATTCAGGATAATCTCCCTATCTCTAGATCATATCTTAGTCATACCTAAAAATCCCTTCTGCCATGCAATGAAACATGGTCACAGGTTCTGGGAATTAGGACATGGACATCCTTTAGGGGCCATTTTGGGGACAGATTCTACCTGCCACACCCTGAAGTTTCCAGTGGATTGAACAGCACAGATTATAGAACATCTTTACCATCACAGAAATTTCTTTTAGCAATGTAGAGTTAAGAAGTTTTGACAATTACTTACCTTCTTGGTGCCTACTTTCCTCCTCTGTAGAATGTATGTGTAGAGTTGTTGAGTCAGAGAATTAACGATTGCACTGAGCTTTATGCGGTACTTGCAATGTGCCAGGCACTGCTCCAAGCACTATACATATTTTACCTTCTTTAATCTCCACAACAACCCTATGAAGTAGATGAATGATTATTTATAGATAAGGAAAACTGACAACAACCCTGTGAAGCAGATGAATGATAACTTATAGATAGGAAACTGAGACTCAAGAGGTTAAGTACCTTGCACAAGATTATGCGCAAAATATGAGGTAGCACATTGCACCATGCCATATGCTCCCCATTACACGGACTATCACATTCAATCCACCCAACAACCCTACAAGGTAAATCCTATTACAATCAGGAACACTGAGACTTGGTTGAATAACTGAATAGGCTACATAACTTGCTCAAGGTCAAACACACAGAGTGTACATTGGTAGTAAGATTCAAACTCATGTTCTTTCCACCTCTGGATAGGCAGAGATACTGGAATTAAGGGCAATGAAAGTTCATCTCACAGAAGAAAATAAAAACTGTGCCATTGCAAGATATAAAAGCCATCTCAGTTCCCTATGTGGGCTGCCTGCCCTGCAGAGACTCTGACAGTGCGGTGGGAGTAAGCACCAAGGCCATGCATTCTTCTGCCCACCCAAGGGGGCGCTACTAAAGGTGAGCTATAGCTCACATTGCTGAGCTCAGAGTAGGAAGCGCAGCTCAGCCTTGTTGCCAGGATGATAAAAGACAATGGGAAGAAACCGAAGTTGGGGTGTGAAAATGATTTCAGAGGCTTTAATAAAAACATGGGCTTTGAAATTAGGAAAGGGAAGCTCTCCATAATAGCTAAATCAAGACCCACAAATTGAATACAGGGCCAGAGTGATCGATGGAGCCCTAATTAAAGAGCAGCTTGGCTGTCTGCTGCAGGCTTCGTGTGAGGCCAGCCCTCCCTCTGGCTCTCTCAGTTCTCCCCCCTGACTCCCTCCCCCAGCATTCATGTTCATGCTCTCACTGTGATGGATGGCTCAAGCAAGCCTGGAAAGAGAGCTCAGCATTGAAGCAGAGCTTGGGCAGTCCACAGAGCAAAACCTCCATTTGCCTTACAAAGGAAGGGCAATAATGTATTTTCTCATGCAGAAAGCATTTACATGGCACCTGTTCTGTGACAAGCATCTGCTGAGCCCTTCCTGGCCCTCCCTTTCCTAACTTACCCCAGCCTCCTCTCTCTGTGCTTCTCCTGCCCATCCAGATCTCTGGCCATGAGTTCTTCCAGGCACATGCTTCCCCTTCTACCTGCAGTGTCCTTCCTTACCCTGTTTGTCTGGAAAACTCCTACCCAGACTTCAAAACCTCAGCTGCATCTTTCTGGTTTTATATTGATGTTGTATTATACAGTGTCTACCTGTCCCCACCAGACCAGGAGCTCCTTGACTCTGAGGATTGAGTCTTGTTGATCTCTGGATTCTTAGAGTTGAATACAGGGCCTGGCAATGTGGGTACTCATTCCATATGAATTGGCAAAAGAATAGGGGATCCAGTGATAAGCTATAGTTCTAGTCTGGTAAAAGAGGTGTGAGGCACACACAAGTGAGCACAAAATTTGCTGAAAATACAAATGAACTACTTCTAGAACTGTGGGATGCCAGAGGATGAGCAAATTATGTAAGCCTGGAGGACAAGCAAAGGAGGCACTTGGACGAAGCCATGGAGATGGAGCCGACTTTCCACAAGCATTTTCATTTTCTGGAATTTGGCGGGATGTTAGAATCTCCATTTGCCCTCTTGTGGTCACCAGAGAGGGGCAGAAAGGGAATAGGTTTGACAGGCAGGAGGTGCATATTCTTTCAGGAAGTCTGATCATGTTGGTGTCCAGAGAAGAGGAAAGCTGCGGAGAGAAGGAAGGGAAATCTTCCTTGCAGGGATCCTCTCTCTTTCTGCCCAAATATTGCTTTTTTGCCTGCCCTCCTTTCTGTTCAGGTGAGGCGAAGTAATGTAGTGGTTAAAACCCGAACCTCGGGAAACTCAGTTCAAAGCCAGATTCTGTCACATATGGCCCTTGTCTGTATCCTATTTGGGATTCACATTCCTCATCTGGAAGCAGGATATAAATGCCTGCCTCAAAGAGATAGGAGGAATGAAATGGAGCAGACATGCCGTATCAGTCAGGGTTCAGAGCAGGAAGCAGAAACTACTCTGGCCAGAAAGACTGAAGACAGGGAATTATGTGCTGACAAAAGCTTCAGGTCTGGAGGAGTTACTCCCAGAGCACACGGAAGTGGGCCCCCAATGACGCAGGCAAGAACATAGGGCATCAGGAGCCCCACCACCAGAGTGATCAAATTCAAACACATCACCTACAGCAAGACTGCAGGCCAACCCATGGCCCTTCTCTACGTGAATTCATCCACACCAGGGTGGGCAGCCCAGGTTGAGCGTCTCACAGTGGCAGGCCTGGGGCAGAGGGCCAGTGAGCAGAGCACAGGACTCTGGTGAGCACTGCAGATGCAGGCCCTTCAGGAAGGGGCCAAGTGAGACAAAGGGCCACAAGCCAGCCTGGTCTGTGGCAAAGCTCGGCTCCAAATGGGGTAGCAGGGCGTTCCTCTCACATCAACACAGAACCCAAGGAGGACCCAGGGCATGCAGTCAGATATGGCACCTTGATCAGCTTTTTAAAACCAATGAAACAACCCTGCATACAAAGGCCAGCATCCTACAGCAGTGGCAGAGGCACGGCCCCACTCTCAGTGGCCTTGTGGGCCAACAGGCGTCACCAGGGCACAGGACACAGAGGACCAGAAAAGAGGCTGAGCTCCCCTTGGGAAGCCCCAGGGTCAAGGCCAGATTAAGATCTTTGGAGGTCTCTGCTGTGAATGGTGGTATTATGAGGACCCCCCACCCCCACCCTGTGTAAATCAAGCTCCAGGCAAGATGAAACAAATGTATCAGTTCCGGGGGCCAGCCCCGGTGGATCCAGGGTAATTCGAAGGTGGGGATAGAGTCGGCGTCCTGGAAAAAACTTATGTAATTGCAGGTATAGAGAGAGGTTAGAAACAGATAGTGTAGTAGGAGAAAAGAGGCTGAATAACTGGTTTACATGGAATACCAATCACCACCTACGTAGGCCACAGGCGTCTTCCCATTCTCCCAAAGGAGAGGAGGCACTGAGGCCTCCCCGGTCCGATCTCAGAAGCTCAGGCAGAATTAGCAGGCTTGGTGAGTACCCACATTTCAGATGGGAATTCAGCCCGGAAAACGGGGAGCGAGAAAGAAACGACACGGGGGGATCAGTCTTTCCAGAAACTGATCCGATTTCTTTATTTTTCAGGTTTGTTTATATACCTTTTTGTTATACATAGGGATGAATACAGAGTCACGCAGGGGTCAGCAGACCTGACCCTTGTCACAATCAGGTGCTTCATATAAAATTATACAAAGGTCTTATGGGTTTCATCATCTTCTGGCCATGAGACCTGCTGACATTTTATGGCCCTTTCTGATACCGGTCAGTTAACCAGAAAACTTATTTTTCCAGGGGTGATTTTTTCTTAAATCAGGCGCCACCCTCCAAATAAAGTTGCATTCCTATAGGGTGAGGGTGTAGTGAGTTACAATCAAGAAAGGAATTTACTTAACCTAAGGTTTAACATGATTAATCTTAAAGGTTAATACTTATTTCTCCTATATGTTAGTTATATTCATTATAAGGGCAGGAATATGGAGATTTAGCAGCAAATATTTGCTCAACAAATGTAAACCCTTCACCAATGTTCCCCTTAGGATCTATTTTATCTTAAGATAGTGATAAAGTTACATTTTTACATAGCATAGTGATTTATAGTGATTTATAACAAAGTACAGTGATCTATAACAAAAGAGAAAATTCATTAACTCAAAAAGTCTAGTATTGCTAACATCAAAAAACTACTATATTTCCTTTTCTATATTCCAAATACATTGATTAATATATTCCCAGGTACCTAAGGATATGGAGCCCTGATAGCAATCATTGACTCATCAATGAAAAAAGCCTTATACTAATACTCCAAACTCTCTGTGCTGTTTATGGTTGAGAGGTTGTCACACAAGCTAGTCTGTCAGCAGAGAGGTTTGACCTGAGACATCCTTGTCACACCCAGGGCAGGGAATTAGCAGTAATTATTGGCACGACAAATGAAAAAACCCTTCACCAATATAATTCCTAATCAACCCACTATACTATACTAATGATCTTCTAACTTCTCAAAAGAGTCTGTATTTAGAAAGTTTTAAAACATCCCGTGCCTCTCACAGTTGGGAGGCTGTAAACAATCACATGCGGCCAGACGAGCCTGATCAGGCAGGCCAGAGAACCTTCAGAGTTCGTAAGTTGAAACATGCTTGTCACGCCCAGGAATTTTTATTAACTTGGAGCTGCAAGTTAACTCCTCTGAGAGAAATGGTTATGCGGGTGAGCTCCCCGTAAAGTACTCTGGTTTTGGGGGTAGATGCTCGGGAACAGGGGGTTTCCTGAGGCTTGATCACGCCTTTGCGTATGCCAAGCTTCCTTCCTCATGACCTTTGCCATGGGCGGAGTTCCTCACGCTGGCCCCCAACATATCAGCATATCCAACCATGTTTGTTTTTACATTGATGACCCATTGGATGCTTTTACTACGGTATCAGATTCTCTCCATACCCTCCCTACTCCCATTAAAATACAATTACAGCAACAATTTGTCACCCGGAGAACACACTTGTTTGCCTGGTTGGGCACTGTCCTAAGGCTCAGAGAACAAACTGGGCAAGACTTTTAATGGGTCTGGAGAAACTGTATACAGCAGAGCAAAGAGACTAGTAGGAAGATTTGGATTCAATACAATTATTGAAAATCCATAAAAACTTGTAGAGGAGAAAGGCCTGGGGAGTCCTTGGATAATATGGCATTTTAAATATTATTTCTGATGGTCCAGAGTTTTTCAGAGGCAATGTTTTCCTACCATGTGAATCAAAGAAGGAGAAATTCAAGACTCCAAACTGAAACTGTCTCCTCTAAGGTGGAGCTTCCCCAGCTGCCCCTGCAAATCTCTTCGGAAGGAAAGCCAAAGGATCAGGCTTTGACGGAGGTGTATCGCACAAGGACTACAGGGGACACAGAGCAATGCCAGCCTGCCTTGCTCCCACACTTACAGCATCATTTTGTACATTCCATTAAGGTCTGAATTCAGGGGAAAGTCTTCAGCAAGGAGCCACACACAGATGAAGACCCTCTTCCTTTTATTGATATAAAGCAGGGCAACTCCCAGAAAGGACACACAACTCACCAGCAGAAAATCTATCCTTCCTTTCTTTGGCCTTTTCCCTTCTTTTCCTTCCTCCCAGCCTTCTCTGCCTTCTCCTTTTCTTTTCCTCCTTCCTTCCATTTTTTCTTCTATAATCCATAAATTTATTCAACAAATATTTATTATGTACCTGGAGAAGGAAATGGCAACCCACTCCAGGATTCTTGCCTGGAGTATCCCATGGACAGAGAAGCCTGGCGGGCTACAACCCATGAGGTTGCAAGAGTCAGGCATGACTTAGCGACTAAACCACCACTACCACTGTGTCCTACTTCTCTAAGGAGAAGACATGGCAGGGGCAGCAAGTGCAAAGATTCTGAGGCAGGGGGGTTCCTTCTATGTTTGAGGAGCAAAAGGGTGGCTGCTATGGCTGGGGCTAAGTGACCAAGGGAATGAGAATGAAGAATTGGGCTGGAGGAGCTGGATCCCACAGGATCCTGCCCCTCTGTGGCAAAGGTTAGGATTTTATTCCAAGGGTTATGAAAGCCCTGGGGTTTATAAGTGGGAGATCTGCCTTTCACTAAATGATCTGCCTTTCACTAAAAAAAAAAAACTATCTGTACACATGCTAACATACTTAGGGGGAAAGTACTGATGTCTTAGTCAGTTCAGTTCAGTCGTTCAGTCGTCCAGTCGTGTCTGACTCTTTCCAACCCCGTGGACTGCAGCACGCCCGCCAGGCCTCCCTGTCCATCGCCAGCTCCCAGAGTTTACTCAAACTCCTGTCCACTGAGTAGGTGATGCCATCCAGCCATCTCATCCTCTGTCATTCCCTTCTACTCCTGCCCTCAGTCTTTCCCAGCATCTGAGTCTTTTCCAATGAGTCACTTCTTCACCTCAGGTAGCCAGAATATTGGAGTTTCAGCTTCAGCATCAGTCTTTTCAATGAATATTCAGAACTGATTTCCCTTAAGATGGACTGGTTGGATCTCCTTTCAGTCGAAAGGACTCTCAGGTTCCTTTCAACACCACACCACAGTTCAAAAGCATCACTTCTTCAGCACACAGCTTTCTTTACAGTCCAAATCTCACATCCATACATGACTACTGGAAAAACCATAGCTTTGACTAGACGGACTTTGTTGGCAAAGCAGTGTCTCTGCTTTTCAATATGCTATCTAGGTTGGTCATAACTTTTCTTCCAAAGAGAAAGCACCTTTCAATTTCATGGCTGCAGTCACCATCTACAGTGAATTTGCTGCTAAGTCACTTCAGTCGTGTCTGACCCTGTGTGACCCCATAGACAGCAGCCCACCAGGCTCCCCAGTCCCTGGGATTCTCCAGGCAAGAACACTGGAGTGGGTTGCCATTTTTTGGAGCCCCCCAAAATAAAGTATCTCACTGTTTCCACCGTTTCCCCATCTATTTGATGGGACTGGTTGCCATGATTTTAGTTTTCTGAATGTTGAATTTTAAACCAACTTTTTCACTCTCCTCTTTCACTTTCATCAAGAGGCTCTTTAGTTCTTCTTTGCTTTCTGCCATAAGGGTGGTGTCATCTGCGTATCTGAGGTTATTAATATTTCTCCCAGCAATCTTGATTCCAGCTTGTGCTTCTATCAGTCCAGCATTTTTCATGTTGTACTCTGCATATAAGTTAAATAAGCAGGGTGACAATATACAGCCTTGACGTACTCCTTTTCCTATTTGGAACCAGTCTGTTGCTCCATGTCCAGTTCTAACTGTTGCTTCTTGACCTGCATACAGATTTTTCAAGAGGCAGGTCAGGTTGTCTGATGTTCCCATCTCTTTGAAGAATTTTCCAGAGTTTGTTGTGGTCCACACAGTCGAAGCCTTTAGCGTAGTCAATAAAGCAGAAGTAGATGTTTTTCTGGAACTGTCTTGCTCTTTTGATGAGCCAATGGAGTTGGCAATTTGATCTCTGGTTCCTCTGCCTTTTCTAAAACCAGCTTGAACATCTGAAAGTTCATGGTTCACATATTGCTGAAGCCTGGCTTGGAGAATTTTGAGCATTACTTTACTAGTGTGTGAGATGAGTGCAGTTGTGCAGTAGTTCGAGCATTCTTTGGCAGTGCTGTAGCCACTGCTGAGTTTTCCAAATTTGCTGGCATATTGAGTGCAGCACTTTCACAGCATCATCTTTTAGGATTTGAAATAGCTCAACTAGAATTCCATCACCTCCACTAGCTTTGTTCGTAGTGGTGCTTCCTAACTGATGTCTACAACTTACTTTAAATGCATCAAAAAATAAGATAGTTTGAGGGATGGATGGAGGAATAGATCTATGATAAAAATATGTATAGTAAAATGTTCATGGTTGAATCTAGGGATTGACATATGGATATACACTGTAAAACGTGCTCTTTCGTACGTGTGATATTTTTCATAGTAAAATGTTTTTTAAAACTCACTCTGGCTGCTAGGGAAATAACCTGGAGGCAGACAAAAGAGGAAGCTGGGAGGTGAGGATGGAGCCTATTGCCCAAGCCTGGCTACAGGTGATGGAACCCTAGACCAGGGGGAACACTGGCTACAGGTGATGGAACCCTAGACCAGGGGGAACACTGGCTACAGGTGATGGAACCCTAGACCAGGGGGAACACTGGCTACAGGTGATGGAACCCTAGACCAGGGGGAACACTTGAAATCAGTGAGTGGCAAGAAGTTTGTTGGAAAGGACAGTTAACAGACACTTGGGCATCAAGGATTGAGTAGAATCAATTGTCCAATCACTGTGCACAGAATGTGGCTAGTTTCAGCTGAAATCTTGCCTCTTTCATGTGCTGTGTGGCCTTGAGCAGATTACTTTATCACTCTGAGCCTCCATTTCCTCAAGAGTGAAACTAGGGGAACAGAATTAACCATGCAATGTTCTTTTCAATAACATGACTCACATAAATTGTAAAAAAAAAAAAAAGATTGGAAACATAGTAGATAATAAATATTAAGGGTGACAAGTACTTGAAAATAATTAGTGATACTAATTACCACTTAAAACACAAACTCTGCTACCATAAAATACTAGAAAATGAGAAATGTCCACTAATATAGTACTAAAATGTGGAGTGAGATCTGAAACTGCCATGCAAAATTTTTTTATAATAAAAAAAAATCCTCAGAGCAATAGCACAGGAAACCTTAGTCAAAGGAGAAATAAATTGATATTTAAAAAAATAAATAAATAAACAAAATAAAAAATAAAAGAAATGAAGAAAATAAGTTGCTCTTTAACCTCCAGGAGGACTTCTACACATTTTCAAGCAGAAAGGGCCAATATGAAAACTTTAAGCCCAACCTCAGTTCATATGAACAAACTTGGCCTCCAGTAGTTTTCCAGAACCATCTAATACCTTTAATTTTTAAAAAAGCTGGAGCACACTTACATCCAAAGTTTGCAGTCACAGCCTCAGTGCTTTTGAGCTCCTTAATGACTTTCTGAGGTCTTCAAACTCTCAGGTTTTGGCTAAATCCAGGAGTAAAAATGCCAAAACACGATGGACAAGACATTCTTTTACAAAGGTACTGGAAAGTCCATACAAGATATCCAGTAAATTGAAATTTCTTTGCCAAAACGGTTGAATCAATTGATTGCTCCCAGCAAAAACATTCTCCCCAATTCTCTTTCTCTCTCTCCCTCTCTCCCTCTAACTCTCTCCCTTCCCCCGAGTCCCCCTGGAATTGCCTCACTCTCCTGGAACCTCTGATTCAGCTGTACAAATAGCAGAAAAAATAATTACAAGTCAGGAGGGCAAATGCTCCGAATGCCCTTTGGACAGCTTGTTTTTTTCCCACCAGAACTTGGCATCTTAGTCTCCTTGTGGGAGAAGTTTCTGTGAGTCCAAGCCATTCAGGTGGTGAAAAGATGGTCCGAAGGTGGCATTTCTGGTGTGGTTAGGAATCCTGGTCCTAATTCCGTCCAGGATTGCTGTGGGTCAGTGCTACCTATCTGCTCTGTCTGAATAGCCAGAAAATCCTGGGGTTCTCTGTGAGATACTCACTGAGATGTTGACTCTACCTAGCCGAGGTGACTTCATATTTAATGAGTTTAGATGTGTTTGATGACCTCAAGATTCAGCAATAATAGCAAAAATGTGTGTAATATGCCAGGCCCAGTGTTTTACATATATTGAACCATTTAATCATCACAGTAACCCCATAAAGTAGACACTGTTATCATCCCTCATTTGTAGATTAAAGAAACAGAGGCATAGAAAGGCACAGTAACTTGCCCAAGGTCACACAGCCAGTAAGTGAGAGGGCTGGAATTTGGACACAGCAGTCCACTAAGTTAGGATTCTTCTCAAACCCAATCCAGTCTCCTCCTCTGGTGCTGGTGACCCATGTAATAATAGTGCCATCAGTGTCCCCATGTCCAGGCCTCATGGGGTCCTGACTTCCCACACAAATGTCAGGTAATATACCTGCTCATCCCACAGATCAGTTACACCTCTGGCTTTCACAGGTGCCGAGCACCTCCTGGCAAAATATTAAAAAAATAAGAATATCACAGATTTAAATCCTGACAGAATTCTGGTATAAATGCCTATGGACGTGTCTGACAAACTGAGGTGGCCCCAGCAGAAAATAGATCGTGGCAGGGGCCACACAATCCCTGGAGCAGAAGTCCTCTGCAAGGGACATAGGAATCTAATGCTGTGGCCCAGCCTGAGCTGTGGGCCCCTGCATGAGGAGTTGGGCAATTCTGGATACAGAACAACACCAGATCCTGTGCTGACCAGGTCCCTCATGCAGCAGGCATGAGTCTTGGGGACAGAGAGCTGCAAGGGAATTGAAAGGGCCGTCTCACTTGAGGCTCAAGCAGCCGTGTTCTGCTGCTGGATGATTCTAACATGAAGAAGGGGATGAAGCGGGCAGTGTTCTCACTTCCAGGACAGCAGCTTGGGTTCCAAGAGCATCAGCTTGGAAACAAATGGGGTGAGAGCCTCCCAGCAGCAGCAGCCCTGGGGGTGGCCAGCTGTTCTCAATGTGGAGGCTCAGAGAGTCCCAGCTTCCAGCACCGTGCTGCAGAGGGTCTCTAGCAACCTGCCTGTGGGCAGCTTGGGCAGCAGGCTAGAGGCCGGCTCAGGGGCCGCGTCTGAGATATCTAAAGGACCGTTTGTTTACTGGCCATGCTAACAAGCAGTGACCAGAGTTGATTCTTAGACACATGCAAGCATCCCTGGAAACTTCCAAGAAATAACAGGAGCCAGGAAGCAGAATGCTTCTGAAGACTGGAATGCTTGCAGATAAGTTGGTTGTGGCTTGTAGCCTTCAAGGGCCAGCTTAATGCAACCACCTCTGTACTCGCTGGCTTGTAAAGCCTGAGTAATCAGGACATGTGCATTTTAAAACTGGAGAATTCTGACTCTGGTATTAAGTAAGTGCTGAAAATGCAGATGGCAAAAGTGTCCATGTCTCTGGATTTCATCACTGGGCAGTTTCAACTCCCATAATTTTCTGTGTGATATAAGAATCCATTAAAAAGTGCTATTTAAAAAAAACTGTTCTGAGCACTTTCTCCTAAGGACCCCTCTAGTCATTCCCCTATGTAGTGCTCCTCAACTCTTGGCCCACTTAATTCTATCCTTGGCGCTTGCTCCTCCTTATCCTCTCTCCCCAAGTGAATGAACTAGGTTTGGAGCTGGCCACCCCAACTTCTTCCTCTATGCTCAATGTGTGCACCACATTGTGGGTGAGACCCTCCTGGCCCTGGCTGTAGCCCAGTGAGCCCTCCACAAGCCTAGGCCCTCCCTCTGCAAGGAAGGAGATTGGAATACAAAGGTCTAGATCTTCATTTTAGAACCAGTCTTGTGCATTGACGTTGCCTGTGCCAAAGCCTGTCCACACCACCCCCAGTCGACCCCCTGCAACTGGGCTAGTGAAGCCCTCTGAAGACTCTGGGGGAAATCCTGTGTTCACTCTGGTTTAGTAACAAGGACGGAAATAAGGGAACTGACCAGCCTTCATGACCTGCTTTCCACTTGCCCAAACACCAGCTCACACAAGGCTCCTTCAAGGACTTGATTTAATGCCTCTGCTTTACAACAGAGCAAACTGAGATTCATAAAGTCCACCCAGTAAGTCACCGACAGAGCCGCAGGAATTAGAACTAAAAGTCTCTACACTCTTAATGGCCATGTTTCTTCCTTTGTTCACTTCCTCTGGGATTTGGTTGACAGGCTTGAACCAGACCTAAGGAGGTCACCAGCTGGAATGGCATTTGCTGTGACAGAGCACACCTCAGCAGGAGGCCCTGTAGATCAGCTTGGAATCTGCAACCTAGCAACCTGAATATTTTGTCTTCTGCAGGAACCTGAGGCAGGGGCGGGACCACTATATTCTGGTCTCGATGCTTCTATTTAGCTTTGGCCTCTATCATGAGTCCGTTTTCTTAAGCATTTATATCTCATATTTAGTGGTATTGCTTTCAATAACAAGGTTTCCTAGAATGTAGTGTCTCGTGGTGTGTTATAAATAGGATGCTGTTATTTAAAACCTTATTAACAGTGTCACAAATTATTAATGCATGTATCAGATGAAGTAAATTAATCAGCTTTTATCATAGGATGCTGAATTCTAAAAAAACTTTTAGTCAAATAAAGTCTATCATTTCCCAAGTTCCAGTAACTCTGTAGTAAAATCAACTCTCAGATCTTAGTGTTTACAATATTGAACAGTGCTGCCAACACCCTTCACAAGGGGAGCCCATTTTTCCAGGAAACCCAAAGCTGTCCATGCTTTGATGAGGGCTTTCTCCCATTAAGTAGGAAGATGGCCAAGTGAGTTTCAAGCAGATGATCTTCATTGCTATGTAGACTGGCCTATGCAATTTCATCCCTCCTGGAGAAAAAAAAAAAAAGCAAAGTGAATACAAAACCTTGAAAATTTTATGGTTACTTAGGCTATATAGGTCTAATTTTCTGCCCATCCCCTGAAGTACAAAGAAGCTTTTTCTTACCTTGACCTCATACATCTTCCCACATGGCAGCCAGCAGCTTTCAGGGTGCAACCTCTGGATAAAAGATAAGAACATTTGTGGGTACCTCTGGCTTTCTTCTGTGCCACGCTGCATTATCACTTTGTGTTCTGGAGTTTAGGTTCCCAGCACCAGCCAGGGTTAGTGTGAAAACCATACTACCTACCTTGTTGGCATCTGGGTACAGACATCAGATTGCTTATACAGCAGGCTTTTGGGGTTAAAGTGTGGTGTTACCACAGACTGCAGGAGATCCAGGCCTTCCAAGGAGACCTGTGCCTGGGGAGGAAAAGCCCTGGAGTGCATTTTCTCACATTGACCTACTCTTCCTGCTGGCTTGGCTGTCCCTAGACGTCCCTGCAGAGGTCAGTTTATAGGGCTTAACTGAGAATCTTCTAGCATTTAAATCACAGCCCATCCCTTGGTGCTAAGCTGAGTGGCTAAAAGAAAACATAGAGTTTCTACTATAAATTATGTGCATAGCCCTCAAGTCTTTGGTCCAGCTAAAGGTACATCTTTTCATCAACAGGGATTGTGTTTGTGACGCCACATCCCTCACTTTGTTCAGAAGGACATTTACTGTATTCAGTGACCATGGGTGTCATTCTGTTCCATCACTCGCTAACAACACTAAAACATTTTACACTGTTGGAACACTGTCAGGAGAACTGCTCAAATGAATGCTTAAAAGCAGCTTTGCATAACACAATAGATAATCGATGCTTATTGCCCAAGAACTGAAGTCATTTTGCATCTTTAGAAGTTGTTTAATTAACTGAATCATTGGCCTTTCTAATGGGTAAATATCTGGAGCAGATATCTATCATCAAATTTCTCTTCATACCATCTTCCTTCTAGAATCAGTGGATTCTCTTTATTGAGAGTGCTTGAAAATCAAATAGACAATATGATCTTGATTATATTTAAAAATGTATAGAAAAAAAAGCTGTCAGGACAAATGCCAATAAGTTAGCAGTGATTATTCATGAGTGATAAGATATTGGAAATCTTTCTTTTCTTTTTTACTTTTAATACATTTTCTAAGTTTTATACACAATATATCTTTACTTTTATAATCTCAAAATAAGAACAGACTTTTAACAACTACTGCATGCAATTTTGTATTTACTACCTGATTATAACTATAAAAAAAATATGTAACTCAAAAGGATTAGAAGTAGATATATTAATGTGTTAATAGCAACTATCTCTACAGGGTAGACTTCCCTGGTGGCTCAGATGGTAAAGCGTCTGCCTACAATGCGGGAGACCCAGGTTCAATCCCAATTGGTTGAATTTTTTTCTACATTTTCAAAATGTTCCCTAATTAGCATATAAATATTATTTCCAGCAGTAGCAATAAATGATAGAAATTTGATACATAGTTTTTCTTCCCTTCTCCTGACTGACCTCAAGAATGAAGAAGATGGGGAGAGCTGTATTTTGTAAAGCCCCAATGTAGATCCTGCATGAGGGGAAGGAGAACCTCAACTGCCTTTCTCCACAAGTCTGGGCTGTCACTTATACAATCCAGGGGCCCTCCCTTGCCCTGTGTATTCCTTTGCTGCCAAGAAAGTGTCCCAAGGTCTGTTGGCAACGACTTCCACTAAGCAGTCTTAAAGAATTCATGGACCATGACAGCTTTCCTACAAGACCCCCAGAAGGAGCCCTGCTGAGCCCCAAGTGGGAGACTCTCCCTCCACCAAGGTCACAGGGGCTTGCTGAGGTGAGGAGGTCAGAACTTGATCCCGTGGCTGCAGTGTGTTTTCCTACGCTGGGAAAAGCACCTCGTAGACAGAAAGGTGAAATGTGAACTAAAAATAGAGTGGCGCTAGCCCAGGCCGCTGGGGGCTGAGGCAGCAAACAGAGGCAGACACAACAGAAGGGCTGAACGAGCTGAGGACAGACGGCCCCTCGCAGCCTCTCACATCTGCTCTAAATCAGACCCTGTTTTCTGCAGCTTCCACCATGGCTCGAGGCTGACCTCGCCACCACTGGCATCTTTCTCCCTGCACTTCTGAATGCTGCTGGCATCCCAAGACCATTCCAGTGGGCTTCTCTTCAGAAAAGAGAGGCTGTGAGATACCATAGCTCTTGGTTGTGGCCTTAGGGAAAATTTGTTCTCACCTGAAGAATTTAAGCAGCCCTCGCCAGAGCAGAATGTTACTGTCCTGTGTAGTTCAGGACAAATGGACTCTATCACTGAAGCACCAAATCTGCCCTTTGCTAGCCCAACTGGCCTTTCTGGTAAAGAAATCCTGTTAGGTTCTCCTTCTGCTCACAAACTATTTGTAGCACACACAATGCAGCCTTGACCTCTGCCAGAGGCTGGGAGCCAACCCTGGATGGGACAGGTGGCTCTTTAAAGCTTCATATTCCTCATCTGTAAAATGGGCATGTTGCTGTCTCAGTACCGCTGTGCTGTGCACCCTGCAGACTTCTTCTCCCTTCTTCCTCTGAACTGTAAAACACAATGACTAAAATTTCAAGATAATTCAAAAGGACCCAATTCATCTTTTGGACGGTTGTTTTCCATTTTTAAAAGCCTGTTACAAACTAGTATTTGATAAGCTATTGATGTCTGTGGACACCCTTAAAAGAACTACTTTCAGGACTGTGAGGTAAAGGCCCTGGCAGCAAATGCAATTCCACTTAGAGTATTTCAACTGAAGACGTATGGGCAGGTCAGAGGGACCCCAGATGGATTCTGAGGCAGTCAGGCACAAGCAAGGCAGAAAGTCAATATCCCAGGTCTTCAGGGGCAAGGAAGGAGAGAGCCATACTGATAGCTGCTTTGGAGGGACTCCCAGGCAGGAGTTGAAGTCCTCAGTTACAGAATCACAGAATGAGGCAGTAAAGCATGGAAAAAAGGGGAGAAACACCCCAACCTCACTCTCCATCACCTTCCTTTCTCCCACTGATGCCTCCCATCTGCCAAGCCCAACCAGAGGCCAGAGGGCGAGGGGAGCCTGAGGGATGTAGCCCTCAGAAGGGGTCAGAACCAGAGGGTATTGAGCAGGGCAGAGAAGAATGAAGGTGAGGCCTGGAGGGTGACTAGAGACCAACCAGCCCGGTGCACTTCGCAAGTACACGTTATGAGCAGTTGCTTTACAGATCACCAGTCCTCTTTATCCATTCATTCCCACCTTCAGAAAACACTACTGAGCGTCCTCTGTATTCCAGGCTCAAGAGAGAAATTTGGGATGCAAAGGTGAATGAGATACTACTTCCTTGCCCTTGAAGAGTTCAGGTCCAAGTTGGGTGATCCAACAGTAATCATTCAGTGTCCACACTGCACTCAGCTAGATAACCTGGTGGTTTTGTATTATGCTAAGGATACTTAATGTGAGATCTGTCCTCTTAACAAAACTTTTAGGTACAAAGTTCAGCTGCCTACAGTAGCTCTAGGTAGTGTTGCAAGCTGATCTCTAGAACTTATTCTTGTTGCTTAAGTGAAACTTTATGCCAGTTGATTATCAACTCCTTGTTTCCCCCTCCTGGCAATCACCATTCCTCTCTTTGATTCTATGAATTTGATGACTTTAGATACCTCCCAATAAGCAGAATCATGAAGTGTTTGTCCTTCTGTGATTGGCCTATTCCACTTCAAACTTCAACCATGTAGTTGCAAATTGCAGGATTTCCTTCCTTTTTAATAAAAGCACTTACAGGGAGGTGATTTCCCACCATGCCTCTCCTCTCCTGCTATGAGGGGGACAGGGGATTTTGGGTTTTGACACCAGCCAGGAGAGCAAAGACCTAATTTCCAGGCCCCCATCACTGCTATCCAGATGGCTGACCTTGGATCACCCTTTATGGTCTCTGAGCATCAGTTTCTTCTGTAAAATTAAGCAATTGTATTAAATGCCACTAAGGTCTCTTCTGCCTTTGAATGGTTATAGTTCTGTGCGAATTAGATAATGCATCAAACATGTGTCCAGGGGTGTGTGCTTGTAGACATTCACATACAAATGTTTGCATAAACATGTTTCCTCCCTGAGGTCCTTGCCATTTGGAGGGGAAAGTTGGTTAAATGGTAGTTCCAACACTGTATTTCATAAGAATGAAAATATTATTTTCAGCATCTTCCTCTAGTATGCTTTTTCGTTTCCTTTTTTTTTCCCTTAGAAAATGCTATAATATAAATGTTAAGATCATTATAGAAAAGGAATCCTTCCTGATGAGCTTGGGGTCCTATAGTAATTATATTAAACTAGGCCTTTTATTGCTGGTTAATGAAATTCTTTTAAAATTGAACCAGCTTCAAGTAAACTGATTTGCATTGATTTGGTGATGTATAGAGCTCAAGCCACTCTATGTATAAGCAAATTAAAAGCCTTAAGCCCTACAGCCAAGCTGCACAGGCCCCAGCTGAAAAATTGATCCCATGGTTCCCTCCAGGGGCACCTTGCTCTGGGGTTGGTGCTGCTTAAAGGGACACAGTCAATTTCTTGGGTAGAAAATAAATTAATTAGGAGAAAAGAAAAATCATGTTCATCCTGGATTAAACCATTTCCCAGTTACCAAAGACAATCTTTGTAATGACAAAGTCATCTTGGATGCCTCCTAAGTCCACCCCACACACTTAAATGACAACATGGGGGAAGCCTCCTGCTCCTCCCAAGCTGCTCGCCCTGAGCGTCCTACACGGTCTTGGTGCTCTGGTCCTCCCACCCATCCTACCGCCCCACAGCGGCCTGGTACCCTCCTTTCCATCAATCCCAACAGGGTCTGTCCTGCTGAAGAGGATGGAGGAAGGACCACACAGAGAACCTCATAGGCACCAGATCCAGGAACCAGGGGAATCTGGCAAACAAATGTCTCTGCCCCAGTGCCCTTCTCTCCTTCCCACTCTATGAGGCAAAGCAAAGCATTGTGTTGACCTGTGTATTAAAAAAAAAAAAACAACCTTCCTCTTCTCCCTCTGGGGATACCCTGCTTGGGTTTATGCCTAGCCAACTTTCTTTCAGCTTTAAACCTATTGCCACATAGCCATATGATCAGTATTAAAATATTAAAATAGTTATTTGATTATTGATTCTATGATATGTTATGAAATATATGCCTTATGGTAGTATTATTGATTTGATTTGTATTACAGTTAACACTGAATGATTACTTTTCAACTACTACTATCAAAATTTAGGTACACATATGTGTACCTAGGTTTAGACAATATCCATGCCAGTCATGAATTATGGCACTGTCCATGGTTAAGGTTCAGAATAGAATCATAGAATCGGACCTGAAATTAAATGAGATAAATCCTATAACTAATAAATTAATCCACTCAATCCCTTTTTCAACATTTCTACTTGACATGGAATTCACTTAATTCACATGGCAAAGATGAAATGTTAGACTCTTAAAGAAACTTTTTAGGACAGGCAAACTCATTTTTGGATAAGGAAAAAAAGGCAGGAAAGAGGTTCAAATGGCTTGTCCAGGCCCCGCAGAGGCACAGGGAGCCCGAGGCAGGCTGAGGCACCTCCTCCGCACCCCAGCCTATGCTCCCCTCTTCAGTCTGTGGTGTTACAAAGCCTGTCTTGAGAACACACTTAATGGAAGAGGACAGTGTCCACTGTACACGCAAGGAGTTCCTCTGAATTCTTCTCTTTTATCCCAAATAATCATGTGACTTATATTCTATTCCATAATACATCCATTTTCTTTTAATATAAAAATATATTGAATTAATTGCTGATCTAAGAAGGGCTGTGTGTTTATTCTAAGATTGCTGGTGCCCCTGGCCTACCACTGTGCACTTCCAACAACACCTATAACCTACTTTGAAAAGCAAAAGTTTATCTAAGAATTAAAACATTCCTTAGATTAATTCAACAAATACTATTTTATGTACTTAATAAATATTTGTTGAGTGCCTGTTTGTCACCTGTTGAACTGAGCACCTAATATATATTATCTCATTCAATCTTTATATTAATAATAATCCTCTGAGATCTGTATCATTTTCCCCATTTATAGATAAGGAAACAGGTTCAGAGAAGTTAAGCAGGTTGCCAGAGTTCACAGAGCTAGTAAGTAAGTGGCAGACTGAAATTTAAATCCTGGTCTGGATTTGTAATCCCTGTCTAACTCGTTTGGTTGCAAGTGATGCAAACCCAAGAAACCCAACTCATCTAACTGGGAAAGATCACTGGTAAAGTTAGACTAGTGACACTTTTCTATATTTTTGGTTCAGCCTCTCACTGAGTACTGATCTCTCCTACAGCAGATGGCGCGTTCATATTGGGGAAGTTATGGAGAAAAAACTCGAACTTAGATCAGACCATCTCAGCAGCCCGTGGAACTGAGAGCCTCCGAAACCCACCACCCCTAAAGTGCTCTGATAGGCCTGGATGGGGTCAGCTTCCATCTCAGGACCAGTCACAGTCCCAGAAGACGGGATAACTTCCGTTGGTCTGCTTGTGCCATGTACCCACCCTCTTGGCTGAAATAAGGGTGGGCGGAGGTAGTTGCAGTAATTAGCAGTTCCATGCACCACAGGACCATGCAGCCAGTCCAAATGAAAGAATTCTTGGCTGACAAAATACAGTAGATGTCCTCAGACAGCTAATGAGGTTATCTAAAAAATAACACTCATAATAAAAATCAATGTATTGGTCTTCAGCGCTCTTTCTCTGCCCTGTGGTGGAAGCGGGAAAGATTACTTAGCTTCTGCCCATGCCCCCAATTTTACAATCACAGTTTTGAAGCATTCCCCACTCAACCTGAGGGAAAGGGCGGGGAGGAAGGTAGGCTTCCTGTGGTTAATACAACCAGCAGAGACCAATCATTTACCTAACAGAGCTACCTGCCAAAACGTCTGGACAATTCTCTTTGCAGAAAAATGGAAAGGAAGATTGCTTAATCCCCATAATCTCTCCCAAAGAGTGTTACCTCTCAGGTGCTGGTGCCCCCACCCTCCAGCTGTCTGTCTCTGGGAGTGCTCAACCTAGTTCCTGAACGTGCAAGCAGAAGTCAGGTAGCCCTTGTCACCACTGAAGACTGAGTTTCCAGACCAAACTCCACACTTGCCAATAACTATTTACTTTACAGAGGCAAAGCACAAAGCCCTGGGCCTGGTCAGGGCTGAGTGGCTGAGAAAGGGCCTTAATGAGCCCTGAGAAGCCTGCCTTCCCAGCAAAATAAGTACTCAAGGTTAATGTCATCAGAATTGAGGGAGAATACCTTGTTTTGACTGAGAGATCAAAGCTAGGGGAGTTTTTGATCAGAATTGCCTGGACAAATATTTTAGCTTCCAATTTATTCTGATTATGCAGAACAGGCCTGAGAGGGTCACAGCCAGTTAGAGAGATGGTCACTCAGCCCAGCCAGGCTGGAGGGAGGACAATTCTTGTTTGGGAGTCCTGAGATTGGAGAGCCTGTGGGAAGTCACAGAGGTAGGCAAAATCCCTCTGGCCCTGTTTTCTGAGCTTTTAGCACTCCAGTGAAGATAGGTTCAAACTGGAAGGGGCCTCGGAGACCCCTCTTGGTTTGGGACCTTGTTCCAGTGGCTTGCCATACAACCAGCTAATAGCCAAGCTGGGAGGAGAATCAGACCACCCTCTCCTAACCCCACCACCTGCACTGCTCCCCATGCTCCCTGCTGAAAATGTCTGCAGTGAAATATGAGCTTGACCACAAACTGTAAACTCTGGGGAAACATCTACAAGAAGCCTTGGGGCTGCCCCCGACAAGCTGGGGTGAGCCCATCCAACTGCAGTCACAGCTGTCGCTCCAAGGGGCTGTGCAAGGGTCTTGGGAAGCCCAGGGAGGAAGGGAAGCCTTGGAGTTACGAGCACACCAGGAGCAATCCCCATCCCACCCCAAACCCTGAAAGAGGCAGATGTAGTTTTCCAGAGCAGGGTAAGAGAGCAAGCTGAAGATGCATTGTCAGAGATCCGCATAGGGCCCAATCCTAGGACCATCGTAGGAGGACTTTACTGTGATTACAGATACTTGATGAGCACTACTCTGTAGCAGGCATGGGGCTTTTACATAAGTTAATTTTTGAAAGCTTGTAATAAGTCTTCTATGCTGTCACCATTTTATAATAATGAACTTGAGGCACAGAGAGGTACAATACTTTGCATAAGGCAAATTAACTACTACGCAGCATATGTAGGATTAGTACCAGACTGGCCTTCAAAGCCTTTGCAGAATCAAACAGTTATCCTGACTTCCCCGCATCAGCTGTATCTTGGATTAACTGAATAGTTTGGTGTTTTAGAAGATTCTAACCAATAAGTGAAAGAGGAATGATAAATTTAGAAATTTATTTTGAAAATCACCACTCTGCAACCACTAATGCAGAAATATTGGGTTGGCCAAAAAGTTCATTTGAATTTTTCTATAACATCTTACAAAAAAATTGGAATGAACTTTTTGGCCAATTCAATAATTCTAGGTAATAATCATCAATAACTCAGAAATTGATTAGGTAAAAAAACCTAAGGGGGAATTATATCCAGGCCTAAATCTGACCAAGTCACTAAAACCACCATCAGCTTGCAGGGGAAAAACAGGGCATAGAGGAACCTGTTAAACTGTACCATGAACTTGTAAAAGTCCAAACTATGAGAAACTGTTCAGTTCAAAACAACCTGGTTTCTTAAACTGATAGAGAGGAAAAGAGAAAGGGGGAGCTTATGGACTAAAAGAGGACTAAGATGCAGAGTAACCAACTGAAATGTATGAACCTTGCTTAGACCAATTTAAATGAATCAACTATATAAAAACACTTTCTTAACAGCAAAGTAAAAGTGACTACTTACTAGATATTCAAGGATGCCAAGTATATTAGTTTCCTATCACCACCATAACAAATTACCACAAGTTTGTTAAACTAGCTCCCACTTTTTATTTCACAATTCTGCAGGTCAAAATCTAAGTACAGCATAGTTGGGGCGGCTGGCTTAGAGTCTCACAAGGCCAAAATCAAGACATCATTTGGGCCTTTATGGAGGCTATGGGGAAGAATCCGGTTTCAAACTATTGAGGTTGTTGACTGAATCAGGTTTCTTATGCTGTAGGACTAACATCTCCATTTCCTGTTAGCCCTTAGCCAGAAAAAAAATTTCTTAGTGCTTAGAGGCCTCTTTCTGGTCCTTGCTCATGGTCCCTCCATCCCAGAGCCAGCAACAACTTGTTAAACTCTTTCCACACTCAGAATCTCTCGAAATTTCCTTCCTGTTGCATCTTTCTTCTACTTTTCTTCTCCTCTTCCAGGTGAAGACAACTGTCTGCTTGTTAAGAGCTCATGTGATCAGATTGTGCCTACCCAAATAATCCAGAAGAGTCTCCCTGGCTTAAGGCTTCTAACCTTAATTACATCTGCAAAGCCCCTTTGGCTATGTTTTCATTTTCCCAAGATTAGGCTGTGGACATCTTAAGCGGAGTAGGGTAGGGGACTAATGTCCTGCCTACCATACCGGAGAAGGGGACGACCGAGGATGAGATGGCTGGATGGCGTCACTGACTCGATGGACGCGACTCTGAGTGAACTCCGGGAGTTGGTGATGGACAGGGAGGCCTGGCGTGCTGCGATTCATGGGGTCACAGAGTCGGACATTACTGAGCGACTGAACTGAACTGAATGCTGTTGTGATTATGATTTAAAGTAAAACGGTTCTTATCTTTTAGATTTCATTGTTGTTGTTCAGTCAGTCATGTCTGACTCTGCAACCCCATGACTGCAGCACACCAGGCCTTCCTGTCCCTCACCATCTCCAGGAGTTTGCCCAAATTCGTGTCCATGGCATCAGTGATGCCATCCAGCCATCGCATCCTCTGACTCCCTCTTCTGCTTCTGCCCTCAATCTTTTCCAGCATCAGGAAAGAAACATTTATAGATGAAATTACATAATAACTGATATTTTCTCAAAATAATCTAAAGGGCTAGGAAAAGTGGAGGAGAGTGTAGGTGAAACAGGGTTAGCCCTGTTTTCATCATTGCTACATTTGAATGTTAAGCTCATGAAGATACATTCCTTTATCCATTCTGTTTTTGAATATGTCTGAAATTTTCTATAACTTACAAAAAAGGTAGGGGAGCCTTTTCCACCACACCAGCAATCCTCAAAATTTGGTGGAATCACTAGAAAGTTTATTAAATATGCATATTCCTGAGTCCCATGCTGCCGATCCTGGTTCAATAGCATTGGAATGAGCTTCAGGGGTTCTCTAATATTAACGTCATTGACCATACTTCAAGATACACTGTGCTATTATGGGAAGTTTAATAAGAAAGTGGTAAAATATAAATATCAGGCAAAAAAAAAAATCTTAGGATCACAGGATAGGCAGATTGGGTTGTTTGGAGAAAACGGGGGAAGGCTCCTTGAGAGAGATGATACCTGAGATAAGGTCATCCAAGGATAGATAGAATTTTAATAGCATATTTGGAATTTTCTTGCAAACCATAGAGGCTGGAAAAGGTGAGGCATAGCCGAGAGATCCCAGTTTGTCAAGCTTGGTGGAGAAATAAGGTCAGTGAAGGGGAGCTATAACTTAATAGAAGGTAGGGGTCTTGTTGTGCAGAGTCTCTAGTGCTATGGTTTGTATGTCAGTCATCAGGCAAGGCAACTATTGATGGATAGTGTTTACTGCTGCTGCTGCTGCTGCTAAGTCACTTCAGTCGTGTCCGACTCTGTGCGACCCCATAGACGGCAGCCCACCAGGCTCCCCCGTCCCTGGGATTCTCCAGGCAAGAACACTGGAGTGGGCTGCCATTACCTTCTCCAATGCATGAAAGTGAAAAGTGAAAGTGAAGTCACTCAGTCATGTCCGACTCTTGGTGACCCCATGGACTGCAGCCCACCAGGCTCCTCCGTCCATGGGATTTTCCAGGCAAGAGCACTGGAGTGGGGTGCCATCCCCTTCTCCAGATAGTGTTTACAGAGGAGAATAATGTGTTTGGAGTTAGGCATTCCAACACAAGGGCTTCGCCGGTGGCTTCGTGGTAAAGAATCCACCTGCCAGTGCAGGAGACGTGGATTTGATCCCTAGGCAGGAAGAGGGAAATGGTGATGCCACTCCAGTATTCTTGCCTGGGGAAATCCCATGGACAGAGGAATCTGGTCGTCTATAGTCCATGGGGTCTCAAAGAGTTGGACACAACTTAGCAACTAAACAACAACAAATTCCAACCCAAAACCATCTTATTTCTAACCTTGGTCAGAAAATACTAGAAAATTTGAATGTGCTATTCCTAATCATTTCAGAATAAGTCTTATTTCTAACCTTGGTCAGAAAATACTAGAAAATTTGAATGTGTTATTCCTAATAACATCTTTGCCAAAACTAAGACTGCCACTCAGAAAGCCATGCCCTTCTTTCTCTGTGGGGGCCTGTTGTGCAGTGGGGGTAGCCAAGCTTCAAATGAATCCTTTCTCCTTTCTGCTTTTACAAACACACTATGCACAATTATGTGCTTGCCTCAAAAGAGAAATAAACAAAATGGCAAATGTCTAATAGATCATTAGAGCTGTTATATTAAATCCTAGCCAAACAAACTTGTTATTTTTCTAAGTGTTGACTAAGTATGGTAAGATTCAAGCTACAGTTTGGAAAGATGAAACCAACTTCACATTTTTCTTTGTGTATTTTAAAATTCCTGAGGAGTAGACAATGAAGTTGAGGAAGCTGGATCTGTGTTATCCCTTTGGGAAATGGTGGATGTAAATTATTACTCTTCATTCTCTTCTAAAAGTGCCTCTTATATGTTCAAAGAGAATATTAAAGGCTCAGAATGTTTCACAACATTTTTGCCCCTGTGAACCCAGAGTTCAGTGTTAAACAGTTATGTTTGCTACACGTAAATGGAAAAGGCAGTATATAAATGCACTCACACACACAGTCATACACATTAAATTTTATCAAAAATAGAAAGGACCACACACACTTTCTGCTGAATTTTATTGTGTCTAAAACACTATTGATTATTAAGACACATCATTAAACTATGACATTCTATTGGTTATAAAATGCATCCTAATTTCAAAGATATTAAACTTTCAGTCAATGAATGATGATATTTTGTTTAACTCTTCCTCTGGAACAGAGCTCACATCACACACTCCATAAATGTTACTGTTAGTCATCAGTAGTATAAATGTCCCTAACCTCCAATCTGTCATACACCAAGTGATAACTAAATGTTTGTTGAATCCAAACCCAAGTGTCTGTGCTACACATAATTAATGCCATGTACTGTTCAGGGTTCCAAGACAGATAAGCATTTAATTAGCAAGAGAAGTCTTTATTGAAATCCTACGTGAAGACTTTCACTCAGTCGTCCCACATTACTTAGCAAAGTGGTTCCCACATTTAGCATGCATCAGAATCATCTGGAGGGTGATTAAAACATGATCCCTTAATCTCTGCTCTGGAGTGAAGAAGGCCTCCATATCCTGCCCATTCTCTGACGCACATGGTGAGATGCAGGACCTTGCTGCAGACAAGTTCTCGATATGTCTTTTAAAGTTTCAGAGGCTCAAACACTGGACAGAAGTTGCTAAATGATGACCTGTCCCAATACTTGATATTATTTGCTGGAGCTTCAGGGCAAGGTTACCTCATGCTCCCTGCAGAGCCTGCAGAAAAAAAAAGATCAAACCCTGAGCCTTTGGAGTGGGAGCACTGACTCTAAGGCCCTAGACTACCAGAGAAATAACCCTAGGGAGTATCAAATAGTGAGAACTCACACAAAGGAAAGCACTTGAATACAAGACCCGACATCACCCAACCATCAATAGAACCCTGTGCAGGATGCCTCATCTAAACAACAAACAAAACAAAAATACAAACCCAATAATCAGCAGACAGTGTTACCACCTCACTTAGCCCTCCCCATCAGAGGAAAAACAAACAAACAAAAACTCAGCAAAAATCTCACCCTATATGAACATTACACAAACCACTGGACCAACCTTAGGAGGGCAGAAACCAAAAGGAAGAAAGAATTCAACCTTGAAACCTGGGAAAAGGAGACCTCAAACACAATAAGTTAAAAATAATAATAAAAAGGCAGAGAAACACTACATAAATGAAGGAACAAATTAGAAACACAGAAGTCCAAATAAATGAAGAGGAAATAGGCAAATTACCTGAAAAAGAATTCAGAATAATGATAATAAAGATGACCAAAAACCTTGGAAACAAAATGGTGAAAATGCAAGAATCAGTTAACAAAGACCTAGAAGAATTAAAGAGTAAACATATAGAGACAAATTACACAATTACTGAAATTAAAAATACTCTAGAAGGAATCAATAGCAGACTATCTGAAACAGAAAAATGAATCAGTGAATTGGAAGATAAATGGTGGAAATAAGTTCTGAAGAGCAGAATAAAGTAAAAAGAATAAAAAGAACTGAGGATAGTCTCAGAGACCTCTGAGACAATATCAAATGCACCAACATTAGAATTATAGGGGTCCCAGAAGAAGAAGAGAAAAAGAAAGGGTATGAGAAAATTTTTGAAGAGATGATAGTTGAAAATTTCCCCAACATGGAAAAGGAAATAGTCAATCAAGTCCAAGAGGCACAAAGAGTCCCATTCAGGATAAGCCCAAGAAAAAATATGCCAAGACACATACTAATCAAACTAACAAAGACTAAACCAAAGAAAGAATATTAAAAGCAGCAAGGGAGAAACAAGTAACATACAAGGGAAACCCCATATGCTTAACAGCTGATCCTTCAGGAGAAACTCTCCAGGCCAGAAGGGAATGGCAGGATATATTTAAAGTACTGAAAGGGGAAAATCTACAACCAAGATTACAGTACCCAGCAAGAATCTCATTCAAAACTGATGGAGAAATAAAAAGCCTTTCAGACAAGCAAAAGTTAAGAGAATTCAGTACCACCAAACCAGCTTTACAACAAATGTTAAAGGGACTTATATAGTCAAGAAATACAAGAGAAGAAAAAAGATCTACAAAATCAACCCCAAACAAGTAAGAAAATGGCAACAGGAATGTATATATCAGTAACTACTTTAAATGTAAATGGATTAAATGCTCCAACCAAAAGACACAGACTGGCTGAGTGGATACAAAAACAAGACCCATATATATGCTGTCTACAAGAAACCCACTTCAGACCTAAAGACACATATAGACTGAAAGTGAGAGGATGGAAAAATATATTCCATGCAAATGAGAAGCAAAAGAATGCTGGAGTAGCAATCCTCATATCAGACAAAATAAACCTTAAAATAAAGAAGATTACAAGAGATAAGAAAGGACACTACATAATGATCAAGGGATCAATCCAAGAGGAAGACATAACTATTGTAAATATCTATGCACCCAACATAGGACCACCTCAATACATAAGACAAACACTAAGCTGAGTGCCGACGAATTGATGCTTTTGAACTGTGGTGTTGGAGAAGACTCTTGAGAGTCCCTTGGACTACAAGGACATCCAACCAGTCCATTCTAAAGGAGATCAGCCCTGAGTGTTCTTTGGAAGGAATGATGGCTAAAGCTGAAACTCCAGTACTTTGGCCACCTCATGCGAAGAGTTGACCCATTGGAAAAGACTTTGATGCTGGGAGGGATTGGAGGCAGGAGGAGAAGGGGACGACAGAGGATGAGATGGCTGGATGGCATCACCGACTTGATGGACGTGAGTTTGAGTGAACTCCAGGAGTTGGTGATGGACAGGGAAGCCTGGCATGCTGTGATTCATGGGGTCACAAAGAGTCGGACACGACTGAGAGACTGAACTGAACTGAACTGAACAGACATAAAAGGAGAAATTGACAGTAACACAATAATAGTAGGAGACCTTAACACCCCACTCACACCAAAGGACAGATCATCAAAACAGAAAATTAGTCAGGAAACACAAGTCTTAAATGACACATTAGATGAGATGGATTTCACTAATATCTTCAGGACATTCCATCCAAATGCAGAAAAATACACCTTCTTCTCAAGTACACATGGAACATTCTCCAGGATAGACCACATCCTAGGTCACAAATAAAACCTCAGTAAATTTAAGAAAATTGAAAACATATCAAGCATCTTCTCTGACCACAATGCTATGAGACTAGAAATCAATTACAAGGAAAAAAAACTGTCAGAAACACAAACACATGGAGATTAAACAACACGTTTCTAAGTAACCAACAGGTTCCTGAAGAAATCAAAAGGGAAATTAAAAAATTAATGAAACAAATGACAATGAAAACACGACAACTCAAACCTGTGGAATGCAGTGAAAGCAGTTCTAAGAGGGAAGTTTATAGCAATATAATCCTACCTCAAGAAACAAGAAAAACATCTAATAGACAACCTAACTTTACACCTAGAAAAACTGGAAAAAGAAGAACAAAAAACCCCCAAAATTAGTAGAAGGAAAGAAATCATAAAGATCTGAGCAGAAATAAATGAAAAAAACAATAGTAAAGACTAATAAAACTAAAAGCTGGCTCTTTGAGAAGACAAACAAAATTGACAAGCCTTTCGCCATAGTCATCAAGAAAAAAAGAGAGAAGAATCAAATCAGCAAAATTAGAAATGAAAAAGGAGAGGTTACAACAGACAATACAGAAACACACAGGATTATAAGAGACTATTATGAACAACTATATGGCAATAAAATGGGTAACTTGGGAGAATGAACAGATTCTTAGGAAAGTTCAATCTTCCAAGACTGAACCAGGGAGATATAGAAATTATGAACAACCCAATTACAAGCACTGAAATTGAAGCTGTGATCAAAAATCTCCCCAAAACCAAAAGCCCAGGACCAGATGGCATCCCAGGAGAATTCTATCAAACATTTAGAGAAGAGCTAATGCCTACCCTAAAACTCTTTCAAAAAATTGCAGAGGAAGGAACACTTCCAGACTCATTCTACAAGGCTACCATCACCCTGATACCAAAACCAGACAAAGTCAACACAAAAAAAGAAAACTACAGGCCAATATCACTGATGAACATAGATGCAAAAATCCTCAACAAAATTTTAGCAAACAGAATTCAGCAACACATCAAAAAGTTCAAACACCATGATCAAGTTGGGTTTATTCCAGGAATGCAAGGATTCTTCAGTATACACAAATCAATCAATGTGATATACTATATTAACAAATTGAAAGATAAAAACCATATGATAATCTCTATCAGTCAGTTCAGTTCAGTCGCTCAGTCGTGTCCGACTCTTTGTGACCCCATGAACTGCAGCACACCAGGCCTCCCTGTCCATCACCAACTCCCGGAGTTCATTCAAACTCACGTCCATCGAGTTGGTGATGCCATCCTGCCATCTCATCCTCTGTCGTCTGTCGTTCCCTTTTCCTCCTGCCCCCAATCCCTCCCAGCATCAAAGTCTTTTCCAGTGAGTCAACTCTTCGCATGAGGTGGCCAAAGTATTGGGGTTTCAGCTTTAGCATCATTCCTTCTAAAGAAATCCCAGGGCTGATCTCCTTTAGAATGGACTGGTTGGATGTCCTTGTAGTCCAAGCGACTCTCAAGAGTCTTCTCCAACACCACAGTTCAAAAGCATCAATTCTTCAGCACTCAGCTTTCTTCACAGTCCAACTCTCACATCCATACATGACCACTGGAAAAACCATAGCCTTGACTAGATGGACCTTTGTTGGCAAAATAATGTCTATGCTTTGGAATTTGCTGTCTAGGTTGCTCATAACTTTCCTTCCAAGGAGTAAGCATCTTTTAATTTCATGGCTGCAATCACCATCTGCAGTGATTTTGGAGCCAAGAAAAATAAAGTCAGCCATTGTTTCCACTGTTCCCCTATCTATTTGCCATGAAGTGACGGGACCAGATGCCATGATCTTAGTTTTCTGAATGTTGAGCTTTAAGCCAAATTTTTCACTCTCCTCTTTCACTTTCATCAAGAGGCTCTTTGGTTCTTCTTCACCCTCTGCCATAAGGGTGGTATCATTTGCATATCTGAGGTTATTGATATTTCTGCCAGCAACCTTGATTCCAGCTTGTGCTTCTTCCAGCCCAGCGTTTGTCATGATGTACTCTGCATATTGTAATGGAATATTACTCAGCCAGAAAAGGAATGCATTTGAGCTAGTTCTGATGAGGTAGATGAACCTAGAACCTATTATATAGAGTGAAGTCAGTCAGAAAGAGAAAGATAAATATCATATTCTAATGCATATTTATGGAATCTAGAAAAATGGTTCTGAAGAATTTATTTACAGGGCAGCAATGGAGAAACAGACATAGAGAATAGACTTATGGAGAGAGGGGATGAGAGGGTGAGATGTATGGAAAGAGTAACATGGAAACTTACATTACCATATGTAAAATAGAGAGCCAACAGGAATTGGCTGTATGGCTCAGGAAACTCAAACAGGGGTTCTGTATCAATCTAGAGGGATGGGATGGGGAGGGAGATGGGAGGGAGTTTCAAAAGAAAGGGGATATATGTATACCTATGGCTAATTCATGTTGAGGTTTGACAGAAAACAACAAAAGTTTTTAAAGCAATTATCCTTCAATTAAAAATATAAAAATCCCTTGACCCTACTCCCAGAGTTTCTAGTGCAGTATGTCCAGATTAGGGCCCAAAAATTTGCATTTCTAAGTCCCCAGGTGACTCTGACCCTGCTGTTTTCAGGTACAACACTTGAAGACCCATTGACATCCAGCATGATCTCTGTCCCCAGGGAGTTCCCAGTCTATTTAAAGAAATAAAGGAAGCTCACACAAAGCTCTAGCAAATGACAAAGACCTCTCTCTAATTTTATTTATGAGTGTGACTCAGATGAGGAGAGAGAAAAGTGAAGCCCAGGCAGCCAGGATGGATCCATGTCACTGATAAGATCACACTGGGACCTTGAGGAGCAAGTAGATTTTGTCTATGAGTCACAGAGCTGATGCTGAGTAGTGCCCTTTGTATGCGGACAGCATCTGTTCTGATTGGCCTATACCCCATCCTGCCATGTTGGTGTCTATTATGGTTGTTCAGTGCCAACACCCATTAGATGTAGCAGGTGATGGAGAGATTGACAAGGGAATCCAGGTAGAGGAAAGAAACCGGGAGGAGGGAAAGAGGGTTCTGACTGGTGAGAAAACCAGCCTGACTCGGCAGAGTACATCACCAGGCAGAACCTGACTAGGCAGAGTACATCACCAGGCAGAAGTGAAAAAGAACGGAGAGGTGAGGATGGGGTATAGCTGTGAAAGGGGCCTATGAAGACAGCCTAGAGAGAGGGATTCAGGTCAAGGTGCAGCATATTCCGGACATGAAGGATGAATGCCTAGAGTCAGGTCAGGGCAGTATGAGCAGAGAAGTAAGATCAGACAAAAATAAGGTTTAAAGGAGAGCTCAACAGAGCTCACTGCATATTGGGCACAGATTAAAAAGGGGGACTGCTAAAAATGAGGATGAAAGACTTCAAATATGGGAAGGACTTCAGGAAAAAAAGATACTGTACGAAAGAAAGGTTACTGAACAGTGAGGATGTGTGTGGTTTGCAAATGTGCATTTGGCTGCTGATGGGCAAGTGAGATTTTGTCGAGCTTCAGAGACATGCTATAGAGCTCAGGGGGAGGACAGGATTCAAGGCATGGACATAGGAAGTCATCAGTCTAGAGGTGTGAGTTGAAGCCAGGGATGTGTGAGGAGTTTGAAGGAGGAAACTCAGGAGAAAACTGAAGTTTGAAAAGTACCCGAAGTGGGGTCAGGAAAAGCTGTCTATTGAGTTTGACTGCCTTAATGGAATACCAGCTTCATGCCAGACCAGAAGTATGGTGGAATAGAGAAGTTGATGTGGTACCTTCACAAGACGAATGACTATGTGGCATTCAGAATGTAAAGCATCTGAGATGGTGAGCTGCACACAAAGCTAGGAAGGACACAGGAGAGCCTCCTAAAAAGTATGTGTGGTGTAAGGGAGGTGGCGGGGAGAATTTATGGAGGGCTTCCTGGAGGAGGTGATGCCTACACTGAGAACTGAAGGAGGAGCAGGAGGTGGAAGCTGAAGAACAGTGAGAGGGTGTATTTTACTCGGAGAGCTAATTTTCAAAGGAAATAAACAGTTTGTATGTGTGCTCAGTCGTGTCCAATTCTTTGTGACCTCATGGACTGTAGCCCACCTGGCTCCTCTGTCCATGGGATTTTTTAGGCAAGACTGCTGGAGTGGGTTGCCATTTCCTTCTCTAGGGAGAAACAGTTTGGTCTGGTTTTAAATGACAGTATTTGATATTTTCATTGTTGCCATTGATAGTTTTCTGATTTAAAAAAAGCTGAAAAAGAAAACCAGGAGAATGTAACATCAATGGCCAAGGGAGAGTAGAGTTTCATAAGGCATGACTTGGCACGCCTAGATGCTGCCAGTCCTGAAGGAGAAGATGCATCTGGGAAGCAGGTGGGTCGCACAGTGAAAAAATCAATGGCACCTTTAGGCAAAAGCCATCATCAAGGATAAAAGTGGCCATTACATAATGATAAAAGGAACTATTCTGTTAGAAAGAGGTAACAATCCTGAACTGTATAGTTGCAATAACATAGCCTCGGGTCATACAAAGCAAAAATTAACAACTATAGAAAGAAAATATCAAATCCATTATCATAGTAAAAGATTTTAGGGCAGTTGTCACAGAAACAAAATGCAGACGAAAGAAAAAGTCTCAAATAAATAGATCTGAACATCTTAATGAACAACTTGAATGTATACTAAACTATGCCTAACATTTAGAAATATGTGAACCGTGAACTTCCAGATATACAAGCAGGTTTTAGAAAACGCAAAGGAATCAGAGATCAAATTGCCAACATCTGCTGGATCATCGAAAAAGCAAGAGAATTCCAGAAAAAACATCTATTTCTGCTTTATTGACTATGCTAAAGCCTTTGACTGTGTGGATCACAATAAACTGTGGAAAATTCTTAAGCAGATGGGAATACAGACCACCTGACCTGCCTCTTGAGAAACCTATTGCAGGTCAGGAAGCAACAGTGAGAACTGGACATGGAACAACAGACTGGTTCCAAATAGGAAAAGGAGTAGGTCAAGGCTGTATATTGTCACCCTGCTTATTTAACTTATATGCAGAGTACATCATGAAAAACACTGGGCTGGAAGAAGTACAAGCTGGAATCAAGATTGCTGGCAGAAATATCAATAACCTCAGATATGCAGATGACACCACCCTTATGGCAGAAAGGGAAGAGGAACTAAAAAGCCCCTTGATGAAAGAGGAGAGCGAAAAAGTTGGCTCAAAGCTCAACATTCAGAAAACGAAGATCATGGCATCTGGTCCCATCACTTCATGGCAAATAGATGGGGAAACAGTGGAAACAGTGACAGACTTTAGTTTTCTTGGCTCCAAAATCACTGCAGATGGTGACTGCAGCCATGAAATTAAAAGATGCTTACTCCTTGGAAGGAAAGTTATGAGCAACCTAGACAGCATATTAAAAAGCAGAGACATTACTTTGTCAACAAAGGTCTGTCTAGTCAAGGTGATGGTTTTTCCTGTGGTCATGTATGGAAGAAATGTATGGTCATGTATGAGAATTGGAATATAAAGAAAGCTGAGCACCGAAGAATTGATGCTTTTGAACTGTGGTGTTGGAGAAGACTCTTGAGAGTCCCTTGGACTGCAAGGAGATCCAACCAGTCCATCCTAAAGGAGGTCAGTCCTGGGTGTTCATTGGAAGGACTGATGTTGAAGCTGAAACTCCAATACTTTGGCCAACTCATTGGAAGAGCTGACTCATTGGAAAAGACCCTGATGCTGGGAGGGATTGGGGGCAGGAGGAGAAGGGGATGACAGAGGATGAGATGGTCGGATGGTATCACCTACTCAGTGGGCATGGGTTTGGGTAGACTCCGGGAGTTGGTGACGGACGGGGAGGCCTGGTGTGCTGCAGTTCACGGGGTCGCAAAGTCAGACACAACTGAGTGACTGAACTGAACTGAACATTTAGAGAATATACATTATTTTTCAAGTATGCATAAAACATGCATAGCATATAGCAGGCACAAGGCAAGTCTCTCAAGGAATTTGTAATTTGATAGAGAGAGATAAGAGGCTTCCCTAGGTGGTACTAGTGGTAAAGAACACTCCTGCCAATGCGGGAGACCTAAGAGATGTTGGTTTGATCCCTGGGTCAGGAAGATCCCCTGGAGGAGGGCATAGCAACTCACTCCAGTATTCTTGCCTAGAGAATTCCATGGACAGAAGAGCCTGGCTGGTTAGAGTCCAAAAGGGGTGCAAAGAGTCAACCAGAACTGAAGCAACTTAGCATGCATCACGTAGAGAAAGAGAAGCACATGATGGTCATCCAGTTTTGTGATCTATGCCTTGTTGAAACTTCAGGAGCAGGAAAATTAAACTAAACACGATTGATTCCCTTACTCATATTGTATCCTAGAAAGGGTCCCCTGGCCACATTCTGGCCAGTTCTGCCTCCTCCCCTGGGTCACCTCCAACCTAGGTTAGGTACCTGTCCCAGGGTCAAGGCTTAAAGAGAGGCTGCCTCTGGGAGGGGGCTCCTCTGGGAGGGGACTCCAAATACCAGGCAGGCATAGGGAACAAGACGGACCAAAGGAGCAAGAAAGTCACCAACCCCATGAAAAAGAACAAAAGGCCCCTTTCCCCACCCCAGAGAGGAGGAGGATGAAAGAGCACCTAAGCACAGTTCCAAATTTTGTACTTACTGATTTAAAATATCATTTTCCTTTTTAAAAATGGAGCTTGAAAGTGTTTCTTTCCTGACTTGACTTTGTGCACCAAGTCTGCTGACCACAGGTGGAGTAGGTCTGGAGGGAAACATTTCCCAAGCTTTTCAAATCACTTTTGCGTGATGCTTCTTGTAGCATCTTGAGGAGCTGCCTTCTACAAAACACAGTCTGGGGAATGTAGAGAACATTGTTTCCCAAATGGCTTCCTTTCAGCTTTCTGTAAGAGCACTTTGCAATAATGGCCCCATCACAAATACTGAAACCAGAAGATTCCTCAACAGACTCCCATGGGAGCCTCCTCAGCACTGTTGCTCCAGGGCCTGCTTCCCGGGATTCTCTGCCATAAATAGGTTAGAAACACAATAATGAGGCACCTAGGGCTGAAGATGCGCCCTGCAGTGGAGCCGTTCATTTTCTTTCCACTAGTAAAGCTGACCTTGGCTTTGTCACTTCACGATCTAAATGGTTGGATGCTGTTGTATTACTGTTGCTACCATCCACATTTTTTTTTTCCTTAGAGAAAATGCTGAAAATAAGTGAGTCTTAACACAGTGACAGGGATCTAATACCTGTGAGCATTTCTGCTTTTAAGAACTTGCTGGTGATGTGTACACAGCCATGTCACTCGCCAGCATCATCCGTGATCCGTCAGCACGTCCCCTTCTCACCATGGCAGCAGAACAGAATATGGCACGGTCAGTGTGGCGGCTCCCTAAACCCTGGAAGCCTGTTGTGTGGCCCTGATGCAAGCGTATTTCACCAGACCCTGTGTCAGCACAGGCCTGAGGCTGGTGCTCAGCTTTCCTTTGGAAACCAGGCCAGGGAAAGGAACTTAGACTCACTCCTTGATGTCCAAGGCAATGAGAAGTGCTAATTCACGGCAGTGACACTCACCGGTGGTGACTGAGAAGATGGTGACTGGGTGAATGATAGGGGGCCGGGTGACACACTGTAACACAGCTCCCATCATGGTCAATCAGCTGAGAGCACCTTGGGTCTGAGGGTTATACCTCTGGGGTCTTAGGGAAGTCTCCAGATTTCAGCACGCCCATGAATGACTCATGGTGTGCTCTGGCCAGCTGAAGCGTTAAAGATGATTTAGAGCAAGTGGAACTCATTTGTGGTTAGATGGACATCTTTAAGAGTCCAATTGCCAGTTTTTCTGGGGCTTCAAAACCTACTGAGCTTGGAACAAAGCCAGGCCCATGCAAAACTGTGGATAGGTTTATGCTCCCCTCTCCCCGGCTCCTTCCAACGCTTCCTTTCCCCACTTGGCTGCCGCTGCCCTCAGGCCGTCACATGCTCATGCTGTCCCTAAAGCTCCCTATCAGGGTAACAGAGCAAAATGGAAGACACCTCTAAGTGAGGACGGCGCCAGGAGTCACACACACACATTTTCTAATCCTCACAAAAGCTTTGCATTTAAAATTAAGGAAATTAAGTTACTCACCCTCAAACCACAGCGAAGGTGCCAAAAATGACATTGGAGTCCAAGTTGTGCTGATTCCATCCTTGCCCACCTTCCCTGCCCCTCTACCTGCAATTGCACCAGGAATATCCATAATCCTCCCTATTAACTTTTCCTTCCCACGTTTCATTCTTTCTCAGCTGAAAACTAAGCTGCCTAAAGTAGTGGTTCTCAAAGTGTGGTCCCAGACTGATGTTAGCATTACCTGGAAATACAGATTCTTAGACTTCACATCTAAAGAACCTACTAAATCAGATACTCTGGTGGTAGCACCCAGCAATCTGTATTTTAATAAAGCTCTGTAGATATGCTTGCTGCCCATGAAAGCAAGAGGACCACTTGGCTAAAGGAGTCAGTCATGTGGCTGAGATTACCAAGCCATGAATAAATTCTCCCCACCTTGTGTGAGAAAATACCTAAAGCTCTAGAAAATTACAGCTGTCTGGGCCTCCTAGGAGTGTTTACAGTTATTGTCTCCAGTATTCTGTCTTCCCGATCACACACATCTTCCCCTCAAGTCCAGCAGGACCAGCTTGGACTGACATGGACCTCTCCCAGCGGCCCATACCAGCTCTCATTGTCAGCCTGGAGTTTTTTGTCACATCTTCCCAGTGAATGAGATTATTTCATTTGCGTTGACTTTCCAGTGGTAAACTATTCAAAACAGCAACAACAACAACCTTGAATGAAGACAAAATGAAAGGAGGAGAAAAGGGGTGAGGATTATAGGAAAATAATAGGATGGGTTTCTGTTGATGGACACTTAGATTGCTTCCATGTGTTCGCAATTGTAAATAATGCTGCTAGGAACACTGGGGTACATGTAGCTTTTTGAATTAGTCTTTTCACTTTCTTCAGATACATATCCAGGAGTGGAACTGGTAAATCATATGATAGATAAATCTAAATTTTTGTGTGAAATCTCCAAAATTTCTAATGAAAGCTCAATTTTTTTAATCTGGAACTTTTTAAAAGGGAACTTTCTGAGGTCTGAATGGCATCTCAGAGTCACCAGTTTGTAGTCTTAGGTCTAAGGGAAGAGCAGAGTCATGCAAAAACATTTAATAATTCCCACAAAAGAAAACTCCATACGACTAAGGGTAAAGCATACAAAAAGGATCCGAGGGGTAAAGGCCAAGATGGTTCAGAGAAGAAAAATATTGGGGAGATGGTAGGGTTATTTGGCTGAGAACTGGACAAATTATCATCATGGCCTGTCTACATTAATCGAATCTGCCAGATAATTACTCACTTCCCTACTTTCCAGAGCCTGTTGAGTACTCATTTTCACAGTTGCATCCTAAATTTAGCTCTAACTCTGATAACTGGGACCTTGCTTCGGGTCTATTCTCTGACCTGGTCCTGGCTAACATCCAAGACTCCAACACCCTACAGAGGTGTAGAAGTTACAACCTGAGTTCTATTGCTCTGCTGCTGGCCCTTCAGGCCTAATGCTTCAGAGCCCCAGATAGAACGTGAGCAACCATTACTTGCTTGTAACTGGTGAGGACGGCTCATGGGACTATATAGTTATTTTGGAGCTTAGTACATATGTATTATACTTAGTCCATACCCTTAGTTCTAACTTAATTCTCCATAAATAATCCTTATTTTAGGAAAGAGGTAATTGGAGCCCAAAGAGGTTAAGTAACTTGTGCCCAAGGGTCACCCAGCCAAGAAGTGGTAATCCTGGGATTTTTACCCAGGTCTTCTACGTTGTATCCACTCTTTCCTCTACATCTTCATGTATTGTTGAAATTAAATCAATCCAAACTACCTCCTCACTAAAACACTTTCAATAATTCCCTGGTGTAGTGTCTTAAAGAATAAAATACAAAGTAAGGGCATTTGAGGCCAGCCGGTTTCAGTCTTGGCTCTGCCACTTGCTTACATGCAAACTCAAGCAGGTGACCCTGCTTCCCTGCCCATCAGTCTTCTCTCCTGTAAAGTAGAGATTCTATATACTCAGGAGATGCCAGGAAGAATACATTCATTGTGCATAAAAAGAGTCTAGTCCAGTGCCTGGCACACATGAAACACCCAATAAATGGGATTTCCCCTTTCCTAATTAGAGGATTGGGCAGTTTTCCTAGTATATGTTGGAAAGTCCACACGCACGTTCCCCCTCTTGTAATACTTGGTCACTTGGCAGAGCTGCCAAAGGTGAGAGCTTTTGCTGCACTTTCCTTCCACCCCAAAAAAGTGCGGAGGCCCCAGCTTCTTGTCCTTTCCCTCAGAATCATTATAGATATCAGGCATTCCACAGGATGCATTCCACAGAACGCAATGTTCCTTGATATTAGTAGGTCTTGAGTTCATAAAATCCCAAGTTAAGCAAAGTTAAACAGATGTTTTTCTTGCAGAACTTTTCAAAGTTTTTAAAATACTAAGATGATTTATGACACTCAAAGAGAACAGCATACAGCCTTACCGAAATTTATTTAACTACAGTGCCTTGTTTTTTCACTGAGAATCTTGCCAGATTTGCGTCTTGAAAAGTACATGTTGGGAAATACTGGTCTGACACTTAGAACCATTCCCGTCACCAGACTGCAGCTCTGCTGAGACTACACCAGGGCTGCCCACCAGTGAATTTTCCAAGAGTCCCGTCATTTAAATGTCTAATGGCTTTCTCTTCTGTGTGAGCTGCATGCACCAATATCCAGACCAGTAGGGTTTGGGTATACATTTCAGAGCCCCTGGCTGAAGCTCCGATAGAACTAGGACTGGCGCTTAAAGATTTGTGGCCACTTTTGGGTAGGAGCTAATGGGGAGGCAGAGCCACCTACAGGATGCTTGTGTTACTGCACACGGAGAGCAGCCCATGGACAGAGGGACTGGGGGAGGCAGTGAAGCACCTTCTTTACTTCAGATGGACATTTCGCAGTGAGACCATGGTTTTTACAGGCAGACCTTTTATTTTTGTCTTATGGGAGTGAGTAGAGAGATGTGATCTTGACCAAACGTGTGTGTTGGGGAGGGAGGGGTATGAAGTAGATGTTTCCTCTGTAAGGTTGAATGTTCATTAAAGAATACAGAAAAGTGGGCCCATTTTCAGTAACTCCATATCAACAACAATGTAACTGTAGGATTATGTTCACCCTGACAATGAGATGTGCCCAGTGGTTTACAGGACATTTTGCACAAAACATTTGAGGGCTCTTCATTATAGCAACTAAAGCCTCACAGTGGTTTCCTAGATGTGTCTTTAGTATTTTGAAAAATAGACTTTTCTTCCCAAAAGTGAAGGCAATAGCACTTATGTCATAAGAACTCTGCCTGATGGACCACACTTTGTGATAAAAGCAAAATGAGAAGGATGTTAATGCACTTAGTAACAGATGTGCACAGATGTGTTCAGGCTGATGGAAACGCTTTTATCAGACCTCTCAGGGCAGGCAAGGGAGGAGAGTCATGTGCTGGGACAGATCATTCCCAGCTCCTTTTGTGTGCAAGGAATGAGGGTCACTCCTTCATCTAACATACAGCAGTGTTTCCTGGCCTGTTACCTACCTACCAGACACAATGGTAGGTGCAGCAGACCTACCTAGCAGATCTGGTAGGTGCAGCCTGGTGAGATAAAATGCATGGCCTCTCATCCTTGAGACACCTGGTCCCACAAGCCAACAGCAGTGGGAGCAACATTTACAAGTAGGGAGAATCTCAGAGATCATACTTTGAAAAGTTCTAATTAAGAGATGCTCCCATACTTAGAATAGAATTTGCCAGCAAGGAATAAAGAGAAGCCTGAGGCATTTTGTTAGGCAGGACAGTTATGCCCAAAGTAGAAATCAATTTGTCTTTTCCAACAGTTCACTTGGATTCATGCCCTTATGAACACTTTCCATCTGAAAATTTTTATGAAGAAAATTCAGCCTATTTCTATAAGAACATACTACCTAAGCAGTCTGTACATAAGACAAACTTCAATTATTTTTTTTCCAAACTTCAATTATTTTGCTGATTGATAGCTTATAATCAGAAATGCTAATGAAAGCAGCTTTATAATCTGAAAATCCAAACATTAAAAACCCCAAAATGATGCTTATCATTCTGAATTCTCTTGGCTCACTCTTTGCCTTGCTTTTTTTTTCTTCTTTTACATCGAGTTTTTTGTTTTTGCTATTGTCTATTTTATTTTTCTTTAAAGTTATTTTACATCCTTTAAGGAATAAATACATAGTTTTTAATATTAGAGACTATTGTGGAAAAGAGCTTACTTCTATTATTTTTAACTTGGGTTATCTAGCTGAATTATCTCCATAAAAGCCTTGAATGTCAGTATTCCCCAGAAACCAGATCAACAGTAACTCAGAAATAATTAAGTAAAATCTGAAAGAATCATCAAATTCCAAAACCTCAAAACACTACTTATTTCTGCAGTTGTAAAAAACAACATGCTTCTTAATGACAAAGTCCATAAAACCCACAAGATGTGGCTTTAGCTATAAAACAAAACAACTGCAGAAGACAAGATAATTTCTGGAGAAAAATATATTCAACTCTAAATATTTCATATGATCTGTAAATGGAAGTTATCCTAGTGGTTACTTCGGGGCTGAAGTATAGATTGGGAAGGGGCATGAGGAAAATTTCTGGAATCCTGGGATGTCCTATGTTTCCACCTTGGTGGTAGTTAGACACACGATTATTGTTTTTAAGTCTATAAGTCATGTCCAACTCTTTTGCGACCCCATGGACTGTATCCTGCCAGGCTCCTCTGTCCATGGGATTTCCCAGGCAAGAATAGTGGAGTGGGTTGTCATTTCCTTTTCCAAGGGATCTGCCCAACCCAGGGATTGAAACTGAGTCTCCTGCATTGCAGGTGAATACTTTACCGCTGAGCCCTAAGGGAAGTAAGACATGTGATTACTGATGTTAAAATTATCAAGTTGTATGCTACAATTGGTGTACTTGATTTACTTAACTATGTTATACATTAATTAAATTTATAGTATTTAAATTTATTCTGTTATACCTTAATTGATTTAAACATGCTTTTCTATGTTATACCTTGATATGTATTCAATTAATACATATGTATGTAGGATTTTTCATTTCAGAAATCTCACTGAATCTTAAGATAACCCAAAGTGAAATTTTAAAGGGGTTAAATTTCATTCACTATACTCTATCTATACTCTTATTTTCCAAAGTAAGGAAATGGACATATGTATAATTTTAAAGTGTCCACCTAAAGTAAGGAATAAAACCAAAACATGTCCTGCTTGGAAAGAATCACTTTTCTTGCACCCAGATGAGGGACCTGGGTCTCCCAGGCCTCCTCGCACACAGGCCCGAACTCTGCTCTCAAATGAGCCCACCAGGATGGTCCTGAGCACTTGGGGAGTTGGGCTTGGAGGGGCTCCTCTCAGGAAGCAAGGGGACAGTTGGAGCTATGAGAGAGGCAGGAGTCCTGACCTGCCTAGGTCTGAGCGAGCAGCACTGCATGTTTAAAGACTCAGAAAATGCTTACTCAGTCGGTTGAACAAGGAGTCCCCAGGAAGCCAGGGAGCTGAGAGGGAGTGAAAGGCTGCTTCCCAGGGCTCACAGAGGCCCAGCTGCCTGTGCATTCTTTACTGCTGATCTGCCCACATACATCATCTCAACAGTGAGCAGCTTGACTGTCAGTGATTTTCAGTGGGAGAATATGTATCTCTTGAAAATGTTTATTTTCTAAAATCTTATAAACATTAAACAGAATTTCAGAGATGCAGTGCCCAGGTGATTCTTAGTGAAACAGGCCTCGTTCATGTCAAAGGAACCAGCACAGACAGGCCACCACACTGTCAATGCCAAGTGCTGGGCAGATTCCTGGGGAAACAGAGATCCACAGAACCATGGATTCAGTGTGGAAAGCAGGCCAGCAAATGAGCCATCGCCAGCCATGCCAACTATGTCATGGATAAGCACAGAGCACTGATGGAAGTGTAACACACTGGAGACTCTTTCCAGGCGAGTTAGGGGAGCTCTGTGAATGAAAGTCTCTCAGTCGTGTCCGACTCTTTGAGACCCCATGGACTATTCAGTCCATGGAATTCTCCAGGTCAGAATGCTAGAGTGGTAGCCTTTCCCTTCTCCAGGGGATCTTCCCAACCCAGGGATTGAACCCAGGTCTCCCTCATTGCAAGAGGATTCTTTACCAGCTGAGCCACAAGGGAAGCCCAAGAATACTGGAGTGGGTAGCCTATCCCTTCTCCAGGGGACCTTCCTGACCCAGGAATCAAACTGGGGTCTCCTACGTTGCAGGCGGATTCTTTACCAACTGACCAACTAGAGAAGTTCTAAAGAGGAAATAATTTTCACCTATGTCTTGATAAAACCCAGGTGTTGCAGGAAAATCATAACATATTCTAACATAAGATATGATGAGGAAAGTGAAAAAGTCCCCCAGAGTGCCACCAAACAGGACAGTCACTGCTAGCCTCTTAGGTATCCACTTCTACACTTCTGCCTAGCCAGGGTTCATTCACCATTGACCACAGTTTGCACACACTTTGCTAAGGTTTTTGCACAATCTCATTTTATTCTCACAGCAAACCCGGACAGCAGGTAGAATTGGAGAGTGGTACTGAGGTAGGGGCTTGACATGTGTCAATTCTGGTTTACTAGCAAAGAGATGAGGATGTTTAAGGAAGAGAATTAAACTGCTTGGGTTAATACACCTGACCACCTGATCTGTCTGACAACAGAGCCCTGGCTCCTTACCATCTCGGAGGATGGGAGTTCCGAGCTCCAAGCTAGGAGTCCAGGGTGACCGGAACATGAGGGTGGAGAGAAGCAGGTGGTGAGTGGCAGGAATTGAAGCTGGGTGTGGAAAACACTGACTGCTTGGCTGAGAAGTTTGGACTTTAGCCTGAAAATAATAAAGTTCATGTAGATTCCTAAGCATGAAAGTAATGAAATCTGTTTTGTGCTCTAGAAAGATCCTGCTGGCAGCAAGTAGGGTGCATAACCTGCAGCAGGGTGAGTGTTATGAAGCAGTTCAGATGCAAAATGAGGAGATGACCCTCAACCAGAACAGCAGACTGGGGGAAGGAGATCCAAGGAAACTGCTGGAGGAATCACTGAGTGAAAGAAGGTAGGGATGAGGAAGAAAGAGGAAATCAGGGAGGACTCTAAGCTGGGGTCTTAGTCTCAGTGACAGTAGGGGGTTCTGTTCATGAGGGCCCTTTCCTATGCTGAGCACTGTGTAGACACTGAAGTACAAGGGTGAATTAGGACTGACCTAGTTCATAATTGGCACTCCTGGATGGACCCATGACAGCATTATCCTACTCCACATCCCCCTGAATGGAGAAGATGGGAATGAGGAGACCCTTGTGTACATGACAGCCTAACACAAGTGTGTCACTTGAACGTGACACAGATTTTCAAGAATAGCCGTTCTGGGGGTCTGGAGCCAGACGGTGGGACTAAGACTGGTTTTTAATCATTTACAAAAATATCTAGACTCTGTACTGAATTGCAGCGTAGGAAGAAAGAAACCATTTATTTCCATTTCTTTAATGCCATCAACATGAACTTGGAGTTTTCATGTCCCAGATCTTGGTGCCATGCAAGGACACATTCAATCAGATTCTCCTACAGGGTTATTATTTTAAACTCATCTAGACTTCTGCTCTTTGCGTTATTAGACAAAAATCTTAGATATATGTTTGGCAGAATGGTATTAATCAGATTTGATAACTTCTGGTATTTTATAGATAGTGACTTAGCCCTATTGGAGTGGAGTCCCCATAATTGGAGAAGCTTTCAGCTTTTGGATATCTCCAGTATCATCGATTTATGTGGTGGGAATTTTGAATCACAAACTCAGGTGAGCAAGTATTGTGCTTTCTTTAATTCCTATCTCTTCCTTTGGTTTCTGACTCACAGCCCCTTCTTACCGATTGAACACTGAGCATCAGTCTTTCTGGTGTTTCTAGTGAAAAATGAAAGTTGCTCAGCTGTGTCTGACTCTTTGCGACCCCATGGACTGTAGCCCTTCAGGCTCCTCTGTCCATGGAATTCTCCAGGCAAGAATACTGGAGTGCTTAGCCATTCCCTTCCCCAGGGGATCTTCCCAACCCCAGGGATCAAACCCAGGTCTCCAACATTGCAGGTGGATTCTTTACCATCTGAGCCACCAGGGAAGCCCAAGAATACTGGAGTGGGTAGCCTATCCCTTCTCCAGGGGATCTTCCCGAGCCAGAAATTGAACTGCGGTCTTCTAACTTCCTCCCAGTTGGGCTTGTACCATAGGAATCTCACCAAGACAGGCGTCCAGGTGTTCCTTAACCACTGCCCGACAGTCAGACTACTGCCTCTGGCCCTCTCTTCCTAGACCCAAGGGCATAAAGTAAAAGCCTATTAACCCACTGTGGCCTGGACAAGTTTGGGGTTTCTTTGTTTTCTAGCCCACACACTGATTTTTTAATCAGAACATTTCATATTTTTAAAAATCTAAATTTCTATTACTAGTAGTAGTAGTAACGTCGCTAAGTCTTGTCTGACTTTTGTGATCCCATGGACTGTAGTCTGCCAGGTTCCTCCGTCCATGGGATTCTTCAGGCAAGAATACTGGAGTGGGTTGCCATTTCCTTCTCCAGGGGATCTTTCCGACCCAGGAATCAAACCCAGGTCTCCTGAATTGCAGGCAGATCCTTTACCGACTGAGCTATTACTAGCTTCTCCTAAAAGATGTAGAAACATTGGACCCACATGTTCTTGGCACCGACCAGCTAGGGCTGAGCAGCAGGTGCCCGCTTCAGAAGGGACTGTGTCCTCCAGCCCAACCCCATCTTGGGGTTCCTAAGATGCCCCACAGATTCAACTGCCATCCACCACCCCTACATCATTCCCCCACACTTTTGTTTTTCTCATAGAAGAAAAATCATTTTCTGTATCTATCATAGAGCAAGTTCCCAACACTGAGACAAAGATTAATGCAGGAAGTTTAGCAAGAAGTGCTGTTGGAGTCTTGACCTGGTAAGGAAGAGAAGGGTGCAGAACAGAGCAGAGGGAGAAGCTGGGCTCCCACGAGATCTCAATAGTGGCCTCAGCCGTCCTCATGAGAAGCTGGGAGGCAGCAGCCCTTTTGCTGTGGTAAAAGGAGCCAGGCCTTTGAAGTCCTGAACCACCTAGTCATTGCTGTGGCTTCCCCAGATAAAGGAGCAAGACCTTGGGCCAAGTAGGGGTCTTTAGCCGAGGGCAGATCCTGGCAGCTGGGGAACTGGCCCTTTATTCTGACGGGGGATCTGGGTGGGGTATGGCAGCATCAGCCATGGCACCCATGTGGGACACGTGGAATCAGCAGGCTGAGGAGTGCTGCAGGGCCCTCTGCTCACGCACACTACCTCCCTGCTCCCAGTGGCATTTCGACCAGTGCTTCTCCCCGGGGGTTCTACTGGAGCCCGAGGACAGCTACCTGGGATGCAAGCAACTGTCCCTTTGGCTCATACAGCCTCGTGTTCCTCCCGCCATCTCTCTTGTTCTGCCTCCTGACCCACCACCACCGAGGCCACGGGAAACCTTTTCTAGTCTGGGGAAATCCTACTCCCATTGTATTTCTTCCACAAATCCCCTCACCACTGCCTTTCAGTCCTACTGCAAAGCCTCTAAGCTCCCTCAACAGAGAATTTCAGAACACAGAGGTCAAAAAGAATTTCTGGTTATTTCTGCTTCCCTCCCTGCCAAAAATCTCCCTGAGACAATGAGCATGGAGAAAGCTACCTGTTGGACTATGAAGGAGGGAAATGACAAAATATAAGGAGATTAAAAACTTAAGCATCACTGGTCCTCCACTTACACAGAACCTGGCCAGGAATCAGACCAAGCAGGCCTGTGTCTCAGTCAGAAATCCTTTGCAATGGACCTTGACTCAGAGTCCTTGCTTTTTTGTGAACGAGTTTGTATGAGATGAACAGAAGCTCAAGGAAACAGCAAGGGTAGGAAAAGGGCTTGAGGAAGGGAAAGATGAGCACTCAGACACTGTCTGGGGTAAGGGAGGCCTCCCTACAAGGATACTCTGTAGAGTTCCAAGGTGCCTGGGATTCAGACAGGTGAGAGGAAGAGTCGGGACACTTAAGGAAGATGGGCTGATGGTAGGACCACATTTGCTTTTTTCCAAACTCTGAGTGAGAAAAATCATCTTCCCTGACTTCAAGAAGCTCCTATACAACTGAGTGTAGACAGCAGGGGCTTCCCCACAGACTGGGAAGTTTGGAGGAAAGATGGAGGGGTGGCAGACTGGGCTTGAGGGAGCAAGGATTAGAGGATGATTTTTGCAAAAGGTGACACCTACAATGGCCTTTAGAGGATGAGAAGGATTGCACCAAGCAGGGAGCATTTCTTCATGGCTGGGGGCAGAAGAGAACCATGGTACTCTCAGAATACCTGTGGTGCATTCATCTCCCCTGTACTGAACAGGAGGAGAGCAGAAAGAGGTGGACTGTGGAGAAGTATCCTTGACAAGATTCTTAAATAATTCCTCATGCTTCCTTAATATGACCCCCATCAAATACACACGTGAGACCAGCTCTGGAAAAAGGAACCATTTCAAAGCACAAGGCAGCGACTTGTCTTTGAAGTTCAATGGCAACTGCACTCTCTAGGAAGAGAGCTCCCTGCCAGTTGCCCTTAGAAAATGAAGATAGAGACAGCTCACAAGGAAGACAAAATTGAATTGGCTTAGTCAATTTTCATTTCTCTCCAGCTCACCAGATTTATATTAACTGTTATCAGGTGACTCAATTAACCTCTCTGCTCCTTGAATTAATTACTCTTACCACACTGTTCACGGTGAGGAATGGAGAGTTCATTCAAGAAAGCTCTTTTGCGTATCTGCTATGTGCCAGGCATCATCAGATAGCTGGAGATTCAAAGATGAGAAACAGACTCATCACTGGGACTAAAATTGCTAACAGGAGAATCACACAGACTGCCAGCAGTGTTGAAACTGTGTTGCACGGATAATGAAAATGTGGATGCACAAGAGTTGTCCTACCACACTTCCAGTCCCCAGTAAGGGCTTTCTGGAGAAGGAGCATGTGCGCCACTCCAGAGAGGCTACTCAGAACTCCGTCCATTACAGAGGCTGGGCTGTGACAGAAGAACTGCTTTGGGATGTCCACTGGGAAAGGCTTTCAGCTCCACTTTATATCTGAAATTTTTCATTTAGCAAAAGGGTGAGAGAGAAAAATCCTCTTTTAAACCACTGCCTCTCAAAATTTGCTATGTATGAGAGCCATCTGGGGTCTTGGTAAAATACCAGTGCTGACTTAGGAGGTCAAATGATGCTAATATTGCTGATCTAGGGATCAGACTTTAAGTAGCAAGGTTTTAAATGACCTAAATTGTTTGATATTACAAAGATATGGGTGCACTCCAACAAGTTCGATCAACTCAGTGTGTTAAATAAACAAGGTGGAGCTACCAAAGTGACAAGAGAGAGCCCTTTCCAGGGGACATGGAAAGCAGAGAGACCTGTAACATTGAATACATACTATTTAAAAAGGAAACAGGAAACTGACTCTACGCTTTTGTGTGCTGGACACTTGCTAGGATCACCCGGGGTATATTAAACATTGTGATGTCTGGACCCCACCTCAGAGATGATACTTTAACAGGTCTGTGAAATCTTTCTAGAGAACTTCGATGTGCACCATCTAATCAGTGTTCTCCAGTGAGTTTGGAGCTGGCAAGCTGAGAAGCCAGTACTCTAGTAAAGGACGTTCTCCTACTCCTCCTTGGGAGGATTAGAACACGGAGGGAGCTTGAGTTATCTTATTTCCCAGCAGGAAGGCTGGGCTGGGCTGAGCCAATCCCAGTCCCCTCATGCAGTGTGGGGCAGTTATTCCTTCCACCTTTAGACTTTTAGGGCTGACAAAGAACTTGGGGATCATGAAGCCTGCGCAAGTTCAGTCACAGAGGTAAAGGGTATTAGGTCTTGGTGGCTCAGACAGTAAGGAATCTTCCTGTATGCAGGAGTCTTGGGTTTGATCCCTGGGTCAGGAAGACCCTCTGGAGCAGGGAATGGCAATCCACTCCAGTATTCTTGCCTGGGGAATTCCATGGACAGGGGAGCCTGGCAGGCTATAGTCTATGGGGTCACAAAGAGTCAGACATGACTGAATGACTAACACGTTCAGAAGCCCAGGGTATGCCCTTGGGCCACCCACTTTCTGGGGAGCTGAGCCACATGGGAAAACAGGAGAAAACCACAGCCACAATTTAAAAACCTGAAAAATCAAGAGGTCTGGGTTTAGAGGGCCCGTTTCCAGGATTGCCCAGGCTGACGCTGCAGTGACAGGCAGCATGACATGAGCGCCACCTCTCAAGAAGGGCTTAGGAGGAGCGGGGTGAGAAAGTTGTCAGAAGTGTGCTGGGGCACAAAGGGGCATGTGGGGCCATGGGAGGGAGGAGAGCTTGGGGAGAGGGAGTCATACAAAAGACTTTGAAGTGTGCGGGCATGGGGCTATAGGGTGTCTGGCGGGTTGAAGGGGTATGGGCTAGGGGAGTGTGCAAGGAATGTGTGCAGGCATGTCAAAGCAGACAGCAGGCTAAGACCACTGCTGCTCTCTTCATCAGTGTTTCCCAGTAACAGCTGCACCTTTGCAGTACAGACTCAGCCCCTGGCACCTGTGTGATGCTTGAGTCTAAGCACAGATCCGCTAGGCACTGGCCCCACCTAGTGTTGGCAGTATTTTATTGGCCATGTTACAAGAGTTTTTAGTCACCTGTTTTCACTGAGGACTTAAACCAACAAATGGACTGTATTCCCAAAGAGGGTTTATGAATTAATTGTCTGGAGCTCAGGATGTAGTTTTTACAACAAATCTCAGGCTGATAATAATAATAATAATAAAATATTGTAATAATAATAGATAATAGAAATGGTAATTGAGTGTTCACTCTGTGCGTGGCCTTTCATGAAATATTCAGTGTTCATTTTCTCTTTCAGTTGCTACAGTACTGCTGTGAGTTAGCTATGATGATCAACCCCCAATTTCCAGAAGAAGAAACGGAGTAATGGAGAGAGCAGGTCACTCATTTCAGGCCACACAGCTGGGAAGTGGCTCCAACCGCTGGGATGTAGACTCCAACCCAGACCTGTCTGTCCCGAGTCACACCAACTGAAGTCTGTGTGACTCCAAAGCTGTGTTGACATATGGCAGAAAATTCCAGCTGTCTATTACAAGGAAGTAATAACATTTAATAAATTAGCCTACTTTTTAAAATCTTGAACATTAAGGTTTTGGTGAAAGGAGTTTTCTATTGAGAAACTGGTTTTCTATCACCAATTTCTTAACATTTTACATTTTCCAGTTACTGATTCCTACCACCCCTATGCACTTTTCATTTTGGTATATCATGATTTATCTCAGGAACCTTGAGAACAAGCCAGATACAACCGGCCTGGCCAAAGAAGCGCAGGTCAGCTCAGTTCTCCACCCTCTTGGACTGGTCCAAGCAATCAAAATGAGAGGAAAGGACATAATCTGTGCCACACAGCCTAAGTTAACCAGGGAACAAAAATAACTGATTGATTCAAATTAATTGATAATTTGATCAAATTATCTCTTCAAATTAATCAAAGAAAGATCATTCCAATGGAAAAATAAGCAAATAAAATGAAAAGGCAATCCACAAAATGATAACCATGAAATGGCCATAAACCCATGAAAAGATTGCTGAAGTTCTATAGCACTTCAATTAAAAGAAATACGCTGGACCATATATTTACAGTGTTTGGATCTGTTTTGAGGGGTTTTTAAGGTGGCAGTGTTAGTGAGGACTCACAAGGAAAGGCCCTCCCATTTTTTGCTGGTGTATAGTGGTACAGCTTCTCTGTAGAGCAACTGGAAATATGCACCACACATCTTCACAAAGTGCCTGCCTGTTGCTTAGCAGTTTCACTTGAAGGGGTTCATCCTGAGGAAACAGAGAAGACTGTACCGTAAGATTAGGAACAAGCAGTGTGTTCTGTATGACCCCATTTTTGTAAGGAAAAAACCATACACACATCTTTAAGATGAAGTCTAGGAAAATGTAAACCAAAAAATAAAGTGTGGTTATCACTAGATTATGGGTTCAGGGCTGATTTTATATTTTCTGCTTTTTTCTTTAATGAATATGTACCATTACTTATAATAATTAGAATATGTACCATTACTTATGATACTTATAATAATAATATAAAAATTACTTGTAATTTTTAGGTTGTAAGTATGTATGTACACACGTGTGCGCACACACACACACACACACACATATGATTACAGCCAAAGAAATCAGACTTTTTTTGTCTCAAGCAGTGGTCTCCAAAGTAGAGGAGGAGGCATGCCAGGGTGTGCTAAAGATGATCTGTGAGGATGATGTTGGGAGAAAATATTAAAGATTTCATTTATGTTTATTTTTCATCAAAAAATTAGGAAGATGTTGTGTTAGTAACATTTAACAAGTAAGCTAACCCTGACTCCTCAGGGGTCCAGAGGTCAGCCAGGCACAGTCATGTAGCCTGAGAGTTCCTGATGACAGATGAGCTCCCAGGACAGACAGCTTCACTCTCCTTCACTTGCTTCCCATGTCTCATGCCCCGCTCAGTTCACGGGTGCACAGTTACATCAGTGTATGACTTTGGGATTCAGATTTAAGTAAACTAGCCCTTGGAATATAGACATGTAGCTTGAAAAGGTTCCTGCCAATAGATGGCAGATTGCAGATAATAATAACAACAATGATGCGAGCACAGCAAACAGCTGTTATTAGATAAAAGCTGTGACAATCTAATCAGCTCTGAGAAGAAGTCAGCTGGAAAGAGCAAAAGAGTGTCCAGGTAGAGGCGATATTCTAACAACAACAAGGATAAGTAAGACAGAAACTGCATCTAAACTCTACAGAGGTTATACTGTTTAGTTAAAAAGCAAAGTGCACAGGAAGGAACTTACGGCTGCCGAGGGGGAAGGATGGCTGAAAGCAGTGGTTAGGGAGTTTGGGATGGACATGTACACACTGCTTTATTTAAAATGGATAACCAACAAGGACCTACTGTATAGCACATGTATAGCTCAGTGCTGTGTAGCAGTCTGGATGGGAAGGGAGTTTGGGAGAAGATGATACATATATATGTATGGCTAAGTCCCTTCACTATTCACTTGAAACTTTCACAACATTGTTACTCAGCTATACTCCAGTACAAGATAAAAAGCTTTAAAAAAAAAAAAAAGCAAAGTGCAGAACATGGAGTAATAATCAACCGCTTGTGAAATAGGAAGTAATAAGCTTGTATGTGCATTTTCAAAACAGTATTGGAAAGCTATACCGGACATGAACAATAGTGATAACTGGTTAGAAGAGCAGGAACTGAAGAGACTGACAGGGAGGGAAGATTTCAGTGTTTCCATTGTTGAAGTTTAACCATATGAATGTATTACTCATCAGAAAAGTAAAACTTATATTTTAATAATCTTTTTCTCAGGATGTTTTCCAAATGTTTCTGAACTATGTTCTACAAAAAAAGCCCCTACTCTTGGACTCTGCCCTGCTTCTTTACAAGATCTAATTTAAAAGCTATAAATAATCAATTAGATTTGCCTCACTTTTAACACTTATTTGGCACCAAAAATCTATTCTTCAGAACATTTCTGAAAGTGGCAATGGAAAGAAACAGGAGAGGAAAAGGGAGGAAGAGAGGATAAAAAGTTTCAGTGGATGCCTCTTGCCTCTACTCGGAGGGACTCCAATGTTCTCCCCTTTCAGCTTGTCCCACCACCATGCCTTATCTGTGAGAAACTTTTGCCTCTGAGCATTTAGCAAAGTTTTACCACCTCCTTCTAGACAGCACACCAGTCACAGGATTTGAAATGCTACCTTGGACAACATAGATCCCACCCTCCTAGGAATGTCTGCTTGACTTGATAGATAAGCTTTGCATATCCACTTTAACAGCATTTTTAATACTGTCCTGGGAAGTGACTTGAAAATACAGCAATATTGAGTCTTATGAAATCCCCAGGCAACTTCTTGTATTTGGTTCAACATTAGCAACTTGAAAGCCTTGCCTCACGTGCCAAAGAAGAGTCTAATTTTGAGCCTGTAAAGTGACTCCTCACCTCTAAAGGATTCCCAGAGGTTTCCAGGAGATTCTGCAGGGGATCAACAAGTCCTGGGCCAGTGGAATTTGTGTTGGACATTTTCAAAGTTACAAGTCTCAACTCAAATTGATCCTCAATTTCATCTTTCTTATAGTCCTTCTAAGCCAGTACTGTGAATTGTTTTCTTTTTGAACATGTATCTCTTTTCACATATCTACTCTGCCGTCTTTATTGTGGCTTACAGTGTTCTTTTAAAAATGTATTTAAATTCCTTTTCAAACAGAATGTTTAATGTCTGTTTCCCTCCCTTCCCTGTGGGTCCCAAACCAGTTCCTGGAAGGAAGAAAACCCATGAGGTTGACTGTTAAGAACTGAGAGATGTGCTCAGTGTCATTAGTCTTAGGGAAATGCAAGCAAAAACCACAATTAGATCCGACTTCACATCTGCTACAGTGGCCATAATCAAACATACCGGATAATAAAAAGGGTTGGGACGAATGTGGAGAAATTGGAACCGTTACACTCTGCCGGTAGGAATGAAAAAGGGTGAAGCTACTATGAAAAACAGTTTGGCAGTTTCTCAAACAGTTTAACATAAAGTTACTCTGCAATTTCACTCCTAGGTATACATCCAAAAAAATTGAAAACAGAGGTTCAAACAAAGACTTGCACCAAAAAGTTCATAGCAGAACTACTCAAAATGATCAAAAGGAAACAATCCAATGCACAAGTGATGAATGAATGAACAAAATGTGGTATGGACATACAATGGAATACCACTTGGCCACAAAAAGGAGCGAGATCCAGATACATGCTACAACATGGATAAACCTGGAAAATATTACGGTAAGTGAAAGATGCCAGACACAAAAAGTCACATGTTAATGATTCCATTTATACGAAATAGAACCGAAGAGGTAGATCCAGGGACAGAAAGATTGCTGACTGCCAGGGACTGGGTGGATGGTTGAGTAGAGAGTGACTGCTTAATGGATATGGGGTTTCTCTTTAAGGTCATGAAAAAGTTTTGGAACTATCTATTGGTGACAGTTTTGCAACATTGTGAATATGCTACAAGCCACTGAATTGTATATTTTTAATTGGTTATTTTATATTACATGAATTTTACCATGATTTTAAAAAACTAGGGATGGTGGTCCCCATTCTATGGCTTGTGGTCTCCCTATTTCTTCTCCATGCAAATCTTGGGTAAATGACAAATCAAACTGCAAAAATTTGAGATTTCTCTGGTGGTCCAGTGGTTAAGACTTGTCATTTCCACTTCAAGGGACGTGGATTGGATCCCTAGTCTGAGATCCCACATAAATGCTATCCAGCGAGGTCAAAAAAGAAAAATAGAGACACAGCCTCCCTCAGAGGAGGCTCTGAGAAGAGATGGAACTCAGGCAGTCTCCCCAGATGACTGTAGTATGTGGCCCAGGTGGTATCACCTGGGTGGGCTAATCCCATCACACTAGGCAACCAATTAAGGTCTGAGAAGACACATGTCCTATGGGCTTTCAAGTTTCTTGAAGAAAAGCTACCTTTGGGATCTCTGACCTTAGGAAGCTGTGATTCTGATAAGGCCAGGATGAAGGATGGAGGGAGAAAGCCGCATCTATTTCATCTTCACTGCAGCCAGGGTCATTAGGCAGAAATGGTTTCCTCTGCCCTGGAATCCCCATGCTCACTGTCAAATGCTAGAAACAGAATGAATAATTAGAATATCTTACTGTTGATCCATTTCATAGGGTGGCCCTCATTTACTTCCTAAATAAGTGGGTTTGTTTGAAGATGAATTTATTTCCTATCAATTCTGTCAGCTCTCCATATCATAAACCTGTGTTTCCTTTTACAAAGCATTTGCTGAATTCTGTTCTCTTGGATGTGGGTTTAGAAGTTTGCATCCTGAAGATTTAAGATACCCTATTTTCACTTTGTTATTCTCCTTTTGACTTTCTGGGTCCACATGTCCCTGGCATTTCAGCCCTTATTCTAATGATTTTCAAAGTGTAACTCAATTCCTGGGTCAGGAAGATCCCCTGGAGAAGGGATAGGCACTGACTCCAGTATTCCTGGGCCTCCCTTGTGGCTCAGCGGGTAAAGAATCTGGCTTCAATGCAGGAGACCTGGGTTTGATCCCTGGGTTAGGAAGATCGCCTGGAGAAGGAAAAGGCTACCCACTCCAATATTCTGGCCTGGAGAATTCCATGGACTGTATAGTCAATGGGGTCGCAAAGAGTCCATAGACTGAGTGACTTTCACTTTAGTATTCTAGGCTTTGATTTAACCATTTGTGCAGGGAAGGCAATGTCATCTATTGAATACCCACACAGACTGGATTTTAAAACTTTATAAAACCAAGAAAAGCTTGACTTCATTTTAAGATGGAAAATCGAGGCACTTCCCTGATGGCTCAGTGGTAAAGAATCCACTTGTCAATGCAGAAGACACAGGTTTCATTCCTGATCCAGGAAGATCTCACATGCCACAGAGCAACTAAGCCCCCGCACCACAACTGTTGAGCCCATGCTCTAGGGCCCAGGAGCCACAACTACTGAGCCCATGTGCTGCAACTACTGAAGCCCAAGCACCTAGAACCCGTACTCCACAGCAAGAGAAGCCCACACATTGCAATTAGAGAGCAGCCCCCGCTCTCCATAACTGGAAAAAAGTCCACGCAACTGGAGGAAAGTCCATGCACAAACAAAGATCCAGCACAGCCAAAAATAAATACAATTATAATTTTTTTTTAGAAAAGATGTAAAATCGAGGCTCTGGTTGTCAAGTCACATTGCTATGGTCTCGGCTAGTGAGGAGCAGAGCTGGGTCTCAAACTGCATTCACCTGTCATCAAAGTCACAGTTCCCTCTGTACCCTTCCCATCCTCTGACTTCAGAACATCATAGCTCCTACGGTAGGTCTGAGAACAGGAAGATACAGAATATGGCAGATCCCTGGATTCTTTAAACAATTATTTTGGCTGAATAAGAAGGGATAGGGTAGTCAGTGGCAGTTCAATCTGTTCAGAGAAAAGGTATTACAATAAACCTCCTCATTCTCTCCCAAAGAGCAAACATATCCCCACCCCACCCCCCCAAAAAAAAAACCATTCATTCATTCAATATATATTTCCTGAGCACCAGATGCTCTGTAAAGTCTAAGAGTAACAGCAGAGAACAAGGGTAAGGTCCCTGCTTCTGGTCAATGATCAAATTAAGTAAGATGCTTATTCAGTTCAGCCACTCAGTCGTGTCCGACTCTTCGTGACCCCATGGACTGCAGCGCACCAGGCTTCCCTGCCCATCACCAACTCCCAGAGCTTATTCAAACTCATGTCTATCAAGTCAGTGATGCCATCCAACCATCTCATCCTCTTTCATCCCCTTCTCCTCCTGCCTTCAATCTTCCCCAGCATCAGGGTCTTTTCCAATGAGTCAGTTCTTCACATCAGGTGGTCAAAGTATTGGAACTTCAGCTTCAGCATCAGTCCTTCCAATGAATACTCAGGACTGATGGCCTTTAGGAATGACTGGTTTGATCTTCTTGCATTCCAAGGGACTCTCAAGAGTCTTCTCCAACCACAGTTCAAAAACAACAATTCTTCGGTGCTCAACTTTCCTTATGGTCCAACTCTCACATCCATACATGACTACTGGAAAAACCATAGGTTTGACTAGATGAACCTTGTTGGCAAAGCAATGTCTCTGCTTTTGAATATGCTGTCTAGGCTGGTTATAGCTTTTCTTCCAAAAAGCAAGCGTCTTTTAATTTCATGGCTGCAGTCACCATCTGCAGTGATTTTGGAGCCCTAGAAAATAAAGTCTGTCACTGTTTCCATTATTTCCCTGTCTATTTGCCATGAAGTGATGGGACCGGATCCCATGATCTTAGTTTTTTGAATGTTGAGTTTTAAGCCAACTTTTTCACTCTCCTCTTTCACTTTCATCAAGAGGCTCTTTAGTTCCTCTTAACTTTCTGCCATAAGGGTGGTGTCATGGGCATATCTGAGGTTATTGATATTTCTCCTGACAATCTTGATTCCAGCTTGTGCTTCTTCCAGCCAAGCGTTTCTCATGATTACTCTGCATAGAAGTTAAATAAGCAGGGTGACAATATACAGCCTTGACATACTACTTTCCCAATTTGGAACCAGTCTGTTTGTCCATGTCCGGTTCTAACTGTTGCTTCTTGACCTGCATACAGATTGCTCAGAAGGTGGTCTGGTTTTCCCATATCTTTAAGAATTTTCCAGTTTGTTTTGATCCACCCAGTCAAGATCCTGATTAAAAGCCTGCATTTATTAAGCATTTTATAGCCCAGATATTTCTCCACCAAAGATGGGTTTATTCAAGATCAGCAGAGAATTGCAGTTTGGGGTTTACAACCATTCAAATCCCTACCCAGCAAGGAAAGAAGAACTCTTTTATAATAAAGGTTGGGAGGGCTACATTAAGCAGAGAGTCCATGGCTTTTCATTGTCTGAGTCCTTGCCTGGAAAGAGGAATGTTTCTTCTTTCTGTTGGGTTAGAGAAGGAAATGGCAACCTACTCCAGTGTTCTTGTCTGGAGAAGCCTGTGGACAGGGGGGCCTGGTGGGCTGCCGTCCATGGGATTGCACAGAGTCAGACATGACTGAAGGGACTTAGCATGCATGCATGCATGCATGCAGCTATGAGACAGGGTGTCAGAGCTCCCCTGTTAGTCTCCCAACTCTATTTAATTGAGATTTTTGTTTGTTCATTTTTTTTGTTTGTTTTTTTTGTTTGTTTGTTTTTTCACAATAGCAAGAAGGGGATTCAAAGCAGCAGGTATAAAAGCCTTTGCCTCATCCCAGCCAGACGCCTCCCTCAGTGGTAGAACTGAGAACACAGGAAATCTTCTCAGTGCTTCAGGGAAAAGAATCATTGCTCAGGTAATTCCTACTTGCAGAAGAGAACAAATTTTCCTATCCAACTCTCCTCTTAGCCCCAGAGACTTCAAAAACAAACACTGCTAACAGAGGTCACTAGTGTCAGTTCACACGCCTGTGATAATAGCCACCAGACAGTCCCTCTGGGAGAATGACCTTTCCTTCAGGTGGGCCCACAGACCAGGAAAGCTGAGCCCTGCCCGCCCCATCCTGCCCCAGAGCCTTCAGGGCTTACAGCTCAGGCCTTGACAGACCGCCATAGCGAGAGAAGCTTGAAAAGATCATAGAGCAGTCCCCAAAGAGGCAGTAAAAGCTGAGGGACACGTGCTTTTTTAAGATGAGCATATGACCATCTTTGATAGACGTTTTTTCCGTTTTGGGGATGGCAATAATGGAATACTCATTGAGTATGTAATTTTTAACTGATGCAAATCCACCCCTTCCTGCTTTGTTTCATAAGACAGAAGATGTAATTTTAGGGGTGTGGAAATGTTTGCATTCTGATCAGAATCACAAGCCAACCCAGTGCTTGAGTGGATGCCAAGACCAGCCCAGAGCAGCACAGGACAACCACGGGGAAAAGCTTTTCCACCTCAGTCTCTGACTTTTCTCACTGGGTATTTTCTCTGCCCTCACTGTGCAGTTTGCATTGTCTGCCCCCTCCCTGAGACATTCTAGTCAGGACTGGAAAGCAAAGGCCAGGAGCCTGTTTACAGGTGTCTTTGAAAGGGAAAGTTGGATGGATCTGGTGGCTGGTCCTGGGCGGTCTACAGACTCGAATATCATGGTGGACTCATGAGTTGGGAGATGAGGCTGCAAGGTGGCTACCGCAGCAGTAGAGGAAATCTGGGTGGAACACTGTGGGAGGACTCCTGGGTACTGGCAGAGTTTTAGATCTTGACCTGGATGGGGTTACAGAGATGTCCTTTTACGTCACAAAAAGTCATTGTCCTGAACATAAAGGCCATAAATGTATTTCTTTTTCATGCAGAGGGAATGCTTGTTGCATTTTATAATTTTTTTTTGAAACATGCCTTTTAAAAAGGCATCCTGAAGCATTTCTGGTTTAATCCCAATGTTGCTGCCAAGTCCTCCTGATGGCGGGTGTAAGTCAGGAAACATCTGTGAAAGGGAAATGTCATTCTCTGGATACCCAAAAAGAGAGGAATTGGGGGTTTTTTTTCTGTGGGAGACAGCAGACAGGGGAGATATGGCCTTCCTTCTGCAGGGCTGCAGGATCAGAGCTGGTGGGTGTCGGCACCAGGTGAGAGGACCAGGGAGGCAGGGTGCCCATCTGGCAGCTGCTGAAAGACAGAGCTGCCAGGGGCCCCAGCAGAAGCCAGCATCCTGATCTCTGCTACTGTCACGGCAGATTATGTGAGGCAAAACGTGTTCTTTATAAAGCCACTCCCAACTTTTCATTAGCTTGCTTTTCTCTTAACAAGAAAACTAATCAGGAGAAACAGCAAGAGATCCCCAAGCTGGACCTGAGTTCTCTCTCCAGCGTGGCCAAATGTGGCTGAACCCAGACCAAATAGAGATGTTTACTGACAGCCTAATAAACAAATGGGCCCCTTTGGATGTAACCTTGATGAATGGAGCATCCAGGTGTTTTCAATAATGGCAATAAGCACTGCAACTCAAAGTATTTCTGATTCAAGTATAATGCATTATTAGGCCATTAGAGGCTGAGCACAGAGGACCATTTGGACACGCCCTATCAATAATGCTGCTTCCAAGCCTGCATTTAGGCCTGGGGAATTAGTCATCCTGATATTCTATTTAATAAAAACCTCAAGAAGAAGCATCAAAAATCACATTACATTTTAACAGGGTTACAGCAGCCCGGGAGAACCACAAGTTTAATTTTCATAAGAGCATTCATTCCTCAATTATGTCAGACATGAAAATGTAAATGGCAAATTTAATGCTAACAATATCCCTCAAAGCACATTGGCAGGTAAAGGCGCATTATATTGAGTGGATGCTGGCTGCATATTAAGCAGCACCCAAAGTGAGATGTCGCAGGGGTGGCAGGGGGAGGGGTGGGGGTGAAGAGAGGAGGAGGGATTCAGGCTACTTAGCTAGGCTGCTCCTGGAAGAGCTATAGCCTTAAAGCAGCAGGGCAGGGAGAAAGGACGACAGAACTACCAACGAAGATGAAACTTGCAAGTCTTAGGAATGTGGGCTTCCTGGCACCCCCTCATGGCATTTCCCATAGGTGCCGAAAGTGTTTCTGTTCAACGACAGCAGTCAAAAGGTGCTAAAGAAGGCATTCAAGGGCTAAAAGTGAGCACAACTTCCAAGGGATTTCCAGGAACTGTATGATATGTGAAATGGAATTTGTATTTTAAACAGGTTAGGGACTCTCCCTCCCTCAACTTTCTGGTCAAGAATATGGTAGAAAGAGAGAGTATTGTTTATATTTTTAACAGAAGCCACTGACATCAATCACCAAACAATTTCATTTCCTTTTTCCATAACGAAAATTGTCTCTGAAAGATGTTCATGATTTTTGATTAGTTTTTTTTAAAAAAAGTGATCAATGGCCCCCAAAAAAGCCTGATATTACTTATGTACAAACATACCTCAGAGATATTGCAAACTCAGTTACAGACCACCACAATAAAGTGAATATTGCAATAAAGCAAGGCACACAAATTTTTGTGTGAGCATATAAAACATAAGAAAACAATGTATATTAATTTTTAATTAATTTTAAAATATTTAATTTTATTTTAAAATTAAGTCCCCCTTAATTTTTAAAAATATTTCATTGTTAGAAAACACTATCATCTGACAACATGAGCTTGCCAGAAGTCTTCCATTTGTAAAACACACAGTATCTTTGAAGCACAGTAAAGCAAACTGCAATAAAATGAGATATGCCTGTACATGCATAAGAAGTCATCTGAAATATTATATACCAAACTGCTAAGGGTATCTAATGAGCGTGCATTTACCTTTATAAGCAAAAATAATAATGACAAAGATTTTTTAAAGATAGAAGCCCCATTAGAGAATGCCCATTCATGGACAGAGCCATTTCTCTGATGACAGGCAGTTGTATCATTCCTTCTGAGTTACTCTGTGTTTGTAATTAAATCAGAATCATAAAACATGAGAGCAGAAAGAAAGCTCAGATGCAGTCTAGTCTCATCCTTCCCTTCACTGTGGAGGAAGCAAAGGGCCAGAGAGGTTCATTCATTGAAGAAAGATTTGCCAAGAGTCTGAGGTGTGCCAGGCAGGACTCGAGGCTCTGGGCTTCCCTCCAGGGAATCATCGAAGCCACAGACTGAAAACTCTAGGCAAATATATCACTGATAACTGGATTCCATGTAACCTGACATGCGACAGCAAATTTTACCATGCTTTCCTTTTGTTGGAAATTCACCTTTCTAAAGATCTGTTCAGATATTTGTTATTTCAAATGATGTAATGAGTCATTGGTATAAATATTCTTTTCTCTTTTCATATGAGAAAGCCTTCATAAAGGTTAAAAAAAGGAAAAATTTCAAACTACATTATTTTATATGTGAAAGATCCAATAGGGGAAACATAAGGAAGTATGCACATTAAGTTGATGAAAACAAGCTTTTATTAAGTGTGTACCTCTTATAAGACTCTGTGATGATTGCTAAGGATACAGCATCTCACAGTCTGGAGAAGGAGCTAAGCACATAAACAAATAAGACAGTACAGTGCCATATAGGTCTGCGTGAAACTGTATATCAGATGTGGCATGGTATTGAGGGATCAGTAGTGACTTTGGGGGAGGTTTTAGTGAAGGATTCACTGGGGTAACATCCAAGTTGAGTTTTTAGTAATGAACAGGCATTTGCCCAATGTATATAAGAAGTAAAGGGCATTTATGCAAAAGGAACAGCAGTTGCTAAGGTTGTTATGTATTACATCACATGGTGTACGAGATATGCTAGTGCACATATTACATCACATGATGTACGAGATATGCTAGTGCACATATTACATCACATGATGTACGAGATATGCTAGTGCACAGGGTGAAGGACCCCATGGGAGGGGAGTGAGAGGGGCAGAGAGGCAGGAGCACAGTGGGCTCCTATACCATGAGAAGAAGTTGGATTTTATTGCAACAGCTGTGTGAAAAGAAAAGTGTCCTGATCAGGTTTTCATTTTATAGAGAGTATTTTGATAGCTAAGAAATGGGACTAGAAGGCATCAGATGGAAGTGAGGAGACTAGAAAACTAATGAAAATAATAGTCCAGGTCAAAACAAAATGAGGCTAGGGTTGTAACTGAAAGGCAAGTGGGGAAGGGACACGTGAAAGAGACACTTAGGAGGTAAAATTTTTAGGGCGTATTGGATGTGGGATGAGAAGGAGCGAGAATCAAGGATGAACTTGGGGTTGGGAGGTTTGACTTTGGAATCTTCAGGAGTGATGATCTCTCCTAGTAAATAGAAAAATCAAGAGAGGAGTTTGATGGGCTAGAGTAGGGAATTAACTTAGCTTTAGACAGGTGAGTTTGAGGAGGCTTTGGGACATTCAAGGAAAATTTTTGATGGACATTGGCTATGGCACTCCAGAGAAAGTTCTACCTGGAGACACAGACTTGTAAGCTTCATCACATGATAGTGGTTTAAACTCTGAAAGTGAATTAGCTTTTTGGCCTAGGGAGAAAATGAATGAAAAGAAAAGGGTATAGCTACTAAGGAACAAAAATGTTAAGATCCAGATAGAGCAATAAAAACCAAAGAGGATGACAAAGAACAGTCAGAGAAGTAGTGAAATAGCCTGACAGTAACCAGATTACAGACTAACAGAGCAGTTTGGGGGGAAGAACTGAGTCATACTTCTTCAGCCACGGGAAGGCTCTCATGAAACATGCGGCATGAATAATGGGGGAGGCATCAAGTCTCACAGTGGTGGGTGAGCTGCATACATGGAAGCCCACACAGATGACAGGAAGCCAGCTGTCAAAGATGGGGAGGAGGTTAGCATTGTGAAGCAGGCATGGCACTTTGGGGTCCCTTGAGTAACTTAAAATAAGACCAAGAGTTACCAAATCAGAGGAAACACACCAAACCATAGGAAATGTTATTGATGCCTTATTTCTGGCTAGAGTTCAGGGTAACTGAGGCAAGGTATGTAAAGCCCAAGCTCCCAGACATTCTTAACAGGATTTTAAAATATTTTTAATTGGAGGATTTCCCCGGTGGTCCAGTGGTCAGAACTCGGCGCTTTCACTGCAGTGCTGGGCTGTGCTTAGTCACTCAGTCGCGTCAGACTCTTTGCGACCCCATAGACTGTAGCCCACCAGGCTCCTCTGTCGGTGGGATTCTCCAGGCAGGAATACCGGAGTGGGTTGCCGTGCCCTCCTCCAGGGGATCTTCCCTATCCAGGGATCAAACCCAGGTCTCCTGCTTTGCAGGCAGATTCTTTACCAGATGAACCACCAGGGAAGCCCAAGAATACTGGAGTGGGTAGCCTGTCCCTCCTCCAGGGAATCCTGCTGACCCAGGAATTGAACTGGGGTCACCTGCATTGCAGGGGGATTCTTTACCAGCTGAGCTCCCAGTGAAGACCTTCACTGCAGTGACCTGGGTTCAATTCCTGGTCCAGGAACTGAGATCCTGAAAGCTACATGGTGTGGCTGAAAAAATTAATTTAAATTACAATTTTTTTAATTTTAATTAAACAAAGAGGAAACTCTTTTTTTTCTTTTCATCACATATCATCCCATATCATATATCATGATCCATTCCCATCTTCAGCTCCTTCCCGACACTTAACAATCCATATCCTATGACAGGAGTAGGGAGAGCTTTATTAAGAGAAATGGGAGGCATTTGCCAGCCACAGTGATCTCCACCTTATCGTGGCTGTGTCTATCTTCTCCCTGTCAGCAGTAAGCAACTGTCACATACTGACCATCTGAACTCTTGGGGTTTCTTTCCGATGTCCAGCATCAAAAGAGCAGAGAGGTTTGAAATCACATTCATTCTACAAGTCAGCTGGGGAGATGGTACAATGAGAATATTCTAAGACAAAGAGTTACACTTTGTCTCCATGTAGTGAACCAGAAGACAAGATAACACAGGCAGGATGAGGCAAGGATCTTATTTAAGCCAGTAGAACAATGGGGAGACATTCTAACTAGAGATCTGACTCTGCGTTCTTGTCACATCAAGGCTATCCACTCCAGCATTCTTGGGTTTCCCTGGTAGCTCAGACAGTAAAGAATCCGCCTGCAAGGTGAGAAACCTGGGTTCAGTCCCTGGGTTGGCAAGATCCCCTGGAGAAGGGAATGGGTACCTACTCCAGTATTCCCAGCCTGGAGAATTCCATGGACAGAGGAGCCTGGCAGGCTACAGTCCATGAGGTCGCAAAGAGTTGGACACGACTGAACGGCTTTCACTTTCAGTTTCTGGTCACATCAGAGTCTGTAAGCATTTCTCCCCTTTGCCTGGAGCCATCATGTACCACTGCTGAAGAGCATGGTAAGACAAGAGACAGGTTAAGAATGAGGAAATTGTGCATTATATTATAGCCAAGTGCATAGAGGGCAAACACCTGATATTGGGCTGAGAGAGTAGCCTCCTGTCCTCTAGCTTCATGTTTCCATGTGAGGGACGTGACTCTTGGCCTCCCCTTCACCCTCTAGCCTGAAAAGAGCAGTGAACTATTGGACTGTTTAATTTGGATCAAACACTTGTCTGCAATTGCATCTATGTGGAGCTCTGTAGAAGTCCCCACCAGCAGAAGGCACTGCTTCTCCTCTAGGTTTCCTGGAGAAACACAGCGTTGGGTGACAATTTCTGTGAGGCACCTGGATGAGCACTTTGCACAAAATAAATTTACAACGGTAGTCTTTATATGCACCAAGAATTAACTTCCATTGGCAAATATACTGTGTGCCCAGGATTTGATTTTGCCCAGAAGAGATTGACAATAACAAGCACACGTTAACTGAATGGGATTTGGAATACTGAAGGAGCCAGGGGAGAAATATTCAGAAGGTATTCAAGCCTTTCTCTGTGCTGGGCCCTGAGTCTTATGTACATTAAGACCATCTCATCTTCACAGTAATTCCATTTGATAGTTAGGGAAATAATGTCAGAGAGACTAGGCAACTTGCCATGATCGCACAGGTGAAGTGAGACAGAACCTGCATTTAAATGCCTCAGGTCTGTCGAATTCCAAAGTTGAATTGCTCAACCAGTCAGCTGTACTGCCAAATGGCAAGTAATTTGTTTCCTGCATTTTCTATTTGTTTATAGTTCAGCCCTATGTCAGAGCAGAGAACCCATTGTCAAGAACAGCAGAAATGTTTGAGTTTTTACTTAGTTCAGAAAATTCATAGGATCTGGTAGGAAACTTTTATCTACTGCTCTATCTAAGGAAGATTTGCCTGAAATCAAAGCTGTTGCTGCTTAGGGAAGTGGCAGGAACATGGGCTTTGAGAAAGACAGTCCAGAGTTAGAATCCTAGCTCTGTCTCTTATTAACTGAGGGACACTAAGTTTCCCCATTTGGAAATGGGGCTGATGATGCCATGCCAAGCTAAGTCGCTTCAGCCCTATCCAACTCTTTTGCCGTCACATAGACTGTAGCCCACCACCCTCCTCTGCCTATGGGATTTTTCAGGCAAAAATACTGGGGTGGGTTGCCATGCCCTCTTCCAGAAGATCTTCCCAACCCAGGGATCAAACTCATGTCTCCTGCATTACAGGCAGATTCTTTACCACTGGCCCACCAGGGAAGCCCATATAAAACACCTGCATGCCATAGTATATGCCTGCATGCTATAGTATGCTCCCAGGTTGTAGTATACCACATACTGTATACTATAGTCTGCCTTCGTAATGTTGGTTCTCTTCCTTCCTTCAAGTTGTGAAAATTATAGAAAGTGATGACAATGATACAGCTTGCATTCCAAAAACAGATGTTAAGAGAGTTGTTCAGTCACTAAGTCCTGTCCCACTCTTTGCAACCCCATGGACTGCAGCACACCAGGCTTCCCTGTCCTTCACTATCTGCCGAAATTTGCTCAAACTCATGTCCATTGAGTCGGTGATGCCATCCAATCATCTCATCCTCTATCACCCCTTTCTCCTCCTGCCTTCAATCTTTCCCAGCATCAGGGTCTTTTCCAATGAGTTGGCTTTTTGCATCAGGTAGCTAAAGTACTGGAGCTTCAGCCTCAGCTGAATATTTACTTCCAATAAAATATTCAGGTTGATTTCATTTAGGATTGACTGGTTTGATCTCCTTGCTGCCCAAGAGACTCTCAAGAGTCTTCTCTAGGACCACAATTCAAAAGCATCAATTCTTTGTTGCTCAGCCTTTTTTATGGTCCAGCACTCACATCTGTACATGACTATTGGAAAAACCATGAACAAAGCTGGTGGAGGTGATGGAATTCCAGTTGAGCTGAGCTATTTCAAATCCTGAAAGATGATGCTGCGAAAGTGCTGCACTCAGAAAATTTGGAAAACTCAGCAGTGGCCACAGGACTGGAAAAGGTCATTTTTCATTCCAATCCCAAAGAAAGGCAATGCCAAAGAATGCTCAAACTACTGCACAATTGCACTCATCTCACACACTAGCAAAGTAATGCTCAAAATTCTCCAAGCCAGGCTTCAGCAATATGTGAACTGTGAAATTCCAGAGTTTCAAGCTGGTTTTAGAAAAGGCAGAGGAACCAGAGATCAAATTGCCAACATCCGCTGGATCATTGAAAAAGCAAGAGAGTTCCAGAAAAACATCTATTTCTGCTTTATTGACTATGCCAAAGCCTTTGACTGTGTGGATCATGATAAACTCTGGAAAATTCTGAAAGAGATGGCAATACCAGACCACCTGACCTCCCTCTTGAGAAACCTGTATGCAGGAAGCAACAGTTAGAACTGGACATGGAACAACAGACTGGTTCCTATAGGAAAAGGAGTACGTCAAGGCTGTATATTGTCACCTTGCTTATTTAACTTCTATGCAGAGTACATCATGAGAAACGCTGGGCTTGAGGAAGCACAAGCTGGAATCAAGATTGCCGGAAGAGATATCAATAACCTCAGATTTGCAAATGACACCACTCTTATGGCAGAAAGTGAAGAAGAACTAAAGGGCCTCTTGATGAAAGTGAAAGAGGAGAGTGAAAATGTTGGCTTAAAGCTCAACATTCAGAAAACGAAGATCATGGCATCTGATCCCATCACTTCATGGAAAATAGATGGAGAAACAGTGGAAACAGTGGCTGACTTTATTTTCTAAGGCTCCAAAATCACTGCAGATGGTGATTGCAGCCATGAAATTAAAAGATGCTTACTCCTTGAAAGGAAAGTTCTGACCAACCTAGACAGCATATTCGGAGAAGGCTATGGCACCCTACTCCAGTACTCTTGCCTGGAAAATCCCATGGATGGAGGAGCCTGGTAGGCTGCAGTCCATGGGGTCGCTAAGAGTAGGACATGACTGAGCGACTTCACCTTCACTTTTCACTTCCATGCATTGGAGAAGGAAATGGCAACCCACTCCAGTGTTCTTGCCTGGAGAATCCCAGGGACGGGGGAGTCTGGTGGGCTGCTGTCTATGGGGTTGCATAGAGTTGGACGTGACTGAAGCGACTTAGCAGCAGCAGACAGCATATTAAAAAGCAGAGACATTACTTTGTCAACAAAGGTCCATCTATTCAAGGCCATGGTTTTTCCAGTGGTCATGTATGAATGTGAGAATTGGACTATTAAAAAAGCTGAGCTTAGAAGAATTGTTGCTTTTGAACTGTGGTATTGGAGAAGACTCTTAAGAGGCCCTTGGACTGCAAGGAGATCCAACCAGTCCATCCTAAAGGAGATCAGTCCTGAGTCTTCATTGGAAGGACTGATGTTTAAGCTGAAACTCCAATACTTTGGCCACCTGATGTGAAGAGCTGACTCATTTGAAAAGACCCTGATTCTGGGAAAGACTGAGGGCAGGAGGAGAAGGGGACAACAGAGAACGAGATGGTTGGATGGCATCACTGACTCAATGGACATGGGTTTGGGTGGACTCTGAGAGTTGGTGATGGATAGGGACACCTGGCATGCTGCAGTTCATGGGGTCCCAAAGAGCTGGACACAACTGAGTGACTGAACTGAACTGAACTGGAAAAACCATAACTTTGACCTAAATGGATCTTTGTTGGCAAAATGGTGTCTCTGCTTTTTAATATGCTGTCTAGGTTTGGCATAGCTCTCCTTCCAAGGAGCAAGAGTCTTTTAATTTCATGACTACAGTCACCATTCACAGTCATTTTTGGAGCCCAAAAGAATTAAATCTGTCACTATTACCACTTTTCCCCCTTCTGTTTGCCATGAAGTGATGGGACCAGTCATGTCCAACTCTTCACAGCCCCACAACTTGTAGCCTCCCAGGCTCCTTTGTCTTTGGAACTTTTCCAGGTGAGAACACTGGAGTAAATTGCCATTTCCTACTCTAGGGGATCTTTCTGATCCAAGGATCAAACTCTCATTTCCTGCATTGGCAGGTGGATTCTTTACCACTAGCACCATGTGGGAAGCCCTTGAGAGAGGATAGTAATAATTCAAAACTGTTCAGAGGACCTAAAGCCAGGCTTCTTTCCATTCACATCCCAGTGAGAATCAGTTCCTTATCAACTACTCAGGAAAATGTACAAAACCCAAACCTCACTGGAGGCATCAAGCATGGTAGACAGTTTCCTGAGATGAAGCATAGTGATCCCTATCTCCAGGTATTCATACCCTTGTGTAATCCTCTCCCCTTGAGTATGGGCTGGACTTGGTGCTCACTCGTAAAGAACAGCAAACCGCAAAAGCAATAGTATGTCATCTCTGAGATTAGGTTAAGAAACTGCAACTTCCATCTCCCTACTTTTCCTTTTCCCTTTCCTTCAGTGTCTATTTCTTCTTCCCTTTGGCAAATATGTTTTGGCCATGTCAGGCACAAATCACCAACATCTCTCCAGTTTTGTCTCTCCTGGCTCTAACAAAGCTCATGGATAGGGCAGGCAAAAAAACTGTTTGCCTTAGAGGGTGGGGTCCAGAGGAGACAGTGAACACTCAGGATCAATGTTTGACCCTCTCGCACCCAGGGATGGGCTTGGACTGCTCCCCAAACAAGCACAAACTCCATGGTTTGTGCACTTCAGCATAAAAGAACATCAGATCCTTAGAGAAGTTAATGCTGCCAGTGGACAATCTGGAGGTGTTAACCGCCATGTCTGGAGAAATTAGCTCCCCTGGCCTGAAATTTTCCACTGAGAACTTTTTATAGTTTCTATTTCCATTTGTAATTATATTTGGGAAGGGTGGACTTAACAGATACTTTTGAGCTAGAGATGTTTTACATGCTCATGAATTAAATAAGGGTTTTATCCTACAGCCAAATTGTTAAAGAAAAAAAAAAGAAAAGAAAAGAAAAAAAGTGTCTCAGGCAGGAAGAAAGCCAAGTTCTACCAAGACAGAATTTCTCAAGGTCTTGGAAGCCAGTGTCTGGTTGAAAATTTGCTACAGCCTCATTTGGGGCATTCAGATAACTCTGACTATACCCTGATAGGCTGTTTGAGTCATTATCTCCCCTAAGAAGATCCAGTTCCAAGAGCAGGAAATTAAATAGCTTATTTTAGCCAAGAAGACTGCTGTAAATTGGCTAACTCCATTACTTTCATTGCAGTGCTTATCTCACCCTAAAGGACAGCCTTGGGGCGGCAAAGAAGCTCTTAACTGCTGAGAACGGGAGGGGCTCCCGCTGCACTAAGGCACAGCCTCAGGAGTGTCTGCAGAGAGGACAGTGCCATTAGGTGCCCTAAATGCCACCACTTTGGGTTCAAACAGGATTCTCTCTGATAATTTTTAACAAATCAGTGAGCTCTGTGAGGACAAGGATGTTATCCTTTATCTATAAGTATATTCTAAGGTGCTCTGTTTTCAGCCAAAGCCAAACTTTCTAACCTCTGAAAAGGGGGTGACAATACCCACACACTAGAAGCTGCAGAGAACATTATAAGTTATTCACCCAGAGTCCCTAACATGGTTCCTGGCATAAGTAACACTCAATATTCATATACTTAAATTAATGAATGAGAAGTGAATATTGCATAAGCAATCATGGAGATAAAATTAACCTTAAAAAAATCTTTATTTTTGTGTTTGCTATCTGTCAGACACCATTTTTAATGGACAGAGAGCATCAAAATATGTAGCAGAGAAGAACAATGTTTTTGCAACCTGCTCTACTAATATAAAATTTAATAGAGCAAAAATAACTTGTTATCATTATGGCCATTTTACAGGTGAGCAAAATGAGTATTTCAGGGGTTAAGTAATTTGCTGAAGCTATTCACAAGTATACAATAAGGTTTTCATAATTACATGAGTATCTGTTGAGTATGTCAGTTCAGTTCAGTTCAGTCGCTCAGTCGTGTCCGACTCTTTGCGACCCCATGAATCGCAGCACGCCAGGCCTCCCTGTCCATCACCAACTCCCGGAGTTCACTCAGACTCACGTCCATCGAGTCGGTGATGCCATCCAGCCATCTCATCCTCTGTCGTCCCCTTCTCCTCCTGCCCCCAATCCCTCCCAGCATCAGAGTCTTTTCCAATGAGTCAGGTCTTCACATGAAGTGGCCAAAGTACTGGAGTTTCAGCTTTAGCATCATTCCTTCCAAAGAAATCCCAGGGCTGATCTCCTTCAGAATGGACTGGTTGGATCTCCTTGCAGTCCAAGGGACTCTCAAGAGTCTTCTCCAACACCACAGTTCAAAAGCATCAATTCTTCCGTGCTCAGCCTTCTTCACAGTCCAACTCTCACATCCATAGTATATACATTAGCTCTTTTACTATTTCAGCAGCATCATCATTATGCTATGGACTATTAACTCCACATAACAAAGGAAGAAACAGAGGCTCAGAGGAGTGAAATGTTTATGGATCTGTTAGTGGCAGAGCAGGAACTCACACCCAAGTGGTCCTGGTAGCAAAGTCCATGTGCTTCATCCCAACATTGACCCATTAAAGTAGGTGCACCTTCTACCATAGGGTAAGAACTCCCTGTGAGGGTGTCAGTCTCAGGGAACAGGATGGGTCATATTCAGTTTCACGTCCTTCTCAGGACTGGCACAGTGCCTGTCTACAAATAAGCATTTGAAAAATATGGCACCTATTCTCTGCTCATGCTTGGGAAATGCTCTGCAAGCCTCCTACATAAGGTAGCTGGCATCTGTTGAGGAAATGTATTAGAGTTCTCCAGAAAAACAGAATCAATAAAATGTGTGTGTGTGGAAACAGATCTATTTTTAGAAATTGACTCATACAATTATGGTGACAGGTAAGGTGAAAATCTACAGGATGGGCCAATAGGTTAGGGACTCAGGAAGAGCCAGTCCTCAGATCCAGTCCCAAGGCCATCTGCCGGCAGAATTCTCTTTTGCTTGGAAGAGTACAGTCTTTTGTTCATTCAGGGCTTCACCTGATTGGGTGCAGCCCACTCACATTATGGAGGACAATCTACATTACTCAAAGTCCACCAATTTAAATGTTAATCTCGTCCAAAAACACCCTCACAGAAACATCTAGAATAATGTTTGACTACATGGCTGGGCACCATGGCTCAGCTAAGGGGACATATAAACTTACCAATCATAAGAAGTTAGACAAAAACATTTAAAAATATACACATGGGTCCACAGCTCTGCCTTCAAGAGACAAGCAGAGGATATACCACACTGTCTGACTGGCAGAGTCCACTTATGTACAAGCTACTACTTTATCGGCAATGTTTTGTAGTGAAATGTACTGAGAGTAACTGATGAAGGTACTGAGGAATCATGCAGGGCTCCAGACTGGACAGTGAACCTATGGCAGGGAAGCCCAAGGAGAAGCAGTTAGATGTCTCCTAGGAAGAAATTCAAATGATGAGGCAGGTCATGAGTCTGTGCAGCTGGGCCCCAAAAGGACACACACAGGTGACATCCCCTAACTCACGGGATGTAGCACAGTCTGGGGTCTGACATGGGTTCATATACTTATTGCTTTTTCAGAACACTAGAGAGGTTCATCTTCTCAAGCAGCACACATAAACTAAGTTCAAGAGACCAATGTGAAACAGAAAAGATTTTCTTAAACTCCAGTTAATAACTGCCATGAGCCAGGTTGATCTTCTTCAAGTAAATCAAATGACTTTGTTCAAAACCTTCAGATGAATTAAAGTCAAGCGAGTCTTTGCACTGCAAGTTCTGAGTCTGGATTCTACCTCTGTTTCTGACCCCATGCCCTAACACCTGCAGCCACTTTCCACGTGTACTCAAGCCAATATTGCTTCTTGCTGTTCTTTCATCATGTTATCCTTCTGCATCCCCTCTGCAGGGCAATTGCCTCCTTGCTGACCAGCCCATTCTTTCTTTCAGCAGGTTTATAGATCAAGGAACTAAGTGTGGCCTCCAATCAACAACCGTGGACAAACTGAGGTCTGCAGGCCAACATCCTATAAAAGGAATCAAATTCTACCATCAACCATGTGGGTGAGCTGGAAAGGGCACCCTGCTCCAGTTAGACCTTGAAAGGACAACAGCCCTGGAGACACCTTGTTTGCAACTTTATGAGAGACCTGGAGCTAGAGGACCCAGGTAAGGCATGCCCAGATTCCTGACTTGCAGAAACCATGAGATGATATATGGGTTGTTTTAAGCTGGCCAAGTTTTGGAGTAATTTGTTACAAAGCAATAGATAGCTAATATATCAAGTGACTTAAGCACTGCACAATTTTTCATGTGAGTAAATATGGTCCAGAAAACAGAAATAATTAAAATTAGTTCCAAGCTTTACTGATATTTTGTAAAGAAAGTGAAGGCAGGAGAAAAGACCACAGAAATGATGTTATAAAGGAGAAGAAGCATAAACATTTCTTGTATTAGTCATGGTAAGCTAATCTGAGAACAAACAACCCCGAATTATCTTGTTTGTAAAAGTCTTGTTTTTCCTCCCGCTAAGTCCAGTAGTTAATGACTATCTTCCAAGAGTAGGATGGCTAATCATTCTAGTTTTCTCAGAACTTGAGGGCTTCACAGGACACGAATGCTCTGTACTAAAACCAGAAAAGCCTCAGGCAAATCAGGATGAGTTGGTCACCTATCCAAAAATGAGTCCTTGAGCCAGCTCAGGTTCTTCATTGATTCTTCCACATTTATTCACATTCCATTAGTGAGGACTAATCACATGGCCCCACCACAGACTTCCTGGTGGAACAGTAGATAAGAATCCACCTGCCAATGCAGGGAACATGGGTTTGATCTCATCCAGGAAGATTTCACATATCTCAGAGCAACTAAGCCCATGTGCCACACCTGCTGAGCCTGGGCTCTGGAGACTGTGAGCTGAAACTACTGAGCCCACGTGTAGCAACCTCTAAAAAAAACCCCATGTGCCTACAGCCCATGCTCTGCAACAAGAGGAGCCACAGCAATAGAAGCCTGTGCACCAGAGTAAAGAGTAGCCCTTACTCACGACAACGGGAGAAGGCCGCACGCAGCAGCAAAGACCCAGCACAGCCAAACAGGAAAATAAATAAATAGTAGTCACATGGCCCCACCCAGATGCAAAGCAGCTGGCAACTGGGTCTCTGGAAAGAACAAATGGGTTAATGAGCATGTCACCAGTCTTTTTCCAATGCCCCAGCTTCCTATGGAGTCACAGGGGTGTTCTGAGAATGCATATTTGCAGTTAAACTTCCTCTCACTTAGCAGACCACCTTGACTTCATGGAGTGGCCATAGTCAGTCAGTTGTCAGAGATAAACATTCTCTAACGCAGGAAGCCAGCAACAATAAGAAGAAACCATTCTGCAGATAAAACAAAGAAGGAATAAAGGAAGAAAAGGGGATAAGCTGACCAAATCTCTTTTCAAGTCAAAGAATCAAAAAGTGATCACTTATAGTTCTTGCCCCTCTCCTGAAAATTAAATCTATATGCCTGTGTATGTGTATAACAATTCCTAGGTATAGAATAATACTTGTTAGTGGTAAAGGGAAGAAGGTTTACATTCTCAGACGATTTCTATCTTGCATCTGTCTTGCATTAAGAAACACTACTGCACAATTTAGACACATTTTTTTAAATAATTAAAGTTTAAGATTGAATTTTATATAGTTTTCCAGAAGAATCTCTTGCCTGGGCTATGTAAAAATTTTCCTCCAAGATGGGAGATGCTGCTTAATACAGTTTCACCTGATTTCCCCTGATGGGACAGTGTTAGTCCCCATCAAAGAGTTATGATGACAAAGGTGTTAATATTACCAGAGCTAAAGTAAAGACCAGTCAAGAATCTAGAATCCAGAGAAAAATTCTATCAGTAAAGGTCTTTGGGTAACTGTTGTTGCCAGATTGAGCTGGTTACATGATATGTGACTGAAAGTATCATGGTTCTTTGAGCTCAGGACAAAGTTCTGGAGGTCACATCAGAAGGGGTTCAGGTTGAAAGAGGTTTCAAAGATCAGGGGAAGAGGAATAAGAAGACTAGCAATTATAAGACTAGTAACTACTGTACACTTGATACCATGTGATGGTTTTCCTGCTAATGTTTGCCTACCTACTATATGCTCACTTCAGTCTGTGGTTTATCCAAACTATTGTGTCTTTGGCCTCCTCCAGCATAATTATCTTGGGGAAACTAAGGTGACACAGTGGTAATTAAACAGCTGTGAGGACATCAGTTCCTGCCATCATGGGGTAAAGATGCCCCAAAGCACTGCTTTGGTTTCTGGAGTATCCTCAGTTCAGTTCAGTTCAAGCCCAAATGTGGAAAGAAGCAGTAGCAGGATGCTGGAAAGATCAAGCTCTTTCACAGTGGAAGCTTCAGTGGCTGGTGAGCACAATCCAGTAAAGTGAGATGAGAAGGAAGGAGCTGTCAGTGCAGATGAATAAACGACTCCTTCCATGCAACCCTTTATCTGAATTTGTCAAAAAAACAAATACTCGACAGGAAATACATAACCCTAAATAGTAGCCTGATACACTTATTAGCTATAACTGAGTTTTCTAAAGACACGGCAGAGTTGATTCAGTGTTCATGCTTAGAGGAAGACTTAAACGGCTGGCCCCTTCTACTATTTAAAATTTAGAAAACCAGAATGTTCCTGATGAGAATCAGATCGCTATCTCGCATGAAGAAATATGCCTAGAAATATGGCACTAAATGTCTGCCTCACCCTGTTTGGGTACCATTTTGCAAATGGTGAGTTAAGTAAATATAGCTAGTCCATGTGAAGGCACTAGAGGTAAAAATTCTCAATATCTGGTGCCCAAACATGATCAAAGACAGTGAGACCTGATGTGTAGTTTGTCTGCTAGTTCAGACCGCTCTTCTAAATAAGATTTTAAACTTGATTAAGATACCTGAAATACACACTATGCAAAGAACTATATGCACATTTATCTCTTTATCAACTATCTATGTGTTTATCTATGTATGTATCTATCCATGTTATTGTAGATTAACTTAAGCACAAATACATACAATTACAAAGTCAAATAGTATACAAGTCTAATGACATCATACTTCTGGAAATATCTACCAGTCCTTATCACTAGGAAATGTTGCCATGCTAAACTGGTTTTCAGCTATTACTCCCTCGGAGACAACTGACAATGTTTGAAGACATTTTTTACCATTACAAGTTAGAGGTGGGATGTCACTGGCATTTAGTGTGTAGAGGCCAGGGATGCTGCTAAACACTCTATAGTACAGGTTCTTAGTTGCAAACTACAGAATCAACTCTACTTAGTTTAAACAAGAAATGAATCTTTTCAAGGCTATCAAGCAGCTCACAGCATTTCCAGGGGAGTCAGAGAGTCAGTCTTAGAGCTAAACAGCTGAAGTAATGCCCAAACACCAGTGCAACAAAGACAGTACATACACAGGATGGGTGCTTTGCCACCACCTTCACCAAAAAAGTGTCTAGCCAGCCCTGCTTTCTCTTACTGATTACTTCTGAACCGGAATTTCACACAGTGTGCCTAGTTGACAGAGATTAAAGTAATGCCTTGCAATACATGATGGGGCCATGGAAAAGATGGAAAAGCAGCTAATTTGTGGATGCATGAGATGAGAGCCGGTTTTTAAAAAGCATAGTGAGTAGCACAGCTGTGAGACTGAGAGCCAAAGGAGCTCGTGATCACCTTACTGTAACTGAAATAACAGTTTATTAACAACACCACATTTATTTCTAACAAGTCTATATTAAATAAATAAAGTGTTTTTAAACGGAGACACTCATAAACCAAGGTTATGTATTGAGCAGTTGATGAAACTGTGATGAGAGGCCTGCAAGAGCCCCAACCTGTATTTCCTCTAGAAGCAGTGATTCCTTACTCACTAGTTCAGTATTTGTGGCAACTTTAAGGCCACAACTACTGCAGATAATGAGAATCACTGCACCTTAGGAAGAGCCACTCAGAGTCAACTTCACCCTAACGTATATTTTCCTGATGGTATGCAGTTTTCTGAAAGCACATCCAAAAGGCTTACTGAGTGCCTGGTGGGAGGGTCGCTGTAGAGGAAGAGAGGAAGTCCTGGAGAAAGGGGATGTGGGAGGAACAGACAAGCTCCTCCCACTCCCCAGGAAATTATGATTCAACGCAGAGGCTCCTGGAGTAGAAACCCAGTGAATGACATGCCAAAGATCAGAGAGCTCAGGGACCATGATGCTTATTCTTGTGATTCAGTTCTGTCTTCAGCTCTGTCTTTTTCGCACTTGCCCCACAGTTATAGAAAGCTTTCCTTGTGACGACCTTTTGCAGCAACAATAAGGTATATGTTCCTCATGCCACGGTTACACTAGCCGTGTCAACTAGCCATCAGCTGTAACTCCTAGAAAGGACTAGCATCACACAATGTGATTCAGCCTGAGAATATTTTAGAAAATGGACAGGCTGACGGACGAGCAAATTTCTGCCAGCCAATCGGCCGCTCTAGAGTTTACAGCCTTTACTCACTCAACAAAGAACAACATTTTTCAGTCCCAGAAAATATACACAGAAGTATGTCTGGTAATATTAACATCAAGGAAACAGCAATATTTATTGAGCACTTCCTCTGTAACAAGCATTGATATCAGTATTTAACTTGCTGTAACTTGTAGAGCTTAGTGTACATCAAAGTCAAGTTAACTAGAACAGCATTTGGAAGAAATGATCTCTGGGCATGGAAGTTTCTTCCATATTGATGTAAATTTAGGCAGTGTTATTTCTGATCTCAAATTAGATGTGTGTCATGGCAATAGATAACCACTGAGGGCTTAGCAATGAAAATATTACATTATATTTGTTCATGGAATAAATATTTCTTAAGTGCCTATTTTGAGAAAGGGGGAAGGTTGGGTCCTGAGCACACCAAGTAGAACAGGGTCTCTGCCCACAGGAATTTACAGCTGGCAGAGAAAAGGATCACAAAGTAAAATGACTGAAAAGAAAGCATTGTACCTGTGAGAAGTGAACTGTAGACATGTTGCTGTAGAGGCTCAGAACAGGGCAATTTCTCCTCCGGAGGAGGCACTGGGATGGCTGTCAGAGGAGGGGATGTCTGAACTATATGTGAAGAGAGGGCAAGGAGGTGGTAGAGTGGGAGAGAGGGGTCAGGGCTCAGAAGGCAGGCAACTTCTGGGGAGAGTCTGTCATGGAGCAGAAAGCCACACAACACAGGAGGAAAAGAGAGTGTCCAGCATTTTGTTATGTTTCAGACCCTGGGCTAGGACTAGGATGCAGAGATAAGGCTCCTGTCCTCAAGCAGCTCATGCTCTAAGCAGTGCTTCTCGAAGTGCATCCTCCGTGAGATAAGAAGCACTGTCTGCAACAGAAAGCAACATGTCGATTCCTTATTAAGTCTGGATAGGCAACAAGTGAGCTATGTAATGAAGGAACTGACTTACATGACAAGCAGCAGGCATGCCCTACTTGGAACTGTGCTTCTCTAGAACAACAGCCTGCAACACAAGGCTTGTACAAGAAGACATATGGGCAGAGCAAGAAAATATTTAAATGTCCTCTTATCTAGAGCTGCAGTCTCATACTGACATCTTTGGGGCCAGATGTGTTTTGGATTTTCCTTCGGATGCCATAGAAGCAAAATGGCGCACATAGACTATGTATAGCATAACACAAGCCCTTAGGGCAACACCCGCTCATCAGCTACATGAACATTCCTGTAGCAAAATTCGTGACTGATCCTCAAGCAGCATAAACAGTGACTCTAAAGTCTTTCATCAGCAGGGTCAGGTTTTGCTGCTGTTGGAAGACAATTAGCCTCAGATTTCTTGCATTTCTGCACGGTCCAGTTCTTCTGAGCAAAGTCATTGGTGAGCTATGTTCAGAGATGACTAAAACAGCAAACATGCCTTGGGAGCTGGAGAGAGTGAGTGCGTTTGATAAGGGGAATGTCTTCCTCCCTGAAGACATTCCAGGATTGTCAAGCTTCCTCAGAAATGTCCCAGGGCAGTGAAGATATTGTCTTCCTCAGGGACACCCAAGAGAGGCAGGCGCCATCCTTACTATACTCCCCATTCCTAGAACATGGGGCTCAGCAAAGTTAACTAACCTGGCAGTCCCACGACCAAAAAGCAGTGGAGCTGGTTTGGAATGAGATTCTGCAGGGTTTGGCCCGATGTCCTGCTCTGATCTTATGCACTGTGCTTAGATGAGGACGTACCAAAAGCATTGCCTGCCATGGAACCTTAGTTAAGGCGAATCTCTTAACTGCTCTGACCCTATTTCCTTATCTGTAATACATTTCCACCTCTGAAAAGTGAGAATTTGGTGAAATGATCTTGAGATGGTGCACAATGAGATATTCCAAAAATTAAAAGTTGATATAAAGTGTAAGAGATTATAATTCATGTCACTGCAATCATTATGGCCGTCAAACACACAAAATGGGAGTGAGTAAAGTGACTTCTAGCCTCGCCACTACCTCCCATAGTGGCCTACAGAGCCCAAGCAATACCCAGGAGCCCTGCCTTGGTAGGGTACCGGCCTTGTCCAACAGCACCCCCAGGGCGTGGCCAAGAGACAAGGGGAAGGGAGTTTTGGCCTTGCAGAAGCAGAACTCATCCTGCTTCCTGCTTCCTTCATTCTAAAATAGTGAAGACCTCCCTGAGGGTGAAAGGGAGTGCTATGGAGCTGCTGTGCTTTGATTTTACCCAGAAATTAACAAGAAGAGCAGTTCCAGAGCCTCTCTGGGTAGGAATGAGGACTGCACACTTAATTCCCCTGACTTAGCTAAACAATCCCCGTGGCCAGCCTCATGGAATTTAGAAAGAGTAAATATTTTTTGGAGGTCAAGCAAACGATTTTGTTTTCTAAATACATGCTGACATGGGGTCTGGGGAAGAGAAATACAGGTTCAGATTAGATCTAACGAACAGAAACTCACATTTAAGCCCCAGCCATGCATCAGACACAGTCAGAGCTGGGCATGCACTCTGTTCTCTCCTTACTTCTCTCTGCAGCCCAGGAAGGAATGACCATCACCCTCATTTATTACAGATGAGAGAGGAAAAGCTCATAGAGGTTAACAGATCTATCACAGACATGTGGATGGCAAGTAACAGGCCTGGGGTCTAAACCCATCTTGCCCATCTCCAATACGCATGCTGTTTCCTGGTCAGTCTGCTCAGCTGACTTTTTAAGATCACTGATGACCAAAAGAATAAACACACGGTCATGCCAGTGTTTCTTCATCTGTTTGGACATAGCTTCTTTTCCTTTGGCTGATTAGAAAATTAGCTCCTTAAGATAATAAAATGGTGCTGTTGACTTTCCCATCTCCCCCTTAGATACTAACGAGCAGTGCCTGTGGAAGCCGACATAGATGTCCCTGCTTTGCCAGCTTTATTCACTACTCAGCTGCTATATTCAATCTGCACCTACAGTGCTGCTGTAAAGTGGAGGACGGCCTGAACTGAAAGTGAAAGTGTTAGTCACTCAGTCATGTCCAACTCTGTGACCCTGTGGACTGTAGCCTGCCAGGCTCCTCTGTACACGGAATTTTTCAGGCAAGTATACTGGAGTGGGTGGCCATTCCCTTCTCTAGGGGAACTTCCCGACTCAGGGATCTAACCCAAGTCTCCTACACTGCAGGCATATTTTTTACTATCTGAGCAACCTGGGAAGCCCAGAACAGATCAGTCAGTTATCAGAAGCGGCACCCTTGAGCCAGGGTCCAGCCTTGGTGACAAGTCAGAGGCCCCAGGAGGAAGCTGGGCTCCTTCAGGGACAGTGGTGGCTCACTGGCCTCCAGTCCCATAACTCAGCAAGTGACAGGCTTCCTCCTATTCATGGCCACATAAACCTCTGTTCACTGACCACCCCCTGCCCCAGATTTTTGTTGCTGGGACTTGTATTGTAACCTGGCATTAAAGGTACAGAGTCTAGTTTAGGCTTGAAATTGAAAGGGAGATTTGAAAAAGGTCTGAAAAAATATTAAATATTATTAAAACATTCAAAAACTGAAAGAGAAAGAAAGAGGTTGTGTGGAGCAGAGAAAGACAGAGCGAGAAGGAGAGTGAATGGTCACTGTCTAGAGAAAGGGGATGCTGTTGAAACACAAACAATGCTTTATTTTTGGGTGTATTTTTGTGGCAGAAAGTCCAAGAAAATATAACCTTTTTATGTCATTGGACGTTTACTATACAGTGGCCACTGGTTTGGCACTCTACCTACATTATCTGGAATGAGATCTCCTTATAGGAAATCCAAACTGCACACCCACTGATGCCTTTTGAGAGAAAAGAGAGAAATGCAAATGAGGAGGAAGAGAGGGAGAAAAAGAATGGGCTAGACAGGTAGCTATAAGCATGCACGTTCTAGTACTGTGTTACACGGGGAACTGACATCATAGCATTTGGCCTCACATCCACTGCAAACTGAAAAGTAGGCATGAATCTTCCCCTTTAAGAGATGGGGAAACTACAGTTCAGATACAGCATGGCTAACAACTAGCTCTCAAACTAATATTCCAGGGCTGAATGGGCACTAAAGAATTCTGATAGGGCAACCAAGGGAATTACATTTCTTTCCTTATAAAATAACCATGATACTATGGCAAAATTTGAAGTTTTATTAAATAATTAAGATTGTTGTTGTTCAGTCACTCAGTCATGTCCAACTCTTTGCTACCCCCTGGACTGCAGCACACCAGTCTTCCCTGTCCTTCACAATCTCCCAGACCGAGCTCAAACTCATGCCCATCAAGTCAGTGATGCCATCCAACCATCTTATCCTCTGTTGTCCCCTTCTTCTTCTGCCTTCAATCTTTCCCAGCATCAGGGTCTGTTCCAGTAAGTCAGCTCTTTGCATTAGGTGGTCAAAGTATTGGAGCTTCAGCTTCAGTGTCAGTCCTTCCAATGAATATTCAGGATTGATCTCCCTTAGGATTAACTGGTTTGATCTCCTTTCAGTCTAAGGGACTCTCAAGAGCCTTCTCCAACACCACCCTTCAAAAGCATCAATTCCTCGATGCTCAGCCTTCTTTATGGTCCAACTCTCACATCCTTACATGACTATTGAAAAAACCATAGCTTTGGCTATATGGACCTTTTTTGTCAAAGTAATGTCTCTGCTTTTTAATATGCTGTCTATGTTTGCCATAGCTTTTCTTCTAAGGAGCAAGTGTCTTTTAATTTCATAGCTGCAGTTACTGTCTGCAATGATTTTTGGAGCCCAAGAAAATAAAGTCTGTCATTGTTTCCATTGTTTCCCCATCTATTTGCCATGAAGTGATGGGATCAGATGCCATGATCTTAGTTTTTTGAATGTTGAGTTTTAAGCCAGCTTTTTCACTCTCCTCTTTCACTTTTATCAAGAGGCTCTTCAGTTCCTCTTCTCTTTCTGCATTAAGGTGATGTCATATGCATATCTGAGGTTATTGATATTTATCTTGATTCCAGCTCATACTTCAGCCAGCCCAGCACTTTGCATGTTGTATTCTGCGTGTAAGTTAAATAAGCAGGGTGACAATACACAGCCCTGATGTACTCCTTTCCCAGTTATGAACCAGTCCATTGTTCCACGTCCAGTTCTAACTGTTGCCTCTTGACCTGCATACAGGTTCCTCAGGAGGCAGGTCAGGTGGTCTGGTAGATCATTAAGATGCTTGCCTTCATTATGAACTCTATATTCATATTCAGCATAGAGAGTTCTATGTTTTAATTCCAGTGTACATGGGACAATTACAGCCAAGACTGTAGTACCAGTTCTAGTCACCTCATACCTATTAATTTGCATGTTTTATTAAAGTATAAGGAACTCAAGTCATGCGCTCTCAGTGGGAGCCGGCAACTGATCCTCAGGGCCAAGGGGACCTTGAACAGGGTTGTATAGGAGGATGGATATAAAAATGCTTCCTGGAGGAGGTGCTGAGACCAAAATTAAGTCTACCCTCTTGGGTAGAAAACCTTAAGAACCAAGATCTAGAACCAAAAACGGGAGGATAGCTCAGGAACCAGGAGAACTAAGAGCTGTCTGGAAGTATTCTCTGATTAATAGATGAAGGACAAGTTTGCATCCTTGTGACCTTTATTTTACCTGTTCCAAGTGCACATGGGATGAGTAGACCATCCCTGACACATTTTAGCCTGTTGAAGATCATGTTTTTCATCATACATTCCTCATTTACCATTTTGGCTTCTATCCAGCTCTCAGTGCTATGCCTGGCATATGGTAAGCTCTCAATAAATGCTATATGAATAAACAATTTTTTAGTGTGCCCAGGGATTGATGTTTCTAAACTTACAAACCCTGTCCCCCACCTGAGAGGAGGCCACCTGAGCGGCCAGCTGGCATTTCAAGATGACACCTCTGTCTCTGTTAACCAACAAGACCCCCAGTTTGAAAAACATAGACTTCCCTAACCAGGAAGTCATTTCTGCATCAGCACAGGATAGCTGGGCTCTCCTTTTGGAGAAACTAGAAATCTGAACAAATGACTCGCGAGACCTCATCCTTTATTTTCAGGGAGAAAAATCTCTTTCACAAAAGTAAAAGCATGTGGCCAAGCTGTAACCTCACTGAGGTCATCAATGAGACAGCTCACCCCAGAACTTTGTCTGCAGTTCTGAGCTCAGGGTGTGGAGAGGCGCTCATGGAATTCAGCCCAGATATGCATTTCCTTTTATACTGATTCCCTCTAACAGCTGTAAACCAGCTTCCCAAGTTTTCATGCACCAATCTTTCAAAGCAGATTCCCTCAAAAATTTCTAGTGAAAAAAAAAAAAAATTCTAGTGGTCAAAACAAAGAGCTAGAAACCTGAGAAGAAAAGAGAAAATCCTACATGAGTTAATCAGAAACATGGTCAGAAACCAAAGCATCCAGAAACTGCAGATATGAAAAATATTTCCTATATATTTTAAAACTACTCTTTGCCTATTTATTTAGATCTTACCTTCTTCCAACAGACAAACTTAAGTCACATACACATACATATTTGCTTCATGAAAGAATAATGAGGTAGAAATATGTATTGTGTTTAAGGACAAGACTGCCTGGGTTCATATTCTGACCAGCACTTTAATCAGCTTTGTGACCTTGGGTTGATGCCTCTGGCCTCAGTTTCCTCACTTATAAAATAGGGATGGTAAGATAGCTAGCTACCTTGTAAGAATGTTGCATGGGCTAATCTCCATTTGAGGCCCAAGAGAAAATATATTTACATCTATTGACTACCTATTAAGTACCAAAATTGTAGTGGGTACTTTTTCATACTTAAATTTAATATATCTCACAATAGCTTATAAAGGAGATATTATTATTCATATTTCATAGAGAAAACACTAGAAGCTCAGAGAGGTTGAGTAATTTGACCAAAACAACATAGATATTAAGGGCAAGGCAGATATTTGAATCCAGGTCTTCCTGACCACAAAACTTCAAAGTTGTAGACAAGGGAGCTCCCTAGGTCCCCAGCCATCATGTAGCAGTTCCTTGTTCTCATAGTTATGGGTGATCAGCCTTCCCCAAATGCTCAACAACCCCCTCCTATGAACTCTCACAATGCAAGGACTTCTATACATGGAGAGAGAACATTTAAATCTAATGGCTGAGTCTGAGTTCTCTTCACTTAAGATATTAAGAAATATACCACACTGGTAAAAGCAGACTTTATACAATGCCAGAAGAGCACAAATATCACTGAAAATAGCTTCCTTTCACAATGCTTAGGTTTGCTTATATGACTCAGCCTGTGTTCCAAAAGCTTTGGTTTGTTGCACTGAAATAATTCATGGGCTAATACAGTGCAAGATCATGTAACAGTACCCAAATGTACTCAGTAAATGATACATTTTACTATTGATTCACTTTATCTTCAAAACAACATTATGAGATATTTGTAATCTCCATTTTATAGATGAAGAAACCAAAGCTTGGAAATAAAGCAACTAAATAGCTATACTGATTGCTGCATAAGAAATTTCCCCCAGAACTTAGTAGCTTAACACAGCAATAAGCATTAATTTATCTTCCACCATCTTTATAGGTCAGGAGTTGGAAAATGGCTTGGATAGGGATACTTCTGGATTAGGATTTCTCATAAGTTTTCAGTCAAGCTGTTGGCTAGGACTGACTGACAGAACTGGAGGATTTGTTTCCAAGGGGGCTCACACACTGGTGCTGGCTGTTGGTGGAAAGCCTTAGTTCCTCCCAATGTGGGGCTCGTCATGGGCTGATTGAGTGCCCTCATGACATGGCGACTGGCTTCCCTCAGAGTGAGCTATATCAATAACCTCAAACATGCAGATGACACCACATTTATGGCAGAAAGTGAAGAAGAACCAAAGAGCCTCTTGATGAAAGTGAAAGAGGAGAGTGAAAAAGTTGGTTTAAAACTCCAGAGAACTAAGATCATGGCATCTGGTCCCATCACTTCATGGCAAATAGATGGGGAAGCAATGGAAACACTGACAGACTTTATTCTGGGGGGGCTCCAAAATCACTGCAGATGGTGACTGTAGCCATGAAATTAAAAGATGCTTGATCCTTGTCAGAAAAGTCATAACCAACCTAGACAGCATATTAAAAAGCAGAGACATTACTTTGCCAAAAAATGTCCATCTAGTCAAAGGTATGGTTTTTCCAGTGGTCATGTATGGATGTGAGAGCTGGACTATAAAGAAAGCTGAGTGCCAAAGAATTGGTGCTTTTGAATGTGGTGTTGGAGTAGACTCTTGAGAGTCCCTTGGACAGCAAGGAGATCCAACCAGTCCATCCTAAAGGAAATCAGTCTGAGTATTCATTGCAAGGACTGATGCTGAAGCTGAAATTCCAAATCTTTGGCCACCTGATGCAAAGAACTGACTTATAGGAAAAGACCCTGATGCTGGGAAAGATTGAAGGCAGGAGAAGGGGCCGACAGAGGATGAGATGGTTGGATGGCATCACCGGTTCAATGGACATGAGTTTGAGTAAACTCTGGGAGTTGGTGATGGACAGGGAAGCCTGCTGTGCTGCAGTCCATGGGGTCACAAAGAGTTGGACATAACTGAGTGACTGAAGTGAACTGAACTGAGAGTGAGCTATCCAAAATGTAGAGGGCAAAATGGAAGCTATCCATTTGGTTACTCACAGCATCACTTCAACCACATTCTGTTTGTTAGTGGCAAATCTCTGAGTTCAACCCACATTCATGGAGGGAGAATGAAACTCCATTTTTTTAGAGGAAGTGTGTCAAAGAATCTATGATATATTCTAAAGTCACCGCAGAGGAAGAACTGGAATTCTCATTTAACCCTTTCTGACTTTACAGCTCCAACTCTTCTGATAGCTAAGGTAAAAAAAACACCACGAATGTTTCCACGGCTTACCTCCTCATCCATGATAGACATCATAAGCAATCCCAGTAACTCATACTGCTGAAGCTCAGCTTGGCCTAAGTATCTCTCTCACACCATGTGCCAGGAAATCACCACCGATCATTTCAGAGTAAGCACACAAGTAGATATGAACTCCACTCCTGTCCCTCCCTGTCCTACCGTACTTACCTAGGAAAACCTTACAGGTGTTGTAGGTTTGGGCTATCTTAGAGTCCCTAATCTGGAGGGTCACCTCTTGGACTCTCTCTGAAACAAGATTTTTAATAATGAACCCCTCTCACAAAAGTGCTCTAGGGAGGAAAATGCTTTAGGAAGCCTCATTTATTCTAAGCTTTAGAAAATCCTCCAAATTCCAGAACTTTACTGAAACTGTGCAGACACACCCCAGTAATGCACTTATTCTCTAATGGCAGGAGGAGAGGATTATATTCAATATCTACAGTGTTCTTTACTTAATACAGGTGCTCTCACCCACGGGTGCACATTGTAATCACCAGAGCCAGGACCTGGCCCCAATCTCAAGAGATTCTGATGTGATTGATCTGGGGTGCAACCTGAGATCTGGGGAACTTTCAGAACTCCCCATGTAATTCTAATTTCAGCCAGATCTGAGAATAACTGATTTAACACTTCATTCTCATTGCCAAATAAGTGTTCCCACTGTGTATGTATTAAGACATGCCACTTTGTAATGACTCAATGAACATATTAAAAGAATTTGGAGTGATTGGCCCCAGGCAATATTCAAAATTTACCACTATTTTTCAAAATATCAATCTCAGTTTTTGAGTTTAAATTATCTTCCTTCCGTAGTTTTTCCTATCTATCTTAAATGGACAAACCCACCTGATTCAATAAAAAAAAATCCAGTTATTTTGCACTTTTATGTGACTTTAACATTTTTCATAAGCATCTCCCCAACCCCCTTTTTCTCACCCAGTGCTTACTTCCAATCCATAATTCTTCCCAATGTATCAAAAATATGAGATCACCCTAGAACAAATGTAAAATTCTGTTGATATGGGATTTTATGATTTGTTTTTCAGTCACTCAGTCATGTCTGATTCCTTGTGACCCCTTGGACTGCAGCATGCCAGGCTTCTCTGTCCTTCACTATCTCCCCAAGTTTGCTCAAACTCATGTCCATTGAGTCGATGATGCCATCCAACCATCTCATCCCCTGTCACCCCTTTCTCCTGCCCTCAGTCTCTCCCAGCATCAGAGATTTCATGATAGTTTTAGTAAATACTTTTCCTTCCTCACACAGTCAACTCTTCCTTTCCTAGATTAACAAAGAGGGAGATTAGCCAGATAATCTAAAAATACCATTTTTCTCTCAAATATCACATCTATCCTAAAAAAGATATATTTTTAACTGAGACATTTTCATTTTTATACCTTAGCCAAGACAAGGACAAAGGAGCACCATAAGATATCTAAAGATTCTGGGAATGGGGGCATGCCAGCAATCCCCTGAACAGAGTTTCTACAGTTTATTTCACATTAAAATCCCACACCAGGCTGCATCCCAAAGAGTTAAATTAGAATCACTGAGGGTAGAAGTCAGGCATTTGCACAGTTTGTAAAAATTTCCCAGGTGATTCTAATGTGCAACAAAGTTTGGGAACTACTGTCTTAGCACTTTACTGCTTAATCTTTATGGGTCTGTGAGCAAAATAAATGTTCTACATCTTTAAGCTACTTTCAGGGAAAAAACACTCAGATGGGAGATATTTGTGTACCAAAGTTTATTTACTGAGCTAAAAACTGTGTAACATAGTGAAGAATTTGAAAAATCCAAATGTCTCTTCATTTAGCAAGATCTAAAATTCAAGCAGAACGTATTATTTCAATAAAGTATTACCTATTGGATTTGGAGGCTAAATAAAAGTGCAGTTTATCAGTGTGTTCCTTTTTCTACCTTCACGGTAACTGACTATCTAAATATGGCATAACATTCACAACTAAAGGTCAAATTAAAATTGATACCAAGAACTGGGTTTTTAATCACAGAAATAAATTGTATTTATGTTGTACAAGATAGCCATTCATTAGCTTAACACAAAATTGCATCTATACCACTTTTTCCTTTCTTAATCTTATACTACTTCCTTGTGACATCATTTATTAGCTGATTTAGATCATTAATTTTTTTTTTTTTTTTGCTTCACAATATTGTATTGGTTTTGCCATACATCAACATGAATCCACCACAGGAGTACATGTGTTCCCCATCCTGAACCCCCCTCCCACCTCCCTCCCCGTACCATCCCTCTGGGTCATGCCAGTGCACCAGCCCCAATCAGCCTGTTTCCTGCATCGAACCTGGACTGGCAATTCGTTTCTTATATGATATTATACATGTTTCAATGCCATTCTCCCAAATCATCCCACCCTCTCCCTCTCCCTCAGAGTCCAAAAGACTGTTATATACATCTGTGTCTCTTTTGCTGTCTCACATACAGGGTTATCGTTACCATCTTTCTAAATTCCATATATATGCATTAGTGTACTGTATTGGTATTTTTCTTTCTGGCTTACCTCACTCTGTATAATAGGCTCCAGTTTCATCCACCTCAGTAGAACTGATTCAAATGTATTCTTTTTAATGGCAGAGTAATACTCCACTGTGTATACGTACCACAGCTTTCTTATCCATTCGTCTGCTGATGGACATCTAGGTTGCTTCCATGTCCTGGCTATTATAAACAGTGCTGCAATGAACATTGGGGTACACGTGTCTCTTTCAATTCTGGTTTCCTCAGTGTCTATGCCCAGCAGTGGGATTGCTCGGTCATAAGGTAGTTCTATTTGCAATTTTTTAAGGAATCTCCACACTGTTCTCCATAGTGGCTGTGCTAGTTTGCATTCCCACCAACAGTGTAATGCACACCCTCCCCATCATTTATTGCTTGTAGACTTTTGGATGGCAGCCATTCTGACTGGCATGAAATGGTACCTCATTGTGGTTTTGATTTGCATTTCTCTGATAATGAGTGATGTTGAGCATGTTTTCATGTGTTTGTTAGATCATTAATTTTTTCCAGTCTTTTTTTAAATAATTGACATACATCTCTGTATATGTTGAAGGTATACAGCATGGTGGTTTGATTTACAAACATTGTGGGATGATTACCAAAATAGGCTCAGCTCATTAATTTTTATATGGTATCCTTATTTTTTAATGTCTTAATAGGGATTTTAAGATCCCTTAGGAGAAGGGATCATGTACATCAAGCAATATTTTTTGAGCATGTACTATGTGGCAAGAGCTATGTTAGCCCATCAACAGGTTTTTTGTCCCCTATAGCTATGTTTTTGTGTCCCCTATAGCTACAACTGAGGATGAGATGGTTGGATGGCATCATCGACTCAATGGACATGAGTTTGGGTAAACTCCAGGAGTTGGTGATGAACAGGGAGACCTGGCATGCTGCGGTTCATGGGGTCGCAAAGAGTTGGACACAACTGAGCGACTGAACTGAACTGACTGATAGCTATGTTATTTAATTTGCAGTTTACAGTCAATAGTAAAACCAACTTAGTGGCCTGGCCACCTTTTTATTAATGGCAGTATAAAACAGAAGCAAATAAAAAGAAATAGCCAATGGCAGCATATTAAGGATATACTCACATATCAAGGATAAGTTTACAGTAAATGAAACGTTCAGTTGTGTGTGTGTGTGTGTTGAGCCTCAATGCAGAATATTTTTCTCCATTAGAGAGATTTGAAATATATTGGCATAGAACAGTGTTTTGTGCATCATAGTATTCTGTAAATAGTTCTTGATTAAGTAAATGAAGTCAAAAGTTCTAGAAATGGGGTTTTGGTTTGTTTTTGGTTTGTTCTCAGCTATTAGAAGTTTCTCTGGCTGAAAACAGAAATCACCTTGTAACTTTGGTATTCTTTTGGCTCTGAGTACTGAAGGGGCCTCTTTTTCATATGTAAGTATAAGGGGCAGAGGCCCCTGCGGATAGAGGAGCAGGCAGGACGCCTGTGGCTTGGACGGTTTAGTCCCTCAAGCCCTTTTTAGGTATGCAGAGATGGTTTCTGGTCCATGGACTTCTTTATCTAGTGTCAAGAAGACTCCTGGGAAAATAAGAAATAAACACCTGCCTCTGTCCATTTAGAGCTTCAAAAGACATGCAATGGTCCCAGGCAAGGTCCATGGCTAGCAAAGGAAAACTCTCCATGAGGCAAGAGGCGTCTGGACTGGTTGGAACCCACAGGATAGAGGTGACCCGCAGCACAGCCAAATGGAGATTTTGACATGAAGAAAGTGTGCTTTCTGCAAAGAGAAGCTGATGGAGCCTTAGAAAAACAAGCAGAAAAATAATGAAGATGTTAATATCCCAAACTGATCTTTTAAAATGCATAGTAGTGATTTGCAGGGTATAACTCTGGCACTTTTAACTCAGTAATAGCCATGAATCGTCTTCCACACTCTGCATTCCGGATGATTGTGATTAATGAGGTCATTTATTCTTGTTGTTATCCATATGACAGAAATAACATATACAGCCCATTTATACTCTGAATTCCTTCAATGGCTTCACTTCACTGAGATGAGAGGAATGTGGCCATATTCAGAGATGGCCAAGAATTCTACATAATGGTTAGGTCAGATGAACCACAGTATTTCACTGCAATGTATATAAGTTTGAAGGCTGGAAAGACACATATAAATTGATTCACTTAGTAGACATCTGGGTGCTTAGCATATGCTAAGCACAAGAAAATAAAATATAATTTTTTATATCATGAAATTATAAAGTTCTACCCATATTGAAAGTGAAAGTTGCTCAGTCATGTCCAACTCTGTGTGACCCCATGAACTGTGGCCTGCAAAGCTCCTCTGTCCATTCAATTCTCCAGGCCAGAATACCGGAGTGGGTAGCCGTTCCCTTCTCCAGGGGATCTCCCCAACCCAGGGATCGAACCTAGGTCTCCCAAATTGTAGGCGGATTCTTTACCCTGTGAGCCACCAGAGAAGCCCAAGAAAACTGGAGTGGGTAGCCTATCCCTTCTCCAGCGGATCGTCCCAGCCCAGGAATTGAACCAGGGTCTCCTGCATTGCAGGCAGACCCTCGACCCACATTAGTGGTACAACTAAGGAGGCCACTAATTGCCATATGGCTTCAAAATGGTGAAATTCAGAGCAGACATTAAGATAACATGAGCAAATTTTAAAATATTACTTGAAAACACAAAATATCTCAAAATGAGAAAAATCTCTAAAGACAGGCTTAAGAATAAGCCACCAACATACTTGACTCACATCAAGACAACAGACCTCAGACATAGGTTATCTGAGCAACCACTTATATGAGTGTTTTGATGGATAAAATTTATAGAAATGGGTAATCAATGTATCTCTTATGTTTCATTCACAAAATATTTAGGGAGGGAAAGTAATATCTGACATCCTTGCTTCTGAATTTGGTCATTACAACATCTCCACATAATTTACTTTCCAAATCAGTGTTTACATATGTTTTAATAAGACAACCTGTGTTCTTCATAGTTTAAATTGCAGTGTGGATGTTCAGTGTCCTTCCTTTAAGCAAGAGGCAATAATCTAACAAAAGGCTTTTCTCACTGCAAAAGGAAGAAAAGTGTCTTTGTGGAATGTTTTTCTCATTCATTATCCTCCCCCTACTGCAAACTACCATTTGCCAGGCCTGGAGACATTCCGTGATAAGCAGGAGTGCTGTCGTCAGAAATAGGCTCCAAAGGACTGAAAAATAGCTTTCTTGTGGAGGAATAACTTCTTGCTTTTACAGATCTGAAGAAGGGTTAGGAGAAAGATTTGATGAACACTTTTTAGGCTAAATTCCACTTGGAAAAACCAACTTTGGCTTAGATCTTTGTTCCTCAAAAGATGGAAGGTTTTATTCTTATACAATATAAATTATGGTCTTTCATCTTCTCCAGGGATACCAAGTACACATTGAACTATTTTATTTTTATTTGTTCATATATCTTAAGGTTTCAGTTTCTTTGAGAGTTTTTAATTCTCATGGTTTCTGTTCTGGTTATAATAATTAGAGATAGTTTCAATATTTTGTGGTTTCAGTTTGACTTGAGATCCATATAAACTATACTCAAAGTTCTTCACATCATTTCAGTGCACATGAGAAAAGGCCTAGGGCTGGAAACCAGGTGACCTGCATTCTAGTTCAGCTCTGTCTCTAGCTGTCTGTGTGATCCTGAGCAAGTCACTTAGCCTCTCTGGGCCTGAGTTGTCTCATCTACAACACAAAAAACTTAGAGGAGATGTTTTCTCCTCCTTTGATGTTTAGTTAAACCTCCTTTAGAACTAATTTTAGGGCTAAAATTGTATGATTTTGGTTTTTAAGTGTCTCCCCTGCAAGACCTTTGTGCTAAATGTTGTACATTAGCTATTCACAAAGTATTCCTAGCCCCCTTCTTGTATGCTTTCCTCAGTCATGGGCTAGAAATCTGATATTCTTGATATTCAGACTCCTTCATACTTAAATGGGATAGTCATGTAAGCAGGTTCTGGTCTATGATGTCAAAGTCTCTAGAGAGAAGTTCCAGAAAAGCTTTTTTAAAAGAATACATTTAGCTTTAATGTCCCCTCCCCTTTTCACTCCCACTTCTATCTTCCTGTTTGTGATGTGGACAAGAACCTGTAGCTGCAGCCTGTGACTGTGAGGCACAAATACAAGGACAAAGGCTATACACGAGTGCTAGTGGAGGAAAAAGATGAGAAGAGCCCGGTTTACAAATGCAACCCTGAATTATCACATCAGACCTAACTGACCTGCGTTACACTTCTTGTTGCTGCAAACAAATAAATCCTCTCCTATTTAGAGTACTGTTAACTGGGCTTTCTATAAGCTGTAAATGAATGCAGTCATAATCATCCTTAAAACTAATCAGTTCCAAAGAGTAGGGATTTTAGAACAACCTCAGTAACTCTAGAGTTCATCCTCCTTCTTAGAATCAGTTTCCACTTTGTGATGACTTTTCATTGCCTTTGTTTAGCATTTCTGTAACTCTTCCTCACCATCTGGACCCTCTACTCATCCCCTTCTCCCTCTGTGATATGCTCCCTGCTTCTTCCCAATAGAGCAGATCACAGCCTCCTCTGTGCCACCACCATCCCTGGCACTCTCCTCTATTTTTGCCCCTATCTCATTTTTCTAGAACTTATTTAGTCTAGCTTTCTTTCTTATTAAAACCAGAAGGCTCCAGAGGGTAGTCAGCTTGTCTTCAGTTCAGTTCAGTTCACTCGCTCAGTCGTGTCTGACTCTTTGTGACCCCATGAACCGCAGCACACCAGGCCTCCCTATCCATCACCAACTCCCGGAGTTTACCCAAACTGATGTCCATTGAGTTGGTGATGCCATCCAACCATGTAATCCTGTCGTCCCCTTCTCTTCCCACCCTCAATCTTTCCCAGCATCAGGGTCTTTTCAAATGAGTCAGCTCTTCACATCAGCTGGCCAAAGTACTGGAGTTTCAGCTTCAGCATCAGTCCTTCCAATGAACACCCAGGACTGATCTCCTTTAGGATGGACTGGTTGGATCTCCTTGCAGTCAAATGGACTCTCAAGAGTCTTCTCCAACACCACAGTTCAAAAGCATCGATTCTTCAGCACTCAGCTTTCTTTATATTCCAACTCTCACATCCATACATGACTACTGAAAAAACCATAGCCTTGACTAGACGGACCTTTGTTGACAAAGTAATGTCTCTGCTTTTGAATATGCTATCTAAGTTGGTCATAACTTTCCTTCCAAGGAGCTCAGTTCAGTTCAGTTCAGTCACTCAGTCATGTCCGACTCTTTGCGACCCCATGAATCACAGCTCGTCAGGCCTCCCTGTCCATCACCAACTCCTGAAGTTCACTCAGACTCACGTCCATCAAGTCAGTGATGCCATCCAGCCATCTCATCCTCTGTCATCCCCTTCTCCTCCTGCCCTAATCCCTCCAAGCATCAGAGTCTTTTCCAATGAGTCAACTCTGCATGAGGCGCCCAAAGTATTGGAGTTTCAGCTTTAGCATCATTCCTTCCAAAGAAATCCCAGGGCGGATCTCCTTCAGAATGGACTGGTTGGATCTCCTTGCAGTCCAAGGGACTCTCAAGAGTCTTCTCCAACACCACAGTTCAAAAGCATCAATTCTTCAGCGCTCGGCTTTCTTCACAGTCCAACTCTCACATCCATACATGACCTCTGGAAAAACCATAGCCTTGACTAGACAGACCTTTGTTGGCAAAGTAATGTCTCTGCTTTTGAATGTGCTATCTAGGTTGGTCATAACTTTCCTTCCAAGGAGTAAGCATCTTTTAATTTCATGGCTGCAGTCACCATCTGCAGTGATTTTGGAGCCCAAAAAATAGAGTCAGCCACTGTTTCCACTGTTTCCCCATCTACTTGCCATGAAGTGATGGGACCAGATGCCATGACCTTCGTTTTCTGAATGTTGAGCTTTAAGCCAACATTTTCACTCTCCTCTTTCACTTTCATCAAGAGGCTCTTTAGTTCTTCTTCACTTTCTGCCATAAGGGTGGTGTCACCTGCATATCTGAGGTTATTGATATTTCTCCTGGCAATCTTGATTCCAGCCTGTGCTGCCTCCAGCCCAGCGTTTCTCATGATGTACTCTGCATAGAAATTAAATAAGCAGGATGACAATATACAGCCTTGACGTACTCCTTTTCCTATTTGGAACCAGTCTGTTGTTCCATGTCCAGTTCTCACTGTTGCTTCCTGACCTGCATATCTTACACAGCCCTGTTTATCCCAAGTATGGCTTTGAACCTGGTACATAATAGATGTTCAATAATGATAATTTGGTTATTTCATTTTGACTGAGTACATTAATTTATTAATCTTATAATCATTTGACAAACTCACTGCTTATGCAGAAGTAGCTGAGGACCACTGGATTTCATGATGATTGTTCTATATGGAGACTGTATAATTCTTGATAATTCTATCTGGACTACATAATTGACACTGTCACTTACCTCTAAACACATTATACACTGAACTTTCAAAAGGAGTTTCTTTGAAACAGCAAATCTGTGTCTAACTCAACCAGCTCTCCCACCTTTTCTGATGCAGCAATAGAATTGACCATGAATTTATTAATTTAAGGGAAACAAAATACATTATTAAAGTCCTAAAACTCATGGAAATGAAAAACAAGGAGCTTTTCACAAACAGTGCTTACTACTACTACTAAGTCACTTCAGTCGTGTCCGACTCTGTGCAACCCCATAGACGGCAGCCCACCAGGCTCCCTCGTCCCTGGGATTCTCCAGGCAAGAACACTGGAGCAGGTTGCCATTTCCTTCTCCAATGCATGAAAGTGAAAAGTGAAAGTGAAGTCACTCAGTGCTTAGTAAACATTTATTATGCCTGGGAAACTTGCATTGTGCCTTTCCTGGGACAATGCTTTTACAAATGGAAGACATGAAAAGATATCAATTCATTCGATCTATTGATTTCCTTGGCATAATACAGAAAGAAGACATTCAGAACTGCAGATTGAGTGTGTGTGTTTAAGTCAAGAACTGTCCTATAAAGGTCAAAAAGGGAACTGGGATATAACAGGATTGTGTGAGATTACATTAAAGCCTACAGTTACTCAGTTTATTACAGTTTGCTACGAACCACTAAAATGTCTATCTATCTAGGCAAATTGAAGCTGATTCAGTTATGCTTAAGAATGCTCAGATAATTAATATTTTAGTGGCCCTCATTCACTGAAGCTATGGATAAAACATGTCTTCTCAAGGGAAGTGAGTTTGCTAGTGAAAAGCAACACAGTTGAGAAGAGTGTTCTGAGACTTTAGTAATTCACATACCAAATTCACAATTTAGGCTCCAGTTTTTACCTGTATTATCATAAAATTAATGAACCAGTTGTTTTTCTTTAGGAAATTTAATCATTTTCCTTTTCTACATAAGTAAATTTATTTTAAAAAGAATTGCAAATCTCTATTATACCACAAATTAAAACAAATAAATAAATGACAGATGATGGAAAGCTTGCCCGGCTTTGGACTCTATATTTGTATATAGTAGAGATACTATTCTCTGCTAGGCTCTAAGTCAGAGGCCTGTTCTTTCTTTTTTAAAGCAAAATAAGAAAATGTTATGGGCTTCCCCAGTGGCTTAGTAGTAAAGAAGCCACCTGACCATGCAGGTGATGCAGGAGACGCGGGCTCGATCCCTGGGTCAGGAAGATCCCCTGGAGACGGGGATCTGCAGTATTCTTGCCTAGAGAATCCCATGGACAGAGGAACCTGGCAGGCTACAGTCCATGGGGTTGCAAAGAGCTAGACATGACTGAGCACACACACATTTGCAGGAAAATATTACAGAGGTAAGAGGTGTTAGAAACACACTGGTATTAACCTGAGAAATTTTCATTGACATAACAGTAAAGATAATTAAAAAGGGAAAAATTTTCTTAGAATGTTATTTTGCATCAGGTCCATGTGCCATGTAAAGTCCTTTAAAATACCATCAGATAAGCACATCCTGTTAGTACTAGTCAACTCATTTTGACCCTGTGGATTGTAGCCCAAAAGGCTCCTCTGTAAAACAGGCATAACAAAGTACCACAATGGCATACAGTTAGAGAACAGAATGTCATAATTTTTTTAAAAAGCATGCTGAAGTGTGAAGATATCTGTAGTTTTTTATGTTTTTAAACAATTCAACTTGGCTAGGCTGAACCATATCTCCCAGAAGTCCCAGAAATATTTCTGGTTAAGGCACATCTCAAAAGATACTTTATGTGAGATTCAGAGGGTTAAAATGAAGCAGCAGCCATTTTCATTTTTATGCTCATAACTAATGGAATTGCTTCCACCCGGATGGTGATTCAAAAGCAGGATCTCATTCCTGGAGACATTGCAGAGAGTACCACCATGGAGCACTTGAAGGATGTAAAGATGGTGATTCCTACCCACCCATCCCCAGTCATCCCCATTCAGCTCGCTGATTTGGCCTGTGCAGTGGACAGAATGACAGTGGATTAGCATAAGCTTAATCAGGTGCTGACTGCAATTGCAGCTGCTATTCCAAATATAGTGTTATTACTGGAGTAAAGCAACCAATCCCTTCACACCTGATCAGCTGTATCTGTCTGGCAAATGCGTTCATTTTTCTCTTTACCTGTTAGTCAAGACCACTAAAAGTAGTTTGTTTTCAGCTGAGAAGGCCAGTAATTTTCTTTCGCTCTCCTATTTCAGAGGTATCAACTCTCCAGCCCTAGTCTATAGGGCTCTTGGTCACCATTTCCACTCTGCATGATATCATTCTGGTCCATTGCATTGACAATATTTATGCTAACTGGATCTGTTGAGAGGAAGTAGTGACTACTCTAGACCTGTTGATAAGATACTTGCATGCCAGAAATAGGAAAGAAGTCCCCCTGAAAATCAGAGCCCTTCGACCTCAGTGAAAAATCGGGGGGTCCAGTCTGAGGCATGTCAGTATATCCTTTCCAAGGTATATCCCTTCCAAGATGAAGGGTATACTGCTGCATCTGGTCCTTCTTACCACAGAGAAAAAACACAATCCCTGGTAAGTCTCTTTGTGTTTAATGTATACCTCATTGGGCCATGGTCATGTTATTCCAGCCCATTTACCCAGTGATCTGAAAGGTTCCCCATTTTCGTGTGTTCCCGAACAAGAGGAGGCTCTTCCATAGGTCCAGGCTGCCATGCAGGCACCCACAGGCATGGATGGTGCCTGAATGTGTTGTGGCACCTGTCATCAAATGGAGGCAGTCTATTTGAGACAGCTCTCCAGCAGGTCCTAGAGGCCCTAGTGTGTTCCATGAGAAACAATGTCCCCTACCCCCACCACGTTGCTTTCTCTCTCTCCCAACCCACCCATATGGCCTCATTTATAGCACATGCTTCCCTACACCAATCAGTGGGTCCTTGTCAGTTCGGCATGGCTTTCTACACATGAGTCCTGATGGCTGATTCTGGAGGTCAGAGCACCCTGAGAGGACTCCAGCTTCCCTCACTTTTTTTTTTTTATCAGAGCTGGGTTTGTCAGTGGATTTACATTTTTCCTGAATCAAAGGGATAAGCTTTTCATTAACAAAAGTGTATCTCTTGCCAGACAGCCAACTTTTAGCTGAATAAAAATTTCCAAATGATTTCTATGTAAAAGTATATGAAAGGTCTATGAAAAATCTGACCGTGGCTGCACATGTCACTGACCCCCAGAGAGCTGAAGGAAGTCAGAGCCTGACCTCAGGCCACCAGATATCATAGTCACCTCCCTGCTCACCTTCCTGAGGGTAACTTTCAAGGACAGTATCTCAGAGGGCTATGGCCCAACATGGCCCTGAAGCCCAGCCCCAAGAGTTCCCTTGTAGCCATGGCTCCACCAGGCAACACCCCACAGCACATGACAGGGCCTCCCCAAGTGCTCTGCCAGGAACTGAAACCAGCAAAGAACAATGGGACACAAGTTCAATAAAGGGAGAAGGGAGGACAAATTCAATAAAGAATTCACAGGTAATGTCTTGCTAGGAAATTTTGTAAGTCTCTGTCCTTAGTCTTTCCAGTCTTATAAATCCAACTGCTGACTCAGCTCTCCACTTGGCTGTCTAATAAGCACCCCACACGTAACAGAAATCTTGATTCATCTCTCCTTTCCCCAGACCTACCTCACCCCTGTCTTCCTATTCTTAGGAAACAACACCACTGTCCACTCAGTTGTTCAGCATGAAAACCTTGGAGTCAAAGCCACTAACATGGGACACTTGCAACTTTGCAGGGGGTAGACCTAGAACAAGGGAGGATGTGAGAGCATGGACTAGTGTGGACTCTAGAGTCAAATCACCTGCATTCACAACCAGCTAGCTCACTCACGAGATTCGTGCATGTGGGCAAAGTACTAACTTGCCACATCTAACCTTCAGGTTTTTCCTTGAAACATCAAGATCACCATAGTATCAACCACCAATGTTGTTGTGAGACTTGCACAACCTCAGTGTGGCAGTTGTCCAAGGTCAGCTCACCTATGGCACTTTTAAAGTGAGCCACTTTCTGCTAGTTCACTGTCTCCTCCCTAGAGTCACGGAGGCAAGACAGAATTAGAGCTACTTGATTAGCCACCTACAATGAGTTGAGTAGCATCAGCAGGAGAAATGGCACACGGGGTACATTAGAAGGTCCCTCCATAATTATATTTGGATTCATAAACTTGTACGGATGTGAGAGTTGGACTATAAAGAAAGCTGGGCACCCAAAAATTGATGCTTTTGAACTGGGGTGTTGGAGACGACTCTTGAGAGTCCCTTGGACTGCAAGGAGATCCAACCAGCCCATCCTAAAGGAAATCATTCCTGAATATTCATTGGAAGGACTGATGCTGAAGCTGAAACTCCAATACTTTGGCCACCTGATGCAAAGAACTGACTCATTGGAAAAGACCCAGATGCTGGGAAAGATTGAAGGTGGGAGGAAAAAGGGATGACAAAGGATGAGACAGTTGGATGGCATCACCGACTCAATAGACGTGAGTTTGAATAAGCTCCGGGAGTTGGTGATGGACAGGGAAGCCTGGAGTGCTGCAGTCATGGGGTCGCAAAGAGTCAGACATGACTGAGCGACTGAACTGAACTGAACTGAACCAAACCCAAAACCTTTCCTCTGTTTGTTCTGTCTTCTGTCATGTTTCCAACTACAGCTCCTCTCAGAGTGGTGAGCACCTGAGCTCTCCACAGTGCTGCCCTCTTCCAGCTCATAATAGATTTCTACACCCTCCTCTTTGTTCACCGTGTCACTCAGATATGGATTCTCATTTAGGGTTCTTGACTACCTCTATACCTCTCCTGGGGCCTTTGTAGCTTCCTAAGTGGATGTGATTTGATTGATTGCTTATTAAAATCAGGATATACAGATGATAAATCCAAAATTATAATGACTTCTGGCTTACTCCCAACAATGAAAGAAAAGTGTGTGTGTATATATATATATATATATATTCATTTTTTAAATATTCTTTTCCATTACGGTTTATCACAGGATATTGAATACAGTTCTCTGTGCTATACAGTAGGACCTTGTTGTTTGTTCACTGTATGTATAAAAGCCTATATCTACTAACCCCAGCCCCCGCTTCATCCGCCCCCCCCAACTCCCCCTCCCTTGGCAACCTGTTCTCTATGTGCTTTATACACAGATTCACCTATGTCATATTTTAGATTCCACATATAAGTGATGCCATATGGCATTTATTTTTCTCCTTCTGACTTACTTCACTTAGCAGGATAACCTCTAGTTGCATCCATGTCACTGCAAATGGCATTATTTCATTCTTTTTTACAGCTGAGTAGTATTCTGCTGTATATATGTACCACATCTTTCTTATCCATTCTTCTGATGATGGACATTTAGTTTGTTCCCGTATCTTGGCAATTGAGAATAATGCTGCTATGAACATAGGGATGCATGAATCTTCTTGACATATAGTTTTGTTTGGAAATGTGCCCAGGAGTGGAATTGCTGGGTCATATGGTAATTCTATTTTTAGTTTTCTGAGGAACCTCCATACTGTTTTTCATAGTGGCTGTACCAATTTACATTTCCACCAACAGGGTAGGAGGGTTCCCTTTTCTCCACACTCTCTCTAGCATTTGTTATTTGTAGGTTTTTTAATGATGGCTATTCTGATTGGTATAAGGTGGTACCACATTGTGGTTTTGATTTGCATTTCTCTAATAAGTGAAAGTGAAATAATTAGTGATGTTGAGCATCTTTTCAGCAATACATGAACTGTGAACATCCTGATGCTCAAGTTGGTTTTAGAAAAGGCAGAGGAACCAGACATCAAATTGCCAACATCCGCTGGATCATCGAAAAAGCAAGAGAGTTCCAGAAAAACATCTATTTCTGCTTTATTGACTATGCCAAAGCCTTTGACTGTGTGGATCACAATAAACTGTGGAAAATTCTGAATGAGATGGGAATACCAGATCACCTGACCTGCCTCTTAAGAAATCTGTATGCAGGTCAGGAAGCAACAGTTAGAATTGGACATGGAACAACAGACTGGTTCCAAATAGGAAAAGGAGTACGTCAAGGCTGTATATTGTCACCCTGCTTATTTAACTTCTATGCAGAGTACATCATGAGAAATGCTGGACTGGAAGAAAACACAAGCTGGAATCAAGATTGCTGGGAGAAATATCAATAACCTCAGATATGCAGATGACACTACCCTTATGGCAGAAAGTGAAGAGGAGCTAAAAAGGCCCTTGATGAAAGTGAAAGAGGAGAGTGAAAAAGTTGGCTTAAAGCTCAAAATTCAGAAAACAAAGATCATGGCATCTGGCCCCATCACTTCATGGCAAGTAGATGGGGAAACAGTGGAAACAGTGTCAGACTTTTTTTTTTTGGGCTCCAAAATCACTGCAGATGGTGATTGCAGCCATGAAATTAAAAGACACTTACTCCTTGGAAGGAAAGTTATGACCAACCTAGATAGCATATTCAAAAGCAGAGACATTACTTTGACGACTAAGGTCCATCTAGTCAAGGCTATGGTTTTTCCTGTGGTCATGTATGGATGTGAGAGTTGGACTGTGAAGAAGGCTGAGCACGGAAGAATTGATGCTTTTGAACTGTGGTGTTGGAGAAGACTCTTGAGAGTCCCTTGGACTGCAAGGAGATCCAACCAGTCCATTCTGAAGGAAATCAGTCCCGGGATTTCTTTGGAAGGAATGATGCTAAAGCTGAAACTCCAGTACTTTGGCCACCTCATGCGAAGAGTTGACTCATTGGAAAAGACTCTGATGCTGGGAGGGATTGGGGGCAGGAGGAGAAGGGGACGACCGAGGATGAGATGGCTGGATGGCATCACGGACTCGATGGACAAGAGTCTGAGTGAACTCCGGGAGTTGGTGATGGACACGGAGGCCTGGCGTGCTGCGATTCATGGGGTCGCAAAGAGTCGGACACGACTGAGTGACTGAACTGAACTGAACTGAACTGAGCATCTTTTCACGTGCCTGTTGGCCATCTGAATTTCTCTTTGGAGAAGCATTTATTTAGGTCTTCAGCACATTTTCTGATTAGGTTTTTTGGGTTTTTTTCGCATTGAGTTGTAAAGCTGTTTGTATATTTTGGAAGTTAAACCCTATTTTGCAAATATTTGAAAATATTTTCTCCAATTCTGTAGGTTGTATTTTCATTTTGTCTAGAAATATGTTTTCTAATTTGATAAAGTGTCAGAAATAGATGTACTATCATTTAAGGATCAGGTTCTTCCATGCCATGTCTCTCACTGATGAAATAATCATTTAAATATACGTGAATGATGGAAAAATATTTAATGATAGGTCAAATATAATATATATATTGTTTTGAAATGCATTAATAGGTTAATTATATTTTAAAGCTATCATTAAAATATTTATATTTATTATTTTATATTTGTGTATGTGTATATATCCAAACACAGTCATGAAAGATTATTAGTAAATCTTTCACTGAAAATTGCTACATAAACTGAGTAAAACTAGAAATGGTTTTTCCTGTAAAAAAAATGACTGATTGTTCAATAGAATCTGTGCTCCTTACAGTATTACTTTTATCTACATACTCTCTTTACTCTGAAGGCCCCAAGGAATTAATTAAGATCACTAGCTAAGAGGGAATTAATACTATAGTAAATACTTCTTACTTTTTCAACATAAGTACAGTTGGAGAAATGGAGGAGTCTGTGATTGGACTAAAACAATGGGGCATGGCCTGGATCCCTAGAGCAGACCCACCTGGACTTCAGGACATGTTTTCCTGGCCTGCATTTAGTCATCTGCCAGCTTCTTATAAAGCCTAATTTTTTCTTTCATAATTGCCTATATCCCACTTGACTGGGACAGCCCATACAGACAAACATTGTGTCATGCACAATCACTATCATGTCAGATCATTCAACAATGCACCCCATAATCAAAGGAGCAAGAAGTACTAACTTGCCCAAGTGCAAATGATATTCTCTGGACAACCTCCTGACAAGCAGAATCTCAGTAATGGTGAGAATCTCAACATCACAGACTAAGATCCTGTGACCTAACTTTATCTGCCCTTGACCAAAATTGAGAATTAGAGAAAAAAATAATCTCTGAAGGCCATCAGCTGCCACTAATGGCACAACCCTGATGTTCTACTAAAGATACAATTTCACAGAACACCAACATTAGATGTGGTCACTCTGGGACCATGATAGAGTGAGCCAAAAGTGAGACTCCTCTGAAATTATGTCTGAGTACAAAAGCATGGATACTGAAACATGCAAATAATCAAATGTCTCCCTCTTTCAGCCGACATGAATGACCACTGCCTTTTTGCTAATTATACCTTTAGTTCCACTCCATTTCTTTCTCATCTCCCAGGTAAAAATTATTGCTGTCTAAGCATAGATTTAATATTACCTCCTGACAGTATTCAATCCAGAGAAGTCCCCTGCTTCTTTAAACACTCCACAAGATCACCTGACAAGTTTAAATCCTGAGTTACTTCCTGGTGTGGGCTCCTTTGTTGTAGCAAGTAACACAGGTAAATTCACTCCACTACACATGCGCTCTTTGGGAGCTGTGGGCAACATTAATTAATACAAGAACTACCTTGAGTCCTTTGATCCAAAAATGATCAAATGTCCAGGGAAAACAGAAGAAATTACAAGCGGAAATAACAATTATTGCTCACTAGACATGTGCTGGAAGGCATTTACACATGGTGGCCTTTAAATCTCATATTGTGACTCTGATTTTCCTCATTCCCTCACAGCCCCCATTGCAATCCATCTGAGCTCTGCCTCTGAGCTCTGCCTCTGAGCTCTGCCTCACAGAACACCTCAAATCTGACCACTTCTCATCCTCTGCACCGCACACACGCAGCCCAGCCACCCTCAGCCACCACTGCGCTATCGCCATAGCCTGTGGAGGGACCTCTGGACCTCGGTTCTGGCCCTGAGTCCCCTCCCACTGTCCATTTGCCTCACCACAGCCAGAGCGAGTTTTACCAGCAGAATATATATATATATATATATATACATATATATATATACATATATATATATACATATATATATATATACACACACACACACGTGTGTGTGTAATATTGAGTTTATGAAAAATGTTTAATCTCAACAAGCAACTAAACATTTTGAAGTTAAAATAGCACATTGTACAGTGCAGTACTTGGCACAAAGTGACTACTCAAGGAATATTTATTGTATACATGAAAAACAGTTTTTCATCTAACAATTGGCAAAGATTTAAAAATAAATTCATAGTTATTGGCAAGAGCTCACAGGAAGGGCACTCTGTATACTTCTGGAAATATTGTGCAGTTTATCAGGAAATTTGTCTCTGAAATGTCCATATCCTTTGAGCAAACACTTTCATATTTAAGTTTCTTATTTAAGGATTTAGTTAAGGATGTGCACAAAAAAGCTGTATTTACACTAGTCCAGGCACTTTAAGTAGCAGTTTAATCTTTCATGTTCAAGAAGGATGTTTTTTAAGTTATAAAAATTCATCATAGAACAGAAAGGGATTTTTGTTGTTGAGGGTTCTATTTGTTCCCTATTGTTGCTGTAACAGTTTGCCACAAACAACACAAATTTATTATCTTAACAGTTCTGGAGGTCAATTCAGAAATGGGTCTTACTGGGCTAAAATCAAGGTGTCACCTGGACTATGTTCCTTCAGGAAACTCTAGGAGAGAATCCAGTTCCTTGCCTTTTCTAGCTTCTTTGTTTCTTGGCTCACAGTTTTTTCCTCTATCTTCAAAGCCAATAGCATATCATCTTCAAATCTCTAATTCTGACCTCTTCATCTGCCTCCCTCTTTTACTGTGTGTGTGTGTGTGTGTGTGTGTGTGTGTGTGTGCGCACGCGCACGCCTGCGCGCTCAGTCACTCAGTCATATCTGATTTTTTGTGATCCCATAGACAGTAAACTGCCAGGCTCCTCTGTCCATGGAATTTTCCAGGCAAGGATACTGGAGTGGGTTGCCATTTCCTTCTCCAGGGGGTCTTCCCAACCCAGAGATCACATCCAGGTGTCTTGCATCTCCTGCATTGGCAAGCAGATTCTTTGGCACTAGCATCACCTGGGAAGCCCCTTCCTCTTTAAAGGACACTTGTAGTTGCATAGGCCTCCCTCTATAAGCCAAAAGAATATCCTGATTTTAAGATCATTTGATTTAGCAGCTTAATTCCTTCTTTAACCTTAATTAACTCTTGCCAGGTAATATAACATAGTCAGAGGTTTTAGGGATTTTAAAGTAAACATTTTTGTATTGCCATTACTGTGTCTATCACATGGAATATGAAATTTTGATCTCCTTCCTAAGCAAATCATGACCCTTCCAATCTACAGCTGAGCCCTCAAACTTCAGAGGAAGGCTTAAGACCGTGGTCTCAGACTGCAGATAAGGAACAAGACTGCGCGGCACATCCAGAGTGCCTTCATCATGACCCTAATCACAGTGGATGGGATCAGCTTTGCTCTTACTGTGAAATCCAAATATTCAGGCAGTTATGGTGGCCTGACCTGAGCCCGGTAGACATCTGATGCTCAGAGCCTAGGTTGATACACTTGAAGCAATCGGTGTGGGGCAGGGGGGACAAATCAGACGAGTTCCTAGGCCATCTGAGAGTCAAAGTTGGAGAAACAAAATTCAAACGTAAAGTTCTTCCAGCAAAAGTAGGGCTGATGCTCTGAGATCAACCAATGGCAGAACCCAAGTATAACAGGGATGGAACTAGAATTTAGCATCAAAAAAGTGAGCCCATTGAGCTAAAGTACCCAGACTGGCTTAAAGGTACAGATTTGGTTGACATGATTTTTCTCAGAGAAGAAAGGTAAGCTGCATCATTGTATTGAATTATTTTCTTTTTTTTTCTCACAGACTGAAGACTTTCAGTGGTTAGAAGATGAAACTTTGGCCTCATGCCAAATAGTAATAGTAATCCTAATGTAGAGGCAGCTTTTAAAGCTATGGCTGGGGTCACCTCCCTCACCTCACCCCCAGCTTCTTTGCGGATTACTTATTTGTAGTGTGTACAAAACAAAGGTAAATGAGATGGAAACCTGCATCTTTATGCACACCACTCACACATTTCCAAGAATTTGTATTGCACTGATCCCCCTTCCATCCAGGTAGCACCATCTCTTTTTCCTGCAATAATGGAATTATAGTGATGAAGGAAACAGAATACTATCAGAGTGATGCATGAAATCTCCAGTTTGTTTCACCGTAGCTCAGAGAAAAGAGCTTTAGTGTTCAGCCTTCTGACCAGTATGCTTCCTAGATTCAAATGAGTGAAGAAAACAAAGAACTACAGCTATCTTTAGGCTAAAATGTGGAAGGTGGGAAGGACTGTATAGACTAAAGGAAGAAAAGCACGTTGGTACATTCTGTTTTTCCTAAAAAAGGATCAAGCAAACAAAGCCCACGTTTTTATTGCAAACAATAACTTGGCACCTGACTCCTAAAATTCTTAGGACTTAAGAGGCAAGAACCACAAGTTGCTAATAAGCTAAAAGAAAGCAGGGCAGGGTGCAACCACCTCAAGACTCAATCGCAGACATTAGCCTCCTTTTCCCTACCTGCGAACGTGTGTTCGGTTGGTATGAAAAAATAAATTCTCTTAGTCTGGCCACAATCTAAGCTAAGAGAAGAAACATTTCTTTTGGCCTCAGCCCTCTGCTTCATCCCAGTGCTTGCATTTCTCACTCAAAGCCAAACTCAAGGGCAAGACTTCTTCTTGTACCACGTCAAGGAAGCAGTGTTGAAAGCAAAGTATTTGATTTTAAGAAAGGAAGGCCTGTTCTCAAGACCTAAACATTCAGCTGTAAAATGTGTAAACTATGTCATGGAATTCTGGCTGTGGTATGTGTCAAGCTAAGAAAACAACATGCCATCTCACCACTCTACATAACACGGAAGTACGGAGAGCCTGAGAGAGATAAACACATACACATGTAGTTAGTTATGATATTAAAATATGGGGGCTGCTGGGGAAACTTTGCTGCTGAAGAATTAAAGCTGCCATTGTATAAAAACTATGTAAATGTTTGCTTGATATCATCATCTGTTGAGCAGTGGTTATAAAAATATATTACTGGGAATTATCAAGTTAAAGGAATATCTTGTTTTTCCATGAGACAGGCTTCAGAAGCAGATGTTTGTAAATGAAGTCATATTAGGCATACTCCCATTTAAAAAGCTTTTGTAGCACTCGCCACCTTCTACCATAATCTATAACTTACTTATTTGTTACGCTTATTGTTTATTGACACTCCATCTCACTGCAACATGTGATCTTTGCGTATGGTGGCTGCTGCTGCCACTGGCCCAGGAGGCAGCTGAAACTTCAACCACGAGGTTTCCTACTCCATATCTGCAGCTCTCTCCTCTCTACCATGCCACGCTCAGGCCTAGTGTGCTAACTCTAACACTAGGTACCCTAGCGGTGTTTCAGCGCTATTTGGCTCCCAAACAGGGGGAAAGTTCTCCCTTTTACCAACTTCACTCCATAACTTCAGCTCCTACTTGGTGCCCACATAGACATGCCCTGATTTACTCTTTCAACCTTAAAATTCCTCAACAGCTAATACTTCCTGGGCACTTACTATGTGCCAGCCACTGTCCTGGGTACTTGGGATACAACGATAGACAAAAACTTCTGAATTAATTCAGCTTACATTTCTTCAGTGTCCATTGAAATTTATCCTGTATCCAATGCCTCTCTATAAATTTACCATTTACCTACATTTAGAATAAACCCCACATTGAAATGTCAACCTGACACCAACTTTTGATGGTTGCCTTTTAAGATATGCAGGCAATAGAGCCTGTAATACTCCAGCTCGCTAGGGTTTATACTAATATCTTACTTTACATTTACTACAAATGCAGGTGCTCCCCTCCCCTAGGTCCCTGAGAAAAGGATCATTGAGTGCAAATGTCACAGGTTCTACCAATTCCGTTGTCATTTCAATGAGACTCCTTTTACACTCCTGGGGTAACCAAAATGCCAAATTGAATTATTATAGAATTCTGAAATAAATCTCTTAATCCTTTCAGAAATTTCTGTCAATCTGCTTCCATCTGACCATACTGGTCCATGATCCACCCCTGTGGAAACTCTTGCCCAGGCAAAGCATTGGAGGTTTTTAGTTGGAGTGTAATTAATGTGCCAAGTCATAATAACTATCATGAAAATATTTCAAAAGGTCAATATAATGATAAGCTTTCCCTTGTCTCTTTCTTGAAATTCTTCTCCAGCTTAAACCAATTGCCTAAGTCACTTAGAGGCCTTTAAACAAAATGAAATCCTAATGATGTCTCTGCCATGAATAATTAATTGTTCATGTACCATCTTCTCAACAAAATCCATCCTCATTAGATTAGAGGTTTCCTCAAGATATGTGAGTTCATTATGGACATTTTTACCTCCTCCTTGTGTCTTTCTTTCTTTGTCCGTCTCATCTGTGTCTGTGATCTGAGATTCCATCAGCCTGGCAAGCCTCCAAAGAGAAACAGCTGTAAGGCACTTAAGGGCCTTTGAGAAGTGGTAGAATCTCTTACTACTTTAAGACATGGTGGCTCAGCTGAGAGAGTAACAGCAGAGAAGGACTGAACTTACCCTGGAGGTCAGGGCAGCTTGTTCTCTTCAGAGGGAAGAGGAAAGGAGACTAGGGAAGGTATGTTTGTCCACCTTCTTAGGAACTGACGTTTTATCCAGGAGTCTTCTGTCTTTCGGACAAAGCTTTGATGACTGGAAAACCTTAAAAAGAAATTAACACTGTAACAGTAGAACATCTTGTAATTTCTTTTCAAATGATGAAATGCAAGGTCATAGACATAATGGGAGAAATTTTAGGGGTCATCTCACATTCATCTGACAACTAACTGAATTCTGCTATCTGTCACAGTTCCAGCCACTGAGCCAAAAGGAATATTGTCCCCATCCCATTCATAGCCCTGCCTTTTCAATCTTCCGTCTTCACCCATAAATGTGTACAATTCTTCCAACTGTATTTCTGAATGGTCATATTTATTACAAGTGTGTTTCAATGTTTAAAACTAATCTAAATGAAGAAAAGGATATCATCCATAATTCAAACATGTTTTCTGTTTATGTATTTATACATTTCTATTATACCTTATATCTAAATTATTGTTCTTTTTCAAAGTAATGGTCTAAAGAACACTTAGGGGTAGGATTAACTTGGCAAATGTGGGACAAATCTTTTTGTTTCACATTTCTTTTCACATAGCTATATTCATCCAGTAGACAAAATTTTGTATTCTCTTTTTTTATCTAGCCTACCATGTGCATTTTGGAGATTAACATAGTCCTTACAACCATCACTTGGAAAAGCTGCCTGGGAGTCCATTGGTGGATATATGCTACTTTAACAAACCACTATTAATAATACTGCAATGAGCATCTTTCTGCATCCTTTTTTAATATCTAGAATTATTTCCATAGGTTCAACTCTTAGAAGTGGGACTACTAAATCAAAGGATAATATTTAGATTGTTGAGATATATTGTGAAAACTTTCCCAAAACACTATTCCAATTTCTAATCCTACATATCTTATTCAATTAATAGGATTAATTAACTTTCAATTTAAGGTAGTCATAATGCACAGAAGAAGGTGACTGTTTATTGTGCAATATATGTACACAAAAGTATATAAAATATATGCAGTTAAAGAATAACAATAAATTAATACCTATGTATCCATTCCCTGCTTAAGAAATAGAATATTATGAATATTTTAGAAGCCCCTAGAGTATTAATATATTGAAGCAGCTAAAGACAGATCTCATAATTTCATTAGCTTAAAATACATGCATACACATCATATACACATTTATACTTTGTTCACATTACAGTCCATGCACTCCAAGGAACTCTCCTTGACACCTCCAGCAATAACTTAAGACTTTAGGTTGTTTCCATTTTGTAATTCTACCATCTCAAAGGTCACAGAGATGGTAGTAAGACAGCAAGTATCTTGAAATTTTGTTCTCAGCATATTGTGGCTGCCTCCTCTATCTGCAAAATGCCTACCATCCTGGGAACTTCCTTCATACTACCATCCACAGGAACTTCCCTGTGGATTCCCTTCACCTCTCTCTGCTATTGATTCTAGTATCCCATGGCTTCCTTTTGTTTATTTTTTCTAATTCTTCAAACTTAGTAAATATAGTTTATTAAAGCCTGTAACTCTTAACTCTAGTATCTGGAATCCTGAGGGTCTTTCCATTTCTGGTTTTTTTTTTTTTCTTTTTCTGAAGAAACACATCCTCCAGCAGCTTCTTAATAAAGGATGTGGGAGGGGTCAGTTTTCTAGAAAATCCAAATGCTTTTTTTGAGGTGACAACATAGTCTTTACAACCATCATTTAGAAATGCTGTCTGACATTCCATCAAGTAAATATGCCCTTGTTTTGTTAAAACAAGGTTTGTGAACCATGCCCTTTTTAGACATTCATATTGTTTCCCATTTTTACTACTAGTAGCAATGCTGCAGTAAGCATCTTTCTGCATCTGGACACCTACTGAGGGCCAGGTACCTCATGGGCACCGTAGAGAGTCAGGCACAGTCTGGTGCGCACAAAACAAGAGGCACAGTGAAGGGAAGCAGGGTGTATACATGTGCTTAGCTGAGAAACAGGTGATTGTTTCCCTAGGAATCTGAGGTACAAAACGGCCTACTGCAATATATAACTTTCTCTGCAGTCTTTATCCCAACTTAAGTGCAACTTTGCGATATTAATACATATTAATCTTTGGTTTTGACATTAAGGTAGTAACCTTTTAAATTACTTACCAGCGATCTTTCTGTGGCACCTATTTCAGTTAACACATCTCTGTGTATATCCCCACATCCACATCCTGCCCAACCCACCTCTCAAATTTCAGTCTTGACAACTGAAAGTGCTCCCCATGGTCAAGGCTGGGACAGTCTTAGCAACAAAATAAAGAAGTTTTGGATTAAAACCCAAAGAATTTGTGCTCTGTGTGTGTGTGTGTGTATAATGAAATATTACTCAGCCATTAAAAAGAATGAAATAATAACATTTGTACCAACATAGATGGACCTAGAGACTGCCATACTGAGTGAAGTAAATCAAACAGAGAAAGAGAAATATCATATGATACCTATTATACATGGAATCTAAAAAAGAAACGATCCAAAGTGAACTTACTTACACAACAGAAACAGACTTAGAACGAACTTTCGGTTGCCAGAGGAATGATGGAGAGAAGGGATAGTTAGGGAGTTTAGAATGGACGTGTACACACTGCTATACCTAAAATGGATAACCATCAGGGAGGTACTGTCTAGCACATGGAACTCTGCTCAATGTTACATGGCAGTCTGGATGGGAGGGGAGTTTGGGGGAGAATGGGCACACAAATATGAAGGGCGAGTCCCTTTGCTGTCCACCTGAAACTATCACATCATTAATCAGCTACACCCCAAAACAAAATAAAAAAGGCTTAAAAACACCCAAAGCGTAAAATACATAAGTATTCATGAATTCATACTGACATATAAATGACTGAAAAAAATAAGTAGGCAAGAAGAGACAACTCTCCCATGCAGAAAAATTCTAAATAGTATATGTAGGTACTCCACTCTCATAGTGCTAGAGCCAAACCCCCAACTCCTTAAATGTGGACTTCACACAGCGACTTCCCTTCAAAGAGCACAGAATAGAAAGGGAGGAGATAAGAGTGAATTTCTAGTGGGGAAATATGACAAACACTACGTCAGCCAGGTGATCAAGATCAATAGCAAGAGTGACAGGTCGTGCTGATCGTGTGTGCTTTTGATATGATGTGATGAAAATGTCATTTCACCTCTGTGCCTGTTCCTAAAAAAAATACATGGCTCCAGTATAATTATGAGAAAAATATCAGATGACTCCCAGAGGAGGAACACCCTACAAAATACCTGACCAGTACCCCTCAGAACTGTCAAGGTCATCAAAAAGTTACAAAAATCATCTAAGAAATAGTCACAGCCCAGAGTAGTTTAGGTAGACATGAAAATTAAATTTACTGTGATAGCCTAGAGAGGATTCTGAAATAGAAAACAGACATGAGGTAAAGATTAAGGAGATAAAATATGGGCTTCTGTTAATAACAATATATCGATACTGATTCATTTCTTGCAACAAATTTACCATACCAATGTAAAGGGTTAATAATAAGGGAAATTGGCTGCAAGGTGTGTGGGAACTCTTTGCACTTTCTTTGCAATTTTTTCTGTGAATCTACAACTTCTAAAAGTTTATTTTTTTAAGTTAAAGGTCAGGGCTTCCCTGGTAGCTCACTGGCAAAGAATCCACCTGCCAATGCAGGAGAGACAGATTCGATCCCTGATCCAGGAGGAGCCCACGTGCCACGCAGCAACTAAGCCTGCGCACCACAACTCTTGAGCCTGCGCCCTGGAGTCCAGGAGCCACACCACCAAAGCCCAAGTGCCAGGAGCCCATGCTTCCCAGCGAGAGAAGCCTCAGCAATGAGAAGCCGCAACTAGAGAGCAGCCCCTGCTTGCAGCCAACTAGAGAAAGCCCACCCGCAAACGATGACCCAGCACAGCCAGAAATGAATAAAGTTTTAAGTTAAAAGTCAATGAAACATTAAGTCACTGAGGCCATTTTCATCTATACGTTTTAGTTTTAGCCACTAATGGTTATATCCCTGGAGAATCCCATGGACAGAGGAGCCGGGCTACAGTCATGGGGCTACAGTCCATAGGGTCGTTAAGAGTCAGATACTGCTGAGCAACTGAGCACACAGGCACACTAAAAGATGAGAACTGAAGAAAAACATTTCCCAAGAGAATTACTAAGTAAGACTTATGGCATAAAGTGCCATCTCATTATCAAATACTGTCATCTCATCACTGAATTTTCCGCTAAAGTATCCTGAAGTAGAGACTGTCAAAAAGTTTCCTTGGTGGCTCAGGGAGTGCAGGAGACCTGGGTTTGGTTCCTGGGTCAGGAAGATCCCCTGGAGAAGGGAATGGCTACACACTCCAGTATTCTTGCCTGGAGAATTCCATGAAGAGAGGAGCCTGGCGGGCTGTGGTCCATGGGGTTGCAAAGAGTCAAACACGACTGAGAGACTAACACTTTCACTGCCTGAAAAACAGTGATCTGAGTCAAATCATCAGGAGCCAACTGTGCATACAGAAAGACGGTATGAGCACAATGCTTAACTCCTTCAGGAACCACTCATTTGTGTGTTTCCCCCACACACACACACATAGCACACCTTGAATCACTTATACAGTGGTTATTTTTACCCTCTATATTTCTGTATGTTTGAAATATTCTATAATAGTGTTAAGGTAATGTTTTCATATTAATAATTTTTTCCTATTGAGCTTTCAGACAATAATTTCAGACTTGACAGTTACAAAATAATACAAGAATTCCTGTACACCATTCACCCCACTTCCCCAAATGTTAACATTTTACATAGCCACGGTACAGTAATCAAAACCAAGAAACTAACTTGAAGCAAAAGTGAAAGTGTTAGTCATTCAATCATGTCTGACTCTTTGTGACTCCATGGACTGTAGCCAGCCAGGCTTCTCCCTCCATGGAATTCTCCAGGCAAGAATACTGGAGTGGGTTGCCATTTCTTTCTCCAGAGGATCTTCCCAACCCAGGGACCAAACCCAGGTCTTCGGCATTACAGTCAGATTCTTTGCTGTCTGAGCCACCATTATTAACTAATCTACAGACTATATTCAAATGTCACCAGTTGTCCAACTGATGTCCTTTTTCTGATCCAGAATCACAATCCAAGATCCTACATTGCATTTAGATGCCATGTCTCCAATGTGAGGCAGTTAATTAGTCTTTCTCTGCTTTTCATGCCCTTAACACTTTTGCAGGGTCAAAGGAAAACAGTTAAACCCATCAAATTTATGACTATCTCCCCAAAAGAATTTTATTAAAGGAAGCTCTCCAGATAGTTGCCAGCACATCAGGGAAGAGCCTTGAAATAGGCTCTAATCCCAGATGACTCTGTAACCTCAAGCAAGTCCACAGAAGGGGCAGGAGAAGGATAGGGGGAGTGGTTGAGCAGGGGCAGACTATACCCCAGTAGGATTACTGAGTTTTTGGACCTACAGTTTCATAAACATCTATTGCAGTGCCAAAGTTCTTAGATGCCCGAAGACCTCTCCTCACTGGCAGGAACTTCTGAGATAGGGCAGCCCATTGTCAATGAGAGTACTTGCCCAAGTCCACTCACCAGGGCTTGGTGAAGCTAAGAGTTGAACTCAAGACCGTCTGAAACAAGCCCAGGCTGTCAGTACTACATATCCTGAAGCTGACTGAGGGTCACACTCTCCAGCCTTCTCAGAGTTTAGCACCAAGGATCAGAATGTGAAGGCCAAGAGAGAGAGGTTCCTTTTTTCTATTCTTTCTCTTGCTACTTTGAAGTAGCCTCTGTGCCCTCCGGTGCCCCTAGACTCTGAAATCACCTTCCTCCAGGCCTACAGCAGAAGAGATATGTGGTGTTACACCTCCATCTAGTGGAAAAAGCAGTAAAGTGCAACACCACCGTCCCTGCCTCGCCAGTCACACTTCCGAGGTGTAGCAAGTGGTTAAGCAGAGGTTGACAATCTTGAAGAAGCAACTCGCCAAGATTTAATCAACGTACTGTGACTTCTTGCCTAGAGAATACCGTGAACAGGGAAGCCTGGCGGGCTACAGTACATACGGTTGCAAGCAGTCAGACACGACTGAAGCAACTTAACAAGCACACACGTGCTCTAACTTCATAGTGTTAGAAGCCACATAAACAAGCCAATGTGGTTCATTTGAAAGAGGCGATGGAGACAAATGGACCAAGATAGAATCCCTTCCCTGCTCTTACTTAAAGTGACTTTGTTAAGTCTCTGAAATGTCTCTGAACATTAGTTTTCTCACATTAAAATGGGGGCTCATAATATCTACATGTAAGGCAGTTATACCTTGATGAGTCCTGGGTTCACAGTAAATCCCAGATAAATATGTGTTCCTTCTCACACTCCTCTCTACCTCCTTGTGCACAATTTCCATGACAACATGGAGTCATCAAAATGAAAGGGATAATTCATGAGAGGCTCAATAATGTTTTTCCAAAACGCTGGACAGACTGTAAATTTCAGAGTCCGTATTGCATAGAATATAGGCCAGGGACTCTGGCACTGGGGCTGCCTTGTTTTGAATACCAACTCTGCCAGTTGCTTGGTTTTCCATCTGTAAAATAGAAATATTAATAAAGATACCTACCCCCTAGGGTTGTTGTGAGGATTAAATAAGTTAATATCTGCAAAGCACTTAGAACAATACGCATTTGATGTGTGGATCTATTATCAGTAGCATTTCATAACGATGTGCGCATGTGTGTGGGTAGTCTCTTCAGCTGAGACCGACTCTTTGCGACTCTGTGGACTGTAGCCCACCAGGCTCCTCTGTGCATGGGATTCTCCAGGCAAAGATACTGGAGTGGGTTGCCCGTGCCCTTCTGCAGGAGATCTTCCCAACCCAGGAATCAAACCAGCATCTCTGATATCTCCTGCCTTGGCAGGTGGGTTCTTTACCACTAGCGCCACCTGCTGATCCCAAAAAGCAGGGGTGAGGCTGGGTAGGCTCCAAGCCAGTTCATTTGATTTGTAAAAGAAAATGTTTTTCTTTCTCGCTTACTTCACTCTGTATAATAGGCTCCAGTTTCATCCACCTCATTAGAACGGATTCAAATGTATTCTTTTTAATGGCTGAGTAATATTCCATTGTATGTATGTACCACAACCTTCTTATCCATTCCTCTGCTGATGGACATCTAGGTTGCTTCCATGTCCTGGATATTATAAACAGTGCTGTGATGAATATTGGGGTACACGTGTCTCTTTCAATTCTGGTTTCCTCGGTGTGTATGCCCAGCAGTGGGATTGCTGGGTCATATGGCAGTTCTATTTCTAGTTTTTTAAGGAACCTCCACACTGTTCTCCATAGTGGCTGAACTAGTTTGCATTCCCACCAACGGTGTAAGAGGCTTCCCTTTTCTCCACACCTTCTCCAGCATTTATTGCTTGTAGGCTTTTGGATTGCAGCCATTCTGACTGGCGTGAAATGGTACCTCATTGTGGTTTTGATTTGCAGTTCTCTGATAATGAGTGATGTTGAGCACATTTCCATGTGTTTGTTAGCCATCTGTATGTCTTCTTTGGAGAAATGTCTGTTTAGTTCTTTGGCCCACTTTTTGATTGGGTCTTTTATTTTTCTGGAATTGAGCTGCAGGAGTTGCTTGTATATTTTGGAGATTAATTCTTTGTCCGTTGCTTCGTTTGCTATTATTTTCTCCCATTCTGAAGGCCTTCTGTTCACCTTGCTTATAGTTTCCTTTGTTGTGCAGAAGCTTTTAATTTTAATTAGGTCCCATTTGTTTATTTTTGCTTTTATTTCCAATATTCTGGGAGGTGGGTCATAGAGGATCCTGCTGTGGTTTATGTTGGAGAGTGTTTTGCCTGTGTTTTCCTTTAGGAGTTTAATAGTTCTGGTCTTACGTTTAGATCTTTAATCCATTTTGAGTTTATTTTTGTGTATGGTGTTAGAAAGTGTTCTGGTTTCATTCTTTTACAAGTGGTTGACCAGTTTTCCCAGCACCACTTGTTAAAAAGATTGTCTTATCTCCATTGTATATTCTTGCCTCCTTTGTCAAAGATAAGGTGATCCTATTATTCAGAGTGAAGTGAGCCAGAAAAAAAAACACCAATACAGTATACTAACACATATATATGGAATTTGGAAAGAAGGTAACAATAACCCTGTATGCGAGACAGCAAAAGAGACACAGATGTATTGAACAGTCTTTTGGACTCTGTGGGAGAGGGTGAGGGTGGGATGGTATGGGAGAATGACATTTGAAACACGTAAAATATCATATGTGAAACAAATCATCAGTCCAGGTTTGATGCATGATACAGGGTGCTCGGTGCTGGTACACTGCGATGACCCAGAGGGATGGGATGGGGAGAGAGGTGGGAGGAGTGTTCAGGATGGGGAACCCATGTACACCTGTGGCGGATTCAAGTCAATGTATGGCAAAACCAATACAATATTGTAAAGTAAAATAAATTAATTAATTAAAAATAAAATAAACTGCTCAACCTGAAAAAAAAAATGCACCAAAATGCACCACAACTGAAAATATCTATCTATGGAGAAAATTATTTATTTGTAGTAAAACCAGCCTTCTAAAACACCATTTTGTCTTACTGGTTTACTTTCACAGCTTGAACACTCTAATACTTGGTATATAATGAGATATTAAATAAATATTGGTGATTAAAAAAATATGTTACACGTTTCACATTTCTCATCCTTTTGAATGTTACTACTCTATCTCTTGTGTTTTCCGCAAAACACACAGACACACATATTCTATCTTCAGATACTTATAATTTGATGCCTCTTGACTAAGCTAGCTTCCTGGTCCATCACTAAGCGGGTGCAAAGCCTTTCTGAGTGGCAAAATGCCTGAGTGACTGCATACCCTCTTACTCTATTAATGCTTCTCACCCTTGAGTCTGCTTTGGATACTAAGCACACCCATTTTCTGTTGGTTAATACTTGCATGAGAAGTCTTTTTCCATCTTTTTACTTTCAACCTTACTTTCAGCTATCCTTACATTGTACTTAAGGCATGTTTTCAAGTCTCACAGAATTGGGTTTTGTTCTTCTTGTAGTTGATTTCTAATCTCATCATAAAAAAAATCCAGAGTAATGATAGTAAAGATGATCCAATACTTTAGAAAAAGAATGGAATCACAGATCAAGAAGATACAAGAAACATTCAACACACCAATATTTGCATTACAGGGGTCCAAAAAGGAGAATAGAGAGGAAAAGGACCTGAGAAAATAGTTAAAGATACAGTGGCTGAAAATCTCCCTAAGGTGGGAAGTGGAACAGTCACCCTAGTCCAGAAAGTGCAGAATTGCAGGCAGGATAAACCCAAGGAGGAACACGCTGACACACACAGTGAGCGACGGCTTCTCTCATTGCTCAGTAAAGAATCTGCCTGCAGTGCAGGAGACCTGGGTTCAATTCCTGGGTCTGGAAGATCTCCTGGAGAAAATGGCAACCCACTCCAGCATTCTTTCCTGGAGAAGTCCAGGGACAGAGGAGCCCACCAGGCCACAGTCCATGGAACAAGTCAGACACGACTTAGCGACTAAACCACTACACAGACAAAAAATATTAAAATCAACAAGAGAGAAGCGACAAACAACATGCAAAGGAATCCCCAGGTTTTGTCTTTAAGTTGTAATATTTAGTCCATTTATGCTTCATGTATTGCTACATTTGGATTTAAATCTACCTTCCTGGTTTTTTGTTTTCTGTTTGCTCCCATCTACTTTTTCTTCTCCATGCTTGCCTTCATTTGAATTTAAATTTCATATTCCTTTTCTACTGTCCTGTTAGTTTTACATTCTTTTATTGGTTTTAAAAAGTATCATAGAAATTAAAACACACTAATTATTCATTTCTCATATAAATTAGTGTCTTGATCATTTCCATTTCCAAGACGATTCAAGGACCTCAGGATACTCAATCCTATTTACCTATCAGACTTATATGCTATTCTTGTCATGTATTTTAATTCTTTATACATGTAAGACCCCATAAAGCATAAATGGATTATTTTATGGCAATATCCTTTTAGATTTATGCACGGATTTACCTTTCCAATGCTTTTCTGTTTTTTTTCTGCACCTCCAAGCTGTGATATGTGATAATTTCCCTTCTGCCCAAAATCCCATTAGTATTTTCCTTTAGTACTTTCCAATGGTGCCAAATTGTTTTCATTTGCCTGAAAATGTCTTTCAAAGGATATTTTTGCTGCACATTATCTTCCATATTGGCTGTTATTTTCTATAAGCTCTTTGAAAATATCACTTACTAGGCGTACTTACTGTTGCTCCTTTGAAAATAAGCTACATTTTCCTCTGGCTACTTTTAAAGTTTGTTTCTCAGCAGTTTTACTCTGTAGTAATTTGCCATGATTTTCTTTGTATTTATTCTGCTTGGAAGCCAATAATATTTCTACTATCATTGCTCAGTGTCTTTCACCAATTTTGAAAAATTCTTAGCCATTATCTCTTCAAGTGTTGTCTGCCCTATTCTCCGCCCAGCATCGCTCTGGATAATTTTTTTACCTTTCAGTTCACTAATTCTCTTAAACTGTGACTATCAAAGCCATCTACTGATTTCTTAACTTCAGTCATATTAAGTTCTAGAATTTCTGTATAATTTCCAGTTGTCTTCTGAAGTTTCTCCATCTTGTCATGTAAATCCTTTAACATTTTGATCACAGTATTATAAGGTCTCTATCAGATAATGCTAGATATCTTAATTTTCTAAGGTTTATCTGTTTCATTTTCTCCTTTTTGGTCAAATCTTAATGTGTTTGTATTGCTAGTTATTTTTTTATTGGGGTTAACAGACTTTGAACAATTATAGAGACAATCTGAGAAACTGCATGATGTTACCTTTCTTCAGAGGGGTTTATTTCTGCTTCTGGCTGTCCACTAGGTTTGGGGCCAGTTGCCTCATTCAGCTAGGGACTGAGACCACTTGAGGCTGGGCTTCAGTCCTTGTGAGTATAGAATCAATTTCCAGTTCTCCTTCACTCAAGGGGTAGGCCTTTGGGGATCCAATAAGAAAAAGCCCAGGACGTTTAAAGGACATTTCTTCTTGGTGCAGTCAGAACTCTAATTTTTGTTTCCTATGAGTCTACCAAAAATTTTGCTGTTTCTCTCACTTGTTCTTGAATTACAAAGTGCTTCTAAGAGTAAAACGTGGCACCAAACATAGGTCTCATCTGTGTGGAGTATCAGCTCCTGCTTTCTTGATAGCTCTCTGATGCTTTAATATATCCTAACTTTTCCAGCTTTCTCAGCAGAGGGGTTGGGGCAAAACAAGCTAATCACCCATTACTGGAAGCTGAAGTCTCTACGTGCTTTATTTGAAAAATTACTTTTAGAAAATTCAAGTTATGAAGTAAAATAGACTTGATTCTGTCACTTACTAGCTATATGACTTGAAGTGAGCTATTTAATATGAGTCTTCGCTACCTTATCTGAAAAATGGAACTAACAATAGCACTTACCTTGAGTTGCTTTAAATATTTTTTCAATGCAGGTATAGTATTCAGCACAGAGCCAGAAATATAACAAATGTTCAGACGTTAGTAACAGCAATTTTTAAAACATTATAATGGTTTCTATTAATTATATAAATTAACACATAATGACAGCCTTTCTCCATGTACCCTCTGTGAGGAATGATAACTGGTAAAGGTGCTATATAGATCTTAATTTTTCCAACTTTCCTATGGCTTGGGAATAGCTGGGCAAAATGGACCACACCATTTTACTGCACCACATGAAATAGTTTATGTAACCATCAATATTTTCACTTTGGAAAACAGATCAGTTGGAGTAAAAGAGCTAGAATGTAGCAGCAGGATCAAAGTAAGCTTTGGCAAGAAGGCTCTTGAAACTAGCAACCTATACTGGGGCCTCCAGGGCTTATCCCCCAAGTGTGATGTGAGACACTAACCACTGAGATGTGCTCTGGAAGGATTCAGATCTCCTGCTGTCCTCCCTATTTGGGCTGAGGCCCCATGATGCTGGGAAAAGCCTTCCACTTACAAGACTCTTGACAGTCAAGAAGCTCCAGATTATTCTTGGCTCTTTTTGTAAGAAAAACTTTTATTTCAAAGATGCCATGGTATTTTAATTTAAAAAGGCTTGCATTGTTCCCCAACAGTTTTATTCAAGAAGTATCATTATTCTTCATTTTCACGTCTTACTTAAATGTTCTTAAATGCTACCCTGTATTATACACTTAAACATCTGTTGACAGTAAACTTCATGGTAAACATTCTTATCACAATTTTTCAAATTCAAAAAAATTGTTTTTTAATGTTTAAATATTAAAACAACCAAAATATCATTTATGTGTAAGATATAAGTGAAGTGAAAGTCAGTCATGTCCGACTCTGCGACCCCATGGACTGTAGCCCACCAGGTTCCTGTCCATGGAATTCTCTAGGCAAGAATACTGGAGTAGGTAGCCATTCCCTTTTCCAGGAGATCTCCCCAACCCAGGAATCAAACCCAGGTCTTTTGTATTGCAGGGGACTCTTTACCATCTGAGTTACCAGGGAAGCCCAAGAATACTGGAGTGGGTAGCCTATCCCTTATGCAGGGGATCTTCCTGACCCAGGAATTGAACCAGGGTCTCCTGCATTGCAGGCAGATTCTTTACCAGCTGAGTTACCAGGGAAGCCCTTCTAAGATATAAAATACAATATATATGCTTTATACCCACCATGCAGCAGTGAGAGTGTGTGATGTCATATGGGGAGGTGAGTCAGCTAGCCACATCAGGACTCTCAGGAAAGATCAGTAGTTGGGAATACCACATTCCATCCATCAACATGATTCCAGACACAACAGGCCTCAGGGTCTAATATACACCAGACGCACAGAGAGCTGACATACAGAGCAGCACACCTTAGTCTTTGCTCAGTGAAGCAAAAAACGTCACAGGGTCTCTACTAATGAGGCTCCAAATTTGGCCTTGCTTCCCCTACTTAAAAGCCAAATTTCAATAGGGATGATGCAGCCAGAGGAACTAGTTAGAATGATGATAGATGGTGACATCAAACTATGGTGAAAATATTTCCAATTCTTCAGCCCTCAGGATCACTCTTTCCTTTTACCCAGCTAATAAAAACCAACCCTTTCACCCATACTGCTTGACCTGGTGCCTCAAATGGTAAAGACTCTGACGAGACCCAGAATCTCCTCAGATGGTAAAGAATGGGGGAGATCCAGTTTTGATCCCTGGGTCAGGAAGATCCCCTGGAAAAGGGAATGGCTACCCACTCCAGTATTCTTACCTGGGAAATCCCATGGACAGAGGAGCCTGGCAGGCTAGAGTCCACAGGGTTGCGAAGAGTCAGACAAGACTGAGTGACTAACACTAGACTAGACATAGAAAGTCTAGTCCTGGGAAGTATTTCAAACCCATCCTGACTGTTGCTAGTCACCATTTAGCCTAGAGACCAGTATCTGGGCTTCTGCGTGGCTCTTTTTCCATCTGGAAACCATCTCCATGCTACAACTGCCTTCTAAGCACCATCTGGCCCCAGCATGGACACAGCTCCTCCCTTAATCATCCAAAACATAGATGACACTGGGCTGTAGTTTCTGACAAAGACTTACTGGAAGTAAGACTAATATGAGGGAATTAACAATGTGGGGAAAATTATAGAGTAGTATAATACATTTCGCTTTTATTAGAATGCTTAGCCACAGCCTTTCACAGGGGGTCAATGACCAGAATCCTTCTCCTTAGGGCCCAACCTGCAGTTAGGATGCAGAGACCTGCTCATTTCCTTCAGATAGTGTCCCACACAATAATGCTCCCCTCTATGAATTCTGTGGCTTCAGTTCTCCCCTGTCCAACTCCCAACTGCAGAGACAAGACTGAGACTGCTCAATCTCATAATTACATCTGCTTTCTTTCTTACTCTACCCACCGACTCTACTTTTTAGGATCTGACCTATAGAACACTTCTTTTGGCTCTGACCACTTATTTATTTAGTTCCCAGGTTAAAATCCAGATGCTCCCTCTGGATGCAATGATTTATCAGCCCTGAAACAAGCCATCCCTAATCATGAACCCAAATGGTGTACAAATGTACCATAGTTCACCCTGGTGAACAGCTATTGTATACTACTGTAACAGTACTATATATACTTCCATAATACATTTCACATGAGATAAAGTTCCTCCATAGTAAGTTCTACTATTTGCATTTATTCCATTTTAATTAGCTACCCTATAACAGACACACTCCTTTCTTAAGGAAAATCAAATTGACTTTCACAGGGATTTTTAGATAGCATATTCAAAAGCAGAGACATTACTTTGCCAACTAAGGTCCGTCTAGTCAAGGTTATGGTTTTTCCAGTGGTCATGTATGGATGTGAGAGTTCGACTGTGAAGAAGGCTGAGCACTGAAGAATTGATGCTTTTGAACTGTGGTGTTGGAGAAGACTCTTGAGAGTCCCTTGGACTGCAAGGAGATCCAGCCAGTCCATTCTGAAGGAGATCAGCCCTGGGATTTCTTTGGAAGGAATGATGCTAAAGCTGAAACTCCAGGACTTTGGCCACCTCATGAGAAGAGTTGACTCATTGGAAAAGACTCTGATACTGGGAGGGATTGGGGACAGGAGGAGAAGGGGACGACAGAGGATGAGATGGCTGGATGGCATCATGGACTCGATGGACGTGGGTCTGAGTGAACTCCGGGAGCTGGTGATGGACAGGGAGGCCTGGCGTGCTGCAATTCATGGGGTTGCAAAGAGTCGGACACGACTGAGCGACTGAACTGAACTCAAAGAGGTTTTACACTCTCTGAGAACTAGAAGATATCCATCTGGGATAAAAAGAGGTGAAAATGCCCTTGAAGACTTCAGCAACCCCAGAACTACTGAAATTTACATAGATTTTTGTATGGAGAGAGTATAATATGGAAGAGTTTAAATAAATATACCACAAGACAGTTTTACCATAATTGACCTTTTATTTTAAAAAAATTACAGGGAGTGATTTCCAGAATCTTATTTTATAAAAGTACTGCCTATATCAAACATTTTATATCACTATTAATTCCATTGAAGAGCTGCCTTTTTTTTAAAGGTATTAATTCCAATTGATGGGATACATCCCCTTAAAATAGAAAGTTTCCATTTATTCAAATGTCAAAATGAAGATTATTGAGAAGTTTATTGCTTTATGGCTGGGCAAGATGCTACTAGCACATTTTAGGTAATTAATATTCTTCATTAAAAACTATGAGGTCATTCTGTTTAAAACTTTTAGGACAATTCACAGAAAATAGATATATTTATTCAAATTATACATTGAAGGGCTGGGCTATAAGCTATAGACATTTATATGTGAAGCAGCTCTTTAAAGAAATAAGACACACAAGTCTGTCTTGATATAATATACATAATTGAAATTAATAAAACCTGGAAGACCAATATTGTTATGCTATGTTCTGTTAGGATCTTAAAAAAAAAAAATCACATATTTAGTAGTCTATTTGTGCTTAAAATATTCATATGCATGAGAAGTTTAAAGAAAAAACACCTCTATACATGATGATGAAAAGAAAGTAATAAATTTTTTGAAATTGCACTGTTATTTAAAACACTTTCCTAAATTCAGACCCTCCTTTGCAGCCGGCACAGTTTTTCAAGTCTAATTGGCAACCTGGGGAGGCCCCTCTGGTATTAGCGAAGTAAAGAATGTGGTGATAAAAGACCAGGCTGACGCCATTAATCCAGGCCTTTGAATTGCACTGGCATCTTCACCTGCATCTTCTCCACTCTCATCTTCAAGCCCATCATCCATAAGACGCTCCTTTCAAACAAAACAAGAAACATATTCCTAAGTGGTCTTAGCAGCTACCATGAACTCATTACAGAAAAGGAGAGAGTTAAATTCTTCCTAAAGAAGGAATATGAGTATATGATAAGGAAGTAGAACTATCTGGTCATTAGAGATCTTCCCTAAGTCCAAAACTGATGAACTCCTCCTTGTTCAAGTTCAAAGGAATAACTGCCAGTTTAATACAATAATTTCTCACCGTGAGCATAACTTTCTTTCTAGGCTATTTTTAGGAAGAATGATGTTCTTTCCACTTAATTCTAATATATGACTGACTCGGTATTATAGATTCTCTGGAATTAAACCACACATTAGCATGTTAACTTTTCTTCCATACTATGAAATACCCGAGATTCTTTTACTATATTGGTCTCATACAGTGCTGAAGAAACACCTATATTTAAGTATATGAAAACCTCATAAGCATACCATTTCTTCAAGTTCTAGATTGTTCGCATTCTGTACATCATTGTTAACTTCAGCATTATTGTTGGGAGCCTGTTGCTGAACTCCTTCTTGCCTAAAAGGAAACCATCCAGCTTGGTGTCTGCTCAGTAAAATAAAGAGAAAAGAAAATAAGTCACAACTGTTTTTACTTGTAACACTATGAAATATTTGTGTCCTATAAGAGCAAAATGATTAGAACATTTTCATTCATGGGTTGAACTATGATAAATGAAAAAAACTAATTTCCCTCTTCAGATCAAGAACTACCCCTCTCAAACCAATGACAGGAAAACACGAATCAATTTAAACTCTATCCTGAGCTAGTAAGACATATCAGGAGTCATAAAATCATTTTTTGATATTTCTCAAAATGAAATTCAACTAGATATTTGTTTGCTTCCTAAGAAAAAAGAGGAGCAAGGGACAGTTAGTCTACTTATGAAAAAAAATCCAACCTATATCTAACAGACTTACTATCGATAACTATAATTAATTAAAAAGAAACTCCTCTCCAAGACTGCATCATATACTCAAGTTCTAAATGATTACTAGAGCATACCTAACTGAACTAACAATTTTTATAAAAAGGGAAAAAATCTGCTTCTAGACAATTCTCATAAACAGTCTTACAAAACGTAACTTGCTTTGCTCTTGATGCTAAGTATCTGAAGCCCAACATTCATATTCCTTCACTCAACATTCACAACAGACTACCACATGTCAGATTCCATGCTTAACAGTTTTAGAAAGTAATTATAATGAATGAACATCACTCACAAATAAACCAGTAGCATGGCTCCCATTACCATGATAAACCGACTAAAAGAAGAATAGAAGTATACAATGCTAAGGAGAATTGCAGCTCGTGAGAACGTGTACATCCAGTCTAGCCAGTCTCGATTGAAGTCTTCTTCGTTTAGCACTGGACCTCCCTGTGCATTCATTTGAACATTGTCATTCACGGGTCGATTTTCTTGGGCCACTAGGTTTGGAGCTGGTGGGGGTTCTTCTCCAGGCACATGTGCCAAATTTAGAGGCTGTGTAGCAGCAGGCTGGGCTGGGTTAGCATTTGACGTGGCCTGAGCTGAAACTGCAGCTTGACTGAAATAGTCACCAAAATAAATATTAAAAAGAAAAACAAAAACATTTATCATACTACATTATATTTTTCAGAACTTCCTGGGAAGCCGTATGTATGTCTCATAAACCTTACATGGAATATCACAACTCCTATACCACATTTCCTAGGTAAGCATAATTCCCAGTGCGAAAGTAGAGCCAGCACGGGTGGCAGGAGTAGCTCAGGAAAGGTTCTCCCAGCCTGGCAGTCTAGGACAGCAGGCGGAGAGGTGGAAGAGATTAACAACGGCCATGTCATCACTATTTGTTTCGTTCACTAAATTATAAGGCTGTGACCAAATCTTTCTCCAAAACTTTTCCCTAATTGCCTCTTTTGCTCTTCTACATAGGATAAATACTGCTTGCCACCCCCCTCACACACACATACCACCTCTCCCTCAGACCCATGTTTGAAAAGATTTGTCTAAATAAGTACATTAATCATTACCCTGTGTGTACACTCTCATAGTAAATGATTTGTATGGGTATTTTCAAATATTAGCTAGGTCCCAGATAACAATCCCTCAATCTCAATCCTGACTTTTGAGAACTCCACCTGGAGAACACTGGTGTAGATCCTTGTCAAGTTATGAAGATGTGTGGTCCTGAAGTTTGCTTATAATTTGACTGCTTAAGAGTCAGAATAAATTTTCCTGTAAAAGACTACCAGTAAAGAGATAATATATCTGAAATTTGCTTTAAATTATTCAGCAAAGAGGGGAAAGTTGTAGAATCAGAGAGTCATGAATTGATAAATGTTTAAAAGCTGGGCGGTGAGAATACCGGGGTTCACTTTATTTATTCTGTCTTTACATATGTTGAATTTTCTCTACAAGAAAGTTTTAAAATCAAGATAGCAAAATGAAATAGAAGTTTTCTATGGTACAAAAGCTTATTTAAAAAAAAATTTTTTAAAAAAAAGAAAAAAGCTTATTTAAGCCAGTATGCTGATACACTGTATCTATAGTTAAAGTCACTCAGTCATGTCCAACTTAGCTGTTCCCTTCTCCAGGGGATCTTCCCAACCCAGGGATCGAACCCAGGTCTCCCGCATTGCAGGCAGATTCTTTACCAGCTGAGCCACAAGGGAAGCCCCATATTCATTTCCAGAATACTTCCTACCTCATGGACATTCTGATTCATAAGTGAGTTATTTCATTAAAGGTGAAAACTTGAGTCTCTGAAGTTAAATGATGTGCATAAGATTATATGGTTCAGTAGCTAACTACAATAAGCCCCACTTATCTTATTACACAGTTCCCATGATGTTGTAAACAAGACAAGAGGTGTAAAGATATAGTGTAATACTAAGTCTTCCCCAGGTGGTGCTGGTGTTACAGCCCAATAAGAGATGGGTTCAATCCATGGGTCAGGAAGATCCTCTGCAGGAGGGTATGGCAACCCACTCCAGTATTCTTGCCTGAAGAATCCCATGGACAGAGGAACCTGACGGGCTACAGCCCATAGGGTCACAAAGAATCGGACATGACCAAAGTGACTAATTATGATAACAATTACCATGACAACAGGTAAGGTATAAATAGCCTGCCTGGAGCCAAGAGATTACACAGGAGAGCATTAGGATATGAAGTTAATAAAGCAGGTTAGCTTTATGAGGTAAGGTATAGAGGAAGAATTGGAAAAGGCAATGGCACCCCACTCCAGTACTCTTGCCTGGAAAATCCCATGGATGGAGCAGCCTAGTGGGCTACAATCCATGGGGTCACTAAGAGTCGGACATGACTGAGCGACTTCACTTTCACTTTTCACTTTCATGCACTGGAGAAGGAAATGGCAACCCACTCAAGTGTTCTTGCCTGGAGAATCCCAGGGATGGGGGAACCTGGTGGGCTGCCATCTATGGAGTCGTACAGAGTCAGACATGACTGATGACTGAAGCAACTTAGCAGCAGCAGCAGCAGCAGCATAGAGGAAGAATAAGGATACAGACTTCACGCTGTAGGCAAGAGGGCCATCTGATATTTTAGGGAATGGAGAATGATGGACTCAATTATGTGTTAAGTTAACCTGGCAAGCAGTACAATGAAATACAGTCAGGAGCCTAAAAGGAGGAAAAGTGATTGCATTAAAGTGGGTCTAATATTAGAAATATCTAGGGAAAACATCAGAAGTAAAATATAGGGAAGGACAGAAGCTAGTAACAACATACTAATTCATCTTGGTAAGTTGTTGAGTTCAGGGATAACAGAAGCTATAATCAAACCTGATTAATGTTAAGGGCTTGGAGGATGATTGAGAAGAGAGTATCACTGACAAGGAAGTCAAGAAGGAGAATGCACATAACAAGATGATGCAGTCAAAGTTCAGACCTAACTGAATTTAAAGGCAGGCAAATTTCTCTATGGAAATCTCCGACAATTAAGGGGAGACACAAGATGAGGCACAGGAGATGAACTGGGAGCCATCACACAGAGCTAACAACTAAGGCCACAGAAAAAGGAAATCCAAGAGGACTAGCCTGGAGCTAAATTCTATCTTCCCTACCAGACTGTGTATCGCAAGGCACATGGTAAGTATACAAATACTTAACTGAACAAGGAATGTTACCATTTAGAAACAGGGAAAAAAACAGGCTATCAAAGGATACAAAATGAGTAATCAGAAAGAGAAAAAGAATGAACAGGATAACAGAATCACAGAAACAAGGAGAGGAGAACACTAAAGAGAAGCTGCTGCTGCTGCTAAGTCGCTTCAGTCATGTCCGACTCTGTGCGGCCCCAGAGACAGTAGCCCACCAGGCACCCCCGTCCCTGGGACTCTCCAGGCAAGAACACTAGAAATGTTAAATGAATACATAGGAAGCCCAGCACAAAGAACACCAAGAAACTGTTCCATGCTAAGAATGTTTCATGCTGATCAGGAGCAAAACTTACTAAAATACAGAAAAGTCCAGAAGGCATATTAGCCACAAGTGAACCCGACATCAATACATCAATATGAGCGTCCCTGACGTATGAGTCTCTCTATTCCCTTTTTTAGTTGACATCCTATCTTCATATAGAATTGTTGCCTTCCAGTGAAACTTTCCTAAGTTTTCTCCTCTTAAATAGATAAAATGTTCTCTTAGAGAAAGCACCTGAATACTGCCAAATATAATTAAGGGAGAGAGGAAGAAGCAGAGAATAGGTTTAGTTGATGTGAACAGGATGCATACCCTTTTTCCTTTAACCAAATAATTTAAAATAATTTTTAAAAACCAATAATATACATCAGTAAATGAAATCCCAAATCAACTTACTTAGGATGAAAAAGAAAATAAAGCAAAGAACACAATGTGTAAAAAAATCAACTCAAACTGACTTACTATTGCATATAATACTGATGAGCATACATCTGTTGCCACCACAGCATCTGCAGTGGGTTGAAAGCGGGATACACTGGGAATCCAGCCGGAACAGCCTGCCCAGGAAGCTGGTTGTCTACATTTCTGCAATAAAATAATAAAAAAAAAAAAGTCTTTTAATGTTCCAGAAGAAGTTGAAAGCATTTCTCTACATTTTTATTTCTGAACTATGTCATCCATTGACAAAACATACTAAAACTCACCGAAAAAAAATACTTCTGTTCAACATTCCTCAAGTAAGACACTGTGTATGTGTGTTAGTCACTCAGTTGTGTCCAACTCTTTGCAACCCCATGGACTGTAGCTCCCCAGGCTCCTCTGTCCTTGGAATTCTCCAGGCAAGAATACTGGAGTGGGTTGCCATTCCCTTCTCCAGATCTTCCTGACCCAGGAATCAAACCCAGGTCTCCTGCATTGCAGGCAGACTCTTTATCATCTGAGCCACAAGGAAAGCCCCAAGTAAGACATTACGGCTTATCTAAGATGATCCCGACCCCACATATACAGAACAACGAACATCACAGCCTAGAATCAGAGTACTACATGAGTAAGAAACAAACTTCTATGATGTTAAGATTCTAAAATTTTTAGTTACGTTGTTAATTGTTAGTCAACTGCCAAAATGTTTTATAAAAGTGATTTAATAAATATCCCATTTTCCATATAAACTTAAGTAAAAATAAATAAAATTTAAAAGTTGAACTTTGGGCTTCCATGCTGACATAGCAGTAAAGAATCTGCCTGCCAGCACAGGAGGCATGGGTTCTGCCCTTGATCCAGGAGAATCCCACGTGCCACAGAGCAGCTAAGCCAGTGTGCCACAACTACTGAGCCTGTGCTCCAGAGCCCGAGAGCTGCAAATACTGAAACCCACACACCCTAGAGCCTGTGCTCTGCAACGAGAGAAGCCACCGCAACAAGAAGCCAGCACATTATACCTAGAGTAGCTCCCACTTGCTGCAACTAAAGAAAAGCCCACACGGCAACAAAGACCCAGCACAGCCAAAAATAAATAAAACTATTTTTAAAAGCTGAACTTCAAATTTAATCATTAGGCCCGAGATCTAACTACCAGTTTACAGGCAATCTATGAAAACAGAGGACAATATTAATGATACCACATGGATGCAACGAGCTGAATCTAGACTACTATGGGAAATTAGAACATACAACAACAGAAAAAGCATAAAGTGAAAAAAGATAGGGATAGGGATTAGATTAAAAGAGCCTTAAGAAACAAAACTACTCAAACGCAGTAAGTCAATCTCTGAATACTGATCCAATCAAAACCATCTTAAAAAGACATTTGGGACAATCAGGGAAAATGGAACACAAATCGAGTAATAAATGATATTAAAGAATTTTTAATTCTGTTGCATGTTCTAATGGTATTGTGATTCTTATAGTCCATATCTGTTACAGATACACAGTATTTACAGATGAAGGGATATGACGTCTAGGATTACTTTAAAAATACTCCAGCCCAGGAGAAAAAAAAGAGGAACAAGGGAAAGGTTGGAGAGCTGTTGTCTATTAACTGTTGCTGAAGCAGGATGTTAGGTAAGATCCTTCTAATAGAGATTCATTAGTATGCTTTTAAAGTTAAGAATGAAGGAAAGGAGATGAACTGGAAACAATCAGAAACAAATTCTTTCAAAGAAAACCTGCATGGAATTCCCACTTTATCTCCACAATATGCCTTTTCAAGACCCTCCACACTACTTTGTTCTCCCTTGCTGAACTTCCCTTAAAAGCAGCCCCAATGTTACCAGCCATGAAGCTCTCCCACCTTCTGTAAGCACACAGGCACTCCCTCCTCCAGGCTCCTGCAAAACTTTGTCAAACCATAGAACCACATCAGTGAATGGCAATTTATTTGCCGATCTGACCTACTTCCATTGAGGGCAACTACATAATTCATTTTCCTGTCTTCAGTGCCCAGCTACTGTAAATTCTAAGTAAACTTTTCCTGAAGAAAGCCACATGATCCTTATATGACAAATTTGCTTATTCAGTCAGATTGCTTCAAATCTGACCAATAGATCTGACTAGAGAAAAGTTTTAAATGGGAGAGTAGAGGGGAGAGAACCACCATTATAAATGAAATCAAAATATAAATAACACAGAAAAATATACTGAAACAAATGATAAAATATTCACTTCAACAAGACAGTTAACAGACTTTCCAGTCAGATGTGGATCTGAATTCTAGTCCTGATACTGACTACTGAAGTAAGGCAGGCTATGTACCTTTTAGCCTCCTTCTCCTCGTTCATAAATTGGGAGAGAACAGTACCTCGAGCACAGAGTTGGTATAAAGTTCAATGAAATAAAGCATGTATAAGTGCTTAATACAATGCCAAGCTTGTGCTAAGTAATAATTAATACTCAATAGTATCAATTAGTAATATTCTTTTACATAAAGAACTGTCACCAATGAACTTTTTAAAATACCAACATGCCAACAAATAAGCACTTCACAAAACAGAATAAAAAGAATGTCTCTTTATCATGTCTAAATTAAAACAAGGACATTTCCAACTTACTGCACTGGGAAGTATGAATTTGTAATAGTATGATGAATCAGGCTCTTAACAACGGTTACTGAAAGATAAACTATAAGTTTTCTTTTTATGGCTGAAGAGTATTTCATTGTGTATAAATGTAGCACAAGTTCTTTATCCACTTTCTACCTAGGGACACTTGGCTTGTTTCCTTATTATGGTTATTATAAATAATGCTGCAGTGAACATGTGGGCACATTTGTCTCTTCAAATTAAATATTTTCATTTTCTTCAGATACTTAGAACTGGACCTGATGGGTCACATGGTAGTTCTGTTATTTTTTTTAGGAAACTCCATAATGTTTTCCATAGTGGATGCACCAATTTACATTACCAACAACAGTACCCATGGGTTCCCTTTTCTCCACAATCCTGACGAACACTTATTATTTGCTGTCTTTTTAATAACAGCCATTCTGACAGGTGTGAGGTAGTGTCTCACTGTGCTTTTGACCTGCACTGGTCTGATGATTAGTGATGTTGAGCATCTTTTCATATAACTGCTGGCCATCTGTGTGCCTTCTTGAAAGAAAGTCTGTTCAGGTCCTCTGCCCATTTTTAAACTGGATTATTTGGTTTTCTGCTATTGTATAAGTTCGTTACATATTTTGTATATAACCCGTTATCAGGGATATGATTTGTAAATACTCTATCCTATTCAGTGGGTTGCCTTTTCATTTTGTTGATGATTTCCTTTACTGTGCAAAAGCTTTTTAGTCTAATGTAATTCCATTTATTTAGTTTTGCTTTCGTTGTCAAATCTAAAAAATCATCACCGAGTCCAGTGTCAATGAGTTTTATTTTGTTCTAGGATTTTAATGGTTTCAAGCCTTACATTCAAATCAAATTCATTTTGAGTTAACTTTTTCTTTTTTGGCCATGCTGTGTGGCTTGCAGGATCTTAGTTTCCTAATCAGGGATTGAACCTGCACCCTCAGCAGTGAAAGTACCTAGTCCTAACCACTGGACTGCCAGGGAATTCCTATTTTGAGTTAATTTTATGTAGGATATAAAATAGTAGTCTAGCTTAATTTTGTTGCAGTTTTTCCACACCATATATTGAAGAGACTGTCCTTTCCTCATTGTATAGTCTTGCTTCTTGTCATAAATTAATTGATTATATATGTATGGATTTATTTCTGGGTTCTCTATTCTGTTCCCCTAGTCTGTTTTTATGCCAATACCATATTGTTTTAATTACTATCACTCCATAGTATAGTTTGAAATCAGGGAGTGTGATGCCTTTAGCCTTGTTCTTCTTTCTCAAGATTGCTATGGCTATTTAGGATCTTGTGGTTCTCTACAAATTTTAGGATTGTTCACTTTTGTGAAAAATATTTGGAATTTTGATAGAGACTGACTGAATCTATAGATTGCTTTGAGTAGTATGGACATTTTAACAACATTAATTCTTCTAACTCATGACCATGGAATATCTTTTCATTTATTTGTGTCTTCAGTTTCTTTCATCATTATCTCACAGTTTTCAGTGCATAGGCCTTTCAGGTCCTTAGCTAAATTGATTGCTAATACAAACTTTAAATGTTGTAGATCTATATTTGATCTGGAAATATGTCCAGACTACATTCTGCTTTTTTAAAAGGTTTATAAAATAAATGCAGGGGGCGCTCCGCAGAAAGAGAGAGGCAGTGGAACTTCCCTCAGCAGAGCTGAGGGGTCCCGAGGAAAAGTGAGCCTGCTGTCCACCAACCCAGCCCCTCAGCAAGGGAGAGACAATCAGACGTGACAGGGGTTCTGTCTAAGCTGTTCCGCTTTATTGTCCTAAGCTCCTGGTTTATATAGGCAAGCAGGGGGGTTTTTCGAGGGACTTTCCATAGTCCTACCAATCAAGTTAAAGGTCAGATTACCACGTGCTTACATCATGACAGGGGTCTGTGGTGATCACGCGTTGTCCACATGCACAGAAATCAAGAGAGCCAATCAAAAATATTGACAAACAACTTAAGCTGCACCCTCATCTCTTCCGCCAGGCACCATCTTAGCTCTAAACCGCAAAGCTAGCCCTTCTTTTTAAGGTTTCCCATTTAGGGCCCCACAAATAAAATAGTATGATGTTTCTATTTTAAAAGTATTTAGAAGGAAAGTACAAAAATGTTAGTAATAGTTATCTCTGGGTGGTGGGTTGTAAGCAGTTTTTGCCATCAAAAAATCAGATAACGGAAGAGTACAATGAGTAGGTTTTCAGTTTTTTTAATTATAAAACAAGGCTGCTACTATTTCAGGCAGGGAAATTAAGTGTACCTAACAGTGGGCAATTTTTTATGAACCAGTCAGCAAGTTTTAGAGTTAAATAAACATGACAGCATAACACATTGAGTCCAAAACAGTCAAGGTTTATAAATGTGACATTATAGGTGGACAGCCAATGTGATGCACATGTACTGTCTGGTCTTCTCATTGCTTCCTCAAGAGCTTAATGGGCAAATAATCACCTGCATTAGGATTTCTTGAAAAGTTAGGTTCCCCGAATGCTGTTAAGTTGGCAGAGTCCTAAACACTACCCCAAACCTAGTGATTCAAAAACTCAGGAAACAGTGATCAGAATTTAGCCATTTTAAAGACTGACAGTACTAACCTACATGGTGGAAAACATATGTGACTAGCTAAATATAAGCTGTGCTGGAGTCTAAAAATGATGTGGAGAGATTTTATTTTGTTGGTGAATTCTTCAAATTACTAAATTACTGCTCTTGCACATGAAAGGCAAGGCTATATTAAATAAAATTTTACTTAAAGACAGATGTAAAGTCTTTAGTAAAAGATTACAACTATAAGATTAGGTTAAATCACATTCATTGTTAAGCCGAATAACCTACTTATTGAACTTTCACTTAAATTGCTTTGTAAATCACAAAGTGCTCTTTCCAAATACAGATTTATTTTCCAGCACCTGGTACTGGCATTCATTCGGATGTTTCAGTGTGTCAGACTCACAAATGCCTATAAATATGTTTGCTGAATGAACATACAGCATTCATTTATAAGTATGAATGAATTTATAAATAATTGCTAACATATCACCTAACTCTTTACATACATGAAATCTTAATCCACACAGAAATTCTGTACAATAAGTACTATTATCTCCAGATCATGAGCAAACTGAAGCAGAGAAGAGACTTGCCCAAGGTAGTCAGTGGACAGGGCTAGGATTCAAACCAAGGCAGGCTGACTCCTGAATCTATACATTCACTAAGCTATACTGCCCTCCTGATTTAAAACTAACCATTATTTAAGGATTTTACCTTTTTTCATCTTAATACTCATTTTTAGCAAAATAAACACTATTTCAGATTTTTCTAATCTGTTTTATATATTTCTAAGAGCTAAATGCCTTTGCTCCAAAGTCTGTAAAGAAATTATTAATGTGTTTCCAAGATATCCATGGTCTTATTCTGAAAACATGCGACTTCATATACTTTAATACAGAGTATATATTCACTGTGTAGATACTTAATGCTAGTGAACTGTGCACTTTAAAAATGCTTTAAAAGGTTTATTTTATGCATATTTTCCCTTAATTTAATAAATCAAGAGTTAAATATACATATTAATATATTCACTGTAAATATGAGAAAGAGTTAAAAAAATTGTGCAGACATAACTATTGTCAACATATCATTATATATTCTTCAAGGTTTATTATATCCATTCTCACTTTCCATCACTACCAACATATTTGGTAAAATATTAGTAATAGCACTCTGAATAAATTGAGAGGAACTGAGCTATTTTATTTTGCAAAAAAGACAGAAAAGGAATCACTGTCGTAAGACAAACTATTTTAAGCCACTATTCTACCATGTAAATCGTGACAATACTTTTTTACAAATAACAAAGTTCCGGTTTATAATAATCATTTTCTGAAAACAAAAATAGTTTCATGAGATGCTTTATAAAAGTCTACAATCAGCCTTACTAAACACTTATTTTTAAAAGAAAAACTCAAGAATATGAGACAAATGAGTCTTTTTAATATTTTTCTATATACTCAGCTTTGTTTTTCTACATTAAGAATTGAATTAAGTTTATAAAATTCAAAGTAAAAAGCAGCCATATGCTATTACATCCCCTTTGGCATAACAGTTAGTGGCTACTCCCTGGTTGCGTCACTTACTACCATTTTGGGGGGGTCCTAGCCATTTGCTTATTTCCAGCCTCCACCATAGATCTGGAGCACTGTCACACACACCACAGCACAATACACAACGCAAAACAACTATCAGTAACTATTATTCCTGTTTCCTTTACTTCAAAAGTACTCCAGTTTCAGACATGACCCAGATTTAAACTGTATTCCCCAAGATCCTCCTCTCTGAGCTGTCCACAGCTGCTGTGGCTGTTGGCTGCATTCCCCCTGGAACTGCCTAACCCAAGAGACCTATAGTAATTGCTAAATATAAGATAGCCATAGCAAGCTTCTTGGGTAAACTCCTCTTAAGAAGTCACTCGATAACTTGCAATGGTTAGCATATCTTCATAATACATCACCATAATACTTATCACAATACTCTGTCTTAATTGTTACCAAGCCTGGCTGATTATAAACACCAGCAGGACTTTTAAAAAACAGATTACTGGGCTCTGTACTCTTCCAAGAACACCCTTATTCACCCATCTGTTCTCCAGAAGACTAATTTGAGTAGATCTATAGTGAGACTGGGGCTTCCCTGATGGCTTAGTGGTAAAGAATCCACCTGCCAATACCCAAGATGTAGGAGATGCAGGTTCAATGCCTGGGTAAGGAAGATACCCTGGAGGAGGAAATGGCAGCCTACTTCAGTATTCGTGCCTGTAAAATCCATGGACAGAAGTGCCTCGTGGACTATAGTCCGTAGGGTCACAAAGTTGGACACGACTGAGCACTTGAGCATGACATAGTAAGATTGAGTAAAAACAAAAATTTTAGTTACCTAGATCCTTGCTATTCAAACTATGGTCAAAGCATCAGAAGCATCAGCATCACAGCGGAGCTCACTGGAAATACATAATCTCGGGCCCTGTTAGACCAACTGAATCAGAACCTGCATCTTAACAACATCTCCAGGTGATTAGCACAAACATTAAAGACCGAAAGGTACTGCCCCAGACAATTCTAATGTACAACCAGCTTTCAAAAGCACTGTTCCACGGAGTTCAGTGGCAGTCCAGTGCTCTCACTGCAGAGGGCCCAGGTTCAGTCCCTGGTCAGGGAACTAAAATCCCACAAACCACACAGGACAGCCCCCCAAAAACTGCTACACCTAACCCTCTAATTCACAAAACATATAATCAGGTATATGAATAAATTTCAAATGTACTTTGATTAGTGAAGGGCGCTACCATGAAAGTCTGGAGTCATAGATTTTTAAGAGGACCAAAGCTATCGGTTTCACTCACCCTTGCATTACATATGGGACCTGATGACTCTGTGCTGGGTCAGTTTGTGCTTGTGGAAGGGTTCGTTGCCTCAATCCTTCTGAGGAAGAACTGGCAGCTAAAGTCAAGGTTTCTTGACTGGATGATGGAGTTGATGATCCTGACTGATCTGAACTCTACAAACAAAAATGTAATTATTTTTTTCAAGGAGATTTAATTCATTATAATCACAATATTATAGACACATTACTAAAAATGCATCTGTGAAATCCCTCTGCAAAGAATGAATTCTAGAAGTTTACTGATTTGACTTGTGTGCCCAGCATAATAGGTATATTTATTTATATATATAGGTATAAATAATTTAATTCTCATGAGACTAAAGAGTTTAGAAAATCAAAATCCATTAATTATACAATAATAGTCCATTTCTCAACTATAAAAGGCTGAGTAGTAATTATATACCAAAAATAGCATACAAAATTTGTGAAAATTAATGCATGCAAAGCTCTTTTCATGATGCCTAACACATAAGAAGTGTTCAATAATGGTACTAATAACTGTATCACTTAAACAGTTAATATGTACCAGCTACTGTATAACATGCCATTAGTCATATACTGGTTTAAAATACTGAAGAGCATGCTAGAATTTGGTGTTAACTCTGACATTAACAAGGAACATAAACTTACAATTCACTTAACCCCTAAGTCACAGCTTTCCTATAAGAAATGAGATGGAACTAGATTTTCAAGATTCCTTCCAGTCCTAAAATCCTACTAGTTTAAAGATACTACCAACAAATACTGTTTTTTTTTTAACAAAATAAGATACCAAACAGAATTTTTAAATTCTCATGCATTAATGGTGTCAGAAACTTACAGATTCAACAACTTCAATCAACATAACCCCTTGAAGACCACCTCAATTTGTTGCTGTTTGAAAATAGTTTGTCAAGTGTTTTATGTAAATTTAAAACACAATTACAGTTTATATAAATTACCTACTTTAAAAAACTGGATACAAGATAATTTCAGCATTGTTCTAAGTTTTTAAAATCACATTACTGGTACTGCCTTCCTATTTACAGCATCTCTTTTTACATGTCTACCTTTGTTAGTCCTGCCATGTGAAAGGTCCTAAGGACCTTTGAAAAATTAACAAAAGCTTTAAAATGTTATTCCATACCAAACAGACGCCAAATATCTTACTAGGGAGGCTGATTATTAGGCACACAACTTGGAAAGGCTTCTTTTTTGGCAAGATTTTGTATTAAATGGATGATCAAAATACGGTAGTCACTAAAAAAAATTAATAAAAGAAAGGCCTAGCCATTTGACAGCACACCCTAATTTCTCTAGAACTAATTATTTCTGACCTTATTATATAACTTTCATGAACAGATTTTTAAGACATTATCAAATCCCAATGAAATTTATCAGCCATAAAAAAATTAAGAGGAATTCAATTTCATTCTCCTTTGATACTTCTTAGGTTTTTTATAACACACCTCTGAAAAACTGAATATATATTATAAAGAAATGAAATCATGGCTGAGGAACCACCAGAAAAGGGAAAAGAAAGTTCTCTGTCAGCAGAAACTGGAGCAACACAACTGTTCAAAGACTATTAACAGAATTCTATGCCAGTGCCAGGGTTTTGTCCCTTCTTATGCAAGGTAGGAAACATAGAAAGACTCTTAGGTTTATCGAGAAAACAAATTTCAGTTTAGTGAAAGCTGAATTCCCATGACTAGTACTAGAAAATACTTACCATTGAGGCTATGCTAATTAAAGAGAGCAACTACAAGATCTAGCTTCTTAAAGAAGCAGTTAACAATCAGTCTCTCATTATCACCCCTGCCATTCATCCCCTCCTCAAAATTCTGGCTAGATTCCTGACAAGAAGGAAAGTACACTTAGCAGTACAAAAGATCCCTACCCAGGAAGCTTGAAACAAGGTTCCCACTCAACCAGTCCTTTTCTTTCACCTCCAAAAGTGTCACATAAAGCTTTTACAAAAGGAAACCAAAAATAATTTAATATAAAAGAATTTGAACAGTATAAAAAATGTCTAAGTTGAAAAGTTCAACTAGTTTTTTAAATTTCCAAAACAATTTTAGGAAGTTGGAAAAATAAGGAGGGAAAAATGAATACTCAAGTCTGAAAGAACTGGGTACATCAAGTAATTATTCCTCCCATAGTCGGAATATATACTCAAATCCAGTCATTTTATAAAACAATTATTGAACAAGCAATCTTCTTTAGCAAACTTAAAGTTTAAATAATTTAATCTACCTTGATTAAATATAATATACAAAATACCTTAAAGAGTTTATATTATATAACCATATCATAATTTTGTCTTTTCAGTATTTCAGTAATTAAACCCCTGAAAATTGGCTCTATTACTGACCTGCCATATAGCAAATTATAACTCATGGGCACAGGCTTCAAGGGATTACACTGTGTACTGGATCTCTAAAAATGAAGTTTAAATGATTAACTTAAGCTGTTCACAACACAGTCTCACCACCCACAAGATCCAGTTGTTCTGTTTTCAACTTAGTTTTTAGAGGCAAGAAGGGATAATCAGAAAACTTCAGCATTTACTCTGCCCAAAACAACTCACAGAATTGCTGTTGGATGCCAGTGCTTCATGACTTTCTCTATTGGTGCTGGATTTTGGAGAACTGGGAGGAGTCCGAGAGGTACATACTAGATGAACCATATGATACTCATCTTGCTAAAATTAAAGAAAATTACATTTAAAGGGTAGTACTAGAAAGTACGCAGCTCAACAATGTCAGTAGCTAAGCAGAAATACTGAACTCAAAACTTAAGTTTCTTCCTACCACAGCCGTTTTATTAGTAATAAATTGTCACCTGCACATAAATTGGGATCCTTCTGAATATTTCTTCCATGCTTAGAAAACAGTCTCAATACTCAGGAACTACTATATGAAAAAAATTATTATTTTGTATACCAAGCAAACACTGCTGTAAAGTTGTGTCAATGCAACCTATTATTTCAGTATAAAAACACTACACACATTAATATCAGCACTGTGACAGTCACATTGAAGTTTAGGCCTACAAACTTTGAATAGTAAATGTTTTCATTATTTGAAAACTTACAGTGATAAGGAAGCTCAAATAACCTCACTCTAATCTCATCTGTCTGAATTTTAGCAATAGTATTTTATTTTTTAAGCCAAAAACTGGTTTCATCTCTAACACTTATACACAGATATAGAGCATATATTTGAACTATATTCTGTAAATATTCCAAGTGTGTCTCCATAAATCTACAACTATGAGTGAAGGAAAATACTCTAAAAATAATTAACTGGCATTTTAGCTTAATGATTTCATGAGTATATTTATCATAGGCATAAAGCAAGTAAACAAGGTAGAGTAAGGAGACGCAGAGACGAACAAGGATGGCGCAACAATTTTAAAAAATCAGAAAATGACTTTTTAAAAGGGGGGGCGCGGCAGGAAATAAAGAAAAGATGCCCAGTTGTGAGAAAGAGAAACAAAGCTCTAGGAATTCACCATCTTCCATAAACAAGAACTGTGCTTAATTCTGAGGTGAATCCAAGAAAGGGCAGGAGTCAGTCCCCCCCCTAAACAGACTCACGATGTTGTTCAAAGAACAGACTGGGGCTTCCCTGGTGGCTCCGTGGTAAACAATCTGCCTACCAATGCAGGACACCCGGGTCTGATCCCTGATCTGGGAAGACCCCACAGACAGCAACTAAGCCCACGCACCGCAACTACTGAGCCTGTGCTCTAGAGCCCAAGGGCTGCAGTTACTGAAGCCCGCGCGCCCTGGAGCCTGTGCTTGGCAACAAGACAAGTCACCGCAGAGAGAAGCCCGCACACTGCAACTAGACAGTAGCTCCCACTCTCCACAACTGGAGAAAAGTTGGCACAGCAATGAAGACCCAGCAGCCAAAAACAAATAAATTTAAAAAAAATTTTTTTAAAGAACAGACTAGCACATTAGAGCGCAATTAGAGAAATATATAAATCAGTCTTTTGCACAAAACTGAGATGCATGAACTGTAACCGTTTATGGGTTTAGAGGAAGAAGTTAATAGGAGTTAGAATACTAAAGAAAGGCATTCCCAGAAATAGCATTACATGAGGTACACCAAGCAAAGCAGGTAGAAAGGATGCCTGATTTACAATGTCCCCTTAGCTTGGGAATACAGTAAAAAAAAAGCATCCAAGTGTAAAATGTTCATCCTTACAAAACTAGTTTCAAAGGTCATATTAACCACAATTACCTCATAATATTTATTAACCTTTGGGGAATGTTTCTATAAAACATTTTATAACTAAACAGGTAAAGTTAATGACAGCATTTAACTGAAAGAAGTAAAGGGTTATACAGTTCAATGATTTGTTCAAACTGTAAACATACTGTTCGAAGTGTTCTGTGATAAGGGGCACAACAGTCCTTTGACTGAAGCTGGGTGGTTTTTGTTTGTTGTTGTTGTTGTTGTTGTTGTTGTTTTGGGGGGGGGGCTGGGCGTGGTTGGCATGGAGAGGCACATGTGGGATCTCAGTTCCCTGATCAGGGATTGAACCCGAGCCCCTTGCAGTGAAAGCACAGGGTCTTAACCACTGGACCACCACGGAAATCCCACAGCATTTTAAGTATTCTGGTTGGAAATGATTTCTGGTAGCAAAATCCTTTTTAGAAGTATGCATGTTCAGACTCTAGCTATCCTTGGGTTAAAATAATAAATCTATATTTCAAATAGCATACAGTGAAAAATGTTTTTAAGGATAAAACCAGGAAAGAAAATGAAGAGGTGGAACATAGCAGATTTGGGGGGTAGTAAATATTCTGTACAATATTATAAGGTGGATACCTGTCATTATACAGAAAGTACAATACCAAGAGTGAACCCTAATGTAAACGATGGGTTTGGGGTGATGATATCAATGCAGGCTTCAACTCTAACTACTGGAGCACTCTAATGTAGACTGATGTGGAATGCTGTTAGTGGGAGTAGCTGTGTATGTGCGGAGGCAGGAGTTAAATGGGTAATCTTCATACCTTCCGCCCAATTTTGTTATGAACCTAAAACTACTCTAAAAAATAAAGTCTATTAAGAAAAGAAAGAGGGGAGGATATATGCTACAAAAGCCAGTATTTTTGAGAGAGAGGGAGAAGTAGGGAGAGACAGACAGTGAGGGATGTTATTAAACCACTTTGGCAACCTGAAACTACATGATTAAAATGAAAATGACAGCAGGAAGTCACACTAGCAAAACTAAAATGTCAACTATCTAAACAGAAGGAATACACCAGTGTAAGGTTTTTTTAAATTTTCCACAGGTCATCATAAACATACACAAGAGCATAAAGAGATTAGGGATATCCAGAAAACACTGAGTTAAGTCAAAAATCTAAAGTGAAACCTAACAGCTATATATTCAATTCTGCTACATTCACAAGGAAAAAGAATCTCAAATGCAGAAAAATTCTAAAAGTATAAATTCCACAAATAAACATGAGCTAAAAGCTGCCATTAAAGTAACTAGTATTCTATCAAAAAATTATATTAAAATATATTTAACTCTTGAGTACCAGGATTCAAAGTTTGCTGATGGACCAAGTGGGCTTCCTTCTGTAATATTTGATGTCCCAAAATTAAACTCCTAACCCAAGTTAACGTGTATTAAAATGTTATGTAGTTTCATCAAAAACGGATTTAAGAGAGGGGACTGTTACCGGTCTACTTGAGCACTCTACTCCTGCATTAATGATAAGTGAATATGGCTTTCTTCCACAAGATAACAAATCCCTGAACACAAATATATAATGCTATTTCAGATTTAGCTATCAGATGGATATATAAAACTGTTAACTAATCAGAATCACCTATTTTGCTACCTAAAAGGGTTGATTTTAAGTGTCTAAGAACTAAATTGGTTGGATAGCAAAAGAAAGTTCAGAACATATCTCCTCTGGCACTCTGAGTAACTGGTATTGAATAGTGGTGGAAAAGCTTACTTTTCTGAGAATGTCTTTCAGCTGCAGATGATCGGGAAGCAGTCTGCCCGAATACACCAATCTCTGATCCTTCGTCAACTAAGAAACGGGATAAAGAAAAAAATTCAACTTTTTCTAATTATACAAATTGAAAGTTGGGAATAAGACGCCTTACTATGGGTAAAGTAAAATTCCCTTTCGGCACAAATAAGCAGAAAACTGACATAATTTAAGAATTTTGTTTTTCCAAATTCTATTTAAGACATTAAAAGTTCAGCAAATGGTAACATATCTACTGTAGATATAATAAAATACAGATAATTCCCAATTTATCTTTAAAATGGGGAAAATAGGTAAATTGGAAGTTGGTCTTTCAGCCATAATGCAATGCATGTGTGACTGTCATTAAAAACCTTCAAGACTATTAATGAGAAGGTGGCTGGCTTTCTATTAACAGTCAACAATGGGATAAAATTCCAAGGTCACCAGTGTTATTTTGCATTATTTTGTCAGTATTTTTAATCAAAAGTATACATAAAATTTATTTTCTACTTTAGTAACATCATGCAGGGTAATTTATCAGTTTTAAATTCAAAAGCTGTTTGGATATAGTTTACAGTTTTAGATAACTATTCTAGTTTTTATTATTTTTCCCATTCTCATGAATACCTTTTTACATTTTTCAAAAACACAAGAAAAACAAGCTCAAGTGCATGGAGAGCCAAGTGCCATCTCCATATACAACCCAAAATATAAAATAAATTCTGGTTATCTCTGCCTTATTTTGTACTTCTAATAAATCTGCTAAGTGCTCATACTACAAGCATTAGGTATTTAAAATAAAAACATTTATGTACAGTCCCCATAAGACCTCCTATTTCATCATGGAGAAACAGGCAAGCGTTCCTTGAATTCTACTAAAACAAATATTGGCTATATGGACAATTACTAAACATGCTAAATCCAAGTAATAACTATAACAATTTTCAAACAGTCTATATATGCAACATGGCTACTAGAAAAGAATCTTACATTAAAATTAACCACAGTAATAAGAGCCATTCTGTAGTTAAGATCTGTGGTTCACAGGTTCTTAGGTACCAAAGATCAAGAGAAGGTACAGTTGTCCTTCCAACTTACTTAGCTTTTTGGCATAATTTAATTTCCCCAGAAGTATTTTTGAGTGCACCATTCCGAAAATGCACAAATTCTTACATATAAACAACCAAATACAACACAGGATTTTTTTTGAAAAACTACATATCACAAGTCTTGAAACTTTAATCAATACATATGAACACTGAGTGGGGCACAATAGTAAATTATATAACATGAGTTAAACGCTAAGTGATAAAGACTGATTTAAGCCCTGATTTAACCCATCATAAACTATCAGTTCAAACATTTAATAAATACTCCTATGTCATATCATTTGATACAAAAAATATCAGTCTTTTCTTATGATTTTACTTTACTATTAAAATTCTCAAACACACACAAAGTGGAGAGAATAAAATGAAGCCCCTTACCATCTTTAGAATTCCCAAATACCCAGCTCCAACAATTATCAACATTTTGCTATTCTTGTTTCATTTACCCACCCCCATTTCATTTTTGGCAAGGAAAAGAGTTTTAAAGCAAACACCCCATATCATTTCTTTTCACATGTCAAAAAATAGCATGTATCTGTAGCAGTTGTTTTTGTAATTAACCACAATATTACCACCTTCAATAAAATAAACATTAATTGCTTAGTAAGTAATATCCAGTACAGTTCAATTTTCCCCACTTGCTCAAAAATGCCTTTTAAGGGATGTGTGCTGTGCTGTGCTGAGTCATTCAGTCGTGTCCAACTCTGTGACCTCACGGACTGCAGCCCCTGTCAGGCTCCTCTCTCCATGGGGATTCTCCAGGCAAGAATACTGGAGTGGGTTGCCATGCCCTTCTCCAGGGGGTCACTCTAACCCAAGGATTGACCCAGGTCTTCCACATTGCACGCAGATTCTTTACTGTCTGATGGTCTGTCTAAACCAGAATCAAACAAGGTTCACACATGGAACTGGGTTGTTACGTCTCTTTTAATCTTTCAACAGCTTCCACTTCTTTCAAAATTTTCCCTAGCTACTTGTTGAAGAAAACATGTTGCAGTCTGGATGTAAGTGACTGTGTCCTTCTGGTATGGTATAGTTTGTCCTATAGTCTTCTGTAAATGCAGTTAGATCTGGAGGGTTGATGAACTTCAGGTTCTTTTTTGTTTGACAAGAGAACTTCCTGTTGTATCACATCATTATTAGCACATGTAGACTCGGTGACCTACTTTTAGTCATGTCAAGATCGATCAGTGTGTTTAAATATTGTCAGCCTGATTCATCCCCTATGAAGTCTGCCATCAAACATTCACCTTTTTAATAACTTAGATCAAACTGCCTAGATCCATTATTTCATTAGGGGTAGAAAATAATTTTGACCTCTGCAGTCTGTAAGAGCTTCCTTGCTTTCGGGCACATAAGGTTCACCTTCCACGCTTCTTTTGCCAGGCCTGGAAACAGCCACAGTTCCAGGGGCTTTGATTCCTTTTAATAGGAAATGGCATCTAAAGACAAAATCTGGGGCCTAAGGGTACTTACGGTCACTTGGTATTATTTCTAAGATTCTTCAAGAGAGATACAAAATATGTATTTTTTGCAAAGGAGAAACTTAAACCCTGAGTGAATATTCATTTTTCTGATTTTAATTGAATGGTATAAGGTTTTTTTATTTACACATCTGTCACCCTGAAAATCTTTTTTACTAATGATATTAACAAAATTATGCCATTAGCAAAAGTACTTATGGGCTTTATCCTACTATGTATAATCTCATAATTCTGGATGAGGTTTAAGATTTCTTGTCACTTTTTCAGTCCTTAGATCTATCCTACTAGAGATATGTAGTCAAAATATAGTGTTTCAAAATTACTTGTAATTTTGTTAACATCCTGACATTGTTAAACTGTTTAGGAATTTTTTTTCTATTTAATTTTTAAAATTATATATAACATACACAGAAACAAAGGAAAAATTATAGAACAAGGTACAAAGAGGTTTAGCTTCTGTCCCCTACCCTCTTCCTCTGTAATTTTGAATCACCCTTCCATGGTTTTTTAACAATGTAACAAATGTGGATATAAGCATACTTATGTTTCCCTTCTTTTCTCACATAAAAGGTAGAACAGGATACTCACTCTTTAGTACTTTGTTTTCTCCCTTATTTTACCCTGGCAATTACTCCTTAGCAGTATAAAGATGTCTTCCCCACTCTTTTTGAATGCTCCATGACACAGAAATACTAAAGTTTACAACATGGATATTTGAATGTTTCTAGGTTCTTGTTATATACTCATAGTGTCCTTCTTTCATACTATTCATTTCTCTACATTCCCCCACCATATCCTGCAACATAGAGCTCTCTGGTGACCTTGATAAAAGCAATCTTGGTGGAACAGTAGGGTAAAAACTTAACTGGGATGTATTTAAGAGAAAAGGAGAGGAGTACAATTACAAATAGTGAATAGTCACAATTTATAAGGAGTTGTGCACTAAAGACAGAAAGGGAATAAAAGTAATAGCTGGAAGGGAAGGGAAGTCAAAAGAGGGTCTTGTTTTACTGTTTTGTGTTTTTGTTTTTTTAAGGAAAGAGAAATTACATGTTTGTATGCCAATAGAAATAATCCATCCTCAGGAAAGTGATGATGCAGAAGAGAAAAACAGAAAATTTCCAGAGCAATGTTCTTGAGTAACTCATAAGGGGTAAAATCTTGTGTGAAGGAGTTGAACTTAGAGAAGAATATGGCAGAGACAGGCGAAGAAATGTTAAGAAACTTGTACACAATCCCACTACCACCACTCTTTGCCTCAGCTTTCTTATTTAAAGAATGAGGGCAATAATAGTACCTATTTCACAAGGCTGAATTTTCACAATAAAAATGCACACAAACTTCTAACAGCAGAGCAGAACACTTAGAAAACATTCAATGAGCATTTGATACTAATCTCTAACAACTGCTTCTCTGACATGCAGTTTCATGAGGATCTAATGAGAGATTTTGTGACAGTATTGATAAGCTGTATGACCAGTAGCAGACTACCTTTGTTCATTATGTATAAGAACATGATTAGGATACTGCTAAATAGGTTTAAAGTTGCAATAACTATCAATTTAATGAATAAAAAAGCAAGCCCTATTCCATATTTGAAAAGCTTTCAAGAATCAGTTTAAAATGACATTTATAAATAACAAAAAGAAAACTTTTAATTCATTTCACCTTCTCTACATAGAAAAATATTTGAAATTAGTTAAAAAAAAAAAGTCAAGAAGTCCATGTGCAAAGCATAAATTACTTACTTTCAGATTTTTAGTGAAAGGATGTACTAAGTGGATGGGATGAAAGAAGTATTTATCAACTACTTCAAAATGTAAGAAAACTATGTATTAGCTGTTTTCTACATAGGTAATCATCATTTTACTATTAAACTGTAGCAGTAATGGAATTAATCAAGTACTTTATCACAAGGATCATTTTTAAACAAGATAGGACATAAAAGCATGCTAGAATACTCAATATTTTGGACTACTGACATGTATATATATAAATTAAGTACAGTGGCAATCCAACTTAGTTTACTCTCATAATTATCTAGTAGATAGATTTAAAACAATTTTTTCACAGAAACAATACAGACCACTATCAGTCAGCAACCTCATAGACTCCAGAAACCCATGCTTGAGAAACTTAGCCATATAAATTAAAGACATTTAGGAAGATCACTTAGTTTAGAATATAGGTACTAAAATCTCATGAGAGTCAGCTATAAAGTAATCATTCGGTTATCTATAATGATAATTCTTATGTGAAAATTAAAAACTCCAAATTAAAGATTGTGAGAACTCCTAGTCCTAAAACTATGAGTCCCAGTTTCAGAAATACATACAAACACTCATCAAACTTTCGAACCTAACAGCACATAATCTATTTAACCCAAAATATACTGACTGAAATAGCACTCCTAGAAGCCCAGAGACTGATAATCCCTTATCGCCAAGTCCTATTTTTTTAAAGCCTATACCCATGGGCTTCCCTGGTGGCTCACACGGTAAAAACATCTGCCTGCAATGCTGGAGACCCAGGTTCGATCCCTGGGTCAGGAAGATCCCCTGGAGAAGGAAATGGCGACCCACTCCAGTACTCTTGCCTGGAAAATTCCATGGATGGAGGAGCCTGGCAGGCTACAGTCCATGAGGCCACAGAGTCTGACACAACTGAGTGACTTCCCTTTCTTTCTTTCATACCCACTGAACAGAAAGGCTGGATAATGGCCAAGCAACTCCCTCAGCAGGATGAGGAATAGCATGGCCAAAAGTGCCTAGCAAAAGGTTCTGACATTTGAAAGGAGAAAAGACCATGGCTTTCACCATTTGTACCTCTGGAAGAGCAATCAAAGTTTAGAAAATCCATTAAGAGGCATTTGTACATTTCATTCATATCATTGGTCACTGTCCCTCCAGAGTCCTTTGCTAAATTTTCCATCCAATTCTAAAAGTTAAGAAAGCTTCTTCGGCTGAGACGCAAATTTGCTTCTCTATCCAAGGCCTCTCTCCCTCTCAAACCCAAATCCATATACCCAACCATTTATTAGACATCTAACACCTTCAGATATCTTTATGAGTTTTCTGTTGTTGTTTGTTTTTTGCCTTTGGCCACACCAGGCAGCACATGGGATCTTAGTTCTAGGACCAGGGATCAAATTCATGCCCCCTGCAGTAGACACGCAGAATCTTAACCACTGGACCACAAGTGAAGTCCCCACCTTCAGATATCTTAATAAGCAACGCAAAGTCAAAACATCTACAACAGTTCTCAGTTTCCAAATCTCCAGATCTTTCCCCTTACTTGTTCCCTATTTCTTAAACAACTTGCCACCAGATGTTTAAGCCAAACTCTGGGCATTATCCTCAATTTTTCTCTCACCTTGTCTAACGTATCTAACCATCAGCAAATCTCACGGACTCTATCTCCAGAAGCCCCTCTCAGTTCATTTCTTTCCATTTCCATTGTCATTACTCTAATCTAAACTGCTACCTCTTGCCGGAACTTCTGTAATATTAATAAATAGCATCTTTAATTGGTCTTCACACACTCTGGTCTACAGTCAGTAAACAGAGTGATCTTTTAAAAATGTGAATCATTCCTGTCACTCTCTAGTAGATCCCTACCAGTCTGGATTTAATTCTAATTCCTTACCATAACCAGATGGTCCCAGCAGATCTGCTTTCTATCTCTTTCCCACATCCTCTGATTTTATTCTTTCCTCCTCTCTCATTAGCCAAATGGGCAATCACTTTGATCTCCAAATATGCTAAGCTCGTTACCAACTCAGACACCATACCTGTAGTATTCTCTCTCAGCTCTTGCAGACTTAACTCTTTCTTAATCATCTTTTGGGTCTTAGCTTTAAAATGACCTTCTCAGAGAGGCCTAACCTGATTTACAAACTTGAAGAAGAGTATTCTCTTTTACTCACCCAGTTTGTTTTCTTCATAACACAAACCATAATCTGTAATTATGTGCACGAGTTTATTTCCCTAAGTGGGATATGACTGTCAGGAACAAGAGAGGGTCCATGTCTGTCTAGCTCATCCCTTTGCTCCTATAGCCCAGCCATGTGTCTTGCAGAGGAGATGCTAAATGCCACTGTATTAAATGAAGTGTTATGAAGTCCAAAAGCATTTACATAGATTTGGAAGACATAACTTATTTGAAATTCATTGTATCAGTTATTTTACATGTAATCATTAAGAATGAAAATGAAGTGTTCAGTTAGTATTCAGTCTTATGAATCACAATACTTACTAGCTTAAAATACTGGTGTTAAATTCATCTGGTTCATTTCTGTAAATGGTACTGATATTAGCATATTATTATCAAGCAACAATTGTGTGTTGGTATCTTAGTATTAACTTTTCTCTAAATAAATAGTCTATTTCAAATAAACTTTTATCTTTCCACAGCAAGGGACCATCAATTTTCAAAAAGTACAACATAAAAAAATTAGATTATACCCCACCCAAAAAATACATAAAGCAAAAACAAGTATGGATGAAAACGTGAAGAAAGTAGAACCCTTTTACATTACTGCTGCTGCTAAGTCTAGTGGGAATATAAAACGGCATGGCCTCTTAAAAAGCTTGACAGTTCCTCAGAAAGCTACCATATGACTCAGTATACATCCAATCCATTCCTAGGTATATACCAAAGAGAAGTGAAAACACACATCCGCACAAAAGCCTGTAAGAGAATATGCACAGCAGAAAAAAGTAGAAACAACTCAAATGCCTATCAACTGATGAATGGACAAACAAAATGTGACATCTATTCATACATACAATGGAATATTATTTGATCATAAAAAGGAAGAACTCAGACATGTTATAACATGAGTGAATCGTGTAAACATGCTAAATGTAAGAGGAAGACATAAAAGATCACATATATCACAGTTCCATTTATGTGAAATTTTCAGAATAGGTGAATACATAGAGACAAAAAGTAGATTAGTGGTTACCAAGGACTGAGGAAACAGAGAACAAGGGGTGATGGCTAGTGAGCATGGGCTGATGAAAATGTTCTGGACATCAGAACACCAGACAGTGGTGATGACTGTACAACTTTTTGAAGTATTAAAAACCACTGACTTGTATGTGTTAAAGGGTAAATTTTATAGTATATGAATTATATCTCAATTTTTAAAACTGTTGCTTTAAATGGAATATTCAAATGCCTTCAGATAATCAGAAGTAAAAGGAAAAAGAATTCTTTAATTTTACTGTAGTTGAAAATAGATTAAGTTTTCAGATGCATAAATTAAATAAGACTTGAAATTTTCTCCACTAAAAAAAATACTGAAAAAGTTCAGTTTAAATATCAGTAATTTAATTTAAATATCTGGAAAATCAGTGCTTAGACACGGTAACAAACCACACAACCATCAAGTGAATTTTCAATTGGTTGGATTATAAGCTACAGTATTAGGAAAAGAACGGATTTTGAGATCTCAATTCAAACTCAGTTTAACTTGTAAAAGTGACACAAATTTATTTATCCAGACCTACTAATAACAGTATTTTTTACTTTGATTAAAAATTCATTTCTGTATTAGTTAGGGTAAGTAATGCTAACTGCTATAACAAACCTCAAGATCTCAGTAGCTCAGCACAATAGAAGTTCATTTTTCTCTTAATTAAAACATTACATCCTTTAAATATAAGAATTCAGAAGACTCGAGGATTGGTAAATGTAAAACAAAGTACTAATGATATTGTCAATTAAAAATTTCTTCTGTTAAGATAACTGTCTACACAGAGTAACATATATATACACTTGACTATCTCTGTTAACAGCACCACCATTCTTCCTTCTGCTCACACCCTACATCCAACAGTCAGCAAATCCTATCAGGAATACTATTAACAGTGCTTCCCAGGTGGCTCTACTGGTAAAGAACCTGCCTGCCAATGCAGGTTAGACATAAGAGACACAGGTTCTATCCCTGGGTCGGGAAGATCCCCTGGAGGAGGGCACAGCAACCCACTCCAGTATTCTTGCCTGGAGAATTCCATGGACAGAGGAGCCTGGCAGGCTGAAGTCCTTAGGGTCACACAGAGTTGGACACGACTGAAGTGACTTAGTACAACATACAATTAATACTCTCACCATCTCCACTGCTCCACCCTAGATGAAGCCTGGTGATATATGGCAGAGCAGAGGCAGCTAAATTACCAAGCTGGAAACATCCTGTTGGCACTCTGAGTAGCCCAGAGACAGAACTATACCACTCCAAATAAACAGCTGCTTAATCAGCTGGCCCCAAAACTTAGCTACCTACTTAACAGAGATGGCTAGAAACCAAGGTGAGGAAAGTTCATCTGCTAGTATAATATACAAAAATAAATCCTAAACTGGGAAAAGATGTTTTCTTTCTAAAAGGTTTATATATATTTTATCGGAAGTATCTGACTTTTTAATGTTTAACTACATAGCAAAATGAAATACTATGTATCCCTAATGCATTTAAAATATTCACAAGAGTCTAACATGAGTTTACTAAGAGAACAACACTTTTTTATTTCTGGCAAGTCATGTTGCTTGCTTGCTCATCAGTCACTAGGTCATGTCTGACTCTTTGCAACCCTATGGCCTGTAGCCCGCCAGGCTTTTCTGTCCATGAGATTTTCCAGACAAGAATAATGGAGTGCGTTGACATTTCCTTCTCCAGGGGATCTTCCCAACCCAGGAATCAAACCTGTGTCTCCTGCATTCGCAGGCAGATTCTTTACCACTGAGCCACTTGGGAAGCCCAGAAAGTCATGTAGTTGGTATCAAAAGATTAGATTTTTTATGTGAAGGACTCAATGGGTCTCTCATGATTATGTATGGCTTAAAAAAAATCATGTCCTTAGTATATCCAACATAACCAAACAGCTCAGTAAATGCAACAGTCACCTTACATGTTGATTCAAAGAACTACAGTCCAATTTCTTTGAAAATAGTTAACTATTAACATTTCAGTACTTACATATAATTCAGCTACAAATGTCAAACAGCCTTAAAGAGCTAGTTCCCAGGAAGTGCACAAAATATCATTTTCTATGGGAAATGAATTCTGTGAATTTGTACTGAAATGTATCTCCCTCTTATTTCCACTAGATCCACCCAATCTAACGCTTCAGGAAATTTAGAGAGACTGTAAATGGAAGCACAGCTTAACCAAACTGCCTCTACCTCTTATCCTCTTACAACGACCGTAAACAAAAAAAGCTCACAGAGCTTAAACAATAATTTCCTCTAGAACTCCAAGGGGCATTCTGTGCTTAGCTGTTTCTGCTCACAGGCCAAATTAGGTATACATACAACAGAGATGCCAGAATGTATGACTGTCGTGGTTCATACAAACAAGCAGGAATGTGAAACGATAGGCAAAGCTATGTACTTTGAAGTCTTAGGATATTATGTTCCCATACCTTCTTTATAATTTATCAAAATCACAAAAATAACCACAGTCTAAACTGATGCATTAGAACAGTATTAAAACTATGTTACCCATTCACCTGTAGTCTTTACACGATAAACCATCTGAACACACATGTCTTTTTACAGTTTACTTACTTCTTTTTAATTTGCAAGTATATAACTGATAGAGCCAAGCCCTAAATGCCTTTCTTCATGTTATTATATATAACCACATATGTTTAAGCTCTGAGGCTTGCAAGTCAGACCAGACCAACCTAAATACAAATTCTGATTCTAGTTAAAGTTCTATGACCTTGGGCAAAAAAAAAAAAATAACCAAGTCTCAGCTTCCTCATCTAGAACAGAGAGCTCATAATAAAACTTACAGCATAACCTATGAGGAATAAATGTGATAAATATATAAAATGCTTAGTAGAATGACTGGTATACACAACCACTTAGTAAATGTCAGTTTAAAATCAGAGCACCAAATATGACAGTTAAGTAAAAGCATTCAAGACCATCAAATCTGTATTTATTATGTATGGGAATCCCATGGCAGTCCAGTGATTAGGACCCCATGCTGTCACTGCTGAGGGCCAGTTTCAATTCCTGATTAAAGACCTAAAATCCCACAACCAACAAAGCACTGCAACCCATCCCCCCGCCAAACACACACACACCAAAAAATTATTATGTAAAGGAAAGGAATAAAGTTCTAGAAAAATTCTATTTTTAAAACCACTGATGCATGATTAAACAAAACATCACCTTCACAGTACTGTTATTTTCCAAAAAAGACATTAGAAAAAGGCTACAAGAGGAGCTAAATAAAAGAAACTTTAGTCACCACTCATTCAAAACTTTTAACTTTCCATCAACCTTTGATAAAAATCTTATAAAACAAAAATTAGGGTGGATTATAGCCCCTTTAAATCAATAGTTCTGAGGTAATTAAGCAGGCAGATTTTAAAAATGACCTGTGCTTCCCTGGTGGCTCAGAGGTTAAAGTGTCTGCCTGCAATGCGGAGACCTGGGTTCGATCCCTGGGTCAGGAAGATTCCCCTGGAGAAGGAAATGGCAACCCACTCCAGTACTCTTGCCTGCAGAATCCCATGGACAGAGGAGTCTGGTGGGCTACAGTCCATGGGGTCACAAAGAGTCAGACACGACTGAGTGACTTCACTTTCACTTTCAGTTATGATAAATGAAATAAGTCAGAAAGAGAAAGATAAATACTATATGATATCACTTATATGTGTAATCTAAAAAATATAGCAAACTAGTGAATATAACAAATATAACTAGTGAATACAACAAAAAAGAAACATACAGGACAAACTAGTGGTTACTAGTGAAGAGAGGGAAGGGGGAAGGTAATAAAAGGGTAGGGGACTAAGAGATACAAACTATAATGTATAAAATTTAAGTCATAAGGATATATTGTACAACATGGAATATACCCAATATTTTACAAGTTTTTTTTAATAAAAAATGACCTTCCTAAGTAAGGTAATAGGGAATTACAAAAATAACAGAGATATAAACCTCAAATTATATTATAAAAGCTACTTCCACTGACAATGAAAGTAAGACTTCTATCTGAACTGTAGGCAGTTTGATTATGCAATGTTACATTCTCAGAACAGAATCTATACAACTAGTTCTATTCCTATTTCTTTAATTCTAAAAGAATCAGAGCAAAGGCACAATTTGAAAAGGCAGCAAGAGAGGGGAAATCTATCCAGAACTGAGGGACATGTTCAACAGACACTCTGAGTTCAAGACTAAAAAATGGGAAACAAAAGAATACACGTCCCTTCCAAATTGATTTCAGGGTAAGTCATGTTCATCTTGGTTTGTGTATAAGAGCAAATAGTAAGAAACAACATAATGAAAAAGGTGCCTAACTGGATTTAGAGATTCTTATTTTTTATTTCCCATTTTTAAAGTTTTCTCTAGGACAGTCCATTCTACTGAATAACATTAAGTTCAACCGTTTTGATATTTACATACCTAGTCTAAACTAGATCAAAGTCTGAAACTGCTCAAGTAAAAGTAGTCCTCTTGATAGGTTATCTCCACCCACTAGTAGCAATTACCTAAATTTCAGAATAATTATTTCACACTACAGGCCAAGTTTAAGAATTGAAAATCTAAAATCATTAAGTGATGACAAATGTCATATTAGAATATGATTCACAATTATATACACTATCAACATGAACTGCTGCACTAACCAGGTCTTAAACCATGTTCTAAACCAAGTATCAATACCAAAGTTAGATAAATCTCCACCAGAGCTCAATTTCAGATCTGAGGTTTTTTTGTAATGACTGTTTAAACTTCTGCATAAATGTAGCAACTGCCTTGCTTCCTAACTAGAAAACACTTTCCCCCTGGCAGCCCATTATGGATCTATAATCTTTTAACACAGTACTATACTACCAGGTTAGGCTGTAGTCCATGGGGTCGCTAGGAGTCGGACACGACTGAGCGACTTCACTTTTACTTTTCACTTTCATGCATTGGAGAAGGAAATGGCAACCAACTCCAGTTTTCTTGCCTGGAGAAAACCAGGGACAGGGGAGCCTGGTGGGCTGCTGTCTCTGGGGTCGCACAGAGTCGGACACGACTGAGGCGACTTAGCGGCAGCAGCATACTACCAGGTACTACATAATATAAAGCATTCAAAATCATCAGGGCAACAATATCTCTGAAAGAACAGTTAAGAAAAGAAACTATCATCCTACCTCCTTAAAACTGTTCTCAATTCTGTAAGAAAAATGTTTCTGTGAATCTTTTCTAAAACAGCTTTGCATTCCCTTATCTCAGCTCGAGTGGACTGTTCCTTCCTGTGTTCCTACAGCACTCAGTACCTCCCTCTTGTATGACACGAGCCACATAATATTGTATGTCTGTATCCCCCACTAGACCTGAGCTGCTGCTGCTGCTGCTGCTAAGTCGCTTCAGTCGTGTCCGACTCTGTGCGACCCCATGGACAGCACCCCACCAGGCTCCCCCATCCTTGGGATTCTCCAGGCAAGAACACTGGAGTGGGTTGCCAGTTCCTTCTCCAATGCATGAAAGTGAGAAGTGAAAGTGAAGTCACTCAGTCGAGTCGACTCTTTGCAACCCCATGGACTGCAGCCTACCAGGCTCCTCCGTCCATGGTATTTTCCAGGCAAGAGTACTGGAGTGGGGTGCCATTGCCTTCTCCGAGACCTGAGCTACTTAAGAGCAAAGGACTCCTATCGCTTTTTTGCTTAGTATATACATAGACCTTCATATGCCAGATCAATAAATCCTGATTAAATAAATAAATGAAGCCCAAGAACATGTGCTTTGGAAGGAGGGGTATATTTGTTGTGGGTTGGGTTTATTGAGGGAAGGAGAGGTTGAATTAAATGAAGTCAGTATCTGACCACAAAACTAAAATCCTAAGATTTTACACACTGTTGCAAAGTTTAGCCAGAATTCCATTAATAGCATGTAGAGATCCTAAAAGAACAACTTCAAATCTCCATTCTTCTGCCAACAGCTCTCATTTATTTTCCTAGAAGCCACTCCTCACAGGGACCAAGGCCCTCTACCTTACCTGACCCAAGAGGCCCAATAAGAGCAGTAATGACGAGAGCTACACACTTTTCTACTTCTTGCTATGAAACAGTTGCTTCTACCAGGCACTGAACTCTTCTCTGCTTCGAAGTCCACCCACCTCCACCAGGCAGAGATGCAAAGAATTAGGCATAAGAAATGATCTGTTAAACACCAACTAGCACCTGAGACACTTTAAAACAGAATCAATGTTAAGTAGTCATTGTGGGAGGTCATAAGAACTTAACCTTCCTATATATTAAATCATTAATATAATATTGTTTATACTGTTAAATTTCTCTGTTCTAAATAACAACTTTACAAGCAAACTTTAAGAACTCCAATTCCTATGCTGAGGACTAACTATGGCTTTGGAGTATCATTAAACAGTTGCTCTGTTCAACAACTGTGATACTTCAAATCAGTTCTAGGTGATAAAAAAAGTTAGAATGTTAAGTGTGTCAAATCTAATAACCTTACAAAGTTTTCAGTTAAGTTCTATGAAAATAAACACATGTATACCATCCCCACTCTCATTAACCTAGAAATAAACTTCAGATATTTTCACTTGGAGAAAACCTGCTGGAGGAGAAAAAAAAAGGTTTGCCACAAGGCTAGGTAATTAATAAGCTGCATATTATTTGGTACAGCTTCCAAAACTGCCTCCAGCGTGTCCTAGAAGCAAGCGGGTTAGGAGGGAGGGGTGTAGAGAAATTTGGAGCTTATCTATCCTCCAGCAGCTGACTGATCCAGATGGGCACTGACAGCCCTCCACTGGAGATTAGTACTAAGAGGGAAGAACTCCTGGCAAAAACAGGCTTATCTCAGGTGCAGGTTAAGACAAATGTGTTTCACACTCCTCTCTTATATACTTCTTTAAAAAGAAAAATTTTCAGAAAAGTGATAACTCTTGTTCTATCACAGTACAAACCAAGTCCTTTTTGGTTTACTCACAAAAGTATATATTTGAGCATATGTCTTAGGTAAGTGGGCTTCCCTGGTGGTGCAGAGGTTAAAGTGTCTGCCTGCAATGCAAGAGACCTGGGTTCAATCCCTGGGTCAGGAAGATCCCCTGGAGAAGGAAATGGCAACCCACTCCAGTATTCTTGCCTGGAGAATCCCATGGACGGAGGAACTTGGTGGGCTACAGCCCATGGGTCGCAAAGAGTCGGACACAACTGAGCGACTTCACTTTCACTTTCACTTAGGTAAGTACTTAAGATATATGCTCAATAATGGCTCTGTTATGAACAGTACTATGGACATCCATGACATTCAATTCCAACTACCCTAAAAAGCTATTTTCTACTTCATCATATGCAATAGGAAATCTTTTGCAAAACAGAAATTTTTAAAAAGAAATTGTTACCCCTGTGTAAATCTTTGCTTTCAAGACAAGATGTGAATGAATTAGAGTTCCAACAATTTTGTTTCAAGTACTTAAATACATCAGGGTTTTTACTTTCCCTTCTAAGAGTATTTGAACGAAAAAATACTGCCAAACATAGCTAATGCCAACAGTTGTTTTTCTACATCTCCTGTTTTTGCAATAACTGCCCTATTTCTATAGTTGTTCTAGAAACCTAAACGCCTAACTAAACTTAATACCATAACACTGAAACAGTATTAATTCATTAATATCTTAATATAGATCAAGTGTCTTCCTTACTTGTGTGCATAAAACAAGTGTTAAGTAAAACCGGGAAAGCACAGTTGCCTTCCAACACATCCTTACTGCTGGCTTAAATTTACCAGATGCCAAAAATATTTGCCACCCTAAAAATCCAAGCCTCTTCATTAATAAAAAAGAAAAAAAAAAAAGGTTTAGTAATTGCTGAAAACTACTTATTCAGAAATGAAATTTTTACACAGTGGATAACAAGAAAGCCTCACTTTCACACACTGTGCATGACATACTTCTCTAAATTATTCCAAGACTTAATTATCAACTATGTTGATAACTTTCAAATCTAACTTTGGGAACAGATGGAGGTGTACTGTCTATTTATTATGTTTGCAATATCCAGATATGATTCAGAATGGAAAACACTGCCACACTGATTTACAAATGCTATATGAACAGAATAAAATGATGTACCAAATGGTGGAGGGGTGGAAGGACTGTTCTCTTCTAAATTAAGAAAATTTCTGTGTCCTCTACAAGAGAAAAATGAGAGAGGGAGGGGCAGGAGAAAGTCAAACTAAAAACTCTTTGCTTCTTAAAACATATACACTAGTGTGGAAACTGTAACTTTTATAGAGGTCACATGCTTATTTCCAAGAAAAAACTCGCAGTTCAGCAGAAAGCAATTTCTGGGCCAGGTGTTGAGAAAGTAAAATGGAATTTTATTCTAATAAGTAATAAAAGCTTTAATATAGGTTGTAGTGTTTATCTCTCTCTTTTTATAAAGGATGCATCTCCTTTAAAATGTCATTCTCATATTAGGTTGAAGACTTTGAGTACAAGGAAAACAGTCTTATTGTATGCCTGCCAATTCTCACGTCCCTTGATATTTCTGTATACTCTTTACTAATTAACTGAACCTCATCAGGAAGACATTAATGATGTTCAGACACTCAAGAGAGACACATAACCTCGGGATGCAAAATACCTCACAGTTAAAAAGAGACCTATTTGACTCAAGAGGGGAGGGGATAAGCAGGGAGTAAGAGAGTACAGGACACGAAAAGCTGCTGGCCAGAGCAGCTGTGCCCAGCTTTTAGACACTTACTGGTTTGCTAGGGTACACGTTAGACAGATGCGTTTTTAGTTTCCCCACGGTCCAGTTCAAGAAGCAGCTAATAGTCTGGTCACTGTACTTCTGATTCGGTGCTTTAATGATGAGGGTCACAGGAATCTCCATCCCATTTTGGTCCATGGTGCCCCCAAAGTCTTACAGAGTCAAGAGGAGCAGCAGTTAAGCTCAAATGAGCTGAGATGGTTACTGCCGGCGTAGCTGGGATGGAGATGGAAGCGAGTGTGTTCTTAATATTCCTTGTCCAAGTCAGTCATCGTGCGATACAAAGGCCATTGCAGGTACCGAGGATGATGGGCAGCGGCGGCGGCGAGGTCTGGGGGCCCGGCCGTGGGTGCAGTTTTCCCCGCCAGGTCCGGGCTCTGCCGGGCTCCGCCGGGCTCCGGACTGCAGAAGGAGGCCCGGGTGAGAGAAAAAGCGGTGAGAAGGGAGGGGTGAGGGCGAGACAGCCCGAGCCACCGCCCCGCCCCCGCCGCGACCCCCAGCCTGAAACGCAACAAGGCCCCTACGCGATGGTCCCTCCACGCGGGTTAGAGAAGGGGACGGGCCGCTCAGGGCGGCCAGCCGCGACAGGCAAGGCTACCTGAGAGATGGCCGCGGGTCCTGCCACCGCTGCCCTCCGCGCCCAAGCACGGCCACCGATCGCACAGTCTGGCCGAGCGTCCTCCGCGGTGGCCGCACCCTTCCTGCTGATCGGCGGCGCCCAGGGTCCGGCCCCGGGTCTCGCGAGGCGGCGCGGTGGCAGCTGGAGAAGTTGGCCGAAGGGCGCGGTCTGCTCTCCGTCCGACCCCTCGGGCAGGGGAGCCGCGGCTCACTGCCGGGTGCGGCCGAGGCGGCGGCAGGTGGCAGGAGGGCGGGGACTGGAGTCGGGGCGCCGGCCGCGAGCGCGCTGGTTTTGTTGTTGTTGTGAAGAAGGTCCGGGTCCCTTTAAGCCGGAAAACGCAGGGCGGAAATGCGTCACGGGCGGCTCGCCCCGGCACGCGGCCCTCCAGGTCCTGTCGGCGCACCCCGCCGCCCGCCGCGGCGGGCTCCCGACACCTTGAGCCAAATTTTGGGTCGCCCGGAAGCCACTTGGGTGCCTCGAGCCCGCCAGAGCAGACCATTCCCTCCGCCCCGCTTCTCCAGAAGCACTTGGGCCTTAGCACTAGCACATTCTGGTTTGACCACACCTCGAAGACTTGGGAAGTGTTGCTCCATCCTTAGAGTTGTCGAATGCTGAATCAGACTTATGCCCCAAATTTCTTGTGTCGACTGTGTGCAAGGCACGGTACCTGGATCTTTAGTGGAGGAGAGACTATGGGTAGGTTGCTTATGGGGGAGGCTTTCAGTTAAACCTAAAGGCTACCTGTAATTTCCTTGTGATCCAGGTTAACTTTTCTGTGCCTCAGTTTGTTTCTCTAAACGGGGAGGATGATGCCTGCCTGACTGCGTGCTGTTGAGTAAATGAGCTATGTAAACCATTTGGTACAGTTTTGGCGTATGTCAGTTTTTCAACTAAATATTAATTTCGTGTCCTTCCTCTTCATCTCAGAAGTTGACAAGTATTTGTTTACTGAGCAGGTATTGTGTGTTCAGTGAGAGATGAAGACAGATGGCAATGTTATTTTTCTGTTTTATGGCTGAGACGTTGGGACCCCGAAGGTTCAGGCTACTGCCCCAAGCTGACTTCCTCTCTATTCTCTGCACAGGTTTAGGAGTCAGTGCAGTAAGTTAAGTTTGTTAGATGGGTATTTGCTCAGCTCCGGGCGTCCACTTATAGGTGAATACAAGCAGATAATGCAGGGGGCTTTGGAGACCTGGTCTCTAATCCTCTCAGCTTCAGAAGACTTTCAGGAAAGTTAGACCAAGAGGAGATTCTTCCTCTCAACAGCTGATGCAGCAGGATTCCTTACATCCTCTCCTCTACCTTTTTTTTTTTCTGACAGGACACCTACCATATCTTAGCTATAAACTCACAATGCGCTTCTGAAATAAGAGTGAAGTTTCTTTTATTTCTTGTCATGGAATGAGAACAACTTGCTAGGACTTGTATTTTCTGTAACAGGTCTTTTTCTGCCTTGTGTCTAATCATTATAATAGAACCTTGGCATCCCACTCCAGTATTCTTGCCTGGAAGATCCCATGGACAGAAGAGCCTGGTGAGCTACAGTCCACGGGGTCGCAAAGAGTCGGACACGACTGAGCGACTTCACTTACTTACTTAACTTAATTCTAGCTTCAAATACTTTTTCAGACTCCCTTTCATCTAGCAGCAGCCTTTTGACACAATTATAGCCCATAAGAAGAAAGGTGAAGTTGCTACTGGAGCTTCTCAGAGAGTGTTCAGGCGAACATGTTCTGTAGACTAGAGCTCAGTCTCGTCCTCTGTCATCCCCTTTTCCTGCCTTCAGTCTTGCCCAGCATCAGGGTCTTTACCATGAGCTAGTTCTTCCCATCAGGTGGCCAAAGTATTGGAGCTTCAGCTTCAGCATCAGTCCTTCCAGTGAATATACAGGATGGATTTCCCTTAGGATTGACTAGTTGGACCTTGCAGTCCAAGGGACTCTCAAGAATCTTCTCCAACACCACAGTTCAAAAGCATCAATTCTTTGGCACTCAGCTTTCTTTATGGTCCAATTCTCACATCCATACATGACTACTGGAAAAACCATAGCTTTGACTATATGGACTATTGCTGGCAAAGTAATACCTCTGCTTTTTAATATGTTATGTTTGTCATAGCTTTTCTTCCAAGGAGCAAGCATCTTTTAGTTTCATGGCTGCAGTCACCATCTGCAGTGATTTTGGAGCCCAAGAAAATGAAGTCTGTCACTGTTTCCATTGTTTCCCCATCTGTTAGCCATGAAGTGATGAGACCGGATGCCATGATCTTAGTTTTCTGAATGTTGATTTTCAAGACAGTTTTTTCCCTCTCTTTCACTTTCATCCAGAGGCTCTTCAGTTCCTCTTCACTTTCTGCTGTAAGGGTGGTGTCATCTGTATATCTGAAGTTATTGATATTCCTCCTGGCAATCTTGATTCCAGCTTGTGCTTCATTCAGCCTGGAATTTTGCATGATGTACTCTGCATATAAGTTAAATAAGCACGGTGACATTATATAGCCTTGTTGTACTCCTTTCCCAGTTTGGAATGTCTGTTGTTCCACGTCTGGTTCTAACTGTTGCTTCTTGACCTGCATACAGGTTTCTCAGGAAGCAGTTAAGGTAGTCTGGCATTCCCATCTCTTTAAAAATTTTCCACAGTTTGTTGTGATCCACATAGTCAAAGGCTTTGGCATAGTCATTAAAGCAGAAGTAGATGTTTTTCTGGAAGACTCTTGCTTTTTCAATTATCAGACAGATGTTGGCAATTTAATCTCTGGTTCCTCTGCCTTTTTCTAAATCCAGCTTGAACATCTGGAAGTTCTTGGTTCACATACTGTTGAAGCCTCGCTTGGAGAATTTTGAGCATTACTTTGCTAGCATGTGCGATAAGTGAAATTGTGCGGTAGTTTGAACATTCTTTGGCATTGCCTTTCTTTGGGATTGGAATGAAAACTGACCTTTTCCAGTCCTTGCTGAGGTTTCCAAATTTGCTGTCATATTGAGTGTAGCACTTTCACAACATCATCTTTTAGGTCTTGAAATAGCTCAGCTGGAATTTCATCCCCTCCACTAGCTTTGTTTGCCGTGATGCTTCTTAAGGCCCACTTGACTTCAGACTCCAGGATGTCTGGCTCTAGGTGAATGATCACCATCGTGGTTATCTGAATCATTAAGATCTCTTTTGTATAGTTCCTCTGTGTATTCTTGCCACCTCTTCTTAAAACCTTCTGCTTCTGTTAGGTCCATACTGTTTCTGTCCTTTATTGTGCCCATCTTTGCATGAAATGTTCCCTTGGCGTCTCTAATTTTCTTGAAGAGATATCTAGTCCTTCCCATTCTATTGTTTTCCTCTGTTTCTTTTCATTAATCAGTGAAAGGTTAGTCCCCAGAATATTGGTTGGTGGTGTTTAACTTGGTATTTGGAATAGGGAAAATAGTTAGCATGGAATGTATACAAGTCAGCAGTTACTTAGAGGCTGCTATGAGCTGTTTGTTCCTTGTCCATGTTGCAGATATGAAAGGGAAATGTGAAAGAACTACACATTTCAGTTACCATTTGCTAAAGACAGTGTGCAGTGAGAGTGTTTATGTACTACTTGTTGTTCAGTTGCTAGGTCATGTCAGCCTGTTTGCAACGCCATGGACTGCAGTACACCAGACTCCTCTGTCCTCCACTATCTCCCAGAGTTTGCCCAAATTCATGTCTGTTGAGTCAGTGATCCCATCTAACCATCCCATCCTCTGCCACCCCCTTCTCCTTTTGCCTTCTTCGATCTTTCCCAGTGTCACTGTCTTTCCCAGTGAGTCAGCTCTTCAAATCAAGTGGCCCAAGTATTAGAGCTTCAGTTTCAGCAACAGTCTTTCCAATGAATAGTCAGGGTTTATTTCCTTTAGGATTAACTGATTTGATCTCCTTGCAGTCCAGGGGACTCTCAAGAGTCTTCTCTAGCACGTTCGAAAGCATCAGTTTTTCGGTGTGCCACCTTCTTTATGATCCAACTCTCACATCCATACATGACTGCTGGAAAAACCATAACTTTGACTGGACAGGCCTTTGTCAGCAAAGTGACGTGTCTGCTTTTTAATACTCTGTCTAGGTTTGTCATAGCTTTTCTTCCAAGGAACAAATGTCTTCTAATTTCATGACTGCAGTCACTGTCTTCAGTGATTTTTGGAGCCCAAGAAAATAAAACCTGTCACTGTTTCCACTTTTTCCCCTTCTATTTGCCATGAAGTAATGGGACTGGATTCCATGATCTTAGTTTTTTTCAGTGTTGAGATTTAAGCCAGCTTTTTCACTCTCATTGACCCTCATCAAGAGGCTCTTCAGTTCCTCTTTGCTTTCTGCCATTAGAGCGGTTCTTGTGCTTAGTTGCTCAGTCGTTTCCAACTCTTTGCACCCCTAGGCTGTAGCCTGCCAGGCTCCTCCATCCCTGTGGATTCTCCAAGCAAGAATACTGCAGTGGGTTGCCATGCCCTCCTCCAGAGGATCTTCCAAACCCAGGTCTCCTGCTTTGCAGGCAGATTTTTTATCTACTGAGACTTTAGAGTGATATCATCTGCATATCTGAGGTTGTTGATATTTCTCCTGGCAGTCTTGATTCCAGTGTGTGATTCATCCTGCCTGGCATTTTGAATGATGTACTCTGCACAGAACTTAAATAAGCCGGGTGACAATATACAGCCTTGTCATACTCCTTTCCCAAATTTGAACCAGTCAGTTTTTCCACTTTCAGGTGCTTAAGGGTGTAATACTAATAGGTAATACTGGATTTGTGATTTGTTAAAACCAAATCCACTTTAACAATATTAACTGTTTGTTCAATAGACATAACCTTAGTAATTAGTTCAGTAATTCAGAGTGATTTCTGCCCATGGAGTAATTTTCTTTGTTGACAAGCAAAACACTTAAAATTATTTGCAAGTAATAAAATTAATTTCTAGTGTTTGTGAGATATTTATTTCCAATTCTTTTGATTGAGGAGGTCAGCTTGAGAAGCTTATATGGATTCCTGTGAGATTCCACTTTCTTTTAAAATTTTAAAGAAAAGTGCTTATTACCAAGTTTTTCTTACTTGAAATACCTTTCTGGAAGTTAAAATACTTTATGATGTTGAATAATGTAGTTTTCAGTGTTTTGGTTTTTTATTTTTGATAACCCTCTTGGGAGGAAAGTTAAGTGATGATCTTGCAGTTACAGATTTCAAAAATGGTATTGGCCATCTGGCTTCTGATTCCTTCTATTTCTACTTATACCAGACTTGTCTTTTTCCTTAAGATGCTGTGCCACAAAGCATCTAATCAAATCTCAATCAAATTTATTGTTTAAAAACAAGTGAAATCCTACACTTAAAGCCTAAGAAAATTAGCTCATTTCAACATTGCACTTTCAAAATCTTAATTGGTTCCAGATGTTTGATTATAAGCCATATTGTAGACAAAGGAAGGAAGAAAGCCACACATGCATTAAATGCCAAATGGGTGATTTGAGTGATGGGTCATTTAATGAATTTTCAGAAGAGCCCTGAGAGGTAGTGAGGGCAGTGGAGCGCAGAAAGGCTAAGTGTCTTCCCCAAAGTCACACAGCGAGTAACTTCCAAATAGAATTCTGATTCCTCTGTAATGCACACTCTTTCCACTCCACTGAACTGTCTTATTTAAAGATGTTCATGTATAACAAGACACATTCAGGAAGAAAAGCCTTTCAGGAACAACATGCTAGAGGTCCTCTAGATCAGCTTTCCATGTCCTGCCAGAATCACTTTTCTTGTATTTCTGAAAGGCAATCAGCCAACTTTGGCTTAAACCCTTCCAGGCAGAAGGGGCACCACAGTTTTTACAACTGTATGACATGCTGTTAAAAAGCCATGATTATTGTGAGTTTAAAATTTATAAAAATTGCTATAATTTGTCATAGGCCACTTTTCTCATTTTAACTAATCCAGAATACGTTTTTTTTTTTTTCCCCATCTACCCTTTAAATGGTTAAATGCTGTCTGCATCTTCTCCAGACTAAATATTCCTAGATCTGTCAACCATCTTTAAGAACAGTTTCCAGATCACTTGAAATATTGACTCACTTTTGAACACACTAGTTTGCATTACCCTTCTCAATTATGGTGTTTATAATGAGCATTTTGACATGTGATTTCCCTAGAATAGTCTTTATAGGTCACATCTGTATTTCTACTAATTTCTATATTAATATAAAACTTCATAAGCTAGTTTAGCAGTTGGATTTCCTGCTCTTCAGAAACTTATGTGTCTAGTTAATTCTTAGAGTGATCATTTGGCTAAGACTGAAGCCTAATTTCTCTGATAATGTAATCCATTTATTTATGATAATGCTTGGAGAAAATGATAGCAAATGGCATCTCACTGGCCTCTTCTAGGTGACCAGAGGAAGGAAGGAAGGGGAAACCCCTTATATTTTTCACCCTCTAAAGAATTTTGACCTAAATGCATGTATCAGTTATCTATTGCTGCAAAACAAGTTGCCCCCAAAACTGTGGGTCAATTTTGGGAATGTCTTTGCTGTTGGTTCTGGTTGTGAGTCTCTTGTGAAGTTGCAGTCAGGATTTCAGCTGGCATTCAATTATCTGAAAGCTCAATTGGAACTGGAGGACCTAATTCCAGGGAGGCAAGTTGGGCTGGTTTTTGGTGTGAAGTCTCAGTTCCTCCTGATGTGGATCTCTCCACAGGACTGGTTTGGAATATCCCTGCAATGGACAGCTGAATTCCTCCAAAATTAGGGAGACTAGAGACCAAGACTTAAGCAGCAATACCTTTCATAACTTAGTTTCTGAAATCATATACTGTCACCTACATGATGCTCTTATTTGGTCACGAAGATCAACCCTGAGTTGTAGGAGGAGAGTAGATAGGAGCATGAATACCAGGAGATAAGAACCAGTCATACTGGAGGCCAGTTACAATAATGTACCTTACCAAAGCATAGCAGGAAATTTCACCAATTTCCTCTCCTCAAAATCACAACTATCTAATTCTATTGGCTGGGCTTCCTGGGTGACACTAGTGGTAAAGAATCTGTCTGCCAATACAGGAGAAGTAAGACATGTGGGTTCAATCCCTGGGTTGGGAAGATCCCCTGGAGGAGGGCATGGCAACCCACTCCAGTATTCTTGCCTGGGAAATTCCATGGACAGAGGAGCTTGGTGGGCTACAGTCCTTGGGGTCGCAAAGAGTCAGAGGATGACTGAGCACGCACACACACACGCAACTGTATTCGCTTATTTATCAAATGTTTATAAATGTTTTTTGCTAAATGCAAATATAGTTTAACTGAGTTTGGAAATATTAAATTTGCTATACTACATTCAAATAACTTTAAGAATAATTACTAAAGTGAACATGGAGAGTAGTCATTGGCCTAACTTGGGGGTTCTTAATCTGAGTCTAGAGATGTACCCTGAATTATCTATAGTACTGTGTACACGTGCATTTATTCAGAGGGAGAGTCCACAGTTTTTATCAAATTCTTGAAGGGGCCCTTTGTAACGTCTTTCAGAAATACCATCAAATTTAGTCTTCATTGTAAGGTTTTTCCAATTAAAGGAAATGGCTTATTGAACCAATTACCAAGTTATTGCCTCAAGGGCCCAAACACTCTTCATTGACTGTTTTAAGATAATAGAAGTGTGCATGCTTGGCACACCTTATTTTTCCTTTTCCAGCTCTCATCATATTAAGCTTTGTCAGCAGAGCGCACTGGAGGGACACTGGAGGAAGAAGAGATTTCTCTACCTGTGTAGTGTAGTATATTCCTTTAGACAGGCTCTTACAGCGTGTGTGGCTTCTGCAGCCCTCAATTCCAGCAATCTCCTGTGGCCAGCAGTGTGTAGCATATCCCGTGAATAGCTCCTCCAGGAACCTTTTCAGGCAACAGCCATGAGCAGCTTTCCCTGGAACCCCATCAAATGGCTTCACATGGAGTACCACCAGTACAAAGCTGTCCTTGAACAGCTTCTCCTCAGACCCCTTAGGCAGCTTTGCATCCACAGCAAACTTCTCTGTGAAATGAGCCACAGTTAAACTGCTCTTCTTCAGGAAGGTCTGTCTCAGCCCTAAGGGCAGTAGATGATCACTATATCTGATTTTCCTGTAATCCTTAGAATTCTCTTCATTCCTTACTGCCCATCTCCTTATCAGTTCAATTCCCTGTTATATGTGGTGATTCTTTATATTTAACCTTCTGTGTTCAAAATATTGTTTGACTTAAGTCCCTTGAATGGACCCTAACTGATACAGAATTGGTATCAGTAGTGACCCCAGGAGATAAACACACAAAGAATTTGAGGGTTCCTTTGGTCATGTCCTTTGGCTGGGCTCCTCCCTGTTGAAAAGTAAGATGCAGGCATTACAAGTAATCAGACTTTCAGTTGTGGTTAATCTTGAAACAAATGATCGCCCAAATTGTTGCTACACACTTGACTGTTAATGGCAGTTAATATGTCTGTAAGGACAATGATATGGGATAAAGTCTTCTGAGTGTCCTTTAGCACTTCCAGAAAGAAAATGACAAGCTCATGTCTTTCAACTCTCAGGGCAAGTCACAGTCTAACACCACACAGCCTCTATGATAACTATAAAAGAATCATTTTGTTCTTTCAGACATAGGGGTGATGCAAAAAAATCAAGCACAAAATTTTATTTTAAGGATCGCTGAATTGTAGTGATAGTTGTACTCATGGTCCCATCAAGTTTTTCACATGACAAATCAGTGGTTACCAGTGGGAGATGGGGGAGTGGGAGGTACAAACTATTGGCTGTAAGATCAGCTACAGGGGTGTATAGTACAGTATGGGGAATATAGCCAATATTTTGTAATAACTATAAATGGAGTGTAAACTTTAAAAATTGTATTAAAAAATTTTTAAGGTAAAAACAGAAAAAAATGAACAAAGAAGAAAGACCAGGATTACAGGGTAAAACAAAATATACTGGGCAAAAAGAAAAAGGGTACCAAGAAAGAGAAAGGAAAACCAAAAGTGGATGCAACCTGCATTTTTTTAATGTTATTATTATCATCATCATCATCATCATCATCATTATTACTAAGATAAAGCGGCTAATTTTTAAATGTTTACATAAAAGTTAAAGCATTCAATGGGAAACAACAGAATTCTGAAAATTGGCATGGGGCATCTGCTTTATTAGAGATAAAGCTGATCATCTTGAAACTACAAGTCACTCTAAGCTCCCTGTATTCAAGAGAGACATTTGCCCTCTAGAGACTAGCCTTCCTTTGCTTAAAAACCCTGTGATAACTTTATCTTGGGAAGAGATCTTAAAAGGGCCTCTTATTCTCCACAGTATACACCATAACCACCCCCTATTGCTGCTAGATCTATTACAGGTTACATCTCAGCCTGCTCCACGGGCACAGGAACACACATTGACCCAGAAAGAAATAGCTTACACACAAAAGTAATTGCAAGACTTAACTAATCTAGATCAGTAGAAACAGAAAGTATATCCTAAGGGTGTTAGACCTCAGAGGTTGAAATATAACACTAGATTAAGCCAGATTTTGGATATAAGTGCTCTTTGTAGAGATTCCAGGTTTAATGTGTTCATGAAGCTGAAGGGAGCTCTCACAATTTACTGATTGGTTGGCTAAAACCTGGACTCAAACTCAACCTATATTTAATGCAGCTGAGATACCAGAGCCACCTACATCATGTAAATAAAGGCATCCAAGGGCCTAGGAAGATAGGAATGTTAAAACTGTATCATGTGTCACCTGCACACCCACCTGCCCCCTTCAGCGTTCGATTAGAAGGCCCAGAATACGCTCACTTCACTAAGGCATTGAGAGATACATGGGTGAGGGAAGCCCCCACATCCTTGTAAAGCTCTCTGTTGCTCTTTTTGTAAACCAGGCCTGACTAAAGGAGACACGGCCACTGAGATGAACTCCCTAGTCATAGTGCTTTTTGGAAGACACTCCCCTGAAAGGGTGAGGATCTGTTTTGTAGGATTAGAGACCACTGTATGCAGATGAATACCAATTCTTAGCTCAATTGCAAAAATATTTACTGTTCACCCTTTGTAGTAATATTTGTGTTCAGTTCAGTTCAGTTCAGTGACTCAGTCGTGTCCAACTCTTTGTGACCCCATGAATCGCGGCACGCCAGGCCTCCCTGGTCCATCACCAACTCCCAGAGTTCACTCAGACTCACGTCCATCGAGTCCGTGATGCCATCCAGCCATCTCATCCTCTGCCTTCCCCTTCTCCTCCCGCCCCCAATCCCTCCCAGCATCAGAGTCTTTTCCAATGAGTCAACTCTTCACATGAGGTGGCCAAAGTACTGGAGCTTCAGCTTTAGCATCATTCCTTCCAAAGAAATCCCAGGGCTGATCTCCTTCAGAATGGACTGGTTGGATCTCCTTGCAGTCCAAGGCACTCTCAAGAGTCTTCTCCAACACCACAGTTCAAAAGCATCAGTTCTTCAGCGCTCAGCCTTCTTCACAGTCCAACTCTCACATCCATACATGACCACAGGAAAAACCATAGTCTTGACTAGACGGACCTTTGTTGGCAAAGTAATGTCTTTTGAATATACTATCTAGGTTTGTCATAACTTTTCTTCCAAGGAGTAAGCGTCTTTTAATTTCATGGCTGCAGTCACCATCTGCAGTGATTTTGGAGCCGAAAAAAAAATAAAGTCTGACACTGTTTCCACTGTTTCCCCATCTATTTCCCATGAAGTGATGGGACTGGATGCCATGATCTTCGTTTTCTGAATGTTGAGCTTTAAGCCAACTTTTTCGCTTTCCTCTTTCACTTTCATCAAGAGGCTTTTTAGTTCCTCTTCCCTTTCTGCCATAAGGGTGGTGTCATCTGCATATCTGAGATTATTGATATTTCTCCCGGCAATCTTGATTCCAGCTTGTGTTTCTTCCAGTCCAGCGTTTCTCATGATGTACTCTGCATAGAAGTTAAATAAGCAGGGTGACAATATACAGCCTTGAGGTACTCCTTTTCCTATTTGGAACCAGTCTGTTGTTCCATGTCCAGTTCTAACTGTTGCTTCCTGACCTGCATACAGATTTCTCAACAGGCAGGTCAGATGGTCTGGTAGTCCCATCTCTTTCAGAATTTTCCACAGTTTATTGTGATCCACACAGTCAAAGGCTTTGGCATAGTCAATAAAGCAGAAATAGATGTTTTTCTGGAACTCTCTTGCTTTTTCCATGATCCAGCGGATGTTGGCAATTTGATCTCTGGTTCCTCTGCCTTTTCGAAAACCAGCTTGAACATCAGGGAGTTCACGGTTCACGTATTGCTGAAGCCTGGCTTGGAGAATTTTCAGCATTACTTTACTAGCATGTGAGATGAGTGCAATTGTGCGGTAGTTTGAGCATTCTTTTGCATTTCTTTTCTTTGGGATTGGAATGAAAACTGACCTTTTCCAGTCCTGTGGCCACTGCTGAGTTTTCCAAATTTGTTGGCATATTGAGTGCAGCACTTTCACAGCTTCATCTTTCAGGATTTGACACAGCTCAACTGGAATTTCATCACTTCCACTAGCTTTGTTCGTAGTGATGCTTTCTAAGGCCCACTTGACTTCACATTCCAAGATGTCTGGCTCTAGATTAGTGATCATAATATTTGTGTTACTCACCATTATAAAGGACACAGGAATGGTAAGATGTACTTGCCTGCAAGGAGTTTACAACTTAGAAGAAAGTAAGACAAACTCACAAATAATGTAAAACAAAACAGAGTAAGAGAAGTAGGCCCTTCTACAACCCAGCCAGTTTATTTCTCAGCCAAAAAAAAGAGGGGGAAAGTGAGGAAGAATCATGATCTGCTGTATTAAAGTGGGCTGAGGGCAAGAGGCAGACAGTAATTTGACATGATTCTTCCTTTCCTCAGCTTTTCCCAACTTTTTCTCACATTTCCTGCAGCTTATATGTTCATTAAGACCAATTCACTGCCTTTCCTCAGGCCCAGATGAGACTGTAAGTTCAGAGGGGCCCAGCTATGCCCCAGAAGGTAAGATGGACCTCTCACTACCAGGCATGCATGTCCACTTCCCCCTTATTAAGGCCTGTTTCTCACTGTGCCATTCTTAAGGACAACCTCATCCTTTTTCATCACCCTCTCTACCGTCCCTCCCATTTCACTTCCAGTAACTACAGCAATTTCTCTGTTTTGGTAGTGGTATCCCAAGTAGTTGTGTTAAGATTCTGAGGCCAGATCTGGGATCAGCAGGATATCTGATTTAACTGACATGGATAAGGAAAGGGAATGACAGCTAGGTCAAGTACTTCAATGACTGTGTGCTGGAAACCCACTTCATTCATTCATTCAAATTATTTCACATTGCAGAGGTTTTGTACTTTTTGTCTTATCTTGAAAATTGTTTCCAAAAACATGCATAACAGTTTTTAAATAGTTTCATAATTGGTCAATAGAAAAGGTCAAAGTTCTTGAGAAAAATCTTGTCTGCGTTCACTTTTTTTTTTTCTCCTTCTTAGTTTCTTTCTTTGTGTCATGACTCCCTGGAGTTTGTAAACAAGGCTGAGTCTTTGAAAGAGCAAACTATCTTTGACTAAGACAATTTGTTAAATTCCAGGTTTTTGAGAGTAATAAGACAGTTTCTTGAGTATAGTCTTTGTAATGCTCATTTTTAAAGAATGCAGGATTTTATCTCCCTGAAAGAATTTATGTTTCACAACTTTGATGTTGCCCAGTACAAAATGCTCAGCTCTGTTGCAAGGATTTGTAACTAAGGTCTCTCCAGAATGAGGACAGCAAATTAATCGAGTGGGGTATGCTCGATGCATTTATATAGTGATCTCTTTAGTGATCTCTTTGAATCCCTTCAAGATAAACCCTGAGCCCTCACTTTCAAACTTTCCCTGTCCCATCTTTAGATGGTTTGTCTGTGCTTCCATGTGAAATTTGTTGTGCTTACCATGCGATAATTATCTCTTGATAAATCTGTGAGCTCCCTGAGGCTAGATATGCCTTAAATTTTTTATCACTATTGCCTAGCACAACCCCTTTTTCTTTTAATAACAATGAATATTATTGACTAAATTATAATAGTCATTTTACAGAAAATGTAAATGAGTTAAGTAATTTGTTCAAGGTGACTCAGTTAATAATTGATAAAGTTATTGATACAAAAGCCCATGAATTTTATGGTGTTTCCTATTTGTTTCTATTTAACACCACTTCTGGGTTTCATGTCTGTAGGATTTGGGGTCACCATCTATGTCCTCTTTCATGTACGCAATAGCAGACAGTAGAGTGTCTAAGAGAACTACAGGGCAAAAATCTGGACCAAATTGAGATGTGCCATGAGGCCAACAAAAGGATTACAGAATCGTCACAGGGACAAAGTTCCTAAGTGATCGGAAGACATCACTCTTCAGACATCTGCTAGGAATCCCAGGGAGCCAAAACAACCTCTTTGATTAACTATAAGCATGCTTGTTATCTGCCCAGAAAAAGAAAAACCACAGAAATTTCAACATTGTACTAATTCTTATCTCATCCGCTTTCCTCTGTCATTTAATGATTATCTATACCACAGCCAAAGCCACAGGCCTTTTCCTGCTAACTCCTCTGCCAAACTCAGGATTTTAATCAATATATTTTTTTTCACTGCACATATGACTACAGTCTCCTATAATTACTATATTCTTGTAGCATTTTATTTTGTATGTATGAGAGAAAATAGACTTAAGGAAGGAAAACAAAGTTCAGCGTAACTTAGTACTTTGTCTCAGCTTCCACGTGAGAGATTGTCATCTTTGCTCCCCACCATTTATGTCTTGGTTCTCCAGGGGTTTTTTCTTTTTTTTTTTTCCAAAATTTATCTAGAAACCTCCATTTTAGATATGGGCCTCTCCTGACACAGGGATCAAACCCACATCTCTCGAGTCTCCTGAAAGGTGGATTCCTGACCCCTGTACCACCTGAGAAGCCACATATGGCTCTCGTCTTATTAGCAACAAAAGCCTTTTTTAAAAAAATTATTTTATAGGGTTTTTATCAGCTTCAGTTTTCTTTTATTTAAAACATTTTTCAACTTTATAAGAAATTCTAGTCTAATTTGTATACCCTCACCATCCTAAGTTAGCAACTATCATTATTTTTTATTTCCTCTGATTTCCACTATCTCTGAGTGCATATTCATAATTAATTCATATGTATGTAGTTTTATTAAGTTATAGTATCCACATACAATTTTAGAAATTCCTTTTTTCATGAGTGTTTTTATAAGTTTTTAAATTTCCATTTGATTATTTTTTATTTCTACGTAGTCATATTTATCAGTGCTGAAGTTTCAAAATAAAGTACTGTATCAACAAGCCATGATTTTATTTAATCATTTCTCAAGTCTTAGATATGTAGATTCATAGTTTTTCATTATTAAAAAGAATGCTTCTGTAAACATCCTGGTTTGCTTAGCCCTATACTTGAAATATAGATAGTCCCAGAAGAATGATTACTAAGTCAAAGGATCTGAACTCTTGATATACATTGGCCCATTATATTTTTAAATCAATTGAAAATAAATTTAAATGTAAATAAGAATTTCAGGTCCATTCTTTATCAGCTGAGTCACAAGGGAAGCCCATGAATTTAGTATTATTTAACTTGCTTTAGTCCTGGTGTTAATAATATATTATGTGGGGTCATCCAACATTTTAAAATATGCCAAAAATACATCATTTAGTCCATTTTGTTGCAAGTGATAATAGTCTATCAAAAAGGCATGAATAGATTCAGGAATCATCTTTCCCATTCTACATTTATTTACCATTGATATTATCCATATTATTCCTTGTTGGGCTTTCTCCATAGTAGGAAAAATGGCCAGTAGAGATCTCAAGGGCTTCCTGGTGGCTCACATGGTAAAGAATCCACCTGCCATGCAGGAGACCTGCGTTCAGTCCCTGGGTTGGGAAGATCCCCTGGAGAAGGGCACGGCACCCACTCCAGGATCCTTGCCTGGAGCATCCCCATGGACAGAGGAGCCTGATGGGCTGCAGTCCACTAGGTCACAAAGAGTCAAACACCACTGAGTGACTAAGCACACAACACAGAGATCTCATCTATTTATTTAAGACTTGTGCTTTCACACACCAGATCTCATTAAAGGATTCTGATTATCCTTCCTTGGCTCTGATGCCCACCCTGGATTAATCATTTTGTCTGTGGGGACTTCCCTGGCCGTCCAGTGGTTAAGACTCTGCCCTTGTAATGCAGAGCGCACAGGTTCCATCCCTGGTCAGAAAACTAAGATCCCACATGCTGCGCAGTGCATGTGGTATGATTCCTTAGTGGAATCATTTTGTCCTTGAAGACATAATACTCTGAATGGCCCATCTTGGTCACATGATGACCATGTGGGGTAGAAGGCAGGGTACCGTGATTGACAGTCCTGAAAGAATCATGGACTTGGAAAGAGGTAAGGGGTCTTAGATGGGCTATTAGCAGACAAAAACAATGTATCTGTTATATGCGGTTTTTTATATTGTTTCTTAACTTCTTCACATTTATAAATGTAAATATAGACTTGACTCTATTTAAGACTGTGAAGTAGGAAGGTTTACTTTCTTGCTCTCTTACCACCCCTTTTCTGCATCCTTCTCCCAGACCTACCATGATTGTTCAGTAACCTAAGGTTTTCTCTGTTTCCCATCAAAATTTACTTTCAGCTAACAGGAGTTGAAAAGAATCCAGAAAAATCAAATTAAGATTCAGGATTCAAATTACTATCCTCCATAGTGCTGATTAGTTTTTCTTCAAGGACAATCATATAAGACTAAGTAAGGTAAAATTTGTAGGGGAAGGAGACATCTGAGCACTTTCAAATAATCCCCTTCTACTAGGAATTCATTTTTTTCCCCTTCAATTGCTTGTAATATCTTTAGTGGAAAGGACATAAGAAATGACTAGGACCCAGGATCTTTAACTTAAATCCTATCTATTTAGCATTCCCTGTGTGGCTCAGATGGTAAAGAACCTGCCTGCTATGTGGAAGACCCAGGTTCGATCCCTGGGTTGGGAAGATCCATGGAGTTGCAGAGTTGAACATGACTGTGTGACTAACACTTTCATCATACCAAATGGGCTTCTTCAGTGGCTCAGATGGTAAAGAATCGGCTTGCAATACAAGAGACTCAGGAGTCGCAGGTTCCATCCCTGGGTGGAAAGATCCCCTGGAGAAGGGCATGGCAACCCACTTCCGTATTCTTGCTGGAGAATCCCATGCACAGAGGAGGCTGGTGGGCTACAGTCCATAGGGTTGCAGAGTATGACTGAACAACTGAGAACACATGCACCATAGGAAATACACATATAGAAATCAAGGCTAGCCAGTGCAACAGTGAGGCTTTTGCCCAAATCCCACTATTTAACACAATAGAAATAGTCAAGAGCATAAGCTCTAGAATCGGCCCAACCTGTGCTCAAAAGTGGATCTATCATTTCTTACCGGGAGTCTTAGTACCTTCACTCTAAGATGGGGATAGTAATTTCTACATCATGGGGTACTGTTAGAATTTTTTTTAAATAGTGCATACAGACTGCTTAGCTCAGTGACTGGCACATAGTGATCCCTCCATAAGTGAGGATCATTTGATAATGTTGATGATGAAGGATGAAAAGGAGGGGGAAGAGAAGAGGGAAGAGGATGAGGGGGAAAAAGAAGAATGCCTCGCCTTCCTACCTGAAAGGCCAAACAAATCACAAAGAAACCTTCTTTTCACTTGGCTGCAAGTTGGTCCTAGGACCTAAGATAATGGTCTTCAAAAAGTGTTGTCCTTATACCTCTGAAGTAATTTTTTTAAAACTATGAACTTCCTCCTCTATTTTTAAATTGACATCTGAAGGCTTTCGAGTTTAAATAGTCACAAAGGATATTCCTGCATTTTACAAATAGTGACCTTTTCAAATAAAACTTTTATGTCACTTTTAGCTAGTTGTTACTGTCATTCACTCTCTTAATATCCAGGGTTCCCAAGCCTATAACAAGGTATCAAAATTTTAATTACACTTATTTTTCTTTTACTTGGCAGTAACTTATTTAATCTACTAGAGTCAGAAAAGTAAATTTTAAGTTTGTTCATTTCACTACACTTTTGCCATTACCATGTGCTTAAAATATATTTTCATGAAAATCTCAGAGCTACAGATGTCACTCATTTTGTTCATGGCCCATATCTTTTATATAATTTAATTACAAAGCCATCAGATAATTTTTTTCTCTAGAAAAGTGAAGGGAAATGAATTCTGAGTAAAAGACTATATACATACACATATATCAGGTATACATACCCAGTTGACCCTTGAACAACATGGGTTTGGACTGCAGGTCCACTTACACTTGGATTTTTTTCAGTAACCACGCACTTCAGTGATACACGATCCGACTTCCCTGGTGGCCCAGTGGTTGGAAATCCGCCTGCCAATGCAGGTACAGGGATTTGATTCCTGGACCAGGAAGATTCCACATGCCACATGCTAAGCGCGTGTGCCATGACTGCTGAAATCTGCATGTTCTAGAGCCCTAAGCTGCAATGACTGAGCCCAAGTGCTGCAGCTTCTGAGGTCCCCACCTGGAACCCGTGCTTTACAGCAGGAGAAGCCACCGCCGTGAGAAGCCGTGCACTGCAACGAGAGAGTAGCTCCAGAGACCAGCAACAAAGACCCAGTGCAACGAAAAATAAATAAAATTTAAAGAAATACTCAATCCCCAGCCCCTGGCTGGTTGAACCCAAGGATGCAGAAGTGTGGATACTAAGAACCAACTGTAAATTGTAAGTGGATTTTCCACTTGCATGGGGTGGGGGCTGGGGAGCAGCACTCTAAATCACCACCCCCCACTCCTAGTTCAAGGGTCAGTTGTACATTCATACAGATAGTTTGGAGAACCAAGTCCTGTACCAATAAAAGTAGGCTGCACTGCCTTTCCTTCCCAGGCCCTTTTCCTATTCCCCCCACCCCTTTCTTCTTAAACCCACATCAAAGTCCAGCGCAGCATCCCTCTAAACACTGAGATGATCGACCCGAAGAAAAGGACAAGGAACTGAAGAAACAGCCCAATTGTGTAGTAATGAGACCCAAGTGGTGTCTCACTTTTGTTGGACACTTACTGGGGTGGGTGGAGCTTCCCTTATAGGTCAGTATAGGCCAAAATGCCTACAACTGTGTGAAATATCAGTCACAGTGAACTGAAATTCCAAACTGAATTTTATTTTCAAATACTGTCTGTGAATCAAAAGTACAACTTTAGTACTGCCGACATGTCATTTGATGTAATTCAGTTTAATAGTTTTCTATTAACTCCATGAACCAACAGATTGCGGTTACTTCCCAATCCTTCTCTCAGACGGACACCTGGGAGAAAGGGACAATTTGATGATGCTTGTCAGAATCTTACAGGAGGACTGTGATTGGGAAGGGATGAGGATGTATTCTGGGGGCCAGTAATGTTCTGCTTCTTGACTTGGATGGTGGTGGATACACTGTTACTTACTTTATAACTGTTGAAAGTATTCCTCTAACTATACTGCAGAATTTCAAAACTATTGCAAAGTATACCTACTCTAGATTATTCATTTTAAATAGTTCTCCCAAAATTTAAAAAAAGATGTAGGAGTAGTTTTATATTATTATATATAATAGTAAAAAATTAAAGCTAAAAATCTGATAGTGAAGGTTTGGTTAAATAAAGCATAGCATAGCCATACATTGGAACATTATACAGCTTTTTAAAAATTATATACAGGTAAATAAGTATGGAAATAGAATGACATTAAGTGAAAACCAAATTGCAAAAACTATGTTCAGTAATATCCCATTTCACTTACATAATCCATATGTAAAAAAGACTTTATGGAAATATATAAACCAGAGGATTAATAGTCAAATTGTGGTGAGAGTTTTATTTCTTTTTGCTTACTTTTATTTTCTAATTTTTCTAAATAAACTTGTTTTACTATTTTGATAAGAAAAATTATTTTTAATTTTTAAAATCCCATCCTTTAAGCCAGCAGAAAGCCCTGTTGGCATTATTCTCAGTTTTGACTTTTTAAATTTTTTAAATAAATAAACATTTTAAAAGGATGATCAGTTCTCTTCATAAACCCTTATATTTTTAAATATGAATGTATTATTAACAGTTGAATGGAATCAGGCACTTCTAAGTGTTAAGGTAATTTCATGTTTAAAGTTTTAATTTCTATAAGGAATCTCTTCTGAAATCAAAATTGGTACTGAAAAAAAAACCTATTTTGATGTTTTTAGAAACTGTAGTTTTAAAAAGCTATTTCAGACAGGATTAGATGATATTTTTCCTTTATTCTATTTTTTAAAAAATTTTGCTCACAGATTCTTCAGTCCTTTAGACAAAAGCTTCATTTGAGAGTGATAATCAAGTTATGAACTTCATCTTTACTATTACACTTTTAAATTTCTTCTTAGAGGTGCTTAGTGCGATATTTTCAAGAGGAAATACTCTCGTTTGTAAAACAGGAAACTGACGAAATGCACCGTGAAATGCTCTATTGCTGCGGTTAACCGCATTAGCCACTGGGTGGCTCCACTGTTTCGTTCCATTCACTGTTGATGGAAGTTTCCAATGAAAACATGAGATGAAGAGCAGGGCTTTATTTGCAGAATGCTTAATTAGGAACTGATGCAGCATTTACATTCTGACATTTTATTTAGAAACAGTTCTGCTCATGTATGCAGTATTCTCTTGTGTTCTTTGATAACTGGGCATTTAACTTGCCAAGGTGGGGGAAGGAAAACTATTTTTTTCCCCTTAGTATTGTGTCATTTCCTATTCCAATTTTTTAATAAGAATCAAGAATTCTTCATTGATGACATCTTGTCTATTTTCAAAGCTATCATTTTCAGAGTCCTATAATAAAATAATAATAAATAGAGTCCTATAATAAAATAATTTGAGGGAAAACAAGAAATTACCACTAGACCAGGAGTATATCCAGTTCAGTCGCTCAGTCGTGTCCGACTCTGCGACCCCATGAATCGCAGGACACCAGGCCTCCCTGTCCATCACCATCTCCCGGAGTTCACTCAGACCCACGTCCCTCGAGTCAGTGATGCCATCCAGCCATCTCATCCTCTGTCATCCCCTTCTCGTCCTGCCCCCAATCCCTCCCAGCATCAGAGTCTTTTCCAATGAGTCAACTCTTCACATGAAGTGGCCAAAGTACTGGAGTTTCAGCTTTAGCATCAGTCCTTCCAAAGAAATCCCAGGGCTGATCTCCTTCAGAATGGACTGGTTGGATCTCCTTGCAGTCCAAGGCACTCTCAAGAGTCTTCTCCAACACCACAGTTCAAAAGCGACACTTCTTCGGCGCTCAGCTTTCTTCACAGTCCAACTCTCACATCCATACATGACTACTGAAAAAACCATAGCCTTAACTAGACGGACCTTTGTTGACAAAGCAATGTCTCTGCTTTTGAATATGCTATCTAGGTTGGTCATAACTTTCCTTCCAAGGAGTAAGCATCTTTTAATTTCATGGCTGCAGTCACCATCTGTAGTGATTTTGGAGCCGAAAAAAAAAAAAGTCTGACACTGTTTCCCCATCTATTTGCCATGAAGTGATGGGACCAGATGCCATGATCTTCATTTTCTGAATGTTGAGCTTGAAGCCAACTTTTTCACTCTCCTCTTTCACTTTCATCAAGAGGCTTTTTAGTTCCTCTTCCCTTTCTGCCATAAGGGTGGTGTCATCTGCATATCTGAGATTATTGATATTTCTCCCAGCAGTCTTGATTCCAGCTTGTGCTTCTTCCAGCCCAGCATTTCTCATGATGTACTCTGCATAGAAGTTAAATAAGCAGGGTGACAACATACAGCCTTGACGTACTCCTTTTCCTATTTGAAACCAGTCTGTTGTTCCATGTCCAGTTCTAACTGTTGCTTCCTGACCTGCATATAGGTTTCTCAAGGGGCAGGTCAGGTGGTCTGGTATTCCCATCTCTTTCAGAATTTTCCACAGTTTATTGTGATCCACACAGTCAAAGTCTTTGGCATAGTCAATAAAGCAGAAATAGATGTTTTTCTGGAACTCTCTTGCTTTTTCGATGATTCAGCAGATGTTGGCAATTTGATCTCTGGTTCCTCTGCATTTTCTGAAACCAGCTTGAACATCTGGAAGTTCACGGTTCATATATTGCTGAAGCCTGGCTTGGAGAATTTTGAGCATTATTTAACTAGCATATGAGATGAGTGCAATTGTGTGGTAGTTTGAGCATTCTTTGGCATTGCCTTTCTTTGGGATTGGAATGCAAACTGACCTTTTCCAGTCCTGTGGCCACTGCTGAGTTTTCCAAATTTGATGATATATTGAGTGCAGCACTTTCACAGCATCATCTTTCAGGATTTGAAAGGAGTATATTATGTTCTCCTTTTGGAAAGGTAGAAAACTACTGCTGATAGCTTCCATGTCTAAGAGATGTCATTGTGTTTCAGTAAGGGCTGGTGAATAGAAAAAAGAGATAGAAATAACCCACAAAGACGTAAAATTGTAGAAGGGATCACTACAGCTAACTCTTCCTGGGGTCACAGATCTACACCTTGGGACTGACCACAATTTTAAAACTTGACCTCAATTTGTATTTCTAGATGCCATGCATTTTGTGCATTCGTGATAAACTTTCTCTCTGTTCTGTCTTCTTTTAGTCTAATTTTTCTAGCCCAAACCTATTACTTTCTTTTGTGTTCTTGCTTCCTTTTGTAACCCCTATCCCTACTTATCTTTTTCTTTTGGCCCCTTTTCATTTGCAAGATTGAATGCATAATTTTTGAATGACAGTTACTGTTTAAAATTCTGCTTTAGACCTGAATCATTCCGTTAGAGGAAAGAAATTCCAGAAATCTAACATAAATGGCTCAGACATTGAAATGCCCCTAAATATGAACACAATTAAGTATTTGAGCTAGTAATCACTGTTTTTTTTTTTTTAAATAAATTAGCTGTATAACTAATTTCCTTATGTCCTTGGGGGGAACTCATGAATGGTAGAATCAGATGAAAAACACTTGAATTCAAACAACAGTGAAATTAGAGAGCATGTTTCTGATTGTAAACTATAAATAGAGTAACTAAAACCAGAACTTGGTGTAGATGACAGAAAGTAGAATTTAAAGTGAGTACAATTTAAATATCACGTTCACCTTATCAGGAAAAAATACAGTCATGAGTTAGAGAATGCATCATTTAAATATATTCAAATAGATGAGATATTTCAAATAGATGAAGTAAGGTAAGGTCTTGGATTCTAGGTTTCTGAATTAATATCATGAAATTCACAGAGTTCCCTGCAGAAGAAGAGGGGAGTAAAGAATCTGACTGCTGATCCAGAAGAGAGGATGAATCTCAGCTATCCTCCTACCAGAAGACAAATCCACATAAAAACCTACAAGCCCAGTCATGCGTCAAAACCCTTTTCTGGCTATCACATACATCAGCTGTACTCTCTCTCCTGTTGAAAACAAGAATATTTCCAGAGTGTGAGAGCCAAACTTCAGTAGCCGTTTCCACCCCGAGGCTTCATTATCTCCCAAGGCTTCTGGGATTAGAATTAGGTTTTGTTGAATCAGGCTCTGCAGTGGCTGGGTCCCATGAAGCATCAGTTTTTATTTGAGTCACATAACTCTTGAATGAGGCTAAATCTGTAAAATTCTTCATCTTTAAATAAACTTGTATAGATAAAGATTTAGATTAAAAACAAATATTCTTAAATGTCTAATGTATTGGTGCAAATATACCATCCCCTCTTGCTGAAACTTGAGTCCATCATTTTTTTCTTCTTTTTATATTAATAATGAAGTGTTTCCAAATACAGAAAATTATAAAGAGTCATATAATGAATTTCCAGGTACCCTTGTCCAGCCACATCTAATTTTAACATTTCCCTTATTTGCCTGATGTCTTTACCTAGAATCTTAAAAAAAAAAAAACATTTAAAACATTTCAGATCCAAATGAAAGCCCTAGTAACATCTCTGCCAACCCTTCTCTCCATCATCCTGTCTAAAAACTGTTACCATGAATTTGCTGTTTATCATCCCATGCATGTTTTTATATATTGCAGTGTTTGTATGTATTCCTAAAAATATATATATATGTATATGAATGTTTTAACCTTTTATAAAAATAGCACCATACTGTATATAACCTTCTACAATCTGATTTATTTACTTAGTGTCATATTTTTAAGATTTATCTATTATGGTACATTCACCATCAATCATTGCTTTAATTTAGACTGACAGCTCAGTTTTCTCTGCTTTTGCTCAAATCACTGAACAATTTGTCCATATAGAAGTTTACTATTTAGTGGAAAAAGTAAATAACTTTTTGAAATAGACAACTTTTTGAAACATGGCCATTATTTTAATCCCATGTGTTTACCATGGAGAAACTAAGAAAAAATGTATATTTTCAGACTTTCTCATATAGTCTGGACTGAGCTATTCAAGTCATTTCCCAACAGTTCTTCTATGTGTTATGCAGACCAATAAATATATCACTGAGCTGTTTGGCTAACAGATAAAAGTGGAGAGATCTTGTCCTAGGAGTTAGTAGTCCTACAGTATCTTTCACAATTTATTTAACTTCTCTGGACTCTAGTTTCTCTCATATACAAAATGAATCAGTTGAACCAGAGAATCTGGTGCTAATTTTCAATGACCTATGGAATATTTAAACAAAAATTATAAAGGCTTAAAATTCTTGTCATATGCTTTAGTAGAATTTTATTTTCTGCATGAAATAGATTTTTATTATAATTCTTTGATAAAGAAAGTGCATAATGTAGGAATATCCAATCTTTAAAGACATGGACTGTATTTAAGTATGAAATTATTATATAAATGTATAGTTATAATTTTGCTTTCATCACACATTTTGTTCACATCTTTAATCTATTTACTTCTGAGTCCTTGGTGATAAGCCCCTGTCCCAGATGTGACGTTGCTCTTATGGGGAAATAGGATCTACTTCCGTGATGCATTTCATCATGTGGACTCAGGAGCACTTTGTAGGAACACTCTGTAGGCAAATTATAAGGGCTACAAATGTGAGCATATGGTATTAGAATTACCCTCAGATTATCTGGCAGTTTTGGTTAGTATTTCTGGGCCCTTCAAATACAAGGATAGAGCTCTTAAAGCAGCAGCTTACAGAATCCTCCCTCAATTTTTTTTTATCAGAAAAACAAAATCATTCATTTTAGAGGATTTTTAAATTCCTAATTGCAGATGTAAATATCAGTTTGGAAAATGGCTGAATATAATAAAAAGCATAATCTCCCCTATAAAACTAGAAGCTTTATAGTAACACAAAGATGCTTTCCTTCTACTTCCATCCTCCTCCTCCTCCTCCTCCTCCTCCCTACCAACTCTGACCTACCAACTGCTACCTACCAACTCCTGGCCACAATACAAAAGAGACAATAGAAAATCCTTTTCAACCATCATTTACCTTGAAGTAAACCTAAAAGTGTGATCAGGAATATAAAAAACATAGGTGCTAAAAATCTATGAAAATAAATTTTGAAGATTGCCCAAATATCTAATAGCTTTTTCTCCAACACTCTGCTTAAAAAATATAAATTCACATGAATAATGGATTATAATGATGATTTGTCTTTAAACAGCCTGTTTTCCCCAATTTATTGCTATAGGTAATTGCCCTATTTTGCCTTATTTTTAGAAAAAAATTTACTTTTTGTGGAAAGCCATCTTCATCATGTAACCTTTTAGTCCATTGTTTCTTAAGATTTTTGCATTCATAAACACTAAAGTTATATCATCTTTTAGGGATATGATAAAATTATGTTAAAAACTTGTATTAAAGTTATAGACTTCCATTAGTGCTGTATATAACAGCTTTATCCCCATTAAGCTTTGCAAATTATATTTAAGGAATTGAGGAACTTCCTTCCTTCCTTAATTTTATTCTCATTAATTCTTCTAGGACATTTATTCATTAAACAAGATGGTTATTGAACTATGTCCATTAAGTGTGTAAGGCATGTTACAACTAGTCAAACACCAAAGCTCTAAGTCGGTAGGATTTCATGATTAAGTATAGCTCTCTTAATACTCATGATCTTGTTTTCACGTTCCCCACCACCAAAGTCTTTCATTTCACTGCTATATGTTCTTACTCACTCCTACTAGTAACTCCATTTAGATCCTCTTATCCCACCTCCTTTCCTATAATTCTTTCCTTACAATTTCTTTTTTCCCACTTACGTTCAGTCACATCTGCTCTAATCTGTAGTCATATTTTGCCGTAAACCCTAGGCAATATGAACAGAGGCAATACTATCAACCTGCCCAAGAGTACTGCAGTTGTAAAGGATAGATAGGCAGGGGTAATGAGCATTCACGTGAATCTGGGCCAGGCCTGGGGACCTGCTGAACTGGCCAGCTCAGACGCAGCAACAAGAAGGCAACATAAAGCAGGAGGCATCACCTTTACTTTAAGTTCTTAGAGCAGAAACAAAGAAGGTGCTCCTCCTTGGACATCAAAGAAGAAAGAATTCTCAAAGAAAAAGTAGGATTGAAATTCCAGGAAGATCAAGTTCCAGTGCTATGTCCAAAAGGTCGAAGGAAGGCCCAAAGTCAGTGCGGTAGGGCCAAGAGTTTATCTTGTGGTTTGGCTTTATCAGTATGCGGGTGCATGTAAGTGCTATCAGCTAAGCTGATAGTTGCCAAGAGAGGCAAGCAAGAGCGTTGGAGAAAATATGATGGCAGAAGAAGACACCACAGGAGTTGTTGAGGCCTGCGTTAGGAAGTAGACTGCAAAACTGGCAGAGGCTGCTGGGCCTAATCAGGCACCAGGAATGACAGAGAGCCCAGCACAGGTGAATTATGTGACTGCTGGGCCTGACAGACCAGATTGGCCAGCACTATAGCTGAGGCCATGTGGGCTTTGACTAAGGCACTTATGAGAAAAGTTGGGGCACTTATGAGAAAGTAGAAGAAATGCCGTAGATAAGCCAAAGTAGTGAGTGGTCAGGATGAATAAAGACAGGCCAGGCCAGATGGCTTTCTTACTGTGTGTTCAACTTTCTAGCTGTGATCAAATAACCAAATTAAAATAAGTCAATTTATGCCAAGATCAATTTTAATTCTATGTTTTGCTGGTAATACAGGATCATTGACTATATTAGTAATGCCCATGCTAAACCAATTTTGAAATGGGAGCAATTGTGTCCCTTATTATTGGTCTGAATATGTTCAACAAAAAGGAGAGGATGAAGGCAAGACCATGCAACTTTTTTTTTTTAATTGATGTAAGTTAATAAGATCTAGGGAATCTTAAGATTTAACAGACAAAGTTGAGATTGATATAACTATGTTGCAAACTCATTTTCCAGAAATAATTTATTTCAATTAGTCATAATCTTCCACTAAAGTATAATTTTAATTTAATTAAAAAAACCTACCATTTAAATACTAATGTAATCTTTTTCTTTATACAACACATAAAAAATTGTTTTTGTATTTGTGAAGACTGAACATTAAACATGGGTTCAAGTCTTTGGCCAAGAACAATTAATTAGTAAATTCACAAGTTAGAATTTGTAATTCCATTGTGAAATTGAGTAACTGATTAGTACAGATAAGGTTGTCAGCATGTAAAAAAAAAAAAGGGTAATCTTGTCTCAATTATATCTATAGATTGCAAATTTTGTGTCAGTTCAAATTTTTGCCAACCTATGCTAATAACTTTACCAAAAGCAGAAGATAATTAGAATGGAAATGTAAATATAACCCTAGTTGATTAGTATGCTCATTGTACTTCCTTATTATGATACTAGCAGATATTCAGTCTTTAAGCTGATCTGCAATATATTGAACAGTGTCACGGGAGCATAATTTTTTACATGGTTTTTCCAAAGTTTCTATCAATTCATCCTAGCAACAGACCCAAGTGTTAGAGTTATTGCTGCCTGAGTTACAACAGCTGCCCGGGAATCTTATCCAAACAGCAAGTTAACTGCTATTCACATAATATCTGGTCTTTCCACCCCTAAACATACACAAAAGATTTTTGTCATTCTTGGCACCATGCAATAGAAGTAGCAAGACATGCCAGTAGAACTCTAAAGGCAAAATGTCCTTCCACCTGTTTTATCCTGTAAGACAGACTTCCAAGTGCGAGGCGGTGTGGAGGGTTGTTTCCTTGAATGGCAGCTGACTGTGCCAGCAGGATCTTTGGCAGCAATGCCCAGGCACTGAAGCTGGGCATTCAGGAGAACTAAATGGAGAAAAGAAACTTGAGCACACTGCTTCCTGGAACATTGAGAACCTGAATGGAAGATTCAGAAGTACCAGATTCTCTCTATTCTTGCACCAGCCAAGGTCAGATTTCCAAGCTCCTATTTATTCTAATCATTCCCCCAAAAAGTGCTATTGCAGTTTATGAAGGTAATAAAAACACTCTTTTCTTCTTTTAGAAAATAGTGTTACTTACTGTTGTAGTATGCTCTAGTTTGAGAATTTTTTCCCCATCCTAATGTAAAAGCTTCATACCACAAATGAAGCAAGACCATGGTGAAGAGGTTCAAGGAAGACAAGTGACTTATTCTACACCTCAAACAGACAACTCCTTAGGTGAGGGGACTGGATAGGACAGCTTGCTTGTTGACCATCCTTTGATGTCTTGTCAACAGAAGGCTGGAGCTGAAGTCTGGCCTCTACCTGCTTGGCAGACAGAAATCTCATCACTCAGCAGGACATCTACACGGGCAGAACCTTAGGCAGATATGCATGCATGCATGCTCAGTCACTTCAGTCATGTCTGACTCTCTGTGATCCCATGGACCATAGCCCACCAGGCTACTCTGTCCATGGGATTCTCTAGCCAAGAATACTGGAGTGGGTTGCCATTTCTTCCTCCAGGGAATCTTCCTGATCAATCTTCCCAGGCACTGAACCTGTATTTCTTATGACTTCTGTATTGGGAAGCTGGTTTTTACCACTGCCATCATAAAGCACTTATTACAAGTAAGGAGGGTAAATCGATAGCAAAAGACCTAGAAGTCACAGGCCTTTGTTAAATGGATGCTGTCTACCTGGTGTCCTCTGGAACCTAGCTTCAAACCTAGAAACCCAGCTGTTTAGGAAAATAATAAGCACCATCTAAGGGGGCAAGGAAGAATTTCTTTAGCTATGTATATTCATTTGTCAAGAAGCTTAACATAATTGTTTACTCACAATCAAGCCTCAAGGATGACTTTTAGTTAGGGGAGGAAAAAAAGCTTGACTTCTTGGTTTCCTCTTGGGAAGATAAATTTATTATTATTTAACAAATGTGTTTGCTTATAAACAAATTCTTTCAACAGGGATTTTGTGGAGGAAATCATATTAAAAGGGGTTTTCCAAGAGGAAGCGTTTAGAAAACACCATGCTGGTGAAAACTGTTTAAGGGATGTAATTTTTCAAATTGTTTTCATAAAAATTTACAGACAGTGGCTAACTTCCCATTATACTTTGCATCTGATTCAATCAAAGCACTAAAGATTTTAGAAGATTGTTGGAGGAGTGGCTGTGGGAAATTCCAGAGCTGCTGCCGCCTGCAAAGACTTCCTTTACTGAGTGTCTCAGATCCCAGACACTGCCTTATTTGCCAGAGCTGCAAGGAAATGGTAGAAATTCCGTAAAAGAAGGTCTTGCTTAAGCCAGGGAACCTTCTCATAGAGTCACAGATTCTTCAAATACATTTTGCCACAGCAGAGGCAAAGCATGCACAGGCTTCCACAGATTAAAGAAATGTAGACAGCGATGTCTCTTATTAGTCCTCCTCTCATTTACTCAGCAAGAACAAAATCCATTGTTTTCAACTGACACAGAAGCAGATTTATTTATTAAATCATCAGGCATTGTTCATATACCTTTCATCTGCTGGGTTTTATGCTAAGTAATGGAAGTATAAAGATGGAAAAGACTTGTGGTGCAACAGTCAGGACTGGCCAAAATTGACCTAGGTGACTCATTCTGGGTTGCCTAGGTTCATCACCTCCTCCTTGAAAGAGGGGATCCATCTTATATAGTGCTTCCCAGCTTCAGTAAAACTGCTTGGAAAAATGCCAAAATCACCTGTTCCGGAACAAATCCTGTACTACAACAGAAAGGGTTTCATTTTCAGTTCTGCTGGGGTTTCTGGCCAAGGGAGGAAGTGGGAAGCTGTCTGCTGCCCTTCCTGGCTGATGAATGCAGAGGGTGCTCAGGTAAAGTGCCTGTCTTAAACCTCTCTCCACTACTGTTTGTTTGGATGGATTGTAGAGATATTTGTTCATTTGTTTAGTTACTTTATCAAAGTTGTTTCAAGACTTAAGAGAGACAATGGACTGAAAAGTACCTTGAGAGAATATAAAGTTCTATTTAGGTACCATCATTTAAATATCAAAGGTATATTTACTATAGATTATCAGTCCCATTCTCTTTTTAAGTTAGGAACTTATTCTCCAGATAAAGGGTTACTATGAAGCCTAAAATATAAAATAGATATATAATGACCTGCTGTGACTGAAGTCAGACAGAGGGGTAGAATTCCAAGGGTTCCAAGGAGCACAGTTTGAAAAACAGCACTGCAAAAGATGAAGAGCTTAACAGCTTCTTTTAAAAATAAACCCCAGTTGTCTGTAGCTTGATGGTGGTGGTGAATACACAAGCCTGCACATGTGATTAAAGTACATAGAGCAAACTATGCACACACACACACACACATACATGTAAAGCTGGTGAGATCTGAATAAGGTTGGCGGATTCCATCAGTGTCCATTTCCTGACTGTGATATTGTTTTAAAGCTACAGCCTTGGAAATTGTTACAGTTGGGGAAAACTGGGTGAAGCATACAGAGTTTCCATTATTTCTGCCAACTGCATATAAGTCTACAATTATCTTAAAATAAAAATCTTTGTTAAAAAATAAATAAAAACCACAGTGTAGATTTCTTTTCCTGTTGTTTTCCTCCTCCCCAAATCTCAGAAAGGTCTAATAAAAACCTACCTATGACCAAGAGCTGAGATTCTTTATCATCCATGTTATTGGACGTAGACAGGTATATCAGGAAACCTTCAGGTAGAAGTAGCAGATAATGCATGCTGACCCAACTGACTTTAGCAATAAGGAAAATGTGGTGCATCATATCATGAGAAGTCTTGAGTAGGGTAGTCGTAGGTCAATTGACTCACCAACTCAGCATCATCATCAAGGGCCCACATTCCCTGTCATTTGCAGCAAATATTAATAAATTGTGTCCTCAGGCTAACTTTGTCTCAGTTTCAAGCTGGTTGTTATCATGCCATATTCCCCATGCAGATGCAGAAATTATTTCTTTTCATAAGTCTCATTTTCACAGCAAGGAAAACATTTACAAGTCTTTCTAGTCATTCTCTTTGCCCACTTATTTTTATTTACCAGGATCACATCACAAGCAGTTCCGTAGGTGGATCACTGGCCAGTGTGACAGGATTGCCATTATCCTTGGGTGGAATCCCTGGACGTGGGAGATGGTTACATCTGAAAAAATCAGCACTTAGCCAGAGAGTAAGAGCCAAGGAGAGACAGGGTGATGGATAGGCAATCCATTACCAAGGAGTGATAATAATGTGGAATGAGAGTTGTTCTAAGAAGGTTCCCAGACATTTCTTTCAGCAGTGCAGCCATGGAGTCTCCCAGAAAGCTTTGACACAAGCTCAGAAAGTGATGAAGGTGGAGTAGGTGCTAGACTCCACAGAACGAGTGAAACGCACACTTTTGCAGCCAGTTCCTGATTCCACACCATGGAGCCAAGGAGAATGGCTTTTCCCGCAAGCCTTGGAGACATAACTAGGAGGAGAGCAGGGGATAGAGGTTGCTATAGCAGAAGCCCTGCTCATTAAGATTGCTTTTTTAATTTACCCCAAATGTCTGACCTTCAAGCGCAGCACCCAGTACAGCATTGTCATTGATTCTTTTCTTAAGGAATCACTTGTCATTGATTCCTTGTTGTGTAAAATATAACTCCTTGGAACAGGAGGAAGGGATTTAGGGATTTGAAGACCAGACCAGGGACAAGGAAAGCCTCTTATTCTGATGCCAGGTGAGGGGAGAGTCCAGGAGGGAGCAGGAGTCAGAATGTGTTGGAAGATGTGAACATATTGCTGAGGCTGGAGGGGTACAAATGTGGAATTTTTACTTCCTCCCTCTCTGCAGTGTCAACCTAAGGAAGCAGGGACTTTGACATCTCCCATACCTATCTGTATCCCCAATGCCTGTCATTTTGTACATGTAAATATTGATTTAATTAAAACTTTCTGTTTCTACTCCTATATTATAAAAACCTAGAAGGCCATGTTCTTGCTGGACCATAGCCTCAAGAAGAAAGGAAGGAAGCTAAATGTATTGCTCTCTCAAAGAATATTCAAAGATAGTCTTTGTATCTGTCATACTCCTTATTTATGTAGTCCTCTATGAGGACCTAAGCCCAGTGGAGACAGCAGCTCACAGCACCCCAGTCCCAGGGCAGCATATAATGGACAAGATGATACCGTCCCATCAGGGAAAGCCTTCTTCATCCTTGTGCTTGAGTAAGGGTGGAGATGCTGGGATTGGGGGCACAGCTATTATTTCCTGGTCTAAATCTTAACTGCTAAATTTAGACCTGAGTGCTACATCTGCAAGATTAAAGGGCCTGGTGTCCACAGGCCAAAGGTTGTTCTCCCCAGAGTCTGGGCAGTGGGAAGCTGTGTGAACTGATGAATGAGCTCATCTAAATTTCAAAAGGATGGAAGAAAATGCTGTTCCTCTCCACTTTCCCACCCCACCCCCTTACCCAAAACTTTACAAAGGACCTTACAAATTTCCCCTCAAAGCTACAGAATCAAAACTTTACAGGCCTCTCCTCTATTTGCTCCTTTCCTCCTTTCTTGTCTTTCTCCATTTCTTCTCTTCCTTTCCCTTCCGCTCTATTTCTTTTTGTCACTCTTTTTCCCCTGCTTCCTCAACTCTTCTTCCTCCTCCTTTGTTAAGGGGATACTTTGGAACTGGAAGTATATTTTACTGTTTAATGAAAACAATTATTTCTTTTTCATAGTGTTTTCTGATCCTTCATAGAAAATGACTCTTCTCTCTTAAATTGACTTTCATAATAATTCCCTGAAGATTAATGGATCGTATACGTGTGAATTTAGTATATTAAATGGAAAAATTATATTTAAAAACTAACATTTAAGCATTCTGGCCTCTATCATTTTAAAATGAGAGTTTAACTTGATGCCATTCATATTGGAATTCCTAAAATTACAACCATCATCTGTGTTTTACAGGCTTCCCTTATCTATCCAGACATTTCCTGTTCTGTTTTCTTTTTCTCCAGAGACCCATATCAACTTACTTATTGTTGGTTTGAGGTTTTATTGGGGAAGGAGAGGGACATGAAGGCTTTTTAAACTAACATGAATCCAAACTCTCCAGGAGAGGTGGAGAAAGGCATGAGATGTTGGCCCTGACCTAGGCTGGCATGTTTAATTTTTCTTGACTGAGTTCACTTCAGAATGTAAACGTCTTCCTGCTTAATTGATTTAAAATTTCTCAAATTTGTTTTCCAGAATTCAGTGTGCCCATCTGCAATTATGTATTGCCACATTTGTGCATAATATCACCAGTTCTCAAAACCTAAGCCCACACACAGATCTGAGGCCAGCAATGACAGTTAACGCTCATATAGAACTTCCACGTGCCAGGCATTATATGAAATTCTTCAGATCTATCAAGTCATTTAATTCTTCGACAACCTTACGAGGTAGGTGACTTAGTCTGCTGGGGTTGCCTGAACAAAATACCATACAAACAGACATTTATATTTTCATAATTTTAAAGATGGGCAGTCCAAAGGTTAAGGTGCCAACAGCAGCATTGGTGTCTAGTGAGCTGTCCCTTGCCATGGCAGTCACTAGAAGGTGGCAGCCCTTTTAACTGGGTGTTCCCACGGCCTTTCCTTCATGCTTGTGTAGAGAGGAAAAGTGAGCAAGCTTCCTAGTGTCTTTTATTAAAAGACACTAATCGTACCCCATCAGGGCCCCACCCGTGGGATTTCATTTAACCTTCATTATGTTCTTAGAGGTCTCATGTCTAAATACTACTCTGGAGTTTAGGACTTCAGTATATGAATTTGTGGGGAACACAAGCTTGCAGTCCATAACAGTAGATCATGTTCTCCATATTTTTCAGATTGGGAAACTGAGGTTCACACAGGTTGAATAATTTGCCCAAGGTCACAGAGGTAGCAAAAGGCAACACTGGGATCTGAACTTCAGCATCATGTTCTTAGCCACTGTGCTGTGCTATCTCTTATCACCTAGCATGAGTCTTAATGTACTGTCTAACAACCACAACCCCTAGTAGAACTTTAAACCTGTCCTATAGTGACCACAGCTTTGCTATGCCTTCTAAAAAGGCTTCCTGGAAGGGAAATAATCCCTCACTATTGAAGAGGAGAGTGAAAAAGCTGGCTTAGAACTCAACATGCAAAAAACTAAAATCATGACATCCACTCCCATTCAGTTCAGTTCAGTTCAGTTCAGTCTCTCGGTCGTGCCCGACTCTTTGCGACCCCATGAATCGCAGCACACCAGGCCTCCCTGTCCATCACCAACTCCCGGAGTTCACCCATGTGCATCGAGTCTGTGATGCCATCCAGCCATCTTATCTTCTGTCGTCCCCTTCTCCTCCTGCCCCCAATCCCTCCCAGCATCAGGGTCTTTTCCAATGAGTCAACTCTTCACATGAGGTGGCCAAAGTATTGGAGTTTCAGCCTCAGCATCAGTCCTTCCAATGAACACCCAGGACTGATCTCCTTTAGGATGGACTGGTTGGATCTCCTTGCAGTCCAAGGGACTCTCAAGAGTCTTCTCCAACACCACAGTTCAAAAGCATCAATTCTTCTGTGCTCAGCTTTCTTCACAGTCCAACTCTCACATCCATACATGACCACTGGAAAAACCATAGCCTTGACTAGATGGACCTTAGTTGGCAAAGTAATGTCTCTGCTTTTGAATATGCTATCTAGGTTGGTCATAAGTTTCCTTCCAAGGAGTAAGCATCTTTTAATTTCATGGCTGCAATCACCATCTGCAATGATTTTGGAGCCCCCCAAAATAAAGTCTGACACTGTTTCCCCATCTATTTGCCATGAAGTGATGGGACCAGATGCCAAGATCTTCATTTTCTGAATGTTGAGCTTTAAGCCAACTTTTTTGCTCTCCTCTTTCACTTTTATCAGGAGGCTTTTTAGCTCCTCTTCACTTTCTGCCATAAGGGTGGTGTCATCTGCATATCTGAGGTTATTGATATTTCTCCCGGCAGTCTTGATTCCAGCTTGTGCTTCTTCCAGCCCAGCGTTTCTCATGATGTACTCTGGATATAAGTTAAATAAGCAGGGTGACCACATACATCCTTGACGTATTCCTTTTCCTATTTGAAACCAGTCTGTTGTTCCATGTCCAGTTCTAACTGTTGCTTCCTGACCTACATATAGGTTTCACAAGGGGCAGGTCATGTGTCTGGTATTCCCATCTCTTTCAGAATTTTCCACAATTATTGTGATCCACACAGTCAAAGGCTTTGACATAGTCAATAAAGCAGAAATAGTCCCATTACTTCATGGCAAATAGATGCAGAAACAATGGAAACAGTGACCTTATTTTCTTGGCAATCAAAATCACTGCAGTTTGTGACTGCAGCTATGAAATTAAAAGACGCTTGCTGCTTGGAAGAAAAGCTAGGACCAACCTAGACAGCATATTAAAAAGCAGAGATATTACTTTGCCAACAAAGGTCCATATAGTCAAAGCTATGGTTTTTCCAGTAGTCATGTATGGATGTGAGAGTTGGACCATAAAGAAAGTTGAGTGCCAAAGAATTGATGCTTTTGATCTGTGGTGTTGGAGAAGACTCTTGAAAGTCCCTTGTACTGAAAGGAGATCCAACCAGTCCATCCTAAAAGAAATCAGTCCTTAATATTCATTGGAAAGACTGTTACTGAAACTGAAACTCCAATACTTTGGCCACCTAATGCAAAGAACTGACTCATTAGAAAAGACCCTGATGCTGGGAAAGAGTGAAGGCAGGAGAAGGAGACGATGGAGGATGAGATTGTTGGATGGCATCACCGACTCAATGGACATGAGTTTGAGTAAGCTCTAGGAGTTGGTGATGGTCAGGGAAGCCTGGCAATCTACAGTCCATGGGGTCACAAAGAGTCAGACATGACTGAGTGACTGAACTAAACTGATTATTATTTTATTATAAATAGATTTCTCTATTATCAAACTTTTAGAAATAACATGTAGTTACTACCGTCTATTTCTTTAAAATGCTTGTACGTCTTAGTGAAGCATCTAGTGAAGTCTTCCTGTTTGTTTATATTTATATAAACTGGTTATAAACATAATCAGTTATAGTATTTTAAAGATTCTGTTACTTTTTAAGAACTTAAAGCTTTTTAATCCAAATTTCTATGCAGAAAAAAGGAACATTATAAATTGTTGAGACTACCCTGGCAATTCTTACCAATCAGTGAAGAAACTCCCTTACACTAACTTACAGACTTTGCTTGTTCAATTAAAATATGTATTGAGGGGAATCTGATTACCTTATTGGCAACAGCCCTAGGGTTTTTAATGGAAGTTGAGAGGGAGAGACACAGTGCATTGGATAAGAGTTAAGATTCTATTATAGAATCTGGCTATCCAGGTCTGAATCCTAACTCTGCTGTGTGAGCTCTGCTGTGTCCTCAGTTTCACTTTCCTCATTTGTAAGATAAAGTTAATAGTAGCTTTTACCTTATATGTAATTAAACAGTGTCTGGCTCACTAAAAAATCCATTTCCCCCATATTACTGAGGTATAATTGACATATCACATTGTATAAGTTTAAAGTATACCATATAATGATTTGATATATGTATATATTGCAGTATGAATACCACAAGGTTAGTTAACACTTCTGTCACCTCACATGGTAACAATTATGTATATGTGCATGTGGTAAGAGCTTTTAAAATAAAGTATTTTAACCCTAGTCACCATGCTGTACATTACAGCCCCAGAACATATTCATCCTACATTTGGAAGTTTATACCCTTTCACCACCTTCTTCCATTTCTCCTCTACCCTCACCCCTAATCCTGACAACCACTAATCTACTCTGTTTCTATGAACTTGTTATTTTTTAAAAAATTCTACATATAAGCAAGATCATACAGTATTTATCTTTGTCTGATTTATTTTACTTAGCACAATGACCTCAAAATCAAACTTCTTTTAAATTTTAAAATTTTAAAAAGAATGTTTTATACTTTTCAAAAAATTCCCCAAATCCTGTAGCAGGAAGAGACGTAATGAGTGTTAAATGAAAGAATTACAAATGTCTCAAGAGCTCAATATCCCGCCAAGACCATTCTCAGTATTACTAGTTTCACCAGGAAATAGTGGAAGCCTCCTACTAGGGTGAAACAGGGCCTCACACAGGCAAGAGCCTTCTGGACCACAAAGCTTGCTCTTAAACCACAGCCACATACCCCAACCTCACATGAGACTTGGGGAGGAGCTCTGGCTTGGTTTCCATGATAAACAGGTCTGCACCTGTGTAACTCCTGTGAATTTTTTGACATAAATGTGCATGTGTGCTGGGTCTTTTTTGCAGAAGACATTGTGATGTGGGGCATTGATCTTCAGAATCTGCTTGAAACTAGTTATTTCAGTTATTAGAGTGAATTAAAATTACTAAGCCCTACATAAAATACATTTTGGCCAGCTGAGCCTAATTTTAGATTGTTGGTATTGATACCCATCAGCACAGTTACCACCCCCGCAGACTCTATAGCATCTGTTTGCCTCTATTAATATGGATGGAAGTTCTTTGTGTGTGACTTGAGAACAGACCCCCACTGATGTTGCTGGAACAGTCAAGAACCATGAAGGTTCGAGGGGTGGTACAGATTGTTTTCCCCACCTAGATCTTTGAACTTGGTTTTAAGCCCCAAGGTTTAGAAAGATGAAAGTCAGAAGCTGGGAAAACTATTCACAAGAAACATTTATGATTCTCAGTCCAGAGCACCACTCATTCAGATCCCAGGTCACAAAGCAGAGCACAGAACTGGAGGGAAGAGGCCATTTTCCCTGCTTGCTCAGGAAATATTCTGCTCTAACAACTCAAAGGCTAGCTGACTTTGGCAGCACTGGGAGAGACTGTGGACTTGGCACCATCAGTGCTGATTTCATGATGGGCAGTGACAGTACTGATGCTTTCCAAGTGGCCCTGCAGGAAGCAGACCTGGAGGAGCCAGAGCAGAAGAGAAAGGACCGGGTGGACCTGTGTGGTTTCAGCAGCTGGTTTGTAAGCATGAATGACACATCCTGTTGGGGACGCCCAGAAAGAGCTGCAGGACACTGAGGTCAAGCTGAGATCCTGTTGTTACCTTTGTAATTTGGACATCAAAAGGAAACATAACCTGATTTTACATAGTCTGGGAGACCTGAACAGGCTGTAATGAAACTGCAATTGCAATTAATAGACTACTTTATTAATAACTTAATTTCATGGAATAATTAGTGGCTTATGCTAAAACGAGATTGGTGAATTTTCAGTACAATAAAACAAGGAAATTATAGCCATTTTCAAAATGTTTATGAATCGGAAAAATTGAGACACAAGCAAAAACTCTGAATTAGGTTAAACAAAAAGAGAAAAACGCAGAGCTTAGAAAGAATGGGACTTGCTTCACGAACAGCTTTTTACCACAAGTTCCAGCATTCCATTTCAGGAAGAGTTCAGAAGTAGAAATTTGAATAGAAGATGGACTGAGCACTTGTCTTGGACATTTGCATGCCACTCTACTTAAGGCTGAGAAAATATCAGTTGTTCCCATCAAAGGGTGAGAGGTTGATGGACATGGGTACCTTTGTTACCACTGCTGACCTCAGGGCATCCTTAGCTTTTGAGCCACTGCCAAACCTGCCTTGTAACCACCAGAGGACACATGGCATTGGTTTCCTCTCCTCCAGGTGAGAACCACCATGTGTGCAGACAGTGGATCCAATAGGAGGCATGACTACAGCAGTAGACCAGTCCTACAGAACCTCCACACACTCCCTATTGACTGGCATCCCACTTTGAATTTCAAAGCAAAACACCTTCTAGCAAGCTCTGTTGTTACAGCAGCTGCCCTGAGAACAGGAACCAAGCAAGCACTCAGTGGTAGCCCAGCTTGACCATCTCATATTGTCTCTTTACCTCTAACAACTGAGCTTTAACTGCTTATCCTTCAGCTCTCAGCTGGTAAGTCACTTCCTCAGAGAAGCCCTCCCTGACTAGGTTAGAACTGTCATTGCCCTCTTTACTTTTTTGTAATTAATTAGTAATGACATAATCGTGTATATAATTACTGCAGATAATATGAACAAGGATCATGGCTATATTGTTCACTCACGGACCCTCAATGCTGGCATACAGTAAATAAAAAATACTTGTTGCATAAATGAATGTTAGTGTCATCTGCAAGACTTCCCCTACATGGCTTAAGGATTCAGCTAAAGCTCTTGGTGTTTTACCTCATTCGCCTCACTTCTATTATTTATATTTTTAATTACTTGTTTTTAATATTAGATATGCAATAGGTGAATACATGGTCATTGTAAAAAAATCTAAATAGTACATATACACACTTATGAAAGTTATGTGTTAGTCACTCAGTCGTGTCTGACTCTTTGTGACCCCATGGACTGTAGCCCACCAGGCTCCTCTGTCCAAAGGAGTTTTCTAGGCAAGAATACTGGAGTCAGTTGCCATTTCATCCTCCAGAGGATCTTCCTGACCCAGGGATAGAACCCAGGTTTCCCACATTGAAGGCAGATTCATTATTGTCTGGGCCACTGGGGAAGCCCTCTGTATATGCAAGTTATGCTGCAATGAATAAATAAATAATTAAAATTTTCTTTTTTAAACTACCATTCAGCTTCATAATTCCATACCAACCCAGCCTTATTCCTTTTCCCAGTCATAAAAGCACTGTTCAGAGTTTCATGTGCAGACTTCCAGATCTTCTTCTGTATTTTTTTCATACATATATGTGTTTTCATACATATGTGTGGTTTCATACACATATATTCATATAGATATTCATATATTCATGTATATATACAACATACTCATACATTGAGAGTATTTCAGTCAGAGTCGAAAATACTCTGCAGAAGCCATCCTAGGTATTGCAGAGGGACTTTAAATAGGCGATGGAAGAGTTGAGAGGCCAGAGAAGAGCGGGAAGCCACTATCAGCTCTGGGGCTAGAGAGACGAAGAGAGAAGGCAGTTACAGGAGCCCTGGTTCTGGGGCTGCTTGGGAGAACTGGGATCCACAACAGCACTTCCAGGAGAAATCAGGCACCATGGAGAGAGGGTTGTACAGCAGGCTCTGGAGACATGGACCTGACGCTGCCAGACACACAAATCTGAAGCAGAGGAAAGGGGAAGAGATAACCTGGCTTCTCCCCTCTTATTTTCCGGTGTTCCATCACTGGCTCTCTTTGACCAGGTCCATAAGCAAGCCTGGGACAAGTAACTCCAAGGGATGCAAAACTCAAGACTGAGGATGGTAGAGAATAGATCTGAGAGCAAACAGACAAAAGACCGAAATGCATAGCTTAAAATAAAATACACAAATAGCATCATGGTATGTGCAGTGTTCTAAATTTATCATATCGTTTTTGTAGGGACAAAACCTGGATGAAATGAACATTGAGAGCAGGCTTGACCCGCAAGATCGAGGATACAGCAGCAGAGCACAGAGGTAGGTGGCAGAAGACAGATGTGTTGTTACAGGAGAAATGCACTCTCAGCTAAAGGAAAGGTCGGTCACAAACAGCAGCTCCAAGGACTGGTGAGGGTGCAGGTCTTGTTCCAAGGTAACCAGGTCTGACCTGCTCTGCAGAGAGTGGAAAGAAGGCAGGGTTATAGACTGCTTATTGTCCATGAGTAGGCTCAAGACCCAGAGATTTCACAGCCTGGAGGGAGCTTAGGTCTCTCATCTCAGCTCATAATTGCTGCAGAATAAGGAACCGAAAAAGCAGAGAAGTGACGTGATAGGCCCAGGCAGGCCAAAAGACCACAAGCCTATTTTTTGTCATTTTGGGGCTTGAAGGGCATGATATGGGGGAGGTATTGAGGGCCAGTTTAGCACACATGCCTTCTCTTCCGGCTGGGAGTCACTGAGCAGTCCAGCAGAGAAGGTCTGGCAAAAAAACAAATAATTGTAGAAGCAATTACTCCAGGATGACCTATTTTGTAGACAATGCTAGGTACCTGGCATGTCTTATTAAGGAATTCACCACAAAAAGAGGTATTTTCCTTAGAAACTCCTCCAGCCTCCAAAATCTGTTTCTAATCGCCTTTGGCAGAACCTCCAGTCTGTTCTAGGCCCTGTGCTAGACAGCTGAATCTAGGTGCAATAATGGATGAAGAAGGCATGTACTTCTAGGATTTCTTAGTCTCACAGGGGATCAGCAGTGGATAAGAATGGTTGTGATATGATACGATAAATTTAATAATGTCTGTAGCACAGAAGAGGAAGTGAGTAATTGCTGAGGGACAGAAACCCGGGGAGGTAGGCAGAGAAGGCGTCACAAAGGTGACAGAGAAGGTATAGAAGCAAGAATAGGAGCTCTTCAGACCTCCAACTCCATTTTTAAATTAACAGCATTAAATCAACCTTCTCTAAAACACCACTGTTAATTCTTCAACGATTTACAAAGCAACAGTTCTTACTCCATCTACCTCTCATTACATAATGGAAACCACACACACACACACATATATATACACCATTTTTGAAAGTAAATGATAGATAAAGTGAGTCCACTGGCCCCATCAACCAGGGTCAGCAGGGCCAGACTGACCTTCAGAGACACTGTGGACTGAGAAGTTGACACTGGCCACATGTTATCAAATATCCAAGCAATGCCTTCAGTCAAATGCCTTTAAGGCAGTCAAGCAAAGTTCTGACTTTTCCTACAACAACACATTTTATATGTTTTTGAAACTATCAAATAACCACTTACTACCATAAAAGTTCCCTCCCCCCCCCCCCCATTATTTTGGTGCCTCTGCTTTGAAAATGAAAGTGAAGTCTCTCAGTTGTGTCCAACTCTTTGCAACCCTATGGACTATAGCCCACCAGGCTCCTCCGTCCATGGGATTTTCCAGGCAAGAATACTGGAGTGGGTTGCCATTTCTTCAGGGAATCTTCCCGACCCAGGGATTGAACCCCGGTCTCCTGCATTGCTGGCAGACATTTTACCATTTGAGCCCCTATACTGTTACCCAAACATGTGTTTGGCCTGCCTGTGAGTGACCCTACCCTGAGGAGAGCCCTCTTCCACTCTAAGACATCCCAGGTGGGGTCAGCCTCATCAAGTTCACATCCCTGTTCTCAACTAAGTGGACCTAAAGCTGTTCTTTAACTTCCTCAAACAGCACATGCATAAAGATTTCATTCTTCATCCCCTTCTGTCATTAAATACTCACCTTGCAAACTCAAGAAGGCCCAGTGGTCTGGTTAACCAGAAAGAAATGCTGATGTGAGATGCTATTAGCAGCTCTTAGCTATTCCTAGCCAAAGGAAGGCTGTGTTACAGTGCAGCATTTATGAGCACAGGCTTTTGAAACAGACATGATTGGGTCCAACACTTACTCTTTCACTTCACCGTGTGATCTTGGGCAGTTTACTTTACACCGGTAAGCCCAAGTTTTATCTTCTATAAAATGTGCTTAATTAATAATAGCACCTGCTTCATGAGGTCATTCTTTCAACAAGTATTTAATATACTCCGACTCTGTGCCAGGCACTGTGCTTGAAGATGGAGATTCAGCAATGAACAAACAAAAATCCCCACCTTAGAGCTTACATTTTAGTGGAAGAAGCTAAACAACGCAAATAAATAAATATATTATATACTATGCTGAAAGGGGCTCAGGAACATTGAGGGTGTTGCTGTTTTCGATGGAGTGAGCAGAAGAGCCTGAGTGAGGAGGGGATGCAGGGGATGGAGAGTGGCAGGTGGACATTCAAGGGGCAGTCTTCCAGCCTAAGGGAACAGCCTGAGCAGAGGCCCTGAGGCAGGAGCAGGCCTAGCACGTTTAAGGAACAGTGAGTCTGGCTGGAACCGACTGAGGGTGGGGACAGAGGAGGGAAGTTAGGTCAGACAGTATTAGAGCAGAGGAGTGGCATGTGCTGACTCCTATTTGAATAGGATCATTGGGCTTTGGGGTTGAGAAGGACTTAGGAGGGCAGGGCTGGAAGCTGGGAAACTGGTTAGGAAACTCCTCCAGAGATCCTGGAGAGAGATGAGCATACTCCATCCTCACCTTGGCGCCTGACCCCAACCAACTCTGGATTAGAACACGATTCCACACATGCACATCTGGCAAGGGAAGAGCTCAGCTTTGTTCTCCTTTCTGCATCGTTCTCAGTCAACCCATCTTATAGCCTTTCCTTAATCACCCTGCTTTCAATCTTCTTCCTCTTGTCTTCTCTCTCTGCTTCCTCCTCACCCTGCTGTCTGCCTTTTTCTCACTCTTATGAATGGTCTGTTTTTTAGGGCACAGTTTGGGAGGGAGGTTGTTCTGTCTTGGGGAGAGAGCAGTGTGGCTCTTGGCCTGTGGTTCCACGGGGCATATGAGAAGGGTAAGGGAGCAGATTAAGGGTGACAGGCACTCAAGGCGCCCAAAGAGACAGGTCTGCCATGAAGATCATACCAGTGTCACAGGAGGAGCTTTTGTTGCCTGGTCAGAGTTCAGCTAGGAAAAATGAAGCTTCTGCGTGTTTTATGTACTTCCTAAATGTTCAATAATGCAGGCAGTTAGAGGCTGATCACCATTGGATAGACCAGGAGAGCAAAGATCCAAAGGCCATTTTCAAGAAATCACAAATTATGGGGGTTCTAGAGAAGCCACCACAAATAACCTCATAGCCTTCAGTGCCAAAGCAAGCAGTTCTCAGAAGGAACCTCAGTGATACTAGCCACTAACTTCATGTCACAATACCAAATGTTACTGCAGGTAGTAGGGATTCCTAGAAGCCATTTCGATGGTGAGACTAATAGCCATGACTTAACTCTGCACAGAATTGTCTGAAAAATCACATATCCCACTACATCCAAACTCAGTGTGTCCCCAACTCAACTTCCCCTTAGCCAGAGACCCAGGATGCCCGTGGCCACTCTAATCCCCCCAACAAGCTGGCAGAAGGGAAGTCAGCATGTAGCAAGACAGTGTTTTTAATTGTCTTAAAATATCTTACTTTTGCTAATTTTATGAAAACATATGAGCCTGTGCACACATTGCTAGGCTCTCCTAGGGCCCGGGAAGATGTGCTGCAAGCAAGACTCCTGGAGATTAAGCTTCTCTTGGAAAATCTGCCTCTGTCTAGAAAAGAAGTAAGTTACCTTCACTGACCAGAGAGCTGATCATAAGAAGGGGCTTTGGACCAGTGTGAAGGGTTTCCTTGGGTTTTGTTTGTAGCAGGAATGTTTTATTTAGCTTGGGAGTTGCTAATAACACTACTAGATTGTTTATTAAATTAAGACAAATTTGAATTAGTAGATCATGAGCCACTTCATGTAGCCTTTACACTCAGACCTTTGAATCACTCCCTTTTTGGTCAGCATGCCCCTTGCTTGCCTGTTCTACAAATATGTATTGAGGGCATCCTCCGTGGTAAGCTCACAATGGTGAGGACAGTCAACATGAACTCTGCCTTGATGGGGCTGTAAGGAGAAAAGTAATCAGCTAATCAGCCAAGTCTCTAATTACAGGACTAAGAAGGAAACGTTCAGGGTCCTACTAAGAGTGTAGGATGAGAAAGCCTAGTCTAGTGGAGGTGACAGGAAAGACTGAAGGATTCCTTCTTTCAACAGTTATTTTTGAATACCTACTCTGTTCACTCAGTGCTAAGGGCCAGGATAATGGTAAGCAGGAATTGCAGCTTCCCTGTCTCCCTCCACCTCTCTCTCCAGGGGAAGGCACTTTCACAGAATCAGGTTGCACCTATCTGTAAATGACCATCTGATGGTGGCCTCCGTGAAAGCATGATGCAGAATATGTGGGCCTGTGCGCAGAGGGTTGGTACAATAGGACAGGCTTTTTGAAGGGGCCACAGTGCACTGAGAGCCAGAGGCAGAGTTAACTGATGGATGAGGAAGCGGAAGGGCTTAAGGACATTCTTCTAAGCAAAAGGAACTGTACGAGAAATGTCCTGGGGACAGGACTTAGGACAGAGCACATGGGAAAGAGAAAGACGAACGGAGACCAGTGTGGCTGGGACAGCTCCGAGGGAGGGCAGGTATGCCTACATGTGGCTGGAAAGATAGAACAGATTCATATGCCTGACACAGATGGGAGCCAACAACAAAATGAATGAATAAAGGAACAAATAAAACCAAACAAATACAAACACGTGGATATAGAGAACAGAGCAGAAGGGAAGAGGGGAATGGGGGTGGGGCAGGGGTGAAATGGGCAAAGGCAATCCACATCTGGTGACAGATAGAAACTAAATCTTTGGTGGTGGCATGCTGTAGTGTATACAGAAATAGAAAAATATGGTTGTACCCATGAAGCTTATATAATATTATAAACCAATGTTGTTGCTGTTGTTCTGTCATCCAGTCGTGTCTAACTCTTTGTGACCCCATGGTCTGCAGCCCGCCAGGCTCTTCTGTCCATGGGATCCTCCAGGCAAGAATACCAGAGTGGGTTGCTATTTCCTTCTCCAGAGGATCTTCCCAACCCAGGGATGGATGCCTGGTCTCCTGTGCTGCAGGCGATCTCCTGCAATGCAGGTGGATTCTTTACTGACTGAGCCACCAGGGAACCCCAGTGTTACCTTAATAAAAAAAGTTCTTAAACCTTAAAAATAAATAATAAGTTAATAAATAAATCTGAAGTTTCTGAGGAGTGAAGAAGCATGGCCCAATTGGCACTTAAAAGGTCTCTCTGGCTGCAGCAGAAATATTGGATTACAAGGGATGCTTTGCCAGTAGCTGCATCTTAATTACTTCCCCCTTTCTCACTTTCCTTTCCAGTAGCCACAGAGATTCAAATAAATGCATGCCTGATATGCAGTTCAAAGCTCCCTAACACTGAAGGGCTGGCTGTATAGCCTGGAGAAGAGCACATTGCCTTCAGTCAGGCAGATGCACTTTAGATCTCCCCTCTACCTCCAGTTCACTGGTGGGGCCAGACAAGTCATTTTCCCTCCCTAAAACCCACTCTCCACCTAGTCTACAAAGAGGAAGGAAAATGTCTACTCCACTGAACTGAATGAGTAAAAGCACAACTGTGTGCAAGTTACCTGGCATTGGCAGAACTCAAGACCTGTCAGCTGTTATTGGAAGTAACTGCAAGATGGTTACGATAGTAAGAATAAAATTTCTAACCAAAAACTGTACTAGTAAAAGCCCGGGATTACAGCATGTTCTTGCCTATTGAAAAATATATAGGGTTTCACTAGTGGTCCAGTGGTTTAGGATCCGCCTGCCAGTGCTGGGAACATGGGTTCAATCCCTGATCTGGGAAGATCCCACATGCTCTGGAGCAACTAAGCCCATGTACCACAGCTACTGAGCCTGTGCTCTAGAGCCGAGAGCTGCGATTACTGAAGCCTGTGCGCCCTAGAGCCCATACCCTGCAACGAGAGAGGCCACCACAATGAGAAGCCTGCATTCTCAACAAGAGAGTAGCTCCTGCTCGCCACAGCTAGAAAAAGCCATCCCACAAAAACAGAGAGCCAACAAAGCCCCCCCCCAAAATGTTTAAAGATTCCTCTATGTCTTAAAAAAATAAACATGTATATATGTATATAAATAAATTGAGACTTTTCCTGGTGGTCCAGTGGTTCAGAATCTGCCTGCCAGTGCAGAGGATACCGGTTTGACCCCTGGTTCGTGAAGATTCCATATGCTGTGGGATAGATAAGCCTGTAAGCCACAAACTACTGAGCCTGTACTCTGCAACAAGGGAAGCCACCACAGTGAAAAAAAAAAAAAGCCCCCGAAAGGCAACAAAGAGTAGCCACAACCTCTGCAACTAGAGAAAGCTGCACACATCAATGAAGCAAAACCCAGTGCAGGGAAAATAAATTTTAAAATATATATAAATACATATATATGTTATATTATACATTTACTTAAATACTATATTTTTAATGAGAGCTATGTAATGAAATCTTCCTAGTACTGGTGTTGGAAAACAAGTCTATATATATATATATATATTTTTTTTTTTTGCTTTTTAAAAAAATTTTATTGAAGCCCAGTTGATTTACAATGTTGTGTTAATTTCTCCTGTACAGCAAAGTAACTCAGTTGTTTTTTTTTTTTTTTTTTGTGGTCCTACATGTGTCATTTTATTTTATTTTATTTTTTTTACTTCATTTTGCTTTACAATACTGTATTGGTTTTGCCATACATTGACATGAATCAGCCACGGGTGTACATGAATTCCCAATCCTGAACCCCCCTCCCACCTCCCACCCCTTGTCATTTATGCAATTAAAAAATATATATATACATGATAAAATTTAAAAGTTTCTGAGTAAGTTATATTGTACATGAATTGCCTTACCTCTGGTCTTTTCCTGTATGCAGTTATTTTCTAGAGAAACTGAACTCATTTGGTAGCCTGTCCATCCTCCAGACTGAACATTAGCTTCTCAAGAATAATTTTATTTATCTTATTTCTCCAGAGTCTACTGAGAGTCTAGCACTCACTCAGTAGTAGGTGCCCAATAAAAATTTGCAGAATGGAAAGATGAAGAAAAAATTAATAAATTTAACTTTTGAGTCTGGCAGCTATATTGTATGAATCAGAATCAAGATACATTTGTCTGGCCTACACAGTATGAGTATCTTAGAGAGAATTTGGCATGGAATATTTGATATCCAGAGTGCCCTGAAAAGTTCAGGATGTATGATCAAATATACCTCAAATAGCTGCATCTGTTTTAAAGGAGCTACAGCAAGCCACTAAAACAAATTCCACTGTCTGTGTTCTACTAATTTTTCATTATAAAAATTGTCCCATGTTCTTTGTTCATAGTAGGAGGAACAATCCAGAAGATTTTCAAGGATGTCTGTTTAACCTTTAACACAAGGACTCTGGATCTGCTTTTCTCTTATCTCACTCACTATAATTAATTGGTTGCACTGTTCAGGCCTCTTCCATCACACACACACAAAACAGCCAAACATTTTGTTTGTTAAGCACAGCTGAGGCTGGCTCAACAGAGTGTCTATTCAAAAGAAGGAAATAAAATATGCAGCAAAGCAAGGAGACAGGGAACAAAGAATCCAGTATGACAATTAACAGGAGAGCTAAAGAAACATTCAGAACACCATCAGGAAGGTAAACAGCCTTAAGTGTCTAGAAAAGAGAGAAGCTGGAGGGGAAAGCCTGAGAGGACCTGAAAGGACCAATTTAAGTCAGTGAAGAAATTTATGACTTTGTTATAAAGGATTATTTTTTTTAAGTCAGGTTTACTGAAGTATAATTTTTACACAGTAAAATTCCCCTTCTTATAGTTCTGAGACTTTTAAAAATCACATATAGATGTGTAGTTACTATCACAATCAAGATATAGAACAGTTTCACCATCTCGAAATTCTCTCTTGCTCCTTTTTAATCAACTCCTCCCTCACCCTTAGCTCCTAACAACCACTATCATGTGTTCCGTCTTTCTAGTTTCACCTGCTTTAAAGGAATTTAATAAGAGAACTTAAAACAGAGGTGGTGGGGGGAGGAACTGAGATTATTTTTTTCCCTACACCCACTCACTTTCTATACCCATCAATACATCATTTGCTGAACTTTTATTTATTAAGTATCTATTATGTGCCAAAGATTCTACATACCTCCTCTTTCATTTTTACAGCTTGTCCTTGAAGGAAGTTACATCCCATTTTCCAGATGGGAGCTAAAAGTCAAAGAGGTGCCAAGCTAGTAAGAGGCAGAGCCAAGATTCAGAATCAAAGTTGATCAAAAATGCCACCATGGCTTATCTCTGGGTGATAGGATTATAGCTGATCTGTGCTTTGTTCTTTGTTTGTACTATCAAAGTTTTCAACAGTAAGTTTATATTATTTTTGCAACCAGAAAAATTGCTTTCATAATATATATATACACACACATATGTATATATGTACTACATACATACATACAAGGTTTGATTCTCTGTTGAGCAAAAAGGGGAAAGGTAGAAAAGAGTTTAAAAGAGGATAAAGAAAACACTCTTCTTAGCAACTGGCACTCGGAACTGAGAAACCAGAATCAAATTTACTAAAAGAACCAGAGCACAGCTTTGTTCTGTCTCCAGATCTCATCAGAGTCTAATAGCTCTACCTTTGAAAGTTCTGTAGCACAAATGCCCTTCCAAAGCACTGAAGACAAGTCCCGGAGGCCTGTAAAAACCCATTAGGCCACTCAGACCCAAAAGGCAAACCTCCTAAGCTTCTTCCTGCCTCATCTCCATGAGAGCCAGTAGGAACAAGCTAACTCTCGTGAACAAGTGAGAGCACAACAGCCTTTCACCACCCCAGGAGAGGCAGGAAAGTGAATAACTCAAGGCCAAGGCTAAAGGGGACACAGAACATCTTTTATTGTGGGGAAGTGCGGAGTTCTATTTTAATAGTCTATGTTGGGAGAATATTACCCATCACAGCACTGTAAGAAGACTCATGAAGGCATCCTTTGGCCTTTAAGCAGAATCCAATTGTTGCTTGTTTCAAAAATATTTGAGTAATCTTACAAAAATGTATAAAGTACAAGTTTAAAAAAAAAAAGATTTGGTACTGGGACTAGGTGCTTGCGTGCATGCTAAGTCACTTCAGTCGTGTCTGACCCTGTGCAACCCTATGGACTGTAGCCTGCCAGGCTCCTCTGTCATGGGATTTCCCAGGCAAGAACACTAGAGTGGGTTGCCATGTTCTCCTCCAGGGCATCTTCCCAACCCAGGGATCAAACCCTCATCTCTTAAATCTCCTGCATTGGCAGGCGAGCTCTTTACCACTTGTGCCACCTGGGAAGCCTGGGACTAGGTACTGAAATAGAAAAACAATAAACATTGACACACACACACAATTCAAGAGGGATTGCTGACCTAAATGTAAAAGTGAAAACTCTAACGCTTCTGGAAAAAAATAGAGGAGAGTATCTTTCTAACTTTGAATAGCAAAGTTTTCTTAGATAAGATAAGCAAAACCATTTAAAAATTGATAGATTATACCAAAATTTTAAACTTTTACTCATAAAAAGACAGTGTTAATGAAATACAAAGAAATATATCATAGACGGATATAGAATATTTGCAAGACATACCTTTGACAAAGTTTTAGTATCTAAAATATGTAAAGAACTCCTATATCTCAAAGATTTGAAGAACCATACAAGTCAATTTGGATTAACTTAAACAGACACTACACAATGGAAGATATATTAATGGCCTATAAGCAGTTTAAAAGATACTTAATATCATTAATTATCAGGAAAATATAAATTAAAGCCACACTAAGATACTACTATGTGCCTGAAAAACTAAAATAATTTGAAAAAACAGACTGGCAACACTAAATGTTGGGAGAACATAGAACAACCTGAACTCTCATGTAGTGTTGATGATATAATCACTTTGGGAAAAGGACTGACAGTTTCTTATGAAATTAGACATGTATCTGCCCTATGACCCAGCCATTCCACTCCTAGGAATGTAGCCAGAGTTATGAGGGCATTTCTCCAAAGCGACTTGTACAAAAACATTCATAGCAGCTGTAATTGCTAAGCAATCTGAGGTATATTCATACAGTGGAATACTAATCAGCAGTATAAAGAAACAAATTCTGGTACACATAACAGTGTGGATGAATCTTTAAACATTATGTTGAATGATAAAAGATTTATATAAGAATACTTATTGTGTGATTCCATTTATATAAAGTTCTAAAACAGGTAAGACTCATCTACAGTGGGAGAAAAAATCAGGACAGTAGGTGCCTCTGAGGTTGTGAGGATGAAAGAAAAAACATGAAGGAATTTGCTAGACTGAAGGAAATATTCTGTATCTTGATCAGGATTTATGTTACACAAATATATGCATTTGTCAAAAATCTTTGAATGGTGTATTTAAGGTACGTGCACTTTGTTGTATGTCAATTTTATATTACTCAAAAACAGAAAAGAACTATAATCAAATATTGACTTTGGGTTAATGATATGCATACTAAAACATATGGGGTAAAGTGTATAGATGTTTGCAATTTACTTTGAAACACATCAAAAAGTAATTGAAAAGGAGGATGTATATATGGACAGGCATGAGATAAAGAAAGTACAGTAAAAGGTTAATCATAGAATCTAGATGGAGGATATATGGGTGTTAATATAAAATTCTGTCACCTTTTTCTAGTCAATAAATTTTATAATGAAATATTGGAAAAAATAAGTTAGGATTTATGAGAAAAAAAAAGTAAAGTTCAGGCAAAAAGGATGAAACTGAATTTAGAACCTTATAAGGAAGTATAGGTCTGTCTTATAGTTTCCTAAGAGCCAAAGCAAAAGGGAAAAGCGGATGATGTGCAGGAGTGAAGGGGAAGAAATAAAAGCAAACGAGGAAAAGAGAGCGAGATCTCATTTACACAGTTAACAATGCCCATATGGTTGAAAAAAAAATGTTCTAGTAAAGCACCATTTTCCTGATACAGGCAAGTTTTCATGAAGAAGGTACTGTAAGCATGTGGTTCTATTAATTAGGATAAGGACTTGAAACAGAGACCTTTACTTCTTATACAAATAAAAAACTTATTCCTATCTTGTATAATAGCACAAGTAGTGCTCTATGGGGTTGCACAGAATTGGACACGACTGAAGCAACTTAGCAACAGCAGCAGTATTCTAGGGGATTTCCCAGGTGGCGCGAGTGGTAAAGAACCCACTTCCCAATGCAGGAGACACAGGTTTGATCCCTGGGTTGGTAAGACCCCCTCAAGGAGGGCATGGCAACCCACTCCAGTATTTTGTCTAGAGAATCTCCATGGACGGAGGAGCCTGGCAGGCTACAATCCATAGGGTCACAAAGAGTTAGACATGACTGAAGTGACTTAGCATGCATACACAGTGTTCTGGGACCAGAATGGTGGCATTAGTCATAGGAAAATAGGTGGTTGGAGCTCCAAAATACTACAACATAGAAAAAGGCTGTAATTATTTTATCCAAGAAGAAATTATGTACAAAAATAGACTCAAGAAATACTCTAAGAAATACTCTATCACTTGTCTTATTGATCTACTCCATCGTATGTTGCTGAATCCATTCCTCTCTGAACTGTGTGCTACATAATAGAGCATATGTAGCTACATACTAGAATGACAATACTAGCTTTCTTATACCATATTTCAACAATTCTGAGATACATATTTTTTTTCCCACATTTTGACACCTCTGAGATTGGCATGGGTCTTACTGTCAATGGCATGTCATTTTTAAAATTTCTTAATAGTATGTAAAATAATAGTGTTTCTTAAAATCAATGTCACGTTACATTTAATAAGACAGAATTATCCAGTGCTTCATGGTTCGAAGTATTTTCATCCTATTCAATTCTTACAACATCATATTTTGGTGAGATGGGTAGTTATCCCTATTCCAAATATAGACATTGAAATTCAGAGTGTTTAAATGACTTCTCTAAGGTCCTCTGCTAGTTATAATGAAGCTTCAATACTGATCTGAATTCTCTAAATTTGAAATGTCCTGCTTTCTCCCAATATTACACAAAATATTTAGAGAATGAAATCTCCATGGAAACAGGAATTTTGTTTTATTCGCTACTTTAGCACCAGAGCAGAGAATATTACTTGGCACATAGCAGATAGTCAAATGTTTATTTAATGAATTAGTATTATAGAAGGGAATGAGAGGTCAGAATGGAAAGAACCTGTGGACTGTGGTGAGCTGGGAAGTTTACACAGAGGGTAGCTATCCTGCCATTTTTTCTCTGCTTTGATGAGCGTATCATTCATCACACAAATAGCACCTACTTCATGGTGCCTTCCACAGGTTAAGGTGAATATATTCATTCCCTAATAACTTGAGAGGCAACCTAGGATAGTGCAAAGCATACTGATTTTTGCATGAGAAGACCTTTGCATGAGAAGATTTTTGCATGATTTTAAATTCCTTCTGATTTTAACTACCTATTAGCAAAAAACTTTGGGAGAAATTACTTAGCTTCAGTTTTCTTACCCACAAAATCAGAAATAATAAAACCTACTGGATTGCATCATTGTGAAACTTAAACGAGACCAGAATGTGAATTCACCTGAAACATAGTAGGAGCTCAAGAATAATGTTGTAATTCTTTTCTTTTTCTTACATGTACAAGCTCCACTAGAACTTGATAAATACTTCCATTTTTTAACTTCACATTTTTCTCCCCATGACTGCTTCTAAAAGAACCGCACCTCTCCAGAACGCAGGAGAGTGCCAGGCTCATTCTGAATGCTCTTAAGTATTTTCAGAGTTTATTCATTCACTTATTTAATTCATAAATATTTACCATATTCCTATTATGTGCCAGGTTCTTTTCTAGTTGCTGACACTCCACCAATGGACAGAACTAATGAAAATCTCTGTCCCCTTCAGTTCAGTTCAGTTCAGTCACTCAGTCATGTCCGACTCTTTGCAACCCCATGAATCGCAGCACGTCAGGCCTCCCTGTCCATCACCATCTCCCGGAGTTCACTCAGACTCACGTCCCTTGAGTCAGTGATGCCATCCAGCCATCTCATCCTCTGTCGTCCCCTTCTCCTCCTGCCCCCAATCCCTCCCAGTACCAGAGTCTTTTCCAATGAGTCAACTCTTTGCATGAGGTGGCCAAAGTACTGGAGTTTCAGCTTTAGCATCATTCCTTCCAAAGAACACCCAGGACTGATCTCCTTCAGAATGGACTGGTTGGATGTCCTTGCAGTCCAAGGGACTCTCAAGAGTCTTCTCCAACACCACAGTTCAAAAGCATCAATTCTTCGGTGCTCAGCTTTCTTCACAGTCGAACTCTCACATCCATACATGACCACTGGAAAAACCATAGCCTTGACTAGATGGACGTTTTTGGCAAAGCAATGTCTCTGCTTTTGAATATGCTGTCTAGGTTGGTCATAACTTTTCTTCCAAGGAGCAAGAATCTTTTAATTTCATGGCTGCAGTCACGATCTGCAGTGATTTTGGAGCCCAAAAAATAAAGTCTGACACTGTTTCCACTGTTTCCCCATCTATTTCCCATGTAGTGATGGGACCAGATGCCATGATCTTCGTTTTCTGAATGTTGGGGTTTGAGCCAACTTTTTCACTCTCCTCTTTCACTTTCATCAAGAGGCTTTTTAGCTCTTCTTCACTTTCTGCCATAAGGGTGATGTCATCTGCATATCTGAGGTTATTGATATTTCTCCCGGCAATCTTGATTCCAGTTTGTGCTTCTTCCAGCCCAGTGTTTCTCATGATGTACTCTGCATAGAAGTTAAATAAGCAGGGTGACAATATACAGCCTTGACGTACTCCTTTTCCTATTTGGAACCAGTCTATCGTTCCATGTCCAGTTCTAACTCTTACTTCCTGACCTGCATACAGGTTTCTTAAGAGGCAGTTCAGGTGGTCTGATATTCCCATCTCTTTCAGAATTTTCCACAGTTTATTGTGGTTGATACAGTCAACGGCTTTGGCATAGTCAATAAAGCAGAAATAGATGTTTTTCTGGAACTCTCTTGCTTTTTCCATGATCCAGTGGATGTTGGCAATTTGATCTCTGGTTCCTCTGCCTTTTCGAAAACCAGCTTGAACATCTGGAAGTTCATGGTTCACATATTGCTGAAGCCTGGCTTGGAGAATTTTGAGCATTACTTTACTAGCATGTGAGATGAGTGCAATTGTGCAGTAGTTTGAGCATTCTTTGGCATTGCCTTTCTTTGGGATTGGAATGAAAACTGACCTTTTCCAGTCCTGTGGCCACTGCTGAGTTTTCCAAATTTGCTGGCATATTGAGTGCAGCACTTTCACAGCATCATCTTTCAGGGTTTGAAATAGCTCAACTGGAATTCCATCACCTCCACTAGCTTTGTTTGTAGTGATGCTTTCTAGGGCCCACTTGACTTCACATTCCAGGATGTCTGGCTCTAGGTTAGTGATCACACCATCATGATTATCTTGGTCGTGAAGATCTTTTTTGTACAGTTCTTCTTTGTATACTTGCCACCTCTATTTAATATCATCTGCTTCTGTCCCCTTGGAGGCAGATAAACAATACAGGAATAAATAACATGGTGATAAGTCCTGTGGAGAAAAATAAATAAAGCAGAAAGGATAGGGATAGAAAGTGTGGGAGATAGTCAGGGGTAACTTTTTGTAATATTAATATTAAAGAGTGTTAAAGAAAAGCCTTACTCATGTGATGACATTTGAGCAGAGACTTCAAGGAAATGAGGGGAAAGCCAAGCAATCTGGGTTAAATTAGAAGAGCAACATGAATATTTGTAGGAAAAATAAATAGATAAGAATAGAACATTCCAGAATGTGAGAACATTTGACCAAAAACCTGACAGACTTAAGTAGGTGGCTTGCTTGGGCAATATAAAATGAACCAGTCCAACTGGAGTATCAGGACTTTGAATACCAGGAAAAGAATCTGTATTTCATCTTATAGACAATGGTGAACCACCGGAGACTTTTATCCTAGAGGATGTGACAGAAACCAAACAGTACCACAGGAAGCTTAACCTGGTGGAGCACCCCTGCAGAAAACATTAAAGGGAAAGAATAGCAGTTCCAGCGTGGACATCTTGAGTTTGACGCCACCATGGGTTTTCAAGAAGATCATGCACAGAAAACAGTCGGAAATGCAGAGAGAAAGTTGAGGGCTTGAGATTTGAGGGGTTGTAGCCCATCTAAATCCTGACAGCCAATTGTAATCATCTTCCAAGAGTCACCGACTCTGTGAGCAACAAGCAGATCTTGTTAGAATTCTACTTCTGGCCTAAAAACTGGTAGGACATTACTCATTGGAATTTTCCAAACTTACGCCAAGACTACAGATTCAAAGTCAGCAGTAATGAGAATGATATGCAGGACCTGACAGGGAGACATGCCAGAAAATTAAGTAGGAAAGAAACCTGAAAGGTGGGGCACAACGTGCCTTGGGAAGCTCAGACTCTTGAGAAATCTGGAAGAACATATATCATGCCAGATGCTTCAACCTTATGGGAGGGCTTTTATTTAAAAGTGTGCTATGTGAAATGATTTAGACACCCTTCAAAAAGCAGCATGCCAGTGATTCATCCTATCTGAAAAAAACATACAGCCCCTCACATTTCACTTTTCAATCTCACCACTGATTGGAAATAACAAAAGTGATCTCTTTGCTATTTGGAGTAATTTCTCTTTCACCCACCAACAAGCAGGATGGGGGAAGGGGTGTCTCTGAAAAGTGAAGAGTGGGGTTTATACAGTTTGGGGAAAAAGTTGCAGGAGGCAATTGTACCCTTATGTAAGATCCTTGTATAAAGACCACTCATGTGCCTGTGGCTGTGTGACAGTGGAATCTATTACTGTGGGTTTTAAATTGAGAAAAAAGGGGGAAAATTACTTTATTGAAATAAACTTGATTCCTATCCACAAAAGCAAAGGGCTGCCATTAGTCTGGAATCCTAATCAGGTGTCTTGGGTGCCTATAATTAGCCACTGGCTCCTAGAAAGGAAAAAAGCAGGGCCTCGTTTACTTGAAGTGTATTTTCTTAGTCCAGGAATCCTTAAATATGTTGCTTACATAACCCCCAAAAGAATTTTTAAGACTATGGAACTCCTCACATATTTTAAGTTGTCACTGAAAATTTTTCATCAGAGGATAAGATGATGATAAATTGTAATTAAGATAAATACTTCATGACACTATTTGGTAAAATAGATTATAACTTCCCAAAGAATAAAATACCTCAAATCTTAAGGAGGTCATATAAAAATTTTATAAACCAGTTCTATCCAAATACAAAAAATTTGCTTGTCTTGCAAGACATTCCAGTTAACTTTAAGAGAATCAGCATCACTAACTTACACTGTTCAGCTCTTCCAAATCTAGAGCTTCTCCACAGAGGTTCCCCAGTTATTCTACTTCTAATGCCAACTTCACTCAGAAATATGAGTAAGACAGGTAAAGGAGGGAGGCTCTGTGCATGGAAGGAAGCTTGATTAACAACAAACAAACATGTCATTACCAAACGAGTATTTCTTTCTTGATTTTTACTTCTATATGTATCCACAAAAAATGAATGTTTTCCTACACAGCCAAAATAGCACTGTAGCACTTAACGAAAATAGCCTGTCCGTGTTAAAATTTCTCACATGTCCCCCAAATGCCCTTTATGGAATGGTTTATACAATCCAGGATTCAATCTTGGGTGTATATTGCATCTGGTTGCTATATCCCTTAAGTGTCTTTTAATCTAGAACATACATTCTACACAGGGGTGATGTCCACAAGGGAGTGAAAATTGGTTCTTAAGAGATGAAAAAACTGTTACTCTTTTTATGTAGAAAGCACAGTACATATAGTCATAAACATATACACAGTGTGACTGTAATATTGGATGGTGGGTAGACAGGAAAAAACGTCTTAACAGGCCTTAGGGGGTAGGGGGATAAACAATAATGAAAAAAAGGTTGAGAAATACTGATCTAGAATGATCCCTCTTTCATGATACCAATGGATTGATGAATTGGTACCTAGATCAGTATTTCAGTGTAGGTTTTCATAGCCTAGGGCAAAACCCTATTGTAAGATTTGGGTTGAGTAAGGTGGCAGACATGGAAATGTGCTGCTCAGATATCCCTCCAAGAAAAAACTTGCTGCCCAACTAGGAGGAATGTGTCTAGCTGAGATTCCTCAGTTTCTCAGTGGAGGTCATACTCCCTGGGGATGACCCCTACCAATGAACAAGGCTGCTGCACAGGGGCCTGGCTATTTCCACCCTACAGGAATACTTTGAAGGGGGCAGTCTTATCTCCGGAGCTCCCCAATTATCTGGCAGAGATGTTGTGGGATCCTTATTATAGTCTGGCGACTCCAGCTGCCCAATCCTGCTTTCTTCTTTTTCGTTTCGTGAGTGCTACTTCCCTGTGGAATATTTGCACTCTGAACTCTCAGCATCTTCTTCCTGGAAAACCAAACTGGCTTATTCTTGGCAGATCATATTTATGAAAGAATTAGGAGGTTGAAGATTTGGAAATTGATTCCCTTAAAACTGTATCGAATTCTTCCCCTATCCCAGATGTAAGGAACTAATCAAGGTTCAATTAGAAAAGCAGAACAGTAGGAAATATATATATTTAATATGGGATTTATTATAGGGATGTAATATCACACAACTAGGGGACCTGGTTACACAGCTTATGTGAGCCTTTTGGTTTTGTGTTTGGTGCTGAAGCCTGAAATCCTCAGAGAAAGCATTTGGGAAAGAAAACTGTGACGTGAAGAAAGCAAGGGCCTCTGAGCCACCAGTTTTCATGATGTGGTAATCTCTAGGAGAAGCTGGTGTCCTTCATCAGGGAGCTAAATACGTATCTGGTCCAGGAGTTGGGGAGGTTGGAGAAGCTGAAGGCCTGGCTTCTCTTCATCCCAACACAAGCCAGCAGGTCAGCCACAACATGAATCAACTGTAACAGCACCTGTGCCTACAGCAGCCTTCCATGTGCAAAACAAATCAAGCTGCTGCTCCACTGAGTCACATCCCAGTTCACGTAACATGTCTCTTAAAGCCCACACTAACCTGGGGCTAATATAGGCAAGAGAGTGCTGGGTGCCCTAATTACAGTTTAGCCGATTTGCTACGAAAATCCACCTATTAGGGGGTCAACAAACCCAGTTTAAGGAACGCTGACTAAACCAATGGCAAAGAGTTAGAGAGCCTTTCTGAAAGTTGTGCTTGGGAGTTTAGGATTAAATTTCTAGCTTTGTTGTGTATCCCAAAAGTGAATGTGCTAAACCTAAAACTATCAGCAAGGGAAGCTATTAGTCATTTACTCTGGGACTAGAGTATGTGGAGGGGTAAGGGGAAGTTTTCAGTCTTACAGGCCTGAGTGTGGCGCTGTTGACTGTTAACCTCTTTGAATTTCAGTTTCTTCCTCCATTAAAGGGGCTAATAATCCCTACTTTGATGGATTCGATGAGGATTACATTACAGTAGCCTACAGGAAACCCAAGTGTACATTGCCTGCATATAGTAAATGCTTAGTAAATGTCAACTATTCTTTCAAGTATGTCAGAGCTTCCAGATTAATAAAAGCATGTTGAGATATTAGATCTGCTAACTCTCTAGAGGATCACACAAGTCAAAGTCTGCTTAAGCCATGGTTACAACGCACAGAACCATCAGTTTGTGCCCCATAAAACCAGAGTTCTCCATGTCCTTGAGTTTCAAGAGTAGGAAGGAAAACTCAGAGGGTATGATTGGTTAGCTTTCTACTGATGAAGGCCATCAGTAGCTGCAGGCAAAGACAGCAGTCAATAGGAAACCAGGCTTCATGCTGCTATTGCAATTCAATCTTTCCTGAAGGCAGGGGCCTCCTTCATGCCTCAGAGAGTTGAAATTAACCTGAGAATTATGGAGGCAAATAGTTATGAAGGATGAAAGAAGGTCATGCCTGTCCTCTCATAATTTGATTCTCTTCATCCCCTGCTCTCTTACACCAATATATAACTTAAGGGCCACAAGTATCCTTCATGGTCAGGATGCACTTGATCCTGAATTAGTCAGCAATCTGGTTGCAAGAAACAGAAACCCAGGCTTCCCTGGTGACTCAGTGGTAAAGAATCTGCCTGCCAGTCCAGGAGACACTGGTTTGATCCCTGATCCAGGAAGATCCCACATGCCACGGAGCAACTAAATCCAGGTGCCACAACTACTGAGCCTATGCTCTAGAACCTGGGTGGGGCCCGCATGCCCTAAACCCAGTGCTCACCAACAAGAGAGACCTCCACAATGAGAAAGCTGCACACGACAGCTACAGAGTAGTCCTCACTCTCTGCAACTAGCGAGAGCCCACGCAGTAAAAAAAGACCCAGCACAGCCAAAAATAAAGAAATAAGTAAATTATTTTCTTTAAAAAAGAAACAGAAACCCAAGTCAAACCAGCTATAAACAAACAAGTAAGTAAACAAGGATGAAAGAAAAAAGGAAAGATGGAAGGAAGGAGTAAGATTTCCATTTATCAGTTTATTTTTATTTGGTTCATGTGATAGGAAGTCCAGGAGGAGTGGACCTCAAAGGATTACAGAGAGTTAGCAATGCAGTTATATCTCTGTCTCTGTTTCTCTCTCTTTCTCTGTCCACTCGCTTCACCTCTCTGTTCTGTTTACATTATCTCTTACTGCAGATGGGCTTGCCCTACCTTGCTGTGGGGAAGAAGAAGAGCATGATTCAGACCATTGCTGGTTGTATCATCTCAGTCTGGTGATAACAATCTCTTTCCCCAAGCCTGATACAAAGTCCCAGGAACAGACCCTAACCGGCTCAGCCTGATGCACAAACACATTTCTAGGCAATTCCTGTGGCCAAGTAGATGGAACTATGTTGGTCAAGTCTGGATCTGAGGTTCACCAGGCTGAAGACTGGTTTGGCAACCCATTAAAGCTACAAGAAGGGGTGGATCATTTCTCCCAAATGAAATAATATATAGTACTGGAAGAAGATAGGGGAGGAGATGCTGAATAGACACAATTGACAGGTATCCATTAAAGATCCTTCATGTTTCAAGGTTTTGTTTTCAAATAAATTTATCTTTCAGAGACAGAGACTTTTACAGTTGCAAAGAAAAAAACTCTTTGTTGGTAGAAAAAGGAGAAAATGTGCCGGAGGGAGGAGCTAGGGGAATAAGGTTATTATTAAAACTCTTTTGGAAAGTATAGCATCCTTTGACTCCAGGTATTTATCTGTGGGAGTATGACTCTTATATTTTCTTCTAGAGCCTTTAATCCCAGTATCTAAGCCTCAGGGGATAAGAGTAGCACCTACCTTATAGCACTTCTCTGAGAAATAGATGAATTAATGCAAGTAAAATGTGTAGTATAATACCTAATACATGGAAAGCTATTTTTACAAATAGAAATGTAATTTCTGTTTACTAATGTAGCACCGATTTCCCCACTACACACTGAGGTATCTTGGTTGCAAATAGTTGCAGTCTCTGCTTAGGATTCTTTTTCTGGCCCAGAGAGACTCATTTGGAGAGCGAATGCCCCCCGTATCAACTCTTAACTGACAGGAGTTAGTGGATAAATACTCTAGCTTCCTCATTCCTCAGTGAAACAACTCTGAGTTCCCCAGCATGACTGCACTCCAACTGATTTGTCTGAGAACATACCCCTTTTTTGGCTTCTTTTCCTTCCATCTTACTACTTTCACTCCCCTAATGGTGTTTTCTGGAATCACCTCCTAAATAAACTACTTGCCCTTGAATTCTAATATTAGGATCTGCCTCTGGGGAATCTAAACTTTGAAAAAAAAAGTTTTTGAAAGAAAATGCACCACAATGTTCTGCATCATTATTCTGTGATTAGTGGGATTATAAAATATAAATGATAAATCATTTTGTCAACTATATCTAAAACATTTTTTCACAAATATGAACATGGATAGCAACTAATTGATTATTGAAATAGTCTAAAACATTACACTTACTTTTAGTTTCTTCAGAACCTGAGCACCTTTTCCTTCTGTTAATAATTCTAATTCTATGTAACTAATAAATAAATCTTTTTTTACACCTACTTTTTACACTCACTAAGTCCATGCCCAACCCAATGCCTTTACTCATACTTTATCTAACAGTTTCTATTACCTCTTCAACAAGCCCCCGCTCCCAATTCATTCCAGCCCATAAGCCATTTGTGTCCATTTATTCTACGTATTACTTAATTGACATTATTAGTTCTTCCCATACTTTGCATCATTTTAAAGAGATACATGTAAAATATTGCTTTGCTATAGGCCTCTCAACTTTCTAGAATATTTGGATCAGCAATAGAAAGAACTACTTTCAACACAAAAATGGTGTTAGACCAATTCAAGATAAAATACTCCCTCCCCAATTATTTACGATAATATCTGAGCTGCATCTGCTGTTTCAGTCTTTAACAAAGGATCTGTTTTACAGAACCACAGCAATGGGGGAAGAGAAGGAAAGAACAGAAGCTGGCTCTGATGCACTCATTCCACCATCCATAAATGATCTTTTCATGAGGACACAGCCGATAAGGAGAGAAAGAAAGACAAAAAGCATTCTTGACTGTGGAATGGAATAGCAGCTCCCCCTCTGTGTCTGATTCAGTTGCTCAGAATGGCTTTCTTATGGCTGCGCCTCTTGTGAATTATGAGTCTCTCTCCCTTTCTCTTCCCCCCAGGCTTCATATTAAAGACAAGATGCAGCTGCCAGGGCCTCCAGAGATTTCCCAGCAGTCTACTATGGTGAAATAAAATACCATGTTATGCTGGAAAACTAGCCAGTCCTTTTTTCACATGGGCTGTGCTATCTCATGGCCTGGATAAAGGATTCCAGGCCTGGACACTTACTACTTTTTCTGAGATTTGTGGGATGACCTTCTGACGACAATACTCAATTTTTCTGTGTTTCAGCTTCCTAGCATGATATTTATAATTACCTCCTAAAGAGACTATATATATTTGTATACCATTGGAGCAACTATTTTGCTTCCAAGGAGGGAGAGGTTCTGTGGCCCTGTTGCCACAGATGATTTGGGACTTTGATAGACTTGGAAACTTCTTTATTTGCATCTTTTGTGTCATTACTACCAGAAGGATTGCACTATACAAATGGGCTGAGGTTTATACATGATGATTGGTTGAACTGCTTCTGATATTTCAATCTTAGCTTTATCTGCCCAGAAGAAAATGGATCCAGCTAAAATAGGTTTGTAACCTTACATGGAGATCTGAAGTACACTAGTGAAATGTTGCGGAGAAGGCAATGGCACCCCACTCCAGTACTCTTGCCTGGCAAATCCCATGGACGGAGGAGCCTGGTAGGCTGCAGTCCATGGGGTCGCTAGGAGTCCGACACAACTGAGCGACTTCACTTTGACTTTTCACTTTCATGCAATAGAGAAGGAAATGGCAACCCACTCCAGTGTTCTTGCCTGGAGAATCCCAGGGATGGGGGAGCCTGGTGGGCTGCCGTCTATGGGGTTGCACAGAGTTGGACATGACTGAAACAACTTAGCAGCAGCAGCAGCAGCAGCAGCGGCAGCAGCAGCAGTGAAATTTTGGAGTATCCTGGTGAAATCAAGCTGAAGACTATCTTTAGTTAAACAGTTAAAACTGTATCACAGACTGAGGCTGAAAGTAAACATGCCCCATGTTTTTCTCATATCCTGATTTCAATCTTTAAATACTAGAATAGACTTCAAATCCCAGCAAAGGAGAAGGAGAAGGAATGTAAGAAATTACTCAGTTGTTGATGACAGTAGCTCTCCAAGTGTGGACAGACAGTCCTCCATGCACATTGCTTTCTCCCTCTTCTGTTTCACCCTGCTTATTAGCTAGCAAATAGAATCAATAAACACCCTTCCTCTTGTATATACTTTGTTTTCAGAAGGCTTTAATAGATTAAAATCATCAGGTGCTAAGTACTGAATTTCTTTCCACCCTTTTTGTGGGGTGTACATGGAAGAATAGATAAGGATCCAATTAGTGATACGAAGGTTAATTTTTAATATGCAATTGGATAAATAGGTCCCTTTGGAAGTACCCAAGGAAAATCAGAAAGTAGTTCAATTTACCAACTGAGGGGCAAAGATGGAATCTTAATTATTTTTCTATCTTTTTGTAGTGCGTGTTCAGTCACTTTAGTCGTGTCCGACTCTGCAACTACATGGATTGTAGTCCACCAGTCTGCTCTGTCCATGAGATTTTCCTGGCAAGAGTACTGGAGTGAATTGCCACTTTCTTCTCCAGGGGCTCTTCCTGACCCAGGGATTTTGTAATTAGCATTCAATAAATATAGTTGAGTTGAATTTTTTTAGTTTTTAAGAAATATTTATTCGTTTGGCTATGCCAGGTCTTAGTTGTGGTGTGCAAACTCTTGGTTGTGCCGTATGAGAACTAGTTCCCTGACCAGGGATTCAACCTGGGCCCCTAGCATTGGGAGTGCAGAGTCTTAGCCACTAGATCACCAGGGTAGTTCCTGGGTTGAATTATTAAATTGAAATTATCCATGCCTATCTTGAAGAACATCATCTGCAAAGAAATATTTTATTAAATGCAATGAATATATAAACTATACCTTGAACTTTTCTCCTTTTCAGTTTTGAGGTTAAAATGCTTTCCAAGTATAACTTATTAATTTTTCAAGTTGTGACTATCTCTAAGGAAGGAAATTAACATCATTCCATTTTACAGATGTGAGAACTGAAGTGTAAGGTGCTCTGACCAGCATGGGTCAGTGAGTCAGAGTCAGAACAGAACGATGTGAAAATGGGGTCAGAGGGAGCAGAAATGAAGCCTGCCATCTACTTTGAGGCACCTTGCTCTCTCTCTCCCCTCTGACTGTATAACAGCTTGGGAAAGCCTAGCATTGCCTTCTGGTACAATGGGAGAAACTTTCTCCTGCCCATCAGAGGAGTAGGGCAAGGAAGAAAATCTTTGGACTCTGTCAGGACACAACCTCTGTTTAGTTCCCCACTGTAGACCCCCATCCACCCCATACATTCTGAGGCCTACCTAACTTGACACTTGGCTTGGCCCTAGTGAACCCTGGTCAAGTGAAAGAATGCATGAATAGAAGCCTTGTGACTCCAATTTAGGCATTTGAACCATTAAATCCATATATTTAAAAATGGCACAGTCATCCCCTTAAAAGCCCCCTAGCATCATTTATTTTCAACTGTCTCTGCAAAAACAACAATGAGAATCTCTCCAGATGTTGTATAGGACCATATACATTAGATTCTAGTGATACTCTTTTTTAATAAACAGATACCTAAGTAAATTAATAAACACAAATACCATATATGAGGAAGGGTCTTCAACACAGTATGAAGTGAGAAAGTTTTAAAGCAATCCATTCACTGGGCTACATGCTTTTGAATGCATTATCTCATTTGATCCTCACAAAAATCTGAGATGGGTGTTCTTTTTTACTCCTTTTTATAGAGACAGAAACTAAGATGGAGAAGTTAAGTAACTTGCCCAGAATCACACAGCTTGAAAATGAAGATTTAAAACCAAATCTGTTTGAATCTAGAGCCTGGCATCTTACTGCCTCTTTCTGTTTCTTACCCTCATGCTGGCTTTTTGAATCCTCTCTTCTTTCTCTTCTGTCCTTTTTTCTCAATTTCTGTATCTGTCTGTTTGTTCTCTCTCCTCTCTCCTCTCTCTTTTCTTTCTCTCTTTCTCTTCTGCCACATATGATAAATAGCTTTCTTCACATTCTCCAAAGGGTCCATGATTTAGAAAAGTTTCATTGCCAGAGAGTGTTGCCAGGCCCAGATTCACAGGCCCAGCAGGGTGTCTGCAATTCCAGCCACCAGGCCATTGCCTCAGGTCACTGCCCAGCTGCTGAGCACATCCTAGACTCACAGACGCTGCCTGGGCTGGGGCTGTTCGTGCATTTTGTCACTGGGATTTGAAAATGGCAATTATTAACTTTAGAAGCAGTGTTTAGAAATGGCTGCCACTTAGATTTTGTCAACTAGTTTGTATGAACATGGGTTATCAATATAAATAATTTGCATTAGAGATTTGCTTGGGTTCTCCTGTAGAGACCCTCTTCATGCTCCAGAAATTATGAACATCAAAAGATTATCCAACCAGCAGTGGCATGTCTTGCAGAGAGCTCTCCAATACAGATGTGCCTCAGGTCACGTCCTCGTGTCTCAACCCTTCTGCTTTCAGTGGCAGGGGCTAGACTATCCTTGACAGAGATGAAAACAGCCCAGCATGGAACTTAGAACCCAGTAGCAAAGATTTTTTAAATGTTCACAAAGATAACAATAAAGGAGAGAACGCAACCTAATATTATGCTCCCAGGGCAATGGATAAGGAGTAGTAATGATTTCTTTAAAGAGAGAAAATCCTTAAGTTGTGTGTGATATATTTTTTTTTTAAGAAGTTGGAGAAAAGAGGAAACCATAGAGCATACTCTGAGATGGGCAGCCTTCCAAACATCACAATTACTTCTGTGGAAAAGCAGAGCTAAGACTGAGAGGGTAAAAGTCCAGAAAGTCAATGGCCAGGCTGGATTTGAAACTTGTTTTGTGCATCTGGAGATATAGAAGTCAAGGGGCCAAGGAAAGAATAGAGTTAATGACCCACATGGTAGTCAACGAGTGATACTGGAGCAGTGGCTGCTACTATGCGAAGAGTACAGAGGCTGAGAATTGGAGAATTAACCACTAATATGGAAGGGTCCTTGGGCTGAGACCTTTCCATGGTTTATTTTGTTTTACTATAAATCATTTACTTAATACACTGTAGTTCTTAGGATAGTACACTCTGTATTAATTTATGACCATTATCGAGTTGAAAGAGAAAACACAAAGTTTGTATATGAAAGAAAATATGTCTCAAATTGTTTTCTTTAGATCCAGGACTGAATGTAGGAAATGAATGCCAAGACTCATTATTTAAGGGTTGCCTAAACTCTAACAGTTTTTGAATCATCTTAAATCCCGGTCAAATTGGCAGTGGAGTAGCTTGCCCCACCCCCCAAAAAAAACCATCCTACTTTTTGTAAATGTCTATCCATTCTAACTTTAAAATACTCTCAAACATTTTGGAAGAACGCAGAGTTAGGGAGTTCAGTAGCTTGGTGAGAGAGTTGTAAGAACTTGACCCTCTTCAATACATATTCATCAAAAACTTAGTTTTTTCAGTAGAACATTTATTCTTCTAATTCATTTTCCACTTGCAATCCTGTCTCTTAGATGGGATGTTTCAAGGAATGATTACCAAAAAATAAAATAAAATAAAGCTATAATGCAACCATTTCTCTGAAGAAGAAGTTTGTACTACATTTGCCCTTTATCTGATTGCAATTATCTTTCTCCAAAAAAATCTTGCTAGAACTTGCAAAGTTCTACAGAAAGTGGTATGAAGTAGTCAGGCAATGGCAAGTACAAGAGTGAAAGAAAAAAGCAAGTTCTGATTTTGAAAAGTATTTACATAGATTCCAGTGCATTCCAAACACATAAAGAATAAACTTAGTAGGGAAAGGCATTCCATGCCCAAAGCTGAATCTTTGAAACTGGGATCTGAGGAAAAGAAACACTTCATGTTACTGCTAAGCATAGAGAAACAGAGCAGAAATTATAGGCCTAAATGAAGTGTTCCTGGAAGATTCGTGAGAGAGAAGGGCAAACATCCACCAAGTAGATACTTCTCATAAGGACATGCTTTGCAATTTAAGCATTTTTGAACTTGCAATGGAATTTTAAAGCCATCCAGAAACAACAGATGTTTGAACGCAAATGATCCAACGTCTTGATGCCAAAATTAGGGCTCTGATGAGGAACGTTAGAATTGTAACATGTGAAGAACTACTTCAGGAACTCTTCTCCAGGGGAACAGTTGAAAGATTTATTCTGTGACCTGCTGACCCATCCTTAATCTGTGCCCGTTTATACTCTAAGTGATAAATATTTCTGTCAAATGGAAACAAATTAAAATGCAAGTCTCTTTCCTAGGTCTAACTTCAATCTCCTCTATCACCCCTTTGAGCACTCAATCTCTAAACTGAATTATGAAACTAGGAGGAGGACTCGTCTAAGCTTTTACATATGAAAACCAATAATAGGATATGGTTGAACATACACAGCACAGAATTATCTAGCTAATTTAGTAGTTGTAAGCAGCAAGTCAGATATTTCAAACAAGCCAACAAAAGCTGGCCAATATCAACTCCCACCACCAATAAATAAGCAGACTTCACTTTGCAAGGTAATTTTCCCCCCCCAGATTAACTAGCTAACAGATAAATGCCAAATCTCTGCTTTTATTTAGTTTTAAGGATATATTGAGTTTTTTGTATAATTCTAAAGCAAGATAGTTGTTTTCTCATTAGCTTGTCAGATCAACTTTTCCCCCACCTCTCTCTGTTAAACAAGTAAATGCAACTTAGACATCAAATCCCCTTATTCAGTTTTCAAAGAAACTTTTTGTACATCTCACTTATCAGCTCAACTTCCCAACAAGGTAGCAAGATTTATTGGTTTCCAGAAGGATGTTAGCATATTTCTTATTTCAGCCCATACATACTCTAAAATAGCTGCTGTGAGGAGAAAGTGGCAGTATGGTCATGGTTCTAAAAGGGAGCCAGGAGCTCAAACTGAAACTGCATTTTAAAAATAGCATAGCAGCTATGATTATAATTTAGCTCCACAGCATGTAAGCGTGGTATGAACAGGAAACGGGAATACATCTTCTGAGCCTGATAAGATTCTCTAATGTAAGACATATGCTCTGTTCCTTAGCTGGAGAACTAGACCTAGCCAGAAAGAAGAAAAGCATATATGTTTATCTTTAACCCAAAGATTAAGCCTATCAACCATGGAAGACTTTTTGAATTACTGCTGAATTAAGTGATGAAGTCAAGAATTGTGCAGCATAGATTTCAAATGCAAAAAAAAAAAAAAAAAAAGAAATCTTTCTAGAAAATTGAAGATTTGAAGTAACTTCCAGAGGAAAATTAATTAAGTGAGCTATGCATCCCAAGACTGTTATCTCGGTGTAGCCTCCACAGGGCAGAGACACTCCTTAGAGAAATCAGTGCTAATCAAGGGGACACTCCTGACAAAAGAATCTCCATTGTTTATAAAAAGCCGAAGTTGAATTCACTAAGGAGCACGTGTTTTAAAAACATTCTACAATATCAATAATTATTCCTAGTTCTACTTATGACAAATAGAAACATGACAAAATGCCCTTGAGATTGCTCTTCCATTCTAGGAAGGAACCGATGGTTTCAACATATATTTCCAGGTTAGCACTGTAGAGAAAATATAAGATGAAGAAAGCAACAGTACTCAGCAGTTGATACATGACAGTACATCAAAGTACATATGGACTTACTACATCACCCAAGCTTATAGTCAACATTAGGAACAGTGAAAAGGAGCTGATACCAATGCCTATCATCAAAATACAAAATTTGATTTATTACCCTTTGATGCAAATTGTAGTAAAGAAAACCTATAACAGCTGGAAAAGAAACAAACAAAAAAGGTAGTTTCTAGGCTCTATTACTTTATAAGCAGAAGGCTAGGGAGATTTGTCTGGTTATTTAGAATAAGAATGAATCTGCTCACTCAACAAAAATGTATCAAGTGCTTCCTTTGCATGAGGCACTGTTGTAGTTGCCAGGGATCCAGCAGCAAGAAAGACAGGGAAGGAGCTTACATTCCAGTAGAAGTCATTCAATAAGTGTATAAACAAGAGACTGTGAAGGGTAATGAGTGCTGTTAAGGGAAAGAAAAGGTGATGTGTAGAGAAACGCAAAATAGGTGGGGACTATTTTAAGCAGGATGGTCCAACAAAGGTTGGCTTGAGCAGAGACTTGAACAAAGAGAAGCCAAATGGGTAAATATACAGGAGAATGTTCTAAGGGTAGAGGCGAAGCCAGTGCCAAAGGTCCTGAGGTCAGAACAAAGTTTGACTTCTTCAAGGAAACGAATTAGCGAGGTCAAAATGTGGTGCTTGATAGGGAGATGGGAAGAGAGGGGGTTGGGAAGGCAGTAAGGGGCCAGATTGTACAGGATCTGCTGTTGTACCTTGGTAAGAGGTTAGAATTTCATTTAAAGAACAGGGAAAAGTCACTGGAGAATTTTATGTGACCTTGATTTATTTTTAATTATAAAATATTTCAGGTATCCAAGAATGTATGGATAACAAGAGAATGAATATCTCAAGAAATTAGACTCTGTTGAAATCTACCCCCACCACTTTTGAACCTAATCCCCTCTCTCTTTAAAGGTAACTTCTATTCTGAATTTTATGTTTACAATTTTCATGCATGTTTTGTGCTTTTACCACACACACACACACACACACTCATACATATCCATAAACAATATGTATAACACTGCCTTGGTTTTTTAAAACGCTTAATGTGTAACTGGCTTTGCATGTTTTCAAACTGTATCAGTTCTATGACTTGCTCTTTTTCCTCTCTGTTATATTTTTTTGAGATTTGCTCATTCACATAGAGTTCTTCTTATTCATTTATATTTAACAATTGTTTCATACTCTCTTATAATAAAATTCTGCCATTTATTCATCCTTTGGCTGATGGGCATCTATGTTGTCTTTAATGTTTCTATTCATATCTCCCTGAGCAGGTAATGGAACATAGAGAGACAAGAGTGGAAACATATAAACCAGTTGAAAGACCCTTCAGAGTGCTGCAGAAAGCCAGCGGTGGCTACAGTTAAGGTAACAGCAACCGAAATGAAGAGACAAGGAGAAATTTGGTACAGAGTTTGGAAATACAGCTGATTGGACTTTCACATAGATTTAATAGGAAGGTGGAGTTGCAGAGAGAAGGCAAAAAATTAAGGAATAATCCTAACTTTTGGTCTTAAGCTATTTTTGAGGCATCTAAAGGCCCAAATCTTAGAACTTCATAAGGTAACATGTGATGTGATATCTTCCTTCTCTAGTGCCTTGAAATGTACAAAAATTTGTTAAATGAATAAATAATGGAGTTTATAATTGGTTCTCTATGGTACATTGAGATTATATTGAGATTTACTTACACAGCAATCTAGAATATTTTCAGGTAAAATGAAATGAATTGGGGTTTTGTTAAAATAATCAAAGGGGGGCTATTTGTGTTTGGGGGATTTCAGTAAAACAAGATTGACTCTATATTAAACATTTTTTAAGCTGAGTGATGGGTATATGGGAATTTCACTTTTGTAAATGTTTGAAAATTATCGTGATAAAAAGTTTAAGAACAGGTAAGAAAAAAATTTTAACTGTTTTCTCATCAAGATTAGAGTTGTCTCAATGTGGCTTTTCAAATAAACATCCAAATACATAATAACCACTCCTTGTAAGAATGTTGTCCAAGAATTCAGGAAGTCCAGGCAAAGTTTGTAACCTTATGGGATTTATGAACTCCTTAGAGAATTTGATGAAATATGTGAACACTTTTCCCAGGGAAAAAAAAACCACAGATACACAATTTTGCATCAATATATCAGGTTGTTCTTTACTTTTTTTTAAAGCTGTTGTCATAAACCAGGTTAAGAAATCCAAATAGATTCAGGAAAAGACCTCACTAAAGTTCTGACTTTAGGACTATAAGTTCTCAGGTAATTTGTTAAGACGGAATTTTTTCCTGTTCTACTTTTGTCCTGTTCTAGTTTTTTTTAATGTTCTACTTTCCATGCTTGGTGCTTACATTCCTACCTAGAGTTTGCGGTTGGATGATTGAAGTTTGAGTCTTGTCTTTGTCACTTTCAAGCTATATGATCCTGGAAAAATCACTTAACCTTTCTAAGTTTCAGCTTATCTGAAATACACCAAGTATTATTGCTGATAAAAGTGAGCTAATATAATTGAAAGTCCTTTGTAAGATTTAAAGAGCACTATAAATTGATGGTAAAAATTTATGCTTCTTATGTGCCAAGAGCTCTTCTAAACATTTTAGGTACTATTATTAACCTCATTTTTACACATGAAGAAACTGAGACACACAGAAATTAAGTAACATGCCTAGTGTCATATGGCTCATCAGGAGTTGAGTTAGAATTTGAGCCCAGCCAATCTGACTCTAGAGTGTACATTCTTAATCTTTAAACTGTGAATTTTAGTATTGTTCACCCTGCATATAACATCCCTCCACTGCTCCATGATATACCGTGCTCCTCAGATGAATACTATCAACCTAGGACTGAGAGAGAAACTGTAATTCAAGTAGCAGCCAGATTCCAAGGGGAAAAAATGATGCCATCTTGTTTTATTTTTTAATTTAAAAAAATTAAAGGTTTTAATGAAAATTAAATTTTTATGTTTTTAATTCTCTTCTGTTTAACATTTATACTGTAAGATTTGATTTGATTTAAGTTCTTTTTCTGGAGCGGTTGTTAACTCCAGAGTTGGGGCAGAGAAAATAAAAGGTGAGTCTGGAGCATCTTGTGATGACAAAAACAGTAAGAAAGTACTCAAAACCCAGTGGCAGCATGTCAAAAAGACATAGGGTCCAACCAGAAAGGACTACCAATAACTAAGGATGAAACAATCTGACAAGAAATAAAATAGCAATATAATTGGATTATGATCCATAGGATAAAATATTCATGAATCTTACTAATATTAACAAATGAATTTTAAAATAAGTAGGGGGTGAAAAGACTTTCTATCTTACAAAAAAAAAACAAAGGAAAATAGAAGTGAGGAAACAGAAAACTGAACACAGAAAGTCACGCTAATATTTGTTTCAGGCAAGGTCCTTCAGTGGATACTAAAATCAGTGGAATAGAAATAGGATATTTTCATAATCTCAATGTGTCTCCCCCAAATATTTATTAATTATAAAGGTAAAACTAGTAATTTTATAATAGAGAAACCCGGCAAATAGCACCTTAATCAAGTGATGGGACTTAACATCACTGGCATAAGATACCAACTTTGTGAAGTCCTGGATTATGCTGTCCTGAGAAGGGTACATCACTTCAGTGAACTGATTAAAAAATGCGCAAAACTCAATTTAATCAAGAGAAAATAGCAAACATAGCAAATTGTACAAAAAACTGACTAATATTCTTCAAAAGTGTCAAAGTCATGAAAGACAAGGAGAGGCTGGGGAATGGTCCACATAGTTGGAGACTAAGCAGAGCTGACAAATGCATGGCATTTGGGAAAAGCATCATGGGAAAGGACCATAGGGTAAATAGGATATCCCAGAGGAAGTCTGCAGATTCGTTACTTGCTATTATTAAGTATTATAACAATGCTAATTTGTTAATTCTGATTATTATGCTAGGGGTCACATAAACTGTTGAACTCTTATGGGAAACTGGATCAAAGGTACACAGAAACTCTGTTCTATGTTTGTAACTTTTCTATAAGTCAAATTGTTTCAAAACAAGAAGTCACAAACAAAACATAAGCCCTGATCTTGCATTGTTTTAAACAATTGTTTGAACTGTCTTTTCCAGTTTCTCCAAATTCAGTCATTTGAGTACCAATTTCAGGATTCTTACCAATATTCCCAACATTTAATGATTTCTCACAATATTTTACAGGGGGAGGAAATTGAGGCACAGTGAAGTAAGTGACTCAGCATCCCAGAACAAATAGGTCATTGAATCAGGATTCACTTTTAAGCTTAACGCAGTCTATGCTAACTTCTCTAGACTACCTTCTAATACTACTATCACCTGTATCATTATTTACTTGGTAGCTTCTTTAGAACTGACCCAGTTTGTTTCAAACTTTAAAAATAATAATTAAACAAAATGGTAAGCTATGTTATAAGGTCCTCAGGATAGAAATTTTTGTTTTCTCCACTGATGTACCACAAGTTCATTGAATAGTGCTTGGCACATTAAAGATACTCAATACAAATGTATTGAATGAATGAATTTTAAACTTTATATCAGAACTGTAAATGGAAAGTAGCATTATTTTACAGAAATAGAAAGTAATCTTCAAAATAAATACAATGAGAAAAATACAGTGTTATTAAATGCTGTTGCTTCCTGATTGCTCTGGACCTGAGGCTTGGTATTTCTATATTTAAAAAGTAGTGCAAGGGAGGGCTTCCCTGATGGTTCAGTAGTAAAGAATCTGCCTGCCAATGCAGGAGACACGGGTTCTACCCCTGATCTGGGAAGATTCCACATGCCTCAGAGCACCTAAGCCAGTGTGCTACAGCTACTGAGCCTGTCCTCTAGAGCTCAGGAGCCACAACTACTGAGCCCATGAACCACAACTACCCTTGTGCCCTAGTGCCTGCACTTAACAACAAGAGAAGCCACCACAATGCGAAGCCCACACTCTGCAACTAGAGAGTAGTCCCTGCTCCCCACAACGGGAGAAAAGACCACACAGCAACGAGGACCCAGCACTGTCAATAAGTAAATAAATATATAAAACCTTTATATGATAACTGTAAATGGAAAGGCAGCATCATTTTCTAGAAACCGAAAGTAATCTTCAAAATAAATAAAATGAGAATAATACAGTGTTATTAAATGTTGTTGCTTCCTGATTGCTCTGGACTTGAGGCCCAATATTTCTATATTTAAAAAGTAATGCAAGGGGAAAAAAAAGTAACACATATTAGTGTTAGTGTTAGTCACTCATTCGTAACCGACCCTTTGCGACCCCATGGACTGTAGCTCACCAGGCTCTATTAGAAGGTATTAAAAAGGATACCAGTTACAGATATTCTCCTTGATTTAATGAGAAGGTTTCAATGAGAATGGCAAAGAGACTACTTTTCTGAGTAAATTGGCTGTATCTAAAGTTGTGTCAATTTGCACATGACCAACGTAAGGGACCGTTCTTTGGGGAAGATGGTTTGGTTCTAAAGGGACCAATCGAGTGACGGTTCAATATGAGATTAGACAACTCAGTCTCTCTTGACCATCTTCATGCCTTAAATGTCACCTCTTCTCTTCTGTGGTCTCCTTCGTCTTCTTGCTTGCATCTCATTTCTATCTCTAATCCCCTATAGAATTATTTTTAGTTTTTGTAACCCTCCTTAGTGCATACCTCTTTAATAGCACTTAAAATATAAATTCATCATTATTTTTTCCAAGTCTGTCAACTTCACTTAAGTTATAATTATGTAGGCCATCAGGGAGTGTGTAATATTTACATCTCCAGAGCTCTTAGCAGTATCTAACAAGACGGTAGGCCCACAACAACTTATTGAATTATTAAATTAAGAAAATTACTGAAATTAGAGGGGAAGAAAAGAACTGTATGATTTTCTGTCATCCTTGAAGCTGTGATTTTGTCCTCACTTGTGTTTGAAAAGCTTATTATTCATATCCTTTATAAAATCTTCCCAGACGCACATGCAGGTCCTCCATGAAGATGAAAAGTAAATAGCAGTCGTTTCCTTCAAAAGCTCTTAGAATTAATTTGCTTCCTTGGACAATTATACCACTCTTCCTTTGCAGAATATTTGCTACAACCTGATGGATGCCTCCCTTGTAGATATTACTGATGTATTTTCGTCGCTGACAGGAAGGCAAGAGTAGGCTCTTCAAAAGTTTGGAGCTCAGAGTCCTGATCTTTTCTCATCCTAGTCTAAGGATGATGCTACTTAGTAATCAGTCATCAGACAAGGGGATAGAGAGTAAAGTTTTCATTTTTCTGGGTCTTTTTGAATATCATTTAGCAATGGAGCTTTTTGATTGTTTGATTTTGTTTGATTTTGATTACTATTTAGTGCAGTTTTTAACATAGTGTGTGATTTCAAAGGTAATGTCTGGAGAGGAGGGTGGGAAGGTAAAGAGAAAGAAGGAGACTTTTACCCTTCAGTTGGTACCATTCTTAAATGTTGGATTTTTAAATGTTTATTTATTTTAAAAGTCTTTATCGAATTTGTTACAATATTGCCTCTGTTTTGTTTTGGTCCTTTGGCTACAAGGCATGTGGGATCTTAGGTCTCCATCAGGGATCAAACCTGCACCCCCTGCATTGGAAGGTAAAACTGTAACCACTGGACTGCCAGGAAAGTCCCTGTTGGATTTTTTATTTTTAACATGTAGATATATTGCATTTGCATTGAAAGAAACAACAACAAAAAGATTTAAAGACCTTCTAATAGTTCCTGAAACAAATTTAGAAGTTTTAGTGCTAAATTTAATTATTATCTATACTTCTTTTGGTTTCCAGATGAAGCATTGCCAACACAACATATTAGGTAATGTGATAAATACAGAAGTTCTATTTTTTCTTAATGGCAACATTCACATTTGAAGCAAGCTGTCAGTAGCAAACAGCTTTGCTTGAGTAGCCTGGTTTAGCAGATGTCTTTGTTAGGAATGTGACAATTATCACCATTATTTGTTTCACTGAATATCAAGTGGTACAGAGAGAAGCCAAGTCTTCATCAATAGTGCACGTGGTTAATTACATCATTCTCTCTCCTCACATGCCTTAATCTTTGTTACTTGCTCTCAAAATAATCATGAAACAACATATCTTACTGACTTAAAACAAAATGCAAAGTTACTATCAACTGTCACACAAAACTATGTAGACTACATGGAGAAAAGGAAATTATTTTTTTCCAGCCACTTATTACTTGCTGTTTAATAGTATTAGGTAACATTTATCGAACACTTAGTCTGTACCAGAGAATGAGTAAGGATTTTACATGCATTGTCTTTTTTTAAATTATAGTCAATCTCCCCTAACATTTGCATATGTTCTTTCACCTACACTGTGCTATCCTTAAACATGTTACACTAGTCCATGACTGGCTTCCCTGGTGGATCATATGGTAAAGCATCTGTCTACAATGCGGGAGACCTGGGTTCAATCCCTGGGTTGGGAAGGTACCCTGGAGAAGGAAATGGTGATCCACTCCAGTACTATATTATGAATATCATGAATTTTTATCCATTGAATATTTCCAACTATAGAAGTTCTATTATGAATGGAAAATTTATATTACAATAAAGACCAAATCAATGAAGAACAAAACAAAAATTTTCCTCATCAAAATAAGATAAATTTTATTCTGTAAATTAAGTCAAAGCAACTCTTGCTGTATAGAATTCAACAATTCAAAAAATAATAAAACACCCACTGTAGGAGCACTTTGTATTCATTATGTTGGGTACAGAAATGAATTAGTCTGTCCCTTTCTTCTAAGTGCATAGTCTAATGGAGAAGAGAAACAAACAATTGGATACTAAGACTGATTGTAGTAAATCCCGTGTTCCAAATAAAACCAAGTACTTAATAATGTGAGATGAGTGCAATTATGTGGTATTTTGAGCATTCTTTGGCATTGCCTTTCTTTGGGATTGGAATGAAAACTGACCTTTTCCAGTCCTGTGGCCACTGTTGAGTTTTCCAAATTTGCTGGCATATTGAGTGCAGCACTATCACAGCATCATCTTTCAGGATTTGAAAGAGCTCCACTGGAATTCCATCACCTCCACTAGCTTTGTTCGTAGTGATGCTTTCTAGGGCCCACTTGACTTCACATTCCAGGATGTCTGGCTCTAGGTGAGTGATCACACCATCATGGTTATCAGGGTCATGAAGATCTTTTTCGTATGGTTCTTCTGTGTATTATTGCCACCTCTTCTTAATATCTTCTGGTTCTGTTAGGTCCCTGCCATTTCTGTCCTTTATCGAGCCCATCTTTGCATGAAATGTTCCTTTGGTATCTCTAATTTTCTTAAAGAGATCTCTAGTGTTTCCCATTCTATTGTTTTCTTCTATTTCTGTGCATTGATCGCTGAGGAAGGCTTTCTTATCTCTCCTTGCTATTCTTTGGAACTCTTCATTCAAATGGGTATATCTTTCCTTTTCTCCTTTGCTTTTCATTTCTCTTCTTTTCACAGCTATTTGTAAGGCCTCCTCAGACAGCCATTTTGCTTTTTTGCATTTCTTTTTCTTGGGGATGATCTTGATCCCTGTCTCCTGTACAATGTCACGAACCTCCATCCATAGTTCATCAGGCACTCTGTCTATCAGATCTAGTCCCTTAAATCTATTTCTCACTTCCATTGAAAAATCATAAGGGATTTGATTTAGGTCATACCAGAATGGTCTAGTGGTTTTCTCCACTTTCTTCAATTTAAGTCTGAATTTGGCAATAAGGAGTTCATGATCGGAGCCACAGTCAGCTCCTGGTCTTGTTTTTGCTGACTAGAGCTTCTCCATCTTTGACTGCAAAGAATATAATCAATCTGATTTTGGTGTCGACCATCTGGTGATGTCATGTATAGAGTCTTCTCTTCTCTTGTTTGAAGAGAGTGTTTGCTATGACCAGTGCACTCTCTTGGCAGAACTCTATTAGCCTTTGCCCTGCTTCATTCTGTACTCCAAGGCCAAATTTGCCTGTTACTCCATGGGTATCTTGACTTCCCACTTTTGCATTCCAATCCCCTATAATGAAAAAGACATCTTTTGGGGGTGTTAATTCTAGAAGGTCTTGCAGGTCTTCATAGAACCATTCAGCTTCAGCTTCTTCAGCGTTACTGGTCAGGGCATAGACATGGATTACCATGATATTGAATGGTTTGCCTTGGAAACGAACAGAGATCATTCTGTAGTTTTTGATACTGCATCCAAGTACTGCATTTCGGACTCTTTTGTTGACTATGACGGCTACTCCATTTCTTCTAAGGGATTCCTGCCCACAGTAGTAGGCCAAAGAATGCTCAAACTACTGCAGAATTGCACTCATTTCACTCACTAGTAAAGTAATACTTAAAATTCTCCAAGCCAGGCTTCAGCAATATGTGAACCATGAACTTCCAGATGTTCAAGCTGGTTTTAAAAAAGGCAGAGGAACCAGAGATCAAATTGCCAACATCCGCTGGATCATGGAAAAAGCAAGAGAGTTCCAGAAAAACATCTATTTCTGCTTTATTGACTATGCCAAAGCCTTTGACTGTGTGGATCACAATCAACTGTGGAAAATTCTGAAAGAGATGGGAATACCAGACCACCTGACCTGCCTCTTGAGAAACCTGTATGCAGGTCAGGAAGTAAGAGTTAGAACTGGACATGGAACAACAGACTGGTTCCAAATAGGAAAAGGAGTACGTCAAGGCTGTATATTGTCACCCTGCTTATTTAACTTCTATGCAGAGTACATCATGAGAAATGCTGGACTGGAAGAAACACAAGCTGGAATCAAGGTTGCTGGGAGAAATCACAATAACCTCAGATATGCAGATGACATCACCCTTATGGCAGAAAGGGAAGAGGAACTAAAAAGCCTCTTGATGAAAAGGGAAAGAGGAGAGTGAAAAAGTTGGCTTAAAGCTCAACATTCATAAAACAAAGATCATGGCATCCGGTCCCATCACTTCGTAGGAAATAGATGGGGAAACAGTGGAAACAGTGTCAGACTTAATTTTTTTGGGCTCCAAAATCACTGCAGATGGTGACTGCAGCCATGAAATTAAAAGAAGCTTACTCCTTGGAAGAAAAGTTATGACCAACCTAGAGTATACTCAAAAGCAGAGACATTATATTGCCGACTAAGGTCCGTCTAGTCAAGGCTATGGTTTTTCCAGTGGTCATGTATGGATGTGAGAGTTGGACTGTGAAGAAGGCTGAGCGCCGAAGAATTGATGCTTTTGAACTGTGGTGTTGGAGAAGACTCTTGAGAGCCCCTTGGACTGCAAGGAGATCCAACCAATCCATTCTGAAGGAGATCAACCCTGGGATTTCTTTGGAAGGAATGATGCTAAAGCTGAAGCTCCAGTACTTTAGCCACCTCATGTGAAGAGTTGACTCATTGGAAAAAACTCTGATGCTGGGAGGGATTGGGGGCAGGAGAAGAAGGGGACGACAGAGGATGAGATGGCTGGATGGCATCACCGACTCGATGGATGTGAGTCTGAGTGAACTCCGGGAGATGGTGATGGACAGGGAGGCCTGGCATGCTGCAATTCATGGGATTGCAAAGAGTCGGATACAACTGAGCGACTGAACTGAACTGAACTAATAATGTGGGGAGGCTCTTGTTTGGACTTTGGTGTTGGGGAAAGAGCATTTTCGAGGAGAATGATGTGAATTAGGCTTTGGCAACCAGGTAAACCTGCAAAAGTTTATCTGGAAGGAAGGGCAAGTTACAAAGGTAATAATTTTATGAAAGGCAACTGAGCACAGGGCCTGTTTCACAGGTGAGGCGAGGGGATAGGGGGGTACATATGACTTGTCACACACCGGGGTGCAAGAGTTGAGTGGGATTTAAGGTTAGAGTGATGGATTTGGACCAAATCACAGAAAACTTTGACTACAGAAGGCAGCGGGGAGGAAAGGAAAATCTTTAAGCCCAAAGTGACCCACCTAAATCTGAAGATTTGGAAGATGAGTCCAGCAGTGATGTTCAGAAAAGCTAACATTTAGGGTATGAGTAGGGGGAGAATTAAAGAAAATGAGTTTCTGAAAGAAGGTAGTAGACAGAGATTGATTTGAAAGATAATGGTGGAAAGAGACTTCATTGGATTGATTAGAAGATAAAAACTAAGGAATGATAAGTGATGAGTTTAATTTAGATCAGACTTTAAGATGTCTGTAATACATCAATGTGTACTATACATCGATCATATATACATGAGCATATAGTTAGGAACAGAGTCTGATTAAGGGAAGACAGATGAGGGCTAAAGGTACAGAGCTGAGAGTCAGTCTTAGAAAGGGGGTAGCTAGGTAGATCAGACTATGAGGTTGCCAAGGGACTGTCAAGACTTAAGAGGACTGAACACTGAATCTTCGGAAAGTTTATATTTAAAAGACTTGTTTTAAGGTAGGGAAGGTGTGGGGCAGGTTAGGAATTTTGGAAAAAAGCTAAACAGAAGCAGTCCTTGAGACAGAAGAACCAAAACAATATAATGTGGGCTCCAGTAGAGATGACAGTTCTACTAAGAAGGTGGTGGTGAATTCTGCTAAAAACAGAGTTTGAACAGAAGATCTAAAAGCTTTTGGCTTCAGGACTTTCCATAGGCTGATGATGCTGCGAGGATCAAGAGGGAGAAGAAACCAAGGTAGAAATTAGAATCAAGGGAGAGGATTAACCCAGGAGAGAAAGGTTTGTAGGTGTTGAGGGAGGCACAGAAATGGAAGGGGAGTAGATGAAGAGGAGAAGATGGAAGGGGCTCAAAGTCAAGAAGGACCTAGGGAGGGAGGAGAGGACAGGAAAGATGGAAACGCTAGCCTTAGAAGGAAATTAGGAAAAGTCTTCAGAGGTTGGAAAGAAGACAAAAGGAATGGGTGATAATTTGAACAGAATGAAATTTATGTAGCATTCATATCAGATGATCTCCAGCTTCCCACGGTAGCAAAAAGAGGGTGGAGGTAGGTGCAGAAATTTAAAGGAAGTATGAAAGGTTGGAACAACAGCTATGTTTATTTTCTTTTTCTTGCTGGGGGGGATGTGCCCCACAATAGGTGGGATCTTAGTTCCCCGACCAGGGATCGAACCTGTACCCCATACATTGACAGTGCAGAATCTTAACCACTGGACTGCCAGAGAAGTCCAACAGGCACATGTATTTTAAGGGTGAATTGATGAGAGGTAAGAAAGGGAATTCCCAGGGTTATTGAATTTCCAGGCAAATTGAAAAAATATATGTTAGAGCATCCAATCAACCCAGTTATGTCCATTTTCTCCAGAATTGTTCAGCTGCCTAGAAAAGGAATAAGAAACAGATGGCTGGCCTAACCAGGGCTGGAGATTGGCAGGACTGTTTTGACCCAAGATAAGTGATGTAAGTCACTGGCATGCAGGTGCAGCGAGCACAGTGGAAAAACTGTCCCTGAGAAAAGCTGTCCTCAAGTAGGTGCCTTGGGACATCCTGAGAGGCCAGGAAGGCTGACTAAAGGAGAAAGAGCAAAGGGATTGGGCCTGAAAATTTGAAGGGGGAAGGGGGTCAGAGAAAGTGAGGTAATAGAAGAGATAAATAGGTAGAGGTCAGAGGAAGCTTCAAATTTGAAAATCTCAGATGTGGAGAGGTTATGGATGGTGGTAAAAACTAAGATGAGGTGACACTAAGGAATATCTAAGGCAGAATGAGATGGAGTCACAGAGTTCAAGGTAAAGGGACTAATAGGCCAGAGAGAAAGATTATCAACATGGAATTTGAATCCCAGAGGAAAATACACTGGAGATAGGTAATGTTTTTTGTATGATTAAAACACATTAATGTGATAATAAAACACATGAGCAGCTAGAAAAATACTTGGAAGGAAGATATGTATTTTTGAACAACAACTCAATCTTGTTCATTCAACAAATACATATTGATCTGTGTGCTTAACATGAAACTATATATAATAAGCATGATATGGTAGATTCCTCCCAAACAATGGTTTCACTAAGATTCAGCCTTCACTTTCCACTGTCGAAGAGTACAACATAGGACTCAACGACTTTGTACTAAAAATTGAAAATACAGACTGGTTACTTGGAAAAAGAAATGGTAGAAAAGCTAAACCTTGACACATTACCATATACTTAAATAAATGGTTGAATCAAGTAATAGTGATTCCAAGGAAATTACTTGTTTTCAACATAAAACTACTCATCTTAATATTTTGCCTTAGAGTATAAACTTTCACACTCAGAGACTGTCTTCAGTCGATGAACTCAGACCTCCAGCCTGTCTTGCTCTGGATTGTCATAATACTAGCTTGGTGGTGGAATATCTGTAGCCACAAACGTGGCAACCACAGTAAAGTAGGCTCACTGGTTCTTTGTAGCCCAGATGGGGAAACATGCTCACAATTTTCTTAAGTTCTAAAAATAAATAAGTTGTTTTTTTAGAGACAAGTACTCTATTATATACACTCATCAGGAGATTGTGCAGAGTTTGGGATGCTGTAATCATCCAACTCAAAGTTGAATTGTTAGCCAGATGTTGAAAAATATATGTAAATGGGCTCAGGGAGTACATGTTATCTCTGAATCTTCCCAAAGAATGTTGACCCAGTCCTAAAGTATTTATTTATACATTCTTTTCAAATGATCTTCAAACTCAGAAACCTTATTTTGTATCACGTAGCTTGGTCCAATATAGACAAAGTGTTGAAAATTGTTGAAGCTGTGTGATGGGTATGAAGATTTACGACTCTTCTCTCTACTTTAGATATGTTTGAAATTCTCCACACTAACAAAATTGTTTTAAAAGGAAAAAAGGACATAGGTCCTTTTATTGTGCTTGTATAGCAATGAGACCCCCCTTTCTTGCTTTTCCCCTTCCTGCTAATATACACTGTAACCTATCAGAAAGTGCTTGCCCCAGTTCCCTTTTTTCTAGAACAAATTAGAATGTACTACCCAACCCTAAGATTTGAATGGTATAACATCATTATTATTTCAAATATTCCTTCGTGCTTCATAAAACTCTTCCATACACTGTCATTTCGTTGACTTTCATGGAACTTCTGTACTCACAGGCATTCTCCCAAATAGTTGCCTTCCCAAAATACATCCCAAAGAAAACAGGCTTTAATCATTCAGAAACCAGTCTTCATTGCACATATAGTATGTGCCATTATTTTTAAATTCCATGACTGAATATCTTCATAAGGAAAAAAAATAACATCCAACAGCAAACCTTCTTTTGTTCTATAAACATGTATTAAGCACCCACTATCTGCAAGGTAAATACTTCAGTCTTGGTTTCACATCATGCTGGCAACTTCTGCATGGAATCAAGAATCGGTGAAGATTAGTGAGATGGCCCTTCCAGTGAGGGAAGAGGAGCTTTTTTAAAAATGCATATTCTCTTGCTCTACATACAGTAAAGTTTTAGGTCTGGGTGGTTCCAGGAAGTATTGAGAACCCTTGGTTTAAATCACCAAGTCTGAAGGGGACCAGAGCAGCCTCCAGTCTGACTAAAACTGGTACCGCCATCCATGGAGTGTAGTTGGTAGATATAAAGCAGGTAAGATATGTACCTGAAGCTTCATCCTGTTACTGGAAAGTATAAGAAAAGAGGGTGCAAGCTTAGATAAAAATTCAGCAGGATTTGGGCAAGCAGTTAGGACTCAGAGTTGACTGGGCTTAGGTTCAAGGCTGGGCTTTTGTCCTGGTGTGATTCTCAGCAGAGACCCAGAAAGAACTGATTGTGTATTCGATTCCTTTTGTGTAACAGGCACTGTACAAAGATCTTTACTTACAAAATCGCATTACATCCTCCTGACTGCCCTGTGAGACTGGTTAACTTGCCCAAGGTCAAATGGCCAATAAGTGGATGAGTTGTAGTTGAACCTAAGTCTGTTCTGAATGCAAACCCTGTATTCTGTCTATCCATGGTATGCACAGAAACTGGGGCAGAGGCTTGCTAGGCTCACCCAGGGGTGATAGCTAGGAGGATCATTTGACTATAAAGGACTCTGCTAACATGAGGCATTAGGCATCTATTTCCTACTCACTTTATTCACTAGTGGTTAAAATAAATTCCCTATGACTCCTGACCGACAGGGTTCTCATTATCCCCAGATTATGTCCTGGGCAACATAGTGAAATTGGCAAATTTGTCTTTGTGTCCCGAGCCTCCCCAGTTTTACCTGTTTCTTCCTCAGTGCTTGAAGAGGGGACTATTGTTTTCATAGTCTTCACCTCCATTCACATCAAGTAGTACATGTCTGATGACAGATGAAAGCCTTGTGCTTTGGGGACCTACTGCTTTTGAAGAGCAGGCACTTAGAGGAATGATGTTGATATCAGAGGAAGGAGCTAGGAAGGATTTGGAAGATATGCTGAATTCCCTGAAATCACGCTTGTAGGCAGGTGGTAGGTAGCACATTTAAATTGATCCCATTGCTATCTGAAGAGAAATGATAACATTTCAGGGGATATGATGATCAAGAGTCCTGCTGCTCCAGAGATTCTCTTGAAGCACTTTTCATCCCACTGTACAGCCTATTTGTACAAAGTCTTCATTTTACAGGGAACAATACATATGTGTGTGTTTCTCACAGAGATTGTAATCAGGGGGCACAATCCATCAAAGCCTCTTTCTTTTGATAACTGAAGTTATAGACCCAGACTCTGCTTTATTAGTATTCCAAATACCAGTGCTGCCCTACCCTACAATAAACAGAGTAAACAAGAGTGGCTCTCCTGGTACTCCCCCACCACCTCTTGATCATTGTTAAGGAGAGCCCAAAATTATGGAATTTTTTCCTTTACTTATCAAAATCACTTGTAAATGCAAAAATGTTCTGGCAAATATTTCTGATTAGTGACTATCAAATATGGAGAGATGGATGGATGGGTGGATGGATGGATAGATACAGAGACAGAGTATATTGAAAGGTGGTAGTTTACTGAAAGAATATAGTAATGACCTGTAAATGTGATAAGATGACATTAAGCTGGAAGATAATTTTCTGTATCCTGAATATGTAACAGAGCCTTGATTTCTGCCATGATAAAATCAAAATGGTAAAACTTGCTTCAAACAGTTTTTTTTTTTGAGGACTGGATGTAATACACGTTAGTCCCTAACAATGTCTAGGATTTCAAAGATCTTTGGATGTTTGTAAACTATTTGTTTTTTGATGTACCTCATTCTGGGCTTCCCTGGTGGCTCAGAGGTTAGTGTCTGCCTCCAGTGTGGGAGACCCGGGTTCGATCCCTGGGTCGGGAAGATCCCTTGGAGAAGGAAATGGCAACCCACTCCAGTATTTTTGCCTGGAGAATCCCATGGACGGAGGATCCTAGTAGGCTACAGTCCATGGGGTCGCAAAGAGTCGGACACGACTGAGCGACTTCACCTTCACCTTCACCTTCATTCTGGTATGGCACTAACAGGAAGAAGTTATTATAAGATATTTTCCTGTTGAATTATCCTCCATTTTCATTATGTGAACCATGAAACAAAACAAATTTTTTTCCACTTAATTTCTCTCAGATTTCTTCCACTGATTGATGGGAATAAATAGCTCACCTTTGCAGAGTATTTTATATTTGGATTAAGATAATTAAATCACCCTATATTAGCCTAGTGGCTAGGTTGAGTTCACACATTTCTTGAGACTGTATCTTAACACATTCCCTCTGCCTGACCATCCCCTCCCCCTCAGCCTTCATTATATTTGATGTGTGTGCTTCTCAGAGAAAGAAGTAGGGAGGAAACTTGAAATCACCCGAGGATCCACATTCTCCTCTGCAGCCAACTTCAGTAACTCTCACATATTTGACATAGTTTCAATTTCCTGAAGAAGAGTGACTCACCCAGAGTTACACAGCCACAGTAGCTGGAATAATTGGTCTCTAGATCTCCTAATATTTCTTTCTTCCTTCAGCAATTCCTTTTACTTATAAAGTGAGAGATTGCTTCGCTCGAGACTGCTGCATGTTAGGCACTAAAGGAAAGGACGAGAGAGAGTACCTGCCTGTGACTGAAAAAGAGGCTTTTACTTCTGTGATCTCTTCATTCTCTTCTTTTTTTTTTCCAAGAGTACATGTCGGTTGCTTATACACCACACTGAACTGTAGGTTTGGGGAGCTTGACCTTACTTTTCTTCAACAGGTTAGTATATCTTAGGAAGCAAAGAGTCAGGCCTGCCTCTATTCAGAACTGATCAGGACTGAGATAGAAGGAAAGGTGGACCTCTTTTTCTCTGCTCAACTTTACCAATAGCAGAGTCGGCTAAGCTTTTCATTTGAATGTCAGAAGGATGCCAAAAGAAAACAGACAAACTCAGAAATCTCATGGTGAGGCTAAAAAAAAAAAACAAACCCAGAAAAGTCTCCACCTTGTCAAATCTGGGAGGAGGGGGGAATTGTGTAGGAAAGTGTTTTTTGGTTTTGTTTTTTGCATGACTTTTTCCTCAATGTGTTTGTGTGTAATAGAAATTGAGGATAAAGAGCAAACATGAGGATGAGACAGTAATCTCTTCCTATTTACAACATTTTCAAGTTTCTTTTTTTTTTTTAACCCTTTTTTGGTGTTGCTTTTTCTACTCTATTCAGTTTCCTAAGACACATGCGAATCCTAAAAACATATGCAATTATTTCCAAAATGTTTTCGTATTTTCCAAAAATTTGGGGTGTCTACTATATGCAAGGCATTATGCTAGATTTACATAAGATGAAAAGATAGCTAAGTTTTAGTCCATCTTCAGGGTCTGCAGTCTCATAGCAAAAGTAATTCATGGTCATGTTTGCTCACAGATTTGTAAAAGCAGCTACATTTTACAAGATAAAACATTTTAATTGTCTGATGCTCACTGACAGCATTTAAATGTCATGGACACTGAGCTCAAACCAAAAACATATTTTGAAGTAATAAACAACTAAATGAATGCTTTTATCAGAAAGAAGGATTTCAGAAGAGTTTACTCATTTGTGTATTATAAATTTGAAAAGGAAAAGAGTTACACTCATGCCATATGTGAACTATAGGCTGTAAAAAATATAATATCATCTGCAATACATCTGCTTCATTTAAATGCAGATTCTAACATTTATAGTTTCAGTAGTTGGTGTTGTGGCCTGATATATAACACGAAAAAAATAATACTTGAGGAAGTTCCTGAATTTGTAGGTGGCTGATGTAGTTAGGGGAGAAGGCAATGGCAACCCACTCCAGTACTCTTGCCTGGAAAATCCCATGGGCGGAGGAGCCTGGTAGGCTGCAGTCCATGGGGTCGCTAAGAGTCAGACACGACTGAGAGACTTCACTTTCACTTTTCACTTTCATGCATTGGAGAAGGAAATGGCAACCTACTCCAGTATTCTTGCCTAGAGAATCCCAGGGATGGGGGGGGCCTGGTGGGCTGCCGTCTATGGGGTCACACAGAGTCAGACATGACTGAAGCGACTTAGCAGCAGCAGCAGCATTGGAGAAGGCAATGGCAACCCACTGCAGTGTTCTTGCTTGGAGAATCCCAGGGACAGGGGAGCCTGGTGGGCTGCCATCTAAGGGGTCGCACAGAGTCGGACACGACTGAAGCAACTTAGCAGCAGCAGCAGATGTAGTTAGGATTCTTCCAGTTCTTAAGATACTAGATTCTATTAAGACACAAATATAGCCTTTTGAAATAAGAACTCTTGGGGGAAATACCTATAATTAAGCATTTGTGTTTACTGCTGTGTTGCTGCTATTTTGGATGCTAATGATGGCCATTATTTTTGTTTCATAAAACCTGTTTATCTGTTTTTAGTGGTTGACTGGCAAGATTTATCATTTATTGCCAAATTTCTAAAAGCTAATCAAAGAAAAAAGAGTATCAACTAAAACCTATAAATAAATCTTAATCATAATTCCTTCCATGAACTGAATGATACCTGTGGTAAAAATCACAAACATTAATATTTGATCTTTTTTTTTTTATCAGACACATATCTAAAATAGGATAAAATGAACATCAAATGATTGAAAGTTTAGTATAAGAAAGAGTTGTTTGGTTCTTGGAAACCTCATGAAGGAAGTAATGACAGACTGTTTTAACTAAGCATTTGTCCTCCACCAGTAAATCTCCATGGCAATCCAATGCGATTGCTTCACATAAAGCAAGCACATTAGTCTGGCACAGGCATTCTCTTCCTCTCTGAATTTCCTGTTTTCCTGGATGTGAGATCTCAGAGGTGCACCTTCAGGAAACAGTCAGTCACTCAGAGGTCTACTAGGAAAAGTGATTTTGAGAGGATAAGTTCCTACTGCTTAAAGTGACAGCGTTGTTCTAATGTAACACATTCCATCCACACAAACTTACTTAAGTACTATTCAATTCACTTTCACAAACCTCTTATATAGCAGGAGGCATTCAATCATTGCCAAAGTCAATATATTAAGTCTGGTTGTTGAAGGCAGCTGGTTTCCCATAAAACCATGTGTTCCTATTTCCTATTTCAGTCAGTTTATGATTCAGGGGTAGGAAATGCCAAAGGGAGTTGGCAACAATGGCATTTTCCACTTATAATAGATTTTTTAATGTACTTTGGATTTTTCTCCAATATTGTGCTCAGTGGTATTCCTACCGTGTAATCAGATTGGATGGTTCACAACAAGGTGATGACTGGCAAGAAAACCTCAAGGTAGATGGCTTCCTCTTTTCCCTCAGTCCCAGGGGCAACAGTGCTGCAGATCTGTTATCAGGACCATGGAGTCCTAAGAGGAAAGTGGGACTCTCATCAACATTAGAAGCAAATTTCCAGGAGAGCCCTGGAATTTGAAAATTCTCTGAGGCACCAGCGATAAGTCAAGGTGAATCAGTCCTCCTGGGGCAGCCTGGATCCGGACATCCTATTTCTGTGCTGCTTTCTCCCCCACTCCCTCCTTGGCTGGCGGGAAAAAGAAAAACTCCTCCTTCTAAGGTAAAGAATTTAGGAATGAGAGGTGTTTGCTGTTTTTTAAATCTCTGGTCTTCAAGTTACATGATTCTCTCATTCTATTTTATCTTATTTTTGTTTTGTTATCACTGCTATGTCTTTTGGCTCCTCTTCCTCTGTGAGGTAAAGTTTGTTCTTTACAAAGAAAGAGGAAGTATGAGGCTTTATTTTTTTCTAATTTCTGTTCACTCCTTGTATAACCTTGCAAGTGTCACTTGACTTCCTGTACTGTGTAGATTTTTAATCTATAAAAGAGCATGTCAATATCCATTCTGCTTTATTTGCAAAACGTTAACAATCAATCATTTTAGTTACATTATTTGACCTCAACAGAACTTTCCTCTAATAACTATGCTTTTTAATCATGAATTTAACACTAAAACTATTGTTTTTCAAATATTTAAAATTTAAATACAAAAATATTTAAAGCATACTCACCTTGATTCCCTGTGTTTGTATTTCATTACACTTAAAAGAGATTTTGTAGGTGGTAGAATATTCCTTTTGAGAAATACCTTGAATTACAAGGCTTCATATTCAAAATTTGACTTGAACAAAATATATTCCCATATTCATTAATAATATGAAACTAAACTAGCTTCAGCCTTTGTAAGTTATGCTTTTAATTTTCACAAGAAAAAAGTTTTAGTCAGTTAATGACTTTATTTTACATATCATTTCTCAGTTCACTTCAGCCGTTCAGTCATGTCCGACTCTTTGCAACCCCAGACTCTGGACTGTACCATGCCAGGCTTATCACTTTTCAGTGCTCTTCCACTTTTCTTCAAAGGAGGAAAGAAAAGTACTCAAGGGCTTTTTGGGTATTTGGACATTACTGTCAACAAACAAATATTACAGAGTGTCTGACCCACTTCATAAAATACACATCTGAAATTTCAAGCTCCACTCCTACAACCCAGCCTGCCTATGTCTGCTAAGTTTGGGCAGTGTAGTAAACAGGAAAAACTTGTTCTATAAGAAGTGCCATCTCATACTCTTTCTTTTTTAAAATAATTTTTAAAATTTCTTTACCTTTGGCTGCACTAGCTCTTTGTTGCTCTGCAGGCTTTTCTCTTGTTGGAGTGAGCGGGGGCTACTCTTCACTGCGTTGCGCAGGCTTCTTATTGCAGTGGTTTCTTCTGTTGCAGAGCACAGGCTCAAGCATGTGGGATCTTCTTGGATCAGGAGTTGAACTTGAGTCCTGCGTTGGTGGGCGGATTCTTTATCACTGAGCCACCAGGGAAGCCCCATACTGTCACTTTTTGAGTTGGTCCTTCAGGAAAATCTTTGGACAGACCTAATATCATTCATATGTCTTTCTTCTTGCATTAAAGGTAGAAGTACCTGAAAATTATAAAAAACACAAGCAAATAAAATGCCTTCTTACCCTTTCACCAGACCGAATGTCTAACAAATGAGAATAGGGTTCAGGACAACAGAAGAACAAGTTTCTTCATATGAGGTCTTGTGTATTGGAAAGCCACGAAGTATTTGAAAGTTGTCTCAGGCTCTTCCAAATTCTGAGACCTTAAGTAAATCACTTTACCTTTCTGAACATTGGTTTCCTCATTTAAAAAATAAGGGTAATATCTATTTCACACTGTTTTATTGATTAAATTTGAGTGATATGAAATGAACAGCTATAAAAATTCTTATCTTCAAGTCAGCTATCAGATTGTGATAGGTAGTCCTGGTTCTAATACCAAAGCTAGGAGGTTGGTCCATATTTATCACAGATAATTACCAAAACAATTAAATTCATATAACATTCCATAGTTTACAAAGCACATTCACCTAAAAATTATATTCAGTTATGTATATCCAGATAATTAGCCTACGTAATTTTTTGGCCCATCTGGGCTATTTAAAATACTAAAAGATGATAATGTTAAAGTGTTTCACACAATATGTCGACAAATTTGGGAAATTCAAAAGTAGCCTCATGGAACTGGAAAAAGTCAGTTTTCATTTCAATCCCAAAGAAGCACAATGCCAAAGAATGTTCAAACTACCATAAAATTGCACTCATTTCACATGCTAGCAAGGTTATGCTCAAAATCCTTCAAGCTAGACTTTAGCAGTACATGAATCAAGAACTTCTAGATGTACAAAGTGGGTTTCAAAGAGGCTGAGGAACCAGAGATCAAATTGTCAACACTCATTGGATCATGGAGCAAGCAAGCAAGTTCCAGAAAAACATCTACTTCTACTTCCTTGAGTGGATCACAGTCAAACAGACTGCGGAAATTCTTAAGGAGATGAGAGTGCCAGACCACCCTGTCTGTCTCTTGGGAAAGCTGCATGCGGGTCAAGGAGCAGCAGTTAGGACTGGGCTGGGAGCAACAGACAGGTTCAAAACTGGGAAAGGAGTACAACAAGGCTGTCTACTATCACCCTGTTCATTTAACTTCTATGTATGCCAAATGCCAGTCTGGGTTAATCACAAGCTGGAATCAATATGGCCAGGAGAAATATCAATAACATCAGATATTCAGATGATACCACCCTAATGGCAGAAAGCGAAGAGGAACTAAAGTGCCTCTTGATGAAGGTGAAAGAAGAGAGTGAAAAAGCTGTCTTAAAACTCAACATTCAAAAAATGAAAATCATGGCATCTGGTTCCATCACTTCATGGCAAATAGATGGGGAAAAAATGGAAACAGTGACAGACTTTATTTTCTTGGGCTCCAAAATCACTTCGGACAATGACTGCAGTCATGAAATTAAAAGACTCTTGCCTGTTGGAAGAAAAGCTATGACCAACCTAGAAAGCATATTAAAAACCAGAGAGATCACTTTGCTGACAAAAGTCCATATAGTCAAAGCTATGGTTTTTCCACTAGACATATATGGATGTGAGAGTTGGACCTTAAATAAGGCTGAGGACTGAAAAATTGATGCTTTCAAACTGTAGTTCCAGAGAAGACACTTGAGTGTCCCTTGGACAGTAAGAAGATCAAACCAGTCAATCCTAAAGAAAATCAACCATGAATATTCATTGGAAGGACTATTGCTGAAGCTCCAATACTTTGGCCACCTAATGCAAAGAGACAGCTCATTGGAAAAGACCCTGATGCTGGGAAAGATTGAGGGCAGGAGGAGAAGAGGGTGACAGAGGATGAGATAGTTGGATGGCATCATCAGTTCAATGGACATAAGTTTAAGCAAATTCTGGGAGATAGTGAAGACCAGGGCAGTCTGCCATGCTACAGTCCATAGGGCACAAAGATCAAACACAACTTTAGAGACTGCTGCTGCTGCTGCTAAGTCGCTGCAGTTGTGTCCGACTCTGTGAGACCCCATAGACGGCAGCCCACCAGGCTCCGCCATCCCTGGGATTTTCTAGGCAAGAGTACTGGAGTGGGGTGCCATTGCCTTCTCCGTTAGAGAGTGAACAACAACAAAAATGGGGATAAGAGGGTAGCTTGTCCAATCTTGGTACATCAAGGAAGGCTTTTAGAAACAATGATGATGCTTAAAGGAGAAAGCTTGGTAAGCAATCCAAGTATAAAAGGGAGAGTAAAGTAGCCCAAAGATAGTGAGAAGCAAGACTTGCTAGAGTTTAGAGAAAGGCATGGTAGTTTGGCCATTAATAAGAAAATGTATCACATAAGTTTCCTGAAGGATAATTTGAGGATTTCAAACAGGGGACTGACATAGTTAAAGTTTAGAAAGGTCACTCTGGGTACAATATGAAGAATAAATTGGAGTAGAACAGGGTAACAGGCAGATAAGACTGTTGCAGGAGGTATTAATTATATTGGTCAAGCTGGAATAATAGTCCTGGTAGAATGTGTGTGTTGGTATGCTCAGTTGTGTTCAAACTGTGTGGGTATGTTGCTGTCACTCTTTTGACACCATGGACTATAGCCTGCCAGGCTCCTCTGTCCATGGAATTTTCCAAGCAAGAATACTGGAGCAGGTTGCCATTTCCTACATGAGGAGTTCTTCCCATCCCAAGGATTGAATCTGCATCTCTTACATCTCCTGCACTGGCAGGCAGGTTCTTTGCCACTATGCCAGTAGCAGTGGAGATGGAGAGAAATAGAGAAATTAGAGATATACGAGAAAGGAAAACTGCCAGGACTTTGTGATGGCTGTAGGAGGTGAGAGAGAGGGAGAGGTTGAATCTAATACCCACATTTCTAGCTTAGGCAGTTAGTTTGATGATGATATCATTTAGAGACTGGGAACATAAAAGCACATATAATGAAAATGAAGGGTTTAATTTCAGATATACTGTTTTGAGATATCTTGGAACATCATGACATATATTTTGAGCACAGTCAGGTGTGCAGAATTGTAGTGAGAGAGAACTGGACTAGAAATATATTCTTAGAAGGAGTTATCAGCATATACATGGTCACTGAGCCATGGAAGTGAATGAGCTCACCCAAGGAGAGTATAAAAAGTGAGATAGGAATAAACTGACTAAGATATAACTCTGAGGTGTATGGACACATAAGTGACAGGCAGAAGATGAAGATCCTAGAAGATAAAATAGAGAAGCCAGAGATCCAGGGTGAAAGCTAGGAATGTGCGGTTTCATAAATCAAGAGACATAAGTACAGCAGGCCGTAGGCAATAGTGTCAAATGTTCAAGCAAAAATTCATTAAAAAGGGTCCACTTGGTTGAATGAAAAGGTTGTTCATGACCTTGTTGAGAATTTCAGTGGAGTCATAGGGACAGAACCCAGAAGTTTACTAAGTAAATAAATAATCCATTGAGCGAAGTTCCTGGGAAGGTAGGAAGAGACAATCCAAAGAATAAGCTAAAGAGATGGAATACAAGGAATATGTAGAAATATGTATCTCAGATGGGGAGGGGCACCTGATCCATTGTGATATCTGAAAGGTGGATGTAGACACATGTAGTCTTATGAATGTGGGGGCAAGAGGTTCTTGGAGTTCCTTTCTGACGGGTTCTACTTTTTGCTGAGAGTAAATGAGGGTGATGGTTTGAAAACAATGGAGCAAATCTGAAGCGGCTGTTGTGGAAAAGAGTGCTAACTAGGGAAACAAGCATTGCTTGGCAAAGCTGAGACTGGACATTGTAAATATGCAGTGAGAACAATTTACATAGTCTATCCAAATTTCAGATGAGTTTTTGGTTTTTATTTTTTTTTACGTTGGCAAACCTATAGTTTTGCTTTTTTTTTTGGTTATCCTGGGTCTTCGCTGCTCACAGGCTTTCTCTAGCTGTGGTAAGCAGAGGTTACTCTTTGTTGGAGTTCACGGCTTGTCACTGGTGTGGCTGTTCTTGCTGCAAGCACAGGCTCCAGGTACAGGGGCTTCAGTGGCTGCATCGTGTGGGCTTGGCAGTTGTGGCACATGGGCTTTAGTTGCTCTGAAGCATGAGGAATCTTCCTGGACCAGGGAACGAACCTTTGTCCCCTGCATTGGCAGGTGGATTCTTATCCTCTTTATCACAGGGAAGTTCCAGTTCTTTGTTTTTAAAAGACTATTTCAGAGTCAGAAGGTTAAGGTCTAGACTAAATTTTCTTTACAAATATAATACTGCAGACAGTGCAGTAGAGATCATGAAACTAATACTATAATTTTCTCTCTCCATTCCCTCCTTCCCCATATAATTTCTAACACACAGGTGCATGTACACATACACATTATATTATCATTTACTATTAGAACTCCTCAGAGAGAAAGTTCCAAAAGATGTCATCATCTCACTGCCTATAATCTTCCCTTTAATTTTCAGCGGAAAGTGGTAAGGAAATTATTGTGTGTGATGGAATTTGTAGGAGAGTATGAACAAACCCAGGCAAATAACTTATTAATATTATTTATATTAATAATTTATCCATTTTCAGAGAGCAAAATAACAAAATTCACCTCTTTCACATCTATTAAGAGATCCGCTCGATAGAGATGGGAGACTTTCTTCTTTATAAAAGATTTTATTAAACAATAACAGTATTCAGCATAATTTTATATTTTAAAATAATCCATTTGTAGGTAATTTATTAAGCATATACTGTACTATGGACTGAGCACATCTCTCACAAAAACTCAATTAGACAAGGATTATTCCCATTTATAGGTGAGGAAATTGGATCACAGAAAATTTAAGCAACTTGCCCTCTCAGGCATTTGGCTAGTAAATGGTAGAGATGGGATGTGAACCCAAGCAGTTTGACTCCATAAGTCACACATTTAAATTATCTGCTGCACTGCCTTCTCCACAGAAGAAATTTAACAAAGTTTTTCTAATAAAGCACTCCTGTGAAGTTTCAGAAATTCAACACTATTGGTTGACCAGGCAAGTTGTAACACACTTTATATATATAAGCAATTTAGTATAAATGGATACTTAAGAAACAGTATCAAGATACAAAATGAGCTGTTTTCTTAGATAAAATTTTTATTAAATTACTTGGAAACATTTCAACTATAGAAAAGAGTACAGAAAATAATTACAATTTAATATCCGTGTATCCTTCACCCACCTTTAAGGTTTTGCCACATTTTCCGCAAATTATTTTTGGTAGAAAAAACATCCTATGAAGTGAAACCTATCACGTTCTCTTCTCCTCCTCTCTGGAACTAATCGCTATTCTGAATTTGGTATCTATAATTTCCTTATATGATCTTCACAGTTTCTTAAATTTTTATTTATGATACACCGTATACATCTTTCTGTAAGTTATTTTCCTTAATATTATATTAATGAACTCTAAATTAATACTAGTAGCTTTCGTTTATTAATTTCCGTTTTTTAGCATTCTATGTATTTCAGTTTGTCCAATAATGTCACTTGTTCATCCATTCTCCTGTAAGTTAATATTTAAATTGTTGCACTAAGAATGCTATGAACATTTTTGTGTTAGCTCATGATAATTACATATGCATACAATTCCATAACATGAAGTTTAACAGGAAACAAAATACGTGTGCATGAACTATACAATGAAGACAGCGATTAATTTTTATGAAAGGTACAAAAGATCACGTGTTGTTCTGAGCAAAAGGAGGCTACTTTCACTAGAAAATAGCTGGGGAAGGCGCCAACGACTGAGCAACATTCACTGCTAATTAACAGTAGACCACACACTTTAACCCTTATTTTTTTAACTGATACCCAATAGTTTCACGTGTGTCCATTCATTTCCTCAACTATGGTGTGAGGACCACGAGGACAAACAAAACCGGGCCCCAACAGGCTGAGCCAATACAAGTGTGATCGTGAAGAGTCCGCAGTGGAAGCTGCAGCAGCGGACCTCTTCGCTGTGCCAGGCCACTGGAAAGTGACAGCGCGAGGGCAATGTCGAGGTAACCAGGGCCTAACCTCACTTTTCATTCCGAACATGAAGGAAACTGAGGAACCGGGGACGGATGGGGGTATAGACACCCGCCTCGAAGTATCTCTCCACTTGCATTCACATTACTGCCAGGCCAGTAAACCTGGAGCCAAGGCATACAGGCGACCCCTACCCAAAGCGTTGCCTCCCAGTCTGGCCTCTTTTAGTGGCACCTCTTTGCCTTACGCCAATTTCGTAAGTAAGCGCAGAGACCAACCCAGAGGCTCCTCCAGCTCCGAAACCTGACGTGAAAACGCGCGGGGCTGCACAAACGGCAGCCATCTTTGATTAGGGCAAAACCACACCCTCGCACCCCACGGGCCACTCCCTCTCAGCGTCCCCAGGCTTTTCACCCACAAACGTAAGGCGTTAATCTTAGCGGCGGTGTTGAAGAAACACGCACAGAAGCCTGACTATCCATGACCCCGGAGGTGCCAGATCCTGCCAATGTTAACATGGCGGCTAAACCCGAGCAGCAAAAGAGCGCTGACGCCAATGAAGTCATGCTCGAAAAACGAGCAAGTCGGCGGGGCAGCGATGAAGTAATCTCGCGAGATCGAAGCCAGCCTCCGCTCGGCCCGGAAGCCTCGTCTGAGGGGGCGGAGGGGCGGAGGAGGGAGCGGGAGTCCGGCGAGAACCAGTGGAGGAGTCCGCCCGCTGTTGCCTGCGTAAGCGGAGCAGCGACTCCGGGCGGCTACGCCGCGGAATCGGCGTAGGCGGCTTTGGAGAATCGGCGGGCTGCGCTGCACCCGGGCTGGTCGCGGAGGGGGGAGGGGATGTCGGTCAGTGCGAGATCCGCTGCTGCTGAGGAGAGGAGCGTCAACAGCAGCACCATGGGTGAGTCTCAGCTTTGGGCCGTTGCGACTCGGGTCGGCGGCTCGGGACTCTGGGGGGCCCTGCGGCCCCCCGATCGGGTGGTGGTGGGGGAAACGCCCTGAGGCGAGGCGCGGCGCTGGGGCGAAAGCAGGTGAGGTGGGGGGCGACGGCGGGCCCGGGGCGCGGCGGTGGCGGCGGACCCGGGGGGAGGGGAGACGGCGGCAGTGACAGTTTGAATTGAATGTGTGGAGAACCGAGGCGGCGGCATTTCCTGTGCCGCGGCGGGCGGGCCCGGGGAGTGGAGAGACGTGAGCCGCGGCCTCCGCCGCCGGACCCCGAGCAGGGTCTCCTTTGCCGGGCCTCCGGCTCCGCGGCCCTGCTTCTTCGCGTCGGCGGCCGCAACTCCCGCGGCGGAGCTCCCCTCGTGGGGGAGTGGGCCTGGCGAGGAGGGTGGGAATGTGTGTGCGCGTCCGGGTGAGGGTGCTGTGTGGGCCGGCCCCGGGAGGGCGGCGGCGGGGAGGGAGGAAGAGGGATGCACCGGGCTGAAGCTGTGGTGCAGGCGGCGGCGGCGGCTGCAGCGGCTCCTGCGACCGTGTCGCCTCCTTGCTCCCCCGCCCCGGCTCTGGGGCTTCCTTTCCCCAGGCGCGGCCCCGGAGGCCGGTGGATGGCGGGCAGAGCTTGAATAAGGAGGATGAGGAGCCTGGTTTGGGCTTAATTTTTAAGAAAAGGGGAAAGAGAACGTTTAGTAAGGGCGCCCTCCGGAGGAGCCGAAGGGCTGGGAAGGGTCTTTGGAAAAGGGAGGGAGTTGGAGATACGGACTGACGATGTTTAAGGAAATTAAGTTTTGAAAATACTTAAGTATTTTCATTTCTTCCCTTAAGAAGCCCGTTCATTTCCTTTTCTCCTCCACGTATTGGAAAAAGAACGAGGCCATTTCATTCACATTTTCCACTCCTGAGTTCCATTTCATACTGTGTATATAGTAGGAACTAGCAACTGAAATTTTTCTAACACATTTCCATTTGCTGAGTTACATTTTGAGAGTACACTGTTTCATATCTGGGTTGTGAGGTCCAGGTGTTTGTTTAGATACTGAATTAGTTTATTCTTGCGACTTTATTGTTCTAGTTCAACTGTGGTTTCCCTTGGTGTTGTTACTTTAATGAAATGGAAGGATATTTTTCTGAGTACCCTTGGGAATCGAAATCAACAGGTAATCTAGATTCTAAAGCATTTTATGTATTTATTAAGGTGATGAGTAAAGTCAGTTCCCTACCCTTTATAAAAACTTGTTTATAAGCAAGTTTAGAAGGGAAGTTTTTTGGCATTAGGTGCACAGGTAGAGATGAAGTTTATGAAATCCTGATAGACTGAAGGATACTGCCTTAGCAGTGTATAAACAATTACGAATCTAGTTAATGTTTCTTGTATCTCTTATTCCTCCAAATAGCAGGGGAAGGAGCAGGGAGGAGGGGGAAACGGGGGCAGGAAACAATCTTTCATCCCGCCCAGCTGTTCAGTGGGTGGGGCTAGAGGAGATTGGGTTGAGTGGAACTATGAAATAAATGTGGAAGCTCCGTAGATGGTTGTATGGTAGCATTGTGTCCTTCTGTGTTTGGACAGCATGACGGAGCCAGGTTTTCTCAATACAGTTATTAAAAATATAACGTGCTCTTAGGTTCACAGAATTGAAGCTCATAACTGAAAAATTTATTGTGTGTTTATGGCAAGTAGATTTTAATTTGCAGAAACTATTAAAATTGTGTAAAGTAAAAGTGTCTGGTTTCTGATTTTGATTTCGAGATATTCGATATATAACTACAGAAAAGGTAATTTATGTATCAGATACATATCAGTTACCGATAGCTTGTTTCAAAACTTTGTTATATAATTGATTCTTTGGATTTGCATATTTTCCCAAAGAAATAATCTTAAATAACTACATGTCAGGACTTCTGAGCTGTTCTGAGACAAGATAGGACCCCTGAAAGACCTTAGAGCAGTTGTAGAGGGTTAAAAATGACAATTCACATGGTAAAGAATCTTCCTGAGATAGGGAAGAGGAGGGTTCGATCCCAGGGTCAGGAATATCCCCAGGAGAAGGAAATGGCAATCCACTCCAATATTCTTGCCTGGGAAATCCCATGGAAAGAGGAGCCTGGCGGGCTACAGTCCATGGGGTTGCAAAAGAGTTGGACATGGATTAGTGACTAAACAGCAACAAAAAATGATAAGGAGGAAGAGTTAGCTTTCCAAGATCTCAATAATAGGGAGTGGTCAGATGAGTAGACCACTTGGTGTGAAGATAGTGGGTTAAGTTAGTTTCAGACTTGTGATAAATTGATGGTATATGTATTCACTATAGACTCTATTCTTGTATTTGCCAATAGAGTGTTGTTATCTAATTAAATTATCAGCTGAGAGCATGTTTCACATTTTAAGCTAGTAAACTATTAGCTTAAAACTATTAGCTTCAGTTGTTGATTAGAAGTAGAAACTTAATTTAACATTTATACATTTTACTAAATTTTGAGACAAAACTTTTATTTTTCTGTACAGAGTTTGGACTCTAAATGACAAGATCTATTGCACAATGAAACTGATGTATAAAAAATGTGTTTTTGAGGAGTAGAATTTTAAGGTAGTGTGATTATAGGTTAGGCTTGCCAGATGAGAGCACACTGTTAAATGTAGACCTACATTTGGTCTCTACAGCAGTGTTTTGCAGACTGTGAGTTGAGACAAGTAGATGTTGAAATCAGTTTTGTGGATTTCTACCAATACTTGACAAAGTAATAAAGAAATAAAAAATAGCAGTACATTGTAAAAATTTGGAGTGGTAAATTTTGTTGTGTAAGTATTGTATATTGTGTTGAGATACAACTTTTTTTTTTTTGATTGAGAATTGTGATCAAAAAAGTTTGTAAAAACACTTAGGGAGATGTGCAGTATGGATTGGTGAAGTTGAAGATCTTTAAACTTTATGATAGAGGTCTTAGTGTGAGGATGTAAGACTAAATGAAATTGTCTTATTTCTGATTCATTTATTGTGTACTTTATGTAGCTGGTGTGGTTAGAAAGATCTGAGATCTACTTTTCCTTGAGAGGAGGTCATCTCCCACAGTTATATAGAAAGCAGGGTGGGTTGCAAAAGAAGATAGTATTATATCATTAAATGTCTCTGCTCTTGACTTTGAGGAGAAAAAAATGTTTTTGGTCTTGTCCTTTTGCATTATGGAAGATGTGGAGAGCCAGATTTTGAGCATGAGCTTGGGTAAAAGGGACCAAAAAGGCAGCTTGGTTAGCATTCAGCGTTGAAGGCCTTAGGTGAGACACACAAAAGGTCCTTGTAATTCATACTTGGTGCAGTGTGTCTCTACAGAGATAGGGATTACAGATAGGGATTTGAGTTCAAAGTATTAATAATAACAAATATAGTATAAGGACTAAGAAAAAAGACTTTGGTGTCAGACAGACATGCAGTCAAATCCTGGCTTTGCCACTTACTAGATGTATCAGTCAATGATAGGTTGAGGTTACTGCTGCTCAAACAGTGTTTTTTTATTTTTTTTAATTTCCAATTCACTATTGACTGACACAATTGTAAAGTACAAGTTATTGCAAGTTATTTTTACTAATGCAGATGAAATTTTAAGAGGCAAAAATACAAGCCCCGATTTTTAAAGATCCACTAGACATAAAGTTATTCTGGTATAAAAATTTTCATTTCTGTGTTCTACATTTGTACTTCTCTGGTGTAAACCATTGAACAATCAGACTGGTTCCTCTATAGACTATACTTCGAATAGTTCTGGGTTAAACCATGGTGCAGTAACAAATAGACCTAAAAATCTTAGTGGCAGTAATTTAAAGATGAGGTCATGCCTGTCCTGAAGTTTGTGTATTTTATTTTAAGCAATGTTTTTTAATTTCAGAAGTACTTTGCAGATTGAGGAGAGTACATAAGTATCCTCTGAGGTTGGGAGTAAAGCCTAATCTTGCGTACTTTATTCTGAAGTGTATTTTAGGTATTTATGTGACATTTATTTTAGATATTTCTGTGACATTTGCATTTTATCTGTATTTGTTTGACTTGTATACAAATGAAACTCGCTCAGACGTGTCCAGCTCTTTTGTGACTCCGTTAACTGTTTTGCGCCAGGCTCCTCTGTCCGTGGGATTCTCCATGCAGGATACTGGAGTGGGTTGCCATTTTTCTTCTCCAGGGGATCTTCCAAAACCAGAGATTGAACCTGAGTCTCCTGCATTGCAAGCAGACTCATTACCATCTGAGCCACCAGGGAAGACCCATATACAATATAAAGATAATCCCCTCCTCCTTCCTCACCAGTGTGGGATTAAAAATTGACTTTACTGAAGATTTGTTAATTCTATTGTTTTGTTTACCTCTGGGGCCACAACTAAGTACTTTTGATAGCTTCATTTGAGATGGGGCTCAGATCAGTGTTTCTCAGGCTGTGCAAGAGTGCAGTTTGGCGTTTTTAATTTGGAAGGAGTGGACTGTCTTGTGCATTGTACAATGTTGACCAGCATCCCTGGCCTCTACTAACTAGATACCAGTAGCAGTTCATCCTCCCCAGTGATGACAATGAAAAAAAATGTCTCCAGACATTGCCAAATGTCACCTGGGAGATCCAGTTTGAGAACCACCATACTAGGTGATGAAGAACCCTTGAAAGATTATAGCAGATGGAGAAGAAAAAAAGTCTTTGTTAAACATCTGGTTCATAATTCTTCCTCCTGGAACTCCTGCCACTTGGTATTTCTCAAACTTAGAAATCAGAATCACCTAGGTAGCTAGTGCTCATTTCACATGCTAGCAAGGTAATTCTCAAAATCCTTCAAGCTAGTATTCAGCAGTACCTGAATGGAGAAATTCCAGATGTACAAGCTGGGTTTAGAAAAGGCAAAGGAACCAGAGATCAAATTGCCAACATTCATTGGGTCTTAGAAAAGCAAGGGAATTCCAGAAAAACATCTGCTTTTGCTTCATTGATTATGCTGAATTCTTTGTGTGGATACTTTAAAATTCTTAAGAGATGGGAATAGCAGACCACCTTACCTGTCTCCCAAGAAACCTATTTGCGGGTTAATAAGCAACAGTTAAAACCAGTTATAGAATGACAGATTAGTTCAAAATTGGGAAATGGGTATGTCAAGTCTGTGTGTTGTCACCCTGCTTATTTAACTTGCATGCAGAGTACATTGTGCAAAATGCCTGGCTGGAATCAAGATTGCCAGGAGAAATATCAACAACCTCAGATATGCAGATGATACCCCTCTAATGGCAGAAAGTGAAGAGGAACAAAAGAGCCTCATGATGAAAGTGAAAAAGGAGAGTGAAAACCTGGCTTAAAATTCATAATTCAAAAAACTGAGATCATGGCATCTGGTCCCATCACTTCATGGCAAATAAATAGATGGGGGGGAAAGTGGAAACAGTGACAGACTTTATTTTCTTGGGCTCCAAAATCATTGTGGGTGGTGACTGCAGCCATGAAATTAAAAGACTCTTGCTCCTTGGAAGAAAAACTATGACAAACCTAGACACAGCATATTAAAAAGCAGAGATATTACTTTATTGACAAAGGTCCATATTGTCGAAGTTGGGGTTTTTCTAGTAGTCCTGTGTGGATGTAAGAGTTGGACCATAAGGAAGTCTGTGCACCGAAGAATTGGTGCTTCTAAATTGTGATGCTGGAGAAAACTCTTGCGAGTCCCTTGGATAGAGAGGAGTAGGTATCATTTCTTGAATAGGTAATTTAAAACATGAAATTGAGAGGCCTGTGGGACAGCTAAATGAGCATAGTAGAGTCTCAATAATGCTAGGAGAGACATCTAGGATGGAAAATAAACATTTTAAGGTTTTTGTAAATTTATTCATTTGTGCTTTGAATTTTTATGTTTAGTAATTGAATGTCTATATTGAAGAAAAGCCATACTCTAGTTTGATGAATAAATTTTTTTATATTTTTATAAGACTTGGTAGTTTTAGTTTGGAGAGCAAACTTGAAGGAAATTAGAATAAAGTGATTTTTGTGAAACTTATGTGTTCTTCACAGCTAGACAGACTGAGGTTAATAATTTCTTAAATAGTACTAAAATGTCTAGTTATTAAAAATTTTTACTGGTACTTTCAAAGCAGTAGCTGTTTCAGACAGCTAGTATTTCTTTATATGAGTGACTTTTTTTATTCTTATATGTTTAAATTGTTCATTCAGATTATAATCATAGTTCTTCCTTTTTTGAGGAAGATTTTGGTATATATTGTCAATCAGTTTTCGAAAATACTAGAAATATTTTGAGTGAGGTAATTATTTGTGCAAGAGGAGGCAAAATCTTCATAGCAATCTTAGTGCTTTCTGGTTATTCTATTATAATGACTAGGGTACTACCTCATTTGTTACATGTTTTTGGGTCTATACAAGGAAAATTTTTTTCAGTAACTAGTCTTAAAGCATCAACATTTTAAACCATTTTTAATTTTAAAAAGTTTAATAGGTATATTTAGTTCTTTGGTGATTAAATACATTAACCAAGAGGGGAAAAAAGCCACTAAATTATTAATATTTCAATCACTGAAGTTTGATTTGTTTTCTTAATTACATACTTTTTTTCATGGTTGTGATTAGTGGTATATTAGTGGTTAGTGGTTCTCAACCCTGGTGTATTAATCTATATATAGGTTATTTTAAGTATGTATATGGTGTTTCTAATATTGATATTCTAATTGTCTAGCCATTTTATTATTTCAAGATGTTCAGTTTCATTATTTTAGAACTATAAATAGTATGAAAAGAGTTATCGTTAAGCCTCCTCTGCCTTCCCCAATTATTTTCCTAGGGCATTTGTTAGTCTAGTATCTTAAACTTGTTTTTAATTTATATTTTTCATATTATTGGAGAAAGGCATTTGTTATGTATAATCCAGTTAGCTTCTCTACTTTCATAAGAATATACTGAACTTGTTAAAATCACTGTCAGGAATATTTGGTTTTGTGCTATGACTTATATATGGGACTGTTAAATAATGCAATATGAGAGTCATTTTTGTTTTTAAATTATACATAGTTTTTCACATTTTTGTGCTCTCAGGAATGTACCTAACTTCTCCTGTCCTTGAAGTTTGTAGCTGTTCAGCTTGCTGTTAATAATCTTTGTGTTTTAGCTGCTCAGTCATTATTTCCTGGTTCATTTCTTTATTGAAGTTCTGCTCTCTGTTAAGTATTGGGTTAGATTTCCATTTTAATTCCCAGCTACATTCTGTTTTTGGTCAACAACAACATGGCAGCCCAGATATGGTGACTAACAGGTCAGGCATGACAGCAAGATGGAAGCAGTGTCAGGTTTGGAAACACAATGCCGTAGTTCCCTAGAGGCAGCTCTGAATTTACAGCTTGTATTTCATTTCTGCCTTAGCTAGTGCTTTTGTTGCAGGAAAGGGAACCCCTTCCGGGCCCTAAGAGTGGGCTCTTGTCTAACACTCGGAAATGAATGGTCCGAGGACACACGTGCTGACAAAGCAAGAGACTTTGCTGGAAAAGGGCGCCCAGGTGGAGAGCAGAAGGGTAAAGAACCCCAGGAGAACTGCTCTGCTTCCTGGCTGTCAGTCTCAGGTTTTATGGTGATGGAATTAGTTTCCAGATTGTCTTTGGCCAGTCATTCTGACTCAAGAGTCCTTCCTGGTGGCCCTCCCATTGCTCAGCCAAGATGGATGCCAGCGAGAAGTATTCTGGGAAGTTAATTCCCAGCTATATTTTGTACAATGTATTCTGACAGCTGAGTGAAAAGGGAAGACATTTAAGTAGAAATGATTTTTGTTTTATGGATGTATAAAATAATGTGCAAATAGAAAACAACTAAGGAAACCAAGATACATACTCATTGTATAATACAATTTGCAAAACCAGATTTGCTCTGAGTACAACTTGTAGTCTGTTTTCTGATTGCTGAGAAGGGCAAATTGAGTAAACATGAGAACTTGGCATGAAAGAATGAAATTGTTGCCATTTCCTTTTCTAGGGCATCTTCCCTACCCAGGAGTCAAACCTGGGTCTCCTGCATTGCAGGCAGATTCTTTGTTAACTGAGCCACCAGGGAAGCCCCAATCTTAGAACTGTAGTCAATCCTGTCATGTTTTGTATTAGAATATAAAAGTTGATCTAGTATAGAAAAGTAAGAGTTACTTAACCAGTTGCTTAATTCAGGTGTGAGCCTACAAAATAACTAGAATGACTTATCTGGTAAGTTATTGTTTTTTAGTCTTTAAGTTGTGCCCAACTCTGCAACCTCATGGACTGTGTAGCACACCAGGCTCCTCTGTCCTCTACCTCCCAGAGTTTGCTCAAATTCATGTCCATTGAGTTGGTGGTGCTGTCTAACCATCTCATCTTCTGCCACCCCTTTCTCCTTTTGCCTTCAATCTTTCCCAGTATCAGGGTCTTTTCCAGAGTTGACTATTCGCATCAAGTGGCCAAAGTATTGGAGCTTCAGCTTCAGCAACAGTCCTTCCAATAGGAACCACTCAGCGATTGATTTCCTTTAGGATTGACTGGTTTGATCTTGCAATCCAGGGAACTCTCAAGAGTCTTCTCCAGCACCACAGTTCAAGCATCCACTGGGGACCTTGTAATGTATCCTCCATAGATAAGGGTGTTCAGTTCAGTTCAGTTCAGTCACTCAGTCGTGTCCGACTCTTTGCAACCCCATGAATCGCAGCACGCCAGGCCTCCCTGTCCATCACCCACTCCCAGAGTTCACTCAGACTCACGTCCATCGAGTCAGTGATGCCATCCAGCCATCTCATCCTCTGTTGTCCCCTTCTCCTCCTGCCCCCAATCCCTCCCCGCATCAGAGTCTTTTCCAATGAGTCAACTCTTTGCATGAGGTGGCCAAAGTACTGGAGTTTCAGCTTTAGCATCATTCCTTCCAAAGAAATCCCAGGTTGATCTCCTTCAGAATGGACTGGTTGGATCTCCTTGCAGTCCAAGGGACTCTCAAGAGTCTTCTCCAACACCACAGTTCAAAAGCATCAATTCTTCGGTGCTCAGCCTTCTTCACATCCATACATGACCACAGGAAAAACCATAGCCTTGACTAGAAGGACCTTAGTCGGCAAAGTAATGTCTCTGCTTTTGAATATGCTATCTAGGTTGGTCATAACTTTTCTTCCAAGGACTAAGTGTCTTTTAATTTCATGGCTGCAATCACCATCTGCAGTGATTTTGTGTGGACCACTGTAAAAATATAGCTAGAAATCTGAAATCTAGTATCTGCTCTAACTTGGAGCTATACTCTGGATGGGTAAGCTACATAACCTTTCTGAGCCTTAGACTGGGACAACGTATTTATGAGGTTATCATAAGATATATATGAAATACTTGAAATATTTGGCACTTCAGATACAATAAGCACAATAAACGACAGTTGTTACAGTGGATGTGTAATAGACAACAGCTATTATCGAGGCCTCTGGACTGTTATCTTGCAGTTAAATGATTTCCAAACCTGGCTATAATCAGAAACATCTGGGAAGCTTGATAAAAACAAATACCTAGGTCCTAAGCCTAGAAGTAGGGAATTAGAATGTTCTAGTAGGGCCTAGGAAATAAGTTTTTTTTTTTTTTTTTTTAAACAAGGACCTTAGAAGGCTATATTATAAATAGATATTTAAAGTTCTACAATAGGTTGATTACTAAACCCTGTCTGTACTGTTTTTTTCTATACATACATACTTAGGATAAAGTTAAACTTGTAAATTAGACACAGTAAGAGATGGACAACAATAGCTAATAATAAAGCAGAACAGTTGTAACAATATACTGTAATAAAGGTGGTTATAAAAATGTGGTCTCTCTCTCAAGTTCAACTCTGCCAGAAATGTGGCAGTGGCTTCTTCATTGGCAGACTCAGCCTCTCCAACAATTTTTACATTTTTCAGTTGAAATCTATTCTTGAGTCTATGTAACCATTTCATATTGGAGTAAATGGCTTGGTGTTGTTTTAGGGGATCCCTTGCTTGCTAAAGTTGTCATACAGGCTGCATGCTTTCTGGTGTGACCTGTTGCCATCATTTGTAACATGTTTTATGTTCGTGTCTTCCACCCATAGATTTAATGCCTTTTCCATCCTGACTTTTCCATTTATCTTGCACTATGACTTTTCCTTTTCCATTTATCAGGCACTGTTGCTGTAACTTTGCAGTTTGAAGTGTATCAGCAAACGTAGCATAAATTTTTTTTCCTCTTTTTCAATTTCATGGATAGAAGATTCCTTTTTAAGGTACAATTTCTTTTTCCTTATTAAATCAAGACCTTCACTTTTCGTTTATGGGAAGTACTTTATAGCTTCTCTTTCATATATGCAAATTGCCAGAATTCCAACTCTTGTTCTTTGGGGCCATTATTAAGTAAAATTATGAAGTGAGGGTTACTTGAACACAAGCATTGCAATATCATAACGGGTGATCTGGTTGTACTGAGAAGGCTAAGTGACCAATGGGCAGGATATACAGAACAGAGGGATGAATCACATCATAGGCTGGACAGAGCAGGACAGCACAGGAAGGTGTGAGATGTCATCATGCTATTCAGAACAACACGCAATTTAAAACTGATGAATTGCTTATTTCTGGAATTTTCCATTTAATATTTTCAGAGCACAGTTAACAGCTGGTAGCTGAAACCTTGGAAAGCAAAACTTGAGGTGAAGGGGGACTCTTATTGATGTATGATTATCTTATATATTTTTTAATTAAAAACTTGGGTAGTCATTTTACGGTCTCTTTGCTTGGCTTTTTCCTTCTATTTAGATCAAATCATGTTTTGTATTCTTTCTTTGCTTATGCTGTTCTTACCTATCTTGAAGTCATATCCATCCATTAACGAAGGCCCACCTCAAAACTACTCATTCTGGGAAGCTTTTCCCATCTTTGATCCTTTCCCTAACTTAAACTCCTTGAAGACTACTCTCCTAGTAGGTAACAGCATTGTCAATTTGTAAAAAATATATTTTCAGTTACTGTTTATGCTAATATTACAAATATTGTGGGGGGCGTAGTTAGTTGCAGTGTTGTGATAGGTAGCATGCTTTTCTGAGCCCTTTACTGATCTCTGGCATTACTATGTATTGTACTGCTCTTGAGTAGAATGTTGTTTTTGTGTGTGTGTGTGTGTGTGTGTGTGTGTGTGTGTGTGTGTGTGGTTAGCAGAAACACAAGAGAACAAATCCATACTTTTATTTGTTTGCTTTTCAATGAGTTTAAATCCTCAAAGGGTACAGCATCACAGAGTCTGTGTCCAGCAGCCTTAGCAAGAAGGCTGCTTCGGAATTTGGCACAAACCATGCCAATTTTACTCCCCTTTGAACTTCATTTGGTACATAACCCTGCTAATACCAGGACTGAAATGAATATCTTGTGATCTTAAAATTGCAGATTGAATCTATCTTTTGTGACCTACGTGCTATATAAATCTGTTAATGAGGCATAAAGTTAAGTTACCTTTTAGGGAAACCTTAATTCTTATACTGACATAGAGAGTATAGTGTCAACTCAGATGTCTCTACCTTTTCCCCTTGTGCTGCCAGTGTTTTATCTTGCTTCTTCAGGATTGTTTTGTTTTTTTTTTTTTTTAAATTAGACGTACTTGATTGAGTGGGTGAAATGTGTCCCTCCTCCTCATTTGCAGTCCCATTTTATAGTTGTGTCCTTAACTGAAACTTTATCCTTTAGATTGTGGTTTGAGGAAAAAGGGCACAATTGGATCCATATATTTCTGTAGCAGATTTCATTTGGGTTCTGAATGTGTCATATAAAGTATTTATTAACTTTTTCAGCTTTTATCATGTGTATACTTAAAGTATATCTTTTGTTTTCATCACAATATTAAATAATGTCCAGTTCAGTTGCTCAGTTGTGTCCGACTCTCTGTGACTCCATGGACTACAGCATGGCAGGCCTCCCTGTCCATCACCAACTCCTGGAGTTTACTCAAACTCGTGAGTTGGTGATGCCATCCAACCATCTCATCCTCTGTTGTCCCCTTCTCCTCCTGCCTTCAATCTTTCCCAGCATCTGGGCTTAATTAAGGATGGAGTCTTGTGGTATATAATTTTTCTGAAGTTGATATACAACTAATCAGCTATTAATTCATCTTATTTTATTAGTCCTCCAGATTTTATTTCTCTGCCTTGCCCCGTTCACATCATGATTGAAATCTTGTCTGAATTACCTCGTATAATTTCTTTCTTTGCAGTCTAATGAATATGTCAGAAATGGAAAAGATCTGATTGATAAAGAAGAAAAACCCACATTAACTTGTGAATGACTTCATTTGCTTTCTGTTTTTTTTTTTTTTTAATGAAAATGCTTTAGGTTTCTTAATAATAACTTTGGAAAATAGAAATAATATAAAAGTGAATTACCCCCAAATCCAGTTAGCAAAATATAACCAGTGTTAAAATTTGTATGTATCTTCTTTTTGGCTTTTTTCTTTGCCAGCTTAAAAAATTTTGATAGTGGTGCATGGTTACTCTTCTCTTGGGTAAATAGTTAGCCTAAGTTATAGGTAGGTGTACATGTACCTTCTTAAGAAATTGCTAAACCATTTTGTAACATAAATGTTAACATTTATGTTCCCATCAAGAGTTTGTAAAAATTTTTAGTAGTTTCACATACTAACTCCTGGGATGGCCACTCTTACTAATTTTAGCCATTCTAGTGGAATAACTAGTGGATAAAACATTGTGATTATAATTGTCATTTTACTAATGAGTAATGTCTTCCACTGGAGAAGGAAATGACAAACCACTTCAGTATTCTTGGCTTGAGAACCCAATGTATGAAAAGGCAAAATGATAGGATACTGAAAGAGGAATTCCCCAGGTCGGTAGGTGCCCAAGATGCTACTGGAGATCAGTGGAGAAATAGCTCCAGAAAGAATGAAGGGATGGAGCCAAAGCTAAAACAATACCCAGTTGTGTATGTGACTGGTGATAGAAGAAAGGTCTCATGCTGTAAAGAGCAATATTGCATAGGAACTTGGAATGTTAGGTCTGTGAATCAAGGCAAATTGGAAGTGGTCAAACAGGAGATGGTGAGAGTGAATGTCGACGTTTTAGGAATCAGCTAATTAAAATGGACTGGAATGGGTGAATTTAACTCAGATGACCATTATATCTACTACTGTGGGCAGGAATCCCTTAGAAGAAATGGAGTAGCCATCATGGTCAACAGAAGAGTCTGAAATGCAGTGGTTGGATGCAATCTCGAAAACGACAGAATGATCTCTGTTTGTTTCCAAGGCAAACCATTCAGTATCACAGTAATCCAGGTCTATGCCCCAACCTGTAACGCTGAAGAAGCTGAAGTTGAACGGTTCTATGAAGACCTACAAGGCCTTTTAGCCAAAAAAGATGTCCTTTTCATTACAGGGGATTGGAATGCAAAAGTAGGAAGTCAAGAGACACCTGGAGTAACAGGCAAATTTGCCCTTGGAATACGGAATGAAGCAGGGCAAAGGCTAATAGAGTTTTGCCGAGAGAATGCACTGGTCATAGCAAACACCCTCTTCCAACAAGACAAGAGAAGACTCTACACATGGACATCACCAGATGGTCAAAACCGAAATCAGATTGATTATATTCTTTGCAGTCAAAGATGGAGAAGCTCTATACAGTCAGCAAAAACAAGACAAGCAGCTGACTGTGGCTCAGATCATGAACTCCTTATTGCCAAATTCAGACTTAAATTGAAGAAAGTAGGGAAAACCACTAGATCATTCAGGTATGACCTAAATCAAATCCCTTATGATTATACAGTGGAAGTGAGAAATAAGAGTTAAGGGACTAGATCTGATAGATAGAGTGCCTGAAGAACTATGGACGGAGGTTTGTGACATTGTGCAGGAGACAGGGATCAAGACCATCCCCATGGAAAAGAAATGCAAAAAAGCAAAATTGCTGTCTGAGGAGGCCTTACAAATAGTTGTGAAAAGAAGAGAAGCTAAAAGCAAAGGAGAAAGGAAAGATAGAAGCACCTGAATGCAGAATTCCAAAGCATAGCAAGAAGAGATAAGAAAGCCTTCCTCAGCAGTCAGTGCAAAGAAATAGAGGAAAAAAACAGAATGGGAAAGACTAGAGATCTCTTTAAGAAAATTGGAGATACCAAGGGAACATTTCATGCAAAGATGGGCTCGATAAAGGACAGAAATGGTATGGACCTACAGAAGCAGGAAATATTAAGAAGAGATGGCAAGAATACACAGAAGAACTATACAGAAAAGATCTTCACGACCACAATGGTGTGATCACTCACCTAGAGCAAGACATCCTGGAATGTGAAGTCAAGTGGGCCTCAGAAAGCATCACTAGGAAGAAAGCTACTGGAGGTGATAGAATTCCAGTGGAGCAATTTCAGATCCTGAAGGATGATGCTGTGAAAGTGCTGCACTCATATGCCAGCAAATTGGAAAACTCGGCAGTGGCCACGGGACTGGAAAAGGTCAGTTTTCATTCCAATCCCAAAGAAAGGCAATGCCAAAGAATGCTCAAACTACCGCACAATTGCACTCATCTCACACGCTAGTAAAGTAATACTTAAAATTCTCCAGGCCAGGCTTCAGCAATATGTGAACCGTGAACTTCCTGATGTTCAAGCTGGTTTTAAAAAAGGCAGAGGAACCAGAGATCAAATTGCCAACATCCACTGGATCATCAAAAAGCAAGAGAGTTCCAGAAAAACGTCTATTTCTGCTTTACTGACTATGCCAAAGCCTTTGATTGTGTGGACCACAACAAACTGTGTAAAATTCTGAAAGAGATGGAAATACCAGACCACCTGACTTGCCTCTTGAGAAACCTATATGCTGGTCAGGAAACAACAGTTAGAATTGGACATGGAACAACAGACTGGTTCCAAATAGGAAAAGGAGTACGTCAAGGCTGTATATTGTCACCCTGCTTATTTAACTTATATGCAGAGTACATCATAAGAAATGCTGGACTGGAAGAAGCACAAGCTGGAATCAGGATTGCCAGGAGAAATCTCAGTAACCTCAGATATGCAGATGACACCACCCTTATGGCAGAAAGGAAAGACGAACTAAAAAGCCTCTTGATGAAAGTGAAAGAGGAGAGTGAAAAAGTTGGCTTATAGCTCAACATACAGAAAATGAAGATCGTAGCATCTGGTCCCATCACTTCATGGGAAATAGATGGGGAAACAATGGAAACAATGGCCGACTTTATTTTTCTGGGCTCCAAAATCACTGCAGATGGTGATTGCAGCCATGAAATTAAAAGATGCTTACTCCTTGGAAGGAAAGTTATGACCAACCTAGATAGCATATTCAAAAGCAAAGACATTACTTTGCCAACAAAGGTCCGTCTAATCAAGGCTATGGTCTTTCCATGGTCATGTATGGATGTGAGAGTTGGACTGTGAAGAAAGCTGAGCGCCGAAGAATTGATGCTTTTGAACTGTGGTGTTGGAGAAGACTCTTGAGAGTGCCTTGGACTGCAAGGAGATCCAACCAGTCCATTATAAAGATCAGTCCTGGGTGTTTTTTGGAAGGAATGATGGCTAAAGCTGAAACTCCAATACTTTGGCCACCTGATGCGAAGAGTTGACTCATTGGAAAAGACTCTGATGCTGGGAGGGATTGGAGGCAGGAGGAGAAGGGGACGACAGAGGATGAGATGGCTGGATGGCATTACCAACTTGATGGACATGAGTCTGAGTGAACTCCGGGAGTTGGTGATGGACAGGGAGGCCTGGCGTGCTGTGACTCATGGGGTCGCAAAGAGTCGGACATGACTGGGCGACTGAACTGAATTGAATGATGTTGAGGATCTTATCATGTGCTTGTTTGCCATCTATATGTCTTTGATGGTCTGTTGAAATATTTGGTCCATTTTTAAGTTGTATTGTCTAATGTGTTGTATATTTTAGATACTAGTTCTTTGTTGAGTTATGCAAATAACTTACTTCTCATCATATCTTTATCTACTATCAATAATTCTTATCTGCCACAAATATTGCTGTACTGCTTTCCTTAGTAATGATTTTCTGGGGTTATTTTGGCTGCTCTGCATGGTTTGCAGGATCTTAGTTCCCTGACCAGGGATGAACCCATGGAATTCTTTTATAAGAAATAATTGTTCTGTCTCACACATTCATTCATTCAGTTATTTATTAATACTGTAGGACACATAAATATTAATTTGTCATTGTTTATTGCGCAGATTATCCTGAATCTGACTATTGGAAGCTCTTTGCTGTTAGCTCGTATTCATCTTTCAACATGCCTCATCATTTGTTTTGGAGCACTTCTTTATTTTCTGGTTTGTCTTTTATTTTTCCTCCTCAGGCCTGGAATTGATCATTTTTCAAGGAGTTCGGGTTCCTTTTATCTCAGAATAGTGTTTAGAAGCCAAGGTCTCAGCTCTAAAAGTGCTAGTTGCTCCTACTTCTAGGTGTTTTGAACAAATAGATCTAAGAACTTGTATTTTTTGACCTATCTCTGTGTATATATATTTGTTTATATATACTAAAACCATGAATTCATACTGATAAACCAGTTTTAATCTACTGACACCAGATTCAGTCTAGCCTTTCTTTTTTCCTTATTTGTAACTCCTTTTTCCAACAATGGAAAACTTGGCTCTTATCTACAATTTATTTATTATTTGTTCAGTGCTGGTGTACATGTAAATGTAATTTCAGAATTACTATTGTAAATATATTTACTTCCTAGAGTGTGGTATTGTGTACACCTCTTTTTGTCTTTAGTCTCATACTGTATAGGCACCATACTGGTGTCCAATGTTCTGTTCTTACCTGTTTTGTTCATTGCTGTTATGTTACTCATTTGAAATATAGTTTTGTTACTGCTTCTTATCCATTTTGAGTCCTTCTCACATTCTGGCAGGTTTTGGTTCTTTTTTTCATTGGGATATACGAAATGTTGTTCAGTTGCTAGCTCATGTCTGAGTCTTTGTGACCCCATGAACTGTAGCTCACCAGGCTTCTCTGTCCTCCACTATGTCTGGCAGTTTGATTAAATTCATGTCTGTTCAGTTGGTGAGGCTATCTAACTATCTTGTCTTCTGCTGCCCCCTTCTCCTTTTGCCTTTAGTCTTTCCCAGCATCAGGGTCTTTTCCAGTGATCAGCTCTTTGCATCAGGTGGCCAAAGTATTGGAGCTTCAGCTAAGCCTCAGTCCATCCAATGAACATTCAAGGTTGATTTCCTTTAGAATTGACTACTTTGATATCCTTGCTGTCCAAGGGACTCTGAAGAGTTTTCTCCAGCACCACAATTTGAAAGCATCAGTTCTTAGATGCTCAGCCTTCTTTATGGTCCAGCACTCATATCCACACATGGAATAAAGCTATGGAAAAACCATAGCTTTGACTGTATGAACCTTTGTTGGCCAAGTATTACATCTCTTCTTTTTTATGCGCTGTCTAGGTTTGTCGTAGCTTTACTTCCAAGGAGCAAGTGTCTTTTAATTTCATCGCTGCAGTCACCATCTGCAGTGATTTTGGAGGCCAAGAAAATAAAGTCTGTCACTGTTACTCCATTTTTGCCCCATCTGTGGCTTCCCAGGAGGTGCTATTGGTAAAGAACTTGCCTGCCAGTGCAGGAGACATAAGTGATAAGGGTTTGATCCATGGGTCAAGAAGATACCCTGGAGAAGGAAATGGTAACCCACTCCAGTATTCTTGCCTGGAGAATCCCACTGACAGGGAAGCCTTGCGGGGCTACTACAGTTCATGGGGTTGCAAAGAGTCAGACATGACTGAAGTGACTTAGCACATACACATTTGCCAAGAAATGATAGGACCAGATGATCTTCATTTTTTGAATATTGAGTTTTAAGTTAGCATTTTCACTCTCCTCTTTCACCTTCATCAAGAGGCTCTTTAGTTCCTCTTTGGTTCCTATCATTAGTGGTATTACGTGCATATCTGCGGAGAAAGCAATAGCACCCCACTTCAGTACTCTTGCATGGAAAATCCCATGAATGGAGGAGCCTGGTAGGCTGCAGTCTGTGAGGCCTCTAAGAGTCGGACACAACTGAGTGACTTCACTTTCACTTTTCACTTTCATGCATTGGAGAAGGCAATGGCAACCCACTCCAGTGTTCTTGCCTGGAGAATCCTGGGACGGGGGAGCCTGGTGGGCTGCCGTCTATTGGTCGCACAGAGTCGGACACGACTGAAGCGACTTTGCAGCAGCAGCGGCAGCCTGTGCATATCTGAGGTTGTTGATATTTCTCCCAGCAATCTTGATTCCAGCTTGTGATTCACCCAGCCAAGCATTTTAGATGATGTACTCTGCATATAAGTTAAATAAGCAGGATGACAATATACAGCCTTTATGTACTCCCTCCTACCATCTTGCTGGGGCTTCTCCTTTGCCCTTGGACGTGGGGTATCTTTTTTTGGTGGGATCCAGCATTCTCCTGTTGATGGTTGTTCAGCAGTGAGTTGTATTTGTAGTTCTCACAATAGTTAGAACTGGTCTTAGAACGACAGAAATAGAGGAAAACAATAGAATGGGAAAGACTAGAGATCTCTTCAAGAAAATTAGAGTTACCTAGGGAAGATTTCATGCAAAGATGGGCACAATAAAAGGACAGAAATGGTATGGACCTAACAGAAGCAAAAGATATTAAGAAGAGGTGGCAGGAATACACAGAGAACTGTACAAAAAAGATCTTCATGACCCAGATAATGACGATGGTGTGATCACTTACCTAGAGGCAGACATCTGGAATGTGAAGTCAAGTGGGCCTTAAAGCATTACTGTGAACAAAGCCACTGGAGGTGATGGAATTCCAGTTGAGCTATTTAAAATCCTAAAAGATGATGCTGTGAAAGTGCTGCACTCAATATGCCAGCAAATTTGGAAAACTCAGCAGGGGACTCAGAACTGGAAAAGGTCAGTTTTTATTCCAATCCCAAAGAAAGGCAATGCCAAAGAATGCTCAAACTACCGCACAGTTGCACTCGTCTTACACACTAGCAAAGTAATGCTCAAAATTCTCCAAGCCAGGCTTCAACAGTATGTGGACTGTGAACTTCAGATGTTCAAGTTGGTTTTAGAAAAGGCAGAGGAACCAGAGATCAAATTGCCAACATCTGTTGGATCATGGAAAAAGCAAGAGAGTTCCAGAAAAACATCTGCAAGCTGGAAAATTCTTAAAGAGATGGGCATACCAGACCATGTGACTTGCCTCCTGAGAAATTTGTATGCAAGTCAAGAAGCAACAGTTAGAACTGTACATGGAACAACAGACTGATTCCAAATTGGGAAAGGAGTATGTCAAGGCTGTATACTGTCACTCTGCTTATTTAACTTACATGCAGAGTACACCATGAGAAATGCTGGGCTGGAGGAAGCACAAGCTGGAATCTAGATTGCCGGGAGAAATATCAATAACCTCGGATATGCAGGTGACACCACCCTTATGGCAGAAAGCGAAGAAGAACTAAAGAGCCTGTTGATGAAAGTGAAAGAGGAAAGTGAAAAAGTTGGCTTAAAACTCAACATTCCAGAAAACTAAGATCATGGCATCCAGTCCCATCACTTTCATGGTAAATAGATGGGGAAATAATGGAAACTGACTGATTTTATTTTATTTTTTGGACTCCAGAATCACTGCAGATGGTGATTGCAGCCATGAAATTAAAAGACGCTTACTCCTTGGAAGACAAGCTATGACCAACCTAGACAGCATATTGAAAAACAGAGACATTACTTTGCCAACAAAGGTCCATCTAGTCAAAGCTATGGCTTTTCCAGTAGTCATGTATGGATGTGAGAGTTGGACTGTAAAGAAAGCTGAGTGCTGAAGAATTGATGGTTTTGAACTGTGGTGTTGAAGAAGACTCTTGAGAGTCCCTTGGACTGCAAGGAGATCCAACCAGTCCATCCTAAAGGCATTCACTCCTGAATGTTCATTGGAAGGACTGATGCTGAAGCTGAAGCTCCAATATTATGGCCACTTGATATGAAGAAGTAACTTGTGGTAAAGACCCTGAAGCTGGGAACGATTGAAGGCAGGAGGAGAAGGGGATGACAGAAGATGAGACAGTTGGATGGCATCACTGGCTCTATGGACATGAGTTTGAGTAAGCTCCAGGAGTTGGTGATAGACAGGGAAACCTGGCATGTCGCAGTCCATGGGGTCGCAAAGAGTCGGACACAACTGAGCGACTGAACTAAACTGTATGGTAGTTTGAATATTATTTGGCACTGCGTTTCTTTAGGATTGGAGTGAAAACTGGCTTTGCCATTCCTTTGGCCATTGCTGAGTTTTCCAAATTTGCTGACATATTGAGTGCAGCCCTTTAACAGCATCATCTTTTAGGATTTTAAATAGCTCTTTTGGAATTCTGTCACTTCCACTAGCTTTGTTTGTAGAAACGTTCTTAAGGCCCACTTGACTTGACACTCTGTGATGTCCAACTCTAGGTAAAACATTACTGTGGTATTAATCGTCAGTTCTGTAAAACAGTATGTCTGGAAATGTCCCTTCCATGTCTTATCTCTTTTACACTTTTACCCGTCTCATTTTCATTTTCTACCATTTAACCACCCATCTGTTTGGGTGACCAATCTTAATAGTTTCTTTCTTAGTTTTTAATTTCTTCCTATCATCTTCACAGATAAGAAGATACATGTAGGAAAATAGATATAAAAATTATATTGAGTTGGCCAAAAAGTTCTTTTGGGTTTTTCTGTAAGCTGTTACAGGAAAATGCAAACAAACTTTTTGGCCAACCCAATATATGAAAAGTAGTGTATTATAGACACTACATACTTGATTCTCTGACAGCTTTGTTAAGATACAATTCACATGCTGTAAAATTCATCCCTTTAAATTGAACAATTCTGTGATTTTTAGTATATTAACAGAGTAGTGCAGCCATCGTTATGTCTTATTTGAGGACATTTTCATCAACCCCAATGAAACCGTGTATATTAACAGTTACTCCCGCTCCCTCCTATTCCCAGGTCTTGACAACAGCTAATCTACTTCCCATCTCTATAGAATTTCCTATTCTGAGCATTTCATATAAATGAAATCATAGAATATTTTTTTGTAATTAGTTTCTTTGACTTACCATGATGTTTTAAGGTTCGACCATATTGTAGCATCCATCAGTACTTCATACCTTTTTATTAATAAATATTTCATTGCGTGGCTGTTCATGTACATATGTGGTCAGTCATGTTTGACTCTTTGAGACCCTAAGGACTGCAGCTTACCAGGCTGACTTGTCTATGGAATTTTCCAGACACGAATACCGGAGTGGGTCGCCATTTCCTCCTCCAGGGGATCTTACAGCCCCAGGGATTGAGCCAGTGTCTCTTAACATCTCTTTCATTGGCAGGTGGGTTCTTTACCACCAGCACCACCTGGGAAGCCCCGTTAGCCATTAGAGAATTGCAAGTGAAAACAACAGTGATACTATCACTCCAACAGTGATAGTTTAAAGGGACAGACTAATAACAAGTGTGAACATGGATGTGCAGAAACTGAACCCCTCTCACATTACTGGGAGGAATGTAAATGTCACAGCTGCTTCAGCAAACAGTTTGGCAGTTTCTCACAAAGTTACCCTAAGATGCAGCAATTACATCCCTACGTATATATATCCAAAAGAGTAAACATAAGTCCATATGAAAACATTGTGAATCTGTAAACAAAATTATGTGTTATTTATACAGTAAGGCTTCCCTGGTGGCTCAGTGCTAAAGAATCTGCCTGACAGTGTAGTATTCTTGCCCAAAGAATCCCATGGACAGAGGAGCTTGGCAGGCAGAGTTGAATGTGACTGAAGTGATTTAGCATGCAAGCACACAATGGCTAATGATGCTCAACATCTTTATATGTGCCTGTTGGCTATTTGTATATCTTTGGTGGAAAAACCAAAGTGTTAGTTGCTCAGTCGTGTCTGACTCTGTGGCTCCATGGACTGTAGCCTGCCATGTTCCTCTGTCCATGGGATTCTGTAAGCAAGAATACTGGAGTGGGTTCCCATTCCCTTCTCCATGAGATCTTCATGACCCGGGGATCGAACCCTGGTGTCCCAAATTGTAGGCAGATTCTTTACCATCTGAGCCATCAGGGAAGCCCATCTTCTGTGGGGCAATGTTTATTGAAGTGCTGTGCCCAATTTTTAGTTAGGTTATTTATCTTTTCATTTATTGCTCTGGAGATTACCTTTAATAACTTATAACATTATAATTTGGGTTACTACCAGCTTAGTTTCAGTAAAATACAGTAGTTTTGCTCCTGTACTTTTCATTTCCTTTTACCTCCTTTGTGCTCCTAGTGTCATACAAATTACTTCTTTCTGGTTTATAAACCCCAAAACAAAATTTAATAATTATTGCTTTGTAATTTCAGTCACTCAGTTGTGTCCGACTCTTTGTGACTCCATGTTCTGCAGCACGCCCGGTTTCCCTGTCCCATTACCAACTCCAAGAGCTTGCTCAGACTCATGTCCTTCGAGTTGGTGATGCCGTCCAACCGTCTCATCCTCCGTTGTTCCCTTCTCCTCCCGCCTTCACTCTTTCCCAGCATCAGGGTCTTTTCCAATGAGTCAGTTCTTCGCATCAGGTAGCCAAAGTATTGGAACTCCAGCTTCAGCATCAGTCCTTCTAATGACTGTTCAGGACTGATTTCCTTTAGGATTGACTGGTTTGATCTCCTTGCAGTCCAAGGGACTCTCAAGAATCTTCTCCAGCACCACAGTTCAGAAGCATCAATTCTTCGGCACTCAGCTCTCTTTATGGTCCAACTCTCACATCCGTACATGACTACTGGAAAAACCATAGCCTTGACTAGATGGATCTTTGCTGACAAAGTAATGTCTCTGCTTTTTAATACACTGTCTAGGTTGGTCATCGCTTTTCTTCCCAGGAGCAGGCATCTTTTAATTTCATGGCTGTAGTCACCATCTGCAGTGATTTTGGAGCCCAAGAAAATATAGTATGTCACTGTTTCCATTATTTCCCCATCTATTTGACATGAAGTGATAGGACTTGATGCCATGATCTTAGTTTTCTGAGTGTTTAGTTTTAAGCCAACTTTTTCACGCTCCTCTTTCAATTTCATGAAGAGGATCTTTAGTTCCTCTTCACTTTCTGCCATAAGGGTAATTGCTGTGTAAAGTGTGCCTTTAAATCAGATAGGAGAGTTGCAAATAAAAATTACATTTGTACTGTCTTTTGTGTTTACTTATTATGTAGTGTTTCTATCTGATTGTGAGGAATTTTCAATTTTTGCTTATCAGAGAATGTCTTAGGTTCAGCTTTATTTTTGAAAGATGCCTTTGGTAGATACTGAATTCTTGGTTGACATTCTTTTTGTTTTAGTGTCTTCAATATGTCATCCATCTACTTTCTGGCCTGTGTGGTTTCTGATGAGATGTTTGTCATTATTCATATTGAGTCACCTATATAGAGTCATTTAAGTCTCTTGCTGCTTTCCTGATTCTTTGTCTATTTTTTGGCAATTTGATTGTGATGAGTCTAGCTGTGGATCTCTGCTTTTTCTCTGTTTGAAGTTGCTGAGCTTTTATTGTGTTGACATGTTTTTCTTCAGATTCGGGATGTTGTCTGCCATCGTTTCTTCAAATATACTTTTTGCCTCTTTTTCTTCTTGTCTTTTTCCGTATGTCCTTTTTTCCAGTACTTCATGGACTCCCATATGTGTATGTTGGTATGCTTGATTTTGTTCCACACTTTCTGGCTGTGTAGTTTTTTATTCCCTCTCTTATTAGTTCTGTTCCTTAGCCTGGTAAATATTATTTGACGATCTTATTTTGCTAGCTCGTATCAGTTTTTGAACCTCTTTCTCTATAGTGAAATTTCATTTCAGTTATTCTACTTTTTAAAAATAATTTTTTTCTTTATTTTTGCTTGTGCTAGATCTATGTTGCTGTGAGCCTTTCTCTAGTTTTGGAGAGTGGGGGCTTTTCTCCCCCTGTGGTGTGCAGGTTTCCCATTGTGGTGGCTTCTCTTCTTGTGGGGCATGGGCTCTAGGGTGCATTGGCTTCAATAGTTGCCACATGTGGGCTCAGTATTTGCAGTTCCCAGTCTCTGAAGCACAGACTGAGGAGTTCTGACACACCAGCTTATTTGCTTTGTGCCATGTGGGATCTTCCCAGACCAGGGATCCAACTTGTGTCCCCTGCATTGGCAGGCATTTTCTTTACCACTGGGCCACCAAGGTAGCCCTCCACTTTTCAACTTGAGGATTTTTATTTGGTTCTTTTAAATAATTTCTTTCTGTTTATTAATCATCTCTATTTGGTGAATGTAGTTCTTATACTTTCTTTTAGTTTTTTAGAAATGATTTCCTTTAGTTATTTCAATGTATTCAAAATAGCAGATTAAAGTCTTTGCCTGTGTTTGAGTTTTCTCAGAGTTAGCTTCTGTTGATTGCTTTTTTCTCCCCATGAATGTGGGTTATACTTTTGTACTTTCTTGGGGTTTTTTTTTTTAATCTCATAATTTTTTGTTGAAAACTGGGCATTTTAAGCAAAACAGCGTGACAGCTGTGGTCAAATTGTCCATCTCCCCTTTTTCCTCCACCCCAGGATTTATTATTGTTTTTTGTTGTTTAGAGACTTTTGAGGAACTAATTCTGTGAAGTCTGTTTTCTTTGTCTTGTTTTGTCACTGAAGTCTTTAATTATCCTATTGGTTGGTTGTGGGGTCTTGCAAGGAGTCAGACAGGTCAAATAATCTTTTTGGGGAATGGAGCTTTGAAGAAGCCTATTCTCTTCCAGTTGCTGACTGGGTGCTGATTTTTGCCATGATTGCATGCTGTTGGTTTTCAAGGCTACTGTAAAACAGGTGAGGGAAGATACGAATGGGCAAGTTAAAATGCAACAAGAACTGCTGTTTTTACTGACATCCAGCCCTTTTTCTTGAGTAAGTGTTCTTTGAATTGCTGTAAGCCTTTTGTTCATTTCCAGAGTTCAGAAGAAATTGATTTTGATAATTTTGCCTCTTACTACTTTTAATGAAGGAGAGAATTTTCTTTACTCTGTTGATTTCTTTAATGTCACTCCACTGTATATCCTTTTGTTTTCCAGTGTACACATAAGAGAATCTTTAAAAGTAAATATTACTATGCCAGCTGTCTAATAATAGTTCTTCCATTCAGGATATTGGTATTTGTCTGTCTTTCTTCTAAAAGTTCTAATTTCTGCATGGTGTTTTAACACATGGGAGTAACATAATATTTGTTCCACTTGTTTTTGAAACTTTGGTTTTTATGATTTTTCATTATCCTTAACAGTGCTTTGTTGAATGTTGTTTTATCTAAACTTTATAAATCTATAAGGTATACATTTGTGGAAGTGAAATTTATTGAGTGTGAGAGCATGAAGACTTAAGTTTTCAATGCATGTGGCCAAGTTGATCTGTAGGGAAGTGGTTTCATTTATATTTCACCAGTAATGTGTGAAAGTGCCTGTTTTCCCGCATCCTCACACTACTGGGTACTACTGTTCATTTAATTTAGTGCTCTCCAGTAGATCTTTTGGTAATTATGAAAATGTTCTATATCTATGAAATTTCCATTTCTATATCGAGTAGGGTAATCACTACCAACATGTGGCTCTTGAGCACTTGAAATGTAGCTAGTCCTAAATAAGGTGTGCTATATTTCAAAGATTATTACAAAGCAAAAGCATATAGAAAAATTAATAATGTAAAGTGAGTCATAATAACTTTTTATATTGACTGAATGTTGAGATGTTGATATTATATATACATTGGGTGAAATAAAATGTTAATTTCACCTTTTTACTCATGTGTCTGTTGTAATATTTATTACATAGGTAATTCATCTTATATTTCTATCAGTAGTTGTCTAGATTGTAGACCATTCTTCCTTTTAAAAAAGCCCTGCTTCTTTAAAGCTTATGCTATTTAATAACAGTATTTTCTCACTCTTCTTAAATTTGTCAGATACCGTATCCCTGTTTTCTCTTTATTTGTTAAAGATGGCACCAAACAATTTTTCTTTCTACTCCAAGCCTTGTTATTATTCTAGGGCATATTTAGTGACCATATATAAAACTTGTTCAATAATTTAACTTACACATCTGGGATTATTGTTAAGCCATCATTTTAATGGCTCCATGTGGTCATCATCTGGAACTTCTGTCCCACCTCTGAAGACTTAAGTATATGGCTTTTTCTGTCTACAGCTTCACATTCTCTTAGCTGTCTCATTTCCTTACTTCCTCCCTTGGATCCTTGACCCCCTCCATTTTGTTCAGTGATTCACTTCAACCATACTTGTCAGCTCTCATGATGCCTTGTAGTTTTTGTGTGCCGTTTCTGCAAGATAACAGCTTCAGATAACAGTCTTGGTTACATTCAATTACAGATTGCTACTGGAGTAAAAGATCACATGGTTCAGTTCAGTCACTCAGTGGTGTCCAATTTTTTGTGACCCCATGGACTGCAGCATGCTAGGCTTCCCTGTCCATCACAGATTTATCCTAAACTAGTGGACAGAATTGCTTGGATGCCTGCTGTGTATTCCTAGCCCTTTTTGTTTTGATGGTTGCTGATTCAAATCTTTTGGAGAAGGCAATGGCACCCCACTGCAGTACTCTTGCCTGGAAAATCCCATGGGCAGAGGAGCCTGGTAGGCTGCAGTCCATGGTGTCGTTGAGGGTCGGACACGACTGAGCGACTTCACTTTCACTTTTCACTTTCATGCATTGGAGAAGGAAATGGCAACCCACTCTAGTGTTCTTGCCTGGAGAATCCCATGGACGGGGGAGCCTGGTGGGCTGCCATCTATGGGGTCGCACAGAGTTGGACACGACTGAAGCGACTTAGCAGCAGCAGCAGCAGATTCAAATCTCTATCTCTTAAAATTCCCTGGTAAGTCCCTTTAGGATTAGCAAATGATTTTTCTCTCTGATATTTAAAGAAAATCCTGTCTTTCACTCCAAAATGTTATCTGTATCCTAGTTTACCTTCCTTTCTTTAGCCACTTGTCTAGGTAATGCTTTTTTTTTTATTAAAAAAATTTATTTGTTGAAGTATAGTAGATTTACAATGTTGTGTAATTTCTGCTGTACAGCAGTGACTCATTTATATACACATATGCTTTCTTTTTAATATTCCTTTCCATTGTGGTTTATCTCAGGGTATTGAACATAGTTCTCTGTGCTATATACTAGGACCTTGTTTATCCATTCTATATGTAATAACTTGCATCTACTGACCCCAAACTCGCAGCATTTAAGCATGCAACCATCCTTTTTTTTTAAATTCCTAAAACCCTGCCTTAACCCTTTGTTGTTCTCCAAATTCTACTCTGTTGCTCTTCTGTTCACAGATAAGCATTCAGAAAAAATTGACTTGTTTATGCTCACTGTCTGCAGTTACTTACTACTTATTTATTTCCATTATGCCCCCATCCGTCTTTCCCTTATCAGTCCACTGCTCTGACAGTGGTCCCTGATAATGTTAAATAGATTCTTTTCTATCTCTGTATTGACCATTCCAGAGCCTGTGGTACAGTTGACCACTTCTTGAAGGAAGCCACTACAGTTGACCTCCTTGAACTGCTTCTAAAAACTGTTTTCCTCATTCTTCTTTTTTCACCTTTTCCTAGGTTGTGTAGGTCATAGAGTTGGGATTTTGTTGTTGGTTGTGGCCTGCTTCCTACTTTGAATACTGTATTTGGATTCATAACCCATGGCCTTTATACCATTTAAATGTTGATGACTTAAAATGTTAATATCTGCCTTAAAATGTTAGTATCTGCCTAACCTAGACATTTCTAGAACTTCTAACTTATATATATATAGCTGCCTACTAGATATTTGTTTTCCTAAAGCCCATTTTTTAGCACCTTAAACTGAAGTGAATTTTGCTTTTAGTGACTGGAACCACCATTAATCCAGCTCAGTCTAAATTCATAAATTTAGAATTTATGTCTTGCTGTTCCCCCCACAAGTTACAGAGACTTGTCACTTCAGCTCATTAATATCTAACCCAGCATTGTTCATTAGAAGTTGATGTAAGTCACATATGTAATTTAAGCTTTTCTGGTAGCCTAGGCTTCCCTAGTGGCTCAGATGGTAAATAATCTGTCTGCAGTGCAGGAGACGTGGGTTCAATCCCTGGGGCGGGAAGATCCCCTGGAGAAGTAAATGGCAAGCCACTGCAATATTCTTGCCTAGAGAATCCCATAGACAGAGGAACCTGGCAGGCTATAGTCCATAGGGTCGCACAGAGTTGGACATGACTGAAGTGACTTTGCATGCAGGCATGTTAAAAAGTTGAAAAGAATGAATTTAATTTTAGTATCATTTTTATATAGCCCAATATAGCTAAAATTTTATTTCAATAAGTAATCAGTATAAAAATTGATATTTTATTCTTTTTTTTTTTCATAATAAGTCTTTAAAACCTGATTTGTGGGACTTCCCTGCTGGTCCAGTGGCTAAGGCTCCATGCTCCCAGAGCAGGGGGCCCAGGGTTCGATCCCTTGTTAGGGAACTAGATCCTACATGCTTCAACTAAGACCCGGCACAATCAAATAAATAAATAAAAATAAGTATATATAAAAAAACCTGGTTTGTATTTTATGCTTAGTATGTGTGTGAAAGTGGCTCAGTTGTGTCCGACTCTTTGCAGCTTCGTGGACTATACAGTCCATGGAATTTCTAGGCCAGAATATTGGAGTAGGTAGCTGTTCCCTTCTCCAGGGGATCTTCCCAACCCAGGAATCGAACCCAGGCCTCCCGCATTGCAGGTGGATTCTTTACCAGTGGAGCCAGAGCATATCCCAATTCAGACTTGCTAAATTTCAAGTGGTCAGTAGCCACATGGAGCTAGTGGCTACTGTAATGAACAGTAGTGTTCTAACTTAATTTCTCTTAATCCTTGCTACTTCTGTCGTGATTCAGGTCCTAATTTCTTCCTTGGGCTACTGCAGCAGATCTTGAAATTGCTACCAGTATCTCCTCAATATTATTAGTTGTAATTTTCTAAAATATGAATGTGACTTGGCTTGTGAATTAATGTGATAGTGCAGTTTTCTGCTTAAAATTCTTTAATACTCTTCATAAGTTTTCAAGATGATGCCTCGTCTGAATTCTTTACTGTGGCCTACAAAGTCCTTTGTGATCTGGATTTTGCTTGACTTCCTATTCTGCATCTCCTAGACCTTGATTATGAGGTGTACTGAACTATTTCTAGTTACCAAAAAGATCTGTACTTTCTTCTCTTGCTTTTGGGCCTTTACAGTTGCCAATTTGCTTGTCCATATTGTGCAGCACCTACCTATATTTCTCATCAGACTAAGGTCTGCTAGTCCTTTAGAATCTGAAGATTCTGACAACAGGATGGGAGAAAGCACCTGTCGTTTTTGTTCTCATAGCTGTCTTCCTGTGCTTGCTTCCATTATAGTGTTTATCCCTGTATTAATAGAATTGCCTTCTAACTTCTCTGACCTCAGATTCTTAGTTTCATAAGCAGGGACCTTGTTTTCATTAGCTTCTATATCCCTAATTTGTGATACATACATTATGTGAATCCAGTAGCTATGTTAAATGAGTGTGGCCAGTAATTCTGTAAGAAGAAATTTAAATTCCAAGTTCAGAGCAAAGAAAAAATTTTATTAAAATTTTAAAGTTACCTCTTACATGTATTCATACAGATATTAAATCTTTTAGGTAGAGTAACCAAGCATCCAGAATAAGATGAAGAAAGTGAAAGTTGGTTCTGTTTGTACACAGTTGTTCATCTCAGTAAAAAGGGAGGAGCTAGGGGCATGCAAACTAACGTACGACCTTTAAGAAAATTGAGGAGGGGACAGTAAAGCTAATATTTAGGAAACACTTATGTGATCCTGTAACATCTTAGTAGTGTTGTTATATTAAATCTAGAATCTAGGTACTTTTGCACCAGTTATATTTAAAATACTTAAGACTTTTCAGTAGTGAAGTTCTGTAACTTTCCCCTTGAGTTATGCAAGAGATGGTAGGGATTTCAAGTGCTAGATAGTTTCGTCTATGTGTATGATATAAGGCTTCTGTTAGAGTTAATAAGTAGACAACTAAATTTATGTACCTTTGTCTTTTGTATTGAGTGGTTGTTTTTGTGTTTAGAATTACATAAACTTTAGGAGAAAGCTTGCAGTTTATCTATGTTTTAAAATTCAAAGTTGATACAGCTTGAATTTGAATTATATAGAAAAGACCAAATATACCTTTGGAATTTTAAGTTACTGATGTAAACCTTCCTTGAATCTTTATAGTGGGATTTTTTTTCCCTTTTTTATTATTGTAGTTACTAAGTGGAGAAATAGAACCTTGGTCATATTAGGTAATTTGGGGCTGAATATCTATCTCTTTTGTAAAGTTGGTGAGTTCAGTTCAGTCGCTCAGTCGTGTCCAACTCTGCGACCCCATGGACTGCAGCATACCAGGCTTCCCTGCCCGTCACCAGCTCCTGGGGCTTGCTCAGACTCATGTCCGTGATGCCGTCCAACCATCTCATCCTCTGTTGCCCCCTTCTCCTCCTGCATTCAATCTTTCCCAGAATCAGGGTCTTTTCCAGTGAGTCAGTTCTTCACATCAGGTGGCCAAAGTATTGGAATTTGAGCTTCACCATCTGTCCTTCCAGAGAACATTGAGGATGAACTGGTTGGATCTCCTTGCTATCCAAGGGACTCTCAAGAGTCTTCTCCAACACCACAGAACAAAAGCACCAATTATTCGGTGTTCAGCTTTCTTTATAGTCCAACTCTCACAACCATACATGACTACAGGAAAAACCATAGCTTTGACTAGACGGACCTTTGTGGACAAAGTAATGTCTCTGCTTTTTAATATGCTGTCTAGGCAAGTCATAACTTTTCTTCCAAGGAGCAAGTGTCTTTTAATTTCATGGCTGCAGTCACCATCTGCAGTGATTTTGGAGCCCAAGAAAATAAAGTCTGTCACTGTTTCCATTGTTTTCCCATGTGTTTGCCATGGAGTGATGAGACTGGATGCCACGACCTTAGTTTTTTAAATGTTTAGTTTTAGGACAGCTTTTTCACTCTCCTCTTTCACTTTCATCAAGAGACTCTTTAGTTCCTTCCTCTTCACTTTTCTGCCATAAGGGTGGTGGTATTTGTGTATCTGAGTTTATTGATATTTCTCCCGGCAGTCTTGATTCCAGCTTGTGCTTCATCCAGCCCGGCATTTTGCATGGTGTTCTCTGCATATAAGTTAAATAAGCAAGATGCCAGTATACAGCCTTGACGTACTCCTTTCCCAATTTGGAACCAGTCTGTTGTTTCATGTCTGATTCTAACTGTTGCTTCTTGACCTGCATACAGATTTCTCAGGCAGGTAAGGTGGTTATGGTATTCCCATCTCTTGAAGAATTTTCCACAGTTGTTGTCTTCTACACAGTCAAAGGCTTTGGTGTAATCAATAAAGCAGATGTTTTTCTGGAATTCTCTTGCTTTTTCTATGATCCAACAGATGTTGGGATCTCTTGATTCCTCTGCCTTTTTTAAATCCAGCTTGATCATCTGGAAGTTGACAGTTCACATACTGTTGAAGCCTGGCTTGGAGAATTTTGAGCATTACTTTGCTAGTATGTGAGATGAGCAATTGCATGGTAGTTTGAATATTCTTTGGCATTGCCCTTCCTTGGGATTGAAATGAAAACTGACCTTTTCCAGTCCTGTGGCCACTGCTGAGTTTTCCAAATTTGCTGGACTGTTGAGTGCAGCACTTTCACAGCATCATCTTTTAGGATTTGAAATAGCTCAATTGGAATTCCATCACCTCCACTAGCTTTGTTCATCATGACTCTTCCTAAGGCCCACTTGACTTTGCATTCCAGGATGTCTGGCTCTATGTGAGTGATGAAGAGAGTTGAAGGTTTATAGTAGATCCTATAAAAATGTTTTAATTTTCCCTCAAATTCCTATTACAACTCAGTTTTGTTGTTCCCCAAAAGCATATTTAGCAATTTTCAGAATAAGGTGCTGTTTTCTCCTTTGGAAAATATATGTTAATTTATAAATATTAATATTCAGATGTTAAAAATGATAATGGGTTTTCAGATGCCAAGGTTTTGATAACTTTACTTTGAAATAAGAACAAATGGTAGAGAATATAAACAAATCTTGAGTTCCAATAATCTGTTATTGAAATCATTTTGAGGCATCTTGTTCTTTGAATCTAATTGATTTCTAGAAGTAAGTTTAAGTAAGTTAATGACTGCAATTACTGGGTATTGTATTTAAGTTGGTTTTCCCACAGGTAGTGAAATAGCAAGCAATGGAATTGTAGTTTGATTTTCTTAAATGTGAATTTGACGTAGAGATTTGCCATATCTTTTAGTTACTGAAAGATTTAACATGTGCTTTTAGAAAAGATGATTTGATAACTGTTTCTTCTTACGTAACTGATGATTGAAATCAAGTAATACTTTTAAGGTATTTTGGGTGAAGCCTGGGTGAATATACTTTTATCTACATTTGCATGCTTACAAGTGTCACAGTTACGTCACTCGGGTCTATAAATAATGTTTCTTTATCCAGAGATTATATTTCACACTGGCACTGTGAGCATTATATTTGCCCAGAAAAAGAATCAGTGGGTGGTTAAATCTTTTGAATTACAGACTGTGGTTGATTTTAGAATTTGGGGAAGGCAGGATTCTTATGAAATGTGAAAAGTTTATGTGTTTTAGTCAGCCAATGTTATATTTTAGTATATTCCCTAAATCTGTCTTTTGTGTTTAGACACAGTTTCTTTCTCAGGAGAAATTTTCCTGAAAGTGTATTTTTGTTTATTTTTTTTAAACAACTCCTGTGTATCAGCACTCTGTTAGGAATGTAGGGATGAATATGACATGATTTTCTTCCCCTGGGAATTCAGTCATATGGGGAAACTGGCAAATGACATGCTTAATTTTAAAATAATTTATAACATGTAATTATTTTAAAAATTATGTTAGTTAACATATACAGAGAATTATCTACTCTCAAACTAGTCAGTCTTCTTCCTGGGTTACTGAGACTGCTCTTGTGTAGAATTACCAGTAATCTTATTTCCAGATTTTATGGTCACATCTCTGGTATTTTTCATTTGACTTTTTAGTAGCATTTTACACAGTTGAGTAACCTTTAGCCCTTCTAGTTTTCTTTTCCTCCTCACTGACTGATCTTTCTTACTTTTTCTGCCTAACATTTCAGTGTTGGAGTGCTCCAGGAAACTGTCTGTGTGCTGTGCTGTGCTTAGTCGCTCAGCAAAGTATCTGACTCTTTGCGACCCCATGGACTATAGCCCACTAGGCTCCACTTTCCATGGAGATTCTCCAGGCAAGAATACTGGAGTGGGTTGCCATGTCCTCCCCCAGGGGGATCTTCCCAGCCCTGGGATCGAACCCTCTGGTCTCTTGCATTGCAGGCGGATTCTTAAGCCAGCAGGGAAGCCCCAGGAAACTGCCTAGAACCCCTTTCATCTGTAATCTCTCTTTGAGAGTATAATCCTCTCTCAGTACTATCTATATGCTTATTTTTCCTAAATCTGTATTTTCAGCAACAATCAACCCTGGAATTTCTGAATTCATATGTTTAACTGCTTATGACCATTTCTTCTTGAATATGTAATAGAGTCTTCAACACATTCAAAGCTTTTTTTGATTTTGGTGATTTTGGCCCTCACCACTCACTCTTTTCCTCGTCTTTGTTCCCTCTTTCTGTGGAGCTATCACTAGCCATTGAGTTGTTCAAATCAAGTAGTGAGAGTATCTTTTGTCTCTTTTACTGATCACATGTAATGCACCAGAAGTGTCCTGACAATTCTTCCTTCAAAACCTGTTCTGAATCTTTCTCCTTACATTGACACCATCTAAATTCAGTATACCCTTTCTTTCTTAAACTATTGTAGTAGGCTTCTTAGCAGTTTTCTTATTTCCATTTCTTCTCTTAGCAGTAAGAACTATCTTTAAAACACAAATCAGGTCAGGTCACTTTTCTGTGTAAAACCCTCCAGTGGCTTCCCATCATGCCTAAAATAACACTCAAATTTCCTGCTCTGACTGGGTCCCACATTATCTGGCCCCTGCCTGCCTCCCTGACCTATTTTCTATCACTTGTCCCCTGGTCTGCTACCTTACTTCTGTGGAGTTCATATGCTTTCTTTTTGTTCTTGAAAGTACCAGGTTCACCTCCGCTTTAGGGCCCACCGCTTTGCCCTAGAATGCTTTTCCCTGTTTTCTTACTTCAGTCTCCCAGTTGTCCCTAAGACTTTTCTGTGACTTGAGGATAAAGCAATGAATAAGACACAGGGGTAGACTGAGACATTTTTCTTACACCTTTTGTATGGTGGGTTTCTTGAATATGTAACCTAAAATATTTTCTCGGAAACTTCTTCAGTTCTCTCAGATGGTCAGATGGCTTCCTCTTTTTGATGTCACAACTTCTGTAATTCCTTTAATCTGTACCTTGATGGAGTTTACGTTCTAGTTGGAGGTAGAGTGGGTGGAGATCATCATAAACAAGATTTGTGTGTATGTTAGATGGTGATAGGTGCTAAAGGGAAAAAAAAACATAAAGCAACAAAGTGCTGAGATGAGGAGTAGGTTGTAGTTTTAGTTAGGGTATTCAGAGCAGTCCTCTCTGTGGAGGTGACATTTGAATAATCATTGTCTTTTCTAGGTTGTGATATAACTCATAGATTTGTTCAATATAGAAAAAAGACATCCTTTTTATGGACATTTTGTCCAAAGATAGTCTTATTTTCTTCTCTGTGTTCTGTTTGTTGCCTTTCAGTTTTCATAGGTCACATTTACTTCATCTTTCCATTTGTCTTTAGCTTGTTTTTAGCTTCCTTTCCTATATCCCAGTTTGCATTTCTTCCAATTTTGAACTTTAGTTTAATTACTTGAAATATAGTAATACTGTATAAAGATCCTAGCGAAAATATTGGCATTTATCTGATCTGGTCTGTCTTAATCCAGTGACTGACAAAGCAAAATTGTATGAAATTTACATTTTTTTTTCTTCTTGGAATTTAAAGTTGGTCCCTGTATATCTTCTTGAAATTTCATACTTTACACTTTTTTCATCATTTCTTGTAAGACTTCAGGTGCAAGGCATAGTGATTGTCCTTTATGAAAAGACAGGAGGTCTTTGATGCTATGTTTTATCAGGAAAGCTGCTACAATGGACTCACTGGGCCTTGTATCCAACAAAAAATATTTCCTTGATGTGAGTAGAAAAAAGTCTACTTTCAGTATATTTGTAATTTACCTTTAATTTGTTAAGTTACATGTAAGTAACTTTCATTTTCCCTTTCTCTTCATTTTACTGTGTTCCAATGGATTTCTCTGCCCTGTTTGGACTGAATGTGCCATGAATGATTCTTGGAATTCCTCGTTTACTGTTCCTCTGTGGATCTGTTCTGTTGGAATCTGGAACACTGGAATGATGGAAATATGTTCTTTACAAAGTAGCTGTGAGTATACTACATAATTAATACAGAGGCTTTTTTCTGGTCTAAGTTAAATTTCAGTTACAATTGGATGAAATATGAATCAAGGAAGCTTTAAATTTAATACATAGTCTTAGCTCTGCACATAGTAGGCTTTCAAATATTTGACTTTAAAATATTCTGTTCAGTGTCCTAACTAGTATATTTAAAATTAGCCTCTAATTTAATTGGCTTACTTATCTGTTCAACATGTCTTAAAATTAATTTATATGAATTTTAAAAAAAGGTAAAAGATTATGGATGGAATATTTAGTTATATATGTGATACTAGTGAGGAATGCAGGGTGCTGTTCTTTGTTAAATCCAAATGTATTGAATTATTACTTTGATCCCATATGAGTGTTTTTGGATGAGAATTTAAATGTGGCAAAAACCTTTAAGAGAAATGTGTATCTCTTTTTAAATGATGAATGGCATTATGTTTTAATGGTGAATAAGACCTACCTCTAAGTAAATTAATCAGTAAGACTCTACTCACTCAGATGGTCTGAACTATGGACAGTATTTCTCACCAATGGGTAAGTTGAAAGTCACACTGATTTTCTGTGCCAATTTAGAAGTAGTTTTGTATGAATTACTCATGAAATTATTGGTGTGTTCATCAAAGAATCAAAAGCTATACAGAAAACGAAATTAAAGTTTACTTTAAAACCAGGATAAATTTGATGTCCAGTAAAAACATTGAGGTGACATTATTGGACCTAGTATAAGAGTTTGAAAGATAATGTTTACTGGTTGACATTGATCATGAGAGCTTTTAAGAGTTTATGAAAAATTTTAAACTCCACATTTTGATTTTATTTCATAAATAAGAAGGTGAATTTCAAGAAACTCCTGCCTGTGGTTTTTAGTATGAGCAAAGGGAATAATTAAAAGAGTCCTTAATATAATCTTATATAAGATTATATATATAATACAACAGGGAATATATGTTATATAACATTGTTAATATAAAATATATAATTAATTATATAATCTAATATATAGTATAACAGGAAAGCCTGGCATGCTGCAGTCCATGGGGTTGCAAAGAGTTGAACATGACTGAGTGACTGAACTGAATATAATCTTAAGGGGATTTGAATTTTTTTATTGTGAAAAATCCTTTGTTGTTTTTTTTAGTTGCTTGATCAGAATCTCAGTAACTTACTATAAATTGAAATCTTTGCTCTGAGGCAGGTTTTTTTAATTTTTATTTTATTCCCTTGGGTTTTTATAATTGACTCAGTTAAGTTCAGTTCAGTTGCTTAGTTATGTCTGACTCTTTGCAATCCCATGGACTGCAGCACACCAGGCTTCCCTGTTCATCACTGACTCCTGGAGCTTGCTCAGACTCATGTCCATTGAGTCAGTGGTGTCATCTGACAATCTCATTGACTTTTATAGTTGACTACTGTTAATCAACTTGTGCTCAATTTATTTTGTCCATTTCTTCGATTAACTAATACTTTTATTGGTAATACTATAAAATCAGTTTGATTTACCAGGAGTAAGAGTTTGTATGATTTTCTAAAAATAGGTTAATGAAGAGAATTTAAAATGTATGATAGAAGCATTTTGTTGACTTATTAATAATTGAGCCTCTTTTACTTTTCTCAGCAACAGAAGAATCTTGAAGGCTATGTGGGATTTGCAAATCTCCCAAATCAAGTATACAGAAAATCAGTGAAGAGAGGTTTTGAATTCACACTTATGGTTGTGGGTAAGATATAATTTCTCACTAAAGTTGAATTTTGATCCAAGTTTCAAACTGTTTAATGAACTCTGAATGTTTTAAGAAAACAATAGCCCAAATAACTGCAGCAATCAATGTTATATGTTTTTTGTTAAGCAGATACACTTTAAAATTTAACTTGGTAGCATAGTGGGATTTAAGTATTTTCTTGCCTGTTTTTTTGTAGGTGGTGCAGTTTTGAAAACTGCGGGGAAAGGAAGTAGAAGTTGAAAAGCAGTGGGAGGTGGCTAGTGGAACAGAAAACTGGAGAAGTTCTCCTCAGTTGATGCTACAAAAGGAAATAGCATCTGGTGGTTACTTATTACTCCAGGATAGTTTTATTCTTTGGCTCATGTAGTGCATTGAAGCCATATCATCCAAGTGTTTAACTTATATATGTTCTCTAAATCTGAAAAAGAAGGATGGGGTAGAGGATCATAATCATGCAGTGATTGCCCTGGGAGTTTATTCATTGAGTGTAAGCTCTGGAATAAGTGAAATATGACTCTCCTTCTTTGGTTCACTCTTATTTTTCTCTTGCGTGTGTTTCATCCTGTGAACACCTTTCCCTGCCTGTAATCGATTTTAAGAGATTGTCAGGGGTTATTTTAACTGTAGTTTAGTAACATCATCATATATGAAAAGACACTTTACCATGTGTAAGACTAGTTTTCTTAAATGACAGTCTTAATCTTAAATGACTTTGTACTATTTTCACCTCATATAGGCTGACTTTATAACTTGGCTCCTCAATTTGATGCAATTTATTATATTTCTCTGTTTAAGAAGATGGAAGGCAGAATTATTGGATTAACTATCCTTGACAAAGAAAATTGAGTTGATGCTGGATCTTTATGTATTGTGCATTAAATTCTGCTAATTATATTCTATACCTGGTATTTTATTTTGGTGCTGAATTAGGTTATTGAATTAGGTATGAAATACTCCTTCACTGAAGGTAAGAATATTTTATCAACTGACCAGAATATTTTGCCTGCGGGTCAGTTTGTGGCTGTTTGGAAGTATCTGCATTGTAATAATTCATAGTTAAAATGTGGTACACACACACGCACAAAAACATGGTACAAAATCTGCAAACTTGATACTTGTCTGCCTCTGGCTGAATAAAAAGTATGGTATACCTGGCTTGCAAATTGCTGCTGTAGAGCAGAGGTGTGGGTCTAGATAGGTGAATAAAATATGCAGGACACACCTTTTCATAGGTTGGTAACATAAATCATTATATGTGAAGAAATACTGCATCTTATATTTACATTTACTGTGTAATGTTAGTGATCTTAAGTGACAAACTGTAGACAAATAAAAGATCATTTTTTAATTTGTAAAAAAACCTCCTAGGTCCATTAGGAGAACCATAACAGTTTTCAAAAAATTTATGTTATTAAAACTTAAAGAGTGACTTTTTGAGTGTCTGCTTAGTAATGTCTGGGAGTCAAGGCCAGATATTTGGTTTGAAATTGCTGTGACATTTTTCCAGGTGAAAGATATATAATAATCAGCTGATCTTGACTTTTAGAGGAAATATGGAATCTCTGAATGTAACTTACTAATTTTTTTGTTGTTGTTGCCACATTTAACACTTAAACATTTTATATTTAGCACGCAGTGGCACCCTACTCTAGTACTCTTGCCTGGAAAATCCCATGGACGGAGGAGCCTGGTAGGCTGCAGTCCATGGGGTCGCTGAGGGTCGGATACGACTGAGCGACTTCACTTTCACTTTTCACTTTCATGCATTGGAGAAGGAAATGGCAACCCACTCCAGTGTTCTTGCCTGGAGAATCCCAGGGACATGGGAGCCTGGTGGGCTGCCATCTGTGGGGTCTCACAGAGTCGGACACGACTAAAGTGACTTAGTAGTAGTAGTTAGTAACCACTGTACATGTTGCAACTATGTATTGTTAGTGTTGTATTTTTTCCACTTAACTAATACATGCCCTCATAGATATATTTAATCAGTGTTACCACCATGGGAACAAGATGCTGATTCTTACTAGTTTTTTTGGTTAGACCTTTTGTCAACTATAGCTTGTTTTTTTTGTTTGATAAGACTTAAAATGAGAATAAAAGAGAATGGGTATCAATATTATTATTCTGTCCTCCTCCCCATACCTTACTGTTTAATTAACTGTCTTTGTGTAGACTTGAGTACAAGGTCTGAATCTTTTCATGTACATAGTTGCAATGTGTGACACATAAAAGTCACCTTTTAAGTATTTTATACATTGTTTTTCAGACTGCAGGCCATATCTGACAGCACTGTGTATATATCATAGAAAGCTAAAGCTAATCTTTCTGTAACATTCTTGACTTAGAGACTACAAGCTATTCCTTATAAACTGAGTCCTCATTTTTGTGATTTATGCTCAGAGCAACTTCGACTCTTAAAACAGTTTTTGGTTTGAGATTTATACATTGATACAAACTGAGAATCTATATTTAACAGTTAATTTCTTAATCTCTTCACCCTTTTTTGGGAAACCTTTATCCAGTAACCTTGCTTCATAAGCAATATTTATTATTTACCTGAGAGACTTTTTTGTATAAAAGAGGCCTATTGGTATTCCTGTATTTTCTTGCCTAAAGGCGCTTATAATTTACATAATGATATAAAATATACATAAAAAGATAACATTTTCAGGAAGTAAATACAAGTTAGTAGAGTCATATAGAAATTAAGAACAGATGTTTAAAGGTATAGGAGAGCTTATCCGTGGTTGGACATTATTACTGCTTTATTTGAGGAAGAGGTATTAGGGCAGATTTTTGAAGAATAGAATTGGGATAGACATTGAGTGGGCAGTCCAGTTGGAAAAACAATAGCCAACAAAAATCAGCACCTATATGTCAGGCAATATTTCAAGTACATAAAGTATTGACACTTTATTTCTGTAACTCATACAGTCCTTAACAGTAATCGTATTATATAAGTATTATTGTTTTCTCCACTTTAAAGATGCAAAAACTGAGGCATGGAGATATTCGTTACTTGCTCATGGTCACACTGCTATCAGATGCCAGAACCAAACCCAGTCTATCTCTGTCTGGTGTGTTCTTAAGCACTATGCTGCTGCTGCTGCTGAAGTTGTTTCAGTCATGTCCGACTCTATGCAACCCTATGGACAGCAGCCCACCAGGCTCCTCTGTCCACGGGATTCTCTAGGCAAGATGCAGAGGCTCATTTGGAAATACTGGATATAGTGCATCCATTATGCTTTGAACTTGTATGATTTCAACTAGATATTCTGTTTTCCCTAAAAAAATTAAAGAGACGAGAGGGACAGAGAGAAAAAGAAATGAGAATTGTAGATAACTTAAATAGTGCAAGCAGTTTTTTCCTGCCATTCTACTGAAATGAGTAGTTTCTGTCCTAGGGTCTGCATCAAGTGGGAGAGGTGTTTTCTATTCCCCTAGTCATTCCAGCTTCCACATACTTTCATAGTGTATGGCTCTCACTTTGCTCAGTTAGTCTAGGTGCCTTAATATAAACTAGTTACTTCTTAAGTGCTCAAGAAAAAGGTATCTGTTTCAGTGCAGGAAGAAAACAAGTTGTCAGGTTATATGTAATTGTGCTTTATGGATGATATGGAGGAGCAGAGGGAGATTTAAGATTAATTGGCATTGTACATTGATTTTAGGATCCTACCCTGAAGAGTTCACTTTGTAATAGTTGGAAATAAGGCTGGAAGGGTAGGCTAACGTAGATTTTAAAGACTGTGCTTGCCTCTGGGATGAGATTGGAATTCTTGATTTTGAATCTTTATTTGAAAATTTAGTTTAAAACCCAATGTCAGCAATATTAAATAGTGAAGACAGTTAGGTCTTTAATGTAGCAAAGCGTCAAACCTGTTTGGGCTCGGAACTTGACAGTTCTTTGTGTGCTTCTTAATTAGACTTGCCTAGGCTCTGAGATGGAAGTGGCAACCCACTCCAGTACTCTTGCCTGGAAAATCCCATGGATGAAGGAGCCTGAAATGTTGCAATCCATGGGGTAGCAAAGAGTTGGACATGACTGAGTGATTTCACTTAAAAAGAAGCATGCTCTGAGAATAAAATGTTAATTGTAAATTCCTGATTTTACTAGAGTCTTTCAAAGAGGTAGAACTAAGGTAGATTGCTTTATCTGACCAGAAAATATTTTGAAAAGCAAGTGGCATTAAATCTGTTATTTTGGATTTTTTGAAGATAAAATTCAGCTTAATCATTTCTATAAGACTAAGCTTTGCAAAATTTTTATAGCAGAGGTTTTTTTTAATTGTCATAATTTAGTTGATCTATATCAAATGTCTTTAGTAGCACTGGCCTTTTTGTTGGCAAAAGGAGCTTAGCAGTAGAATATGGTGGTTTAGCCATTTTGGGGATTCAGAGTTTATCATAATGTGTATTTTATGTATGACTTATTAGTAAAGTTTAGGGGGTATTTAATGAGTGACAGAATAAACAATGACTGTCATAGATAATTTTCCCCCACCTTCTTGTTGGTGTTTATATTAATGTAGTTAGTTAGTTGAAGAAATTGAAAAGTAGTATTGGCCATTTTGTATCTAGGTTATTGGGCATTCAGTGGAATTATGCTTAATTCTGACATTAAGATATGTTGACTACTTGAAATGCTTTAATACTTCAGAATTTTCTGCCCTGAGCTCTGTATTTTTATTTTGCTTTTAGTAATAAAAGTAATTTAACCAGTGATGATTGCACAACATTGTGAATACAGAAAAACCACTGAGTTGTACACTTTAAAATAGTGCATTTTTGTTATATGAATTTTATTTCAGAGAACTAATTTAGCCAAAGCAGAGAAAGTTTACGGGGAAAAAACTTACCTACTATTTAGATTTTTGTATTCCTTCTAGGAGTTTCAGCTACATATTTTAAAAAGTGCTTTTGTAATAAAGTTAATGTGTTTCATTGTAGAAATTGGGAAAAGCAGAAAAGCAAAATGAAAATAAATATTACCATAATCTGTCATCCAGTGGTAACTCTTAAGCATAGAAACATACAGTGTTTCTGTTTGTATGTATCTGTAATGTCTGTGATTGTCTTATAAACTTAGCAGTAAATTATGATCATCTTTTAATAATAGATATTTTTTGATAATCTAGCTATGATTGAGATGCAGATTTCATTGGCTTTTGTAGGTTGGGTATACCAAAATTTGCCTTGTTGTCCAGTATCAATATAGTTAGAGTAAACATGGTTGTAGTTATATCTGTCCTTGCATTTTTATTTACTTCTTTAGGAGTAAGCTTTGTAAGTTTGAATTGGTATTTTTTTATGAAAGCTTATGAGTTGTTTTAAGGGTTTTAATATTAATACCGAATTGACCTAAGATAGATTGTATACCACTTTGCACACTAACCAGGTGTTGATAGCATACTACCATCAGTGGATATTACAGTGTTTCTTTGCCAATTTAATACCTAAAAATTGGTATCTTATTTTCATTCTACATAGTATTGTTGCTAGTTAGCTTTTTAATTATTTCTGTTTATCTTTGGTTTTATAAATCATATATTCTGGTTTAATTTTAAAAGCTATATTCCTTTTTTTCCTTGTATAGATGCTCTAAGGGTATTGTTGTTGTGGTTGTGGTTGGGCATTGACTCTGTCAGAATTTTTCTTGTGTCATGTTATATATTAACCTGATTTTTATATTGTCCGTGTAGTCTTTTTTTCTTTTGGCTTTTGTCTTTGATACCTGCCTGCTTGATTCAGTCTTATTAGGGATTGCACTGTATATAAGTATATAGACTAAGGTTTACTTTCTTTATTTTGCAATTTATATCCATGTGAATTTTTTTGATGTGAGACAGGAATTTGATGTTTATTTTACCTTATTTTTTAAATGGTTAATTAGTCTTCCTAAAACCATTTATTACAAGCTTAAAGATATATGTGCTTGGTTGGTTCTCTTACTCAACCCTTTGGTTTAATTCATTCTAGTTCTTCCTATATAAATACTATATTACATTATTACAGTTATAAATTACAGTAATTATGTTGTTTCTTCTATGAGAAGATCACTGGAGTTTATGCTTATTTAGGGAGATAGACATATAAGTAAACAATATGTAAAATAATTATATTGTATTATTTTCTAGGAAGGAAGTAAACATGGTGGGATCTGTTTAGGGCCTCAGTAAGATGCACCTCTCAGAAAGGAGACTTTTCCATAATGATACTTGAAACTTGTGAAAATTAAGAAATACTAAAGAAATGAAATGACTTACCAGCAAGAGATAATTATCATTAACATTTTGCTATGTTTATCCTCAATCTTTCACTTTTAACAGCTGCATATTTCCAACTGTGGCTGTATCAAATTTTAGACTCTCATTTGACTTTTGAATGATTTGTGTATTTAATTTTGTAATAATGCTGCAGTAAAAATTTTAGAGAATGGAAATTTTGGTCAACATTTTAACTGAGATGTTTAATGACTACATTGTATTCTAATTTGTGACAGAATATATGATAGTTTTTATAGCTTATTTCTCCATTAGTGGACTTTAAATTTGTTTTTACCCTTGTTACAAATGACAGGGCAGTGGAGATCTTTAAACACATAGGACTTGTGTATATGTATTGGGAGCAGAGGGCAGTATCACTGTTTATAGTCCCTGAAGTTGGATTTTTGCAGCAAAGTGTTTGAATATTTTGTGGCTCTAGAAACATTAGCAAATTATTTTCTTAAAAGTTTGTGCTACTAAATATTTTTTTCAAAGATAAAATATATTTTTCCTGAATTTTAGGAGATTTATGGTATGTTGAGGATATCCCCATTCCATGTATGCTCTAACTGTTACAGATGCTTAATGGGAAAATGTAAAGATAGGTGAAAACACTGTAAGGGAATATAGTAGAGAAGAACAAAAGTCCAAGTTAACTACACCATGAATCATTAAAGTGATATTATCCACCTTACCTGCCTCCTGAGAAACCTGTATGTTGGTTAAGAAGCACCACTTAGAACCAGACATGGAACAACCAACTGGTTCCAAATTGGGAAAGGAATACATCAAGGTTGTATATTGTCATCTTGCCTATTTGACTTATATGCAAAGTACAACATAAGAAGTGCTAGCTGGATGAAGCTCAGCTTGAATCCAGATTGCCGGGAGAAATATCAGTAACCTCAGATATACAGATAATATCACCCTAATGGCAGAAAGTGAAGAGGAGCTAAAGAGCCTCTTGATGAAGATGAAAGAGAGTGAAAAAGCCGCTTAAAACTCAACATTCAGAAAACTAAGATTATGACCTCTGGTCCTATCACATCATGGCAAATAAGGAAAAAATGGAAAAAGTTACAGACTTATTTTCTTGAGCTCCAAATTCACTGCAGATGGTGACTGCAGCCGTGAAATTAAAAGACGCTTGCTCCTTGGAAGAAAAGCTATGAGAAACCTAGACAGCATATATTAAAAAGCAGAAATAACACTTTGCCGACAAAGGTCCATCTAGTCAAAACTATGGTTTTTCCAGTAGTCATGTATGGATGTGAGAGCTGGACCGTAAAAAATTCTGAGCACCGAAGAATTGATGCTTTTGAACTGTGGTGTTGGAGAAGAGTCTTGAGAGTCTCCTGGACTGCAAGGAGATCCAACCAGTCCATCCTAAGGACTGATGGTGAAGCTGAAACTCCAATACTTTGGCCACCTGATGTGAAGAACTGATTCACTGGAAGACCCTGATGTTGGGAAAGGTTAAGCGCAGAAGGAGAAAGGGGAGACAGAGGATGAGATAGTTGGATTGCATTATCGACTCAATGGACATGCGTTTGAGCAAATTCCAGAAGGTAGTGAAGGACAGGGACGCCTTGCATGCTGCAGACCATGGGTGGCAGAGAGTTACTTAACAACAACAAAGATACTAAAGATTATGGTGCTGACTTTTTAAGGGGAAAATAGGGATGACTAGGGCTTTCCCGGTGGCTCAGCAGTGAAGAATCGGCCTGCAATGCAGGAGACGCAGGAGATGTAGGTTTGATTTCTGGGTCAGAAAGATCCCCTGGAGGAGGAAATAGCAACTCACTAGAGTGTTCTTGCCTGGAGAATCCCATGGACAGAGGAGCCTGGTGGGCTACAATCCGTAGGGTCGAAAAGTGTCAGACACAACTGAGCATGAGGGGGCTCTAAATGGGTTCACTGACTGAGCTTCCTGAAATACAATTGAGATTTTTATCATTTATTTTCTGGGGAGAGATTGTGTATTTGGGTTTTCAGAGAGGTTGTTAATTCACCTAAAAATTGAGAACTGTAGGTACAAAGTATTCTGCATAATTGGAAGTGTGTGACACTGATTTATTGTGATTCTTGTGCTGAGATAATGTTTTAATTAATTTTGTAACATTTGTAAAGACAAAAATTACAAGTACAGTATGCAGGTTTTTGCCCTCTGTAACATTTGGAATGCACAATGCCTCATTGCCCGTTAAATACTTGTGTATTTCTCTTCCTCAAGGATTTTCCACTGCATAGCCATTAATATACCATCAGAATCAGAAAATAGCAAATGTATGTTTGTATACATACGTATAGACAGTGAAAGTGTTAGTCTCTCATTTGTGTCCAGCTCTTTGCAACACCATGATCTGTAGCCTGCCAAGCTCCTCTGTCCATGGAATTCTCCAGCCAAGTATACTGGAGTGGATAGCCATTCCTTTCTGCAGGGGATCTTCCCAACCCAGGGATTGAACTCGGTCTTCTGCATTGCAGTCAGATTCTTTACTGTCTGAGCCACCAGAAAAGCCCCACATATATATGGAAACAAAAACAAATACTTTTGTATCCATAGTGTATCTCCATCTATTATATTTGTTGAAAATCATCATGTTTACAGTGGTATTTCCAGTTTCAGTTCATTATCACAGCATATGTTTACTTTAAAAAAAAATTGAATTATAGTTTCTGTACAATATAAGTTATAGGTATACAATATAATGATTCATAATTTTTTAACTGTGCTTACTTATTTGATCAGTTTTCCTGTATGAAACTAATCTTCTGTCCAGGCTTTTCTTTTCCTCCCTGTGGTGGAGTATCGCTACTCACCCCTTTCAAGTGCTGTGACACCCTGTGGCAAGCCACTCTTCATGCCTTCTTCATCGTTTTTGAGTTCAGGCCTTCTCCCAGACTCTTTGGGAAGCGGTCTTTATCTTGTAAACGCCTATTAGCCTACCCTGGGCCACTGTGCCTTCCCTCTAGCATGTTCACCTGGTATCATCAGCCTCAGATAATGATTTCTGGACTGAATTTTCAGGAAGAAAGTGGAAGAGAAAGAGCTGAAATAAGTTTGAAGGGTTTAAAAACTAATATTTAACTGTTACAGAGTTAAGTGGCATATGAATAGGAGAAATTATCTTTTTATTAACACAGGTTAAAAAAAATTAATAAAATTGTAGTTTGGGGCTGCCATAGGAAAAAAGTGACTAAAAGGAGATAAAAGTGTGGGAAAAAATTAGTTTGGAAACGAAACGTACTTGCAGAGGTGTATAGCGTTTCAGTGGTTACATTTACATGTATTTTGATAAACAGTGTTTGTAAAAACTTTGAATAGCCTCCAAATTTATTAATGGTTGAAACTAATAGATTAATATTTAAAAGGGAGAAAGCTTTAGATTTTGGGGCTCTGTTCTTACTCTGCCCAGAACTCTCAAGTAAGTGGATGATATGAAGAGGTTTTCTTCATTAAGCCCAAATAATAACTTCCTTGACTCTTTACATGGCGCACTAAATGTGTACTACTGAAACACTTACTAAATTAAATTGTAATTAGTAGTGTGTATTACCCTAGAAATGCCTTTGAGAATTGAAGTAGTCATTTTCATTTTCATATCATTAGCTTAGTCCATAACTCCTAGTCAGTTCAGTTCAGTTCAGTTCAGTCGCTCAGTCGTGTCCGACTCTTTGCGACCCCGTGAATTGCAGCACGCCAGGCCTCCCTGTCCATCACCATTTCCCGGAGTTCACTCAGACTCACGTCCATCAAGTCCGTGATGCCATCCAGCCATCTCATCCTCTGTCATCCCCTTCTCCTGCCCCCAATCCCTCTCAGCATCAGAGTCTTTTCGAGTGAGTCAACTCTTCGCATCAGGTGGCCAAAGTACTGGAGTTTCAGCTTTAGCATCATTCCTTCCAAAGAAATCCCAGGGCTGATCTCCTTCACAATGGACTGGTTGGATCTCCTTGCAGTCCAAGGGACTCTCAAGAGTCTTCTCCAACACCACAGTTCGAAAGCATCAATTCTTTGGCTCTCAGCCTTCTTCACAGTCCAACTCTCACATCCCTACATGACCACTGGAAAAACCATAGCCTTGACTAGACGGACCTTAGTTGGCAAAGTAATGTCTCTGCTTTTGAATGTGCTATCTAGGTTGGTCATAACTTTCCTTCCAAGGAGTAATCATCTTTTAATTTCATGGCTGCAGTCACCATCTGTAGTGATTTTGGAGCCCCAAAAAATAAAGTCTGTTTCCACTGTTTCCCCATCTATTTGCCATGAAGTGATGAGACCGGATGCCATGACCTTCATTTTCTGAATGTTGAGCTTTAAGCCAACTTTTTCAGTCTCCTCTTTCACTTTCATCAAGAGGCTTTTTAGTTCCTCTTCCCTTTCTGCCATAAGGGTGGTGTCATCTGCATATCTGAGGTTATTGATATTTCTCCCGGCAATCTTGATTCCAGCTTGTGTTTCTTCCAGTCCAGCGTTTCTCATGATGTACTCTGCATATAAGTTAAATAAGCAGGGTGACAATATACAGCCTTGAGGTACTCCTTTTCCTATTTGGAACCAGTCTGTTGTTCCATGTCCAGTTCTAACTGTTGCTTCCTGACCTGCATACAGATTTCTAAAGAGGCAGGTCAGTGTATGTCAGCTAAATTACTGATCATTCAATTAAAATCTGTTCTCAGGAATATGACAGAAATACTGTGGAAATCTCATATTATGTTATCACTGTAAATGTTACCATCTGTAACAAAATTAACAATTCCTAGTCTTCTATCATAAAAATTTTAGTTAGTTAAGAATGAACCACCAATCACGTTACACTTTTGATTCCTTGGTATCCACTCTGATATTTTGACAAAATCTTTACTTTTTATGATTCACATATTTTAAAACTAGCTGTTTCCCTCCAGGTGAAAACTTTATTTTTGTTAGTGAATGCTAGCCACAGTTGAAAATTAGAGGGAAAGTTTAATCCTTCCCCTACCATATGAAAGAGTGATAGTATTCATAAAAAACTTGTCATATCAGTTATATTGGATAAAGATGCCTATTAAACTAACTGAACTACTAACAACTGGTGCCATGTTAATTGATAATTATTAAATGATTGTTAATTTATTTTGACTTTGTATTACATGTATTCTAAAGTTGTTGATGTTTTAGTAAAAATTAGCTGTACATTTGGTATGGTCTCTTAGACTTGACATGAAGGGATAGAGAAGAGTATGTGAATCTTAGTGGAAATTGTCTTACCTCCCTCCTTTCTCAGTTTAAACAGAAGCATTTTTATAAAAAGTATATAGAAGTATGAAAAGTATGACTTTTTGGAATCTAATTTATAGAGTATACTTAAATTGATTGGTATATGGGTAAATTAGAAGTGGGTTTGTTTTTTTGTGGTTTGCTTTTAAAATACATTGTGATTAATTTTTCTTCTTTTTTTGTCAGCAGACAAAAAAGTAAAAGTAAAAGTACAAAAGTACTACTTTTTTGTACTTACCTGATTTCTTGCCTTGGTCATTCATTAATTGTAAAAAGCATTTATACTTCTTTTATGCTTTATTGCACTGAAGCAGCAATATATAATCCAAGTGGGATGTTTCCTTCATGACTTTGATCTCTAGGAATATATCACTGTTTTTTAAAAAAACTGGTGACTACTGTATCAGATACATTACTTCTGTTTTTTTACATTACTTTTAAAAAACAGAGATTGTAGAATTATGAAGCCAAAAATCCTTTTTAAATACAGGTCTGACTTGATAGGTAAGAAAATTAGGGCTAAGAACTTATTGTAATAGGGAGTCTTTATAGTATATTTTGTAATGTCACTTCCTTGTCCTCCAAGAAGTAATTGGATGAAAGCAAGTTTGATTATAACACTGGTTGAATATTTAAGCTTGATAAGTTGACTGAATTTTAACAGATTTCCCCCTCTGTTTCTTTTAGGTGAATCTGGACTGGGAAAGTCAACATTAATCAACTCATTATTCCTCACAGATTTGTATTCTCCAGAGTATCCAGGTCCTTCCCATAGAATAAAAAAGACTGTACAGGTATGTGTATTGTTAATTGATGATAAGATGGGGTAATATTAACAGATACAAAACACATTCTATAAATTATTTTTTAAAGATACTTTGTTATACAGTCCATCTGCTTTGTTACAAACTTGGTTAAGATCTCTTAATATGTTCTCTGTGTTATTGTTTTTTAAGTCTCTTAAGTCATGTCCAGCTCTGGAAACCCCATAGATGGTAGCCTGCCAGGCTCCTCTATCCATGGGATTTCCCAGGCAATAATACTGGAGCGGGTTGCCATTTCTTATGCCAAGGGATCTTCCTGACCTGGAGATCCAACCTGTGTCTCCTGCATTGGCAGGTGGATTCTTTATTACTGAGCCACCTGTACTTCCCCTCAAAACATATTCTGTGACTTATATTTATATATAGGTAGATTTCAAATTTGACCTTAGCCAGTGTAAAGTGTTAGTAAACATGGTTGTTGTTGAAAAAGAGAGTGTGAGTGATTGAGAAGTGCATGTAATTAGAGGGACTTTCTTGATTTAGAACCTTATGAATTTGTCTTAAGGATCCTCCTAGAGATTATGCTGTGATATAGTAAATGATAACTTTCAGAATTATGCTGCAGTATGGTAACTACTTGCCATATGTAGCTATTTAAGTTTAAAGAGTTACAAGTCATTGAAGCAAAAAATTCTGTTTTTCAATTGTACTGGGTATATTTCACGTAGTAATATGTGGCAAGTAGCTACCATTTGGAGCAGTGCAGATTATTTCCACCATTGCAGAAAATTCTGTTGGACAGGGTACAGAAAACATGACTTATGTCAAAGCCATTAGTATTTCTTTTAGTGAACGGCATGATACCATGTGATAGTTAAATGACAGTAACAGTTTGTTAATACTTTTAGCTGTGTGTGGTCTAATTTAGTACTTCTCAATCTTTAATGTGCATTCAGATCATCTGAGGAGCTTGTTACACTTAGTTCCTGTTCTAGGAAGTCTGAAGTGAGCTGAGATTCAATATTTCTAACCAAATCTAAGGTGATGCTAATGCTGCTAGCAAAGTGCTAGACTCTCTATAGTTCTAGTGATATGTTGTCCAGGCCAATAGCTGGTAGCCACACGTGGCTGTTGAGGTCTTAAAATATGAGATGTCTATGTTAAGATGCAAGTATAAAATATACCCCAGATTTTGAAGTCTTAGTTTGTTTTTTTAAAAAAAACATTATTTTATTAAAAGTTCTCTATTGATTACATTTTGTAATAATGATTAATTGGTTATATTGGGTTAAGTAAAATTCAATAATTTCATCTGTTGCTACTTTCTAAAGTGGCTACTGAAATTTTAAAAATTATTTATGTAGTTCACAATACATTTTTGTTAGGCAGCACTGCTCTAAACTATTGATTGAAAGATTTGTTGGTAGATTGATGCAGTAATACACAGCACATAAGCAGAAAAGTAGTGGAGTGAACAGTTGTAGCAGAAGCATGTCTTATTGAGGCAGTGATGCTAGAGCTGGATTTTTTGTTTCTTCTTTAAAGTTTTCTCTGTTTCAGGAATTTTTAAAATATCCTTTATGGAGTTTGAGATTTCAAATTACCTGTTAAAAAATGTGTTCTAAAAACTTGATACTATACTACATTGCTTATTTATTTTGTGATATATTGGATATTTAACCCTAAGCAACAAGATCAACTTTAAATTTTCTTAATTTAAGTATTTAAATCCAGAATTAGTAACTAGTTGTATAGAAATGTTAAGGAAACCCCACAGTGTAGATTCCTAAGTTCAGGAATATTTATTGTAAAATGTCTGTTAAATATTAATAGTCATATATCTACCGGTGGTGTTCTTGGCTGTTAGTGCTGGTGAGGGAATTTTCTGAGTCCTTTTCGTAGTTTTTAGCACTTGGCATAACGCAAGGTTGACAATAATAATAAAACGACACTTAGTGAATCATTAACATCTTCCAGGTACTATTCCAAACACCTTAGATACATATATTTAATTATTGCAGTAACTTTTTCAGGTAAATGGTGTTATCATCCCTATTTTACAGATGTTGGAAGAGATGATGACATACCTGATATCATGTAGTTAGCGTACCAGAACTAGGACACAAATCTGAGCACTATGGTTTAGTCTGCATTGTATAAAACTATGCTATCTCTATAGTTTAGAAACTTAGTAAGTGTTAGCTTAGTAGATTAGCGAGTTCTTAATAAATGGATTAGCTCTACTTTTTAATGATCTTTGGTCCAAAAAATTGTCATTTTTCTTTTATTTATATTGCCTTTTCCTTGAAAAATCTTATGTATGGAGATAGATTTTCCAGTTAGGCAGTTTAGACAAACTGAATTGATCAGTGAGGTTATTTCTTCATAGTTATGTAATATATGAGTTTAGTTTTAAAAAATGGAAATTTAAGTCATAAGGTAAAAAAGGCTGATCTTAAGGCTGATCTATCTGATGCTGCTGCTAAGTCACGTTAGTCATATGATCTGTGCGACCCCATAGATGGCAGCCCACCAGGCTCTCCCGTCCCTGGGATTCTCTAGGCAAGAACACTGGAGTGGGTTGCCATTTCCTTCTCCAGTGCATGAAAGTGAAGTTGCTCAGTCGTATCCGACTCTTCGTGACCCCATGGACTGCAGCCTACCAGGCTCCTCCATCCATGGGATTTTCCAGGCAAGAGTACTGGAGTGGGGTGCCATTGCCTTCTCCTATCTGATGCTAGCTAGTAAGGAATAGTTAGTGTTGTTTTGTTTTTACTTTTAAATGGTATACACATGATGTTCATTATTGCTTATTATATTTGAATTTTCAAGCTGGACTCTGGAGGGTATTGACCGACCATTATGTACTAGGTTTGAAATTCCAGTAAACTTCTTGGTGGATGATGGAAGCCAAATAATCATAAAAGTTTCATACCTTACCATGTTTTATTTTATTTTATTTAAACAAAATAAGCAAGTGGACAGTATTTTTAGCTCTTTTGATTCACCCAGTGCAGTGATTTTTGCTAGTGTCTGAACAGATGAAGTGTATTGGCACTTGCAGTCTAAGGAATTCAACACATGGAAATCTAGTTTAACATACTTTGCAACTAAGTATTTGCTCAAACAAGGAGAGTTTGCTTTACCCCCATCCCTTCTCCCCCTCCCCACCCCGACCCGCACTCCTCAACCTAGTTCTTATACTTCTGGCTTATCCTGCTTTGGCCAAACCAACCACTTTGCTGTCCTTTGAGCAGGCCGATCGCTTCCACTCCAGGGGCCTTCCACTTTGTTTCTCTGCTTGCAGTGGTTTTCCTTGGAATATCCTCATGGCTTGCTTCCTACCTAATTTTCATCAGTTTTCTGCTTAAAAGTTACTTTCTTAATGAAGCCTTTCTTGACCACTCTATAAACTCTGTAAGGGTAGGGACTCCTTTTTATTCACCCTTACAAGCTAAGTTTCTAGCACGGCATCTGTTACATGTTAGCATCCATTATTTGTTGACTGACTGAACAAACAATTTTTTAAAATTTGTTTGAGGATCTTTGAAGTTTTGTTTCTATTTTTTTTTTTGGTCTGTGAAATTTTATAAAACACTATCGTAGATTAAGTGGAATGATTTCAAATTTGAGAATCTTTGAAATTTTAAATTTGATCTTTTTTGAAATTTTGTTGATTATTTTTGTCTTAAGCAGAATTTTTTTGCATTTAATTTTTAAGTTGGTGTGTAGTTTGTACTAAAAGGGCACGAATTTAAGCATAGAACTTGGTGTTACATATGTATTCATATATCTGGGTTTCCCTGGTGGCCAGTGGTAAAGAATCTGCCTGCTGAAGTAGGAGATGTGGGTGTGATCCCTGCAGAAGGAAATGATGACCCACTCCAGCATTCTTACCGGGGAATCCCATGGACAGAGGAGCCTGGCGGGCTACAGTCCATGGAGTCGCAAAAAGTTGGATACAACTTAGTGACTAAACAGCAGCAGCAATTCATATATCCAAGTAACCACTTCGCAGATTAAGATACAGTATTTTTCTAGGAACCTGGAAGGCTTCCTTGTGTCTCCTCTCACTCAATATTATACCTACTCCCACTTAATAAACACCTTTCTGACATCTCCATAGATTAATTTTGTCTGTTCTTGAATTTCATTTAATTATATCTTAAGTCTGGTTTCTTTCACTGAGGATTATGTGTGTGGTATTTATTCATGTTGTATAGCTGTAGTTGTTTTCATTGTTTTATAATATTCTACTATATGACTATATCGCAGCCTGTCCTCTTCATTGTAGATAAGCATATGGGTTTTCAGTTTTTGACTGACATAAATGTTCTTGTATATATCTTTTGGTGGACATTAGTACTCATTTCTGTTGTGTATGTGTGTGTACATGCACCTGTGTGTATACATAAAGACATTTCATTTTTTTCCCTTTGATTTCTTATAAGATTGAACGTCTTTTATACTCCTTAATTGTTCAGATTTCATGAAGTGTTTTGACCATCTCAATATGTCCTATTTTTAACTTCTTGAGATTTGCAGACGTTTCTTACCGAGATAACGGTCCCTTACATTCAGTTATTGCAGGTAGTTTCTCCTAGGCTGGTGTCTGGTAAAAGATGGGAGAAGCTCTCAATTTGTCAGAATTCTATTTATATTGGTCTGTCTCCAGAATAATGCTGTCTTAAATTCACTTTACCTTCTTTTAAGGTAACACTTCAAAGCTGTCCTCTTCTGTTGTAAATGTTCTCCCAGCTCTCCCTTTTTTTGAAAACAAAGGCATAATTAGACTAAGGCTATCTCTAGTAACATTTTTAAGACAAAGGCCTGTGTACCACTATTAAATCTCCTCCTTTTACCAAAAGTAAGACCTTTAACATTTGAGAGCTAGATTGATCCTTATTAAAATCCCAGAGAAGTCCTCTTTCCTGGTGTACCATGGAGGTATTCCTTGATACACTGGAAACAAGATGAAGGTTGTCTGAACTCTTTTCTCCACTTACCTAGGAGAGAACATGGCCTATTCCTAGTCATTCAGTTGTTAGAGAATAGAGTGTAATTTTCTTTTACATTTGAGTGGTTTTTCACCAAGCTCAATAATCTAGCAGATGATCTGCTCTTGGGAGCTCTTAAATTCTCTCAGTGAAGAGTGATCAGAAGTATTACATCTTAGCCCAGACATATTAGACTAGGAAAAATATACAATCCTGAGTTTCAAAAAGCAAATGTCTGCAATTTCCCTGACCTGAAGGCTTTCTGGAACACTTCCAACTGTCAAAGAGAAGAGAAGTAACATCCTGTGATGTGGCCAAATAGGGAGTGAAACTTCTATAAAGACCACAATCTCATAATCTCTTCTAGCATTATTTATTTACAAGAGGCTTGTTTGTATCTTAAAGAAGAAATTCCTTCACATTCACAGTCTTGGGAGAAAGGAGAAACTATCTACTCTGAGCAGGCAAATGATTCGGAGTTTCCAGTGTATCAGTGGTTCTGATCTGAGTGAACTTTTCAGTAATAGATAGAAGTCTTCTGAGATTAATTCCCAACATCCTATCTTTGGCCTTAGAAACCTAAGCTGTGCACTTCCGAATGTAAGCTGACATTCTGGTCCTGTAGTTCTTTATACTAGTCTTTTCAGAGTACACTGTGCTTCACAATCACTTGGAAGCCTTGCTCAGTCTGTCAAGTCCCCCTCCCCATATTTGAGGCAGAGACCAAAGAATTTGGCATTTCTTTTAAGTTTCCAACCTATTCAACTACCAGTCTGGGTACTATACTTTGTGGACCACTCCTTGTGTTTCTGGCCTGCTGTGGACTGATTTCATCCTATCTCTGTGAAAGAAAGTAAGAGAGTGAACTGTTTTTCCTGAGTTCTTCCAGAATATTTCTAATTGAATGAAATGGCACCATGTTACTTTTACTTTCATTCATATATATATTTTCCCAATAGACTGATTAAAGTTATAGAAAAAATTTGAACACTTAAGCGCTATTTCATAGTCTCATCTCAAACATAGATGATTAGATTAACAATTTTCAAGAAAAATATTATTAATACAATGTTATATACATGGTAGCAAGTTCTATGATCTTATATTTGAAATTTTTTATATCATATCTCATTTCAGCAAAAGTTTGCCAGCTATCTCCTAGGGAAAGGTGATAGTTGGCAACCTTCATAGGGAAAGACCATCCTTTATTCTGAGACTAAATCCATTTCAGTTTCTTTTGTGAAATGACAGTGCTAGATTTGTTTTTTCTTTCAGATTTTTTTTTTTTTTTTTGAAAATTTTATTTTTTTTTATTTGGCTTTGCCAGGTCTTAGTTGGAGCATGTGGGATCTAGTTCCTTAGCCAGGGATTGAACCCAGGCCTTTTACATTAGGAGTGTGGAGTCTTAGCCACTGGACCTCCAGGGAAGTCCTTATTATTTTTATTTTTCCCAGATTTTTAGTTGGCTGCCTTATGTTGGTCATCTTTAAAACTTTTTTCTTGGTTTATGAAGTTCAGTAAATTTCTATTTTAGATTAGATGGAAACAAAAGTTTTGGAGGTGAGAAGTGAAAGCAATGAATCCTATCCCTAAGATAACTTCTTATGACTCCTTGAAACATCTTTTATAGAGTCCAGTTAGGAAACTCCGCTGTTAATGTTGGTCCAGTTTTGATAATTTTTTTTGAGGCAGTTTTACACAGAGCAGGTATTTAAATACTTGTCTTTTACCAGGTTTGGGGGCTACAAGGATGATGGACAGAGTTCTCAAGGTTGTCACAGTCACGTGAAGGATATAGCAAAAAGTCATGATATAGTGAGAAAGATGCTGCTCTAGGGTGGTATAGAGGTGACTTTGGCAAGGTATATTTTAGTGAAATCATAGGAATAGAGGGCAGGATGACAGTGAGTTGGGAAGTGACTTTGTGAGTCAGTGAAGATGGAAATAGCTATGAAGGAAGGGATGAGAGGGAATACCTAGAGGTCCAGTGTAGGGGACAGAGACAATGGTTTGGTTTTTATTTCTAAAAAAGACCTGAAAATGTTTATATCCTATGGAGAATCAGTTCCTAAGAGATGAGAGATTGAAGATACAGGGGAACTAGTCTAAATAGTTGTTGAGATGACTTTGAAATGGAAATTGATCAAATCCCCACCATAGATTGAGAAATTAGCCTCAGGGAAAAAAGAAATCTATTCCACTAAACAGGAGAGAACATTCAAAAAAGCTTCAGAAAAATTGGGGATGCTCTTGAGAACCCTCCTACACTGTTGGTGGGAATGTGAATTGGTGCAGCTACTATGGAGAACACTATGGAGCTTCCTTTAAAAACAGGTATCATATCATCCAGCAGTCCTATTCCTTAGCATATATCTGGAGAAAACTCAAATTCAAAAGGACAGATGCACCCCAGTGTTCATGGCAGCACTGTGTACAATTATCAAGACATGAAAGTAACTTAAATGTCCACTGACAGATGGATAAAGAAGGGGTGTGTGTGTGTGTGCGCATAGTAGAATATTACTCAGCCACAAAAAAGAATGAAACCGCCATTTTCAGCAGCAGATATTACACTAAGTGAAGTAAGTCAGGAGAATGACAAATACCATATGATATCACTTAATATGTGAAATCTAAAAACATGATACATGGAGAAGGAAATGGCAACCCACTCCAGTACTCTTGCCTGGAGAATCTCACAGACAGAGGAGCCTGGTAGGCTACAGTCCATGGGATCACAAAGAGTCAGACACGACTGAGCGACTTCACTTCAGGAAACTGGATCCCTCATACTATAACTAAAGATCCTGAGTGCTGCAACTAAGACCTAACATAACCAAATAAATAAAAATTCTTAAAAAGATGTAAAAAAAAAAAAAAAGATACAAATGAATTTTATTTATAAAACAGAAACAGACTCAGAGAAAACAAACTTATGGTTACCAAAGGGGAAAGGAGGAGGGATTAATTAGGAATTTGGGATTAATAGATACATACCATGTTATATGTATGGATGTGAGAGTTGGACTGTGAAGAAAGCTGAGCGCCAAAGAATTGATGCTTTTGAACTGTAGTGTTGGAAAAGACTCTTGAGAGTCCCTTGGATTGCAAGGAGATCCAACCAGTCCATCCTAAAGGAGATCAGCCCTGGGATTTCTTTGGAAGGACTGATGCTGAAGCTGAAACTCCAATACTTTGGCCTCCTCATGCGAAGAGTTGACTTACTGGAAAAGACCCTGATGCTGGGAGGGTTTGGGGGCAGGAGAAGAAGGGGACGACCGAGAATGAGATGGCTGGATAGCATCACCGACTAGATAGACATAAGTTTGAGTGAACTCCGGGAGTTGGTGATGGACAGGGAGGCCTGGCGTGCTGCAGTTCATGGGGTCGCAAAGAGTTGGACACGACTGAGCAACTGAACTTAACTGAACCACATTATATAAAATAGATAAGCAACAAGGACCTACTATATAGCACAGGGAGCTATATTCAATATCTTGTAATAACTTACAGTGGAAAAAGAACTGAAAAAGAATGTATATATCCATTTGAATGTAAATAAAAAGGATTGTATATTTATATACTTTGCCATGCACCTGAAACATTGTAAGTCAACTGTACTTGAGTTTAAAAAAATTTAAAAATAAACAGCAACAACAAATTGGGAATGTTTTTGTCTTCCAGTGAAGATCAAGTACTTTGCTGAGCATGGTGGCAGAGATTGTAAGGTAGAGCTTGTGTGCATGTGTGTGCTCAGACAGTTAAGTCGTGTCCAGCTCTTTGTGACCCTGTGGACTGTAGCCTACCAGGCTTCTCTGTTCACGGGATTCTCCAGGCAGGAAGACTGGAGTGGGTTGCCATTCCCTTCCTCCGGGGGATCTTCCTGACCCAGGGACTAAACCCACAAAAGTCTCCTGCATTGCAGGCAAGTTCTTTATCTGCTGAGCCACCTGGGAAGCCCCAAGATAGAACTTGGGAAGAGTCATACTAGAAGAGACATGAGGTGAAGGAGCAAATAAAAAGACTATCAGATGACCTGGAAATTCCTGTCATAGTTAAAGTTTATGAAATTTATGGAAAAGTATCTTCACCAGAAAGGAAAAGAAAGGCTTTGGGAGGGGTTTGTTAATAGAAAATGAAAGGGACATAGGAATTAAGATTTCAGTGTAAAGAGAGAGGGGAATGAGGTATATAGTGGTTCGGAGAATAGAAGGCAGAATTAGTGCTTGGATCAAGTTTCTTCTCAGTTCGTTCTCAGTCTTGGTGAGAAGGAAGTAGTTTTTAAGCATAACTATTCTGTTGGTCTTTGCCTCTCTAAGTATCTTGTTGAACATAATGAAGTACATATGATGATGCTTGTCTTTTGAGTTATTAAATAATCTAGAATAGATTTTGTGTTTGAGCCAAGTGGAGTATTGCAGACTGTTCAAGTTTCTACTAGCTGAGTCTGCAGAGCTTTGGCTGTAATGCCATCTCCTGAGCAAGTATAGGTGGAGGTATGCTCTTAACAGAAAATTTTAGCCTTCTCCTCAAATGGTAATATAGTTATAATACTTTATCTTAAAAAATGACTCAAACATTAAGTTAGAAAAGTGTAATGTGTTTAATAGTCTTTCAGAAATGGAAGACGTGAAGCTTTATGAACAGTGAAAGTTTGACTTTTTCTCAGGCTGAAAAACTGTAAATATTAGAAAAAGTGTGAGTTTCTGGAATCTAGGAATCCAGAATAGCCCTTCATTATTATACATAAACAATATAATAGGCTTTAATTCTATTTTTCAGAGAAAAGCTCATTTGAAAGTGCCCTTGATTCATTCATTCCTTTTGTATTAAATTATGTGTTTAATCTTTGAGAACTCTGAGTGATGCTGTAAAATATGCTGGTGTGACCTGCTTAAGTAAAGTGCATGGGAAAGTGGCCATTTGGAATAGATTTCTTAAGAAAAGTTTGAAATTCCTGGACTTGAACTAATTTGTTTACCATGGATCCCATGAGGATACTTGCAAAGCCAGATGATAGGATACAGTTGGATCCTGTGAATGGCACTAGTTTACAGTTATGTTTTCTGGATTTCTTCCATATGTTCCCATCTTCTTTGTATTTGGCCATGTATGGATACACAGAATTTCATAGGCCAAAAGAAAAGAAACTTTCATATGAAAAGCAGATCTTCATTTGTATTATCGCTCCAATAAACAAGTTGTTGAACTAATTTTTTTAAAAACAAAGGAGCAAAAATCTTAAAATTTAAGCTGTTGTGGTGTGTGATTAGTATACAGCCCAGTACTGGAGGTAGAAATGTTCTTTGTTTGGTAATAAGAGAACCAGAAATGGTTTGGAGTAAAATCAGGAGATGATTCATGTAGAACAGTTAGATTTTTACATCAGTTCTAATACATGATACTGTGTCATTTAAAATAATTTTTGAGAATTTTTAGGTGAAGGGATGGTTACTTTGGATATTTCTGCTTCAGTGACAGTTACCATAAATGGATAACTTATTTTTATGAGGGAGATGGAGGCAAATGAGATATATATTGAGATCTGTTAGATTTGAATAGATTGTTCTTTTTTTAAAAATTGAAATATAATTGACATATAACCAGATTGTCCTTTTTTAGCTATAGACAACTACTAGATATATAGAATGTGAATTTCTAAGCCACATGAAGTAATATCACTCAATTTTTTTTAGTTTTGGTAATCTACACTGATGAGTCTGATTATTTCCACAGTTATTTTGCCTCGCTTATATTATTAGAGTAACTCAATATCAGACAGACTGTATTATCTTAGCTATGTGGTATGAAACAGTATTCTCCGAAGCTGTGTGCAACCATCGTTGTTACTGAAGGTGACCAGAAAATATTAGAGCCCGTATCTATTGATGTTTAGCTTTTTTTAATTTACAGAGAAATTGACACTTCCTGCTATTTAATGTTCAGATAACCAATTTTATATGTTTGGTAGATAAATAAATGTACTTACATTTGGGATATCTAAAATTTTCACTGACAGTTTACATTAGGGTCAAAGCAGTTTAAAAACCATTGGTCTAAAAGATAAGAACTTTGTCTCTTATTTGTCTAAAAGATTGGAAGCATTTCTGTGAATATGCATGTCCAAATTTCAGTTTCAGCAACTTTCTTTTTTGATAATGCTCTTTTAACAAAATAATTTCTGATTGCTATCAATCTTCACTGTCGAATTCAGTAGTCACTAAGCCACATGTGGATTGGGAGGATCCCCTGGAGATGGAAATGGCAATCCACTCCAATATTCTTGCTTGGAAAATCCCATGGACAGAGGAGCCTGGCAGGCTATATATAGTCCATGGGGTCAGCAAAGAGTCAGACATGACTTAGTGACTAAACAACAACAGCAACAAAGCCAAGTGTAGCGGTTTCAGTTTAAGTTAAATAAAATTGAACATTCAGTTCCTCAGTTGCTCTAGTCAGATTTCAAGAACTTGTTAACCTCATGGACAAGCAGCTGGTATGTATTGGATAGTTTAGATATAGAACCATTTCCATCATCTCAGAAAGTTCTGTTGAGCAGCGCTGCTATACACTTTTAGCTCTGCAGTCTTAGTTTCAACTCTTCAGTCTCTTCATCCATCAGCTAGCATCTGTAAGAAAATGTGAGGGTAATGGAAAGACATTATCCATTTTTTAACGTGTAAAGGTAAACCAAACTTTTCCTACCCAGAAATTAATTGCTTTTCCTTTCCCAACTCTGTTAATCAACATAGATAGTTGAAATTGTTTTTCATGTGATTACATTTCCCTCTCTAAGTCTAGTAGTACTTAATTGGTGCCATCCTATGGCATGTAACATTCAAAGTTTAATTCGTGCCTCTTAAGTTAGCCTATCAGCATACTTGGAACCTCTAGTCTTACTAAACACTATATATAAATTAAATGAAAGCCTATCTTTTTCTGGGAGAATGATTCTGCTTTTCTGTTTGAATGAATGTTTGCTTTAAGTAGGAGCAGCATATGTCCCAAGATGAATGATTTTTACATTCTAAAACAGAATTTGGGGTTACAGAGTATCTTAGATTGTAGGAAGAACTGCTGTTATTAAGTCCAATTCCTTTTCTTAAATAGAACATTTTTACAAACTCTAAAGAGAACTGAAGATTTTACTCAGTTAGTAGGGTTTTACCCTACCAGATGCATTTTTTTTTGATGCCTGGATTTTGCTGATCGCTTTGACCTGAATGGACAGTAACACATTTGAGAAGAAAGTTGGCTCTTAGTCATGACGTAAACACAAGTGTAAATAATTATAGGCATGCTGAGAAAGATTTGGGAATGGAAATAAGTTCACTTGAGTAATTGGTTGGGACCAAAGTAGATGGAGATAATCCAGAAAACATTTACTGCAAATGGTAGATTAAATGTACTTTCTGATAAATTGTATTTGATCTCTGTGAATTACTTGATCATTCAAGCACATTGTTTATTTGTATTATTAGATGTGCATTTATTAAATTTTAAATGGCTTTAATAATTAATAATATTTTATCAGTTCCTGTTTTCCTTCTCTATACCAACTATGAGCCATAAACCCATTATTTATATATATGTACTTTTAAGTAACCTGGACACTCAACATCTACAGTAATTGATTCTAAAGAAAGTGGCTGGGTGGGTAGATTTACTTTACAAAAAGCTTCCTATTTAGTTTTGATTAACACTTGTCTCCCTATATCTTACCTTGTAGGAAACCACAGATATAATGTATGTTATTAATATCTGTACACAATGACTCTTACAGGTGGAACAATCCAAAGTTTTAATCAAAGAAGGTGGTGTTCAGTTGCTGCTCACAATAGTCGATACCCCAGGATTTGGAGATGCAGTGGATAATAGTAATTGGTAAGAAGGGTTTGTCCCTACTGCTTTCCATTGCATTTGGGAATAGGGCTGGTTAGACTTTTTTAACATTTTAAATCTTCTCACCTATGGTTACTAAAATTTAAGTAATATGGCTTGGGTTCATATATCAACTTTGCCACTTGTCATTGTTGCTTAACTTCTTTGAACTGATTTCCTTTTCTATAAAATGATGATAACACTTTTCATAGAATTATTTTGAAGATAGACTCTAAAACAGAGATAAAAGAATTCTCATTATTATAAGAAATTTGAAACTTTTCATTCTCTGCTATTAATTTTATCTGTTTTCTGTCACACCCTAATTTAAATATGATTTTAGACCTTCAGTTTTTCTGTAAGTTGTAAGTGAAGAAAACATCCATGACTTTCTTTTTGGAAATAAGATATTAGGAGCTTATAAAAATATTTTTATTTTTCTTTGAGTTCTGCATTATTTTTAAAGTAAATTTCTTAAACTTTTGAAATACCTAAATAAATTCATCATGAGGCTTCTGTGTTGTTTAATCTTTTCATTTGAAATCTAAAACTCTTTGGATGTAATTTTTCATGTTATAAAGTGTGTTTTTTGTTATTTAATCACTTAGTTATGTCTGACTCTTTAGTTGACCCCATGGACAGTCTGCCAGGCTCCTCTGTCCATAGGATTTCCCAGGCAGGAATACTGGAGTGGGCTGCCATTTTCTACTCCAGAAGGTCTTCCTGACCCAGGGATCTTGGTGGATTCTTCACCACTGAGGCATCTGGGAAGCACCGTTCATAAGTGGAATCTCAACTTAATTATTTTATTTATTTGCATTCTACAGCTGGCAGCCTGTTATTGACTACATTGATAGTAAGTTCGAGGACTACCTAAATGCAGAATCTAGAGTGAACAGACGTCAGATGCCTGATAACAGAGTGCAGTGTTGTTTATACTTCATTGCTCCTTCAGGACATGGGTAAGTACCTGAATACTTCTGATAACCTTTTCGTTGTTTTATTTTTACTTATCTTTGGGTGCATGTGTTAGTAATCCTTATCTCTGTGGAGTACGTTTAACTATACAACTTGTGAAGTTCCAAATTCCATATAAAAATGATTTATAAAAAACGTAAGTCCTAGCCACGCTGAAAATGATTTTACTTCTTAGTTTCTCATGTGTAAGACTGTGCTTCATGGAGAGGAATATTGTTTTCATCATGGTTTCGCGTCTCAATGTGGCTAATTTAGCTTTCTTGTTGACCAGTCTGCCACAGATTGAACAATCAAATAAGGAGAAACAGCCATAACAATTAGCTTAGACATATTCTAAGAAACTCCAAAGATATTATTTATTATACATCTGGTAGAGAATATTGCCAAAAAACTTAAATACCAAGGTTCTAATGTGCTGTTTCTTTCTTAAGTAAATCTATTTCACTAATCTTCTATTTGACCTTAGCTGTCACAGTCAAATTATTTAAGTATCCTATCATCAGTACTAACCTTCTACTTAATAGGAGTTAAAATTAAGATCTGAGTATTTAGACATGTATCTGATCGGATTGTTTGTTTGTATGGCCAGCCTGTACTCCTGTTTTGGTCGTTTGTGTTTCTTTGTCATTTTGAGGAGATATGCGTGTCATCGTCAACTGCAGATGTTTGTACTTATTCTTCTTTAAAGTGAAAGTGAAGTCGCTCAGTCGGGACTGACTGACTGCGACCCCATGAACTGTAGCCTACTAGGCTCCTCCGTCCATGGGATTTTCCAGGCAAGAGTACTGGAATGGGCTGCCATTTCCTTCTCCAGGGGATATTCCTGACCTAGGGATCGAACCCGAGTCTCCCACATTTCAGGCAGACGCTTTACCATCCAAGCCACCAGGGAAGCCCTCTTCTTTAGTCTTTGGTTAAATGACTCAGCATAACTCCGCCCCCTGATGATTGTAATTCCACCATCTCTCCACCAAAAGGGACTGGACAGTTTCATAGCATTAGACTAAATAGCATTGTCATCTAACACCAAAATTACAGTAGTGTAAACCAGTTCCTTCAAGAGAAAGTGAAAGTCGCTCAGTCGTGTCCAACTCTTCCTGACCCTATGGACTATAGAGTCCATGGAATTTTCCAGGCCACAATACTGGAGTGGGTACCTTTTCCCTTCTCCAGGGGATCTTCCCAACCCAGGAATCAAACCCAGGTCTCCTGCATTGTGGGCAGATTCCTTACCAGCTGAGCCATAAGGGAAGCCCAGGAATACTGAAGTGGATAGCTTATTCCTTCTCCAGCAGATCATCCCGACCCAGGATTTGAACCGGATTCTCTTGCATTGCAGGCAGATTCTTTACCAACTGAGCTATCAGGGAAGCCCACTTTAAAAAGCATACCTTTCTCTTTTGTTTTCTGCTTTCTTCTTCATCTTTTGCCTAGATAGGCTAGTGCCCATTATCACCATCTTGGTTGAGCAGAAAGCCTTAATTTTATAGTTTACCATTTTTGCACTGTCTGATTGTAGTGGTGCAGCTGTTTCTTTTTCATTTCTAATATTCTTCTATAGTATTCTCAGAAAATTATATATTTAAAGCCTAAAGCCCAAAATTGACTTAGCGACTTAAAAGGCTAAAAAAAAAAACAAAACCTCAATACCATACTGTATAGTTTTCTTCTGATAACTTGTTAGTTTCTTCTTGAATTTTTATGTGTGTGTGTGTGTATATATATATATATTTATCATTCTAATATAACTTGTTAGGACTTTTTCCTGAAAGCCAGCAAAGTAAAATCTCAACCTATAGTTAAGTCAATAGAAATTTGTCAGTTTATATCCACTTTTTATTATTTCAGATCTTTTGGACTCTTTCCAACACTTAGTAATTCTCATGGAATCACATTTCTCTTATCCCCTGAGGGAAAATATATTCCTTAAAATTGCGTGGGAAATAAAATTTTTTTTAAAGAAAAAATTTTGATATTATGTGTAGTGGCTTGGGACCATTTCTTGTTTGTCACAAGGGATGAGAGTTCCAGATTTTAATTTCTTAGTATAACAATGTGCATTTGAGTAGTTTGTCAGCTTAACTATTTTTAGAAATGGAACAAAGTTTTGCCACTGGTATATGCTGCTGTGGATTAAGTGACATAATATGACATTGAATTTTCTGTAGAGAGTTCCAAATTCCATGCTCACTAAAGAGTGAAATTCCAGGCAGCATAGTAGAGGAATTATGACCTTTCTACCTGGGTAGTGCCTGGATTCCCTTTTTAGAGGTTCTGTTTTTGGAGTAATTGTAGATTGGTCCACCAGTGTATTTTCTGTGTCCCTTACCCCACCAGGTGTCATCACTGAACAAAGGGTTAATTTGTGATTTCAGCTGTTGTTGCTTCATTTCCTTTGTTCAGTGGTTGGTAACTGACTTGGAACTTGAATTTTTAAATAGTGTTTTTACAAACCTTTTGAATTTTGATTGCCACTTTGAAAAAAATGTCAGTTTTATAGAGATTTTGTTTTTCCTTTAGAAATGTATATACGTATGTATGTTTAATAAATATTTTTATGTATTTTTATATATGTTTAATAAATATTTGCCCTCTATTCATTTTACTTATTTTGCTGTAGGCTTTGAGGTATTAAATGGTTTTTTCTCTTTGTGGGTGTTTCATCTCTCAGTTGTGTCCGACTCTGTGACCCCATGAACTATAGCTCCTCTCTCCCTGGGATTTCCCAGGCAAGAATACGGAGTGGATTTCCATTTCCTTCTCCAGGGTATCTTCCTGACCCAGGGATCAAACCTGGGTCTCCTGCATTGCAAGTGGATTGTTCAGTGTCTGAGTCACCAGGGAAGGGTTTATCTTTTAGAAATTCTATAAAGGAGTTTCCTTTGTGTTTAAAAAAAAAAAAAAACTTAAAAATTAGATTTGTTGGAAAAGATGATCTGAAATAAAATTAAATGGATAGAGGAAAAATATCAACCAGTATGTAATCTGTTGTGAAATAAAAGTGTTTTCTGTTGGCATTTTGTAAGCTTTTAAAATTTGTATTCTAGTTTAAAAGGACAGAGGGTTTTATCAGGGCTTTTATAAAGGTTATATCTGAAGTTTAATTTTGTAAAAACTGGTTTAATATTCTTCAGCCCTGTCATTTTATGTTTGAGAAGTTGACTTCCCTGATTTCCTTGTCATGGCTATTTTCAAGTATCTTTCTCTTGGAAAGTTGAAATAATAAACGTTCGGTAAATGTTGTTTTACTTTAAGCATAAAATCTTGTTAACTTGGATGACAATTTAGTATTTTATATTCAGTTCAGTTCAGTCACTCAGTCGTGTCCAACTCTTTTTGACCCCATGAATCGCATCATGCCACGCCTCCCTGTCCATCACCAGCTCCCGGAGTTCACCCAAACTCATGTGCATTGAGTCGGTGATGCCATCCAGCCATCTCATCCTCTGTTGTCCCCTTCTCCCCCTGCTCCCAATCCCTCCCAGCATCAGAGTCTTTTCCAATGAGTCAACTCTTCGCATGAGGTGGCCAAAGTACTGGAGTTTCAGCTTTAGCATCATTCCTTCCAAAGAAATCTCCTTCAGAATGGACTGGTTGGATCTCCTTGCAAGATTCATTAAAATTATAGATTGACTGAATTCTTTTCTGTCACCAATTTAATGAGGTGGTAGTCGTAGTAATTTAACTTTGTCCTCCATATAATCTGGAAGGTAAACTCTAAAAATTTACAGATGTGAGATTTTTTAAAAAATATATAGTGGAATAGTTAAGTTTATTTTATGTGCTCCATATTTCTCTCTTAAAATTTGTTTATTTTTTGGCTCTGCTGGGTCTTCAGTGCTGCGTGTGGGCTTTCTCTAGTTGTGGTGAGCAGTGGCTACTCTAGTTGAGGTGCTTGGCCTTCTTATTGCAGTGCCTACTCCTGCAGAGCATGGGCTCTAGGGTGTGCAGGCTTCAGTAGTTGCTGTACATGGGCTAAGTAGTTGTGGCGCAGGGGCTTAGTTCTACAGCATGTGGAGTCTTCCCAAACTAAGGATCAAACATGTGTCCCCTGCATTGGCAGGCAGATTCTTAACCACTGAAACACCAGGGCAGTCCCAAATCCGAGATTGATTGAGCCATGACTTTTATATTTAGTGTTGTTATGTAATGATTGATGAAAAACAGGCAAAAACTTAAATATTTTCTCAAAATCAAAAGGTTTTTCAGTTACCATTAGTGAGATAAGGATGCTCATTATAGATAAATATGGTGTTATTCCAGCCACACACTCTTTCTGTAGTGTTCTCTGAATGCTAATATCAAAATTCAAAGGATTTAAGGTGAGAATTAGAATTGAAGCTGTCTCATTTCTCCATATCTGCCTTCCTGCCTTCTTACCCTGTCTTTCTGCCAGTCACCATGTCACTACCACAAAGAAGTATAGTAGTATTCATCAGTAAAAAAGGAGTATCTCATTAGTCTCTGCTGCTGCTGCTAAGTCGCTTCAGTCGTGTCCGACTCTGTGCAAACCCATAGACGGCAGCCCACCAGGCTCTCCTGTCCCTGGGATTCTCCAGGCAAGAACACTGGAGTGGGTTGCCATTTCCTTCTCCAATGTATGAAAGTGAAGAGTGAAAGTGAAGTTGCTCAGTCATGTCCAACTCCTAGCGACCCCATGGACTGCACCCTACCAGGCTCCTCTGTCCATGGGACCCCCCAGGCAAGAGAGTACTGGAGTGGGTTGCCATTGCCTTCTCCCATTAGTATCTGGACAATTCCCCAATACACCCAACAGTATATATATTAAACTATAGTATGCTAAGAGAACTCAAACAAGGGCTTTCTGTTTATTTTAAAATATTAGTCTGTAAAATTTATAATAAAATTAGATCTTTATTCATTTTCCTCATGTTTTATCAAAGTGAACGAATACTGTATTTCTATGCAAAATACTGCTGTTACCTTCATTTATTTTGTTAAAGATTAATTTTTAGTCTAGTGTATTCTGCATGTGAGGAATAGCTGATTTTCATTTATAGTTATTCAAAGATGTAAGGAAAAGTACAGCAGCTTAGTTTTTTAGTCAGCACATATTTGAACACCTTCTCAAGTGTTGGAACTGTACTAGATATTACAGAAGAGATGAATGAGACAAAGGCCTTTGCTGTTAAGGATCTTCTAGTGAGAAGATGGGAAGAACAAATACACAAGTAGGTGGTTACTATATGACAGATTCAGTGTTGTGATCCTTTAGGCTTCTAGTTTTAGGTTGGAGAAGAATTCTCAGAGGAAATGAGAATAGTAAGCTGGGTCCTAAAGGACAAATAGGAATTAGGCAAGCCAGCTAGAATGGGGATGGGAATGGAGTTGTTCCAGGCCAAGGCAATATGACCAAAGTATGGTGATTTCAAGATACTGTGAGAAGTTCAAAAAGGCTGGCATATCGGAAGTCGGAAGTAGCAAAAAATGCTAAGGGATGGTGAGAAATGAGGTCAGCTGAAGAGGTTATGTTTTCACAGGCTTCTTAGGCCACACTCACTCAAGGAATCTGGCTTAGTAAGGTTTTCAGTCTGGGAATGACTTGATCAGAATTGGATTTTAGAAACATCATACTGACTGCAGTGTGCATGGTTTTGAGGGAAACCAGACAGATTCTTGTCATTATCGAAGTTTGGTGGCCTGAACCAAAGTAATGGAAAGGAGATAAATATATAAATATTTTTATTTGTTCAGCAGGTTCTGGTGAATCTTTGGAATGGATAAATAGAGGAAGTTTATCCAATCTGAGTCCTGGGTTTCAGCTTTGAGTAACTGGGTGGATTGAAGTGTTACTTACTGAAATAGAAAGCATAGAAGGGGAGCGGGTATTTGGGGGTTCAGATGAACTTTTGATTTTGAGGTGCCAGAATGGATTGTCTGAGTAGTATTTCCATCAGGTGAACACAAGCCTGGAACGTAACAATGAGATCTGGGCTAGGTATAAAGACTTGGGAGTTATTAAGCCATAAAAGATATTAGAAGTTGTTGTAGTTAATGCTAAGCTCATAGAATGTAGAGAAGAAAAGACCTAATAGAGAATTCTGAGGCATGTACCTTTTAAGGGACTAGCTTACAAAGAGGTTCCTGGAAATTAAGTGAACAGCTTGTGAGAGAGTAATGTCAGTGCTGCATAATGGGCAAATTAAAAATACCATTAAACACAGTGTTTGAGTTGGCTGCTGCTGACTAATTATATTAGCAGCCTGAAAGTATTTGGTGACCTTAAAAGTATAGTGGCCAAGTGGAGGCAATAGTTAGAGTGTAATGAATAAAAGGAATGATGAAGAAGATGTTCTTCTGAGCCCCTTCTCTGAGAAATATACTGGGTAACAAGAAGTAAAAGAGGACTATAATTTTTCATTTACAAACAAGACAGATTTCCCAATTTGAGTGATAAGTAGAGTCTCTTGTAAGAAAGCTTATTAGGAGCCTTTCTGGATTTTCCGATTCTACTTTCGGGCCCACATGCTGTGACCAGGGTGTTAAAATGCAGGAGTCAAAGCTTTCTTAGGCATTCCAGTGCTTCTTCAAATCCTGTTCTTCCTCACTGTTGCTGGCCCAATATACATGTTTAGAGAGTGTTTCTCATGAGGAAATGAAGTAGTTCCAATGTATGTAATTTTAGCATTGGAATGTAAAAAGTCTGTTCTCCCAAATTGGTCAATCCAGTCATATTAAATATTGTGTATTTCAGACTTAAACCATTGGATATTGAGTTTATGAAGCGTTTGCATGAAAAAGTGAATATCATTCCACTTATTGCCAAAGCAGACACACTCACACCAGAAGAATGCCAACAGTTTAAGAAACAGGTAAGTAAAATGACTTTGGGAATTCTTAGGATTCTAATATTATTCATGTAATTTGTAGTTTTTCATAATTTCATTATAATGTGTTCCTCCTGCTACTTTATTGTGTATGTGTGGTTGTTTACACTATATTAAAAATAACTGTTGAAAATAGTCTCCTGCTTTAGTTTTCTTCTCAGTTCAGTTCAGTCGCTCAGTCGTGTCCGACACTTTGTGACCCCATGAATCGCAGCACGCCAGGCCTCCCTGTCCATCACCAGCTCCCGGAGTTCACTCAGACTCAGGTCCATCAAGTCAGTGATGCCGTCCAGCCACCTCATCCTCTGATGTCCTCTTCTCCTCCTGCCCCAGTCCCTCCCAGCATCAGAGTCTTTTCCAATGAGTCAACTCTTTGCATGAGGTGGCCAAAGTACTGGAGTTTCAGCTTTAGCATCGTTCCTTCCAAAGAAATCCCAGGGCTGATCTCCTTCAGAATGGACTGGTTGGATCTCCATGCAGTCCAAGAGACTCTCAAGAGTCTTCTCCAACACCACAGTTCAAAAGCATCAAAAGCGCTCAGCCTTCTTCACAGTCCAACTCTCACATCCATACATGACTACTGGAAAAACCATAGCCTTGACTAGATGGACCTTTGTTGGCAAAGTAATGTCTCTGCTTTTGAATATGCTATCTAGGTTGGTCATAACTTTTCTTCCAAGGAGTAAGCGTCTTTTATTTTTATGGCTGCAGTCACCATCTGCAGTGATTTTGGAGCCCCCCAAAAATAAAGTCTAACACTGTTTCCACTGTTTCCCCATCTATTTGCCATGAAGTGATGGGACCAGATGCCATGATCTTCATTTTCTGAATGTTGAGCTTGAAGCCAACTTTTTCACTCTCCTCTTTCCCTTTCATCAAGAGGCTTTTTAGTTCCTCTTCCCTTTCTGCCATAAGGGTGGTGTCATCTGCGTATCTGAGGTTACTGATATTCTCCCGGCAATCTTGATTCCAGCTTGTGCTTCTTCCAGCCCAGCGTTTCTCATGATGTACTCTGCATAGAAGTTAAATAAGCAGGGTGACAATATACAGCCTTGACGCACTCCTTTTCCTATTTGGAACCAGTCTGTTGTTCCATGTCCAGTTCTAACTGTTGCTTCCTGACCTGCATACAGATTTCTCAAGAGGCAGGTCAGGTGGTCTGGTATTCCCATCTCTTTCAGAATTTTCCAAGTTTATTGTGATCCACACAGTCAAAGGCTTTGGCATAGTCAATAAAGCAGAAATAGATGTTTTTCTGGAACTCTCTTGCTTTTTCCATGATCCAGCAGATGTTGGCAATTTGATCTCTGGTTCCTCTGCCTTTTCTAAAACCAGCTTGAACATCAGGGAGTTCACAGTTCACGTATTGCTGAAGCCTAGCTTGGAGAATTTTGAGCATTACTTTACTAGCATGTGAGATGAGTGCAATTGTGCGGTAGTTTGAGCATTCTTTGGCATTGCCTTTCTCTGGGATTGGAATGAAAACTGACCTTTTCCAGTCCTGTGGCCACTGCTGAGTTTTCCAAATTTGCTGACATATTGAGTGCAGCACTTTCACAGCATCATCTTTCAGGATTTGAAACAGCTCAACTGGAATTCCATCACCTCCACTAGACTTTGTTCGTAGTGATGCTTTCTAAGGCCCACTTGACTTCACATTCCAGGATGTCTGGCTGTAGATGAGTGATCACACCACCGTGATTATCTGGGTTGTGAAGATCGTTTTTGTACAGTTCTTCTGTGTATTCTTGCCACCTCTTCTTAATATCTTCTGCTTCTGTTAGGTCTATACTATTTCTGTCCTTTATCGAGCCCATCTTTGCATGAAATGTTCCCTTGCTATCTCTAATTTTCTTGAAGAGATCTCCAGTCTTTCCCATTCTGTTGTTTTCCTCTATTTCTTTGCACTGATTGCTGAAGAAAGCTTTCTTATCTCTTCTTGCTATTCTTTGGAACTCTGCATTCAGATGCTTATATCTTTTCTTTTCTCCTTTGCTTTTCGCCTCTCTTCTTTTCACAACTATTTGTAAGGCCTCCCCAGACAGCCATTTTGCTTTTTTGCATTTCTTTTCCATGGGGATGGTCTTGATCCCTGTCTCCTGTACAGTGTCACAAACTTCTGTCCATAGTTCATCAGGCATTCTATCTATCAGATCTAGACCCTTAAATCTATTTCTCACTTCCACTGTATAATCATAAGGGATTTGATTTAGGTCATACCTGAATGATCTAGTGGTTTTCCCTACTTTTTTCAATTTAAGTCTGAATTTGGCAATAAGGAGTTCATGATCTGAGCCATAGTCAGCTCCTGGTCTTGTTTTTGTTGACTGTGTAGAGCTTCTCCACCTTTGGCTGCAAAGAATATAATCAATCTGATTTCGGTTTTGACCATCTGGTGATGTCCATGTGTAGAGTCTTCTCTTGTGTTGTTGGAAGAGGGTGTTTGCTATGACCAGTGCATTTTCTTGGCAAAACTCTATTAGTCTTTGCCCTGCTTCATTCCACATTCCAAGGCCAAATTTGCCTGTTACTCCAGGTGTTTCTTGACTTCCTACTTTTGCATTCCAGTCCTTTATAATGAAAAAGACATCTTTTTTGGGTGTTAGTTCTAAAAGGTCTTGTAGGTCTTCATAGAACCATGCAATTTCAGCTTGTTCAGCATAACTGGCTGGGGCATAGACTTGGATTACTGTGATATTGAATGGTTTGCTTTGGAAACGAACAGAGATCATTCTGTCATTTTTGAGATTGCATCCAAGTACTGCATTTCGGACTCTTCTGTTGACCATGATGGCTACTCCATTTCTTCTAAGGGATTCCTACCCACAGTAGTAGATATAATGATCATCTGAGTTAAATTCACCCATTCCAGTCCATTTTAGTTCACTGATTCCTAGAATGTCAACGTTCACTCTTGCCATCTCTTGTTTGACCACTTCCAATTTGCCTTGATTCATGGACCTGACATTCCAGGGTCCTATGCAGTATTGCTCTACAGCATTGCACCTTGTTCTATCATCAGTCACATCCACAGTTGGTTATTGTTTTTCCTTTGGCTCCATCCCTTCATTCTTTCTGGAGTTATTTCTCCACTGATCTCCAGTAGCGTGTTGGGCACCTACTGACCTGGGGAGTTCCTCTTTCAGTATCCTATCATTTTGCCTTTTCATACTGTTCATGGGGTTCTCAAGGCAAGAATCCTGAAGTGGTTTGCCATTCCCTTCTCCAGTGGACCACATTCTGTCAGACCTCTCCACCATGACCCGTCTTGGGTTGCCCCCCGGGCATGGCTTGGTTTCATTGAGTTAGACAAGGCTGTGGTCCTAGTGTGATTAGATTGACTAGTTTTCTGTGAGTATGGTTTCAGTGTGTCTGCCCTCTGATGCCTTCTTGCAACACCTACCATCTTACTTGGGTTTCTCTTACCTTACTATTTCTCCTAGGAGCCCATAAGTATTATCATAGTGCCCTTCAGTCCAACTGTTTGTGATCCCGTGGACTGTAGCCCACCAGGCTCCTCGGTCCGTGAAATTTTCCAGGCAAGAATACTGGAGTGGGTTGCCATTTCCTGCTTCAGGCGATCTTCTGACCCAGGGATCGAATCTCTGTCTCTTTTACCTCCTCTGTTGACAGGTGGATTCTCTGCCACTGAACCATCTGGGAAACCATAATGCCCCGTATCCTTCGTCAATTTAAATAAGGCTATTTTAGATGTTTCTGTTTAGATTCCACCACCACCCGTCCCCACAGGCAGTCTCCCACATTGCAGGCGGATTCTTTCCCAGCTGAGCCACAAGGGAAGCCCCATTTTAGATTGTCTGTATAGCTTGTGCCACTGCCCCTCCCCATACCCTTTATAAAATTACTTTCCTAGACTGAATTCCTGGGGAGAGGATTACTTTTTAAAGGGTATAATTATTGTATTACCCCCTCTCCATTTTGTCATGGTGCTTTCTCAATAAAACAGTCAAAATTCCTTTTATGACAGGTATGTTTGATCCAATGCCTTGCTAACGTTGTCATAATTTTTTTTTATACTTTTTTGGATTAAGGTGATGTCTAATAATTTCTTTAACTTTCAATTTTCCAGAAAAGCTGAACATTTTAAAGCAAGGGTTTAGTTTTCCCTCAGTGTTGTGTGTTTGTTCTATTATATATTGTATTTTATGAAATGTAGGATCAGTTTCTGGAACTACTTTCCTATTCTAGTAGCCTATTTTTAAATTTTAGGGCAGTGTTATGTCTTTTTAGAGCTTCCCTGGTGGCTCAGATAGTAAAGAATCTGCCTGCAGTGCAGGAGACGTGGGTTTGATCCCTGGGTCACGAAGATCCCCTCGAGAAGGGAATGACTATCCACTCCAGTATTCTTGAGAATTCCATGGACAGAGGAGCCTGGCAGGCTACAGTCCATGGGGTTGCAAGGAGTTGGACACAACTGAGCATCTAGCACTGTATGTCTTTTAAATTGAGGCTAAGTTGTATAATATTTTAAAGTAGATTTTAGAGTTTATTATCTCTCACTGTCCTTCTAGTCGTTTGTAACAAAGTACTTTGGTTCTTCATCTTTTTCAGTATGACTTTTAGAATAACTTGAAAACTATTAGAAAAACAAAAACCTGTGGAAATTTGCTTTGAAATTGTGTTAAATCTGTAGAAATTTTTAGAATGTTTTACTACATAATTTTTACTGTATCTGATATTTCTACCAGGAAATTTTTTATTTTACATTTATTAGCTCCATTTTTATTTTGTAATTTGCTGTTCCTAAGTTCAGATACTAGTCATATAGTATTAGTAATATATCTATTTTATCTTAATTTGGAATTGTACTAAAAATGAAGAAATAAAAAAGATGAATAAGCAGTGATCTCTACTAAATTGGTCACTTGCAGTGGTTGTCAGTTTACTTTTTCTTTATTTATTCTTTAAAAAAAAGCAGGGGGCCAGGGGCAGGTAGTGTTTAACCAGAGATGTTTATCAGAATCATGTAGAGAACTTTTTCAAAATGAATTATTGGACCATAGCTCTACTAGTTGGTTTTGTAGGTTAAGATACAGCTTTGTATTTGTTATTGTGAAGATGCTTACTCAGGCTATTTTAATATACAACCTCTGACTAAAAGCCATTGCTCTTAGAGCTAGCTACTAGTCTTTCTTTTTTCTTCTAGTCATGTATCAGGTTGGCCAAAAAGTATGTTCAGAAAGCTTACAAAAAAACCTGAATAAACTTTTTGGCCAACATTGGGTTGACGCATGATCTGACACCTCATCATTTATTCTTGGGTTTTTTTTTTTTTCTAAATAGATGCATAACCGAGTTATAAAAGATATGTGGTCTTGTTTATTTCCATGGTGGTTCTGTCTGCTTTGGTAGCCGTGTGGCACATTTTATTTCAGGTCCCTTTACTGCTGCTGGGGACCCTGGTAGTGAGTGTAGCATTAAGCTACCAGTACAGGCAGGGAGCTAGGTTTAGGTTTATTAGCCATCAGTTTGTTTGTTATAAGTTTGAATAGGGTAGGTATTCAACACTATTTGGATGTCTGTATTCTTATTTGAATTTAGAGTGATTTTGGACAAAATAAATTAATTTGAGGTCATTTCTGATGTTACTAGTAAGTTGTCTTTCTTTTTTTCTGTATTCTCATTGATTATTATTATAAACTCATTAGCTTCTTAATTTCTAGGGCATGTTTTCTCCCTGTGTGCTTGCCTGATCTTTTATCTGTTGCTCCTTGATGTATGTGTATGCACATGTACATGCAAGGATACTTCCTGATAAGTACACATTTTTTTTTCCCAGAGCCAGTGCTATACTTAATTTTATTTACCTTTGCTCAGTTCTACTAAAAACTTTAGGTGAGTTTAAGCTCTGTTGATTCAGCTGAATAAAATAGTTGGTAAGAATTTGTCTAAAGGTATCTCAGTCATTATAAATAAATAACCCAAAACCACTAGAATAGAAATCAACTAGTGAAGCCATTTCTGGACTCTTACTTCATTTTTAGAACTCTTTGGGTATTATAACCTTATAAGGTTAACATTTCTGAAGCAATTGGATTTAGAGAATGGTACTTATATATAAACTTTATTGAAAAAAAAAAACACCAGCATACTATTTTGGTTTTAAATTATATTTTGCATTGTTGAAAAACAGTAAAGGAACTGGAGCTAAAGACTCAGGAAATTTAAGAAGAGTATAATAAAAATAAAGCTAATGTCTAAAATTATATGTGGTGCTCTTTTACTAACTTCCTCTTTCATCTTAGATAATGAAAGAAATCCAAGAACATAAAATTAAAATATATGAATTCCCAGAGACAGATGATGAAGAAGAAAATAAGCTTGTTAAAAAGATAAAGGTAGGTTCATTCCCATACATATACTAACATGTTTTAGGGCCTTAGCAGTACTATAATAGCTGCTGTAAAGACTAGAAATAGCAGTGTTTATAGGGACTTCCTGATGGTCCAGCAGTTAAGACTGTACTTCCACTGCAGGGGGCCCAAGTTCAATCCTTGGTCAGGGAACTAAGAATCCCACTTTCCATGTGGCATATACATATATAAATGTTTTTAAACAATTGACTTGACAAAATAAATGAGATTATTGATTGTTTAGTTCACCTTTATGATTAACTTTGTTGTTTGACTGTTAGTATAATAAAGCATTATATGGAATAGAAAGATAAGTAACAGTTCTTGTTTTCAGATGGTTTTCAATTAACTGATTTCATATTTTATAATTTTCCCCCTTAGAAACAAACAGGTAATGGGAATGAAAGGGGAAGCATAATGAGAAGACAAAGGATTTGCTCTTAAGCACTATTATGCTTATTCTTCAAGAGCCAAACATATGTTTTATTTTGTTCTTTTATAAAAATCAATCAAAAATCTATTCGGACATAATTTTCTGTATTTTTAACTTATAGTGGTTTCCTAAGTACCCTGGATTTAAAAACGATATATTAATAACATTGTCTGCTTCTAGAGCTATTAAGGTTGATTTATTATCAAGTAGGCAAACTAGCCACAAGTCTCATTTTTTTCCTTGTAGCTGCCAATGTATTTTTTAGCCTTTTAAATTTTTCCAGTATGGAACACTTCTTTTTGGAATGATGCTTTGACAAATAATCTGATCAGTATATGCCTTAGTATTCTTAAATTTTAGTGAACGTATAATTTTGTTTATTGTTTACATTGGTAATAATGCCATACAATGGCAATTTACTAAATATTAATTGAATGACCTATGAAAGTGAATGCAAAAACTATTGGGGTAATAATGTTTTTTGCTTACCTGTTGAGTAAGGTTAACTTCTTTATTCTTGAATTTGTGAGGACTACAGAGATGTATTTGAACAAGAATACTTTGTTTTATAGGACCGTTTACCTCTTGCTGTGGTAGGTAGTAATACTATCATTGAAGTTAATGGAAAAAGGGTCAGAGGAAGGCAGTATCCTTGGGGTGTTGCAGAAGGTAAGGTTTTCTTCAGTGAATGGCTTTCTATAAGATCTCACAAATGTTATAAAAAATTTGTATTTAGTAAGTAGTATAATATGCATGCTGCATTGATATAGTCTAGATTTTCAAAGATCTGAATTCAGTTTCATTGAGTCTCATCTTATCTCATTAAATACATTCACATTTCTCAGACCTTATGTCCTGCTGTGTCAGGCAAGTATGTGTTAAATCTTAACATTATAGTACTTTAGAAGCCACTTGTCAGTATTCATCCTCCCACCTCTGCCCCACCATTAAGCCTATTCCTGTTTTCTTGTTTGAAAACACACTTACAATGCAGGGGTTCTTTACCTGGGGCCCACAGATTGCTCCCAAGGGATCTAATAAACCTTCTGAAATTGAAAACAATTTTGGAGAAAAGGCCTGTCATTTCTATCTGAGTCTCAGTTGGGTCTGGGACCCTAAAGAATGAGAACTGTCAGAAGCCCAATTAAAAGATTTGCATTTTGCTTTCTTCAGGGCAGAAGTCAACTTCTTGGCATCATATCTTTAGAGCAAAAAATTTTGTTATTAAGAGATCCTCTATACTAATTTTTTAAAGGAGTTTTAAACAGCAATATAATCTTAGTTATAGAGTCAATTCTTTGAAGCCTTCTTGGCATTAGATACATTTCCTGAAATTTGTGTTCATTATACTGGTTTATACTAATACTTAATCTTCAGTGTTATAGTAACTTGGAATGAAGATTGAGTCATGATTATAATTTGTTGATACTACTTTGAAAATATACATAATTTTTAGGATATTTTCCAAGTTAATGTTCTTACGAGTGACTTTCCCAACTAGAGATACTGTGGTCACTCTCAGCTCTTTTCATCACCGTGTAACCTTCAGTTTTTGAGCTGAGACTTTAAAACTGGTATAGACCTTAGAAATCTGCACAGAGGAAATTGCTTTGTATCTTTAGTTTTAGGTTATCCCCCTTCAAGAGTATTCTTTTAGTGATACATTAAAAAAAAGAAGAACATTAAAGTTTCTTGGCTTAGGTTTTCATTTTGGTTAACTTGTAGTTTTTCTAAAGTTAATTCCTCACCCACCCTTGACCCGCAACATTAAGTACTATTTTATAGGGTTAAAGTCTGAATGAAACATTGACCTAAGGTATTTAATACTTTGTATATTCTCTCATTGTTAACACCCAATTTCCTTTGAAAAGAATGAGTTTAGTGGAAGTAATACATATGGTCTGATTTTTTTTTTTTGTAGTTGAAAACGGTGAACATTGTGATTTTACAATTCTAAGAAATATGTTGATAAGGTAAGTGTAAGAAGTGATGAAAATAACACAGATTTTACTTTCCCTAAATAAAATAAGTCTCAGATTTAGTTTTTTGTCTTCTGTAAATTTAGCTAATTTAAACTGGTATCTTCATTCTAGCACTGAAGCAAGCACTGCCTAGAGACAAATTTGGATTATTTTGCCAAGGTTTTGAACTCTAGAGGAAAAATACAAAATAGGCTGTGTGGCTAGGGATACATAGGAAAGTGGATCTTTCAATCATTGTACTTTGTGTTGTGGTTTAATACTGAAAGAAGTATGAAAGTAGAAAGGAACAGGCTTTTGCTTCTCTTTAATGTGAAAAGCTTGTGGAAACTGGAAGAGAAGGCTTAAGTTTTAGGTCAGAAACTGAACTTCAAATATTTAAAAGATACACAGCTTAGTAGCTGGTGAGTGGAGCACTTTTGTTACTGAAACACTGAAAAACTGATCTTCCTCCCAGGATGGAAAAACATCAGTCCTGAATTGTACCTTGTACATCTGATGAAGGAGAAGGAAATCATGTGAAAACAGGATTAATTCTGGTTAGAGGAACCAGGACCTTAATTAGAAAACTAACAGCAGAGAGGAAATTCTGAAAAAAAGTTGAAAAGACCCAGAGATAGGGAACAAAAAGAGGATCAAAATGAACCTCATTGTTTTCATGGAGAGATAAATTCCTTCTTTATGCTATTCCATACCCTTTTGCTCTTTTTTTCCTCTCATCATGCTTGCTTCTCCAGACCCTCAATACATACTATTCTTTTCAGCCTCCAGTTTTACATGTCCATCTTAAGTTGATGTCTCTTCAGTTTCACACTACTCTGCACTTTCCCAGTATACAAGAATTTCTTTAGCTATGTAGAAGTAATAGGAATATTGATGATAATTGGAAATCATGGAACAGCAACAAGATCATTGTTAAAAGTGAGGGGGACAATTTGAGTCAAACTGATAACCTCAAGAGGAGAAGGCAGTGGTACCCCACTCCAGTACTCTTGCCTGGAAAATCCCATGGACGGAGGAGCCTGGTAGGCAGCAGTCCATGGGGTCTCGAAGAGTTGGATACGACTGAGTGACTTCCCTTTCACTTTTTACTTTTCATGCATTGGAGAAGGAAATGGCAACCCACTCCAGTGTTCTTGCCTGGAGAATCCCAGGGACGGGGGAGCCTGGTGGGCTGCCGTCTGTGGGGTCACACAGAGTCAGACACGACTGAAGTGACTTAGCAGCAGCAGCAGCAGCTACCTCAAGAAATATGAGATGAGAGTGAATTTTGAAATTGAGATCGCCATGTAATTGATTTTTCTCAAAAGAACTCATGACTAGATGCTATGATAGAAAGTAGATGATGGTGTTAATTCAGCCACAGCGGTTGCCAGGCCTCACACAGTGGGAGAAGAGCAAATGCACATGAAAGGATGTTCATCTCCCTTGGTTTTGAGAAAACAATGCTTCAGGTTCTATTACCATTTCTTTGCTTTCTCTTCCATTTTGAAAATGTGACTTCAGAAGAACTAATAATCTCTGATGATTTTATATATGTAAAGAATGTTTCATAAATATTAACTGCCAGTGCATTCCCTATCATTTTATTATTTTCCTCAATTTTAAATCTATGCTACTTACCTAGTGCTTGAAGCAATAATAATCTTTAACTTTGTCTTACGTGTTTTATTTATATATGCAATCAATAATTCCCTATGTACCTAAAATACTATAGAAAGGAAGGCTAGTTACTAGCCAGACTTTGAACATTTGAAGGTATGCAGCCTCCCCTCTGATGAGTGGGACTCAGTAGTATACAAGCATTACAAGCAAATGGACCATTCCTACAGGAAAGCAATAAGACAATCATACATGTGTGGAAATATTAAAAATTCTAAAATTATGTAATATTACATAATTTTTATGTAATATATATAAGTAGATATATGCTATGATGAGAACATTTACATGTATTAAATTCAAAGTAAGTATTAAGTGGTATATTTTCTTGGAGCAGAACCAGATAGAGAAGGATTTATGAAAATAGTTGCCTTAAGATGAATTAAGATAAATAGAGTCATTAGATGTTTATTTGTGGGGTTGGGAGTGATCCTACTTAACATTTTTATCAAGTAGAATGAAGATATTGTCTTCAACTTCTTGAGGTAGATGGTTATGCAGTTTTGCTTAATAAAAACTTCATTTATTTGTTGAATTTGTTTTAGCGCACTTGTTTTTTTTCTTTCCTAAGGCATAAATGTTCACTTACACTTTTGCTAGATGTTTACTTTGCCTCTTAACATAATTTTTCATTTATAGTCTTTGAAACATGTAAAACATCCTTGATAAATATACTTTGAAAATAAGTTTAGGAATATTTTACTGCTTTTCCTTCTAAGTTCAGAGGAGAGGTAAGGTATATGTTATGTAGCTCATGTCTTTATGATAAAGGCACCTAGTAGATATTTAGTAAATACTTGAAGGAAATATCAATACCAATATTCCATATGTCTGTGACTTCCAAGTAAGTGAAATCCTGCAGGTTAAAGTCAGGAGTAGTGGTTGCTCCTAAGAAAGACCCAAGTTCAAAGATATGTCATTTTGCTAATTTAGAAAACTGACTGTTGCAGGCAAAGCAAGGAAGACAATGGAAAAGAGGAAAATTTGATAAAAATAATTTCAGGATGTGGCAGTAGAGAGTGCCAAAATCAAATAGAGAAGGAAAACAAAAGGAGAGAAGAGAATGGTATAGTATCAGCAATCAGAAATGGAAAAGATAAATAAATTCAAGAAACTGTGGAGAAAATACTAATTATTTTAAGTGTGGAAGAATGAGTTGATTTTTAAGGGTAAAATAAAACGTATTTAAGTGGAAATAGAGACTTTTATAACCTGAAAAATACCAGAACCAAGTAATCATTAAAAAAAGGTTATTTTAGTGAAAGGGAAAAATCTTTCATTAACTAAAGTGTTTAATGACATTAACAAAAATAATTTAATAGCTAGTTAATAAGTCCACCTTATATATCTTGTATTTCAGCTACTAAGTACTTTACCTCAGGTCCTTTAATGATTTTTTAATGATGCATTGATGAGGTAATATATTTAAAATTACAAAAAGATTGTTTTATACTGGCACGGTTATTTGTTTTTATTATTCTCTACTTAGAGAAATTGAAAACAGTAATGTGTCCTAGAAAATCAACAATGTTTATCACATCTCAGCTCCCAAATCAGTTTTTTGCAGGGCCCATTATATGCTCTGTGGCAAGAGTGCAAAAGGTGATGGGCACATTTTTTGTAAAAGGGGATGTTTATAGTATAGTTGAAGAGTTTATATGCTGTCACCTGTCACATTTACTGGTACCATAGGAAAGACTGGCAGCCAAGGAGAAGGTTGTCTTGGGTTAGAGTGACTTGACTTCAAGAGTGCCAGGAGAGCTCCCAAAGCAGACTGGAAGAACTCTGAAGTAAGTTTGAGAGTCAGTGACAAATTCAGTCCCAATCATTGGATATGCTCAGAGTAAGAAACTGTCTGACTTGACAGAAGTAGAGAGGGATAGAGCTTTAGATAATTCCAGTGGCCATAGAAAGTGTATATTCATCAAGGGGCAGAGTATAAAGGACAATGAGGCTTGTGGAAAACCCAGTCTTAGTTAGAAACAGGAGTAAACTATCAGAGAACTGCACAAAAATGTCCAATCGAGGATGAATCATAGTAATTGGCCATCACAAAAGGGAAAAGTAATAGTAAATGTTTCTTGGCTATCAGGCAGAATAAAAACAGAATAACACCTTTACGTTTGTCTCTCATAAGGGAGTTTTGGTAAAGTGGTGGAGATGAAAGATAGGGGATTAGAAGTGCAGGAACGAGTGATGAGAAAAAGGAAGATAAAATGATACAGAGTACTCCCACACCATGTATATCCAAGAACATTGCATTGGTAAAGGATACAGTAGAGCAGCTCACAGGAGTCTTAGCATCTTGAAACACTAGGGAATGGTAAAATTGTCTCATGTGTAGGTATCTCCTATATATTAATTTTATGTATCATAGATAATGTCTGCTATGAGCAGACATTCATTAACCAAAATACCACATTTACCAGATAGTTGGAATAAATAGGAATTTATTCCAAATTAAAATTTCCCAGTTTGAATCCAACTTGATGTGTAATCTATGTATTCCTATATATTAACCTGAATAAAAACTCAAATATTAGTAATATTAAGGAAATATTAAGGAAAGCAATTTCTTTTAGGTTTGTGAACTTCAGTAGGAACTAATCTACCTTTCCTTCTCTAGTAAAATAAAATATATGCTATAAAGGTAAATACTCTTCTCTAGCAATGTCATTGTTTAGTAAATGTTTTGAGAGAATTTATGGTTTCTAAACTTTAATTTGGGACTTAAATTTCCATTAATGTCAAGTTAGCTCATTGTATCTTGCTCCCCCTTACATGTAAGTGAAGACAGATAAATGCTGTCTTCCTTGAAAAGTTTCGTCTGAATTTTTTGTTTGCTAAAATTTTGAATTTACACCAAAGCTTTTTTAATAGAAGCACATTCCTTATGTGTCTTTTATTTATGACAGAACACATATGCAGGACTTGAAAGATGTCACTAATAATGTACACTATGAGAACTACCGGAGCAGAAAACTGGCAGCTGTGACTTATAATGGAGTTGATAACAACAAGAATAAAGGGCAACTTACTAAGTAAGTATACATCGATTCCTCCCAGGAATGGCATTATTTATTTAGTAAAAAATCATATTACTTCTTCGCCATCAAATTCCTCTTGGCTACTCAATAGAAAATTGGAATAGTGTTCTTTATGGGCTTTCTTAGTGGTTCAGATGGTAAAGAATCTGCGTGCAGTGCAGGAGTCCTAGGTTTGATCCCTGTGTTGGGAAGGTCCCCTGGAGAAGGGAATGGCTACCCACTCCAGTATTCTTGTCTGGAGAATTCCACAGAGGAGCCTGGTGGGCTACAGTCCATGGGTCACAGGGAGTCAGATAAAACTGAGTGACTAACACTTTTACTTTTTCATACGTTGATTGTTTTAGACATAATGCAATTGCACATCTAATAAAGTATAGTATAAATATAACTTACATGCCCTGGGAAGCCAAAAAACTTCTGTGATTCACTCTATTTCTGTATTTGTTTCGCTTTATTGAGATGGTTAAGTTGTGGTTACCTTTTTCCCATATGTTAATTTTATTTTTGTTTTCTATAGCCTTCTCCATCTTTATCAGTAACTGAATTCATAGAAATGGCTGAAAATACAGGTTTTCAAAGGATAATCCTCATAACTTTTGGTACATGACAAAATTTTCATTGATCTAAAGATACATAAAGACAGTTTTCTGAAATTCCCCCCCTCTTTTTTTCAGTTACATCTTTTATTCATGTGTCCTTTTGTGAAAATATGATGATGGTATTGTTTTATTTATGTTTAGTTTTAACACTCTCACTTGGCAAAATGTTAGTAACTATTGTTTCCCAAAATGTTTGGAAAATTTTGTTGCTCTTTGAAATCCTTAATTTAACTGAAATTCTTTTGGATAATGCTGTATGAAAATTGCTACATGTCTGTATACATAGTGACCTGCCAAACCACCAAACTAAGAAGCAAAAGTATGTAAATGTACTTGCTTAATGAATTCTTCAGGAAAGACCACATATAATTTAAATGAAATTTGGTTCTTTTCGTTATGCTCAAAATGTAATACATTTCAGCATTTATACATTTATACAACCAAAATGTAGGTTGTATGACATAACCACAGTAGGGTCTTAGGTCAGCCTTAAATGTGGTCCTTGCTGTGATTCTGCTATTGGTCACATGGAAAGGGTAAGTCATTTTTCAGGATCTCCTTGAAAAGATCCCCAAAAGAAGCTAAGTTGCATCTTTGAGGATTTAATATGATGTTCAGGTTATGTTGGCCTGTTTTTTAAAAAGTCTTTTACCGGGTCTTTTTATTTTTTTGATTGAGTTACGTTGAATTTCTCTGACAAGTTTAAGTTTATAAGCTTTAGCTTGTTGATGTGTATCAACAAGCATTTTCATTAAAAAGTGGGCAGACAATGAAATAATTTAAATGGTTTTTCTAGCTATCTAATAAAGTTTCATTTGAAAAACTGATAACAAAAAGTTATCCTTTTTCCTGTTTTCTGCACTATAAACACATTTTTGTATTACTGTTTTCTAAATAGCACTTTAATAAAGATGACTAGAATTGAGATGCTAATTAATTTAACAATTAGAGAGGTTTACAAAATCATTTTGACTGGTAAGAGTCTTCAAAAAATTAATTTTTTATATGTGTGACCATTTTCTTATAATACTGAAATATCACTCTTGGTTAGGAGGCAAGTATTTTTACAAGGTTGAAAGACAAAGTACCTCAAGTGTGAAATATTGAACATCTCTTTGAAAGTATGCATATGTAAATAGGTTTAGAAACTTGAGCAGACTGTCAGAAGATAGTTGCATAGCATATTTACTTTCATAATGATTTGGTATAGGGATTATTAACAGAATTTGGAAAAGAAATTAACTATCTTCAACAAATTTGGCCATAAACTTTTGTTTTAGGAACGTGAAGTGAAAGTCGCTCAGTTGTGTCTGACTCTTTGTGACCCCACAGACTATACAGTCCGTGGAATTCTCCAGGCCACAATCCTGGAGTGGGTAGGATCCTTTCCTTTTTCCTTTCTCCAGGGGATCATCCCAACCCAGGGATTGAACTCAGGTCTCCCGCATTGCAGGTGGATTCTTTACCAGCTGAGCCCCTTTACTGTAAAATCTGTGGATTTGCTTTTAATTGCTGTTTTTATTGTGGTTTACTCTAAGTGTGTTTTGTTGTTGTTTAGTCACTTATGTCCCACTTCTGTGACCACATGGACTGTAGTCCTCCAGGCTCTTCTGTCCATGAGATTTCCCAGGCAAGAATACTGGAGAGGGTTACCTTTTTCTTCTCCATTTATGTGTGCTGATAAGTCTCTGTATTTTTTGTTCTTTTAGATATGGCACACTTGAAGACATTTCATTTGTTTTTCCAAAGACATAAGCAGTTTTAGTATGTAAAGATTTTTAATATTTAAAAACAAATTTTAAAACATCAAAGCTCTACAATCTTCTGTTTTCCTCCAAGAGTTATTTAAATAATTTAGGTGACAGTGTTCCACTCTTGGTAAGGTGGTAGGTAGCCTTTTCATGTACAAAGTATACTACAAATTCTTTACATTTATATGGATTGGCTTGTTCCTCCCAAGGATGAAATTAAAGAGTATTTTATAGATAGGTTATTATTAGTAAGAATATGTATTTAACTTTAAAATCACAATTCCATCTGAATTTTAATTTATTTTTTTAAATTCTGGTGTTTACTTAATTTATTTAATGTTTACAATATATTTTCAAGTTGCAGCAGTGTTGTTGGATAATCTTAAGTTGCTTAACATATTCAGTTATTTAAGATGGCCAATTCAAAAATCATTTTTATGAGTATTTTTTTCCTAGAGCCTAAAAGTGTTTTGGAGTATGGCAGAAGTGAGTTTTATAGAAATCAAACAAAAGCTTTGAACCCTTACTAGAAAAAACACTTGTATGAACACACAACACAAACACACACACGTTTGTTGTGTGATTTCAGGACCCAAGAGATCTGAGGCTCCTCTTAAAAATACCTGCCATAAATATATCAGCTTTTAGTGAAATAATGATATTTACACTTTAAAATTTATTCCAGTTTACCTGGCTTTTTGAATGTTGATTCTCCTAAGTTAATGTTTGGTTTATTTTCATTTTCAGAACTTCTGATTAATTGTTTAATTATTAAAACATACTGCAGGTTTATTCTTTTGATGAAATATCCTTTAGTTAAGTAACATTTTGTTCTAACTTGCTCTAATTGCAAAAACAAATCCTCTTGGTCACAATGCTACATCACATTTTGTCTTTTCCTTTTTGCTAAGAAAAATCAGTAGGCAGTGTTCTTTCTGTCCTGTTGTTCATTTAATACATTCCATCTCGGTCTCTTGTTTTCCTTGATAGGAAAGAATAGTGCTACAATGGTCAGAAATATTCAGCCTCATAAGGAGAGAAGTCACTATAATCAGAGTGTGTCAAATCAAGATTAAAGTGACTAGCCTTGAAGTTATAGATGAAATACAAAGCCTGATTTTGTTTTTAAGCCATAATTTAACTTTTTTAACCACTTTATTCATTTAGGGTTGTAATTAAATGGTCAAAGCTTGTTTTTGTGGAAGCACAATATACGTGTTTAATCAACAAAGTCGGAAAAGAGCCTGCCTCTTTTAAGCTGTCCCAGTGTATTGGAATAGGTTTTTAGAGATTCCGAAGGCCACAGAGCCCACTTTTCTTTCTTCTCTGGGACTGTAGTAGGTTGCTGATACTTTGCGTACTCTTTTCTCCATAAGTATACTAGCCTTCACATAAAGCGTATTTGTAGTATTTTTCAACATAAAATCTTGGAAAACATTGTGCAGAGATTTGAGTCTGTGGACTTTAATAGAGTGAACTACTTTTTAATGTATGTTTTCTGGCATTTCAGAAACGTCAGGATATTCATTTGCTTCTGATACTGTCTTTTTCTGCCTCCCTCCATCCTCCTCCTCCATTAACTCAATACCATTTTTTCATATTAAAATTTTGTTTAAAAATTAATTTTCTTCTAGTTTTTCTTTTTGAGAATGTATTTAGGGAATGTGTCTTTTCCATTTTCCTTATACAGTCTGTTTCATGTGTTTTTTTTAGATTTGATATGCATTAGGTTTAGGGAGACTTCAAGTGATGAAACTTCATGGAAGGAAGTTCTAGATTGTAAATATTTATACATTTTTAAAGTTTCTGAAGAATTTTTTCATATGTTCATACATAAAACTTCAAACCTGTGTTCTGTGTTATTTAAGATGGTGTCAGAATAATTAAAAGCTTCTTTTGAAGCTTGTTTTCAAAAAACAGAAAGCAGAGAATTTAGTAATGGCATACAGCATTGTTTTCATCACTTTCAGTTTTGTATTACACTTTTCATTTTTAGACATATAATGATTATCTTTAATGTTCATAATAGGAGCCCTCTTGCACAAATGGAAGAAGAAAGAAGGGAACATGTAGCTAAAATGAAGAAGATGGAGATGGAGATGGAACAGGTGTTTGAGATGAAGGTCAAAGAAAAAGTTCAAAAACTGAAGGACTCTGAAGCTGAGGTAATTAACCATATATTTTCACCTTTGACAAAATACTCCTTTTCAAAATAATGTCTTAAATGAAATTGATAGATAATGTAACTGCTCTATCGATTTTTTCACATGTAATATGCAAATTTAATGTGTCTGTGTGTGTTCAGTCGAACTCTTTGCAACCCTAAGGATTGTAACCTGCCAGGCTCCTCTGTCTGTGGAGTTTCCCAGACGAGAATGTTGGACTGAGTTGCCATTTCCTCCTCCAAGGGAGCTTTCCCAACCCAGGGATTGAACCCACGTCTCCTTGTCTCCTGCATTGGCAGGCAGAGTCTTACCTCTGAGCCACCTGGGAAGTCAATCAGTTTAGTCGCTCAGTCGTGTCCGACTGTTTGCGACCTCATGAACCGCAGCATGCCAGGCCTCCCTGTCCATCACCAACTCCTGGAGTTTACCCAAACTCATGTCCATTGAGTCAGTGATGCCGTCCAACCATCTCATCTTCTGTCGTCCCCTTCTCCTCCTGCCCTCAATCTTTCCCAGCATCAGGGTCTTTTCAAATGAGTCAGCTCTTCGCATCAGGTGGCCAAAGTATTGGAGTTTCAGCTTTAGCATCAGTCCTTCCAATGAACACCCAGGACTGATCTCCTTTAGGATGGACTGGTTGGATCTCCTTGCAGTCCAAGGGACTCTCAAGAGTCTTCTGCAACACCACAGTTCAAAAGCATCAATTCTTTGGCACTTAGCTTTCTTTATGGTCCAACTCTCACATCCATACATGACCAGTGGAAAAACCATAGCCTTGAGACGGACCTTTGTTGGCAAAGTAATGTCTCTGCGTTTTAATATGCTGTCTCGGTTGATCACAACTTTCCTTCCAAGGAGTAAGTGTCTTTTAATTTCATTGCTATGGTCACCATCTGCAGTGATTTTGGAGCACAGGAAAATAAAGTCAGCCACTGTTTCCACTGTTCCCCATCTATTTCCCACGAAGATGGGACCAGATGTCATGATCTTCGTTTTCTGAATGTTGAGCTTTAAGCCAACTTTTTCACTCTCCTCTTTTCACTCTCATCAAGAGGCTGTTTAGTTCTTCACTTTCTGCCATAAGGGTGGGGTCATCTGTATATCTAAGGTTATTGATATTTTTCCCGGCAGTCTTGATTCCAGCTTATGCTTCCTCCAGCTCAGCATTTCTCATGATGTACTCTGCATGTAAGTTAAATAAGCAGGGTGACAGTATACAGCCTTGACCTACTCCTTTTCCTATTTGGAACCAGTCTGTTGTTCCATGTCCAGTTCTAACTGTTGCTTCCTGACCTGCATACAGGTTTCTCAAGAGGCAAGTCAGGTGGTCTGGTATTCCTATCTCTTTCAGAATTTTCCACAGTTTATTGTGATCCACATAGTCAAAGGCTTTGGCATAGTCAATAAAGCAGAAATAGATGTTTTTCTGGAACTCTTGCTTTTTCGATGATCCAGTGGATGTTGGCAATTTGATCTCTGGTTTGTCTGCCTTTTCTAAAACCAGCTTGAAATCTGGAAGTTCACGGTTCACATATTGCTGAAGCCTGGCTTGGAGAATTTTAAGCATCACCTTACTGGTGTGTGATTTACAATAATACATATTTTAATAATCTGTTTAGATACAAGTATACTTGGTAGGAAGACATAGTAGAATACCTAAAGTAAATTTTATTAGCTATAGTTAACAAATTATGAGAAATGAAATTTTAAGCCTTTCCATATAGTCGGTATAAGAAAGTAAGAGTTTTGGGCAGATATAAGAATAAAAACTAGTTTTAGGATAGTAATAATTGACCAGACTTACTTGCATATGAATGGAGAAAGAAAGAACCTTAATTAAACTATGGGCATGCTGTGATAAATTACAGACAAAAAGAAATGAAGGAATGTGATTTTGTAGATGAGTTGGGCCTTATGTGACCCTAGTGTCAGTGTAATTCAGTTGCAAAAATCAGGTAGGGTAGTGACAAAGCATTCCATCAAGCTGTTCTGCTGTAACCTTAGAATCACTCTACATGTTGAAGCATATATTTAGTTTCTGTTAATCAAAAAGATCATGAAGACATATCCACCTGTAAGTGATAAAAGATGGAGGAAAAAACACACTTAACACAATAATCTATAGAGTAAATTTGGCTTTATGTCCAAGAACAGTAGAAGAAACTATAGGTAAACACAAATCAGCAATTTCAGTATGATGTTTTCTCAGCATAGATTTATTATCATTGTGCTGAAAATTACTTTTAAATATGTAGGATGACATTAATATGAAATACTTAAACAATTTTTTAATTGGAGGATAATTGCTTTACAGTGTTGTGTTTCTGGCATTCATCAACATGAATCAGTCATACAATATGAAATATTTTAAAAATTACTTTTAATGATAAAATTCAGTGGTTAAATGTGGATCTACTAATATAATAATATTTGTATTTAAACATATTAAGAAAAGACTCAGATTTAGTTTGTTACATCATTACAGTTGGTCTCTTTGCTTTTGTAATTAATTACTGCATAAAATACATAAGCTTTCTTTGACTAAATATATGTTTGCTACCCATGGACTGTAGCCTACCAGGGTCCTCTGTCCATGGGATTTTCCAGGCAATGGTACTGGAGTGGATTGCCATTTCCTTCTGCAGGGAATCTTCCCAACTCAGGGATCGAACCCAGGTCTCCCACATTGTAGACAGACGCTTTACTGTCTGAGCCACCAGGGAAGTCCTACTCTAATATTACGACAAAAGTACTCTAATCCATTGAGTAGACAGAATGCAGAGCATTCAATAGTTTTGAGGAAGTGTTTCTATTCCACATTAGACTTCTCTTAAATTACTGAGCTTTTCATGTAATCTCTTATCACAAAAAAACTTACTTCCACTACTGTTACATTTATAATATGTGTTTAATTCAGTGCAGATACAGAATAGCTTCTCCAGGTTTAAGATTGCCAACTCTGCAAAACTAATATCCTGAGCACTTGTTATTAAGATGACATTTAGGAGATTAAGTTTTTTTATTAATTAGGTTTTTATTTAATCTATCCATTTGAGTCTCTACCCCTTCACCAATTAATAAGTAATCTGGAGAATCCCTGCTACTGCTGCTAAGTCACTTCAGTCATGTCTGACTCTGTGCGACCCCATAGACGGCAGCCCACCAGGCTCTCCCGTCCCTGGGATTCTCCAGGCAAGAACACTGGAGTGGGTTGCCATTTCCTTCTCCAATGCATGAAAGTGAAAAGTGAAAGTGAAGTCTCTCAGTCGTGTCCGACTCTTAGTGACCCCATGGACTGCAGCCTACCAGGCTCCTCCATCCATGGGATTTTCCAGGCAAGAGTACTGGAGTGGGGTGCCATGAATCCCTATCAGAAGGTAAATAAAAATAGGAATAATCAAGAGTCTGCATTATCTCCACACTTAGGTTTCGATGAAAATCTAAAAGGAGTTGAATTTACATTTGAAAAGACATATTTTAGGGTCTCCTCCTAAGAGTAAATGTCATAAGCAATTATGTTAAGCATTTATTTCCATAAGCAATTATAGAACTTTTGAGAGTTTTAATGATTACTGTGAATGGTGAAAACAGAGTTTCGTAATACTTAGCTACTCTTTGAAGAATAGTCTTTTATTAGCATTGAAAGAAACTGTAAAGCGATGTGGGCCAAGTTTCCCCTAATTCTGTAAGCGATATAAGGATATAAATATGAAGTCTATTTAACCTTGTATAATATGTTTTCTCAAGTGCTAGATATATTTGTGTGGGGCATAGCTGCTAATATCCTGCAGCACAGTGTATTAGACACAGTACTAAGCATCTTTCATAGATTATGTTATTTAGTCCATACCACAGCCCTACAAGGTGGATATTATTGTCTCATTTCCATTTTTTACATGAGATGAACGATAAATTAACTTGGTCAGTGCTGCATATCTGTAAGTCATTATTTGAATGCACTTAACTGTGCTCTAAATCCTAGACAAGTCTACAATCATGTATCCATAATTTCGAATCTTTAAAAGCTCTGAAAACTGCAAAGCCAGAAACAGAACAGTTTTATCCCCACTTGATGTGAATAGTTATATACTTTGCTGCAAAAATAAAAAATGTGATAGATGCTACCTTAGCCCAGGTGTTGTTTTGTAAATACAGTAAATAGACCTTTCTAAGTAGAATTGGCTTTCAGAAATATGAAAAATTCTGAACTGTGTAATACATCTAACCCTAAGAATTTCTACAAAGGGAAGGATTGTGACCTGCACTTTTAACCTACATGGCAGTTAACACAAAAGAAAATGTATATGTGATAGAGGTACAGAGAAAGAATGATGAACACTTGTAACCCTATGGCCCAGTTTAAAAAATAAGGCATCATCAGTTCATTTGAGGCAGCTCTGTTTCTCTCCCCTATTGTATCCCTCTCTTTCTCAGAAGTAACTATGCTGGATTGTGTGTATATAATTCCCTTGCATTTTCTCTTTAATAATTAAAGGCATTTCCCTGTGTTCCTATTTTCTGATATGTTCTTAGTAATGTGTTTGCTATCATCAGGAAGATGTTACTTCAAATTTGATTCATATTTGCTTTAATATATCTTAGATGGTTTCATTTTGTAGAAACTGCATGAGATATTTGGAATAGAAATGAATATGAAGTCACTTTTTTGGGTTTATGAAGTAACAAAGAAAACAGATTGTATGCAAAATTATAATCCAGATTCAAGATGTTGACTAATTGATGTAATACAGTCTTTAACGGAACATAATTCCTGGACATCTGAAAGTTTTTAATAAATAGTTGTTAGTTATTTGATGTAGTTAGATAGTTAGATTTATTTATTAATATTTTGCTGTGATTGTTTTCCACAGAAATGGATTGACTAGTGCCTAAATGGACTAGATAAGCTCTTTGTTTCTGCAGTTACTTTGCATGTGTGTTTTTTATCTTTCAGCCAGCATTCTTTGCAGCATTAATTCTCAATATAGAAAGAACCATCTGTTTCAGAATCATGGGATGGGGGCTTATTGAAAATGTGGATTTCTAGACTTAAAAACCCAGAAATTCTAATTCAGTATGTCTGGTTAGGTCCAGGATTCTTTATTTTTAACAAGCGTTTAGGTGGTTCATACAAAGACTGACATTTGAGAACTGCTGCTTTATAAGAATCCAGGGACCTTATCTCCTCATCTTGTAACTCTTATATTCTTACCTATTTGCTTTCTTTTCACTTGTCTCGCTTTCTTAAACTTGAAATTATGAGACAGGTTCAGACCTGGTGCTGCCACTTTTGGCTAATGACTTTGTACAAGTGACATAAACTCTGCAGCTACAACTGTTTGCTCATCTAGGAGTGGGAACAGTGGTGTCTTCTCTGCCCAACTTCCTACATGTTTGTGAGTAAGGAAAAATGAGATGATGAAAATATGAGTATGCCCCTTATAAAGTGCTACACAACTGTAGCTTATTGTACTTTTTTTTTTTAAACCCCTTGTTTCCCAAGATTATTCTCTTTGGTCCCTGGCATTTTGGGTGGTAAGTCCTATAGAAAGAGGATTTTTAGACAGTGCTTTCCACATGGTACTCTGAATTTATAGCATAAGAACTGAATGCTCAGCTTTTAACATTAGACTGCCTGGATGAAATGTATTTCTGATTTCTCAGTTTTATTTTATGTATTGTGCTTTGAACTAGCTCCAACGGCGCCATGAGCAAATGAAAAAGAATTTGGAAGCACAGCACAAAGAATTAGAGGAAAAACGTCGTCAGTTTGAAGATGAGAAAGCAAACTGGGAAGCCCAACAACGTATTTTAGAACAACAGAACTCTTCAAGGTATCTAATATCAGATTCCCAAGAAATATGTGTATTAGTTTTAAAGAATTATTTTCCTGTTTATTTTAAAAACATTAATATTTTAAGACATTGTCCATTACCATACATCCCAAGCACAAATTATTTTCATGGATGAATATTTTACATAGATTGATGCACTCTATTATAATAGTATTTTTTCCACTGCAAACATTTTTATGACTTAATAATCTTCATAATTATAATTTAGTACCTTCATAACATTCTCTTCAGTTGACTCACCATAATTAGTTGTTTACTGCTTCCTGTCAAATATTAAACATAATGGTTGTGTGTAATTCTTGACAGACAGAGAGAGCATTGCCACAGTGTTCTCTTTTATACATTTAGAGGTATATTTTTATTGTGTTGGATTATTTCATTAAGATAAAGTTTTAGATACCTAGTTTCTAATGCAGCTAATTAGTTACTCATAATTTACTCAAAAATTGGGTAGTCTTTGTACTTTTGTGTTCTTTTCCTCATTAGTCCCATTTAAAACTGAAAAGTTGCATCCCTGTAAGGATTCTGTAATTTAACCTCACTGCTAAACATTTTCAAGTTTAGACATTTGTTCAGTAACACTATGCATCTATTAACTTTTCCCTTAAGAAAGACGAAGATTTATTTGTGAGAAAAAAAGCATTTCAGAATGCAGATGGCTGTAGGAGAAAAGGATACCTTACTTGATGTCAGTTGACCTTTTTCGATTTGTACTATTTCATTTAGGAACAGTTGTTTTTGTATAAAAAAATGGGATTTTGTCATATTTCTTACTGTTTGTCTTGGAATTTTGTCAAATATTTGTCCAAGAAAATATTATAGATTAACATTGTCCTTATTGTTAACTTCTAAATCTTCTGATTTTAAAATAAAAATGTAACACAGTTGAAAATCCAACACAGTTGTAGTTGGTTTAGCTATTGCTACCATATGTTTTCTAGGTTTATAGTTACTCATTTTAATTGTTTTTGTTTACTCATTTAGAACCTTGGAAAAGAACAAGAAGAAAGGGAAGATCTTTTAAACCCTCTGTTGACCACCAGTTACGTATTAGTTGCCAATATGCCAGCTTGGACATCAGTGTTTGTTGGATCCGTTTGACCAATTTGCACCGGTTTTATCCTTAATGATGGATTTAACAGCATGACAAAAATTATTATTATTTTTTTGTTCTTGATGGAGATTAAGATGCCTTGAATTGTCTAGGGTTGTTGTGTACTTAGAAACTAACAGCTCTAAGTACCTTTCCTACATTTTTCTTTTCCTTTTTTATTAAACAGATGTCTTCAATTTAATGCAAGAAAACATTTTACTGTTGTACAATCATGTTCTGGTGGTTTGATTGTTTACAGGATATTCCAAAATAAAAGGACTCTGAAAGGTTTCATTGAGGATAAATTGCCATAATATGATGCAAACTATGCTTCTTTATGATAATTATAATACAGAGGTTCCATTCAATGCAGCGTATACAATAATGTAATTTAGTCTAACACAGTTGACCCTATTTTTTGACACTTCCATTGTTTAAAAATACACATGGAAAAAAAAAACCTATATGCTTACAATGCACCTAGAGCTTTTTTATAACAACCTTTTTTTTTGTTTGTTTGTTTTGAATTCTTTAAATATATATTATTTTCATTTAGTACCCTCTTTAGCCAGAATCTCATTACTGCTTCATTTTTGTAATAACATTTAATTTAGGTATTTTCCATATATTGGCCCTGCTAAAAAATAGAATATAGCATCTTTCATATGATAGGAACCAACAAAGAAACTTTCCTTTAATTCCCTTTTTACACTTTATGGTAAGTAGCAGGGGGGAAAATGCATTTATAGATCATTTCTAGGCAAAATTGTGAAGCTAACAACCAACCTATTTCTACCTATGTGCAGTCTCTTTTATTTTACTAGAAATGGGAATCATGGCCTCTTGAAAAGAAAAAAAAGTCACCATTCTGCATTTAGCTGTATTCATTTATTGCATTTCTGTATTTTTTTGTTTGTATTGTAAAAAATTCACATAATAAACAATGTTGTGATGTAATTGAGTGTGGCGTGTTAAATATTCTGCAGTTGATAGGAGTGTGTTTGAGAAGAAACTTTTCAATTTGAATTTGCCTTCTCCATGATTGTAACTCTTATTTGTTTCATTTAGAATGCACTTGTGCTGATTTTCTAATTTACAGAATATAGTATCTTATCTACTTACTACTGTCTCCTATTAACACATTTCTCTGAGAACAAATTTCAGCTTACCAGGTGAACTCTCAAGTCCTTGGACTGAAATTTTTTAACTGAAAAAGAGAGTAGTATAATTTCTTTTCACTAAAGTCAAATGATAAGAGATTTTAACAAAATGCTTTGTGACATTTTAATGATTAATGCAATGCAGTTTATTACTTTAAAAAGTTTCACCGTATCTTTTGATGATCCTGTCAAAAGGAAGTAACTGATTATTATGATTACCCAATATTTTTGTTGACACTAGAAGCTGAAGGGTTTAAATAAAACAGGATGCTTAAAAGAGCCTTGTTGCTTTTCAAAGATATATAAAGTGTATGTAGAGCATGTTAGGAAGATCATTCACTTTACAGAAAATCTTGACTTCACATGTAAGTTCATTCTGGGATACTATTTTTAAAGCAGATCTTATGAGGCATTAAAAACATGATTTAAGATTACTGCAGTAACAATTTATTTGTTGGCCATCACTAAAGATTGTCTTTGAAAATACAGTGCTTTCTGCTGTGTGTGGTTTTCTTTTTTTAATTGGCTGTTACTCCAAGACCAGAATCAGACATTCAGGAATAATTGTAAGTAAATACACAGAGATATTTTTTTGTTTGGTTTGGTTCTTCTAATAGAGATTTGGTTAACGCCCCAACCAGAAAAGTTTGGTTTTAGGAAAAATAACTTAATGAATTTGATGACTGCAAAATCAGAAAGTTTATATTGACCACTTGTCTAACTGGTAAGTACTACTGCTTCTAGAAACAAGTTCTCATAGGTGCTATTTAAAAATTCAATATGCATTGTGATAAGTTTGTAAAGTCACCTTTATTCTATTACCCTAGTGAAAACTTTCAGAAGTTTTTGTCTGTATCATGGCGAAGGTTTATCTGAATCTGATGTAGGACCTGTACAGAACTTGACCAACCAGGTCGTTTGATGGTTGGCTTCGTTTTTCAAGCTTATCAAGGGCTTTTTTGTTATATGGCCTGTAGAGTTTTGAGAACTGCTATGTGATTATTCACAATACATATAACATTCAGGAAGCATAAGGAAAGGCTAGCTTGTAAATAGCAAAATGGACAATACCTAGTCTCCATTGTGAGAGACATTATAAATTGGAGTAACTCTAACCACTGCGCTCTTTAAGTGAGACCAGAGACGCCCTAATCCAAGTGCACATCGCATGGCAGAGTTGTGCTGCCACCTAGTGGAAGTGAGAGCTAATTGTTTTTATCAAGTTCACATTGGAGCTGAGGCTTATTTCTGTGTGTGGAGCTCAGGTTCTAATTTTGAAAGCCAAGCAGATATAGACTTCTGCTTCTCAGACTCATTAGCTTAGTGTCACACCACCACCCACATATTCTGACATATTCTGCACCTTTCATGCCTTTTATTCTCTTGGAAAAAGACCTAGGAATGTGGAGGTCAGGGTAGTAGGTGAGCAAAAAGGTGGAAAGAATGTAAGACTGCAACAGTAGCAAAGTGTTGAGTTAGCAAGTCATTTAGATCACTGTCTCCAAACCTGATACTGTTTCTTTGTGAAAATATTTTTGAGCATGTATGTGTGATTATACCTATATAGTAAATTATATATAGGTAGCACTATGTTAGGGCTTCCCAGGTGATGCTAGTGGTGAAGAACCCACCTGGCAATGCGGGAGACACAAGAGACATGAATTTAATCCCTGGGTAGGGAAGATCCCCTGGAGAAGGAAATAGCGACCCACTCTAGTATTCTTGCCTGGGAAATCCCATAGACAGAGGAGCCTGGCAGCCTTTAGTCCATGAGGTTACAAAGGGTTGAACACAACTGAAGCAAAGCAAGCAAGCGGTATGTTAATATGAACATTATGAAACAATTTTTAAAACTCAAAAAAAAGTTTAGCGCTTCCCAAGCCCCAATAAATTATCTAATATATTCTACTTTGGAAGCCCTTGGTTTAACATGGTAGTCAGTAGTATGTAGATCCTTATACTGTTGAATCCCTAAGGAAGTCCTGCCATGGTATCCTACTTGATGTAAAAGGAAGAATTATTGTCTGGTAAATTGAAATCCTTTCTAATAAATAGTTTGCAAATAAAAACAAAAGTTGGTGTGCTTCATTCAGGGTATTTACCCTACCCCAGACAGTCAACTAGTTTGTGTACATTCTCTTCATTTAATCCTTAATAGATACCAGTGTCATCCTTTTCATAGATGTGGAAACAGCTTTGGAGGTGGTTAGTGACTTATCCATTGGAGAGGTGGTAACTGGTGAAGTTGGAGTGTGAACTGGTCTTGGCAACAGCAGGACCTGTGTGCTTCAATCTTATGCCATAAGACCACCTGATGTGTGCCAGAAAACACTAAACCCACTGACTAATCACCTCGGTTCAAATCCCATCTGTATAAATTAGGTATGTTACTTTTTGTTTCTGAATATTTGTTTCTTCAGCCCTAAAATAAGGCCCATACCTCCCTTGCTAGATCTGAGTGCAGATTACATCGTGACTGCACAAGTAAAGGTGCCTAAACCTTGAGAGATTTTTCTTGAATTTTAAGAAATTCAATTGAACTGAAAAACTGTTCAACACCTTCCTCCCCTCCCAGAATGTTGAAGGATGTGGTGATGCCAGGGCCATGACAAACCAAGAATTTTGTTTTTTCCTACTTTTAGGTAAGTTTGCATGGTGCCATGGTAAGCCTCCAGACATGCTTCTTTGCACACACAGCCTTTTTGGAATTACTAAATGAGGTATGTTTCAATAATAGGTTACACCATAGAAATAGGCTGATTTTGGTTAACAGCAGGTTTTCTACAGTACTAGCAACAAGAGTTAAAAAATACGTCCTCAATAAGTAATGCTGAGCTGGTTTATCAGTATCTCGTCTCTGATGAAAATATTGCTGTTTTCAAGCAAACTTGGTTCCCATGATTTGGGGTTAACCCATAGAATGTTCAGGGTTTAGTGTCAGCCATTTTCAACAAAAAATAGGGACTGACAATTTCCTGTGTTCTTTAGAAGACTTTCAAAGCTTCACAGGAAGAATGAAGACTATTCTTGGACTGAACCATTTACCCCATGGGGTGCTGGGCCCAGCCAAACAGCATTGTATTAGCAAAGGGGGGTCAAGTGAAAGGAGACCTTGTTCTGTGCCAGGCTCTCAAAGGGCAGCCTGAAACCACACTGGCCACCCAGACCCAGTTTTAGATGCAGTGTTTGTGGACCTGCTGAAACCTCATGCCATTCAGGCTTTCTGAAATCCTTTGGGATGGAGACAGGGAGTAGTAGTTGACACCTCTGAGAATAGGGATCCGTGAGAACTTGGCAGAAGGGGAGAGGCTAATTAGGGGAAATGGTAAGACTCTGCCAACGAGTGTCTAGTTTTTTTTCTCTTCCTCTTCAAAGTGAGGCCTTCTTAGCTTACAGGTGTGTTGCAGGGAATAATGGCTCACCCTGTATGTTTACAAGGAAACAGCAGACCACAGAGGCCCCATGAGTTGGCTCATCCAAGTGTGGAGTACTGAACTAGGTCTAGCAGGGGCTTACAACTTTTTTCCCTTCATTTAGCTCCATTGTTTTTGAATTTCACGGTGGAGTCTTTCATATTTAAATGTATGCTCCAGGCCCGGAAAAGTTCTGTTTTGTGTAAGCTGGTTATTTAAGCAACTTGGCAAATGGCAGGTGAAGTGATGGGTGCCATGACACACACCCTGGAATTAATGTGTTTTCTCCCCTTGGTATTTAGAAGTGAAGAACATATATTTTGTCTGATTGGGAGTGGGGGAGCTCTCTTTTTTTTTTTTTGCTAGGAATAAATCTTGTGATTATACAAATCTATAGCTTAACGTGGTTTGCTTTTCAGACCAAAAAAATAATTAATGGGACACAGTTCTTTCTCTCAGATACCAAAATAAAATTCTCCTTAGACCTTTAGTTTGCTGGGTACAGGTAGAAGAAACTCAAATTTTCACTTTCTTTCCCAAACTGCTACTTCATTAGTTCTTAATTAGGCCTCATCCCTTGTAGTCGTACTTGGAAGAGGGGTAGAGGCCACTGAGGCAAGCTCATTTCTGTGGTGTCTTCATTCAGATGGGATTGGCCCAGGTATAATCCATGTCCAGAAGAGGAGACGGGCTTTCTCTCTAACTTGTGCTATGAGGACTAGTGAACTCGCCCTACAAAGTGGGAGCTGCTGCTGCTAAGTCGCTTCAGTTGTCTCCGACTCTGTGCGACCCCACAGACGGCAGCCTGCCAGGCTCCCCCATCCCTGGAATTCTCCAGGCAAGAACACTGGAGTGGGTTGCCATTACCTTCTCCAATGCATGAAAGTGAAAAGTGAAAGCAAAGTCGCTCAGTCATGTCTGACTCTTCACGATCCCTTGGACTGTAGCCTACCAGGCTCCTCCATCTGTGGGATTTTCCAGGCAAGAGTACTGGAGTGGGGTGCCATTGCCTTCTCCGACCAAGTGGGAGCATTTCGACATTATTCCAAATGGGGAGAATTCCTACTTACCAAAGGAGAAAAAACTCACTTGGAAATTGAAGCAAGGGAACAAAAATCAGCAAAAGGTGAAGCAACAAATGTTTGTTGAGCACCAACTATGTGCCAGATACGAACTTCACATAAATTTCAAAGATCAGTAGAATTCTATGACATGGCCATTTTAACCCCCCATTAAAAACAAGCATACTAGAATGGATTAAGAAGTGTGGTGTATGTTTATTCAATGGAATATTACTTAGCCATAAAAGAATGAAATAATGTCATTTTGTAGCAACGTGGATGGACCTGAAGACAATCAATACTAAGTGAAGTAAGTCATAGTTAGTTCAGTTGCTCAGTCGTGTCTGACTCTGTGACCCCATGAGTCGCAGCACGCCAGGCCTCCCTGTCCATCACCAACTCCCAGAGTTCACTCAGACTCACGTCCATTGAGTCGGTGATGCCATCCAGCCATCTCATCCTCTGTCGTCCCCTTCTCCTCCTCCCCCAATCCCTCCCCATCAGAGTCTTTTCCAATGAGTCAACTCTTCACATGAGGTGGCCAAAGTACTGGAGTTTCAGCTTTAGCATCATTCCTTCCAAAGAAATCCCAGGGCTGATCTTCAGAATGGATTGGTTGGATCTCCTTGCAGTCCAAGGGACTCTCAATAGTCTCCTCCAACACCACAGTTCAAAAGCATCAATTCTTCGGCGCTCAGCCTTCTTCACAGTCCAACTCTCACATCCATACATGACCACAGGAAAAACCATAGCCTTGACTAGACGAACCTTAGTTGGCAAAGTAATGTCTCTGCTTTTGAATATACTGTCTAGGTTGATCATAACTTTTCTTCCAAGGAGTAAGCGTCTTTTAATTTCATGGCTACAATCACCATCTGCAGTTATTTTGGAGCCCCCCAAAATAGAGTCTGACACTGTTTCTACTGTTTCCCCATCTATTTGCCATGAAGTGATGGGACTGGATGCCATGATCTTCGCTTTCTGAATGTTGAGCTTTACGCCAACTTTTTCACTCTCTACTTTCACTTTCATCAAGAGGCTTTTGAGTTCCTCTTCCCTTTCTGCCATAAGGGTGGTGTCATCTGCATATCTGAGGTTATTGAGAGTTCTCCCGGCAATCTTGATTCCAGCTGTGTTTCTTCCAGTCCAGCGTTTCTCATGATGTACTCTGCATATAAGTTAAATAAGCAGGGTGACAATATACAGCTTTGATGTACTCCTTTTCCTATTTGGAACCAGTCTGTTGTTCCATGTCCAGTTCTAACTGTTGCTTCCTGACCTGCATACAGATTTCTCAAGAGGCAAGTCAGGTGGTCTGGTATTCTCATCTCTCAGAATTTTCCACAGTTTATTGTGATCCACACAGTCAAAGGCTTTGGCATAGTCAATACAGGGAAAGATAAATATATAATTTCTGTGTGGAATCTTAAAAAAATGATACAAATGAACATATTTACAAAACAGATTCATAGCAAATTTATGGTTACCAAGGGGGAAAGAATGGGGAGAAATAGGAGTTTGTGATTCACGGATACACACTATATATAAAATAACAAGGACCTACTGTATAGCTATATTGAACTATATTGAATATCTTATGATAAGCTATAAGGGAAAAGAGTCAGAAATATATATAAAATTTAATCACTTCAAGCACAACATTGTGAATCTGTGCTTCAGTAAAAGAAGGGAAAGCAAAAAAAAAATTTCATTGTAAAATTTAATGTTATTAGTTATCCATTGCTGTATACAAAGCAATAACTACCTGCTAACCTTAGTAATGATAACATTTATAGTTTACTACAGTTTAATAATAACATTTCTTAGTTTCTGCAGGTCAGAGATTAGTTTAGTTGGGTAGTTCTGGCTGGAGACTGTCATTTAGATGTCCGGAGGGCTGGCATTCAAGATGGCTTAGTTGGATCACTAGTAAGTGGATTTTCAGGAGGCCTCAGTCCTTTACCACATGGACTTCTCCATAGGGCTCCTTGCATATCCTTGTGACATGGTGACTGGTTTTTTTCCCAGAAAAAATGATCCAAGAGAGAGCAAGGTGTAAGCCATGATGCCTTTTATGATCTAGCTTTGAAGGTCCCATAATGCCCTTTCTGCAATATGCCATTGCTGATGCAGCTCAGCCCTGTTCAGTGTGGGAGGCAGCTGTACAAAAGCTGAATGCCAGGAGGGCGCTGCTACATTATATCTTCTTTTGTTTAATAAATATTTTTTCAAATTTTAGTTTAATAAAATTATTTAAATATTTTAATAAACACTTCTGCAAATAATGCTGTGAACATTTCTGTACACATCTTGCCCAAATATGGGAGTTTCTGTAGGCTTACGTGTCATGAACAAAGCTAGCAAATCTGTCCCTTTAGGTTTACAAGCCTCTGTCAAATTTTCTGTAATTCGTCATGTAAAATGTTCTATCCACTGGCCCCATCCCCGCTCAGATCAGATGTCCCCGTAGACCCAACCTAGGGCCTTAGTTAACTCCATCTTTACAGTTTGAATCAGAAAAGAGAGGAGGAGTTCTCCCCCTGCCTCAAAGTGTGAAAAAGGGAAGATCTCCAGCAGACCCAGTAGGCTGGGTGGCGGAGCTGTGGTCACAGAGATAACTGTGAGCCACACAGCACTGCTGCTCCCCCACAGACTTCTCCTAGGGATTGCGGGTAAATGAGTCACAGATTCTTCAGCCAACCTGGGCATTTGTGGTCAGCCCGTGCATATCCCACACTCCAGTTCTGCGTCTTTGCCTGTGTTGGCTGTTGTGGGAGCTCCACCTGGCCCACAATCTCCTGACCCACACCCAAGCAGCCCCTGAACCTTGACCCTCATGAGGCTTCAACTCTCTCCCTCCTTCCTTGCTGCCCACCCTGGGCCAGGGTTTACAATGGTCCCTCCTCCTTGCGTCATAAATGCACCCAAAGCCCACATCTCAGCGCTCCCCGCTTACAGGGTTGGCTCCCTATTGGTACCTCCAGCAGAGCCTCAAATAATTCTTCCCCATTTCTAGATTTTCAAGGAATTTTTTCCTGCTGATTTTCATTTTTGGCAAAAAATACTTTTTTCTGAACCATTTTTGAATCATTTGCAGCCCTGTGCCCTTTGTATTAAGTTGTTCAGTGTGTATTTCCTAGAAACAAATCCTCATAATAATAATTAAAACAATTTAATGAGCTTTTAATCAAACTTAAAAACATAAATCCTCTTTGTCAAGTTAATGACAAGTTGATGTCAGGAGGCCTCAGTTCCTTGCTACATGGACCTGCTTGAGTGTCCTTATCTTCAAATATATATTTTTTTGTGTTCATATTATGTACACTGCTTGGATGCGATCAAGTGGCCAGGTTGACACCTAAGTCTAGGTGTCACTTATCTCTGCCACGTGGGATGGACTCATTCATTCATTCTCATTCTCTCCATCCGATCTCTGAGCCCCGGCCAGCCACGATTTTTCCCACCCTGCAGCAAGATTTCCAACACAGGAATCCCGCCGCCACCTGGAAGATTAAAGCAGTGGAAGGTGGTAGCCCCTGCACGGTTTGCCGGTGCTGTGGAAGGCAGGCTCCCTGCTGCCCCCTGGCAGCTGCAGACACCTGCACAGGGCCTGGCTCCTCAAGGCAGCACCGAGTGGATGCAGCTTCTTCCCTCTTGGGGGCTAGGGTCTGTGGGCACAGACCCTGCCTTCTTTCTCCCATTCAAGCATCAGTGGCGGATAGGGGCTGTTGGGACAGAACGTGGCAGTATGCCCATGCACGCTGAGACCTGTGCCAGGAGGTGGCTTTCCAGAGCGCCCGGCACCCCTGAATTCCACACCACTCAATTGTTGGATTTTCTATTGTTTTCAGAAATACTTCAAGACCTTTTATTATTTTCATTTAATGGGAAGAGTTTTAAGAATGTTACAAAAGTAACTCAGACTCGAACAAAATATTACAACCAAACAAAGCATGAATGGTTTAAAAGGTTCCTTAAGATGTTAAATATAGAATTACCACTTGACCCAGAAATTCCACTTCTGGGTATATATCCAGAAGAGGTAAAAGCAGGGCTGTGAACATTTGTGTTCACAGCAGCATTATTCACAGATAGCCACAAGGAAGCAACCTGAGTGTCCATGGATGGATGTAAGGATAAACAGAACATGGTGTATATCAACACATACAGTGGACTATATTCATCGACCATGAAAAGGAAGGAAATTCTGACACAGGCTACAATATGGATGAACATGCTATATGAAAAAAAAAAGACACCAAACACAATAAGACAAATGTAATTCCATTTATATGAAATATCTAGAATAGGCAAAGTATAAGGATAGGAAGGCCAGATGTTATTGGGCCCTTGGGGGAGGGGATATGGGAGTTACTGTTTAATGAGTGCAGAGTTTTGGTTTGGAGTATGGAAATTTTTTGAAAATGGTAGTGGTGGCTGCACATTGTCAGTGTAATTCATGTTACTGAACTGTACACTTAAAAATGGTTTCAATGGAAGTTTTAATTATATACAAATATGTATTTTATAATTTAAAAGCTAGGTAAGAGAAAAAAAACATTGGATTTACCTCTCTACTATTCTACCACCCTGAAGCAGGAGCATTCAAGTTAACTTAACTGGAGTCTGGAGTCATGTAAATGGAAGGGCTAGGGTTTGAACAGATTGCAAAGCACGCAAGATTACGACAGACTGCCTGTCTCTAAGCAGCCAGCAGCCATGATCAGGTGCCTTCCGCAGCCTTGCATCTCATCTCCCTGGGAGCACCAGTTGGTGAGTCATCACCACTTCATTCTTCTCCCTTTGATTTCCAGGGGGACTGACCTCGACCTGGACCTTTAGCATACTGGCTCCAAGTTACCCCAAGACATAAAATGACTAAGACTGTTCTTGAACACAGTGTAACCCATTCAAAGCCCAGATTAGCACAATGGGCAGGAGATCTTGGTGGCCTCCCAGAGACCCCTCTGTCCTCCTTAGGCCCCATGACTGGGGCTACCATAGCCGCCTCATCTCTAGGGCCCTTCCCCTCTCCTGCAGCTCCCTCCTCATGCCCTGTCCCTCTGAAATTTCAAGTTCCCTCTCCCCATCCCAGCACTGTCTCCACCCACTCCCGTTCTTACTTCAGAGACTCCACACTCTGCCTCACTTCCCTCCCTCCCCAACCCTGTGTGCTCTGCCCAACAGGTATGGCAAACTTCTGCTTATAAAAGTTGGGGAGGGGAAAATTTTGAAGTGATATTTTTTAAAAAGCCATCAAATTACTTTTCATGGGAAACCAAGATTTTTTTCAGAATCCTAAATTTTGTTGCATGTTTACAGTTTTATTTATTTATTTTTTTGAATTGGATAGATGAGTGGGAAGGGGGGAGCATTAGGCTTTAAGGGTTTACAACCTCTACGTATCTTGATTTGGCCCTGCCCAGTCTGCCTGATGGTGGGTCTTCTTTCTCTTGCTTATTCTCATGGGGACCTGAGCATCACAAAGAGGCCAGATCTGAGAAGAGCTGGGAGAGCAGGAGGTGGAAGGAATCTTCAGCCTGTACCAGAGGAGTTTGCTATCTTTGTGATGTGGTGTGGAGCAACTCGAGTGCCCAGTGGAAATGCTTAGGAGGAATGGGACTGGGCCAGGGAGAAGCTAGGCTCAGGGTAGGGTGATCACCCTAGGGGTGCCCGTTTTTGGTAGTGGTCCAGGACAGCAGGACATCAGCTTTCTGGTGGCTGGGGAAGGGGAGACACTGACCTCTACTTGGAGTATCAGCTTGGCCAGGTCGGAGTGGACACAGGACTAGGCATCCCCAGTGGCATTACCATGTTCTTGGTGGATGGGGGACCTCTCTGAAAAAGGAGTTAGACATACACTCATGTGCTCCTTCAGGGGTTGTGGCAGCGCATAGTGGGCCCTCACAGGGTTATTTTGGCCACTTGAAAAGCCTGCTGACATTGGCTAGCAAGTGGTGAATTTATAGGAATGGATGTGTGGATGGGGGATGATCTGCCCTCATCCAGTGCCCTGCGCACTTCTCTGGAGAAGATGAAGTGGGGAGCAAGTAGGCGCCAGGATCCCCACCTAGGGAAACCTGGGAATACTCCCAGTAGGCACCAGGGGGCAGCACTGCTCCAGCATCAGGCTCCTTCTACCGAGTAACCGTTCCTGGCCTCAGCAGCTGCAGTGGCACTAAGTTCTTGGGGCTATTAATTATTATTTTTGGATTTTAAGAAATAAAAGGCTTTTTAAGAGTCATAAACTTGGTGAGGGTCCTTATAGTAGCAGGTGGAAAAACTTAATCTGAGGGGAAAAAAATGAAACAGGTTCTGCTCTCTAGCTCTGATGAGAAACAAGCCCTTCGTCCTCTCTTTGCCTCAGTTTCTCCATCTGTCAGACTGGGACAATCTCTTTTGCACCCACAGCTTAAGAAACTGTTGTGCTAAAAGGTGCAATTGATGAGAAACGATTTCCTCATGTTCGAGGTAGCTGGCACACAGTCATGGGTGTTCCTACAGTGAAGAAATGTGCCAGTGTCCCTCCTTTACAAGTAGATTCATGAGTCTGTCCTTTGGAATTAATTTTCCATAGCTGGAAACATGCGGCAGATGAATGATGCTTCCTGCTTCTGCAAGTTGACATAACTAAGGGGCCATGGGTGGGCTGGCAGAGCAACAGACTTGTTTGGCCTCAAAAGAAGGGAGAATCCACAAAGTGAAGGTCAGACTTGGCCAGTGGAGACCTCACAGCAAGTGGAAGCCTCTCTTTGGGATGTGTGTTTGAGGGTTTGTGGTACCCACTATTGGACATCCAACTACAAGATCTTCCTTTTGCTGTCTTGTTTTTCCCAGATGTAAACAATCCTCCTGAAAGTGAGAAGAGGGAGAATGAGTTAGAGGTCAGTTTCCTTGTGGCTGAACTTCTTATCAACTTTTTGTGAAAGAGCCTGGCCCAGCTCGTCCCAGGAAGGCGGTGAAGCTAGGGCAGCACAAGACACGACGGGGTGAATTTCTGTAGCTGGCAGAGCCCGGGCCGGGGCTGGCAGAATGCACAGCAGTCCAGCAAGTCATCCTTGCCATTAGACAAAGGAAGGCTTAGCAGCTGGTATGCAGTTTTCTAAGAGGCAGAGAGTTTAAAAGTCCATTCAGCCCAAAGCATGTACACAAATCTCAACTGTGAGCATCAGGTCGGTGCCAGTCCTGACTCTGTTACCTTACCCTGAGCAAGTTCCCTGACATTTTTTTTTAAGTCTTATTCATCATTTGGAGAACAGAGACTGTTATTTCTTCCTTGCTGCGTTGCTGAGCAGATTAAATGAGCTTGCTTCTCTCAGAAGAGCATCCAGAGTGCAGTAAGTGTTCAGTAAATATCAGTGTAGCAGGATTCGGAGTGAGAGGTTGAGAAATTTGGTTGTTTAGTTTCATGGATATTTTGTTTAAGTATTTCTGTTCATCTTTGTCGGGTAGGGACAGGGTGGGCTTATGACTAATTAGGAAGAAATGAAAGCTATGTTTCTCTTTCCAGGAAGAGAACCAGACTTTGCTGTTCTTAAGATCTTGATCTCTCCGTACATCCAGAAAACATTTGTGGTTTTAAGGCTGATGTCCTGTCATAGTGCAAAGGGGTAGAATGCAAGTAATTTGGAGATTTGAAAAGGCAACAGTGGCTTGAGTCTGCCTTCTATCTCTCGGGGTCTGGGAAGAAGCACCTTGTGCTCACCTGTGAGGGGGAGCTGGGTGCAGGGCATGGTGGGCCCTTGTGGGAAGCCCTGAGCAGGCCCAGCAGAGAGATCATGGGGTTGCCCTGGGGACTCCTTCCTTTCAGGGTCCTACCAGAGGAAGACAGAAGGCCAGTGGATGTGCTGTGGGGTGAGACAACAGCACTGCCCAGAGGTGGGAGCCGCCCTGACCTGGACCCCTAGCGGACCTCTGGGGCTATGTAATGCCCCCAGCTCCACTCAGAGTCTTTGTGGGACCTAAAGGAGAAACCTGACTTTAAATGTCTTCCAGTCTTAGAGGGTGGTTTACAGTAAATTAGGTGAGGAGAAATCTGATATTATTTACTTCTTGAGATTAATTCCTTGTGAGTGAAATCCAAAGCTAAAATGGATAACATTTGCTAGGGTCTTGGAATCTCAGCAAGTCAGCACCAGACAGAACTGATGAAAAGTGTATTTTTCATCTGGTGGTTTTGGTTTTCTTGACATCAAACTGATAGAGGCCTGAGGAACAACAAACCATACAGACACAGCAACAATACAAGGCAGAGGGAGAAACGTAAGAAATAGAGTACGGTCTCAAGCCCACTACTATTCCTATTAACTAAAATACGTGTGACCACACAATGGCACCGCACGTGTCATTCATTCAAGGGTCTGTCTCACAGTGATAAGGGAGGTGCATGTGGGGACAGAGGGAATCCACAGGTAAAGAAAACACATGAATAGAGGGCTACCTGCACTGGGAGCGATGCCTGGGTCGCGAGGCTGGGAGGGTGACTGGGACAACTCTGCAGGGGCCATCCGACAGGGTGAGAGACAGGCAAAAACGATGGGCTTGAACCTTGGGGGTCCTGCCACAGATGCCATCAACCTACAGACAATGCCATGAGGCTTCAGGGCATCTGCTCGGCACACAGGGAGCTTTCTAGACCTGTGTCTGCCCTTCTGTTCATGTTAAGTGTCCAGCGTTGACTCACTCAGACCCTGACACCTGGGTGAATTCATGCGGGCTCACCCATCAGTTTCTTGGGTTTCCATAAACACTATGTCTAACAGGACCTTCCCATTTAATTTCTTTCAGGATTGACATTAAAAGTGAACTGGTCTACTTAAAGCATAGACTCTTAACACACCCCACTGGGAAAACTCTCCTTCTGTAGACCAAAGCCTATCAGCCTCTTTGTATTTTATAGAAGAACCCAAACTGAGAGCCAGGCAACACCTGTCTGCTGACCCTGAAGTGATGGGAGTTGTCTCTGGATTGTCTTAGTTGGGGAGACGGGATTTGCCTATAGCGCTGGTGACATAGACCAATGCTAATGATACACGGCTTCATCCAGGGAGGTCTGTTAGGAACCGAGTGCCTGTGCCCTCACAGAAGTCCCAGCCTCTTCCTGGAATAAATGATTAAACTTCAATCATGATACAATCAAACAATATAATTTTTTAAAAAATATTTATTTATTCCTTTGCCTGCTCCAGGTCTTAGTTGTGGCAGGTGGGATCTAGTTCCTTGGCCAGGGAAGGAACCTGGGCCCCCTGCATTACGCGTGTGAAGGATCTTCACCACTGGGCCACCAGGGAAGCCCCAGACATTGTAATATTTTGCTTGGATACAAATGCTACTTTTGAACCATTGTTATTGACATGGGAAAATATTAATGCCACATCCATTCAAATAATAGGTGACTAAACCACAACAGACGGAGAAGGCAGTGGCACCCCACTCCAGTCCTCTTGCCTGGAAAATCCCATGGATGGAGGAGCCTGATAGGCTGCAGTCCATGGAGTCGCTAAGAGTCGGATATGACTGAGTGACTTCACTTTCACTTTTCACTTTCATGCATTGGAGAAGGCAATGTGTTTTTGCCTGGAGAATCCCAGGGACAGGGGAGCTTGGTGGGCTGCCGTCTATGGGGTCGCACAGAGTCGGACACGACTGAAGCGACTTAGCAGCAGCAGCAGCAAACCACAACAACGACACCTCTGTGGCAAAATGTCATCTGATTAGAGAGCAGCAGAAGCGGGAATAGGCCAGATAGAAATCTACTGGAAATAGCTCTCTTTGGCAGAAAAAAAAAAATGCTGTTTTCCATCGCATAGCTAATTGACTTGCTTTTCAGACCTCTTGAGCCAGAAGAGATCACCCCAGGGTCATAAACTTCACTGTTGCAGATCGCAGGCACAGAAGAAGAGCTTCAGCCCTGCAAACCACTGAATGATCTGGAGACCCAGTCGTGTCCTGCTCTGGGGACCACAGGTGTTTCCCCAGCAGGGTGTGCCTGAGGACTGTACCTTCCTGCCTCCTCCTGCTGTGGCCCTAATGCCCAGGTGCAGTCTCAGGACCCTCGCCTGTGGTAAAGAGAATCGGGAAAACTAGACATTTGGATAGATGAAAAAGCCAAAGAAATCCAAGTGGCCCTGGCAACTCATACACTCTCTCATAAATGCTATCCCCAAGAAAAATGCCACATCCTCTAGAGTAGGAAATGGCAACCCACTCCAGTATTCTTGCCTGGAAAATTCCACGGACAGAGGTGTCTGGTGGGCTACAGTCAATGGAGTTGCAAAGAGTGGGACATGACTAAGCACACATGTGCTGTGCTCAGCTCCTGTCCTGTGCTAAGGAAAGGATTGCAGAAATTAGCGTGTATGTAAAGAAACTATTTCTGGTGATCTTTTCAATGCGGCTCCTCAAGTTGGGTCCACACTCTTCAATCAGTCTTCCTCTCTGCCAAGCCTTAAAAAGGTCATGGGGGCCTGGCTGAGCCCAGGGCCACTCAGAGTGTACTCAGACTGCAGTCCTGAGGACAAGTGAAATCAGATGGAAGTCATGCGTTGAGGGCTTCCTAAATGTTCATCCCACTCCTGGGCCACCCATTGCTTCCTCTGGGACATTGACTATAAGTCGCCCTGATCAAATAAACAACCAAACATGTTTGTACAGAGATGTAGGGAAGAGGAGAACCGCTGGGTTCAGCCAACAAATTCATGGCCAAGAAGTGTTTTGTAAGGAAGAAATAGGTCAAATATTTTGTATGATGATCCCGAGTGGCAGGGTAGGGGACAAACTATTGAGACCCCAAAATAATCACAGTCCCCTGGCTTATTAGCATATCTGCTCTGGAATGCAGGGCTCCTCACAAGTGTGGTTTTAGTTCCAAATAATAGGGGTCAAAAGGCACACCTGTACTATAGGTAAATTTCTGTTCCCCATTCTTAGGACTTGAGTGGGTTTTACTTATTTAAATTGTTTGTTTATTTTTCAAAGATTTATTTTGAATTGGAGGATAATTGGTTTACGATGTTATATTGGTTTCTGCCGTATATCAACTGAATCAGCCATAGGTATACATATGTTCCTTCCCTCTTGAACCTCCCTCCAACCTCCCACCCCATCCCACCCCTCTAGGTTGTCGCAGAGCACCAGGTTGAGCTCCCTGTGGTATACAGCAACTTCCCATTAGCTATCTATTTTACGTATGGTGGGTTGGGAAGATACCCTGGAGAAGAGAATGGTGACCACTCCAGTATTCTTGCCTAGAGTATTCCATGGACAGAGGAGCCTAGTGGGCTACAGTCCATGGGTTCACAAAGAGTTGGATTGAACTGAGTGACTAACACACACACACGTTTACATATGGTAATATATATGTTCCAGTGCTGCTTTCTCAGTTTGTCCCATCTTCTAGCATAATTGTTCATTTCTCCTTAAATTTAACTTCACATCTCTTCCTTAATGCTGGTTTGTTGGCAGTGCTTTTTCAAAAGACTGTTTTTATTCATATCAAGCACACATATCTGATACTCCATCCAGAGGGTGACTTTTCCACTGGTGCCTCTCCTGAGGATTGATGATTTCAGAATTGTACTTCAGAGAATAAATGAAAATCTAAATCCTAGATTGAACTGAGTTCAGAATAAGGCAGCATGACTAGTCCATCAGCATAATCAATGTTTTCTTCACCTGAGAGAGTTTCAGTCAGTCAGTCAGTTCAGTCTCTCAGTTGTGTCCGACTCTTTGCGACCCCATGAATCGCAGCATGCCAGGCCTCCGTGTCCATCACCAACTCCCAGAGTTCACCCAAACTCACGTCCATCAAGTCGGTGATGCCATCCAGCCATCTCATCCTCGGTCGTCCCCTTCTCCTCCTGCCCCCAATCCCTCCCATCATCAGAGTCTTTTCCAATGAGTCAAATCTTCGCATGAGGTGGCCAAAGCATTGGAGTTTCAGCTTCAGCATCAGTCCCTCCAATGAACACCCAGGACTGATCTCCTTTAGAATGGACTGGTTGGGTCTTCTTGCAGTCCAAGGGACTCTCAAGAGTCTCCTCCAACACCACACTTCAAAAGCGTCAATTCTACAGCACTCAGCTTTCTTCACAGTCCAACTCTCACATCCATACATGACCACTGGAAAAACCATAGCCTTGACTAGACAGACCTTTGTTGGGAAAGGAATGTCTCTGCTTTTGAATATGCTGTCTAGGTTGGTCATAACTTTCCTTCCAAGGAGTAAGCATCTTTTAATTTTATGGCTGCAATCACCATCTGCAGTGATTTTGGAGCCCCCCAAAATAAAGTTTGACACTGTTTCCTCTGTTTCCCCATCTATTTGCCATGAAGTGAAGGGACCAGATACCATGATCTTCGTTTTCTGAATGTTGAGCTTTACGCCAACTTTTTCACTCTCCTCTTTCACTTTCATCAAGAGGCTTTTTAGTTCCTCTTCCCTTTCTGCCATAAGGGTGATGTCATCTGCATATCTGAGGCTATTGCTATTTTCCCCGGCAATCTTGATTCCAGCTTGTGCTACTTCCAGCCCAGCGTTTCTCATGTTGTACTCTGCATAGAAGTTAAATAAGCAGGGTGACAATATACAGCCTTGACGTACTCCTTTTCCTATTTGGAACCAGTCTGTTGTTCCATGACCAGTTCTAACTGTTGCTTCCTGACCAGCATATAGGTTTCTCAAGAGGCAGGTCAGGTGGTCTGGTATTCCCATCTCTTTCAGAATTTTCCACAGTTTATTTAGGAAACCTGAATTCATAGACCCAACCCCCCGTGACCATTTGCTGGCAGTTTCCTCATCTGTAAAATGGGGATGACTGTACCTGCCCAGCTACCCTCAAAGATTATGGTAGGATCAAATAATGTCACAAGTGTGGAAACACTTTGTGAGTCACACAGACAGACCTGGAATTGAGGTTTATTTCTATCATTTTTTGATGATGGGACCTTTGAAATGTTACTTCACCTCACTGAGTCTTCAATATCTGTAAGGAAGGACACTGGTACCTGCCCATAGATGAGCTGCAAAGATTAAGTGGGATTCAATGTATTTAAAGAATGCATGCTAACTGCTAAATAAATGGTAGCTATTATTACTGTGATTACACCTAAGTTTAGAGCAGTTGCATCAGTATTACCATGTTTCATCAGTATCATCCATAGACATGAAACAAAGAAGGATATTTTTGGAGCTGAGGACAGGAAAGTTTGGAAAATGTGCAGGAGAAGGAAAGTGTGTGATGGGTCCAGGGGAAAGTTAGGAGAAAATGGTCTTTCTGGAGTGAAGTTCTGTGACAGAGAACCATGAGAAACCGAGTCCACGAAACCAGCAGAAGTCAGTGAAGCCCTCTCCCAGCTAGAATAAGACCTTTGATCTTGGTCCCGAGAATGTCAGGCCCTGAACTCTGTGCTTAGTGCTGGCCAGAGTGACTGGATTCTTCCCTCCTGACCCAGCGCCAGCACCTCACAGCAGCAGAACTTCTGAGCAAATAGGGCAGTAGGAGGGGCCCACAGCAGAGAGGGGCCCTGGCCGGGTCACTTTGCTGAGGGCCCCTGTGGTCAGCCCCAGGGTCATTGGCTCCCTGGCCATGGTGCCAGCTGGGCTCACTCTCCCATTTGTTTATCAGTGACCTCACCTGATGCTCTGGCCATCAGGCCTTCAGATGTCATCTAATACCTTAACTATGTATTTGTTTTAATGTGTTTATTTTAAAGCCAGTTTTTAAAAAAGAAATAAATGATTATTTTGGGGGATATTCTCCAAATTGCAAAGAAGACAATAAAAACAGTAATTCCATTTTTAGACCCATTAGTGTCATTTTACTTTCACTATGTAGCTGTATCTTTTTTTTTTTTTTTAAGACTATTTAAAAGAGTTGTTTAAGGGTCATGGAAAAAACGAGGGGAAGGTGCAGATTACCCAAATACTCCCTGCCCCCAACATAAGCATAGCTTCCCATGTTATCAACATCCCACACCAGAATGGGACATTTGTTATAATGGATGAGCTTACTTTGACGTACTGTTATTCCCCGAAGTCCATAGTTTGTTCACATTATGGCTCACTCTTGGTGTCTTAATACTTAATAAGTTTGGACAAATCTATGGTGACCTGTGTCCATCATTATGGTATCATTTATAGTATTTTCATTGCCCTAAAAGCCTCTGCGTTCCACCTGGCATCCCTTCCCACCAACCCCATATCCTCTGGCAATCAATCACTGATGTTTTTTACCATTTTTATAGTTTTGCCTTTTTTAGAATGTCATATAGTTGGAATGATATAGTATGTAGCCTTTTCGGATGGGCTTCTTTCACTTAGAAATATTCACTGAAGTTTCGTCTATGTCATTTCATGGCTGCATACATAGCTCATTACTTCTTAGTACTGAGTAATATGTCATTATTTGATGTACCATACTTTATTTACTCATTCATCTACAGTAGGGCATCTTGGTTATTTCCACATTTTGGCAATTATGAACCAAACTGCTATAAACTTATAGTTTTTAAAATATAATTTTGTAATATGCTTCTTTCATTCAACAGCAGATCATGAATGGGACTTTCCTGGTGGTCCAGCGGTTAAGACTCTATGCTTCCACTGCAGGGGGCGTGTGTTCGATCTCTGGTCAGATCCTGCAGCTGCACAGCAGAAACAAGAAAGATAAGTATTCCTTATCCATAAGTATTCCTGTGCAGTCTTATTTTAAGGATCGCTCTGTAATCCATCACATGGATTAAATGAGTTAACACCAGTAAAGCCCTTGAAGCGATGAGTGGCATTTGGTAAGCATTCAATAGAGCTTAACAATTATTATAATCTGGATATGTGTACAAACTATATATAACTTAACCATCCCTTTCTTATTGGACTTGAAGTTTGTTTTCACTGATACAAATAATGCTCCAGTGTGCATTCTTGTGGACAAACGTGCGCTCATGGCTCTGATGATTTCCTCAGGAGGTATTCTTAGTTGTAGAATGGCTGAGTCACAGAATATGTAACTTCTTTCCATTTATCAACACAGATTCCTTTACCAATTTACATATGCTCCAGGCTGCTAAATTTTTTTTTCTCTCCCAGTGAGTCTGGGAGCTAGAGCCTCCTCTGAGAGTGAGGGGGTGCTATGGTGGATAAAAACACGACCACCCCCATTTTATGACAGGAGTTGGAAGGTATGATCCCAGAGGCTAAACAAGAGTGAATGTAACCAGAAATGAAGTCATGAGTAAAGTGCCTGACTTGGCTGCATCTCAATTTCTTGACCTGTAAAATGGCTTCAGCATCACCTGCAACTCTTAAAATTTATGACAAGAGTAAATGAAATGGCTGTCTCTAACTAGTGTTGAGCACATACATGAAGGACTCATACATGGCAACGGTCACTAGAAGATATAGAAGCAATACCATTAGTAGTGCCACTGCAGAAACGTTGGAGGCACTGTAAAGATTTATGAATGCTGAACTAATGAGCATAGACATTATTCCACAGAACATGAGGATCCATTGAAGTTTTTGGTCCAGGGACCAATATGCCCACAACAGGGCTGTGGAGACTGGACCCAGTAGGTTGAGGGGTGGACTGGAGCAGTGGCGCCTGGAGGCAGAGGCCAGTCCAGAGGTCACTGGAACTGACCAGAAGTGGCAGGTCACATCAGAGAGTTTTGCCTTATGAATATTGAAAACAATTATTTCCAACATTTGTTTTATGAACAGGAGAGATGACAAGCTCTAAAGCCCAGCATTTCTGTGTTGTTTTTATTTAAAATCCATCGGTCACTTAAGAATAGTGTATGCTCTTGCCCAACATGGGAATGTACTTAATACTCCTGAGTGAGTGTGAAAGTCGCTCAGCGGTGTCTGATTCTTAGCAAACCCATGGACTATACAGTCCCTGGATTCTCCAGGCCAAAATACTGCAGTGGGTAAACCTTTCCCTTCTCCAGGGGATCTTCCCAACCCAGAGATCGAACCCAGGTCTCCAGCATTGCAAGCAAATTCTTTACCAGCTGAGCCACAAGGGAAGTCCTAAGACCACTGAAAGTACACTTAAAATGGTTAAGATGTTAAACTTCATGTTATGTGCATTTTACTACAATTTTAAATAATTTAAAAAATAAGTTTAAAAAGACTCAGAGGGATTCACAATTAGAAAAAGGGTCAGGGCAGCAGGAAAAAAAAAATATGGACACTATCTGATGCTGGGGAGGGCACATTTAGCCCTCTTTCAAAGGGTCTGCCTGCAGTGCAGGAGCCCTGGGTTTGATCCCTAGCTCAAGAAGATCCCCTGAAGAAGGAAATAGCTACCCACTCCAGTATTCTTGCCTGGAGAATTCCATGGACAGAGGAGCCTGGCAGGCTACAATCCATGGAGTCACAAAGAATCAGGCAAGACTGAGTGACTAACACTTTCACTTGGGACAATAGCAAATGATGAGGAAGAAGGGCCATGGACATTAACAGTAGCCTTATAATCACAAGTCTTGGATTTAAATCATGGTTCTGAATTTAGCCTGTGAACTTGAACTAATCACTATAACCATTATAAGCTTCAGTAACTTTCTCTGTAGAAGGGAGATGACAGTACCAGATCTCCTTGTTTACGGAATGAAGCAAAGATCAAACCAGACAGTGAAATCAAATAAGTAATAAGCTCTGAGTTTTCTCCATTTTGTAAACTTTCAGTTCTACACCCCAAGCAGATTCAAGATGCTGCTAAATTAAGCTCCTACCATGAACTTGAAAACAAGTCCCAGCTTGGATCCTACCATGGGATCCTATCATGGGATTTCATCTCAGGGCTTGGGACATTTTATATCAAATCGTGGTGGGAGGAGATGCAGACATGGAAGGAAACAGCATCTGTCTGCACATTCCCTTTTCCCCGCCAACTTCCAGGTAGTCAGTAAAGGAATCTTTCCCAAAAGGCCACACGGTCTTGTTTTATTATAGCAGGTCATGTCAGAAGTGGTTGTTCCACGCAGCAGCTGATAAATTGACATTTAATGGTTTTCCATGTCTTTTAAGAGTTTTATAATGGAAATATTAAGTAAATGTAATATATGGAAGTATATATACAAAAAAGAATAGTGTGTGCCTCTTTTGGAAGTTAAGTTTAAGAACATGAGTTCTGTTACTGCTGGGTTGATATCAATAATGCTCTGCTTAATTCATGGCATGTGGTTTAGAAATAAGCATAAGGGATTCTTGACACAGGACGGATGGTTCTCGGTTACTTGGTAGCTGGTCAGCCCGTTTATGGGTGATTGTTTTTCTGTCCTCCTTCTATCTCCTTTTCTCAGCCAGTTCTTTCAGTTAACATATCCATCAAAGTACAGGAAGGAGCAGAGATGAAAAATCCTGTCATGTTACAAACATTGTCTCCAGTGAGGGTTATATGATACTATCTATAAATGTCAATGGTTTGTATTGTTCAGAGCCCCCATTCAGGCAGAAAATGCTGAGGTAGCTTTGGTCTTGACCTTGGCAATCTGGAAGGATGATGTTTCTTACAGCATACACAGGGATGGCTAATGGTCCATGTGAACAAGCCAGGAGTTAGTCTATTGCAATATTAATGATTATGACTTAGTTTTGGCTCAGATGAATAATTCGTTCACTATTGCTTGACTGTTTGAACATAGCCAGTCCTCCAAGGCTTGGCTTGCATACAAGTGTCTGTTGCAGGGAGTTCCAGGGCCTGCTCCTGCACTGTTGAGCTTTCCAGGGGACTCAGAGACCCCTGATTCACACTCTGCCTTCCGAGAGCTGAGTTGGGACCTCATTTTGGTGACTGGTTTGGACTTTTGGTGACTGATGGATTGAATCTTTGGTTCTTTGAGTTCTGTGGATTTTGGTGACCTCTCCAATACGAGTTGTGAGATTTTCTCTGTCAACTCTGGTTCCACAGCTTCCTTCCAGACTCAGCTAAGTTTCTACCACCTCCATTTTACCCAGCATATGATGTATTTATGAGAAAGTAGGTGTCATCTCATTCAGTTCAGTTCAGTTCATTTCAGTCGCTCAGTCGTGTCTGACTCTTTGCGATCGCATGAATCACAGCACGCCGGGCCTCCCTGTCCATCACCATCTCCTGGAGTTCACTCAAACTCACATCCATCGAGTCCATGATGCCATCCAGCCATCTCATCCTCTGACATCCCCTTCTCCTCCTTCCCCCAATCCCTCCCAGCATCAGAGTCTTTTCCAATGAGTCAACTCTTCGCATGAGGTGGCCAAAGTACTGGAGTTTCAGCTTTAGCATCATTCCTTCCAAAGATCACTCAGGGCTGATCTCCTTCAGAATGGACTGGTTGGATCTCCTTGCAGTCCAAGGGACTCTCAAGAGTCTTCTCCAACACCACAGTTCAAAAGCATCAATTCTTTGGTGCTCAGCTTTCTTCACAGTCCAATTCTCACATCCATACATGACCACTAGAAAAACCATAGCCTTGACTAGACGGACCTTTGTTGGCAAAGTAATGTCTCTGCTTTTCAATATGCTATCTAGGTTGGTCATAACTTTCCTTCCAAGGAGTAAGCGTCTTTTAATTTCATGGCCTCAATCACCATCTGCAGTGATTTTGGAGCCCCCCAAAATAGTCTGACACTGTTTCCACTGTTTCCCCATCTATTTCCCATGAAGTGATGGGACCAGATGCCATGATCTTTGTTTTCTGAATGTTGAGCTTTAAGCCAACCTTTTCACTCTCCTCTTTCACTTTCATCAAGAGGCTTTTTAGTTCCTCTTCCCTTTCTGCCATAAGGGTGGTGTCATCTGCATATCTGAGGTTATTGCTATTTCTCCGGGCAATCTTGATTCCAGCTTGTGCTTCTTCCAGCCCAGTGTTTCTCATGATGTCATCTCATTAGTACTTCACAAAAAGCTATGCCAGGAAACACCTCATTGGAAAGATATAGGATATTTAATTCATATGGTCTTCATCTATGTATCTGCTCAGTCATGTCCAGCTGTTTGTGACCCCATGGATTGTAGCCCACCAGGCTCCTCTGTCCATGGAATTTTCCAGGCAGGAATACTGGAGTGGGTTACCATTTCCTCCTTCAAGGGATCTTCCCTACCCACGGATCAAACTCACCTCTCTTGCATCTCCTGCATTGGCAGGCAGATTCTTTACCACTGCACCACCTGGGAAGCTTTTTAATTCATATAGTATAACCCTGATATCAACTATAGTCTCGGGATCTATAAAGCTTAATTCAAACCTTTTCCCATTGAGTATAGAATTCTAAAGCCTCGCAAGATGCTTCTGAATTCTTGACATTTTTTTCATGATCAACTTCCCACTGAATTTCTTTGCCCAGTTTTGTTCTCCTCTCTGCATCTTGGAGCTGGCTGTTCATTTGTGTCACTCCTTTGACCCAAACTAGAGGCACAACTCTTTCTTCTATTTCCTTAGTTCCACGAACACAATGGTGAAAGCGAATCATTGCATGTAGGAGAACTTTGGCTGCAACCATTTGAAATCCATGTTTGTCCTAAGAAATTCTCACTGGCTGCAGCACCCATAGCACTCCTGCTTCTTGTCTCTTTCTGACTCATCTCGCTCTTCTCTTTTCTTTCCTCTCTTTTTCGCTTTCCCCCTCCTACTCAGGAACAAAAATAACATTTATAACATCACTCACTTTTTGTTTGTTTGCTTTCTACGTGTATCTTTATAGTCTCATTTTCTGCCCCCCAAGGCAGCTTTTCTGCGGGGAAGCAGAGCACTGAAGGGAGCCAGCCGCTTGGGTTCCGATCCCTGTGCTGCCTCTTTCTCTGGATATTACTGTGGGCAAGTCATTCCAGTTCTCTGTGCCTCAGCTTCCTGTTCTGTAAAGAGTGAACAGAAAGCCCTCATGTGGTTGTAGAGAAGATCAAATAAGTTAATGTGCCACCCGTGGAGAAGTAGATAAACAAATTGTGGTATAGTCACACAGTGGAATACTATTTAGTCTGAAAAAGGATGGCAGTACTGATATCTGCTATGACTGAATAACTCTCAAAACCATTATACTAAATGAAAGAAGCCAGACAAAAATGTTACATATCATATGATTTCTTTTTAAAGATGTATCCAGAATAGGTAAATTCATAGAGACGTAAAACAGATTGATGGTTACCAGGAGACAGTAAGGGTGGGGAGGAGGCAACAGAGAAGAATGACTGCTTAATGGTATAGAGGGTTCTTCCAGGGTGATTAAAAAGTTTTGAAACTAGAAAGAAGTGGTAGTTGTATAACGTTTGCGAATGCATTAAATATAAAAATGGTTGATAGCAATGATATGCTTTAAAAGCTGATTGATCTCAACTTTTAAAATAAATAAATGTAGAACATTTGATGTATTTCCTGGCATACAGTAAATAATCAAAATATTATTACTACCCATCACCCCCTCCAGCCAGCATAGATAATTATTAATCTCAGCTATTTTCAAAATAAGGAGAAAATCATTAAATAACAAGCAGTATAAGGGAGTCTCAGGCCCCAGGGAGAGAATTTTCCTGAGGCATGCCCACCCTGCTAAGATAATATTTCATCTTATTATAAGAACAAATGGGAACCTGGGTTGTAAAGTCAGTAGTTATTGGAGTCTTTTGTCTCATTAATGTGGTTCCAGGAATTGGAATTCGGAAAAATATTCTATTGTTTAAATATTTCTGGCATCTACAATTTTCCTTCCATCTTCATTAGTGTCTTAGCCACACAGGCTTGCTCTGCCATGCTGCCTCTCCCAAATCAGGCTTGTTACAAAGACTGGATTATGCCACGGAAGGTGTTCAGACCTCACCAAAATCTCACTGAGGCCCTTCTGTAAGGACTGCATCTTGTTCAGGACGCTCAGACCAGCCAGTTATGTGCCCCAGCTGACTGCAACGGCAGCCTTTCTAATTGCTGTTACTAAATATATAGGACACCCTGTATGATGCAAGTGACACATCTTCATCACCATGGTGACCAGGCAACTTCTGCCTCCAAACACATTCCTTTGCAGCATATGTCTACCAGGGACGGAAGAGAGCCGGTGAAGCTGTGGGCCTGGCTAAGGGGGATCCCAACTAATTTCTGGTTCTAAGAACTAAGTGGCCTGTGCTCTGCTCTTTGACTGTACGTGGAAATTTCTGGCCAAACCAAACTCACAAATTTCTATCACTTAAAACTGGTTTTCAGGAAAAAAGCATTCAAGAGAAGGAGACTCTTAAGGTGACAGCTGGGAATCGGCTACCTCAGAGGATGCAGGATTCACCAGTCATCCAGGAGATGCAGGCTCAGTGCTGACAGAACCAGTCCCAGAAGCCCCCACAGGAATCCCTCTGGGGGAGAGTCTCTTCAAGGATGGAGCTAAAAAAAATGTAGGTGCCTCAAGGGAGCCTCTTCCTTCCAAGCACATTGTAAGAACCATTTACCCTCCACTTACAAATGGAGCAGGACCAGACGAAAGTGAGTGGGTGTGGGCAGTTGGCAGGCGCTGTCCCACTTGCAATGACTGTAGCATCACATGGAAGTCCCCTGATCTTTCACTTGAGTGCTTTTGGGCCTCTTTTTAATGTGACCCCTGGACTTGTCTTAATGCTTCTCCCTCCCAGCCCTTCTTAAGCACCAGTCAGTGCTGTTCTGAGCTCAGAGAACAGGCAGAGATTCATCACCTCAACCTCATGCCCAGAAGTAAGGAGCTACCTTCAGAGTTTCCGACTTGCTGACAGAAACCCAGCTCAAAAACTGGAGCCATTTTCCTCAGGTTGCTCTCAGGAGCCACCTGGCACAAAAAGTCATTTAAAGACCTGCTCATGGGCTGAATGAAATCATTTTGTTTATTGTGGGAAGAAGGCTTTGGAGGCCTCCTCTGATATTTACTCCCAAACTCTGGTTTCTTTTGGAAAATTCAATGCTTGTTCCAAAGAGTCAGTTTCTTCAGTTGCTGTGAGGGTGTGGATCTGCTCACCCATTTCCCACCTCTGAGCTGTCCCATCGGTGCAAATATGCCGGCCTCCCACCTTCCCTCACCGGCCATGTGAAGGAGGATGGACAGCACGTGTATGCACTTGGATCTCTGAACTGCTGCTGCTGAGACGTATCCCAGGACTCAGCTGCCTGTGGAGAAGGCGGCCACGCGTCCCCGTTTGCCAGGGACAAGCCCTGTGTGTATATCTGCTGTCTTAGAATGATTTTAAAAGGCCCCTTTCACTCTGAGAAGTGTCCAGTCACTTGATAAGATAGGTGATAAGATCCTTTACGCAACAGAATCTTTTTTTTACTTTATTTTACTTTACATTACTGTATTGGCAGAATCTTGTGTCTCACCGCTGACAGCCCAAGCATTTGCACTGTTTTCCTTTAGTTCTAGGATTTTTCAAATTTACTGAGTTCTTAGAGAGGTTGGTGGAAAGCAGGGCAATTTTCATGGCCTCGTTATGAATCCTAACTCGTTCTCTCTTAAACTCAAAGTAGTTATAAATATTCTGTCCAATATATTTGGCCCTCAATATATTGGCTCTAGAGTGGCGCTAGTGGCTCTCATAATACATCCAAAGAACACTGCTAAAGTCTTGAAATTTGCATTGAATGACAACAGCTGTGTCCCACAATGACACTGTAAGTCAGCGGATAGAATGGATTCAGGTTCAAGTTTTTTCCAAGTTTTTATACACCTTTGGTAGATGATCCTATTTGTCAGCTGGCAGATAAACAAATGCACAAGTGCTGAGTATGAACTTTCAAATGTTCAGAAAGTATTTAATAACATATTTTTAATGAGATAAGAATACCTGGAACATGGTCATATTTTCACTAGGTAAAATTCATTTATGCAGTGGAATTTAATATATCAACAAGTTATAGTACATCAGTATTAAATTCATATCTAACATTTGTGGTTTTACTATGTGCCAGACAAGTGCTGAATGAGTCACATATATAACCTATTTCATCCTTGCAGCGACCCCATGAGGTAGGTACTGTGGTCACCCATGTATTGTAAAAGAGGAAACTGGGAAGAGATGCCAGGTCTCACAACTTCCAGGTGCTCTGTCACCTAAACTCTTTTGAAATGCACTTTGAAACTTCCTAGCTAGTCATTATGCTAAAAAAAAGCATCTGTCAGTTGATTTTTGCCCTTAGGCCATGATTCCATAGCAATTAGAGAAATTTCCTGAAGCTACAGTGAGATCTGAATTTTCCTTTTGACCCTGAAAAACCTCTTCATTTGCTATAGGTTTTTTTTCTTTTTCCTTTTAAGAGAAGAGCAATAAATCTGGAAAAACTGAGGCCGTGTCATATTAAATACGATGCTGCTGGTTTTGCTCAGCACTTTTTGCTGTAATGCTCTATTACTTCCAGGCCCCCACCTCTGGTCTACCTCTTTCCATTATTCCCCCATGGTGGCTGAGATGGTAAAGAATCTGCCTGCAATGCAGAAGACCTGGGTTTGATCCCTGGTTTGGGAAGATTCTTTGAAGAAGGGAATGGCTACCCACTCCAGTATTCTTGCCTGGAGAATTCCACGGACAGAGGAGTTTGGCGGGCTACAGTCCATGGGGTTGCACAGAGTCAGACACGACAGCAACTAACACTTCCACACTTTTCATTTCACAAGGAGGGCACGCTGGTATTGTAATCTAGTACAAAATAGATGCTCTGTAAACATTAGTTTTAAGAATGAATGCATTTTAAGTGAACGAAGCAATGACTCAACATCACTTTCACAAAGATTATGAGATGGAATCCTGCAGAAACTGCTGCATTTTGCCAAATCCCCTTTCTTAAGTCTCTGGATGACTGCCAGGAAATTAAATCTCTGCATTTCCTGGTTAATTAAATGTAAGAGATTGACTAGTGTTGTAAATGTTTCCCCTTGATCCTATGGCTTCATCAAAACCTTTGGAAAGTGAGGAAGAGAAAGATAACCTGTCTGTGCCTTGTTGACTGAACATGCCCTTCAGTATGGTCTCTTCTAAACTCACCAGTGAGCCTTTCAATGCTGTGTGAGGGCAGTCATGCTTCTTATGCCTCCCACAGTGCCTAAGCTTTACTTTGGGACCTGACATGTCACTGTCCCCAGTGAACAGAGCCCTCTTATCCCGCCTGCCACCCACCTATGCATTTCTCCTTTCCCACCAGGCAGCCAGACCACATTCCTGTTGTTTCCTTTTCAGTGATTGGCAATAGGCCACCTGAGCCTGGAAAACCTTTCCTGCCGCCTGACTGTCAGCGGGGAGGACCCAGAGAGGCAACTGACCCAGCCGATGCTTGTCTTGTTCAAGCAGGGAGTACACTCACTGCCAAAAGTACTGAAGGCTTTTGTGTCCCCCAGTGCTTTCAGAGCCCGAACAAGCTTTGCATTCCAATGCTGTGCTTTCCTGGAAAGCTCTCTGTCTTTTCTCCAGGGCTTCATCTCATTTCTTTTCAGCACCAGACAGAATTACCATGGGTGTATCTTCTGGCCTCTGGGCCCTCTCGAGTCCATAGAGTGTAGGTCATTTTTTCTCCAAATAACTTTTAGAACAATTATTACAAAGTTAGTAAATATATTCATGGAAGGAAATTGAGAAATGCAGGAAACAAAAGTAAAATTACCTATTATTATCTTGTGCTAGCATCTATTAACATTTTGCGATTATGTGTGTAGTCTTTTTAATTTCAGTCTGTTTTCTTGATTATTAGGGGGAAAAACAAATAGAATTATGCCAGCTTGAATATTTGCTTAACTATTGATGCATTTTTATGCATTCGCCTTATTGATTTTTAAAAATTCTTGTGATAATTTTAGGTTACAGAAAAGTGGCAAAGATAGTACAGAGAGTTCCCACATACCCTTAATCCAACTTCCCATCATGTTAAAATCTTATATAACCATGGTTATTTGTCAAAAATAAGAAAGTCACACTGATCTGATATTATTAACTACAGATTTTTTTTTTTTAAGGATTTTACCAGTCTTTCCTTGCTTTTCATGACCTTGGTACTTTTGAAGGGAACTGGTCAGGTATTTTGTAGGATATCCCTCAGTTTGTCTAATGTTTTTCTCATGATTAGATTTGGGTTATGGACTTTGGGAAAGGAAACCACAGAGGTGTCTTTTCACTTCCTTCAGCTCAGTTCAGTTGCTCAGTCACGTCCGACTCTGCGACCCTATGAACTGCGGCATGCCAGCCTTCCCTGTCCACACACCAACTTCTGGAGCTTGCTAAAACTCATGTCCATCAAGTCGGTGATGCCATCCAACCATCTCATCCTCTGTCTTCCCCTTCTCCTCCCACCTTCAACCTTTCCCAGCATCAGTGTCTTTTCCAATGAATCAATTCTTTGCATCAGGTGGCCAAAGTGTTGGAGCTTCAGCATCAATCCTTCCAGTGAGTATTCAGGACTGATTTCCTTTAAGATTAACTGGTTTGATATCCTAGCTGTCCAAGGGACTCTCAAGAGTCTTCTCCAACACCACAGTTCAAAAGCATCAATTCACTTCCTTATGTTGTCCTATTAAATACACATGGGGAGGGAGGTGGGAGGGGGGTTCATGTTTGGGAACACATGTAAGAATTAAAGAATTTAAAATTAAATTTAAAAAATTTAATTAAAAAAAATAAATAAATAAATACACACTCTCAAGGTGGCACAGCTGGTAGGGAACAGTCTGCCAATTCACTAGACACAAGAGATGAGAGTTCAATCCCTGGGTTGGGAATATCCCCTGGAGAAGGAAATGGCAACTTGCTCCAGTGTTCTTGCCTGAGAAATAGCATAGACAGAGGAGCTTGGCGGGCTGTAGTCCATGGGGTCACAAAGAGTTGGACATGACTGAGCGTGCATGTACTCACTTATGTACACCTCGCCTAGAGCTTCTGGATCAAAGAGGAAGTTAAAACTGTGATTTATCAGGCAGCCTCATGAAGTGTATCTTCAACTACTTCATGCCCAGAGCCTGGCTTGGGGCTGCCCCAAGTAGGTGCTTCCTTGGTGTTTGTTTCACGGTTGTTATTAGGGTCCAGGCCAGGACACTTCCCTCTGGGGAAATGATGGACTGGGTGGTAGCTGCTTTGTTTATCTTGAGAGATAATAGAGAAAGAAAGATCACAATTAAAAGCAGAACTATTTACAATAGCTAGAACATAGAAGCAACCTAAATGTCCCTTGACAGATGAATGGATAAGGAAGCTGTGGTATATATATGTGGCGGAATATTATTCAATCATAAAAAGGAATGCATTTGAGTCAGTTCTAATGCGGTGGACAAACCTAGAACCTATTATACAAAGTGAAGTAAGTCAGAAAGAGAAAGATAAATATCATATACTAATGCATATATATGGAATCTAGAAAGATGATATTGATGAATTTATCTTCAGGGCAGCAATGGAGGAACAGATATAGAGAAAAGACTTATGGACACAGGGCAGGGGGAGGGGAGGATAGAAGAGTGAGATGTATGGAAAGAGTAATATGGAAACTTACATTCAGTTCAGTTCAGTTGCTCAGTCATGTCCGACTCTTTGCGACCCCATGAATCACAGCACGCCAGGCCTCCCTGTCCATCACCATCTCCCAGAGTTCACTCAAACTCACATCCATCGAGTCCATGATGCCATCCAGCCATCTCATCCTCTGTCATCCCCTTCTCCTCCTGCCCCCAATCCCTCCCAGCATCAAAGTCTTTTCCAATGAGTCAACTCTTCACATGAGGTGGCCAAAGTATTGGAGTTTCAGCTTTAGCATCATTCCTTCCAAAGAAATCTCAGGGCTGATCTCCTTTAGGATGGACTGGTTGGATCTCCTTGCAGTCCAAGGGACTCTCAAGAGTCTCCTCCAACACCACACTTCAAACGCATCAATTCTTTGGTGCTCAGCCTTCTTCACAGTCCAACTCTCACATCCATACATGACCACAGGAGAAACCATAGCCTTGACTAGACGGACCTTAGTCGGCAAAGTAATGTCTCTGCTTTTGAATATGCTCTCTAGGTCGGTCATAACTTTTCTTCCAAGGAGTAAGCGTCTTTTAATTTCATGGCTGCAGTCACCATCTGCAGTGATTTTGGAGCCCCAGAAAATAAAGTCTGACGCTGTTTCCACTGTTTCCCCATCTATTTCCCATGAAGTGATGGGACCAGATGCCATGATCTTCGTTTTCTGAATGTTGAGCTTACATTACCATATGTAAAACAGATAGCCAATGCAAATGTGTGACTCAGGGAACTCCACCAGGGGCTCTGTGACAATCTAGGAGGGTGGGATGGGGAGGGAGATGGGAGGGAGGTTCAAGAGGGAGGGAACATTTGTATACCTATGGCTGATTCTTGTTGTTTGACAGAAAACAACGAAATTCTGTAAAGCAATTATCCTTCAATTAAAAAAAAAAAAGCAGAGACCAGTTTGTGTTTAGAAGAAATGTATCATTTCCTTGAAAATAAAGACATAGATGTGCAAATGGACACCAGAACAGAGAAGATATTGAGGGAAGAAAGATATTAGAGCACAGAGTGCTGGAGACAGTTGTGTGTCCCAGTTATCCCCAGATACCCAGGACCCTCATGGAGAAGGCAGGAGCTCTAGGGTAGGAGACGGGGAGGAGGCTGACTCTTACAGAGAACCCTGTCCAGGCCTCTGCCTGACCACCTTTGGGCACCTTCTTGCTCCCTGTCTGCCATTGTAGCCCCCTGGCTTGTTCTAGAACATTCACACGGCCTTCCTTTTCATGTCACTGGTTTTACTGAAGGTTTGGAGACAATGGTAGGTGATTCAGGCACAGGCCATGTATCTCTGTTCCCCAAGCTCACCTCCTGTCCCACAGAGGAGAGTCTCAGACTAGCTGACTTGCCTTTTCAGTCCAGGCCCCCTGCCAGGGTACTGGTCTCCACTCCTGAGTCCCCTCTTCCCCTTCTACCATCCCCAGCCTACCTCCTTCCCACAAATTCTGAGAGAAATTGGGAATCTCCTCCTTTTGTTCCCAACTTCTCACTCAAACTCTTCTTGGTTTCAACTTTCACAACCAAAAGGACAGTCAATATTTCTTTTTAAACAGAGAAGACCTACTCAGCAGTTACCATCTTTGGCCACACACACACACTGGCTGGCAGAAGCTTCAAAATACCCAGAGGAGAGAGGAAGGGGTGTGATATCATCTTCTAGAGCCTGTGGTGGGAACATGACTCAAGCCATGAGTCTCTGAGGGGACTGGAGGGGCCGAGAGAACTTTGGACGGCGGGGGTGGGGGGTGGGGTGCGAGTGGGGGCATCCCTGGGTGGCCCTGGATCCTTTGGTTTATGAAACTCCAGGGCCATGCAAGAGAAGATCATAAATAACTAAGTAGAACCTCATCTTTTTCTTTCCCCAACATTTTTATAGAATAATAATTTTTTTTAAATACCTTGCATTACAATTTAAAAAATCTTGTAAGAACTTTGCATTCAGTCACATCAAGATTTTACAACTGACAGTCCCACTCTGGTTCTTCTTTCTGAGAAGGACTCTGCTGTTGATCTCAGACTTGCTTTCCCATAAGGAGATCTCTACAGCATTCACTATGGGTCTATCCAAGGGTTACCATCTCCTTAGACCTTCAAGGTGGATCACCTTGACCATGGGTTTAGAGAGTTGTGAGTGAGTGGTTTTCTTTTGATCTCAAGTAAGTAGTCATGCATGGATTTGAGAGTTGGACATAAGGAAGGCTGAGTGCTGAAGAATTGATGCTTTTGAACCATGGTGTTGGAGAAGACTCTTGAGAGTCCCTTGGACTGCAAGGAGATCAAACCTGTCAATTCTAAAGGAAATCAGTCCTGAATGTTCATTGGAAGGATTGAAGCTGAAGCTCCAATACTTTCGCCACCTGATGCGAAGAATTGACTCATTGGAAAAGACCCTGATGCTGGGAAAGATTGAAGGTGGGAGGAGAAGGGGATGACAGCAGATGAGATGGTTGGATGGCATCACTGACTTGATGGACATGTTTGAGCAAGCTCCAGGAGTTGGTGATGGACAGGGAAGCCTGGTGTGCTGCGTTCATGGGGTCGCAAAGAGTCGGACACAACTGAGTGACTGAATTGAACTGAAGAATAAAAGCATGATAGAAAAATACAGACTGTACACTTGACTTAAAGAAAAATGGCAGTCAGGTAACACTGACTTCTTTTATTGATTTCCCAGAAAGCTTTCTTTTCATGTATTTTTTGTTTTGGGGTTCAGTTTACCTGTGGACAAAGCTAGTGCAGAATTGTCTTGTTTTTGTGTCTGGTTATCTTTAACAGGCCCCAAAAGTGTCTGCTAGCTGCCTAGAAAAATGAATTACTCTGCTGCTTCTCCTGTTTCTGCTGGCTTGCTCTTTGAGAAGGTGTTTTTATTTTCACTGGTGTCAAAGGGAGGTTAAAGCAGTAACGGCTCTCCGCTCCTCTCTCCTCTACCAGGCAAGAGGGACCGAGTTACAGCAGAAGATATTCAGATGGCCTGTAAGACCCCCATGACACTGCATCCCCCAGGCTTCCCGGAGCTGTGGGGATGAGACTGACAGAAGGACAACCAGCAGCACTGAAGCACTGGGTTCAAGACACTGATGTCATTGCCTAGATCAAGGTTACTTTGGTTGTAGCTAAGAGAAAGTCATCTCAAAACAGCTTCGGCCAAGGTGGACCTTTATTATTAAAGAAAGAGATGTCAGACCACACTGGATACTCTTTACTGCAGGCCTCTTTATTGCTCCCTCTTTCTCCAATCTTTCCTTCTCTCTCTCAGACAGGTTTCCACTGACTCATTCAAGCTAACCAGCCCAGGCTGAGACCCATGTGTTTTTCCCAGCTCCAGGCTCCAAAGCCTGGTAGGCTGCAGTCCATGGGGTCTCGAGGAGTCGAATGCAACTAAGCGACTTCACTTTCACTTTTCACTTTCATGCATTGGAGAAGGAAATGGCAACCCACTCCAGCGTTCTTGCCTGGAGAATCTCAGGGATGGGGGAGCCTGGTGGGCTGCCGTCTATGGGGTCGTGCAGAGTCGGACACGACTGAAGCGACTTAGCAGCAGCTTAGCAGCAGCAGGGTCCAAGGAGAGAATTGGATTGTCTTCATTTAAATGAACTGTGGGAGTGGAGTGGGGGTGAGGGAGTCATTGTCATGTATTAGAAAGATGGCTAAAACTGAGGGCTGAAAATATACCCTTAAGGTTATCTATTATTGAGCTTGTCCCTGCAAATTTTGGCTCCCTCCATGGTGACATCACTGTGGCTGTGATGATGGAATGGCTCAGACAACAAGAAATGGTATTCAGGTATTTTCCCTACCCACCAGGGTTCTAGTTGATTCAACCACAAGTTGAAATACCTAGTATATGTCATATACTATCCTAGGCTCTGAAGATAGGAGTGTAAACCAGATACATATTGAGGCTCAGTATGACTCAGTTTATGTACTGAAACACATTTAAAGCCACAAAGTCCAAAATTAATTACACTTAAGTCAAGCCAAATTATACTTTTTGTTTTCCAAAAGAATTAAGAAATATTAATAGGGAAAAAATTATAACTCCTTAAAGCCTTCTAAATCTCTTTTGTCTCCTCTCCCAGCATACGATAGATGCTCCAGAACATCTTACTTGTCAAATTGCCTTTGAACTCCTTTTGATGCCTACAGCTCAGGGCCTGTTTCTCTCCACCCCATGTTTCCAGGGTCATCCAAGCATTTTGTAACTTGGTTTCTAAAGACTAAATTCTTTTTCAGGGAGTAAGGAAAAAGGAAAATCTGAGTAGGTAAAGACAAAATTATCTTTAGTTGGTTAGGGATGGATGGAGAGAGAGAAAATACTGAAATCCTGTGTCATCACTAATCAAATTCATTTCACCTGTGACCTGCCTTCACTAATCAAGGTTGTTTTAATTGTTGCTACAAAAGACCTGTGTATCCTCGAAGTGGCATGTAGTCTAATAAGATGTTTACCAGAGCTGTTTTCTAAGAACTTGAAGTCAGCTGTGTCTAGTTTGAGCTGAGCGGGTTAAGACTGCTGACTCTCCAACTGTGTGAGTGGCTTGTGTGTCAGCTCAGTGACCTTTTGATGTCAGAGGACCGAAAACTCCACCCTCAGATTGTGTTAAGCGCCTCCATTTTGAGCGTGCAGAGGCCTGTAGCTTAGCTGCACCTGTGCAGAACGATGATTACTGAGCATTTCTTCACTTTCCTGCATGCTCCCCATGCTCCCTACACCCAGACTGCCCTGATGCTATATTCTTTATCATATAAATACACCACACCTTGCAGGTAAACCCTCTTTTTTGCACAAATATCAGCATCGTGATATCTCAGCTTGCTGTGCCGGGCAAAATGAGCCTGGTTTGGCCACAATGCCGCCATCATACAGAGACAAAAGGAACCAGGTACTTTCCCTATTTGGTAAAGGATTCTGAAAGGAAGGCAGGTCAGAGGCCAGCATGGCTTCTTTTGGGGTTTTGGGGGATGTATCTGGGAAAGTCACACAAATGTTTGAGGGTTATGTCAAGATGAGTGGGAATTTCAGGAGGGGTAAAATTGATTTCAACACACAGTGAAAGCATAATGACTTTGAGAGGTAGCTTTATCGTTTCTGATTACAGATGAAAAAAATTAATTCAGGATAAACTGTAACTTGCACACCCATGATCACGCTATTTGTAGGTGGCAGAAGTAGAGCTGGAGTCCTTTTGGACTTGAAAGACCACATTTTAAACCTTGAACCATACTACTGCTCTTAACTGAAATATCTTTCTCCAGATTTTACCAGCTACATCCAGATCTTGAGTCTCAGACCCCAGAACCTCACAATGTCACGTGGTAACATTGACTGGACTCTCACTTCAGTATATTGCTAGTTTCCATCTTACACACCTGGCTGTGACAAAATAGTAGAGATGTCTATCTTTCTCAAAGAACTAAACTAGAATTTGAAAGAGATTCATAGTGACTTGACAAGGAAACCCAACTCTCTCCTCACAGGACAGTTTCTCTGCCTTGCTGCCCAGAAGCAGCTCTGCCTGGGGACCTTTTACACTCTTCCCACCCTCCAGGGCTGCCCCGGGAGAGCCCTCCTCTGCACTGAGCTGCTGAACGTTCCAGACTGCTCTGGGAGAAGTGTGTTCTGATGAGTGGAGAAAGAATAGGACAAACCACATTTGAAGTATAGCTGTCAAAAGGCTTCCATCCGTCCGTATGTTTGTTCATGATCTTTTCAGATTCTGATTTTTCTGATTAACAGCTAGGAAGCTTGCATGTCAATGCTGCAGTGAGGACTCTGCTCCATCTCCAATCTATAAATAAAAGCAGAGCTCCATTCCCTGCCAACACATTGCCTGGGACAATGGCCAGGTGCCTGGGGGTGGGAATGTTATTAGAGGCTCAATAAATATTTGTTGAATCTTGAATAAATTCACCCCCTGAAACCCGCTAAGAAGTGGTAAATAGTCAGAGGTGAGAAATAGTACCCTTCTCCCAGGAGACTGATTTAGTTATTATACTAGAAATAGAATTGCAAATTAACATGTGCTTAGAGCTAGTTGGAAATCTGTCCATTAATCCAGATAAAATTCAGCTTATTATGAATCTCTTCTTGCTATCTTTGGGTTAGGTTTTTAGGGGTTTTAATATATCTACAGGAATTCCCAGTCCAATGGTTAGGATTGACTCTTGCTACTGTGGACTAAGATTCAGTCTCAGGGGAACTAAGTTCCCACAAGCCTCCTAGCAAGGCCAAATAATAATAATAGTGTATCTACAAAATGGAAAGCTAGAAGAACTCCAAAGTCATCTAAGATTGATCTGAACAAGGAGATATGATATCGACCCTCAAGAGGTGTATATGAGAAGTGCCAGATCATCCCCGTATATGCTGTAATAAAGAAAACCAGGCCAATGGGAATTTGGAGGAATGAGATAATTTTGACCGGAGGTGGTAAGGGAAGAATATATAGGGAGTGAGCATCATTCCTTTTGGGAGGGCACACCCCCCAGCACGTGGGATTTTAGTTCCCTGACTGGGGACTGAGATCGAACCCATCCCCACTCCAGTGGAAGCACCAAGTCTTAACTACTGGACCACCAGGGAAGGCCCTCATTCTTTTTTAAAGAAATATTTCTGAGCATCACCCAAGCTAGACACTGGTACTGGGATGAGCAAGATTCAATGCCTGCCTCCAAGAAACTCGTGGTACTAGAAGAGCTGACTCAGACAGTGGTTATGGTAACAGCTGATGCTTCTCTGTGTGGTGTGCAGGCAGGCCAGGTGGACAGGGGAGGGACCCCCAACTGAACTAGCTAGACCACAGAGAAGGCTTTCTAGGGACTGTGTCTCTAGACCTGCACCTTGAAGAATGAGGCAGACAAAGATGAAGATGGATAACTTCAGGCAGAAGGAATAGCATGACACTGCTTTGAAAAGAGAGGTTTGGTTTCGCTGCAGCGAGAGAGCTCGGAGACCAGGCCATAGTACCTGGAAGGGTCCATCACAAAGGATTTTGCTGCCAGAAACACCACCCAGAGGTTGGAGGCAGGGAATGCTGTGAACACACCTGGCATAAGTGGAAAGTAATGAGAAGCAACTTGGCTTTGCCAGTGGAAAGGAATGAGACCAAAGAGAGTCCTATGGATATTTTGGGTGGAATTTTCCACGTGTTCATGGGGGCAGTAAGTAGGTTCCAGTAGCTGGAAGTGGTGGTGACTGATGCTGGGTGCCAAGGGCTGGGAGGAGGTTGAGACTTTCCCTGCTTGCACATGAATGAGCTGGTCTGCCACAGTGCGTGGATGCTGACAGAAGACATGTGGCTCCTGAGTCAGGACCATGAGTTGGGACCAAGGATTCTATTACTCGTAGCGATAGCAGAATCCAGAGTGCCAGGACAGTCACACTGGTTCCAAGCCCCCAGGGGCTACACAAGTGGGTCTTGGTAGACACCCACAGCCACAGTAGGTGACACCCAGGAAAGGGACCCTGGGCCTGGGGAGCCCACCACCTTACAGCAGCCTGCTCTTTGAGAGAGACAGACATTAACTCATCCCCTGCTGGAGCTTGCTGAAAACACAACATGAAAAACCACCGGGAACAGCTAAAGAGAGCCCAAGGCCTCGGCAAGAGGTGCAGAGTGCCAGAGAACTTTGTGTCTTCCAATGGGGGAAAGGATGCTTTGTGTCAAACGTTGAAGGGCTATGCATCCAAAATAAGCAATTTGGAATTTATGCTGTCAGTTCAGTTCAGTTCAGTCGCTCAGTCGTGTCCGACTCTTTGCGACCCCATGAATCGCAGCAAGCCAGACCTCCCTGTCCATCACCAACTCCCAGAGTTCACTCAGACTCGCGTCCATCAAGTCAGTGATGCCATCCAGCCATCTCATCCTCGGTCATCCCCTTCTCCTCCTGCCCCCTATCCCTCCCAGCATCAAAGTCTTTTCCAATGAGTCAACTCTTCACATGAGGTGGCCAAAGTACTGGAGTTTCAGCTTTAGCATCATTCCTTCCAAAGAAATTGCCGGGTTGATCTCCTTTAGAATGGACTGGTTGGATCTCTTTGCAGTCCAAGGGACTCTCAAGAGTCTTCTCCAACACCACAGTTCAAAAGCATCAATTCTTCGGTGCTCAGCTTTCTTCACAGTCCAACTCTCACATCCATACATGACTACTGGAAAAACCATAGCCTTGACTAGATGGACCTTAGTCGGCAAAGTAATGTCTCTGCTTTTGAATATGCTATCTAGGTTGGTTGTAACTTTTCTTCCAAGGAGTAAATGTCTTTTAATTTCATGGCTGCAGTCACCATCTGCAGTGATTTTGGAGCCCAAAAAGGTAAAGGGAAAACCACTGTAACTTTTTTGGAATAACCAAGGACTGTTAAATTGGGGGACTTCATCTGGAAATGGGTGCAAGGCTGGAACAGATTAAAGATATCAATACATTCCCAGACATTCCTTTCCCAGAGAGGTAAGGTCTTTCTTGACACTGAGCAGGCTTTGTGACTGATTTGATGGGAGTAACACCCTGCGCTAGGAAACTGGCAGCTTCTGTCTCCTCAATCTTGGGTCTCTCTCTGGGAGCCCCGAGCCATGTAAGACTACTCTGGGATTGCCGTGCTAGAAGGGCTACATCTAAGCCCTCAAGCTCCGAGCCAGCTCTGCTCAGTGCCAGATCTGTGGGTGAAGCTGTCTTGGACCCTCCAGAGGGCCTGTCTGCCAGCTGTGAACTCCTGAGTGACTTCAGTGGACATCACGTGGAGAAGAAGAGTCACCCAGCTGAATCCTGTTCAAATGCAAACACAATCTTAAGATATAAAAAAATGATTGTTTGAAAAACTGAGTTTTATAGAAGAGGCATACCTTGATTTATTTGTTACATTTTGTCATGCTTCACAGATACTGGTTTTTTTTTTTTTTTATTTGAAGCTTTGTGGTAACTCTGCATTGAGCAAGTCTATCAGCACCATTTTTTCAACAGCATTTGCTCTCTTCATGTCTGTGTCACATTTTGTTAGTTCTCACAGTATTTCAGACTTTTTCATTATTGTGCTCTGTGATCAGTGACCTTTGTTACTATTGAGAAAAGTTTATGACTCACTGAAAGCTCAGATGATGGCATTTTTCAGCAATGAAGTATTTTAAATCAAGGTATGTGTTTTTGTAACGAACACAATGCTAGTCACACTTAATTGACTACAGTATAGTGTAAACATAACTTTTGTATGCACTAGAAAATGAAAAAAATTCACGTGACTCGCTTTATTGCAATATTCTTCTTATTGCAGTGGTCTGGAACTGAACACACAAGGCATCTGACACTATGCCTGTAGGTGTTAAGCTGCAGATGAGACTGGAGGCAAGGAGTCCGACAGAGTCTATACTAGACTGGAAGGAGATAAGCAGGGCTTGCTTTGGAAAGCCAGTGGAAGCAAGAGTCCTTAAAGAGACTCAGTGGAGGTGCTTAGTTGAATAAGCGCCAAAACCTTCAACAGAGCCATGTCAGAGCACTAACTGCTCCTCCACTGAGGATGCAACACGTAATCCACGGGCCTTTGTTAATCTGTGTCCTTGGGTTTGGCAACCTTCTCTCCAGCTGCATCTTTTAAGACAGGTTAAAAATCAATTCCTTTTGTGCAGTCATTTCCTGAAAAAGTATTCTTTGCTTCCTCCCCTTTCCCCAGATTCCCCAGGTGTGCCTCTGGTGTGGGACTCGCTGGCCGCTGGATGTGAGCATCTATCTCCCCCATGGACTGGTGTTCCTTCAGGTAAAATTCTGTGCTCTTTCTTTTCCGTGTCCTCAAGTGCTGGTTTCTGGTCTCAAGGCCTGGGTGTTCGAGGCACATAGTAGGTGATCAACACATGATTTGCAAACAAAATGTTGGTGGAGTTTTCAGAATAGGATGTAAAGTTCTATGGTTCTCTTGTTTCACGTTCAAGTTGAAGTTTTTGTTTCTGGACACTGTTTTCTTGTGAAAAATACTGATGTCTGGATCCTACTCTCAGGCTTCTGATACAATTGGTCTGGGTTGCAGATCTGGGCTGCAGCTTCGGCACTGAGAGTTTTAAAAGTTGCTCAGATGATTCCAGCATGTAGTCAGGGCTGAACTCACGATTGTGATTCAATCTCCATTCCTGAGATCCCTCTTCGATCTCTTAGTCTCTCCTCTCACCAGGATGAACTGTGTGTTCTTCATTAAACCAGCTAGGGGAGGGCCTGCCCCAAGGGCAAGGGTCCAGAGAAAAATGCCTGCAAGAACTTAAGGATAAAGACCCTGAGAGTGAGCACATGTGTGTGTGTGTACATGTATATACATGTATGTAGTGTACTCTCATGATAACAGCTGTAGCCACGCAGGAAGACTTGGCCATGGATGGCTGGGAGGAAGGAGGGAGCAAGGAGAGTGAAAGCGACCAGCTCTGGAAACTGGGAAGGCTGCTCGAGGCCTCTGCTCATCTGTGCTGCCACCTGAGACCCCTCTCGAAAACTGCCTGTCCAAACAGGCCGGGCAGTTCAAGTAGGCAGTGTGGCAGGGTTTGAGAGCTTGATTTGTAGAGCAATCCAGTTCAGCTCCAGGAACTGGCCTTTATATCTGTGTGACCTTGGCTACTGACTTAACCTCTCTGAGCCTCAGTTTCCTTACACACAAAATGTATATTTAATAAGGTTTTTGAGAAGATTCAATGAGGTTATAGTTATAAAATGCGTTTTATAAAAGGCTTGGTACAAGCATGCAGTGCGAGCTAAGTAAACATAAACTGCTAGAATCACTGTCATCTTCTGTCCCTATCTTTTTTTCTCTCATATACACACACTAGCATTTTAGGGTCTCTTTTCTTTTGCAGTTCTAAAACCTCCAATCGGACAGTGCAGTGGGCCAGGGCACTTGTCCTTCAGGAGCTGTGGGTGTGGGTTGCTCAGGGATCAGAGGTACACCACTTTCCTCCAGAATTGTCCCCAGCCCAACAGGAAACACCTCTCCCAGGGGTATCCACCAACCCTCCCTCCCCCGCCAAACCCATCTAATGCCTGACAGAGACACAAGCGTGGCCTTTTTGTCATGGTGAAGTCAGCTCCATGCTGCAACTCTTACTCCAGAGCGCCCCATGGGAAGGCTGAAGCCACACGCCAGCTGAAGTCATATCACCTGCCTTACCCTTCTTCCCCCTCTCCCTTTGTCATGAAAGTATCCCCCCAATAAAGCAAGTAAATCAGCCCTGAATATTGGTTGGAAGAACCAATGCTGAAGCTGAAGCTCCAATACTTTGGCCACCTGATGCAAAGAACTGACTCATTGGGAAAGACCCTGATGCTGGGCAAGACTGAAGGCAGGAAGGGAAGGGGACGACAGAGGTTGAGATGGTAGGATGGCATCACTGACTCAGTAGACATGAGTTTGAACAAGCTCCGGGAGCTGGTGATGGAGAAGCCTGGCGTGCTGCAGTCCATGGGGTCACAAAGAGTTGGACACGACTGAGCAACTGAACAACGACAACATAATAAAGCAAGTGCCCTGAATCCCTGCCTTAGGCTCTTGGAAGATTTTGGGAGCATGGCCTGCAGCTGACAGTCTGCATAGTTCTCTATCGAGGCTTCCCCTCAGACACTGTCAAGCCTTCACTCCATGTTGTGCGGCCTGACAGGGAACTTTACTCTCAGGCCAGGAACCTGGGTCTGTGATATGGGAAGGGGAATCAGGTTCCTGCTGGAACAGGAAAGGCATTTAAGTAACACTCAAACCATAAAGTACTCAACTTTTCATCTGGCTTCTCCAGGTCATATATGTATGTCACCTGTGACCCTGTCTGCCTTGTGGAGTTGCTGCTCTGTGCTTTTCTGCTCTGCCCTCCCACTGGACTCTGAGCGTCCGTGGGATAGGAACTGCAGCTGAGTGCTTTCTGTACCCCCAGCACTCAGCATGGGCCTGCATACAGTAGGTGTTCAGTAAACATTTGAGGAATTTGGAATGAAAAACGTGTACAGCCAAGATGGAAGATCCCAAAAAGAAGCAGCTGTTAACTCCTGGGCAGAGTCACAATGCTGCGAGCACCCTATAGGCTCTCATTTAGCTCTTAAACCTTCTGTGGCACATTTTACCATCTCCATTTTACTCGTGAGGTCATTGAGACTCAGAAAAATAAGTAACTTGACCAATATAAAGAGTGGTGGAGTCAGATTTCAAGCCCTTGTCTGACTGTAGTCTTTCCGTGATCACAGGATCTGAAATGACACCCTAGAGTTGCTCTTCTGGGAATTTGTATCCCTACTCACGCTTGAGCTAGAAAGGACCAGCTGGTGGCTGAATTGGAGGCAGCCTGCTAAAGTGGCTGGGTGGAGGTGGAGAAGGAGTTTGGATATGAATCCACTCTTTTACTGGGAACCACAGAGTCAGGAGCATCGCAGCGTGGCTCCAAGGAGTCAGGCTTCAGAGGCCAGGCTGGTGCAATGGACTGTCCAGAAAAGGGCACCACCGGCCCAGATACCCGATTTGCGCAGACCTCCTGGCTCCGGGCAGGAGGGAGCCCCAGGCACTGAGCCGTGTGATTCTCCCTGGGCTCCATTTCTCATCAATCAAGAGAGCAGGGTGACTGGAAGTTTTCTTCCAGCTCCAAGTCCCCAGTTCTCAATCAGTGAAAGGTCCGATGTTTCCCATCCCTCTTTGCTCCTCTCTGTGTAAATCCTGGGCTGCCGACCAGTGATCAAGCCCTTCAGCCCAGCCAAGGCGACAGAAAGCCTGACTTTCTCAGCCCTGAAAAGAGCTGACAGGCTGTTCTCCAGGCGCCCCTCCACAGGGAGCATTGACAAGGGCTGGAAGAGGAGACTGGCACGGGAGCCTTCTCGAGTTGTTCCACAAAGGACCTCTTCTCTTTCCCAGGCATGATGACAAATACTTCTGCTCCCTCTGGCTGTATGGGCCAGGGGGTGTAGACAAGGTTCCCATGCCTGGGCTCTTAGGAAAACTGCAAGCAAAGGAAAAAAAAAAACTGCATGGACTTTTGGCTGTGCTTCTTGACTTGATGCCAGATAACCACTGGGTTCAAAATTACATCACTATTGACTATCTGAGTAATTTCTGTTTGACTGTCTTGCAAGAATAGCTACCTTGGCAACAGATTATTATCAGTTCCTTAATGACTTGTGCAGAGGAGCAGTTTCCTTTATGCTGAAAACTGGTGGCCTTAAAGCTGGCCAGCTGCCCCATCCTGGGTCTCTGAGTGGATTGCATGGTATTGAGAAATGGAGCTGGGTTTGACAGCCTGCTTTGTCTATAAAGTGGCAAGGGCCAGGCCAGTGGGGCTGGGATTCCCACTGTTACCCCCCTCACCCTCAGCATTGGATTCAGCTGAGCCTCTGGGATGCTCCGCTCTGGGGAGGGTCTGATATGACACACCCCACTCCTCATGCTGGACCATCCTTCTGAAGCCACTGGGGTGCTGTTCCTCATACGTCCACTCTCCCTTGCCTTTTGCTCGGCTCACCAAACACCATTTGTTCGCCTCTGTGCTTCAGATGAATTAAGCAGAAAGTGGGAAGGAAGCTGAAGATAAAGAAATGATGTTCAGAAAGTTGAAGTGACAACACAGCTGCTAAGTGGTGGAGCTGGGGTTTGAACCTAAGTCTGTGTCTCCCTGATCCCTGACCTTCTACAGGGGTCAGTGAGGCTGTCTCAGCGAGAGCTAGCAGAGCCCAGAATGTGCCTTAAAAACAAACAGGTGTGTAATAGCAACTATTCACTCACTTTTGATCACACAAAGGATCGCAAATATTATGGAATAAATAAATGAGTGATGTTTGGCCATGTATTGTGAGTCTGAGGCCCTCTGACTACAACATAAGCTTAGAGGCACAGAGCTGTCCTGCTCTCATTTCCTAACTTTGATCTTGGGCTTCAGTGAGGGAAAAGCTTTCTGACTCTGGCAGACCTTCCTGCTGCTGCTGCTAAGTCACTTCAGTCGTGTCCGACTCTGTGCAACCCCATAGACGGCAGCCCACCAGGCTCCCCCATCCCTGGGATTCTCCAGGCAAGAAGACTGGAGTGGGTTGCCATTTCCTTCTCCAATGCATGAAAGTGAAAAGTGAAAGTGAAGTCACTCAGTCGTGTCCGACTCTTTGCGAGCCCATGGACCGCAGCCCACCAGGCTCCTCCGTCCATGGGATTTTCCAGGCAATAGTACTGGAGTGGGGTGCCATTGCCTTCTCCGGGCAGACCTTCCTACAGTCTCCCAAATACTTCTTCAGGTAGTCGAAGGGCTGCCCAGGCCAGCTTCCCCATCATCTATCTTTGAACAAAAGGAGGTTAAATTCAACCCTCTAAGTTCAGGGGAAGAAAGTCAAAGGGGATTGGAATTATTGGAGGCTAGCTCTATTGAGGGGTGCTACACTTTATACACATAATCTCATTTCTAATTTACCATGTCACCCATTTTGCAGATCAGAACATGGAGGTTCAGAGAAGGCAAAGAATGTCGGTTAAAATAGTTAAACTTTTATTGTTTATAGCAGGCACCAGATTTTTAGAGAGAGGAAATGTCTTTTTTGCTTCAGTTCAGTTCAGTTCAGTCGCTCACTCATGTCCGACTCTTTGCAACCCCATGAATCGCAGCACAACAGGCCTCCCTGTCCATCACCAACTTCCGGAATTCACTCAGACTCACGTCTATCGAGTCAGTGATGCCATCCAGCCATCTCATCCTCGGTCATCCCCTTCTCCTCCTGCCCTCAATCCCTCCCAGCATCAGAGTCTTTTCCAATGAGTCAACTCTTCACATGAGGTGGCCAAAGTACTGGAGTTTCAGCTTTAGCATCATTCCTTCCAAAGAAATCCCAGGGCTGATCTCCTTCAGAATGGACTGGTTGGATCTCCTTGCAGTCCAAGGGACTCTCCAGAGTCTTCTCCAACACCACAGTTCAAAAGCATCAATTCTTTGGCACTCAGCCTTCTTCACAGTCCAACTCTCACATCCATACATGACCACAGGAAAAACCATAGCCTTGACAAGACAGACCTTAGTCGGCAAAGTAATGTCTCTGCTTTCGAATATGCTATCTAGGTTGGTCATGACTTTCCTTCCAAGGAGTAAGCGTCTTTTAATTTCATGGCTGCAGTCACCATCTGCAGTGATTTTGGAGCCCCCAAAAAATAAAGTCTGACACTGTTTCCACTGTTTGCTTAGATACCTTTATAAACACTTTGGGTGGGAAGTAAGGCCAGAAGGACAGGAGCCTCAGCTAGGACAACAAAGCAGAGGCTGAGCTCCCCTCCCTGGGGTAGGGGGCGGGGACTGAGTGCAGAGAAGGATGGCAAGAGGGTCAGCAAGATGCTGAGAGAGCCTGGGGATAAGTGACTCCAAGTGCCCAGGAAAAATCTCCAGTTATGGCTGACTTTGTGGTGTTCCCCAAACCTGCTTGAAACCTTGCTAGGGAATTCTTCTTATGAGTGGGGTTTGTTTGCAGGAACTGTAGAAAAGGGTATATCGTTGTCTGCTCCCATGAGATAAGGAGCAGGTTCAGCCAGTGTGGAATCAGGACCCTAGAGCCCACGGCGGCCCTGGGAATGGGAGATTCAAGCCTTTCCACGTGCAGTAATGACAGCGGCAGGAATCCTACAGGGGGCATGGCCTTCTCTTGATGGCAGGAGAGATCGAAGCAGACCTCAGGCTGGTGGTGTGCTGGAGCCTGCCTCACTGTAGAACATCCCTGCCCAGAATTCCACTCGGTGGTCCATCTTAGCTTCACATCTGCCATGGCAGGAGGACTTGCACCACGGAAAATGGCAAATGCTATAAATCAGGGCTTTTTTTTTTTTCTTTTGATAGCTTATTGTTGAACATTTACCAGAATACCCCTGCTTCATGCAGATCAGGAGAAGTTTTGATCTGTTTATGTTCTCTTGCCAGGTTCTTCAAATGTTGAAGGAAAGTTAGAGGTTGCAAGTTCTGAAGGCAAGATCTGTGGACTGTTCTCATTTCTGAATTATGAGGGAGGAGAGCTTGTAGGTTTAAAAAAGGAGAAGGGGGAAACACTACAAATATTAATAATTGCCTTTTGCATGTGAGACTGAAATACTCCTCAGCAATAAAACGGAGTAAACTATGGATACATGCTATAATTATGCTGAGCAAAAGAAACCAGATAAAATATGACTGTACTTATACGAAATTCTAGAAAATGAAAGTAAATCTGTAGTGACAGAAAACAGATCAGTGGTTGCCTGTGGATGGAGAATGATGGTCTGTAGAGGTAGGGACAGATGGTTGGGTGGTTGGGACGGATTACAAAAGTGTATGAAGAAATTTGGAGGAAAAACAGATATAATCACTATCTTGTTTGTGGTGATGTTTTCATGGCTGTGTACATGTTCAGACTTACCAAATGGTTTGTTTTTTTGAGGACCACTTTCATATCTTTTGTGTGTGTGCATTGTCTTTTCATATTCTTTCCCAGCTTTCTGGGTTTTGGTCCCTCAGTATTTAAAAGTAATTTATGTATTAAGGTTAGTAACCCCTCATCCCTTGTCTATGTTATATGTTGCAAATATGTCCTCCCAGTTTGCTAGTTGACTTTCAACTCTGTTTACAGTGTATCTTGTCGTGCAAAACTTTTTGTTTTTATGTCATCAAATTTATCAATCTTTTCTTGCTTCTGGATTTTAAACCATAGATAACTTTATTTCTGTGTCAAGGTTATAGAGAAATTCACCCATATTTTCTTCTAGTAATTGTATGGCTTCCTTTTTTTGTTAAGATCTTTCATTCATTTGGATTTTATTCTTGTGTGTGGCATAAGATACGGTACTAATATGATTTTCCCATATGGTTACCTACTTGTCCGAGCATTATTTCTCAAAAACTCCATCTTGACTCCAGTGATTGGAGAGATGGCTCAACTCTATTTGAGGGAATAAAGTAATAAAACACTATTAACTGCTAACATTTTCCCCAGGATTTACTGTGTTAAGTAAAGTATAAGCACTGTCTCATTTAACCTTCACAATCCAATTAGGCAGTTAATATCAATAACCCAAATTTATAGATTAACAAACTGAGGCTCTAAAAGGTATGCAGTTTAACAAATGTCACAGAGCTGATGAAATAAAAACCCAAATCTGACTCTTACCCATCCTCTAGGAAGACTTAACCTGGAAGTTAGGGCATCCTACTCTTAACCTTGTGTATCTATATCAAAACCCATTTTCTGAAACTCATAGCTGTTATCTCAGGCCACGTGCATTTTAGCTAAGATCGTATTGTTCGTCAGGTTGATTGGTGTATTCTTGAGATGAATGAAGACAGCCCTCTTGTTTAGAACAGCAGACTATGAACCCCTCAGACCTACTAAGAGCTTGCCTATCAGTATGTTTATTCTAGTAGGGTGGGCTAGACAAAGACAAACAAGAAAGTATCATGAATGATAAGTGCTTTAATGAAAATAAACCCAGGTGCTGTGATGAAAAGGGGCCAGGTGGCTCTTAAGATGAGTGACTGGGGAAAATCTCCCTGAGAAACTTGCATGTAAGCTGGAGTCTGAGAGACAAGAAAGGGCAGGCCATGGGCATATGAAGAGGAAGAGTGTCCCAGGCAGAGGGACAAGCAAATTCAAAGGCCCTGAGTCAGGACCAGGCTTGATGCACTGGAAGAATAAAATGAAGGCCAGCATGGTTAGAGTAAAGAGGAAGGGCCATAATGAGAGAAATCAGAGCCCAATCCATGTCATGGAGGGTGTTGTGGCCAGGATACAAAGTTTCTTTGTGTAATAGGAAATCTTGGGTGGCTTAAAGCCAAGGAATGGCATCAGTTCAGGTTTTTGTAGATACAACTCTGGAAGATCTGTAGAGAATGGACTGTGAGGCTAGAACCTGGGGGGACAGTTAGGGCTTTTGTTGGAATGCAGGCTAGAGATGGTGAGGACCTGGGTTAGGGTGCTAGTAGTGGAGATGGAAAAATGTCTCAAGACTGAGTCAACGGGAGTCCTTAAATGACTGGGTGTGAGGAGAGAGGGACAGTTAGTGGGTGGGTGATGGTGGTGCTTGCCACCAACAGATGGGCTGGGCTGGGGGACAAGTATGTTTAGGGAGGGTGGGAAAATCAATAGTTCAGGCTGAACTTGTCAAATCTGGCATCCTGACTGGATATCAAAGTGGGCAGATGGACATGAATTTGGATTTGGGAAAAGAGGAGCTGCAGACGCAAATATGAAAGTTGCTGTCAAGAGTATTTAACGTTATGAATTGAATGAGTTTATCCAAAGTGATGACAAACCTAGACAGCATATTAAAAAGCAAAGATACCACTTTGCTGACAAAGTCTGTATAGTGAAAGCTATGGTTTTTCCAGCAATCATGTACGGATGTAAGAGTTGGACCATAAAAAAGGCTGAGCACCAAAGAATTAATGCTTTTGAACTGTGGTGCTGGAGAAGACTCTTTGGAGTCCCTTGGACAGCAAGAAGATCAAACCAATCAATCCTAAAGGGAATCAACCCTGAATATTCATTTCTCTCATTCTCCATCATGGAAGGACTGGTGCTGAAGCTGAAGCTCCAATACATTGGCCACCTGGTGTGAAGAGCTGACTCGTTGGAAAAGATCCCAATGCTGGGAAAGATTGAAGGCAGGAGGAGAAGGGGTGACAGGGGATGAGATGGTTGGATGGCATCACAACTCAATGGACATGAGTCTGAGCAAGCTCTGGGAGACAGTATAGGACAGGGAAGCCTGGCAGTGCTGCAGTCCATGAGGTCACAGAGTCAGACACGACTTAGTAACTGAACATCAACAAATCCAAGGGAGGCATGTAGGTAAAAAGGGGGCCCAGGACTCACAGCAAAGGCACAGAGACTGGGCTATACTTAGCTCTCCCCAAGACTGAGGAGACAGCCTGACTGGAGGGGAGGCCCTGTGTGGAGCAGTGTGAGGAAATCAATGAGAGATGCAGGAGGGTCAGTTAAGGATGACCCCGAAGCACTAGAGTGGTCGACCCAAGTGGAGAAAAATGGGACTCACAGTTGAATTTGAGGCTGGAAATGGCCTGAAGCGAGGGCATCTGAGCAGGTGAGTCTGTGCCAGGGCTGTGGCAGCATCTCAGGAATGGGGCCAGGTAGGAGGATTGCCTTCAGAATGAGACACTTCAAAGGAAAATTTATAGAATTTGTGAATTAAAGACCTCTCTCTCAGTCCTCCATGGCTCTAGTAGTCCAGGACTAAAACCAGTCCCTGCCCCAATCCCGGGTCCTCTCCATCTCCTTGTAGTAACGCCTTACTGCAAACCACCTGACCATAAAGGTATGTGCAGAGGGGCTATCTGAGTCTACACGGAAGGAGCCAGCTCTGCAAGCCACTGGGGAAGGAGCATTTCTGGCAGAGGGAATAACAACTGCAGGAAAATGAACGTGTAGGGAAGAAGGCATTCTGGCTGCTGGACAGAGACTGCGATTTTATACATTTAGTGGGGGAGCAGCAGCTAAATCTGCAGAGAGGAGTGTTGGCAGAAGGTGGGGACGGGAAATTCTGCTACTCTCAATAGTCATTCAAATCTGGAGACTATCACTTCCGAAAAAGGAATTGCATCTGTGCTTTCCTTACAAGAAGGCCAGTCTTTGGACACCAACCTCCAGTGTCGGTGCAGCTCTGAGACCAAGAGTGCTTTCTGGAGCCAGACCACCGGGGTGGGACTTGTGACCCTAAAAGTGACCTGGATACGCAACCTTAAAGCAAGTCACCTATTCTCTCCAAACCTCAGTCTCCTTATCTATAAATCGGGGCTAATAACAATCCCTCTCAGGATAGAATGAGATAGTTAATGTAAATATTATAATCACTTAATACATATTAGCTGGGCTTCCCAGGTGGCGCTAGTGGTAAAGAACCTGCCTGCCAACGCAGGAGACATAAGAGACATGAGTTCAGTCCCTGGGTCGGGACATCTCCTGGAGGAGGGTATGGCAACCTACTAAGTATTCTTGCCTAGAGAATCCCATGGACCAAGGAGTCTGGTGGGCTATAGTCCATATGGTCACACAGAGTTGGACATGACTGAAGTGACTTAGCGCACGCAAATGCACACATTAACTATTATAATAATGATCCCATTGAGAGATAAGTAGAAAGCTTCTGCAGATAAGCAGAAAGCTTGTCCTATATGGTTTGTCTCAAATGGTTTGTCCCTGTATGTCCCAAATTGTTCAGTCTGCACAGATTCTGTGTTAGACAAATTCTCAGTGTTATGAGTAATCTCTAAACCCTTGTAATAGTGTGAGTGTTAGAAATGAACTTTGTTGTGGTAAAAAATTTCCCCTCGCTTTTAACTACTTTAAAGGAAAAGATGACAGAGTAGGGCATGGGGAGCCAGGAGTGGGCAAAGGAGGGGGAGGAGGTGATTCTGAGTGACTTTTGACTGTCGATGCTCCACCAGCAATGGGAGATCAGAAATGACAGCCTACTTCCCATGTGGCCTCAGCCCCATCACTGACCGGGAACACCTTAAAACTCTGAAAAGGGTAACAAATGTCAGTCAGGAAGGATTTTTTACAAAAGAGCTAGTTCCTCGGCAGAATCTGAATTGTCAAAAGATGAAGGCACAACAGGAAGCGATGAAGTGACCCTTGTGTTCAAATGAGAGAGTATTCTGGCATCCCAGGATTTCACATTAAGAAATCAGGCCTTTACCCCAGACTTCAATGAAACGAGTAAAATGCAACCTGCCAGAGTGTGCTACTCCATTTCTTTTTTTTTTAACTTTTTATTTTAAATTGGAGTATAGTTTATTAATAATGCTGTTAAGTTTCAGGTATACAGCAAAGTGATTCAGTTATGTGCATATCTATTCTTTCTCAAACTCTTTTCCCATTTAGGTTTAAGTTGTTACATAATACTGAGCAGAGTACCCTGACAGCACAAGCTTCTGATCAGCAATTTAAATCAGTAGTGGCCCAAACTCAAGTTTTGTAGGCTCTTGGTGGATGAGCTTCTTCTCATGCCCCCAGTTTTTGTATAAAATCAGTCAGATCTCTGAGTTTCCAAAAAACCCTTACCCCGGTCAGATCTCCCAGTCATGGTTATGTAATCTTATTTCTCAGGCTTCTACTTGGAGAAAATACTGTATAGAGAAAATACATGTGGAAAGAAATGGTTTGCCCTGCCTCTTGGGAAGGAGGGTAAGACCCTGTGGACATGACCAAGTGCGGAAGGTTGTTGCTGAAGTCAGAGGGACCAGAAGAATTCCTCCTGAGAGGCGAGGGGAGGAGAATGAGGGAAGGAGTGAGCGTGGAAGTCAGTTCTTGCCCCACATACTGTAATATTTACTCAAGGGGCTAACTTTGGGCCATGCTTGGTGCAAGTGGGCTACCAGTTTTACAGGGTAGAAGGTAGTGAAGGGGTTGAGCATTGTCATGGATGATGCAGGCAAAACAGAGGCAGGACAGACCCTGAGCTGGAGAGGCAAGAGGGGCAGGGAGGCCTTGCTGGAGTCTGGATTACAATTATCCACAGGTCGCCCCACCCCACCCCCACCATTAGCTCTCCTGTAAGCGTGTGAGGCCCAGCTCAAGAGTCTGAGCTTGCAGAGAGATGTTTAGACAGGACTGGCTGCCTGGAGCCAGTTGTGGTGAATATTAGATTATCATCCACTATTACCAAGAGGGCTTTGTACTTTCCCATGGTCCTTGGCTAATCAGAATCCTATTTGCTTCAAGTCAACACTCCCACTTAAAAGCAAACTTCCAGTGCACCCCAGAGCCGTGTAGAACATGCTATTTGGATTTGAATTAGGACTAGTGTCATTGATTCAGTGAGGTTTTCAGACCAACTTTCTTCTGAGGGCTTCCAAGGCCCTATCAACCTTTTGTTGGCTGTGCCTCCCCGGAACATCAACTCAAAGCGCATCCTCCAATCTCATCCAGGTAACCACCACCTGGTCCTAGTCACTGATGTCAGTCAATGAGAATTTAGAATCCCAGCTTGGTCATGTATGTATATGTTTGTATTTGTAAAGTATTATTTACCTAATATAAATATTTATGAGCTTTCTGAGTGCTTGCTTCTTTTTTCTAGTCATATTTCATACTTGAATCTCAGTGCTTGCTTCACTCCAAATAAGGCAATGCAGTTCAAATGAGGGATGGCACTTGAGTGGCAACTAAGGAAGAAGTCACAGCTTAGGGACACAATTAGCCTTCTCCTTTGATCATTCCCATTTCCCCCAAATCCTTCCAGCAGGTAGGACATGGACAGCTGAAAAGAGAGATCCATGTTTGACACGAGTTTCTAATGTCAAGTGTGTGCGTGCTTAGACTTGTCCAACACTTTGTGACCCCTTGGACTGTAGCCTGCCAGGCTCCTCTGTCCATGGGATTTCTCAGGAAAGAATACTGGAGTGGGTTGCCATTTCCTCCTCCAGGGGATGTTCCTGACCCAGGGGTTAAACCCACGTCTCCTGTGTCTCCTGCTTTGACAAGGGGATTCTTTATCACTGAGCCACCTGAGAAATCCTAGAGGTGTTTCTAATACCTACCTAGAAGTATATGGAGGGAGCTGTTTTGGAATAAAGAGTCTTCTTGTTGAGTTCCCAGTTACAAAGAAAGTCGGACTTGCTTGAGCCCCAGGCCAGGGGCAGAATTGAAAATGACTAGAGAAGTAGGCACATCCTTTTGCAGATCAGATATAACTATTCTGAGTTCTATGGACCTAGAAATAAAGGAAATACACAGGTAGTTTCCAGAGGGCAGAAGAAGAAGCAAGACTCTAACCCAAGCATATGGGATTGGTGGGAAAACTTGGTTTAAATTTGATAGCATCTTCCTGAGGCTGAACATGGAAACACTTAGCATTTGAGGTAATCAGGCGCCTGGTGGGTAGAAGCAATGTAATATGGTGGCAGGATAGGACCAAGAAGAGAGAGAGCCAGTAGGGGGCCTCCTTGTGGTTAGAATGTGGCTGACAGTCTCTACCAACAAAGGTCCATCTAGTCAAGGCTATGGTTTTTCCAGTGGTCATGTATGGATGCGAGAGTTGGACTGTGAAGAAACCTGAGCGCCGAAGAACCGGTGCTTTTGAACTGTGGTGCTGGAGAAGACTCTTGAGAGTCCCTTGGACTGCAAGGAGATCCAACCAGTCCATCCTAAAGGAGATCAGTCCTGGGTGTACAATGGAAGGACTGATGCTGAGGATGAAACTCCAATACTTTGGCCACCTCATGCAAAGAGCTGACTCACTGGTAAAGACCCTGATGCTGGGAGGGATTGGGGGCAGGAGAAGGGGACGACAGAGGATGAGATGGCTGGATGGCATCACTGACTCAATGCACATGAGTTTGAGTGAACTCTGGGAGTTGGTGATGGACAGGGAGGCCTGGCATGCTGCAATTCATGGGGTCACAAAGAGTCGGACACGACTGAGCGACTGAACTGAACTGATAGTCTTTAGGGACGATGGGTGGACTCTGATCATCAAGTTTTAAAGTTTTCCTTTTCTGCATTGTAATCCTCTTTGTTTTTGTAAATTAGTTTATTTATTTTAATTGGAGGCTAACTACTTTAAAATATTGTAGTGGTTTTTGCCATACATTGATGTGAATCAGCCATGGGTGTACATGTGTCCCCCATCCTGGACCACCCCCTCCACCTCCCTCCCCATCCCATCCCTCAGGGTTGTCCCAGTGCACCAGCCCTGAGCACCCTGTCTCATGCGCTGAACCTGGACTGGAGATCTATTTCACATATGGTAATTGTAATCCTCTTTTGTCACTCTAAATCTTCAATAAAGTTTGCCGAATCCAAATGTCTTGCATCAATTGTGCTTGAGAGAATAAAGAAAGGGACCTATTCCTTAGGCATATTCTTGGGGGTGGGGCTGACCTGGAAGATGGGCTCAGCGTGGAGGAGCCTAAATCATCAACAGATGTTTATGGAGTCAGGGAAAGTGTGGAGCTGTGGTCCAGTGAGAGAGGTGACAAGCAAACCTCAACCACAGACATTCCTGTTTTCCCTTTTGACTTCTCACTCCCTCTCCCCATCACCACATCCTCCTTGTCTCTTTTAATTTATACTCTGTTTCATTCTCTCCTTAAAGAAGGAAGATGCTAGATATTAGACCTGAAAGTAACTTTGACAAAATCTGGAAACAAACTCTGGGCCCCCATTTCTCTTCGTTGTGCTACATGGTCTTGGTGGTTGCCTTGCCACTGAAACAGTCCAAGAGTCGATGCTTATTTTGCAAGAATAAATAGTTGTGGTTCAAATAAATCTCTTGCTCAATTTTTGAGATCTGGTGATTTTGCCACATAACTGTTCCGATGCCAGGAATTCATACCCCTGAGGCTTTCCTCTCATCATTTAGGATTTTTTAAGAAGATAATTTAGCTCAGCGCTGGTTGCCAGATTGACAGTCTTAAAAACAAGAGGTGAAATCCAATCTGGACAGAGCCTGTGCCCACTGTCTATATTTAGGGAAAAGATTACTCACCCATATGGTCAGCTAGGAATAGAGCATTACTGGGGCTGGGGGTGGGGTAGAGACTTAACACAGCCCTGACACTGAATCTCCTGCTCTCAGTTGGGGCTGGGGAGGGGCAGTGGTTGGTGGCTGGAAGGGACAGGAATTGCTCTGGGTTTAGCGGGGTGTGCAGTACAAGAGTTTCCCAAAACCAATCCAGCATTTTGCAGTGTGATAAAAATAATCCTTCCTTCTAAAAATAGCCCTCTTAGCAACCAGAGGCCTGGATTTAATTGCAGTCACTTTATAGTGACCATGTACCAAGGTACCAAGGGCCAAGCTGGTTCTTTGTAATATTATCTGCTGCAACCCTGCTCCAACCCCAGGAAGCAAGTATTTCTTCCCCACCACAAAAATGAGCACATTAAAGGTCTCAGAAGGAATTGAAAGCCAGTGCATCACTTAACTTCAATTGTTTACATGGGGTTCTAGTCCTGGTTTGGTGCTAATTTGCTTCTGCACAACAATTTGGGAAGCTACTCTTTATTTCAGATTCTGTTTCCTTCCCTGATAAACAAGGGGGCTAGATTAGACCCATGGGTGCCGTGTGTACGTGCTAAATTGTTTCAGTTGTGGTCTGACTCTTTGTGACCCTATGGACTGTAGCCCGCCAGGCTCCTCTGTCCATGGGATTCTCCAGGCAAGAATACTGGAATGGGTTGCCATGACCTCCTCCAGGGGATCTTTCCAACCCAGGGATCAAACCTATATCTTTTATGTCTCCTGCATTGACAGGAGTATTCTTTACCACTAGCACCATCTGGGAAGCCCCAGACCCATGGGTGTCACACGCCACTAAATGGCAGAGTTGCTAGGGAGCTTCAGTCAAGTGGAGTCCATCTCTCCTTCAGCAGGTCTGGAGTGGGTCTGGGACCACATTCTAAATGCGCCCCAGAGGTGCTGATGCAGGTGGGTCTCAGGAGTGGGATGGGTGCCCATTTTAATAACACTGGGTTGGGTAGATTCGGAGGTCCTTTCTAGCTATGATGTTCTGTCATCTTTTCAGTTAGCAAACAGTCCTTGCGGTCTGTGCATGAGGAGACAGAGAGGACTCAGAACACACGTGCTTTCTCAGAACTTGCATTCCTCACACGGCTGCCAGCTCGTGCCATCCATGAGGGGCAGAATGGAGCCCTTGCTTGCCATTTGCTTTGTAACTCACTAGACTTAGAATCATCACTTCTTGATATAAGGAATTCACTGCAATGCACTCCATGTTAAAAACCATACTGGAAATTTGAACTGTTCTCAGAAGACTCCAGATAGTACTCAGGACCTCCAAATATCGGAAACCATCCTTGCAATGAATGGAAATTCTGGGAGAGAGGGAAGGCCGTTTCATTATGGCCTCTCCTCTCCTCCACTTTAAAAAAATTATAAAACAAAAATGGAAAGCCACATGAAATAAAGGTATAGGTTTGTGATTTCTTAATCACTACTCACTTCATGAAACAGCTTTGCTAGTCCCCCAGAAGCCCCTTTGCACCCTCTTAACTCTTTCCTGTCCCTTGAAAGTAAGTACTTTCTTGACTTTTAAAGTTATCACTTTCTGGTGTTTCTCGTTCTATCACCTGATTGTGTATTTCTTGTCTCTCTCTCTCTCTCTCTCTCTCTCTCTCTCTCTCTCTCTCTCTATATATATATATATATATATATATATATATATATATATATATATGATGAACTTGCCATTTGTTAAAAACATTGGTTGCGTCTCTAATGTCCCATTAGATTCACAGTCCTAGCCCTCTAAGACCAGCTTCCCTCATAGCTCAGTTGGTAAAGAATCTGCCTGCAATGCAGGAGACCCAGATTCAATCCCCGGATCAGGAAGATAGCCTGGAGAATGGAATGGCTACCCAATCCAATTTTCTGGCCTGGAGAACCCCATGGACAGAGGAGCTTGGTGGGCTACAGTCCACAGGGTTGCAAGAATCGGACAGGATTTAGTGACTGAACCACCACAGCCCTATAAAATTGAGGGGCACATAACCTGCAGAGCTTCTCACGGGCTGGATTTTGCTGATTGCATACTCATGGTGTAGTTCAGCATGTTCCTCGGTACTAGGTATTTCCTGAAAGTTGGCAGCTGGAATCAGAGGTTTCATCTGTCTAACTTCCAACCCACTTGGCAAGACTATAGGCAGTGGTGTGTTCTTTCATCAGAAGGCACATAATGTCTGGTTTTCTCTCCCTTCTCCCCTTATCCCTCCCCTCCCCACTTTTCTTCTCCTCCTCTTTCTGTCTTTTTCTCTCCCCCTCCCTCCCTCCCTTCATGCTGTTGGCCACCATTGATGTTCATGATCAGTGTCAGAAGCCATTAATTCATTAGGGACTGAAAAAATTATGACCGTCTAATTCTGTAATTTCTTGCTAGGTCACTTCAGTCATGTCCGACTCTGTGCGACCCCATGGACTGCAGCCTACTTATTTAATTATTGAAAAACTGTAGGAAGTGATGCTTTCCCTCATCTAAAATTTGGTTAGCTGGTGCTACCCTTCGTATAGGGAAGGCAAGATGCATGAAACATTCTTTCCTTTATTTAGCACCTTTTAAGATAATGAATTATTTCTCTATCATACTTTCCAGGTGACCACCTACTTAAAAATACCATGAGCTCACATATAAAAGTTAAATGAGTGTCAATCTTTTGGAATTATTATTCTTTCTGAATCTCAATTGCTTTATCTTTGTCCAGAGGGAACCTCTTCAAGTTGGCTAGCAGGGGTCCTTCTGCCTGAGGGGGCTCCCCCTCTCTCCTTCTCTAATCTGCATTTAATCCTGTTCTCCAATCCTTTTGCTCTTGGGACTATTGAGAGCATATTTGAAGACATCCCTTCCCTTTAGCACTATTTCCATCTCTGGCTGTGAACTTTCCAACAATGAAGCATGTCACTGGATCTCAAGGATGCATCCTTCTGTTGCTGAAAGTATCTGGATTCACCTTGTGAAAAGTAGGAGTCAACTGTCACAGCTCAGAGGAGCCTAACAAGACATGACAACTAAATGTAATGTGGTATCCCAGATGGGAAAACAACACTAGGTAAAAGCTAAGGAAATAGGAACAGAGTATGGACTTGGGTTACTAATAGCGTAACAGTCATTAACTGTAATGGAAGTACCATGCTATAAGATGTTAGATGTTAGTTAGAGGGAGCTGGTTATGAGATATATAGAAACTCCCTGCACTATCTTTGGCCTTCCCTCATAGCTCAGTTGGTAAAGAATCCACCTGCAATGCAGGAGACCCCGGTTCGATTCCTGGGTCAGGAAGATCCACGGGAGAAAGGATAGGCTACCCACTCCAATATTCTTGGGCTTCCCTTGTGGCTCAGCTGGTAAAGAATCAGCCTGCAATGCAGGAGACCTGGGTTTGATCTCTTGGTTGGGAAGATCCATCCCCTGGAGAAGCGAAAGGCTACCCACTCCAGTTTTCTGGCCTGGAGAATTCCATGGACTGTATATAGTCCATGGGGGTTGCAAAGCATTGGACACAACTGAACGACTTTCACTTTGTACTATCTTTGCAATTTTTTCATAAATCTAAAACTTCTCTAAAGTAAAAAATTTACTTTAAAAAAGGAGAAATGGGAGTCTAGGTAGCTTTGTAGGCATATGTCTATTGTAAACTCAGTAAACTCACCAGCAGATTGAACATGCAGATCACAAAGAGATGCAAAGGAAACAGACTGATCAGGTGAGTGGCAAAATCTCCTAAAGGAGATGAATTATGAACCAAGTGTCTAGTTTGAGGGTTAAGGAGTTGGGGTGTGAACTAACCAAGGCAAATCAAATATATATATTTATCTCTTCATTTTGGGGAAACCTTTTTAAATGACAATAAAGAATTTTTTAAGGGTAAACCCAAAGAACAAAAAAAGTGGAAGTGTAGAAGAACAGCAGAAAAAATGAGATCAACCAAGTTTTGGAAGCTGAAGGGTAGTCAGTTGATTGGATGAGGGGAAATTGCTTCAATAGCGCAGAGAAATTCAAACCTCAGTGTTGCTGAGGAGATGCTAGGAAAGGACTAGAGGAGAAAACCAAGAAAGAGTTAAGACACGGGCTCCAGAAAACAGAGGTACCAGTGCAGGGTAGCAGGTGAGAGGCATCCCCAGGGAGACTGCTGTTTGGCAGGCATGAGAGCCACCAGCATGGACAGGAACAGGACACTGAGGGCTACAGGTGAGACTCCTGAAATTACAAAAAGAAGCATTTATTAATACTAGGAAAAATTTTTTTAAGTACAAGAAAAGAAATGACTCTATTGCTCTACTGTAAGTCTCAGTTGTGAAAGAGGGTGAAAGTGTGTGAAGAAAGTGTAAGAGAATTCCATTTTCACCTTGTAGAGGAAAAAGTCAACAGAGGATGCATAAAAGTGAAACATTATTTTCACTTAGAAATTATGCTGCTACTGCTAAGTCACTTCAGTCGTGTCCAACTCTGTGTGACCCCATACACGGCAGCCTACCAGGCTCCCCGTCCCTGGGATTCTTCAGGCAAGAACACTGGAGTGGGTTGCCATTTCCTTCTCCAATCCATGGAAGTGAAAAGTGAAAGGGAAGTTGCTCAGTCGTGTCTGACTCTTTGCAACCCCATGGATTGCAGCCTACCAGGCTCCTCCGTCCATGGGATTTTCCAGGCAAGAGTACTGGATTGGGGTGCCATCGCCTGACCATTAAAGAAAAAGACAGGTGGAAGAGAAAATTGAGGTTTATCACCCCAAAGTTATGGGCTGAGTTGTGTCCCCCTCCAAAAATTCATAGGTTGAAGTCCTAACTCCCAGTACCTCAGAAATGACTGAGTTTGGGGACAGGACCTTTAAAGGAATAATTAATTAAGTTAAAATGAGGTTACTGTTATTGTTGTTCAGTCACTAAGTCACGTCCAACTCTTTGTGACCCCATGTATTGTAGCATACCAGGCTTCCCCGTCCTCCACTATCTCCTGAAGTTTGCTTAAATTCATATTCATTGAGTCAGTGATATTGTCTAATCATCTCAGCCTCTGCTGCTCTCTTCTCCTTTTACCTTCAGTCTTTCCCAGCATCAGGGTCTTCTCCAATGAGACAGCTCTTTGCATCAGGTGGCCAAAGTGTTCGAGCATCAGCTTCAGCATCAGTCCTTCCAATGAATATTCAGGACTAATTTCCTTTAGGATTTACTGATTTGATCTCATTGCAGTCCAAGGGACTCTGAAGAGTCTTCTCCAACACCACAGTTCAAAAGCATCAATTCTTCAGTGCTCAGCTATTTTATGGTCCAACTCTCACATCTGTACATGACTACTGGAAAAACCATAGCTTTGACTATATGGACTTTTGTTGACATAGTGATATCTTTGCTTTTTTGCAGGGGGGCTCAATCAGAAGGATTTGGGCCCCCATCTTTGCTTTTTAATATGCTGTCTAGGTTTGTCATAGCTAGGAGCAAGCAAGCATCTTTTAATTTCATGGCTGCAATCACCATCTACAGTGATTTTGGAGCCCAAGGAAAGAAAATCTGTCACTGCCTCTATTTTTTCCCTTTCTATTTGCCATGAAATGATGGGACCAGATGCCATGATCTTTGTTTTTTGAATGTTGAATTTTAAGTCAGCTCTTTCACTCTCCTCTTTCACCCTCAGCAAGAGATTTTTTAGTTCCTCTTCGCTTTCTGCCATTAGAGTGGTGTCATCTGCATATCTGAGGTTGTTGGTATGGGATGGCTGCTAGGATGGTTCTAAGCCACTGGTGGCCTTGTAAGAAATCAGGACACAGACATACACATATCGTATGAGGACACAGAGAGAAGCCAACCTTCTTCAAGCCAAGGAGGGAGGCCTCAGAAGAAACCAACCTTGCCAACACTTTGGTTTCAGACTTCTGGCTTCTAGAACTGTGACACAGTAGCAGTGTGGTGTGAGCCACCAGTCTGCAGTCCTTGGTTATGGTGGCCCCAGCAGGCTAATGCACTCAGGCTCCAGATATGGAAGTGGGTATTCCTGAAGCAGTAGTCCTGGGGAGCAGGTATAGAAGGCCATGGACTTGCATGCAGCCTCTGAGCTGGGCCCTGATTCTTCTGCTGCATGAAAACCAATGTTTTCAGGGATGCTTCAGGTTACTGGAGCCTCTGGTCAACTAAGACTGGCTGCAAAGGGTGACATTGTCCCTTGACACAGCAAAGCTCCCTTACTGTGGCTCTCCCACTTGTTGACAGGACACAAGTGGGCTCCTCAGCGCTGCTTCCTTCAGCCCTTTTGGACAAACTGTTTGTTTTTGCCTTTGGGGCTTCCCTCTTTGGAAGTCACAGAGGCACAGTGTCCAGGAGAATTCCGTGGAAGGCAAGCTGCCTTGTTTTCGGTTTTTGGCAGATGCTGAAGTTATTTTGCTGTTTGTACTACAGAGACACTATAAATGTTCTTCTGAGTGAGCCTCTGCATGTTCCTGTAAAATTTTATGATCTTCCATGTGAACAAACTGATAGTACAAACACTGACACTGAAGAAAAGAATTTCTGAGACATATCATGTGAGGTTCAGTAACATTATGGAAATATGACCTTTCTTATGAGTCTACATATTGCAAACTAAAATGATAAGGAAACTTCCCCAGCTTGAGTAGTAAAACCATTTTTTCTTCTCTGTGATATTTTTGACAGTCTGCTAACAAGTACTTAGAGACTAACTCCCTGTTCTAGTTCAATTTTGTCTTCTCTGTATGAATTTGTGTATGAGTGTATGATAGTGCATCTTTCATGTTAATTTTTGTTATAGTGTTTCCAAATACTAGTGGAGATAGAGTCACTCTTCCAAACTGCTTGCTCTTGTTTCAAGCACTAGAAGCACTATCTTGGGAATCCTGTCAGGGCTGAAGATTCTCTAGAAGAAACAGACTCTGGTTCTATTTGTCCGCTTGTCAATCCAAGTTCATGAGCATTAAGAGAAAAGTGGACAGAGGAAGTTGGCATATCAACAGCCTTTGGCTTTGTGGATCTGGAACTTCCTGCTATGGCCTGTTTTAAAGCTTCCCAGGTGGCGCTAGTGGTAAAGACCCCACCTGCCAATGCAGGAGATGTAAGAGACTCGGGTTCGATCCCTGGGCTGGGAAGATCCCCTGGAGGAGGGCATGACAACGCATTTCAGTATTCTTCCCTGGGGAATCCTGTGGAAAGAGAAGCCTGGCAGGCTACGGTCCATGAGGTCACAAAGAGTCGGACACGACTGAAGCAACTTAGCACATGCACAATGGCCAATTTTGTTATTGTTATTTTTTACCTATTATCCCGGATGTGAGGGCTTTACACTTGCTGCTAAAGTAGTGAGTATGTCTGTTTGCATTAATAGCCTGAGTTGTCATGGATGGGATAGGCCTCCTCACTGCTGGTTGGGCCCATGCCTAGCTAGCCTTTCACAGCTGTGTTCACAGCAGCCCTGAGTGCGCATAAGGGGCAGTTGTCCTGGTTCTATTTTGCAAGTGCTTTGTGCATCTTCATTTTTCTTTTGACAATTCTCCTGTGCCATCGTAATAATGGGAGCCCAGTGGTTGTATCAGGCAGACTGTGTGCCTTTATCTGCAGCACACAGAATTGCAGTGAATGATAGCAGCGTATTGTTCACCTTCATGGGGTCTTTCAGGAGGATGGAGTAACTGGCAGCTGTAAAGCAGCAAAAAGACTCTCTCTGGCAATGTTCTGTAAAAGACTAAAAATAACGTTACAGAGCCTCATCTGCATGATCGTAACAGAATTCAATATAATGCTGTACAGAGTAATAACAAAATTCCATTCTTTAAAATTCTAAAATGCATTGTCTATACACTTGCTTTCTTCATTTTCGTAATGAATTACTTTGGAATATTCATTTCACCACAAGTCCAGCAAGATCTTGACCACAGCGCATTTAGAGGGTCAACTTGCTTTACATGTCTCAAGGAATTCAGCTGATGAAATCATTTGAACTAACCAAGAAGTAAAATGCTAATGTTCTAAAGGTATGCTTTCACCTCTTTTTAAAAGATTGTACTATATTATGAAAATATATTCAGAAAATTATTAAATAAAAGTATCATCTAATGGTGTGAATTCATGCTGAGTCGCTTCAGTTATGCCTGACTCTTTGTGACCCTATGGACTGTAACCCTTAGGCTCCTCTATCCATGGGATTCTCTAGGCAAGAATACTGGAATAGGTTGCCATGCCCTCCTCCAGGGGATCTTCCCAACCCAGGGATCAAATCCAGGTCTCCTGCATTGGCAGGGGGGTTCTTTACCACTGGTGCCACCTGGGAAGCCCCACGTCTTATGGTAACATGCTAAAATATGTTGTGGCCTAAAATAGGCATGGTCTATGGTTTTGAGTTTTATGGAATACTGAAAACCAACATCATAGAAAAGCAGTTTAATTTAAGCATGTCCATGCAAATCTGGAGAAGCTTAGAGAGAAATTAATCCTTGAGACAAAGTATCTGGTTCATTTATTCTAAGTATACAGTATCGTCATTGTAGAAACTTTCACAGCACTGCATGGTTGGTGTCATAAATCTGTGACAACCCATGACAAATCATATATTACACAGTTAAAAGTATCATGTTGCTGCAAATTTGGTTTGATAAAGCTCTGCATAATTTAGAGGTTGAAAAGAAATGTTCACTTTTCAATTAAGTAATTTCCATGGTGAAAGGGTTTAAACTGAAGTGACATAAAACAATTTTCATCTAAAAATGTGTTATATCACAGCCATAATTCAAGTAGGCTTTAGAAAATGTTGCATTTCGTCTAATTAGCAATTAGCTTAGAGATTTGATGATTTCCCTGGGAAAGTTGTTCTAGTATTCAGGATAGAAGGTCACATTTCACACATCTGTCTGCCACACACAAATGCATACCTTCTGCCTCACATACCTTTGTTTTCTGTGTCATTCACCCTTTGAGGCTGTTTTCCAGAGCTTTCCACTTGGGCAAAATGAACCTCTTCTTTTCTGAACATCAGCAGCCCATCCTCCCACCCTCTCTGCTGCAGGGTTGGGGGAGGCGGGCTTTAGAAAACGGAAACTGAAGGCTCCACTTTGCAAATCCTCACAAACTCTAACTTCACATAAACATTACACCCCCAGGGAGACTGAACCAAGAGACTGATGTCGGACATTTGTTTGAAATCACCAAGCAAAATCTAACATAAAGAGGAGTGTGAGATGAACCTGTGCAGAACATCAAAGACCAAATGTTTATTCCTCAGGACGTCAGCAGCCTTGAGAGTGCCATGGATCTGTCGGCTGGGGAAGCCTACTACACAGATTAGCTCCCCGAGTGATCCTCAGGGACGGGGGCTAACCTATCAGCTACTATTCCAGCTATTCCATGTCTTGTATGTTTGATGCTTGTGGCTTAGACTCATTTGTGTGTGTGTGTTAAGTTGCTTCAGTTGTGTCTGACTTTCTGTGACACTATGGGCTGTAGCCCACCTGGCTTTCCTGTCCATGGAATTCTCCAGGCAAGAATATCACGCCTTCCTCCAGGGGATCTTCTCCACCCAGGGATCAAACCTGCATCTCTTTTGTCTCCTGCGTTGGCAGATGGGTTCTTTACCACTAGCACCACCTGGGAAGCCCTTAAAAACATCTGAAGTGCCTAATTAATGCGAGAGAACCCGAAGTGTTGTCACCGCAGACACCAGTGCACGGACCAGGCTACCCCAGTGTCGTCTTTCATGATCTCTGATGTTGGGCTGCCCTTGTGCCTGAAGCTCTGTAATTATAGACTCAACCTTTGTTTCCTGGTAAAAAGCTGTCCTTACTGAGAGAGAAAGTGCTATGTCGGATCCTTCCTATATTCCAGAGCTTCCCTGCTGAGCTGAGGCATTGTATTAATGATCTCAAATACCTCATTGTCTTGCTGTCTATCAGTCTGTCCTCAGACTATTTTATTTCCACATTTCCTGATTCTTTTGAGTAATTCTGGTCCCGAGATTTGGAAGACTGTTCAGCTAGGAGAAAAACTCCCAACCATAAAACAAATTTTTAAAAAAGGAAACCCAAAGCAATTAAAGCTTTAATTTTTTATGGCCCATATTTCTATAAATGTAAATGACTAATAAACATCATGAAATATTAACCATGTTGGTAATCCAGGGTTATGTACAATGTCAAGTCACTCCCCATTGTCAATGAAAAGCTCTCTGGCAGCAGTTTCTAAAAACAAACAGAAGCTTCCAAATGTCCCATCAGGGGAGTAAGAGCTCACTGGAGGCCACATTTTTCATAAGTGCCGGTCTTGAATGGAGGGAAAAACTTCACTGGACTCCAGGCAGGGCAGGAAAGAGAACTACATGGGGGGACGTAGGACAGATCTACAGGGAATCCACCAGGGGTTGTGACCTGATGCAGCAGGTGCTTTGGCAGAAGGGACACCTCCTACCATGATTGAATTCAGGGTTCATATGTCTTCATGTATAAGGAGGTTATATCAGAGAGGAGGCCCTGCTAGAGACTGAACTTGTTTTATTTCCTTTTCTTCAGCACAATAGATATGGGCCGTGTCCTGGAGTAATGAATGCTGGCAATGGTCTTAGGGGCATAACAGTGTCCTCCAGAAAGGGCATTAGGGGGCCCCTAGAAGTCAGGGCCCATGGCCTGCTGTAGCAGGCAGGTTATCCAGGGAGAAAGGAATGCTCACCTAGAGGAAGGGGACCAGTGGCTCTGGGTCCCAACCACTTGGAACCAGCTTGAGCCCTGGGAAGAGATGAAGCACTTTGAGAGACACTGTGGGAGCAGGAGTTAAGCATCCTTAGTCGGTTCAGTGCTTGGGGGTGGGCTTGTCTTCCCTAGAAGAAGCACTGCACCCTGCTTGGTCTTCCCAGCCAGCAAAAGGTGTTCTCAGTAGCGGACGGGCAGCATTGTTGTCAGGGAAACAGTCTTCTGCACAACACCATGTGTCAGGAGAACCACCCAAACTGAACAGACTAGCTCTAGTTAGCTCTTCTGTGGGTGTGAGAAGCTGGACCGATCCACTCTGGTGGCATAAGGACAATTAGAGGTGCAGGGGGAAAAGAGGCCTCAGTACAGAGGGCCTTATTTTTTGATAATAGAGTATATGGGATGGACAATTATTTTGTGGCAAATAACTGTTGTCTGCTAACGCAACAATCCTCTGGAAAAGCTTTTTCTGGAAGAACTCACCTCCCATGACAGAAACTAAAAATGCCAAGTACTCACTCTCTCAAACTGTCTTGGTATGTGGTCCAGTTTCTTTTATTTATTGTAGTTGAGTTACATTGTTGTGCTCATTACTGCTGCTGCTAAGTCGCTTCAGTCGTGTCTGACCCTGTGCGACCCCAGAGACGGCAGCCCACCAGGCTCCCCTGTCCATGGGATTCTCCAGGCAAGAACACTGGAGTGGGTTGCCATTACTGTACAGCAAAAAGACGCAGTCATATCTGCACATTTTTCATATGCTTTTCTGTTACGGTTTATCACTGGATATTGAATGTAGCTCCCTGTGCTCTACAGTAGGACCTTATTGTTTATCCATTCTATATATGCCAATAATTATAGCATCTGCTAATCCAAAACTTCCAATCCAACCTTCTCCCATGCCCCTGCCCCTTGGCAATCACCAGCCTATTCTCTATGTCCCTGATTCTGTTTCATAGATATGTCTGCTTGTGTCATATTTTAGATTCCACATGTAAGTGATATATGGTATTTGTCTTTCTCCTTACAACTTACTTCACTTAGTAGGATAGTCTCGAGTTCCATCCATGTTGCTGCAAATGGCATTATTTCATTTTTTTAACGATTGAACAATATTCCGTTGTATATACGTACTATGTCTTCTTTATCCATTCATCTGTCATGACCATTTAGATTGTTTCCATGGCTTGACTATTGTGAATAGTGCTTTTATGAGTATAGGGGTATATGTATCTTCTTGAATTATAGTTTTGTCTGGATATATGCCCAAGACTGGGAGTGCTGAATCATATGGTAATTCTAATTTTATGGTATGTGGTCCAGTTTTGATCAATGAGATGATGGGATAGTTTCTTATGAGCTTGAGGGGAAATTATTTTTCTCCTGGTAAAAAGACAGGGATAGGCAAGAAAAGTTTGCCTCTTTCTTTCTTGTCTTAAACATAGCTTAAGTGTGGACATGACAGTTGGAGCTGTGGCAGCAATATTGTGAACATGAGGAAAAGTCCGAGTATCATAAGTCAACTCAGAACTCTGATACTAAACAGCCACCAAACCAACCTTAGAATCACCCTCCCTTTATAAGTTTATTTTAGTTGGATATTCCATTAGTTGCCATTGAAAGCGTTTCTATAACTAGCAATGTAAATGACAGAAAACCCAACTAACCCTGGCTTAAATTGTAGGGACATATATTATTTACTTAACAGAAAGACTAAAAGCAGATGATCCTGAGATTGGTTCATTGGCTCAGCCATGTCATCAAAAATGCAGACTTTCATCATGTGTCAGCAATAGATTCTGACCTTTAGTTTTTGCCTCATGGTTGCAAAGTGGTTGCCAGCAGCTCCAAACATTCCATCCTGGCATAGGCTAGGGCAGGAAGAGGAGGGCAGAAAGGGACCCTCCTCCCCAGCTGCCTCTCTGTTATCAGGGAAGAACATCTTTTTTGGCATAGTCCACTCGCTGGCAAGAGGGAATGGGACAGTCACTGGTGACTTAAAGCAGGTTCTGCTTGGCATCTGCTCTTTTCTTCCTCATCTGCTCTTCTCCTTTCTCAGCATGTCCACTGCCCTTGCTAGCAACCCTCAAAGTCTCCTGGTGATGCTACATTCTTGGGGTTTCTTTTAAACAAAGCATGAGAGTAAAGCATGTTTGAGCTTTGGTCTGTCACTGGGGCCCCAAAGAGACTGCATGTTCCCAACTGCTATTGTCTGCAAGTCTTGCTTCCACTGCCTCCCCTCATAGAGGCAGACCTCAGGGGAGTAGTTCTTAATGAGGCATGATTCTGAACACATACACACCCCTACTGTCAATGGACATTTCAGTCTCACAACTGGGGAGGCGGTGGTGCTACTGGCATCTAGTGGGTAAGGGCTAGGGAACTGGTACTAATCCTTCAATGCATTGAACAATCCCCCACGCAAAAATTAACCATACCCACATGTCAGCAGTGCCAGGGTTGACAAACTTGGCCCTAGAGGATGGGACCAGGGCAGAAAGCCACCTTTCCTCCTTTTCTTAATGCCTCCTTGCTTTTGTCCCAGGCCCTGATAAATATGGAGAATGTCCATATTCCATGTTCCCTTCCAAAGACATGAACGCGCCCCTGGACGGTAGCAATGACCAAGTAAACACAAAGGAGACACCAAGTACTTACTTATGTTGGTTCATTGATTAAATCAACTAATGTCTTGAGTCTATTGTCTTTGGAAAAATTGCAGCAATCACTGCATGACTTTTGTCTTAAATGGCAGTGTTGCAGCATTAGTAAGAGTGTCTCCAGTGGCCGTTGCAAAAGAGACAGGCACTATGGGAGGAATGCGGTCAATTCAATCCATTTCTGTTGATGAGTTTCGGAAGTGAGCAAAAGGTCAGCAGAGGAGCATTCTAAAATTAAGACTCATCAACAGTTTGGATCTGGGCCTTGTCTTCCTACTCACCCCTGTCTGCCTTCACATTATTTCCACCAGGCTCAAGTGATAGTACCTTCTTCTCAGACTTGTCATTTCTTGGTTTTCTTTTTTTACAATATTCCTCCTTATTCTTACTCCATTTTCACGCGCAAAGAGAGACAGATCAACAAATGAGAGAAAGCAAAGGAATCCCACACACCTAAGCAGGATTCTCTTCTTGTCAGTGCTGGAGTTGGCTGTTTCCAAGGACATTCAGAGTTCTCTCCTAAAATAATCATGCCACATGGAGACTGCAGAATTGAAGGTGCAGATATGTCTACATTATAAAGAGATCCTCACCCCTATCCACTGTCTCACACAAGTTAGAAGTTTTTCACTTATATACCTTTGCTTTCTGAGTCACATCAGATCTGTTTAGGTGGTCTCAGGCCCACAGGGTGATTCAGCGGTGTCTGTGAAGAAAGCTCAGTGCCAAAGAATTGATGCTTTTGAACTGTGGTTTTGGAGAAGACTATTAAGAGTCCCTTGGACTGCAAGGAGATCCAACCAGTCCATCCTAAAGGAGATCAGTCCTGGGTGTTCATTGGAAGGACTGATGCTAAAGCTGAAACTCCAATACTTTGGCCACCTGATGCGAAGAGCTGACTCATTTGAAAAGACCCTGATGCTGGGAAAGATTGAGGGCAGGAGGAGAAGGGGACGACAGAAGATGAGATGGTTGGACGGCATCACTGACTCAATGGACATGAGTTTGGGTAAACTCTGGGAGTTGGTGATGGACAGGGAGGCCTGGCATGCTGCTATTCATGGGGTCGCAAAGAGTCGGACATGACTGAGTGACTGAATTGAACTGAACTGAGACCCCAGGCTACTTTGCTCCTCTAATCTCGGCATGCAGCTTCCACCTCGTGGTCAAGGTTGGCTGCACCATCTTCCATTATCACAGCCCACATTCCAGCCAGCAGGAGTGGCGCACTCCCCCTACTTTTAAGGGACATTACAATCTGCCCTCATCCCTTCTGCTCAAATCCATTGACCAGAATCTGGTCACACAGCCACATCAAGCTACAAGGGGTGCAAACTGGAAAATTGTGTTGGGAGGCCCAGTGTGCTAGCTACAGTGTGAGAATTCTGTCACTTAAGTGCTTGCTAAGTGCCAGGCTCTGTGTTGGGTTTTATTTGGATTACTTGGTCGAATCCTCACAACAAAAGCAGATACTCTTCTAGTGTTCGTGTTACAAATGAGGAAGCTGAGGCACAGAAAGCCCACCCACTCCCAAAGCAGACCCACATTTGTTAAGGAACTGCCAGTGGGTGGATGGTAAATGGGGAGGGAAGCCAACAAGGGCTCCATTTCAGGCAAAATCCCCACTTCCATCCCATCCCACCCAACTCCACCCTGACCCTGCAGCATGTGCAATGCCATGAAAAGTACAAAAAAAAAAAAAGCCAGGTCTGTGGGCCTAGAGGTGCTGAATGAATGAGGGAATGAGGAAATTGATGAATGTATGGGCTCAAAACTTGATTATTCTCAGGAGGACAGGAGATGAGCTGAAAATCATTTTGGGAAATAGATTTTCCTCCAAACTACTTAACTGTCTCCCTCTTATCCTCCTGACCCCTCAGGAGGTTCTAACCCACCCTCCTATGCAGCAGCCTTGACTGAGGGCACCTGTTACCCTCAGGTGTGAGGTAGACAGTCAGCACAGTCGGATGTTCTTTTTCCATCCTTGTCTGGACCTGACCAAACTGTAACTTGGCTGCAGCATTGCCTTGTGAAGTTGGGCAAGTTTCTGGAAGCTTCACCGCTCTGATCTGAAATCAGGGAGATTAGAATAGTTTGTCCTTGTCTGAAAATCACTTTGAGACTTGGAGGCAGCAGATAGCACTCCAAATAAAATATAATCTCCCCTCTGCCAGACCAAACATCCTCAAGGTCAGGTTCACAAATCCCACAAGAAGTATGAAGTTTATAAAGGGACTGGCATCAGGGGCTTGGACTGGGAGGAGGGGCTCCTATCCCCTGCACCTCCCGCCATTCCCTGAACAATGAAAGAGCCCAAAGTCTTCTTATTGATTATGTAGATAAGGCCATCAGTTTAATGACAATAATATGACTTATGGAAAAGATCCTACATTCTCAAATAGAATAAAAGGAGACCAGCTGAATAAGAGAAGATTGCTTTTTCTCCCTCCAGCATAATCTCCTAAGCCCCCTCTCTGAGTCAAGAGCATGTCTCCTGTGAAATTTCGCCCTGCAAATCCCCAGGGTCTTTAAATTTCACAGTTCCTGCCTAATGTCCTAGGGAAATGGCTTCATCCAGAGTCCCCTGGGGACTCACAGGGGGCAAAGGACACTTAAAAGAGGATCCCTCCTTTAACAGCTACTGGAAGTGGTCAGATGTAAGCCTTGGGCTGGCCTTTGCTGCCCTTGGTCTCTGTTCCCGTTTTTGTCCCCAGTTGTGCCGGGTGAGTTTGGCAGAGTCTTTAAAGTCCTGGCATGAATCACTGGGAGGCACTTGGCAGATGCCAAGCATGATTGTGACACCATCAGAATAATCTCCATTCCAGGTACCAAATAGCTGTTGCTAAGAATTGGAAAGAATATTATTTTCTTTCTGAGAATTTGCAATTTGGCCGGCATTGGGGGAGGAATTTCATTAAGGACTGTGGGTGGGTGGTGGGGGGTTCTATTTTGGAGTTGCTGTGTTTCTCCTCACCAAGCCTCACTGAGCACTCACACCCACACAGTCCTGCACAGTAGCTGCGGCTGCTCCTGTCTTACAGATGTTTCTCAGATATTTATGGTTTAGGTGCAGCAGAGCCTTGAACCTCTGAGACTTGGATTCACACCTGTCTCTCTAACTTGAAAAATACCGTTTACCTACCTCCGTGCCATCTTGGGGGCTTCCCTGATAGCTCCGCTGGTAAAGAATCCGCCTGCAATGCAGGAAATCCTGGTTCAGTTCCTGGGTCAGGAAGATCTGCTGGAGAAGGAATAGGCTACCCACACCAGTATTCTTGGGCTTCCCTTGTGGCTCAGCTGGTAAAGAATCCACCTGCAATGCGGGAGACCTGGGTGCAATCCCTGGGTTGGAAAGATTCCCTGGAGAAAGGAAAGGCTACCCAATCTAGTATTCTGGCCTGGAGAATTCCATGGACTCTCTAGTCCACAGGGTCACAGAGACTCAGACATGACTGAGCGACTTTCACATACATATACTATCTTGAATTCAAATAGCAGTGTTGTGGGGTTTTTTTTGAGAATTAAACATCTTCCCACACACCTGGAAGTGAGAGACTAGCTTGTTGCCTGTGGCCCACCCATCTGTTCCTTCCCAGGTGGTCAGTCTTAGGAAAATTAGAAAAGGACCCCAATCTCTATCCCCAAATTCTTGGATCAGGTGCGTTTTAAAATCAGAAAAAAAATATATAAGATTTTTCAGATTTTATAAAGGAATTATTGTAATGTGTCTTGTCTTACATAAGACCCAGTAGGTCTGGGGCCACACTCTGAAATGAATCACATCAGTATTTCTGTTATTCACAACAGTGGGATAACAAAGATTATAAACAGCCACATGGGAATTTAGGTCAGGTTTCTACTACCAAATTAGATATGCCAAACATCAGGTTTTCAGAGTCTTAGGGATTTGGGAGTCACTGTAAGACACGGTGGATCTGCAGGTGGTGCTTAAGGGCCCTTCTTCTCCACTAAATCCTTTTCAGAAGAGTCTGCTGGGGAAGAATATGGGCAACAGACACACTCCACAGGGAAGTGGCTTGGTCTGGAATTCTTTCAGCTGTACCTAAAGAGGAAACCCCAGTCCCTGGGCATTTCCAGGACACAAAGACCGGGGAGCCAGACTTACTGAACTCTTTGACTGCCATGGAGAGCTGTGTGTCCTTAGGGAAAGTGCTGAACCTCTCTGGTCTACTAAGTGAGGAGAGAGCAGAGGGGAAGCTCTGCTCTGGATTCTCTCAGGGCAGTTGGCCCTGTGCAGCTCTGAGGCTGCAATGAGGCTCTGCAGACCTCCAGACCAGGACTAAGTCTCTGCACCCATGGGGAAGGCATTCCTCCCACCAGAGGCATCACCTTCCGGGGCTGTGGATTTGGAGGTGTGAGGTTTAACTGCTTGGTAACAGAGTCTGCTCTACCAACTACCAGCTTAGCTTGGACCTAATGACTTTCCAGTTTGTTTACCTGGATAATGAGCATAGTAACAATGGATCCCACAGCACAGAATGAGCGAGAAACTCCGTGGAACTAGTTCATGTTCAGCTCAGTGCCTGGAACACACTTGACACTCACTAAATAAGAAACAGCTTGTACTATTCTCACTAGGGAGATTGGACCTGTTTCCATGACCATAACAAATGACCACAACCTAGTGGTTTAAAACAGCAGGATTGATTCTCTCACAGTTTTGGAGGCTCTAAGCCAGAAACCAAGGTGCAGGCAGGGTGGGTTCCCTCTGGAGATTCAGAGGGAGAATCTATTCCATGCCTCTCTTTACCTTCCAGTGGCTGCTGGCAACCCTCAGCATCCCTTGGCTTGTGGTCACATCATTCTGATCTGTCTCCATCTTCATGTGGCCTCTATGTGTCAAACCTTTTATCTTTTCTCTTATAAGGACACTTGTTACCGGATTTAGTGCCCACCCTTAATCCAGAACGATTTCATCTTGGGATCCTTCCTTTAATTGCATCCACAAAGATCCTATGTCCAAATAAGATCACTTTCATAGATACTAGTGGTTAGGATTCGTGCGTTTCTTCTGGACGTAATACAAATCAACCCACTACAGGGCTAGAGATTAAGTTCACAGGGTTGAAAGTGTAGTAAAGATAGTGCCAGATGTGCTATCGGGTTGTTAGTTGACCCCTACAGGGGTCCCCTTTGGGGGCCATCATTACAGGAGCCGCTTGGACAGTATAAAGGGTGTGGGTTTCAGGGTCTGGCAGATCAAGCCCTGAGACACTGGGCAGTTTTGCTTCACCAAAGTGAGGCTCAGTTTCCTTATCTCTGAAACAGAAATGATAAGCCCTTCCTCCTGTGTTCTTGGAGGAGTAAAGTCCATTAAATGCTCCATAACATGTCCTCTCCATAAAGTGATCCATAAACAGTTTCCCTCTTTGCCGCCACGTTCTTTTGTCTGGTAATATGAATGTGGTTGGGGCCCAGAATTCTCTCAGAAATCCAAACTGAAAGTCTGCAGTAAGGCCCCTGCGTCCGCATGGTTAGAGCACTGCAGTGCCAGCCATGGTGGAAGTTTCGTCAGTCAGAGGTCTTTGATCAGCTAAGTGGTCTGCAGGGTCCAGGCCTACGTTTCCAGGGACAGTGCCTGATCCCTGGGAGCCGATCCTGTGGAACCCACCCCAACCCACACCCCCAGCCTTCCCAAGGCTTGAGAGGATTTCAAACCCTGAAGAGCACTTCAAGGTTGTCGTGCATGCGTGCACGCTCGGTAGTGTCTGACTCTCTGTGGCCCCATGGGCTATCGCCCTCTAGTCTCCTCTGTCCATGGGATTTCCCAGGCAAGAAAGAATACTCGAATGGATTGCTATTTCCTCCTCTAGGAGATTTTCCTCACCCAGGGATTGAAACTGTGTCTCCTGCTCTGCACTGGCAGGCAGATTCTTTACCACTCCATCTCAAGGTTGTTGTTGTTGTTCAGTAGCCAAGTCATGTTCAGCTCTTTCCAACCCCATGGACTGCAGCACACCAGGCTTCCCTGTTCATCACCACCTCCCAGAGTTTGCCAAAGTTCATGTCCACTGAAGCAGTGATGCCATCCAACCATCTCATCCTCTGCTACCTCCTTCTCCTGTTGCCCTCAATCTTTCCCAGCATCAGGGTCTTCTCCAGTGAGTCAGCTCTTTGCATACTTTTGCAGGTGGCCGAAGTATTGGAGCTTCAGCTTTAGTATTAGTCCTTCCAGTAAACACTCAGGGTTGATTTCCTTTAGGATTGACTGGTTTGATCTCCTTGCAGTCCAAGGGACTCTTAAGAGTCTTTTCCAGCATGACAGTTCAAAAGCATCAATTCTTCAGAACTCTGCCTTCTTTATGGTCCAGCTCTCACATCCATACATGACTACTGGAAAAACCATAGCCTCAACTATACAGACCTTTGTCAGCAAAGTAACGTCTGGTTTTCAATACACTGTCTAGGTTTGTCATAAGGTTGCTATAAAACAAAACAGTGTCCAGGATGGGTTTCAAGGAACCAGCCTCAGTCCTTCTAACCCGTGTGTGGGACCTAGACACGGCTCACAGGAAAGCTGTGGCGTCCCTGCCTGGCTTCTCCTGCTGTTCGGAGGTGGGTTGAGAAGCTGCGCTCTGTCGCTGTGGGATGGTTCCGGTGGGTCACTGATGCTGCTCCCAGGGCCTGTTTGTTCTCTTGGAACACATGTGCCTTTTTCTGATCAAGTTTTATGTCACAGAGTAGGATTTCGGTTTCCGTAGGAGGTGCTGGAGTAAGCTAGTCTGTGTACCGGACAGACCCAGCATTTTAATTCTTGAGCAAATAACTTAATTCTTCAGTAATAATACTTCCAGCCATAAGTTTTGGGATGTCATAGTTTGTTTTAGCTTTTGTCACAGAAACTCAGAAAACCCAGAGGGGCATGAACTTTTGCCATCTGTGGTAGGACAGGAAGGGGCTGGCGGGCTGATTGGTTCCTCCAAACCTTGGGAATCCATTTCCACTCCTCCGTGGAAGGGAGTTCAGCCAGCAGGCTTTTGCTCCTGCGCACCTCCTCTGCCCCAACCCCACCCTGACTTTTGTTTCGGAGGCTGGTTTTTGGAGGATCCTTCCCAAACCAGTTGTTTCCAAAGGCAATGGGCACCCTAACCCAGGAAGGTCCAAGTGCTGGTTCCCTCCACCCATCCTCCAGGCCACCCAGGCTGTGTTCCTGAACCAGGCTCTTCATAACTCAGGAAGGTCCCACTGCCCTTCTTGTCCTTCCACACAGCTGTGCTAAGTGACTGGGGTGTGAATGATGGCAACAGGGTTGTTTGATGTCTGTGAGGTTCTGAGCAACATGTCTTCAAAGTATCACCCCTGGTAACACTTACCCCACTTTACAGATGAGGAAAATGAGCCCCAGAGAGGTCAAGAGTGGCTTCTCTGGGCTCCAAGGTGGTGGCATTACAATGCGGCCGATTAGAGGGAAACAGGAACTGGAGACTGAGGATCCATTTTGCTTGTGGACATGGATAACTGAGCGGAGACTCAACAGGGGCATGGGAAAGGGAGGGACACAGAAGCACAGCCCTGAAAGGCCCACACAGCCATGGTGGGCAGAGGGCTGACGGGTAGCACTAGCAGATGAGGCTGGATGGAGGCTCAAGGGTTTGTCTGTCTGGCCCCAGCTGGTACATATCAATCAGGCCACGGCATGGCTAGACATACTTCCACTGTCTGCTCTCCAAGCATGCACCCTTCTACCCTAGACTCATCAACTTCTCTCTTGTCCCAGCAACAAGGACCTAACCTAGGATGGCACTAGGAGAGTCTAGATGCCACCTTCAGTGGCCACCCAACTCCCATAATCCTCCCATCCTCTGTCACCATAACGTCCATTGACTCTCCTGATTGGCAGTGCTCATCTCTTTAGTGGTTTGGTGGGACTGGACCTTACCGGGAAGCCAAATCATCCATGATTACTGCATCTATCCATCAGCTCCCAGGGAGGTTTGTAACGTTTTCACTTTGACTATTTCCCTGCCTTCCACTGGCTCTGTATTCATATAATAACAGGAGTGTGTGGATGGACCTGTGATCGATGCCACACCACCCCAGAGCTTTCCACCGGCTCCACACTTTCAGCTTTCTTAGATGCAGGATTTCTGGGGTCAAAACTGGCCAGAATGTCCATTCATTGCTCTGAAATCCTCTGGTCTGTACTGGCCAATGGGCTGAAAAACATGTTCTCTGTTCTCAGAGAGAGATAGAAGACACTCAAAAAAGGGCTGAGGGAAAACATTCAGGTCTCTCCCTTTCCCCAGGGAATTCTGGAGCAACTTAATGGCAGTGGAAATTCTTAAGGAGAGAACATCACTACATATTAGTAATCATTATTGCTACTAATTATGAAAGAGTCATGGGAATATCAGAATGACCTGGGAACAGTTACCCCATGGCAATAGAAATGCCTTTAATGGAAACACATTTCTAGTTTGCCCTCAGAAAGAAATGTACCAGGCACCCGTGTGGGCAAGGGGAGGGCAAAACACCAGCAGCACCATGACGAACAATGGAAGCCTAGGTCATTTGTGGACTGAGACTGAGTCCTTAACATGGGACTCTTGAGAGTCCCTTGGACTGCAAGGAGATCAAACCAGTGAATCCTAAAGGAAATCAACCCTGAGCACTCATTGGAAGGACTGATGCTGAAGCTCCAATACTTTAGCCACCTGATGTGAAAAGCTGACTCATTGAAAAAGACCCTGATGCTGGGAAAGATTGAGGGCAGGAGGAGAAGGGGATGACAGAGGATGAGATGGCTGGATGGTACCACTGACTCAGTGGACATGAGTTTGAGTAAACTCCAGGAGTTGGTGATGGACAGGGAAGCATGCCATGCTACAGTCCCTGCAGTTGCAGAGTTGGACACAACATAGTGACTGAACAGCAACAAATGAAAGTTAAGAGGAATTACTCTTGTCACTTGACACAAAGTCATATTCTAGCCTTCTCAGTTGGACTAAACTCCCCAGGAGAGAAAAATCCCCCGTTCTGTTGTAGTTACTGCTACCTTGGGATATGTTAATTGCTGTTTTTCAAAATGAGAACAGCAACAGCGGCCATGGGGTTTTTTTTGTTCTGATGATGAGTGATGTTCCAACCCTCAGCAGGGAATGGTGCTCTGGCCACTGAGTGGGTGTCTGCAGTTACCTCCCATCTGTCAGCCAACATCATCTTCTTGGCTCCCACCTGCCACTAGGGTGGCTGAGTCAGCAGGAAGAGTCTGGGCCCAGGCAGTAGCTGGACTGGCCTCGGGGAGGGATGAGATCCCTGAGGCTGTGAGATCCATGTTCAGATGAAGGCCAGTGGGATTGCTGGAGGCATGTGAGGCTGCGGGCAATCTCATGACTCTGGGTCTGGAGTTACAGATCTGTCCATGGGGTCGCAAAGAGTCAGACACGACTGAGCAACTTCACTTTCACTTTTCACTTTTATGCATTGGAGAAGGAAATGGCAACCCACTCCAGTGTTCTTGCCTAGAGAATCCCAGGGACAGGGGAGCCTGGTGGGCTGCTGTCTATGGGGTTGCACAGAGTCGGACACGGCTGAAGCGACTTAGCAGCAGCAGCCACAGAGCAGAATCAGCTCATACCTACTGACCCCTGATAGGTGAACACTGTAGCATCAGGTCTGCCGGGGCCCTTGGGGAGAGCACTGTGGAATGTTCCAAGGAAGCTTACAGTCAAGGTGTAGAGAGAGAGCCCATGGGGGGGAGAAGACTGCGTCAGCACAGCATCCTCCCTCATGAGACCACCATTACAGCCCTCTACTTGGTCTGCTAGTGCCCCCTGTGGCCGACCCCTCAATCCTTCTTTCCTGCACCATCAGAGACCTGCCTGGACTGGCACTTCTCAAACTCCAAAGTGCCCTCCACAAGTCCTGGGGATCAAGTTATATTAATAAAATGCAGATCTCTCAGATCCTGTGTGTCTACTAGGCACAGAGAGGCCAAGGCTGCTGGGCAGCTGAAAGGCACCTAAAGGCCAGCAGAAGAGTTAAATGTGTGCTCTCGGGCAATGTGACCTTTGGAATGTCCCTCTGTCTGGCTCTGCTATCTCCTTTCTGTAGAATGTGGCTGCAATGAAGATCACAGGGCTCAGTGGATGAAACACGCCGAGGCCAGTGTCTGGTGTGCAGTGCAGGTGTGAGCGTGGCCCCTTATTGCTGCTTGTCCCGCCTCTGTTTTGTCCCTACAGTACACCCTCCCCTGCAGACCAACCAGCCTCATGCCCCATTCTAATCCATACCTTTGCTTTCCCCTGTGTCTGGAATGGCCTTCTAAGGGATTCTTGCCCACAGTAGTAGATATAATGGAGTAGTAGATACAAAAGAGTCCAAAATTCAGTGCTTGGATGCAATCTCAAAAACAGCAGAATGATCTCTGTTCATTTCCAAGGCAAACCATTCAATATCACAGTAATCCAAGTCTACACCCCAACCAGTAATGCTGAAGAAGCTATAGTTAAACAGTTCTATGAAGACCTATAAGACTTTCTAGAACTAACACCCAAAAAAGATGTTCTTTTCATTATAGGGGACTGGAATGCAAAGGTAGGAAGTCAAGAAACACTGGAGTAATAGGTGAATTTGGCCTTGGAATACACAATGAAGCAGAACAAAGGCTAATAGAGCTTTGCCAAGAGAACGCACTGGTCATAGCAAACACCCGCTTCCAACAACACAAGAGATTGATTATATTCTTTGCACACAAAGATGAGAAGCTCTATATAGTCTCAGCAAAAACAAGACCGGAAGCTGACTGTGGCTCAGATCATGAACTCCTTATTGCCAAATTCAGACTTAAATTGAAGAAAGCAGGGGAAACCACTAGACCATTCAGGTATGATCTAAATCAAATCCCTTACGATTATACACTGGAAGTGAAAAATAGATTCAAAGGATTAGCTCTGATAGAGTGCCTGAAGAACTATGGACAGAGATTCATGACATTGTACAGGAGACAGGGATCAAGACCATCCCCAAGAAAAAGAAATGCAAAAAAGCAAAATGGCTGTCTGAGGAGGCCTTACAAATAGCTGTGAAAGAAGAGAAGCAAAAAGCAAAGGAGAATTGGAAAGATATACCCATTTGAATGCAGAGTTCCAAAGAATAGCAAGGAGAGACAAGAAAGCTTTCCTCAGTGATCAGTGCAAAGAAATAGAGAAAAACAATAGCATTGGAAAGACTAAAGATCCCTTCAAGAAAATTAAAGATAACAAGGGAACATTTCATGCAAAGATGGGCACAATAAAGGACAGAAATGGCATGGACCTAACAGAAGCAGAAGATATTAAGATGAAGTGGCAAGAATACACAGAACTATGCAAAAAAGATCTTCATGACCCAGATAATCAGGACGGTATGGTCACTCACCTAGAGCCAGACATCCTGGAATGCAAAATAAAGTGGGCCTTAGAAAGCATCACTATGAACAATGCTAGTGGAGGTGATGGAATTCCAGTTGAGCTATTTCAAATCCTAAAAGATGATGCTGTGAAAATGCTGCACTCAATATGCCAGCAAATTTGGAAAACTCAACAGTGGCCACAGCACTGGAAAAGATCAGTTTTCATTCCAGTACCAAAGAAGGGTAATGCCAAAGAATGCTCAAACTACCACACAATTGCACTCATCTTTCACACTAGTAAAGTAATCCTCAAAATTCTCCAATCCAGACTTCAACAATACGTGAAGCGTGAAATTCCAGATGTTCAAGTTGGATTTAGAAAAGACAGAGGAACCAGAGATCAAATTGCTGACATCCACTGGATCATCAAAAAAGCAAGAGAGTTCCAGGAAAACATCTACTTCTGCTTTATTGACTACACAAGAGCATTTGACTACATATCACAACAAACTGTGGGAAATTCTGAAAGAGATGAGAATACTAGATCACCTGACCTGCCTCTTGAGAAATCTGTATGCAGGTCAGAAAGCAACAGTTAGAACTGGACATGGAACAACAGACTGGTTCCAAATAGGAAAAGGAGTACATCAAGGCTGTATATTGTCACCCTGCTTATTTAACTTCTAGCTGGGCTAGATGAAGCACAGCTGGAATCAAGATTGCCGGGAGAAATATCAATAACCTCAGATATGCAGATGACACCACCCTTATGGCAGAAAGTGAAGAAGAACTAAAGAGCCTCTTGATGAAAGTGAAAGAGGAGAGTGAAAAAGTTGACTTAAAGCTCAACATTCAGAAAACTAACATCATGGCATCCAGTCCCATCACTTCATGGCAAATAGATGGGGAAACAGTGGCAGACTTTATTATTTTGGGGGGAGGCTCCAAAATCACTGCAAATGGTGATTGCAGCCATAAAACTAAAACGCTCTTACTTCTTAGATGAAAAGTCATGACCAACCTAGATAGCATATTGAAAAGCAGAGACATTACTTTGTCAACAAAGGTCCGTCTAGTCAAAGCTATTGTTTCTCCAGTAGTCATGTATGGATGTGAGAGTTGGACTATAAAGAAAGCTGAGCACTGAAGAACTGATGCTTGTGAAATGTGGTGTTGGAGAAAACTCTTGAGAGTCCCTTGAACTGCAAGGAGATTCTACCAGTCCATGCTAAAGGAAATCAGTCCTGAATATTCATTGGAAGGACTGGTGTTGAAGCTGAAACTCCAATACTTTGGCCACCTGATGCGAAGAGCTGACTCATTTGAAAATACCCTGATGCTGGGCAAGATTGAGGGCAGGAGGAGAAGGGGATGACAGAGGATGAGATAGATGGTTGGATGGCATCACTGACTCAATGGACATGAGTTGGTGATGGGAGGGAGAGCCTAGCGTGCTGCAGTCCATGGGGTCGCAAAGAGTTGGACGTGACTGAGTGACTGAACTGAACTGGAATGCCCTTTTCTCCCCAGTCCACTGGCAAAGTCCTCTTCATTCTTTCAGGCTCCCAGACCTGAGCCCACCCCCAAAGGATACTGTTCACAGGGCTGAGTAGCCCCTTGACCGTGAGCTCCAGGGGGACGGGAAGTGTTTCTACCCTCTTGTATCCCAGTCTGTACATCACCTGACACATAGTGGGTTTCAGTACATGATGATGAGACAGCAAATGCTTCAGCTCTTTCTTCTATAACTTCTATGAGTCTGTGCTGTACTGAGAGAGGCTAAACCGGTATTTCTCAAACTTTACTGCACATCACCATTCCCTACAGTCTTTTTAAGAACCAGAAATTCCTGGGCACCACTCCAGACCTACTTGAGACAACATTTCAGAGAGAGAATAACATGAACATTCATTTATTTACTTACTTGTCTAGTTCTATGAGTACCAACTAGTTATAGTTGAGTATTTTTTTTATTCAATGTCTTATAGCCCGTTATTATTGCTCATTTTATGCCAGATTGTTTCAGGTTTAGCCTTCTGGCCCCATGTTCTCTTGACATGTCCTCATCATTCTTGGAGTAATTCCTTGCTTTCCTATGTTCAAGATTTTCCAGATTCATTTTGTGGTGTATCTCTTACAGAGCACAACAGGTGATTCTGATGTGCATATGGGTTATGGAAGCCATCATGTCAATCAGTAGCTTCAAATCACCAACAGGGTTGGCTCTGATTGCCAGAACCCATAGCAACAGGCAGAGGAATATTCTTGGGCAGAAGCTAGTGAAGGAAGCTCAGTGTTCCCTAAGACTCCCAGGCTGCATCCCTGAGGATGGCTGGCTCAGCACAGAAGACAGATGATTCAGGCAAGCTATCTGGCAGAGGTTCCCAGATGCCCCATGCCCAGCCAGTTACAGATGGCAAACGCCTAGTGTGCCCAAGGCAACAACTGCGGGAAACAGGAAGGAAGCCGTATAGAGCAGGACTTTTTTATGCAAAGAGTTGGACACGACTGAGTGACTGAACTGAACTGAATGTGTTTCTCAACAGGTAGAAGTCATATTAACTTTAACTGTCTGCCTGGGGCAATAATTGTCATGAGGTCTGGATCCTGCCCTCTGAGGAATCAGCCCCAGGAATTTCCCAGGGTTGGAAAAGGCTGGCAGCTCCCATCAAGGAACCCTGTAGGGTATTCCTCTGGAGGAGGCCAGGTATCACAAATGCCTTGCACTAAATGGCACTTTTCTTCCCAAGAATGCAAAGCACTTTCACAGATGGCTCATTTGTTTTCAAATAATTTTTAATGTAAAATCATTTGTACAACCTGAACAGAGATTAGAAAAAAAAAAGAGCCACAATTCTGTACTGCCTTGACAAGTTTTCTATAGATCTAACATTATGCCAAAATGAGTTTTAAAAATAGACTCACAATTTACAACATCGTGGGAACCAGAATAATGCCCCTACCCACAAGATGTTCACATCCTGAACCTGTGACTCTGTTACCTTCCGTGACAGAAGGGAGTTCACAGATGCTTAGAGTAAGGTAAGCATCCTGAGGTGGAAGGTTTATCTAGGATCATCTGGGTGGGCCTGTTGTAATCACAAGAATCATTTTAAGGGGCAGAGATATGATGATGGAAGCAGAGATGAGAAGGACGGTGGGGGAGAGAGGGACTTGAATGTGCTATTCTGCTGGCTTTGAAGATGAAGAAAGAGTCCATAAGCTCATTTACAGAAACAAGAAAAGTAAGGAAGCAGATTCTATCTAGAGTCTCCAGAAACAGTGTGACCCTGCTGACACCTTGCTTTTAAGAACCGTTTCAGACTTTTGACTTACAAAATTGTAAAGGAGTAAGTTCGGTTGTTGGCTTAACACAAATCTATGTATACTTTATTATAGCAGCAATGGAAACTAATACAGACACTGATTTGACATTTATTTTTAATGAATTAATTTTATTGAAGTATAATTGATTTTCAATGCTGTTTTAGTTGTACAGCAAAGAGATTCAGTGATGCATATACCACATTGCTGTTACATCAGCCAGCCTGCTTTTTAGTCATAATCTCTTCACTTTGCCATATCACATTTTATAAACTCATCGCATGAACATACAGCTGTAATCAAAAATATTCTTTCCATTTCTTTCTCCACTATCTGAGCCCCTACTACCCACGTTTCTGTGATTGCTAATGCTGCTGTTCTGCACCAAAAAGGCTTACATTTTGTAAACTCTTCCCATGAACATACAGCTGTAATCAAAAATATTCTTTCCATTTCTTTCTCCACTATCTGAGCCCCTACTACCCACGTTTCTGTGATTGCTAATGCTGCTGTTCTGCACCAAAAAGGCTTGTTTACCTGAAGTTTCCTATTCAATGTTAGCCTTATACTCTTTTAATACCTCTGGAGTTTAATTGAGCATCTATTACTATCCTTTTCTTGAATGCATATGGAAATGGGAATTCAGGAGTGCAGGTGCCATAAACATTCCCATATGCAGACTGTCAGCGGTCCACAAGTCTATAAGTAGAGCGTGGATTCTCCCTCCCCTGCAGTAAGCCCCCCTCCTCTGCTGTGGGCAAAATTCCCTGAGATGAAATTACTGGCACCCCCAAAGTTAACCTGGAAAATGATTCATGGTTCAAAATCCACTTCTCCCTTTCACACATGGTTACCTGGAAGCTGCAGTAATGACAGTGGTATGGCAAAGCTCCTGGCAGGAATACCCAGCTAAAGCCAATACGTAGGCACTCAATGGCCTGCTTTTTCTGCATTCTCATGTCGTCCACAAATGACCCAACTTCCCATCTACCATCACAGGCCCAGAGACTTCCTGCCAATGAGAGGACTAGGCTTTAAAAGTAAGCAAATCTATATGCAGAATAGCCAGAGAAAGTCTGGGGGGAGACAAAGGTGTCCTGTTGCAACTGAGGGGACAGAGGCTCCATTGAGAACCACCCAGGCCAGGGCCCCTCCTCATGTAGTTCAGATCCCCCAGCCCCACCTTCCCCCAGTTCCCACGGCTATGCTTCCTGTCCTGCTCCTTCATATTGGTGACCTGGCTAAAGTGTCTACTTGCTTGTTTCCTTCTTCTTCTGGTTTAAGATGTGACTTAGTACGTTTAAACACCTAGGCTCATGCCCAGCCACCTCCCACCACAGCCCCCGGCCCAGCCCAGGCTCCCAGGCTCCTGCCCTGCTCTGGGCACCCACCTGCCCATCAGGAGACCCTGTGCAGTTTCCCTCAGAATCTCAAGAACATCTTGATGAACGTGCAAAGCCTAAAAGATAGGAGGAGAGCAAAGGAGGTCTGATGAATGAAAAAATGAATGTAAATTAAAAAGCCTCATTTAATTATTGGTTTTCTCTTGCTCTGTGGCCCCAAACTCTTTCCGAATGTGCAACTGAGTTGCTAAAATGATTGACTTGTTCTTCCCAGAGATGTGTAGCCAAGAAGGAAAGAAGAAACAAAGCAGGAGCTAGCAGCACACAGCAGTTGGGGGCTGATTGGCTGAAACCTTTCTGGATTAGAAACCAAAAATTTGAAAATATAGGTTAAGGAGGGACTGTGGAGTTTGCTGTAGGTTTCTGTCCTGGTCCTAGCTTTTGTTTTGAGTGATGGTTTTTCCAATCCTTATTACATTAAAGAATAAAACAAAAAGCCTAAAGAAGTAATGGGAGGCCAGGCATGGACCAATGACAGTAGAGTGGCATGAACGAAAGATGGTGATTAACCCCTAATCTAATTCTGTGTACCTGAGATCCAGGAAATAGAACGCAGGAATAAATCACATCTCCAGTGGCCTCAGCAGGGCTTCTGTTGAGGGGAGGGGAGTCAGGCTGCAACACTTCCTCCTGGACTCCCCGGGCGTCCAGAGGGGGCCTGCCAGGAGGTCGAGCTGAGCAGAGCTGTGTCTAGAGAGAGGCTGCCACCTGCACCTGTGTGAGTCAACAGGTCCTGTTTTCAACACTCCCAGAAAATGGGGGATCAGCCTCTGCCTGTGAGAACATGGACATAGAGGCCAATGTGACTGGCCCTTTGAAAATTAGCCCAGATTTGCAGGGCGAGGGAGTGGGGGAGGGGTGCCAGCAAAATGTGTTCAGACCTCCTGGCTGCCCATTCCTCATAGGGATCCACCCCTGGGGCACGCCAAGCCACGCAGCTGTGAGACCTCATTATCTCCTCCCCACCAGGAGCCTCCTCCCCACCAGGTTTTTGGAGCCCGAAGGGTAAACAATTTGGGGAGCCTTTAAGGAAAATGAACATAAATTTACTCATGCAGAAAGCAGATACCAGAACAAAACCAGATATTTATCTAGAAGCGAGGGCTACCTAGCTATTTAGCTTTGTTCTCTGGGGATAGGGATCATCACTCCCATTTAAAGGTCATGAAAAAAAAGAGTGGGTATATGTATATGTACGGGGCTTCCCTGGTGGTTCAGCAGTAAAGACTCCGCCTGCCAATGCAGGAGGCCTGGGTTTGATGCCTGGGTCAGGAAGGTCCCCTGGAGAAAGAAATGGCAACCCAGTCCAGTATTCTTGCCTGGACAATCCCATGGACTGAGGAGCCTGGTGGGCTATGGAGTCACAAAGAGCCAGACAAGACTTAGTGACTAAAGCAACAACAAATATGTGTGTGTGTAACTGATTCACTGTGCTGTACTGCAGAAACTAACACAACACTGTAAATCAACTATACTCCCATAAAATGGTTTTTTTTTAAAAAAGGCACAAGATTGAGGCCCAGATTGGTGAAGTGACTTGCCCAAGGTCAAACACCAGGCAATGAGTTAACTAGGATTATAACCCAAATCAGTTCCATGTGACCCAACTGGATGGCTTCCAATAACCTCTGATGGTGGTGCTGATGAGAGGAGGGGGAGCTGCCCCTGTTCCAGAAAGACCGGTTATCTTATCTGCATCCTAAAATGATTCATGTCATCAGCCAATTCAGTCATGTTTATCCAGGGCATATTTTTTCTTGCTGGGGCAGTGCAGGGGCCTGGGAGTCAACAGGGAAGCAGTAATGGGGCCTCCTGCTCCCCAGGAGGCAAATAGAAAATGAATCCCACTACCACCAGCCTGTTGAGCACTGGCATGGGAAAGAAGGTCACTGAGGAAGACAGATATATTGTATTTCACTGGCTGTTCCTAAAGGCCTCAGGGGAGGAATCGTGTGCGTTTAGAACAATAATGCAATAAGCCTTTGGAAGTAGAAGATGAGAGCCTGTGGGCTTGGGTTGGAAAAGGACTATGAAGAAGTGACTGCAGCACTTTAGGTTGGAACCAATATACTTCGGGCCCAGAAAGGAGGAGGGAGAGCTAAGAGGAGGCAGAAAAGTCAGAAATTTAAAAAAAAAAAAAAAACCAACAACAAGGTTATCTGTACTAGGTTCAGTACAACTGTGTTTTTACAATGTAAATCTCCACATGCAAGGTTTCAGTAAGGCTGGACCACACACGTGAGCTTGAGAGGATGATGAGTGTGAGAATGAGAAAGTGTGTGAGTATGTATGAGTGTGTGTGTGTGCGTGTGTGCATGCACGTGTGTGTGTCTGCAGCTGAGTTCCACATCTGGATTAGATTAAAACCTAATGGAGGAAAATATGACAGAGTAGGAACAAGAAATCTGATGCCTGGGGTTTACTGGAAATCCTACCTTGGCTCTGGGCAGTTGGGCAGATGAGATCGTCTCTGGGTCTGAAGGGCAGGCGGGTCCCATCTGGCACTGATGTTGTGAAAGGGAAGTCACACTGTTGAGTCCCCCTCTGCACCGAGTCCCATGGGCCTGCCGTGCACATTGTCTCACACAATCTTCCCTCAGTCAATAATTTCGGCCGTCCGTCCTTTGTAGATAAAGAACTCAAGGCTCAGACAGGTTAAACAACTTGCCAAGGGCAGTGACAACTATTAAGAACAGATTTATCTGATGTCACAGCCCTTCCTGATTCCGTGGCTCCCCTGGCCTGGCTGTGATATTCTTTTCACTTTGGTCCATTTCTATACTCATTGTTGCCAGGTTTCATCATAATAGAGCATTGGACACGGACAAGTCCAAGCCAATTGGCTGACAGTCACCAGGCCCCCTCAAGGCAGGTGCCATGCTGTTTCCTCCCAGCTTCTCCTCTTCCTTCCCTTCCACCTCTCTCCCTGTTAGTTTTCTCATGGAAGCCAGTGGAGTATTACCGACCCACTCACCCACTCCCACCTTTTCTGTGGGGACATTAATCCCCCCTGCTGCCCAGGTTGTTCCTGAATGATCCACCAAGTGTGTGGAAGCAGTTGTTTTTTTTTTTTAATTTATTTTTGGCTGCGCTGGGTCTTCGTTACTGCATGGGCTCTTCTCTAGCTGCGGGGAGAAGGAGCTATTTTCTAGCTGCAGTGCATGAGGTTCTCATTCCCGCGGTTTCTCTTGTAATGGAACGTGGCTCAGTAGTGGTGGTGTAAGGGCTAAGTTGCTCCACAGCGTGTGGGGTCTTCCCGGACCAGGGATGGAACCCGTGTCTCCTGCATTGGCAGGCAGATTCTTTACCACTGAGATACGAAGCCCTGGAAGTTGTTTTTAAGTGTGAATTCTCATTAAGTGAAAATGCTAACAGCAAATATGTATTATTTTGTGTGTTTGTATACAGGCCTCCTCACAGAAATTGAGAGAAGAACATTTTACTGGAGTTATTTAAATAGATGAGGTCTTTCAAAACTTGACTGTAGGTAAAGTACTGAGTCATGCCAACTAATTTTAATGTGTTGACCATCTGACTGCCACCAGGACACAGCCGCTTCGGTTTTTCTTGGTCAAGTGTTAAATAGCTGTCAAGTCAGCTATTGAGTGATAATAAGCATCCAATTATCACTGAAAATGGAGTCTGGTCCCAGTATCCTGCCTGTGCTTGGAGATTCAAGGAGAGCTCCATTGCTGGTAGAACTAGCCCCACACATCTGGGAGGGACAAATGAAATGGTTCTTTACTGAGTGCCTCTTATGTGCCAGTCACGAGGCAAAGCATGCTGCATCCATAATCTCATCCCAGCTGCTTGGCAAAGTGGGCACCACTGTTATCCTCACATTAGAGAAGAGGAAACTAGTGCCTAGGGTTGCCAGCTTATCAGTGTTGGGGGTCATGTTTAGGGCTCTTCACAAACAATCCCAATCCAGTTATTCAGTTCTTTTTCCCAAAATAAGGGAAAAAGGGTTGTACTTCCCTACCTCCTCAATGTTGGTAACACATATCCCTTCTGGGTAGAAGTGGTTTCCTCATCTGCCACTGAGCAGAAATAGTATCTATCCCATAACCTGCTGGGAGGATCAAATGTAGTAATAAATGCAATAATGTATATTAAAAAATATATTAATAGCATAGTGTATGGCACATTGTAAGGGTTTAAAGATGTTAGCTGTTACTATTTTCATAATGATGATTACATGATGTTTGCTCCTTGAGAATCTTCAGCTTCTTCCTGTTATGTTATGTATTAGATCACAGCCAGCTGTCTCAGCCAGGCATTCCAGGTGTCACTTCCTGATGTTTCTGTCATGGCTCAGGAAGCTCGGAGGCCACCTTGGCACCGAGACTGTATGAGGGAAGTTAGAGAGGCAAAGACAGGACTGCTTTGAGCAGTCCAGCTCCATTAGCATAGCCCCAGGTGGTGTTAGTAGTAAAGAACCCGCCTTCCAATGCAGGAGACTTAAGAGACGTGGGTTCAATTCCTGGGTCAGGAAGATCCTCTGGAGAAGGAAATGGCAACCCACTCCAGTATTCTTGCTTGGAGAATCCCATGGACGGAGTCACAAAGAGTCCGACACGACTGAGCATGTTTGTGTTCGACACGACTGAGCATGCACAAGTTAGCACAGTGGCTGCCTTAGCCAATCCCTGATATGGCTGGAAGGGCCAGTCCAACAGGAAGAACACAGCTACTGGGGGCTAGGTGAAAGCAATCTTGGGAGTTAGTGTTGGACATTGCACCTGCTGAGTTTTTTCAGTTCAATTCAGTCGCTCAGTCATGTCTGACTCCTTGCGACCCCATAAATCACAGCACGCCAGGCCTCCCTGTCCATCACCAACTCCTGGAGTTCACCCAAACCCATGTCCATTGAGTTGGTGATGCCATCCAACCATCTCATCCTCTGTTGTCCCCTTCTCCTCCTGCCCTCAATCTTTCTCAGCATCAGGGTCTTTTCCAAAGAGTCAGCTCTTCGTATCAGGTCGCCAAAGTATTGAAGTTTCAGCTTCAACATCAGTCCTTCCAAAGAATATTCAGGACTGATTTCCTTTAGGTTGGACTGGTTGGATCTCCTTGCAGTCCAAGGGACTCCCAAGAGTCTTCTCCAACACCACAGTTCAAAAGCATCAATTCTTCGGCGCTCAGCTTTCTTTATAGTCCAATGCTGAGTTTTTTAACAATATTTTTTTGTTTGTGGCTGCAGTGGGTCTCCCTTGTGGCACATGGGCTTTTCTCTAGCTGGACTGCTGTCTCGCTGCGATGTGCATGCTTATTGTGGGGGCTTCTCTTGTGGAGCACAGACTCTAGGACACGCAAGCTTCAGTAGTTGTGGCTCATGGGCTTAGTTGCCCTGAGGCACGTGGAATCTTAATTCCTGGAATAAAGATTGAACCTGTGTCCCCTGCATTAGCAGAGACTTTCTTAACCACTGGGCCACCGCAGAAGTCCTATGCCTGTTGTTGAAAGCAAGGTTTCCTTACTGTTTATAGCATTGGATACAAAATATATATTTGAGTTCTCATTTTAGGCAAGATGCAGTAAGCACAATTCAATATGCCTCTCCCGCTGAATGTGACAATAATTCTCAGAGAGAATTCATGGAGCAGCTACTGGAGGACAATGAAGAGGAAACAGGAGCTGGTGGGTTGGGGAAGGAGATCAGAATTTCAAATACCACCAATACCACTGTGAGTCCCTCTATTTCTCCCTTGGGCATCATCCGACCTCAATTCACATGCAGCCTGAAAACTGGTAGTAAGCACCAAATGCAAACAGAAAGGACTGCAAAAGGAACACTTGTTATCTGGCCTGAGGCGGGGAAAGAGGGGCTCCTAAGTATCACAGAAAGTGAGGAAAGCCCCTGGTCGTTTTTCTCCAGTCTCCCACCTTGACCCTCAGCTGGTTCTGTGGTAGTAGCAGTGAACACAGGACAAAATCCCACTGCTCTTTTTCCTGCCTATCCTTCCATTGCTTGGCCCACACTCAGACACACTCAGAGGAGGTGCACAGATGCTCAGAGAAACTAAACCCCCAGCTTTCAGACCAGGGGGCCACAAGGGAGCTAAACGTTTCAGATCTCAAAAGATGAGAGCTTAAGAGAGAAGAGCTTCTGGGCTTATTTCTAAGCGCTGTGAGATTTGAGGACTGGACTGTGGATTACAGAATCACCCAGACTCCCAAGTGGCCACTGGGTAGCACACAGAGCAAATCCAAGTAGCCCTTGCAAAGTCTTTGAAAACTGAACTGAAATCGAAACCACAGCCCATAGAGAAGGGTTAGGACTTGAGGCTGGAGCTTACCTGCTAGATGGATAACCTGCTAAAATAAAGCAAAACAGAATTTATCATTCTCTTTAGGATTTAAGTAGAGCATAGATTCTCAGAATATAATATTCAAACATCTAGGATATAATTTGAAACTACTCAGCATATGCAGAGCCAGAAAAATATCAACCTATAAGGGAAAGGACAATCAAGAGATGACACAAACATTGAAATTACTGGATAAAGATGCTAAAGCAGCTGTTGTAATTATATTCCAAGTTAGAGTGAATTCTCTTCAAATGACTGGAAAGATAAAAAAATTAAAGCATAGAGTGAAGATATAATGAAGAACTAAATAGAAATTTACAGGAAACTTAAAAATGCAATAACTGAAATAAAACATTCATGAAAGAATCAATAGCAAAATAGAGAGGAGTCACGTGACGATAGGTCAATAAGAATTATCCAATCTGAACAAAGAGAAAAAAATTAAAAGAAGAAAAAACAATGAACAGAGCCCTAAGTACATGTGGAACAATACCAAAAAGTCTAACATTCTCATTATCAGAGTTTCAGAAGGAGAGAGGAAAGAGTATGGTGTAAAAATTTTATTGAAGAGGCAACATCCCTGGTGGTCCAATGGTTAAGACTCTGAGTAGAGGGCACATGTTTGATCCCTGGCCAGGGAACTAGGATATTGTGTGGTGCATCCAAAATAAATTTGTTTAAAATTTTATTTGAAGAAATAATGGGTAAATACTTCTCAGATTTGGTGAGAGACATAAACTTACTGATTCAAAAAGCTCAGTGAACTTCGAATAAGATAAACCCAAAGGAATCTATGCCCAGATGCATCATAATCAAGCGACTAAAAACTAAGACAAAGAAAAAACTCTTAAAAGCAACTAGAGAAAAATAGTGCTTCATTTTGCACTATAGAGAAAGACTGGCTTGAGTCTTTGTGAATTTTTCATAGAAAACAGTGGAGGCCAGAGAAAATGGAGCAACATTTCTAAAATGCTGACAGAAAAATTGTCAACCAAAATTCTTTGTCTGGTAGAAATATTTTTTTTTTCCCAAATAGTCTCAGTGAAGGAAAACCGAGAGATGCTCTAAAATAAATACTAAGGGAATGATTTCCCCCTGAGACTGGGAACAGGACAAGGATGTTCTAGAAAAAAAAAACTATAGTGATGAGGAATAAACCGTGGTTACCAGAGATTAGAAGTGGGGTATGTGGTTGCAAAGGAGAAACACAAGGAGTTTGGGGGATAACAGATTTTCTATATCCTGTTGTGGTGATTGTATGAAACTATATATGGGAAAATTCAGAACTGTTACATCAAAAAGTGAAAAGAAAAGGAACCTGGAAAAAGAACTGGGGTGGGGCTAGGAGAGACAAAAGGAAAATGAACTGAAGCATCCTCTCATCCCCATGAAACTTGTTCAAATCCATCCACCAAAGTTCTGAAGATACCTCAACCTCCCATGAAAATCCTGCCCTTGGATTCCCATGAGTTAGGCTCTTCCTTGTCTTATTTCAAGAGATGAGTCCAGATGCTAAGAGCAAGCAATGCGAGTCTTCTATTCATTTTTCAAACATGAGTTCTGGAGCATCTACTGTGTACCCAGTAGACAGGGGTACAGATGTGAATAACAGAGGTTAGCTCCCAACATTTATGAACTAATGTCTAGGAGGATAGGCAGCAGAACATAGAAAATAAGCACATAGATCAGACACTGATGAAACTAAACAGAGACTAAAATGGAGCGATGCAATGGGATTCTGGAACACATCCACTCTCCACCTAGTAGGGGGCTGCTGTGGGCAAAGATCTAACCACACCATGCCTTGGTGACCTCATCTGTAAAGTCTGGGTAATGATGGTAGCTACACCTGAGGGTGTGAGAATTCTGCAAAGTAATGTCTATTCTATGGGATCCGTATACTTTTTGAATATGGTATATGATCACTAAATGTTCAGTTCAGTTCAGTTCAGTTACTCAGTCAAGTCCGACTCTTTGCAACCCCATGAATTTCAGCACGCCAGGCCTCCCTGTCCATCACCATCTCCCGGAGTTCACCCAAACTCATGTCCATCGAGTCGGTGAAGCCATCCAGCCATCTCATCCTTGGTCGTCCCCTTCTCCTTCTGCCCCCAATCCCTCCCAGCATCAGAGTCTTTTCCAATGAGTCAACTCTTCGCATGAGGTGGCCAAAGTATTGGAGTTTCAGCTTCAGCATCAGTCCTTCTCATGAACACTCAGGACTGGTCTCCTTTAGGATGGACTGGTTGGATCTCCTTGCAGTCCAAGGGACTCTCAAGAGTCTTCTCCAACACCACAGTTCAAAAGCATCAATTCTTCAGTGCTCAGCTTTCTTCACAGTCCAACTCTCACATCCATACATGACCACTGGAAAAACCATAGCCTTGACTAGATGGACCTTAGTTGGCAAAGTAATGTCTCTGCTTTTGAGTATGTTATCTAGGTTGGTCATAACTTTTCTTCCAAGGAGTAAGTGTCTTTTAATTTCATGGCTGCAATCACCATCTGCAATGATTTTGGAGCCCCAAAAAATAAAGTCTGACACTGTTTCCACTGTTTCCCCATCTATTTCCCATGAAGTGATGGGACCGGATGCCATGATCTTCGTTTTCTGAATGTTGAGCTTTAAGTCAACTTTTTCTCTCTCCTCTTTCACTTTCATCAAGAGGCTTTTTAGTTCCTCTTCCCTTTCTGCCATAAGGGTGGTGTCATCTGCATATCTGAAGTTATTGATATTTCTCCCAGCAATCTTGATTCCAGCTTGTGCTTCTTCCAGCCCAGCATTTCTCATGATGTACTCTGCATAGAAGTTAAATAAGCAGGGTGACAATATACAGCCTTGACGTACTCCTTTTCCTATTTGGAACCAGTCTGTTGTTCCATGTCCAGTTCTACCTGTTGCTTCCTGACCTGCATACAGATTTCTCAAGAGGCAGGTCAGGTGGTCTGGTATTCCCATCTCTCTCAGAAGCCTTTGACTGTGTGGATCACAATAATCTGTAAATGTTAGGTAATTAGTAGTAGTTTCAGAACTGTATTTAGAGTTGCTTCAAGCTTCAGTGAACTCCCCTGAGCAGGGAGGAATACCTCCCCCACCACCCTACTGACTTTGTGTTCTTTTCCCATGTATCAAGGAACTGGAGATTGCCTGCTATGGCAACTTCTCCATTAACTGAATATAACTCTTTAAAAGCATGCCCTGAGGAGTGTAGAAAGCTCCCAGGATCAGAAAAGGCTGGGTTGAAGGCTGCCTCTGCTCATATTTGCTGTGTGACCATGGGCAAGTGGCTTAAATTCTCTGAGCCTCATTTTTCCAAACCATAAATTGCTAATCCCACATGCTGTTCAGAGTTGAGATAAGGTCAGCCAAGAATGTTTCATTACAGTAGTTATTTTTGTTATTATTAAGTCATGTAATTTGGAATCAAGGCAAAGGTTAATTCTGGGAATTGAATTAAGCAAGCCACTGGAGCAAGCAGGATGCACAGCCCTGGGGTGGAAGTAATTGATGGAAAGAAAACCCCACCCCTATCCTGTCTTTGTGCAGGACAGTAGGGTCCTCCGCCATGGGATTACTGAGCGGTCAGAGCAGAAAGGATCCATAAATATCAGTGGTCTGACCACCTCACTTTCAGACAGGAAGGTGGGCACAGTGACTTGCCCAGGCCACAAGGTCCCTTGAAACCTCAGCTATGTCCCCTAAGACCAGGGATGTCACTGGACTTCTGTAAACATATGTGAATTCCCCACCAACAGTTACTGCGACTAAGGAAGGGGCAACAGCCACCCCAGTGATGAATAGACAGGGTGGGCACCAGTGAGCAGGGACGGCCTGGACATGCCTGAGAAAAATGTCAAAACAAACCACAAAGATGGTCCCTTCTAGCAATAAGTTCCTTTTGCTATTTGTCATTTTATCACCACTTTGTGGGAACTTGCTGTTATTATGGACTGAGTTCTTTGGATATTGTGTTTTTTCACATCTATGTATATATACATACACACATGTATCTGTATATCCATATATGCGTTCATGTATGCACGGGTTTCTCAGGTGGTGCAGTGGTAAAGAATCCACCTGCCAGTGAGAAGATGCAAGAGACATGGGTTTGATCCCTGGGTTGGATGATCCCCTGGAGTAGGAAATAGCAACCCACTCCAGTATTCTTGCCTGGAAAATTCCATGGACAGAGGAGCCGGGTGGGCTACAGAGAGTCAGACAAGACTGAGCAACTGAGCATGCACAGCATACAGGCATGTGTGTGTGTGTGTGTGTGTGTGTGTGTGTGTGTGTGTGTGTAAAAAGTATAAATATATTTTCTTCCTGTCTAAAGCTTGTTTTTATGTTCCAAAGCATACTTCTTGAAGTTTTTAATATTGATGGAATATAATTCACCGATTTTTTCTTTCATATTTAGTATTTCTTTGTTCTGCCTTAAACTTTGCCTCCCCCTAAGTAGAACATATTTTTCTGCTGTTTTCTTCTAGAAAGCTTTCTAGTTTTAGTTTTTACATTAAGACCTATCATGCATCTTGAATTCCTTGTACGTGTGTGGCATGAAGTGAAAGGTGGGATCAAGGTTCTTTTCTTTCACAAGATGTTCAGTTGCTCCTGCACTGTCGGTTGAAAAGATGCTCCCTTTCCTGAGCAAGTGCATTGACTGCACTGACGGTCTATTTCAGAACTCTCTCTATCCTTTCATTCATGTGCTCAGCTGTCCTTACATCAATACCATACTGTTCTGGTTACTGTAACTTTACAGGAAACCTGGGAATCAGGGAGTGTTAAGGTCTGCAACTTTGACTTCTTTTCCTTTTTTTATTGTGGTGGTAAGAGTCTCATAATATAAAATACACTGTTTTACCATATTTAACTGTATAGTTCAGTGGCACTAAGTACATTCACATTGTTGTGCAACTCTCACCAACATTCATCTCCTGAATTTTCACTTTCCTAAACTGAAACTGTGTCCCCCACTAAGCACTAATTCTCCATGGCTCCTCCTCACCCCCACCTGCTCTGGCCCCTGGCATCTATCAATGTACTTTCTGATTGTATGAATTTGACTCTTCTAGGTAGCTTGTACAAGTGGAATCAAATAGTATTTGTCTGTAACTAGTGTACATAGAAATTAATTTTTAAGGTTAAATTAATACCTGTCCTACAGACAGATTGTACCTTCTTTTTTCCCTTGTGCTATACAGTAGGTTCTCATTAGTTATCTGTTACACATAGTAGTTTCCTCCTGGACTGTTGGTCAGAGGGTAAAAGTATCTGCTTGCAATACGGGAGACCCAGGTTTGATCCCTGGGTTGGGAAGATCCCCTGGAGAAGGAAATGGCAACCCACTCCAGTACTCTTGAAAAATTCCAGTACTCTGGAAAATTCCATGGATGGAGGAACCTCATAGGTTACTGTCCATGGTGTCGCAAAGAGTTGGACACGACTGAGTAACCTGACTTTACTATACATGCTGCTGCTGCTCCTAAGTCGCTTCAGTCGTGTCCGACTCTGTGCGACCCCATAGACGTAGCCCACTAGGCTCCGCCATCCCTGGGATTCTCTAGGCAAGAATACTGGAGTGGGTTGCTGTTTCCTTCTCCAATACATGAAAGTGAAAAGTCAAAGTGAAGTCGCTCAGTCGTGTCCAACTTTCCAGGCAAGAGTACTGGAGTGGGGTGCCATTGACTTCTCCATTACTATACATAGTAGTGTATACATGTCAATTTTGATCTCCCAGCTTATCTCCCCATACCTTCCCCCCTTGGTGTGCATACGTTTGTTCTGTATGTGTGTGTCTGTATTTCTGCTTTGTAAATAGGTTTATCTGTACCATTTTTCTAGTTTTCTTATCAATGCCTTAACAAATCTAGGTTCTTTGTATTTCTGCATAAATTTCTGAAGCTGCATGTCAATTTCTGCACAAAGTCTTCTGGAATTTTTCTTCAATACTAGACTTGCTTTTTTAAAACAATTTTAAAAACATAGAAACATAGAAAACTTCATAACATAGAAAATGAACAGAAAGTAGAGTCCCCATATGCCCTCCCTCATCTAGTCTCCCCTTTGAATAGGTCGCAGTAATGTGGTTCACCTGTTAAAGCTGACGACTCAATAATGGCTTCCCTGGTGGCTCAGACAGTAAAGAATCTGCCTGCAGTGCAGGAGACCTGGATCCGATTCCTGGGTCAGGAAGATCCCGTGGAGAAGGGAATGCCAGCCCACTCCCATATTCTTGTCCATGGACAGAGGAACCTGGCAGGCTACAGTCCATGGGGTCACAGAGTATAGTCCATGGAGTCGCAAAGAGTTGGACATGACTGAGCAACAAAAACAATATTGATACACTGTAGTTAAAGTTGATAGTTTACATAGAGTTCACTCTTTGTATTCTGAAGTCCATGCATCTTGACAAAGGCCTAATATCATGTAGCCACCATTACGAGAATCAGGCACAATAGTTTCATTACCCTAAAAATTCTGTGTACCCCTCTTATTCATCCCTCCCCATCCCCAACCACTGGCAATCACTGATCGTTTTATGACCTCTATTGTTATGCCTTTTCTAGAGTGTCAGATAATTAGAATCATATACAACTTTTTCAGGTTGGTTTCTTTAACTTAGCATTGTGCGTTTGTTTCCCCCATGTTTTTTTTTTTAATTGGAGTATAATTGCTTCACAATGTTGTGTTAGTTTCTGCTGTATCCTCCATGATTTTTCAGTGGCTCAAAATCTCATTTTGTTTTATTGCTGAATAAAATCACAATAGAATGGAAAAGACTAGAGATCTCCTCAAAAAAATTGGACTTATCAAGGGAATACTTCATGCAAGGATGGGCATGATAAAGAACAGAAATGGTAAGGACCTAACAGAAGCAGAAGAGATTAAGAAGAAGTGGCAAGAATACACAGAATAACTATACAAAAAAGGTCTTAATGACTTAGTGACCACAATTGTGTGGTCACCCATCTAGAGCCGACATTCTGCAGTGTGAAGTCAAGTGGGCCATAGGAAGCATTATTAAGAATAAAGCTAGTGGAGGTGATAGAATTCCAGCTGAGCTGTTTTAAATCCTAAAAGATGATGCTGTTTAAAGTGCTGAACTCAATATGTCAGAAAATTTGGAAAAGTCAGCAGTGACCATAGGACTGAAAAAAGGTCAGTTTTCATTCTAATCCCAAAGAAGAGCAATGCCAAAGAATGTTCAAACTACTGTACAACTGAGCTCATTTCACATGCTAGAAACATAATGCTCAAAATCTTTCAAGCTAGGCTTCGGTAGTACACGAACCAAGAACTTCCAGATATGCAAGTTGAATTTAGAAAAGGCAGAGGAGCTAGAAATCAAATTGCCAATATTTGTTGGATCATGGAGAAAGAAAGAGAGTTCCAGAAAAATGTCTACTTCTGCTTCATTGGCTATGTTAAAGCCTTTGTGTGGATCACAACAAAATGTGGAATATTCTCAAAGAGATGGGAGTACTAGACCACATTACCTGTATCCTGAGGAAGCTGTATGTAGGTCAAGAAGCAACTGGACATGAAACAATGGACTGGTTTCAAATTGGAAAAGGAATACAACAAAGCTGTATACTGTCACCCTGCTTATTTAACTTATATGCAGAGTACATCACGTGAAATGCCAGGCTGGATGAATCACAAGCTGGAATCAAGATTGCCAGGAAAAATATAAACAATCTCAGATATACAAATGATACCACTCTAATGGCAGAAAGTAAAGAGGAACAAAAGTGGCTTGAAACTCAATATTCAAAAAACTAAGATTACAGCATCCGGTCACATCACTTCATGGCAAATAGATGGGGAAACAGTGGAAACAGTGACAGATTTTATTTTTCTGGTCTCCAAAATCACTGCAGACAGTGACTGCAGCCATGAAATTAAAAAGCATTTACTCCTTGGAAGAAAAGCTGTGATAAACCTAGACAGCATGTTAAAAAGAAGAGACATAATTTTGCCCACAAAGGTCTGTACAGTCAAAGCTATGGTTTTTCTAGTCTGACCAACCTAGATAGCATATTGAAAAGCAGAGACATTACTTTGCCAACAAAGGTCCATTTAGTAAAGGCTATGGTTTTTCCAATGGTCATGTGGGATGCGAGAGTTGGACTGTGAAGAAAGCTGAGCGCCGAAGAATTGATGCTTTTGAACTGTGGTGTTGGAGAATACTCTTGAGAGTCCCTTGGACTGCAAGGAGATCCAACCAGTCCATTCTGAAGATCAGCCCTGGGATTTCTTTGGAAGGAATGATGCTAAAGCTGAAACTCCAGTACTTTGGCCGCCTCATGCGAAGAGTTGACTCATTGGGAAAGACTCTGATGCTGGGAGGGATTGAGGGCAGGAGGAGAAAGGGACGACAGAGGATGAGATGGCTGGATGGCATCACTGACTCGATGGACATGAGTTTGAGTGAACTCCGGGAGATGGTGATGGACAGGGAGGCCTAACTTGCTGCTATTCACGGGGTCGCAAAGAGTCGGACACGACTAAGCGACTGAAGTGAACTGAACTGATGTGAGGGTTAGACAGTAAAGAAAGCTGAGTGCTGAAGAACTGATGCTTTTGAACTAGAGAAGACTCTTGAGAGTCCCTTGGACTGCAAGGAGATCAAACCAATCAATCCTAAAGGAAGTCAACCCTGAATATTCATGGTTTTATGTCTGATGTCAAAACTGATAGAATTGTACTCTCTAAATATGTACAGTTTACTTCATAGAGACAGTAATGGCATGACACTCCAGTACTCTTGCCTGGAAAATCCCTTGGACGGAGGAGCCTGGTGGGCTGTGGTCCATGGGGTTGCTAAGAGTTGGACACGACTGAGCAACTTCTCTTTCACTTTTCACTTTCATGCATTGGAGAAGGAAATGGCAACCCACTCCAGTGTTCTTGCCTGGAGAATCCCAGGGATGGGGGAGCCTGGTGGGCTGCCATCTATGGGGTCGCACAGAGTCAGACACAACTGAAGTGACTTAGCAGCAGCAGTGTACTTCAATTATACCTCAATAAAGCTGGAAAACTTTCTAAAAATGAAAAGTAAAATAAAAACGAATGCTCTTAAAAAGCTTTAACAAATGATAGCTTGGAGGGGGGTGGTGTTTACATGAGGGGGCAGGTCATTGCAGTAGGTGAGCCAAGGTAGAGAATAAGATTAAGGGGGAGGACACGTGGTCAAGAAGTTGAATCTGGAGCTAACAGAAGAGAAAACCAGCGATCATTCCCCAGCTAGGGTGAGGGCCCCAAGAGAGGGAGTACCAAAAGACTTTAAGACCAATGATGTCTGACAGTCACTCTTATCTAATGTGCTATCCCCTGAATCTCTAACTAGAAATGTTATGGACTTGGAAAGGTGTTGCTTGGGGAAATAAAGAAACTGAGTCTCTCTGGTGGATTTAGGACAGTAAGAAGGGGACAATTAACTCATGCAAGTTGGGAGAAAGATCTAGGATTCATTCAGTTCAGGTCAGTTCAGTCGCTCAGTCGTGTCTGACTCTTTGCGACCCCATGAATCACAGCACACCAGGCCTCCCTGTCCATCACCAACTCCCGGAGTTCACCCAAACTCATGTGCATTGAGTTGGTGATGCCATCCAACCATCTCATTCTCTGTCGTCCCCTTCTCCTCCTGCCCCCAATCCCTCCCAGCATCAGAGTCTTTTCCAATGTGTCAACTCTTCGCATGAGGTAGCTAAAGTATTGGAGTTTCAGCCTCAGCATCAGTTCTTCTGATGAACACCCAGGACTGGTCTCCTTTAGGATGGACTGGTTGGATCTCCTTGCAGTCCAAGGGACTCTCCAGAGTCTTCTCCAACACCACAGTTCAAAAGCATCAATTCTTCGGCGCTCAGCTTTCTTCACAGTCCAACTCTCACATCCATACATGACCACTGGAAAAACCATAGCCTTGACTAGATGGACCTTTGTTTACAAAGCAATGTCTCTGCTTTTGAATATGCTATCTAGGTTGGTCATAACTTTCCTTCCAAGGAGTAAGCGTCTTTTAATTTCATGGCTGCAGTCACCATCTGCAGTGATTTTGAAGCCCCCAAAAATAAAGTCTGACACTGTTTCTACTGTTTCCCCATCTATTTGCCATGAAATGATGGGACCAGATGCCATGATCTTCATTTTCTGAATGTTGAGCTTTAAGTCAACTTTTTCACTCTCCTCTTTCACTTTCATCAAGAGGCTTTTTAGTTCCTCTTCCCTTTCTGCCATAAGGGTGGTGTCATCTGCATATCTGAAGTTATTGATATTTCTCCCAGCAATCTTGATTCCAGCTTGTGCTTCTTCCAGCCCAGCGTTTCTCATGATGTACTCCGCATAGAAGTTGAATAAGCAGGGTGACAATATACAGCCTTGACGTACTCCTTTTCCTATTTGGAACCAGTCTGTTGTTCCATGTCCAGTTCTAACTGTTGCTTCCTGTCCTGCATGTAGGTTTCTCAAGAGGCAGGTCAGGTGGTCTGGTATTCCCATCTCTTTCAGAATTTTCCACAGTTTATTGTAATCCACACAGTCAAAGGCTTTGGTATAGTCAATAAAGCAGAAATAGATGTTTTTCTGGAACTCTCTTGCTTTTTCAATGATCCAGCAGATGTTGGCAATTTGATCTCTGGTTTCTCTGCCTTTCCTAAAACCAGCTTGAACACCTGGAAGTTCACGCTTCACGTATTACTGAAGCCTGGTTTGGAGCATTTTGAGCATTACTTTACTAGCATATGAGATGAGTGCAATTGTGCGGTAGTTTGAGCATTCTTTGGCATTGCCTTTCTTTGGGATTGGAATGAAAACTGCCCTTTTCCAGTCCTGTGGCCACTGCCGAGTTTTCCAAATTTGCTGGCATATTGAGTGTAGCACTTTCACAGCATCAGCTTCCAGGATTTGAAAGAGCTCAACTGGAATTCCATCACCTCCACTAGCTTTGTTCATAGTGATGCTTCCTAAGGCCCACTTGACTTCACATTCCAGGATGTCTGGCTCTAGACGAATGATCACACCATCGTGATTATCTGGGTCGTGAAACTGTTTTTTGTACAGTTCTTCTGTGTATTCTTGCCACCTCTTCTTCATATCTTCTGCTTCTTTCGGGTCCATACCATTTCTGTCCTTTATCGAGCCCATCTTTGCATGAAATGTTCCCTTGGTATCTCTAATATTCTTGAAGAGATCTCTAGTCTTTCCCATTCCATTGTTTTCCTCTATTTCTTTGCACTGATCACCGAGGAAGCCTTTCTTATCTCTCCTTGCTATTCATTGCAAGCACAAAATCACAATCCAAAGTGACCTGGTGAAATATCTGACTTTCAAGAATCCCACTGAAATTTTGGAGCTTGGCTGGAAATTACACAGGGAATGAGCTCACAAGGGACAGGAAATTTTAAGGCCTGCTGACATCTGTGTTACACAGGTGTATCAAAGGGCAGGGGTCACATCATTCCAGCTGAATGCCGCATCCTGTAGCCACTGCTTATTACAGCAGAGTTCTCACCTGGGACCTCAGTCAGAGAGACAAAGGTCGCTGGCCTTCTGCTTCTCTGTCAGCAGCCAAAGGTAAATGGTAGTTCAGGCAAAGGGAGAGGTGGTGGAAGGTAGGAAGTGAAAGCATGTTTCAGTTTTCAGTTTCAATATTCATGATGCTGGCAGTTGAGATACTTTGAGGGGTGTGACTGTACTTGCCAATGATCTGGAGGAATGTGTGTTTCCTTATACGGATCTCTTCTTCAGCAGAGGTGGCCAAGCAGCCCTGCAGTGTGTTGCACGTATTGCTAACAATACTAACTTACTAAATTAAACAAGAAATAAAGAAAAATGAGAAAAAAAGTAATGAAAAAATGAGAAAAAGCACAAGGTGACAAAAATAAAGTGAAAAAGAAAAATTAGGGAAAGATTAAAAGAACAAAGAAAGAAAATTAGAATGAAAAGAAAAAAGAAAAGAGAAGGAAAAATGAGGAAAGGGGGGAAAAGTAGAGGAAGAGGAAAAAATAACAAGCAAAACAGACTATGATGTATGAAGATATGTATATATGGTCTTTATCCCCTGTTCTTGGCACAGAGTTTCTAATTTCTAAAATCTTAGTAGAATTCCTGAGTGATGGGGTGAAAGGAATATAATTTTTTGTTCATAATAAACCCTTTTCAAGCAGACCAAAATTTATGATGATTATGTGACTGGTAGCTAAGAGGCCCCTAGGCAGCCCCTAGATAACATGCTAGGTAGCTGACATCCTAGGATGGGGAGGTGGTCGTGGTAAGCAACCATGTGATGAGTGAGTTGGGACTTTCAGCCCCATCTCACCATCAACTTTCAGGGAGGGAAAAGGGGCTGAGGATAATCACCAGTGGTTAATGATCTAACCTATCTTGCTTGTAAAAAAAACCTTCATAAAATTAAGATGCTAGATCTTCTGGGTTGGTGAATGAATCCAGTTGCCAGGAGGGTGATACACTCCCAAACTCCATGCGGAAAGAGGCTCTTGTGCTTGGGAACCTTCTCTTGCCATATGTAACTCTTCATTTGCCTGTCCTCTATAACATCCTCCACAGTAAATCAGTGATACTAAGTGTTTTCCTGAGTTCTGTGAGTCATTATAGAATATTGCTGGCCCTGAGAATATGGGAACCCCCAGTTTGTAGCTAAGTCAAACAGAGGTTGTGTAGTTGACATCTGAATGGAGGGCAGTCTTGTGGAACTGAGCCCTTAGCCTACGGGGTCAGCACTGATATGGGGCAGTTAGAATCAGAATTGAATAAAATCATAGAGGTGAGAGGGAGGTACCAGTGGGAGGGGATATATGTACACCCATGGCTGATTCACTTTGTTTTACAGCAGAAACTAACACAATATTATAAAGCAGCTATACCCCAATTAAAAATATATATATACGGCACCCACTTGGTGAATTGCCTGATGTGGAAAACCTATACATTAGATGTCAGAAGTATTGTGACAGAAACAGTTTTCTTTCATAGACAAAAATTCAAGAAGAAAAAAAAGCTAAGTTTGGTGAAGCTCCCTCAGGTGACCAAAAGCCAGACTCCTGAGCTAGAAGGACCAAAACCCTAGGCCCAGCCAAAGACTTATTAGGTGCCTGGAACTCCGCAACAGTGGGTCCTTATAAAGAGTAAGAAATGGACCTGTCACTGCTATGGATAAGCCGAAGTTGCTTTCTTATTTTTGGACTCAAAGTCCTTTTACTCTTACAACAAAGTGGGAGGAACCCCAAAGAGCTTCTCATTCTTCTGGATTGTAGTGACCTTGTTAGAAACTGCAACCTGTAGGATGCTTCAGTGACCTTTTTATTTCTAGTTCACAAGGCTATAATAATTTTTGACCTTAAAGAGCTCATAATGTTGACATCGCAACTATTAAATTTCCTTTTCTTTAAACTCTCAATGATTGGTCTCAAAATGATGCCACAACTTAATTGGCATTGTGGTACTATATGAAGATGCTCCATTGGATAAGACATGATAAAATACATTATTAACACCTATAAAGTTGAGGAGGTGGCAGCTTTCACTGTAGTTCTTATTTGCAGTGTGTTTTTGAGCAGATTCCTCCCTTATACAGCCAGAGAACACCTTATGTCCACTAGGGCAGCTTTAGATGTAATGGATGCATCTGTAAGTCAAAAGAGCAAGAATTCTTTGTTTCTTAGAGTATTTAACAGACATTTAAAAAAATTTATTTATTAATTAAAGGATAATTGCTTTACATAATTTTGTTGTTTTCTGCCAAATATCAATATGAATCAGCCATAGATATACATGTATCCTTTCCCTCCAATTTCCCTCCCCACCCCACCCCTCTACATTGTTACAGAGCCCCTGTTTGAGTTTCCTGAGCAAATTCCCACTGGCTATCTATTTTATATATGGTAACGTAAGTTTCCGTGTTACTCTCTCCATACATCTATTCTCTCCTTCCTTCCCCCACCCCATGTCCATAAGTCTGTTCTATATGTCTGTTTCTCCATTCAGTTCAGTTCAGTTCAGTTGCTCAGTCGTGTCTGACTCTTTGCGACCCCATGAATCGCAGCACGCCAGGCCTCCCTGTCCATCACCAACTCCCAGAGTTCACTCAGACTCACGTCCATCGAGTCAGTGATGCCATCCAGCCATCTCATCCTCGGTCGTCCCCTTCTCCTCCTGCCCCCAATCCCTCCCAGCATCAGAGTCTTTTCCAATGAGTCAACTCTTTGCATGAGGTGGCCAAAGTACTGGAGTTTCAGCTTTAGCATCATTCCCTCCAAAGAAATCCCAGGGCTGATCTTCAGAATGGACTGGTTGGATCTCCTTGCAGTCCAAGGGACTCTCAAGAGTATTCTCCAACACCACAGTTCAAAAGCATCAATTCTTTGGTGCTCAGCTTTCTTCACAGTCCAACTCTCACATCCATACATGACCACTGGAAAAACCATAGCCTTGACTAGTCCTGCAAATAAATTCTTCTGTACCATCTTTCTAGATTCCATATATATACACTAGTATACAATATTTATCTTTCTCTTTCTGACTTACTTCACTCTGTATAATAAGCTCTAGGTTCATCCACCTCATTAGAACTGACTCAAATAATAGGTATTTTAAAGAACAATTTAGGTCCACAGAAAAACAGGAGAAGAAACAGAGATTTTCCATGTATCCCCTGCTCCCACACAGGCACAGCTTTCCCCACTGTCATCCCACCAGACTGGTACATTAGTTGCAAATGATGAACCTACATGACACATCATTATTACCCAAAGGCCATAGTTTATATTACAACCCTTCATTCTTGGTATTGTACCTTCTATGGGTTTGGATGAATGTGTAATGACACATACTCATCATTAGAGTATCATACAGAGTAGTTTCACTGCCCTAAAAATCCCCTGTGCTCCAACTATTCATCCTTCTGTGCCCACAACCCCTGTCAACCACTGATCTTTTCACTGCCTGCACAGTTTTGCTTTTTCCAGAATGTCATATAGTTAGAATCACACAGTATGTCACCTTTTCAGAGTGGCCATCTTTCGCTTAGTAACATGCATTTAAGGTTCCTCTCTGCCTTTTCATGACTTGATAGCTCATTTCTTTTTAACACTGAATTATATTCCTGGATGGACCAAAGTTTATTTATCTATTCATCTATTGAAGGACATCTTGGTTGCTTCCAAGTTTTGGCAATCAAAAATAAAGCTACTCAAAACATCTGTGCGTAGTTTTTGTGTGGATATATTTTCAGCTCCTTTGGAGAAATATCAAGGGGCATAATTACTTGATCATATGGTGAGTGTGTGTTAGTTTTGTAAGAAACTACCAAACTGTCTTTCAAAATGGCTGTGCCATGTTGCATTCCCAGCAGCATTTGGTGTTTCAGACTTTGGCCATTTAATAGATATTTAGTGTATCTGATGGTCTTTGTCATTTGTATATTATGTTTAACATCTGTTTGTATGCTTATTTGCCTTTGTATATCTTCTTTGGTGAGGTGTTTTTCAGGCCTTTGGCACATTATTAAAATGGGTTGTTTGCTTTTCTATTGTTGAATTGTAAGTGTTCTTTGTATATTTTGGATAACAGCCTTCTATCAGATTCATCTTTGGCAAATAGTTTCTCCCAGTCTGTGGCTTGTCATTATGGTATCAGTGTCTGTCACAGAGCAGACGTTTTTAATTCTGCTGGGATTCTGATTGAGATTGCATTGAGCCCGTAGGTCAATTTGTGTTGACAATAGATTACTGAGGAGAAATTGCCAAGCATCAGGACAGCCCAGCATCAGCAGGGAGTGGTGAAGGCTGGCATCCTGCTAGCCCAGGAGGAAGGGCTGAGTTTTATATTAATAGGTGCCGTCTCCTTTTCCACCCACCCTCAGGCCTGAGTCATAGCGTCACAGTTGTACCTTTCCCAGTGTACCCTCGGTACAGCTGTGAACACACCTCTGAATAGACACACTCACACACTGTGGCCCATAGCTGCAGACACCTGTGGAGGCTTCCTGGGACGCACCCTTTTATGGCCTAAAGAGGTGCCAACCCAAGGAAAATGCAGGCAGTGTTCCTGCCCAGATCAAGTGGACTAATTAATCCTTTTGCTGTGAAGGGAGAGACCTTGTTTTACGGCTATAAAGGCAGGCAGGACAAAAATAAGATACACATTCCAGAGACTTGTGTCACCCTCTGCAGAGCTGGGTAAATACAGTATTTGGGCGGTGGCATAAAATGCTGTCACTCAGACACACAGCGGCCTTCTGTGGGTCTCACCCATGGGAAACCCTCCTCTGAGTGTCTTCTTCCAGCCTATGTGCTCTCCAGGGGTCTGGAGTTACTGTTTTCCTCCAGCCTCCTTCTCCCAAGCAAGGCTTCTGCATATTTTCTTCTAAATCCAAATTTCTCAGGGATAAAATTAGATCAGAGATCTGGGGTTGCCAGGAAGCTGCCTGGGGAGTGGGTGACTGTAAGCCATTAACCGTAAGGATAAGTTAAAACAACACTAATAAAAACTATGTTTCTGCGGGAAGAAGAAGCCCTTGCGCCAATTATCTTGAGAACGGGTTATGTCCTTCTCTGATCCGGGCCGAATGTCTTTCTGTTTTCCTAGTGGATTCTGCCCTTAAAATCACATTTGCCTTTAAATCAGAGACTCGATTCCCCCCACCTGGATGATCCCTGCCATTTCTGCTGCTGCTCCTGGAACGTGGTTCCTTGTCCTTTCCTCCAATATGGCCTCCGAGGGGCCTTCCTTGATGCCCCCAAGCACGATTATCCCCACACCCTAGTGCTTTCTACCGCCCAGGGCAGGATGCTCAGCAGCCATTACATTGCACTTCGTCCCTGGATCTCCTGCGCACCATACAGCGACGCCCCCCTCAGCAGCCACCAGACACACTCGTCTCTACATTTCACGTAGTTGTACCCAATAAATATTGAGTCAGAGTTGGAACTTTAAATGAAATCTAAGGCTAACGCACACATGCCATCCTGCAGAAACCCTACCGCTGGCAGGGAAACTCAGTGGACGTGCCCCTTGGGGTATACTCAATACTGTATGTGTGCATGTGTGTTGATGGGGATCTGTGAGGCCTCCTGCGACGAGGCTGTAACTCACTAAGCAAGAGACAAGGTCCCCTCTGAGAATCAAGGTTTGAGGTAGCAGTTAGCCTAGGTAAGTTTTCACTGGGGTCACCAGCCTCATACCGTGGGATGTCAGATGGTTGCCCACTTCCTGCCCCAACTTTCTGGAAGATGTGACCTGAAGCCTAACCAATGCTCTGGCTTTGGGGCAGCGGCGCCTTCCCTGTCATTTCTCTGGGTTTTCTCATTAGCCTCACACCCCCACACGACTCACTTCGGTTCCGTCCATCTTCCACCGTTCTCTATTAAGAAATCTCCTCACACTCGAGGACTTTGTGAGCTCAAGAGATGTGTTGCGGTTTCTGGGATCTCTAGAGGGGTCACACTGAGGTCCACACGTGACTTTTTGTCAACTCTCCGTTTCCACTCTCCTGTCCCTCAAACGACAAATTATTAGTCTCATTTCACACCAAATGGTTTACATCACATTCAGGCCCCCTTAAGATCCCATCTTCGAGCCCAAGATCCATTCCTTTTAATATGTGCTCTTACTAAGAAAAGTTCCAGAGGAAAAAGTCGTCTTTTGAATTAAAAGTAACATCAAAGGGGGGTAAAGCAAGATGTAATAAAGTTTTGCTTTCTCCTGGCGCCAAGAATAATTTGGTGAAGTTATTCTGAGCCTTGGTTTCCTCATCTGTAGAATGGGTGCAGTGATATTATCAGTCTTCCCAGGTCACTCAGGATTCATGGCATATAATAGGTCCTCAGAAATGTTCATTTCTTTCCCTTCCCTGGTTAATACAAACCCCACGGTATTGACAGAGAAGCCTGGAATATAGTCCTAGCTCCATCATGAACAGTTGTGTGAGCCTGTGGGACATTGCTCTGCCTGTCTAGATATAAGGTTTCTTCCTTGGAAATAAGAGGTGCAGAAAGGCTGGTTTCTAGATGGATTTTATTTTACTATTAAAATTTTGAAAAGAAGTGTTTTCCATCTAGGAATTTTAGTTTTGTGTCGAAAGAGTCTCCAGAGAAGGGCATCAGGTTTTCAGGGATGAATTTGGGGATGGGGTGAGGCCAAAGCCCCAGTCATTGTCCTCCTGAGGTCTGCCAGAAAGTCCCTTAGCATTTTAGGAGTAACCTCTCCAGTGGTGGAACAGCAGGAAGGCAAGAGTTTTGTGAAGCAGTGCGGTCTTCTGATGCTGGATTCAAGGGAAAACGGGCCAAGGAGGAAAATGTTGAAAGAAAATTAGAAGAAAAAATTAGGCAGATATTCTCTCCTGACAAGTTGCTTGTACAATTTCCAAATGGTGGAGCTAGACGCAATCTTTTGAGAGCTGCTGGTCAAATCTACCCCAGCCTAGATGAGTAAATGGTAACTCCGAGGGCCTGAGGAATTTGCTCAGGTCTCCCCACCCTGAACTTGGTAATTCCTGTCACACCACGTCCCTTCCATGGAAGCCACTTCTATTTCAGTTAGTCGTGACTCCAAGAAGGGAAACTTCAGTGTGTATTTTGGCTTGAAGAAATGGCAGGACTAGTTTTCTTTAAAAAGCACTCTTCAGGGACACTGTTAGTCTCATACAGTTCTAATAGAGGATGGTGTTTCTATTTCCCAGCACCGTCAGTTGCCATGTGTGCAAACTTTCCTTTCTAATGTAGCATGATTCTCAGCCATGCTTGGGCTAAAAATAGACAGACTTCTATTCTGGCAAGAATTATAAGACAAAAGTAAATGAGGGTAGGAAACAATCATTTCTAAAAAATAAATAAAAATAAATGTTGATTAGACTTTCATTTACTTAAAAGTGTAGCCTAGCAGACCAGTTGTTCCAATTATATTTCTCCACATTATTCTGATTTTTTTTTAATATTCTGAATGTTTTAGATGCTTTCCCTCTTTCTGCCTCCTAAATAGCTGTGAGCACTTCCAAAGCTATGAGAAGAGAGGCCAAAAGACAGCTGTCAGTACAAGCCAGAGAATCCCTTTGGGAAGCATTTTGAGGTAACAGACCTATTCCCTACCCACCCTCCACCTCCCTGGCCCTTCCTTTGCCCTTCCCCATTCTTTTTCAGTTGATTCTTAGCTGGCTCACTCCTCAGGTGTGGGGGTCGCCCTCCCAGGGTATCTAGCACAGACACAAGCACCATGGGGACCATGGCTTTGGGCCAGGAAGGAGGCTGAGGGGAAGGGGCTCTCCAGGGACTCCCTAAAGACCACTGTGAAGACCTCTTGGTGCCCACTTGGAATTACTGTAAGACCTACATTTGCAGAGTGACAACTATGTAACAGGCATTATGATAAATATATAACTACCCCAAGAGGATGAGAGCATTGTTATTTTCCCCATTTAGCAGATGAGAAAGCTGAGAGAGAGAGTAGTTAGGGAAGTCCCCCAAAGCCACACAGCAAGTACAAGGGTGGAGTCGGGTTAAGAACCCAGGTTGTCTGACTCCAGAGTCCATACTTTTAATCACCACCCAGATTACCTCAAAATGATACATCCAAAGTGCTTGGTGCAACCAGGACACCCATACATTGCAGGTAGGAGTGGAAATCAGTACATCCTGCTGGGGTCTTATAAAGTTAAATGGATAAAAGTCATATAATAGCAACTCCACTCCTAGTTATAAACCCAGGAGAAATGAGTACATATAGGTACCAAAAGACACATACAATAATGTCCACATGTTCACAGCACTATTCACCATAGCTGGACACTGGAAATCACCTAAATGTCCCCAACAATAAATCACGGTACATTCATCCAGCTGAGGACTTACTGTATAGCAACGAGAATAAACAAACTGCATACAACACCAAGGCTCAATCTCGCCACCAGTTCTGACGGAAAGAAGCCTGACCACAGAAAGTATTCTCTGTGTATGAGGTGAAGTGAAAGCATTAGTCCCTCAGTCATGTCTTGCCTCTTTGCAACCCCGTGGACTAGTGGCTCACCAGGATCCTTTATGCATGAAATTCTCCAGGCAATGACACTGGAGTGGGTTGCCATTCCTTTCTCTGGGGATCTTCCCACCCATGGACTGAACCCACATTGCAGGCAGATTCCTTACTGTTTGAGCCCCCAGGGAAGCCCTCGTGTTGTATGTCCATATATTTAAATTTCAAAACACTCAAAGCCGATGCATACTGCTGAAGGTCAGAGTAGCAGTCACCTAGAAGAGGGACCAGGGAGACTTCTGGGGGGTGCTGGCAAGATTCTGCTTCTTGATCTCAGTGCTGGTTACATGGGTGTGTTGTCTTAATGAAAATTCGTCAAGCTATATACACTTACAATCTTTACAGTTTTCATGTATGTTTTGCTTGAATCGAAAGTTTACCTCTAAAATAAATACCTAGGACAGTGTCTGCCAATACGGAGGACTCAGCAGTGAGAGTCCATTCCTTCCCTCTCTTCCCTTTGCCAGCCTGCCAGTGTCTGGATGATCCTCACTGGTTTCACCTGTCCAGGCATTGCCCTTCCAATGATGTTACAGGGTCTGGGGTCAGGGATGGCTGGGTCATAATGGGATGTCCACAGTCTGAGACCTCAGCGGCAGCGGGGGTGGGAGGTGCGTCTAGGAGATTTCTGTGGGCCAAGGCCAAGAGAACATGTGTTCCCTCAGTGGGGCTACTCAGTGGGTTCACAGAGGGTTGCACCCTCTTTGCCCCTGTAGGGTCATTGTTGGCTGGTCTGTAGTGGACCGAATTCATAGCCAGAAGCACACGGTTTGAATTTAGCTTCTGCTGGAAACTCGCTCTGCCACTGGGCAAGTCACTTAGCACAATGGAGACTCCACTTGCCCATCACACAGCTCTTAGTGACCTAATGCAGGCAGTGTATGCTGCAAGAGTGATGTAAACACAGGACCTCATGAATAATAATGAGGACTGAGAGTGTAGAGAAAGGACCCAGCACAGCAGGACCGGGGCACAGCCCTGCAAAGAATGTTCCATCATCTGCTTCCCTTATCTGAGAGTTTCGTGCTCCTTCCACTCACCTGGCTCTGCTTTAAAGAGGCTGGGGCTTAATTTCTTGTGGTTCGGGCCGTGGTATCCCCACACACAAGGCGGCCGCCTGCAGAAGCTTCATGATTTGGGCTTCCTGCAAGCCCCTTCGTGAATACTGCTTCCTAGGCTTCTCCAGGTCTAAAAGCAGTACCAGCTGGTTGGTTTCATCAACAGTGATGGTCCTCGGCGAGCAGTCAGCTTTCGTACGTGAGGGTTCCCAGAGGATGGGGATGTCTTTCTTGTTGCTGAATCCCCTCCACAACCATCCCACACTCAATGAACTCGTGTCCTGCCTCTGAGAATCTCCAGTGACAGTGAACTTGCTGATTTCCACATGCTGCCTTCCACAGAGAGACCTTGAAAAAGAGGTTGTGGCCTCATCATTGGAGTAAAGCTCATAAATCTGAGGCTATGCCCTTGTGTTCAGAGGAACAGGCACTGGGAGGGAAGGGTTTTGTAAGAAAAGATCGTGCTGCCTATTGTTGAGCAGAGCCGGGTCCCTCTCAGCCTGCTTCCCATGTGGAGCCAAGATGCCACAGAAGGAACCTAGCACTTGTTTCAGCACACCCACAGCAGGAACAAGGCTGGACTATGAGCGGGCACAGGACCGAGTCCCTCAGGCAGTCGACCCTGCCTAGTGCAGCCAGTCTCAAATCTCCTGCTCCCAGGACTCTTTGATGTCTTTAAAAGGATTGAAGACCCTAAAGAGCTTTCCTGGGTTTTATCCATTAATATTAAAAGTCAAAACGCAAAATGTTCTTAAATGTTCATTCAATAATTTGTTTAGAAGTGCCAAATGTCCTGGATTTGAATCCCATTTCTGCCACCTAGTAAGTGCTCAGTATGAGCTGTTGTTACTATTAGCACAGCAGGTACTCAATACAGACTTGTTTGATTTTTACTTCTGAAGTGCAACATCTGGAATCTCCCACCATAGGATTCAAATCAGTGCCTCAGTTTCAGCAAGGAGCTCTATATGTTACTGTTGTTGCTGTGTAACTATATGCCCTGTTGTTTCACTCTTGCAAACAGGTTGGAATAGTACGAACCCTGGTAACAGAATGGACCCTTGCAATAGTCCTAGCACCTTCTTGGCCAGAGGACAAATGTCCCCCCATGCTGAGAGACCTTGGCCAGCTTTTTAGCCTCTCTGAGCTTTATTTTGCCTGTTCTGTAGAACGAGATTAGTAACAGTGCCTGCCTCATAGGTTTGCTGTGAGAGTTAACTAAAACATAAGGTTTCTGCCCTGCTCCACCCCCACCTGGCACATAGTTAGCACTCCCTAACTGTTACCTATTATTAATTTAAACCAAAGATTTTCAGTAACCAGTCTGAGTTACACCCCTCAGGTTCAACCTTCTAGAAATGCCACAAAAATGACACCCTAGGTGAGCAAGTTTGTGGGATTTTAGATCAGAAACTGTTGAATTATATTTCTAGAACTTTCTCTAGGTGCTCATCAGAGACAAATCCCACAGCTGGTCAGTGTTTGGGGTGTGTCTGGTCCTTCGATACTGGTTGCACCAGCAGACACATCGGGGTCCCCACTGGCTGAGTCACATCTAGCATTTCCATCTCATCTGCAAACAGGAGCGCCATGATTGGCTCTGAAAGTGAAAGTCGCTCAGTCGTGTCCGACTCTTTGCGACCCCATAGACTATATAGTCCATGGAATTCTCCAGGCCAGAATCCTGGAGTGAGTAGCCCTTCCCTTCTCCAGGGGATCTTCCCAACCCAGGAATCGAACCAGGTTTTCCTGCATTGCAGGTGGATTCTTTACCAACTGAGCTATCAGGGAAGCTCTGCTGCTGCTGCTGCTGCTAAGTCGCTTCAGTTGTGTCCAGCTCTGTGCGACCCCAGGGACGGCAGCCCACCAGGCTCCCCTGTCCCTGGGATTCTCCAGGCAAGAACACTGGAGTGGGTTGCCATTTCCTTCTCCAATGCATGAAAGTGAAAAGTGAAAGTAAAATCACTCAGTTGTACCCAACCCTCAGCAACCCCATGGACTGCAGCCCACCAGGCTCCTCTGTCCATGGGATTTTCCAGACAAGAGTACTGGAGTGGGGTGCCATTGCCTTCTCCAAGGGAAGCTCTGGCTGTGCTCAAAAGTGTAGAAAGGTCTGAACCCTCACTGTGCCCAATGCAGGGAGCCCTTCTAGCTGTGGCTGGTGATTCTTTCCAGAGCTGAGGCTGATGGAATTTGCAGCAAAGAAATAAAATTCCATTTCAGCAAAGTCCGAATCACTCCCACTTTCCCCCTTTGTGATTTTATAGTCTAAATCCTTCCTGATAGTTACTGCATGTGTTTCCCCCCTGCCCTGAGAATCACTTATAGATAATTCCCAGATTAAAAGACACGTTTCTTCTGGTTCTGGAAATTCATCTTTACATTGCAGCCCTGTAAACCTCTATCATATCTGCTTTGCAGACAAGCCATTGCTACTCAGGGCTTCCCCAGCAGCTCAGTGGTAAGAATCTCCTTGCAGTGCAGGAGCCACAGGAGACTCAGGTTTGATCCCTGGGTCAGGATCTCCTGGAGGGGCGTGGCAACCCACTCCAGTATCCTTGCCTGGAGAATCCCATGAACAGAGGAGCCTGGTGGACTATAGTCCATGGAGTCACAAAGAGCCGGACATGAATGAAGCAACTGAGCATATACACATTGTTATTCAACAATGCCACAGGCATGTACTGACCTCCACCTGTTTGCCAAACATTGTGAATAGATACAAGGATAAAAAGGTGAACCACCTCTGAGCCAGCCCTGGCAGCTGTGTCTTGGGTGACATGGAGACAGCTGCACCAACCAAGGACTGCAGGGCAGAGGGAGGTGGGGGAGGGAAGGGCACCTGGCCAGGCTGCTGGAGAAGGAGAGTGGCGATGGGACCTGCTTGCTCCAGGTTAGCAAGGACCATATCCCACCGTGTCCCCACTGTTTTGCTCTCTTGTGCTCCCCTCTGGTCCCTGCATGGCTGGCTCCTCAGGTTCCATTTGAAATGTTACCTCTGCAGAAAGATGCTCCTGTCCATCTGATTTGCAGTAGCCCCTCCTCCCAGTGCTCTTTCACACTGTCATGTTTTATTTTGCTCACAGCATCTATCATTAAGCATTTCATTTACCTGTTCACTTGGACATCATATGTTTCCCTGACCTAGTAAATACCCAGTGAGCATTCATTTGCTGAATGACTGGCAGAGTCTCTAAATGAAGATGAATGAATGAACAACACAGTCGTAGATGCTAAATCACTAGTTGACATCCCATGAACAGTTTGGGAAAAGTTAAAAAAAGTTAATGTAATAGATGTAATTACTATCTTTAACATATTGGAATTTTTCATGAGAATATTAGACTGGGGGCTTCCATGATTACAGGGTAAAATGGACCAAAATTAATATAAGAGAAATTTTGTAGTGAGGTCCTACCAACTAGAAACATACATCTGAGTAAAGACTTTAGTTCTAGAGACTTCAGGGGAAAATGACTGTTAGTTTTAACGTTTATTCCATTACTGGCCTGAATACAGGAAGCTCAACCAGATGTGGGAGGCTAATACAGGGTAGCCAGCCAGCCAGCCATATCCCAGAGAATATTTCCAGGTTCTTCCATTACACACTGATACATGCATATGGAACATTTTTATATGTAAATGCATATATTTTTGTATGTTTATGTATATATACACAAGGGAATAATAAAATATGGGGAAACCATTTAGCCAGTTGAGTTTGAGCTATACAGGCACCCCCAACAGGTCAGCTGTCCTATCTTTTAGGCACACTTGCAATGATGCTTTCTGGAACATTCTTGGTACTATTAAATAGTGAGTTCATTATCTGGCAAAAGTGCCATGGACATTTGAAACATTCTTATAGGTTTGGGCCATATTTTTTTATTTCTGGAGAGTTAATCACCTAGGAAAGATATAGTATGTATACCACTATTTAGGGCTTCCCAGATGGTGCTAGTGGTGAAGAACACACTTGCCAATGCAGGTTAGATGTGAAAGATGCAGGTTCAATCCCTGGCCCCAGAAGATCTGGAAGATCCCCTGGAGGAGGGCATGGCAACCCATTCCAGTATTCTTGCCTAGGAATACCATGGACAGAGGAACCTGGTGCGTTGCAGTCCATAGGATCACACAGAGTCAGACATGACTGAAGTGACTTAGTACACACAGGCATTCAGATAGCACTGTTTAGTGACACTATTTAGTGCCAGACCCAGAGTAAGGAACCAAGCATGCAGAAAACCTGAATGGACTAATGATGGAAACAGACACACAACTAGCTGCTGTATGGAGCAGGGCTCCTGAAGTACACTCGGGAGTTAGGGGACCTGTTAAAGGGATTGTCATTGTGACCAGGGTTCCTCGAAGGCTTTCTAAAGGTGGTTTCAACAGTTAGAATATGATGGCCAAGTAGGGTCTTGCTGGATGTAGAATAGGAGGTGCTAGGGCTCAGGGAGCAAGGATGGCCTTACCAGACTAAAGGAACATATGTATGAAGGCAGGAGAATAAAAATAGCCTGCAGCGTTGAAGATGCATCGATGTGGGCAAGAACAGATGAGGCTGCAGAAGCAAACAGGACCCTATCACCCTGGTTTGAAACCAGGGAATCTGAACCCTGTTCTGAGAGGTAAGGACTGTCGTGGAAGGATTGCCACAGACCTGCCTCTTAGAAAGAAGCCTTCGGCAGCTGTGAAGATGCATCAGGGAATTCCTTGGAGGTCCAGTGGTTAGGACCACAGTGCTTTCACTGGTGTGGCACAGGTTCAGTCCCTGGTCAAGGAACTTGGATCGCACAGCCACAAAGTGGGGTGGAAAAAAAAAAGTTACACCAGATGGGAGGAAGCCCCCAGTTCTTAGCAATAACTTCAGGGAGTAGAGAACCAAGGAGGGGAGATAGAGATGGAGAGAGTAGAAAGAGAGTGGCCTCAGGCTATGGGAAACAGAGGGGATGTGATGAAGAGAGGAGTGTGGAGGATGAGAACCGCTGTGCACCAGGCCTTGTTCTAGGCGCCTGGGCTCCATAGTGGACAGAACAGAATGACAGCCCCACCTGATGGCTCTGGCAGCTCGTAGGAGGAGCCAAACAGAAATAAGCAAGTCTGTAGTAATAAACCAGAGCTGGAGGACAATAAAGATAGCAAGGAATCCCTGGTGGTCCAGCAGTTAGGAAGGACTCTGCACTTCTACTGCAGGGGGCATGCGTTCTGGCCCTGGTCGGGGATCTCGAAGCATGGCTGAAAGAAAAAAAAGATAGCAGTCCTGATAAACAGAATGGGCTGCTTTAAATTTTAGACAAGTGGCTTGTGAAGGCCTGCAAGACCTGAGGAAACCAGCCCAGAGGCTCTTCGGGGAAAAGCATTCCAGGAGGAGTGAACAGCAATGCAAAGACCCTGGAGTGGAGTATATCTGGCTTGTTCCAGGAACTTCAAAGTGCCTGTGTAGCTGGAAGGACCAGGAAGGAGAATAGCAGATGAGATAAGAGAGCTGCAGGGTGATGTGAGGGCAAGAAGGGTGTGAGGAAACTTACAGGCTGTTGCAAGAACTTTGCCTTTTACTCTGAGTGAGACGGGAACCAGTGAAGGGTTTTGAGCAGGCAGAGGGGGATGTATAATCAGCTATAATCAGCTCTGGTTTAGGGTAGAGAACAGACAGGAAGGGGCAAGGGCAGAAGCAAGGAGACCTCCTTTAGCTGGGGCAGCAGAGGTGGTGAAAGTCATCAGATCCTGGCTTTATTTTAAAGGCCAAGCCACCAGGCATTGCTGATAGAGTAGATGTGTCTGAGGGAGAGAAGTCAAGGTGACTTTGAGAGTTTTGACCTGAGCAGCTACAAGATTGGAATTGCCATCTTCCAAGGTCAGAAGATCAGAAGTGGAGCTGGTTTCCAAGTGGGGAGGAGGACAATCAGGGATTACTTAGGGAAGTGGGTTTGAGATGGCAAGAAATACTGTTCAGCTAGCAGGGAATTATAGAGGCCTGCGTTTCACCTGGCCTTCAGATGGAGCTTGGGACGGGGCAGCTAGGAAGGCCAGATAGGCAGCACCTTGCACAGGGTTCTGATGGGACCATCCTCTCGTCTCTTAGGGTGTTTGGAATTCTGCCTTAATGTCACGGTTCCTAACGGAGCTGTCTGTCATAATCACCAGGAAAGTGAAAAATGAAAGTGGAAAGTGAAAGCAAAAGTTGCTCAGTCGTGTCCAACTCTTTGCAACCTCATGGACAATACAGTCCAAGAAATCCTCCAGGCCAGAGTACTGGAGTGGGTAGCCTTTCCCTTCCCCACAGGATCTTCCCAACCACCAGGTGGGCTTTTTAAAGGTACAGATACCTGGGTCTCACTTCAAATCTATAGAACATGAATCTCAGAAGTGGGGACCAAAGCTAGAAAAATATTCAAAATCTGCATCAGGTGATTGTAATGAGCACCACTGCATAAGATTCCCCACATACAAAGGGCTTTCTGTTGGTTTTATTGCTGCTTTAAAACTAAGTGGGTCAAGACAATGAGAAGACAAGCTCCAATCTTAGCTTGGGAAAAACTGTTTGCAGAAGACATATTTGAGAAAGGATTTTTATTCAAAATATACAAAGAATTCTTAAAACTCAACAAGAAGAAGACAATCCAATTAAAAAATGAGCAAATACTTGAACAAGTACCTCACCAAAGAATATATACAGATGGCAAATGAACATACAGGAAATTGCAAATTAAAGCAACAGTAAGCTACCATCACATACCTATTAGACAGGCCAAAATCCAAAACACTGGACAACACCAAATGCTGGTGAGGGTTTGGAGCATAAGGAACTCTCATTCATTGCTGATGGGAACGCAAAACAGTATAGCCACTTGGGAAGAGTTAGGTAGTTTCTTGCAAAAGTAAACACATTTACCATACCATCCAACAGTTGCATTCCTGGGTATTTACTCAAAGGTGTTGAAAACTAATGTCCGTACAAATACCTGCATACAAATGCTTATATTAGCTTTGTTCATAATTACAAAAAAATTGAAGAAACCAAGATGTTCTTCAGTAGGTGAATGGAATAAATTAACTGTGATATATCTAGACAATGGAATGTTATTCAGTACTAAAATGAGCTATCAAGCTATGAAAAGGCATGGAGGAATCTCAAATACATATTACATTGTTAAAGAAGTCAATATGAAAAGGCAATGTACTGTATGATTCTAACCATATGGCCTTCTGGGAAAGACAAAACTACAGTGAGAATAAAAAAGGTCAGTGGTTGCCGAGGGTTGAGGGGAGGGATAAATACTCGGAGAACAGGGGAAATCTATGGCAGCGAAACTACTCTGCATGATAGTATAGTGGTGAATGCGAGCCAGTGTACATTTGTCAAAACACATAGAATATACAATACCGAGAGTAAACCCTGATGTAAACTATTGACTCTGGTTGATAAAAAGCAAAACTAAGGGGGTGAAAATTTATGGAGAGGGCAGACAAAAGAACATAGGAGCCTGCCTTTTGTGCCAGGGACTCAGCAGGGGCTAGAAGTCGAGTAAGTGAATAGAATGGGGCAATCACAGCCCTTGTGGAGCTTATATTGTGGAAAGCCTGTTTGAAAAGCATAGAGACAGGAAGGGAAAGCAAGAGTGCCTGGAAATTGTGCCTCAGACTGATCTTCTGTCTCTGCCTAGAGAGAGGTTCCCTGTGGTGTAGGGCAGAAAGGTAGCACACCCAAAGCTCTGTGCCAGGATAAGACCCCAAAGAGACGCTCTGTCATCATCCCACCTTCTTGGACCTCAGTGGAATGCTTACCACCTCAGCCCTAGGCAGCCCCTGTTTCTTCCTGCCCACCCCTCTCCCCTCAACAGATGTCTTGACATTCAAAAGAATTGAAAATGGGATTGCAAAGGGATATTTGACACCTATGTTTACAGACACATTATTCAAATAGCCAAAAATGAAAGCAGCCCAAGTGTCCACCAATGGGTGGATGGATAAGCAAAATGTGATACGTCCATACAGCGGAATATTATTCAGCTTCAGGTGGGAAGTTCTGACACCCAGTACAACATGAATGAATCTTGAGGACATTTTTCTAAATGAAATGTCAGTCATATTTTTTAAAAATTTGATTGAAGCATAGTTTATTTATGATATTGTATTCATTTTTTCTGTACAACAAAGTGACTCAGTTATACACATATGTATTCCTGAAAAGTCAGTCATAAAAGGACAATTATTCTCAACAAAATGTTAGTTCAGTTCTGTTCAGTTCAGTTCAGTTGCTCAGTCATGTCCGACTCTTTGCAACCCCGTGAATCGCAGCACGCCAGGCCTCCCTGTCCATCACCAACTCCCAGAGTTCACTCAGACTCACGTCCATCGAGTCCGTGATGCCATCCAGCCATCTCATCCTCTGTCGTCCCCTTCTCCTCCTGCCCCCAATCCCTCCCAGCATCAGAGTCTTTTCCAATGAGTCAACTCTTCACATGAGGTGGCCAAAGTACTGGAGTTTCATAAAATAACAATTCTCTTTCTTAATTAAAAAAGAACTTTTTTATTGAAGTATAGTTGATTTACAATGTTGTGCCAATCCCTGCTGCGCAGCAAAGGGACTCAATGTACACATGCATGCGTTCTCTTTTATAATCTTTTCCATTATGGTTTATCACAGAATATTGAATATAGTTCCCTGTGCTATACAGTAGGATTTTGTTGTTTATCCATCCTATATATAATAGCTTACATCTGCTGATCTCAGACTCCCAATCCTTCCCTTCCCCACCCTTCTCCCTCTTGGCAAACTCAAGTCTGGGATCCATGTCCGTGAGTCTGTTTCTGTTTCATAGATAAGCTCATGTGTGTCATATTTTAGATTCCACATATAAGTGATATCACATGGTATTTGCCTTTCTCTTTCTGACTTAATATGATAATCTCTAGTTGCACATGAAAGGCCAATTCTTGTATGAGGTACCTAGATAGTTAAATTCCTTGAAACAGAAGGTAGATTACCAGGAGTTAGAAGGAGGGGAGGGAATGAGGAGCTGTTGTTGAATGGGTACAGAGTTTCAGTTTGGGAAAATTAAAAAAAAAAAAAAGTTGCAGTGCCAAATATTGGTGATGGTTGCATAACAGTGTGAATGTATTAATACTCAAATTCTGAACTGTACACTTGAAATGGAAATTTTTATGTTAGGTGTAATTTACCACAATTTTATAAAAGGGGGTGAGGCACTTTTTATAATTAATCAATTAGCTTTCGGCTGTGTTGGGTCTTCATCTAGGTTTGGGCTTTCTCTAGCTGCGTTGAGAGGGGGCTACTCTCCAGCTGCAGCGCGTGGGCCTCTCATTGCCATGCTTCTCCTGTTGTGGAGCAAGCGCTTCAGGAGTTGCAGCGTGTGGGCTCAGTAGCTGTGGTTCTCCTTCTCTGCTGTGCTGTCCCCCAGCCTCAGAGATTCAGCTTCTGCTCTAGAAGCTGGCTTGCTTTCTCAATTCCCTGGCTTGCACATGAACTCACAGGGCACTCCCTACCTCACTATCGAGAGAGGTTCTTTCAGCTTCCCTGCTCACTGCCTCTTCCCTGTAGCCCCCAGTTCACATTTTCAAGAAATCAGATTGGTCATCCCACCTGGGGGGCGCAGGCACATTATAAGTGTCTGGCAAATTTATGGGCTGGTACCCCTGCCCCAGTCAGCTTTGCCAGGTTAGTAGACAGCCTCCTGGGCAGTCCAGTCAGCAGGCCTCTGGCCACCCTACCCTCAATGGGCAGCAGAGATGGGGAGTCCTGAGTATGGGATTCACTGGAACAGCAGTGACCTAATAGGAACCCTTCAGCCTGACTGGTTCTCTATCCATCCCAAAGTCAGCCGTCTCTCCCTCCCTTCACTGTCCCCAGAACTGCACACCATTATTTGTTATTCTGTTGCTCATGCACTCTGGAAACAATAAGTTATACATAAGACAAGGCCTGCTTTATTCACTTTTATACACCCAAATCACCATATGGTAGCAGTCAAATGTTTGCTAATAAACTAATTAATGAGCAGATGAAAACAGAGAGTTATGGATTTTTCTTTTTTGATATTTATTTTGATTTGGCTGCACCAGGTCTTAGCTCCAGCACTTGGGATCTTTGATCTTCTTTGTGACTTGCAGGATCGTTAGCTGTGGCATGTGAACTCTTAGCTGTGGCATATGGAATCTAGTTCCCTGACCAGGGATCAAACCCAAACCCCTGCATTGGGAGCATGAAGTATCAGCCACTGGACCACCAGGGAAGTCCCAGAACCATAGATTTGGAATCGGAAGACCCCAGTTGAGTCACCCAAGGTTAACCTGTGTGACCTTTGAAAAAGCATCTGATTTCTCTGGGCCTCGGCCTCAAATTCTGCAGCATAAATGGGCTAAAATCCACCAGTGGTCCAAAACGTGTTCCACTCCATCTCCGCAGAGGAGTTAAATGAGTGTCTTTCCAGCAGGATTTCTTAAAGTCTTTCACATGATAATAGACTTTACAGACCTTCCAGAGAGAGAACACTTCCCAAATGCATTTGTCCCTATAGTCCTTTAAGCTTGGACATCCTATGTGGCTTGGGCAGGGAAGATGAAACATCTGTTTGGGATGCACATAATTCTAAGGGCTGATTTAGCCTCCAAGAATTCTGACTACATATAAATCCATTTACCACCTCCGGTCTATTCACCCAGGAGAAATTGCTCTGGGTTTTAGATTGGCTACCTTTAGTTGTTTCCTGTATATATCTCTCACTCGAGGTTGTCTGAGGTTCATTTTCCTCTGTGTGTTTACCCGTGAACTGCAGGTAACCAAGGCCACTGAGTCAGATTCTATGAAGTTGTTTCTCCTTATCTCGAGGTGACGTGGTACCTCCTATTTCCAAGAAAGATAAGGCACTGACACACCAGGCTACTGCGGCAGAAAAACCACGCGAAGGCATCCGAGAGGGCAGCCATGACCTAGGAAGTCCCCTGAGTTGTCATGTCACTGCCAGATCAGTATCTTGGCCATGTAATTAGTGGGAGGCATAATCGAACGTGTGGCTTTATTGTAGGAAAGTTAAGTAGCTTTCGGGCTTTCCTTGTGGCTCAGCTGGTAAAAAATCTGCTTGCAATGCAGGAGACCTGGGTTTGATCCTGGGTTGGGAAGATCCCCTGGAGAAGGGAAAGGCTACCCACTCTATCATTCTGGCCTGGAGAATTCCATGGACAAGTCCATGGGGTCGCAAAGAGGCAGACACAACTGAGCGACTTTTCACTTGCACTTACTTGCACTTAAGTACTTTCCATGACTTTGATTAGTGGTCAGATAGTATAACTGACTGGGGAACAAGATGCACTGTGAAATCAAAATACGGGGTGCTGGGGCTGCCGGAGCTGGGAAGCGCTCTCCTGTAGTAGTTTCTGGGCTGTTCTCAGAAAGGACCTGAAAACTGGGTGCCTTAAAACAAGAGTTCTCTTCAGGCCAGAAGTCTGAAGTCAGCTTGTCAACAGCACCATATTCCTACAAAGCTCCTTGGCTTTTCCAGCTTCTGATAGCCCTAGATGTTTTCCAGCTCTTGCCAGCATAGCTCCAATCTCTGCCTCCATCTTCACATGGCCTTCTTCCTTCTAGATCTGTGTCCAAATTTTCCTCTTCTTAAAAGGACACCAGTCATATTGGATTGGGGGCCACCCTCATGACTTCATCTTGAGTATATTAGCAATAACCCTTTCTCCAAACAAGGTCACAGTCATAGGAACCAGAGATTAAGACTCCAGCATATCTCTTGGGGAACATGATTCAAAACATAACACCCCTCATTTTAAGAAAATTTTGAAAGTTGTGTTGCCTTTTAAAAAGTATTTTAAGTTTTTATTTATTAGACTGTGTTGACACAGTCAACATGGGGACATGGGGCATCTACTTCCCTGACCAGGAATAGAATCTGGGCCCCCTGCATTGGGAGCATGGAGTCTTAGCCACTGGATTACCCGGGAAGTCCAAACAATAAGCATGTTCAGGGAATTCCCTGGTGGCCTAGTTGTTAGGATTCCAGGTTTTCACTGCAGTAGCCCGAGTTCAAACCCTGGTCAGGAAACGGAGATCCTGTAAGCTGTGTGGTGCAGCCAAAGGAAAAAAGCATGTTTGGGTGTCAGCTGCATAGCTATGTTGTACTTGTCCCTCTGAGCCCTACCTGTGGACAATGACTATCTTATCTCTTCTTTTAGGCCTGTTTTTGGTTTTGAGAGAGGCGAATCCAGAGTCTAGGCACCTTCAGTACGAAAGGTAGCATTTAGGGCCAAGTATGTCCAGAGTACTTAAGACCATTTTTGCAGATGAGAGTACATCTCAAGTTACTGTAATGCAGCGCTTAGGAGCCAGCTGGGCTCTTGTTCAAATCCTGCGTCCACTGCTTGGTACCTGCGTGACTCTGAGCATAGCGCTCTACTACTCTGAGCTGTGGCTTCCTCATAGGGAGATGGGATTGTATCCCATCTCATGTGAGGAGGATTTTGCCCCTTGGGAGATATGTGGCAATATCCGCAGATGTTTTTGACTGTCACATTTGAGGAATGCTATTGGCATTTAGTGAGTAGAGAGAGGCCAGGGATGCTGCTAAACATCCTACAACGCACAGGACCACCCCCACAACCCAGAATTATCTGGCTTCAAAGGTCAATAGTTAGAAGGTGGAGAAACCCTGTCCATCATATGGGGTTGATAACAATCTTTGAAAATAAGGCAGGCAAGGTGCCCAGTACATGCCTGGCATAGCGTCAGTCCAATAAATGGTAGGTCTACATGTTGAACAGTAGAGAGTTTGTGACAATCTCATAAAAGTATGTGAACTCATTAGAATTTTCAGAGTAGGAATAGGAAAAAGGCTCTCAAACTCAGTGTTGTCCCTGAATTATGAATTCCCAAGAAACATAAGGAATGGAAAAAATACAATTGGCTAATGCAGGTAACGAGTCACATAGAAAGGATGAAAGTATTAGTGGCATGCTTGTTATGGCACATATGTTGGCCTCTTTTCCTGCATCACCTCATTTAATCTGTTTAGCAACATTAGGAGGTAAGAATCTTTATTCCCAATTTATAGGTAAAGAAACTGAGGCTCATAAGAGTTAAGATCCTATCCCTGGGTTACGTATCTATAAGTGGTAAAGTTGGTATTTGAATCCAAGTTTCTCTGTTACCAAGCCATGACTCTCTGTTGCCCTGCCCTGACTCATATGTAATCATTGCAACTGGCAAACTTATTAGTCATGAACCCAGCAATGTGGATGCTGAGGAATGCAGCCAGGGAGGTCCTCAGGAGAATAAGGAACCTGTTGAAGGTGCCTCAACGATTTCGAAAGGTTTCTACCACTCTAAGATCTCCTCTCTTCTTCCCTGCCTTTGAATCCAGGCCCTCTTGATGTTCTATCTGGTGAAGCTGACAGCTGGACTTGGCCTGCCCTTGGGGAACGATACAAATGCTAAAAAATGAACCCATTTGCTTCCCATTAGTTTCCCATGACAAATTCTATTCCCTCAGGGTCACAGAGCACCAGCATTCTACAAAGAAGAGAGCATCTATTCTAACCCGAGATGTAACAACAACAGCACAAAAGTTGGGGGTGAAAAAATGGAAGTGTACTTGTGTACAATTTTTGAATACATGTGACATGGTAAGATATCACATGAAGGTAGACAGTGATAAATTAAAGATATACACTATAATATAAACCCTAAAACAACCACTAAAATAACGATACAAAGATTTACAGCTAATGAGTCACAAAGGAGATAAAAGGGAACAGTTCACCAAAGAAGATAAACAAATGGCCAGTAAGCACTTGAAAAGATGCTCATCACTAGTTGTCAGGGAAATGCAAATCAACACCATAGTGAAATACTGCTTTATACCAACTAGGATGGCTATAAATGTAAAGGCAGATATGAACAAATTTTGGAGAGAATGTGGAGAATTTAGAAACCTCATATACTGCTAGTGGGAATGTAAAATGGGGCAGTCACTTTGTAACAGACTGGCAACAATTCAAATACAGAGCTATCATTTGGTGGTGTTGTTGTTTTTCATTCACTAAGTCATGTCCAACTCTTTGCAAATGCATGAACTGCAGCATTCCAGGCTTCCCTGTCCTTCACTATCTCCTGGAGTTTGCTCAAACTCACGTCTACCGTGTTGGTGATGCCATCCAACCATCTTATCCTCTGTCACCCCTTTCTCCTCCTGCCCTCAATCTTTCCCAGCATCAGGGTCTTTTCCAAAGAGTTGGCTCTTCGCTTTAGGTGGCCAAAGTATTGGAGCTTCAGGTTTAGCATCAGTCCTTTCAGTGAATATTCAGGGTTGATTTCTTTTAGGCCTGGGAATTATCATATGACTGAGCAATTCTACTCCTAGGAATATACACAGGAGAAATGAAACATATGTCCGCACAAAACATGAATATTTGTGGTAGCATTATTCATGAAATGTCCATTAACTGATGAATGGATAAACAAATGTGGTATATCCATACAGTGAAATTCATTTATAAAAAGGAATGAAGTATGGATACGTACTGCAACATGGTTGAACCATGAAGACATTCTACTAAGTGAAAGAAACCAGTCACAATAGGCCCATATTATATGATTCCATTTGTATAAAATGTCCAGATTAGGCAAATCTATAAAGGCAAAAAGTAGATTCGTATTTGCTTAGGGCTGGGGGAGGGGTAAGAATGGGAGGATTTGGGGGTGATAGCTAAAGGTATACGGTTTCTTTTTGGAGTGATGTTCTATAAATATGGTGATGGCTACACAATTCTGTGTATATACTAGAAATCACTGAATTATGCATTTTTTAAATTGGTGAATTGTATCTCAAAAAAACTGTTACAAAAAAGTAATCAAAAGTAGGCAGAAAAAGAGGGAAAAAAGATTCAGTGGAACAAAGAGGAAATAAACATCAAGATGGACAATTTAAACTTAATCATATCAATCATCACATTAAATTTAAACTGTCTCTATCTCATTTATACTCGAATCTAAGATCAGTTTAAAGCACTTGCTTTCAAGCTATGCATCAAAGTCATCTGGAGGTTTAACAAATACCCAGAGTTTCTAATGGAATTGGTCCAGGGGTGAGGAGCCTGGGTATTGAGATTTTCACAAGTGCCCCTGGCATTCCCCTGTGGTGCCAAGGGAAGAACCACTGCCTGTAAAACATGGTGTTTATACTGCAGTCTTTCTTGAATACATGTAGGGTTTTTTGCCATATCTGAGCACCATCTGGACCTGGAGATATATGACTGTATATGGGACAGCTATATCAAATCCCCAAAGGAAAACAATATAATTAAAATTTGTCTTAATATTGTTGCCTGTCAAGATTCTGAACCTGAGATCACTGAGTCCCCTATGGAAAGAGATTACCAGGACTGAGAACATCATGGTCACAGCAGCCCTGACCTGAGACTTTCCCCTTAGTGATGGCCAGAAAAATGAAAAGGGAGAGATTCCCCACTGAGGGGTTCAATTGTATTTAGCTCTGTGTCTTCCCAGCTGTCTCTTCCTCACCACCACTGGATCACACTTTGGGGGATGCTGTTTAAATCCTTCAAGTTTAATTTCTTAAGGAAGTCATTCCTGGAAGTAGGACTATGAGGTTAGGACTATGACTACCAGATTATCTGGCCTTACTTTCCCAATATTTAGGAGAAATGCAGCTTAAAAAGAATGGCAACGGGCAATGGTGAAAAGGGAGAGAAGGTGAGAACCAGAAAAGAGCGTCATACGTTGAACTTGGCACGGTGTTGACATTGGGGCTGGTGTTGCCAAGTGAGCCTAAAATGGGAGGCAGAGCAGAGGAGGCCCACCTGCTGCCTGTGCGTGTATGAGCGCTGTCTCCCCTACCTCCAGCCAGAGGAACTTCCTCCTCCGGCCCATGGGCTGCTCGAAGGAGCCTCCTCACCCCATTCACAGAAGTGCGGGGCCCAAGGGCATTGCCTGATTCCCTCCTCTGCCTCTGGAGCATTCTGAGCTAAGCAAAGTCTCCTAATTAGGCACCCAGAAATCAAAGCACTAAGCTTTACCAAGAAGTATGTTTCAGAAACCTTCCAATTTAATCAACAATAAAGAATCAGCTATACTGTGAGAAAGCAGAAGTCTGAAACTAACTGCACATGTTGCTTTTAAGAGGAAATGAATAAAGCAAATGGGAGCTCGAGTTCCTAAGTGTGATGGTGATAATCACATCGCCTTTAAAAATTAATGAATATTATTTCCTATAATAATAATAACTCTGGGCACTACCACCAGAGGCAATGTAGAGCCTCTGATGGTAATGTTCTCCATTCTGGTACTGTAAATGAAGCCACCTTGTTCTGTTGGGACTTTGCTATAATAATCTCCAGCCAAATGCACCATAAGAAATAAAATACCACTCAGAGAGGCATTTAAGATGTCAGGGGAAATGACAAAAGCCTTCAACTGTCAGACATGAAATGAAACTATTTATGAGTCAATAGAAGATGAATTTTGTAGGGAGGAATTTGATACAAAGAAACCCAAACTGGCACTGTCAAAATTTCTTTCCTGCCTTTCAATCCACTTTCCTGGAAGAAGGCCAAGTCCACTGAAGGAAAGAAAAATAACACTTCTGGGTTCCCAGGAAGTTGTAAATTGAGGTGCCTGTTTTTAACTGCTCTTGAGTTCAGTTGTGGGGGCTCAGGCTAAGCCATTTAGTAAAATCAAAACAGATGCAGCCTTGCTTACAAGAATGAGAGCTGTTTCTTCCATGTATCTCAACAGAGAAATAGGTTCTTCTAACAGCAGTGACCCCTTGGCAGATAAACTGGCTCATTTACAAACAGACAAAAGGATTGCCAATGGGAATTTTTTTTTTACAATCCTTTCTATTTACTTTATTGTCATAGAAATGTTTTGATTAATTTTCTTAAAAAAACAGGACTGGGGGGTGAGGGAAGGCTTCCTCAATAGACAATCTGAATAGGTCTATATCTATTAAGGAAATTGAATCAATAACCTTCCAAAACAGAAAGCGCCAGGCCCAGACGGGTTCACCAGTGAATTCTGTCAAATAAATGTGGAAGAAATGATACCAGTTCTCTATGATTCCTTCCCAAAGATAGAAGCAGAAGAAATACTTTCTTAAATTGTTCTATGAGACCAGCACTACCCTAATACCAAAGCCAGACAAAAACATTACATTATTTCATGCAAAGGAACATTTCTGTATAGTATCATGATGTTAGTGGAGTTGTGGCACCATTTTGAGACCAGTCATTCAGAGTTTAAAGAAAAAAAAGAATTAAATTTTTAAGTGTAGACATCATGAACTTTTTAAAAGTCAAAAATTATTATAGCTTTTCAGACTAGAAAGGAAAAGGGCACTGAATCACCCTACAGGTTTTAATTTCAAGGAAGGTAAATATCAATTGCTATAATCCACATAAACAAAAAGCACCTTAAAAAAAAACAGTAAATGATTCTTGAATCAGAAAAGAGAATATCACTCTGCTATCTCTAGCTGTGATGGGTCCATTTCTTGCTCTGACCTCACTGATATAGAATTCCAGACACCTATGTAGGTCCCTGGCTAGGCCAAGGTTTTTGGTCAGTCTAGCCCTGGAAGCTCGGAGAAGGCACAGAGTCGGACACGACTGAAGCAACTTAGCAGCAGCAGCAGCAGCAGTAGCCCTGGAAGCTAGCTTTTGGTCATCTGAGGGATTTTCAGCAAAGTTAAATTTTTTCTTCTTTAGCTTTTTGTCTATTTTGCTTACTATTCCCCTTACCCACTTCTTTTTCTCATTTTTCTCTATCCTTTTAATTTTTCTAATTTAAAAAATTTCATCCCACTTTTATTGTGTTTTAGTTTTTATTTTTCATTTTATTTTTTCTCACATTTTTCTTCTTTTCAATTTCCCTCATTTTTCTTTGTTTTTTCTCACCTTTTTCTTTATTATGGGGGTGAGCACTGAGCAGAATACATAATATTCCCTTCAACATGTCCATGGAGTATGAAAAACTGCTCAAGAAATCCATCATCCTCAGTCTCATCAAAGGAGGCTCTTGAGAAGAAATCATAAAGGATTCATGGATCAACATGGGCCATGGGAGGGACTAATACCCTACATAGAGCCATTACCTGACCACAAAGATCCCAGGTAGTCTGAGCTGATGGTGTCCATGGGCTACACATGGGGAGGGATCCATGACTTGTAGATGAGCCAGAAGTATGATGAACTGAAGTGATGGTCACCCATGTGCTCCTAGCCAACAAGGTATCTGAGCTGGAGGGCTGTATCATTATCCTGAAACTGGCTCCTTTGACTAATCTAACCAACAGCTTCCCTCATTATCTATCCTGCAAAGTATAGCTCACCCAAAGCAGCAGAGCTTCACTCCTACTCTGAGAACAGTCAGAGCAGCAGCACATGAACATCAGTGGTCTGACAGCAGGCATCAGCAGTTACGATGGAAAGCCAGCAGCAGCCAAAGTGCTGCCAAGCCCCCACCTGGCTGGAGAAGACCACCCCAGCACCGCCCTTGGTGTGGCCCTGTGGTCTCCCCCTGCACCCACACATCACCAGCAGCACTGGCGGAACCCCCAGATGGACCCAAACTCCCCAGAGGGTATCCTCCAAAGAGAACTCCGTCCACACCGGGCAGCTTAGACAGGGTCACCACCAGAATTTGCCTGACAATGCGGCCCCAGCCTCTCTCCCAGCAGCAGCCAGGGGCCAATGGGAAGGTAAAAGCCCTTTACCTTCACCTGCACCTGTGTTTCAGGTCAATCAGAAAGACCCAGCCTGAAGCTGAAAACCGAGCGAAGATGAAACCTCAATTAGTCCAGGCAGTGATATAAACCAGAAAGCATGTCGGGAGGTCAAGTGGGCTCCCTGCACTTTACACATGATGATCACAAGATCCATGGAGCTCAGAGAGGTGGTTCAGGAGATCGGATACTAGAAGAAAACATTTGCAGGTGGGAGCTGAGCTGCTGTGGAGAGGATTTTGCGTGGTGGAGGATGCAGGTGTGCAGTCTGTCTGGGCTTCACTCAGGAGTTCAGATAAGGAGATAGCCACCATCTCTATGACCTTCAAAAGCATAGTATCCAAGATAACTGGCAGTTCAAAGGACTGCCACAGGGCACAAAGGAGACAAGAAGAGAGGACCCTGGCTGGAGCCCCAGGCCAGCCCGTGCCCTGCACCTGGATGAACCTCTGAGGCTGGACTGTTAACCCTGGGCATTTCTCCTCTTCCCTGCTCTTCTCCATCCCGTCTTCTGTGTTTGTTGGGGAGGGGAAATGGCTCAGTAGAAATAAATGCAATAAAAAAACATATTTGGGGGGCTTCCCTGGGTAAACGCAGGAGACATGGGTTAGATCCCTGATCTAGGAAGATCCCACATGCCGCAGAGCAACTAAGCCTGTGCGCCACAACTATCGAGCCTGTGCTCTTGAGCCTGGGAGCTGCAGCTACTGAGGTCCATGTACTCTAGAGCCCATGCTCCACAAAAGAAGCCGCCACAATGACAAGCCCGAGCACCACAACTAGAGAGCATCCCCTGCGGTCCACAACTAGAGAAAATCCCATGCAGCAACCAACACCCAGTACAGCCTATACAGATACATGAAACATTCTGTTTAAACATAATCATTTTAAAAACTACCCTGCTTTATTGCTACAGCTGTCACAAGACACTCATCAACCACTGGGCAAGAAATGGGCCCCTGTCAAAATTTTCTCATGACCCAACTGAATAAAAACAAAACCCTCTTTTCTTGGGGGAAATCAAAGCCTGGTGAAACTTCCCTGAGAATGAGACAAAGGTCAACGAGTTATAAAGGGGACAACATGTGGAACCGTGACACTGTCTTTTCTTGCTGGAGAAACAAGACCTGAGGATCACATCCGTATGATACACTTCACTGTGAGGCAACCACTTCAGTATTTATAAGCTTAAAACAATGCATTTGTATTCTGTCTAATGACACCCGGCCTTCTGGGTCCCCAATCCTAACTGGGGATGTTCACGGGTCTCTTCGATTAGCTCCAGACTCACATTCCTGGATCCTTGTTCCCCTTCAACTTCCTCCTCTCCACCCTGGGTCACATATCCCTCCTCCCTAAAATTATCCTGTCTTTTCTTTTTTCCCTTTGAGTTCAAAGAGCACTCCTTTTTATTTTTGAAAGATTTCCTCCCAGTCTTTGTTGAAGTCTGACTGAAGCACACTAAACTGCATATATTTAAAGAGTACAATTCTATCAGTTTTGACATACTAACACATACAACCATGAAACCCCAAACATTTCTAGCATCCCCCAAAGTTTCCTTGCGTCCTTTTTTAACCCATTAATCCTATCCCAAGAAACTGCTGATCTGCTTTCTCTGTATATAGATTAGTTTGTATTTTTCCATGGAATCATAAAATATTTAGTTTTTTTTGGGTGGTGGCATGGCTTTCAGTATGGTTTTGAGATTCTTCAATATTGTGGGTTCAGTTCAGTTCAGTTCAGTTCAGTCGCTCAATAGTGTCCGACTCTTTGTGACCCCATGAACCACAGCACGCCAGGCCTCCCTGTCCATCACCAACTCCCGGAGTTCACCCAAACTCATGTCCATCGAATTGGTGATGCCATCTAACCATCTCATCCTCTGTCGTCCCCTTCTCCTCCTGCCCCCAATCCCTCTCAGCATCAGAGTCTTTTCCAGTGAGTCAATTCTTCGCATGAGGTGGCCAAAGTATTGGAGTTTCAGCTTTAGCATCAGTCCTTCCAAAGAACACCCAGGACTGGTCTCTTTTAGGATGGACTGGTTGGACCTCCTTGCAGTCCAAGGGACTCTCAAGAGTCTTTTCCAACACCACACTTCAAAAGCATCAATTCTTCAGTGCTCAGCTTTCTTCACAGTCCAACTCTCACATCCATACATGACCACTGGAAAAACCATAGCCTTGACTAGATGGACTTTGGTGGCAAAGTAATGTCTCTGCTTTTGAATATGCTGTCTAGGTTGGTCATAACTTTCCTTCCAAGGAGTAAGCATCTTCTAATTTCATGGCTGAAATCACCATCTGCAGTGATTTTGGAGCCCCAAAAAATAAAGTCTGACACTGTTTCCACTGTTTCCCCATCTATTTGCCATGAAGTGATGGGACCAGATGCCATGATCTTAGTTTTCTGAATGTTGACCTTTAAGCCAACTTTTTCACTCTCCTCTTTCACTTTCATCAAGAGGCTTTTTGGTTCCTCTTCCCTTTCTGCCATAAGGGTGGTGTCATCTGTGTATCTGAGGTTATTGATATTTCTCCCAGCAATCTTGATTCCAGCTTGTGCTTCTTCCAGCCCAGCGTTTCTCATGATGTACTCTGCATAGAAGTTGAATAAGTAGGGTCACAATATACAGCCTTGACATACTCCTTTTCCTATTCTGAACCAGTCTGTTGTTCCATGTCCAGTTCTAACTGTTGCTTCCTGATCGGCATATAGGTTTCTCAAGAGGCAGGTCAGGTGGTCTGGTATTCCCATCTCTTTCAGAATTTTCCACAGTTTATTGTCATCCACGCAGTCAAAGGCTTTGGCATAGTCAATAAAGCAGAAATAGATGTTTTTCTGAAACTCTTTTCCTTTTTCCACGATCCAGCGGATGTTGGCAATTTGATCTCTGGTTCCTCTCCCTTTCCTAAAACCAGCTTGAACATCTGGAAGTTCACGGTTCACTTATTGCTGAAGCCTGGCTTGGAGAATTTTGAGCATTACTTTACTAGTGTGTGAGATGAGTGCAATTGTGTGGTATTAACAGTTTTTTCTTTATTACTGAGTAGTATTCTACTATATGGATGATATACTACAATTTATTTATCCATTCTCTACTGGTGGATTTAGGTTGTTTCTGGGTTTTTGCTTTATAGTAAAGTTCCTATTAAAATTCATGTATAAGACTGGGTCTATGCTTTCATTTCTCCTTGGTAAATACTTAGGAATGGAATTGTTGGGGTTTTCCCTGGCGGCTCAGATGGTAAAGAATCTGCCTGCAATGCAGGAGACCTAGGCTTGATCCCTGGGTTGGGATGGTTCTCTAGAGAAGGAAATGGCTGTCCACTCTAGTATTCTTGCCTGTAGAATCCCATGGGCAGGGGAGCCCACCAGGCTATGGTCCATGGGGTCTCAAAGAGTCAGACATGAGCGACTGATATTTAACTTTTCATGCTAGATGTATGTTGAGCTTTTTAAGAAATTGCCAAACTGATTTCCAAAATGGTTGTTTCTTCTCACACTGCCACTAGAAATGTATGCGAGTGTCAATTGCTCCACATTCTCACCAACATTTGGTATAGTCAATCATTTAAAATTTAGCCATCCTGTTGTGACTTTTGCTTGTTTCAGTGCACAGTAGTTTAGCTACATTTTGGCTTTATTTATTTTCATTCTTTCTTTTTTAGGACTTTTATTTATGTGGCTGTGTCAGGTCTTACTTGTGGCATGCAGAATCTTTAGTTGTGGCTTGCAAACTCTTAGCTGTGGCAAGTGAACTCTTAGTTTCAGCATGTGGGATCTAGTCCTGGGATCAAACCCAGGACCCCAGCATTGGGAGTGTAGAGTCTTAGCTACTGGACCACCAGGAAAGTCCCTGGCTTCATTTCTAAAAGGTGGAACATACACTTCTGTTTATAGGAAACAAAACCAGATTATGTTTGCTGTGCCAGTGAAGTTAATAGTTTCCCTCTTACCCTCCAAAGTCTTCTAGATTAAACAATAAAAATGTTCCAGCCCAACTAGCAATGCCCCTAGGCTGTCCATCCATAGCCACAAAAGCCCATTAAGGCATTCTGATCAACAAAGATTTCTCCCTCCTCTTAAGATATTTTCAGGTTAAATTTTTTTTTTCTTTATCACAACAGAATTACAGGAGGAAAGGAGTAGCATAATGCAGCCTAGTGCTAGGGTGAGGAAGCAAGTAGAGGAGATAAACAGGGTCAGACAAGATCCTGTTGGCTTTTGGGCTGCACACAGTCATGAGGAACATAAGTAACATCTATTCCCTAACTTTCCCCCACAAATGCCCTTTTTTTGGTCTAGCTAGTTTGACTTGGATTTCTGTCATCTGCAATTAAGAGTCCCAACCAGTATAAAAAGAAAGGCAACAGCGTTTTGTCAAGTCTTGGCTGGCTCACATTTCACCTCTGAAGTATCTCTGCCTTCCCTGAGAGTTGTTTTTTGCTGACCTAGCCTGAGGAATTTAAAGCAGAAACATCGGTCACATTGACTGGGGATGAAACTTCAGAGGTCAGTGAACACCCAGGATCAAAGTATTCAGTGGTACCACCTCATGGTTTGTTTAACTGAATCTCCATGGGGTCGCTAAGAGTCGGGCACGACTGAGCGACTTCACTTTCACTTTTATGCATTGGAGAAGGAAATGGCAACCCACTCCAGTATTCTTGCCTGGAGAATCCCAGGGACAGAGGAGCCTGGTGGGCTGCCGTCTGTGGGGTCGCACAGAGTCGGACACGACTGAAGCGACTTAGCAGCAGCAGCAGCTCCATGTATTCGCTGTAATACAGCCGACTCTTTAATTTTTAAACTGTCGTTTAGTGGCATGATGCAAAAACCCTTCTGAATTTTGAGAAGCCAGCTTCCATTTCCAACTAGCATGTTCTTCCTCCTTAATAACTAGATTTAATTCTTACAGAAAATATCCGTATTTACTCAGAGCGCTAAACGTGCAAATGAGCAACGCAGTAAGTGACCTACGCGAACACAACTAACCGGCGGTGTCCGCCCTCTCCTAGTAGCATAGAGTTGCTAGGGTTGTATGTAAGCAGGGTAAAGGTAATACACAAGAGGAAGAAAAAAGGAGGACGAAAGAGGGCGGCGGAAGATAAAAAGTTCCCATTCAGTCCTCGAATGTTCTCAGAACACAGGCTAGGCTCCGGACCCGTAGGTGTGCCTCACACACAGGGAGTGTCTTCGCCCTGTCCCCACGCCCCAAAGACGGACTAAATTTGGGCTGATGGCCCGGTAGCGTTTGCCGCACCCCTAGCTGCAGCCCACCGAAAAGCTGTCGGGAGTCCCGCCTCGGGCGAGACTAAAAACCCTCTATGCCGTGCACCCAGCCTTTGGTCCCCGATAGCAACCTGAGCTCGGGGGCAGCGGACCGGAGAACAGCCTTCGGTTGACCAGCCGCTGCACGGGTGGCGTCGGCCCCGCCTCTTCAGCCTCTAAGCCCCGCCTCCACGCTCCTGGGGCCCGCCCCCTTCCGCCCAGGCCCTGCTTCTGCTTTCGGGGTTCCATCACCACCTCTTCGCGCTGGGGCCAGCCCTCTCGCAGCATAACCCCGGCTCTCACTCTTGGGCCTTGCATTCCACCATCTCGCGTCCTGGCCCCGCCCCCGCGCCCCGCGGCCCCGCCTCCTGAACATCAGGGCCCGCCCCACGCTCTCGGGTTTGACGCCCTGGTGTCCGGGCTAGAGCTCCGGCCCCGCCCCCACGTGCCCTCGGAGTCCGGGGGAGGGTTGGCGCTCACGAGGAGGCGTGGCCGTAGTGCGGGAGGAGGCGCGGGCCTGGCGGCCGGGACTTTGGCTTTGACACAGACGGCGATAGGCGGCTGTGGCTTTGGTGCTGGGCTCTGGACCCGATTCTTGCGATCCCGCGTCCAAGTCGGGGGAAGGACTTTTCGTTTGGATGAACGCAACTGCGGCAGCGCCGCCAGTCCTGGTGCAGCCGCAAGACCTGGTGCAGCCGCAGCGGCCGCATTTCACCGCCGCTGCCGCCTCCGCGAAGCCCTGCAGCTCCTGCCGGTTCTGGGAGAGCCACTCAAGAGTTTTCTCCAGCAGAAACAGCTGGGACGCGCGGCCCGGGGTGGCGTGGGAGGGATCCCGCGACCAGCCGCTGATAAGCACTTGCGCCGGCGCTGTCCCGGGCTGGGCTCAGGCTTCGGAGCCGCAGGTGGAAGGAGGACGCCCCGAAGGAGCAGCTGAGAGGTGGGGCGCTAGGAACGGCGCCGAATCTCGTAGAGGATGATAAACCCTTTCTCCGTGCCCGCACTAGTGAGGATGGAATTCCAAAGTTGCTGGTGGTGCTGAGTGTCAGGAGCAGGGCCCGTGGGGATGCCCACTCCCTTTTGCCTGAGAGTTTAAATAGGAGCGACTGGAGGCGGGGAGATGGCCCCAGTGCTGTAAGAGTTGAGAGGCAAGGAGGAGAGGTGTAGGCTGGTGGGGATAGGTCTCTTTCCAGAAGAAGCTGCTTATAGCGTTTTTGACCCTAACGTGATAAAAATTGAGCTTCACTAGAGGAAAATCCTCATGGGACAGCCCCCTTATGTGTGTTTTCTGAGGTTCACAGACATCAGCCCTGGACTCCTGGCTAGGAATCCCAGCTTGTAGGTAGGGAGTGCTAATGCAAACTGATTAACTGATTCAATCGATTTGTGTTTGTTTTCTAGGTGGCCAAGTGAAAGGTAGTTTTGGACACTCGGGGCAGGGTTATTTAATGTTTGTCTAGGTAACCATTTCATGCCCTGAATCCTGCACCTTCCCTTCTGTGCCTGTGAGGTCTACTGGGCTTCCTCCCTAGCCAGAAGGCTTCCTGGACTCCTGATCCTGCCATGGGGAGCACGCTGGGCTGCCACCGCTCCATCCCCCGGGACCCATCGGACCTGTCCCATAGTCGCAAGTTCAGCGCAGCCTGCAACTTCAGCAACATCCTGGTCAACCAGGAGAGACTTAACATCAACACCGCCACGGAGGAGGAGCTGATGACCCTGCCCGGGGTGACGCGCGCGGTGGCACGGAGCATTGTGGAGTACCGCGAGTACATCGGTGGCTTCAAGAAAGTGGAGGACCTGGCACTGGTCAGTGGCGTGGGCGCCACCAAGCTGGAGCAGGTCAAGTTTGAGATCTGCGTGAGCAGCAAGGGCAGCTCGGCGCAGCACTCCCCCAGCTCCCTGCGGAGGGACTTGATGGCCGAGCAGCAGCCTCACCACCTGGCCGCCTCCGCTGCCGTGCCCCTCACCCCGCGTGTCAACATCAACACAGCCACCCCGGCTCAGCTCATGAGCGTGCGGGGCCTCACGGAGAAGATGGCCGTCAGCATCGTGGACTACCGCCGTGAGCACGGGCCCTTCCGCAGCGTCGAGGACCTGGTGAGGATGGGTGGGATCAATGCCGCCTTCCTGGACAGGATACGGCACCAGGTGTTTGCCGAGAGGTCCAGGCCTCCGTCCACCCACACCAACGGCGGTCTGACCTTCACCGCCAAGCCTCACCCCAGCCCCACCTCGCTAAGCTTGCAGAGTGAAGACCTAGACCTGCCTCCTGGGGGGCCCACGCAGATCATCTCCACGAGGCCCTCGGTGGAGGCCTTTGGAGGCACGAGGGACGGGCGGCCTGTGCTGAGGCTGGCCACCTGGAACTTGCAGGGCTGTTCAGTGGAGAAGGCTAACAACCCTGGGGTGCGAGAGGTGGTGTGCATGACCCTCCTGGAAAACAGGTGAGGATAAGAACCAGCGAGGGCATTGGGTATGAAGGCAGCTCTTGCATGGCCTCATCTGTGCATGCAAATAGGTGGATTTTGGGGCCGGTATGGAGAGGGCAAGATTTTTAAATCAGTGGGCCTGAGGCCACAGCCAATATGGTGCAGTATTCTGGGTGGCTGAACTCTCCTGCTCCAGAATTTTCTAAATAGAGCCATCTGGACTTGAGGTCTGTATCTTGAAGATGGTATATCTGAGGTTAATTCCTAAATTTGGGGTCAGTGGAGACTGTATTAGTGTTACTGCTTTGGAAAATGTTTGACTCCCAAGACTTCATGGGGTTTACACCAGATGAGGCACTCAGAGCCTGGGAACTCAGAGCCATGGGTGAAAGAGCTAGTCAGTTTTTTTTTTTTTTTTCCTTAGGAGGCAAAGTCACATTTCTTCTACCAAATATGCTTATTTGTGTCCAGAAAAATCTTTGCAAAGACCAGGTGTTTGCAAACATACACGCTAGGTAAATATATTTACCAAAACGCTACAAATGAATCACCCTTCATTCTTTTTCCTTATTTAGCCTGAAGGTGGTTTTTAGGCCCACGGTTACAGCCCCAAATATATGTAAACCTCCCCTATCCGAGGGCCAGCAAAGGCCAAGCTGATTGTATGCTGAACACTGCCCGGATTTCCACATTTGAACCATAGAAGAAGAGAGTTGTATGATGCCCTCTTATCACTGAGTGTTTACCTTATTCACAACGCTACTCTCTGTGGGAACTTCCGTTGACACTCCCTAAAACAAAACAATATTATTGTAGCAGTAACTCCTGCTGTTAGTGAAATAGTGCATTATATAACACAATCAACTTTGGGAAGGAAAGAAATATTTCTAATAGTCCCTTCCAGGGCAAAACCCAAACGCATGTCCATACAGATCCTGCTCTGAAGGGAATTGGCCCTGCCACCAATCCACACCACCCCCTACCCCACGCCCACTTCTGCCTTGAGATGCAGTATGCTTGGGACCACGCGCTGTTTTTTTTGCATTGGGTTGTTGGTGACATGAAGTGAGTTCTCAGCGGGAAATCACAGTGCATTGTAGCAGAACATCAGGAAAAATGAGTGAGGAGAAAACCGGGTCAAAGCATTTCCCTGGCACTGTCCCACTGGCGTGCTCCGTCACTGAGTGTTAGGAACTTGCACCACTCAGGGAATGGGACCTGGGGAACCTGAATGCACTTCCTGCAACTCCACATCCTCTATTTTGCATCACAACTCACTCCTTTCGCAAAATCATGTAGTACATGGGAGAACAGGAGTCAACCCAGGAGATACCTGTGCGGAATGCCTGGACAATTGTTCCTTTCATCCATGGCCACATGGCTGTACGTCTGGGCAAGGAGAAGGGAGGCAGAGGGCTGACTGTTTAATTCCTATTATGAGTTTTCTTAAGGCTTAGTTTGGGGATGGAGGAGGATGAATCAGGAGCTGAAGTTGCCCCCATGGGGATGACCGATTAGGTAGCCCTTGCCCACTTACCATGACAGATTCAAGTGTGGTCTCTGGAAACCAGCATCAGCAACTGCCACAGGAACCTTGGGTTTTCCTCAACCTCTGGGTGGTTCTGATACGCAATAAAGTTTGCACCCTGTTGTACTGTGTGTTGGCAGTCAGATGTCCCGTGGGCTGCTCTGTGAACATTTTCCTGAAGTGTCTTTTCTGACAAGTCCAGTGAGTCCAGGCAGCGCTTTCTAGGTATATTTTCTTTGATGGTTCCAATCATCTTTGTAGTTATTCAACCATGTGATGGTCTTTTTGGACAGAGCTTGAAGGGCTTACTTAGGTTCTAGAACAGATGAATGTGAAGGGTGGAAAATGGGAGAGTGAGCAGGAAACAGCCGACTTCAGAGTGGGCTCCAGTCTGCGGTGCGGACTGGGGCAACCAGGAGCAGCGAGAAAGAGCGGTAACTTGCCAAGTGAGGGATTTGTCCTGGTGTCTCTTCTTTAGATTTCCTAGGGGGTGATGCTTTGTTGAAGACAGTTGACTATTGTCCTCAAGTGAGAGTTTAGGAAGAGCTTACCCAGAAGGGTGAGCTTACCCAGAATGGTGTAGAAGGGAGCATCTGGCAGCCACTTTAAATGTGACCCGTGTCGCCATCATATTTCTCACTCTTGGCCACATCTGTTGTCCTGTGGGTTGGTGTTTCTTTTTGCCTGTTCATGATGTGTTTCAGTGTTCTGGGCACTCTAAGCAACTTGTTAGTGTTTGGTAAATCTGAAGTAATTGGCTTAGGGCCTGACTCCCTGCAGAACTGGAATGGATCCATTGGTTTAGGGCACTGAAAGATGCCTGGTTGTGACAAGATCACATGTCCTCAAAACAGCAGTGTACATTCTCCAAGAGCTGTATTCATCCTGATTCACAAAATTATCTCACATTCAAATTGATCCTTTTATTAGCAAGAGGAAAGAAATTTAATTTGAGCAAGAATGGATGCAGGTAATTTTGGGGGTGCTGTTTATATATATATATATATACACACACACGCACATATACATATATATAATATATATATTATAGTAGTTATGTGACTTTTGAATGTGCCTTTGTATTTTCACAGCTTTCTCAGTAACTCTGGGAAGTAGGTAATGCATGCTTTTATTATTGAGTCTCCATCTTTGAGTAAGGAAACTAAAACCAAAGAAGTTAAGTGACTTGCCTCTATCCCACAGCTCATTATTATGTCAGCTGGGACTAGGACCCAGAACCTTCTGACTTTAGACCTGTGCTCTTTGCAAGTGTGCTGTTTTATAAGCACCTTACTTTTATCCTGCCTCTTGTTCAGACATTCCGCACTCTGCCTAACCAGGGGCATTTGCCAAATTGTGTACTAGTCCTATTTTCATACATTAAATTCATTGTAAAGAAAAAAAGAAAACCCCCAGCTCCACCTCTTTATGTGTTAAATTGGTGATATTCCTTAACTTCTCGAAGTTCAGGTTTTCCATATGATAAATGTAGCTAATGTAAAACACACACATACACACAGAGGAACACAAACCCTTAGGCACTTTTTTTGCAAAGGGAATAGCTGGCCCTTGTTTTCCTCTCTGTGGGTTTGTGTGTATTTTCTTAGACTAAAGCATGCCTGGCTGAGACTCTTAACAGGATGGAGTCTTTTCTGGCCCTGGGATGCTGCTGCCTTAGTGGACAAGTGTGTATGAGCTACGAGAAATCATGTCTTGCACATGCAGCCTGAGATAGGGCAGAAAGCTCAATAATCACGATTACCAGGAACCTTCAAGGATGTCACGCTGTGGCACACAACTGACAGGTTTCATCAGATCCCTTTGCCGAGTGTCAATCTTAGGCAATGTTTTTCCTTGTTTTCAGGATTTACGGAGCAAGGCTAAAAGAGGATTGCTTCTGCTAAATACTCTTGCAAAATTTAATGGTAGCCCACATATGAAATGAAGATTGTTTATGTCTTTCTCTTCCAGTTTTATTGCGATATAGTTGACGTATAGCACTGTAGAAGTTTAAAGTATACAGCATAATGATTTGACTTACAGATGTTATGCAATGATGACCACAATAAGTTAGTGAAAATCCATCATCTCGTATACAAAATCAAAGAAATAGAAAAAAGAAAAACATTTTTTCCTTGTGATGAGAGCTCTTAGGATTTACTCTCCTAACAACTTTCATGGATTACATGCAGAAGTGCTAATTATGTTCATCATGTTATACATTGTCTCACTAGTATTTTTTCACCTTTTAACTGGAAATTTGTACTTTTTGACTACCTTCTTCCAACTTCCCCTCCCTCTATGCCTCACCTCTTATAACCACAGATCTGATCTCTTTTCCTAGGAGTTTGTTTTTTGAAGTGAGCTTGACCTATAGCACTAAGTTCCTGATGTACCACATAATGATTCAATATCTCTATATATTTCAAAATGATCTCCATGATAAGTCTAGTTATGATCTGTCACTGTACAAAGATACTATATAAAATTATTGATTGTATTCTCCACGCTGAACACTGTACTTGTGACTCACTTCTTTTGTAATTTGAAGTTTCTACCTGTTAATCTCCCTCCCTCACTTCTTTTCTCCCCCGCTTCCCCTCTGGCAACTGTTTGTTCTCTGTATCTATGACTCTGTGTTTAGCTATGTTTGTTAATTTGCTCTGTTTTCTAAATTCCACGTATAGTAGTAATAGTTTAGTCGCTAAGTCGAGTCCTACTCTTGCGACCCCGTGAACAGTAGCCTGCCAGGCTCCTCTGTCCTTGGGATTCTCCAGGCAAGAATACTGGAGTGGGTTGCCATTCCTCCTCCAGGGAAATTGCACATATGGTATTTGTCTTTTTCTGTCTGACTTATTTCACTTAGCATAATATCCTCCAAGTCCATCCATGTTGTTACAGATGGCAAAACTTCATTCTTTTCATGGTTGAGTAATGTTCCATTATGTGTGTGTGTGTGTCTCTATGTATATAGAACATCTTTATCCTTTCATTTATCAGTGGGAACTTAGGTTGCTTCCATATCTTGATTATTGTAAACGTTGCTCCAATGAACATACAGGTACATATATCTCTTTCTTTGGATCTGGACCCTGCAGTGGAATTGCTGGATCACACAGTAGTTCTAGTTTTAGTTTTTTTGAGGAACTTCCATGCTGTTTTCCATAGTGGCTATGCCAATTTACATTCCCACCAACCGTGCGCAAGTGTTCCTTTTTCTTCACATCGTCAACATTTGTTGTTTGTAGTCTTTTTGATGATAGCCATTCTGACAGGTGTAAGGAAGTATCTCGTTGTGATTTTAACTTGCATCTCCTGATAATTAGTGACTTTGAGAAGGTTGTTTGAATTTTACTTTTTGTTTTTTGCTGAGGAATTGTTCAATTTTGAACAGTCCATTTGGTTTCTGAAAGCATAAGCACTGTAGGAGCTGACAGATAATCTCCAGAAGAAATGAGAAGTTTAGCATCCCACTTGCACATTTTCCCATGGTCTCCATCAGAAGGGAATATGGGTGTCAAAGTCTTGAGCCTTTTAATGGTCTGAATCTGGTTTCTTCCTCATACTTGTTTGTGGTATCAAAGCACAAGGTGACTTAGTGCATGACAGCACACACTCCTCGTGAAAAAAGGGATTTTAGTTTGTCAGACTCAATAGGCTCAGTATAAACACTGCCCATCTTGTTCTTTGATTCATTCATGGAAAAACACATTGAATGGCTGCTATGTGTATATATATGCTAAATTTGGGAGTCAGACTGGCCCTGTTTTTAAACCAGGTTTAGCAAATGTGAACCAGCTTTTATGGCTCAGCCTCAAAACATTTGGAAAATCCACACATTTTATCAGAAGTCACTGAGTAGGACTGATACTGGGTTGAATTTTTAATAAGAGTAATGGGCTCATCCTGAGGGACTGAAAGTTGGTGGATGCAGCCAGACATACCATCTGGGGGCAAAGTGCCCAGCAGTTGCCTTAAAGTAGGAATTGTGAGATCTATTTTGACAGCTGTGGAAACGGAGGCTCAGAGAGATTAAATAGCGTCCGTGTGGCCTTCAGAAACGAAGATCTTGGAATCAGGTTTTGAAGGCAGGCATGTTTGATTTCAGAGCAGGGAACGAAGGTATCTCTTCCCAAATTCCATGGCCTTGACTGACCCTCACCCACCTGCTCTTTCCTCCCTCTCTTGGGCCTCAGGCTGGCCAGGCATCCGAGCTTTACCTAGACTCTCAGGCTGCTGGAGACCTCTGCTCCCTTCCTGTTTTTGTTCCTCTGAAGGACAGGGCTTTGGGCCAGAGGTGGAGCACTCCAGAGGGTGCCAGGTCCCCCCTGCCCCCCGCCCGGCCTTGCACTGGGACCCTCAAATGTGAGTCTGTGACCTTGGCTCCACTCCAAGGCCGAGTTCCGGTTTTCTGAGCCAGGGAGCTCTGGGTTTTTAGAAAGAAAGGTGGTCAGTAGTAAGACTGCTGGAGATTAATGAGAGAAGAGGGTGTGAATGAAGGGAAGGCCTGGGGTGGGCAGACACAGGGCTTATTTCACCAAAGGGACAGCTCTTTCTTTTGTCATTCCAGAAAGCTGGGCCCATTGCGATCTGATTTGTAGTGGGGGAGGGGGTGTGTGTTGAAACTATTGATTTTTCTAGAAGATAATCATTCCTTTATTATTTATTCATTCAACAGAAATTTTTTGAGCTCTCACTAAGTACCAGGCTCTGGTAATAAAGTGTAGGATAAGACAAAGCCAGTGCTCTTATAGAGTTTCCATTTTAGGCAAGAAGACAGACAAGTCAGTACACAGATAAATGCCTACAGATAGTGGTGAAAGCTGAGGGTGATGGAGGCTTGCTGAGTAGATGGGGGTCAAGGAAGCCTCATCTGAGGAACTAAGGAGCCAGGCATGGAAGAAGTTGGAGGAAAGAGTGCTTCACTAGAGGAACCAGCAGGTGCAAAGGCCCTGAGAGAGCTTGCTTCAGACAGAAAGCTGGAGTTCCGGGAGTGAGGGTAGCTATGGTTGCAGAGGGAGGCAGGGCCAGGTGGGTGGGGCCACAGAGGATTAGAAGCAGAAGTTGATGAATTAGCTGTTATCAGATTGTTCTGTCTGCTGGGGGGTCTCTTGGAGTGTGTCCTAGGAGCTGACTAAGTGAGGCTATTAGAATACAGGCTGAAAAGGATGGTGACAGGGGAGCAGAAGTGGGTGCCGATAAGATCTTTTAGAGACAAAAACTGAAAAGACTTGCCTATGTTTGGGATATCATGGAGATTAACTGGGTAGATTGCTAGAAGACAGGCTCAGAGGCATTTAAGAAATCTGGAGGCTGACTCACATGCCTCTGCGTTACGTTGGCATGATGCAGCTTGGTGACCTTACCCCTCCGTCTGCTGTTGCCTCACTCTGGACAAGTGTGGGATCTTGGTCCACAGTGGATGGAGAAGAGGCCACGAGGTCCTCTGTGTAGACCAGGTGCTGGACTGCACCCCATGGGCTGAGAAAGAGCCTGGGGACAGTGACAGAGACATCAGTGAATTATTGGACAAGGATCTTACACAAAGGGTCCTGGAGCGACACCCCACCTTGTGTGGCAGACTGCAGGGCAAGACATGAGAGCAGTCTTTGGTACTTAGGGGAGAAGCAGGCTACCATTATAGGGAAGAATTGAGGTCAGGTGGGCTCATCGGTTACCAGGGACTAGTTAAGTCCCATAATGAAGAGGATTGGGTAGACATGTGGGTGGAACAGATTGGTCGAGCTGGGATATACAGAGCAGGAGAACAGCTGTATTAAATGCTGCTGCTGCTGCTAAGTCGCTTCAGTCGTGTCCAACTCAGTGTGACCCCATAGACTGCAGCCCACCAGGCTCCCCCGTCCCTGGGATTCTCCAGGCAAGAACACTGAGTGGGTTGCCATTTCCTTCTCCAATGCATGAAAGTGAAAAGTGAAAGTAAAGTCGCTCAGTCGTGCCCAACTCTTAGCACCATGGCCTAACCATATATTTGTGCTGTGCTGTGCTTAGTCGTGTCCAACTCTTTGCAACCCCGTGGATTATAGCCCACGAGGCTCCTCTGCTCATGGAATTTTCCAGGCAAGAATACTGGAGTGGGTTGCTATTTTCTTCTCCCAGAGGATCTTCTTGAACGAGGGACTGAACCCATATCTCTCATGTCTCCTGCATTGGCAGGCAGATTCTTTACCATTGTACAACCCGGGAAACCCCAAAAGACATTTACAGAAGTTAAATTCAACGTGGATTGAATTTAAGTGTGTTTACCTAGTGAGGTCAGAGGCATAGGGTGACATCAGGGAGCTCACAGTCTCACAAGGAGACACATACCCAGGTGCTTACCGGGCCCATGTCTGTTTTGAAGAAAGAGGTCAAGCTTAAGCCCAGGGGTCTGGTACCTGTCTGCCTGGCTCTGGAGGTGGATGGAGAACTCAGCATAGGCAAAGGATGTGGGGGCAGGATCAAGGTGGTTGGAAAGGAATTAGTCTGGAGGGGAGGCCAGGGTCTGAGCAGCAGGAGTGGTGGCCATCAGGGTGAAGGTAAATATCAGCAGCTCCCCACGCAGCCATCAGGTGAGGAGTAGAAGTCGGTCAGTTCCCGACTTGCATGGGTTCAAGGTGTGAACCATTCAGACGAGGAGCTCCATGGTAGAGAATAGCATTGCGGTATGTGTTATTTTTATTTCAAAATTACCCAATCTTACAAAAGATTTTATCCCAGAGTTCGAAACAATCTCTGCCAGTAACAAAATCATGCATTTCACTGATATTTGGTGTGTTCCTCATGGACACCCTGGTCTTTGTGTTGTCATGTACTGCTGAGTGGAAATTCCACACCTGTGACTCTTTTCAAAACATCCAGGATATTATGCAGAAATGCCCTGCTCTGCTTGCAGGCTTATAGTTCTCAACAGAGATTTAGGAACCTAGATACTTGCCTATCCTATTCCTGATGACAGTACACAGGCCTCATCTGGACAGCAGTTCTTATTGTAATGTTTTGATTGACAACTGCCAAACAACTGGACTCCAGCGGATAGGAACCCTGGGGAGATGTGATCGGAGTAAGCAGTTCTCTTTATCGAAAGTGCTGACTCCTTCTACTAAACTATTGGGGAAAGAAATCCCGAGTTTTCTTTACTGAGTACAGCTCTCTACCTCTGTTGCTTTGTTGTTTGTTTCCAACAAACCGTTGTTTCTAGAGAGTTCTATTTTGATTCAGCCATTACCTGATTAAGCTGTTAAGCTGGGCCTTCAATGACTTTATCTAGAGGCTGCTGTAAACTCCTGAAATGCGATGCTGAAGCCATGAGAATGTTGTTACGTGGCCACGTTGAAGGTTGTGTGTGTTTGGGGTGTGGTTTTATTGTGTTGCAGGGATCTGAATCCTATTTGCTCACCTAAAAGCTAGAGAATGAAATCAGTACTTGGTCTTTCTCAACTAATGCTGAATTCGTGGTGTCTTTTAAAGTGGGAGATGTTAGATAAAATTGCTGTTTTAAAAAATACTGATCCAATTATCTATTACAAAAAAAACTGTCTAGAATGTGTTTTTATTAAGCAAATTGAGTCTGACTTAAATATTTTTGCATTCTCTCTTTTCTTAAATGAGGAAAAAGTAAAAGTTTTAGTGGCCTCTCAATATCAGTGATTGGGCTTCCCAGGTGGCTCAGTGGTAAAAAAAAAAAAATCACCTGCAGGAGATCTAGGAGACTCAGGTTCAATCCCTGAGCTGGGAGGATCCCCTGGAGGAGGAAATGGCAACCCGCTCCGGTACTCTCGCCTGGAAAAATCCCACGGACGGCGAAGCTTGGTGGGCTACAGTCCACAGGGTCGTGGAGAGTCAGACACGACCGCCAGTAGATTTGGGGCTTCGTCTCTCTGTGTTTGGTGGGCGACCTCTGCAGCTGCAGTTCATTGTGTCATTTTACTGGTGAGTTCTTTGCAGAGTTGCAAAGTCGTTTTTAACTTGACTCATTTTAAATGTCAAAATACTGCATGTCCCTCCCGCCTCATAATGGTAATTGTGTTCAGTGTCCACAGCTGTGGTAGCAGTAGTTGCACTAAGAACAGGAACAATGATAGTTAACACTGATAGTTGCTGTGGCTGATGTCCAGGGCTAAGTAGCTTTCCTTTGGGTATCATCATCAGTCCTCCTACACATGCAGAAGTGATGGCTCAGGGAGGTTGAGTAATTTTCCCCAGGGTCACACAACTTTTAGGTGATGGAGATTGGATTATAACCTAAGCAATTAGATTCCAAGGTGTGATGATAAAGTACTTAGTTCACTAATGCTTTTCCACAACTTTGTGTTTTATTCATCACCCCAGCCTTTTTATTTGACTAAGTGCTCTCTCACCAACTTGATTCGAGTTTCATAGTCGTGATCTTTCATAAGTATGCTAACGACATTATCATCGTGTGTGTATATCCAGTATTTCTTTGTTCAAAGTGGAGCAAGGATATTTGCAAAGCAATCTGAGTGTGGAATACTATATTTTTACTGCTTTTCAGTCTTTTACAATCATCTTGCCCACACCTGTTTTTACAGCAGTTTCTTCAGACAATTTGCCTTCATAGAAGCTTTCCAAACATTCATCTTCCTTTTCTTAGAAGCAACTTCTCTTTCTGCTCAGACTCCTGTTTCGACAGCCGATGTCACGGTTAGGAGACCACAGCAATATGCATAATGGGCATGAACAAGTCTGGGGACAGACCCAGCTGAACCTGGGTGAGCATGTGAGAAAGGGGAATTCATCAACTGGGAGAACTCAGTGTGGCATGAGTGCCCAGCTCTCAGCGTGTTTGATGAAGGGAATGAGGACAGTCTGCTGAGCGGGTCCCTTGGGCAGAGGCTGGTTAGGAGAATCTCTTTTGTGTTTTTAAGGACACAAGTACCTGGCCCAAGTTACATTACTTCTGTAGTCTAGAGACTGTATTTGCTGTGGATATATTGGCCAACCCAACATATAACAGACCCCTGGCAGTAACTGAGGGTTATTACTGATAGACTATTATTTTTTCTAGATTGACTCAAAAATATAAGGCCAACAGTTCATTGGTCCAGTTTCTTTCCTCAAATCTTTCGCAACTTTCAGAAATATGAGGTGAAGGAGTAATTAGCTTAAAAATTTTTTTTACTGAAGACCTGGACTAGCCAGCATTTTCTTCAGTGCGGTGGAGAGCCTGCTTATGAAGCTCACTAATGTGAGCTGGGAGGGATTTAAGAAGCAGGTAGACTGGAGTCAGTGGTGTATATAAAACGTCTTCCCGAGTTTGTAACTCTGCACCATCTTCTTAAACTATTCTAGATTTTATGTTCAAGTTCGGTTTTTAAATTCATGTTCATACATGTGAAACTGTGTCAGACACCATGGTGTCACAGTACTCACACGCTGGGCTCTGTTAAATGCCAGGCAGGGCTGTTTGGAGTGGATTTGTAATCTTAAATTGTGTTAGATTTGTTGCTTCCAATATTAACAGTAAAAGTGCACGTAATATTTGGATATTGTCAGTTTCAACTTAAATATTGTTGGAGTTTCAACTTGGAAATACAAGTTGCTTCTGTCTGTTCAACTTTTCAATAATTGAAGAGCATCTGAAACTCTTAAGACGGTTGTTCAAAATGTTACTATTTTACATATGTTAGTGTGTATGCTTCCATTCTACTTTCCATTCATCTCACCCTCTCCTTCCTCTCCCTTGCCCTTCTCCATAAGTCTGTTCTCTATGTCTGCATCTCCACTGCTGCCGTGAGAAGAGGTTCATCAGACCCTGGAGACTCAAACTGGGGTTCTGTAACAACCTAGAGGAGTGGGAGAAGGGTGGGAAGTGGGAGGGAGAGGGAGGAGACGTATACACACCTCTGGCTAATTCATGTTGATGTATGACAGAAATCAAACCAATATTGTAAAGCAGTCATCAATTTAAAAATATAATTAAAATGTTAGTATTTGCAACCATTTATCTAATCTATGAAAATCAGGAATTTCTTGATCTACCAAAGCAAGATATAAAAATAAACCAGGTAATGAGTGAAAGATAAGAATGTGTGATCACCGTAACCCCTGATTCCACATACAGTGTCTGTGTATCACAGCAACTGTGGCATTTTTCTTGACTGATTATATTGGTAAAGGCTATATACTTAAATGTACTCAGTTTTTCTGAATCACGAAAGTCCCTTCCAACCCTGAGGGTTATTGTACAGAGAGGGAAAATGGTCACTGTTTCTACCAAATGTCCTCCAATTCAGAAAAGGAAAAGCTGTTGTTTTTGTAGGTAAGATTGTATTAGTTTGCTAGGGCTGTCATATCAAAGGAGCACAGATTGGGCAGCTTAAACAAAAGAGATTTATTTTCTCACAGTTCTGGAGCCTGGAGGTCCAAGATGAAGGTGTCATTAGGGTTGGTTTCTCCTTGGCTTGTAGATAGCTGTCATCTCCCTGCGTCTTCGTGTGGTCTTCCCTGGGTACCTGCCTGTGCTCACATTTCCTCTTTTTTCCCCCAATACTTATTTATTAGGCTGCATCAGGTCTTAGTTGCGGCACGCAGGATCTTTGATCCTCATTGTGGCATGCGGGGGCTTGAGTTGTGGCATGTGGGATCTAGTTCCCTGACCAGGGATCGAACTCGGGGCCCCTGCATTAGGAACACAGAGTCTTAGCCACTGGACCACCAAGTCCGTCCCCAAATTTCCTCTTAAAAGGACATCAGTCTTACTGGATTGGGGCTACTCTAATGGCATCCAAATGCAGTCACATGCTAGAGAACTGGGGATTAGGACTCCAACATATGACTTTTGGAGGACCTGATTGAGCCTGTAACAAGAGCGGCGTAACTCAGGAACTTCCTCTTTGGCTACTTGTGAGGAACCTGTTCCTCCTGGTTTTTCCTGGGGCAATGATGATTTCAAGTACTTGTTTAACAAAGAGTTTAAAGCTGGAGAAAGCTGCCTTGGAATTACTGGAGTGACAGTCAACCGGACAAGAGAAATGGCTTTCTGGCTGGGCGATAGCAGGTATGCACCAGCAGTTAGGGACTAAGATTTGTTTCCTTTGGACTTCTCTCCTTCCAACTTGCCAGTCCTTGGTTTTTTCCTGAAATGCAAGCAGTGACCGAACCTTCTACCTACTCCCACCAAGGCAGCAGCTCCAGTTTGCCAGATTCTCTGCTTGCTCTTGGCTACAAGTAATGGTGACACATGAGTTGGTCTGCCCTTCAGAATTTTAGTGCCCTTTAGCATTGCTGTGGAGAGGCGTGATTCAGAGGGACCTCTGAAGCCTACTCACCTTCAGCTGTCCCTGATTTACGGGCTCCCCTATTGGCCTGTGTTTCCCCTCCCGTTACAGTCATTCTGTTGTCATTGCCTGCATGATGCCTTTGCAGTCCCAGACTGTACATACAGCCTAGTTTCAGCACAATAACACTTGGGAATTTGTGGAAAGGAGAAATGACCCCTGGCATCTACTATTTACTTTACCCCATGTGCTGTTGCTCAGCCTTTTATATTCATTAACTAATTTAATCTTTGCACCATCCCAATGAGGTTGGCAAAGTATTCCCACCTTACACGTTAAGAAACTCAAATAATTTAAGTAAACTTGCCTGAGCCACATAGTTGGTGGGTGTAGAGCAGAAGTTCAAAGCTGGGCAGAATTACTCAGAGCCCAAACTCATTTACATTCAGATGCAGAGAATCCATAAACCTAGAGATGGCACCAGGGGGTTAAGGAAGGGGACATTTCTTTCCTAAACATTTTATGTCTAGAAAGTGTGAGAGACAAGTTTCAAAGAGGGTACTTTCTGGAATGGGGCCCAGCTGGCACTTGAGGAAGTCATCCAATTCCATCATCCAGTGAGGTTAGGCTTTGGGGACACAAGATTTTTTTTTAATTGAGATATAATTTTCATACAATGCAGTTCATCCTTTTAAAATGTACAGTTTGGTTTTTAGTATATTCACAAAGTTGTGTAGCCCTCAGCACTGTTTCTGAACATTTGTTTCACCCACAAGGAAACTCTGTACCAGTAGTCACACCCCTCCTCCCAGCCCGAGGCAACCACTGATCTACTTTCTGTCTTTGTGGATTTTCCTGTCCAGTTCATTTTATATAAATGGAATTATATAATATACGGTCTTCTGTATCTGGATTTTATTTTTTAACTTAGATTCATCCATGTTGTAGCATGTGTATTTCTTTTTTATGGCTGAATAATATTCCATTATAGGGATATAACTCATTTATGCCTGCAATGTAGGAAACCTGGGTTCAGTCCCTGGATTGGGAAAATCCCCTGGAGAAGGAATGGCAACCCACTCCAGTATTCTTGCCTGGAAAATTGCATGGACAGAGGAGCCTGGCAGGCTGCAGTCCATGGGGTCAAAAAGAGTCAGACATGACTGAGTGACTAATACTTTTGTTTTCTTTATTCAGCCATCAGCTGATGGACATTTAGATTGTTTCCACTTTTTAGCTATTATAAATAACGCTGCTTTGAATCCTTGTGGACAAGTTTATGTATGACATATGTTTTTATTTCTTTTCGGTATATACCTAAGAGTGGAGTTTCTGAGTCACATGGTAATTCAATGTTTAACACTTTGAGGAACTGCTAGACCATTTTCCAGAATGGCTGAACCATTTTACATTGCCACCAGCAATATCTGAGGGCTCCTCTTTTCTGCACATCCTCCCCAACACTTGTTATTCCTTCTTTTTTATTATAACCACATTAATTGACATGAAGTGGTATCTCATTAAGGGTTTTAGCTGCATTTCTCTAATGACTTGTGATTTTTGGCATCTTCTCATGTGTTCATCGGCCATTTATATATCTTCTTTGGAGAACTGTCTGTTTAGAGCTGGATCACCTGTTCTCAACACCTGTTTCCAAGCTGATAAAATATAGAATACCTTGGTGCTGACTCCCTTTTCACTCCATTATTTCCCCTCTTCCTTGCTTCTGAGACACAGGATCATTATACCAGAGCCTAACCTGGCATGATTATTTTGTAACAGAAAAACTGCCTGTCGTCCTACAGAAACGATCCCCCTATTGAAGAAGGAACCTGGAGGATTCCATTCGGTGTGCTTCGTTCCATATTCTACCTGGAGCAGTCTGGCTCCACTGCAGTTGTAACACTGTCCTTGAGAAGTACTTGGTGTCCTTTGATTTTCACCTTCGAGTTATGTGTTTTGGATGGAACTTTAGTGCTTTTTTTACTTTTTCCCAAAGTCAAAAGTAATGTATGTCGAGAATTGCTGTGAAGGATGATTTGGATATGCGTGCGTGCGTACCTGAGTACTCAGCTGTGTCTGACTCTTTTCAGCCCCATGGGCTGTAGCCCGCCAGGCTCCTCTGTCGCTGGAATTTTCCAGACAAGAATACTGGAATGGGTTGTTGTTTCCTACTCCAGGGGATCTTCCCGACCCAGGAATCAAACCTGCATCTCCTGCATCGGCAGGCAAATTCTTTACCACTGAGTCACCTGGGGAGCCAATTTGGAGATTGTTGCTGTTGTTCAGTCCCTCCGTTCTGTCCAACTTTGTGCGACCCGTGGACTACAGCATGCCAGGCTTCCCCGTCCTTTACTATCTCCTGGAGTTTTCTTAGATTCATGTAAGTTTTTCTTCTAAGAAGCAAGTGTCTTTTAATTTCATGGCTGTAGTCACCATGTGCAGTGATTTTGGAGCCCAGGAAAATAAAGTCTGTCTCTGTTCCCATTGTTTCCCCATCTGTTTGCCATGAGGGCTGCCCAGGTGGTGCTAGTGATAAAGAATCCACCTGCCAAAACAGAAGACGCGGGTTTGATCCTTGGGTTGGGAAGATCCCTGGAGAAGGAAAAGGCAACCCACCCGTTTTCTTGCCTGGAGAATCTCATGGACAGAGGTGCCTGGTGGGCACCAGGGGGTCACAAAGAGTCAGATACAACTGAAGCGACTTAGCACACACATTTGCCATGAAGTGATAGGAGCAGATGCCATGATCTTAGCTCTTTGAATGTTAAGTTTGAAGCCAGCTTTTTCACTCTTCTCTTTCACCTTCATCAAGAGGCTCTTTAGTTCCTCTTCACTTTCTGCCATAGGATGGTGTCATCTGCATATCTGAGGTTATTGATATTTCTCCCAGCAATCTTGATTCCAGCTTGAGCTTCATCCAGCCCGGCATTTTTCATGATGTATTCTGCATATAAGTTAGATAAGCAGAGTGACAGTATACAGTCTTGGCGTTCTCCTTTCCCAATTTGGAACCAGTCTGTTGTTCTGTCCGGTTCTGACTGTTGCTCCTTGACCTGCATACAGATTTCTCAAGATGCAGGTCAGGTGATCTGATATTCCCATCTCTTGAAGAATTTTCCACAGTGTGTTGTGATTTACATAGTCAAAGGCTTTAGCATAGTCAATGAAGCTGAAGTAGATGGTTTTCTGGAATTCCCTTGCTTTTTCTGCGATCCCACAGATGTTAGCAATTTGATCTCTGGTTCCTCTGCCTTTTCTAAATCCAGCTTGTTCATCTGGAAGTTCTTGGGTCGCATACTATTGAAGCCTAGTTCATGACAATATCTGCAAATTCCAGAATGCTGGGCCAGGAAAGAACCTTGGAGGAGCACCTCCCACAGGACTGAGTCCCCCCAGACAAATGAAATGATATGTATAATGTTTATTTCTTATTCTTTTGAACCAAGTTATAGAGTGTTGAATCATCAGACTCTTCAGTTTATGGCTCCCTATCCTCCATCCACAGAGAAGGCAGTGGCACCCCACTCCAGTACCCTTGCCTGGAAAATCCCACGGACGGAGGAGCCTGGTAGGCTGCAGTCCATGGGTCACGAAGAGTCGGACACGACTGAGCGACTTCACTTTCACTTTTCACTTTCATGCATTGGAGAAGGAAATGGCAACCCACTCAGTGTTCTTGCCTGGAGAATCCCAGGGACGAGGGAGCCTGGTGGGCTGCTGTCTATGGGGTCGCACAGAGTCAGACATGACTGAAGCGACTTAGCAGCAGCAGCAGCATCCTCCATCCGTGCTAGGTTCCACTTCTATTTGGTTTTATTTAAAATTTGTCTTTCCTTTTTCATCTCTATCCTCATTCATTCCCCTTCCACAGATTCCCAGTGCAAAGTGTTAAATATATCTTTGAAAAAGGGAAGTTTCATCTACAAAAAAGCATGTGTTTTTATGGTTTCAAGCTAGTTCTTTGCTCCTGACTGCTGCTTAATCATTGGCCACATGGACAGGTAGGTGCTCTAGGTACCTATCATCAGTTGACGGAAACCAGGCTACCTTGCACTTCCTGCTACCAATCAGGCCACTATGGCCTTCACATACTTTTCCAGCCGTTTGGATTCTCTCTTTGGGGGACAACTTTTGCCCATATTATAAAATTTGAAATTGCCTTCCCACCCCCAGTTGTTTTGAAATGTTCATGCACCTTCTAGATGCCAGTCCCTGTTTTGGTCTCGGAGATTGCAAAGCTCTTCTCGCACTTTATCACCTTCTGTTAACTTTGAGATACCCTACAAACAACAGAAATTCTTAATTTTGCTGTAGTTAAATCTATCAAGGGCTTCCCTGGTAGCTCAGCTGGTTAAGAATCCCCCTGCAATGCAGGAGACCCAGTTTGATTCCTGGGTTGGGAAGATCTGCTGAAGAAGCGTTAGGCTACCCACTCCAGTATTCTTGGGCTTCCCTGGTAGCTCACACAGTAAAGAATCTGCCTGCAATGCGGGAGACCTGGGTCCAATCCCTGGGTTAGGAAGATGCCCTGGAGGAGGGCATGGCAACCCACTCTAGTGTTCTTCCTGGAGAATCCCCAGGGACAGAGGAGTGTGGCGGGCTATAGTCCATGGAGTCCCAAAGAGTTGGACACTACTGAGCGACTAAGCACAGCACAAATCTATCAGTTCCCTTTTGGATGCTATTTAACAAATCCATCTTACCCCAAGTTCACTCTTACATTTCCCTCTTAGCTTCTCAGTTGTGTAGCTTTATCTTTCACATTTAAATTTTCACTCTGTCTGGAGTCTATCTTTGAGCAAGGAGATCCAACCAGTCCATTCTGAAGGAGATCAGCCCTGGGATTTCTTTGGAAGGAATGATGCTAAAGCTGAAAGTCCAGTACTCTGGCCACCTCATGCGAAGAGTTGACTCATTGGAAAAGACTCTGATGCTGGGAGGGATTGGGGGCAGGAGGAGAAGGGGATGACAGAGGATGAGATGGCTGGATGGCATCACTGACTCGATGCACGTGAATCTGAGTGAACTCCGGGAGTTGGTGATGGACAGGGAGGCCTGGCGTGCTGTGATTCATGGGGTCGCAAAGAGTCGGACACGACTGAGCGACTGAACTGAACTGAACTGAGGTACAGATAGTTTTTTTTTTTTTTCTCTAGTCCCAGCCACCAACAACTTGTTCTTTACCCACTGATTTGTCCGGGACCTTTATTATCCTTTGTCATACGTGCATATCACATTTGATGTGTGTCAACTCCTATGCTTGGGTGATGTTGCCACATTGTTGTTAATACTGTGCCATCTGGTCAGGTAACTCTCCTTCAGTGTTTTTTGGCTTAAAAAATTCCCTAACCTTAGAGAACAGGAGTGGCTGCCTCGGCTCTGGATTCCTGGGGCGGTGGGTGTCTGACCCCAACTGCAGGTGGCTGTGAGATGAGAGCCTGGCCACTGTGTCTGGCAGGGGATATGGGCTCCCAGGGTGGTGCCAGTGAGGAAGCAGGCATGGGGCAGATGGGTGGGGCCGTGGGGACCACGGTCTCACTGGGATCGCTTTCCCTGGGTCAGGCCCTGGCTCTGAGGAGCAGCCCGGGCTCCTTGGGAGGGGTTGTGCCGGGTGCCTGATTCCTGTTTGGGGGTGAGGTCGCATGGATATGGTGTGTGGATGGGTCCTGTGGAAGGGACGGGCGCGTGCACGGGGCTACTCCCCATGTCAGGCTCTGATCAGAGGGGCAGTGGAGAGAGTCCACTTCTTGTGCGGGCCCCTGTCCGCTCCTCCACCAGCTGGAGGCTTCGACCCTCTTGCCGCGCTGGACAGGCACAGGGCCAGGGTTGTGTCTATTGCTTCATCCTGCACACCCGCACGCAACAGGCTCTCACCAACAGTAAGAAGAAAGGGGGAAGCAGGCAGAGTCTGGAAAGGGCTTTGGAGCCAACTCTACCAGGACTTACGCCCATTATTAGCCTTGTGGCCTGGGGCAGGCTGCTTAAGCAACTGAACTTTGACCGCCTCATTTGATAGGGCCTGTAACACTGCAAACTGGTTGGTCAGTGAAGAGGGTAAGAGGTGTATATATAGCACCTGGGCTGCACAAGGTAGGTGCTCAGTAAGTGGGAGTTGTCATCTGGGGGTTATCTCACAGGAAAGCTCTCCAGTTCATTAAGCATGTCCTCTGCCGGGCTGTACCAGGCAGGCATGCAGACAGAGATGAATGACCTAGCCCCGCCCTTTGATGAGCTCACAGTTCAGCAGTGAGATAATTACAAGCAGACAATAGCTGTCTGAGCTCAGGGTGTAAACTCCAGCTGTGGAGGATGCATCTTTTAGCCCAACTGGAGGTCCTCAGGGGGCTTTCTAGAGGAGAAGAAGCCTGAACTGAGTCTTGAAGGGTGACTGAAGTTATTAATAGCTGAGGAAATAAAGGTAGAAGGGCATTGTACACAGAGGGACTGGGAGGAGCAAAGCCTAGAAACAGGGAATGAGTACATGCTGGGAAAAGAAAACAAAACCCTAAACATTTAAGTTTTCCAATCAGTTTGAGTTTCCCAAATATCCTTTTGGAATTTTGACTGGAATTGCATTGGCTTTACAGATGAAATTTCAGAAAATCTGATATTGCAATGATAAGTCAACCTTTCCTAAAACATCTATATTTTCTTCATTTAGTTACATTTTCTTTTGGAACTTTTAATAAAGCTTAACATTTCTCCATGAAGGTCCTGTGCATTCTTTGTGAGGTTAGCTCTTAGATACTTTGATTTCCTGTTTTTAAAATTTCCGGAGAATAAAATTCTGGAGTTTTCTTTGTTAGTCATTCCAGTTTTTAACTGTTCTTATTACCACAATACTCGTCCTTCACCTACATCCCTTATTTGTAATTTATGCCAATTTTTCCAAGTCTTTACTAGTAGAAGTTAAAAAACAGCCTGTCAGAACCTCTCTGAGGCTCTCTCTGTATGCTTGGAGACCTCAGTTCAATCTCCTTCCACTTTATATTCTCACCCTGAATAATTTTAGTTCATTTTGCCTTTCTCCATGATTTATATTTTTCAAGCATAAATCAATTCTCTGGCTTTAAATCACAGGTTGTCCTTATATGAGTAGATATAAGTTGTCCTTATTTGAGTAGATATACAAATATGAGCATGCCTGGTGTAAGAACCAAAACACAGGTGCTGGTTTATACAAAAAAACAAATAAAAGTCCCCAAAAGTAGTGGCCATAAATTATAAAATGTTTAAGTTTAAGTTTAATTTTCCTTGTGCAGAGCAACCCTCACAGTGAGCCAGACTTTATGTCAAATTTGATATCAAAGAACTCGGAATTATCTTTTATAGTTCAAATATCATTTATTGAGTCTCATTTTTGCAAATCTTTTTTGCTTCTCACGTGCCCATAGATTCCTGCTTGTCTGACCACAGACAAATGTCTGTACATGCCTCCACCCACAGTGTGTCTGGGTATGCAAGAGTTATAAATATACCCATCTTTTAAATAGATCTTTATCTTTAGTGTTAATTGTATCTTTGCTTCTTGCACTTTCTCACTGAGTAAGTATGGTTGGAAAGACCTGTGTACAGTTGGCTACACGCTGCCTTCTAATTATTTGCAAGCTCTCCTCTATGGTTAGTATCAGCCAAGCTGAGTGGTAGTAGCATCTTATTTCACCTAAAAACGACCCAGGTAGAAATTAGAAATTTTCTTTTTTCCCAGGTTTCTAAATAGCCTGGTGGCTGCCCCCATGACCTTGGTCTTTTGCATGTTCTAGGCCTAACTGTGAAGTTTCTTTTTTGGTGTCCAAGCAGGGACCTATAGTTTTGATATGAAACATACAAAAAATATAAATAATACTTGGGCCCTTTACCCCCTTTTGTCAATGCATTTTGCTCTCTTGAGGACTCACAGCGCTTATATCTTGCTGTCATTCTTTTAGATCCCTCTCACCTCACACCGTCTGTGCTTGGAAAATTTACTTCCTTACAGACTTGGTGGGCAGCAGAGTCCACCACCCATGGGGAAAGCTGGAAATACAAAGGCTTGCTTTCCCAGCCTGCTTTGCAGCTAGGGCCTGGACTCAGCAGGTCAGTGTGTCTAATCTCTGAGTTGGGAGCCAGTGGTACCAAGAGTTCAGGAACTATGAAGAGGTCACTCTATAGTCTATAAAAATGTCGAGTCTCTATGTTGTATATCTGAAACCAATGTGATGTTGTAAATCAACTATGCTGTGCTGTGCTTAGTCGCTCAGTCGTGTCCGACTCTTTGAGAGAATCCCCGTGGACTTGAGCCCTCCAGGCTCCTCTGTCTGTGGGGATTCTCCAGGCAAGAATACTGGAGTGGGTATTCATGCCCTTCTCCAGGGGATCTTCCCAACCCAGGGACTGAGCCCAGGTCTCCCGCATTGCAGGTGGATTCTTTACCATCTGAGCCACCAGGAAGTCCAAGAATACTGGAGTAGGTAGCCTGTCCCTTCTCCAGGGAAACTTCCTGACCAGGAATTGAACCAGGGTTTCCTGCATTGCAGGCAGATTCTTTACCAGCTGAGCTGATTCTTTACCAGTAGTCTCATATGGAAGTACAACCTATAAAGTCAGTTGAAAGGGGTCTGCTCACGGTTAGGGGTCCAGAAGGGGTTTCCACTACACAAAGTCCTGGACATGTTGAAATCCACTGCCCTGGACATGTTGTGATCCAGGATCAGTTACTACCTCCCTGCCCATGTTACCCAGGCCCTGTTCTCTGCCAGGAGGCCCCTGGACAAACAGAGGATGGCATTTGCTCCTGGTTCCTCATGGTCTGTATTTTCAGGCTCTTTGTGTGCTGGGCTTCTCTGCCTTCTGGTTGTTCTCTGAATGGTGACACACTTGACCCATGCCTGGACCCAAACCTCGCACACGTGTGGACATCTGGATCAAAGGACATTTATTATATGTCCCTCTTGAGAGTGGTCTTCAAAACACAAATTCATTTATAAGATTTTTAAAAACTTAACAACTGACGAATCAGGAAGGGCTGAAATTCACCCTCACTTTTAAAGAAGGATGTGTTTTATAGGAGGGTCTCTCAACCTTGGAAGTTCTGAATTTATAATTTTTTTTCATTTTGAGGTTATCATAAATTCATGTTCTGATGACATTTTTGAGCCAGGTGATTCTTTGTTGTGAAGGCTGGCCTACAGAGTGTTTATTGACATCCCTGGCCTCTACTCACTAGATACCAGGAGCACCGCCAGCCCCACATATGACAGCGAAAACTGTCTCCAGATGAATATCCCCTGGGGGACAAACTTGTCCCTGGTTAAGACTCATTGCTCTAGAGGCATTCATAAAGGAGACACCAACAGCAAATGTGACCACTCTGGGGACTAGGGCCCAGCCTGGTGGCTTTTCCATGACTTCATAGAAATGCTGGACCCTGGGGCCCAGGCTAAACAGGGAAAAGGGGAAGTCAGAGGGGCCAGGAGGCAGTCTATCCTGTCCCAGCAAGGTTGAAGAAGTGTGGCTGACTTCTTTTAGTTGTAGGGCTGGGGGGATGGAGGCTGGGGCATGTACAGTTTTAGCTGTAGGGCATGTAGAGCTTTAGCTGTGGAGCAGGTAGTATGGATGAAGTTGAAACAGAAGAAGATGTAGGCTGAGGAGTAGAAGGCAAAGCTGAGGAGGTGAGGCCCAGGGACTGCTCTGTATGCATGCCCCTTGTTGGGCTTCTGAGTAAAGGGGGAACTTAGGAACCACAAATGGACCCACCTTCCTGGTGATGAGGGTGAACCCAGCACGGGGTGAGGTTGGGGCTGTGAGAAGGGCAGGGAGGCTGAGCAAAGACCCCACGGACGGAAGTTTCCCAAAGAGGATCAAGCCAAGCCTTCTCGGCGTAGGTCAGTGCACTTGCTTGATGGCAAATTATTTCGAGAATGGCCTGGAGAAGCCTCCCTCCCTCACACAGCCCAGAACAGAGCAGAAATTTGGAAGAGGGAGAGAAAAGGCAGGGCCCCTTATCCCCTGGGCCTTTTTCACGTTCGAAAAATCGGGTCTCATGGGAGCCCAGTAAGTGCAGCAAGTTTTCTTATGTAGTAGCTATTTGAATAAAATTTATTCAAATTACAGAATGGAAAAAAATATTAATATTTCCGTTCAGATGCTGGGAGGTACCGCTGTTACAGTTGTGAACATATAGGAAAAACATTAGCAGAGATTGAGATACTCAAGTATTAATATTTGTATTTCTGTGGGAGACATTATAATATTGCCTTAGTAATGGCTTCTCAAGTGGCTCAGTGGTAAAGAATCCACCTGCAGTACAGGAGATGTGGGTTCAGTCCCTGGGTTGGGAGAAGGAAATGGTAACCCACTCCAGTATTCTTGCCTGGGAAATCCTATGGACAGAGGAGCCTGGCAGTCTACAGTCCATGGGGTTGCAAAGAGTTGGACACAACTTGGTGACTAAACAACACCACCACCCTTAAAATAAAAATGAAAGCCTAGTTGAAATAAAACATTGTTTTTTTTGTGTAGAGAAACATCTCAAGTTAATAAATGGCTGTGTTTAATTCTAGATCATGCTAGCTTGATATGTGCTTGACTCTATTATAAATATAGTCCTAAATAAACTGCTAATGCCAGAAAGCAGAATAAATCATTTTCAGTGAGGAGCAAAGAGGCGGGAGGGACATAGCATATGGTGTAAAATTGTACAGCCTAAAAATAAAGCTGCCTGATTCTCCTCAAGTAGCTCTTAGGAGCTTTGAATGTCTTTTGTGGAAGGAAAAATAATAAATCCCCAAATGATTCAATGTATTTTGACTTAAAATGTCACTGCACACATTTTTAGAGACGGAAAGTGGGTTGGTGGTCTGGGCTGGGGGTGGAACGGGGAGTGACTGCAAATGGGCTGAAGGAAACTTGGGGAGGATCGAAGTGTTCTAAATCTGTACTGTGGTGATGAGGGCACAGCTATAGATTTTCTGAAAATCATCCGATTGTACACTGAGTGGATCTTATGGTATATAAATTTCACCTCACTAAAGCCTTCACAGAGTTTTTGCCCTAGGCTTTAGGATGACATCCGATTAGATTCTCAACTGTTTCCGTGTCTCCTTGTTTCACTGGTCTTTTCAGGAAATGCTGACTTAGAGTGTCACGTGAGCTCCCCATACCTCATTTTGTCCTGGAAAAGGAGAGTGATGGTGGCCCTACCCAGAGATAGCTGGGACAAGTAATTGAGTGAATAAATGTAAAGCGCTGACAGCAGCTGCTGGTTCCTAGCATCCTCGTCTCCGTGACCGTCATCTGCATTGTCATTTGTGGCTGTGGTGGTTCTCTCTCTCTCTCTGGCCAAGGCCTTACTCTGGTCCAGGCCTCCTGCAGGCCCTCCAGTCAGAGGATGACTTCTAAAAGAAAGGTCTAACCTTTCTGAAATTGCTACCATGGTGGCTCCCCACGGGCTTTAGGTATATTCCACACCCTCCATGCTATGGGGCCGCCACCATACACACAGTCATCGCCTCTTTGGTCTGCTGTCTCATCTCAAGCTCTTTAGGCGTCTCTCGGTCCTTGAGACTCCTGCCAGTAAGGAATTCTTCCAATCCCCACCTGGGCTCTGCCTGGAATCATCTTTCCTCCCTTTCTCTTCCTGTCAGTGACAGCCCAGAGCCCCCGTGAGGCCCTCTTAATCTTGGGCCCCAACTTTTGGCTCATGGTGGATACATGAGTAATTATCAAAATTACAGTTCCGGAGGATTCGAAATTACTGTAATTAGTCGTGTATCCACCGTGAGCCCCAAGAAGTAGGGCGTGCCCTGCTCCTTGCTGGTCTCTCGGATTAATAGCTTCCTGCACAGTGCCTGGCACTTGGTCAGCAGCCCTTGAACATCAACCGTCTCTCTGGAGTGCTGACTTGCCTTCCTGCTCAATCGCCCCAGGGAAGTAACATGATCCCAGGTGTTCTGTTCCTCTCAGGAAGGCTTAGGTCTAGAACCCTTTCTCTCTTTGTGTCTTTGCTCAAGAGAAAACTCCTTTCTCCTGTCTTCCAGAGGTTTAACTTAAACTGGAAAAGAGATTATAGGCTTGGCATTTTGCCTGATGGTACTTTTCTAAGGGGAAGATTCTTTTTCCATCTGATCTCCTGGGATCTTAAAGCCCTAAATTAGAAATGCCTTCTTTGCATGAAATAAAAGAGCTTACCCATTAACCATCTGTTCACCTGCAAATCAACTTTTTCCTGTGGAGATCCTATTTATTTTTCCCACTCGTGTATCTTTAAAATATATCTAACTGAAGCAATGTTCCAGGGTTTTAATCTGAGAGAGTCCATGGTTTACCTCCCACCCTGGTAATCAGCTTTTCCTCCCCCCACCACTGCTGGGCCAGTAGGGGCTGGCTATTCCCTGAACTTGTATTATCTCATCTATTTAATATTTGCATTTTAGCTGTATTTTATGATCTGCATACTGTTACATTAGTACTTCTATATGGTTTATAGATATAAAAGTAATATTTAAGTAATATATGAATAGGCCACATGCTCAAAATTATTCAGAGTGCTGCTAGGATGGTTGAGATAGTGATGCTTTATTTTAAAATTAAGAACAGAATTATGATTACATAGAAAATTATCTGTATGCCGTATTTTGCAAGGTTTAAAAATCAGCAGAAGCTTTCCTCCAAGGAAATAGTGGGTAAACTCCGGAATCTAGCCGTAGACTCACAGAAATGCCGTAGGCTGGGACTGGGGGTGTCACCCACTTCACTTCCCCAGGCAGTGATGCTGAGCTCTCCACTTATTTCCCATGCCTGCTGCCACCAAGATGCCCCCCTGCTGGCTTCTGGAGGCCAGGCATATCTGTGCTCCTCAGAGCTCCCTGCAGATTCTGAGCACAGGGGGTCTCCCCAGTGTGGGGAGCACAAGAAGCTTCTCCCCAGCCTGGCGAGCAGTGGCTCCTCTTGAGACTCTAGGCCCAGCCACCTGAATACTAGCACTATAGTGCCACGGGGGGACTCCACGGAGACTCTTTCCCACCAAAAAATACATTTATAGATGCAGGAAGCAGGTAGTTGACAGGGCTCAGGAGGCTTAGGACAATTCTGCAACGCTTGGAGGAAGTGATTCTGGGTCATGCGCCAGCTGTGCCTAGATGTTCCCCCTTTGTTTGGTCACTACCAGGTGTCACATTTCATTGTACCTTTTTCTATTTGGGGCTGACAAGAGAGGATATAGGGCAGCAGCTCTTCTCTTCCTTTTCTCCTTCCTGTCCCAGCCACTTGCTGAAAATGCGCGAGGTTGGGGGAAAAGTGTCCAGAAAGGTTGCAGGGTCTCCCCTTCTATTCCATTCCAAAAATGAGGGCTACAGTGCCCTTCTCTGGCACAGCTGTTGGGATATTGGGGGTTCTCTGTCTGTATCCATAGCTGTAGCTTTTCCCAGACCAGGGCAGTAGGCAGGAGAAAGTTTAATAGATATGCTCAGGGCGCACACAGTGTGGCTTTGTGGCAGCCCCAGGAAGTTTGGGCATATAGCTGTAGAACACTGGCTCTGAATTTCAGGAGCCTGCATGCATCTGCCTGGGTATCTCACTAATGCCAGCTCAACCTCAGATCCCAACTTAAAATCCCTTCCTCTGGGAAGCTGGCCCTACCCTGGGCAGATCAGGTTCCTTCCCAGCTCTGCACCTGTTGGGACAGTGGGCATCAGTCATAAGTCAGTTCTCCTCTGACTCTCTCTTTTGCTCTATAAGCCCCATATGCTCAGCCCCATTACTGTGTACTGGCCTCATAGAGCACCATCCCCCTTACTGGTCTCCCTGCCTTCCATCTCCTCATAACTTTCCAGCTCCAGAGTGACCTGGATCGTTAAGGCCTGCCTGTCATTCCTGTCATTGCACACCTCCATTGCCTTCAGCAATGGAGTTTCCTAAAGTCAGGTTGGATAATCTTCAGAATTTACTCAGAGCAATTTTTTGATGTGGATTCCAGAGCCCACTTAATACCTGTGAGATCTGACCTCCTTGGGTGGTTCCCCGGGAAATGGGGATTTGACAAGCTCTCCGGTGATGCTGGTGCAGGCAGCTGAGGACCACTGAGTAGGACCCACCAGGTGGTCAGCAGTTACCTGTCCACATGCCTTCTTCATTTTGTGACCCTACTTCACCCCCTACATTCCACAGCCACATTCTGCTGTCCTAATTTCCTTCCTCACCTGGAAACTCTTCAGTCAGTGCCACACAAGTAGGTCAGGTAGCCTCTCCTCACTGAAGCTCTCTACTTGTGTGAAATTGAACTGCCCATCCTAGGGTTAACTTTTTGTTTGTTCCTCAAGATAAGTGATCATGGAGCTTCCCTGGCAGTCCAGTGGTTAAGATGCTGCACTTCCACTGCAGAAGCCATGGGTTCGATCCCTAGTTGGGGAACTAAGATCCCACATGCCACGTGGCACAGCCAAAAAAAGAAAAAAAGATGAGCGATCTTTTTTATCTTTGCCCTTCTAACATCTCACAGAACCTGACATGGAAGGAATAAAAAGAAGTTTTGAGTCGAATTTGCTATTTGAGGGTAGCCAGGACAAGAAGTACTTTGAGTCTGGCTTGAAAGACCTCGTGCATCCTTCATGCTCCTAGCCCACAGCCACCCTTCCTCATTTCAGAGGGAAATGTGGATATATGTGGAAATACATTGGTGTAGGAGATAAATAAATGTGACAGCAGAGTTAGGAAACACCTGAAGTTTCTTTTGGTGCCCACCTGACCTCAGTATCACAGATCAGCAGGGCAGTGAGGGTCAAGCCTTCCCTTTGCATAGATTTGTTAGAAGTATTTATTGCTATATCCCCTATGATATGATCCCAGTTTTTTCTTTCTTCAGCTCCTCATTTGTCAGTGTTAATGAGGAGAGGGAGGAGAAGGCACAAGACAGTCTTGCCACACAATATTATTTTTTCTCTATCACTGCCAGCAAAAAAAAAGGATTCCAAGACTTTTGCTACCCCAGTTTCCATCTCTTGTGTTTCTCATTATTGACTAAAGCCATTGTGAAAAGCAAAGGAGAAAAGGAAAGATATAAGCATCTGAATGCAGAGTTCCAAAGACTAGCAAGAAGAGATAAGAAAGCCTTCCTCGCGATCAATGCAAAGAAATAGAGAAAAACAATAGAATGGGAAAGACTAGAGATCTCTTCAAGAAAATTAGAGATACCAAGGGAACATTTCATGCAAAGATGGGCTCAATGAAGGACAGAAATGGTATGGACCTAACAGAAGCAGAAGATATTAAGAAGAGGTGGCAAGAATACACAGAAGAACTGTACAAAAAAGATCTTCACGACCCAGATAATCATGATGGTGTGATCACTCACCTAGAGCCAGACATCCTAGAATGTGAAGTCAAATAGGCCTTAGGAAGCATCACTACAAACAAAGCTAGTGGAGGTGATAGAATTCCAGTTGAGCTATTTCAAATCCAGAAAGATGATGCTGTGAAAATGCTGCACTCAATTTGCCAGCAAATTTGGAAAACTCAGCAGTGGCCACACGACTGGAAAAGGTCAGTTTTCATTCCAATCCCAGAGAAAGGCAATGCCAAAGAATGCTCAAACTACCGCACAATTGCACTCATCTCACACACCAGTAAAGTAATGCTCAAAAGTCTCCAAGCCAGGCTTCAGCAATACGTGAACTGTGAACTTCCAGATGTTCAAGCTGGATTTAGAAAAGGCAGAGGCACCAGAGATCAAATTGCCAACATCCATTGGATCATCAAAAAAGCAAGAGAGTTCCAGAAAGACATCTATTTCTGCTTTATTGACTATGTCAAAGCCTTTGACTGTGTGGATCACAATAAACTGTGGAAAATTCTGAAAGAGATGGGAATACCAGACCACCTGACCTGCCTCTTGAGAAACCTATATGCAGGTCAGGAAGCAACCGTTAGAACTGGACATGAAACAACAGTCTGGTTCCAAACAGGAAAGGAGTATGTCAAGGCTGTATATTGTCACCCTGCTTATTCAACTTCTATGCAGAGTACATCATGAGAAACGCTGGTCTGGAAGAAGCACAAGCTGGATTCAAGATTGCTGGGAGAAATATCAAGAACCTCAGATATGCAGATGACACCACCCTTATGGCAGAAAGTGAAGAGGAACTAAAAAGCCTCTTGATGAAAGTGAAAGAGAGTGAAAAAGTTGGCTTAAAGGTCAACATTCAGAAAACGAAGATCATGGCATCCGGTCCCATCACTACATGGCAAATAGATGGGGAAACAGTGGAAACAGTGTCAGACTTTATTTTGGGGGGCTCCAAAATCACTGCAGATGGTGACTGCAGCCATGAAATTAAAAGACACTTACTCCTTGGAAGGAAAGTTATGACCAACCTAGACAACATATTAAAAAGCAGAGATATCACTTAGTCAACGAAGGTCCGTCTAGTCAAGTCTATGGTTTTTCCAGTAGTCATGTATGGATGTGAGAATTGGACTCTAAAGAAAGCTGAGCACTGAAGAATTGATGCTTTTGAACTGTGGTGTTGGAGAAGGCTCTTGAGAGTCCCTTGGACTGCCAGGAGATCCAACCAGTCCATCCTAAAGGAGGTCAGTCCTGGGTGTTCGTTGGAAGGACTGATGTTGAAGCTGAAACTCCACTACTTTGGCCACCTGATGTGAAGAGCTGACTCGTTTAAAAAGACCCTGGTGCTAGGAAAGATTGAGGGCAGGAGGAGAAGGGAACAACAGAGAATGAGATGGTTGGATGGCATCACTGACTCAATGGACCTAAGTTTGGGTGAACTCCAGGAGTTGGTAATGGACAGGGAGGCCTGGCGTGCTGTGGTTCATGGGGTCACAAAGAGTTGGACACGACTGAGCGACTGAACTGAACTGATTGACAAAAATAAACAAGAAACATAATCTATAAAATAGTAGCCTGGAAGGAATGGAAATTAAAATCTCTGATATGCTTCTAGAATTTATCTTACAAACAAACCTGTGCCCAGAGAGTAAAGTCCGGATGAGGTTGTATGTTGTCTGTGGCAACAGGGCCTGGAAACAGCCTGTGTGTCTACTACAGCACATGGGGGCCAGCCACGAAAGGGGACACTCTGCAACTGTAACAGAGGAGAGAGAGGGCCCAGGTGGAAAGATCTCCCTTCAGGGGAAGGAGTAAGGTAGAGAATAGCATATATATTTGTGTGTAAGAAAGGGAGAAAAAAATAAGGCTGAGTATTCATATTTACTTGTAAATGCATTAAGAGAAGTTGAAAGTGAAAGTCTCTCAGTTATTTCCTATTCTTTGCGACCCCATGGAATTCTCTAGGCCAGAATACTGGAGTGGGTAGCCTTTCCCTTCTCCAGGGGATCTTTCCAACTCAGGGATCAAACCCAGGTCACCTGCATTGCAGGCGGATTCTTTACCAGCTGAGCCACAAGGGAAGCCCAAGAATACTGGTGTGGGTAGCCTATTCTTTCTCCAGTGGATCTTCCTGACCCAGGAATCGAATTGGGGTCTCCTGCATTGCAGGCGGATTCCTTACCAACTGAGCTGTCAGGGAAGCCCCAAGAGAAGTTGGGTGAACACCAGAAATCCAATAAAATGTCATCTATGGTGGAGGGATGCCTGGGGGACAGGGGGTGGGAGCCAGATTTCTCAGTGTGTCTCTCCATAGCATTTTGATTTTTTGAACTGTGTGCATCACCTTCCAAAATGATATAGAAGTAAAATAGCTGTAATCATTTAGAATATGTTATATAAATGAACTGATTAGTCTTTTGTAATTACATTTGTCTCCTTATATCCATGGGTTCCACATCCATGGATTGAACCAACTTTGGATCAAAAATCTTTGGGAGGAAAATTCCAAAAATATGAAATTTGAATATATTGTGTGCCAGCAGCTATTTACATAGCATTTGCATTCTATTAGGGGTTATAAATTATTATAATCTAGAGACGACTTTATAAAGGAAAATGTGCTTAGGTAATATGCACAGTATTCTATGCTAATTTATATAAGGAACTTGAGCATCCTTGAATTTTGGTATCTAAGGGCGTCCTGGAACCAGTTGCCGGTCCCCACCTCTGCCCCCTCCATGGATATCTAAAGATGATTGTAAAACCAAACTGGTCTCAGCAGATTTTACCTCAAGTTCCCACCAAGCTTTCAGGACAGGATTAGAACTCTTGAACCCCCAGCCTGGGGCTCCATCTGTGCCGTTGTACAACAGACACAAAGAGGCTCCTGTCCTTCTGCAGTTGGTTGCAGGACCAACACGCAGGGGCAGGCACTAAAACAGGCCCTTGAAGTTAAATCCAGCGTCTTGTACCTTCTTACCCTTTTAAAGGTTTGCTTCATGCCTCTAGGTGCTCTTTGGGTGTACACATCCAGTTAGTCTCTACTCTTTATATCATGTTGATCTTTCACCTCTTGCCTCTTCCTTCCTCAGTGGACAGTTTAGGTTACCATAGCAACCCTAAAGCTCCTGTGGGGGTGAGTCAGGGCTCCTAGGTGGATGGAGTCAGGCAGTCCTCAGAGACGAGGCCCAGAAGGGTAGTAGTCCCTGTTTCTAAGCCCCGCTCCAGAGCCAGCTCACATGCCAGCTGACCGTGGGCTGTTCTGAGTATCTTAGGATGTGCAGATGGTATGCACATTTCGTCTTGTTTTCCACAGGCGCCAAAACCTGGCTTGCTTGGCGCAAGTTTTGTACTTGGCAAACACACAGTCTAGCTATGGTCCTGGGAGAGAAAGAAGGTAACAGACCCAGTAAGCCTGGTCTCTTTTTGATAAAATCCAGTCACATCTACTTAGCAGGCCCACCTGACCAAGTGCCACAGAATCGCCACTTCCCTATCGCGCTGTCCAGTTGTACAGTCGGCTCAGGTCCCAGGAAGCTGTCGCTGTGGGGATGTTGGCAGGACATCACCAATCACTGCTATGACTTCAACCTGATGAAAGAACAGCTTTGCTCAGAATAACTTATGTTTTTGTTTGTTTTCCTCAAACTATGTGACTTCTTCTGCAATGGCATACCTTTCCGCTTTGGCTGCTCATAACACAGATTGGTATTCCAGTGTTGATAGTTGTGTAGATCTCATGTCCTGGATGGTCTTTCCCTCTGGGCTCCTGTCCCCATTCGAGCCAGATTTTTCCTTGTGTTTTAAATTTATGCTATAATTTCTTACATATTCTCATAAGCCACCATATATTCCATAAGAAATGAGGTCAGATACAAGCACAGAAGCACATTTTGTGTCTTAGGTTGTGTACCTGACCTGATTTAGTCTTTAAATTTTTCTTTCGGACAAGGGTAGCAAGCTTTTTCTGCAAAGGGTCAGGTAGTAAATACTTGAGCCAGTCAGTCCCATTTTCTGCGGTAGCATGAGAGCAACCACAGGTAAATGAATGTGGTGATGCCCAGTAAAGATTTAGGGAGAGTAACATTTGAATTCCATTTACCTTTCTGATGTTATAAAGTATTAGTCATTTTAATATTTTTTAACAATTAAAGTCAAAACTATTCTGAGTTTATTGGCAGTACAGAAATGTTTTTCAGGCTGGATATGGCACCTGGGTTTACAGTTTGCTGATGCTTGTCCCAAACCACTGCTGTGTTTTGGTCACTTCTAAGAAAGGGGAGGGATTAAGTTCACTCAGCAGCCCCCAGACGATGTTTAACCCAGAATTCATCTTAGCTGAGTGACAGTGGCAGAGTCAAGAGTCAAGTCTACCCTGGAAATATCAAACCTGGGACTACGTGAGGACAGGAAAAAGCCCTGGAACCATAGCCCTTTGGTTCTTCCTTCCACTGAAAATTTTCACTCCCTTCGGTTTGAGGCATGAATGATTCTATATGAAGTTCTCTCATAATCAGGCAGCTTTTAAAAATAGAAGTTTTATAAAATGAGTTACTAAAAAACTTTCACAACATATTTATAAGATATAGAGAATAAGTGATTCCAGGAAAACTCATATGCCTACCATTCAACTTAAGAAAGAGAACGCTGTTATTTTGAAGTTCCCTTTGTGCCCTACCCACACAGAAATCACTACTTGCTAGAAATTTCCTCATTGTTCATCATTTCTTGGATTTTCTGGAGAGTTTTAACACATATATTTGTATCCCTAAACAGACACGTTGCTGAGCTCCATGTAAACGGAGTAACAGGCCGTGTATTTCTCTGCCCCTCTCTCTTTGTTTACTCAGTCTTGTGCCCCTATCGTCTGTGCAGAAATGCATACCTGTGGTCTGTCCATTCCCCCACTGTGCACCCACTGTGTGGGTGGTGGGCACACCACAAATGACTTATCCGTTCTGCCACTGATGGACATTCAGGCTGTTTCCAGCTTGGGGTTATTGCAGCAGTACTGCTGCTGTGTCTCTTGGGGCATGTGAGCGAGAATTTCTCAGGAATAGGCTAGAGGAAGAGTGGCCAGCTTTTGCTGTTTGAAGAATTATTTCATTGATCACACCGTTACCAAGCAGCCCTGTGCCAGACATGATGTAACAATGGCAAGAGTGTGGATCCTCAGAGCCCTTGCCCTAACTCCCGTGGGCTGTGGTCCATCACACTGCTACCCTAGAGAGGTGCTGCTCTCTCCAGCTGCTGAAGGTCACAGGTAGGATACCAGCATCACGAGTCGGGGATGGCTCCTGTCAGGGAAATAAAATCGTGCCTTTGTGACTGCTCATAGTTCATAAGCAGCCTTGATGTTTCACTTTGTGCCCTTTGTATTGATGGCGGTGTGTTTGTTTGGTGTGTCATTAAGCTTTGCAGGGATCATGTGTTCTATATCAAGTTTCTTTTAAGCTCCACAGACAACCTTTACCTTGGCACAGACGTGTATAACATAAATTAGAATATTCCTTTACCAGCTGGAACAAGTATAACTGACTGTTATAGATACTTGAAGCACATTTACTTTCACTTTTCCCTTTGAGGGATGTATTTATGTTGCTTGGTAGGTTGGTTCCTTCCTGGTGGATGTAGAAAACCAGCAGCATGGAATCCTAGCTCTGCATACCCCAGGGACCCAGAGGCCAAGTGGCTGAGACTTTTTAGCACCTGGACCTCACTCCAGCACCTCTCAGGGCCCTCCCCTTCTCCACCACTTCCCTTCTTTCTGTCTTTTGCCCTCCTCTTCCTCAAAAGTCTAGTCTCTTATTTCCTTTGGGTTCACAGTGAAGGTTGATAACAGCCACTGGGGAAAGCGCTCTGTGGCATATTGGCTCTCTGACCCCCAGAAAGTGTATCCCAGGTGGGAGCAGTCTGAAATTCCAATTGCGATTCCTAGGAGGAGAAGCAGCGCCCTCTCGCCTCTGCCGCTGACTCTGGACCTTCAACCGGAATCCGCTGGCTTCCAGAGAGGGTTCTATAGCCTTATTTAGAGGTAACAAGGACTTCCCTGGTGGCCCAGAGGTTAAGACTCCATGCTTCCAGCGCAGGCGGTATGGGTTTCATTCCTGGTCGGGAAAGTTCCACATACCATGCTGGGGGGAAAAAAAAGACAACAAAGATGCGTTACCACATCCTCCTATTGAATTTTGAAATAGCAACAGCCTACTGGAAGGACTCAATAACTTCCAGAGAGGGTTCTATAGCCTTATTTAGAGGTAACAAGGACTTCCCTGGTGGCCCAGAGGTTAAGACTCCATGCTTCCAGCGCAGGCGGTATGGGTTTCATTCCTGGTCGGGAAAGTTCCACATACCATGCTGGGGGGAAAAAAAAGACAACAAAGATGCGTTACCACATCCTCCTATTGAATTTTGAAATAGCAACAGCCTACTGGAAGGACTCAATAATTATCTGTTTTCCCCTTTATGACTAAATTAAGATGTCTGCATTGATCTCAGGGAAGTAAAATGATTCAAGGTGAGCAATTAAAAGTAACTAAAGATAAAATAAAATATAAAATAAAGTTGAAGATGTTCAATTAAAAAACTAACTCAAGATAAATGTACAGATAAGGATGAATGAGTATATACTTGTATGGGTGGAAGTATAAGCAAGGTCATTGTCGTGGCTGGAGTAAATGCCAAATTTGGACTGACTAAAATTTAGTACACTAACCATTCTTTCAGTAGTCTTAGGAACTATTATTGGCAGTGTTAAATACTGAACATTTTAGCTGCAGTGTGTATTTCTATAACACAGTTAGCTCACATGCTATTGTGATTATAAATATGGGAATGATGTCAGTATAATGTGGAAGTCAGTTGTTCCCAGAGTATTAATATTTTGCAGCAGTGCACGAATCCAGAAGAGCTCGGCAAGGTGATGAAGAACACAGAACCCATTCCCCTTGTTCTTGGTTCCTTTTGGCTGCGTGTTCTGATTTTGCATGGCTCCGTCTGAGCTGTCTGCATTTTGCCCTTGTCATTACAACTCAGCAGCCTCAGTTCCTCTGTGCCTCCGCTATAGTCAAGCCACCTCTACCTTTAAGAATTTTAAGTAGATTTTCCTTTTTTAAAAAATTTTTAAAATTGTGGTAAAATATACATAACATAAAATTTCCCACCTTGATCATTTTTAAGTATATTGGCATTAAGAACATTCATGTTGCTGTGCAGCTGTCATCGCCGTGCCTCTCTAGAAGCTTTTTATCCGCCCAGATTGAAACTACAAACTCGTCAAACACTAACTCCTCATTCCCTTTTCTCCCCACCTCCTGGCAACGATTGTGATCCTTTCTGTCTCTGTGAATCTGACTAGTCTTACATACCTCATATAAGTGGAATTATACAGTACCTGTCCTTTTGTGACTGGCTTGTTTGACTTAACATCATGTCCTTAAGGTTCATTTGTATTGTAGCATCTGTCCAAATTTCATTTCTTTTTATGACTGAGTAATATTCCTGTTTATATATATACCACATTTTGTTTATCCATTAATCTGTCTGTAGACGTTTGGGTCATTTCCACCTTTTGGCTATTATATGAATAATGCCTCTAGGAACATGGATGTACAAATATCTATCTGCTGCTCCCAATTCTCTACTTATTCATAATTTTACTTGTTTCTAACTGTGCTGCTAATTTTTAACTTGTTACTTGCTTTGTTAATTTTCTGGGTACAAATTTGCATCAGTCTTGAACGGTCTGTCTCTTTTTATTTTTGTCAGCCCTGTTATTTTTGCTACAGGATTTTTAGAACATGTATTTTTTTTGATAGTCAATATAGCAAAAAAAAAAAAAAAAAATGGGCTTCCCAGGTGACTCTGGTAAAGAATCCGCCTGTCAGTGCAGGAGACACAGGAGACATGGGTTCAATCCCTGGGTCAGAAAGATCCCCTTGAGAAGGAAATTGCAACCCACTCCAGTATTCTTGCTTGGGAAATCCCATGGACTGAGGAGTCTGGTAGGCTATAGTCCATGGGGTCACAAAAAGTCAGGCATGAGTTAGCGACTAAATATACGCGCACATAGGAAAAATGATTGTATTTGAGAATGAGGCTAGAAATGAGTAAGAAGAGGCACTTCCTATTCTCCCCGCCATCTGTTAGTTATAATGATGTCATTTTACCAGTCTTCTCATGCCTCTGGCACCTGCCGGCACTGTGCTGGTGTCAGTCTGGATGTTGTGGTGATGGCTTTCAATTCCCACCACTCTGTTGAGAGGTAGGATGCCACAACCAGCGGCTTTTTGACTGCAACTGAGACAGACGGGCTGGGTGACTGTCATCCAGGTCCTGCGAGAATGGAGGGCCCTGTGATCCCATGGGCTGTGTATCCATTTGTTGTTCGGTCACTCAGTTTTATCCAATTCTTTGCGACCCCATGACCTGCAGCATGCCAGGCTTCCCTATCCTTCACCATCTCCCAGAGCTTGTCAGATTCATGTCTATCCAGTCGGTGATGCCATCCAACCATCTCATCCTGTGTCATCCCCTTCTCCTCCTGCCTTCAATCTTTGCAGCATCAGGGTCTTTTCCAGTGAGTTGGCTCTTTGCATCAGGTAGCCAAAGTATTGAAGCTTCAACATCAGTCCTTCCCGTGAATATTAAGGATTGATTTTCTTTAGGATTTACTGGCTTGACCTCCTTGCAGATCAATAATCAGCTTCAATTAAAAAAAAATCAAAATTTCCATCAGGACCTTGCCTTTGCTCAGATGAGTTCTCCAGTCAATAGCTTAAAGTTAATTCTGCATCCCTTTCTTTGTGTCCTTGTTCCTAGTCATCTGCTGAAATAAGTGGTTTGCATTTAAAAAACTGAGCTCTGAAATGTGTAGATGGATGACTATTTATAGACATTTATTTTTAAATGTGTTTGGAAAACGAGTAGATGAATGCTTATGAGGCCCATTAGTTACTTATAATGTTTTACTATGAAAATGCCAAAGGTTATCAAGGATTTAAGTAATTTCATATTTAGAAATGCTTGACAGCAACTCATTATCCAGTATTGACTTCCACATTATAAAAGTGTCTGTTTAAAGCATGACAAATTGAGCATCATGTAGTGGGTTTGATTTGATGGATGTCGGGCCTCTTGAATAGTCTGATGTAGTGACCAGTGCCGTTGAGACGTTCCTGCCCTGCACTGTGGCCTCTGCAGCAGGTCGTGGGTTTCTGACCATTCCCCTCACCCTGCCCCAGCACGTGAGGTTTCAGTGAACAGCACACTGCAGGGTCGTGGGGGGGGACCTAGCCCAGTGCCTGGCACAGTGTGCTTCTCCAACCTGTATCTGCCGATTCCTTAACCCAGTTTATAGATATTTCAAGATGAGTGGTAGTCTAAATTGTGAAGCCTGGAACGTTTATCTGGTTGAAAACTATGTTGTTGTTGTTTTAAATATCAAATCCTAGCAAAAATAAAATCCATGAATAGTTTTATTTAATCTTGAAATATTAAGACTGGTGTTATTATTAAATGTGCAGATAAATTGAACTTCTTTATGTTATCAGCAGACGTTAATTTCCCTAAATCTTTTTGGAGTTACTTGGTTGTATTAACTTTTGGAGGTTAATGTGAAAATGTGGGAATCTTGAATCTTGAAATCCAGCCAGTCAGTCTTTACTGAGTACTTGCCCTGAGTTAAGAGCTCCAGTCAACATAGGTGCTTTAGGGATTAAAAAAACATGTGCACTCCCCAAAATGACCGAGAAAGAAGGCTTCCACAAAATGACCTACCCACGTTTCCTTCCTGAGGTTATTTAACCCTGGATAGGATAGAGGTCTGCGATTAGACTTGGTTCATGTCCTGTACCCCAGGCTATCTGTGTCTGACAGTTTGGGGAAATTCCATAACCTTTCTGTGCCTCAGTTTCCCCATCCATAGAATGAAAGCAGCAGGCTCCCCTTTGGTTTGGATGACATGTAGGTGAGAGGTGCACACAGGAAACCCGCAGTCCATGCTGACCACTATTTTTAGCTCAGGTGACTCTTGGTATAGCTTCGGTGTTCATCTTCCACTCTCCATTCCTGTGACATACTCAGACAAAAATCAATCAGTGAAGAAGAAATATCGCATGACATCCCTTATATGTGAAATCTAAGAAATGATACAAATGAACTTACAAAACAGGAAGAGACTCTCAGAGGGTGAATTTATGGTTCCTGGGGAGAAGGATGGTGGGGGGATGGGATAGTTAGGGAGTTTGGAATAGACATGTACACACTGCTATATTATTATTTTAAATGGACAAAGAACGAGGACCTACTATATAGCACATGGAACTCTGCTCAACGTTGTGTGGCAGACTGGATAGAAGGGGAATTTAGGGGAGAATGGATATGTGTGGCTGAGTCCCTTTGCTCTCTACCTGAAACTATCACAGCATTGTTAATTGGCTATACCCAATATAAAATAAAAAGTTAAAAGAAAATATCAATCTGACCCTGACCAAGAAATGGTCCTTGCTTGGTGTTTCAAAGGCTATACACGATTTCATCCTTAAGCCCAGGATTACTTTTGAAGGTGACATGATGGGAACAGCGACCAGCACACAGGGTGGCCTTCACAGTCTGGCAGGCAGGAAAGCACCTGGCCCCTTCCACCAGCCTCCTTTGTTCTTTGAGGTTTATTTTAGTCCTCTGAGTCTGATACCTAATGGAAGCCTGGCACGTAAAAATAACTCTCATCTGAGTAGAGTTGTAAAACAGCTAGCTCTTTGAAAGTGAGAGTCAGGGATGAAGCCTGTGGCTTGATCGTCCCCATTATTTTTAGAGAGAAGCCCACCTTCAGGTGCCCACCCGTCCTTCCTGGTCCCTGCCCCCTGGGGTTGATCAAGGCCAGCGGGAGCGTGACCTGAGCCCACCGCCCTGCCCCCCATCCCCCGCCAGTGCTCCGGCTTCCTTATTTTGGTCTTTTGCCAGCCGTCTTCCCTGAAGTCATTACTGGTCATTGCCCTCTTCCCCAGAAGAATGCTCAAGAGGTCTCTGAACTTGAAACAACTTCCGCAGTTGCTTTTACACAGGAGCCCGTTCCCTTGTTTGGGCTGGGTGGTCTAAAACCAGGCCATGCAGGGAAATAACCCTGTGCCTGTGGCTTGTCAAGCAAACAGTCTCCGAGAAGAGTTGGTGTGTGCCAGAGCTCATTACCTGGGGCAGCTGAGTTGTTGGTTCTCAAATTAAGTGCGTGGTTGGACCGACAAGAGTGAGTTGATAGGATAAGGAGTCGGGGCCCCAAAATCAGCCAGGCTGAGATGGATCTGATTAAGAATCTAAAACTCACTGTTTCAGCCTAGAGCTCCTGCTGTGGGTGGAACCTTCCTGGCACAGCTGTAGGTAAGCGTGGGCGAGAGTGTGTACTGCACACTGGAGAGATGGGGGTGGAGGAGCCCTGAGGCAGCTGTCACCTGGCCTGCTGAGTCCCCCTCCTCTGTTATGCCGAGACCAAGGTGGCCCTAGCAGGGGCTGGCTGTCATTCACTTTCCACGTTGAGACTTGAGCCCACACTGAAGGAGAGCAACAAGCACTCAGACCGGGAATGACTAGTGACATGTTCAGCTGCCTGGTCTAGTGTGCACCATCCCAGGAGGTGTAGATCCGGGCACTTAAAACCATCCCAGATGCCAGTGCTGGGTCTCTAACCAGACGTGCTTCATTTTGTGACTCGAGGTTGCACTTTTTTGTTAGTCTGAGGGAGCTTATCCTAGGGACGGACTGTGGCCAGAGACCACAGCCTTTTCTGGCTTGGGAATCCAGGATCCTGAGGCTGTTTGTGACCCCTGCCCCGTGCCCTTGAGGATGCATGGGCGGGTTGGGGAGGTCAAGGTTCCGGGCACTGAGATTCTTCCAGGTTATCAGAAGCCTGCAGGTTAAAGTGCCTCATCTCTACCAGCTCTGCACAGGCACGTGGAGCTGAGTTGCATGGACAGGAAGGTGCTGGGCACCCAAGTCTCTCAGTTCAGTTCAATCACTCAGTTGTGTCCGACTCTTTGCGACCCCATGGACTGCAGCACGCCAGGTCTCCCTGTCCATTACCAACTCCCTGAGTTTACTCAGACTCATGTTCATTGAGTTGGTGATGCCATCCAAGCATCTCATCCTCTGTCATCCCCTTCTCCTCCTGCCTTCAATCTTCAACCCTTTTCTAAAAGCAGAGTGTGTGAGTTTTGCATTGCAGATGTGATACTTATTTTTAAACGCTGTGTGCGAGCAGTGACGCATCCCCTGCCAGCTAATCTGTGTTGTGTAAAAGCACACAAACCGCAAATTATTGTTAAAAGGGAAGAAAGCCAAAGAGCAGATGCAGTGAACCCCTCGTGTCATGTGACTCCAGGGAGAAACTCTGCAAGAGGCATTTCTGAGCAGCAGCAGAGGAAAGACCCATGTGACTGGAACGAACAGGCAGCAGATTCTGCCCACTTGTCCTCTCTGGGGTAGCTGACACCTTCCTTTGTCTCTGATTTTCAGGGCACTGATGATGCCCATTTCTGTGTGTGTGTGTATTCCTTATTGCTCTTTCATTAAAATGAAGCACAATAATTGGCTTGTACGTGCTGAGAGAAAAAAGTCAGGAGTATAGAGCTTGCAGTATCATCACAAAGGGAACAAACATGGGACTTGAGCGGGAGAATCATACCAGGCCTGCATCTCAGCACTAGGTGATACTAGGCAGGCCTGGTTTACTAAAGTCAGAGACTGTCATATAACCCAACTCCCCTTATATTTTAAAAAAAAATTGGTATTAAAATCTAAGAATAGAAATGATACTCCTTGGGCCAGTAGTAGGACTATGTTGTGTTTCCATGAATGAAATTTGAGACCTTCTGGATCAAGAAACAAAAAACGTGTGAGGGCAATTACTTCTTCCCTGTCCAGAGGTCAGGGGCTGGTTGGTCTGCACATTCTCCCTGAGGATGAGTGATGCCCTGATGCCCTGGGTGGGAACGGAAGGCTGTGGCCCAGGATCCCTTCTGTCCCTCAGTTTCCCTCATGGGGCTCAGGTTGCTGGAGGGAGGGCAGCTGGGGAGGGACTGCGGGGCCCAGGCCCTTCGCTCTCCCTCTCCAGATAGTTGCAGCCTGGCTCTGCCCGGTCCTGACCCCCTCCCTTCTCTGAAGAAACTCCTGGTCCAGTGCAGGAAGCAAGCAGAACACAGAGTTTGAAGTTAGCAGCAGGGATGCTAGTGAGTCTTGGGGTGAATTGGGTGTCAAGAAAGGGTCCCGGAAGAGCTGATGATAAACACCAAGATCCAAAGTGCCCACCAGGAGAAGTTAGACGAAGAAGAGGCCCAGAGCTCCCAAGAAGAGGAAAGTGCAGGGGTGTAGAGTAAGAAGGCAAAGTATGGCTGGAGTACAGAGAGAAAGTCTCAGGGGAAATAGGGAGCAATAAGGCTGGGCAGGAAGAAAGGGACCCCTTCAAGCAGGCCTGGAGAGGCCACCCAGAGGTGTGGAGTTACGCCAAGGGCAGAGGGACGAATAGAGGAAGGGCAAGAAGACCAAATGAAACTGGATTTTTCATGTGTTGATGGAGCCCTTTCCTGAGGTGGCAGATTCCCTCTCCTAGTAGAGAGTGCCTAGAAAAGTTTCAGGGGCTGCAGCTTCTAGAAAGCCTTGCCTTTGGACATTGTGGGATATTGTTTCATATTCCATAAGGAGCAGTCTTGTTAACGTGAGCCCAGGGCTGTGTTTTCTAAGAGGAACTTAGGAATCCAGGCCAACACTGAGTGGATGACCCAGCAGCAGAGCAGCTTCGCTCATCTTGGTACACTGTTCTTAAGGTTTTTCCCCAAATAATCGTCATCTTCCTCTAAGGTGCCCTTTAGGGCCATATCACAGCACTCGCGGAGCTGACAGCAAAATTAAGCCTTGGACACAGCATGAGGGGTGTGGAGAGTTTTGCCTAGAACCTCTGGCTCCACCTGAGTCCTTTGGGCCAAGCAGCCCCCACCAATCCTGAGACTCCCCAGTCCTGGATTTATTTTGGGTGGCCTTTGAACTTCATGTTTTGAGTCCTTTTCATTCCAGAAGAACTGTGGCTATTTCTGTTTTGAAGTCAAGAAAACATCTGAGTTCATATATGAGGGACCTTCAGGTTTCTGGTTCCATGTAGGAAGATGAGGATGTCTAGAGTGGACATCATTGATTGGGCATGATTTCCAGGCCCTGAGGTCCTCCTTGGCAACAACTTGGGTATATGTGGAGCCAGATTCATTCTTTAGGATCCGATCCAGGTCCAGGCATGTTAACTACATGTTGGAGGAAGAAATCCTGGAATGATGAATGAAAGAGAGAATGCATCAATGAATGAGTGCCAGTTCCAACCTGAGGTACAATTTTCAAGTTGACAATTTTCACCCCAGTGGTTCTTTTGACATGTCTCTCTGTCCATTCCTTGTGACCCCCTCCAAGATGAGTATCCCCTGGGGCAGGGGCACCTGACAGGACTTCTCCAGGCCTGGCCCCTCCTACTGCCAGCTTCTTTATGCAGCTTGTTACCTCTGGATTTCCCTTGCATCAAAACATAAGTCTGAATCACATCCCCCAGAGCTTGTGAAGACTCAGTTAAGATCTTATTCTCATGGGAAGAGCCCCTATGTGGCTTTCCAGGGATACTATCCTAGCCCAGGGAGGGGAAATGGGGCAGCCTCTAAGTGATTGTTAGTTCTTGCCAGAGCAGCCATCCTCAGCGACCCTCTGCTGAAGGGCCACCTGGGCATCTTTTTAGATGCAGATTCCCTAGCCCCAGTCTGAGTGAGTCTGACTGAGCATGGGATGCCAGCCAGTGGTCAGAATCCCTAACAGACTCCTAGGTGTTTCTGGGTAAGTGAACAGCAGGGTGGACAATGCACATAGTGCTGGGTGGTGGGGTCCCCGGCTCTGCAGGAATCTGACCGGTCCTGGTGATACAGTGAAGCTCAAGGGGCGGGGCCCCCTTTCCAAGTACTCTAAGCAGTCACCCTATTTGTGTACAGTGTGAGATGGGAGGGCTAACAGGGCTGGCTTGTTGGAGGGACACTGAGGCCGGACAGACTTTGAGGCAAGAGGAGGACAAGGGGAGACATGTGATTTGCTCATGAGAGATAAGAGGTGACCCAGAGCTGCCCTGACCCATGGCACCCAGGTCAGAGCTAGGCCTGGTACCCAGCTTCCCTGATGGTATACTGTTATCTGCTTCTCACTGTGAGATTAGGGGTGGATCTGAAAAATGTTTCCCCTCTTAATGACTCACAAGAGAAGCTGAGAAAGCCAGCCTCTAAGTCCTGATGCCTTTATGAACTGAGTTTGTGATGTCTTTTCCAATTTTAAAAACCTCTGACAAGATGTACAATGGTGAGCAGGAAACTCTCTGGGTCTGCCCGCAAAGTGTAGAGCACTTGAATGCTGAGATGTCAAGGACCTTCTTCCCTGAAGATAGAAAGGAGGCTTTACAAGATTAGACATCCTGCATCCCTTCTGTGTGGGAGCACGCTGGATGCTGTGTTTCATTAAGGCATGGCTATAAAATTGATGAGTGCTCTGGTCATGATTGTCTCTTTCCTGGAGGCCCCAGTCAGACACATTTTCTTAAGTGCATGCTCATGGTCACTTGGGTGGAGCCCACCACCCCCCTTCCACTGACTTCTTATTGCCTTGTGGTCTGAGAGGGAGGCTGGTAGAATGAGAGTGGCCTGCTGGCTGTGCTGGGAGCTCTCTCTATGGACCACTCGAAGGACCACAGGACTTGGAAGGAGGGGTGGTGGGCAGGCAGGGGGAGCCTCCTTGCTGTTGCTCCAAAGCAGAAGAGCACCTTATACATCAGTGAGAGTCTCAGGACACACAGCTTTGTATGGTATCTTTGACTGACATTCCTGCCCAGAAATGCAGGCTTGTTCTCGGAGGATGGGAGCTCTCTTTTCTCTGAGAAATCTTTAAGAAACTTCTCCAAAAGGTATAGTGTGTTGCCCACATGCAACACATTCTGCCTCAGACCCATTTATCTAGGTACTGTGCCTCACTCAGTCGTGTCTGACTCTTTGCAACCCATGGACTGTAGCTCATCAAGCTCCTCCCTCCATGGGATTCTCCAGGCAAGAATACTGGAGTGGGTTGCCATTTCCTTCTCCAGGGGATCTTCCCAACCCAGGGATCGAACCTGGGTCTCCCACATTGCAGGCAGACGCTTTAACCTCTGAGCCACCAGGGAAGCCCAAGGTACTGTGCCTCACCAGCCGTTTTCCACTGGGTATCAGGAAACTGAGTTGCCTTGGTTTTCCAGTGCAAGGACTATCTGAATGATAAGGATTTTTTAGGAAGGAGGGTTATCATCATTATTATTGTTATTCAAAGCTCATCATCCCCTCCCTTTAGAATTTTGAAAGAAAGTGTTACTCAGTCTGATTCTTTGAGACCTCATGGACTGTAGCCCACCAGGCTCCTCTCTCTGTGGGATTCTCCAGGCAAGAATACTGGAGTGGGTTGCCATGCCCTCCTCCAGGGGGTCTTCCCGATCCAGGGATAGAACCTGGGGCTCCTGCATTGCAGGCAGATTCTTTATCATCTGTGAGCTACCAGGGAAGCCCCTAAGCTTTTCTGATTACTGGCATGGCCCTTGGAAGGAAGGAGGAGGACGGGGACTTGCTGAGAGATGGGGGGACAGTTTGGTTATAGGAAGGGAGGCCTCATGCTTGGGATTAATAGTAAGCAATAATTAATAGTAATGTTTGGGGTTAATAACTCCATAAAAACTTCCGAAACTTCCAGGACTCTGGACCAGTTTTGCAGAGACTTTGGGGGAAAAACAGAGGTAGAGAGACAGCCTGTCATTGGATAGGCCTGGTTCAGATCCCCATTTTCCCTCTCCTGGTTGGGTGATGGCATCCTCTCTGAGTCTCAGCTGCTGCTTCCCTAAACTGGGACTTACACCCTCTGTCTGGAAGCCATGGTGCCCCCAGAACCCAGAAAGGAGAAGGGAAGCTTCCCCTGGGGAAGGGAGCTATGCGCATCAGAAGGACCAGAGCCCAGGGGACTGTGATGAGCTCCCCCTCACCTGTACAGGGCTGTCACAGGACCTGCCCCAACACAGGACATATGGAGCACCTGGCCCTTTGCAGGTGTTTATAAATGACAGCCATTATTTATCACCTTGTAAATCTTGAGTTCTTAGTGCTGTTTTATAAGATTTGTGGGTTTTTTTGTTTTTGTTTTTTTTTTCCAGCATCATATTTCTTTAAGCGAGCCCAGTTTTGCTCCAGAGTAAGAGCTCAGAGAAAGAAATGCTCAGTTTGGGGAAGCATTGCCTGCACATTGCCTTTTCTAGGTCAGATGCCATGAGTGTTGGATCTGCCCTTCAGAACAGTCCTGCTGGGAGGTTGACACTGAGCGTGTTTATGGTTTCTGTCTTTGGACTGCTGTTTTGTTACTGAGATTACCAGGTTTCCCCAGCTGGATTCACGCCTGAGGCTGTTCCTGGAGGTTTGCTGGAGTCTCCGGTCACCTGTCTGTCATGCCAGCTGGTGGTCAAACATGTACTCAGGTTCTTGAGTTCTGTCTGGCTCTCCTCACGGCTCCTCCAGCCCTGCAGCCCTTGAACATGAGCCTTTCCCAGAATCACCTTTTCAGACATTTGGGCTGTCTCCAGGTAACTCCTCTTGAGGTGGTTATTTGTAGCAAAGAGGAAAGCGGTAACTTTGCAGTGGAAACACGTGCAGACAGCACCATGAGTGACATAGCAGCTTCAAGTATCTTCTGATACGACATCCCCCTAGAAGGGTACAACCTCAGTTCTGTGGCATTTTTGCCAAAATGCATGATCCAAATTTAATCACAAGGAGACAATGAACAAACTCAAATTGAGAGGCTTTCTACAGATAACCGGCCATTACTCTTAAATTTGTCAGAGTCATGAAAGACAAAGACCATCACGGGTTGGAGTGGACCCAAGGGGCATGATGCATTGTGGGCTCCTGAACTGGAGCGGGAAGGAACCTTAGTGGACACTTGGCAAAATGTGAATATGGTCTGTAAAGTACTATAGTTACAAGTTAATAGTATTGGGTCACTTAAGGCCCTGATTTAGATAATTACACTGTGTTTCATAAGGTGTTAACTTTGGGAGAAGTTGCATGAATGGTCCCAGCATCTTTTTCACAACAGGGTGTGGAGTAAAGTGCTTGCAGTTTGGAGCTGGAAAGGCCTGCTGGTGCTGCTGCTGCTAAGTCGCTTCAGTCGTGTCCGACTCAGTGCGACCCCATAGACGGCAGCCCACCAGGCTCCACCGTCCCCGGGATTCTCCAGGCAAGAACACTGGAGTGGGTTGCCATTTCCTTCTCCAGTGCATGAAAGTGAAAAGTGAAAGTGAAGTCGCTCAGTTGTGTCCGACTCTTCACGACCCCATGGACTGCAGCCCACCAGGCTCCTCCGTCCATGGGATTTTCCAGGCAAGAGTACTGGAGTGGGTTGCCATTGCCTGGTCTGGGTTCAGATCTTGCCTCTGATAACTATTAGCTGAGCAACACAAGGCAGGTTGCATTTCCTGTGTGAGCCTCTGTTTCCTCACCCCCACCACTGGAGTTTCTCTGAGGATAAATGCATGTGCAATCCATAGTGTGTAACATTCCCTTCCCCAGTGATAAGGAAGGGATTTGTCTTCTTTCCCGCCTTCCAGCCTTTCCCTGACCTGCGCTTTATCTCTTGTCGACCTCCACCATGCACCTTCTCATGTGGTATTTTCAGAAACCTACACCTGCATTTACACCCAGAGTCTAGAGAGCAGTTCCTTGTTGTTGTTCAGCCGCTATGTTGTGCCCAACGCTTTTCAACCCCGGAGACTGTCATGCTGCATGACAGTCTCCGGGGTTTGCTCAAACTCATGTCCATTGAAGTCAATGCTACATCCATCCATCTCATCCTCTTTACCTCCTTCTCCTCCTGCCTCAGTCTTTCCCAGCATCAGGGTCTTTTCCAACGAGTTGGCTCTTCACATCAGGTGGCCAAAGTATTGGAACGTCAGCATCAGTCCCTCCAATGAATATTCAGGGTTGATTTCCTTTAGGATTGACTAGTTTGATCTTCTTGCTGTCCAAGGGACTCTCAAGAGTCTTCTCCAGCACCACAGCTCAAAAGCACCAATTTCCAGGTTGTAGAGATGAGAAACTCTCTGACTGGCTCTTGCTGTGTGAAGCCTGAGACAGGATTGAGTCCTGGTCCATCCTGCTTCAGTAGCCCTTTTGCCATCTCAGGCATCCCTTAGGATTCTCAGTCAAAGCCTTCTAGACCCTAGGCCAACAGCATTGGCATCACCTGAGAGTTTGTCATAAATGCAGAGTCTGAGGCCCCACCCCAGACCCAGAGACTCAGAATCTGCATTTTACCAGGTGATTTGAGATTCAAAAAATCCTCTGCTCGAGGACTTGACTTGCAGGAGAGCAATGTCTCCTTGTCTGTATCTACAGAGGGGGCTAGATGAGAGTCGATGTGAGAGCTGAGAAATGTGAGCTCAGGATAGAAAAGTCTTCAGAATACATCATTCCAGGTCCATCCTTGTGTGGAATTCTCTCCCCTAAAGACTTTAGAGGCCTGAGGTCCTGCCAACAGCCTGGAATTCCAGCTGGGGCCTCTACATGGGATAGCCTGGCCAGAGTCTTGCCTGGAAGGGATTGTTTGTTTTCTGTGGGACTTGGGTTTCTTGTTCTGTTTACTTGCCTGTGCCAAGCATGCCTGGGACCTCTGCACAGAGGCTGGTGGCATCCAGCTGCAGAGGGTGCCCAGCAGCACAGGCTGCTTCTAAGCGACAGAGGCATTGTGGCAGCTGGAGTCCTCTCAGCTGGACTCAGGTGCTGTGCAGGCTGTCTTTTAAATGAAGTTAGCCTTTGCTGGATGATGCAGCTTTAAGTGCCTTTAAGTTTAACCACCAGTAGGCTCTATGAGGTGAGACCACCACTAGCCCCATTTTGTAGCCTTGGGACTCTGGGACTTAGAAAGGCTAGTAGGAGCCTAAGGTCATGTGGCTTGTAAATGGAGCTGAGATTTGAACCCAGAGCTTCCTTCAGGCCCATGTCTTGAACCTTACATTGTACTGGCCCAGGTTCCCTTCAGTGTCTAAAGCAGGACGGCCAGCCCAGTGCCCTCTCATACACAGCGTGGCAGTGGTGATCCTGCAGTGTCCTTCCTGTCTTTTTGTGGTTGCCCTGGGTGGACCACTTGCCAGGCTCCCTGACTCCACTCTCCAGTGGGGCTGGAGATGCTGATGGTCACTCTTGGCACACAGGACAGATACTGGGTTTTGCAATTCCCAGAGAAGGAAGAGTGGCAGGCTAGGAGACCAGGCAGAATGTAGGCAGTCGACGCTCGGCATGGTGCAGCTCCTGGTGGCAGGGCTGGGCCAGCGTCCAGGCTCTGCACAGTGCCTTTGAAGTGTGGCCGCTTCCACAAGGCCTGGGGCAGTCAGAGGGTGGGCGGCACCTGGGCAGGAAGCCGCTCAGGGCAGCACCACAGGTGGAGGCTGTGCTGTGCAGTCGCTGTTACCATTCTATAGTCGGTTTCCTTCCGTGTCTTCCCCCTTTCTAACAGAAGAGCAGAGGAAAGCGGAAAACCACCAGAAATTCTAAATTAATACCCAGCCAATTTGGCTCATCCTTTCTCCAAGACTCCAGTGAGGGAGAGGCTGGTGTTTTTAAAAATCTCGTTCTCTATCGGATGCAACTGAAAGGCTCAGAGGTAATTAGCTGTTCTAGAAAGACTGTATCATCACCTTAAAAAGCTGCCTCGTGGGAGTAACCATTATCTATAGTGGGATGGGAACATGGCAATAAAAATAGACTGTGGACCCTCCTCTGTGGGAGCTGAAGAAAACCAGCCTATTAGTTTAAGGAAAATTAGGCAGTGGGCCAAAAGTTACCACTCTCACTTTTTAATTTGAAAAAAGTCTCACAAAATGAGTACATTTTACTATGAAAATTTAGAGGAGTCAGAAAAGCACAAATAATAAAGAAAAATACCACCTTCGTACCACCATTTGGATGAATTGTTCTGAGCATCTTGGCAAATACACCTCCAATCTCCATTTCTTTTGTTCATGAATGAATGTTTATTTGTATGAAATTGGGATCATGCTGATGTTCAGTGTTATAAAGCACTTTTTTTCCCCCTCAGTATTGTTTCAGTCTTTCCTTCATGTTATTAAATGCTCTTTTTTAGTAGTGAAATGGCTGTATTAGGTAAAGGCGTCATAATTCATCTAAGGATGGCAGCAGGCAGGATAAGGATGACCATGAGTAGGATTTGTAGAGAACTTGCTTTGTGCTGGGCACTATTCTGAGCTCCGTTCTGTTAACTCACTTTGTCATCACACAGTGCTGTGAGATAGGTACTGTTGTTATTCCCATTTAGCCTTTGTTGTTTGGCGTTTAAGCTTTTCCTTTTAAAAATATATATTTTAGACAACTCAGTACTAAGCATACATATTTAAGCACACTCTTGGTTACCTGTAGGTTGCTGCTGGGTCAGAGAGTCTGCATATTTTAAAGCTCTGATGCCTGTTGCCCATCATCCTAGAATGAGTCTCCACTCTCTGTCCCCTTACCTCTTCCCACTCGTTCGGTCTGGAGCCAGTGAGTTGGCTCTTTACATCAGGTGGCCAAAGTAATGGAGCTGCAGCATCAGCAAATGTCTATTGATACCTTCCTGGGCACCAGAACCCGTGCTGGACACTGTAGGTGTACCAATGAATGAACCGTGGCTCTTTAATCTCAGGAACTGGTGGGAAGACCATCTTGGAATGATTATTGACTGGGTGTAAGGTTCGCTGTACATAAAGCCAGGAACAGTGGTTCAAGCTCATTTCTGTTCCCACCAGTGGCCTGTATACACAAGTTACCTCTCTGGCTCTCAACTATGCTGATTCTCAGCAGGGAAAGGGTTAGCTGTGCCTGGTATCCTGGCCCTCAAGGCAGTGCAGGGTGGGTAGGGGAGAGGGATGGCAGCTGAACATGACACACAGACATCGTGTTTCATCAGGAACGAAAGCCGAGAACAGGGTGGTGGTGGTGTGAGCTCCTGTCGCTCACTCCTCTGCTCTTGGGAGATAAACAATTGGAAAAAATTAACAGCCTTGGACTCCAAAGACTCCTCTCCTTTGAAAACTGTATCGTATGTAAGTCACTGCCCCATGATTATCTTGCAATGAGGAAGACATGTTCCATATTTCACATGGGAGGTGGGGAGTGGCCTGCAGAATAGTTCTGCCCTCTCTTGAGCTTTGCAAGGGGGTTCGAGTTTCATGGGCAATGTGGCTCTTTGATTCTGGGTTCCAGCGCTGTGTGGGGAAGTGTGAAGGCGTTTGTCTCAAGTTTAATTTAGAAAACTGAGCTGCAGGTGGAAAGCATGTAACGTGACTCTTTTCCCCCAAATGATGTGGCTTTCTCATGTTTCACTTTTGAAAATGGTTAACAAGTTCCCGAAGTGAGCAGGTGCTTTTATCAGGATGGCAGAGCATATAGCACTCAGAAACCAGTTTTCCAGCTATTTTTTATAGGTTTAACACCTGCAAAGTGGCATTTTCTGCAAAGAGGTGACAAGGATAGCAAAGAGTGTAAAAACAAAATTCCACAGAAACTCTTTCTCAGACTCTGGAGTAATGGGGCCACTGACCTAAATAAGGGCAGAAATCCTCCAGTACAATGAGCTCACACTGCCAAGATGGGCTGAATTGAGGCCGTGGCATCCTCCACTCACACACCGGTCCCATGTGCATTCAAGCCCCAGACGACACGCAGCCTGCTGTCTAGAGACAGCCAGGCTGCCCCAGACCCTCCTAGAGAGGGTTTCTGGCTCCAGGACCCTGGCTGAAGCCTGGGTGATAACAAGGCTGTATCCCTGGATGGAGACACTAACTAAAGAATAGAATTTTATCGTAAGAATCCCAGGAACTGAGCAGACTTCGTCAGGCTCCAGGGCTGGGTCGGAGAGAACTGTTCTTGGTGGACTATCCAAGAAACAGCGCAGACTCAAAATACAGTGCCACATGTGGGAGCGTGGCATTTAGTTTTCTGCAAGCACAGTTTTTAAAAAGTAAGAACAGGTGGCATTAATTTTAATTTAACCCAGTAGATCCAAAATAGTAACATTCAATATTTATGTACATAATTAGCATAAAAAATACCAATGAAATAGTTTTCCTTCTTTTCGTGTGCTCTTCGAAATCCAGTGTGTTTTACCCTTAGCGGCACATCTCGCTTCATAACCATCACATTTCAAATGCCCAGGAGCAGTATGTGGCTCATGACTGCTGTCTTGGACAGTGCAGGTGTAGAAGCTGTATCACTCAGCATCTTATGAGTGAGGCCAAAAGGTGCTGGGCCTATAATGATCACTGTAGCATTTGGTGTCGAGTCTTTCATAGCATTCTTCTGCCACTGGGGTGGGGGCGGGGGAAGCTTTCAACCTTGATAACTTAAACTGTAGACAGTAATACTTTCCATTTTCATAGGGCCTTTCCATTACAGGATACTTTAGTACGCTCTCCTAAAACTGTGAGAGAGGCCAGGCAGGAGCCATTCCTTTGGCACATGTTTATTAAGGGTATGCTGGGTACTAGGTCCTGATTGGCAGACAACTTCTGCCTTCTTGGAGCTCAGATTCCAGCGGAGGGGAAAAACATCATGCATCACTGTAGTTAGAACTGTAGTGGGTATGAGCAGGGGCTATGGAAGCGCAAGAGAAACACTCCTGATTCTGCCCAAGATGTCAGGAGAGCACTTGAGAGACGAGAGGTTTGAGCAGAAAGATGGAATGACCTCTTTGCTAGGAAGATGAACCGGAGTGAAAGGTAGATGCATTCTGAATATCATCCATTTGGGTTAGAACTTCTGTACCTGGAATGTCCATTTTATAGCCCAGACAGGTGGCAGGTTAGGTCACCTGCTTGAAATCCTACTAGATGTCCAGAGGCGATAGATTCTGGAAGAGTTCGGATTAGCTAGTTCTGGAGCAGCTTTGCATCTAAAATGTGTCCCTGGGTGTGGTCTTTAGGAAGGAAGGAAGTGGTGGGACGAGCCCTGCCCTGAAAATTAATGATCAGCTGACCTCCACTCCATTGTCCTTTTCTGCCTTAAGCTACCATTTTGTTTTGTTTTGTTTTGTTTTGAGATCTGACACTAGAATATTTGTATACAATTCTGTAAGATCGCTCTGTTAAAAAGTGAAGTTGCTCACTTGTGTCCACCTCTTTGCGACCCCCTGGACTGTAGCCTGTCAGGCTCCTCCCTCCATGGGATGTTCCAGGCAAGAGTACTGGAGTGGGTTGCTGTTTCCTTCTCCAGGGGATCTTCCTGACCCAGGGGTGGAACCCCGGTGTCCCACGTTGCAGGCACTCTTTACCATCTGAGCCACCAGGGAATCCCTTCCCTCGGTTAAAGTTCATGCTTGAAGTGCTGCTTGTAGTATTTCTGTTGTAGTTACTGGGGAGTCCTGGGGGAGACAGCACCATTTCTGGATGTTTCCATTCCCAAGCGAACCAACCACCCATCTGGAATTTCAGTGCAAGGATTTTAACCCACACAAGGAGCTGGGCTCTTGCCTTTTGTCCATACCAGGCCGTTGGCCACGACTCGGGCAAGACAGAGCACCCACACGCCTGCCTGGGGCCTGCTTCCCTCCAGGAATGGTGAGCCTCCTCTGCACTCAGCAGTTTTTATTTTTATCTCATCAGTGTGTTCCTCATTGTAAAGTGTGAATCCTAGTGACCCGAATGAGCTGTCTGTCTGGGCCTGGGCCAGCAGGCCTAGGTTACTCCAGTTCAGAGGCGGCCCTGGTCTGGGGTGGCAGGGATGGGGGTTACCAGTGTGACTGGATGGGGCGGGGCAGGGAGCCAAAGTGGCCTGCCAGACGGACAAGTTCTCAAACTAGGAGAAGGTTATTCTTGAAGTAAACCAGACCCTGTATTCCTCTCTCCCTCACCCCCTTCGTAACAGCCCTTTTAAAAGAACAAGCAAAGTTTGCAAAATTCCGATGTTAATATTTAGAAACACAAAATCAAGTGGTCATACCTCTTCCAGTTTGGTTGTGGGTGGAATTCAGGCCTGTTGGCTTTGGCATCCACACATGAGACTCTGCTGAGATTTCATCCATGCTGATGCATCAGAACAGCATGGTTTCATACTTAGAGATTGGGCACGGGAGATGGGGCGTTGCTCTTTCCCTGGAATTGAGTGACGGCTGCCCCAGGCTCACAAGGGAGGATGTGGTAGAGTTTTAGAAACAGGAAGACAGAAGGCCTGCCCCACCCACTGCTGGCTCATGGAGCTGGCATGAGTCAGAGGGAAGAACTGCAGGATTTGTGGGCCTCCTATGCTGGACCATGGAGAAGGAAATGGCAACCAACTCAAGTATTCTTGCCTGGGAAATCCCATGGACAGAGGAGCCTGGCGGGTTACAGTCCATGAGATCTCAAAGAGTCGGACACAACTGAGCAACTAAACACACAGACACACACACACACAGACACACACCCACACACCCCTACCTACCTACCTACCTGTGTTAAGTGCTTTTCCTCTGGAGAGAGAGACACACATACACACACCCCACACACCTGTGTTAAGTGCTTTTCCTCTGTAGGCTCATGAATCTCGCGCAGCTGTTCTGTGGGCTTATCATTATAGAGGTAGTTTTGCTTCCATAGGGCAGTGGTTCTCCAAGTGTGGGTACTGGACCAGCAGCATCACCTGGGAACTTGTTAGAAATGCAGGTTCTCAGGCCCCACTCACGGTTTTCAGAATGAGGACTCTGGAGAGGGGCCAAGCTATCTGTGTTTTAACAAGCCCTCCAGGCAAGCCTGATGCACTCTAAAGCTTGGAAGCCTCTACCCCAGAGGTTAAAAACACAGGCCCAGAGCTAATCTGGGCTCAGACCTCAGGCATATGGCTTTTGGCAAGTCAGGCAACCACTCTGCTTTGGTGTTCTCATCTGTAGATTGGAGGTGTGAATAGTACCCACTTCACAGGGCTGTGTGGATTACATTAAGGAGTATATGGTGAAACTGGGGCAGTGCTGGCACGTGGTGAGCACACCCTGAGTATTTGGTCTCCTTCACTCGGAGTCTGCCGGCTTTGATCCCAGGTCTGCTGAACCTCAAAGCCATCTACTCATTTTATTGGACCAGCCGTCCCTTAGAAATCAAATTCAGTTAACCATCACCATGTCTCATTCTGCAAACACTGGAGGCTGCTGTGTAGGCTTGCTGGCCAGGGGGGTCTCCTCTCTCCCTGCCAGCTCTAGTTCCTTAGTAGGAGCTGCTTGAACAGGGAGAGAAAGATTTTAAGACCAAGGCCACGTTTAGCATGTGGCTGCCTTTATTGATTAGTGTGTCTGTCTTGGATACACGAGGGGTTCTTTCCTCTTGCTGTTGCCGGATATCAGGCAACTTAGTGTGAATTTCTGAGCCATTCCTGTTACTGGGCTTTAATGGAAGGCTATTAAGAGTGACTGCTTAATGTGGCAAGCCGGAGGAGTTGTGTGGGCTGTACATGTTCAGGGTGGGGTCAGCAGGAGGCTGTGTGTGGTTTGTGGGCCTTGCCTGGCCTAGGAATTGGTCTGGTGCTGTTGATTTTGGGAAATGTGGGTGGCTGTAGCCACAGGAAAGGGCTGGTTGAGAATCAGTATTTTCTGAATCCTGGGCACCTATCTTTCCATTTTATCATGATTAATAGAAGCTTTCAGCCCCATTTTGCAGATGTGGGAAGGACTGCCATAATGAAGTACCATAGAATGGGCAAATTGAACAAAAGAATTCATTTCTTCATGGTTCTGGGAAGTAAAAATCTGAGATCAAAGTGTCAGCAGAGTTGACTTCTGAGGCTTATGGATGACTATTGTGTCTTCATACGGTCTCTATAATACTCAGCTCTGTCTAAATTTCCTCTTTTTTTTTTTTTTTTTAAGGACTCTCGTCATGTTTTATCAGGCTTCCCAAGTGGCACAGTGGTAAAGAATCCACCTGCTAATGCAGGAGGTGCGAGAGATGCAGGCTTGTTTTCCTGGGTCAGGACGATCTCATGGAGAAGGAAATGACCACTCATTCCAGTATTCTTGCCTGGAAAATCCTGTGGACAGAGGAGCCTGGCAGGCTGCACTTGTGTTTTATTAGGGCCACTCTACTGGCTTCATTTTAACTTTACCTTTTTAAAGACCGTTCTTGATTACAGTCACATTCTGAAGTCCTAGGGATTAGGACTTCAGCATCTGGATTTGGGTGGGGTGGGGCACTCTTCAACCCATGACACCTGGCCTCAGATGATCCATGTGGGTCTTTCAGAGTGTGGTGAGGTGACTGAGCTCACTGAGGACAAACAGGAGGGAGGAAGGGAGGGGCTGAGGCATCGCGTGGACAGTGCGCGTTCACCAAGCAGAGGGGAAGCTGTGGGGCAGGCCGGGCGGCGGGGGCATGGAGGGAAGGGAGGGTCCCAGTTTTAGGAGGTGATTGGTTGTAACAGTGCAGGCAAGTGACAGTGAGGGTTCAGAAACAGGTTGGATCTGCAGGAAAATTTCAACATTTTTACTGATAGATTTTTGAATGACTTGAATATGAGGAAAGATAAACGAGTTTCCTAGTTTCCTGAGAATATAGCATTTTGCAAAGATGATATTTCTGCCAAAGTCAGTGCCTAGAGTGTTTAATGATTCCAATTAAATCTCAGTGGGCTTTGGGGAAGATGACAGAATGAGTCTAAGATTCTTTTGAAAGGATAAACAGCTGAGAATAGTGAAGACATTTTTTTCATGAAGGGGGGTAATGATATCCCTTCTAGTTTGTTGCCCACGCACTGTCCAGAGTGATCTTTTTAAAGCATGAGTCAGGTCCCATCTGATGGTGTCACGCTGTCACACAGAATGGAATCCCTCTCTGTGCCGGGACCTGCGGGCCCTTGGTGGCTGGCTTCCCGAACCTTGCCTCTCGCCCAGCTCTTGCTCAGTAAGCTCCAGTCATACCGGCTTCCTCCTTGTCGTGGAGAACACCTACCTTCAGCTTCGCTGTTGCCTGCACACAGAACTGTTTCTTTCTGGACTGGACTGTCTCCTGCTTCACTCTATCTTTCGACTCAGGTTTATGCTGAAAAAGCACCTCCTCTTCAGGGGAGCCTTCCCTGATCACCCTGTCTGAAACACTCTCTGTCCTGTCATTCACTCTCCTCCGCTTTTACCTGGATTGTGCACTTTATTTACAGCGAGGTGGGCTCTAATCCACGCTGCCTGCCTTATTGTCCAGCTTTGGCCCTTATTGCCGTGTGGCTCTCTGGGTGTCAGTTGTCCTCGTCTGTAAAATGGAAATGACACTGCCTATGTCAGGTACTGTTGGGAGGATTAGATCTGGCACATAAAGTGGCCAACAGCCAAGTACTCTCTGGCTGGCACACAGAGTAAGTATTCATTAAATGCTGTTATTACTTGTTCAATGTAGATTCCCCCAGTAGAAAGGGAAAGCAGACAGATGAATGCTTTGCCTGGTTCACTGGTGTGTATTCGGTGCCCAGAACTGTGCTTGGCACACAGTAGGGGCTTGATAAATGTTTGTTGAGTGAATACATGAAAGCATGATGGTAAAACTATTATAAATGCACCATAATTAAAATAGTGTTTGTGTATGAGTAGAGACAAACATTAAAGGAATACAAAGATAAAAGAATACAATAATATCTCAAAGCCAATCCTAGTGTTTATGAGACTTTAAAATGGGATGATGAAGCATCAGAAATCAGAGGGGAGAAAGGATGGATTATTTAGTAAGTGATTACTTACTAATGCAAATGATTACATCCTCTCCCACAGCGTACACCAAAATAAATTCCGATTTGATGTTTTGAGTTAAACCGCAGAAAAATAAGGGAATATATGAGATTATCTAATTTTCTAGGTAAGAGTTGGTTTTCTAAGACAAAGCACTGGGGAAAATAGACAGGTGGCTTGGATTGTTTCTACAAGTCAATTTCTGTGTATCATAAGTATTACAAAAAAGTTTATAGTCAATGTAGAAAAATTGCCACATATAACAGATAACAGTCCTTTACTATATAAATTGTTGCTTGTGTAAATCTGTAGCAGATAAACATTAACGTCTCAGTAGAAAAATTATCCAAAGGGAAAATACAGATCATGCACAGAAGAAATGCACACAGGCAGGCATATGGGGTGAGGGGGGGTAGGGTGGGGATATTTAACTTCATTTCAGTTCAGTCGCTCAGTCGTGTCTGACTCTTTGCGACCCCATGAATCCCAGCACGCCAGGCGTCCCTGTCCAACACCAACTCCCGGAGTTCACTCAAACTCTCATCCATCAAGTCGGTGATGCCATCCAGCCATCTCATCCTCTATTGTCCCCTTCTCCCCCTGCCCCCAATCCCTCCCAGCATCAGAGTCTTTTCCAATGAGTCAACTCTTTGCATGAGGTGGCCAAAGTACTGGAGTTTCAACTTTAGCATCATTCCTTCCAAAGAAATCCCAGGGCTGATCTCCTTCAGAATGGACTGGTTGGATCTCCTTGCAGTCCAAGGGACTCTCAAGAGTCTTCTCCAACACCACAGTTCAAAACCATCAATTCTTCGGCACTCAGCTTTCTTCACAGTCCAACTCTCACATCTCTACATGACCCCTGGAAAAACCATAGCCTTGACTGGACAGACCTTTGTTGGCAAAGTAATGTCTCTGCTTTTCAATATGCTATCTAGGTTGGTCATAACATTTCTTCCAAGGAGTAAGTGTCTTTTAATTTCATGGCTGCAGTCACCATCTGCAGTGATTTTGGAGCCCCCCCAAAAATAGTCTGCCACTGTTTCCACATCTATTTCCCATGAAGTGATGGGGCCAGATGCCATGATCTTAGTTTTCTGAATGTTGAGCTTTAAGCTAACTTTTTCACTCTCCTCTTTCCCTTTCATCAAGAGGCTTTTTAGTTCCTCTTCACTTCCTGCCATAAGGGTGGTGTCATCTGCATATCTGAGGTTCTTGATATTTCTCCCGGCAATCTTGATTCCAGCTTGTGCTTCTTCCAGCCCAGCGTTTCTCATGATGTACTCTGCATATAAGTTAAATAAGCAGGGTGACAATATACAGCCTTGACATACTCCTTTTCCTATTTGGAACCAGTCTGTTGTTCCATGTCCAGTTCTAACTGTTGTTTCCTGACCTGCATATAGATTTCTCAAGGGGGAGGTCAGGTGGTCTGGTATTCCCATCTCTCAGAATTTTCCAGAGTTTATTGTGATCCACACAGTCAAAGGCTTTGGCATAGTCAATAAAGCAGAAATAGATGTTTTTCTGGAACTCTTTTGCTTTTTTGATGATCCAGAGGATGTTGGCAATTTGATCTCTGGTTCCTCTGCCTTTTCTAAAACCAGCTGGAGTATTTAACTTATTGGTAATCAAAGAAATGGAAAGTAAAGTGAGATAGCATTTTTTTTCCACTCAGGTTACCCAGCAGGGGTTGTGTTGAGAAAGGTACTTTTCTAAATTGCTGGTAATGGTATACCTGGGTGAAACTTCTCTGGCACAAAGTTTGTAGAGGCTTAACTCTATACACGGAGAAGGCAATGGCACCCTACTCCAGTACTCTTGCCTGGAAAATCCCATGGACAGAGGAGCCTGGTAGGCTGCAGTCCATGGGGTCGCTGAGGGTTAGACACGACTGAGCGACTTCACTTTAACTTTTCACTTTCATGCATTGGAGAAGGAAATGGCAACCCACTCAGTGTTCTTGCCTTGAGAATCCCAGGGACAGGGGAGCCTGGTGGGCTGCCATCTGTGGGGTCACACTGAGTCGGACACTACTGAAGCGACTTAGCAGCAGCAGCAGCAACTATATACATACTTTTTGACTTGGTAAAGTCAATTCTAGCAATCTAACCTAAGGAAATAAGTAGAAATTCATCCGATATATGTAATAATAAAGATAGTCATTATTCATAAATAATAAAAATATGGAAAAGATCCACATATCCAACAATAGTGAGTTATGTACATATACACAGGAAATAGACTGAAATAGTCATCCAGACTTTAAAATATTTTTTCTGAGGTTATTTATATATCCATTCTTAACCAGGACCTTTTTTTCATTATGCTCACTAATGTCCCATTGGCCAAAGCAAGTCATATGACCAAGCCATTGACTCAGGGAGAGCAGACCACACGAGAGGTGACTACTGATAACCACCTGTATAACCATCTACCATATGTATTCATAATATGATTGCAGTTCCTAAACATGAGACACGTAAAGACACGTGCACATATGGAAACATGACAGAATGTCATCTGCGGTTATTCTCTAATATCTTCTTCTGTACATTTTCAAAATTTCCTGTAGTGAGTATATATTTTATTGTCATTTAAAAAAATGTGTTAATTTTAAAAGAATGGCTGTGGGTTTGGAGATCTTAATATATGATAAAGGGCAGATTCAGGAGAATTATTGGATGAATAGAATTAACTGGTGTTGGTGACTTTTTAGATGATGGATGAGGCTGAGAGTAGGTGGGTTCAAGAATAAAATAGCTCAGGCCTTATACTGGATGGTGTCCAAGCTGGAGGAAGGGATGTAGGATATCTTTGTGGCAGGAAATCTCCTCTAACAAGTTGAGTTTGAGGTCCCTCTGTGGCATTGTAGTTAAGAGTCTGGCAGCTAATGGAAATATAGAACTGAAGTTCAGAAGAGAAGTGGAGGCTGGAGAAAGGAGTATCTTTTTGAATCACTGGTGGTCACTGTGAGAGAGAAAATATGATTGAATTATTGAGCTCACTAATATTTAAGGCCTTGGCAAAAGCAGTGCCAGACCAGTTCCAACCTATGACACTTCTTCCTTATCCTTTCCTGCCCCAGGCTGAATAACCCCATCCCACCCCCATCGTCTGTGGTCTTGGCACTCTGTTCTTCTCTTTTGGAGCGCTCGACTTGTTTGTAATGAAGTGACCACTTGTGCAATTAATTGATCAGTGGAGGTGCCCCCCACTGGATTGTCAGCTGCATGAGAGCAAGGCAGGGTCTGTTTTGTCCACTGTTGTTAACCAGGGTTGCCTGACATAGGTTTTCCAGGAGGATGAGTGAATGAAAACAGCAAGCAACCCAAAGAGGTAATGGATAAGAAAGATTCAGAGAAGGTGCAGGGCGCCCAAGAGAGTTTCAGGAGAAAAGTTTCAAGGAGAAAGCAGGCACCAAGTGCCAGTGGCGGTAAGAGACGGAAAAAGAAATCAACAGAGAAAGCAGTGTTAGAGTAGGGCTGCAGTCAGGTCCTGGGGGAAAGGAGTGTGATCAGTCATTCGAGCAAAGGTGAACTGTTTGGTCTTGGAGAAGAGGACTGGAAGATCTTCTGAGTGGAAGGAGAGTAAGGAGGGAGGGACAAATACAATTTGTCCCTTAGCATCCATGGGACATTGGTTCTAGGAACCCCTGTGGATTCCAAAATTCAAGGTTGCTCAAATCTCTTATATTAAATGGCCTAGCACAATGGCTGTAGTTGGCCTTTGTATCCACAGATACTGGGATTTTCTCAGAGTGCTCCTCAAGTCTGGTCTGGAGATCTTAGATGTGTTAGATGTGAACCACGTGAAATTGGCTGTGTTGAAATCTTCGTGAAATTGGCCTTCTTTGCTATTATACGCTAACTCAGGTGTTCTCAAAGTATGGGTCCCAGTCTGGCAACTGCCTCTCCTGGGAACTTGTTAGAAATGCAAATTCATATTTAAATAGAAGACCCTGGGGTAGGGCTCAGCAATGCATTTTAATAGCCCTCCAGATGATGTTCACTAAAGCTCAAGAACCACTGCCCTAACCCTCAAACTACAAGCAAGTGGTTGTTGGAAGTTAACTTGCTCCCCTGACATTTATGCAGGAGCCAGCAACAAAACAACTCCAAGAGCAGGGATGTCTGTTTTCTTACTGCCTGCTTTCTGGGAGAATTTTTAAAGTTGTCAACTCAAAACCTGCTTTGGAATTCCCTGAGGTTGGAGAATTGGGCTGATAAGATTGAGGCCCCTGTCTTGCAGAGGCTTCTTCCCTGTTGTGTGGTCAGCAGTTTTTGCTGGGATTCCGGGCAGCTTTCCTGGCCTGACTCTAAGCACGAGTTACTGAGCAAGCCAGTTAGGGGAGTGGGGGTGGGGAAGGGGAGCCTCCTGGGCCTCCCTGAATTCACTATTTTAAATTGAAGACAGTGAAGGACCCCAGGGATTACAGACTAGAGGATAAGGTTTCACATCAAGCAGCTGGAATTCATAGCCGCGATGTCCAGGACCTATAGCTTTGCAAACTTGGTGAGATGCTGTTGCTTGACAAAACCCAGCCTCAGCCCACTGGCCTCCATCCTCGCCAAGACTCGGCACCATTCTGGGTCACCAAGCTCCTGCTGCACCTTGGGATTCCCCAGAGATAAAAGCTAGGCAGCCCTGATTACTGCTGTTACTTTCAAGAGGCTTGACTTAGCTGCAGCTTGCAGTATGGACACTCAGCAGCAAATGTTAATTGCTGGAGGCACAGAGTGGATTTTTCCCTCTTTGTAACTCAGAGGAACAGATATCCAGACACCAGGCAGATCCCCACACATTTGAAGGTGACCCCACAAACCAGGGGTTGAGATTTTCCAGATAACCGAGGCTCTCAGCAAAGAGTAAGTGCCCATTTGCCCCTGCAGTGGGGTGCCTACTGGCATTCTAAAAGCCTGTGCACATGATGCTTTGGAGGCTTTGCTGCCTGGGATTTGTGTTCCAGTCTGTTCTGTGTTGTTGAGCACAGTGTCATGGGTAGATTCTGAGGAGCTGGAACCTACCCTGTCCTGTGTTGGGAATATTCATGGGAGGGAGGCAAGAGCAGGTAAGTACCTCCACTGTCCCCGGGAGCTCCCTTTCCTCTCCTGGAAGAACTTTGGGCTTCCCTGCAGAGCACAGACTTGTGTCCAGTCTAAGTTCTTTCTTATTTTGCACACTTATAAAGGTAAATCTTCCTCTGCTGCCAAAATCACAGGAAAGATAGGAGCTCTTGGTTCTGGTTCTAGTTTATTCGTATAATTTTGAGAAAATGACTACATCCAAATACTTTTTTTTCTCTCCGTGAGTGGGCTTTAGTCATACTTTTTTCCCACTAGTGGGCCTCTGTGTAAAATATTGGGGGCAAAATATTGAAAATAATTATTTTTTATCAAGAGTATTTGGAAATCTAAAATTCCTGTACCCACTGCTCTAGTGTCTCCAGAGAAAAATATCCAGTTAACAAAGGACAGGAAGGAGATAGTTCCAGAACTTCAGTTAAGTGACAGAGGTCTGAGTGTTCACTGTACAGGGCTGCTAAAGCTCTCGTGGGCCTTCCAGTGTCACTCATCGGTGCTGGAAGACATTTCCCAGGACTGACACCCCACCCCCCTGTCATTGACTAGTTCTGATGAAAGAAGAGTTGAAAATGACCAGTAAAATGGTGGTCAAATAAATGTAAATTTAAGTAGCCTTATAGCACCTTTCCCACCTATTGGATTAGGGAGGATGTGCAGAAATTACCCAGGACAGGGGAGTGGGTTGTAGAACTACCGGTGGAAGTCTAAATCTGCCAAGCAATTTTGCAAAACTTATTTAAAATCTTAAAAATGCACATAGCCCTTGACCTCCTGGAAAATTTTTGTTTGAAACAAAGTTATGCAGAAAGTAGTATGTTCCAAGTTTTTCACCAAAACGATGATTAAAACAGTAAAAAACTAGAAACAGCCTTGATGTCCAATAAGGATTATTAAATTATAGCATATATCTATATTTATATCTGTATCTATGTGTATATCTTTATTACAGTTACATCAGACAGTACTTAATAACATGTAATCATATCAGTTAATAAAAATGACAATAACTTATAACTTAACAGTTTAAAAATAATAAAAATAACATTATGATTCCAATTTTATAAACTATATGTTTTCACTTTTTTTTTGAGTCTAAAAGGATTTATATCAAAATGTTAATGGTAATTCCTAGATTAGAGAATTACATTTCTTTTCTCTTTCTTTCCTTTTTATTTTCTAAATTTTCTGCAATAAATATGGGCTTAGTAAATTATTTCTTTTAAAAAATAAGGAAAAGATTCCTATGAATTACGCCCTCATGATTGCTGCTTTAAACAACTTCATGCCCAGAGCATCTAGCTGGCTGGTTTGCATTACAAGAAGGAATAAACGTTTGCTTTTTACTGATTAATGGGGAAGGAGGATGTTGTCTCTGACAAAACACAGAGGTGAATTTCATCTCACCTAAAAGGAAGAGAAGCCTTTGGTAAGAGGTGAAAGTTCAGCACTGAAAGCCAGATGAGGATTCTGGCTGGAGCATTAAGCTGGAATCACAGACCCTATGTTGTGTTAGATAACTTTCTGATTTCCAGTGTGTTCTGAAGGTGGAAATTTTCTTCTCCTGCACATTCAGTGAATGGCTCTTACCCTCTCCCAGAAAAATGAAACAAGAAACTAACCTCTTGAGACGGTGGCAGTGACAGTTGAAAGCAGCAGTAGTTAAGTCTCACTGGGCACAAGTGACGCTGCTTGTTCCTAAGGGTTGGGTGATGGGCAGGAGGGGCCAAGAGCAGAGCCAGGCTCATTTCCTTGTGAAGAACAGCTGGGGGGATCATTTACACTGAGAATTGTGTGAAAATACCATTCTTCTTGGCTGAAAATATGTGATCAAATGTAAAGTTGGGCTTTAGAAATATTCATTTCTTTTTTTTTTTTTTTTGAATTTTTTTTTTTTATTAAATTTTAAAATCTTTAATTCTTACATGTGTTCCCAAACATGAAACCCCCTCCCACCTCCCTCCCCATAACATCTCTGTGGGTGATCCCCATGCACCAGCCCCAATCATGCTGTATCCTGCGTCAGACATAGACTGGCGATTCAATTCTTACATGATAGTATACATGATAGAATGCCATTCTCCCAAATCATCCCGCCCTCTCCCTCTCTCTCATTTCATGGTAGCTTGACAGGCTTAGGATGGAAACATTAGATGGTTGAAGAGGAGAGGGTGAGGGTGAATGGTGATTTCATCCAGGTTAGAAAGGGCTAACAAAAGCATCAGAGAAAGCCCCAGACAAAGGCCCTGAAGGAGGAGCATTAATCAGGTCTGCAGTGGAGTTGGAGGCTGGGGTTTCACACTGGCACCTGGGGTCTGCAGGGAGTGGGTTAGTTGAAAGTGAGAGGAAGAATTATTTTGAGGCCAGCCTTTGTGTGAAATATCAGAAATCAAATCGTTGGACTGCAGCATTACTTTGAAATGATTCAATAATATTAATATATATATGCATATATGAATTGGTAGATGGTTAGAAGGACAAATATGTGAGAAAAGAAATATGGCAAAATGCCAACAGTTTTGGACTGTGGATGGTAGGTGTGTGGGTCTTCACTGTACAGTTCTATAAACTTCACTGAAGGTTTTGGGGGAAAATCATTAAAATATTGGGATCAAAAAGAGCAACTAGATGGCAAAACCTAAACTCATGACATTTACAGAAAAGATAGGTAACATGGAATCCCACAGGAGTCCCCAAATACAAAAACCTGGGATCTGAAAGAGCCCCAAACCCTTAGTTATTGGCCCAGGAGCTGGCCAGCACACGTTTAAAATGTGTGTGTATATATGTTGCCTCCATATTCACAGGATTTGGCACACAGAGAGGTCCTACAGTGCGAAAGATGAAAATGTCAGAAGGAAGCCTAATGAATGGAAAGGGAAGATAGGAAAACGTAACAAGATCACCCCGGAGACCCTTCTCATGGTTCTGAACCAGTTGCTAAGAGAAGACCACAGGAAAGTGGAAGTGCAGAGGGAACAGGCTCAGCTACAGCCCACCTTTTGCCAGGTGAGGCCGTGCAGGATGGGGACACAGTCCCTACTGTAGATATTTGATCTGGTGCACTTGATCTGGTTGGTTCATATACCACACCCCCGAGCCCACCACCACCATGAAAGCCAAGGAATAAACAAAAAGGGTTCGGGAAAAGCAGCTGGGGAAAGGTGGTGAGAAGAGTTTCTTCATCCAGGAAAAACTCTCTTCAAATGATATTTGCAGCATTTTCTGATTGTATTAGCCAGATGTCTCCTTCTTGTGTAAACGTGTGTTGAAAAAAAATTGAAGGGGAAGCCTCAGGTTCCAAGAAGTCCTCAATTCACTTGGATCAGAGAGATGAATGGTAACAACTTGCAAGCCTCCTTGACTTAGGGATGTCTGGACCTGCGTTATCATAACCACTTGGATTAAGAATGATCAATAAGAACCTCATCCAAGGTCTAAGGCTTCATCTCTTAACAGTTAAATATGACACTGGGGAGGAAGTTGGATGAAATCAGGAGGTACCAGTTAGGGCCCTGAGCTGAGTTTGAATGACCACTTTGCTTTTGAGTAGTGAGAGTAAAGATTTTGTTTTATTCATTGCTCTGTCTCTGGTGCCCAGAGTCATGCCTGGCATTTAGTGAGTGCTCAGTAAATATCTGTCGAATGAATTAAAAAAAAAAAAGTGAGTCCTTTTAAGTCATATGGACCTGGGCTCAATTCTCTGTTTCTAGCTCTTGTGTGGACCTTACACAAGCCAACTAATCACTCTGAAGCTGCAAAATAGGAGTAGAAATTCCTGCCTCTTCAGTTGAGAATAAAATATCCCAAAGCCAGGAGTAAGAAAAACTAATTTTGTAGTATCCAAATCAAAGAAATTTTGGGATCTGCAGTTTGTTCGGAGAAGGTGATGGCACCCTACTCCAGTACTCTTGCCTGGAAAATCCCATGGACAGAGGAGCCTGGAAGGCTGCAGTCCACAGGGTCGCGAAGAGTTGGACATGACTGAGTGACTTCACTTTCACTTTTCACTTTCATGCATTGGAGAAGGAAATGGCAACCCACTCCAGTGTTCTTGCCTGGAGAATCCCAGGGACGGGGGAGCCTGGTGGGCTGCCGTCTATGGAGTGGCACAGAGTCGGACACGTCTGAAGTGACTTAGCAGCAGTAGCAGCAGCAGCAGCAGTTTGTTACCACTGTGTCGTTGAGGAGAAATTGTGAGGTATGAGTGAAACAGAAGAATAAAGCCTTAGCAGAGAACCTGACGTCTGGAAAACAGTCAATTAAAAGCATCCTCTTTCTCGCCTTCATTGGTTCTGTCCGCATTTCAGTCTGTTCCTGTGTCTTGTCTTCCAAACTTCCCAGGGATAAAACCGCCCAGTCTACCGTAGTTTTCTCTCTTGCCGTTAAACCATGCCACTAACTTCTAATGGGCTTTCTTGTGGGGCCTCAGACCTTAGATTAGGCCAAATGTTTTAACCTTTTTAGAAAGTGGCATGAAGTAGGCAATTTGCTGCTGCAGAGGAGAAGTGTAGGTTGGAAAAGCCTTTCTCGGTCTCCACCAGGAGCCCCTCTCCCCTCCACTATCCACCGTTAGGCCTGCTCATCTTCAGCTTTTTCAGTTAAAGTCAGTCGCCTTTGGCAATTCCTGTGGTTTGTGCTTGAGGTGATTTCCAGGGGGCACTGGCCTGATTCCACATAGAGGGGCTTCCTGAGAGCCAGGATCTGGGATGCCTGCCAAGTACTCAAAAGCCTGGAGGCCTGAAGCGCCCGAAGCTTGACTGAACCTGCCTCAGGAAAACGGGTTCTCTATGGGGAACTTCTCCACGTGTGGAGGATCCAGAGCCCTGCAGTTTGAGGGGGAGCCTGTCTTCCCATCTGCTGAACAATCCAGTAGCTAAAAATAGGAGACCAGACATCGTCTTGCCCTTCAGAGATGCTATCTCTGGAAGCATTTGGCTGTTGCCGAAACCATCTTCCTGTTCATCGAAAAGACACAGGCTCCACTCTGGTTCCAGGTGCCCTGTGGCTTGCAGCTCCTCCTAATTTCTCCCTGAAATACCCATGATGACACAGAAAAATAACAAAACTCCCAAGTCAGCAAAAAACCAGGGACTGACAAATGCCAGGATCTTGAAAGCGTCAACTGATGATGTCGAGAAGACAGAGCTGGGCCATGGGGCTCTGTCTAGGATGCAGTTGATGACATGAAGATTTGTGGAAAGGAACCCTCAACCCCCCTACCCTGTGGTCTTTTGTAAATTCATCTCTCTTTATCTTTATTACCCCTGTATCCAAGTAGAGAAAGAAACCATGGGAAGAAAACCAGATGGGGAATAGGGGAAACTGGCAGAATTTTGGTGCATTCTAGTAAGTATGTTTCCCCAGAGCAAAGTGCTGTAAGGAGGGTGCCCCGGGAGCTGTGCATGCAGGAAGATAGAAAGCTTTCTGTCTTGAGTTAAGTCTCAGGGAAGGAAATGAACTTTGTTAGAGCAAGCGTTCTGAATCACTGGAAGCCATGTCTTTGCCCTGTCCTCTCCCACAGGGGGTACAGAAACACCCATTCTTTATGCAGGTGGCGAGAAAATGGAACCATTGCCAGTCTACTCATAACATCTGTTGAAATTTCATCACTGGTCTGAACAAACTTTTCCTTTTTCAAGGATGAATGAAGACAAAAGGCTTCTCTGGTGGCTCAGGGGTGAAGAATCCACCTGCCAATGCAAGCAATGCAGGAGACACAGGTTCGATTTCTGGTTCAGAAATATCCCTCGGAGGAGGAAATGGCAACCTCCACTCTAGCATTCTTGCCTGGAAGGTCCCATGGACAGAGGAGCCTGGCGGCCTACAGTCCATGGGATCACAAAAAGTCAGACACAACTGAACAACTGAGCATGCAACGCAAAGACAAAAACACTGTGGGGAAGAGTCCGCCAGGGTAAGGTAAAGGCAATTGCTTCTAAAGACCCAGAAGCAGGTCTGTTTTTGGAAAAATTACCTACAGCAGGCTCCAGAAGAGCATTTGGGAGAAATGTGTAGCATTCTCAGTATCTACAAAAAGACATGGCCTCCCTGCAGTAGGAGCCGAAAAATGTAAGGCAAAGATGGGTTGATATGAAAAGGCAACAAAAAGGGGAAAAAAGATATAGATTAAATGAAGAAAGGTTTTGAGGAAACAAAAATCCAGCTCCCGAACTAAGATCCAAATTTTCAGGAGTATTAATAGAAGAGTATTAATATGTGAGAGGCTGAATAATGGCCCCCAAAGATGTCCATATCTTAATCTGGAAATCTGTGAACACTAAGTGCAAAAACTGACTTTGCCGATGTGTTTAAGGTGAGGATCTTGAGAGATGGAGAGGCTATCCCACGTTATCCACATAGGTCCTAATTGCAGTCGTAAGTGTTCTTGTGAAAGATAGGCAGAGAGAAATTTGATGATAAAAGAGAAGGCAGTGTGACCGTGGAGGCAGAGATTGAGACCATGTGACCGCAAGCCGAGGAACGTCAGCTACCACCAGAAGCTGGAAGAGGCAGAGGACACATTCTCCCCTGGAGCCTCCTGAGGAAGTATGGCTGTTCTGACAACTTCATTTGGCCTGGTGACACTGATCTTAGCCTTCAGGCCTCCAGAGCTATAAGAAAATAAATGTCTGTGTGGCAAGTCACCGAGCTTGTGATAATTTGCTAGGGCAGTCACGGAAAGCTAATACAAATGCTCTGGAACATCAAATCAGTGATGTGGGTGAAGGAAAAAGAAACTTGAGAAACTATTCTGGAAAATAGAAGATAGAGAACAAGAGTCAAGGTTTAGATACAGGAGATGGAACTGACAGCCCACATTCGGCCTTTTGGTATTGGTGATTATTGAGATTAGTGCTCTGGACAAACCTAGACAGCATATTAAAAAGACACATTACTTTGCCGTCAAAGGTCCGTCTAGTCAAAGCTATGGTTTTTCCAGTAGTCATATATGGATGTGAGAGTTGGACCATAAAGAAAGCTGAGCACCGAAGAATCAATGCTTTTGAACTGTGGTGTTGGAGAAGACTCTTGAGAGTTCCTTGGACTACAAGAAGATCCAACCAGTCCATCTAAAGGAAATCAGTCCTTAATATTCATTGGAAAGCTGAAACTCCAATACTTTGGGTACCTGATACAAAGAACTAACTCATTTGAAAAGACCCTAATGCAGGGAAAAATTGAAGTTGGGAGAAGAGGAGGACAGTGGATAAGATGGTTGGATGGCATCACTGACTCAATGGACATGAGTCTGAGTAAGCTCCAGGAGTTGGTAATGGACAGGGAAGCCTGGTGTGCTGCAGTCCATAGGGTCAGAAAGAGTCAGACGTGACTAAGCAACTGAAATGAACTGATCAGATACTTCCCTGAGCTAATGAGAGACTGTGTATAAATCTAAAGAGCTCACTAACCACATTCTAAAGAAACTCAGGTGAAAGAGGCCCATATCTGGGCATACCCTGGGGCACGTACAGAATACAAGAATAGAGGGGAGGAAAAAACACATTTCATAAGTGCCCAAACAGAAGAATTATAAAAATCAAGATGACTTTAGGTCTGTTCTCTATATTGAACCTGTCAGATTATAATACCAGGGAGTTGTTGGTTTTTTTTTTTTTTTTTTTTAAAGTTTAGATATATTCACACCTATCTGGCTTGGGAATCTGAAACAGTAAAAGCTCTTCTGCTTATCAAGTAAGTTTGCGAACCATCTATAAAGTTTTTTTGGGGGAGGGGGGATTATGTTGTAGCCCAGCTACTTTATACTTACTGAAGTGTCCTCTGTGTATGAAGCCCATCAGAAGGGCTTCTGAGAAGCCCATTCTCAGACATGCAAGGGCTTAGGAAAATAAACATGTTCCTTTCTTTTAAATTTTAAAGATATGTTGCAGAAGCTGAAGTGGTAAGGAAGAACAGAGCTCAAGAATAGGTCGCATAGGCACTGTAATCAGTAAACCTACAGAGCAGTTTAAATTATTATTTTAAGTCTGGTTATTCAGCAGATACAAATGTCAGAAATTGTTCCTAAGATAAACTGTGGAATGCAAAGTCAACAGGACCTGTGTTCTGGAGTGCTGTTAACAGAGATATATGAGGGAAGAGGAGGTAGTTTGTTGTGTGATTTATCTGAAATAGGTTGGTACCCAAAAAAGTTATTTCCTGTATTATTTTAATCTTTGGAGAATTGTTAATGGCTAAAGAAAGATTCTGAATAGTATTGGTACCAGTAATTGCCATTTACTCTGGTAAAAGGAGATTTTTACCCGGTTTTTACCTTTTACTAGTAAAAGGGTGTTTACTCTAAGGTACGCAGCATGCTAAAACTCTACCTTCATCGTCTCTGCTCAAGACCACGCTGTGGTTGCCAGGTCCTTTCCCTCCCACCCACTGTTCTTAAGGTTCCTAAGATCCTGCACCAGTAGGTGGTGCTGCTTGAACCCCAGGCTGGCTGATCCCAGAGCTCTTCTCTGTCCCTTTGCTAATATGAAAAACTTACAGGTAAATCCTGGAAGATTCGAAAACAACTGGAACTTCTCAAACACTGGAAACAGAAAAGCAAAACTCAGCATAAAGTAGAGCAAAGAAAGCATCAATATATTTTTAAAAGCAGAAAAGGCACAGGGTACTTTCTTTAACCACAGTGTACTAGAATTATAGAAAACACAAAATTATAAAATTTAAAACCCAAATACTTAGAGATTTTAAAAAAAGCATAATCCAAACACTATGGAGTCCATAAGAGACCAAAGCAGACTAGACAGAAAGTAACAAGAAGGTTCCATAACTGGATTTGAAACAAGGACAAATATTTACCTGTAGAAAAATTCATGGCTTTATATATGCAAGAAATCATCTAGATCACTGAATATTTAACTCAAGAAGGCAAATAGAGAAACTAAAGAAAACAATGGAAGTCAGAGAAAAAAATCAAAAAAGATAAATGTTGACCTTAATTAATTAGAAAAAGATGTTAAGCTTGATAAATCCTGTTGCTGATTTTCTCAGAAGACCAACAAAATAGACTGATTTCTCAGAAATCTAATATTTTAATTGAGAGAAAATATCTATACACATTAATGAGGAAGGGGGCCTGACCACAGAATCAGAAGTTGTTTTTAAGTTAAAAATGATTACTAGTGCAATTCCGGGCTCCAAATTTGAAAATCTGAATGGATTAGACAGTCTTCGAAGAAATGGAACTTACTGTAATTGATACAAGCAGTTGAAAACCTGAATAGAACAAAAACCACAGAAAGATCATCAGAGAAGTTTCCTGCCCACTGTTTTGCAGACTAGTTCTTGCAAACTTGCCAAGAAGAGTTACCCAAGCTAAATTCCACATAGACTGTTCTAGTCCTAATGTGCTGATTCAGCACTTGGCTTTGGAGGGAAAGAGTGGGATGCAAGCATGTTTGGCTGTGATGGGGTTGAAAGGTCCCATGTGAGAAGAACCCCTCCTCCCCTGGGAGCTGGTCCTCCCTTCCCAAGTCTGTGCCCACTTGCATCCAGAGGCTGATGACCATTGTGTTCTTAACCCTCACCCAGTGGTGGAACATAATAAAGCATTAGGGAAAATGAGTCTGAACCTAACACCCACAGCAACTTCTAAAATTTGGTGATCGAAAGAGGGAACTCTTCCTTACTTTGCTCAGGGGAAGATAATGGGGAGCTTTCCTCGAAAGGAAAGTGTTCAGACAGCTGGATTGATATGCTTTCTGAATTTGACTTTTGTGAAGTTTCATAAGTGCCCCCACCACCCCATCCTACCTGGGACACATGAGTAGAGAGCAGCCAGTTCCTGGGACCAATGGCCCTGCTTACATTTCTGCCCTTCTCTCCATCCTCTCCTCCTGCCACTCCTGTTCCTTGCTGGAAGGCTGCCTGTCTCCACCCCACTAGTTTATTCTGCTGTGGCCAAGACTCTGGCTTCCTGCTGAAGGTGTGCATGGAAACCCTGCTGTCCTCAGTGGCCTGGCTGCCAGGCCCGGGGACAGTTTGGGCTGCTGCACTGGCACAGAACTTGCATTCCCAGGAATTGCCCACGCCTTCCCCTTTTTCCTGCAGAAGAGGTGGTGGAAATATTGTATTACCAAAAAGCAAAACAAAACCACCCTGGCATTGTTTAGGACTCTTTTGACATTTAGTGTGTTAGTCATTCAGTCATGTCTGACTCTCTGCGAGCCCAGAAGTTTCCTCTATCCATGGAACTCTCCAGGCAAGAATACTGGAGTGGGTAGCCATTCTCTTCTCCAGGGGATCTCCTGACCCAGGGATCAAAACAGGGTCTCCGTATTGCAGGCAGATTCTTTACCATCTGAGCCACCAGGGAAGCCCCTTTCTGACCTTTATGATTCCCCCAAATTGTACAAATGGTGATTATGCTCTGAAAGAAAAGCTGAGCCCTGTAGATGATACCATTGGTGGAGAGGGATGATGATAACACAGGGGAGGGGTGGTGAAAGCAAGAAAGAAGGAGGGAAAGAAAGGAAGAAGCCCTGAGAGGGGTCGTGTCTGCACTTCATTACATATTTATATATATTTAGATGGCTCAGATGGTAAAGAATCTGCCTGCAGTGGAGGAGACCTGAGTTTGATTCCTGAGTCCGTAAGATCCCCTGTAGAATGACACAGAAACCGAGTTCAGTATTCTTGCCTGGAGAATTCCATGGACAGAGGAGCCTAGTGGGGTACAGTCCACAGGTTGCAAAGAGTCAGACATAACAGAGCAACTATCACTTTTCCCCCATATTTATATCTATATATAATTATAAAACTAAGATCATGGCATCTGGTCCCATCACTTCATGGCAAATAGATGGGGAAACAGTGGAAACAATGACAGACTTTATTTTTTGGGGCTCCAAAATCACTGCAGATGGTGACTGCAGCCATGAAATTAAAAGATGCTTGCTCCTTGGAAGAAAAGTCATGACCAACCTAGACAGCATATTATAAAGCAGAGACTTTACTTTGCCAACAAAGGTCCGTATAGTCAAAGCAATTGTTTTTCCAGTAGTCATGTATGGATGTGAGAGTTGGACTATAAAGAAAGATGAGCACTTAAGAATTGATGCTTTTGAACTGTGGTGTTGGAGAAGACTCTCGAGAGTCCCTTGGACATAAAGGAGATCCGACCAGTCCATCTAAAGGAAATCAGTCCTTAATATTCATTGGAAGGACTGATGCTGAAGCTGAAACTCTGATACTTTGAGCATCTGATGTGAAGAACTGACTCATTTGAAAAGACCCTGATGCAGGAAATTATTGAAGGTTGGAGAAGGGGAAGACAGTGGATGAGATGGTTGGATGGCATCACTGACTCGATGGACATGAGTTTGAGTAAGCTCCAGGAGTTGGTGATGGACAGGGAGGCCTGGTGTGCTGCAGTCCATGGGGTCGCAAAGAGTTGGACACAACTGAGCAACTGAACTGATATTTATTTATTATAATAATAATTATATGCACTTAATATGGTGATGAATTCTTGGCTTACCTTCTGTGCCTGAGGCAAATTGTGCTGGGGACCTACCATCCTACCCCTTCTACCTGGAATTTAATCTCACTGTTTCCTCTTCTTTACCTCCCATCCATCCATTCCTCACCCTGTGAAACCTGGTGTCTCTACCACTTCCTGAAAGTTCTCTGTTCCAGAACACCAGCCCCAGCTTCCCTGGCTTCCTCAGAATCAGAGCCAGCACCACCCCCCCACCCCCACCCCACAACTTTGTGTGTCGCGCTCTCCCCTTGGCTCTTGGGCCTCGTGCTCTGGGTTTTCCTTCACCTTCCTGGAAGTTCCTTCTCTGTTCCCCCAACAGGCCCTGCTCCTCTGCCTGCCTCTTATGTGGTGATGGTCCTCGGGCTCTGTCCCTCTGCACAGCCCCCTGGGTGACCTGCCTCTTCAGTCACCGTCCTCGTGTGCCTGGTGTCCACTGCAGAGCCCGGAACTCGCGGAGGGACAGTCAGCTGCTGTTCATACCCTACTGAGAGTTCCCACAGGCCCCAGCGTCAGTGTGTCCAGGACCTGACTCACTGTCTTCAGGCCACATAGCTGGTCCTTCCAGCCCCCACTTTCACAGGCTGGGAGCCGAGAGGATGTTTCTCTCCCACACCCCCGACAGCTGCTTCTTCATCAGGTCCTGCCAGCTGCTGATCAGTTTGGTAATAGCCCAGTGCCTTTTCCCCACACCAGCCTCCGTCATCTCTTCCTAGGACCTATCTCAGGTCTCCCTGCCTCCAGTCTTGTCCTCCATCCCACTCCACCCCCATGGCTTCTCCACATCAGAGCCATTTTACACATTTATCGGGCATCTTCTGTGTCCTGGGTCCTCTGCCACACCACAGCTCTAAATCATCTGGCCGCTCCTTGCCCCCCAAGTAGAGGCCAAGCTCCTTAATGTGGCTTAACAAGCCCTCTCAGAGGCCTGCCCCTGCCTGTTTCTGCAGAAGACTCTTTCAGCACTTGTGCCACACCCCAGACACCCCATGTTCCCTGGTCATTCTGCAGTCCCTGTGGGGGCTGTGCCTGACCTCCCACCTTGTGCTGCTCCTGGCACCCCACCTCTCTGCCTTGCAAGCCCGCAGGTGTCAGCCTAGGAGTCACTTCCCAGGAAGCCTCCCAGCTGTGTGTTACTAAGTCCTTCAAAGAGCTTCACAGCAGCCGAGTTTGCCTCTAGAGAGCGCTCTTCACCTGGCTGATGCACTTACCTTGTTCCTCCGTTAAGCTTAGAAGTTTGAAGGCAAAGGCTACGTTGTATCATTGTACATCATTGTTTCCTCCGCATACATCGTTGTTTCCTCTGCATCCAGTAGTGCCTGGTACATAATACTTACCCCTTAAATACTTTATCTGGGTAGTGAATGCTGGCTCCATTGTATTACACCCTTTCTGGGCTTATTGAAACCTACTATATCTCATGCACTAAGCTATGGCACTTAATAAATGCAATGGAAACTCAAAGTGTCAGAATCCTCAGAGAAAGCAGGCTAGAGTGAATTCTTGACTCTGGTGCCATGTGGGTCATAATCTGTTCTGGAAGCGAGAGTTTCTGTATAGTGGGGAGTTTATTCTTTTAAGTGCCTTTGTAGAACCACATAGTTACCTTTTATCTGCTTTTAAGGGGTCATTGAGGTTCATTCAGCCTGCCACCCTAAGCAACAGGGTGCCCTCCATCTTCTCTTTAACTTTGCCTCTTCTTTTCCTTGCTGTCAGTGTCTACCTGACTCGTTCCCCTTCACCACTTCAAATTCCATTACAGACCTCACTGTGCCAGCCACTAATGAGCTCTGTAAGACATCTGCCCTCAAGTGCTTCACTTCCTTGCTGCTTACTTAGCAAACATTAATTGCATGCATTCTAGGTCCTTCTAAGTGTTGCCCATCTTGACTTCAGAACTTGGCCTTAAAATGGCCATTTTTCAAATAAATTATGGCTGTCAGCTGCTTTTGTGTGACTTGCCTCTCTTCTCAAAGTCAAGTGTGGAAAAGAAATAGAAACTTCCATCTGATGGGAGCTCTGCTGTTTTCAGAGGATGCTGACCCAGCACCAGGTCACCCCACAGACATGCCCTGTTTAGTCCAGCTCTGCTGGTCCATGTTGGAAGCTGGAGAGCCTCAGAGAGACATGCCTCCCATAGCTTGTGCCCCAGCAGCATCCTAGCCCCTTTGAGGTCAGAAACAATAGTGCATTCACCTTTGTTTTCCTGGTGCCAGTGTATGTTTGTGGAATTAGCAAAAGAATGGAAAAAGGGAAGGAAAGAGTGAGACATGGTGAAAGGGAGGGAGAGAAGAGGGGCAAAACTGAAATTGAGAGATGAGATTCCTTCCAAGGTAAGGAGTTAGAGGTGTCAGATGGAGGATTTGGTAAACGAGTTCATTGCTTCTTCGTGTGTGTGAAATTTCCTCCCAGGGAGTATCTGATGTGCTGGAAGAATCTGATACCATAAACACTGAAACAAATACTCCAAACCTGGAGAGTTTCCAATAAGGTAAGAACTAACAGTAGGACAGTTATGTAATGGGAAAAATCTTGAAACTCCTGAAGATTACAACTCTAAGGAGGAAGAAACCCGAGCTTTCTGAAGAAATCCACTGTTATGAGGAGCTGGAGCAGTAACTTCTGATTAACATGTATTGTTTCCATTATGAACCTCAAACCATCTAGATTTGAGTGTCTTGTTATCTTTTCTCCATCTGCCCCTAAAGCTAGCTCATCTGTCTTGCTGGGTTTTAGTAGTGTGAAAAGGTCTTTATTTTTTTCTGCTCCCATTCAATACACAAAACCTATTTGGTATTGATTTTAGAGCAGAAGTTAAATTGGTTTCATCTCACATGCCAACTTCACTGGATTGGCTGTGGCTTACTGGAGTGTTCAGAAGGATTCTGAAGCTGTATATAAGCTAATGGGGGGGAGTTCCATGCAAAGAGGTGAAGAGGGTTGGAGAGTGTGCATGCCAAGTATTTGCTATCCCTGTTCAAGAGGAGAGTAACCTGGTGAAAGCAGGGAATAGCATCCTTCAGATTTTGACTCTGAAAAGAGTCAACAGATATTGTTTTAATTTCATCTTCATTCAAAGCCTGAGACTGTTGGTTTTCAGATCATGTTCTACAGTGGTTTGAATATAGTATCTCTGTGAATAGAGAGAAAAAGAGAGTTGAGTTTATTAACAGTGTTTAAATCTCTTTCTCTAACCTGTTGATATCTGATCCTAAATCAGACTTCATGACTATAGAAAAGGGCAGGAACAAGAGACTGTTTGGGAAGTCCCTCCAATATAAGTATTTTCCAGTGGTTATTTCAGAAGCAGTTTAAGCTTCTGAAACTTGAGTTACAGCTGGACCCTCCTTAGCCTGTAACTTGCTGTCCATGTTGATAACCTGGAATCTAGAGGTGTGCATTGGGAATTAGAGTGTGCCAAGGAGTGGCTGGTAGCTTTGACCTACCACCAGACAGAGCAGGCATTTCTACAAATGTGTGTAGCACTGTCCAACCTGAGGAAGACATGAAACACAGAGAGTCATCTCATTGGAGGGCTTCCTTTTCAGACAGAGAAACTGAAGCTTGACTAGGGATTTTAGCTATCCATACCAGGAGCAATTTGGTCTGCAAGCCCCTGGGCCCTCATGGGTGGCCAGTAAATAGATATCCCTGGGTGTCCTTCATGTCAGTTATAGACACCACAGATGTAGTGAGAAGACCCCTGGGCCCCCGGCCTCAAAGAGGTTCCCTGCTAGTGAGAGGAAACAGACAAAAGCAGCCTGACAAATAAATGCTTTAGGCTTCCCAGATAGCTCAGTGGTAAAAACCCGCCTGCCAATGCAGGAGACTCGGGTTGGATCGCTGAGTCGGGAAGATCCCCTTGAGGAGGAAGTGGCAACCTGCTCCAGTATTCTTGCCTGGGAAATCCCTTGTACAGAGGAACCTGGTGGGCTACAACCCATGGGGTTGCAAAAGGGTCAGACACGACTTAGTGACTAAACAACAACAACCAGTAAGCACACATTAAAAAAAAAAAATCCAAGGTGACCAGGAATGCTGCTTGGAGAAGTTAACATTTGAACTTAGCCTAGGATGATGTAATTAGATGTAATTGGTGTTGTCAAGGTCTTGGGGAAGACTTTTTCATGCCAGAGAAACAGCAAAAGCAAACATGTCCAAGAGATGAAGGAAACTCAGTGACTGGAGCAGAGCGAATGCACAGGGTCTTGTCCATTAGCCCTGATGTCTGCTGAACTGTTGGTGGTGGTGGTTTCTTGTAGGCCTTTAACACTTGTATTAGATTTGCTGAATTTACTTTTAAGTAAACCTATGCATTTGGTTGGGCAGTGCCTGCCTGTCTGTATAGGGAGATTATTAAGAATTCTGTAGGTTGAGGTGAAACTTGTTATGGGCATAACTTCCTTTGAGGGAGGTGTGTAGTACAGGTGGGGCCCATTTCTGCTCCGGAGAGCTGGTGCAGGTTGGTAGGGGTGCAATGACCAGTGGCTACAAGCAGATTAGCTGGGTGGGGAGGGAGCAGAACGACACCATGGAGAGCTGACCTGCCCCCTAAACAATCTCACCAAGCTCTCTTCCTCCTGTGTGCTGGGCAGTATTGCCCTGGCTGCCTGCTCATTGTGTCCCCAGACACTTCAAAAGCAACTTGTCACAGAAGGGACCTGCTCCCACACATCGGAACTCCCTCCTCTTAGCTGCTGGCTGAAGTCTGGGCTCTGGCCCCTAAGTTGGAAACTGGCGAGTTGTATACACTCTAAGCCCTTTCTCTTCTCCATGGTGCCTCTGTCCCTGGTTGCCTTTCTCCCCAGTCCCCTCCCCTGGCAAGGCTAACCTGGCCCCTGCTAGAGGAAGCCGCCTCTGCCCTTGGCCAGGCTGGGCTTTCTCGGCGCCCCAGCCAGTCCACTTGGCACCCTACTGGTCCTTTCCCTCAGCGTGGCCTCCGGGCGGCTGTGAACTCCTTGTGGGCAGGGAGCAGGTCAAAGTCATCAGGTGCTCTTGGCTTCCCATCCATATGCAGGAACAAATGAGCGGGTGAGCAGGCCGTCTTCATAAGGCATGATTTTAGCTATTTGTTCTCACCAGAGGGACATCAAGGGAAGATTGGTGCTGAACATGGGTAACTGTTTTCTTCTTTATACTCCTCTGAATTTATTGCAGTTGCTCACATAAGCAACTATCAATTGCTTTTAGAAATTTTTGTGGGGAAATGTATGCAACATAAAATTTACCATTTCAGCCATTAATAAGTGTACATTTCACTGACGTTAAGCACATTCATTTTGTGTGCAACCATCACCAGCATCTCCAGAACATTTTCCCAAACAGAGGCTCCATACCCAATAAGTAAGAACTCCCCATTCCTCACCCCCCAGCCCCTGCCAACCAGCTCTCTACTTCCAGTCTCTCTGGGTTTGACAAGTCTAGGGACTTCATGTAAGAAGAATCATACAGTATTTGTCCTTTTGTGTCTGGCTTATTTCACTGAGCATGATATCTTCACGTTTCCTCTATGTTGTAGCAAGTGCCAGAATTTCCTTCTCTTAAGGCTGGACAATATTTTATCATATGTGTGTCCTGTATTTTGTTTATCCATTTATCCACTGATGCACATTGAAGTTCTCACCTTTTGGCTGCTGTGAATCATGTTGCTGTGAACGTGGGTGTGCAAATATCTGAGTCCTTGTTTACAGCTCTTGTGGGTATATGCCAAGAAGTGGAATTGCTGGATTATATGGTAAAATCATTTTTACAATTCAGAAGCATTTTAGATAGTTCTGAAATGGTCATTTCAGCTCAAACCAAAGGTCACCTTCAGACTGGGGGTGGTGTAAAAATGCAGGCTGAAGTTTCAGACCTTTGTTTTCATGATTTGTCTCATGCTTGGCGACGTGAAATGTTTTGTTTTCAAGTGTGGTTTTAATTTTTTTCTTACAGCATCAAGCTGCTAGCTGTGCAAGAACTACTTGACAGAGAGGCCCTGGAAAAGGTAAATATTTGATTCTTCCTACCCCAGATTCATAAACTTAGAGAAGAGTGCAACACACTGGAAAACCTCCATTCTCTGTTGTCAGAGACAGCACTTGCAACAAAGTTGGTCTGTTATTTTGTATTCATAACAGTCAGTGAACCCTGCAGATTTTCAGTCAGAATGCCCCCATATTGCTCATAGGCCATTAACGCTTGCAAACTCTCCCTTGCTTGGCTTTTTCAGAGTTGAGTGGAAGCAGAGGCTCGTCTTGCTGTGGGCCAGGCTCTGGAGCAGGCTTTCTGTGCCCAGAAACACCACATACCCGATGCTGCCAGCGTGCCAGATTCTGTACTTCCCTCCATCTCTGCTTGTGTGTGTTTTTGTCCGAGCTTGTGGATGCTAAAGTTGAGGCAGCGAGGTTAGGGAACTTGCTCTAATTAGGAAAATTAGCTAAGTGGCAGAGTAAGGATTTGAGCCTCATGGTTTTATTTCTAAAACCAGTGTTTTTTCTGTTGAATAGTCAAGCTCATGAGTTTGAACTCCTTTGGGAGCTACTTCTGTGGTTTGGGAAACTCTGTCCCACATGTGCCCTGGAAGGAGCTAGTCAGTGTGTCTTAGTTCTCCATGTTCAAGTCAAGCACTCAGCTGGGGACCTTTTGCCAGTTGTGGGTTCAGTCTGAGTGCTGCATGGCCCAGGTGCCACCCCATGGGCCTCCCAAGCAGTTCCCTTGGGTGGCTCAGGACTCTTGCCGAGTATGTGGCCATGGTTATTAATTAGACTCTCTAAGGGTAATGTAAAAGAAATTGGTTAGCGAGATAAGCACCCAAGTGATATTATTCATATAATTTAAAATATTTTGATTAGTAGTCAGTCTGCTGGTTGTCACTAAAGCAAATAAAGTCTTTAAGCACCAGGCAGTGATGTGTGGGAAGGGAGGTATCTATCTGAACTCTGGCTCTGAATTTCACATCCCTCCAGCCTTATTTGTATCACAGTTGGAACAAGGGTGGTGCTGCCCGCCTGACCTCAGAGAGATGACATGAGAACCAAATGAGTTAGTGGGGCGGAAGGGCTTCCTAAGTGCCAAAGGTCTCGACTCATTAATTGTTAACTACTCCTATCAATTCTTAATCCAGCCATTAAAACATACTAGGTGTACATGAAGATTCTTTGTATGTTCTTGAAACTTTTAAAAAGTTACCCCTCCAGAAACAATTTTCTTCTCAGTATTCACTACAGGTATTTGTTTACTCTTCAATTAAAAAAAAAAAAATTAGACAAAACTGGTAAACACATGGCGACCGTGTGCTAAGGTGCATCAGCACAATAGAAACACAGGCACCAAAAATATCTATAGCTCTTTAGAGTTGTGTTAATACCCTTTGTGGAGAGGCCACACAGCCCAGCCAGCGTGGGACACTAACAGCTTGTGGAGTCCAACAGAAAGGGAGCTTATAGTGTGGGGTTTGCACAGCTGGGCCCAGAGCCACCTCGTCCTTCTTAAGCGGGTTATCTTGAGTTATCAGCCTTCTCTGTGGTTTACTTTGCCAGTCTGTAAAGTGGGACTCTTTATAACCCAAAATTCACAGAAAATTTGAGAAGATCAAGTAGACAGCTTATGTGAAGGACTTAGCTCCATACCTGGCGCTCAGTGCTCCCGCAGAGTCAGCTACAGCCCATGTTGTTTTCCCTTCCTCTTCCTCCTCCCTCCCTCCCTGCCTCTTTCTCACCACGTTTGATGATGGTTTTGTACTGTTCCCCCATCTCCATAAATGACCAGTAGAAAGGCCGATAAGATAGTTTAAATGTGCACAGGGGCCAGCTAGGAGCCAAGGTGACTCAGTTTCCTTCTTCCCTCTTTCATTTGTGTGTTCATTCATTCACTCACACTACGGCTTTTGTTGAGCTTTCAATATGCAGGCGAGTAGCAAGCATTTCTAGAAAAGTCCAGAAGCGATCAGTAGACTTGAGCTTGGCAGCCAGTTGTATTTTGAGTGACACATGGCTTATACCTGTCCTAGTGCTACTTTTTACAATAAGGTTGGTTCCGTTCATGTTAGAATAAGATACATTCCCTAAAGAGCCTTATGAATTATAGCTTCTCACCTACCCAGACAAATTAAAGAATCACCAAGGAAAGTTCTCAGTAAGCTATAGCAATAGCTTTGCTACTCAGAGTGTGGTCTGCAGACCGACAGTATTATAAGCGTGTTAGAAAGGCAGAATCTCAGACCCCATTGCCTGATTCAGTTTGCATTCTGACAAGACCCCAGGTGGTTCTTGTGTACCAAAGTCCAAGAAGTTCTCCTGAGGAGTATCAGTTACTGTCACGATCACTGCTGTTGACTAGGCCAGTTTCATAGAGAACCTCTGAGGTGTCAGCGTTTCGCCTTAGTGGGCAATCAGGCTTGCTTTCTTGTGTCAAGAGAAGTAAAACACCAGAAGTCTGTTTGTAAACAGTTTTTATCTGGTTTGCCTGCTTTTTCCTTTCACTGAAAAAATAGGCTTAGTTAATTTAATATGTGGAGCCAGCAAGAATGACCTCAGACACAGATCCTACAAACCTCGCACCTCTTTAACTGTCTTTACAGTTGGGCTTCATGTGGCAACCTGCTTTAGGGTTTTGCAATTACTGAACTCTTTAGATCCCACCACAATGGGGCTAGTCCCTTCCAGACAGTCCCAACAGTGGGGACTTACACATGCCTTTCACTTATAAGATGGAGGCTTTTCTGAAGGAGTCATTTCCCTCATAGGTATTTGTAGGTTAAATTTCACCAGCAAAATATTTAAATTATGTAAAACATAAAAGGCTAGAAACCAGCAGCAGCAGTGTTTTGGGGTCTTCTCCAAAACAGAGTAAGACTTTTCGTGCTTTTTCTTGCTAATGTTAGACAGTGTTGTGATCTTAGCATTTTAGTTCAAAACTAGCAGCCACTTGTCTGACTTGTACTTTCTCTGGCTTTAGGTGGAGAGCTTGTTCATTTTAGGAAGTGCCAAGGCTTTGTGGGTTTCTACAGAGCACAGAGGAGCTGTGGGGAGACTGCTGTAGGAGAGCGGGGGTCCCCTCCCAGCCCTGGCTCAGTTTAGCCATTAGACCTGGCAGGCTGCCTTCCTCAGAGGCCCTGGCCTCTTTCCTTATCCACGTAACCGCTTTCTGTTCCTTTTGTGGACCTTTCCTCTAAAAGTCGTTAAAAGTCTTGGGTTTCACAGATGATCCTTGATCACATTGTGAAGAGAGGAAAATTCTCCTTTTCATGCTCTGTTAATTCTTTCTCTGCTCCTTGATCCAGTGATTCTTACTGGTTTTAGGGGCTTCCATGTTTCATCTGAATCGAGAGGAGAGTGGTGAACACCTGCCCGGTGACTGCCGTATGTAGATCAGCAGGTTCCCAGTTTTTACCTCTTCAAACACTTTGTCTTAATTCAGGTGTCATCGTTTGGGATGCAGACTGGGAACATCTGGGAGGTCAAGTCTCTGAATTTCTCTTCTCCATCAACATTACACAAAGGCATTTCCCAGACAAGTGACAGTTATTTGTCATTTTATTTAAAAAATAAGTTATAGACCATACAATTAATAATTGCTTCTTGTTCCAAAAATCTGTTAGAACTTTGGGAAGTGTTAGTTGCTCAGTTGTGTCTGACTCTTTGCAACCCCATGGACTGCAGCATGCCAGGCTCCTCTGTCTGTGGGGCTTCCCAGGCAAGAATATTGGAGTGGGTTGCCATTTCTTTCTCCAGGGGATCTTTCTGACCCAGGGATCAAACTCATGCCTCCTACATTAGCAGGCATATTCTTTATCATTTGAGCATAAGTGTCAGGATATGTGACCTTTCTTTGAAAAAGTGTTTCGGTTTTTTTTTCCCAAATATCCATTAGGTGCCAAGAGCAAGGACTTGCTCTGAGACAGATGTAGGTCTTCCCACCTTCTCTGTTTTCTGTGCTTTAAGAGCAGGATGCTTTTGTTTTTCTGAACTTAAGTCACACAGACTTGTTTCCCAGGCTTTATAGACAGGCCCCATCTAACGCCTTTAAACGTGGCATTGCATGAAAGGAAACAAAAATATTGATACAGCTTGATTTAATAAGATCACTTTTCAATGACCCTTTCAAGCAGCTTCCTGCAAAGCTGCAAACAATACTTTGGCCGTTCCCTCCAGCTGGAGGTCACCCTCTCCCTGGAGGGGCCAGAGGGCAGGGCACCAGCTGACCCTAACCGAGACCCAAGTCTGCCTGAAGAGCTGTCTGTGAGAGCCAGGTCTCCTGGGGGTTCAGGATGCCCAACTCACAGTCATCTCCTGTCCTACCCCACCTCAGCCCCCACCCCGTTTGCGAAATTGTCTAGGAAAAAATGCCTGCCAGTGTCCATGCTGCTGCTGCGGCTAGACATCTTTCCTAGAATTTCCATTGTGAAGTCTCACTCTAAGTCCAGTTTTCCTGCAGGTAGAGCAGGTGATCTCTGTGGCCTCTTGTGCTTTCCATGTGAGAGGAAGCACATACATTTCACCAAGAAGCCTCAGAACAGAAGAATTGAACTTGGTGTTTGCACACGGTGGCGAAGCAGGGACTTTTCCAAATGAACCCTAGCAGTCAGTAATGTTGGAATTAGAAGTTAGTAGCTTCCTGCATGGAATGCTGCTCAATGCTATGTGGCAGCCTGAAAGGGAGGGGATTTGGGGGGAGAACGTATACATGTATATAGATGACTAAGTCCCCTTCACTGTTCACCTGAAACTATCACAACATTGTTAATTGGCTATACCCCAAATCAAAATTAAAAAAAAAATTTTTTTAAGTAGTTAGTAGCTTCCTGGAGATTTTCAGAAGGAAATAAAAGGTAAATGATTATCACATAGATTTGTGTGAATAAACTAAGGATGCCAAGTGCTTCTATCTCTAATTGATGGTGGTGTGTTATAAACATACACACATGCAAACACGTGTGTGCTTAGTAGCTCAGTCATGTCTGACTCTTTGTGACTGCATGGACTATAGCTTGCTAGGCTCCTCTATCCATGGGGATTCTCCAGGCAAGAATACTGGAGTGTGTTTCCATGCCCTTCTCCAGGGGATTTTTCCAACCCAGGGATCAAACCCAGGTCTCCCACGTTGCAGGCACATGTATGAGCTCTAACTCTTTTGGAGTGTTTTTCTCTGTGATTTAGACTTCCTGTTAATTTAGTTTGTGCAGCAGTTGAGTGCTTATGCTGTGCCTAAATCGCACTACATGCCAAGGGAGATGAAATTATAAAAAGACACTTGAATGGCATACATGGAACCCCAGAATGTCAGAGCTGAGGGAGACTGTTTCATCCAGAGTCCAGCCCTGTCATCCGTCACTTTGCAGACAGGACACAGAGGTGCTGAAGTGTCCTTCTTGCCTGGGCCCATAGCAGTTGCGTTGGTAGATTCAGGACCTGCCCCGGCGGACTCAGTTCTCGTCCAATGCTCTCTTCAGTGTGAGCACCTCCTGGGCTCTCTGGTCTCATTTATCTTCGTCTTCAGCTTCAGTGGACTTTATGGGGGCTTCTGTCTCTGGATATTCCAGGCCTGGGAGCATATCCAGACAGTTGGTCACTGGTCCAGGTGATGAAGAATTTAAACCGAGTTCTTCTCATCCTTGTAGCAAAACAGACATGGATTTGTGCTGTTTGTCTCCATGGGCACTCCTTGGTCCAACAGGGAAGACAGAGAACATGGGCTGGAAGTCGGAGGTTCAGGGTTCAGGGTGCAGACACTCTCAGGGGAGCATCTGAGAACAGGGGAACTCTCAGTGGTGTGAGGGCTGCAGAGAGTGGGGGCCACTGCAGAGGAAGGCCATGAGGAGCATGGACGAGGACAGAGAACGTGCTGCAAACACACCCTCCGTAGGGTCAGCGTCACAATGAATTGCTTCAAGAATCTTAACATAAAATGTGCCGTTTACAAAATAGTACCCTGTGTGGATTTAAAAGTATCAGAGTAAGATTCTTCAGCAACCTGGACTTGTTTTTCTCCCATGCCTAGTCCTTCACATTGCTGTTGTTTAGTCACTAAGTCATCTCCAACTCTTTGGCCACCCCGTGGACTGTAGCCTGCCAGGATCCTCTGTCCATGTGATTTCCCAGACAAGAATACTGGAGTGGGTTGCCATTTCCTTCTCCAGGGGATCATCCCGACCCAGGATCAAATCTCCTGTACTGCAAGAGGATTCTTTATGGCTAAACCACCAAGGAAGCCCATGCATGCATGCATACTCGGTCGCTTCAGTTGTGTCCGACTCTTTGCAACACCAGGGACTGTAGTTTACCAGGATACTTTGACCATGGGATTTTTCAGGCAAGAATACTGGTGGGTTACCATGCCTGCTAGGGGATCTTCCCAACCCAGGGACTGAACCTCTGTCTCTTGCATTGCAGGTGGATTCTTTATCACTGAGCCACCAGGGAAGCCTAGAGAAGCCCATAGTCAGAGCTTAGTTTGAATGCCATCTTGAATAATCAGTATTCATGTATTTGTTAGATTTTTTAAGTGAGTTGAGCCAATCAGTGCCTAATTATGGTTAAACTCTTTGTACTCATGTTCCTGGCTAAATCCCTTCCAGCAGACAGCTTGCTACTTCCTTGAAGGGCTAATGAGCAGAAATGGGGGCCCCTGTGGAGCTCAGCCTCCCCCTGTTCACTGCTTGGAGTTTAGCTCAGGCCCGCAGGGGCCACCGCAACCAGCTGCTCACCATCTCCACTTTGCAGACTGCACCCTTGGGTCCTGACCCCATTCAGGAAAGGGCTCTTGGCTGGAATCCCCTGCAGGCCCCTCAGCTGCCAGAAAAATGGAGCATCTTGGTGAATTATGGGCCAGGCTTCACAGTTCAATGAACTTGTTTTCTTTATTCTTATTCTTTTAAATTTTCTCCTATTCTTTTAAAACCATCACAATATACCATGTATATTTAGGGGCTCCCACTACCTTTCTCTTATTATGAAAAGCATTTCTTTGAAGTGAGCAAAAAGTAAAGTTCACAAATAGGACTTTTAAATTGCTTTTAGCTTTATTAGCTTTCAAAAATAAAGTAAACAGTGAGGGATCATTTTAAATGTACTATTACATTGGTAAAGGTTTTTAAACAATAATATGTAATACTGAAGTTGTGATAGCACCAGCCTCCCCATTCATTGAGGAGGGTGGTGATAAGGCATTGTCCTTTTGTAAGCTCTGGGGCAGTGTATTTCATTGCCTTTGAGATATCCCTACGCTATGACCAAGGTAGATTCCTAGGAGTGTATCTAGAGGAAATGATCCATAAAAATGTGGAAAAGCATTTGACAGCATGCATTATAATTATGAATCATTGCAGGCAGCTCACTGCTCAGTGGGAAGGGTGAGTTTAAACAGTCTATGGTAGGTCTGCCCATGGACTGGTGTGTGGTGGCTATTAAAACTGATAATCATTAAGCTTTGTATAAATTTGATATAATGTTTACAAAAAGGAGGATAAGCAGTTGTGCCTGCTCTAATTACAACTATGTGAAAGTACATGTATGCGTTCTTTCCGCCAATTTTTATTAAGTACTTGTGTCAGGCTTTGTGCCGAGCTAGGCTAAGAGTCAGACACGACTGAGTGGCTTCACTTTCACTTTTCACTTTCATGCACTGGAGAAGGAAATGGCAACCCACTCCAGTGTTCTTGCCTGGAGAATCCCAGGGACGGGGGAGCCTGGTCGGCTGCCGTCTATGGGGTTGCACAGAGTCGGACATGACTGAAGCGACTTAGCAGCAGCAGCAGGAGACCCATACAGCTGCTACCAAGACTATTATCTTTCCTATCTACCTGTGACTCATGTCAGTGTTGAGGAAAACAGTAGCAGTTACACTCATTTCTCTACCTCAGAAATGCTGAAATATCTTCTCTCATTGTGAAATGGTAGCCTAGTGAGGAAATGTGTCTCGGAGTGGATGGCTCACCCTGCCCAGGAAGGCATAGTGTTCAAGGTCTGCAGGGAAGGTCCTTCACGTGGTAAGAGGCCAGTCAGATGTTAGATGAGACTGCATCCCATTGGCACAGAAACAGCATCCCTTGGGTTATCTTTCTGTGAGTTATGGCTTGATCCCATATTGGTTATTCTAAGGAGATTATCTGGTTCATGGAATACCCGTGACCCCATTCTTCACTCCTTTCTTTCTAGCATCATTTTCTTCCCTGGTAATGAGAGACATCTTTAGGTCTCCTGAAATCTGAAATGTGTTGCTACTTGTCCTACTTTTCTCTTTGCTGCTGTCCTATTTCTCTTCTTTGATGTACTCATAGTTATCTTTGTGTGTGTATGTGTGTGTGTGTGTGTGTGTTTTTCCTGCACCCTACAGAATGTGGGATCTTAAGTCCATGACCAGGGATTGAACCTATGCTCCTTGCTTTGGAAGTGCAGGGAAGTTCCGTACTCATAGTTATCCTGAATGTAAATTCCCACCGTACACAACCAGCCTCTGTCCGCTTTGAGCTGTCCTTAACCCTTAAGAGCCTAGCCCCTATCCCAGTTAATCTAATAAATCATGGTTTACTCTTACCAACTTCTAACCCAAAGTATTTTTACTAAAAATGTTTTTTGCTTTCTATTAAAAATTATTGAGATAATTTTATATTTACTTAAAAATTATATATGCAATTACCCATTTTTTGGCATATGTACCTATTTAGGTTTCTATCAGTTCAATTGCTCAGTTGTGTCCGACTCTTTGTGACCCCATGGATTGCAGCACGCCAGGCTTCCCTGTTCATTACCAACTCCCAGAGCTTGCTCGGACTCATGTCCATCGAGTCAGTGATGCCATCCAACCATCTTATCCTCTGCCGTCCCCTTCTCTTCCTGCCTTCAATCTTTCCCAGCATCAGGCTCTTTTCTAATGAGTCAGTTCTGTTTTTATAATGCATAAATAATGATTTTGTGTTAGGAGTGGGAAAAGGAAGGAAATCATTTCTAGAGCTTGTCTTATCCAGGTGAGCTGCATGAACTGGGGAGCCTGAATCAACTGCTGTCTTTTACCTGCGATGGTTGTCCTTGGGGGCACTCTCCTTGAGGGTTCCATTTCTTTGTCTTCATACTAACATCTTCATTACTTCTTAGCCTCCTAATTGATTCTGGATTTATAGAGCAAAAGAAGAAAAATCATATAATAGCTATATGGAATGCAAACTTAGGCGGGGGCCAAAACAAGGCCTATAATAAGAGCAGAAGGATCATTTCATTCATGCTTGAAAGACAAGGGGGCTTTGAAAAATCAACCCTCTCCATGCTTTGCTAAGAATCAGTTTATCATCAACTAAAGAGAATTTTGCTGGCCTCATCTGTGGTGTCACTTGCTTTCAGCCTGACAAAGTGTTTTTGGTATTTCTTCTCAGGAAGTTCTGCCAGGAACAAATTCTCATATTTTTTTGTTTGTTTTTAGTGTGGGAGTGTATTTCATCTTCATTTTTGAAAGTTTTTTTTCTTAATATAAGATTCTTCATTGTCAGCACTTTGAATATGTCATTCTGCTGCCTTCTGACCTTCATTGTTTCTGATGAAAAATTAGCTGCTAATCTTGTTAGAAACAGGTGGGTTTTGAAAGCTGGCTATATTCCTGAGCACGATGTTTTAATGAAGGGGCTTCCCAGGTGGCACAAGTGATAAAGAATCGACCTACCAATTCAGGAGAGATAGGAGTTGTGGGTTCAATCTCTGGTCAGAAAGATCCCCTAGAGAAGAAAATGGCAACCTTCTTATTCTTGCCTGGGAAATCCCATGGACAGAGGAGCCCAGCAGGTTACAGTGCATGGGGTTGCAGAGAGTCAGACACGACTGAGCCCATACATGCCACATTTTATTTGGGATGGGCTTACAAGTGGCTCATACTTCCTCAGTGTTCCAAAGCTCGCTCAACTTTAGTGACACACTTTCATTTGTTTGAGGAGACTTCTAAGGCATTATCTACATAAAGTCCAGCAAAACTTTTCATTTGGTTTTGGCAAAGACAGAAATGAAAGTACAGCGCATTATGATATTCTAGTAAGACCAGAGACTTCGTAGTAAGAAATATTTGAGCTTGATTCTCAAATTATAGGTTATGAAATCAATTGAGTAAGTTATAGCCATCATTTGTTTCACTATATGTATATGGATGGATGGATGGATGAGTGGGTAGATAGATGAATAAATGGATAGATAGAAGGATGTATGGATAGGTAGATACAGGTATATACATACATAGTTGGCAGGAAGACAGATAGCATTATATTGGATTGCCATGTAAAATTTTATTTATTGCTATGAGTCATGGTCAGAAATACTTGAAAACTGCTGTTCTAAACCATTTTTTTGGCTTGGAAGAGGGGAAGATAGCCTGCTCTAGGATTTTTTTTCCAGCACTGGAAAGGCTCTGCTTATGCTCGGGTATATCCTATGCACTTTTCCCTCCTGCCTCATGAGTCTCTTAACTCTTTTTTGCTTTTCAACAGTAAGAAAATATGCCAACTCATTGCATCCCCCTCAAAATTGTTGCATGTAGCCATCATCTTATACAAACACTCACATAGCCATGATGACAGGATTTATATGCAATTTCCTATTTTATTTGGCCCACCCTCAAATGCTTCTGTAATCAGAAGCATGCTGAGAAATGCTAACAATGAGTTGGTACTGAGAGAACTTTCAATTCACTGTTTTAGAGAATTCTGAGATGTTTTGTGAATGATTCATTCATTCACTTCTTGAGAGCATGACTTTGATTCAGCAAAGTGTAGGCCAGTTGGGAATTTTAAATGAAACAGAAGGGCAGGCAAATGAAACTCTTTGGTTCAGTTGCTAAAAAGATTTATGCTGGATGTTCTCAGTAGGTAAAATCATCCTGATTGAGTTGGTCATTAAGGCCAGCTTTGCCAGAATTAATTCAGTGGAGAGATCTATCAAATTGCTAACTACCCACTTAGAATGAGTACTTCCTACAGTTGATAAAATATTTTTTGTGAACTTTTGGAAGACATTGAAATGGTGAGTTTGGACCTTAACCGGACTCCACAAACTTCTGGGAAAGCATCCAGCCCACCTTTAGAGATGTTGATCTATCTTTGTAGAAATTCAGAACATACAGATATCCCTTATGAGAATAATCCAAGACCCTTTTCTAGATTCTAGACTCGTTTCCTCACCACACTCAGTGGTGAGTTTCTTCTCTTGCCCTAGGTCTGTCCCCACTCACCTTTGTCCATGAAATGCAGGCTTATTTTCATATGCAGAATTAATTAGGCTGGAAGAAAACAGCCAGAGGACACAAAGCAGCTCCCCATGTATGAGTTACTCTAAAAGTACCTGCCCTCCTAGGCACTGGTTAGTGGCTTCCTACACAAGTGATCAGTCACCAGATTTCAGTGGTCTGTAGAAACACTACTGGGTCACAGAGCATCTTCCTGATACATCCCGCTGGACCCAGAGGGACCAGAAGTACTCAGGACTGAAACCAAGTCCCCACCATTTATAAGCTGAAGGGCTGAACCTCGAAGGGAAGGTAACAATTTCTGGGGTTTTGCCTGAATTCCCAAATTTGCACCAGCTCTGAGGCTGAGTGGGGGTGGGGGTGCTAGAGCCTTCCCTCCTGCTTTTTTTTAATTATGAAATCATGAGACAGTAATTTTACATTACTGCTGATCTTCTCTATCAGACATGCTTTGACTCACTCCCTCTTTCCATCTGGCTGAAACCTCTAGTTAGAAAATAAATTGCTGTGTATTGATTGTTCATTTTCTTCCTCATCACCCAGACATCCTTGTTATACAGTTAGCTTGCTTGGCTGTATTTGTGAACAAGAGAAGAAGTAACACTTATTTTTAGCCTTCATGTTAAGATGTGGCAGGGACATTTTTAAATGTCGTTTTGGTGCTTAATTTATTTAGTAACAGCACTTAATCACCTTTCATTTATGAAGAGAAAAGTGTATGTGTGTGCACTTACACATGTGCTGTATTGATAAAGTTCAAGCCAATTTTAATTGATATTTATAGTATGACTTTCTAGAAAAGTGAAATTTCTAAAAACTGTGAATGTGGAGAGAAAAGTTAAAACATACGCAATTACTACCTGGTCTCTGTAATTTTTGTCTCAGTCCTTCATTTGTATGGTTACCAGAGTAATCCTCCTGAAATGCAAGTTTGACCCTTTTACTGCCCTCCTTGTAGTTGCTTCATCTGGAAGCCGAGTAGCTTCCAAATCCATTCATGGACGTGGACTTGGATCCTGGCTCAGCCATTTGCCCTATGGGTGATCTTAACCCCTCTAGCCCTATATTCCTCCTTTCTTGAGCAAGGATACTCCTCCCTTGCAGAGCCATGGTATGGTCACATCCCATGATGTGTGTGAAGAGCCAGCAGTGGTGCTTGGCATGTGGCAAGCGTGCCAGTAAAGGCATCCACCATCGTGCCTGCAGGGCACAGCCCTAGCATCCACGTGGCCCCCATCTGGGTGCAGCTTGATCTCTGTGACACTTCCCTCTGTCTTGTTAGCTGTCACTCCACCCACTTCCAGTAATTTGAAGGGAGTCTGAAAAGCCTGTGAAGGCTACATCAGGCAGTTTGGCTAATTTTAATTTCCTTTGGCCAAAAACATGATGAGAAAGGAAGTTAACTGAAAGATAGTTTGGGGGTCTGTCTCTCCATCCCTCCCATTAGCACAGAAAATTGAGAATCAAGGAGTCTCAGAACATTCTCCAAGATGGGACGCTGTTTCATGAACTTCCGCCTATAGTTCTTGCTGCCATGAAGTGTCTGGGAGTGAAAAATTGCAGGTCTTTCTATCCCTGGCTGCCCACACAGAAAAGAACAATCAAATCTATGTGGTTTGCCCTGAAATAAAATAGGAAATATGCAGGCTTTAGTGACTAGGATTTGGCATAATGCAAATCAAAATAAAATAAGTCGTGAATCTGTAATACTTTCACCCACAGCTTGCAAGTCTTTATGAGTATTGCTCTTGAGGATGGGAGGCTGCATAAACACCATTTAGAATGTAGCTGGAGGCTGGCATTTTATAAGAGAAATGGCCACCAGAGCAGTCTCCCTGAGGGTCCATAAGTCCTAATTCTGTTTAATGTGACAGTTCCTAAATAACTCTGCGTTCTTCACAGAAACACATATAAGAAGTGCTGGAGCCTTGCCGTAGAATGAGTCTAAGAGAGATCTAGTCTTTAGTGTTTGTGAATTGAGAAAATGTATCCTTGGGGTTTTAAAAAATATGTAGGTGTTCGTGTGGGAGATTAGGGATGGGGTACTAATGCAAAGTGCCAGCTTTGTTCTGCCCCTCCATGATTTTCTTCGGATTTAAATACCGACGTAGTCGTTTCCCACCCTTTTATGTTGTCTTTCTCCCCCTCTGCCCCTACCCTTTCTCTTGCTAATGAATACAAATGCTGTTAGTAATCAGTTGTGCTGTGGGATGGTTTGTTGGTGCTTAGAAACCGTCCTTCCCCCATCTATACCCATCTTATTCTTTGAACCTGTTGGGATGGTTTGTTGGTGCTTAGAAACCGTCCTTCCCCCATCTATACCCATCTTATTCTTCGAGCCTGTTCACTTGAAAATGTCAAAGAGGAAAGGAGACTCGAGAAAAGAAAGAACTGTGGTTGGCTAAGTCACCATGGTTTGTCTTAGGAAATGTTAACATCTGCTTGATGAAGATGCCTTTTTGCTTTACAAGTAAAATGTTGTAATATATATGGTTGGCGTTTCCTGTTGAGTCTTTGGTTCAGTGTGTCAGTAGGAAGTACCAGCTGCAACTCTGTGCCAGCCACCTTCATGGTTGGCGTGTTTCTCTAGCCATGTAAAAACATTAGGATCTGTGGAGTGGCATACTGGGTGCAAGCCATGGCATGACCGTCCCAGGGCTTCTGCTCTGACATGGGGTACATAACTCTGCTTGCAATTCTCTTGCTCGCTTCTAAAATAGCCACAAAAATTGTCTAAAACTCTGCTATTTTCAGAACTGCTTCCACTTAGAATAATTAGTTTCAATCATTACTCACAAGTGTGGTGTCTAATTTGGGACAGAGGACTTATTTTATTTGCCCTAAAACTGTCTTTTTATTTTACCTTTTTTTAAGCTTCAGCGAGGCTTCTATAGTCCAAGAATTACCAGGCTGTGCAGGTCTCTCCCACGTGCGTTATAACCACGTGGAGAGAAGGCTGGGGTAACCCTGTCTAGAGGCAACCTCCCCAGTGCACTATTCCTGCTCCCCTACTCCCCACCTGATCCAGGGACAGCCCAACATCACAGCTGTACCTAGAACAGCACATGGCATTTGTTGAATGAGAGAATGGTTCCTCTGCTTTATCTTAGACATCTAGTCTATTGCCGAAGTCACTTTTTAAATTATTGACATAAACCATAAAATTAATCAAGAGTCCACTTGAAAGTGAACAATTCATTGACATTTAGTAGCTTCACTACTCTGTGCAGCTGCCGCCTCTGTGTAGTTCCAAGACATTTTCATCATCTAGGAAAAAATGACTGGTACCTAGGAGAGGTCAGTCCACCTCCCTCCCTCCCCTGGGCACCTGGGGACCACCAGTCTGCTTTTGTCTCTATGAGTTTGCCTGTTCTGGACATTTCATGCAGTATTTGGCCTTTGGATCTGTTTACTTTCCCTCGTATGTTTTCGAGGCTCATTCACGAGGTAGCAGGTATCATTTAGGGGGTAGTTCAGTACTGTTTCAACATATGGAAATAGCACACTTGTTTATCTGTCCATCAAGTGGTGGGCACTTGAGTCGTTTCTGTCTTTAGCTCTGTGAGTAGCGCTGCAGTGAACATTCACATACCCGTATTTGTTTTCATTCTTTTGATCCTAGTTGTGCTATCTTCTAGTTATCTCTCTGATTTGTCCACTGCTCTCCCATTTGCTGGGCTTTTCTGGTAGCTCAGCTGGTAAAGAATCCGCCTATAATTCAGACCCTGGTTCGATTTCTGGGCTGGGAAGATCCTCTGGAGAAGAGATAGTCTACCCACTCCAGTATTCTTGGGCTTCCCTGGTTGCTCAGCTGGTAAAGAATCCACCTGCAATGCAGAAGACCTGGGTTGGGAAGATCCCCTGGAGAAGGGAACCCACTCCAGTATTCTGGCCTGGAGAAGGGAACCCACTCCAGTATTCTGGCCTGGAGAATTCCATGGACAGAGGAACCTGGCAGCAACAATCCTATGGGGTCGCAAATAGTCAGATACGACTGAGCCCCCTTTCACTTTCACTTTTCTCCTGCTGTCAGGCCACCTTCGTCTCTTGCTGCACTACTTACCTGGTCTGGCCCTTCTCCAGCCTGACTCTAGACTGCAGCCCTATGTCCTTTTCAAATGCAGATCTGTTCTTCATGCCCTTCATTGATTTTAGGAGTGCTCATAGGGTAGGGAGGAAACTCCTTTCATCCCACAGGGTCCCTGCCGTGGCCAGGTGTCTAACGATTCCTTTGGGCTCATCTCAGCCATTCTGCCCGTCCCCACCTGGGCTGCAGACACACTGATCTTTCTGTGCTATAAACTCTCCCTGCTCTGCCCCACCACAGGCCCTTGACACATGCTACCCCTGTTGCCTAGAATGCTCGCCTCTCCTTTTTGCCTAATTAATGCCTTCTCATCCTGGAATTGCCAGCGCAAGCCTCACCTCTTCAGAGAAACCTTCCCTGACTCAGTCAAACTCACCTCCACCCACACTGCTAGCATCTTGGAGGCCCACAGGCTCTTAACCATTTCTCTGCAGCACAAGTTCTAGCTGCATTTTTACATTTGGATGATTATTTGATTCATAACTGCCTCCAGAGACAGAAGGCAACTGTACATGCAGAACTTGGGTTCTGGAGCCAGACGACCTGGATTCAGATGCTGGCTCTGTCCCTATTGGCTGTGTGACCTTGGGCAAGCTGGTTAACCTCTCTGTGCCTGTGTTTTCTCATCCATCAAACAGGGTCATAATAATGCCTACCTTAGAAGGCTGTTGCAAGAATGAAATAAATTCATATGGGTTACATATCTGGCCCTGAAATAATCTCAATAAAACTATAATATAACTTTTAAAAGTAATTAAAATTTTTTTTAATTAAAAAAAAAAATAGCTGTACCTACACTGCTATCCCCACACCCTCATCTCCAGACTGTAAGCTCTGAGGGACAGGGAACCACAACTCTTTTGCTCCTATTATAGCTCCAGAGCCTACCTCAAGATACCCATGTACTTAGTGCTAGTTACATTTTTATTGAATGATTGGATGCATCCATTCTCTTCTTTCCCAGAGATGAATATTAACACTACAGTGTCCCATCTCTGTTTCTGAGTTTGGGTGGCTCTAGCTTCTGGCGTGCAGTGTGGCGGCGCTTGGCCACAACCCCTCCTCCTGCCCACATCCCCAGCTGGTGTGTTTGGGGAATGGTGCTGCCGGGTGTGGAGAGTCAAGGCTGAGGATCCCGTCTGTGTTGTACTGAGGGAGGGCCCAGTCTGTATGACCACCGCAGAAACAGACGGGACTTGCTGTGTGCCAAGCCCTGTGCACCCCGTTTTAGAAATATCTGACTCATGAGGCCGGAGTGATTTCTGTCCCCTTGTAATAGACGAGGAAACTGAGGCCTGATCAAGGGGGCCATTTGCCCAAAGTCAAAACTCTTGGTAAGTGGCAGAGCCAAAGTTTAGGTCCTGCCAGCCTTTCTCCAGAGTCTGTGTTCTTCAGACTCTCACCCTTAACTAATGAACGTGACCCACTTAAAAACTGAGAATGTGGGAAGGACTCCTCCATTGAAGGAGTTGGGGGTGCTGTCCCGAGTCTGGACAGTTTTGTTAAAGGCCCCACAGTGAACAGTGAACATTCCTACTGAATTCTGGCTTGTGATCTGCTGGCCCTGTGTACCTGAGGGTCCTCACAGGTTGATGTCAGGACAAATCCTTAAAGAGACATTAAAACAAGGCTAGAGGGGAAAAAATAAAGGTGAGAATGGTTTCTCTGCAGATGAAAGAAACTACCTAGGAAAACTCCCACCTCTTCTGTCAATCAGAGATGTAAGAAACAGTCTATTGCTTCCTTTCTAATCACACAGTTCAGAGGCTTAATGTCTGTGGTCTTCACTCCCTAGGCCCCTGAGCTGCCATCTGTTTATCACAAGTATGTACATGAAAAAAATAAAATAAAGCCTCCTGATTTACTTTCAAAAACAAAGACATTATGATTTTAAACTAACTTACTTGGGATCTTTTTTAGACATGTGGATATAAGCATTGTGAGCACATAGGGTAGAATAAGGAGCTTCCTGGGTAGCTCAGCTGGTAAAGAATCCACCTGCAATGGAGGAGACCTTGGTTCGATTCCTCTGTTGGGAAGTTCCCCTGGAGAAGCAATAGGCTACCCACTCCAGTATTCTTGGGCTTTCCTAGTGGCTCAGATGGTAAAGAATCTGCCTGCAATGTGGAGACCTGGGTTCAATCCCTGGAGGAGGGCATGGTTACACACTCTAGTATTCTTGCCTGTAAAATCCCCATGGACAGGAGAGCCTGGCAGGCTACAGTCGATGGGGTTGCAGAGTCAGATACTACTGAGCAACTAAGTACAGCACAGGGTAGAATGGTAAGGTTTTATTGCTACCATAGTAGGTGATTTTAGGTTGTTTATAATGAAATGAAATGAAACGAGCCCCTAAATAGCAGAAATTTCTCCCAGCCCATGAAACATCCACCACTAGGGGCTTAGCACGCTGTGTCCACATGACAGTGTGTTAGATGGTGCATGAAGAGAGTTTGGAAGAGTCTGTAATACTGTGGCACCATTAGAACAAAACCGTGTGTGTCTTTATGAATAATCAGCTATACACATATTAATTAAACGCATAGGAAATATCCTAGAAGGGAATCCACCAAAAGTATTAGCAGTCGTTGTCTCTGCACAGTGATATTCTGCTTAAATTTTTCTTTGTTTCTCTAATTTACAAATTGTCCTATAACGAGCTTGTGTTTGCTGATACCAGAGCATAAGCCTCAATTTAAAGAGGAGGGGAAAAAGCCACAGAATTACTGATACAATCTTAACTGCCATCTCAGATTAAGAGTCTTAGCATCCAAAGAGCTTTAGAGAAGAAAAGAAGCTTTGGAAGCTTCCCTGAAGGGTGGAAACAAGGGGTAATGAGGTGATGACAAGCCCCGTGCCTCTCACTCCCCATCCTAACCTGCCTTCATCTCCAGGAATCTTCAGCTTTCTCTTAGTCTCCATTTTATAATTGCCCTTGCCAAAAAAAAAAAAAAAAAATCTAACTGCCTTGCAAAGTACCCTTCCTCCCCCTGTGCTTATTTGTAACCGCCTTATTCAGGAAACATATGCTGAGGAGCTCCTGGGAGCATGGAGGAGAGGCTACCAGAACCGGCAGCCACTCTGTGACAGGAGGGCGTGTGGATATCCCTCCCTTTGACTCTGAAGAAGCAGCTGGTGATGAACTGGTTATGGAGGCGGAGGGAATGCATCCTTGTTTGCTTTGTGTCTTCCTCAGCATGATAGGAGTGTTTAAACAAGGATGAACAGTCCTCCAGAATCCTTTCGGGTCCCTAGGAAGAGCATGTTCATGGCGCTGACTGAGCAGGGGCTCGCGGGCCAAGTGATGCGAGGGCGGTAAGCCCACTGCTTCTCTGGATGGATGGAGAAGGGCGGGCCTGAGCCTTTAGGGCAGGGGCTGCCCCACAAAGCTCTGAACGCTTGGCTGTGTGTCCTGCTGGTCCCTGGCCCCTACCAGGAGGAAGGCTGTAGTTCTGATGTGTTGACCTCCTCGGGAGGGCGGTGTCCCCAGGTAACCTGGGGCATCGGTGAGGAAGCGGACAGTCGCGGTGAGGTGGTGGTGGTGTGGCTTTTAGTTCCAGAGAATCCCAAATTTGGAACACACGTGGTGCATAAACACTCACATCATCTCACAGGGCAGTTGGTCTAATTTGTGTTTTCTGAGACTTCGCTCCTAAGTGAAGTGCACTTGAGCCTTCGAGTTGGCTACGCTGGACTTTATCCCACTCGCCAGCAGTGGGTGACCTTGCTGTGGTCCCTCTCTAAGCCCTGCTTTCCTCACGTGTCAGATGAGAGCATTATTAACTGCCTCGCAGGATTGTCATTGGGATCAGATGTGATAATGTGTAAACAGTGCCTAATCGCTGCGCTTAATAAATGCTGGTCTTCATCCCTCCCCCACCCTTTCTCGGCCTCTGGCTCTCCTTTTTACAGGACTCAAAGCTAACTGGTCGGGAATTACTGGCCACCTATGTTTTCTTACAACTGATGGATGTGTCCAAACTTAAACCTATTAGAATGACTGCCTAGGAAACGTAAGCTCTTAGTTAGGCAGTTTAGCAAGGAGTCTCCAGGTGGGACTCAGGGCACATTAAGGAGGGCAGATGCTCTTTTTCAAAAGAATGAGATCCGTTCTCCACGTTTGGGAGAAAGCCTTTGGAAAGCTAACGTGATGCGCTGTCAGAGCAGTCAGCTCCTTTATGGAGTTCATGGGGCGATTACCACAGAGAAAGAGGGAGAAAGGGTTTTAATGTTTCTGAGAACACTGTATTTCCCCTGTCAGTCTTACAGTTCTCTCCCCGCACCTTCCTCTTTGCCTCTCCTCCTAGCGTTCTAGAACCATGCAGTGTTAGAACTTGAACTGCCCTTCCAAAGCTACAAGGAAACGAGCCCAGTTCTTTCTTTCAATTTTTGAACATGGTTGTTGTTCAGTGAGCCCCCAGGGGCAGAGGAATGGCCACGCTCCCTCCACAGACACCTGGGCCCTTGGGAAAGGCTCCCGGACGCACCCGGTGCGGCAGCAGTGTTGGGTGAGGGGCTCCGAGCAATCCTGGGGGGCCCAAACTCATGGCTGTCTGGTATACCTTGCACCTGTCTCCCCTCTGGCATACACGCCTGAGTCTGCGTTGGAGCAGAGGTGAGACTACGCCTCGTCATGGCTCTGTGGGATTGATCTCTTTTCTTCCATACAGATTGGGAAAGAGGGGGAGAGACACTCTTTGCCCTGGCTCTGTGTCCATGTTACATTTTGCGTGTGTGCCCTGCTCTGGGGAGAGGAGGCCAGGGCCTTTAAGATGGTTAAGAACGGTTAAGGCACTTAGCACTTATTAGGACAGAGCAATAAGTGAGCGCATCGCTGCCCCATAGGCCATATGGCCTTGCAAAGTGTCAACATCTGAAAGTCTAAATATGCCCAGAAAACTTGGTAATTGGCTTATCGTTAGAAGGCCAAGCATGATTAATACTTCCCAGGTGGTGCTAGTGGTAAAGAACATGCCTGACAATGCAGGAGACAGACACAGGTTTGATCCCTGGGTCCAGAAGATCCCCCGGAGGAGGAAATGGCAACCCACTCCAGTATTCTTGCCTGGCGGGCTACAGTCCGTGGGGTCACAAAGAGTCGGACATAACTGAAGCAACTTACCATGCATGCAGACGTTGCTCGGCTTTTGCACGACTTGGTGTTCTTTGAGAGAATACTGACGTTTCCGTGGTTTCACCCTCCACGTGATCACTGACAGATTACCCAGAGATCTTCAGGCTTCTAATGTTGCCCATAACATACATGCGCTTGACGATCCTGGCAGAGCTAAGCCCTTGCTTACTATTAACATTTCAACAAGAAATTGTTGTCTGTGTCCTTTGTTCTGTTTCTGGTAGTACTCAAATGAGAGAAAGTTGAGTCTCTTGACCTCACCTGGCTTAAGACAGGGCTGTTGGGATTTACCTGGTGGTCCAGTGGCTAAGACCCCATGCTTCCAATGTAAGGGGGCACGGTTCAGTCCCTCTTTGGGGAACTAGGATCCCACATGCCAAGTGGTGCAACCAAAACCATTTTTTTGTAATTAAAAAACAAATAAGACAGGGCTGCTTTCCTCTATGGTGGCCATTCATCCTCTCAAGGCACCTGTGCCTCTTGACTCACACACTATGCTGTGTTTCCATGAGCTGCTGCTGAGTGCACAGAGGGAATGGGTGGGAACAAGTGGAAAGCTAGTGGTCAAAGAGACGTCACCTCGAGAATCAGAAGAGCACCCGAAATAGCCAGCTCAGTGAAGCAGCTTCATTTGGAACTTTGGCCCTGCAGATTCCAAATGAAAACATACCCCTGCTGCCCATCCAGGAAGCAGGAGAAGGGCGACCATCTGGAGTTTGCTTTGAGAACCTGTCTGTCCTCCTGACATTCTGTCTCCAGCTGACTGTATGGTCAGCACTAGCAGTGCCTCTTTGTAACTAGCTCCCAGAGCCCAGGGTTTCATTTCACCTTAACTGGATGGGGAAGATAAAGTGACCGCGGAGCTTGGTGGTGGCTGCACAAGGCACTTAGTGAGGTTGGACCCCTTTCCCATTGTTATTTACTGGTCAGGACAAGATGAACCAAGGAGTCTGCATTTCAGGAAGGGAGAGGGGTAGAAGGGATAAACGAAGTCCAAAAGTCCACCAACCAAGAAAGAGTTTGGTGTCAAGCCTTGGAACCTCTTGTCTCTGCAGAGATGAACAGTCAGCTGGTCCAGACAGACCTGATGTGTGCAGCACATCCTAAGCACAGCCAAAGGAGTCCTGTCTTTTAGGATTTGACATTTCTGAATGCCAGCAACTTGGACGTCTTGTAGATTGGAGTTTAAAGGTCTGACTTAGGCTCCCTGTTGACAAGCTGAAGCAGAGAGTGGGGTGAATTTGGCCTTGACAGTCAAGTTCTGCATCTGAGTAGCCAACTGTGGGGCACATACTAAAGACTGATATTACCCCCTAATTGGTCTGAAGCTCAAGAAACAAGTCCAGCCCATTTGAGGGATTCTTGTAATTTATCCTGGGACAGAAAAGCCTAAGGTGGGATCCCCAGGAGACATGCCTTTACTCATTCATTCAACAAACATCCATTGCACGCCTGTGTATATACGGGGGCTGGGCTCTCTCTGTGCCTTTATCTCACAGGGTGATCTGCAAAGGACTTCGGTCAGATGCTTACACAGGGCAGAGTGGGAGAGCTGAAATGGTATTTATTTGTTTTGAACAATACAAATTGTCTTTCCTGACCACAGGTATTAAAAATGCAAAGACCAAGTTCAAAAACAATAATTATCTATCTTCCTCTGAACTTCTCAAGCTTTAGTTTAAAATTGGAGAACTTGAGAGTGCACAGCTTGGCCCTAACCTCAGATTCCGACTTAGTCAGGGTGGGGTGGGCAAACCTGTGGTCTAAAATGAGAGCTGGTGTAATTCTGCTGAATACAGGTGATGGGTTAGCCCCTGGGACTTTAGAAACACAGGTGCTGGGCAAGGGCCCTGTGTTGAGATTGGGCAGATCTGTGCAGTTACCTGGGAGGCTTTTTTCCAGTCACACCCACCTTGCCCCTTCCATTTCCACCCATTCTGCCCTTGGGAGCCACTTTTGCTTAAAGTATATTTTCTTTCTTCTGGTGTGTGGGCGAAGCAGAAGATTTGAGAACCAGTTGTTCTTTAAAAAAAAAAAAAAATTCAACTTCAGGCAGAATTCAGGTTGAGGGCTCTCAGAGGATGCTTTTGTTTCCCTTTGAAATGTTTGGGAGAAAGAATCTAAGGACTGGTAAAGGCCGGCTGGCCCCACCCCTTGCAGCGTGTCCAGCCCCACGTGGTCCACCTGTTCTGACCAGGAGGTGGTGCATTAGGAGACAGACCTCAGTTCACACCTCCCTCTAAACCCTGTCAGCTGTGGAACCTTGCATTCACCTCACTTATGTTTGGGCCTAACATTTCTGGGCTGCACTTACCTCCTGAATGACTGGTAGTGTGATCTGTTGGTGGGATAATAGGAATGGTGTGGACCAAACAACGGGTCTCTGGAGCAGGCTTCTCAAAGCTTGCTGAACTTGCACCCTCGGATCCTGTGACAGTGCAGGTTCCAGGGCACTGGTGTGGGTGGGCCTGAGAGCTTGCATTTCTAACAGACTCCAAGGTGATCTTGATGCTACTGGTCCATGGTCCACACACTGAGTAGCAACGATTTAAAGGTGCTCTCCTCCTTAGATTTGCTGTGAACTGTCAAGCTGGTAATTTTTTTCTTGCTCTTTTTTTTAATGTCATTTTTAATTGTGGCAATTTTTTTTTCAGTTCTAGAAATTGAAGAAAATACCTACCTGTTACCTAATGCTGATCATGAAAAATGAGATAGAATGCTTTCAGCCATAAATACTGTTCTCATTGGTCCCTTATTTTATTGTGTATGTGTGTTCAGTTGATCAGTCTTGTCTGACTCTTTGCAGCCCCGTGGACTGTAGCCTGCCAGGCTTCTCTGTCCATGGAATTTTTCAGTCAAGAATACTGAAGTGGATTGCCATTTCTTCCTGCAGGCGATCTTCCCAACCCACGGGTCGAACCTAGGTCTCCTGCGTCTCTTGCCTTGCAGGCAGATTTCTTTACCTCTTATATAAGGGGGAAGCCCCCCTTATATTATTAATTGTCTCCAGTAACATAAGAAATACTGAAAAAGAAGGCAGAGAGACGGATCATAGTCCACTCTGAGGGCTGAGAGAAACATCAAGGGCAAGGCTTCAGATCTACAAAATACAGGTGACCCTTAAGGTTCAGGAATCATGGTTCCTTGTCTTCCAGAGTTTACCTGTGAGGCAAAGACTTTTAAATATAAAACAAAGAAAAGGAAAATGTATTTCCTTCATTCCATAACACCAGCTTTAAACTTGAATCAGTGTCACTTGGAAGGGATGTGAAAATGCAGCTTGCCAGGTCTGACTCAGACACTAATTTTGGTAGCATCTTAAGTTCCCGGGTGATACTGATGCTCATGCTTGAACCAGCACAAAGCTTTGTCCCCAGACCCCATCTTTGAGAGAGGCGTGCGTGAAAGACAGTGTCTCTCCTGATCTGCGAGGGTCAGGATGAGCTGCCTGGCTGCCTGCAGACTGCTCTCCCCAGCACAGCAGGGCCTCACAGGCTGGAGCTCTCCAGTAGAGCTGGTTGGCTCATCACCTCAGGGGCTTTTTAAGAGCTAGAGGTTCCTGGGGTGCATCCTCAGATATGCAGGCAAGCAGCCAGGTTCAGGCCTGCCTATGTGGAGAGCAGTGAGGTACCAGATGGACACTGGAGAGCTGTTCTCCTTTTTAATGCCTCTTGGATTCAGCTCTAATGATCACTCAGCAAGTGAATGATTCCCCAGCAGGAAATTGGACCCTCTGGAAATACATTTCATCGCTGGATTCCTACAGTCGATGAATTTTGCATGCATTTTCCAGAGTGCTTCATTTCCTACCCAAGGGTGGCCACCAGCCAGGACCATCTGGCTATGGGGATTCATCCAGGGTGAAGTCCCCCTATTGGGAATAACACCATCCGTGGCAGTGTTGAAAGGGGAATGGATAAAAGTCACTGAGGACCAGATCCCAGAGAGAACCCTTCCCAGGCAAACTCAAAGTCAGATTAAGATCGAAGCAGTTACTTAAATAGCCTCAAGAAGAAATTCCTCCTTTTGTCTCTCATACCTGGATTTGAGGATGGTGATCGTCTCTGAAATTTCCTGGCTTACCAGCTCATGGTTATAGAGCATCACTAGGCACCATGCTCTGGCAAGCGGGCTTTCTAAAGGCAACTTGGGGACAGTCCCTGCTCTTGTGGTGTCCACTACCGGGAAGAGGCAGACGCGTAAGCATGTAACTGTAAAAGCAGCATGATTCCTAGAACCGTGTACATCTAGAGTAGCCCTCCCAGGAGGCTCCATCCTCGCCCAGTTTTGTTTCCTCCATAGTGCTTGTCACTAGAGAAATGATTCATCTTCTCTCTTAGAGCTCGAGCAACAGGAGAGCAAAGACCAGACCATCAGACCCTGGCCTGTCTCAGCTGCTGGACGTGAACTGCCCAGGAAGGGTATGAGAGCAGCTCTCTGCAGCCAAGGCATTCCTGAAGGAGGCTCCCAGCAGACCACTCGCTCTCTGCCCACAACACCTGTATCTGAGGCAGATGCTTAGGGAGGAGTGGCAAGTGCAGTGGTTCTCAGATCTTAGCTGGCATCCAAATCACCAAAGGGCTTCTTAAAACACATTTACTGGGCCTCACCCTAGAGTTTCTGATCCAGTAGGCCTAGGGTGGGGCCAGAGAGTTTCCTACAAGTTCCCAGGTGATGCTGATGTTCCTGGGTCCTGGACCACACTTTGAGAACCACAGGGATGGTGTGTCAGCATAGCCATCACAGCTTACCCAGTGGACAGATGGGAGGGGATTAAATGACAGAGAGGCAGAGAGACCTCTAACAAGCTATGCCAGTGAGCCAGGTGGGAGAATATGGAGCTCGAAATGGACCATAACAGTGGGATTGGAGAGCAGAAAGAGGGTGCTTCAGACAGACGTGATGCTGCATGTGGCCTGGGGAGCACTAGCCTGTGGGAGGAGAGGGCAGAGTCAGAGTGGCTGGAAAGATGCTCGTGCCAGGACTTGAGATGCGCGCTGGGGAGGGGAACGGCATGTTCTTTGGGACCTGCTGGGTTTGTACTTCTGTGGAAATCTTCTGATGGAAATGTTAAAAAGGAAGTCAAAATATAATTCAAAACTCAAGAGAGAAATCTGAGCTGCTGGTACAGATTTGGGGGGCATTTGGGGTAGAAGTGTAAGCTGAAGCTGTGGGGCTGAGGTTATCTAAGGGTGGCTCTTTGAGGAGATGGCAGTGATGCCTCTGAAAGGAAGCCCAGAGACTGGCTGGTAGGACCAGGCAGAGAAAGGGCTGAGTAGGGTACCCAAGGTGCATGAAGTAAAGGGACAGGAGGTGTCACCCAGAAGGGGCAGTACCAGGTATCAGAGCATCTCAAACACAGCCCGAATCTGACAAATTCTGGAGACCTTTAAAAGAACCAGCCCCAAAAGATGGGGTTGTGTTTGAGGCATGACTTAGAGGAACTGGCCCATGGATTCTGAAACCTGTAGTTTTTCAACCCCTCATTTTATTAATACGTTGTCTGTATGATTTCATTTTGCCTTGATGATAAAGTCACCTTACAGTTCTATATTGGTGAAACACACGTACACAAAAAGCAGCCCACCCTGAAAACACACATGAGGCATAGTGACCACCCATGAGAGGTCTTTCTTCTCAGAGGAAAACCAAGGTGAACCATATGGTGGTGCCTGGCGAAGGGAGGGTCAGTGGGTACTTTTTTTTTTTTAATGAAGTATAATTGATCCACAATATTGTATTAGTCTCAGATGTACAACGTAGTGATCCGGTAATTTTATAATTATGAAATGACCATGACATTAAGTCTAGTGACCACCTGTCTCTATTCAAAATTATTTCACAATTATTGACTACCTTCTGGGGGTCTGCTTTTGTGCCTCTGACGGTGGTGGGAAAGTACCATGTATCCATGTTCTTCCCTCTGCATTTGATACTGATCTAGACTCTCCTGGGACCTTAACCACTGATGTTTCAAGGATTAAAAAGATTCTGACAACTGCTTTTGAACTATTTGTGGTGGATTGCTACAAAGAGAATGGTTTGCTCTAAGCTAAAATTCTCCAGGTGATAATTGTATATTTCACCGGTGGACAGTTTGCTGTTTAATTTTCGAGGCTTGTTTTGTCATCCTGGTCTTCCTAAACCCTGGCTTCGGAGGACACAAGGACGAGGTCTGACAAGTGTCTGAATCAAGCTGAGGAGTCAGGATCCTGCACTTTCTGGCTCCGCAGACTGCCTGCAGCAGGAACTGCTTTAGGCGGGAACTCACACCGACGTGTTCTCTGTCTTTACAGTTCTGTGTGGAGCTAAACCAGCCAATCCTGCCCAACATCCGCAAGTGGAAAGGGCCCCGGGGATGCTGGAAGGCCGTTGTTTCAGAGACGCCCTCAACTCAGCTCCCAAAGGTACCCTCATCTGCAGAACGGGGATTTTCTTTCCATTTTCTTTTTTCCAATCACAGGCGTTTAAAATCTTTCCTTTGCCAACATCCTTGATGTAATGTTGTATTTCTGCCCATTTTTTAGCTCTTTGCCATTTGTTTCAAAATGCCCTGGTTCTTATTTCCTGTTTGGATCAGGAATGGCCTGCTGCCCAGACGGAAATGGGAGCTGGGGTGTTGGGAGGAGAGGAGAAATCCTGTCTGGAGCCAAGGCAGCAAATGGGGTATTTCTGTTCTTTGTCCTTCTAATCCCTTCTCCACGGTTCCAGCCTCTGCCAAGTTTGTAGACAGCCCATTGTCCATTGACTGAGAACTTCAGATTCACTTAATTCATACATGAAATATTTGCTTTAGTGGTAAGAATTGTGCACATGGAAATGATCTGTGGAAACTTTCAGCAGATTTTAATTTTGAATTTTCTCTCATTAGTATTGCCCATATGGGTTTAGGTAAGTCTCTCTATGTATTTATTTTCACTCCCGCATATCATATTCAAGACCAGTTTTTACTCACTTGAAATATTCAACATCAGTAGAGTTTTAAATTTTTTTAAAAAGGCTCCTGATAGTTAATTATGGGTGGATTACAAAATTTTCCTGTAAATGCAGATGTTACATTTTTATCACTAGGTGTTGGTGCTGCGTTCATGTCAATTGTGTCTGACTCTTCGTGACCCTTGGACTATAGCCCACCAGGCTCCTCTGTCCGTGGGATCTTCCTGGCAAGAATATTGGAGTGGGTTGCCATTCCCTTCTCCAAGGGATCTTCCCAACCCAGGGATCAAACCCATGTCTCCTGTGGCTTTGCATTGGCAGGCGGATTCTTTACCACTGAGCCATGTGGGAAGCCCGTTTGTATCTCTAGTATACCATTATAAACACACATGATATAAATACTTATCTGAGTGATATGGAGATCTGGGACTTTTAAAATATAACATTTACTGGATTAAAAGTATCCAGTCACTTATTGACAATAAGCTTTCTTTTTAGCTCCTACTTTAAAGTGTGCTGTAAATCTTATTTCTCTGGGTTTGGGGTGTAAGTGATTACTGCAGGTGGTAGCCAGGAGGCTGGAAATACAGGATAATGGGAAGGTATCTGGTCTTTACCACTCCAGCCCATGACTGTTCCTTCTCAGTCCACATAGAAATAATACTAATAGGGGACTTCCCTAGTGGTCCAGTGGTTAGAACTCTACACTCTCCCTGCCAGGAGCCCGGATTCAATCCTGGTCGGGGAACTATGTTCCCACAGGCTGCATGGTGCAGCCAAAAGTAAAATAAAAATAAAAAACAGAGTTGGGGTTTCCCTGATGGCTCACTGATAACGAATCTGCCTGCCAATGCAGGAGACAGGGTGCCATCCCTGGTCCGATAAGATCCCACATGTTGCGGAGCAACTAAGCCCACACCATGACTACTGAGTCTGTGCTCTAGAGCCCAGGAACCACAGCTACTGAGCCCACATGCAGCAACTGTTGAAGGCCTCTGGAGCCCTTGCTCTGCAACAAGAGAGGCCACCGCAATGGGAAATCCACGCACTGCAGCTAGAGAGTAGCCCCCACTTGCCACAACTAGAGAAAAGCTGGTGTAGCAATGAAGACCCAGCATAGCCATAAATAAACCTATAAAAATAATTTTAAAATATTTTTAATGGCTCAGATGGTAAAGAATCTGCCTACAATGTGGGAGACCCAGGTTCAGTCCCTGGGTCGGGAAGATCCCCTGGAGAAGGGCGTGGCTACCCACTCCAGTATTCTTGCCAGGAGAATTCCATGGACAGAGGAGCCTGGTGAGCTATAGTCCTTGGGGTCAAAAAGAGTCGAACACAACTGAGCGACGAACACTGTCACACCTTTTTTTAAAAGGCACTTTACACGCATATATATAGGTTCACAGGACTCTTACAGTCCGTTTAGCACTATTTATCTGTTCAGCAAATCATTAGAAAAGTTACTGTGTGTCAGGCACTGTGCTATATACTAGATGTTCATGGTGAGAAAACTAGACCCAGAAACCTGGCCTCTTTTCACTCTTTGCAAGCCCAGGACCTTGACTGAGCCTGACAGAGCCTGTTGGAGATTTTCAAGTCAGGTAGCCCTGCTCGAGGTTGGGTGTCAAGGCCACTGGGTAACAGTGTGTGGCTACCTCTCAGATCTCTCAGCCTCAACCCCTTCATCTGTAAAATGGGATCAACAGCTCCTCCCTCAACTCAGAGTGGCCATGGAATTTTGAAGGATACTGTGCGTTGAATGCTTGTTTAGCAGACATGGGCCAGTGCCTGGCAGGGTACCCATGAGGTGGCAGGCAGTGCTGAGCTGGAAGCTGCTCAGTAACCAAAGCCACCTCTTGGAGTTTTGTATTCGATCCTCAGCATTGCCATTTACCAACTGTGGGGTTTCAGGGAAGTTACTTAACCTCTCTGAGCAGCTGAGTCTTTACATGACAGGTGGGCACGTGAGTGGCCGTCCTATGGGATGCGATGATTAAAAAGATAATTCTGTGCCTAGTCTGGGATCTCCCCCACAATGTGCCCCTGCCAAAGAAGAGCCCAGGCACCCCAGCTGTGTGAACCTCTCTGAAATTACTGGTCTGGGAAATTTGTTGTGGGGACTAGGAGGAACATGCTGTGGTTTGGGGATATGCTTTTGTCTCAGGAACAGCCCCTGGGCAGGTCACCCCCAGACCCAGTGTAGAGTTCGCTCCCCAGCTTGAGGCTGAACACCCCACCAGACAGACCTCTCTGCACACTAACACCTCATCTTCTCCCACAGGGTGCCGGGTTTGCGGGGTTCCTGTGGGACACGGCGGCCGGGGTGGAGCTGAGAGATGCCGCCTGGCAGGAGAGCTCGCCCGGCAATGGGCATGGGAAGCCGGTGGGCCCCAGCCCGTACCTCGCAAGGTTCAAGGTATCGCCCCTATTGCCGTGCGGGGCCACTCCTTCTGAAAAGGAGAAAAGCCCACTTTGAACTGTGAGCCAGAGAAGCTCACCTTTTTGCCTTGGTTTTATTCTCTCTCGAGGCTGGGTCAGCACACACCCTTGGGGTTCCCTCAGCTGGGGAACTTGTCCAGAGCAGGAAGGAGAGGAATTTGGGGGAGATTGTAGCTCTGGTAACTTTGACTTCTGGGCGGAGAAGGAGGTCAAATGGCTGTTTCCCAAACCTGATAAGCAGCAGAATCACCTGGAGAGATTTTCTTAAAATCAGGGTTTCCTGGACCCTGCCCCCCCACACACACACAATGTCTGATTTCCAGAAGCACCTCCTGCGCTTCATCAGTGCTCTCAACGCTGGGTAAGGAAGCCGGTTGTTTGAGAATCTCTGGATTAGAGGGCAGCCAAACTGCTCTGAGGACACCCTTCTCTTACTAGGGAGAGGGGGAGCCCTCCAGGGGTCACTGGGGCTTGGAAGGGCCTCAGAAGGACCTTCTGGGTGATGGGGCCACTGACACTTCCAGACAAGCCCTCTCTCTCCAGAGTTGGGAGCAGCAGGCAGACCGACCTGAGCTGTCTCTCCGATTCCCCTGGATGCCCTGGGAAGTATTCACACGCAGCAAACAGTCAGAAACTGGGCGTCAGGAAGGAGGAAAAGACAGCAGCCAAAACAGGTCACCAAGTCAGCAGTTGGCCTTACCCGTCAGAAGACACAGGGTCGGGCACGAGTGGTCCCTTGTCACAGAGCCCAGCAAGCTAGCTGCTGGGCATCTGGGACACCCCCTTCTATATGCTCCAGAGCAGTTCTGGAGCCAGAGAGTTGCCGCGGATCTCAGCACTGTTTCTCTCTGGCAGCTCCGGGCTGGGGCTGCCCGTGAGCTGGCGGCTGTGCTGACTGTGGTCGGGGATTTAGCCCACACTTCCCGCATCCTCACTTGCAAAGCTGCAGAGATGCTGGGATTCCATGCGCATACACACAACCCGGGGTGTCTGTGGGTTGTGCTTCTGATACTGGTGTATCAGTCAGCCAGCAATCACCCCTGAACCCTCCTCCCCAGGTCCCTTTTCTATGGAAAGTGGCTGCACTGGCTTTGGCCAAGAAAGGCAACAGGCAGGACCAGCTAGTGTCTCAAAGAGGTGGGCTGGTTTTAAAGATCATTAAGAAATGCTCTCAGATTGTGAATTATTGGCTCAAATCCTCTGAATGAAGTGATCCCCTGCACAGTATGAGGCTCCTGTGCTTCGTGTCACATCCTAGGCCAGGGAAGTTGTGGGGACAGAGATGTGGCTTCTCTCCCCAGGCAGGGTTTCCTTGCCCACGGCCTGAAGGTGTCTCCCTTGAGGTCCGAGCCACGGCTGCAGAGAGAGCTCTCCTGGCTAGGTGGTGGTGATGGCAAACTGGGCGCCTCTGTAAGACGAAACTGGCAGCCCCCACTTGGCGGTGCCCTCTGCATACCCCCCGCTTCCTCGCCGTGGTTAGTGTTTGTTGCCATAACAGAAGGGTGGGGGTTGCCAGACTCAGAGCAGCTGAGCACTGCTTTGGGGCCCAGGAGACTGACTCTGACGTCACGATTCTGCCGCTGCACTGGGGATGCAGGAGGGGGCATAGCCTGTGCTACCAGGGCTCAGCCAGCTTTCATTCTTCATGTTTGAAATCACTGAGCATCAGGCACCGTGATTTCTAGGGGGAAAGGGAGCACATAGCGGTGGGTGGGATGTGGGGAGGTGGGGAAGGAGGTGGGGCCCAGCTGCAAATCCTGGCGGGGGGTGGGAGGTGACAGGCTGGCCCTGTGGGAAGAGCCCCAGGTCTTCCTTAACAACCAGCTGCTAGCGTCACCTCTTCCTCCTCCATAGTTGCTCAGAAGGGAAAAAAAAGCAACAAAAAATTGACATTTCTAGATGTGCCTGATTTTCCAGACCCTAAGGAGGAGTAAAGGGGTGCAGTGTAGGGGATCCCCGTGACAGGACAAAAGAGGTCTTGGTCCGGCAAGGGCCTCAGGAAGCTCTTGCGACAGCTGCCTCCGCTTCCTCCAGTATGAGCTGCCTTGTGTATGTTTACCGCCGTCACTGTTTGCGAAGCTGCTTGGGGGTTGGAGGTAACGGGCGCAGGCAATAAGAGCATCTCAACCTGTCTCTGGTGCTTTGTTTCATCTTGCCCAGGTAGGAAGTCATGACTTGACGCTGGTGAACCTTCACCTGGCGACCCTGACCCTCCCGGGGGGTGAGAACCTGAGCAAGAATCACAGTGACAGCCATCGCTGGGCTAGCTTCACACAGACCTTGCAGGAAACCCTGAAAGGTAGGAAGCATCTTCCTGTGCAGCTGGGCTAGTGGCTCCCACTTCTGCAGGGTAGGTGAGGGGTGCCCCTTCCCAGTGTCTCTCCCCTCCCTTAGGCTGGCTGTCCTGTGGGCAGCGATGCGTACTGAGTGATGGACAGGAAACCGCCATACTACCTGCATCCTGGGCAGCGCAGTGCCCTGTGCACGCTCATAGCTTTATCTCTGTGGGTCTGGCATGTGGGTTCCGTGGTGGGGTTTTGTGGCTCTTCAGCCTCCCTTTGATGGACAGGATTGGGAGAAGGAGAAACTAAGTGATGGCGCCCCGTGCCCCCCGTCACGGGCCCCGCTGCCCCCCCTCACGGGCCCTGCTGCCCCCCACCATGGGCCCCGTGCCCCCCGTCACGGGCCCCGCTGCCCCTCGTGTGCTCCCGTGGTGGTGTCCCCTGAAGATGTGCACCTGCTCTTCTTGGGAAAGAGAGTTGGTGACGAGGGGAGTGGGGAAGTCCTGATGAGTCCTTTCCTTCCTGGTGGATTGCAGATCTTGCTGACAGAGCCCTGAAATGACAGAAACACTGGAGTTGAATCTTGGCTCCTTCAATGGTGGTAGGATGTCTGGGAGGTCACCACTCTTCAGGGGCTGACAGTGCTAACCTCACAGGGTGCCCAGGGCTGGGTGACCTTCTGATGAAGGACCCAGGATATGGTAGGGGCTCAGCAGACATGAGTTGAGGGGGATTAAGAGAACACTGAAAAGGGAAGAACTTCAGAAGACAGGTGGACTCTGCTTTCCAGCTCTGCCCCCAATAATACCAAACATTTGCTGTGCGTGGCTTATAAGGAGGAAGAGTTGAAGGTTGACACGGCTGTAAAGACTGCTGCTAAGTCACTTCAGTCGTGTCCGACTCTGTGCGATCCCATATATGGCGGCTCACCAGGCTCCCCCGTCCCTGGGATTCTTCAGGCAAGAACACTGGAGTGGGTTGCCATTTCCTCCTCCAGTGCATGAAAGTGAAAAGTGAAAGTGAAGTCGCTCAGTCGTGTCCGACTCCTAGTGACCCCATGGACTGCAGCCCACCAGGCTCCTCCGTCCATGGGATTTTCCAGGCAAGAGTACTGGAGTGGGGTGCCATTACCTTACTGGGGTGTGGTCAGTTTGGCTTGTTTTTTTCAGAGCACTGAGCTGTTCCAGGTGAGGTTTCACAGCTGGAGGCCTGCAGTTCTCTTCTGTATTCCAGAGTCTTAATCCATATTCCTAGCTTGCTAAGCCTTTTTTCCCTTGTTAAATTGGCCCCCCACAAGGTGATTTATGAAGATTTGGCTACAGAGATAGTTCAAAGATTGTTCGTTTTGAAAAGAGTTTTATCATGGTAATATATATATGACATGAGACTTACCATCTTAACCATTTTTAAGTTACTTGTAACTTAAGTATATTTAAGTATATTTACATTATTTTATAATAATGGTTTTAAGTATATTTACATTATTTATAGCCATTACCACCACCCATCACTAGAGCTTTTTCATCTTCCCAGACTGAAACTCTGTGCCCATTAAACACAAATTCCCTTCCCTCCCAGACCCTGACAGCCACCTTTCTACTTTGTTTCTGTGAACTTGACCTCTCTAGGTATCTCATCTAAGTGGAACCTTACAATATTTGTCCCTTTGTGGCCAGTTTATTTCACTTACGTTATGTCTTTATGGCTTGTAGTATACATCAGAATTTCCTTTCATTTTTATGGCCAAATACTATTCCATGTGTCGGTCAATGGACACTTGGGTTATTGCCATCTTTTGGCTGTTATGGATAATGCTCTTATGAACATTGAGGTACAGCTTACATTTCAAACCAGGATGTGCTGTGAACAGTGTTGTCCTTAAATTATGAGTCTTTGGGCTAAAAAAAAAAAGTCAGAAAGCTTTTTAAGTCAAGATACTTCATCCAAGGAGCAACCATGTGGGAGATTGTTCACCCACGGCTAGACTCTAACCCATTATGAAGGATGACTTGACAGCTTTTGAAACTCTGGACATTTCTGTTGTTCTTGATTTCAAACTTTTGCTTTATATGGAAGGAGGAAGGGAATGTGCCAGTTCCTTACTTCTCTGATAACCATAGGCCCTGCTATCTTTTCGAATAATTCTGGTAGGGATCAGGTATTTGTCAGAAGACCTGGGCAGCATATTGTTTCAAGCTGCCAGGGACGATTGAGCCACAGTCTGACTCAGCCTTGACGTGCCCAGGTAAGGACAGTGACTCATGTCCCCGTGTCCCCCTGCATTTAACTAACGTCCAGCCCATTGTTAACTGGTGACACAGCAGAGCCGTGGAATCAGGAAGTGCTGCAACCTGCCCAAGCGGCAGCTCGGGTAAATCGATGAGCAGAGGCAGCTTGGCTCAAACAAAGACTGAACTTTATTCCACAGGCTTCTTTCTATCAGAGCAAACAGAGTCGGCTTGATTAGCAAACTCTGGACCTTTCCACCTTTGTCTGGAACGTGCACCCAGGTTCACTGACGTCAGTGAGGGCTCAGGGTGGAGTGCCCATCCACTGATGGAATTTCAGCAAGAGTCAAACAAGGCAGGGTCATGCTTGGCATCTGAGTAAGACTTACCCCTAGTGGGGCCGGGCTCCTGCTATTGTCGCTGGCATTTTATAAATCTAGGACTCTGAGGAAGTCAGCCCCAAATATTATCCCTTCACTCCTGGAAAATGTGTGCACTCAGTAGTGTCTGATTCTTTGTGGCCCCAGAGACTGTAGCCTGCCAGGCGGCTCCTCTGGCCGTGGGATTCTCCAGGCACGAATACTGGAGTGGATTGCCATGCCCTCCTCCAGGGGAATCTTCCTGACCCAGGGGTCGAACCTGCATCTTCTGGGTCTCCTGCATTGGCAAGCACATTATTTACCACTAGGGAGACCTGGGAAGCCCTAACTCCTAGAAACTCAGTGAGTACCTGTGGAGCCCACCCTGGCGGACAGCTTCCTAGGAGAATTTAGGGCCCTGCACATCAGAGGCAGGGAGTGTCTCCATGTCATCACCAGACTGCTTTAACCGAAGTAGATGAGTTGTAAGAAACCTGGACAGTCCAATTCAAAATGAGCCATTATTTTCATTCCCGAAGTTACACAGAGCTTGGTTTATTGACGCCTGACACCAGCATCTCTCCTGGGTTCAGAATTTTCTTTTCTTAAAAGAAAAAAAAAAAAAAAATATATATATATATATATATATATATATAAATATCTTTTCTTAAAAAAAATATATATATATATATTTTTTGTCAGTGCCGAGTCTTCATTGTGGCACACGGGCCTTCTCTAGTTGCAGCACAAAGGCTTCTCGTCACGGTGGCTTCTCTTGATATGGAGCACAGGCTGTAGGGTGTGCAGTCTCCATCAGCTGTGGCTTTGGGGCTCTAGAGCACAGCCTTAACAGTTGTGGTACGTGGGCTTAGTTGCCCCGTGGCATGTGGGATCGTCCCAGACCAGGGATTGAACCCATGTCTCTTGCACTGGCCAGTGGATTCTTTACCACTGAGCCACCAGGAAAAACCCCAGAACTGTCTTCTTTTGGCTCAAATATTTCATGTTTGTATCCTAATGAAAACCTTTCATTATATTGAAATCTTTTGTCTCAGTCTTTCCTAAGTTTTCCTTGAAATTTAATAAAGGTACATCTTTCTATTCATTCCTTTTAAAAACTACATTGCACCTTAATTGTGCAGTTTTCCTCGTGCTTCGTTCACCATTTCTTCCATGCGTGTTTCTCTTACGCCTGCCAGGCAGCAGGCTCTGTTCCAAGCGTGTGGGGCTTTTCCATCCTAGCTCTTTGTCCTGGATTTGAGGGCTTGGTGGCTTTGGTTAGAGCCTCAGCTTCTTACTTGCAAGAGGTCCCCAGCACACGGTGACGACTCAGTGGAGTGTCATTGACACTGGCCTCGTAGGAGTTGTTATTAGTATTATTCATAAGTTGACTTTCCTGTTGAAAGTTCGCAGTGATTTCTCAAGACCAGCTTAGTTGGGCTCGCCCTGCTTCGGGTGCCAGGGTTGTTAGGCTCTGGCATGAGGGTCAGATGCCTCTCTTGTTGGTCATACAATGGCTGCAGGAAGGGCTTCCTTCCATCCCCTTCCCTCCCTCAGGCCCCCTGGGAGAGGGTGTCATGTGCAGAACGTGAGTGCCCTCTGCTGGTGGCTTGTGTCATTTCACTTTGGGTTTCTTAATCTCACGACTGAGCGACTTCCCTTTCACTTTTCACTTTCATGCATTGGAGAAGGAAATGGCAACCCACTCCAGTGTTCTTGCCTGGAGAATCCCAGGGACAGGGGAGCCTGGTGGGCTGCCGTCTAGGGGGTCACAGAGACTTGGACACAACTGAAGTGACAGCAGCAGCAGCCCTTGTTATTGATGCGTATTCAAGTCCACGAAGATTTGTTGAGTGTCTCAGATGCATTTGGCCCTTGGTTATGAACTGCTTTCTTTAAAGCTTTCCTTGCAATGTTTCTCCCTGTGATAACGTGGCTCCCCTGAGGGGAACTTCGAGACAGGAAGTGATGGTCAGGCAGTGGACGGGAATCCCAGGGAGCCAAGCTGGGTCTCACTGTCCTTTTCTGAATGTCTCCTCACTTTGGAAAATACTTCATAACTATCCCACTTACTCTTGTAAATCAAACTAGAGTTTGAGAGAGATGTTGAAAATACTTTAAAGTATTTTGCCCTATATTAGTGTGCTGGGGTTCCATAACAAAACACCACAGACTGGATGGCTTAAACAGCAGGCATTTATTTTCTTACAGTCCTGAAGGCTAGGAAGTCCATGATCAAGGTGTTGGCAGGGTCGGTTCCTTCTGAGGCCTCTCCTCGGCTTGCAGATGACTGTCTTCTTCCTGTGTCTCCACTCGGGCTTCCTTCTGTGCTCAATAAATGTTGGTTGAGCTTTTGTTAATGATCTGGGCAAGACCCTTAGGGCCTTTTTGTGCTATGAGATTCGGAACCCATGATCCAGAACAGAGGTGATGTTGACATCACACCCACCTAATGTGTCACTAACCCACTCTGGGAGGTTGGGTGTGGGGTCGGGGGGTGGTGAGGGGGTGTTGCACAAGGAACTTGGAAGAATTGGGAGAATAAGAACCATGCCACAGTCCTAATCCTGGAGAGTCAAATCAGACACTCACGATCCCACTTAAATGAGTGGTGGTCAGTGTTGGGTTAACTTCGCACGACCTCTTACATTTCTGAATTTCTCTCTTCCACTTCTAGGAGAAAAAGACGTGATAGTTTTAGGGGATTTTGGCCAGGGGCCAGACAGCAGTGACTATGATATCTTGAGGAAAGAAAAATTCCACCACCTGATCCCTGCACACACCTTTACCAACATCAGCACCAAGAATCCTCAAGGCTCGAAGACTCTGGACAACATCTGGATCAGTAAAAGCTTAAAGAAGGTTTTCACAGGTAAAGCACACGTGCTGTTCAGAATCAGGGAGAGTCACCTGTCTGAGCTGGCAGTTCACGATTGTCTGGTTTGAGCGAGAGTCAGGAGTGACCTTCCCTCCTCTGCAGGCATTTATGAGGTTACTGTTGAGGCGGCCGTATAATTATCATTCACACAGAGCCACTTTCAAGAGTGAAGGGGTTCTGAAAACTAAGTTGAAGGCATTCACTGACCTACATCAGGGACAAAGCAGATGCGTGCCGGGCAGACCTGGCTATCGACTGGCAGCACTGGGTCGCTGCTGCGAACTTGCTGTGCTGCGCTGAGTAGGGGCCACCCTCCAGTTGTGGTGCGTGGCCTTCTCCCTGCAGTGCTTCCTCTTGTAGGGCATGGGTTCCAGGGCACGTGGGCCTCAGGAGTGCGGCTCACGGGCTCTAGAGCGTGGGCTCAGCAGTTGTAGTACACGGGCTTAGTTGGCCCACGACTTGTGGAATCTCCCGAGACCAGAATTCAAACCCATGTCCCTTACATTGGCAGGTGGATTCTTATCCACTGGCCAGCAGGGAAGCCCCAGCTTAGCCTAATTTTAAGGATACTTAGCCCTTCAGCAAACACTTCTCAAGCCCTGTCATGTTCAGGCAGTGTGCTGTGGCCTGAGATTTACCCACATGCCACCAGCACCCTGCAGAGCAGCAGTTGGCGGTGAGCTGACATGTTACCTGGCATCACTATAGGATGCTGAAGCGCTTTAGGCAGGACTCTGCCGGACCATGGTGTGGTGGGTAGCCTCAGCACTGAAAAGCACTCCCCCAAAACCAGTCATTTGCTGAGCAGACCTTGGGTCATGAAACAGTCATAAAGATACAGAAGCGGCAGTAGGGTCTTTGGATGTAAGATAAGAAGAGTAAGATAAGCACCAACAGTTTGAAAAGTGTCAGTTGATCAGTTGTAGTCGTATCTGACTCTTTGTAGCCCCCCAGGCTCCTCTGTCCATGTGATTTTCCAGGCAAGAATACTGGAGTGGATAGCCATTCTCTTCCCCAAGGGATCTTCCTGACCCAGGGATCAAACCCATCTCCTGCATTGCAGGCAGATTCTTTACTGTCTGAGTCACCAGAGAAGCCCTTACTAAACACAAATAGTTGCAGATTATACTTCAGAGAAATGTTAAAAAAAATTAAGTACCAATGCTGGAGTCTCACTGTGAGACCAGGACTTGCAGCCAAGACTTGGATCCTCAGGACTAGAATTTCCAGTCCTGGGCACCAGTGTCCTGTTGGACTGTGTCATAGGAAAATCAAAAGGATGAAGAAAGTGGGTCTCAGAGGGAGTGTCAGTCATCAGACTGGGCGAGATGTAGTTTGCAGAAACGCATCGCTGGCTAGACAGAGGTTGGTGGCGACAGGAGGTGGTGCTGGAGTGCTTGAGCAGACAGGGCTGGGGGAAAGCTAGAAGCTGTTGCCTCCGTCCCTTGCTCTTCAGCTGTAGAAAGCGAGGTGCAGGGAGGAGCGGCCCCCATCCCAGAACTCGCACCAGAACCCAGGCCTGAAAGTGAAGGTGTTAGTTGCTTAGTTCAGGTCAGTTCAGTCGCTCAGTCGTGTCCGACTCTGTGACCCCATGGACTGCAGCACACCAGGCCTCCCTGCCCATCACCAACTCCCAGAGTTTACTCAAACTCATGTCCATTGAGTCAGTGATGCCATCCAGCCATCTCATCCTCCGTTATCCCCTTCTCCTCCCGCCTTCAATATTTCCCAGCATCAAGGTCTTTTCAGATGAGTCAGTTCTTCAAATCACGTGGCCAATATCTTGGAGTTTCAGCTTCAGCATCAGTCCTTCCAGTGAATATTCAGGACTGATCTCCTTTAGGATGGACTGGTTGGATCTCCTTGCAGTCCAAGGGACTCTCAAGAGTCTTCTCCAACACCACACTTCAAAAGCATCAATTCTTCAGCGCTCAGCTTTCTTTATGGTCCAACTCTCACATCCATACATGACTACTGGAAAAACCATAGTTTGACTATATGGACCTTTGACGGCAAAGTAATTTCTCTGCTTTTTAATACGCTGTCTAGGTTGGTCATAACTTTTCTTCCAAGGAGCAAGCATGTTTTAATTTCATGGCTGCAGTCACCATCTGCAGTGATTTTGGAGCCCCCAAAATAAAGTCTGCCACTGTTTCCATTGCTTCCCCATCTTTTTGCCATGAAGTGATGGGACCAGATGCCATGATGTTAGTTTTCTGAATGTTGAGTTTTAAGCCAACTTTTTCACTCTCCTCTTTCACTTTCATCAAGAGGCTTAGTTGTTCTTAGCTTTCTGCCATAAGGGTGGTGTCATCTGCATATCTGAGTTTATTGATATTTCTCCCCGTAATCTTGATTCCAGCTTGTGCTTCCTCCAGCCCAGCATTTCTCATGATGCACTCTGCATATAAGTTATATAAGCAGGGTGACAATATACAGCCTTAACGTACTCCTTTTCCTATTTGGAACCAGTCTGTTGTTCCATGTCTGGTTCTAACTGCTGCTTCCTGACCTGTATACAGATTTCTCAGGAGGCAGGTCAGGTGGTCTGGTATTCCCATCTCTTTCAGAATTTTCCACAGTTGCTTAGTCATGTCTGACTCTTTGTGACCCCCATGGACTATAGCCTGCCAGGCTCCTCCGTCCTTGGAATTCTCCAGGCAAGAATAGTAGAGTGGGTTGCCATTCCCTTCTCCAGGCTTTCTTCCCAACCCCAAGGATTGAACCCAGGTCTCCTGATCACAGGCAGATAGGTTCTATACCGTCTCAGCCTCTAGGGAAGCCACCGGAGCCCAGGCCTGGGTCTGTTTGATTCTCTGGGGCGGTTCTCACTGAGGGCCGCGGCCATGCTTCTAACTGCTCTGTCCTTTCTTCTGTGACTCTTCCCCTGTTTCTTAAACATACCTTAAGCTTCACACGTTTCTAAACTTTGACTTTAAAAATGCCTTTGCTGCTGCTGCTGCTAAGTCGCTTCAGTCATGTGCGACTCTGTGCGACCCCAGAGACGGCAGCCCACCAGGCTCCCCCATCCCTGGGATTCTCCAGTCAAGAACACTGGAGTGGGTTGCCATTTCTTTCTCCAATGCATGACAGTGAAAAGTGAAAGTGAAGTTGCTCAGTCGTGTCTGACTCTTCGCAACCCCATGGACTGCAGCCTACCAGGCTCCTCCATCCATGGGATCTTCCAGGCAAGAGTACTGGAGTGGGGTGCCATTGCCTTCTCCAAGCCTTTACTAGCTCATAAACTTCTGTAACTCTCTCTTCTTTACCCTTTTTGTAGAACTTTCTCCTTTCCCACCCGCCTTTGCAGCTTTGCTTTGTGAAATAGGACCTTCACTTTGGACACCTTTGTGGGAACTGTGTACCTGTGTCGAACACTTACCCTCGCTGGTCAGATTGCAAGTGTTTGCAAAGTAAGGATGGGGTGGGGGCCAGGAGGTATGCGAATGGGCAGGAGGCCTGGACCCAGGGTAGTTTCAGCACCTCCTTGGCAAACCCTCACTTGTCTGGGAAATCCAGTGGGCTGAGACAGTTCATTTGCACAGGCAAGCCAGGTGACTGAGGGGTCTCGTCAGGGAGCCCAGGCTTGCAGACAGTACAGCGTTGGCCTCCACCCACCAGCTTGAGGCCCTCCCCCACCTCCCATCCTGACCTCTGGGTCTGTCTCCCCTCTGCCTCCAGGCCACTGGGCTGTAGTGAGAGAAGGCCTCACGAACCCTTGGATTCCAGATAACTGGTCTTGGGGCGGAGTGGCTTCTGAACACTGCCCTGTGCTTGCGGAGTTTTACACGGAGAAGGACTGGACCAGGAAGGAAGGCCCTCGGAGCGGCAATGGGCTCACCCTGGAGCGGAGTGAGGCCAACATTAAACACGAGCGATGATGGCCCCGAATGGGCGTTCCGCCCCTGACCCCGGGGAGCTTGCCCTCCCCCGTGAAGATGCAGAGCCAGAACCGCCTGCCCTTTTGTCCTCGTTCTGACAGTGGACAGTGCTTGGGCTGTGACCTGGCTGCCTTCCTCACAGAGTTTGTGGACTCTCATGTGGGAGGGAGCCCAGCGGGCCCTCAAGGTGCTGGATGGTCTGATCAGAAGCCGGGTAGAGAACTGGAATGTCTCATCTGTGGATGCCGCCAGCCTCAGCCACTGGGGATGATCACCCCACTGCCTGGACTGCAGCTCAAGGGGCACAGCAGTGGAGGCTGGAGGCGGAGCTCTCGTTCCTGACCACCAGTCTGCAATGTTCTGACTGCAAATTCTGTGAAAAGCTTTTAACTCGAGCACTCTCCTCAAATATTTTGAGTGATGATTTTTAGTTTTGTTTTGAAAAAATAAACAGAGATGAGCCTGCCTGGCCGCAGTGAGAGCCTGGGGGCAGTCCCCTGTCCTGTGTTTCGTGCCCGCTTCTGATGTCTTGGGCTGGGTGGGGAAGGGGAGAGGCTGTGGTCTGCAGCGTCCTGAACACAAGGCACCCCTTGTGCATCCTCGCTTTGAGATCCTGCAGAGGTTCCCATCACACCCTCACTGACCCCTGGGGATCTCTGTCCAATCTTTAGATTGTCTCCTCCCTCCCATCCAGTGCTTCATCCTCTGACCCCTCTACTGGACCATCTATCACTTTGAAGAACCATTTGAATGATCTCCTTTCCTCCTCCTCCGTTCAATTCAGTTCACCTTCAGTTCCCCAGCATTCTCTACCCAGAGCCTCCATCTGCTGATCCTGAGGAATAGCTGTTGATTCTGGATCCCCAGGAAGCTAAGCCTGGGAGCATCAAGAGAGGGAGGGTCCTCCCTTGAGGGTGGGTGTTGGCGGTAGGGGGCGGGAAGTGTGGGTTAACTGCCACCAAATACTCTTTCCTTCCCAAGTTGGGGTCTCCTGTAGGTCCCCAAGAGACTGGGATTATAATGCCCATTTCACAGCCGAAGAAACAGGCTTACGGAGTTTCACCTCCTGAAGGTCACACAGCCAGTTAGTACGTAGACGGATCCACACTCAGTCTAAAGCCCTCGCACACATGTCAGCCCTGTGCTGCTGATACTGATGTGTGAGAGAGTTAACAATGGCAGTGAATGTGTGGACCACCATCACCACCAGTGGGAATCTAGTGACTTGAAACCCAGGGCTGGATGGGCAGTGAAAGGGGCCCTGTCCATCAAAGGATGGACACCTGGGGCATCAGGCTCCCCAGGAGCATCATTGGTCGTGAGCACAGGAAGGAAACCCCTTTCTGGGAGCTTTTTGAGTACCTGGTCACCATCCATTACCACTCCCAGGAGCTGTCTCTCCAGTGGGTGGGTGAGCAGGCGCCTGGAGACCTGGAACCTGTGATAGCTGAGTCTTGACTGAAAGCAGTCGAATTAGAATGAAAAGTCGTGGTGGGTAGGAAGGGGTGCTTCTCAGCTGAGCTGACCTTTTTTGGTACTTTATCTGCAGTTAAAACTTCCACCTGCATTCACCATTCAGATGCTCCAAGTTCTTTTAGCCAGATTTTTGCACAAAACTGTGGAAAGAAAAGGCCTTCTTAGGTGAGAAGAGGGGAGAAAAATCCAGCTAAACCACCTTTGTGACAGTCCCTTGATTTGAGCTGGAGGCTGGGGAGCTGAATGGCAGGCCATACACTGGCGTTTGCTCAGTGGCTCTGCTTAGTCTTGGCTGGATGCATACTCACGCCCCAGACGCAGAGTGGGAGTGCGTGTTACCTGAGGACCCCAGAAGTGAAGGCATTGCTCGGTAGCCACAGGCCCAGGGTTTGAAGGCTGCAGACCTGGCTGCAGAGTCCCAGCTCTGCTGTGTCCAAGCTGTGGCCCCTGCAGGTTCTGCTTGTCTGGGTGAGTCCTGGGTTTCTTATCTATTAAGTGAGGATAGAACCCCTCAGGGCTGCAGAGAATAAATAGTTCAGTTCAGTTCAGTTCAGTCGCTCAGTCATGTCCGACTCTTCGCGACCCCATGAATCGCAGCACACCAGGCCTCCCTGTCCATCACCATCTCCCGGAGTTCACTCAGACTCACGTCTATCGAGTCACTGATGCCATCCAGCCATCTCATCCTCTGTCGTCCCCTTCTCCTCCTGCCCCCAATCCCTCCCAGCATCAGAGTCTTTTCCAATGAGTCAACTCTTCTCATGAGGTGGCCAAAGTACTGGAGCTTCAGCTTTAGCATCATTCCTTCCAAAAAAATCCCAGGGTTGATCTCCTTCAGAATGGACTGGTTGGATCTCCTTGCAATCCAAGGGACCCTCCAGAGTCTTCTCCAATGCCATAGTTCAAAAGCATCAATTCTTCGGCGCTCAGCCTTCTTCACAGTCCAACTCTCACATCCATACATGACCACAGGAAAAACCATAGCCTTGACTAGACGGACCTTAGTCGGCAAAGTAATGTCTCTGCTTTTCAATATGCTGTCTAGGTTGGTCATAACTTTTCTTCCAAGGAGTAAGCGTCTTTTAATTTCATGGCTGCAGTCACCATCTGCAGTGATTTTGGAGCCCCCCAAAATAAAGTCTGACACTGTTTCCACTGTTTCCCCATCTATTTCCCAGAGGATAAATAACACCCATAAAATTCTCAGCATGCTCTCTGACCACAGAGCTCAACTCCAGAAGGGGTGCCCATTCCCCCTGACACATGGTGAGAACTCAACAAGCATCAGTATTTAAAAATAATTCTTCTATTTTTTTGCTGTCTTCGTTTTTATCTCCGGAGTTTCTTTTACCCTCAACGGGAACAGATGCTTCATGGTTTCCCAACAGTATGTTATCCTGGACTGTCCACTGGTCCCCCTGAGCTCTCAAAAGTAAGGATCCGCAGCCGGTGGAGCCTGTCACTGATCATCCCGCCCCGCATTCCACTAAGACCCAAAGGCTCTGGAAGCGTCCAAGATTGCCCTTCACCGCTCCCCCTGGCGGAGAAACTTGGTATGACACCCAGTAAATCATCCAGAAACAGAACCTGTGCTTTTTTTCTGCTTGAGTTGACAGGATATGGCCGACTGTCTCCCAGAACGAGTAACAGCTGGATTCAGACGTGGAATCTTAAGTGGTATCGTCGCTGGTCTAACGGTGGGCACATTTAGCTTTTGAAAGTCTCAGTTCCCAGCCGGCTGTGGGATGATGGAGGTTTCTCCCAGCAGAGAGTGCCTCCCTGGGCTCCTCCCTGCCTGGGCCTGTGAGCCTTTAGCCCAGAGGCAGGATTTTCATAAAACTTACAGAATTCAAAGCTCAAGTTTTCTAGAAGTGTTAAGATTAATTAATAATCAGATGGCTCATCTCTTCTCTCTCCCCCCGCACAGTAAGTATGAGAGAATTGAGTAGAGCTTAAAAGCCAAAGGATACTTAAATTTGCAAATGATGGAGAGTTGTTGAAGCTGGGTGATAGGAACACAGGGCTTCATGATGCTCTCCTACTTTTGTCTGCTTTAGACGTTTTCTAGTCACAATGAAGTAAATACATACATAATAAAAGGCCCAAGCTTGGCCCAAAATGACAATGTGCAAAGTTTTATACTTTTTAAGCAGAAAAATACTGCATTTCCCTGTAGGCCAGGCATGCTGAAATCCTCACAGCAGATGTGGAAACATGTGAAGGGAATTATGACTCTTTCTTCTTATGCCACTCCCTGAAGGGGCATTTTGCTAGGAAGGAGACACTGAAAGTGGTCAAGTGTTAATTCTGGAACGGTGAAGTTAAAATATATGTATTTGGAGGTAAAATTGGTATTTGGAACGAAGAGAAGAAAGGGATATTTAAAAGCCTTGGGTTGCTTTTCATTCATCACACATGGTGCACCCACCAGGTTTGGCTCTGGGGGTGATCAGGGGAGAGGGAGGAAGACCCCTGACTTCCAGGGTCACTCGGCCATGGTTCTGGTCTGTGCCTGTCTCCAGCAGAGTTCTGCAAGGGCCTGGTTGCAGAATCCCCTGTATTTTCCATTCTCCCCTTGGTGAGCCTAGAAGAGGCAGAGGGGTTTCCCCTGAAGGAGCAAACGGCAGGAATCTGAGTGCCAGGCCTTAGGAAGCTGGGAATCCTCATGCAGCAGCCAGACAAAGTGATTCATTACTGCATCTTCTGTTGTATGAGAAAACCATAGGCCCTTTCATAAAACAGAACCCTGAGCCCCCAGACTGTGGGTGCTCCATGGGGAGGGCCAGTTCCTGCCAGCCACCTCTCTACCCAGTTTCCATGCTGTGGCCTCTGACCTCAAGGCACTCACTGCTGGCATGCCCCCACCCACTGCACAGATGAGCTTTGGTACAGGCCTAAGTGGGAAAAGGGGCTTCCCTGGTGGCTCAGACGGTTAAGAATCTGCCTGCAATGCAGGAGACCTGGGTTTGGTCCCTGGATTGGGAAGATCCCCTGGAGAAGGGAACCCACAGCGACCCACTCCAGTTTTCTGGCCTGGAGAATTCCATGGACAGAAGAGCCTCGTGGGCTACAGTCCATGGGGTCACAAAGAGTCAGACACAATTGACCGACTTTCCCTATGGGGGCAAAGAAACAAGCCAGGGAATCATGAACAAGCTTCCTCATCTTCAGCTTGTGGGGGCAGATGGGAGTCTCCCTGCCTAACCCCACCTGGAGGCCAGCAGCTCCTGCCCCTTGGAAGGACTTTTGAGTAGGTCTGGATTCCCTCCAGGAGTCCAGAGTGAGGACAGACTGGCAGCATGAGGTCTGCCCAGCTGAGGCACCCTTTTCCTGGTTGATGGGCCCCCTGGGATGCCTGCCTCCACGGAGAGAGCCCCGCCCACCACTGGAGAGCCCCGCCCACCACGGGAGAGCCCCGCCCTCCTCAGGAGTGCCTCCTTAGCCTGATTGCTGCTGAAGCCAGGCAGGCTCAGAGGAGTGGAGGTGGGTAGCTTTGCTGAAACCAGGAAGAGGAGGTCTGGAGCAGAGCGGGCACTGTCTGCCTCCTGAGTGTCCCACAGCTGGCCAGGTGACTTACACAGCTAACCTGAGGACATTCTCCGAGGACTTGAGGCCGACTCCATCACCCCCATCAGTTGGTAAGTCACAAAGTTGGGATTCCTGACTCAGCTCTGAATGCAAAGGCCTTGTTTTTAAAGTTCTTTAGGCGGGTAGGCTCATACTTAAGAATAAACAAAATAACTTGTCAAGCAGAGATATAAAGTGCTGTGCGAATCAGAGGAAAAGGGTGTGTTTTCACTTGGCGGCAAATCTGAGTAGTCTTCCTGGGAAAGTTTTCTGAGCTGGGGCTTTAATGGGCAAGACTGGGCGGGCAGTGGAGGCAGGCAGAAGACGGTATTCTGGGCAGGCGGTACTGAGGACAAGGGTGTGGAGGAGGGAAGGGCTCTGTCTAGGTCACTCTGGCAAGTTTATGAAGGGTTGTGAGGAGACTAAACAGGACCCAAGGCCAGAATTAAAAGGCAGCAGGCCTGGGAGCTGGTAGGCTGCTCTGCAGACCTTGTGCAAAGTAGAGGAAGAGGCTGCAGCGTTGGAGGACCACAGAGCCTGGCAAGAAACGCACTGGGCATCACACTGGTCCCTGAGCAAGGGATGAGGCTGGAGTGGAGCCACGGTGGACATAGAGGGGCCAGGATAGTGGTCCCCCTCACCCCTGAGGAGCAGGTCCCTGGAACATTTACAGGACAAGCTAGAGGCCCAGCAAGGTGGAGGGGGACAGCTCTGGGAGGTCCTGAGAACTCAGCTGTAGTGAATATTACAGGCCCAGACTCCTGTTAAACCCACCTGGAACTTGTGACTCTGGCCAAGTTACTTGCCCTTCTGTAAGCCTGTTTCCATAGCTGAAAAATGGAAATGTTCCTCCCTCCTTGTAATAAGAAATGAACTATTGGGTGTTGTGGCAATCCCCTTCCTCATCACCAGCAGTTTCTGTGGTGGCCAAGCCCTTCTGGGAGGTGCAAGTTTTGGGGAGTTCTCAGACTGCTTCTCTGTGCCCAGACAGAGCCCCCAGCCAAGCATGATGAAGCTCCTTTGTGTGAACACCACCATAAAGAGGGACACGAGATCAGGTGCCAGGGTCTGACTGAGAGCAGGGGTGTGGGGAGGCCTGACCACCAGTGAGAAGCAGGCCACTGCCTAAAAGTGGAGGCAGGGGGACCCTGCACTGGCAAGGAGTCTGCTGAGCATAAAACAGATCACTCGTGGGGATGGGGGGATGACCCTCGCTTTCAGGGTCAGACCACATAACGCGTGTTTCCTTTGGCACATTGGATTCTGAGGCGCTTAATGGTGTCTGCTTAGAAGCCAAGCTCCCGTCAATAGTCAGTGGTGGGAGATAGGCCGTCCTAAGCGCCCTGCTGTCTCTATCGTGATGAATTATTTAATTAAATGATTCTTGTTGTGGGTGGGGAGCACTGGGGACTCAGGTTTTGCTGTGATAAGGAATGCAGTTGGCCTGGAACGCGTCAAGCAGATAAGGAGGCCTGTGGAAAACAAGTGGCCATGACAAAGGCCGGGGGCATGGAGGAGGGGAGGAGGGAACAAGGCCACAGGCCCGGGCCCAGTAGCACTGTGGTCTCCTGGCCTCCGGAAACTGCTCGGGAGGCCGCTTAGCCAAAGTTGACCTGGAGTTGCTGCAGCAGCACGCAGACCAAGGAAAGCAGGGGCGGAGGGCCAGGTGGCCAGGCCCCCAGACACTTGCAGCCTGCAGCAGGGAAGACAAGCTCCGAGCTTCAAAGGCAGAGGTAAGGTGTGGTCTGGGGCACCCTGGTGTCACCATTCCTCTCTTCACCTCAGGGGTGGGGGCTGGAGGGGCGACATTCTCTGTTTTTCTCAGGTCTGGGTACCCAGGGGGCCAGGTTGGGCCTGGTAACACGGGAAATGCAGGCCAGTGAGATCAGTGACATCCACAGGCTGAAGAGCAGCTGGAAAAGAGGGCGCTGCCTCATCCCCCAAGGGCCTGGTCCTTGTGCACAGGTGGTTCCAGGGGGCCTGGGCGGGAGGGAGACAGGAGAGAGACAGGCCCCAGAAGAGGTCTCCCACGTGCTGGCGTTCTCCTGCATCTGGGGGGGTCAAACCGCACAAGGCAGCCTGTAGTAGGTGCCTTTGGTTCTGGGGCGCCTCCTAGTGTATGCTGAGCAACTGAGGTCCCATCAGTAGTCTACGGTGGAAGATGGGCGCTCCTAAGTGCCCTGCTGCCTCCATCATGATGAATTATTCAATTCAGTGATTAAATAATAATTCAGTGATTTGTTGCTGGTGGGGAGCATTAAGGACTCAGGTTTTACTGTGGTGGTGAATGAGGATGATTGGCTGGCACTGTGTGATTGCATCAGAACTGGCTGCTTCGGGCTGAACCCAAGTCTGCAAGCTGGAGGAGGGTGTCAGGCCTCCAGACCCAGGCCCACTCTGTATCCTGGGATCATGTCTTCACGCTGAGTTCAGAGATGTCCTGAGGGGCATTTTTATTTATTAATTTGGTTTTCTCTTCAAAAATTTTATATTTTTAATTGATTTACAATGTTGTGTCAATTTCAGGTGTACAACAAAGTGATTCAATACATACATCTATTCTTTTCAAATTCTCTTTCCTTTTTTTTTTTGGTCTTTTATTTTTACTTTATTTTACTTTACAATACTGTATGGTTTTGCCATACATTGACATGAATCCCCATGGATGTACATGCATTCCCAAACATGAACCCCCCTCCCACCTCCCTCCCCATAACATCTCTCTGGGTCATCACCGTGCACCAGCCCCAAGCATTCTCTTTCCATTTAGGTTATTACAGAATATGACTAGCCTTCCCTGTGCTGCACTAGGTCCGTGTTGACTTGCTTATTTCGTGTATGTAGTGTGTATGTCAACCCCAAACTCCTAATTTAGCCTTTCACCCCCCAATACTTTTCCCCTTGGTAACCATAAGTTTGTTTTCAAAGTCTGTGAGTCTGTATCTGTTTTGTAAACAAGGTCACTTGCATGATATTTTTAGATTCCACATACAAGTGATGTCCTGTGGCGTTTGTCTCTCTCTGACACTTCATTTAGTATGATGGTCTCTAGGCTCATCCACATTGCTGCAGATGCCGTTCTTCCTTTCTGATGGTTGAGTAATGCTCCATTGCATATACGTACCACATCTTTTTATCCATTCTTCTGTCGATGGACATTTTAATTGCTTCCATGTCCTAGCTGTTTTATATAGCACTGCAGTGAACATCAGGGTGCATGTATCATTTTGAACCATGTTTTTCTCCAGAAGCATCGCCAGGAGTGGGACTGCTGGAGCATGTGGTAGCTAAGCTATTGTTTAGCTTTTCAAGGAACTTCCATACTGTTCTCCACAGTGGCTGGATCAATTAACATTTCCACCAACAGTGTATGCGGGTCCCATATCCGCTCCAGCATTGATTGTTTATAGACTTTTTTAAAACTTACTTGCTCTTCCCTGGTGGCTAAGAGGTTAAAGTGTCTGCCTCTAATGCGGGAGACCTGGGTTCGATCCCTGGGTTGGGAAGATCCCCTGGAGAAGGAAATGGCAACCCACTCCAGTACTCTTGCCTGGAGAATCCCATGGACAGAGGAGGCTGGTGGGCTACAGTCCATGGGGTTGCAAAGAGTCAGACACGACTGAGCGACTTCACTATAGCAGGTTAACTATATTGTGATAGTTTCAGTAAAGGACTCAGCCATACATGTATCCATTCTCCCCCAAGCTTGTCTCCCATCCAGGCTGCCACATAACCTTGAGCAGAGTTCCATGTGCTATATAGTGGGTCCTTGCTTGTTTATAGATTTTTTGGTGATGGTCATTCTGACTGGTATAGGGTGATATCTCATTGTAGTTTTGTATTTCTCTAATAATTAGCGATGTTGAGTATCTTTTCATCTGCCTTTGGCCATCTGTGTTCTTTGAAGGATTGGGTTATTTGTTTTTGATATTGAGCTTCATGAACTATTTGCAAATTTTGGAGATTAACCCCTTGTCAGTTGCATTGTTTACAAATATTTTCTCCCATTCTGTGGGTTGTCTTTTTGTTTTATGGTTTTTCTTTGCATTTGCCCTAAACATACATCAGAGAACAAGAGTTTATACAAGAAACCTATGGAAATGTTGTAACAAATATGTAGAAAAGTATTTAATAAAAAGTCAAATTGAAATAAATATCAGATACTGCATACTAGAAAGTATTTCATCAATCCCCTTTTCTAAATTTTCTCTGAAGGAGAATTACTGTAGAGAACAATCCATAGTTAAAAAATATAGAAAATGGATATATTAGCCAGGATCGTGAGATGAAGGTTAATGGTTAGAAAGCTACACTTTTAGCAATGTATCTTTGTCTACAATAACTTGATTTGAGATTAGTTGAAAAGCAAAATGAATGTAATTCAATGCTCAAATAATCCATACTATGCTTTGTTTCTAGTGTGAATGAAAAAAGATTTTTGACGGTTTATGCTTCAAAGATTAACCTTTTTATGCTGTGTTGCAACCATTTCTATTTATTCTCCATTAGAAGATGAAGAATACTGTAATGTAAAATGTACAATGAACATCTAAACGGAGATGTTTGTCATTGATATGAAATATCCTGGGAGGTTGCCATGAGGTGTAACACAGAGGTTGGTTCTATTTTTTTTAAATATTTATTTATTTGGCTGCATCAGATCTTAGTTGCAGCATGTGGGATCTATTTCCCTGACCAGGGATTAATCCCAGACCCCCTGCATTGGGAATGTGGAGTCTTGACCACTGGACCACCAGGGAACTTCTCCAAAAGTTGGTTCTAAATTTTCACTTGAATTGTAAGAACACAATCACAGTTCACTACAGTATTGATTTATCTTTATAATATCAACATAAGGGAAGTATATTACTTGACAATGTTGAAATAAAGACAGCTTTTGTAATAACCTAGAAATGGAGAAGGAAATGGCAACCCACTCCAGTGTTCTTGCCTGGAGAGTCCCAGGACGGGGGAGCCTGGTGGGCTGCCGTCTATGGGGTTGCACAGAGTCGGACACGACTGAAGTGACTTAGCTTAGCTTTTGCTGGGCAGAAGCTTTTAAGTAGGTCCCATTTGTTTATTTTTGTTTTTACTTTCGTTACTCTAGGAGATGGATTAAAAATTATATTCCTGTGATTTATGCCTAAGAATGTGCTGCCTATGGTCTCCTCTAGGAATTTTATAGTATCAGGTCATACATTTAGGTCTTTAATCACATTGAAACCATAAAGTGACATTTCTAAAGAGGCTACTGAGATGGCTTTACCTCTCAGCCAAGGGGGCACCCTCACTGCTCTATGCTTCAAGGAATCCTGTGAATTTTCTAGGCTGTAGAAATCCCATTCACTGACTTTAAAAAGCCCAAGGACAGGGAGTCAGGAAGTGCCAGGATGAGGCCCCGCTGGCGGGCCACCTGTGGCCAGCGTTTCCTGGCCCTCAGGCTCCATCCTGCTCAAGTGTTACCTCTGACTGAGATTTCAAACAAGGAGCATTGCTTTCCTGGGCAGTGGGGCTCCCGCATCAGGGCATTGAAGGGCCTCCCTAGGAGGGTGCTGGCCTGCAGCGCTGACCCCAAGCGTCCATGCTAGAATGCTGATTGGGTCTGCCTGTGGTCTGGGTGGGTCAGTGAAGGTACCCTGAGACACACATTGAGAGACTTGCGGGGAATCCGTTTAAACAGAGTACGGAGAGGTGTGGCTGAACCCACTTAAATACTACCCAAGACAGAGATGAGGTGACTGGAACGGGTCTAAGAATTTTGGTGTGGCTTTCACTGCCTAGGTAAGGGGCTCCTTCAGCAGGGGCAGCAACTGCCTGTGAAGGAGATCAACAAGGTGCTCAGCACATGAAGGGTCAAGGGTGACAAACGGCGGGACAGCCAGTGTGACAGTGGCTGTTTTACTAAGAGTCTGAGTTCTTGGCTTGCTGTCCCAGTGCAACTGGCAGAGAGGATCTTTCACTACTTCAGTTACCAAACACAGGACCAGTCTTCAAAGATTTGTGTTGGGTAAATCCTTACTATGAATGTTCCGAAAACTGGTAAGCAACTGGTGCTCTAGGAATTTTTTTTGAACTTTTCTTCTGAATTTTTCTGAACATATTCATCGTTTATCCAAGTCTTAAATTACCAGATAAATTTTTAGAAGTCCAATATTTTCATATTTAACTCACAGAGGGGTGTATGGGCCTGCTTGCTGGCAAGAAGCAGTCAGACTGAGTGGTTTTGGTGCTGAGGTCAACAGGGTGCAATGAATACCTGGGAGGATCAGACGCATCCACCTTCACAGGCAACTGCTGGCCTCAGTTCTCATCTGCAGCATACAGGTCTCAAAGCCTGAAATTATCCCTGACAAATCTAGTCACACATCCGACCCCAAGATACCTCCGGTGTTTCCCAAAGGCCCTCATGAATCCCAATTTATAGACCTATTTACTTGGGGAGTGTGGTGAGAAATGGTTAGCACTTGCTGTGGTTCCCAGTGTTTTAAAATAACCCAGCTTACAAGGTCTGACAGCTGCATTGTCCCTGGGTATCTTGGGTTTGTGACATAAGACCTAAAGACCCACAGAGCTATTATATTAATATATCAAAACAAGGTGAGAAATCATCTGTTCCTAGGCTCACCTGTGTGAAATCCAGAAACAAGGGGGACCCCAGGTTGTGGGTCACTGTTAACTGCTGAGCTGAGAAATCTCTTTGGCCAGAGCATCTGGTATCTTTTCTCTTATTTCTCTAAAAGCAAAATACTGGTTTTCCCAAGAACTGTCTTAGGTAATTATGTTAGGAAGCTGTGGTAAGATAAAATACCATCTGAATCTCAAATTGCTCACATTCCATGTCTTGTTTATTTCAAACAGACATTAAAATGTTATTTAAGATATCTGTCAAGACTGTAAATAGTATATACTTTAGCATAGAATAGACTCTGTATTTATATACAAAGTATATATATGTTGCTTTTCAGTGGATCATCTCAGGGAATTTTATGTCAAACTGGTCAGTGAGAGATTTAAATTGAAGGGAGGAAGCACATTTTGGAAGACCTGCAGGACATGTAACTCCTTCTCCAGAGCTCTTTAAGGTGATATGTACATCTTTCCTGGAAAAGCTGTGCTGTGCTAAGTCGCTTCAGTTATGTCAGACTCTGTGCAGCCCTGTGAGCTGTAGCCTGTCAGGCTCCTCTGTCCGTGAGATTCTCCTTTCAAGAACAATGGAGTGGGTTGCCATTCGCTTCTCCAGGGATCTTCCAGACTCCAGACCCAGGAATCAAACCCATGTATCTTATGTCTCCTGCATTGGTGGTGGGAGGTGGGGGGCGGTTCTTTACCACTAGTGCCCCCTGGGCAGCGCAGAGGGCCTCTGTATGTGTGTGTTAGTAGCTCAGTCGTGTCTGACTCTTTGCAACCCCGTGGAATGTAGCTCGCCAGGCTCTTCTGTCCGTGGAATTTCTCAGGCAAGAATACTGGAGTGAGTTGCCATTCCCTTCTCCAGGGGATCTTCCCAACCCAGGGGTCAAACCCTGGTCTCCCACATTGCAGGCAGGCTCTTTACCATCTGAGCTACCAGGGAAGCCCCAGAGGGCCTGACATAAAATTCTGCGAAGGAAAAGAGCTAAAAGAGAGTGGGAACAAAGAGTTTGTGGTCCCTCTAGTGGACAGTTGTGGAGTGGCACCCAGAAATTCACTCAAGACCTCTTTGCTGCTGTTCAGTCACTACGTGCTGTCCAACTCTTTGCCACCCCGTGGACTGCAGCATGCCAGGCTCGTCTCTCCTTCACCATCTCCTGGAGTTTACTCAGATTCATGTCCATTGAGTCAGCGATTCTAACTATCTTGTCCTCTGCTGCCCCCTTCTGTTGCCTTCAGTCTTTTCTAGTATTAGGGTCATTTTCAAAGAATCGGCTATTTGCGTCAGGTGGGCAAAGTATTGGAGCTTCAGCGTCAGTCTTTTCAGTGAATATTCCCGGTTGATTTCCTTTAGGATTGACTGGTTTGGTCTCCTTGCTGTTTAAGAGACTCTTGAGAATCTTCTTCAGCACCACAGTTCAAAAGCATCGATTCTTTGGTGCTCAGCCTTCTTTATGGTCCAACTCTCACATCTGAACATGACTGGAAAACCATAGCTTTGACTATACGGACTTTATTGGTAAACTGATATCTCTGCTTTTGAATACACTGTCTAGGTTTGTCATAGCTTTCCTTCCTAGGAGCAAGCATCTTTTAATTTTGTGGCTGCTGTCACTGTCTGAAGTGACTTTCCAGAACCCAGAAAAGTAAAATCTGTCACCACTTCCACTTTTCCCCCTTCTATTTGCCACGAAGTGATGGGAACGGATGTCATGTTCTTTGTTTTTTGAATGTTGAGTTTTAAGCCAGCTTTTTCAGTCTCCTCTTTCATTTTCATCAAGACACTCTTTAGTTTCTCTGTGCTTTCTGCCATTAGCATGGTATCATCTGCATATCTGAGGTTGTTGATATTTCTCCCGGCAGTCTTGATTCCAGCTTGTAATTCATCCAGCCCAGCATTTTCCATGATGTACTCTGTATATAAGTTAAATAAGCAGGGTGACAATATAAAAACCTTGTCATATTCCTTTCCCAGTTTGGAACCAATCAGTTGTTCCATGTCCAGTTTTAACTGTTGCTTCTTGACCTGTATACAGCTTTCTCAGGAGACAGGTAAGGTGGTCCAGTACTCCCATCTATTTAAGAATTTTCCACAGTTTGTTGTGATCCACATAGTCACAGGCTTTAATGTGGTCAAAGAAGCAGAAGTAGATGTTTTCTGGAATTCCCTTTCTTTCTCCATGATCCAGCGAATGTTGGCAATTTGATCTCTGGTTCCTCTGCCATTTCTAAACCCAACTTGTACATCTGAAAGTTCTTGGTTCACATACTGCTGAAGCCTAGCTTGAAGGATTTTGAGCATAACCTTGCTAGCTTGTGAAATGAGTGCACTTATGTTATAATTTGAACACTCTTTGGCATCTCCCTTCTTTGGGATTGAAATGAAAACTGACCTTTTCGAGTCCTGTGGCCACTGCTGAATTTTCCAAATTTGCTGACATGTTGAATGCAACACTTTAACAGCATCATCTTTTAGTATTTAACACCAAAAACATTTTGTACTGGGCTACAGCCAATTAACAATGTTGCAGTAGTTTCAGGTGAACAGGAAAGGGACTCAGCCATACCCATACATATACACATATCCATTCTTCCCCAAACCCCCCTCTAATACAGGCTGGCACATAACATTGAGCAGAATTCCATGTGTTATACAATAGGCCTTTGTTGGTTATCCAAATTAAATATAGCAGTGTATACATGACCTTCCCAAAGTCCCTAACTGCCTAAGTTCATTTGTATCATTGCTTTTTAGATTCCACATATAAGGGATGTCATATGATATTTCTCCTATGTCTGACTTACTTCATTAACTCTCGGTCCATCCATGTTGCTGCAAATGGCATTATTTCATCCTTTTTAATGGCTGAGTAATATTCCATTGTGTATAGGTACCACATCTTCTTTATTTGTTTCTCTGTTGATGGACATCTCGATTGCTTCTAGGTCTTGGCTATTGTAGACAGTGCTGCAATGGACACTGGGGCGCATGTATCTTTTCAGGCCATGTTTTTCTCTGGATATATGCCCAGGAGTGGGACTGCAGGGTCACATGGTAGCTCTATTTTTAGTTTTTTAAGGAACCTCCATACTGTTCTCCATAGTGACTGAACCAATTTACATTCCCACCAAGAGTGCAGGAGGGTTCCCTTCTCTCCACACCCGCTCCAACATTTGTTGTCTGTGGATTTTTTGATGACAGCTATTCTGAACTGTGTGAGATGATAGTCTCATTGTAATTTTGATTTGCATTTCTCTAATAACTAATGATATTGAACATCTTTTCCGGTGTCTATTGGCCATCTGTATGTACTTTTTAGAGAAAAGTCTATTCAGGTCTTCTGCCTACTTTTTGAGTTTGTTTTTGTTGCTACTAAGCATCATAAACTGTTTGTAAATTTGAGAGAGTAATCCCTTATTGGTCAGATAACTTGCAAATATTTTCTCCCAATCTGTGGGCTGTCTTTCCATTTTGTTTACTGTTTCCTTTGCTCTGCAAAAGCTTTTGAGTTTAAGTAGGTCCCATTTGTTTATGTTTGCTTTTATTTCCATTATTCTTGGAGATGGATCAAAAAAGATGTTGCTGTGATTTATGTCAGACAGTATTCTGCCTATGTTTTCCTCTAGGAGTTTTATAGTGTCCAATCTCACATTTAGATCTTTAATCCATTTTGAGGTTATTTTTGTTTATGGAGTTAAGGAATTATATGATTTCTTTCTTTCTTTTTTTTTTTTTTTTACATGTGGCTGTCCAGTTTTCCCAGCACCGTTTTTTGAAGAAAGTGTCTTTCCTGCATTGTGAAATCTTGCCTCCTCTGTCATAGATTAATTGACCATAGGTGCATGGGCTTATTTCTGGGTTTTCTATCCTGTTCCATGAATCTGTATTTCTATTTTGTACCAATACCATACTGTTTTGATGACTGTAGCTTTGTAGTATAGTCTGAAGTCAAGGAGCCTGATTCCTCCAGCTCTGTTTTTCTTTTTCAGGACTGCTTTGGCTATTCAGGGTCTTTTGTGTCTCCATACAAATTTTGAGATATTTTGTTCTCATTCTGTGAAAAATGCCATTGGTAATTTGATAGGGATTGTATAGAATCTGTAGATTGCCTTGGGCAGTATACTCATTTTGACAATATTGATTCTTCCAATCCACAAACATGGAATATTTTTCCATCTGTTTATGTCTTTGATTTCTTTCATCAGCATCTTATAGTTTTTGGTGTACAAGTCTTGTGTCTCCTTAGGTAGGTTTATTCCTAGGTATTTTATTCTTTTTGATGCAATGGAACTGCTTCTAGAACTTCTCTTTCTGATCTTTCATTGTTACTGTATAGATATGCAACAGACTTCTGTGTATTAATTTTGTAACTTGCAACTTTACCAAATTCATTGGTGAGTTCTAGGAGTATTCTGGCATCATCTTTAGGATATTCTATGTATAGTACCATATCATCTGCAAACAGTGACAGTTTAGCTTCTTCTTTTCCAATTTGAATTCCCTTTACTTCTTTTTCTTCTGATTGCTGTAGGTAGGACTTCCAAAACTATGTTGAATGAAAGTGGTGGGAGTGGACATCCTTTTCCTGTTCCTGATATTAGAGGGAATGCTTTCAGCTTTTCACCATTGACTATGATGCCAGCTGTAGGTTTGTCATATATGGCCTCTAATATGTTGAGATATGTACCCTCTATGCTCATTTTCTGGGGAGTTTTTTTTTTTTTAATCATAAATGGGTTCTGAATTTTGATAAAGGTTTTTTCTGCATCCATTCAAGTGATCATATGGTTTTTGTTCTTCAACTTGTTGACATGGTATATCACACTGATTTTCAGATGACAAAAAATCCTTGCATCCCTGGGATGAATCCCACTTGATCACTGAGTATGATCTTTTAAATGTATTGTTGGATATGGGTTACTAGTATTCTGTTGAGGAATTTTGCCTCTCTGTTTATCAGTGATATTGGACTGTAGTTTCCTTTTTTTGTGGTATCTTTGTCTGATTTTGGTATCATGATGATAGTGGCCTCATAAAATGAGTTGGGAAATTTTCTTTGTGATTTTTTTTAGAACAGTTTCAGAAGGATAGGTGTTAATGCTTTTCTAAATTTTGATTAAGTTCACCTGTGAAGCTGTCAGGTCCCGGACTTTTGTTGGGTTTTTAATCACAGTTTCAATTTCAGTGCTTGTGATTGGTCTGTTCATGTTTTATATTTTTTTCTGGTTCTAGGGAGACTTGTACCTTTCTAAGAATTTGTCCGTTTCTTCCAGGTTGTCCATTTTATTGGCATACAGTTGTTCATAGTAGTCTCTTATGATCCTTGGTATTTCTGCGGAGTCAGTTGTAACTCTTTACATTTCTAATTTTCCTGGTTTGAGTCCTCTCCCTTTTTTCTTTGAGTCTGGCTAAAGGCTTATCAACTCTATCTTTTCAAAGAACTAGCTTTTAGTTTCATTGATCTTTGTTATTGTTTTGTCTCTATCTCATTTATTTCTTCTCTGATCTTTATGATTTCCTTCCTTCTACTAACTTTAAAAGGTTTTGTTTGTTTTTTATCTAGCTGTTTTAGGTGTAAGGTTAGATTATTTGAGATTTTTCTTATTTCTTGAGGTAAGATTGTATTGCTATAAACGTCCCTCTTAGAACAGCTTTTGCTGTACGCCATAAGTTTTGGACCATTATGTTTTCATCCTCATTTGTCTTTAGGTATTTTTTTATTTCCTCCTTGATTTTTTCAGTGATCCAATGGTTGTTTAGTAGCATATTGCTTAGCTGCCATGTGTTTGTGTTTCTTAGAGTTTTTTCTTCTAGTTTATTTCCAGTCTCATAGCATTGTTATCAGAAAAGATGCTTGATAACACAGCATCTTTTAGGATTTTAAATAGCTGGAATTCCATCATGTCTACTAGCTTTGTTCATAGTAATGCTTCCTAAGGTCCAGTTGACTTCACACTCCAGGATGTCTGGTTCTAGGTGAATGACCACACCATTTTGGGTATCCGGGTCATCAAGACCTTTCTTGTACAGTTCTTTTGTGTATTCTTGCCACCTCTTCTTAATCTCTTCTGCCTGTGTTAGGTCTTTACCATTTCTGTCCTTTATCATGCCCATCCTAGCATGAAATGTTCCTTTGATATCTCCAGTTTTCTTGAAGACATCTCTAGTTTTTCCCATTCTACTGTTTTCCTCTATTTTTTTGCACTTTATTAAAGAAGTCTTCTTGTCTCTCTCTTTTATTCTCTGGAACTCTGCATTCAGTTCAGTGTATCTTTCCCTTTCTCCCTTGCTTTTTACTTCTCTTCTCTCTTCAGCTATTTGTAAAGCCTTCTCAGACAACCAGTTTGCCTTCTTGTATTTATTTTCCTTTGGAATGGTTTGGTCACTGCCTCCTGTACAGTGTTACAAACCTCCAGCCATAGTTCATAATCATAGTTTACTAGATCTAATCCCTCGAATCTATTCATCACCTCCACTGCATAATCATAAGGGATTTTATTTAGGTCATACCTAAATGGCCTAGTGGTTTTCCCTACTTTCTTCAATTTAAGCCTGAATTTTTCAATAAGGAGTTCTTGATCCAAGCCACACCCAGCTCCCAGTCTTGTTTTTGCTGAATGTACAGAACTTCTCTATTTCTGGCTGCAAAGAATATGATCAGTCTGATTTTGGTATTGACCATTTGGTGAAGTCCATGTGAAAAGTTATCTCTTGTGCTGTTGGAAGAGGGTGTTTGCTATGACCAGTGTGTTCTCTGGACAAAACTCTGTTAGCCTTTGCCTTGCTACATTTTGTGTTTAAGGTCAAACTTGCCTATTACTGCAAGTATCTCTTGACTTCCTACTTTTGCATTCCAATCTCCTGTGAAGAAAAGGACAACTTTTTTTGGTGTTAGTTCTAGAAGGTCTTGTAGGTCTTCACAGAACCATTCAACTTCAGCTTCTTCAGCATTAGTGGTTGGGGTATAGATGTGGATTACTGTGATATTGAGTGATTTGCCTTGGAAATGAACCTAGATCATTCTGCCATTTTTGAGATTGCAGCCAAGTGCTGCATTTCAGACTCTCTTGTTGACTCTGAGGGCTACTCTATTTCTTCTAAGGGATTCTTGCCCACAGTAGTAGATATAATGGTCATCTGAATTGAATTTGCCCAATTCCTGTCCATTTTAGTTCACTGATTCCTAAGATGTTGATGTTCACTCTTGCCATCTCCTGCTTGACCAGCTCCAATTTACCTTGATTCATGGACCTAACATTCCAGGTTATTGTGCAATATTGTTCTTTACAGCATTGGACATTACTTTCACCACCAGACACATCCACAAGTGGGTGTCATTTCCACTTTGGCCCAGCCAGTCCATTCTTTTCAGAGCTATTACTAATTGCCTTCCACTGTTCCCCAGTATTGGACACTTTCTGACTTGAGGGGCTCATAGAACCTCCAGTACTCAAATAGCTTACCATGAAAGAACTCTATCTTCCAACACAAAAAAAGAGCTACTGTTCCTCTAAACCCAAGATCAGTTTACTCATAAAATCTAAACTATAAAGTACAGTAATAAACTAGGAAAATACAATAAATATGATAAAGGTTATTTGTAAAAGGCAAGAAAACCAAATATCTAAATTTTATCTAAATTTTAGATCTTTACTCCTTAGGCCATCACATGTTTGTTGCTCTTAAGGACTTTGATATATATAGTGTTGTGATTTTTTTCACATTTAGCCCATCCCAGTTTCTTAATTGTTGCCATGCACTGAAATTCCACTTAAAAAAAAACTGAAGTATAGTTGACATAAAATATTGTGTTTATTTCAGCTGCTGCTGTTGTTCAGTCGATCAGTCATATCCAACTCTTTGCAACCCCATAGACTGCACCACACCAGGCTCTCCTGTCTGAGAGCTTATAGTGACTGGTGACGCTGAATTCGTGGCCTCCAAAGAAGAAGATTTAACTCCAGGACCAAAGACAGTCTCAGTCACTTAGAGCTTTGTGTAGCTCTTATTAAAGCAACAGGGATAGAGAAAGTTTTCAGCAACAGGCACTAGAAGCGGGCAGGAGAGTATCCCCCATGCCCGTTTTTGCAAGGCATCTTATACTTCTTAGTAAGCTGTTGCTCATAGATAAAAGAAACACCTCAAGGCGGAGACAGTTGCAGCAGATGCAACTCTCTCCCATAACATACATATTTGCACAAGGGGAGTCCCTCTGGGAGAGATATATTGTATAAGTCTTGAAGGAAAACAGACTTCCAAATAAGATACATATTTTCATTAACATGGCTTAAGAAAAACATATCTATGAGTAAGATGTATTGTTTTGTTGGGGAATTAGCAGCTCAAGGTTGGGAAAAATTACTTTCAGGCAGAACCATTGTTGTCATAGCAACACAGAATTAAAGGAGCCTCCTTCGTGGTTACAGCAGGAGCAAAGGAATGCAGGAGGGGGGAAAAAAGGCTTGACATTTGTCTCCTCCTGTGGCTTGGGGACCTCTGGCCTCCCTAGTGAGACCTGCCTAGCCGTTAACCCTTTCACGTCCTTCACCATCTCCTGGAGTTTGCTCAAACTCATGTCCATTGAGTCAATGATGTCATCCAACCATCTCATCCAGTGTCGCCCCTTTCTCCTCATGCCCTCAATCTTTCCTGGAATCAGGGTCTTTTTCAGTAAGTCAGCTTTTTGTATCAGGTAACCAAAGTATTGGAGCCTCAGAATCAGTCCTTCCAATGAGTATTCAGGGTTGATATCCTTTAGGATTGACTGGTTTGATCTCCTAGGTGTCCAAGGGACTCTCGAATCTTCTCCAGCATGACAGTTTGAAAGCATCAGTTCCTCAGCACTCATCCTTCTTTATGGTCCAACTCTCACATCTGTACATGACTCCTGGAAAAGCCATAGATTTGACTGTATGGACCCTTGTTGGCAAAGTGGTGTCTCTGCTTTTGAATATGGTGACTAGGTTTGTCGTAGCTTTCTTCCAAGGAGGAATCGTCTTTTAAGTTCATGGCTGCAATCACTGTCCGCGGTGATTTTGGAACCCCAAAAAATAAAGTCTGTCACTGTTTCCATTATTTCCCCATCTATTTGCCATGAAGTGATGGGACTACATGCCATGATCTTAGTTTTTTAAATGTTGAGTTTTAAGCCAGCTTTTTCACTCTCCTCTTTCACCTTCATCAAGAGGCTCTTTAGTTCCTCTTTGCTTTCTGCCATAACTGAGGTGGGTGTTATCTGCATGTCTAAGGTTATTGATATTTCTCCCAGCAATCTTGATTACAGCTTGTGCTTCATCCAGCCCAGCATTTTGCATGATGTACTCTGGATAAAAGTTAAATAAGCAGGGTGACAGTATATAGCCTTGATGCATTCCTTTCCCAATTTGGAACCAGTCTGTTGTTCCATGTCTGGTTCTAACTGTTGCTTCTTAACCTGCATACAGGTCAAGACCTCCTCCTCAGGAGGCAGGTAAGGTGGTCTGGTACTCCCATCTTTTTAAGAATTTTCCAGTTTGTTGTGATCTACACAGTCAAAAGCTTTAGTGTAGTCAGTGAAGCAGAAGTTTTCCTAGAATTCCTTTGCTTTTTCTGTGATCCAATGGATATTGGCAGTTTAATCTCTGGTTCCTTTGCCTTTTCTAAATCCAGCTTGTACATTTGGAAGTTCTTGGTTCATATACTTTTGCATGGATTTTGAGCTTGATTTTGGATTTTACAACTTGAAGGATTTTGAGCATTACCTTGCTAGCCTGTGAAATAAGTGCAATTGTGTGGTAGTTTGAACATTCTTTGGCATTGCCCTTCTTTGAGACTGGAATGAAAACTGACCTCTTCCACTCTCTGGCCACTGCTGAGTTTTCCAAATTTGCTGACATATTGAGTATATCACTTTAACAGCATCATCTTTAAGGATTTTAAATAGCTCAGCTGGAATCCCATCACCTTCACTAGCTTTGTTTGTATTAATGTTTCCTAAGGCTTACTTGATTTCACACTCCAGCGTGTCTGGCTCTAGGTGAGTGATCACACCAGCATGGTTGTCCAGGTCATTAAGACCTTTACTTTGTACAGTTCTTCTGTGTATTCTTGCCACCTCTTCTTAATATCTTCTGCTTCTGTTAGGTCCATACCATTTCTGTCCTTTATTGTGCACCTCTTTACATGAAATATTCCCTTGGTATCTCTAATTTTATTGAAGAGATTTCTAGTCTTTCCCATTCTATTATTTTCCTCTATTTCTTTGCATTATTCACTTAAGATTGCTTTCTTATCTCTTGCCGTTCACTTCTTTTCTCAGCTATTTGTAAGGCCTCCTTGACAACCATTTTGCCTCTTTGCCTGTCTTTTTCTTGGGGATGGTTTTGATCACTGTCTCCTGTACAATGTTATGAACCTCCGTCCATAGTTTTTTGGGTGCTTTGTCTATCAAATCTAATCCCTTGAATCTATTTCTCACTTCCACTGCATAATCATAAGGGATTTGATTTAGGTCATACCTGAATGGCCTACTGGTTTTCCCTACTTTCTTCACTTTAAGTCTGAATTTTGCAAGAAGGAGTTCATGATCTGAGCCTCACTCAGCTCCCAGTCTTGGTTTTACTGGTTGTATACAGCTTCTCCATCATCAGCTGCAAAGAATATAGTCAATATTTTGGTATTGACTTTCTGGTGATGTCCATGTATAGACTTGTTTCTTGTGTTATTGGAAGAGGGTGTTTGCTACGACCATTGTGTTCTCTGGACAAAACTCTCTTAGCCTTTGCCCTGTTTCATTTTGTACTCCAAGGCTAAACTTGCTACTCCAAGTATCTCTTGACTTCCTATTTTGGCATTCCAATCCATGATGAAAAGGATAACTATTTTTGGTGTTAGTTCTAGAAAGTCTTGTAGGTCTTCACAGAACCATTCAACTTCAGCTTCTTCAGCATCAGTGGTTGGGGTATAGATGTGGGTTACTGCAATATTGAATGATTTGCCTTGGAAAGGAAGAGAGATCTGTCATTTTTGAAATTGCACCCAAGTACTGCATTTCAGACTCTCTTGTTGATTATGAAGGCTGCTCCATTTTTTCTAAGGAATTAGTGCCCATAGCAGTAGATATAACGGTCATTTGAATTAAATTTTCACCTGTTCCCACTCCATTTGCATTGATTTCTAAAATGTCAATATTCACTCTTGCCATCTATTTGACCACTTCCAATTTACCTTGATTCATGGACCTAATATTCCAGGTTCCTATGCAATATTTTTCTTTGCAGCATTGGACATTACTTTCACCACCAGTCCCTTCCCCTGTGGTCCTCAGGAAAAACCAAACTTTCCAACACCTCCTCTTGATATGTGTGTCCTTCTTTGTCTCTTTTAAGTCTTTAAAGTCTGTTTTGTCTGATATGAATATTGCTACTCCAGATCTTCTGATTTTCATTTGAATAATTTTACCCAACCCTTTACTTTTATCTCAGTGTTTTCCTAGATCTGAAGTGGATTTATTATAGACAGCATATATACAAGTCTTGTTTATGTATCCATTCAGCCAGTCTATGTCTTTTGGTTGGAGCATTTAATCTGTTTACATTTAAGGTAATTATTGATATGTACCTGATCTGCCGCTTGAGAAACTTATATGCAGGTCAGGAAACAACAGTTAGAACTGGACATGGAACAACAGACTGGTACGTCAAGGCTGTATATTGTCACCCTGCTTATTTAACTTCTATGCAGAGTACATCATGAGAAATGCTGGGCTGGAAGAAGCACAAGCTGGAATCCAGATTGCTGGGAGAAATATCAATAACCTCAGATATGCAGATGACACCACCCTTATGGCAGAAAGTGAAGAGGAACTAAAAAGCCTCTTGATGAAAGTGAAAGAGGAGAGTGAAAAAGTTGGCTTAAAGTTTAACATTCAGAAAACTAAGATCATGGCATCTGGTCTCATCACTTCATGGGAAATAGATGGGGAAACAGTGGAAACAGTGTCACTTTATTTTTTGGGCTCCAAAATCACTGCAGATGGTGACTGCAGCCATGAAATTAAAAGACACTTACTCCTTGGAAGAAAAGTTATGACCAAGCTAGATAGCATATTCAAAAGCAGAGACATTGCTTTGCCAACAAAGGTCCGTCTAGTCAAGGCTATGGTTTTCCCAGTGGTCATGTATGGATGTGAGAGTTGGACTGTGAAGAAAGTTGAGCGCTGAAGAATTGATGCTTTTGAACTGTGGTGTTGGAGAAGACTCTTGAGGGTCCCTTGGACTGCAAGGAGGTCCAACCAGTCCATCCTAAAGATCAGTCCTGGGTGTTCATTGGAAGGAATGATGCTAAAGCTGAAACTCCAATACTTTGGCCACCTCATGCGAAGAGTTGACTCAATGGAAAAGACCCTGATGCTGGGAGGGATTGGGGGCAGGAGGAGAAGGGGACAACAGAGGATGAGATGGCTGGATGGCATCACTGACTCGATGGACATGAGTTTGAGTGAACTCTGGGAGCTGGTGATGGACAGGGAGGCCTGGTATGCTGCGATTCATGGGGTAGCAGAGTCAAGACACGACTGAGCAACTGAACTGAACTGATGCTTTAATTGCAATTTTAAGAACTGTCTTGGATTTGTTCTTGAAGGTCTTTTTTCTTCCCTTCCTCTCTTGTTCTCGTGTGGTTTGATGACTATGTTTAGTGTTCTGTTTGGACTGCTTTTTCTTTTGTGAGTGTGTATCTATTGTTGATTTTGGGCTTGTGGTTACTATAGGGTTTTGCTATAACAATCTCTATATATATGTGTGTGTGTGTGTGTGTGTATGCATCTCTCTGTCTCTCTCTCTATATATATATATATACACACACACACACACACATGATTTTTTTAAAGTTGCTAGTTTTTAAATTTCAAATGCATTTCCAATATCCTACATTTTTATTCTCATGATTGCTGGTTTTGATACCATATTTGTGTGTGGAAAAATATGTATGTTTGCCTTTATCAGTGAGCTTTCCCATCCATAATTTCCCTCTTTCTGGTGTGGCCTTTTCTGCCTAGAGAAATTCTTTTAGCATGTGCTGTAAAGCTGGTTTGGTGGTGCTGAATTCTCCTAATGTTTGTAACGCTTTTTGATTTCTCTGTCAAATCTGAACTAGAGCCTTGCTGAGTATTTTTGCAGGTTTTTCCCTTTCATCACTTTAAATATATCCTGCCATTCCCTTCTCACGTGCAGAGTTTCTGCTGAAAAATCAGATGATACCCATATGAGGATTCCCTTGTATATTTTTGTTGCTTTCCCTCCTTGTTGCTTTTAGTATTTTCTCTTTGCCATTTTCAATCAATTTTTGTCAGTCTGATTAATATGTTCCTGCTTGGATTTATCCTCTATGGGACTCTCTGCACTTCCTGGACTTGAGCATTTTCTTTCCAATTTTAGGGATGTTTTCAGCTATTCTCTCTTCAAATATTCTCAGGCCCTTTGTCTGTTTTCTCTTTCTGGGCCCCTTATAATGCAAATATTGGTGTTTAATGTTGTCCCAGTAGTCTCTTAGGATATCTTTTCATTCTTTTACTTTATTCTGTTCCATAGCTTTGATTTCCATCAATGTTTTAAAGCTCGCTTATTCACTCTTTTGCCTCATTTATTCTGCTGTTGACTCCTTTTTCATTTCAGTTATTGTTCATCTCTATTCTTTAACTCTCTGGCTCTTTGCTAACCATTTCCTATATCTTCTCAGCCTGTGCTATAATAATTCTTTTTCTGAGATCTTGAATCATCTTTTCTATCATCACTCCAGATTCTTATTCAGGCAGATTTCCTGTCTCTACTTCACTTAGTTTTGGGGGGAAATTTATCTTGTTTTTTCATCTGGATCCTATTTCATTGCTGCCTCATTTTGTCTAATTCCACTTCTCAGGCTGCAGTTTCGTAGTTCCTCTTGCTTTCGCTGTCTGCCCCCTCGTGGATGAGGCTGTTCCATGGTCTCACGCAGGCTTTGATGGGAGGGACTGGTGCCGGGTCCTGGTGGGTGAAGCCAAGCCATGTGCCTCTGGTGGGCAGGGATGTGTTTGGAGGTGGCTGTGGGCTCAGGACTTCAGGCGGCCTGTCTGCGGTAGGTGGTGCTGAGTCCCCACTGTTGGTGGTTTGGCCTGGGGCATTCCAGCACTGGAGCCTAAACCCTGTTGTGTGGGGCCTGGGGCCAGGTCTCGGTGCCAAAACAGCAACCTCTAGGAGAGCGGGCACTATATGCCCTGGGCCTCTACCACCAGTGTCCTTCTCCCTACGTGAGCTGCAGCTGACTCCTGCCTCCCCGGGAAGACACTCCCGAGGCCTTCAGGTAACTGTTCCAGGTGCCCATGGAGTCACTGCTTTGCCCTGGTTCCCAGTGCTCATGAAACCTTGTGTGCACCCTCCAAGAGTGGAGTCCCTGTTTCCCCTGTGGCATTCCTGCTCTCAAGCCCCACTTGCCTTCAAAAGCCAAATGCTCCTCTTCCCAGTGCCAGACCCCCAGGCTGGGGAGCCTGACATGGGACTCAGAACTCAGTCATGTGGGAGAGCCCCTGGAAGGTGTGGGATTTGATAATATCACGAAACTGCCCCTCCTACCATCTCACTGTGGCTTCTTCTTTGTCTTCTGAAGTAGAATATCTTTTTTGGTGGGTTCCAGTCTCTCTCTCTGATGGTTATTCACCAGTTAGTTGTGACTTTGGTGTTTTTGTGAGAGAAGGTGAGCTCTTTTTATCTGCCATCTTGTTTCCTCCTCTAAGAATATTTTAAAATGTCCAGTCTGTTTTTAGACTTTGACTTTGGTTCTAAGGTATGTAATTAAGTGGAAAGAGCAACACATGCAGAATTATTTATATGGTAGTAATCTCTCTGTTGGGCTCCAAAATCACTGCAGATGGTGATTGCAGCCATGAAATTAAAAGACGCTTACTCCTTGGAAGAAAAGTTATGACCAACCTAGACAGCATATTCAAAAGCAGAGGACTTTGCCAACTAAGGTCCATCTAGTCAAGGCTATGGTTTTTCCTGTGATCATGTATGGATGTGAGAGTTGGACTGTGAAGAAGGCTGAGCGCTGAAGAATTGATGCTTTTGAACTGTGGTGTTGGAGAAGACTCTTGAGAGTCCCTTGGACTGCAAGATCAACCCTGGGATTTCTTTGGAAGGAATGATGTTAAAGCTGAAGCTCCAGTACTTTGGCCACCTCATGTGAAGAGTTGACTCATTGGAAAAGACTTTGATGCCGGGATGGATTGGGGGCAGGAGAAGAAACGGGACGACCGAGGATGAGATGTCTGGATGGCATCGACTCGATGGACGCGAGTCTGAGTGAACTCCAGGAGATGGTGATGGACAGGGAAGCCTGGCGTGCTGCGATTCATGGGGTCGCAAAGAGTCGGACATGACTGAGCGACTGAACTGAACTGAACTGAATCTCTCTGTAAAAAACGATGAAGGATGAAAGTATTACATATGTGTGTATGTGTGCACACATGTTAGTTGTTCAGTCGTGTCTGACTCTTTGCGACCCATGGACTATAACCTGCCAGGCTGTCCATGGGACTCTCCAGGCAAAAATTCTAAAGTGAGTTTCCATTTCCTTCTCCTATATATATATATTTTATGTTTGTGTATCTAAGAAGTGGTAAGTTTTGTAAGAAACTGAATATAGTTATCTTTGGTGGGAGAGAACTGCAGCAATGGGAGCCACAGGAGGAAAGGACACTTTGTATCATTTCATTTTCTAATATGAAATTTTAAGTTTCAAAATGCAGTTATTAATCCTAGAATTCGGCTCACATCCATACTGAGTAAAGCGATAAACATGGACTCAAAAATGCAAGAAAATTTTAAAGACAGTATGTGCACATAGTGAAGTCAAACAGAAATAGTACGGAGTGAAAATGAGTCTCTTACTTCTGACTTCCAGTCCTTCAATGCCACCAGTGTCTTGCATAGCTTACCAGAGATGGGCTGTGGCTATACAAGTGTGTGTACATGTACGTACATGTACCGTCCCTTTTCAAAAATCAAATATGAACTGACTTAAAACACTGTTCTGAAATATGCTTTTTTACTTAATAAATTTTGGAGATTGTTCTACAGTGATGTACAGTCTACATCAATACATACAGGTATACTTTATTTTTAAATAGGCTGTATAGTTTTTTAATAGGCTGTATAGTTTTAACATATAAGTATTCTATATCTTTGCACAAAGATACATTACATATATTATTTTTGCGCATGTATATACAATGTATTTGTGATGAATAAGTGTGTGATAGTATGTGTGTACTTATTGTGGAATTGTTGCGTTAAGGATATACATGTTAACATTTTTATGTATTGTCTAATAGAGCTCTAGAATCAACTTATCAAAAAATATCCTTTTGAGATTGTGCTTGGAAGTACTTCTTGGAAGGCAGATCTAGTGGTAATGACCTTCCTCAACTTTAGTTTGTCTGAGAAAGTCTTTTTCTCTCCTTCATTTCTGATGAACAACTTTTTACCATAGACAGTGTTCTTGGTTGGCAGTTTTCTCTCAGCACTTTGAATATATCACTCCACTCTTTCTTGGCCTGTCAAGTGCTCACTGAGAAATCTGCTTAGTTATAGTATGGAGGTTCCCTTGTAAGTTTCAAGCTTCTTTTCTCTTGTCCTTTTAAAGACTGTCTTCTACAGTTTTATTATGGCATGTCTTGAAGACGAACTCTGAGTCTGACCAATGAATTTCCAAATTTTTCCTCAGATTTAGGAAATTCTCCTGTTCTCAAATTCTCAGCTATTATTTCCTTAAGCTTTCTACTCCTTTCTCCCTCTGGAATGCCACTAATTTGCAATTTTTTTCTTCTGATTGTATCCATACATCACGTAGGCTTTCACTATTTTTTCACTCTTTGTTTTCTTCTGACTGAATGATCTCAAAGTTCCCATCATTTATCTCACAGATTCTTTCTTCTGCTTGATACATTCTGATATGCTATTTTTCATTTCATTCATTGTAGTTTTCTACTTCAGAATTTATTCGGTCCTTTATGATTTCTCTTTGTTAAACTGTTCATTTTATTCATGTTTTCTTGATTTCATCAAAATCGTTTTTAGCTGAGCTTCCTTACAACAGTTATTTTTAACTCTTTCTCATGTAAATCACAGATCTCCATGTCTTTGGAATCAACTGAAGATTATCATAATCCTTTAGTAGTGTCAAATTCTCTTAAAGTTTTGCTTTGTTGCCTTTGTGGTTGAAGAAGCAGTCACTTCCTTTAGTCTTCAGTAACTGCTTCAGGAGAGAAGTAACTTTAGCCATCCCTGCTAGAGATTCTGAGGCTTTCTCTCATTAGCCATGGTTAAGTCTGCTCCACAGTCCTTGCTCTCTTATGGCAGAATTCTTAAGCTTGTATGTCTTCTCTTGATTCTGCAATGCAGAAAGCTAGATGCTGGCAACTCCCTTCTGCTTTCCCAAGACTGGGGCTAAAGCTCACGTTTGTGGTCTCTCTCTGGCCTGCAGATTCAGGCTGGCATTTTTTTTTTTCATGCTCACTAGCAGTCTGCTTGCTCTCAGGAGTGCAGGCACGGAGCTGGCCATAGGATGGTGCGTGTGTGTGAGGCACTGGAGCACTGCTGGTTCCCACGGGCCAGTCGGGGAGATCCACGGGTAAGGTGTCCCCTGTGGGCTAGCTTCTCGACGGGACCCTGAGTTAGGACCCATGCATGTGCTTGCATGCGTGCTGTTGTGTCTGACTCTTTGCTACCCTATGAACTGCAGCCCACCAGGCTCCTCTGTCCATGGAATTTTCCCAGCAAGAACACTCGGGTGGGTTGCCATTTCCTACCCCAGGGGATCTTCCTGGCCCAGGGACTGACCCCAGAACTCCTGCATTGGCAGGTGGGTTCTTTACCACTGTGCCACCTGGGAGGCCCCAGGAGGACCCTTGGAGGGCTTTATAGGGTCACAGAGCCTCTCTGCTGTTCTCAAACCAACTTTTCACTTCCCTGCCATGCAGCTCATGAGTCTGTCATCTGGAGGAGGCAGGAGAGAAATGGATCATTTTGGCAGCTTCCCACGCAGTTGGAAAAGCTGGGAACAAACTCACTCACATTTTCCCATCCAGGAGAAACCACAGGCTGAGGAGGTCTCTCTTGGCCCTGAACTGTGCCACCTTGGGGGAAGGGTAACGAGGGTAAAATCAAACTCTTCCTGTTCAAAATCTAAGCTCAGTTACTGCTTCACAAGTGTGCTGAAAATGCTCCACTGGAAACGCAGATTTCCACAAAGGCGCTCTTGTCTGTGGGTGACTGTCTAAGACAGTACTGTCCAGGGGTTTCCACACTGCAGCAGCTTCACAGCCACTGCAGGGTCCAAGCCAGGACCTGCATGCCTATTAGCCAGTGCATGGGCAGGAGAGACTCCTACCAGGCTGCCTGGCGTGTGGTGCTGGATCCCAAAGCTCTCACCAAGTCAGCTGTGTCTGTAGATGGGTGGCAAGTTGTTTGGGGTGGGTGACACAAACAAGGGAAAACTGACTCAGCCAGGTTGCTGCCACTTTTGAAGTCGCTTGTCTTTTGTGAAGGCAGCTAGAAGAGATGTATTTTCAGTAGTCGCTTCTCAGTGGCCAGATTTTCGCTTTCTCTCAGCTTTGTCCTTGTTCTCCAGGCACAGCTGAAGGCTAGAAGTTCAAGATCGCGGTGTTGCAAAGTTTGGTTTTTCCTGAGGACCACAGGGGAAGGATCTGTTCTGGGCCTCTCTCTTTGGCTTAGAGATGGCTGCCCTCTCACTTCCTCTCTATATGCTGAGTACTTGAAATTCCACATATTCCTAAAGCTAGCTAACAAACACTGGTATTTCTTATCCTGGCAGTTTCAAGATATTACTTTCTTTAGCTGCTGGAATCAGAATGAACAAAAATGAAATTATAGCCAACTGACAAGGCCAATGTGTTGACTCCCTGGGGCACCTGCTTAAGGGATCGCCTCAGGGCCTCTGATGACCCAAACAGCTGTATTCTTTAGTCCCTAGGCTGAAGTTGCTCAGGCTCCAAACAAGCCTTGCAAATAGTGGTAATAAAATGTGAATGCTTACTACTTTGCAAGTGATCTTTCTCTCTGTGCTTCAAACACATGACCAGAGCTGTTTACTCTGGTTTTCATTCTTTTGGGAATGCTTTTGGGCGTGGTACTGGTACTGCTGTAACCTGGGTCTGTGCCTCTTAGTCACTGGAGTGTGAACGTTTCTTGTCTTTCTCATCAGAGGACCTCTAATACACAGCACAGAGCCTGCTCCTCAGGAGGTTATGCATAACTAAACAAACAGGGTAGTAAATTAAAACGGACTTTTTCCCTCTCTTTTTCCTGTGCCCCATGGGGAGATACACTGAGCTAATTAGAGGAAAGGTAGAGTGTGGCAAATGCAGTATTTCTCTATAAATACGAATACTAGAAGATAGATGTTACTGATGGTACTGAAATACTTACCACAATAAAAATATAAGTTTCAAAAGAACAGAAGTTTGCATGCATATATATTAACATAGTTAATTTGAGAACCTCAGTGCTATTTATTTCTATTGCAGCTGGACACAAAATGCTGAGATATAAAACAAATGATACATACTTTAAACACTTTTACAAAGGTGAAAATATAAAGATGACTATGGATTTGTTTGCAAACAATATCACTTCAAATCTGTGAAAAAACCTAACAGTTTATCAGACTTTGACACAGCTATGTTAGAATTACAGTGGACAAAATTGACGAAATCCTAATCAGTAACCTATAGCAACTGATTATTCTAATTAAAACTAGTATGACCTTCAACTATTCTAAGTACCGCTGCTACAATTTTCTATTTCTAAAAACTTTTATTTTGGGAGAACAAGACTGACCTTAATGTTATTTTGAGAAAGAGAATAAACATTAAATCTTCAATCTCAACTTTTAAAGCTTAGAGCTCTTTAAGTATTTCTGCTAATCTTAAACTACTTTTGGTTCAGTGCTAACTTTTGAACTATCTTTATCAGTGTGATTTAAGGTTTTTTTTCTTTTTGTCCAGATAGTGCTCCTGTTTTTTGTCTCTATACCAAAGCAGTAAGGCAAGAAAGGTTTTCCTTTTTCAGATCATATAATATCTATCCATTTTAAAATGCAGGGACTGAAACCACACAAACAATCCTACCAATAGGAAATTAAGGCTGCTATGGTTTTCCTTTATATTTAAACCACAACATAAGATTAGCAGTGTTATTGCCTACAAATGTTGAATGTATACGCATTTAGTCTTAAGTCACAGGACATCAATATTGCCATTTCTGTGTGTGTTTCAATTTCAGTTAATAAAACATTGTTTTCACAATTACCTTTGATAAGCTTGAAAGTGAAGTCAGAAAACACTACACAAAAGCTGAAACTGGGTGACTCTGCTACAGGTAAATGATGCCTGGAGGGACAAGAGTGGTATTCTGGTGTCTGGTTAATACCGGTGCACTGTGCCCCCAGCCCTGCAGAGTGCAGGGCACACTCCAGCCAGCACGACACAGGTGCGGGCACCGTCAGTGCCCCAAAGGGCCTGGTCTGCTCGATTAGGCGAAATGTGTGGCTTTGCAAGAACTGCCAGGTGCCAGTTTGAAGTATATCATTCTTTGAGGCGAGCCCTTCTAGATATGTAAAGAGAAAAATCACATAACCTAGTCTGCAAAAGAGTTTCTAAAATCCTTTCCTAGTATGGATGTGAACCAGGCTTTGCGGAGTACATCTACCAGTGTTAGCACCATAGTTAAGCCTGAACTGAGGTAAAGATACACTCGCACACTTTGGGTAGAAATTACAACAGCAATTTTGAATGGGGTATTGACAGCAGTATCCTTTCTGATTACTAAAAAAGCTGTTTGAAAAACCACTTGATCCCAAGTGTGTGTGTGTGTGTGTGTGTGTGTGTGTGTGTGTGTGTGTGTGTATATATAACACACACAAGTATATATTGAAATTGATAAATTACAAAGCTAGGTATAAGTGTAATGAAACAGAACTCATTTTTGAAATTTAAACTATATCATTTTTGGCTTGATGAAGTCAAAGATTTTGATTAAATACTGAGCCAGTATCACAGAGCCAGTGTATCAAATAGCAATGCCCAGAAATTCTGCTTCTCAGAGTATAGTTAAGCTTACTGTAGATGCTACCCAGTCAACATCCAGCCCCTTGCTCCATTTAATTTTAAAAAAAGGTTAAGTGGCTTCTCTCTTGCCCAACTATTTAGGTAGAAAAACCTCTCTGAGACTTGTATTTTCATTAACAAAAAGGAATAGAGAGGAATGGGGAGAAAAGACCCTAAAACTTGGTTAACATTTTGAAGAGGTATGATATATTTCAGCAAATGAAAACCAAGTTTAGCTGAGGGATAACTGGACAAAAATGAATAACTTTAAAAATTGCTTTTCCCTTCCACATTACTTAACATATAGGAAAATAAGTCTTAAATTTATTTTCTAGCTTTTGGGGAAACAATACAGACTGATTTTTCAAAGAATAATTACCATTATTTATTAAATAAGACAGACCCCCTGGAGTTTGAACAACACTAGAATTCAATCTCCAGGCAGAGCTGGTCTTGGTGCTCAGGCAGGGGCACTAAGACCAACACTTATGGCTCAGGAAGAAGCTGATCATGCCATTTGACCAGGATTCCTCAAGGACACTCATCAGCAGTATTTTCAGCTGACACTGAGATTCAGATAAGAACAGGAGTAACTTTCCCCTGGAGCCTTCAGAAACATTTTAGGGAAACAGTTTAACATTTGTTCTCAACTTAAATATTTAGCTGAATACTGCAGATCATTCTTCAGAAAACTCATGTAAGCCCAGTCTTCTTTTATAAATCTGCTGGTGCCAACTGCACCTAACTGGTAATATACATGGAGGTATAACTCGGCTATGTCCGCAAGAAAACTATTTAACATATAAGGTCTTTCAGTTCCCCGTCAGTCAGTTCATTCACTTCCATGATCTTCTCTAAGTGCTCCATATATCGGCTATGGTCCTGCAAAAAGTGAGGAATCCTCATGTTTTCAGTAACTGCCAATCCTTTTAAGCGATCCACATCTTCATAAGAGACCTGAAAAAAGGGATGGGTTAATTTTTAAATATAACTACCAGTTAAATTTTGAAGGGCAATTTCTTCCCTTGGTCTTAGTGAAGTCTGAAGTAGGTAAACTGTTTTTAAATTAATACCTGGAAAATAAAACTTTACTGTGTAGACACATACCATCACCATATTTTGAAGTCAGTATGTGATTTAACAATCTATCTTGGACTTGTAGTTTGTCTAGAAATTAAACTAAACAAATCTCCTGCCTAAATCTAAAAGAATTGAGAAAATAGAATGTAAATGCTGTATTAATATATTAGGAAAATCAGCACAATTATATATTAAATTTTTCTACTTAGTTTGAGAAATACAATTTGTGTTTTGTTAAATTCTCTTGCTTTGAAAATTTTAAATATTTTAGAAAATTTCACATCTCTTTCATCATTTGAGGAAGAAGCCAGTCTTTCACAGGTACTATATTAAGCTTGGGGTAAAAATTTTAAGTTCTATAAATTATCTGTGCAATGTGAAATTCCAAAACATGGTTCGTTTTAAGTATTATCTTCCGATCAACACTCAATTATTTTATTGAATATTTATGTCACTAACTGTAGTAGGTGATAGGAAATAGGTTTGGTGTTGATACTGATGTAGTTTTATCTTAAACCATTCTGAGTTTAATGAGACTAATGCTGGGAAATAAGGTTCTCATTTTAAGAAAAAGAAGATACACACATGGAATGGAGAGGGCTGTAAAAGCACCTTGTGGTGTCTGATTTGAATCAGAATGTCCTTATGATTTAAAACAAATATACAATTTGCTCATTGAAAAAGTCTAGAAGTATCAGCACCCCAGAAGTGATGTACACGCCTTGTGCTGAGATCTTGTTTTCGAAATACCATTTCCCACTAAGAGGAATCAAGACTTCCTTGAAGAAATATCTAAGGTGAGCCCAGAATATTTTACTTTGCTGGGAAACATGTAGACATGTTTTTAAAAGCATGAGAGCAGTCACTGGAAGAGCTGGAGAAAAGGGAGGAGTGAAATGCAACAGCATTTGAAGATCTCTGATTGGCTACTACCAGTGTAATAGCTGACGTGGGCAAAAATCAAGAGATGTTAAAGCCATTTCTAGCAAGGTTAGAGAACAGTACATTTAAAGGTATCATTCCACAAATTACTTACTAATGCAATGGTGAAAAGGTACCTTTACAAAGGAAAGATCTGGCAGTAACTAACTTACCCGGGTAATTAAACACAGTGTCACTAATAATGGGACAAAATAATACATGCTGTCTAATGTGGCACACGGGGAGACACATGGCTCATTTAAGCAGCATTTCTTGGCAAACATGTTTAACCCAAAGCTAATTATAAGAAATGGCAATGGCACCCCACTCCAGGACTCTTGCCTGGAAAATCAAACAATCCGATAGTCCAGATTCTAGGAATTCTCAAGGAAATTGTCCTGGATTCTTAAAAATGTCACAAAAAAAGAAAAAGCCTAGGGTGAGGGGGACTCTATAAATTAAGAGTTTAAAGAGAACAGCTAAATGCAAGGCATAAATCTTGACTGGATTTAGGGTCATGAAAAAGCTACAAGGGACATGTTAGAGATGATCTGGAGAATATGAAGTGGACTGTTTTTTCAGGCATTATATGGAATCAATGACAAATTTCTTTAGAAAATCATATGGTCATGTCAGAGAATATCCTTGTTCCTGGGAGATCATGCTAACGCATGAAGATGAGTAGAGTTATACCTGCAGCTCACCTTAAAATATTTTAGAAAAATATGCATATAAAAATTAATGATTCCAAATTTCCTTTTTTTTACTGTCCACAAAGACATATTGTAACTTGGTTCTGTGACAGAACCCTTTTCTTCCCTCTTATCACATAAGGAATATGATTTTATTGTTAGAGTTTCAGCTTGAGACCTGTTAATCACGAAATGAGCTGGAGGAAATGCTGACCTGGTGTGTCTGGGCGTGCTGTTGGCCTCACTCACCTTCCCCAGGGTGGTCAGAAGATGGAAGTCAATGGTCTCTCTATAGCGGAGGATTTGCAGGATGCCATCCAAGTATACCTGGTCTTTACTGAAACACCCTGGAGGAACCAAAACAGTGTTTACTTTCTGATTAAAGAAGCTAAGTAACTAGAGACCAGCTCATTCACTTTACTAGAGGAATCAGTCCTGTGTATAACAAAAAAAGGGGTGGGGCAAAATTTAGAAATTTAACTATCACCGTAACATAGAATGTAAGTTGCAAGGCCTTAAGAACTACCACAAATGGGTGCAGCCGGGTAGCTTCCCTTTAAGAGTTCCTTTTCCCTGGCTCCCCATCATCAAAACAGCATTTTCCCCTAAAGAAACACTACTAATTTAAAATACATGATTCACAATTATCCCACCCACCCTCTGATCATAAACTTAACTCCCATGATACACTGAAGCCATCTGGGTGGGGAAGGCTGGGGAAGGTAAGCTGTAGAACAGATTTCAGAAATCCCTTTGTTGTTTTGTAAATAGTACCCTTTACTCTATTAAAATTAACTGTAGATGATTTTGATACTACTCCTTCCCCCAATGAAACCAAAAACTAGAACTGAATTTATAAAGAATATGTAATATGAAAACCAGGAATGAGAGCTGAGCCTAGATAAAAAATGGTGTTCTACTTACAAAGAAAACCTTTCTCCCATCATGACATAACTTGTATAAATTTTAAAAATTTTTGCTCTAGGTTTAAATGGACTAGAGGGAACTAGAATTCTACCAAATGGAGGATCATATATTAAGAAATTATTGTTCAAGAGTTCCCAAGATGATGAACTAGGAAGACCCTAAGCACAGCTCCTCTCAGAGGCATACCCAAATTACACAATTCACAGACCAAGTATCAGTGAGGAAGACCAGAGCCTACCAGAAAATATTTCTACACAAAAGACACAGAGGAGGAGCCACAGCGAGGTGGGCAGGAGGGGGAAATCTCAGTATCAGTGGGAGACTACAAACGGAGACCAATGGCAGGGCGAGGCCTTCACAAGGAGCAGGAGAATAAGCCGGACATCCCCCTCCCCAGCCCAGGCGTCCTGTGTGGGGAGGACAAGACCCCAGAGTGTTTGGCTTTGAAGGTCAGAGGGACTTACTCTGGAGAGATCCAGACACTGTGGAAGAGAAAGACTCCACTTTTAAAGGAAAAGGTGCCCACAAAATTTCACATGCTCTGAGAGCCAGAGAAGGAGCAGTAATTTGAACGGAGCCTGGTCAGAACTACTGTTGATCCTAACAAATCTTCCAGTAAGGCAGAGGTCGCCCTGGGGATCCAGACACTGGTGATGGCCACTTTGGGGAGTTGGTTCTACCATCTCTGAACTGGTGCTGCGAAGCACTGCTTTGGAATCCTCCCAGCAGCTTATAGCCTTGTGACCAGGTTCCAGGCCCACCCTACTCACCAGCCTGAAGGCACCAATATTGGGTCATCTCGGACCAAGCAATCAGCCAGGTAGAAATAAATCCCAGCCCCAGGCAGGCATACACAAGCCCTGGGGCAACGGCAGTTTCCTATGCCAGGACTCAGCCCAGCCCACAGCAGGTGAGAGCAGTCGTAACACCTGGTGGGCCTCAGCCACCAGCAGGACAACAGCTCGAGACACTCTGGGCATCTTAGCCAGCACTGCAGATCGGGTCCCACTTACCAGCGAGCCAACAAAAGCGTCAGGACACAAAGACCAACTCCCAACTGTGTCAAAGGCCGGTGAACCCACCGGGAGTTTCACCTCCAACATCATACCCAACCACCTGTGTCAGGAACCCACCCACATTGCTGGCTCAGCAATCTGACAAAGCTCAGAAATTCCAGGAACTAAATAAACAATTCTGCATGTTACTAGTCACACATTAAACTAGAAAAAAGCAAAAAGGAGTAAACTTACATCTGAATATAAATAAGCAAGCAGATGCAGAGTGAAATGTTAAGTCGACTATATTCACAAGCGCTTAGGAGGTAAAGGATACCTGGCGTCCACAAGTGTCCCAGAGTAGGTATGAGAAACGGAATACATAACAGGGGAGATTTCCCAGAAGCCAGTATCAGGAGGTCAGTTTTCATCACACCTTCTTAGACACAGCGTGTTCCAGGAAATGCAGACAAAATGCTCCTTACTGGAGAACTGCAAATCGAAACGACAAGGTGTGTCCCCATAGCAGCAGCAGAATGGACATCACCAAATATCTGCACAGGACAGATGCTAGAGAGGGGCATCCTTGGGGCGGCAGGCAATGGACACTGGTAACAGACACTGCAGAGCAGGATGGAGGCTTCTCAGGGAGAGAGAGTCACCTGATGATCGAGCAGTAGCACTCCTGGCCAGTAAGGGACAGAACCACGGTGCTTCCCAATGCTTCAGGACGCATGCACCCCACCCGTGACTGCCGACAATTCACAGCAGCCAGGACAGAAAAGCAACAGAATGTCCATCAAGAGAGGCAGGGATATAGAAGCTTAGGTACAAACACACAGACAGATACGACTCCTCATGAACAAGAAATGGAATAATGTCATTTGGGACCACACGACTGGACCTGCAGGACATTATACTGCATGACCAAAATCAGAGAAAGACACACATTCTATGATAACACTTAGAGGTGGAAACTAATTTAGCAAAAAAAAAAAAACAAAAAAACAAAAAACCCAACAGTTTGAGAGATTCACAGAGAAAAAACAAAACCATATAGTGCCCCCAAGAGAAGGTACATGAGCAGGGAATTTCATTGGGTCATTAGGATTTAACAGGTACCCGTTTATACATTTGAATAGATCATCAAAAAGGACCTAGTGTATAGCACAGGCTTCCCTGGTGGCTCAGACGGTAAAGAATCCGCCTGAAATGCGGGAGACCTGGGTTTGATGACTGGTTCAGGAAGATCCCCTGGAGGAGGACATGGCAACCGACTCCAGTATTCTTGCCTGGAGAATCCCATGGATAGAGGGGCCTGGCAGGCCACAATCCATGGGGTCACAAAGAGTCGGACAAGGCTGAGCAGTGTACAGCACAGGAAACTAAACCCCAAATCTTAACAACTATGGGGAAAGAAGCCTAAAAACAGTAGATCTCTATCTGAGACGGAACCATGTGGGTGCACAGGAAAAATAAAAACAACACTGTAAATAAGCTATTTCAGTATCAACCAAAACTAAAAAAAAAGCCTACCCTCGTCCAGGGGTTCCTTGCAGTCTGGTGATTACACTTCCACATGGTCAGAGCAGGCTTGTGTGCCAGGGCTGGCGGAGGGCTGAAGGAGATGCGAAGGCTGTGCCAGAAAATGACCTTGCTTGGAGCTGTAGGGCCTGATCCTCCTGAGATGAGAGCACAATCTCCAGATCCAGTGGGCACATCCCACAGCCAACTGTTGCCTATGCCCGCCAACACAGGTGGACTCTGTGGGCCAGATGAGCTTTGAGAGGCACCTGGCCGCCTCCTCTGCCGATGGCTTCCCTATCTCTAGCCTCCCTCATGAGAGACGCCCAGAGTATGGACACAGCACCCTGCACAGAGATCTTCAAGGGCTTGGCATTCCCCTGGGCCAAAAGGAGAAGGGAGCGGAAAGACACACACACAAGCGCCGGGCTGTGTGTTTTGCCACATTCCACTCTCATTCACAACCCGGGGGTGGGGGAGTGGGGGGGAGACTTGCAGAATAGCTCTGGATGCCTGAGTCAGGCATGAAGAAAGCCTGCCGCCCGGTGGCTCTTTCTCGTAACTACACCGTTAATACGGTGAGGCACTGAGGAGTACAGCATGTATGCAAGGACTGTGAGATGGGAACGCATACCTGCCATCCAGAAATGTCCTGGCGAAGGTATGAGAAACAGAATCCACAGGAAGGCAGACTTCCCAGAAGCCAATTTCAAGAGGTCAATTTTCATTACACCCTCTTATACATAAAAACTGTCCCACCAAAATACACAAGGATCACTCCTTAGTGGAGAACTGCAAACCTGAAGTACAAAGACCTGGATCCCCTGGCAGTCAGCAGAATGGCCATCACCGAATGATTACACACTATCGATGCCGGAGAGGGACCTCGACAAACAGGCCTCTCCTACGATGTGGCGGGGAATGGACACTGCTAACAGACGTCAGCAGAACGGAGGCTTCTTAGGGAAAGAAATATAGAGGCACCTGATAATCGAGCAACTGCACTCATAGTAAAGGGACAAAGCCGCAATGCATAAAGACTCGTGCACCCCACCTTGAGTGCCGCACGGTTTACAGCAGCCAGGACAGAAAAGCAACAAAAATGTCCATCACGAGCAGCTGGGATATAGAAGCTCAGGTACAAACACACAAAGGAGTATTACTCCTCCCAAGAAAGAAATGGAATAATGCCATTTGGGGACACACGGCTGGACCAGCAGAACATAACTGGAGGGAAAAAAATGTAGTATGATAACACTTAGAGGTGAAAATTCAGATTTATCAAGATAAGAGCAGCTTTACAAAACAAAAGAGACTTACACAGAAAAAGAAAAAATATGGAGCCCCAAAAGAGAAGGTGCAGGAGCAGGGAATTCATTAGGTCACTGAGATTAAAAGGTACCCAGTTATAGATTTGAAATATATCCTCAAAGAGGACCTAGTGCATAGCACAGGGAATCAGACTCCAAACCCTAACAAATCTGTGGAAAAGAAGCCTAAAAGGAGTAGATCTCTAAATATCCGAATCTGAACCACGTGGGTGCACAGGGAAAACAGACATGACACTGTAAATCAGCTATACTTCAATATAAACTAAAAAATAAGAAATAAAATGCCTATCCTCTTACACGGGATCCTCGGGGTCCCGGTGGATACACATCCACAGGCTTGTGTCGAAGGCAGGGCTGGCAGAGGGCTGAAGGAGACGCGAAGGTGGTGCCAGCAAATGACCTTGCTTGGAGCTGTCGTGCCTGGTCCTCTTTGATTGGGACCAAATCTCCAGATCCAGCGGGCACATCCCACAGCCTATTTCTCCCTAGTGCCCACCAAGGCAGGTGGATTCTGTGGACTGGAAGAGCTTCGAAAAGTCACCCGGTCTCCTCTTCTGCTGATGGGTTCCCTATCTCCAGCCTCCTTCCTTAGAGTTGCCCCATGGAGGGCTCACAGCACCCTGCACAGAGATCTTCTAGGGGTTGACATTAACCTGGGCCAGTAGGAGAAGGGAGAGGAAAGTAAAACACGCAAGCCCTGAGTTGTGTGTTTTGCCACAGCCCACTCTCATTCCCACGGGTGGGGGGAGGGGGAGGAGGGAAACTTTCATAATGACTGGATGCCTGAGTCTCTGACCCAGGCATGAAGAAAGCCTGCCGCCTGGTGGCCGGTTTCTTGTAACTACACCCATAGAAGAGGCACTGAGGAGTACAGCAGGTATGCAAGGACTGTGAGATGGGAACGCATACCTGCCATCCAGAGATGTCCCGGCGAAGGCACGAGAAACGGAATTCATAGGAAGACAGACTTCCCAGAAGCCAATTTCAACAGGTCAATTTTCATCACACCCTCTTATACATAAAAACTGTCCCACCAAAATACACACGTATCACTACTTACTGGAGAATTGCAAATCAAAAGGACAAAGACCTGGATCCCCTGGCAGTCAGCAGAATGGCCATCACCGAATGATTACACACGACTGATGCTGGAGAGGGACCTTGACAAACAGGCCCCTCCTACGATGTGGCAGGGAATGGACACTGCTAACAGACATCAGCAGAACGGGACAGAGGTTTCTCAGGAAAAGAAATATAGTCACCTGGTAATCGAGCAACTGCACCCCTGGTTAGTAAAAGGACAAAAACCCAATGCATAAAGATGCACACACCACACTCTTGACGGTGGGACAGTTTACAGAAGCCAGGACAGAAAACCACCAAAAATATCCATCATGAGAGGCAGGGATATAGAAGCTTACATACAAGCCACACAAAGGACTATTACTCCTCCCCCAAAAGAAATGGAATAATGCCATTTGGGGACACATGGCTGGACCAGCAGAACATTATACTGCGTGAACACAACCAGAGGAGGAAAAAATACCGTATGATAACACTTAGAGGTGAAAATTCAGGTTTATCAAGACAAGAGCAGCTTTGAAAACAAAAGAGACTACGGAGAAAAAAACACCATCGGGTGGCCCAAAAGAGAAGGTGCAGGAGCAGGGAATTCCAGTAAGTCATTGGGATTAACAGGTACCCAGTTATAGATTTGAAATATATTCTCAAAGACGACCTAGTGCACAGCACGGGAACTAGACTCTACAGCCTAACAAATTGTGGAAAAGAAGCCTAAAAGGGTGGATCTCTATCTATCTGAATCGGAACCATGTGAGTGCACAGCGAAAATGAACATGACACTGTAAACCACCTATACTTCAATATAAACTAGAAATTAAATATTAAAAAAATGCCTACCCTCTTCCCCAGGATGTTCATGGTCCCTGTGGATACACTTGGTCAGAACAGGCTTGTGTCTGAAGGCAGGGCTGGCAGAGGGCTGAAGGAGACGGGAAGGCTGTGCCAGCAAATGACCTGGCTTGGAGCCGTAGTTCCTGGTCCTCTCTGAATGGGACCACAGTCTCCAGATCCAGTGGGCACATCCCACAGCCTATTTAAGGCAGGTGGATTCCGTGGACTGGAGAGCTCTGAAAATTCGCCCGGTCTCCTCCTCTTCTGCTGATGGGTTCCCTATCTCTAGCCGCCTTCCTTAGAGTTGCCCCAAGTGTGGCTTACACCAAAATGCACAGGTATCTTCGAGGGTTTGGATTCACGCAGGGCAGCAGAAGGGAGAGGAAAGAAACACAGACAAGCCCTGGGCTCTGTGTTTTGCCACATTCCACTCTCATTCACAACCCAAGGAGGGGGAAAAAACTTGCAGAATGCCTCTCGATGTCTGAGTCTGAAGAAAGCCTGCCCCCTGGTGGCCATTCTCGTAACGACACCCATAAAACAGGCGCTGAGGAGTACACCATATATGCAAGGACTGTGAGGTAGGAAGCATACCTGCCATCCAGAAACGTCCGGGTGTAGGTATGAGAAATGGAACTCATAGGAGGCCAGACTTCCAAGAAGCCAATTTCAGGAGGTGAATTTTCATCATGCCCTCTTATACACAAAACGTTTCCCAGAAAAACACACATCATATTGCTCCTTACCAGAGAATTGTAAATCAAAAGAAGTGTATTCCCTGACTGTCAACAAAATTCCCATCACTGAACGATTACACACGATAGATGATGGAGAGGGGCCTGCACAAAAAAGAATGCTCGTACAATGTGGCAGGAAATGGCAACTGCTAACAGACATCAACAGAACAGGATGGGGGTTTCTCAGGGAAAGAAATACAGTCATCTGACAATTGAGCAATTGTACTCCTGGCTGGTAGAGGGACAAAACCACAATGCATAAAGACACATGCACCTCACCCTTGACTGCCACACAGTTTAAAACAGCCCGGACAGAAAAGCAACAAAGATGTTCATCACTAGAGGCAGGGATATAGAAGCTTAGGTACAAACACGCAGAGGAATACTCCTCCTCCTGAAAACCAATGGAATAATTCCATTTGGGGACATACGGCTTGACCTGCAGAACATATACTGTGTGAACAAATCAGAGAAAGACATATACTCTATGATAACACTTAGGGGTGAAAAGTAAGATTTAGCAAAAAAAAAAAAAAAAAAAAAAGAGCTTGAGAATACATAAGAGGCTCACAAAGGGAAAAAAAAAATCCATATGATGCCCAAAAAGAGAAGGTGCAGGAGCAAGCAATTCCATTAGGTCACTGGAATTAACAGGTACCTGTTTATACATTTGAAATAGATCAATAAAAAGGACCTGGTGTATAGCACAGGAACAGGATGAAAGACACTGACAACTCTATGGGAAAAGAAGCCTAAAAAGAGCTGATCTCTGTCTTTCTGATACTGAACCATGTGTGTGCACAGTTAAAATCAATGCGACACTGTAAATCATTTATACTACAGTATCAACAAAAACTTAGATTAAAAAGACTATGCCTGCCCTCTTCCACGGGACCCTCGGCATCCCCGTCACAGGGTGAGAGCAGGCCACTGTCCCACGCCAGGGCTGGCAGAGGGCTGAAGGATCTGGGAAGGCTGTGCCAGCAAATGACCTTGGACGTGGAGCGCCCTGTTCCCTTTAGATCCAGCAGGCGCTCCCACAGCCAAAGGCGCCTAGTGCCGCAAAGGCAGGCAGACTCTGGGGACCGGAAACGCTTTGAAACGTCACCTTGTTCCACGTCTCCTGGTGCTGGCTTCTCTCTCTCTAGCCTCCTTCCTTAGAGTCACCCCAGGCATGCGTCACAGCATCCCGCACAGGGCTCCTGGAGCACTGGGATGCGCTATAGCTGAAGGAAAAGTAGGGCACAGAAAGCCTGGGCTGTGTGTTGTGAAACACTGCATTCTCATCTGGTTGGGTTCTATGTGGCCTCAGTAGCGTCCGAGTCCTTGCAACCTTATGGACTCTAGCCCACGAGGCTCCTCTGTCCTTGCAATTCTCCAGGCAAGCATACTGGAGCGGGTTACAATGCCCTTCTCCAGGGTAGCTCTATTCTCATTTATGACCCAGGAAAAATAAGTTTCAGAAGGCTCTAGTTTCTTGAGTCACAGACTGGGGCATCAATAAAGCCTGCCACCATGTGGCTGTTTCTTATAACTACACCTTTAAAACAGGCACAAAAGGGCACATCATATTCAGAAAGACTGGGAGGTGGTGAAAGATACCTGCCCTAAACAAATGTGCTGGGGTAGCTGAGAAATGTAATTTATAAGAAATCAGACTCACGTAGCCAGTTTCAAGAGGTATATGTTCATCTCACAATTTTAAACACAAAATTGGCATACGATAATCTGCTCTATTTGGGTTGCTACTGGAGAACTGTAGATCAAAAGGACAACTAGATGTATCCCCTGGCGGCACTCAGAAGGGCCACCACCACAAAGTCTTCAAAGAATAAAAGCTGGAGAGGGACACCGAGAAAAAGTAACCCTCCTACCCTGCTAAAAGCAATGGAATCTTGAAGCAGCCACTCTGCAGAAACAAATGGAGGTTACTTGAATACTAAAAATAGAGATACCTAAAGGAGATCAGTCCTGGGTATTCACTGGAAGGACTGATGCTGAAACTCCAATACTCTGGCCACCTCATGCAAAGAGTTGACTCATTGGAAAAGACCCTGATGCTGGGAGGGATTGGGGGCAGGAGGAGAAGGGGACAATGGAGGATGAGATGGCTGGACGGCATCACCAACTTGATGGACATGTGTTTGGGTAGGCTCTGGGAGTTGGTGATGGACAGGGAGGCCTGGTGTGCTGCGGTTCATGGAGTCTCAAGGAGTCGGACACAACTGAGCGACTGAACTGAACTGAACTGAGTGATCCATCAATCTCACTCCTTGGCATATATCTGGCAGAAACCCTGGTCTAAAATGATAACGGTAGCCAAGTGTTGATCGTAGTGCTCTTTACAATGACAAACGTTAAGTTGCCATTGTTTAGTCCCTAAGTTGTGTCCAACTCTTATGATCCCATGCACTACATGGAAGTGACCTAAATATCCACTGACAGAAGAAGGGATAAGGAGGATGTTGTACATATTTCCACAGGAATCTTATTCAGGCATCGAAAAGGATGAAACAATACCATCGGCACCAACTTGAATGGACGTGAAGATTGTCATACTAAGTGAAGTAAGTCAAACAGAGAAAGAGAACTATCATCTGAAGTTGCTTACATGCAGAATCTAAGTAAGACTGATAGAGATGACATAATTCATGAAGCAGAAAGAGATTCACAGACTTAGAAAACCCACATATGGTTACTGAATTGTAAAGGTGGAGGGCAAGGATAAATTAGGAGTTTGGGACTGACATATATAACCTACATTATTGAAAACAGATAACCAAGATGGACCTCCTGTATAGCACAGAGACTGTGCCAATATTCTCTAATAATCTGGGAAGAAACAAACGAGAAACTATGGATACATGCATATGTATAAAGGAACCATTTTGCTTCATATCTGGAACAACACTGTTTATCAACTATACTTCAAATGAAAAATTAAAAGAAACAAATAGGACCTAAATAAAATGAAAATTTCTGCACTCCTGAAGAAACCAAAACAAAAGGAAAGATCACCCTCACAATGGGAGAAAAGATTTGTAAAAGATCAACCAAAAAGAGCTCAATCATTAAAATATACAAAGAGTTCATGCAGCTCAGTATCAATAAAAGCAAGAATGCAACCAAATAACAGGCGGAAGACCTAAACAGACACTTCTCCGGAGAACACACGCAGAACTAAGAGGCATGCGGAGATGCTCAACAGCTCTGATTACCAGAGGAAGGCAAATCAAAACTACAGTGAGATACCATCTCTCACCAGTCACAACGGCTATCACCAAAACACCTATGAACAACAAAAGCTGGAGTGGGCATGGGGGAAACTGAGTCCTAACTGTTGCTGGGCACGTAAACTGGTACAGCCAGTATAGAGAACACTGCGCAGGTTCTGTAAGAACGAAAAGTAGAGATACCACATGCTGCAGCAATCCCACTCCTAGGCACCTCTGCCCAAACCCTCGGTGCAGAAGATACAGGCAGCCCAGTGTGTTTTCAGCACTGTTTACAGTAACTGACATGGAAGCAGCCTATTTTTCCATCGATAGGATAAGGGGTAAGGAAGGTCTGATACACATGCCAAATGGGACAGTACTCAGCCACAGAAAGGAGTGGAATAATGCCACTGGCAGCAACAGGAATGGCCCTGGAGACTCTCATTCTAAGTGAAGTCACATAGGCAAAGACGAGTATCACCTGAAATTGCTAACGTGCAGACTCTAAAAAAATGATACAAATGAAATTTACAAAACAAAACAGGCTCACAAACTTAGAAAACAAACTTAGGGTTATTACCAAAGGAGAAAGATGGAGGGCAAGGACAAATTGGGAGTTAGAGACTTACAATGCATTATGAGACTGAAACAGATAGCCAAGAAGGACCTGCTCTATAGCACTGTGAACTCTGCTCAATATTCTCTAAAAACTTAAGCGGGAGAAGAATTTGAGAAAGAAGAGATACATGTACATGTATGACTGTGCACCTGAACTAACAGAACACTGTTAGATCTACTTCAAATTAAAATGAAAATTGAAAGAAACAAATAAGATCTAATTATTCTCAAAGGCTTTTGCACAGCTGAGGAAACCATGAACAAAAGACAACCCACACAACAGGAGAAAATATTTGCAAAGATTAATCTTGAAAATATACAAAGAGTTTGCACAGTTCAATATCAAACAAAACAAACAACACAATCTAATAATGGGCAGAAGACCTTAACAGACATTTCCCCAAAGAACACACACAGATGGCCACAAGGCACATGGAGAGATTCTCAACACTGCCAATTATCAGAGAAATGCAAATCAGAACTACAATCAGATATCACCTCACACCAATGCAAATGGTCATGATCAAAAATCTACTAGACATGGGATCTAGAACGGTCTCCTGTATATAAAAAATAAAAGAGTTGAACTGAACTTAAAAAATCTATAAACAAATACTGAAGAGGATGTTGAGAAGAGTAAATTGGTACAGCAAAAAGTAAATTATGGAGGACATTATGGAAATGCCTCAAAAAAATTAAAACTAGAGCTACCAGATGATCGCGCACTGCCACTCCGGGGCATCTATCTGGGGAAACTATGGGTAAAGGATACGTGTGCCCCAGTGTTCACTACAGTGCTATTTATAATAATGGAGAAAACCAGTATGGCTCCTGACAGAGGAATGAGTAAAGCAGAGGCACATGCATACGATGGTATACATCGCCCAGCCATTAAAAAGAAGCCATTTGCAGCAACATGGATAGATCAGGAGATTATCCTTCGTGAAGACCGAGAAAGACAAAGATCTGATATCGCTTATATAGCGGATCAAAAAAATGATACAAATCAAGTTTGCATCTGTTTGCAAAACAGAAACCGAATCACAGACTTAGAATACAAACTTACAGCTACCAAAGGAGATCGGTAGGGGCGAGAATAAACTGGTTGGTTGGGATTAACATGTCCATACTGCTATATTTGAAACAGATAACCAGAAAGGACCTGCTATATAGAAAAGGGAACTGTGGTAAAATTCTGTAGTAACCTAAATGGGTGATGCACTTGGCAAAGAATAGATATATCTGTGTGACTGAGCAACTTCACTGTACACGTTCGGCTAACACAGCACTGTTAATCAACTGTGTGTGTGTGTGCTCAGCTGTTCAGTCGTCTCCAACTCCTTGTGACCCCAGGGGACTGTAGCCCACCAGGCTCCTCTGTACACTCCAATATAAAATAAATCTTAAAAAATAAATTAGAAAAAACCAAAAACATTAGTATGACAAGAAACAAAAAACAAATGTCCAAGATGTCTCCCTATTAAAAGTGGTTAAAGAGACCTTGCTGCCAGAAGTAATGCATGAACAGTGACTTTTTCCATCCCCTGTAAAAGACATTTTTGGAGGAGCTGGGAATATTTAAATACGGTATATGGAAGAGTTGATACTGCTGAATTAAAACTCACTTCCTTAAGTGTGATAATGATACTGTTTTAAGTAGAAGAGAATGTTTTTAGTCTTAGGAAATGCATGCTTAATTAAGTTCTTAAGGAATGAAATGTCAAGTGTACAATTTGCTTTTAAAAATTTACAGAGAGGATGTCTCTGGCGGTCCAGTGGTTAAGAATTTGCCTGCCAATGCAGAGAACATGGATTCGCTCCTTGGCCCAGGGAAGATCCCACACGCCATGAGCAACTATGCCCATGAGCCACAACGCCTGAAGCCCGTGTGCTGCCACGAGAGGCCACTGCCACGACAGGCCACCGCACCACACCTAGAGAGTAGCCCTCACTCACTGCAACTAGAGAAAGCCCCCAAGAATGACCTGGTGTAGCCAAAACAAACCAAGGAATACATAACTTTTAAAAAAGTCACAAAGAGGGGACTTCCCTTTTTGTCCAGTGGTTAAGACTTCATCTTTCAATGAAAGGAGTGTGGGCCCAATCCCTGGGCAGGTAGCTAAGACCCCTCATGTGTCTCTTGCCAAAACTCCAAAAACATAAAAAAAAGATGCAATATTGTAACAAATTCAATAAAGACTTTAAAAATGGCCCACATTAAAAAAAAAAAAGAAAACTTTAAAAACAAAGTCAGAATAGCATCAAGAAAGTGAAAAGACATACTACAGGAAAAAATATTTCATTATTTGGTAAGAGATTTGTATCTATACTATATAAAAAAAAAACCTCTTACCTCAATAATAAAGACAAACCAATTAAAAATGGGCACATTATCTAAACAGTTCTCCAAAGAAAATACACAAATAGCTGATAATCACATGAAAAGATACTGAATATCATTAGCCAGCAGACAAACCACGAGTTAACCACTTTATACCCACTAGCATGGCTATAATAGTAATTAAAACATGAAGATACTAGGTGTTTTGGAGGATATGGTATACTAGAAATCCTCCTACAGTGTGGTGGGATTGTAAAATGGTGCAGCACTTTGGAAACACTGGCAGTTCCTCAAAAGGTTGGGCACAGAGTTACCTATAAGCCCAAAATTCCACCCCTAAGTATACACTCAGGAGAATTAGCAATATAAGCTTGTACACAAATACTCATAATAGCATTAATCATAATAGCCAAAAAGTGCAAGCAACCAAAATGCCCATTAACTGGTGAAAGAATAAATAAAAGGCATCATATGCATGCACTGGGACATTATTCAGCAATGAAAGGACTGGCATACCGATCTGGGACATTATTCAGCAATGAAAGGACTGGCATACCGATCTGGGACATTATTCAGCAATGAAAAGGACTGGTATACCAATGCACACTACAGTATGAACGAACTTTATAAATGCACCGAGAGAAACCAGCCTCAAAGGATCACATGTGATTCCACGTACATCAAACATCCAAAACAGGCAAAACTAATAAAAGTAGATTGATGGTTATTTACTGCTGGGAACAATGGGGAAAGAGAACAGGGAATGCCTGCTAATGGAATAAGTTTCTTTTGAGGGTGATGAAATGTTCTGGAATTAGACAGTGGTATTGTCTGCACAACTCTATGAACATTATAAACACCACTGAACTGTATATTTAAAATTGATGAACTACGTATCTCAAAAATACTATTTTTAAAGTCAGAGAGAAAGCAAAAATGGAAAAATGTTAACAACTAGTGAATCCAGAGTGTTTTAAGTGTTCATTCCTTCATTATTTCCCAATTTCTGTAGGTTTGAAATTTTTCTTAAGAAATGAGCAAAATACTGCTAACAAAATGTGGTTTGGTAAAATCAGCACTGACCTCAAGTAACAAAAGTTTAATTTTTCAAAGGTGAGTGGATTCAATGATGGGAAGAGCAGGATGTGACCAAAATCAATAGACAAGTTACCCAATAAATCACAAAATCTACAGTTAAGGCACTCTCACCTGGTTGAGAGGTATCAGTCCATCCCCTCTTGGCTCGTACACAATAATCCCATCTCGTATTGGGGTCCTTGACAAACTGTCCAAGATCTCTGAATAGTTCACAAAAAGACATCTGGCTGGCGCGATAAACAGTGTAGTAGAGGAGGGCAGCCCTCCATAAAAAGGGGTCTTTTCTAAACAGGACACTGTGGATACTCGCCAGTCCTTCCTCTGTGGGGTTGTTTGGCTTTAGTTCAAGTTTTTTACGGCCAGTCCAACTGTTCCATGGCTGCTGAAGGTTGTTAATACCTCGAAAATAATGTGTGCCTATGGAAAAAATAAGGCACATGAAAAGCAAGAAATGCATTCTCATTTCAATTCTTCTCCAAGAAAAGATTCTACCAACAGTTCTAAAACCAAATTGATGTATACCTAACAAATCAAAACAAAGCAGAAAATGGCCTGACCCTAATGCCTTTGGGTTTGACCGAGGACACTGCCTTCAGAAGGATTCTATTTCTCACTAGAAGAGGTATAACTTTTAAGGCAATTTATTTTCTTTTTAAGAGAAGAATTATAGACTTGATATTTGAAAAGAATCTCAGAGGTCACTTAATTCCATTCCCTCAGTTGAAGGTGGGTGAACTGGCAGATGCTTTGCTGTCTGAGCCACCAGGGAAGCCCGAACTGAAATCCAGAGGAGTTAAATGACTCTCCATTTACACAGTACCCTAAAAAATTTAATTTGAAGACACTAATATCTTCACTTTAAGTGACACCTAACAGTTTCATCACTTTTTGCCAAATACTACCAAGAAAAAAGTATTAAAAAAAGGTGCTTGAGGTAATTTGTTATTACAACTGAGTAAGTGGAGAAGGGTGGTCGCCTACCTATTTCATGCCTCAGCATTCCTTCCAGCCAGTGCTCTCGTGCAGTGGAAACATTGATGGTCAACGTTGGACATCCATTTACTACTGTCATGGAAGCTCTGGAAAGCAGGTCCTCAGTGAGATGAACTACAATCTAAGAAGCAAAAGTTAAAATACACACATATACAAGACGAAACATAGAAGGCAGGGGGAGAAAGTTTTCACATACAATAGGCCCATAAATTAACACCTTTTTCTTTTGTTTATACCAAGAAACCAAGAAGCTGAAATGCAGAATCACTTTCCTTGGAATTTTGAGCTTTGGGAACTCAAGAACCTTTACTAGATTGAAAGAAAAGTAGATAGCTATGCAGAGGACACAGAGACTGTCCCTCTGCTCTGCTCTCACATACAGTCCCTGGGATGAAATGATGCAAAGGAAGGTGCAGGAGCCTAGTCACTGCTAGGTCCACGCTTACTTTGAGACTCAACACTAGGAACTGGCCATTAATAAGAAAGGCCACTGTGGCAAGTCTCTTCCTTAATATTTTCCTAAAGCAATTCATATATTCCCACAAGCTACCCAAAAATGGTAATAAGAGGAAAAATAAACTGAACACAACAATTCAATGCAACAAAAACTTAAACATATTTAATTAGAAATCTGGATGACTTATTCAATGAGTAAAATAATGCTGGGAAAACAAAACCTGCAGGAAAAAAAAGAAAAACACGTAGCACTCACTAAGAGTTACAATGTTCAGTCAACTCATCATGTTCACTCATGATTTCATACCTCACCCATGCAGCCTTCTTTCATCATGTACTTCCTAACATGGCTCCAGATTCGAGTTTTAGACAGCAGGCTACCACCGGTGGCCTGTTCAAATTTTTCATAACTTCCATACTTTTGTAAAGTCAGTTCCATAATATTGATGGACTGTAAAAGAAACAGAGATAAAGTAAATTGTCTCCGATTACTCTGATGTGAGTAATGAGCTATATGCTTATCATGACCTGTTCTGTGTTTACTGATTTACAAATTAAATTGTAGCTAAGCACATTTTTCTAAAGAGTTTTCACTCATTTTCACAAGTTTTTACAAAACACTTATGTACATACTTCTTAGCATGGGATAAAGGGGCTCAAGCACTGCACACCTGTCAATATCTAACAGGCTGAGTTCTTAGTTTCTCTTGGCTTCTCTAGGACCAGCTGGTGGTTCTGCAGAACTCAGAAGGTATGTCTCCCGTCTAATCGCTAGTATATAATTAGCACTTGGATAAAGAAAAAAATATTTCCAATTTTTAAGAACACACAAAAGAATCAACCATTCGTCTGTGATGATCCTATAGAACTTGAAGTTCTCCTTCGGCAGAAAACAGTCTCAACATTACTAAAAATACTTTTTATCTATCATTCAGGGCATGATATCTACTTCTCATGGGCATGACTATCTACTTCTCATTCTTCATAAACTTTCACATGAAAAGAATATGAATGTTGAGATCTTTTTCTCTAAACAGAAATATACAGAAAGACAGACTAAGAAAAGTAAGAAAACTGGTAAAAATCACAGATGATCAGCATCTATGGGAAAGCCACCAAAAAGGTAAACCTAAGAATGGAAAATGCTATTGAAAGATCTTCTGGAAAAAACATCTAGAAAATTCACACGTATATGTCTTATATGAATGGTGACAGAAGCTAGAAAATTCAGACACCCGTTATATTAAGTCTAAAACTTCTAGCTGTCATCAGACTAGTAAAGAGATGAAAAGTACAACCTCTAGAGTCACACTACCTGAGCTGCCATCCTGGCTCTGCCACCTTCTGGCTGTGTGACTCTGAGCAAGTTACTTATTACTAAGCCTCCTTATTAGTAAATGAGGATAACTACAATAATGTCTACTTCATGGCTCTGTTGAGAAGAACTACCAACCTCTGTAAAGCACGGTGGCAGATACAAGTAGTCAATACATCTCAATTATTACATCAGCATTGTAATCACCACCAGTCTGTCATCATTCTTTATAAATATCACCACTGTAGATGACAGGCTCATATCACCACTGTAGATGACAGGCTCAACACAAAGACTACAGTAAAGCTCAGGCACTACAAGTTATAAGTAAACATATATATCCCCACTGGAAAATACTTATTACCAATAAACTAGGCATGAATTATCAAGTTATCGTAACAAGAAATGGCTTCAACAGGTCTGCCTGGCTTCTGTTCCCAGAGTTATCACGAAAAGCCTTGCATTTCAGATTATAGCATGTGTTCTCAGTAGTGTCAGACTCTTTGCAACCCATGGACTGAAGCCTGCCAAACTCATCTGTCCCTGGAATTGTCTAGGCAAGAATACTAGAGTGGCTTGCCATTTCCTACTCCAGGGGATCTTCCAGACCCAGGGATTTGAACCCACTTCTCCTGCACGAGCAGGAAGAATTCTTTACCACTGTGCCACCTGGGAAACATTGGTCCAAAAGCCAGAAGCATTGGAATTGTCCTGGAAACTGGTTTCAACTTCAGAATTTTGCCTGCCTCCAAGATGCATGCACACTGAATCATAATTTGCATTTTAACAACATTCCCCAGGTGATTCAGGAACACAGTAGAAAGCTAGAAGGGTCTCAGAGAATGGGAACACAGCAAATAACCCAGAGGCTAATTTACTTATCTGACAACCAGGATAATTAAAAGAACAAATTAGCATATAATTAAAAGGCCATTTTAGCAGATTAGCTAAGGTATTTGCATACACTGGTCTAAAGGTCACTGCTACTGCTGCTAAGTCGCAGCAGTCCGACTCTGTGCGACCCCATAGACGGAAGCCCACCAGGCTCCTCTGTCCCTGGGATTCTCCAGGCAAGAACACCGGAGTGGGTTGCCATTTCCTTCTCCAATGCATGAAAGTGAAAAGTGAAAGTGAAGTCGCTCAGTCGTGTCCGACTTTTAGCGACCCCATGGACTGTAGCCTACAAGGCTCCTCTGTCCATGGGATTTCCCAGGCAAGAGTACTGGAGCGGGTTGCCATTGCCTAGTCATCATTATATCAGAGTTAGAAGAAAGTGAGAAATTTTGCCTTAATTCCATAAGAGACAGAAGTGGTACTTCTATACTGGACTTACATTTAGACCTAAAAAAAGCTAAAGAATTTTTTTTATTATAACTTGTGCTTGTAAGTTTTTAAAAGTATCTACTTAGTTTAGGAAAAATTAGCTTTTCTAGCATATGCTTACTCAGTAGGAAAATGTTATTATCTGGTTACTATTACAGCAGATATAAAACAGTCTAAAGAATTTAGAAAAACTTAAATAAAGGTGATCCTAGTTATCACCAACAAATGGTACTTAATAGACGGCTACTAAGAATTCACACAGTAAGTATTCATTTATATTCATAATAGGGAACACAGATTTAATTGAAAATTTATCAAAAACAGAATCAGAAGATATTAAGAAGAGGTGGCAAGAATACAAAGAAGAACTGTACAAAAAAGATCTTCACGACCCAGATAATCACGATGGTGTGATCACTCACCTAGAGCCAGACATCCTGGAAAGCAAAGTCAAGTGGGCCTTAGGAAACATCACTACGAACAAAGCTAATGGAGGTGATGGAATTCCAGTGGAGCTATTTCAAATCCTGAAAGATGATGCTGTGAATGTGCTACACTCAATATGCCAGCAAATTTGGAAAACTCAGCAGTGGCCACAGGACTGGGAAAGGTCAGTTTTCATTCCAATCCCAAAGAAAGGCAATGCCAAAGAATGCTCAAACTACCACACAATTGCACTCATCTCACATGCTAGTAAAGTAATGCTCAAAATTCTCCAAACCAGGCTTCAGCAATACATGAACCATGAACTTCCAGATGTTCAAGCTGGTTTTAGAAAAGGCAGAGGAACCAGAGATCAAATTGCCAAAATCCACTGGATCATCGAAAAAGCAAGAGAGTTCCAGGAAAACATTTATTTCTGCTTTATTGACTATGCCAAAGCCTTTGACTGTATGGATCACAATAAACTGTGCAAAGTTCTTCAAGAGATCGGAATACCAGACCACCTGACCTGCCTCTTGAGAAATCTGTATGCAGGTCAGGAAGCAGCAGTTAGAACTGGACATGGAACAACAGACTGGTTCCAAATAGGAAAAGGAGTCCGTCAAGGCTGTATATTGTCACCCTGCTTATTTAACTTCTATGCAGAGTACATCATAAGAAACGCTGGTTTGGAAGAAGCACAAGCTGGAATCAAGATTGCCGGGAGAAATATCAATAACCTCAGATATGCAGATGACACCACCCTTATGGCAGAAAGTGAAGAACTAAAGAGCCTCTTGATGAAAGTCAAAGAGGAGAGTGAAAAGGTTGGCTTAAAGGTCAACATTCAAAAAACTAAGATCATGGCATCTGGCCGCATCACTTCATGGCAAATATGTGAGGAAAAAGTGGAAACAGTGGCAGACTTTATTTTTCTGGGCTCCAAAATCACTGCAGATGGTGATTGCAGCCATGAAATTAAAAGATGCTTACTTCTTGGAAGGAAAGTTATGACCAACTTAGACAGCATATTCAAAAGCAGAGACATTACTTTGCCAACAAAGGTCCATCTAGCCAAGGCTATGGTTTTCCCAGTGGTCATGTATGGATGTGAGAGTTGGACTATAAAGAAAGCTGAGCGCTGAAGAATTGATGCTTTTGAACTGTGGTGTTGGAGAAGACTCTTGAGAGTCCCTTGGACTGCAAGGAGATCCAACCAGTCCATCCTAAAGGAGATCAGCCCTGGGTGTTTATTGGAAGGACTGATGTTGAAGCTGAAACTCCAATACTTTGGCCACCCGATGTGAAGAGCAGACTCATTTGAAAAGACCCTGATGCTGGGAAAGACTGAGGGCAGAAGGAGAAGGGGACGTCAGAGGATGAGATGGTTGGATGGCATCACCGACTCGATGGACATGGGTTTGGGTGGACTCTGGGAGCTGGTGATGGACAGAAAGGCCTGGCATGCTGCAGTTCATGGGATCGTAGAGTCAGACACGACTGAGCGACTGAACTGAACTGATCCTGAAAAAGTACCCTAACAAATATAAGATTAAAAAATTACACTGGCAGTTTAACAACACTGGGGAAACCTTGTTCCTATCAACTATTACATACATCAAAGAAAGAATAAAAATAGTGGGAGCTTTTTTGGAGAAGGGATGTTAAGTTTTCTCTCCAAATGCCATACAATAGCACATCATTTCTTTCACTGCATGACTACATGCACCAACATGGTAGCAACCCTACATGGGAGCTACACAGATGGTCCCAAAAGCTTAGCTGAATATGTCATATTCAATCATTCTTCACTGAAATGTCCATCCTGTTGTCATCTCTAGAATTTTTTTTATTAGTTTTCAACTGGTTCAACCTAGACACATTTGTCAGTGATCACACAGATTTCTAATATCCTTCACTGACTTTCCAATCCATTTGCATTAGACTCCAAAAGAGAGAGACAGTGGTTGGATAGGTGAATAAATTCAAGTTTTAAGAGACAAGTCAGCAGTGTTCAGTGGTTACTTCATCAGTGAATATTTTTGTGTGACAAGAATTTCTGCTTCGTTATGCAACCTCCTACAGGCCACACAGATTTTACAAGTATGATTTCAACTTTGGAAAAAACAAAAGGCAATAAGCAATTTTAAAAGGCACAAAGAAGCCTGGAAGGATACACCCAAATGCTACATGATATGATGTTCATCTTTGGGAAAGGGTAATGTGCTACACTGATGTTTGTTTGCACTTTACAGGACTTGTTTAAATTGTTTACAATATGCAAAGGAAAAAATCATTTTTTCTAGTTTCCCTGAGGTATGGTTGACAAAAATTGCATAATGATGTGTTTAAGGTATATAATGTGATGATTATATATATACACACACACACACTGTGGAATGAATACTACAATCAAATTGATTTACAAATCCATCACCTCACATATGCAGTGGGAACATCTAAGATCTTAGCAAATTTCAAGTATAAAATATATTATTATTACCTATAATCATTATGCTGTATTTTAGATACCTAGGACTTATTACAAGTTTATAACTGAATTTTGGTACCCTTTGATCCACACCTTGCCACAAGTTTTTATTTTTTAAAACAGGAAAAAAAAAAGTTCATCCTTTCCCCCTCGAGCTCAGAAAATCAATATCTATACCACTTTGAGAATCAAACTTTCACACACCTTCACATGGTTCATACTTTTAAGAGGCAATAAATTTCATGTCAAATCTCTCTTCTCCATTGATACCATTTAGGTTAATCAGAAAACTACATCTCCCAATATTATTTGATGGGAGACTCAAACAAGCATCAGGGAATCCCCCAATCACCAGTTTCAATTTGTCATTCAGAATATCCCTTTCCTATCTTCAAATATATCACCACCATTTCTTTAACTTCCAATGACATTCAAGTATTAAAAAGGAAAAAAGTTCAAGTTAATTTAACCAATTTAAAACATAAATCACACATCTAATTAAAGATTTTTCACCTCCCCTAGGCAGGGCCTGGTCTGGGGCCTAAAGAACTTTCACTAGGAAAGGAAGGCATAATCAGTGATTTGGGTCCTCCTAATAAGAAGCACAAGCTGGAATCAAGATTGCCAGGAAAAATATTAATAACCTCAGATATGCAGATGACACCACCGTTATAGCAGAAAGTGAAGAGGAACTAAAAGCCTCTTGATGAAAGTGAAAGAGGAGAGTGAAAAAGTTGGCTTCAAGCTCAACATTCAGAAAACTAAGATCATGGCATCTAGTCCCATCACTTCATGGCAAATAGATGGGGAAACAGTGGAAACAGTGTCAGACTTAATTTTTTGGGGCTCCAAAATCACTGCAAATGATGACTACAGCCATGAAATTAAAAGATGCTTACTCCTTGGAAGGAAAGTTATGACCAACCTAGATAGCATATTCAAAAGCAGAGACATTACTTTGCCAACAAAGGTCCATCTAGTCAAGGCTATGGTTTTTCCAGTGGTCATGTATGGATGTGAGAGTTGGATTGTGAAGAAAGCTGAGCGCTGAAGAACTGATGCTTTTGAACTGTGGTGTTGGAGAAGACTCTTGAGAGTCTCTTGGACTGCAAGGAGGTCCAACCAGTCCATTCTAAAGGAGATCAGCCCTGGGTATTCTTTGGAAGGAATGATGCTGAAGCTGAAGCTCCAGTACTTTCGCCACCTCATGCGAAGAGTTGACTCATTGGAAAAGACTCTGATGCTGGGAGGGTTTGGGGGCAGGAGGAGAAGGGGCAACAGAGGATGAGATGGCTGGATGGCATCACTGACTCGATGGACGTGAGTTTTAGTGAACTCCGGGAGTTGGTGATGGACAGGGAGGCCTGGCGTGCTGCAATTCATGGGGTCGCAAAGAGTCAGAGACGACTGAACTGAACTGAATCTCTCCCCCATTTCCCTTCAGCATATTGAATATGCAGTACTTTTAATATATTCTGTGGCTCAGCGGGTACAGAATCTGTCTGCAAATGTAGGTGACACTGGAGACTTGGGTTTGATCCCTGGGTCGGGAAGATCCCCTTGAAGTAGGAAATGGTAGCCCACTCCAGTATTCTTGCCTGGAAAATGCCCTGGACAGAGGAGCCTGGTGGGCTACCGTCCATGGGGTCACAGAGAGTCGGACAGGACTGAGTGACTGGGCTTTTTGTTTGTGTACTGAATATAGTCAATATATGGAAGAGGGAGTGAACAATTCCTGTATAACTGGTTCAGCTGTGGTCCTTCTCCCTTGACTATAATGCTACGGCAGGCCTTTTATAGAAGGTGCCTCCACTGCACAGCTACTGACCAACTTCCTCCAACAGAATCTATCCAAGAAGCCCCCCTGAAGTGGACCACTACCAAAACAACTTTTACAAAATTTAAAAGCACAACAGACCTTAATCAAAAAACAAGAAAAAATTTCAAGGAAACAACCTAACCTGGCATGTAAAAGAAAATGACCAACATACAAAACCTAAAGTCAGCAGAAGGAAGGAAAGAATAAAGATTAGGGAGGGCTTCCCTGGTGGCTCAGACAGTAAACAATCTGCCTACGATGCAGGATACCCAGGTTCGTCCCCTGGGTCAGGAAGATCCCCGGAGAAAGGAATGGCAACTCACTCCAATATCCTTGCCTGGAGAATCTCATGGACAGAGGAGCCTGGTGGACTACAGTCCATGAGGTCACAAAGAGTCGGACATGACTGAGTAACTAACACTTTCTTTCAAAATTCTAAAGGGAGGGGATAATGAGCTTTTAATAACAATGATAAGAATGATAACCCCTCCTTCCTAGAAAATCATTATCATTCAGATAGCCTTTGCACTGGAAAACCAAGGCAACTTGACATGACTGAGCAACGGACACTTTCACTTTCTTCACACTCCCTAGTGGCTGAGTGGTGAAGAGTCTTCCTGCCAATGCAGGAGATCCGAGTTCAATTCCTAGTCTGAGAAGGTCCCACATGCCTTGGAGCTAAGCCCGTGCATCACAACTATTGAACCTGTGCTCCAGAGCCTGGGAACTGCAACTCCTGAGCCCACATGCTCAACTCCTGAGCCCACACTCTGCAGAGCCTGTGCTCCGCAACAAAAGCAGCCACCACAACGAGAAGCCCACGCACAGTGCAGGCCCCACCTGCCACAGCCAGAGAAAAGCCTGAGTGGCAATGAAGACCCAGCACAGACAAAATACATAGAATCAAAAAATAAAGATTAGGGAGGAAATAAAATAGATACTAAAAACAATAGAAAAAAAAAATCAACAAAAACAAGAGCTGTTTCTTTAAAAGGGTAAACAAAATTAACCTCTAGCCAGAAGAAATGAGAGAGTACCCAAACAAAATAAGAAATGAAAAAGGAGAAATCTTGAGTGATACTACAGAAATACAAAAAACCATAAAAGAATACTATGAACAATTACATGGCAACAAATTTGACAACCTAGAAGAAATGGACAACTTTCTAGAAACATACAGCCTGCCAAAACTGAATCAAGAAAAATAATTTGAAGAGATGGATCACTAGAAGTGAAATGGAATCTGTAATCATAAAAAAAAAGCTTCCTACAAATCAAAGTCCAGGACCAGATGACTTCACAGGTGAAGTCCACCAATCATACAAAGAAGAACTAATACCAGCTCTTCTCAAACTCTTCTGAAAGACTGAAGTGGAGGAACATTCCCAAAGACATTCTATGAGGCCACCATCACCCTGAACTGAGACCAGACAAAGACACCACCAAAAAAGAAAATTACAAGCCAGTATCTTCAATGAATATAGATGCAAAACTTCTCAACAAAATATTAGCAAACCAAATCCCAACAACACATTAAAGAAAGATCACACACCATGACCAAGTGGGATTCATCCCCAATTCACAAGGACGGTTCAGCATACACAAAATGAACCACATTACACCACATTAACGAAAGTAAAAAACCACATGTATCTCAATAGATGTAGAAAAAGCACTTAAAATTCAACATCCATTCATGATAAAAACTCTTACCAAAGCAGGAACAGCGGGAACATATCTCAACATAATAAAAGTCATTTATGACAAACCCACAGATAATATAATACTCAACAGTGAAAAGTTAGAAGCCTTCCCACTAAAATCTGGAACAAGTTAAGGATTCCCACTCTCACCACTTCTCTTCAACACAGTATTGGAGGTCCTAGCAGCAATCGGACAAGAAAACGAAGGAAAAGGTATCCAAATTGGGAAGGGTAAGATAAAATTGTCACTATATGCAGATGATATGATACCATAAATAGAAAACCCTAAGGACTCCACACAAAAACTAGGCAAAACATTCTCTGACATAAATCGTACCAATATTTTCTTAGGTTAGTCTCCCAAGGAAATTGAAACAAAAGCAAAAATAAACAAATGGGACATAATCAAACTTACAAGCTTTTGCACAGTAAAGAAAACCATTTTTAAAAAATGAAAAGATAACTTATGGAAGAAAAATTTGCAAATGATGCAACGGACGAGGTTGTAATCTTACGATGTATCAATAATATCCCATACAACTCAACAATAAAAAACCCAGTCGAAAAATGGGCAGATGACCTTAATGGACATTTCCCCAAAGAAGACATACAGATGGCCAGCAGGCACATAAAAAGATGCTCAACACCACTAATTATTAGAGAAAAGCAAATCAGAACTACAATGAGGTACCACCTCACACTGGTCAGAACGGTCATCATTTAAAAGTCTACAAATAACAAATGTTGGAGAGGGTGTGAAGAAAAGGGAACCCTCCTATGCTGTTGGTGGGAATGTAAGTTGGTTCAGTCCAAGGAAAGAAGTATGGAGGTTCCTCAGAAAACTAAAAAGAGAATTACCACATGATCCAGCAATCCCACTCCTGGGAATATAACTGGACAAAACTATAATACAAAAAGATACACGCACCCCTATGTTCATAGCAGCATGGTTCACAATAGCCAAAATATGGAAACAACTTAAATGTCCATCAACAGATGAATGGATAAAGATGGTGTGTTACATATACACAATGGAATACTACTGGGGCATAAAAATGAACACTAATGTCATTTGTAGCAACACGGAAACAACTAGATTACCATACTAAGTGAAATCAGAAAGAGAGAGACAAATAGCATATGGTGGTAGTGGTTTAGTCACTAAGTCGTGTCCGACTCTCTGTGGCCCCATGGACTAGCCTGCCAGGCTTCTCTGTCCATGGGATTTCTCAGGCAAGAATACTGGAGTGGGTTGCCATTTCCTTCTCCAGGGGATCTTCCTGACCCAGAGACTGAACCCACGTCTCCTGCATTGCAGGCACTCGCAGGTTCTTTAGCACTGAGCCATGTGGAAAGCCCCATATTACATATGATATCACTTATATGTGGAATCTAAAATGTAGAACAAATGAACCTATCTATAAAAGAGAAACAGACCCAGAGAAAACAGACTTGGGCTTGCCAACGGGGAAGAAGGGCGAGAGAGGAGGACCAGGAGTTTCAAGAAATGGTGCTGGGATAACTGGATATAAATAAAAGAATAAAATCGGACCCCTACCACATATCACATACAAAAATTAACTCAAAATGTATCAAAGACATAAATGTTAGGGCTACACACAAAACTCTTAGAAGAAAGCATAGGCACACATTTCATGACCTTGTATCAGGCAGTGGCTTCTTAGACACGACACCAAAACATCAGCTAACGAAACAGGTAAGCTGGACTTCATCCAAATTGAAAGCTTTCATGCTTCAAAGGTCACCACCAGCAAAGCAGAAAGACAACTCACAGAGTGGGAGAAAAGTTTACAAATTTCGCATCTGAAAATGACATATCTAAAATATATTAAGAATTCCTATAACTCAATAATAAAAATACAAAAAATCCAATTTAAAAAGTGGGCAAAAGATCCAAACACAGTTCTCCAAAGAAGATATACAAATGATCAATAAGCTCATGAAAAGATGCTCAACACCATTAGTCATCAGAGAAATACAAATTAAAACTACAATGATATATTACTTCATACCCACTAGAATAGCTATAAAAACAAAAACGAGTTGACCAAAAAAGAAAAAAAGAGTTGACAACGATGTGGAGAAACTGAAACTCATACACTGTTGGTGGGAATGTTAAATGATGCAGTATTTTGGAAAAGTTTTCCTTAAAAGGTTAGACAGAGTTCCCATATGACCCATTATATATGATCTCTGATCTCCTACCATATGACCAACTACCATATAATCTACTATTAATACTAGGTATATACCCAGGATGACCAAGATCATGTTCACACAAAAATCTGGACACAAATGTTCATCGCAGCGTTGTTCATAATAGCCAAAAGGTGGAAACAATCTAATTATCAACTGATGAATGGACTAATACAATGTGATATCTATTATCCAATAATAAAAAGTACTGAAACATGCTATGATATGGACTAATCTTGAAAACAGGCTAGACACGCTAAGTAAATGAAGTCAGTCACGATGAACCATGTACTGTGTGACTCCATTTATCTGAAATGTCTGGAACAGTTAAATCCACAAAAAGAAAAATAGACTGATGGTTGTCTAAGGCTGGGTGGGGGTGGGAGTGTTGGCGAGAAATGGTGAGTCACTTCTAATGAGTATAGGGTTTCCTTTTTCAGGTGATAAAATGTTCTCAAATTTGATAGTGATAATGACTACATAATCCTAAGCATATTGACAATCACTTAACTGTACACTTTAGATGGATTAACTACATGGCATGTGAATTATAGTCATAAAGCCATCATTTAAAAAACAAATAGTAATCAAACAGCACAGTATAATATTTAAACCACTAATTCAGAAAATGAAAAATCTCTGTAGAAAACTTACAGCACTATCTCGTATGATATAGCCAACTTTCTGAAAAATCTCAACACTGTTGAATGATCCACTTTTGGTTTACTTGCTGATTCTGTTGCTGTTTAGCAATTTGGAAATCTCATCATCAGTCAAAAGCCACTTCAACAGTCTTGTGCTAAAAGCCTATTTCCCTTTTCAAATGCAGCTATCACTCAATGAAAAGCTATATACAACAGGGACACTAATACAAGCCTTGCTGACACTGTGGAAAGTCTAGAAGTCAAAAGACCTGGTTTTATGTTGGTGCCCTACCTTTTACTGACTGCGTGATCTTAGCTCTGTCATTTCACCTTTCAGGTTTAGTTTCTTCAACAGCAAAATGGAGATGAAAATCTTTGCCCTACTTACCTAATAGGGTTGGTGTGAGGATGAAATTAGAGATAGACACAGAGACTAAAAGAGGGGAGGGAGAGAAAGAGAAAGAGAACTTGTTTGTCATCTGTTTCCCAAATGACTGTGGGCTTCCCCGGTGGCTAAGTGGTCAGGAACCTGTCTGCTGACGTGGTTTGATCCCTGGGTCTAGAAGATTTTCTGGAGGAGGAAATGGCAACCCAACCCAGTATTCTTGCCTGGGAAATTCCACGGACAGAGGGGCCTGGCAGGCTACAATCAATGAGGTCCCAAAAGAATAGGACATGGCTTAGAGACTAAACCACAGAGGAAACAGAAGAGCATCCTTATATACCAGTGTTTTTAGAAACACTGTGCTGTCCCCCCAAAGAAACATACGTGCCCAATGAACTTGACCCTGAGTCACAAATTTGGATCTACTGTTTGTAGAGTAGTTAATTGAATTTCTAGCATACCATTAATAACATCTTTCATTCATTCATCTTTATGGTTACTTTCTTTCTGCCAATCCCTGCTTTTATGTTTATATTTTAGAATCTTTTAGAATCTAATTCCAAGCCTGACCATTAGACTGACAGAGATTACACTGAAATTTACATAGTTTAATAATATTCTGTTGGATATATGAATAAAATTTTGTGAAAACACAGAAAGGTAAACTATAGTGGGGCCCTAGAGGAAACAGATGATATTCCAGGTAGAGGGGGATAATATTGTCAAAAGCATACACAAAGCAAAGAGAGTGAAATACAGAGTTTTCAGGCTAGACAGGCACCAGGAAACTCATTTATTTAGTGCCAGGAACTAAATGAGATTGGAAATCTAAATGAGCTTTTCAATCTAAATGAGATTTTGATTTTGAGATTTTCAATCTCTGTGAGATTCTGGGAACAGTTGAAATAAATAAAATACACTTTTATAAAAGAGGTTAGTCTTGTGGTAAAGGCAAAAAAAGAAACTTAAGGATGATAACAGAGTGATATATTTCGTGACAGATAATCTGCATGAGATGCTGTGGGAGTCCAGAGCTGACTTTGGAAACCTAAGCCTGAGTGAGATCAGGAACCATGAAAGACCTGCAGGCCATGGTAAAAATTCTGGACTTTATCCTGAATTATGAGCAGCTCTGAAGTTTTGCAGGAAGGAAAGTGACACAATCAGATTTGTACCTTAGACACTGACAGTAGCGTGGAGAGCAGGAGAACCTGCATTTGCCAATAATTCAGTTTTCTGTAAGATAGATTGTTAAACTGTGACCAGATTATAATAAAAAGAAAAATATTTGGATAAATTATATTCTACATATGCAGAACCCAGGAAATAGATCCGAGACACTGAGTCTGCCTTAAATGAAGGAACAAGTGAAAGAACACAGAGGACAAAGGAAACCGTCACCTACAGCCTTCCCCTCAATCCCCTTCTGCCCCTTCTGTCTTCAGGGTTAGGGGAAGTTTGGATGTATACAATGTTAAGTGGGTAGCATTTACCCTCTCACTCTCCAAGAGAAGATATTTGTAAACAGTACAAATTAGTACTGCAAACTCTTCTTTCACTACCTACAAGGAAGAAGTAGATATTCAAGCTGTTTTGGAGAAAAGAATTTAAGATAAGAACCTGAGATTGCAGGTTAGGCAAGTTTTCAAAGGCACATCAATGAAGTGTTGTTTCAATGAGTCATCAAGGTCATACCTTCTTCTAAGGACACACAATCTGATTGGGGTGTTTCCATCTCTGTAAGAAAATCTTCCTTGATACTAGGTTAAGAAATGACCTTACGTCTCCAATCTAATACACAAAACTACTATGAGAGGTACTAAACTCAAAACAATCTTTTAACTTTAATGAATCTGGAAGAAGGCTTGTGATTTGCTCAACAAAAAACTGTGTCACCTAAGGAGAAGTATAAAGAAGGCTTGCTTTTCCCTCCCCCTTTATAGTCTGGACAACTTGAGGTCTAACAACACAAAATAACTTAATACTAATACAATTAAAACATGGCCTCAAAGAAATTTTATATCAAGACATATTATCAGTGAAGGTATTTGATTTCCAATGGTGTTATTTCTACCAAAAAAGGAAAATGAACACTTGTCTTGTTTTAGAACACAATGTCATTTTATGTATTATGCATGCATTTTATCTAACAATAAACTACCTATTCCATTTTCACTATAAATTCCAAAAGCAAGACATTTTCTGAGGACCACATTTAAAAATCTTTATGCTATGCTATCACTGGCCTCAAAACAGAGCTTATGTGTAATAGATCTGGTCAATCAGAGGTGGCAAACAGGCAACCCAAGGGATGACTGTGGCCTACAAACAGGTTTTCATTGGTTTGAACAACTGTTTTTTTCTTTAAATTAGTTGTCAACATTTACAAATTGGAAGACTTTGTATAAAATTCAAGTTATCTATCTTCTCTTACAATTTCTGAGAATATGATACACTAGACCCCAGCTGCTATCTGGTTTCCAGTTGCCTACAGTGCCCAGACAACTCCCTGCAATCATTTATGATCCTTGCTCAGATCCTACACATGTGACTCTAGCTGTATAAAGTCTGCTAACCAGGAAGAAAAAAAAATCAGAATTTATTTCCTAGCATAATGAAGCTGGGCTTCCCTGATAGCTCAGTTGGTAAAGCATCTGCCTGCAATGCAGGAGACCCCAGTTCAATTCCTGGGTTGGGAAGTCCACTGCAGAATGGATAGGCTACCCACCCCAGTATTCCTGGGCTTCCCTTGTGGCTCAGCTGGTAAAGAATCTGCCTGCAATGCAGAAGACCTGGGTTTGATCTCTGAGTTGGGAAGATCCCCTGGAGAAGGGAAAGGCTATCCACTCCAGTATTCTGGCCTAGAGAATTCCATGGACTGTATAGTCCATGGGGTGGGTCGCAAAGAGTCGGACACAACTGAGCAACTTTCACTTCACTTCATAATGAGTTGGTCCATCTAGATACTTACTTTGAATATCTGAACTCTATAAATGAAAACACAATAGTATTCCACAGAATGTTAAGCATTACATTATTTCAATGGAGGAAAAAAGTTGGAATTCTTTTCTCTAAATACCTCTGAGATTTTATGATAACTCTATCAAGCTACCATTGATAGCATGGACCATTAACTTTCATTTACTTCAAGAACTATATTTAGGATACTCTAATTACATAAGCAGAACAGCTTTTTTTTTTCAGTTAGGCAGATGTAGACCATATTAATACCAAGTAATATCCTAACTCTTAAATAATATGGTTATGATGGAAGTGGTCTTTTTGAGAGACATCAAATACCTTTAAAAAATCAATTGTTTTTTGCAGCTTGCTTTCTCAACTGGTACTGTTTCACTCGTGGACATAGCTTTTTATAAGAATGACAAGTTTGCGTCACTCTTAATGTTTTGTTACTACCAATATGCCTGCACTTGGTAACACTATGACTTTGTACTCAGTCTCCAAGCTGTTGGAACCCCTGTCTGCTCTGAGGTATACAGTTCCTTTCCTGATGATTACTCTCCTTTCCAGAAGGTGCCCTGTCTGTGCTTTCCCCTCAAGATGCTGCTGGACTTCTGGTGACAAGAGCTAATTTTACAATCCAATAATGTTAAGTATAATACCTTCCTACTAAGTTTCAGGTTCTCACATTAAAAATTTTTGCCCCCATACTACATACTCATGTAAACATGGTTGCCAGAGAGTCAGTAAGGAATTTACATTTTCCTAAAGATACGTTGTGAGGTTTAATGAGAAATTCACATGAATTTAATATAAAATATAGATTTGCTCACACCCTGATTTCCTTGGTTATTCTCTTCCCATTTCTGCTGTTAGGCTACGTTCTCAGTAACCTTAGTTTAAAAAGCATTCTTTAGAATTGTCAAGTTGAACACACATTGTAGAAAGAAGAACTGCATTGAAGTGGTTTTTTTCCACTAGGTTTTGCACTTAGAGAAACAAATCTCACTTACTTGTAAAGTTAATTTTAGCAAACCAAAATATTTGCCAATTATGGGTTGAGTTAATAAAGCACTGATATCGGAAGTAAAAGAATCTTCAGTTAACACACCAGGCAGAAACTGAGCTTTTCTGTGATTAACATATGATGTGGAAAGATTTAGACATTTTAACAAAATGCACGACACAACTGAATACATAAGGACCTGAAATGGAATCTTTAAGTGATCAGCCATAGAATTTTATGGGCTGGAACTTAGGTGTGTGCTCCTAGAAAGGGCTCTCAAGGATCACTGAGTCCATTCCCCTCTATATATGAGGAAAATGAAGCAGAGACTGCAGTGTTTACATGAGTATATAGTATGGGTGCAAAAATTAAAAACAGAAACATTCTGCACCACAGTGTACAAGAAAAACTTCAGAGATCGGGTCTACCTCTCCTCTAGGAAGAGCAAGAGTCCTAAAAATCAATCATAAGTCAAAGAATACTTTTTTAAAGAAGGCAATTCTTCAATTTCTTAATTTATATGTCTAATAAACCTCTTAAGACAGTGATTCTTATAAATAGCTATAAGATCCATTTCACTATTGGCTAAGAGGGTTATGTTTCAAAATACTGAAAAGATTAACATTTATGGAGTGCTCTGATATGCTAAGATGGAAAGATGAAAAAGACATTTTACCGTATGTTTTTTTACGTCATTTTTTTACAAATATATCTACACATTTCTTCTAGTAATTACAAGCCCTTACCACCTGTTCTTCATTCATACTGCTGCTGCTGCTAAGTCGCTTCAGTCGTGTCCGACTCTGTGTGACCCCATAGACAGCAGCCCACCAGGCTCCCCTGTCCCTGGGATTCTCCAGGCAAGAACATTGGAGTGGGTTGCCATTTCCTTCTCCACTGCATGAAAGTGAAAAGTGAAAGGGAAGTCACTCAGTTGTGTCCAACTCTTCGTGACCCCATGGACCGCAGCCCACCAGGCTCCTCTGTCCATGGGATTTTCCAGCCAAGAGTACTGGAGTAGGGTGCCACTGCCTTCTCCGTCATTCATACTAACATTCTTCAATACCTAACCCCACACCCCATCTTTCCTAACTGCATCTTCTCCTCCAGTGGTTACAAGATAAGATGCCTGGAACCAAATCGAAGGTTTCAAAGAGTTTTCTTCTTTATAAATCACTTCAGTGGATTATTTTCGCTTAGATGGTGGATGTTAAACATCACTTCCTTCTACAACCTCCACTTCCATTAATATGGATAATCAAAAACCGATTGTATTTGCAAATAACAACTGTTTGTGGCTTTTTCTGTTGCTGTGTTTTCCACTTACTATGGCTAGTGAAGCATCATCACAGCAGGAAAGCTAAGATGACTGCCTTGATGAGAACTATTCGAGAAGGAGGGAGCAGGGAATAATCTTGCCATTTTATCCAATCCATACCAATGTTTCCCTCCATTAATATGGATAATCAAAAACTGATTGTATTTGCAAATAACAATTATTTTGAAAAATGTAATGCCTTAGAAAAACAATGGATATACTACTTCACTGAAGGCATTTTGAAAGTTCAATTATTTTGTTTCAGTTGAAAATAACTTAAATTTTATTTTAACCCTCTTGTCAATTCTCAGTTGTGTATACTTCACATGAAATAGAAAAGAAACAGAAAAAATGCAATGAGGACAGTGGTCAACAGAGAAAAGGTATATATTGTGGGAGCTGCAGAATCCCATGGACAGAGGAGCGTGGCAGACTACAGTCCTTAGGGCCACGAAGACTCAGACACAACTGAAGCAACTTAGCACACATGCATGTGGGAGCTGTAAATGTTTCTGCTTTTTCCCTGGCAGAGTCAAAGGGGCATGGGGAGAGAAGTCAGTCATCTACAATGCTATGACAGCCTTTGGGGGCACTCTGTACTTGCTTCTTTCAATTTACTCAGTTTACAGTCTAGGCACCCAGGTTTAACCTTGCTACTCTTTCCAAGGCACTAAATGACGATTTATTATGGAGTTGAGACTGCAGCTGTAGCTGGAAGATGGGGATGGGTGCCGAAACAGTAGAAGGTAAACACTCATCTTAAAGCTTCACAAAAAATCAGCAACTAATAATCACTCTTTCACAGGTGGGCCCAAGCTCAGTTTGTAAATAGCAACCCCTGAAACTGTGCCATACAATGGTCCTTTACAAAGCTGTAAGAAGCCAGACCTTATAACTCACCAGGAGTCTCAAACTGACAACGACTATAGCCCACAGAGATATTTTACTTGAGCAATACTGAGCTTTATTTTTTTTTTAGTATTGAGTTTTGTATTCTTTTTTCTAAAATCTGAATGTAAATGCCCTAAAAAAAAACCTAAGCCCATTTCTTACATCCTGTAAAGTCTGCAGGAAACCAGAAGTAGCCTCAAAAGAATCCTTTCACAATGAAGTCACAGGATGCAATTAACTTCTCCAGCAATTGAGTTGTAAAGAACATGTAAAGACTGGTCTACTAATGAAACTGATTACACATTCAATTCCCAAGATTTTTTTTATCATAGGCTAGTCACATAAGCACCCCTATGCCTAGAAAATCTAAAATTCCAGGCTCCCAAAAGGAAAAGAGGTATTCAATAACATACTGTTTGTACAATGAGGCATGGCAAGCTCCTCTTACCACTTAGGGAAAGTTTATTTCAGTATAGGAAACTGTTCAACAGACAAGTTCCCAGACACTAGGCTCCAATTAATCTTGCAACAAAGGCTTTCTAACGATGGTAGTCTCAGGCCTATTCTCTTAACTCCTCTTACATATCTTTACCATTTCTTCCTTGACAGCCAGCGGGGTAGCCTCAAACCAGGGTCTTTACCCAACACCTCAAAGCCTTCCTTCTCCCCCCATTTTCTAATCACTTATGATCCCCACTGCTCCAGCTTTACTAACAAGAACATAATTCAAACTTTAATTTATAAGCCAAACAAAAGTTAACTTATTTTGCCTATGTTATTAACTATCACTCGACCAATCAGGGCTTCCAGCTAACAGGATACTAGCCATGATCTACAATGAGATATGATTCCAGTTAGAGTGGGAAATCAGTGACTTAAGCTACCCACTGGCTTTATCATATAAACATGTAATTTTCATTTGACTGCTGGACATACTGCCGAGGATTCTTATCATTGCCCTGAAGACCCTTCCCATCTTGTTCAATAATGTGCTGGGTGTGAAGCCATTATGGGTTTGATACCTAGGTTTTCCAGGATGGTCAGCCACAAAGAAGGGAGGCAGAATGTACTGGCTGCCAGGTCACTGCTCGAATGTGCTACACTATGGCTTTACTTCTGACTCATTGGTGAGGAGACACCTGACCCGGCACATCTTTCAGCATTTTCTCATCCCAGATCCCTTGCTCTTTCCTGCAAAGGTCCACAACCTCAGAAAACAGACATTCTCAGCTTCTGATTCTCAAGGGTTGAGGAGCTGAGAGGAGCTGAGACTCACAATGGCTGCCAGCAAGAGGCTAAGCAGCGTTCAGCAGGCTCCACGTGGAGTTATTTTCAAGTCCTGCAGCCCATGCTAGATGCTCTGAACCACCTAAAGGGCCCGAGTACCTCCTGAGGAACCTACTGCCTAGACTAGAAAAAAAACTGAGTCCTGGAACTCCTTGACATTTTTGGCGCAACCAATCAGGAATGAATGGAACCTGGGCACTACCTTGGTTCCACTATGGTAGACTTATCTGGCCTGGATTTACCATTGCTCTGCCAATCTGTGCACTAAAGAGGACCACAGTCACTGTCCAACAACAATACAGATTGCCTGCCTTGGAACGATCCAGATCATGAAACTTACAAGACTACCAGCGAGGGGTTGGCAAGGCCTCAAGGGTGGAGGCCAGAGACCAGTGGGCTAGTTTGGCCACCCTGACCCCTCTGAGAGCACAATTCTAAGTCCTGAAACTAGGCCTGAAGCTGCTGCTTTAACTTCATAGCTGGGAAGGGGAAGGATGTATCATGTCAGAATTCATTCAGATGCTAAGTAGGAACTTAAGCATATTTTATGGGAGCCCTGTTCTGATGAATCTCCTTTATTAGATTAAAGTGGTCTGAAGTACATTTGGCTTTTGTTGTGATCATTCTTCCAAATGGTGGCATTTGAAGTATTTAATACCAGCCAGCTAGGATTGCTGGTCCTATTTAGAAGTCTCAAATGACCCATAAGATGTTGGAATTGGGCTAAAATTAAGATTGTAGGGCCAGAAACCAAGCACCGTCAATTCTCAATCTTTGGAGCTGCTGATGCTTCCTAACTCCCGTCCAAGGACATGAAAGAGCATTCATTTTAACCGAATAGTGGGAAATCCCTTTACCAACTGGTAGGGCTTGCAGGAAGACTCCAAATTAAATACTGATGAAGAAATCTCAGCCATCTCTTTTAGCATTAAGGGGGAAAAACACAACAGCATTTTTATATTACTGTCAATTTTAAGGGAATGTAATACACACTACTGTATATAAAACAGATAACTAATAAAGACCTATTGTATAGCACAGGGATCTCTGCTCAATATTCTATAATAACCTATATGGGAAAAGAGTCTAAAAGAAAGTATATTCATGTATAACAGATATACTTTTCTATACACCTGAAAAAATACTGTAAATCAACTATACTCCAATTGAAAAGGGGGGGGGATGCACTTTCCTGAGCAACTAAAACAAAGAAAGAAAAAGCTTTAAAAGACTGGTCAGATTTCATATAATCTATAACAAACAATAAAAAAATTTGCTGGCCACAAGTCCAAAGAACTTGCACTGCAGCAAAATGCTAAAACAGGGCATCTGCTAAAGACAAATGGAATCATGCGGCTTCATGGAGCCTACAGATTTTCAACCAGTGATGAAGCCAAGTTGAACCTAATGCATTATAAAAACCCTATACAAAGTTAATTTAACCAAATGTAGTCTGCTTTTAAGATCTTAGCTCTATGCCCTGAAGGTAAATATCAGCCAATTTCTCCTCAAAAACTTAAGCAGATTTTGAAGTTCATAAGACCTTAACACAAAAAACTATGTGCTAATATCTAAATTGAGCAATTGGAAAGAGATGCTTTTGTCATCTGCATCATGATTTGCAAACCCTGAAGGTAATTTTTAAAATTCCATTATTTTCTTCTTTAAGTGAATACTGAAATAGTTATTTGATGATTGTTAAAATTTTCAGTAAAGCATTAAAAAGTTCTTTGGCAAGTTTCAAGCCTCAGTCCCTAAAATGCCGTTTGGGGCCTAAGCAAGCTGTGCATGTAATACAACAGGGAGAACCGGAGATATGCATACTCCATTTAATGCATTCAAAATAAAAAAAAAACACAGACACTTGTATGTGGATTTATGAAAGGGCCACAAGTCTGTAAATCCCAAATGAAACGTCAAGAGTCAGAATCTGAAGCTTTTTCCTAATATAGTTGCTTCCTGACACAATGTTTACACAGTAGATTCTTTATAAATTTTGATTAGAGTGAAGTAATTTAAATATGGGTTGACACTCACCTAGAGATTTCTTGTCACATATTTATGTATCCTAGATGGGAGATAACTATAAATAATTGGAGTATTTTCGAACTTTTTTGGCTTTGTATAAGATGGCAAATAATTGTTTTCACTACATAAAGTGCAATCACACGACCAAAGTAGCATTTTACCTGCTTAAGAAATCGATCAGATGCATTGCTGTGCTTGGCCAATACGCCTGGCAGAGAGGGATTAGCATACTCAAACTGAGGATTGTAGGTGTAGTCAGACTTGAAGAACCTCAGTTTTTCTTTCTCCAAGTTGGTGGGCTTTATAGCAGTCAGTATACAAAATTTCTTTCCAGAAAAATCATCTCCTTTTTCAAAACTTCTCGACAGCAGAGGCTGTGGCTTTGGCTTTGGCTTTGGAAGTGTGGAGAAAAGGTGTCGCTTCACCTTTCTTTCATTTTTGGGTTTTGGTGGCAGTACTATGGTGTTTCCTGTAACAGAGATATCATCCGTAAACTTTACAGGACTTGACACTGAACTGGTGACAAACACAGCAGGCTGCCTTTCTAGGCAGTACCAAGTACTACTGCTCATCACAGGCACTGGGGCTTTCATCTTGCGAAGGTCTTTACTACGTGAAGAGCTAGGAGATTTGCTGGGTTTTCTACATCTTTTGGAGCCGGTAGAGGAAGGCTGTTTTTGTGAATGATGCTTTTTCTCCTCTTTGCTCTGTAGTAGGACATTGTAACTACTGGTTCCAGTTGTGAAAATGTCCTTCAGTATTCCAGGAGATAAATGTGAAATGCTTCTTTTGCTGTCAATGATCAAGGACGCTTCTGCATTTAGAATGGACTTCTTAGCAAGCTCTTGCTCAGGCCAGTGAAGCTTTTCTGTGTCAATAAAATCAAAACAAAAGAAATAACAAAGATGCCAGATGAAGAAAATAGCTTATTATATAAAAAGCATCCTGAAGGGTCTTTAAACTTTCATAATTTTGCAACAATCTTTGGAAAACACATTTTAAATATTAAAATAACATATTATTAAATTTGGTCAGGCCAGACATGGTCACTTCCATAAGAATGTATATACACCAAATTAGCTGTAAAAATCCTTAGCGTCAAACCATTTAGATGATCAAAGTTTATTACAGATATGAGATAATATATACAAGTAATCTTAATACTCAATTCTACCAAAGCATGTAGATTTTCATAGAAAGGATATACTTTAATGGTATTATCAATATCAAAGCAAAATCCAAGACAGTTTCAAAGCCAACAGAATCTTGAAATCTGACACTATAAATAATGATAGCCACAGTAAAAGAAGGACATCACTCTCTTATCAAAAACATTTTAAATTAAATAAGTGATAAGTATACATTCAAGCATGTTTTAGTAATATCACTGAATATTAATTAGTTTATTTTCTTAATTTTCGGCTACAGGTTAAGGTAGGACTTCCCTGGTGGCTCAGCACTAAAGAATCCATCTGCAATGCAGGAGGCGTGAGTTCAATCCCTGCCTCTGGAAGATCCCCTGAAGAAGGAAATGGCAATCCACTTCAGTATTCTTGCCTGGGAAATCCCATGGACAGAGGAGCCTGGCAGGCTGTAGTCCATGGGGTCGCAGAGATGGACGTGACTTAGCAACTATACAACACAGGTTAACATTAAAGAAAATCAAAATTTTTCTTGCCAAGTCTTTTAAAAACATAATTACTACATAGGACGTGCATGCAAGGTCAGTTGCTTCAGTCATATCCAACTCTGTGCAATCACATGGACTGCAGCCTGCCAGGCTCCTCTGTCCATGGGATTTTCCAGGCCAGAATACTGGAGTTGGTTGCCATGCCCTCCTTCAGGGGACCTTTCTGACCCAGGAACTGAACCTGTGTCTCTTACGTCTAACCTGTATTGGCAGAGGATTCTTTATCAATAGCACCACCAGGGAAGCCCACTATGTACGATATATCGTATAAGGAGAGGTCAGTTTTGCCTTTCTCCTCCATGGATCACAGCCTTGCTGTGGCAAAAGGGCTTTCACAGCTCATTGAAGCTATAAGCCATGCTAAGCAGGGCCACCCAAGACAGACAAGTCATAGTGAAGAGTTCTGACAAAATGTGGTCCACTGGAGGAGAAAATGGCAAACCACTCCAGTATTTTTGCCTGGAGAACTTCATGGACAGTATGAAGGCAAAAAGATACAAAACTGGAAGATGAGCACCTCAGGTTGGAAGGTGTTCAGTATGCTACTAGGGAAGAGCTGAGGGCAATTACTAATAGCTCCAGTAAGAATGTAGCGGCTGGGCCAAAGCAGGAACAATACTCAGCTGTGGTTGTGTCTGGTGGTGAAAATAATGTCCAATACTATAAATAATACTGCATAGGAACATGAAATGTTAGGTCCATGAATTAAGGTTAATTGGACATGATCAAGCAGGAGATGGCAAGACTGAACACTGGCATCTTAGGAATCAGTGAACTAAAATGGATGATGGGAGAATTTAATTCAGGTGACTATTTACCACTGTGGGCAAGAATCCCTTAGAAGAAATGGAGTAGCCCTCAAAGTCAATAACAAATGCAGTACTTGGGTGCAATCTCAAAAATGACACCATGATCTCAGTTCATTTCCTAGGCAAACCATTCAACATCACAGTAATCCAAGTCTATGCCCCAACCACTAATGCCGAAGAAGCTGAAGTTGACTACTTCTATAAAGACCTACAACACCTTATAGAGTTAACACCAAAAATGGTATCAGTTTCACCACAGGGGACTGGAATGCAAAAGTAGGAAGTCAAAAGATACCTGGAATAACAGGCAAGTTATTGGACTTGGGAATACAAAATGAAGCAGGGCAAAGACTAACAGAGTTTTGTCAAGAGAACACACTGGTCATAGCAAATACTCTTTTCCAACAACCCAAGAGATGACTCTACACATGGAAATCACCAAACGGGAAATACTGAAATCAGACTGATTATATTCTTTGCAGCCAAAGATGGAGATGCTCTACACAGTCAGCAAAAACAAGACCAGGAGCTGACTGTGGCTCAGATCATGAGCTCCTTATTGCAAAATTCAGACTTATACTGAAGAAAGTAGGGAAACCCACTAGGCCATTCAGGTATGACCTAATCAAATCCCTTATGACTATGCAGTGGATGTGACAAATAGATTCAAGGGATTAGATGTGGTGGACAGAGTGCCTAAAGAACTATGGATGGAGGTTCATAACATTGTACAGGAGGTGGTGACCAAAACCATCCTGAAGACAAAGTAATGAAAGAAGGCAAGGTGATTGTCTGAGGAGGCTGAGGACAGAAGAGACATGAAAGGCAAGGGAGAAAGGAAAAGATATATCCAACTCAATGCAGAGTCCCGGAGAATAGCAAGGAGTGATAAGAAGGACTTCTTAAATGAAAAATGCAAAGAAATAGAGGAAAACAATAGAATGGGAAAGATTAGAAATCTCAAGAAAATTGGAGATATCAAGGGAACATTTCAATCAAGGATAGGCATGATAAAGAACATAAACAGTAAGCCCCTATCAGAAGAGATTAAGAAGAGGCAGCAAGAATACACAGAAGAACTATAGGGTTTTAATGACCCAGATAACCACAATGTTATGGTCACTCACCTAGAGCCAGACATCCTGGAATAGGAAGTCAAGTGGGCCTTAGGAAGCATTACTACTAACAAAGATGATGGAATTTCAGCTGAGTTATTTAAAACCCTAAAAGACAATGCTGTTAAAGTGTTGTACTCAATGTCAGCAAATTAAAAAAAACTCAGCAGTGGCCATAGGACTGGAAAAGGTCAGTTTTTATTTCAATCCCAAAGAAGGGCAATGCCAAAGAATGTTCAAATTACCATACAATTGCACTCATTTCACATGCTACTAAGGTAATGCTCAAAATCCTTCAAGCTAGGCTTGTGTTGTGTGCTTAGTCACTCAATCGTATCTGACTCTTTGTGACCCCCATAGACTGCAGCCCACCAGGCACCTCTGTCCATGAGGATTCTCCATGCAAGAATACTGGAGTGGGTTGCCATGCCCTTCTCCAGGGATCCTCCCAACCCAGGGATCAAACTCAGGTCTCCCACATTGCAGGATTCTTTACCGACTGAGCCACTAGGGAAGCCTTAAGCAGCACTTATACCAAAAGCTTCCAGATGTACATGCTGGGTTTCAAAGAGGCAGAGGAATGAGAGATCAAATTGCCAACATTCGTTGAATCATGGAGAAAGCAAGGGAATTCCAGAAAAACATCTCCTTCATAGACTACACTAAAATCTTTGCGTAGATCACAACAAACTGGAAAATTCTTAGAGATTGGAATACCTGACCACCTTACCTGTTTCCTGAGAAACCTATACGCAGATCAAGAAGCAACAGTTAGAATCTTACATGGAACAACTGATTGGTTCCAATATGGGAAAGGAGTACAATAAGGCTATGTACTGTCTCCCTACTTATTTGACTTGTATGCGAAGTATACCATGCAAAATGGTGGGCTGGATGAATCACAAGCTGGAATACAGACTGCAGGGAGAAATGTCAACAGCCTCAGATATGCAGATGACACCACCCTAATGGCAGAAAGCAAAGAGGAATTAAAGAGCTTCTTGATGAAGGTGAAAGAGGAGAGCAGAGTGCACTCTTTCATTCCACAAATACAGGAGTATTGCTAATAGGTACATGAATCTGAAAAACATTTGTATAATTACATCGTTCTTATCTTCACCTAGCCTCTGATATGGCTCTGAAGGTAAGGCAGTTCCATGAAGATTTGAGTACTAATACGAGGTAGTATAAGCTTAAATATGAAAAACAAAAGGTACAGACAATAATCTAGAATTCAGAGAAGGAAAAGAGCAATGTGAAGAGAAACACTTGAGGAGAATTTAGCTGAACACTTTAAGAGCTTTCACATTCAATTAACTGACCAAGCGTTCCAGTTAAATTCTCTTATTTGAATTCCTATCAGACCACGTCTGCCTATAAAACCTTTTCTAAATCCTTTCTGCAAATGTGATACATGATTCTCTCAAACAGCTCTTTTGCAAGTCTCATGGATCCTTACACCTCTGGTCCTCAACCTCTGGCTCCTACTATGGAGGCAATTTCAATGCTAGCTGACTTGGATAGCTGCCTTTCTTGCCAAGAAAGACAATCCATTAATTCCATTTTTAAAAAACTTTATCTACATAGATCTGTCACTCATCCATTCAAGATTAGACATTCAAAGATCCTTTCTATGATAAGTAGTAATAAATACTTTAGAAAAGGGAGAGGAACCAGAGATCAAACTGCCAACATCCTCCGGATCACAGAAAAAGCAAGAGAGTTTCAGAAAAACATCTACTTCTACTTTATTGACTACTCCAAAGCCTTTGACTGTGTGGATCACAACAAACTGTGGAAAATTCTGAAAGAGATGGGAATACCAAACCACCTTACCTGCCCCCTGATAAATCTGTATGCAGGCCAGGAAGCAACAGTTAAAACCGGACATGGAACAACAGATTGGTTGCAAATTGGGAAAGGAGTATGTCAAGGCTGTACATTGTCACCTGCTTATCTAACTTCCATGCAGAGTACATCATGCGAAATGCCGGGCTGGCTGAAGCACAAGTTGGAATCAAGACTGCTGGGAGAAATATCAATAACCTCAGATATGCAGATGACACCACCCTTATGGCAGAAAGCAAAATGGAACTGAAGAGCTCTTGATGAAAGTGAAAGAGGAGAGTGAAAAAGCTGGCTTAAAACTCAACATTCAAAAAACTAAGATCATGGGATTTGGTCCCATTACTTCATGGCAAATAGATGGGGAAACAATGGAAATAGTGACTGACTTTATTTTCTTGGGCTCCAAAATCACTGCAAGTGGTGACTGTAGCCATGAAATTAAAAGATGCTTACTCCTTGGGAGAAAAGCTATGAGCACCCTAGACAGCATATTAAAAAGCAAACATTACTTTTCTGACAAAGGTCCATCTAGTCAAAGCTATGGTTTTTCCAGTGGTCATGTTTGGATGTGAGAGCTTTTCTCTCATAAAGAAAGCTTAGCACTGAAGAATTGATGCTTTTGAACTGTGGTGTTGGAGAAGACTCTTGAGAGTCCCTTGGGCTGCAAGGAGATCAAACCATTCAATCCTAAAGGAAATCAGTCCTGAATATTCATTGGAAGGACTGATGTTGAAGCTGAAGTTACAATAGTTTGGCCACCTGATGTGAAGAAGTGACTCATTGGAAAAGACCCTGATGCTGGGAAAGACTGAAGGCGGGAGGAGAAGGGGAAGACAGAGGATGAGATGGTTGGATGGCATCACTGACTTGATGGATGTGAGTTGGAGCAAACTTTGGGAATTGGTGATGGACAGGGAAGCCTGGCATGCTGCAGTCCACAGGGTTGCAGAGAGTCGGACATAACTAAGCAACTGAACTGAATAAATAATAGCAGCCACTATTTGTTGACACATTTATGTGAGTTTGGGATTTCACCAAAGACTGTAAAGTTTTATCATTTAACCTTCAGAAATGTTAAATGATTTGCTCAAGGTTATATGACAAAGTAGGGAAGAACAAACTATGATCCGAATGTGTCTGATTACAGAGTCCATGTTCATTCTATTATATAAGGACAGTCACTCAATTATCAACAAACATTCGGTATTAAATCTGCTACACACACAGCACTATACCTTTCTTCCTCTGTACAAGACATGGCACCCTATTAAGACATAGTAATCTGAATCACTCATGTACCAAGATAGGTGCCATGACCATGTTTTATTCATCTTTCTCTTTCTAACATCTAGCAAGGTATCTGGTAGACATTCAATAAATGTACACTGAATAAATTAATGAATGGCATGATCCTTAATCTGCCACTCTCTAACCACGATGGATAAACATGTATTTGTAGTTCTAGAACCATTCCATGTATCTATGAGGAGATCATTGCTGAAGTGGAAAAATAACCTGGAAGACCTTGAACCAGTGGCTCTCAACTGAGAGCAACTGTGCCATCTAGGGAACACTTGGCTATCACAACCCGGGAGTGATGCTACTAGTATCTTGTAGTTAGAGGCCAGGGATGAGGCTAAACATCCTTCAGTGCATATGACAGCCTCCTTCAACAAAAGCATTCATCCTAAAATAGTGCTAAGGTAGAAAAACTGTGCACTAAACATTAAGTTTTAAAACCCAGAAATCATAGGATTTAAGGTAAAGAAACAGTATGAGGTTAAAAGTGGGTAATATACATAAGGTACTCAGGAGTCCTTCTAGTTAACATTTTCTAGGCGATGGCACCCCGCTCCAGTACTCTTGCCTAGAAAATCCCATGGACAGAGGAGCCTGGTAGGCTGTGGTCCATGGGGTCGCAAAGAGTCGGACACAACTGAGCGACTTCCCTTCCACTTTTCACTTTCATGCATTGGAGAAGGAAATGGCAACCCACTCCAGTGTTCTTGCCTGGAGAATCCCAGGGACGGGGGAGCCTGGTGGGCTGCCATCTATGGGGTCACACAGAGTCGGACACGACTAAAGTAACTTAGCAGCAGCAGCAGCAGGCCAACATATGAAATCTGAATTCTACTGTCTAAAGATAACATCAAAGTATAAATTATGTGTCTGAAGTCACTTCAATGGTGTCCAACTCTTTGTGACCCCATGGACTGTAGCCCTGCAGGTTCCTCTGTCGTTGGGATTCTCTAGGCAAGAATACTGGAGTGGATTGCCATGACCTCCTCCAGGGGATCTTCCCAACCCAGGGATCGAACCCATGTCTCTAAACTAGTAGGAGCTAAATAAACTGTCTACTGCATGGACAAGCTTAGAGGTAGGAACTAGACTGCACAGGGACATGCTGAAGGCTGACTATACAAAGGGGCTGTTCAGTACCATAAAAAACCAGCTCCAAGTAAATAGAATAAAACTTTCATCAACGGCTGGTAGGTCCCAGATCCTCACAGGTTTAATACTTAAGTGTTGCCAACTGATAGTCAACACTGGGTAGGCTGGGCAAACACGGGCCAAGGAACACGAGCTGCAGGCCAAATGCCCACGAACAGTGTCGGTTTCCCTAATAAGACACCGCAAATTTAGAAGACAAGAGGTGATAATCAAAGAAAGGCTGAAATGGACACTGCAAGGGAAAAAAAGAGAACTGCGATAAGAACAAGGGTGTCATAAACCTAGAAAAGTCAGCTAAGCGCTGGGCACAGCAAGGAAGGTAAAGTGAGGCAATCAGGTTTTTTCCATTTGCTCTTCATAATAAAAAGGAGGGGAGTTACCTCAAATTAAAATCAGTGAATAAACTGCTCTGAAGAATTCCTAATTTAGGTGGTTTATTACAGGTTTAAAAAAAAAAGAATATTCAATGTAAAAGTGTTTTATTTGGTTCCTAAAACTTAAAGAGTTTTGTTTTGTCATAAAGCATCAGTGACCAAAATTCATAATTTTGCCCCACTGCAAACAAGTTATAAACTTCAGGATAGTTAAATTCTAAACTATCTGCTAAAACACTCCCTCCCAGGAGTTTCAGTTCACTTGCGAATTATCTACCTGAGAAATTTAGCATTAGTCCTTTTAAGCTCCACCTGCTATTAAGTAGGCTGGGAGTACCAATGGTGTATCTGTTTCAATAAATGTGAATCCTGCCAAATGCTGATATCTCATGACGTTCATAAAAGCAGGGCAGGTGGGCTTCAAACAATTCTTATAAGATAGATACAAATTAATTTCTCAAGAGTCATACTAATCTTATTTTGTTGTTACTGTTCAGTCGCTCAGTTGTGTCCAAACCTTTGTGACCTCACGGACTGCAGCACACCAGGCTTCCTCGTCCTTCACTATCTCTAAGAGTTTGCTCAAACTCATGTCCATTGAGTCGATGATGCCATCCAACCATCTCATCCTGTATTGCCCCCTTTTCCTCCTGCCTCCGTTTTTCCTAGCATCAGAGTTTTTTCCAGTGAGTCAGTTCTTCGCATCAGGTGGCCAAAGTACTGGAGCTTCAGCATCAATCATTCCAATGAATATTTAGGGTTGATTTCCCTTACGATTGACTGGTTTGATCTTACTGTCCAAGGAATGCTCAAACAAATCTTATTTTGTTGTATTAAGCAGTAGAGAACCTAAAAGGCTGTTTTTGTAATTTTAAATACTATTGCTTACTTTAAGAAAAAATGACTTTTAAAACAGGCTTAAGAACAAAAAGACTTCAATGAAGACACCGTATTCGCCTAACTCAATTTTTACCGAAAAATTGAGATTTCTTAAAGCATAAGCAGGCTTCTTTGAGGGAAAGTGTAACTCACTTCCTCTCCTAAAAGTAGAAAAACTCATATTCTCATATTAAGTCACTATTTAAAGTAACATTTTAGCCACCAGCAATCTGCTTCACTATAGCCTTGGAGGAAATGAAAATCTGTTGTTCAAAGAAGCCATTCACCCCAAACTGATTACCCATATTGAGGGAAAATTGCAAAATAATATTACATTAAAGTTGGTGGTCAGTATAGTCACATATATACTGAAATTACCAACACAATGAAAGCTGAATTTGTATCTAGAACAGGGGGAAAGAATACCAGGATTCCTGGCTTCCATTCCCAACGCTTTCAATAACCTCTCTGTAATAGTAGCCTAATCACTAAACCCATCGGTACCTCCTGTTCCTCATCTAAAGAAACAGGAGAGGGCGGGAACACTGTTTACTAAACTCTTAAAAGTGTTTCACAACTGAACAGGTGAGTTTTCACAGTAATTATAAGGTCTCTGGCTAAAGGAAAGATCAGATCATCAGCAACACACCCTGGTGAATACCATTCAACCAATTTTGACCCATAAAATGGCAATCTCATATATTTCACTAGTATTTATGAAACCTGAGAAGCTGGGATAATTTTATACCACACAACAATAGGCTATTTAATTACAAACAGAAGGCAAAACAAAATAATCCCCAAACAAGATAAATACTTTAATTTCACCAGGTTGTTCATCATTACTTAAATGATGTTTGTCAATAGTAGAAAGGATGAATAAACTGATATATTTGTATAAGAACATATATTGCAATTAAAAAATAACCAATTAAGTTACAACAGATGACTCTCAGACAATACTGAGCAAACAGCCAGATCATGAGAGTTTATACTGTATAATTTCATTTATATGCAGTTCAAAAACAGACAAAACTAATTTATGGTATTAGAAGACAGAATAGTGATTACCTTTGAGAGAGGGGTTATAATTTGGGAGGTGGTACTGAAGTTTTAGGGGCTAAAAATGCCCTGTATTTTGTTCTGGACAGTGGTTACATATGTACAGATTCATCAGGCTGCCCCTTTAAGACTTGTGAACTTTACTGAATATGTTAGACCATAATTTTTTACATGGTATGTTAAAAATCGGTACCTTTGAAAACATTTATTGCCCAATTTGTCTGCAAAATAGATGATCTTTTAATTACAAACTGAATTCAACATTATCCAATATAGTTTCTCAACTGTACGAAGAGAGAGATGAAAAGGTAGTATATCATTTAAGAACTGAGAAACTCAACTGTATTTCAGGATTCTTAAAAATGTCTTAGATTCCCAGTTAAGAGGATTTCAGTGTCACTCCATTAGTAGCAAGGATTCTTATAACATGACACTATTGATTTTTGGCCAGACTGCTGAGTTCTATATGCATTTAGAAGCATGAAGAGTATTCTATAATGCCAGGAAATGATGGTTGTGGTGAAAGAGGACACGACACATTAAACTGTCTAAAACAACAGTGAACATGCAAGAAAAGTAACTTCCCCAGGTATTCCACGTAGGGTGAAGCCAAAATTCCCAATCACGGCACATGAAGTCTCTGACGATCACTGCTGCGCCTCTCTGGCCTCGGGGTGCACAATGTCCACACACCCGCCGCCCCTTAATCAGTCCATCCTAGCCTCCCTTCATTTTGTCAGTCTCTCACACTCACCTCTCTCTGGACACAACACTTCATATTCCGTTCCCTATATATGAAGAGCTCTCCTCTCTGTTAGATTAATCCCTATTCATCCTTCAGTTCAAACTTGTTCAGGAAAACGTCCTTGGAATGTTCTTTTGACTCACTTGTCATCGTTGCAGTCTTACATTTGCTTATATGACGGCCTTCCCCATCACTGAAATTTTAAGTTCCATTACGGTATAAACCTATGTTTGTTTTTGCTCACTCACTGCTGAGAGATAACCAAGAAAGCAGAATATTTGAGAAGAGAGAAAGGACACAGGATTTAAATGCCTGAAAGTCGGGGGAAAAATCATACCTGGATGCATAAAAAAATGAAACAATGAGTGATGTTGAAGATAAGTTTTAATGGCAGGTGCCTACTGCTGTAGAACAAGCAGGAGCTATATGCCTAAGTGTATTCATTCCAAATGGCCAAACACTGCTCTTAGGACTTCTGTCTAGTATTTTTAAACATTCACTTTTGTTACAAAGGAGCTTCATTTCCAAATGATTAATGAATCACTTCTCATCACATACAAAATACAGGCAGTAGGAATTCACAAATGAACATAATCTTATATGGCTTCTGACAGCATTTTGTTACTCACTGAATGAGCTAGATGTCATCTTTTCTATTTCAAAAACAATTTTATAGTCAGGTAAAATGTCATCTTTCCAGGCAAAAATTATTACAGACTTGTCTGTGATAAAACTTAAAAACACCTGGAGTAAATTATCAGCTAACATAGCACTGATGTTAAATGAGATTTTCATGTTGAATTTTGTGGCTTAACTCAGCATATCTTTTAACAAGTGTTTGACTTCCCTAGTGATTGAGAAAATGGGCTTTGGAAGGGAGTTTCTCTGATTTGAATCTTGGCTATTTATTAGCAGCTGTGTGTGACCTTGATCAAACTACTTGACATCTGTATGCTGCAGCTTCCTTATCTGGAAAATGGAATAAAAATACTACATGCCTCACAGTATTAGTGGGAGGATCAAAAAAGTTAATACATGAGTAGCGCTGAGAATAATGCTGGCCTGTACTAAGAAGTGGGTGTTAATTTTAAGTATCAATATTATATTCAGCTCCTATAGAAATACTACATGGAACACTGTCAATACTCCAGTATTTGGAATCAAATCTTATTTTACTCCTCCAATTGGCAGTTCACTGGGATGTCATATTTAGATATTAAATCATGACTAATATGTCAAAAGTGAGATATTATATAGGAAATAATTTCAGAAACAAGTAACTGTGCTTCAGTGCTCTACATTTATAGCTATCTTAAAGCTGAAAGGAAATGAACAGAGTACTTTCCATCAGTACTCTCACCACAAACAAGAGCAATCTTAATGCTAATCAGAAGAACATGGGCTTCTAAGGTATCAATGAATAGTGAGGGGATAGAGAGGGATAGTGAGGGGAAAGGAGGATATACTTTTGGCTAAACTCTCTTCATAAAGTTTCTGGCCACTGAAAGGGGGTTTTCTGATAAGTGGGGTTCTAGAATATGGGGGTTCCTTTTAACTAGTCAAGAAACTTACAAAAGAAATGGAAAAACTAATTTGAAAAATGACCAGTTGTTTTAATTTGGGGCTTGAATTGTCTCAAATGACTTTTAATTTTTATTGAACTACAGTAATCCACTGTCAAATTATCTTGGGATAGCAACAAGCAGAGTTGATAAGTGTATTGCCACTAAATGATGGAATGGAGGTTCAGACAAGAGAAGTAGGTCTACTATTTTATAAAGTATTTCTCCTCAATCTTCCAACTGTGTATATTGAAAAACAGGAGATCCAGGTTGTATAGCTGACTGGTCAGAATACTCACTTTCTAAAACTAATATTATCATAATTATATTCTCTCTACCATTATTTTTGTGCTTTGGGAAAATAATTTTGTTTGGTATTATTTCTAAATTGTTATCTAATAACCCTCCTTTTAAAAAATCTAACTAGATTTTTCTCCAAGGCAGTGGTTCTCAAATGGAGTGGGGGCAGTGGTAATTTTGCCCTCCAGGAGACATTTGATAAGGTCTGGAGATAATTTTGGTTGTCACAACTGTGTGTGTGTTGGTGGGGGGGAGGTGTTGGGGGTGAGGAGATTACTAGCATCTAGTGGGAGAGGCTGGGGATCTGCTAAAGATTGTACAATGCCCAGGACAGCCCCACACAACAAAGAATTACCCACTAATTCAATGTTAACAGTGCCAAGGTTGAGAGACCCTGCTCCAAGGTAAAAAGAAGATACAATATTTTAAAGTAACTTCCAACATTTTCACTATATTTTAGATGAAAGAACAGCACCTACATCAAATCACTTTAAAAAAAAAAACTAATGCCTCTGAAATCTTAAATCTTGTAATTGTTGATGCTTCCTATCAACATAAACAAGGATGAGACAAATCACAGCAATGTCACAACTGCACAAAATCAGTTCCCTATTTTACAACATGGAACATGAAATATAGTATAATTAAGACCATAAATATTTTCATTAAAACTTGATTTGCTTACACAATTGAAGATTTTGCAGGAAAATGGTCTACTAGGTATTACAATGCCTTAAAGTTAAAAAAAAAAAAACCTGGCCTTATTCTGATGTTAGTTTTAAGTTTAGAGAATTTCCTTTACTCTGCTGTTCTTAGGTGTTTCTGGTCATGATATTAGACTATTAAGAACTCTGCCTTGCAGTAATGTTAAACAAAATCAAATGACAGGAAAATGGCCTAGGAAATTATTCTAATGTTATGCAAGATCATTTTTAAATAGTATCCACAATTTTTTTTTAATAACAGAAAGCAAATAACTTTCTGACCTGGGGTCTAAACATCCATTTTGTGTGCTTGGTATAATCATTTATTCAGTGACCTATTGATATCAATTCAAAACGTTCTGACTTAAGAATAAAAGCATACATACAAACCAGTACAAATACTGACATATACAGAGACATGCTCATTTGCTTAGCTCTTATTTTTCTGAACATTCTAGAAAACTAGATTCCAGGGCACTATAATGCCCGATTACATATTTAATAAGCTTTGAAATAGAATTTAACAATATCTAGATTGTAGGGCCGGTAAGCCAGTAAAATTTACCCCATTACAATCCACAGCACGTGGTTATTGATAACTGACAAAACCTAACGGTACCGTTTTCTCTTCCCTGCGCACCTTCTGGGGGCTCCGCACTGTTCTGGGCGTCGCGTTGGGCACCGGAGTCCAAATCCTACCGTTACCTCGGCCTCCGGGCGGACCCACCCGATACTCGCCGCAAGCGGCCGGGAGGACGCGGGCGGCTCCCGCCAGCCCAGGGACCACCATGCTTCCCAGCACTCACCTGTCACTCGAATAGACTCCAGCATCGTCCCGCTGAGGCCGCGGGCGGTGGGCTCCGCGGGCGCTGGGGGCGAGGGCCAGATAGGAACCTGGCGAGCCGCCTCTAGCCTCCGGCCGTGCCTCGGACCCGGGGTGGCGGCAGGAGGTTGCTCTCGGCAACCAGGGTAAAATAAGGTGGGAACGGACGGGCAAAGACGTGCGGACAGAGAGCTGCGCACAGCGTTCCTTCCAGCCCGCAGGTAGCTGGAAGGTACTCAGGGCCGCCCAACGGGAGGCAGCAGCTCTGAGTACCCGCCGCCGTGACGTTGCCGCTCCCCCGTTGCTAGGAAACGCTTCTCGCTGCCCGCGTGCGCCAAGCTTTCAGAGCCGGCGCGCGATAGGAGGCGTTCGAGCTACGGCGGCCTGACTCGAATTAGAGAGGAGGAGCTACAACTTCCCGCGTGCACAGCGCTCGCCCACGCCTCGGGGGGCTTGTGGGCTGGGCCCTGGGAGAGGCTCGTGTCCCCGCCCGCTGGGATACACGCGTTTTGACTCCTCGTCTCCGTAGAAGTTTGTGAGCTGTTAACTCCGCAGTAAATTTACAAGAGACAGCTGGTGTGTCACTTAGTCCCAGCTGCGATTACAAAGCCGGTCTACTCCGGCTTTTAGTTACCTTTCCAGGTGCAGAAAAGCTAAAATAACTTTAGATTGCAGCTGGTAATCATGAAGGTGCTGGAAGCTCAACCATACTTATCAGTTGAGTGCTCTGGCATAATATCCTTAATACTAAGATACAAACTTTATAATTGTGCAGTTGATAGGGGCTGAATGTTGCTTTTTGTCTATTATTGCCTAGGAAATGTAGAGACTATATTGTTTTTTTCAGTTGCCCAGTCGTTTCTGACTCTTTGCAACCCCATGGACTGTAGCATCCAGGCCTCCGACCCTATCTCCCGAAGTTTGCCCAAGTTCATGTCCACTGCATGAGTGATGCTATCCAGCTATCTCATCCTGTGCTGGGCTCTTCTGTTCTCCATCTTTCCCAGCATCAGGGACCTTTCCAATGAATTGGGTGTTTGCATCAGATGACCAAAATACTGGAGCTTCACCTTCAGCATCAGTCCTTCAAAGAGTATTCAGGGTTGATTTCCCTTAAGATCTATTGGTTTGATCTCCTTCCTGTCCATGGGACTTTCAGTAGAGACTATACCATTTAACAAACATTTTCTGAGAGCCTAATATGTGCAAGCATCACTATGAACAAAGCTAGTGGAGGGGACGGAATTCCAACTGAGCTATTTCAAATCCTAAAAGATGATGCCAATCTGATCACACAGACCACAGCCTTGTCTAACTCAATGAAACTAAGCCATGTTGTGTGGGGCCACCCAAGACAGACAGGTCATGGTAGGGAGGTCTGACAGAATGTGGTCCACTGGAGAAGGGAATGGCAAACCACTTCAGCATTCTTGCCTTGAGAACCCCATGAACAGTATGAAAAGGCAAAAAGATAGGACACTGAAAGATGAACTCCCCAGGTCAGTAGGTGCCCAACATGCTACTGGAGATCAGTGGAAAAATAACTCCAGAAAGAATGAAGGGATGGAGCCAAAGCAAAAGCAACCCAGTTGTGGATGTGACTGGTGATAGAAGCAAGGTTTGATGCTGTAAAGAGCAATACTGCATAGGAACCTGGAATGTTAGGTCCATGAATCAAGGCAAATTGGAAGTGGTCAAACAGGAGATGGCAAGAGTGAACGTCGACATTCTAGGAATCAGCAAGTAAGATGGACTGAAATGGGTGAATTTAACTCAGATGACCATTATATCTACTACTGCAGGCAGGAATCCCTTAGAAGAAATGGAGTAGCCATCATAGTCAACAAGAGAGTCCGAAATGCAGTACTTGGATGCAATCTCAAAAACGACAGAATGATCCCTGTTCGTTTCCAAGGCAAACCATTCAATATCACAGTAATCCAAGTCTATGCCCTGACTAGTAACACTAAAGAAGCTGAAGTTGAACAGTTCTATGAAAATCTACAAGACCTTCTAGAACTAACAAACACCCAAAAAAGATGTCCTTTTCATTATAGGGAACTGGAATGCAAAAGTAGGAAGTCAAGAAACACCTGGAGTAACAGGCAAATTTGGCCTTGGAATACAGAATGAAGCAGGGCAAAGGCTAATAGAGTTTTGCCAAGAGAACACACTGGTCATAGCAAACACCCTCTTCCAACAACATAAGAGAAGACTCTACACATGGTTATCACCAGATGGTCAACACCAAAATCAGAATGATTATATTCTCTGCAGCCAAAGATGGAAAAGCTCTATACAGTCAGCATAAACAAGACCAGGAGCTGACTGTGGCTCAGATCATGACCTCCTTAATGCCAAAGTCACACTTAAATTGAAGAAAGTGAGGAAAACCACTAGACCATTCAGGTATGACCTAAATCAAATCCCTTATGACTATACAGTGGAAGTGAGAAATAGATTAAAGGGACTAGATCTGATAGCCTGATGAACTATGGACAGAGGTCCGTGACATTGTACAGGAGACAGGAATCAAGACCATCCCCAAGAAAAATAAATGCAAAAAAGCAAAATGGCTGTCTGAGGAGGCCTTACAAATAGCTATGAAAAGAAGAGAAGCGAAAAGCAAAGGAGAAAAGGAAAGATATAAGCATCTGAATGCAAAGTTCCAAAGAATAGCAAGGAGAGATAAGAAAGCCTTCCTTAGCGATCAATGCAAAGAAATAGAGGAAAAGAACAGAATGGGAAAGACTAGAGATCTCTTCAAGAAAACTAGAGATACCAAGGGAACATTTCATGCAAAGATGGGCTCAATAAAGGACAGAAATGGTATGGACCTAAAAGAAGCAGAAGATATTAAGTAGAGGTGGCAAGAATACACAGAAGAACTGAACAAAAAAAGATCTTCACAACCCTGATAATTACGATGGTGTGATCACTCACCTAGAGCCAGACATCCTGGAAGGTGAATTAAAGTGGGCCTTAGGAAGCATCATTAAGAACAAAGCTACTGGAGGGGATGGAATTCCAGTTGAGCCATTTCAAATCCTAAAAGATGATGCATGCCAGCAACTTTGGAAAACTCAGCAGTGGCCACAGGACTGGAAAAGGTCAGTTTTCATTCCAATCCCAAAGAAAGGCAATGCCAAAGAATGCTCAAACTACCGCACAATTGCACTCATCTCACACACTAGTAAAGTAATGCTCAAAATTCTCCAAGTCAGGCTTCAGCAATACATGAACCGTGAAATTCCAGATGTTCAAGCTGGTTTTAGAAAAGGCAGAGGAACCAGAGATCAAATTGCCAACATCTGCTGGATCATGGAAAAAGCAAGAGAGTTCCAGAAAAACATCTATTTCTGCTTTCTTGACTATGCCAAAGCCTTCGCGGAGAAGGCGATGGCACCCCACTCCAGTACTCTTGCCTGGAAAATCACATGGATGGAGGAGCCTGGTGGGTTGCAGTCCATGGGGTGCCGAAGAGTTGGACACGACTGAGCGACTTCACTTTCACTTTTCACTTTCATGCATTGGAGAAGGAAATGGCAACCCACTCCAGTGTTCTTGCCTGGAGAATCACAGGGACCGGAGAGCCTGGTGGGCTGCCATCTCTGAGGTCACACAGAGTCGGACATGACTGAAGTGACTTAGCAGCAGCACCAGCAGCAAAGCCTTTGACTGTGTGGATCACAATAAACTGTGAAAAATTCTAAAAGAGATGGGCATACCAGACCACCTGACCTGCCTCTTGAGAAACCTGTATGCAGGTCAGGAAGCAACTGTTAGAACTGGACATGGAACAACAGACTGATTCCAAATAGGAAAAGGAGTACGTCAAGACTGTATATTGTCACCCTGCTTATTTAACTTCTATGCAGAGTACATTATGAGAAATGCTGGGCTGGAAGAAGCACAAGCTGGAATCAAGATTGCCGGGAGAAATATCAATAACCTCAGATATGCAGATGACACCACCCTTATGACAGAAAGTGAAGAAGAACTAAAGAGCCTCTTGATGAAAGTGAAAATGGAGAGTGAAAAAGTTGGCTTCAAGCTCAACATTCAGAAAACTAAGATCTTGGCATCTGGTCCCATCACTTCATGGCAAATAGATGGGGAAACAGTGGAAACAGTGACAGACTTTATTTTTGGGGAGTCCAAAATCACTTCAGATGATGACTGTAGCCAAGAAATTAAAAGATGCTTACTCCTTGGGAGAGAAGTTATGACCAATATAGATAGCATATTAAAAATCAGAGATATTACTTTGACAGCAAAGGTCTAATCTAGTCAGGGCTGAGGTTTTTCCAGTAGTCATGTATGTGAGAGTTTGTTGAAGAATTGATGCTTTTGAACTGTGGTGTTGGAGAAGACTCTTGAGAGTCCCTTGGACTGCATGGAGATCCAACCAGTCTATCCTAAAGGAAATCAGTCCTGAATATTCATTGGAAGGACTGATGCTGAAGCTGAAACTTCAATACTTTGGCCACCTGATGTGAAGAACTGACTCATCTGAAAAGACCCTGTTGCTGGGAAAGATTGAAGATAGGAGGATAAGGGGATGACAGAGGATGAGATGGTTGGATGGCATCACTGACTCAATGGACATGAGTTTGAGTAAATCTGGCAGTTGGTGATGGACAGGGATTCCTGGCATGATGCAGTCCCTGGGGTCACAAAGAGTCTGACATGACTGAGCAACTGAACTGAACTGACTTAATATGTGCAAGGTTCTAAGACAAGCCTTGGCATAAACAAGGGAAATCAGGCTGGATTTTACAGTAGAGGAACTCATGAGATAGAGTTGACACTGTGAATTTTCAGAGCCATGTCTTCTCTTTTAGCTTTCCTCAAGGTTGAGATAGGACACAAAAATAATTGTGGGGTGTGTTTTCAAACTTAGGAACAAAAGGAAAGTTGAAATTATGTCAGCAATATCATCCTCTAAGAATGACAGAGAACATGAGAGTATTTGTACCTTTTTCACTAATTTGAGAAGGAAGGGTGGAAATTTCAGAGTATCACAGGTAGTGTATAACCTCACATCCTAGTCTGTCAGAAAATCCTGTGGATACTATCTTCAGAATATATCCAGAATCCAGCCACTTCTCACTATTGCCACTGCCACCATTCTGGCTCAAGCCACTACTATCTTTTGTCTGGATTATAGCTATAGCTGAACCCCATATTTCTTTCTTTCTTTCTTTCTTTCTTTTTTTTATGGCCCTGGCAGTCTGAGGTTTTTTGTTTTTGTTTTCTTTTTTAAATAATGAAACTATGATAACACATTTACAGGAGACTTGAACACTGTATTTCCATTCTTGCCCTCTTTATTCTCAAAACTCAGTGGCCAGATTGATTCTATTAAAGAGTCAGATAATGTCAGTTTTCTGTGAAAAGAACTTCAATGTCTTCCTTTCTTGCCTACGAGGTCCTTTATGACCTAGCCTCCTGTCATCTCTTTGGTCTCATCTCCCACTGTTCTCCTCTCCTTGGTCTCCTCCAGACACTCTGGCCTCTTAAATATTCCTCAACTATGCCAAGCACTGTTTCACCACATGACCTTTGCGATTTGGGGCTTTCCCTGCCTGGAATGCTCCGCCACCCCTAGCACCCACCCTGGCCTTGTTTCCACAGGACTAGCTCCTTCACTTCCCAGGGCTTAATGTCACTTCTCAGAGACCTTTCCTGGTCACTCAATTTAAAATTCTATTCCTTTCTCAGATTTCCTAGCTCCTTTCTCTGCTTTATTTTTTTCTCCTTAGCACTTAATATCATATAATTTATTATGTCTTTTACTGATTTATCTTGATTATTGTCTGTCTCCATCTCTAGAACAAAATTTCCATAAGTGCAGTAACTTTTGATTGCTCGCTGCTATATTTCTAGCAACTAGAATAGTGTCTGGCACACAGTATATACTCAATAAATTATTTGTAAGTTAATGAATCAGTAGATAATAGAAAGTTTGCATTTTCAATGATAATTCAAAGAAAAACAAAATGATATAAAATGGGCATGTGGATAAAGAACACATCTTCAGGTTAAACATTTGATAATAGTAATGAGCAATGAATGCTTTGCATTCAGAAGAGCCGTTGTTCTTGCAACATATGTCCTAAGGGAAAACTGTGTAAATGAAACTTGTATACTTATCTTCCTTACATACCTTTCTTAACTTCTTTATATACCTAAAACTGAAACCTGCTTTCCAAGTTTGCTATAAATGCATGTTACCTCTGCAAATTTCTAATTTTTCAAGTCACTGCAGTTTAAGAGAGCTGTAATTCTCAAAAAACAAACAAACAAACAAACAAACAAACTAAAAGATGTTTCCAATTCATACGTTCAGCATCTAAAGAATTTACTCTGATTGTTTTTACTAAAACATACATAATCAGATTGTCTACTTCCATTATATTTTGGAGAAACTAAGATTTATTATTAATTCCACAGCTATTTATTTATATATAAGAGACAGGGCTTAGTGCTTTTAGAGTACATAAAAGACAATATATTTATCCACAATGTATTTGTCCTTACTGACTAGCATGCGTGTGTATACACACACAAAATAAAAGTTAGCAAATGATGTGCACTAAAGGTATACCTCCCTCTTCAACATTTCATTAAACTTAAGAAATGTGCAGCTCTTTGCAACCCCATGGACTATACAGGCCATGGAATTCTCCAGGCCAGAATACTGGAGTGGGTAGCTCTTCCCTTTTCCAGGGGATCTTCCCAACCTAGGGGTCGAACCCAGGTCTCCCACATTGCAGGTGGATTCTTTACCAGCTGAGCCACCAGGGAAGCCCAAGAATACTGGAGTGGGTAGCCTGTCCCTTCTCCAGAAGCTACCAGGGAAGCCGAGCTATCAGGGAAGCCCTTGATCCCCCTGTAGTTAGTTCATTTAGAATATTATTTCTTCTTTACTTTAAAAATCATTTCCATGTTCACCCTACCAATTTTTCTTGTGGATCATTTTGATTTATAAACATTTCCAGTGATAGAAACTATTAATATATAGAGGTACATATCAATTAATTCAAAGCATTAAAAAAAGATATTCTTTGTGTACTATTAGGCCCTGAAGTACTCTTACTAACAAATTCATGAAAACAAAGAGTTTATCTAATTACTTACAAAGCTAGTACTGTTGTCAGCTTCTTTTACCATTCCTGCCCATGCCATCATTCATCCTCATCAAGCTTTGTGCATCTGCTTTGTTAATTATTGATTCATGCTACGCCTGCTTAGTATTTCCAATGGGTACAGCATCTGCAGCTGTCCACTTGGCTGCTTTTGAGTCAGCATTGTTTTTACATATCCGCCCGAACAATGAACAATTCCATCTTTTTAAGAAACTTTCCTTCCTACTTGTCTCTATATAAACTTCATTTTCAAAGCACTGATTGCAGAAAACAGTTAAGAATTATTAAAACTGCTTTTAATCATTTGTTTACCTCTAAGAATACACCTCCCCCCTTTTTAAAGTTTTACTAAACTTGTTTTCCATTAATAGCCAAGAATGCTATTGTAGTTATCCTACTGCAGCATTATACTTCACTTTTTTAATGTTTATTTTTATGTTCAGTACCAGCATTGTATTGTGGATCATTTCAATTTCTGAGTCTCTTTAATGATCATTTCCATTAAATTCTAGATTTAAAAAATCATAGAAAAATAGATATTTTTCATAGAAATTTTGTTTTTTATGTTACGAATAAAGAGCTTATATTTTTATTTTTTCAGTAACTTAATTAACTCATCTATTAACATGTATATTTCATGTATGAATCACATGGCAAGCTGCTGCTGCTGCTGTCGCTCCAGTTGTGTCCGACTCTGTGTGACCCCATAGACAGCAGCCCACAAGGCTCCCCCCTCCCTGGGATTCTCCAGGCAAGAACACTGGAGTGGCTTGCCATTTCCTTCTCCAATGCATGAAAGTGAAAAGTGAAAGTGAAGTCATTTAGTTGTGTCCAACTCTTAGCGACCCCACGGACTGCAGCCCACCAGGCTCCTCCATCCATGGGATTTTCCATGCAAGAGTACTGGAGTAGGGTGCCATTTCCTTCTCCACATGGCAAACTACTCATAGTCAATGGCGTTTCAGGACAAAAGTCAGTTGAAACATCTCAGTAGTAAGAGATGATCAGATTTTTTTTTTTCTTTTTTGAAGAAAAAAATCAACATCTTCCTTTTTAAAAGTTTAGAATATATTTGATCATTAACTTGGGTCATAAAAGCCAGGAAAGAAGAAATAAGATGGTGAAGCCTGGAGAAGGTTGCTAGTATTGCTAATGCCAGTGGAGAGACAAATAACTATAATATTTCACTTTCTACAGAAAAAGTTCATTTTGTTGAGGGCAGATCAAGCATATGTTTCTCTTCAAACTGAAAAAAAGTTTAATTTCTTAAGAAGAAGTTATCTTAGTAACTAAAAAAATAGGACATTAAAAAATATGTTTACTTTTAAATTTCAGATGAGAGTTTAAAAGAATGAGAAGAAGCTTCTAGAAAATACTTTTTACTTTCCTCCTTGTTCTCTTGGAAGCAATTTATAACATTCTGTGTCTTTGGAAATATATGAATTGAGGAAATTAATCTGCAGTTTGCTGTTATAAAAGAATAGAGGAACTCTAGTTGCAATATTCCAGATTGTAACAAGCATTAACAGAAGCCTCAGGACAGCTATAAACAATGTTCCCTGATACATAAAAGTTATAAAAAATCCAGGCAAAGTTGGTTTCTCTAGGTTTAAAAAAATTTTTTTTCAGTGCTATTTGAATGCTTTTGGGATGTCTGTATTGAGAGAATGGAACGTGTTCAGGAAGTCTTTTTCAGGAGAATGAAAAGCATAAAGTGGAATAAGTAAAGAATGCTTTGTGAAATGGCCTTTGCCTTTTCACGTCAATGAAAATGATCAGAACAGTACAAAAATTCTGGGAAACACTATGATATTTTTTGATAGGATGTTTTATTATAAATAAGGGAAGAAGAATATTTTTTAATCAGACAACAGAAATATTGTTCATCTTAATTAAATTTTGAAGAAATCAAGATGTGCATTAATATCCTTGGTGGCTCTGAGGTTAAAGCATCTGCCTCCGATGAGGGAGACCCGGGTTCGATCCCTGGGTCGGGAAGATCCCCTGGAGAAGGAAATGGTAACCCACTCCAGTATTCTTGCCCAGAGAATCCCATGGACAGAGAAGCCTGGTAGGCTACAGTCCACGGGGTCGCAAAGAGTCGGACACGACTGAGCGACTTTACTCACTCACTCATACTCCTTCCACAGATATTTATTAATTATTTATACTGCATACATACAAGAAAGATTTTGCATACTGGAAGATATGCATACTGGTACTTCATACATACATACATAAACATGATATACATGTATACTAGTCCTTGGGCACATACCTCAGGGATGCTGTGGTGAATAAATCAAATAGAGTCCTAGTTCTCTTGGAACTTACGTGGGAGAAACAACAATCATGTAAACAAATGATGTGGGCTTCCTTGGGGGCTCACTGTAAAGAATTCCACTGCCAATGCAGAAGACATGAGTATTCTTGCCTATGAAATCCCATGGACGAAGGAGCCTGGTGGGCCACAGTCCATGGGGTCGCAAAAGAGCAGGACCTGATTATCGACTGAACAACAAACAAAGATGTAGCATGAAATACAAATAGGGGCTATGAGGTGTAGTACTGCACACCGCTAGTACACTAGAGACGGTGACCTGAAGCATGGAGGGGTCAGAAAAAGCCTCAGAGGAAGGGACTATTGAGCTGAGACTTGAAGGATACAGAGAGTCGGACACGATTGAGCAACTGAACTGACTGACTTGCAGGATAAGAAAAAGTCAGCCACCAGACATTTCGCTTAGAGGGAGGATTCAAGCATTCATAGTAGAGGGAACTGCAAAACCAAAAGCCCAGAGATGGGCATGATCTTATCCTGATCCTGGGGCTACGTGAAGGTCAGCATGGTTGGAATCCAGTGAATTGGGGAAAAGTGGTAGGAGAAAAGATCTCAGAGGTAGGCAGGGGCTAAGGAAAGGAGTTTGGACTTTTTTCTAAGTGTAATCAGAAGCCACTGGTGGATTTAAAACACAGCTGTGTTTTTGTTTTTAAAGATTGCATTAACTGTTCTGAGAACAACAGAAAAGAGGATGAGAGTGGAAGCAGGGAAACCAGGCAGGAGACTCTTGCAGTGGGTCCAGTGATGGTGATGGTGGCTTAGAGTGTAATGGAAGTTCTAGAGAGGAAGAGAAGTAAAAGACCCAGGGTATACTTGGAGGCAGAGTTGATAGGTAGGTTGGGTATGTGGATAGAGTAGGAGGAAAGAAAGAAGGAATTGACGATGACTCCTAGGATTTTGGCTTGAGCAGCTGGGTAGATAGTGGTACCATTTATGGAAATAGAGAAGACTGGAGAAAGAATAGGTTTAGTGGGGAAATTTCATTTTGGATTTGTTAAGTTTAATATGCTAGTTAAAAGTCTAAGTCAAGATTTCATATAGTTAGTTGAACATTCTTGTTCAGAGCTCAAGGAAGAGATCATGCCAAAGAGATAAACTTGGGAACCATCAGAATATAGAAGGTATTTTAAATCAGTGGAACTGATGAGATCACCTAGGGCATGTGTGTAAGTATACAAGAGCAACCAGGGTAGAAGTTAAAGTTCTCAGTCACTTAGTTGTGGAGCAGAGGAAAAAGAGCCAACAGAGTTATTCACACACACATCACACACATAGATCTTCCTCAAATTATGATGGGGTTATGTCCCAATAAACACAACCTAAGTCAAAAATGCATTTGATGTACCTAACCTACCTTATTGCCTAGCCTAGCCTGGAAGTTCCTGCTCTGAACAATTATATTAGGCTACAGTTGGGCAAAATTATCTAACATGAGGCCTATTATATAATAAAATGATGAATATCTCATGTAATTTATTGAGTACTGCACTGGAAGTGAAAACCAGAACGGTTGTATGGGTATTGATTGTTTATCCTTCGGATCACACGGCTGATGGAATGGCATCTTGGTGCAACTGTACAGCATTATGAGAAAGCATTGTACTGCTTACTGGTAGTCCAGGAAAAAGATCAAAATCCCAAGTACCGTTTCTACCGAAAGCATGTTGCTTTTGCATTATTATAAAATCCAATTATCATAAGCAGAACCATCATAAATCAGGGACTCTGCACACAGACACACACACACAGAAATTTACATATAACTATGTAACTATAGCTACATATGTATGTGTGTGTGTGTGTAAGTTTTTGTTCTTTAGCTGCTAAGTTGTGTCTGACTCTTTGTGACCCCATGGACTGTAGCCTGCCAGGCTCCTGTCCATGGGACTTCTCAGACAAGAATACTGCAGTGGGTTCCCATGTGTCTTCTCCTGAAGGAGGAATTGAACCTACATCTCCTGCACTGCAGGCAGATTATTTATCATCTGAGCCACCAGAAGAAAGTTACATATTGGCAAATTAAATGCAGCCTGCTTGGCACCTTTCAAGGATAGATGAACTACCTAGTGTGTGGCCTCATAGAAAAGGGCAAGATAGGAAGTCAGGGCTAATAAATACATAGGCATGGCTACAAATGAACTACATTTTCAATTTGACCAAGAGTTGGAAGAGGAGCATGAACTGAAGCTTAGGGTTAGAGGGGGCTTGCAGGCTTAGTAGGCAAGAGGAACAGTGGAAAAGAGATAAGGATTTGATATTTCAGTCAGGAGGCCAGTTTGGGGATTTGAAATCATGAAGATGGAGCACTTTCTGGTGCACAAGTAGAAGAGAGGAGGAGGTCAGCAGAGGTGGAAGATTTGTGGAATGATGAGATCAGAGTTTAGGAGGCTGTGTTCGCAGAGAAATTATCAGCAAACATTTCTTGAGGGCTCAGTACCTGCCAGTCATGAATGGTGCTGAGAAAAATGTGAGAAGCAGGGGAGATGAGAATGAAAGTGAATGTCAGGAACCCTAACATTTGGAAGGGTTAATGGCTGAGGAGAAGAACCAAGCAATGTTTGGAACGATTATGTGAAGAGACATTGTTGAAGTGTTTGGAAACTAAAGAAGTTCATGATAGACATCAGTGGAGTGCAACGAACCTTCTTGTTTCAAATTTAAGAACATTTTATTTTTGAGGTTCCATAAAAAGAGTTTGATGTTTAAGAAACATGGACTTCTGTTATTCTTTAATATTTAAGAGCTACTTTTATATGCATGTTCCACTCTTTGGAACTCCATAGACTGTAGCCTGCCAGGCTCCTCTGTTCATGGGATTCTCCAGGCAATAATACTGGAGTGGGTTGCCATGCCCTCCTCCAGGGGATCTTCCTGACCCAGAGATGGAACCCGCCTCTTTTATGTCTCTTGCATTGGCAGGTGGGTTCTTTACCACTAATGCCACCTGGGAGGCCCACTTTTCTTTTATATGGGATTGCTAAAAAATTTAAAAATAGGGACTTAATGGTGGTCCAATGTTTAGGACTCCAAGCTTTCACTGAACAGGGTCCAGGCTCAGTCCCTGGCTGGGAAACTAAGATCCCACAAGGTGCAATGTGGAAAAAAATTTTTTTTATTAAAAAATAGGTTCTGTGATTATAGCTTTGAGAAATCTAGGTATGGAAAAGTAAAGGTAGCAATATATAAATTATAGTGCAGTAAGTACATAAAAGCGGAGAAGGCAATGGCACCCCACTCCAGCACTCTTGCCTGGAAAATCCCATGGACAGAGGAGCCTGGTGGGCTGCAGTCCATGGGGTCGCTAAGAGTCGGACACGACTGAGTGACTTCACTTTGACTTTTCACTTTCATGCATTAGAGAAGGAAATGGCAACCCACTCCAGTGTTCTTGCCTGGAGAATCCCAGGGATGGGGGAGCCTGGTGGGCTGCCGTCTATGGGGTCACACAGAGTCGGACACGACTGAAGCAACTTAGCAGCAGCAGCAGCAAGTACATAAAAGAATTCCTCTTTATAAAAGGATTTACTATGGCCCTTTTAAAGAATGGAATGATTCCCTTAATGCCCTTATAAACCACTTGAGAAAGTAAAAAGGAGATGAAAGCTATAAATTTTGAGAAAAGTTGATTGGATAAAGGGAACATGACTATAGTTGGATTGACTTTTGGAAACAATACAGTACGTTAGAAAACACACAATCTGTTTTCCCTCAATTTGGAATATGAAACAGTTCCATTGCTTAAATTAGAAGAGAAAAACATCTGATGTTAAGAACCCTTAAAACTGTTTAAACCCTTAAAATATGATACTAATGTCCATTAATAGCAGATACTATAAGAAATAAACTATCCCATTTAGTAAACATGTGTATGATATCACTTGATGATTCTTATTTCATTATAATAAATGTGTAAAAGAAGTGGCCCTTCAGCCAGATAACCTGAAGTAGAGATCTTGACCTTAATCCTTCTTGCCATTGCTTTATGGTTAGATCTTGGCCTTTTTGATGCCTGTAAAAATAAGAATATTTATTTCATTGTATTATTTTGTGAATGAAATGAGAATGTGTATGAAAGTACTTTCAAAAATTAGCTGAATATACGTAGCATAAGGAGTGTCCTTACTGAGGTAAATGCTTTAGACTTTTTCTGTTTTTCTGCCCTCCATTAATTTTATCTGTGAAAAAATGATCACTATTTCCTTTGTTGAAAAAAAAAGGATCTTTGAAGGAGCAAATATTAATTTACTAGGGCAACATTTAATTTTTAGTCATCTTTGCTTCGGAGCATTGATTCCATATTTAAATTAATATAATAAGCTGTAGTCTTTATCTAAATAACTTGGAAGATTATGGCTTTTATTTAAATAATTAGAGAAACACTTTTGATGACTTTCAGAGTATTAATGTGATTAGGGAAAACTGTATAGTCTAACTACTAATAATCATGTGAACATAACATGTATTTTCTTTCCTAACTTAGCAATTAAAAAAATTTTTTTAAGAAAGCAATTTTAAGGTTGTGATTTATTCAGCACTATATATATAGCTCAAGAGCACATTTACATTATTATTTTGTCTTTTGTGATGAAAATAAACAAATTAACTGAAATGTCAAGATCATAAGCAGGATTTGAAGTCAGGCAGATCTGGTTCAAATTTTTAGGTGATAGTCTTACACCAATAGCCTCTTTGTATTTTAGTTTCCCCCATCTTTAAAAATGGAATACTAGTTATCTTACATGCATTCATTTAACAAATATCTATTGAACTCATGTGCTAGGTAACAGCTATAAACACAAGTCCCTGCCATTCCATTGCTTCCACTCTAGCAGAAAAAGGAGATGGTTAAACTTAACACATAATTACCCCCATATAAGTGGTAAGTGCAATGAAGAAAACACATCAGAATAATAGGATAGAAAGTGGCTTGGGGGCAAAGAGAAGTGGTGCGGCCACCTGATCAGGGAAGTCTTCTTTGAGGAAGTAGCACATTTAAGCTTAGACCCAATTAACAAGGAGAAGGCATGGGCAGATCTAGGAATGTCCAGGGGGTGGAAAGTTCTTGATGCAGGAAAAATTTTGGCATATTTTTATGACTAGAAGAAAGGCTTATGAGGCTGGAGACTAGTGGAAAAAAGGTAAAGTATTGTGATATTTTCACATGATGTACATGCCAGGCTGAATGAATCACAAGTTGGAGTTAAGATGGCAGGAGAAATATCAATAACCTCAGATATGCAGGTGATACCACCCTAATGGCATAAAGCAAGGAGGAACTAAAGAGTCTCTTGATGAAGGTGAAAGAGGAAAGTGAAAAAGTTGGCTTAAAACTCAACATTCAAAAAACTAAGGCCATGGCATCTGGTCCCATCACTTCATGGCAAATAGATGGGGAAACAATGGAAACAGTGACAGACTTTATTTTCTTGGGCTCCAAAATCACTGCGGACAATGACTGCAGCCATGAAATTAAAAGATGCTTGCTTCTTGGAAGGAAAGCTATGAAAAACCTACACAGCGTATTGAAAAGCAGAGCCATCACTTGCCCGACAGAGGTCCATATAGTCAAAGCTGTGGTTTTTCTAGTAGTCCTGTATGGACGTAAGAGATGGACCATAAAGAAGGCTGAGTGCTGAAGAACTGATGTTTTTGAACTGTAGTGCTGGAGAAGACTCTTGAGAGTCCCTTGGAGAACAAGGAGATCAATCCTAAAGGAAATCAAACCAGAATATTCATTGAAGAACTGATGCTGAAGCTAAAGCTCCAATACTCTGGCCACCTGGTGTGAAGAGTTGACTCACTGGAAAAGACCCTGATGCTGGGAAAGATTGAAGGCGGGAGGAGAAAGGGGTGACAGAGGATGAGATGTTTGGATGGCATCACTGACTTAATGGACATGAGTCTGAACAACTCTGGGAGATAGTGATGGACTGGGAAGCCTGGCATGCAAGTCCATGGGTTGTAAAGTGTTGGACACAACTTAGCAACTCTATAATAACTGTGATATTTGGGCCTCCCCAGGGGATGCTAGTGGTAAAGAACCTGCCTGCCAATGCAGAAGACATAAGGGATATGTGTTCGATCCCTGGGTCATGAAGATGCCCTGGAGGAAGGCATGCCAACCCACTCCAGTGTTCTCGCCTGGAGAATCCCAGGGACGGGGGAGCCTGGTGGGCTGCCATCTATGGGGTCGCACAGAGTTGGACACGACTGAAGCAGGTTAGCAGCAGCAGCAGCAGCAGGATACTAGGAGAGGAAGGTTAGTCCCAGATCATGTAGGGCCCTGTAGGTATGATAAAGAATTTGCATATTATCCTACTCGCAAGAGAATACATAAACTGGCTCTACACAAGAAATTGATACTGTATAATTTACAATTTAAAAAGCTCCTACCCTTTGGATAAATTACTAAAATATGATAGTTCAGTAGGTTTGTAATAACCATGTTCTTATATACTAATAATAGATAAAGTATAATTTAAAATGTATAATTTAAAAAACGATAACCACAAGGATGCATGTGAATACATTAAAGAGTATAAAGATCTTTATGGAAGTACATTATATATATTTTTGGAAGATGTTAAAGTAGGCTTAAATTAATGATGATATATCCATGTGCACTAATAAAATGGTTTGATGTCACAAAGATGTGGTATGTAAGATTACATAATGAAAACAGTTTGATATTGGAAGAGGACTAGACAAATAGACCAGTAGAATAGAATAAAGAGCTTCTAAACAGACCTACGCGTACAGGTATACTACAAAAGTGGCATTACAGGTCAATGGGGAAAGAACGGACAACTAAATAAATGCTGCTAAGACATTTGGTTTTCCAGATAAAAAACAAGATCAATTCAGATAATTTAAAGACAGAACCATTAAAAAAAAAAAACCCACACTTTTTAGAAGAAAGCATGGGAGAACAGATTTACAACCTCAGGGTAGGGAAGGATTTCTTGAGACATGAAAAGTACAAACCCTATTTGAAAATATACATGTATTTAATTACATTAGTAGTAAACATTTCTGTACATCCAAGACATCCTAAAATGAAAAGACAAACCTTAAACTAGGAAAAGATATTTTCCAGCCAAAAAACCAGGAAAAGTTATTTTCCTATAAAAATAGTAAACAACAAAACGCTTTGAATCAATAAGAAAAAGCAACCACACAGAAAAATGAGCAAAGAATATGAATTTGAAATTCACAGAAAAGGAAACCTGAAAGGCCAATAAACACACAAAATAATGTTCATTTCCACTAGCAATAGGAGGAATGTATACAAATAAGAATGATAGAAGCTAAAAAGCATCCAAGTACTAAGGAGGGACTACAGTAGCAGACATACCCATAGAAAGGTGATTAGAATATAAATTGTTACAATCATTTTGAAGGGCAATTGATGGTGACTGCAGCCATGAAATTAAAAGACGCTTACTCCTTGGAAGAAAAATTATGACCAACCTAGATAGCATATTCAAAAGCAGAGATATTACTTTGCCGACTAAGGTCCGTCTAGTCAAGGCTATGGTTTTTCCGGTGGTCATGTATTGATGTGAGAGTTGGACTGTGAAGAAGGCTGAGCACCGAAGAACTGATGTGTTTGAACCGTGGTGTTGGAGAAGACTCTTGAGAGTCCCTTGGACTGCAAGGAGATCCAACCAGTCCATTCTGAAGATCAGCCCCGGGATTTCTTTGGAGGGAATGATGCTAAAGCTGAAACTCCAGTACTTTGGCCACCTCATGCGAAGAGTTGACTCATTGGAAAAGACTCTGATGCTGGGAAGGATTGGGGGCAGGAGGAGAAGGGGACGACAGAGGATGAGATGGCTGGATGGCATCACTGACTCGATGGACGTGAGTTTGAGTGAACTCCGGGAGTTGGTGATGGACAGGGAGGCCTGGCATGCTGTGATTCATGGGGTCGCAAAGAGTCTGACACGACTGAGCGACTGAACTGAACTGAATACTGAAATATATTTTTTGAAATGATCCTCTAATTTTTAAGTATATTACTCTAAAGAAAGTTTTGCATGGAGACATAAGGAGACATAAAAAAATTCATGGCATCATGGGGTCTTTGGAATGAAAAACTGGAAATGAGCTAAACATCCACTAACAGGATAATGGATATATAAATTACAAGTATATTAATAAAATAGAATTATCACAGTGATAATGAATAAAATGCAGCTATATCTGTTAGTGAGGATGTATCTCATAAAGAGAATATTTGGAAAAGAAACCAATTGCAGAAATTTTTACTTACAGTAAAAACAAAATTTATGTAAAACACTATATATTGATGTATATATAAATGTAATAAAAGTACATACATTTCACAGCAATGATAAACATGAAAATCAGGATAGTTTAACCCCTGGGGAGTGGAAGGTAAATGACACGAAGGAGGAATACATAGGAGACTTTAATTACAAAGGTTTTTAAGCTAGGTGGTAGGTACATGGTTATCTGTTCTATTCACTAATTTTTTGTTACACTGGGAATATTTTATAGCACAGTTTTTAAAGAAGAAAGGTAGTTCTAACTATCAGGGAGTAAGAAGGGAAATAGGGAGACCTGTTAGGAGATCTGACCAGTCGATCCTAAAGGAACTCAATCCTGAATATTCATTGGAAGAACTCATGCTGAAGCTGACACTCCAATACTTTGGCCACCTGATGCGAAGAACTGACTCACTGGAAAAGACCCTGATGCTGGGAAAGATTGAGGGTGGCAGGAGAAGGGGAGGACAGAGAATGAGATGGTTGGATAGCATCACTGATTTGATGGACATGAGTTTGAGTAAGCTCCGGGAGTTGGTGATGGACAGGGAAGCCTGATGTGCTGCAGTCCATGGGGTCGCAAAGAGTGGGACATGACTGAGTGACTGAAATGAACTGAGACTTCAGTCTCTAGCACAGCTTCTGGCACAGAGTAGGGGTTTAACAAACTTCAGCTTTATAGAGTGGTTGCTATTATCGTCATTATCAGGGTAAAGACAGAGAGATTGTGAATAAACATAAACTAAATATTCTGAGTAGTTATATTGTGCTACATGTTCTATTTATCTTATTTAGTCTTTATTAGAATCCAGTTATAAAGAATCTAAGGGGCTTACCTGGTGGGTCAGTGGTAAAGAATCTGCCTGCAATGCAGGAGATGCGATTTCCAACCTTGGGTCGGCAAGAACCCCTAGAGAAGAAAATGGCAACACACTCCAGTTGCCTGGAAAATTCCATGGACAAAGGAGCCCCATGGACTCATGAGTTTGCAGAGTTGGACATGACTGAGCATGCAGGCACACAGGCATAAAGAATCTAAGGCTCACAGACGTCAAAGCTGGAAGGCACAGGGCTTCATAAGTTTCTAATGACTCATTTTCCAGTGCTGTGTAAAGTTCCTCCTGAACCTCCAACCCTAATATACCCACCATTTTCTTGTCCAGCGTTTGAAAAAAAATTCAAACATCTTTTCTCTTTGGTTCATAGCTAGCATGGGCTTCCGTAGTGGCTCAGATGGAAAAAAAAATCCACCTGCAATGCAGGAGACCTGCATTCGATCCCTGGGTCAGGAAGATCCCCTGGAGAAGGGAGTGGCTACCCACTTAAGTATTCTTACCTGGAGAATCCCATGGACAGAGGAGCCTGGAGGGCTACAGTCCATACGGTCGGTCGCAAAGAGTCAGACACAAATGAACGATTAACATTTTTGAGTTGAAAAGAAAGTTAAAGTCACTCAGTTGCGTCCAGCTCTTTGCGACCCCATGGACTATACAGTCCATGGAATTCTCCAAGCAAGTGAAAGTCACTCAGTTGGGTCCAACTGTTTGCGACCCCATGGACTAGTCCATGGAATTCTCAAGCCAAAATACTGGAGTGGGTAGCCTATTCCTTCTCCAGGGGATCTTCCCTTCCCAGGAATCGAACCAGGGTTTCATGCATTGCAGGCAGATTCTTTACCAACTGAGCTATCAGGGAAGCCAAGACTTTTGAGTGAGATATTAATAATTCAAAACACTTGGGTAGGACCTTATTACAGAATACTTTTGGATTGCTCTCAGTTTTTCACCTGATCTGCCTAACAACTCTGTGAAAGGCAGGGCAGCTGATTATTTCGGTTTTACAGATGAGAAAACCAAAATCCAAAGAGGCTAAATTGGAGGTTCTTAACCAGTGACCATGAATTTCATGGAATCATATCTTAAAATGCTTATGATTGAAAGGGCATTTTAAAGCTTTAATTGTATTTTCAAAGGAGTCTATGATTCCCAAAAAGGTTTAAAGGATAATGAGTTAAATGATTTGCCTCCCCCAAAATGTTTAAAAGACAATGAGTTAAATGGTTTGCCTAAAGCCTAGGGTCACATAGTCCTGGTGGAGTCAAGGCCCCAAGGAATTTATTCTCATCCCACACTCAGAATTCTTCCCATTACTACATAAAGTCGCTCAGTTGTGTCTGACTCTTTGCGACCCCATAGATTGTAGCCCACCAGGCTCCTCTGTCCATGGGATTCTCCAGGCAAGAGTACTGGAGTGGGTTGCCATTTCCTTCTCCCATTACTACATACAGTACCACAATTCAAATTACAGATATTACTAGTGAAATACTTTTTGTAATGGTCACTGACTGCTGAGATAGAAACCTTATTAAATATACTGAAATTCTTACTTGGGAGTAATGGTTTTGGCCTGTTCAACTGTTGGGCAGCCATTCAGAAATCTACACAGTGTTACAGATGAACAGGTGACAACCTGTTTGTTGTCTTTATAACAAGCCCTAATACAGACTTGTTAAATAAGGTATGAATCTGATACAGTAACTATAAAATGTATTTTTCAGTTCGCAATAAAGAATAGTCATGAGACCTAGCTATGATCCAGTGGTGGAAAGTCGACTGAGCCAAGAATGGGATTTTCATTTCTCCAGGACCAGTTAAAGTGTTAGGGTCTCCCTTCTCTTACCTGTAAAAGAAAGGATTAAAGTGGGTAGCCTCTCAGCTCTAACTTTGCATGCAGTTTGATGGGGTTAAAATAAGAAGAGCCGACAGGAGTTTTGTGTATAAGCATTAACAGGTCTGTTAAAGTTAACCTTATTTTCCCAGTGATAAAGGTCAGTGCCCAAGGCGGCTCACTGGTCATTAGCCACAAGTGTCTGGGGGCTCACCAGACCTGCGCCTCAAGAAGGCCAAGACTGAGTGCATCCTGGAGTGAAGCAGGAGCTGGCGAGCATAAGAACATAAAGTTATGTAAGTTCAAAGGTCCAGTGGGATTCCAAACAGAAGGGGCCTTAATCCTAGATTTAGGAATGAAGGAAAGCAGGAACGCCCAGGCACAGGAGTGTGAAGGGATCTGCTTAAACAGGGTGGGGTGTTGCGAGCGTTGGGGGTGGGGCTTTGAGCCAGGAGGCAGTTGATGCACTGGAGAGCCGAACCTACCGCTGCATCCCCGCCGCCCGGGCCAGGCTGTCACTAAGCCGGCAAAGGCACCCTTGGGAACCTCCCAGCCCCGGCGAGGCCACGTGATCTAGCGCCAGGGCCAGGAGAGGCGTGCCCTGCCCCCCGCCCCGCCCGTGCGCATGCGCGCGGGTCCGGGCGCTGAAATTCAAATTTGAACCGCCGCTGCAGGCCGAGTCGGACTTCGGAGGCAGTGGGGAAGAGGAGAGGAGCTTGGGAGAGTTCCCCACCACCTTCTTCTTTTCTTCCAGTGACACACTGAGCCGGCACTCACTTTTCTTTTTCTGAATTTGAACCACCGTTTTGGCCGTCTCGTAATCGACACGCGAAGTCCGGGACGATGGACCCGTTTACCGAGGTGAGAAAACTTACGGGCAGAGCCAGCCATGACGGCGCCCGCCCCCCACCCTCCCTTCCTACCTCTGTCAACCTCCCGGCCCAGTGGCCGGAGAGCGCGTGCGCGCGCGTGCGCAGAGTGGGCGTGCGAGGGTCCAGCTTGGAACTGGGAGGGTGCGGCGGGTTCCCTCTTCTCTTGTGGCTGTAGTTCGTCCGCGGTTGCCTTGGTCTTATCCTGCAGAGGAAGCTCTGCGGGGAAAGTTTTGAGTCCGTCCTCAGTAGCAGTAGTGAAAAGACCTCCTGTCAGCCCCGGTTATTGCACATCCCTCTGCAGTGGACCCCTGGGTCTTCCAAGGGTGCGGTGGGGGCCTGACGAAACAGAGCCCTTTGGAAGTAAAAGCCGGGATATTGCAGGGTGGAGTCGGGTGGCCAAGTGACTCAGTGCTGTGTGTGCAGCCGCCGCCTGGAAATGGAATGGAATGCGGTTTGCGGGGTTCGTGTAACTCGCAGAGGAGCCGTGCATTTAATAGTCTCTCAGTTGTGTCCGACTCTTTGCGATCCCGTGGTCTGTCCATGGAATTTTCCAGGCAAGAATACCGGAGTGGGTTGCCATTCCCTTCTCCACTCCATACCTTTAAGAATGCAGTGAACGAAATGACAGCAAAATGTAAGCCGCTGCCTGAGACCATTGCATCCATTCCTATGAAGTCAATAGTTCTCTTCAGTTTCTATTGCTTACCTAACTAGCAAAGACGATTCATACCTGAGGTTGACACTAATTGAAAGGAAAATTGCTAGCTGAATATGTTCAAGTCAAAAGTTACAGCCCACGATTAAAAAAAAAAAAAAAAAAGAAACCTGTTTTGGATAGTGACTTCCCTGGTGGCTCAGACGGTAAAGTGTCTGTCTACAATGAGGGAGACCCGGGTTCGATCCCTGGGTTGGGAAAATCCCCTGGAGAAGGAAATGGCAATCCACTCTAGGACTATTGCCTGGAAAATCCCATGGACAGAGGAGCCTGGTGGGCTACAGTCCATGGGGTCGCAAAGAGTCGGACACGACTGAGCAACTTCACTTTCTTTCACTTTCATGGGGCATAACATTATAGCAGGCAGGACTTAACTCATCTTTTGTTCTTTGGAAATTAAATATGAATTAATTACATCATTACCGTGTCGATTATTTGTCTAGCTTTGACTTTTGTTGCGAATGTACGTTGACACACTCGGGAATTTCGTGTGGCCAGTTGTCCACTACCTTTTCTTCAAGAACAGTTCCTCTTTTTTTAGGGTGTTTGTGCAAGTGTCAAACTGTTACTTTTTGAGTTGTTGCCAAGTGGGCCTAAAAATTTCTCTACACTAGATTGAAAAGCTTGAATGGAGTATTAGTACTCTTTTTTTTTTTTTTTTTTAATGTAGTTACAATTCTGTTAAGTCTAAGATATTAAAAGTTTTAGCAATTGGAGTTTACTTGTATTCAAACACAACAGTATTTGTTTCCAAATTCTCAGTCATGTCAGGGATACACATCAATTTGTTAACCTTGAATATTCTAACAGAAAAATCCTGAGCACATTTTTGTATTAGCTTTAGGGAATAGAGCTGGTGGTTCGCCATGTATTTTTCACTTACATTGAAATTAAAAAGGAAATATTATGTTACAACTTAAGATTCCTTAAAATATTAGCTCTTCCTGTTCTCAATAGTTTTATGTTTCTAAGTAACTGACAAGAGCAAAGCATTTTGAAAGTTGGCTGAAAATTGCACTTCATTTTACTTAAAAATGTTATTCTGAACTGGTACAAATCTCAGTTGAAAGAAACTTTTCATTTTAGAGTGCAGCTCAGAAATATGTGTGATTTAGTGTGTGTGTTTTATATTTTGAGAAGTTAGACCGGTTGCAGTTGGAATCAACAGCTTTGACATCTTTTCCTTAATTGGAAGTGAGTGAACTATTTGAAATGGTTCCAAAGATTAGGTGCTTAATTATAGCATTCATAACATTTTTGTACAGTGAAGCTAACTGTTCCTCGTCTGAAAAGAAAATTGAAAGTCAGTTAAAATGACTTTCTCAGCTGGAGTTCCTTATCAGAACCGTAGAACACAGATAATTATTTGAGAGAAATTGTTTTTCTCAGTTTTCCCAGAAGAGATTTTTTTTCTCCCAAAAGTGATTCTTAACAATGCCATTCTGTAGGCATAGGAGAGATGCTAATTCATTACATTAATGCCAGGGCCTTAAGGATTAATTCTCCTGGTAACTCTTGTTGAGAAAGGCTGTGCTGTGCTCGGTGGTGTCTGACTTTGCGACCCCATGGACTGTAGCTACAACCATCCTAAACTCTTGTTTCCTCAGGCAAGGCTGTTGTGCAGTGGTTCCCCTCCCTGTTGTCACTGGTGCTGTCTGGCTCACTTGGTCTTCCTGCCTGTTCTGCCTGGCAAACTTTGTTTTGACCTCTGGCTCACAGTTTGATTCCCCTTCTTCAGAGGGACATCACCTTTCACAATACACATCTCACTTGCATTTATATGCACCTGTTGAACATGTTTTCTCTTAGAATGTAAGCTTCATGAAGGTAGGAAATTGTTCAGAGAGATGTTTCTGTAACATCAAGCACAATTCAATAACGGTCTGCTGAATTGATGTGAAAGAGAGCCATTCAGTGTAAATTGTTTTACAGACAATTAAATGAAGGAGTAACTGTTAGAACATTTTAGCAATATTCTTTTCTTGTAGGAAATCTCAAGCATAATGCATCCATTGCCCAGCAACACATGGCCATGTTGTTTTACTGTGTCTGCCTCTTATCCCTCTCACTGAATTATTTGGAAGCAAATTCTAGAAGGCATATAATTTTATACATAAATACATAGGTATTCATCACTGAACACTAAAGACTTTAAAAAAAATCATAATGCTATTATCACACCTAAAAAATAAACAGCAGTTCCTTAAAATCATCAAGCATTGTCAGTGTTCAACTATTCCTAAATATCTCACGATTTTGCAGTCTGAACCAGCATCTAGACAGAGTTCATAGGACCATGTGTTCCTGATGTTCTTCGTGGACCAACCAGAGATAAAGAATCCATCTTGGTTTATGGATAAGCTAGCAGTTAAGGCACATGTTTATTATTATGATCAGCTAATAGCATTAAAAAGTTAGTGTTGACCATATGAATTATCATCAGTTCTACTGATGATAAGTTTTTAAAAGAACAATTAGATTTAGTCAAGCTGTAGTTTTTAGCAAAGCAGTTAAGAATCCAGACTCTGGAGCCTGGTTCTTAATTTTGCCTTGCTACTCGTTAGCTGTGTGACCTATGGCTTGTTATTTAACCCCTACCTGAATTTTTTCATCTCTAAAACAGTAGTAAAAACAGAATTTTAACAAATCATATTTGAAGATGAAATGAGTTAGTGTATGCTGACACTGAACGTACTTTAAGTCCTGTCTAAGCACTAGTGATTGTTGTACTTGTTGCTTGCTGTGCCTAGTCGCTCGGCATATTCGACTCTGTGACCCCATGGGCTGTAGCCCATCCGACGCCTCAGTCCATGGGGTTTTTCGGGTAAGAAATACTGGAGTGGGCTACCATTTCATTCTCCAGGGGATCTTCCAGACCCAGGGATCAAACCCATGTCTCCTGTGTCTCCTGCATTGCAGGCAGATTCTTTATCCATTGAGCTATCTGGGAAGTTCTTTTTGTATTTGTTGTTAGGTGGATTTAAAGCCATAAATTTATTACTCATAATGTCAATATTAGCATTTTAGTCTGCAGATCTGCTGATGGTGATGGTCACCCCAGGTTAGCACAGGAAATCCACAGCTAGTTGTGTCAAGTCAGAACTTTCCATGTAGGAACTTTAAAAGAGAAAAAGCTACAATTAAAATATATGAAACATTTTTTTCTTGTGATGTAAATGGACAAACATGCTATCACTGTTTTGGATAGAGTTTCTTTAATTTTCCAGAATTAAGTGAACTCTCTATGATGACCAGGGAAGGAATGCTTCTAGAACATTTTGAAAATAATAAGTTGTTATTGAGTCTACTTTGTTTAAGAAGGTAGGAAATCAGTAATATCTCCCAGAAAAAAATTCTGTCAGAAATGGTTTGAGGGATGTGGGGCAGAAATTGCTTAAGGACCATATACTTCAGTTATTTTAGATCCCTTCATGTGGAGTATCTTATTTCCTGATTGTTAGTAATTGCACTGTTTAATTTCTTTTAATACCTCTATTATTTGAAGGAGGAGGTGTGATATTTGAAGGAATGTACCTTATAAATAAAAAAAGCTCTTAAATTCCTGATACACTATTATAAGGAAGGGTAACTTACATTTCTGTAGCTGTTGAGTTTATGTATTTTAGATATATCACTTCTTTTACATGAATAATCTTTGGTATCTATAAGTTTTATATTACAGATTAGGGAACTTTTTTGCTTATCTACTTTAATTTGTTTTAATCTTGAAAAATTTGAATCTAATGTAACAATAGAACACTTTGTGTATGTTTGAATTGCAAAACCTCATTCTTTTGACCCATTGCTCATGGTAACTGAAAATATACTGACTCATAAGTATTCTAACTGACCAGAATGGAATGTGGCTGTGTCCATGAATAAACATATTTAGGCTCGTTTTGTATCTTAGGAATGATATATTTTATTGTGGGGAAAATTATCAGATATATATGAATTTGTATAACACTGCCACTTTCCAGTTTGTTGAAGACCTTAAAGGATAAAGGTTTTGTGCTTTGGAAGGCATTTGGCTCACAAATTACTCTTTCAGCGACATAGCATTTAGATTTGTTTCAATGAGAAATCATGCCTAAGATAAGCTCATTCTTGTTTTTCATATTCAGAGGGACTTAAAAAGTGATTTTTCTGGCTTAATTAAGCAATTAAAAAGGTCAGATGGAGTTAAATTCCTTAGTCTGCAATAATTACTTTATCTGTGTTTGCAGGACAGGGTATACTCCAGCCAGTAATCTGCATGCCTTCTCTGGTTGTGTTCAAAGAGAATGAATTGTTTTCAGGGTTTTGTGTTTGTTATACTACATTGATTCCAATAGGAGCATATTTTGGGGTTTGAAAAGAGTCATATTCATGATTCTATGGAATACTAAGATTTCAACTTAAAACTTTTATTATATATGGATATTTAATTAAATAAAACATAAAAATATTTAGGTTGATTTTTCTTTAGGCAACTGTTATTCTGCCTACCATCGTGACTAAAACAACCACCATGTTATTTCCCATGACTCAGTGGCTTAGCATTTGGGTTCAGCTGAGCCGGACTTCTGGTGTCCCCTGGGATCATGCAGAAGTCTGCAGTCATATAGAAATTTCTGGGACTGGTTGGTCTAAAATCGTTTTCCTCCCAAGTCTGGGGATTGATGCTGGCTGTCAGCTGGGCCATGTTTCTAGCAGGCTTAACCTGGGCCTCTTCACAGGAAGACAGTGTTCCAAGAGATTGAGAACAGAAACCGCAAGACCTCTTGAACCCTGGGATTGGAAGTCACATACACAGTATTACTTCAGCCATATTTTAACAGTCAAAGTGAATCATAAAGCCAGCCTGATTCAAATACCTTTTGAGAGAAGCAGAAAAAAAGTCTGTGGCCATTTAAAATCTCATGCAATAAACTTAACACATTTCATTCCCCCTATAATGGTCATATTATATCTAATCAAATTTTGACATGACGATACTCATTTGGTGAATCATAATTACTGAGAGTTTGACTTTTGAAATGTATTTAACTGTTATTGTACATGTTTGAAGACAATTAGTGATTTGAGAAGGCATCTGAAGTTTTGTGAACCTTTGACTAAACTTATGCTTTAATGCTCTGGTGTATTGTTTATGTAGAAACTGCTTGAGCGAACCCGTGCCAGACGAGAGAATCTCCAGAGGAAAATGGCTGAGCGGCCCATCCCAGCAGCAAGGTCTCTGACTCACGCCAAGCGGATCAGGGAGCCACTTTCAGAAGCAAGTAACCAGCAGCCCATATCTGGTGGCGAAGGTAATAGGCTTTGTGGGGAAAGTAGAATTTGCAGTTTTCAAAATGCAAATAAGTGCCAAACACTTTATTGTTCCTGCAGAAGACCAAGATCTTTGGGAGACAAATGTAATAGCTTCCAGGGGAAAGATCAACCTTTTATTCTATTCCAGGCCTATTATATTAGGCCTGGAACCTATTGGGCGAGAGCAGAATTTCTAACAAATATTTCAGATTAACTGGTTGAACTTTATTTTCCTCATTCCAAAAGTATCATTAAAAGCTCTAAGGGAAGGATACTACGGGAGCAGTGGAGCACTTACACTGGCCATAGTGTTGAGTTTCTCTACCCCTCTTAAGTGAACAGGGCAACAAAAGGCAGGCCTGCCTGCAGATGCTTGAAATATCACGAGTCTTTTCATCCTCTGTCTGCTGAACCACGTCCCTCAGGCTGGGCACAAAGTATAGGTTGGTAATCTACAGAATTACTGAAATTAAATAGAAACAAAACTGACCACCAACACCCTCATCTACCCCAAGAGGGGCTTCCTTGGTGGCTCAGTGGTAAAGAATCCTTTTGCCAATGCAGTAGACATGGGTTCCATCCCCAGGTCGGGAATATCCCTTGGAAAAGGAAATGGCAACCTACTCTAGTATTCTTGCCTGGAGAATCCCATGGACAGAGGAGCTTGCAGGCTATAGTTTATGGGGGTCACAAAGAGTTGGACACAATATAGCAACTAAAACAAACAACAACTCCTGCAACAAACTCAAATGTACCTGGAAACTTTCTTATTCTTTCCTAAATGCTGGCGTCCTCAGCCTGTATCAGTCACCTGGTTTAATCTTTTGGAATAATCTGGAGATGATAATGTTCCTTAGTAGACATTTAAAATGCACATAGAAAAATAATATTACAGAGGGCAAAACCAATATTACAAAAGAGATGAGGGCGTAGTGCTGGCTCCCAACCATTTTGTAAGCTAACCATAAAATGAGAATTTCTTTTTGTATGTTAATACATCGTGAAGGGAGGGAATACCGTATATATTACATGGGAAAACAGAGATCTAGCTCTAGTCTAGGTCTCTTCACTGTGGCACAGCTTTATGCATTCAGATATTGAGTACTATGTACTTGAAAACTAGTGGTTAGAACTGTATTTTGATGCTTAAATGGAAATATTTACTGTTTCATATAAGAAATGTAAACTTAAAGCATTCTGTATTTTCAGGTAGTGAAGCATGTTAAATAGGAACACTTCCAAAAAAGGATTAGCTTAGTTCATTTAAAATATACCCTTAAGTGAGTTGCAGAAGATTGGAAAGTTTCATGATGTATTATTTAATTAGATTGATATTTATGAGGGCAATCGTGACTTCCCACTAATGATACTTCAGTTACTGCCAGAACAAGAACACTTGGTTAGACAGACAGTGCAACTGACCTCAAATGGAATTTACATTCTTACCTTTTAAAGGATTAGTTTTATAGGAGGTATAGTAGAACTCATTCATGGGTAAAAATTCTATTCCTTGTGTTTGGATCATTCCTTTTTCTTTTAGGACTTTTTAATTCGTTTTATAAGTGTTCATAGAGGTTTGAAATGTAAAATGTTGTGAAACACTGGAGTTGATGAATTTGCTTGGTACTGTCAGATGATTTGGTCAGTCTTTTGGTTCTCTGCCTCCTAACCCTCAAGCCAGGTGTCCTTCTACTCTTGTTTACTGTTCATGAAGAATTGTGTTTAAGAGCAGAAAGCTTGTTTTTACCCTTAGCTCAGGTGTGTCATGTTAAGCAGGTAACTCGATTTCTCTGGACTTGATTTTTCTTATTTAAAAATGTGGTAACTGGACTGTATGATCTTTAAAATCCCTTAGAACATTTGCTTTGCTTATTCTGTGTGCGTACTTTTTATTCCCTAGTGTCTGAAGACCACAAAGAACATTATACATCTTGAGGATGTTATTTGAAGATTTTTTCATTCAGGTTTTTTTAAACTGCTGAATTATATGCTTGCTTAAACAGAAATCTCTCATGTCAGATTTCCAAGTTACTGAAAAATGTAGAATTTTACATATTTCTTCTTGTGAGTTAAATCATTTAAAGGAACAGAGGGACTAGCGTTTTATTCATTTGTACCTACCATTAAAAATTTTCATGCCATGCAGAATCTCAGAACTTTTAATTTTTTGTCCTTTTTAACCTAGAGAAATCTTGCACAAAACAATCACCATCCAAAAAACGCTGTTCTGACAACACTGAAGTAGAAGTTTCTGATGTGGAAAATGAAAAGCCGGTTGAGTCAACGTCTGCAAAACCTTGTTCTCCGAGGCCTGTGTCCCCTCAGGCTCAGCCACAGATGTCTCAGGCACCCGCTGGTGTCAGTGACTCCTTGGCTGCCCCAGCCTCAGCACCACTGCTGGGTGTGAGGAGCGGGCCGAACTCAAGACTGGGAGCAGCTGCAGCCTCCTCAGTCAGAACACGGATGCAAAAGCTGGCTGAGCAGCGGCGTTGTTGGGACAGTGATGATGTGACAGGTATGCACGCTTGTGGACCGTGTGGTCCTTAAATCTGTTTCAGTGCACTTCACCTTGGTAGGTTAAAATTTTATTTATCAGTTAACACATGAAAGGTAAATGCTTTTGATCTATGTCCTGAGTATCCATTGCTTTCTAATGGTTTATATATCAATTTATATTTATCGGGTGTGTTCTTATTGAAGTAAATGAGATGAGGTTCTTAGACTGGTTCACAAAACCTTGATCTTATAAAGGAACTATCTTAAATTTGCAATGAAAACACCAAAGGATAAACTGTATTCTTGGCATTATCAGCCTTGCTGACCTTCAGTTCTATATTCAAGAAATCCTGTTACATGGATTGACTGAATAAACCTGAGTGACTAAGGTATGCAATGCTGTTCAAAGGGGAAAAAGAAAATTTCAAAAAATATATTTATCGAGTACCTGCAAAGCATGTAATCATGCTCAGGTGCTGGAGACTATAGATAAAGTGACCTGATCTTGCATTTCATGGGCCCGTAATCTGATGGAGAGCTTATCTCTTACCTTATTGCGAAAAAAGCCTTGGAATGGCTTACAAAAATGAATGTGCATTCCCAGTAGTGTGTAACTCTTTGTAGCCCACCAGGCTCCTCTGTCCATGGGCTCTTTCAGGCAAGAATACTGAAGTGGGTTGCCATTCCATCCTCCAGGGGATCTTCCCGACTCAGGGAGGAGGAAACGCAAACCTGACTTTTGCATTTCATGGGCCCGTAATCTGATGGAGAGCTCATCTCTTACCTTGTTACGCAAAAAGCCTTGGGATGACTTACAAAAATACCTATGTTAAAAATTGGAAAAATGAGAAAAATCAATATGAAGAGAAGGAAAAACAAAGTGAAGGGTAAAGTTAGTTTACTAGATACAGCCCTTAAGGACCTCCTCACTTCCTAGAGATGGTTCTGAACACACTAGCGGCTGATCAGAGAGGTGAAACACTATTAGTTACATGATAAAGTTTATAAAACAGAAGAAACAGAGTCATGGTTGGCATTAAGACCTGAGAGAACTTTCCTCTCTGGGTCCTAAAGATATTTTTTGTAGGAGCTAGCAAAGGTGTAAGGTTTCTCAGGGTAGGCAGACAGCTGGCTTCTGGCTCAGTTCAGTAGAAGCAGTGCTGAAGTGAACCAGCCCAGTGCAAGTGGACAGTCCATGGTGATTAAGCCTTATCTAAGGAAGCTTTGGCTTTCAAATATTGTAGGAGAGGAGACGGAGTTCAAAGAGGCTAAGACACCTGCCCACAGTCAGCGCTAAAATGTAAACACTAGGAGTTTGACTTTAGGGCTCAGCTTTTATGTCCTGCCTAATGTTTATGGGTTACACACCCGTATTCCACTGATACTCCACACTGTCAGTTATACCTATTGATTTTAGTAGCAGGTGGGGCTAACCATGCTGCTTTTAGTATGTTTGAGGAAGCTAGCCAGTTAATGTGCCCGAATAGAAAGATGTCCCATTCTATTTTGTAGGAAATATCTATGGGCAGCAGAGTGCAGATTTTCCTTTCAGAAAAAAGAAAAAGAGTTGTGATCTAATACTTGATCAGAAGAACAATCAAGGCCCTAAGCATTCTTAGGAGAAACTGTTGCAACAGTGATCTTGAATATTTTGAAAGCAAATATTAACAAATGCCTACCTCAGTCTTGAAAATAAATCTCCTTAAGGCATCATAGCTCGTCTAATTTTAAGGATTGAAACTTGTTAATAAAGTGTTTGTGATGAATGATTTAGTGAGTGCTATTCAAGACTGTGGCTATATGCCAATTAAAGGTTTGAGGAATAATAAAGTATAATTTATCTGAAGCCTTTGTTTCTGATAGAGAATAGAAGAGCGAGGGGTCTATTAAGTCCATTTCTAAAGCATGGCAGTAAAATTGTCATCTGTTTAGAAGACCGTGTGTAGTCTAAGGAAAATGATAAAGGTATGCAAAAAAGTATTGTAAGGAAGGTGGTGGTCAGGGAAGCTTTTCTGGAGGCGACAAAGGCAATTAACCTGGACTTTGAAGGGCAGCTGGCTTCAGACAGTAGAGATATTCTAGGCAGAATCAACAGAACATATATATTAATAAAAAGCACAGAGGTATCATGAACACAGTATGTGTATAAAGAGTCGGCATTCTGGTATACCATTCATGTGGTATAAAAGCAAGACATAAATTCAAAGAAAGCAGCAGGGTCCGTAGCATTTGGAATTTAATCAGAAGGTGATGGGCAGGTACTGAGAGTTTAGGTAGGCAAATGCTTTAGAAATATCACTCTGGCATCTGAATTGAGGAGAGATTGAAGAGGGCAGAGATTTGAAGCAGGAAGACCAGTTAAAAGATTAATATTGTGATTTGGGCATAATGATGAAGGCCCATGAAAGTAAAGAGGCTGGATTTGAGAGATTTAGGAGAAAGAATCTATGGGACCTAATGACCAGGTGGTGGATGGTAAGGGAAAAGGGAGAAAGAGGATGAAAAGGAGGAATGTGTTGGAAGCAGTTTCAACATCAGATATATTATTTGAGGTGCATGTGGGATAGCCAAATGCCGGTAGTTGGTAGTTAGAAGGAGACCATGAAGGATAGGCTGCAAAGACAGAACTAGTAGAGGATGATGTCACATATGGAAATACAAGGCCTGCCAAGTGTGTAGGCATTGGGTGAAAATAGCAAAAGCAACTTGAGTGCAGCTGTGTATGCAGAAGTCAGACTGAAGTGAGTTAAGTGGTGAGTGAATTTAGTGCAGGGAAAGAGGGACAGTAGCTAAAAGCGGGTGTATGTTGATGAGAGGATGATTGGTTTTAGCTTTAAGATGAGAGAGAATAGAGCATATTAATGTGTAGAAAACAAAGTTTGTAGAGAGGAAGAAGTGGTTATTTGGAGCAAGATCCCTGAGAAAGTTTAAGAGGAGTAGAATTGAGAATTCAGGCAGATGTATAAGCCTTGGACAGTAGGAGGGATATCTGTTCTGTTGACGGAATTTGTGGAATAGAAAGTGCTATGAGCTTTGCCGTATATGCTCTTTATGCATACAGACCTTTTGTGGTTAAGTATTGTGTATTTGAGATTTATTTCCAAATGAAGTAACTGTGCAGAAAAACATAATAGTCTAACCCTGTGCTATTGGTATTGGATATGGATATTGTGCTATTGGTGTTGGATATGGTATGATATCCAATGTGGTATTGGATATGGTATTCAATACCATAAACAAGAGTCATATGTCACTTTTTAAATTTAAATTAATTAAAATGAAATAAAGCTTCTTATTGCTCATACCACAGTTCAAGTGCTCACTAGCCAGAGTGGCTAGTTGTTACTGTATTAGATGGCATGAATATAGAACATCTCCATCAATGAAGAAAGTTCTATTGTGTAGCACTAGCCTAGTATACTTGCCTGGAGAATCCCAGGGACGGGGGAGCCTGGTGGGCTTCCGTCTATGGGGTCTCACAGAGTCGGACACGACTGAAGTGACTTAGCAGCAGCAGCAGCAGCAGCAGCAGCAGTACATTCTAAAAACAAGTATGTTGAATATGTAATCTTAATTTGTGCAGTGTTATAACATCATTAATTTATCCTAAAAATATAACCTAAATGTATGGTGTTTTATAGATTTCATAATCTATCAAATAATTGAAAAACTAAGTAACAAAGTATTTCTTTTTTAATTTGGGTTAAGCATCTGATTTGAAAATATATTGTCAAATTTAAGCAGTTTGGTAGTTTCATGTGTATTAGAAAAGCTTTTTTTTTTTTTGGAGTGATCCCTTTATTACATACACATATAGCTCATGGACTTTAACTTTCAAAACATTTTCAGATGATATACCTGAAAGCTCACCCATCTCAGCAATGCCGTCAGAGGAAAAGGCTGCCTCCCCTCCCAAACCATCCCTTTCAGATGCCTCAGCAACTCCAGTTGGGAGAAGGGGCCAACTGGCCAACCTTGCTGCAACTATTTGCTCCTGGGAAGATGATGTAAAAACCTCATCTGCAAAGCAAAACAGTGTGCAAGAACAGCCTGGTACCACTTGTTTATCCAAATTTTCCTCTGCAAGTGGAGCATCTGCTAGGATCAATAGCAGCAGTGTTAAGCAGGAAGCTACATGCTGTTCCCAAAGGGATGGCGATGCCTCTTTGAATAAAGCCTCATCTTCGAGTGCTGTGGGTACACCTTTGATTAACGTTGCGATTTCTAGCCCTGGGGTAAGTAAATATAATGTTGGTATTTGGAAACCTTTTTGTTATGAGTAATAATTTATATTATATATATATTTCTGTAGGTATGTATATTATATCATATATATAGGATGTTTATGTATTTTTAGAGTATTTCATAGAAAGTAAAAATCATAAATTTGATATTTGGACCCATTAAGTTATCAATTAGCAAGTAAATTATACAAATTTACTTGTTTCCAAAATATGTGCTTTTGAATGATGGAGCCTCTTCTTACTCATCATGAGAGCCTGAAAATTACCTTCTCTATTAAAATGCTGTATGTATGTATATAAATGCAAGAAAGACATCAAATATCTCTGAAAGCTAATAGCTGTAGTTACTTCCAGAAGGCAGTTGTCAAGGGTAGGTATGATCCTTTCATTGATATCCTTTTGAAGTATTTGAAAGATTACCCTGCCCATGCGTTATCTCAATGGTTTTTTAAAAATAATATGAAAAAAACAAAAATGAAAAAAAAATATTGTGTTTCTGAGCATTATCTTTAGGTGTACAGCTCAGTTTGGGAATGACACCCGCATTCAATCCCAGCCCTACCATGTAATTAGAAGTGTGGCTTTGGAGAAGTTACTTAATCTTGCAAAACTATTTTTCCATTTGTAAAATGGGAAAGAAAAGGTTATGGGAGGATTAAATGAGATAATGTTCGTAAAGCACTTAGTATGGTACTTCGCACATAGTAAGTAGTACTTATAATTCACCTTTAAGTACATGATACATGACTTAATTAAAATACAAATATATATGTATTTGGCCTAATACAGTTAATATTCATAAGGGTACTAGTATGATGATATAAAAGAAATTGTTTTTTAAAATAGTGAGTAACCCTCTCCCTTGTACTAAATTACCCATCAGAATATTATGTAGACTAAACTACATAATTTGAATAATCACATTTTCTAAGTTAATTTTTTTCAAACCTTTCAAATTAATTTGATCTATTAGAGAGGAAGAAATTGTTTTACATGAGTGTACAAAAAGGCTATCAAGCATATAGGATTTGAATTGTTTTGTTGTAGAAATATCTTTAACTATTGTAAGTATTGTTATTTACCCAAAGTGTTATCATGTTTCAGAAAGCTACTTCTTCTCCAGTGAAATCTTCTACAACATCCATCACCAGTGCTAAAAATTGTAAGGTCCAAAATCCTGAACTACTTCAAAAACCCTCTGTTAGTCCTCTGAAAACAGAAGTATCAAAACCAGTTGAGAAGTCAGCTGTATCCCGTACAGTTCAGCCCAAGGAAGAATTAAACAGAGAAATTTGTCTGCAGTCTCAATCTAAGGACAAATCTGCGACACCAGGTTACATATTTTGAAAAAATCTAAAGTACTGCTGACTATTTTCAGGGTGTCTGTTCTTAGCATTTTAAACATCCAGTTGTGAATGTTATAGTGTTGGCTTGCCAGGGCAATTGCCTGAATGCATCAAGTGAGATTTCTTCAAAGTCAACTTTAATTGAGTGAATGAATATTCATTATTGTAGATTAGCCCAGTTACTGGTCAAAGAGTTTAACTTTGTTTAAGCATTTTTTTTTTTCCTAGAATGACCATGCTAGATACTTTCTTCTATACCTGAAAATCACATTTTAAGGATATAATGCAGAAACATTCTTATAACCAAGTGTGCAGAGCAGTGTCTCAAACTGCACTATGACACATCCCTAGTAGCAAAGGGAAGAGAATATGTATACAGATGACTCCACTCTCATTAAATTTATATGTGTGTATACTGTACGTGAATATGTACATAGGAAAATTCAGTTTTCCTATAGTAAATTGATGCTCCAGGAAGTTCATATTTATCTTGTGTATACTTCCGGTATACCCCCACCTGATTGAGAAACACAGTAGTAAAAATTATCTCTCAAATATATGGTAATACAGTTTACTTTGAGCTATATTCTTTTTCATTAGAACTGCTCTTTGTATTAATTCTCCATTTTAACTTCTAAAAAAATACAGTATCTCCAGAAACAATAGTTCATCACAAAAGAGAAGTATACAGAGATGAGAGTGGGGAATCCATTAGTTACAGGATAAGTAGAACCCAGCAGTCAGTTTCCAGATGAGCCGAAATGAGAAACAATAGCAAAATCCCCATGTGAAATTGGACTATGACTCCCAGTATTCTAAAGACTTAAGGCATAGATAAGAATGACATAAATAAGTATTCTTGGGAAGTCTCTGGTGATGCATTCATTGGTTAGGACTTGTTGCTTTCACTGCTATCATGGGTCAAATTCTGCCCTTTACTTGTTTTTGCAAATAAAGTTTTATTGGAACATAGCCACACCCATTTACTATCTATGGCTGCTTTCATGCTTCAGTGCAGGACTGAGTAGTTGTGGAATGTGCAATGGCCATATGGCCTGCAGAGCCCAAAATATTTACTCTCTGGCTGCTTATGGGAAAATGTTTACCACCTCCTTTTATGTAGTACAACCCTAGTATTGTTATAGTGGAAGTGATATATAGTCTACTTGTATTTTAAATGTATTTCATACTATTTAAAATAAGTACTAAGACTTGGTGAAATCAAGACATACTTTGATAAACTAAACTATCCTTAATTATCATTTTTTAAAAAGAAAAAGGATTTAATCACTGGATTTTCATGTTATACTTCCTTTAAAAAATAAAATAAATTGGACTGTAGAGATATTAGAAATTTAGTTATCATGGCCAGGATACTTGGTGTTTAGGGCATATCATTAATGCACACAGAGTCAATTTCCAATTATTTAGGTTCTGATTAAGTAGTTTAAGGGTTTTCTAATCCCCTCTGTCCTCTCACTAACTTTTAAAAATTCTTTGTGTTTTTTAAAGTATTAAATCCTATAAAGCAAATTTTAGGATATAGAACTAAATAATATGGTTTAAAAAAGTATTTTTAAGTTTTTTGAACTATTTTCCTACTGTTTTCTTTCTGAATGAATATTCCTAGTGGAATAAAAGCATTTTGGAGCTGAACTGGATTTAGAACATTTCCCGTAGAAATCATAATTGTTATTTGTTCTAAATAGCCTCTAAAATCTGTGTATTTTCTTTAGGAGGATCAGGAATTAAGCCTTTTCTGGAACGTTTTGGAGAGCGTTGTCAAGAACATAGCAAAGAAAGTCCAGCTCGTAGTACACCCCATAGGACTCCCATTATCACTCCAAATACAAAGGCCATACAAGAAAGATTATTCAGGCAAAACGCGTCTTCATCTACTACTCACCTAGCACAGCAACTCAAGCAGGTATATCTTACTGTGTTTAACATTATTCATTACATAGCCTCAGCATAGGACCTAGATATCAAATTCTGACGCCAGTCTTTTTGACTGAGATGAATAGCATCTTGATTCTCTGTATCACTTATTTCAAATTAGGAGTGTTGTTGTCTTATATTCCATGTATATTATGAATTTTTTAATCTTAAAAATGAAAAGAAGCAAAGTTAGTAGTATTTGGATATTGTTAAACATACTTTTGACTCTTGTGTAAAATAGAGATTTTGATGGTTTTAGGAACGTCAGAAAGAACTAGCATGTCTTCGTAGCCGATTTGACAAGGGCAATTTATGGAGTGGAGAAAAAGGCGAAAACTCAAAAAGCAAACAACTAGAAACCAAACAGGTAACATAAACAAGAACTGGGATTTAACTTGTAGTTCTGTATTGCAAAACAGTTCTCTATACACTTTCTTGTTCTGATTAACTATGCCATTTTCCATTCATAAACTCTTTAAATGTTCATACCAACTCGGCTTTTCTCTTGTGATATTTTGCCATTTAATGGAACTTCTAACCGTGTTTATGATGACCTACTTAAAATCAAATTTAAAAAGTATTCTCATCTGCAACTGATTTCAGATTCCTTTTGACCTTCTATTTAGATGTTGATTTTCAAATGTTTCTTGGAATCTACTTTTATCAATAGTGATTATATATCTCTCCTCAAATATCATACATTTATACTATCCGTAATCCTTTTAGTCACCAAATGCCTCCCAGATTTCTTTTTACTCATGTTGTTCTACATGCTAAGTTGCTTCAGTTGTATCCAGCTGTTTGTGACCCTGTGGACCGTAGCCCACCAGGCTCCTCTGTCCATGGAATTCTCCAGGCAAGAATATTGGAGTGGGTTGCCATGCCCTCCTCCAGGGGATTTTCCTGACCCAGGGATTGAACCCACGTCTCTTATGTCTCCTGCATTGGCAGGCAGGTTCTTTACCATCAGTGCCACCTGGGAAGCCTCTTACCCATACTACTTATCACAGTATAATTTCATGGATAAGCCTTCAACAAAATTCCTACTGTGTTAAACTCTCTTCTATTTCATCTAGATGCCTATTGTGTACAAAAATACTATGTTAGGAGATAAATATGCATATATATTAGTTACAATAAATATGGTTGACATACAGCACTGTATAAGTTTAAGATATATAGCATAATGACTTACATTATGAACTGATGACCCCAATAAATTTAGTGAATCTCCGTCATCTCATAGACAGAAAATTAAAGGAGAATAAAACATATTTTCCTTGTGATATGAACTCTTAGGATTTACTCTTTCATATTTAATTTAACAGCAGTGTTAATTATGTTAATCATGTTGTACATTATATCTCTAGTACTCATTTGTCTTATAACTGGAAGTTTGTACCTTTTGACTACCTTCATCTAATTCCACATTTCCCTCCCACCTTCTCTGGTAACCACAAAGCTGATCTTTTTTCCTATGAATTTGGTTTTTGAAGTATAATTGACCTACAGTACTATGCTAGTTCCCACACAATATAGTGATTTGTTATTTTTATAGATTACAGAATGGTCATTATGATAAGTGTAGTTAATCTTTGTCACCATACAAAGTTACTACTTTATTATTGATTGTATTCCCCGTGCTGTACATTTCATCCCTGTGACCCATTTATTTTGTAACTGGAAGTTGTACATCTTAATTTCCCTGTGTTAGGTTACATTTTTAAGCTAAAAATAATAGAATTACATTTAACATGGGTACCAGTAGAAATAGAATAATACATTTTACCATATTCTTTGAGAAGGATCTATTTGATTTTATTTTTTACCAGTTCCCTTGCTTAACAAATCATACTTCCCAAGGTTCTGATCTCTCTCTTTTTTTTTGTCTTGCTTCTCCTGGAACATCTCTTTCCCATCCTCATATCTAGCTTCAGCCAATCACAGAAATGCTGATAATGCTTGGCTGTGCAGCCCTCACCTCTCTCCTGAACTCTAGTCGAACTTTGGTTGACTGGAGGAGCTTTCTTTGCTGGAGTTTCTTCCCCAGGTAGTCTCTGTCTTCACTTAGGGCTTTACTGTATACTTCCTCATCTAAAACAATCTGGTAGTTCTTCTTTGGCTCCTTCCTTTTGTTAGTGTCTTTCTTCCCACTGGCCTCAAGCACATATTATGCATAAATACACGCACATCCAGTGATATGTTTTCTAAATATGTTGCCAAGCTGTCTTGTCCTCTGTATTTTCCCCTGCCATTGCCTTACTCATTACTATACCCTTGCATGAGCACCTTGCTTTTAGTCTGGCTACTCGCCAGTCCACTGCTAACCCACTGCTGCCAGAAAAATATTTCCAAGAGGCAGATAAGCATGTATTCCTGTGCTTAAAATCCTGGAGAGCTTCCCATAGCCATCACCAGAAAAATGTCTAAAGTGCTTGATTAGATATCTAGAATCATTCAGAAATCTGGCCTCTCTTCACTGCTCCTCTGCACGTGTGCTTCAGTCCTGTCATGCAGGCTATTTGCAGTTTCTTGAATGTACCCATGTTTTCAGATCTGTTTGTCTTTGCTTTGCTAGTCTCTCTGGGTGAAGTATCTCTGTGATGAGCTGCCTCATTAAGAATAGGTCAAACCTTTGGAAATTTTTACTTGGTCCTTTTCCCAGTTCCCTTCCCTCCTTGTTTGGGTCCATGTCATCCTGTTTTTACCTCACCAGAATATTTATGTTCCTATAAGTGTTTTAACTTTGCTTTCCAGCACTGTATGAGAGCCTCATTCTTTTCTATCTATGTTCTCAGGGCTTGGCTCATAGTAGGAACTCAGTAAATTTGTCTTTGGAAGAAGTTCAGTTCAGTGGAGTCACTCAGTCATGCCCGACTCTGCGACCCCATGGATTGCAGTACACAAGGCTTCCCTGTCCATCAGCAACTCCTGGAGCTTACTCAAACTCATGTCCATTGAGTCGGTGATGCCATCCAACCATCTCATGCTCTGTTGTCCCCTTCTCCTCCTGCCTTCAATCTTTCCCAGCATCAGGGTCTTTTCAAATGAGTCAGTTCTTCACATCAGGTGGCCAAAGTTTCAGCTTCAGCATCAGTCCTTCCAATGAATATTCAGGACTGATTTCCTTTAGGAGGAAGAAATGAATGGGCTAATCCTTCCCACTAGCATTTGTTGTTTGGTCGTCCATTGAGTCGGTGATGTGATCCAATCATCTCATCCTCTGTTGTCCCCTTCTCCTGTACTCAGTCTTTCCCAGCATCAGGGTCTTTTCCAATGAATCGGCTCTTTGCATCAGGTGGCCATAGTATTGGAGCTTCAGCATCAGTCCTAAAGGATATTCAGAGTTGATTTCCTTAGGATTGACTGGTTTAATCTCCTTGCTATCCAAGGGACTCTCGAGAGTCTTATTACAGCACCATAGTTCGAAAGCATCGGTTCTTTGGCACTCAGCCTTCTTTATCGTCCAGCTCTCACATCTGTACATGGCTACTGGAAAAACCATAGCTTTGACTATATGGACCTTTGTTGGCAAAGATATGTCTCTGCTTTTTAATATGCTGTCTAGGTTTGTCATAGTTTTTCTTCAAGGAGTAAGCTGGAAAAACCATTGCTTTGACTAGACGGACCTTTGTTGGCAAGGTAATGTCTCTGCTTTTTAATATGCTGTCTAGGTTTGTCATAGTTTTTCTTCCAAGGAGCAAACGTCTTTTAATTTCATCGCTGCAGTCACCATCCACAGTGATTTTAGAGCCCACGGAAATAAAATCTGCCACTATTTCCCTTTCTTCTGCATTTAAATTTCCCATGAAGTGGTGGGGCCAGATGCCATGATCATAACAAAAGCAACTCGTTTAATCTCCTATTCCCCTCCCTTTCTTTGCCTCCTTTTCATCCAGACTCTTCCAAAGGAGTGTCTCTACTTGTTTCTTGCAGCTTTTCTCTTCCTTCTCTCTTGATTTCTCCGCTTATACTCTCGCCACTACCTTTAGCAGATTCACCAGTGATCTTCAGAATCACTTTTCTAGTGTTTAACTTGACCTGTTAGCAGCGGTTGATTTTGTGAATCACTCCCTTTTGTCTGAAGCACCTTCTTCACTTGGTTGCCAGTATGTTACAGTCTCATGATTTTCCTTCTCTTTCTCTAGGTGTGTTAAATGATTCCTGATAAACCTGTGGAATCCTTCCCTAGAGAGTTGTACATATGCATGTAAAGAAAATTCTGAACACAGTATTGGGAGAGTTCAAGGGTCTTCCCGCTTCAGAATTCATCTGTGGTACCCATAGAAAAAGCAGCCTAAGTGATGGGAGGAGAAAGCAGTTGAGTGTGATGTAACTAAAGTCAAGGGAAGAAGGAGCCTTTCAGAAGGAAGGAGTGGTCAGTATTGTCACGTGTTTGTTGTAAATGTGGAGACTGAACCGAGATCACAGTAAGGAGCTTATTGTGACTTGGCAGAACCTTTTGGTGAAGTGGTGAGGGCAGGAGGCAGATAGTGGGTGAAGAGCAGAGTCCATTAGTGTAGGCAGTCCCAGAAGTTTGGCTCTAAAGGGCAGGGAGCAAAGATACGGTGGCTGAAAAGGGATGTGGAAGTGGCGTATAGTTTTAGCTTATTATTTTTGTTCTTCTTGAGGAGACTTAATTATTTTTTCCTCTTATTTGCCTTATTTCCTCTTATTTGAATTGGTTTATCTAAAGCTGAACTCTGATGTGAATTTTCATTCTCTCTTGCCTAGTGGTCTCTAAAAAAGATTTTATGTACTGTGAATTATCAGGAATATGAACTAGTGTTCTAAACATGGCTGGACCTTTTCAACATTCATTTTCTGTTTTGTTCTGAGGAAGTTTATTTCTAACAATGACTCTTCTTTGTTTCATTTAATAACATGTAAAAAGACAAGATTTATGGTTTTGAGAAATAAAATTTAACATTTGCTTTTTGCAGAAAATTCACTGTCAGAGCACTCCCCTCAAAAAACAAGTTGATCCAAGTACCCCATCCCTTACAGTAACAGAAAAGGTGATAGAAAATCAGACACCAGCAAACCCTTCTAGTAGAGAAACTTCAGGTAAGCATTTTCTATTTCTTTTTCACTTAAAATGTCGATTTCAGTCTACCATAATTTTGGAAACAGCAGAAATGCTGTTCTAGTGTAAAAAGACAAATAATTTTTTTGTTTCTAGCCATGCTATATGCTTCTTCCTTAGTTTTCTCTCCAGAGTGAGAACTCATACTCTTAATGAGAGTATAAATTTACTATAAATATTTTTTGGAGAAAAACTCAGTAATATCTGTTGAATTGTAAAGTGTGTGTACTCCTTAATTCAACTTCTTCGCAAGTGTTTCTGTAAGTTGAATTCTAGAACTAGTGTGCAATGGATGTATGTACAAATTTATTAATCATTGCATCATTTGTAATAGTGGTAAGATTTAAATAACTTAAATGCCCATCAGTAGAAGACTGTAAATAAATTGTGCTAAATCCATGAAATTGAGTATTATGTAGCTGTTTAAAGAAAATAAGGTAGCTTTGTATGTAGTGACATTTAATATATCATAGACAATTAATTTTTTTGAAATTGTGAAAAACATATTACTAAAATTCACCATCTTAACAGTTTTTAAGTATGCAGTTCAGTAGTATATTCACATTGTTGAGGAACTTTCATCAGGCAAAACTAAAACTCTATCTGTTAAACAACAACTCTCCTTTCCCCGCTTCAGCCCTTGATCACCAGCATTCTACTTTCTGTATCTGTCAACTTGACTACCTTAGATAGCTCATATAAGTGCAGTCATATGGTATCTGTAGTTTTGTGACTGGCATATTTAATTTAACATAATGTCCCAGGGTTCATCCATGTTGACATGTCATATGTCAAGTGTGTGACATGATTACTTTCCTTTTTAAGGCTGAATAATATTTTCTTGTGTATATATACCATATTTTGTTTATCTATTATCCATTGATGGACATGTGGATTGTTTCCACTTCTTAGGTATTGTGGGTAGTGGTGTTATGAACATGGGTGTGCAAATATCTTTTTGAGACCCTGCTTTTAATTCTTTTGGCTATATACCCAGGAGTGGAATTGCTTGATCATATAGTAGTTCTATTTTTAATATTTTTGAGGAACTATTATTCTGGTTTCCATATTGTTTACATTATTACATACTGGTCACACAGTGTTGTCAACAGTGCATGATGGTTCCAATTTCTCCTCACTCTCGTCAACACTTGATATTTTTTGTGTGTTCTTGATAGTAGCCATCCTAATAGGTATGAGTTGTTAGCTCATTGTGATTTTGATTTACCTTTGTCCTGTGATTGGTGATGTTAGCATCTTTTCATATGCTTGTTGCCCATTCATATATCATATTTGGAGAAATGTCTGTTCATATCCTTTGCCTATTTTTTTAATCAGGTTGATTTTTTTGTCATTGAGTTGTAGGAGTCCTTTTTATATTCTTAATACTAACTTCTTAGATGTATGATTTGAAGATATTTTCTTGAATCCAGTAGGTTGGTTTTTCACTCTGTTGACTGTGTTCTTTGATATACAAACATTTTTTTAATTGATGCATAGTTGTGAAAGTGCTGAACTCAATATGCCAGCAAGTTTGGAAAACTCAGCAGTGGCCACAGGACTGGAAAAGGTCAGTTTTCATTCCAATCCCAAAGAAAGGCAATGCTGAAGAATACTCAAACTACCGCACAATTGCACTCATCTCACACGCTAGTAAAGTGTAAGACTCAAAATTCTCCAAGCCAGGCTTTAGCAATACATGAACCGTGAACTTCCAGATGTTCAAGCCGGTTTTAGAAAAGGCAGAGGAACCAGAGATCAAATTGCCAACATCTGCTGGATCATCGAAAAAGCAAGAGAGTTCCAGAAAAACATCTATTTCTGCTTGAGTATGCCAAAGCCTTTGACTGTGTGGATCACAATAAACTGTGGAAAATTCTGAAAGAGATGGGAATACCAGACCACCTGACCTGCCTCTTGAGAAACATATGCAGGTCAGGAAGCAACAGTTAGAACTGGACATGGAACAACAGACTGGTTCCAAATAGGAAAAGGAGTCCATCAAGGCTGTATATTGTCACCCTGCTTATTTAACTTCTATGCAGAGTACATCATGAGAAACGCTGGACTGGAAGAAACACAAGCTGGAATCAAGATTGCTGGGAGAAATATCAATAACCTCAGATATGCAGATGATACCACCCTTATGGCAGAAAGTGAAGAGGAACTAAAAAGCCTCTTGATGAAAGTGAAAGAGAATGAAAAAGTTGGCTTGAAACTCAACATTCAGAAAACTAAGATCATGGCATCTGGTTCCATCTCTTCATGGGATATAGATGAGAAAACAGTGGAAACAGTGTCAGAGTTTATTTTGGGGGGCTCCAAAATCACTGCAGATGGTGACTGCAGCCATGAAATTAAAAGACGCTTACTCCTTGGAAGGAAAGTTATGACCAAGCTAGATAGCATATTCAAAAGCAGAGACATTACCTTGCCAACAAAGGTCCATCTAGTAAAGGCTATGGTTTTTCCTGTGGTCATGTATGGATGTGAGAGTTGGACTGTGAAGAAAGCTGAGCACCAAAGAATTGATGGTTTTGAACTGTGGTGTTGGAGAAGACTCTTGAGAGTCCCTTGGACTGCACGGAGTTCCAACCAGTCCATTCTAAAGGAGATCAGTCCTGGGTGTTCGTTGGAAGGACTGATGCTGAAGCTGAAACTCCAGTACTTTGGCCACCTCATGCGAAGAGTTGACTCATTGGAAAAGACTCTGATGCTGGGAGGGATTGGGGGCAGGAGGAGAAGGGGGCAAGAGAGGATGAGATGGCTGGATGGCATCACCGACTCGATGGACATGAGTTTGAGTGAACTCCGGGAGTTGGTGAGGGACAGGGAGGCCTGGTGTGCTGCGATTCATGGGTTGCAAAGAGTCTGACACGACTGAGCAACTGAACTGCACTGAACTAACTGATTTACAGTATTATCTTAGTTTCAGGTGTACAATGATTAAACGTATTTATAGATTATAGTCCATTTTAGTTATTATAAAATATTGTTCCATATGTTGGGCAATATATCCTTGTAACTTATTTATTTTATACATAGTTGTTTGTACCTCTTTATCCCTACCCCTACTGTGCCCTGCTTGCCACAAAAGTTTTTCAGTTTGGTGTAGTCCCATTTATCTATTTTTGCTTCTGTTTTCTGTGCTTTTTGTGTTATACACAGGAAATCACCAAATCCAGTGTCATAAAGCTTTCCCTCTGTTTTCTTTTGGGAGTTTTGTAGTTTTGAGTCTTATTAGGTCTTTAATCTGTTTTGAGTTGACTTTTGTGTATGGCATCTGATAAAAGTCTAACTTAATTCCTTGCATGTAGCTATCCAATTTTTCTAACATTTGTCCTTTTTCATTGAATTATCATGGCAGCTTTGACCATATATTTGAAATTTTCTTTTTGGGCTCTCTATTCTTTTCCATTTGTCTATATGTCTATCTTTATGTTGGTACCATACTGTATTGATTATTATAGCTTTATAATATATTTTGAAATGAGGAAATGTCAGTCTTTTAACTTTGTTCTCTTTCAAAATTATTTTAGATATTCAGAGGTTCTTGAAGTTCCATACAAAAATTAGGACAGACTTTCTATTTCTCCAAAAAGCGCTGTTGGGAGTTTGATAGGAATTGCATTAACAGTCTTTTACTGAACAATTCTAAGTTTTTATATATATTCAAATTGTTTTTCCTATTTTTTTAGATTTTACTGAACGTGAAATGACGAAGTCTAGCCCTTTGAAAATAACACTGTTTTTAGAAGAGGACAAATCCTTAAAAGTGACATCAGAACCAAAGGTTGAACAGCAGACTGGTTGGTTTTCATTGTTTTCATTCTTTGTTTCTTATTAACTCTGTATATGCTAGGAGAATTAGTATTCTCATATTCAAATATGTAGCATTCTATATTTCAAAATGTCTTGTGATTTTATAATACCCCTTTTTTAAAAAAAATAGGAAATATTCTTGCTTTTGCAAAATATGGTACTGTTAACAGTTATCTTTAGGTCCCATGCCCTGTGAAAATGTGATTAAGGCTGTCACTTACTTTCATAGGGAAAGAAAATGTGCTACCCTTCCACACTGTGCATGTGCAGTTAGAAGAAATCAGTGCCCTTGAAGTTCATTTGTGAACCCTGCCCTTATTTGTGATGTTATTATTGTCCTGTTATTGACTGCAGTGTGAAAAGACAGTTCTCAGCAAGAGAAAGAGAATTATTTGAAAGAGTATATTTTGTAAATCTGAAGCTTTTGGCTATTATCTTGCAGTTTGAGTCCTTAATTATCTCAAACCTGTGGCACTGAATCAGCTTTTAATCGTTCCTACCTTCATTACTTAGAAAATGTTATTGGAACATTATAGCAGTATTCTGTTTCTTTTTGTTTTGTTTGTGTAGGAGATACATTTTCTTAGGGCCTTTTTTTCCCCCTACTTATTGAGTAAGCATATGAATATTAAGTCTTCTCTGTTATCTCTATAAGTCTTAAAGGTCTGAATCACAGTATTCACCTATTGAAATATTTTTCAGAAGTGGTACGTGAAATTGAGATGAGCGTGGATGATGATGATGATATCAATAGTTCAAAAGTAATTAATGACATCTTCAGTGATGTCCTAGAGGAAGGTGGACTAGATGTGGAAAAGATCCAAGAGGAGATGGATCAAGCAGGTGCAGAAAGCAGCGAAGAACAGGAAGATGCACTGAATATTTCCTCGATGTCTTTGCTTGCTCCATTAGCACAGACAGTTGGTGTGGTAAGTCCAGAGGTAAGACAGGACTAAACGTAAATAGGCCCAGGACATAAAGAAACTAACTAGAGTTAGGATCTGTTTTTGTTTTAGTTGGTACCTGGGGATTTGGCACGCTATAGCCAGGGATATTTTGCAAACTTGATGTTAATTCTTTTAGAAGAGATCTTAAAACTCTTCATTGGTTTCCTGTTGGCATCAGATGAAATCCACTGTAACATGGCTTAAAAAGCCAGCTACCTGGGCTCACATCCTGGCATGTACTGGTGTTTACTGGTCAGGTTATTTTAACCTTTTTGTCGCAATTAAATGTTCAGTTCAGTTCAGTTGCTTAGTCGTGTCCGACTCTCTGCGACCCCATGAATTGCAGCACGCCAGGCCTCCCTGTCCATCACCAACTCCCGGAGTTCACTCAGACTCACGTCCATTGAGTCAGTGATGCCATCCAACCAACTCATCCTCTGTCGTCCCCTTCTCCTCCTGCCCCCAATCCCTCCCAGCATCAGAGCCTTTTCCAATGAGTCAACTCTTTGCATGAGGTGACCAAATTAAATGTTAAATTAGGTTAAAAACAGTACCTCCATCATGGAGTTGAAGTGCATATTAAATTGTATTAGAATATCAGTATTTAGCACAAGATAGATAACTAACATTTATTAGCTATCACTCTGAACTGAATAACTGCAGCTTTTTGGGAAATTGATTCAATTAGAAATATTTTTTTTAAAAGAGTTACAAGTGTAGGCTTCAGCTGTCTTTGAATTTTTATTCATATGCTTTTTAGGAACGTAGTTTGTCTTGTTTTTATGATAAATCAGTCGACTTTTTGGATATTTATTTTCTAGTAATAGAGAAGGCATTCAGTTCCTCAGATTTCTCATTTAGAATCAATGTCATCCATAAAATCTAATATCTGATGTGCCTTCCTGCAGAATTTAGTTTCTTCACCTAGATGGGAAGTGAAAGACACCAGCATCAGTGATGAAAGTCCAAAGCCAGGAAAATTCCAAAGAACCCGTGTCCCTCGAGCTGAGTCTGGTGATAGCATTGGTTCTGAAGATCATGATCTTCCTTATAGGTGAGAATATCTTGGAAGACATTCAGTCACTAAGCGTCATGGTTTAGGTTAAAATAAGAAGTTTTGTTATTTATAATTATAATGTTATTAATGTTAATCTTCATAAAACTTTGAAATAGCTTTGGTCACCTTCTTTCACCCAGTGGCATTTTCCATTCTAGTGAAGTGTTCTGCTGATACTTTGCAATATCAGACTCTGCTGATACGTTCAACAAAGCATAGTGCTTAGTGTGTTGCTGGATTTTTAATAGAGTGTAACTTATTTCCTGAAGCATTGATGCATATAGATCCCAAAGAGTCAAAGAAACGGACCGTCCTTCGATAAAGCAAGTGATTGTTCGGAAGGAAGATGTTACTTCAAAATTGGAAGAGAAAAAGAATGGTTTTCCTTGTCAGGTTAACATCAAACAGAAGATGCAGGTATGTGCTTCACTGGAAAGGGGATTTGGAATGTTAACACCTTGAGACTGTGAGCTTCTTGAGGACAAGGACCCTGTCTTATTCATCTCTGTATCCAGGACTAGGATAGTGTCTGGCTTGCAGGGCCTCAGGAACTCAGTCCTGAATTCAGTCTGAGAAAAGTTCTCTTTACTGGAAAAGTTGGAAGCTTGTTTGATATTACTGAAATATTTACTTTTAAGAATGTTTGTCATACACAAATGAACCTGTCTTTGTGGAAGAAACTGACTCAAAGATGTAAAGAACAGACTTGTAGTTGCCAAGGGGGAGGGCCGAGGGGGAGGAATGGATTGGGAATTTGATTAGCAGATGCAAACTGTTACAGATAGAAGGGATAAACAGCCAAGTCCTACTGTATAGCATGCATGCTTGCTCAGGAGCATCATTTGTGTCCAACTCTTTGTGACCCCCATGGACCACAGTCCACCAGACTGCTCTGTCCCTGGGATTCTCTAGGCAAGAATACTGGAGTGGGTTGCCATTTCCTCCTCCAGGGGAACTTCCTGACCCAGGGATCGAACCTGCATCTCTTATGTCTCCTGCATTGGCAGGCTGGTTCTTTACCACTGGCATCACCTGGGAAGCCCTGAGTAGTATAGCATAGAGAACTATATTCAATATGATATATTGTGTAGCACAGGGAACTATAATCAATATCCTATGATAAGCCATAAAAAAAGATATGTTAAATGTTTTTGGTGCATAGTCTAGAAACTTAAACAGTGAAACTAACATTTTGACTTTCCTCTCTGGAGATTTTAGAAATTACCTAATTGGATAAATTATAAATAAAGCTTAAATAAAGTAAAAATACTGATTCAATGTGAATTTTTTTTCTCCTCTCATTGGTTTCACTAGGAACTCAATAATGAAATAAATTTGCAGCAGACAGTGATCTATCAGGCTAGCCAGGCTCTTAACTGTTGTGTTGATGAAGAACATGGAAAAGGGTCACTGGAAGAAGCTGAGGCAGAAAGACTTCTTCTAGTAGCAAGTATGTGTGATACACCCAAAACAATTCCAACACAGTTTCACACCAGGAAAAGCTCATTTTGTCTAGTATAGTCAGAAATTTCTAATTCTAGAGAAAGGGCTTTTTTTGATAGTCTGTTTCAGCCGATCTGTTTTTAATTTTTTTTTTTAAATGAGGTTTGTGAAAACTTTGCATGTAAAATAAGGCATAGTTTACATGAAAGGGTGAAAGAATCTGGAGTGCATCTGAAGAAATGTAGAGTGTGCTGATAATGAATATATGAGTATATTTATACACACACTGTCTGTATGTGTAGCTAAAAACAAGTATATGAATTTTGTTGTGTGTGTATGTATGATGAAGGATGACAGGGCACATTAGGATGGAGAAATTAACCATACAAGAAAACTGACCAAAAGTTGGAGTATTGAGCATTTTGTGAACAGACGGGTGATCAAGGTCTTACCTAACTACCTATCACCTGTTTATATGAAGGAAGAGTTACAGATTTGGTCTTGTGTAATTTCTTACCAATGTCTTTGGTGTTGTGTACAGTTGCCACATGAGTGCATGTGGTTTCATTTCATTTCTTGCACTGGTTTCATTTAGAAACATTTGCAGTTTTAATATTTGAAATATTAACTTGCATATTTCTACACAGCTGAGAAGAGAACACTTTTGATTGATGAGTTGAATAAATTGAAGAATGAAGGGCCTCAGAGGAAGAATAAGGCTGGTCCCATATCCCAAAGTGAATTTGTCCCTTCCAGAGGATCAATTACTTTGTCAGAAATCCGCTTGCCTCTAAAAGCAGATTTTGTCTGCAGTACTGCTCAGAAACCAGGTGTGGTGATCTTTATTTTGTCACTTTGAGATCATCTGTTAAATTATGAACGTCACCTAGGTTGGAATTGTGCAAATGGGAACAAGTAGAGCATCCGGAAAGAAGCAAGACTTGTATATCTTAGGCCTTGATTTCCTTTTATTTAAATATGTATCTAAAAATAACCAAGGACAAATTTCATATATGATCTTACTGGTTACAGAATAACACAAATGGCTCTAACTGAAAGTAGGGCTTGTTAAACATAATACTGAACATAAATGACCAAGGTGAGTTATTCTGACACAACAGACCATTTCACATTCTTCATTTTTTTGTAGAACGTATTGGACATCTAAAATAACTTATTTTACTTACTCTGTTCTATTTAAAATTCACTTCATTATGGAAATCTGTTTTTTGAATCCTGAATTACTGATTGTGGGAGTTAAGAGCACAATAGTATAGATACGTCTATTGAAATTTTATTTCGTTTAACCCTCTAGATTGAGTAAACTTTTCTAAGCTATGTATTCTACTTAAAATGATATTTAAACAAGGTGGATAAAGGAGATTATGGCACCAGTATCTGAAAAATAGGACAAGGTGGTAACTTTCACAGAAATATAGTGTTTTAATTTCAGTTTTGAAATAACAAGCCAGAATATATATACCCTTTTGAGATATATACTATTAGCTGAAGAATTTTGGGTCAATAGGTAAAATTTAAAGTCAGCAGAAATTGAGGAATGTGTAGTGAAGTTTTTTCAGTTTACATAATAGGAAGGTATCTTGATGATGTTATTCCAGGTATATGTCTGTCCGCTTATGTCTTGTCTTTTAGTGTCTGGAAAGTAGACTTTAGGAAATTTTAAATAAATTTTATATAAATCAGTTGCAGTATTACGTTAGTCATTTGATTTCCCAGAATGCTGATTAGCTAAATCTGATTCTGCTTGTGCTTATTAGATAATGTAATTATTTCTTACAGATGCAGCAAATTACTATTTCTTAATTATACTAAAAGCAGGAGCTGAAAATATGGTAGCCACACCATTAGCAAGTACTTCAAATTCTCTTAACGGTGATGCTCTAACATTCACTACTACATTTACTCTGTAAGTAAATTAGGCTTTTGGTGGTTGAAACATGTTTTTCTTTTAATAGAATTAAGATAGTCTAAGCATACAGGTAGAATTCATAATCTTTGAAATGTAATCTGTGTGTTATTTTTATATGGACAAATATCTCATTTTTCAGTTTGTTGATTTAACTCTTATGTTTCTGATCTTCTGTTGAGTAGCATGTTTCTTCCGTGTGTCTACAAGTATTTGATATTTTGAAGTATTTTAACATATTTACTATACACACACACACACGCAATCTGGACCACAGTTTTTTAATATATGCTTTAAATCTATGAATATACTTAACGTTCAGTCTTTGTGTAAGACATTTGTATTTAGTGTTATGTATTTATTTTGAAAGTAGAGTCAAAATCCAATTTAGAAAAAAAGCTATTTTTATTATTTAAGATCTTGAGTTGTAAAAACTGAGAAAATGTTTGACTTGTATTATAGGGAAAAAATTAACTGTTCTTACCAATTTTTATATTCTTTAATAATTTATAACTATTGTCTTTGGTTTTAAAATATAGTGAATTCCTTTACTCTCAGTCTTGTAACAGTATTTATGGCATCGTTTTTAATGGCATAATTTGATATTTTTATTTTTCCAGGCAAGATGTGACCAATGACTTTGAAATAAATATTGAAGTTTACAGCTTGGTAAGCAGTTACAGCTTTCTAAAATTACTAATGGTGTGTTTTTCTTAAAGTTATCAGATTTTAAGTTAAATTCTGCTTTAATTTGTATGTAGGTACAAAGGAAAGATCCCTCAGGCCCTGATAAGAAGAAAAAGGCATACAAGTCAAAGGTAACAATGAAAGAAACCCAGTAAAAATATAATCAGAAGTACGAGACATAATGTCAGTTAAAAATTATGTATATTTTTAAAGAATTATCAGGCTCTTGGGTCATTTTTATGCCTCAGATTTCTAGTTACTGCATTTATTAGATACGAATACTGAGAGTAAACTTACAGTGAGTGACCATAACCCTAATTATAAACTACTGATACACTCAGGTTAGAAATTCTATTTTCTCTATATCTACTTGATAACTAACTTTATAATGTGCTATGCCTAGTCGCTCAGTTGTGTCTGACTCTTTGCAGCTTCATGGACTGCACCCCGCCAGGCTCCTCTGTCCATAGAATTCTCCAGGCAAGAATACTAGAGTAGGTTGCTATGTGCTCCTCCAGGGGATCTTCCCAACCCTGGGATCAAACCCAAGTCTCCCACATTGCAGGCAAATTCTTTATTGACTGAGCCATCAGAGAATCTCTTGAAACTTTTCTTAAGCTTCTCCTCTGAACTTTTGTCTTACAAACTCCTCTAAGCAATACTTAAGAATGATGTGATTGCTGTAGGCATATGGAATAGAAACAACTTAGTTTCTGTTCTTCCTAGCCTTTGCTCTTTTGTTCTTTTTCTAAATCATCATTTAAAAGAATTTTATTTAGCTTTAATGAAAAAGGAGTAACAGTATGGGGGCAAACCTTAATAAAGGACTCAGGCAAAATGTATTGATATTTAAGAATTATTTTCTGTGTGGGAGAATCTCAAATTTAGTTAAAGTTCTGAATCGTAATGTTTATTAGGAACTATACTAAGTTATCTTTTTTCCAGGCTGTTACTCCTAAACGACTTCTCACATCGGTAACCACTGTAAGTAGAATTTTCAAAAAACTGAAGTTCCTTGAAAAATCTTCACCTTCCATATAGACTGCCCTCAATTTGGGAGACTTGGGTTCTATTCCTGGATCAGAAAGATCCCCTGGAGAAGGGAAAGGCTACCCACACCAGTATTCTTGCCTTGAGATTTCATAGATAGACGAGTCTGGTGAGCTATAGTCCATGGGGTCACGAAGAGTCGGACACAACTGAGTAACTAAAACTAACCATTTCTACACCCTTAGTGCTTTGGAGATCTTTAAAATACCCTAAAAGGAAAAAATAATGTTTTCTGAAATGTAGTCCTTGCAGTGTTAAAGAGTTTTGTACTTACTATTTAAATCTTTGTATCATATAAAGAAAATAACATGTTCTTCTTGACGCCCCCCCTTTTTTTTTTTTTTTTAGAAAAGCACCCTTCATTCTTCAGGTGAGTGGATCTTGAACTATTTGAAACACTAGAATAAGGAAAAAGAACTAAGCAATTCAATACCTATTCGTGTAACCCTGTTGATTTATAAGTATCTACTTTAGTCTCCTTTGAATAAGATTACTAGCCAGAATAGTCTGCTGTCAGAAACCACCACAGGCCACCAAACTGCACATTATTCAGACTCTAGCAGGCACTACACATAGGATACCTAGTCACTTTACAACTGCAGCAAGTAGCATTACTCTTCACCGTAGCTGCTCTTGTTCTATAGATTTATTTTATGTTGTTCACACTGTAGAGTTTAAGTCTTTTAACTGTACTGATCATGACAATTGTATCATGTCAGAAAAACATCTTTCTAGTTCGCTGAGAACTGGGGTGCCAGTAAGCCAGGAAGGACTTTTCTAGAGTAATGCTTTAGGCCAAAATTTTCCAAAGAGGTTTAGGGTTGAGCTGGTTTCCCTCGTCTTTGGACTTTTGATCTCTGCTTCTTGGCACAAGAGAATAGCTGAGAAGAACCACGCAGATAAAGTCCTGCTGATCATTATGTCATCCTAGACTATAGCAGTAAAGTCCTTTCATGTCTCTTATAGGAAAGTTGCTTTTTATGTACATATTTTTAGGTTCTGTATCTTTAAAAACATCTGCCTCAAATGTTAAGGAGTGCTTGTACCTCATTTAAGTTAAATATAAATACTTAGCAGTTTACTTTCATTAGGAAACATGTTGATGTTTTAGTCCCCCTGCCTTGCCCCCATATTAGAAATAAAGGAAAATGAAGCAGTTTTGTCCCCCCCACCCCCTGTGGCAGTTTAATTTCATTCTATTAGGGTGAAGTGAGGGATTGTTATTTTATAGGTACCAAAGTCACTCTGAACTAAACTTCGTCTCGTTTTTCTTTAGTTATGGCCAGTCTTAATGCCGTGCGGACCAGCAACTTTGCCCTTGTTGGATCTTACACTCTGTCATTATCTTCAGTAGGAAACACAAAATTTGCTCTGGACAGGGTAATCCAAATTTATTTATTTATTTACAGAAAAGTTAGGTCAATGGAAATGTCCCATTTCAAGTATTTGAAATCTTTGGCTGAATGTATATGCTCTTAGAATTGTGTATGTTAATTGGATATAGGTTTATATGCATGATATGTTTTTTGATGTTGGAAGTATTTCTCCTGTTATCTTAATAGTTAAGTCTTCAAAGCAGTATATATTGGTTCATTCTAAATGTCAATTCTGACTAAGAAAGTATTCCTGCTTGCATATAGATGTTAAGCTTACAGTTTTAAAACAGTATCTTGCTCATTTAAAACCAATATTTTGACATGATTAACATTTTTTAGATTTAGTTTTACAAAATAGGGAAAGATAGGTTAATTTCTTGGAAACGTACTCATGAATCTAAGGGATTTCTTTCCCGTACTTTACTCTCCAAGTTTAAGACTTCATAGTTTAAACCTTTGTAATATCACTATTGAGAGCTTTTTACCACACTATAAGGACTAAACTTTTAATAGCAAACAAGACCATTTTAAGTGGCAAGAGAAGCAGAGGCAAACTTCAGTCCTAGGGCTGGCTCCTGCTGTATAATACAGACTGTTCAAAAATGCTATAAGAACTTTCTGTGGTCAGAATATAGAGATGTTTAAAAAAAAAATCCATGTAACTTTTAATTTAGTAATTCAGCTAGATTAACAAATTGAGTGATTCTGGGTCTTTTTTCTCTTTGTCTTTTATTTTGTTTGTTTTAGATAAATTATGATGTAAAAGAGCGAGAGCTACTGGGCTATATGTTCCAGGAAAAGGTTGCCACATTTTCTTTGCTTGAAACTAATAAGCTTAAAAATTGGTCCTTAATTTTTGCTCCTTACATTTTTGTTTTACTAACCACTCTCATGTCTTCTTGGTTATTTTGAATAATTAAGGCCATTATGTTAATTATGCTTTATTTAGACCCTTGGGCATCTTTTTCTTTACTCTCATAATTCTTTAAGGCTTTCTTTAAAAGTTCTCTAGTTTTTTTTTCATGCATGTTTGGTATTTGGGCTTTTCTCCTATATTCATTTTTTTCATGTTATGATTCTTTAAGATTCTGTGGTCACGTCAACATTGATTTTCTGGATACCAAAATGCCAAATTTAGTAACTATCCTAAAATTAAAATTTACTCAATATTGTTGACTTCCTACGTATTGAAAGACCTATTGGTGATGTTTTAAGTAAAAGTAGAAAACTTTTATGGTCTTAATTGGCTAATAGGTATGTTGCTGTGTCGGTGATGCTGTTTATTAACTTTAAAATTAAAATTCATTTAATGCTAAAATTATACTAAATATAATCATATATTTTAGAAGGTTTTTTTTAAGAATTTTTAATATCCCTGTGAAGATCGATCACAAGCATTTTGTGGGTGTATATAGAAATGCTAATTTGCAAAATACTGATAGTGTTTTTTATTTTATTTAAAGTTCTTCAAACAAGATTTGCAAATTAGGGAAACATAAGAACTGGAGTTCTGTGAACTGTATTCCTTACTCAGTGTTGTCTTATAGCCAATTTCTATGTATGTACAGTTTCATCAATCTCTAAAATGAAAATGATTTCAATGACATGTTAAATATAGACTGCTCTCTAAAAAATTTTTTCACTGCCATTTTAGTGTCACACAAACTAAAAATAAATTGTGATATGTTCATTCTCTTAATGATTTTTTTTGTAATTATAGCTAAAGTATCCTACCACATGATGCGAGTGTAAAATCATTCAATTTAATTGGTTTGTGTTCAGTACTGTAAAGTCTCTTCCTGAGTCAAATACAATATAGATGTAAAATTTGTCACAAGTATGCTTTTTTGAATAGCAGGGGGAAGAAATATTTGTTTTAATATCTTATAGTTGATGTAGGAGAATGAGATAGTTAAGTTTAGATGTTCTTTAAATTGATGGGGAAAATGGATAACCTTCTGTATATACATAATAACCTATTTGATTAAATTTGAGAGAGTAAAGAAGTCTCCTGTGTGCTCCCAGAGACCATTAGTTCAAGGGAGCGTTTGCTTATTTTACTGTTGTCTTGACCAGTAATGACAATGACATTGTCTCTGAGATCCCCTTCAGAATGCAGTTTCTTTTGAGGTTAGTCAGACTGTTGACTCTACAGATATAGGATAGTACTAATAATGAATTCCCTGGTGACTCAGTTGGTAAAGCATCTGCCTGTAACATGGGAGACCCAGGTCTGATCCCTGGGTGGGGAAGATCCCCTGGAAAAGGAAATGGCAACCCATTCCAGTATTCTTGCCTAGAAAATCCCATGGATGGAGGCGCCTGGTGGTCTACAGTCCATGGGGTCACAAAGAGTTGGACACGACTGAGGGACTTCACTTTTCTTATTTGAGGTTATAGATATCTGATGTAGAGGCTGGCATTCTGGAACTTAAATTATGAATCTCAATGAATCACACTTTCAGATCCTTTCTTTGAATAGAGAATCCAGAATAGTCATAGGTTTTACTGTGCTTTTATGGATAAAGGGAGAAGGATATCCCACAATTGATCTTCTGACTTAAAAGAAATCTCATAGATATATGTACCTTCCAGGAAATAGAGATGTCAGTTTAAATAGTATTAGGACAAAAAACTGTAAAGTAGAACAACTGACTAGCATTGTAGAATTTTGAAGTTGTAGGAAGAGTGATTAAGTATTCTGGTGTGTCCAAAGCTATCCTGGTTTATATCTGTTGTCCTGGTGTGATTATTAGCAGGTATAATTATTCTCACTCAGAAGTATCTCGGTGTATAAAAAATTACAAAGTAACCCTGATTATAGAGTACATTTTTCACCTCTTAATAATAATCCTTGAGGTGTTGATAATTTTAAAAGACCCTTTTTATTGAACAGAAAACAGAATACGATCACACATTTTCACGTCTCCACACTTGATAGGGCGTAGTAACATTGACGTCTGTGAATATTCTCAGTTCACTTCAGGACAAGTTTCTCACCAAGAATATTGTCTACTTTTCGCAGCTTTTCACACTTTCTTCTCATCTTTCTGAGATTCTTTATACAGGAGCACTCTCTTGGCTAAATGGTAGAATTCTATTAATTAGCATTGAGAGGCTAAGAGCGTAACACTGACAATATGGAAAAGAAAATGGTAAGGAAATTTATAACTAATGCAGTTAATGAGGCATATGACGTCTTGACCCTGATTAGCATTGTAGAATTATATTATAGATGCCTTTGAAGTTCAGAAAGTTGAAAGTTTATTTTATGAAATTAGTCAGTTGAAATCTATACTTTTTGGTCAAGAATTCTACCTTTTATCTTTATTAGGGTTGAGGAGTCAATTTTTATAAACTAACCTTCCAGTCAAAACTTTCAAATTTAGACTGAACTATGATTATTCCAACCAGAGTGTCATTCTTTTTCACTGGGCAGCAGAAATGACAGAGTTAATCATTCCCCTTTCTATCTTGACCCGGAAGTCAATATCACTTTAAATATGTGAATGTTACCGTTTTATTCTAATGACACAATTTCTCCAATTGAATTTTTCTTGTAATGTTTAATTTAAATTCAAAATTATTTTATATTATCACATATACTTAAGCTCTTTTATTATTTAAAAGATACTTTTGGCCTGAGGTCTCTTTGCTAAATATTAATATACTGATGAGAATGATTTATTTAAAATATTTATGTGAATATTTTCATACAAGATAGAAAGCGTGATTTTATTTGGAAGAAAATATCAATCCCTCGAACTTCCAAGCAGTAAAAGCAACAGAGTCTCAATTTAGGCACTTAGTTTTGTTTGTCAGTTTATGCTCCATGTTTTTTAAAGCTATGCTACTGGGCACATAGATACTTAAGATTATCATATCTTCTTGATGAATTGTTAACACTTTATCTTTAAGGTAGTCATCTTTAAGGTCTATTTTGTTTGTTATTAATAGAATTACATCAGCTTTCTTATGATTAATGTTTGTATGGTATGTCTTTTTCCATTCTTTTTAATTTTTCCTGGCCATGCTATGTGGCATGTGGGGTCTTAGTTCCCCCACCAGGGATCAAACCCGTGCCCCCTGCAGTGGAAGTGTGGAGCCTAACCCCTGGACCACTCGGGAATACTCTCTTTTTCCATTCTTTATTCTTAACTTGTCTGTGTTCATATATGTCAAATTTATGTCTCATAAGCGTATTTTATGGTCATGTTTTGTTATTGTTAAACAATTTTTTGTCTTTTCATTAGAATGTTTGATACATTTATATTTAATGCAATACTGATAGGGTTGGGTTTAGTCTCTTACAAAGCAGGCATACTTACACTACAGGCTAAATCTGGCTCTTGGCCTTTTTTTTTTTTTGACAAAAGTTACTTTTGTCAAAATTAATGAACTGATATTGATATATTATTAACTAAAGTTCAGCAGCCTGTTTTTGTAATTAAAGTATTGAAACATAAGCATGCTTTTTTGCTCTATAGTAACTGTTCTTTGTTCATTTGCTTCTCCTCTCTTGACTGCTTCTGAGTATTTTGGTAATCATTTTTATTTTCTGTTGGCTTTTTAGCTGTACCTCCCTGTATTGTTTTTCAGTTATTATTGAGAATTACAATATGCATCTTTAGCCTATTACTGTCACTACAGTCTACCTTGAAATACAGTTTATGGACCTACCTTGTCCATCCTATTATATTTTACTTCTACCCTTGTGATAAACCCCAATGCACTGTTATTTTTTCAATCAATTTTTAAAGGAAATTTAAAACTATTGTCATTTGTATTTATCAGTTGTTATGTTCTTCATTCATTTCGTAGAGTCAGACTTCGATGTGGGATTGTTGCCTTCTTAGGAAGAAGTTTTTTTGTTTTTTAATTTCATTATAGCACAAGTCTGCTAGAAATGAATTCTCTAACTTTTATCTAAAAATGCCTTTCTTTACATTGTCTTCATTCCTGAAGGACTGCTAGACTGACAGGTTTTTTCCTTTCACCCGTTCTTTTAAAGTTGGCATTTTATTGTTTTCTGACTTTGTTTCTGATCAGCAGTCAGCCATCAGTCTTATCTCTTCTGTTTTTTAAAATTTTTATTGTCTTTATTTTTATTTATTTGGCTCTGGTGGGTCTCCACTGTTGCTCACAGGCTTTGTCTAGTTGCAGCAAGCAGGGGATATTCTTCATTGCAGTGTGTAGGCTTCTCGTTGCAGCGGCTTCTCTTGTTACGGAGCACGGGCTGTAGCTGTGTGGGCTTTAGTAGTTAATGGCACATAGACCCTGTAGTTGCAGCTTACAGGCTTAGTTGCTCTGAGACATGTGGAATCTTCCCCAACGGGACTGGATCCCTGTCCCCGGCATTGGCAGACAAATTCTTAATCACTGGACAACTAAGAAAGTCCTGTTTTTATTTTTTTGTCTGTGCCAGTGCAGCTGTGGGATCTTAGTTTCCTGACCAGGGATCAAACCTGGGCTCCCAGCAGTGAAAGCACTGAGTCCTAACCACTGGACTGCTAGGGAATTCCCCTTTTCCACTGTTAATATTTAAAATTTTTAAAATCTGAGACAGTTTGACCCTAATCTGCCTAGGTGTGGTTTTCCTTGACATGCTGGGTTATTTCTTTCTCATACTAAGTTAATGAACTTTATGGAGTGCTCTCTAGTTCATGTTTTATAAGTTTTGGCAAATGCTTAGCCATTATCTCATCAAATATTTCTTCTGCCTTGTTTTTTATTCTTCCTAGGACTCCAGTTGAATTGCATGTTGGACTCTTGATTATGTTCCTACAGATCTATAGCCCGCTTTTTTTGTTTGTTTTTAATTTAATTGTTTTTTCCTTTGTGTTTTATTTTGGATCATTTCTATTTACCAGTTTTTGAGTTCATGTCTTTTTTTCTAATGTTCCCAGTTTCCTGTAAAGCCTATGCAATGAAAGCCTATTCAATTTCAACTTTTTTCTTATTCTAAGATTCCCACTGGAATTTTTTTTTTATATATTCTTTAGAGTTTCCATTTCTCTGTCGAAATTCTCCCTTTTCTCACCCATTTTTGCCCTTCTTTTCCTCTAAATTCCATAACAAAATATAAATGTCCTTGTCTTATAATTCTAACATCTAGATCATCTGTGGACCTGCTGTTGACAGGATTTGTTTTCTTTTGATTAAAGGCCACCTTTACCTGCTTTTTCATGACTTGTAAAACTTTTAAACTGTAGGCTAGATATTATGTTATTAAAAAGCAGTAGAGTCTGAAGTAGGTGGTGATAATACCCTTTTGTCTCTTAGACAGTGTAATCAGTAGTGGAGCTGAGATGGGGTTTTGTTACTTGGGGTCAACACTTCTTTTTTTTTGTTTTGCTTAAGAAGCAGTTTATTTTTTACAGTTCTGCAGACTAGAAGTCCAAAATCTAGGCTTTGAAGGGGGTCGGTTCCTCTGAAACCCTCTCTCCTTAGCTTGTAGATAGCTGTCTTAGGTGTCTTTCACATGGTCTTTTCTCTGTGTGTCTAAATCCTCCTCTTTTTATAAGGACACAGTCGTATTGGTTTAGAGTCCCTCCTAATGAACTAATTTAACCTTAGTGACCTCTTTAAAGGCCCTATCTCCAAATATAGTCTCATTTTGTGGTATGGGGAGTCAGAACTTCAACATGCGATTTTGGTAAGAGATGGATGGAGAGGGGACGCAGTTCAACCATAGCATGGTTAAAGCTGTAGCATGAATTTTAGGATTATAAATGTTGGAAACATATTTGTTTCTAAAGAATAAGAAAAAACTTTATGGGTACAGAATGATTCAGCTTTAAAATAAGCAATAAAAAATTCTGTTTTCAGTAACTTGTTGGTTTTGTAATTTAGCTTATGTTTATTTTGGTTCAAAGCGATGTGCTTCCAATGAAAGAATCAGATTCCTTTTTACTCATTCCTCACTAAATGGTTCTGGACACAATGGCAACATGAGATTTCCATTAAAATATTCATCCTTATCGTCATCATCATCATTAGTGTTGGCATCATCATCAAGCTAACATTATTACCTAATGACTATTTTAAAGAAAATTTTAATTGGAGGATAATTGCTTTACGATATTGTGTTGGTTTCTGTTGTACAACAACTTGAATTGGTTATAAGTATACATATATCCCCTTCCTCTTGAGCCTCCCTTCCTACCTAATGACGATTGATGTTGAACATTTTTTCATGTGTTAGTTGGCAATTTGTATTTTGATTCTTTTGGATGAATTCTGAGAAGTGGGGTTGATTTATTTTATGATAGTTCTGTTTTTAATATTTTGAGGAACCCTCATACTGAAAAGATTTTCATTTTGATGAAGTTTGTCTATTTTTTCTTTTGTTGGTCATGCTTTTGGTATTAGATTTGAGAACCACTGCCAAATCCACGATCACTGCAGATTTACTCATCTATTTTTCTTCTAAGAATTGTATGGTTTTTGCCCTTATATTTAGGTCATTGATCCATTTTGAGTTAATTTTTGTGTGTGACATGAGGTAGGGATCCAACCTCACTGTTTTGCATGTGGCTGTGCAGTTTCCCCAGCACCATTTGTTGAAAATACTGCTCTTTCCTCATTGAATGCTTTTGGTACCCTTGTTGAAAATCAGTCTGGGTTTATCAATGTGTGGGTTTATTTCTGGACTCTCAGTTCTATTCCTATGATCTGTATGTCTATCCTTATTCCAGTATCACACTGTTCTGATTACTGTAGCTTTGGATTTTAAATTGGGAAGTACTGTTTTGGAGACTGTTTTGGTTATTTGGGGCCTCTTGCAATTCCATATGAATTTGAGGATTAATTTTTCCATTCCGTAGTTCACTGTTCTTTATTGCTGAATAATATTATACTGTTTAAATATGCCAGTTGGTTTATCCCATCTTCTATCAAGTATGTTCTGTTGATAGAGAATGGATAAACATATGTATTGTCTTCTTAAATCTGTGTTTTCTTTATCACATTAACTTGGGACTTAGGGTTCTGTTTTTAATCAGGCTGTATGTTGAATGAATTGATTCTTCAGAAGCATTTGTTGCTAAGGAACCAGTGGCTTTTTGGCCACCTACTTTATACTCCAGCTTTAGAAAATACCATGTTTTCAAAGCATAATATTCTCTATTCATGCTATTCATGATTTAAACATGTTTTATCAAGAAAAACTTTTACAAATAATTTGCTCTCTTTCCTCACAGGTGCCCTTTTTATCTCCTTTGGAAGGTCATATTTATTTAAAAATAAAGTGTCAGGTGAATTCAAGTGTGGAAGAAAGAGGTTTTCTAGTAAGTAACATCACTGGATCTATATATATATTTTTTTCCATCTTTTGAAGTATAGACTTGGTTTCCCATAGGAATGAAAGTCTGTGTGACTAAGCAATTAACTGGTTCAGTAAAGATTTGTTGCATGACTGCTATATGCCTATCACTGTGCTGGTGTTGGAATGTAATGGGCCGCAAAAAATAATCCCTCCACTCAGAAACGTGTGGTTTAATAGGGAGAAATACAATGCAGCACTGTAATGGGAGAAAGCATAGAGAGCATGGGTGCAAACTGGCGGGACACCACGTCTTAGGCATGTGTGGGAGGGCTTACTGGAAGCTATTGGAAGTGACTTGTAAACTGGCAGCTGAACAAGTCAGCCAGGGGAAGAGAGGAGGGAGATGTGCTCCAGATGAAGGAAAAGCACATACCATGGGCTGGAGACCCCTTCCCTCTCTCACCCCCGCCAGAGAAAAACAGGACACATCTAGATAGCGGCAGGTATTTAGAGTGACGCATTTAGAGTCAGAATGTGTGTGCGGAGGAAGGGCAGTGAGGCAAGTGATTGGGGCGGGGGAACGTGTATTTAGGAGAAATGAGACCAAGTGTTTGAAAGCCTTTTAATGACTTTAGCATGAAGCCAGTGGGGTGCCCTTACAGGATTTTAAGCAGAGGACTGACATCAGATTGGGAGTTTAGGAAGGTCGTTCTGACTGCTGTGTGGAAGTAGACAGGGGAGTGAGGACCTGAAGAAGACTAGCGAGGAGACTGAGTTACTCCTTGAGAGAGGGGATGGTGGCTGACAATCTGGGTGGAGTGAGGGACTCATCGTGGAGGGATGCAGGAGGAAGAAGGGCAGACCTTAGTGGTTTGGTTTTAGGGGTGGAGAAGCAAAATTAAGAATGTCACCCAGAGCCCTGCCTTGCACAATTTGTTGGGTGACTACACTGAGATTAGGGACCCTGGGGAAGGAGCAAGTGTTTGTGTTTGTGATGGAAAGTGTTTTTTCCCCAAATTTAATTGTGGAAAATTGCATACATACAGCAGTGTTGATAGACTTTGAATGCCCACATACCCAGCATCTAGGTTTTGCCATTTTAACATTTTTTACCGTTCTTGCTTTATCATGTACCTACTACCGAGCTATCCTTCTAGCAAGTCCTGAAAATATATATGTGGGGGAGGAATTTCAAAATATATCGTGGACATTAGCATGTTCCCCTGAATCCTCAGTATCCATCCCCTGAGTTTTTATACAGGCATACATCTATGTAACCCAGGTTTCTATTAAGATACAGAATACTGCCCCAGAAAGTTCCCTCCTGTTCCTTGTCAGTCAATCCCCACCCAAGGGAGAAAGTTTTAATGGTTAAAGTTTTAATGGTTTAAATTTTAAACGACTTGAAGTTTAAATGCCTAGAGACATGTTTCAGAGGTTTGAGTTTGATACTCAAGGTAGACATTTTAGATGAGATGAAGGTTTGGAAATCTGCAGCAGACAGGTAGTATTCAAAGTGCAGGCAGACTTGAATAACCGAGAGAACGCTAACATTTAAGCCGCAGGCCTGAGAACAGAAGACTACAGGGCGGGCAAGGGATAATTTAGTATCATGGTTGTCAGGGGAAGAGAGTCTGAAAGAAGGAGTGATCAAGTTAGGTAAGGATTTATTGGAGACTGTTGGACTTATTTATGAGGTGGTCATTCTAGTCTTGCCAAGAGCAGGAGCTAGATTGCAAATGTGTTATTAAGGGCGTGGAAGATGAAGAATGAGAGTGCAGAAGCTCTTTGAAACAAAGTTTGGCTGCAGTGGGGTAAAAAGAATGTGGTACTTGCAGAGGTATGTAGGGTGAAAGAAGGATTTTGTTCACATTTTATTAGGACTAAAGAGACTTGAGTGTAAATTCAAATGGGTGGCTTCTAATAGGGCCAAGGAAGGTGAAGATAGAGGCAATGGGGAACTTGCACTAGGGTTAAGGAATAACGCATGGAACAAAGTCATGAGAGTGAGAGCAGATAAGATCCAAGCCACGGTTCATGATCTTGTACAGAATTACACTTTTTCCATTATCAGAGGAGAAAATCATGTGTGTAGAATATACAGAAGATTGTGGATGTGGTACAAAAAGTAGAAAAAGTGTAATAGCTTTGGTTTTCTTTGTGAAGCAAGAGTTTGAACTGTATGACGGATATCACAAACCAATTTGTAGTGCTGACATAGGATGCGGAAAGAAGAGCTAGACTGGACAGGAAGTCCAAGCTGCCAGGATGACTGTAAATCAGACTTCGTAGCTTTTACACATGTAAATCCAGCAGATGGCACTAGATATTCTTGGAAGAGTGTTTTTGTAAATATCAGACTTGAACATAGTGTACGCTTACTGACCTTTTTCTTTAATGTAAATATAATATTTCCACATCTTGCTTTAGATACCTTTAGCACCTGATAGACTCTTATGCCAACTGGTTCATTGGCCTATAAGGTCTGGCCTGTTTAACTTTTGAGCTGGACTCTTAAGTAGTTTAGAGTTCTATCTTTTCAGGTTAACTCTGTCTTGAATCCCAGAGCCCATTCTTATTGCATCCACACTTATAGAAATGTGGTAAAAAAAATTGCTCAGGACTCCCACAGATAACTTCTGTCCCCTGTCTAAATTGTGCCCTTTAATTACTTCTAACCTCTATTTAAAAATAGAGGTAGTAATTGAAATTAAAGTTACTTGGTGCAGTTTTCTTTCCTGATGTGCCAGGGGCAGCTGAATCGAAGGAGACTACACCCGTGAAACTCTAAGTGATTCTAAAATGGTGCTAGTCTAGCTCTGCCAGTACTGATGAGCAGCAAGAAAAGTACATTCTGCATTAGCCAGAAGGCTCCAGTTCTTCTTTGTCATTGTATATTGTCATTTAATTTCCTTGGCCTTCAGTTACCCTAGCTATAAAAATGAAAAATCTGTCCTCTTGTTGTTTTTCTCTGATTATAGTAGGGAGTAATGATAACTTGGTATTATTTTTATCTATCAAATTTTTCCTTTTCTATTACCTTTATAATGTAAAAGGTGAATGTAAACACAAAAGGGAGCTGGTGAGTCATTTGTACTAACTTTGCTCTTGAGATTGAAATAACAAGATTTCTGGTCTTGATACGGAGTAGAATAAAAAAAATAAACTTAAGTTCTTTTTAAAAAAAGAAAAAGAAAATCATGCAAGTCGATTTTGAAGTATGACATTTCAACATACTGAAGTTTAATGTGTAGAAAACATTTAATTGATCTTCAGGTTTCTAAAGTCAGTATTTCATTGACTTTTTCAGACCATATTTGAAGATGTTAGTGGTTTTGGTGCCTGGCATCGAAGATGGTGTGTTCTTTCTGGAAACTGTATCTCTTATTGGACTTATCCAGATGATGAGAAACGAAAGGTAATATTAATATTGATGGTCAGTGGTGAAAGCGCTGACTAACTTTCAGGTAATATTTTATACAGATGTTCCCTGTGGCCATAAGCCACTCAAATTCCGCACTCAGGTTTATTTACTAAGCCATTAAAATGTAGTGAGTGTGTGTGTGTATTTGTATAAGAACTTTATATCTTGTTCATTCCCTGTGATTTGACCATTCTTTAAATACTTTAAGGCATATATTTTTCTTTTTTTTTTTCTGGAATGTTTTATAATATTTTAAAATTGATTTTTAGTCAGAAATATGTTAAATTCACTTTTGTATTTTATTAACAGTTGATTTACCTAAATTTGGGATAAAACAGAAATAGAAAACCACCATAGGAATATTGTGATTTTAGTTTGTTTCTAAAATTTGATAATAGAATTTTATGTAATACATTGCTTCTTATTTTTAAAAAATTTAATGTTATTGTCCAAGTGTGATAGTTTTTTATCCAAAGACTGGAAAATAGAAATAAGCAGAATTATAAAGTAAACTCATCTATAAAAGATAACTACTGTTCACTTTTTGGTTGTATATCCTTCTAAATTTTTAAAATGTATAATATATAATAATAATAATTATATATCCATTTATGAATTTTTTCAACAGAAAATATCATGTCTTTTTTCATTTGATTTTCACTTGATAATGAGTGTCCTGATATCTTTCCACATAGGTAAAAATACATCTGTGATATTGCATTAGATAACTGTATGTATTACATTATAGCCATGTAGAATTTTATTTTAAAATTTATTGTGAAATATTTGGAACATTTAAAAAAAACCATAATTTCCACCGGCCTCTGTATTATCAGTCCAGTTGAGGCTCCTTATGTAATTTTCTCTCCCTCATAGAGATAACCCCTATCCTAAAATTATTTTGTTCCCATGTATTTCTTTAAATTTTTTTATATGTGATATATATAAGCAGTGTATTATTGCAATTGCATATTTTGAAACATTTTACAAATAGTATCACACTGTATATAGTGTTTTGCAACTTGCATGTTTGAATCAACATGATTTGTGAAATTAGTGTTGGCTGGTATGTGTAGCATGTATGTAGCTCTAGTTTGCAGAGCTTTACCCATCTTTCTCTTGAAATGCTCCATTATAAGAATGCATCTCAATCAATTTATACACTTCTCTTATTTATGGGCACTTGATTATTTCAAAGTGTCTTTGTTATAAACAGCTCTGCTATGACTTAACTGTATGGATCAGTGCTCTTTCTTTATTTAAAATGGCATATAATTGCTTTGCAGTGTTGTGTTAGTCTCTGCTGTACAATACAGAGCACCAGCTACATGTATACTTATCACCCCTCCCTCTTGGGCCTCCCTTCCACCCCTAACCCCCATCCCACCCATCTGGGTCATCACAGAGCACCAAGCTGGATCAGAGCTCTTTCTCGAGTTTGTATCTAGCAGCAGAACCTCTGGTTTGTAGGGTTTTGCACGTCTTCAGTTCAGCTAGATTTTGTCCGGTGAATCTTGAAATTGGTTGTATAACGTTCTGTTCCCACCAGGAGTTCTCAGTGTTCCACATCCCAGCAACATTTGTTGCTTCAGCCTTTTAAACTCTGAATGTGATAGGTGTGAAATGTTATTTTACTGTGTTTTTATTTTAATTTTCCTTGACTGAGCATTGAGCAAGCATCTTTTCTTATGTGTTTTGGCCACTTGTTTTTCTAGTCTTTTGCTTGGCATATGCTTTAATTTACCCTTATAGTATCTTTTCATAAGCAGAATTTTTAATGCTAAGATATATCTGTCAGTTTATTATTGTATTGTTTGCTTTTTTGTGTCTTAGTTAAGAAAACCATCTCTATAGTCATAAAGAATATACTTCCTTATGACTTCTAAAAATTATAAAGATTTATGTGTAACATTTAATTTACCTGGAATTGATCCCTCCCACCCCCCAATCTGGAAACCCATTGTGCCAGCATCATGGGATGATCCATTCTTTCCCCACTCATCCATATGCTGTTTCTGGCATGTATCGAGGTATAGGTTTATATGTGGGTCTATATTTAAGCTTTCTATTCTGTTTTCTTTGGTCTGTATCTCTCATTCTCAATTACCATAGCTTTAAAATAAATCTTTATGCCTGGTAAGATAACTCTCCTAAGTTGTGTTTTTATTCAATAGTGTATTTATTCTTTTACTTACACACACACACACACACACACACACACAGAAATAGATGTACCTATATATTTAACTTTTTATAATTGAAATATACCCCAAAAAAGAGAAATTAGTAAGAGAGAAATTCCTTATTAAGTTCCTTGTTTCATTTATCCTCCACAGCACACGTTTGTTCTCATTGGTTTGCTAAGGTATTTTTAAGCAAATATCACATTTCATATTATATCATATAATCTGTGAGTCAAGGTTGCCAGTTCCTAGCATTGATAAATTTGCTAGGAACCCAAGGAAGCCAGGTTTCAGGCTAGCCTACCATTTTGCACTCTCTTCCTCATTAATTTTGGCCTATGAAGGTTTCTTTTGCTGCCTTGCAGGTTCAGTTATCTAGCATTTGGGGGGTTATAGGAGGACTCTCAGACTACTTAGTTTCCCATACTTGCTGAAAATATAATGTTATTATTTGTTTTAAATAGTCCCCTCTTACTGTCATTTTATTTGTTTCCATCTTTTCTGCATTATGAAAAAACAGCAATTACACCTATATAAGAGCTCCCCGGTGGCTCAGTGGTAAAGAATTTGCCTGCCAGTGCAGGAGACAGGAAGATCCCTTGGAGAAGGAAATGGCAACTCCAGTATTCTTGCCTAGGAAATCCCATGGACAGAGGAGCCTGGCAGGCTGTAGTCCATGGGGTCACAAGAGTCAGACATGACTTAGCGACTAAACAACAGCAGTACCTATATAAACATCTTCGTGTACCTATATATTTACTTAGGATAAATTTCTTTTAGGTGAAGTTGTATGCTCATTTAGAATGTTTTTTGATCATTGTTATTTAATTGTCTACCAGTAATAGACCATTTTATTCTTTCACTAGCAATGTATAAGAATTTGTTACCCCCAACCAATCAACATTGGTTGTTGCTATTCTTTTCAGACTTGGTCAATCTAATGTTTTAAAATGGTATATTTCATTCTAATTTCTTTTTAAAATTACTAATACATTTGACACTTTTATTGGCAGTTTCTAAATTGTTTGGACCCAGGACTTCCCTGGTTAAGAATCTGCCTGCCAATGTAGGGGACATGGGCTCAATCCCTGGTCCGGGATGACTGCATGTGCTGCGGGCAACTAAGCCCATGTGCCTCAGTTACTGAGCCCACATGTTGCAACTACTGAAGCCCCTGCACCTGGAGCTTGTGCTCTACAGCTAGAGAAACCACTGCAATGAGAAGCTCATGCACCACAATGAGAGAGTAGCCCCTGCTTGCTACAACTGGAGCCTGTGCATAGGAGCCAAAACCCAGTACAGCCAAAAATAAATTTAAATAAATAAATAAATATATTGTTTGGGCCCATACTTGTCCCTTTACCCATTTTTCAGCACCATTTAGTCTCGCAGTGTTTTTTTTTTGGACTCTCATACTGTAGGAATGACATGGCTTCTAAAAATCCAAGGCAGCAGTTTGGCCTGATCTTTTAGAGATACATAAAAAATATTTATAGATGAAATACTATGTCTAGGTTTCCATTTGTAGGAAGGGAAGAAATAAGAGGGTTCAAGACAGAAAGGGTTGAATGTTTGTGTCTATTTGTTAGAACTGATTAATGGGTACATGGAAGCTTATTATGCTGTTCTTTTTATTTTGTATCTATTTTAAGTTTTCCATAACAAATGGTTTGTTTTTTAAGCTGTCTAAGATGACCATTTGACATTGTTGGTTTCTATTTTTCTATCCAGCAAGAAATAATCATAAATATTAAATATGTTTCTCTAAATACAGTGTAATTAAGTTTTAACTTTTAAATTAATGGTTTTCTTATTTTAAGTTGGTATCAAGTTGAATACTGCTCAGTGCTTACTGACTTAAATGGTCTTATTTATTTTCTACTAATCATATTTTTAAAAATTTGTTTTAAAGAATCCCATAGGAAGATTAAATTTGGCCAATTGTACCAGTCGGCAGATAGAACCAGTCAACAGAGAATTTTGTGCAAGACGCAACACTTTAGAATTAATTACTGTTCGACCGCAAAGAGAAGATGACCGAGAGACTCTGGTCAGCCAATGCAGGGACACACTCTGTGTAACCAAGTATGTATTGGGCTATAAATGTTTCTATCAACTAAGTAATTGATTGCCCACTATGTCCTTACCACTGTGAGAAATATCAGAGATGGTCTTTGTCTTTGAAGAGGGTACGATTTAAGTATGAGAAGACAAAACACATACACATCAGTAAGAGAGGAATATAATAACAATTAATATAGCTAAGAAAAACACAGCATTCAACTTATGTCTTAGTTTATCATGTTTTCCAGCATACTTACAGTTTAGCCATTTTCGGGGTGGTTAGCTAATATTCTTTGTGTTAAGTTTGAAGATTTCATGTGTAATTGATAAGTCAAGTATTATTTAAAGAGATTTGACGTATCCCTGCTTGTCCCTTCCCAAAGTACCTTCCCAAAGTACTTCACTCTACTCTGAAAATTTCTGGTTGGTGATGGATAGAATAAACTACTGGGAGTGTCAGTTATTGTTAACCCTAAAGTTAAGTATAAGATGCAAGAACTTATTGCTAAGAGCCTAAGATTCTTTTGCTTGAATGCCCAAGAGAAGCTTGCAGACCAACTTCAATGTAAAAAATTGTGATTAGGGACAAAAGTTAGAATTTGACGAAATCTCTGTTAATCAGATTGTAGCTGAATAATGCAGACAGGGAGATGGGTAGAACTGGCTCCGTGAGTTTCTGTTGTGGAAATGTCAGATAGCTTAGCCAAGAGACACTCTATTAAAATAGAACAAAGTTGCCCCAATACCACCATTTTGTTTTAAAACAGAGAGAAAGGGGACCCGTTCTATGGGGATTCTTGATGTCGAGATTGCTTTTAGGTTAATTTAGTTCATTCAGTTCATCCACTCCTTTCCTCTGGGGGTCTTCTTTGCAGCAGTGACCTCAGATAGATAGGAGAGGCAAATTGGATTTATAGTCACTTTCTTTAGTAGCTACCCTGTCTGTGGCCATAGTCAGTGAGGAAACCAAATAAAATTCAGTCCCCAAGAACTTGCTGACCACCATGGCCCTTTTAAACATTACTCACATTTTTCATAAAATCTTCTTTTACTTGTTACATAAACCTTCCCAGATTTCTCCTTCGACCTTCTCCTGTGGTGGAAATAGTTATATCACATATTGCTCTAATTACGCTGTATTTCACTTGCATGTAATTTTTCTCATTATAACATTATCATAATTTGAGTAGACCAAGCATTTGAGAGAGGCCCATTCTCAATTCAGTCTTGACTGACTGAGTCTTTTAGCTTTGCTTGGTGGCTTCTTTAAAACTTATTTCACTTTTTGATCATACCTTTTGCAGAGTATATACATTTACAGTTATACGTTCTCCTTTGCCTTATTTATCTGTTTCTCCCCAGGGGCCTTTCTGACCTATGCCTTTTATCTAAATTTAATGTACCACATTTTTATTTCTACAAACCAACCTTGCTATATTTCCCTCCTTCAATGCACAGTATTTATCATCTGATCAGTAGTGCCTACTTTGAAATATAGATTAAACATTTGAATTAGAAATGCTTCATCACATGGGGAAGCAGTACTGTGCAGTTGAACACTGAGAGGTCAATAGCCCTAGGTTTAAATCCCGACTCAGTGACTGACTGATGTAGGTTTAAATCCCGACTCAGTGACTTACCAAATGTGACTATGGCAAGGTATTTAACTTTGCTGGCTCTCTGAAATCTCCTGTGTCATAAGAGAAGAATAAACTCCACAAGAGTGACGGTAAAGGTTAATGAGTAGATCTGCTTAGCATGTTGTCATACACACAGAATGAGCTCAACAAATGGTCGCTGTCTTTATTGTAAATGTGTTCCCTCCATTTACTAATAGATGATCAACTCATGGCTTATTCATGCTTATACCATTACTAGTACCAATGTGGAGAAATTATAAAGATGTAGAAGTATAATACAACAACCTTCTAACACCTGGCTGTAGTCTAGAAGAATGGTCTGGCTTGTGACTTAGGAAATTTCCCTTTCCCCCACCTTCACCTGCCCCATCAACTGTTCAACTTTTAACTGAATATGGATGTAAAGAAGAGATTCCTGGTGTGAACAGAGAGATTAGGATAGACAAAATCTTAGGATCTTTAGATCACTTATTGTAAATACTATGCTCTACTAACACAGTGGGGGAAAAAAAAGGAGACAGTATACAATAGTATTATCTGTAAGGCCAGGTGAAAGTCCATGAGTCTATGGAGCTCCTGGGGAGCCTGAGTCAGGGATCTAGAGGGTTGGTCCCCATATTCAAGTCTGTGGTGTGCTTGTTCTTCTAAAAGGTGACCCACCCACCCTCAGTGACTGTCTTGGCACCAGCAAATTGTCCAATCATATCACCTGTGCAAGATTAGTTAGTCTTTGATGCGAAGTTCCATCATTTTCTAAATGTGATTGGTGTGAGTTATGGCTCAGCTAACCAATCTGCAAGATGACTTTCTTTTATTGTAATTGGAAAAGCACTTTACTATGGATTCCTGATTTGGCATCCATTAAAACAGGGCGAAGAGTTACTCCTTTTACTGTTCAGGCTCCCCTCACTTCACCCCACAGTAAGAGTACTTGGAGGTATGGAATAGGGGAAAGGATCCTGATCTTTTTGTTTGTTCCTGTAGGAACTGGCTATCTGCAGATACCAAGGAAGAACGGGATCTCTGGATGCAAAAACTCAATCAAGTTCTCGTTGATATTCGCCTCTGGCAACCTGATGCTTGCTATAAACCTATTGGAAAGCCTTAAACTGTGGGACATTTCCATGTCATATAGAGGTTTTCTGACCTATGTCATAAGTGTATCTTAAGAGCATCAGATTTGCTGGTTGCTTTTTAGGCTTTAAATACAAAAGGGTATGTGCCAATATTCATTCACTACATATTATGCAGTATTTATATCTTTTGTATGTAAAACTTCACCGGATTTCACTTGTGTTATTCATAAATGATTAGTAGAAAAAAGTTTATTATAGTCAATTTTGCTAAATTTTAATTTAAAAGCCTCATTTTCCTAGATAACTAATTATTCAATGATTCATGATAAAACATTTGTTTTAAAGTAAGGAATTTTGAATTGTCTCCTTAGAGCTGTGGGTCTCAAAGTAGAAAGATCTTCCATAATTGGAGACAGAAACCTCCGACTTGACCATTGTTTCTCTAGCCTGAGTACTTTTTTTCTGGAGATTGCGGTCATTTACTGATCATGATACATCTTGTTTCTAGAGCACTGAAAAAAATTCTAAGGGACTTTGCAGAAACATTTTTAGTAATGGAGGTAAGAACCTTTTAAAAATAGCAAATGCATATTAGTTTGAAGCTATGGCTGCCGTCAAATAAGACATGTGGACATGGGGGATATTGTGTGAGATTTGGGGGTTAAATGTTTTATTTAGAAGACTTAATCACATGGTTTATGTTTACTCAGTTACTATAGATGCTGTGTGATGCACATTTCCATGGAATACAGGCTTTTAAAAATAAGTATTTTTGCTATATAGCTTACAGGCTCCTCAAATATACCTGGCAAATTACTTCTTTCTGCTCCTGTAATAAGAATAAATGTAAATTTGAAGACTCCTTATGTAAGAAAAGTAAACCTCACCAAGCTGCTATGGACTAATACTTTGCTTGCCTAAATTCTTGTCTTTTTTTTTTCATATCCATATATGACGGTGTTAGAAACCCATTATGAAAATCACTTGAAAAACTGTTAAGTCATGTGTTACCTTTAAAAGCCTAATGCCTTTTTTTTTTTCAATTATTAAAGATTATAAATGTAAACTACAGGCTCAACTTTAAGTACACTTTCAATTTCTTCTTTGAATTGTTGGTTATTGATGGCCTCATTTATAAACACTAAATTCTGTCACTTCCTGTCATTTTATTTTGTATTCATTCAAATGTGTTTTTTCTTGTGTATATTATAAAACTATATTTTATGATCTCCTACCTAAATAAATACTTGCAAATGACTTAAGGAATTAGCTATTTAAGAAATACTATTGAATTGTGCTGTACAACTACTCTGCATTCTAGGCTGTAGGCTCCCTCAAGGAATTGTACTGACTTCGTGAGGATATTTCACCATCTTTTTACCTCTAGCCCAGTGCTTAGCTCATTGTGTGTTCTTAGAGTCCCTGTTGAGTGAGGAGGTGAGTGAAGGATCCATTTCTGAGTCAGTTTTGATAGAATATGGTACTTGGATGCACATCTGAGGAGATGGAGGATGAAAATATTCACAACATATTTGATAATCCAAGAAGTAATATACAAAATATATAAAGAGCTTCTTTGATCGGCTATCATCATTTGAACATTTACTATGTACCAGGAGATATTCTTGGTGTTTCACATACATTATCTTGTATAATCTTCATGTGACTGTATGAAATAGGCATTGAATGAGGAAACTAGAACTTAGGTAAGGCAACATGCTTGATAGCAAGTGGCAAGCCAGGATTTGAACCCAGAATCCACATACTTTATTACACTGTGATGTTTCTCGAGTTAATAAGAAAAAATTTATCCTAAAAAGGAGTCAAATATCACTAGTAGAAAATGCACACACACACACAAATCCAAAGAACCAACAAAATATAAAAATGATACTAATAAGCAAAAACACAAATTTAAATGGCAGTGGGTTATTGGCCCTCAGATTGTTGGAACTAGTCAGTGTTGCTAAGAAACCTGTACTCTTGGTGAGAATGGAAACTGCTACAACCTTCTTGGATGACAGCTTGGCATCCTCCAGTAATCTCTATGCTAACACACAGGATCAGTATGTCAGATCATACTTCATGCATCAGAGATCTTATCCACATAGAGCTTTATTCGTAATTTCTAGAACATGAGTGATCAAGGCACTGGCTAAGCAAGAAATCTGAAAAATCCTGCATACCTCCTGGACCTTTCATTCCTGCTTTGAACAAGTAATAGATAAGATCGCTCATGAGATTTGTGAGACATGAAGCACAGCAGGGAGCCTAGAGGCAAGGCAACATGTCCATTTTGTTCCCTATATAGTTATATAGCTGGTATGACTCTCAGAAGTCTTGCCTCATGAATCCATAAATTCTGTTTACCATAAGCAATTCTTAACCAGCCACATTCTACTAAGAGCATTCCATAGATAAGAGATCTTGCAAATATCATTAGTCTTACCAGTCAGGAGGTCATTTTCAGCACATTTGCAAGAAATTTATGTGTCACCTGCCTTCTTTCTTTCCCAGAACCCCAGATACTTTAACTCCTTCCTCCCCACTCTCTTCAGATGAACTTTCAGGTGAGCAGACACATAAAAGGATGATCCTTACTATACTGTTTTTAAAGAGGAAAAATAGAGATTAAAAGGGAAGAAAATTGGAAATAGCAGGAAATCATGGCACACCCTTTCTACAAGAAGACAAGGAAACCATGTATATGTATATTGATATAACTTTTCAGAACATCTTATGGGGAGAAAGGGTATGCCCTGCAACATGAAACTGTATATGTAACATACGAATACACAAATACCCAGATGAAAGTGGGGAAGGAACCGCACCAGATTTTATATGGAAAAGTGCAATGGAAAGAGGTTGGGAGTAGTTAGAGCAGGATGGAGAAATGCTTTGACTTTCGACTCTACTTCTAGAATATTTGATTTATTTATAGTGAAAATATTTTCATTTTGTTCATGTTCATGCACTTGTAAACACTTTAAAATTTAAACTCAGAATGAAACTTTGAGTGGAAGACTGAGTAAAGACCACAGGGTATTGGATTGAGAAGGGAAAGGCACAATGAGACAGTAGTTTGGTGGGGAAATGTTGAGGAAGGATATTTGTTACTACACTGATGGGGAAGAGTCAAAGGTGAGGGAAGACCTGAGGATAGTGGTAAAAAGGAATTTAAGAGATGGAGGAGGATGAATTTGTGAAGCAGGATGAAGGGTGACAGAACCTAGATGATAAGCGGAGTTTAGTCCCCATCCCAGCAGTCAGCATGTTCATGGGAACTTTGTGACTAAGTAATGAAGAATTGGAGCACCCAAACTACACAGTCATGTAGGACTGGACATGACTTTGGAGTAATCTGTAGGCTTTACTCCTCTTTCATAAAATATGCTGGCTACTGGGAGCCACGTGAAGGCTGAGGCAACTGCAATGTGGAAAATTCCACAACTGTTTCAACATGAAGCTGGAGCATGACTAACTATAGCAGAGTCTCTAAACCCTAACAGTTTATATCATAAAAAGAGTCTGAACCCTAAAAGCATGTATGCCCCTCTCCCATTTTCAGGGACCACTAGCAGGCCCTGCCACTACTTCTAACTCCTTCATTTTCTCTTTTTTTTTTTTTTACATAGGCTTTACAAAGATGTTTGTTTCATGGAATTTAAGCTGCTCATTTTGTCAGATGAAAAATTAGAGGTGAACAATAGCTTACATTTCTAAAACAGATAATCAGTTCTATTCCCCTAGTTCCATAAAAACAATGTAAATACGAGCGATTTATACATCTTGCTGGGGAATTCACATAATGCTGGGGAATTCCCTGATCCTTAGGCTTCCTCTCCTTCCAGTTACTCTGATCTGTTTTGATCACTGGCCACAGGAGTGGAGTGGCGTTGGGAGTCTGTGGTTATTTGATATGGTCATTTGTTTTATTGCTTGCCCTTTCAGTTCACTCTCATTTCTCCAAACATAGAATCAAAGTTTGAGATTTAAGACCTTAAACCTGTAGGAATCCCTGTCGGCTTTTTGCACAGGCATTACTCAGGTTCTGAATGATAGTGAGTCTGGTGTGGAAGGTGCCCAAAGCCAACTATTCCCATAGAGACAGCAACCAAGAAGCGCTGGTCCTGCCCTCGCGATAAATCACCTGGCGCTGCTGTCGCCATCTCGGCTGTGTCCACGGGTCCATGGAATTAGATCCCAGAAAGGCAGTTCCAACTTTAAATTGCTAAAACCTTTTGGCAATGGGCTAATTGCTTTCAAAATGGGGAGAAAATAGTAGGTCCACTTTAAAGATCTTGCAAGTGGAGAATCTGCAAAGATTCCAATAAAAGTTAACTGAAAAAACTGATTGACATGGGTTACTAAGGACTAACTAGGAAAATGTCAGTAATCAGATCTCAGTAAAATCAGGACGATCAGTTTATAGTTCCCTTAGTTTTCAGATTGTCACAAGTGTCGTTAATCAAACCAAAAAACTAAAATAAAAAATAAATATGGGAGCCATAGGGATAAATGCAACCTCATCTGTGGCGATGGAGCAGATTGGTTACACTGGGGTTCCCAGGTGTGGAGCAAGTGCCCTGCAGGAGACTGGCCTGAGGAGGGCAGCAGTCAGTGATGCTGAAGCCAACAGGAAGGCATTCCTTCTCTATTGCCTACTCCTGACTGTTCCGAGAGGGAGTCTCAGTTTGGCTCTGTGTGCTTGGATTACTATTCTTAACTAATGTCCCTAACAGAGAATCGGAGGACTCAGGTCACACACCCTTTATCTGGTAAACTGGCTCAGAACTTCCCTGGGTTGTATTATTATTGTCTTATATATTGTATTAATACAATATAATACAATACAATATATTTTATTCTATATTTCACAGTTGCCTGTCATTTACAGCAACTGCTAGTAGCTTTGCTTTTTTAGAGCTAACTCCTTTTTTGTTGAAAGCAGAAATAGGAGAGCCACCTGAGTTGCAGAATGGCTGTAGAAAGAATTTGTTATTTTGCCTTGAGAGTCCAGGAAAATGGCTGTTTGAATTGTCCCTTTTCTTTTAGTTTTGGGAGGTTTTTACACACCAGGAAAATGACATAGACTCTACTGATACAGTAAGTGTGTCTTGTTAAAGCTGTTCAAGCGTTGAAGTCTCAGCTCCCTAGCAGGCCTTTGCATGGGTGGTGGTGGGACCATGCTTTATTCTGTAGTGTTTGGCTGGGATAGGGTAATTGTCTAAAAGTTTTCTCTTGCCAGACTGTCTCTTTTCTGGTCCTTCAGCTAGAGAGAGAACTGGTTTTTCTTGGGCTTTTCTTGCTGCCATTGGCCCCTCTGGGTTGCCAGCTTCTCCAGCACCCAGTCCAGAATATACAAAAGTCCAGAGAACTCACCATCATGTTGTTCTTTGGGTCTTGAGTTCTCCAGATGGGCTTCCCTTTTCTTTTCACCTCTCAGAGCCTTCTGGTGTTTGTTTTACATACAATGCCCAGGGCTTTGACTGTACTTACAGGGTGGAATAGGAAGAAATGTATCTATTCCATCTTGGTTCCACTGAGAGTTTTAGCAGTCTGTAATTTCCAGAGTTCTCAGGCACTTCAAGTGGGCTTTAATTATGTTAATTTAAACAATCCTTTCTATTATGGAATAACTTTTTTCTTTGATTAATTCTATTAAGAAGTGTCACAAAAAACTGATGAAGTTTTTAAATCACTTAGGCAATTTTGATAGATTCAAGTGAGTTTCAGTATCTTTTCATGTGTTTGTTCGTCCTGTGCATTGCTTCATTTGTGAATTCCGTATTTACACTGTTTGCCCACATTTCAGTTATCCTTATTATTTGATTTGTAAATTTATATGTTAGGGAGATTAATGTTTGTTTATATGTAGCTGCAGGAGAAGGTAATGGCACCCCACTCAAGTACTCCTGCCTGGACAATCCCATGAACGGAGGCGCCTGGTAGGCTGTAGTCCATGGGGTTGCTGAGGGTCGGACACGACTGAGAAACTTCACTTTGACTTTTCACTTTCATGCATTGGAGAAGGAAATGGCAACCCACTCCAGTTTTCTTGCCGGGAGAATCCCAGGGACAGGGGAGCCTGGTGGGCTGCCGTCCATGGGGTTGCACAGAGTCGGACACGACTGAAGTGACTTAGCAGCAGCATATGTAGCTGCATCTACACTCGGTTCCTTTACTAGCTGAGCATTCTTCAGCTACAAATTGAATATTCTAGTACCTACAACATAATCTGTTGGGAGCATTAAATAAGACAATAGATATTAAGGCCTCAGACCAGTAAAAAGGCAAAGTAAATTCCTAATAAGTGGCAGTGATTGTTGATTGGGGAATTAGCTGCCCAAGAAGGTCTAGACAGAGGCAGATATAAATCTGATTAGGCTAGCTGCCTTCCCAACACCAAGATTTCTGTTCTTGTCAGAACAGAAGTTAGAAGTTGCTGGGAATTTAAAGATGTCTAGAAATTCTCTTGGCAACAAATAACATTTTATGGCATTTATTGAAGTTTTGTCATAGAGAAAATAATGGTAATGATACAGTTTTAGAATTGCCTCCACTCAATATAACATCTTTTTCTTGTTTTTTTTAAGACTTCCTTGAGAAGTTAAAACAACTTTTACTAAGTGCAAAATGGACTTAATCTGCTTTCTTCCACAAGTTAGATTTTCATGTGAGTGAAGTCATTTAAAAAATATGTACTTCACAAGATTCAGAGGTTTAGGTATAGTAAATGAGGTTTAACAAAGCAGGAGACTCCAGACTGGTAAGATGAAAACTTAGATGGCATAGTAATCTTATGGGATTACTTAGATGCTCCATATTACCTGTTATTTTGCTCAGTTCTTGGAAGTGTTATGAGCCCCCTGGGACTGATAGGCAAGTTTCAGTTTGCTTGACTCCACCTCCCACAGTGCATTTAAAATAACATTGTAGAGAGAACATCTTCCCATCTCCTAGTTACAAATTGTTGTGGAAATTTGTAATGTAATCTTAAAATAATATGAAGCCCCTAACACTGTAGTGTAAGTCAAAGCTCAGTGTTAAAGCTGATGAGAAAGAGTCACCATAGCTTTAATTGTCCCAGTGAAATGAAAACATTTAGAAATGTAGGAAATCTTACATAAGAAATCTTCTGAGAATAAAAACCAAAGGAAAAACAAGCTGATCAAATCATCATTTATCTACTTTTTGGCTAGTCTGTTGAGAAAGGAATAGAGTAATGGAAGAAAACACCTTGGCACAGAACACCAAGTTAGGAAAGAAAAGAAAGAAACTTAAGTGTAAACTACTTTTCTATAGCCTAATTTTATGCTTGCGTGCTCTGCACAGTTGCTTTAGTCATGTCCAACTCTTTGTGACCCCATGGACTATAGCCCACCAGGTTCCTCTGTCCATGGGATTCGCCAGGCAAGAATACTGGAGTGGGTTGCCATCCCCTCCTTTAGCAGATCTTCCCAACCCAGGATCAAACCCACTGTCTCCTTCATCTCCTGTATTGCATGTAGACTCTTTACCACTGAGCCACTGGGGATTTTTTTTGAACTACTGTTTTACTGTGAGCCTCTGGCTTCCTGGTTTGTGAAGCGGAAACACAACTCTGAAGGTTTTATGGTGTAAAAATCCTTTATGAAGCTTGACCTTGGGGCATGCAGCTTCAGCCCCTTAATGGAAACTTACTGATCCTTAAGTGAGGTGATGATCACACGGAACATGGTGTGTGATACACAGTTGGTGCTCGATATATGTCTACCAAATGAACTTCATTAAACCAATTAAAATCAATTGCTAATTTTTAAAATTTATTTTTAATTGGAGGATAATTTGCTTTACAATATTGTGTTGGTTTCTGCCATATATATTAGTCAGCCATAGGAATACATCTATCCCCTTCCTCTAGAAGCTCCCTCCCACCTGCCACCCCTTTAGGTTGTCACACAGCAACAGATTTGAGCTCCCTGTGTCATACAGCAAATTCCCACTGGCTGTCTATTTTACATAAGGTGATATTTATGTTTCAAAGCTACTCTCTCAGTTCATCCCACCCTCTCCTCCCCCTACTGTGTCGACAAGTCTGTTCTATGTCAGTGTCTCCATTGCTGCCCTGCAAATCGGTCCATCAGTACCATCTTTCTAGATTCCATATATATGCATTAATATACAATATTTGTTTTTCTCTTTCTGACTTACTTCATTCTGTATAATAGGCTCTAGGTTCATCCACCTCACTAGAACTGACTCAAATGTGTTTCTTTTTATGGCCAAGTAATATTCCATTGTATATATTTACCACAACCTCTTTATCCATTCATATATGGTCTGGCATAAATCACACTTATATAATTCTCCTATAAAATTAGCAGGTAACATTAGGAGATCTTAGGGTGTTCACACAGAATTCTAGCATGCAAAGTTTAAAAAACTATTTTAGCAGTGGCCCAGAGTTTCTTTGGGGTAGCAGATGTCCTTGTTTTGGAAAATGCCTTGAAAGGTATGACAAAGACTGTAGTGATCCCCTCTTTATGTAGTGATAGAGCTCAAAGAATGGCATGTAGCTGCTCAGAATAAAGACTACATTTCCCAGCTGCCCCTGAAGATTATAGTGGCCATGAGACTGAGTTCTGACCAATGTGATGTAAGTGTAACTTTTGTTGCAGCTTTGGGGAATATTCTTCTGGAGACACTTGGCTTGTGTCCTTTGTACTTCAATGTTCCATCCTTCTTCTAGCTGCCAGCATCATACAGCTTGAGAAATAAAGCCAGACCCTAGGGTGCAGAGCCACCTGGGAGCAGAAAGGTGCTCCATCTGTTTGTAACAGTGGTAACTACTGTTATGATCTGAACCTCATGTCTTGTTGAGGCTTGGAATACATTTTCTCTTTTGCCCACAGTCTTCTCTTGAGATTTTCTCTTCACACCTGCCTTCTGTCATTCCTCCTGCCCACCTGGCAGACAGTTTTCCATGATTCTCTTGCATTTCTGCACAACTTGTACTTCCCTTGCAAATTAGTTCTAGACTGTCTTCCCTCAGATGTTGTATAGTGGAAATCCTTGGAAGAAAAAGTATCTGCCTCTGGAGCAAAGAACAGGTTTGTTTACAATCTTGGAAGATAGAGATAGTATCTTTCTTGAGCACAAAAGTCAGACATACTGATCATTATAAAAGATGCACTTTTCTTAAGTGCAGGGTTCCTCTCCTGTAATGCAACCCAGAGGATGCGCAGGTGTCATCTGGTCCTCTTTGCATTGTCCTGCAGGAACTGGGGCTTAGGTAACTGGCACAAATGCTATTACTCTGATTACTGTTATTGCTGTAAGTAATACAGTCCTTTATCCATAACCCAGGGCTGTCTTCTGTCAGCACCCATGAATCTGTGGCTGGCTAACTGGTTAGATTGCAAGTAGAATAAAAATCTCAGACCATTGGTCTGTCTGAGTTTGTCTGATCTGCTTTATGTTTCTAAACCCCAACCTGGGGTAAATACAGAGATGCAGGGAACAAAAAAAAGCAATCCAGGTTGTCAGAAGCAATGCTCATCAAGCACTGAGTGAAGGACAGACATTTTTAACGCGGCCTTTGGAACATGTGCTTCTGGCTCAAGCACTTGTACTAATTGTGTTTCCATTTCTGCCATCTGCCTATTTCGATGGGCATGATGAGAAAATGCAGTGGGAAATTTACTGTTGTATACTTTGCTGTGATATTTCAAGGATACATACTACAACATTATGCAGTGTCCTTTTTAGGAGAGCCCACGGGAGAAGTTTGTCTCAGGTATTAGGAAAAGCTGCATTTCTGTTGAACAGCTGTGGTATGTTTGTCCTATGGACACTATAAATTTTCTAACTGATTGTGTATCTCAGCACCTTGGAAGAATGGAGCCAAATTTGTGGTTCAGCTTTTAGAATTAATTGGGGTCAGAGAGTATGCATTTGATATACTAAGTTTATTCCAGGTTGTTTTCCTCAATCTTTCCTTCATTTATTTATTTTTATATTGTTGCAGTATGCCAGGTTTTCAATTTTTATTTTCAAATTTTAAGGGCCTGGAATTTCTACAAAGTTTGTTATAAGACCAGCACATCCTGTTTCCCCCCTTCTCCTCCCTCTGGCTCTTACATCCTATCTCTTCCTCTCCTGTGGGTTAAATCCTGGTTTTGGTGAAGCATCTGTGAAAGATGCTGGAAGGTACATTCATGAGAAGTAACTTGTCTGATGTCATTGGTTTACCATCATACTTCACTGGTAATTAGACTAGTTATAGAATTCTAGGCTAAAAATATTTTTTCCTTAGATTTTGAGGACTTTGGTCCATTGGCTTCTAGTTTCCAGCAGTTCAGCTGTGAAGTCCAAAACCATTCTGATTTTAATCCCTTGATGTGACTTGTTTTTTCTCTCTGGAAGCTTTGTTGGGTTTTCTCTCTATTTCCAGTTTTCTGAAATTTCAGGAAAGTGATGAGCCTTTGTAGACTCTTTTTCCATTCACTGTGCTGAGATTTTGTAATGTGAGAATTCATGTCTTTCAAACGAAGAGCATTTTTCTTTTCTTTTAATTTTTATTTTATATTGGTATATAGTTGATTAACAATATTGTGTTAGTTTGAGGTATACAACAAAATGATTCAATTATATATATGTATACATGTATACATTATACATGTAATATATAAAGGTAATGGCACCCCACTCCAGTATTCTTGCCTGGAAAATCCCACGGATGGAGGAGCCTGGAAGGCTGCAGTCCATGGGGTTGCTGAGGGTCGGACACGACTGAGCGACTTCACTTTCACTTTTCACGTTCATGCATTGGAGAAGGAAATGGCAACCCACTCCAGTGTTCTTGCCTGGAGAATCCCAGGTACGGGGGAGCCTGGTGGGCTGCCGTCTATGGGGTTGCACAGAGTCGGACATGACTGAAGCGACTCAGCAGCAGCAGCAGCATACATGTATCTGTTCTTTTTCAAATTCTTTTCCCATTTAGGTTATTACATAATATTGAGCAGAGTTCCCTCAATAGAGGAATAAGAATACCTTTATTGAAGATGACAACCCAAAGACTTGGATTACTCTTCTAGGCTCTTGTTGCCACCACTGTGGCTGAAGCAAAAGTGAAGCACATTGTAATTGTGTTAAAAGTTAAGATAACATCCATGGCCATATCTTCCAAATCTCAGGTATCCAACACACCGGCATCTACCAACAATATCTAAGTATTATTCGTTACCTCCACTCTTTACTTGTGGAAGTGTCTCCTTCCTGGAAAATGTACACACAATCTTTGCACACATGTAAAGTTTTGAAAATCACTATCAAAATGATTTGAAATCATTTTGTCAAAGTCAATGTAGGCATAGACCATTGGTGAAAATTCAGATATTTGCTGTAAACAATCTGTTATTCAGATTCACTCTTCCCCTTGCCTTCAACAGTTAACTTTTAAAATTTTCAAAAATACAGAAAAATTGAAAGAATGTCACAATGAATTTTACTCATAACCCTACCAAAGAGATTCAATAGTTGTTAACATTTTGGTTTATCTCTACTTATATATATTTAAAGCTAAATCTATATCTAGATCTTTTTTGTTTTTGCTCACCATTTGAGTGAGTTTGCAGACATCAGTTTTTTACTCTACATGTTCTATATTTCCAAACTATGTTTTACGTGGTCATGAGAGGGCCAAAGGCACATTTCGTAAGTGTTTTTAGCCCAAGAGTGTGTGGCTTGGAGGCAGGTCTTCAGCCTTGGTGTGGGTCAGGTGAAGAAAGAATACAAAGAAGCAGTGTTACAAAGTCAACTGCAAGGGTATCTGTATTTTGTTGGCCCCAAATAGGGAAATGTTTCCTTTGTTCCTAAAATAATGAAAACTTAAACTAAACCAAATCAGTTCAAAAGCATCTGAGCCTTAATGTTGACTCATATATTTCTGGAAAGATTTTGTTTAGGCAGGTGACAAACTTGTCTTGGTTTGTCCAAAACTTACTTGGTTTTAGCATTAAAATACTAGGAAAGCTTTGTGGTGACCTAAATGGGAAGAAAATCCAAGAAAGAGGGATATATGTATATGTGCAACTGATTCATTTTGCTCTATGGAAGAAACTAACATAATATTGCAACTATACTCCAATTAAAAAAAAAAAATCCTGGGAGAGCCCTCTGTCGCAGACAAAACTGGGTGGCCAGTTACCCTACATAAAATAATTTTCTGAAGTCAGGCAAGTTGGTTCCTCCAGTTCCATTCTTCTTTCTCAAGATTGCTTTGGCTATTCGAGGTTTTTTGTATTTCCATACAAGTCTTGAAATTATTTGTTCTAGTTCTGTGAAAAATACCGCTGGTAGCTTGATAGGGATTGAATTGAATCTGTAGATTGCTTTGGATAGTATACTCATTTTCACTATATTGATTCTTCCAATCCATGAACATGGTATATTTCTCCATCTATTAGTGTCCTCTTTGATTTCTTTCATCAGTGTTTTATAGTTTTCTATATATAGGTCTTTAGTTTCTTTAGGTAGATATATTCCTAAGTATTTTATTCTTTTCATTGCAATGGTGAATGAAATTGTTTCCTTAATTTCTTTTTCTACTTTCTCATTATTAGAGTATAGGAATGCAAGGGATTTCTGTGTGTTGATTTTATATCCTGCAATTTTACTATATTCATTGATTAGCTCTAGTAATTTTCTGATGGAGTCTTTAGGGTTTTCTATGTAGAGGATCATGTCATCTGCAAACAGTGAGAGTTTTACTTCTTCTTTTCCAGTTTGGATTCCTTTTATTTCTTTTTCTGCTCTGATTGCTGTGGCTAAAACTTCCAGAACTATGTTGAATAGTAGCGGTGAAAGTGGGCACCCTTGTCTTGTTCCTGACTTTAGGGGAAATGCTTTCAATTTTTCACCATTGAGGATAATGTTTGCTGTGGGTTTGTCATATATAGCTTTTATTATGTTGAGGTATGTTCCTTCTATTCCTGCTTTCTGGAGAGTTTTTATCATAAATGGATGTTGAATTTTGTCAAAGGCCTTCTCTGCATCTATTGAGATAATCATATGGCTTTTGTCAGGCTCTACTACAAAGCCACAGTCATCAAGACAGTATGGTACTGGCACAAAGACAGAAATATAGATCCATGGAACAAAATAGAAAGCCCAGAGATAAATCCACACACCTATGGACACCTTATCTTCGACAAAGGAGGCAAGAATATACAATGGAGTAAAGACAATCTCTTTAACAAGTGGTGCTGGGAAAACTGGTCAACCACTTGTAAAAGAATGAAACTAGATCACTTTCTAACACCACACACAAAAATAAACTCAAAATGGATTAAAGATCTAAATGTAAGACCAGAAACTATAAAACTCCTAGAGGAGAACATAGGCAAAACACTCTCAGACATAAATCACAGCAGGATCCTCTATGATCCTCTTCCCAGAATACTGGAAATAAAAGCAAAAATAAACAAATGGAATCTAATTAAAATTAAAAGCTTCTGCACAACAAAGGAAAATATAAGCAAGGTGAAAAGACAGCCTTCTGAATGGGGGAAAATAATAGCAAATGAAGCAACTGACAAACAACTAATCTCAAAAATATACAAGCAACTTATGCAGCTCAATTCCAGAAAAATAAACGACCCAATCAAAAAATGGGCCAAAGAAATAAATAGACATTTCTCCAAAGAAGACATACGATGGCTAACAAACACATGAAAAGATGCTCAACATCACTCATTATTAGAGAAATGCAAATCAAGACCACAATGAGGTACCACTTCACGCCAGTCAGAATGGCTGCGATCCAAAAGTCTACAAGCAATAAATGCTGGAGAGGGTGTGGAGAAAAGGGAACCCTCCTACACTGTTGGTGGGAATGCAAACTAGTACAGCTACTATGGAGAACAGTGTGGAGATTCCTTTAAAAATTGCAAATAGAACTGCCTTATGACCCAGCAATCCCACTGCTGGGCATACACACCGAGGAAACCAGAATAGAAAGAGACACATGTACCCCAATGTTCATTGCAGCACTATTTATAATAGCCAGGACATGGAAACAACCTAGATGTCCATCAGCAGATGAATGGATAAGAAAGCTGTGGTACATATACACAATGGAGTATTACTCAGCTATTAAAAGGAATTCATTTGAATCAGTTCTAATGAGATGGATGAAACTGGAGCCGATTATACAGAGTGAAGTAAGCCAGAAAGAAAAACACCAATACAGTATACTAACACATATATATGGAATTTAGAAAGACGGTAATGATGACCCTGTATGCAAGACAGCAAAAGAGACACAGATGTGTAGAGCGGACTTTTGGACTCAGAGGGAGAGGGAGAGGGTGGGATGTTTTGGGAGAATGGCATTGAAACATGTATACTATCATGTAAGAAACAAGTCACCAGTCTATGTTTGATGCAGGATACAGGATGCTTGGGGCTGGTGGACAGGGATGATCCAGAGGGATGATGTGGGGTGGGAGGTGGGAGGGGGGTTCATGTTTGGGAGCTCATGTACACCCTTGGCAGATTCATGTCAATGTATGCCAAAACCAATACAGTATTGTAAAGTAAAAAAAGTAAAAATTAAAATTAAAAAAAAAGAAAAAGACATTAATATGAAAAAAAAGATAATAATAATTTTCTGACTTCACCTCCCTACTAAAAAGAGTTGGCATTTTCCTCATTTACTTAACAAACCCTTACTGGACAGCCATTGGAGTAGGCCCCAGGCTAGATCTGGCCATGTATTGTTGACTGTGAAATGGTCTTTGCTTTGCCAGGATTTGACACTGTCCATGGGTCGCAGAGTTGGACACGACTGGGCGACTTCACTCACTCACTCACTGTATTGGTGACTCAGTGGTTAAGAATCTGTCAGGGGGAGTGTGTAATTTCTTGGTTCTGTCTTGTCACAACAAAAATTTAAGGGACGGACCAGTGTTACAGCTCTGTATCACAGCTCAGTTTTATTTAGAAAGCAAAGGAAAATACATCCTTGAGGCATGACAGTGGGCCAACCCAAAGGATGTGAAGAGAAGAGAAGGCACCGCCCCCCCCAATTCAACTTTGGCTCCTCTTTTTATTTGCTTTTTCTCCTTCCCCTGAGTCTGCTCTATGTAAATTGGGCTAGCCAGGAGGGCTGTTTGTTTTACCTGACGCTTTCACTCCCATCCTGAGACCTTCCTTTGTTCTATTTTCATGGGCTTTTCCCTTCTTTGTCTTTTAGCCACTGCCATTCTGGACTTCTTTTTCCTATTCTACTGCTGCTACTGCTGAGTCACCTCAGTCATGTCCGACTCTGTGTGACCCCATAGACGGCAGCCCACCAGGCTTCCCCGTCCCTGGGATTCTCCAGGCAAGAACACTGGAGTGGGTTGCCATTTCCTTCTCCAATGCATGAAAGTGAAAAGTGAAAGTCAAGTTGCTGAGTCATGTCTGACTCTTAGCAACCCCGTGGACTGCACCCTACCAGGCTCCTCCATCCATGGGATTTTCCAGGCAAGAGTCCTGGAGTGGGGTGCCTTTGCCTTCTTCAATGCATGAAAGTGAAAAATGAAATGGAAACGCTCAGTCGGGTCCGACTCTTCGCGACCCCGTGGACTGCAGCCTACCAGGCTCCTCCGTCCATGGGATTTTCCAGGCAAGAATACTAGAGTGGGGTGTCATTGCCTTTTCCATTTCCTATTCTAACTACCTAACAAATCCACCTGCCAATGCAGGAGATGCATTTGATGAGCAGTTCGATCCTGGCTGGGGAAGATCCCCTGGAGAAGGAAATGGCAACCCACTCCAGTATTCTTGTCTAGAAAATTCCCTGGACAAAGAAGCCTGGTGGGCTACAGTCCATGGGGTTGCAAAGAGTAGAACACAACTGAGCGACTATTACTATAACACTATATTGTGTTTGCCATGGGTAGTTAAAGACAAATCTTTGCGTTTTGAAAGTGAAATTTCTTTTCTGTTTTAGAGTTGCAGGTAGAAGAAAGTAACCATGAGAATGGTTTTACAGAGAGAATGATCTGGATAGTTCAACACACTTTGTGCAATTGTAGGGGGATTTAGCTGTTTTAACTTTACATTTCCACTCATGGTTCCCTAACACAACAAAGTTAGTGAGGAAGATAAACTTGTGGCCACAGTCTCTTGTTGTCTCCTGAAAGCCTTCAAGATATTAAGTTACTCAGTGCCCTTTGGGGTAAAAGCAGAAGGTTTTTCACAACCCAACAGTCCATTTGTGGAAAAGAAAAAAAAAAAAGCTGATGGCAGATTCCTGGCAGGTTGTGCTTATGGCTTAGAATGAGTGTCTCTGTCCCTGAAGAAGGTGACAGTATCACAAGTGCCAGATTCTAGGCTTTATAGCCTGGTAGCTTTGAGCTTCTTTACTAAAGGGTTGAGAAATGGAATATTTCCTGCCATATCAGTAAACAAAGATGTCACAGTCATCTGCAATTGTGGCCCTCCAGTGTGAGCTGGTGAGCCCTGAGGAAATGCAGGAAAGAAAAAAATACCTACCATTGAGTAGCTATCAGACTGCAGCCACTCCCTATGTTCAGAACTGAGGAAACTTAGGAAGTGAAAATACAGGATACTGGCCCCAGGTAGCTGAGATGCATATCAAAGAAATGATTTCTGTGAGCCCAGACTCTTGCATCTTCCTATAAATAGAAAAGTGTTAAATTCCTTACCTTGGGTTATCTGGTTTTCTTTAATTAACAATAATCTTTTGATGTTCCTATCTGCCCTTTGTCACAACAACCTATACATCCTAGCTCCCCTCTTGCCTTCTCAGAGAAGTTTCTCAGAGCTATCTGAAATGCTATCTCCCAGGCTGCAGTCCTCATTTGCCCCAAGTAAAACTTGCAACTCTGGTGTTGTACATTTTTTTCAACAGGGTACTACTTCTGAGATATGAAAATGTTGGCAGCCACCATGTCTTATTATTTTAAAATACGGAGTGCTGTCTGATCACCATAAGGCCAGGTGTTGGGTTTCTTCATGCCTGTATTTCCAGCTCCTTCCCAGCACTTGGTTGGGAAGAGAATCTCACTGAAGTTGTTGTTTCAAATAGATTTAGATGAAAAAGGGAAAAAAAAGAATTCAGATCATTTTACTGAATATAAAGTGTAATTGTCAAAACATAAGGCGCAAACATTTTAAAGGATAGCCTGATTGTGAACTGGAGATATTGTAGGGAGTAGATGATGTTAATGGTGAATTCACCTTCTGTTCCATTTGATTAGGTTCTGTCTTCCCAGGTGGCACTAGTGGTAAAGAATCACTGGGTTGAGAAGATACCCTGGAGGAAGTCATGGTAACCCACTCTAGTGTTCTTGTCTGGAGAGTTCCATGGACAGAGTAGCCTGATGGGCTAGAGTCCATGAGTCCATGAGGTTGCAAAGAGAAGGACATGACTGAAGTGACTTAGCACACGCACACTATTGAAAACTCTTAAGATACAAAGGTTACTGTTTTCTTGTTTAACTAAACAAACAAAACTCCCAAGTAAAAATTTGAAGAGCCGAAAGATGCCCATTTTTACCTGCATAGGGCTATTGTGCATCCTACTTCTGAGGATGAAAGGCCAATTCTGTGATTCAGTTCTCAAATTCAAACCTTTGAGGAATCCTACTACCAGCTCCCCTTCATGGAAACCAGCAGTCTTTGTTACAAAAGCTATCAGTAAACTCTCACTTGGAAACAAAGATATTCACTCACTGAGACTGTTTCATATTGTTTGACTCTGAGAGCTATTATTATTCCTTGTGGACCAGGCAATACTATTATTCCTACTTAACAGATGAGGAAGCTGAGTCTCAAGGAGCTTATGTGATTTGCTGAAGATCATGCAGCTAGTAAGTGACAGAATCTAAGTGTTCTAGTTCCACATCAGTGGTCATTCCATCAAGTTTCTCCTATTTACACTGGAGACATGAAGACTGATAATCTATAATTTTCAAGAAGAAAATATCATGATTCATATAAAATGAACATATGTCAGTGATTTTCTGTAACTCACTAACTCATGGGAAAACTGGTAAGACACTAAAACCAGATGAAAGAGCACTCAGGAATAAGATATTTAGAGACTGTATTTGGAAAGACTGCTGTGTTAGATAAAAAAGTGGTTAATATCCAGCAGGACAATAAGTTATTCCTTTTGGTGTTATCTGTTCTAATAAACATAAACTATTTACATCTCCACTGAACAAAATCTTAGGAATTAAACTTTGTTCCCAAAGGTTTGTGAAATAGCCTAATTAATAGGAAGCCAAGCCCAGCATGACACTATAAGAGCACTCTATAATCTTTTCTGCCTGTTACAAGTTTCATATGATTTCAGATGGTCTTTCAAATGTGACTTTTGGTTGAATTTGACAGATAACATAAGAAAAAAGGAAGAAGATATTAGTGCCACTCTCCTTACACATTGTAGTTTCTTTTCTTATGCCATTACTTTTGTTGATATATGATTCAGTACTATTGTTGACAAGTAATATGCATGCCAGTTCAGAACCTGCAGGAAATTTGTCATCATATTTATTGTGTAAAGATAAAGCTTTGTAAAGCCATCACATGTATTAGGAAAACTGACTTGACTCACTGTATGGAGAAGGCAATGGCAACCCACTCCATTTTCCAGTACTCTTGCCTGGAAAATCCCATGGACGGAGGAGCCTGGTAGGCTGGAGTCCATGGGGTCGCTAGGAGTTGGACACGACTGAGCAACTTCACTTTCACTTTTCACTTTCATGGGTTGGAGAAGGAAATGGCAACCCACTCCAGTGTTCTTGCCTGGAGAATTCCAGGGATGAGGGAGCCTGGTGGGCTGCCGTCTCTGGGGTTGCACAGAGTTGGACATGACTGAAGCAACTTAGCAGTAGCAGCAGCATGATTACTACCAAAAACATCTACTGTTCTTGTGGTGGTGGTGGTTTAGTCGCTAAGTCATGTCTGACTTCTTGTGACCACATGGACTATAGCCTACCAGGCTCCTCTCTGTCCATGGGATTTCCCAGGCAAGAATACTGGAGTGGGTTGTGATTTCCTTCTCCAGGGGATCTTCCCCACCCAGGGATCACACCTGGGTCTTCCGTACTGCAGGCCGATTCTTTGACTGTCTGAGCCACCAAGTGCTCTTGTAGTAACTCACTAATTTTCTAGAATGTCCTGCAATTCTAAGGACAAAGTGGATCTTTTCCTTTATTCAACAAATAGTATTTATCTGGTTATATTTCTCTGGTATAGTGGAAAGACAGGTCAGAGTTGGACTATCTGTCTGGTGCCAGTTATGTTAACTTGCTTGAACTTTAGTTTCATTATCTGTAAACTGGCAATAATGTTAAACCATGTGTATTCCTAAGTTTAAAAGCATTAATAAATGTTCTTTATATCTGTGCCATAAGCAGCAAAATATGTAACCAAAATATAGCTGGATCATTTTGATTTTTAGATATCCTGCTATTTCCTGGGAAGATTCTCTTGGGGGATGTGACTCCTTTGACCAACTAGCCACAACCGATGAAGGCCCATCCATTTAACTGCCCCTTAAAATTATAAGTTAACTTATAAAAGCTGATATGGTGTTGAGTGTACATGTGTATGTGTGTGTTTGACCTGATAGAAGATAACCCCAAACGTTATGGTGTTTTTGCTCTAAAGGAAGTTAATCAATTTTATATCTAACCTGACATTCTCATTTTTGCTTTCATTTTCTCACTATTATAGTCTTATTTCTCAAATGCTTTTCTTGCCAGCTCTTTTGTCTCTCTGTTGACATCCTCATTAAGTAGTTAAGTAAAGCTTTGTTTTATGTTTTCTAATTGTAAGAGAAAAAGGTCTTTTTAATTAGTTTGAGAATTAAGCTTTTAACAAACTAAACAGAAACAAACAAAAACCTCCAAGCAACCCAAACTTGGTTCCAGAATCTTTGAAGAACAATGCAAACTGTCACTGAATATTCCCAGAGACAGGGCCCTGTAAGTTTCTCTGACTCCTTCAGGTCCCAGATGCATAAGTACCTACCTAAATTCTGTTTGTCCCTCTCCCAAATCAGTGTCTTGCAGTCCCCGCACAGTCCCCAGGCTTTGCTCTTGTCACCTCTCCTCTCCTCTGGCAGACACACCCTAAGGTGACTCCCATGCAATGACATGGACTTGTTTGATCTTCTCCTTGAGTGAGGGTGGGAGGAACCTCTGACTTCTTTCTAAGCAGTAGAATATGGTTGATGTGATGAGATGTATTCCTGTGGTCTCATTACCTAAGACTATTTTAGCAGATTGGAAGGAGAGTCTCCTACTGGCCTCAGAGAAGCCAGATGCTATTATGTGAACTGTCTCTGAAGAGAGCTGTGTGGCAGAAAACGGCAGAGTCCTCTGTGAGCTGAAGACCTCCATCCTATCACCATAAGGAATGCAATTCTGCCAACATCCATGTGAGCTCAAAAAAGGACCCCAGATTTCAGGAAGGAAACTGACCAGCTCTCAGTGCAGCTGGGTGAGACCCTGAACCAGCTAAGCCAGCCTATACTTGATCCTTTGTGAGTAGATCAAGTGAGATAAATCCAGAATGAGATAATAAATGGGTGAGCTTTCAAGCTGCTTAGTTTGGATTAATTTGTTACACAGCAAAACCCTCGAGCTCTCTTGGCTTTTTTTTTTTTTTTTTTCAGACAAAACCCTCTCTTTCCCTTGGTTTCTTTCATTTGCATTCCTATAAATCTTCTCCTCAGGAAAACTAAAGGATATTCCTTAGCACCACACTCCTGAGAAGCCAGGGAGTGTGTGTGTGTGTGTATGTGTGTGTGTGTGTGCATGCATCAAAAACAGACCAAAAGTCTCACTCCACTATCTGATTATATTAATTTGCTCATCCCCCTGGCAAAATCTATTGACTAATAACTATCCAGATGCCAGTAGGCTGCTCTCCAGTATGTGTGTGCATTTCTGCTTCCACAAGCAAATGGAAAAAGAGTCAATGTTGTTTGTTCCCAAATCTGATCATGCCAGTTGTAAATGTTAATTGTAAATGACATAGTTAAATATTACATAAACTGAAAGAGGGAGAGGGGAATTTTTTTTTCCTATGAGAACTATAAGTTCTATAAAGAACTACTATCATATTAAGCAGAAAAGAGGAAAGTAAGAGAAATCTAGAAGGATAGTACTCTGAGATGACTTTACAAGTATCTCTAAATTCTGATTCTTTTTAGGGACCTGAACATTGCACATTGGTTGTTTATGTAAGGCAGAAGCCCTATAGTTCATTCTGCACACTTCTGCTCAAATGAAAGGCCTTGTCCTCACAATACATTGGATGAATGAAAATGAATATTTGAGATGTGTGTGTAATCTTTTATAATGCTTTCCCACTATAATTGACTTTTTCAATTATTTGATTGTGTTAGATAAAAGGGCTCCTTCTGAATTTTAATTTTTAACATTTTTTCTGCTGTCACAATAAGACTACATACAAGAAATTGTAAGTAAAGGAATGTTTTGAGCTTACTGGCTGAAAATATTTTAAGAAAAATCTAAGGCCTTGTCATACAGCGAATTCTTGGATTCTACTGTTTATCTTAGAATAGCAGCAAAAATAGCTGAAAAGTTAAATGATAGGTTTGACAACAAAACAGGAAAGTTATCTCTAGGTGGTAGCTCTTGATATGTTTTCAAATGAATAACATAATGTGGTTGAAAGATACTGTTATTGCTGACCTTGACAAAGAATCAATGGCTATTGGGAATTAATTTATAAAAGGTAAATAACAAAGGCCTCCCAGAGAGGACTTCCTCTGCCCTTCCTTCTTTCCTGATTCTTAGCTCTACAGTTTATAACCCATGTTTATCTTAAGGTATAATGAGATGCCAGACTTATTCCTGATGGTCAGTACAAGAATACAGAATGATCATATCCCTGGAACTAATAATCCAGACCGTTAGTTTACCAGTGGGATAGACTAATTGAAACTGTGGTATTGATTTCACTTTTGCTTTGGTTTTATATAAAGAAGAGCCTGTGACTATTGCTAAGAGCATAAGAATCTGATTTTGGACACTGCCTGAAAGGTTGCCTGTATTTCTTTTCTGTCCTTGGGCAGGCCTTTGGAGAAGACAAATACCTTTCTTAGCCAAGGGAGTATTCAAAGTCCTGCTCCAGAATCTGCTAGGATAAGAGTCTCTTAGGAGGCAGGACATGAGCATAGTAGAAGATTTGCTTCTTTATGAAGACTCATGAAAGTGGCTTTCCAGACAATAGGCTCCTTCTTGGGCTCCAGGCTCTAGGCACCTGCCTCTTCTTGCCCTGGTCCACATCCAAACATGCACTTCCTCTGTCAGGTCAAGGGCACATGTCCACTCAGAACCTGCACCTCCTTGGGCCATGCTCCTGACTTCTAGGTCCTTAGAAATTCCTACCCAAATGGCCAGAGCAGGCTTCAGGGGACTGTATGGCTCTTTGCTGGGTCATCCTCTCAGAGGTCAACCATGATGATATGCTTCCTTGACCCTGAGGGGTGGCTGTTTAGAGGGTGACATGAATAGGGACTGGAGGTGCGGGTGTCTACATGTGTGAATGCATGGCCCCCTGAGTGTGGGACTCAGGGATTGAGAGGGAAGAGGTCAGCCACAGGCCAGAGATTGCTCACCAAGTTGTGTGGTATAACTGAGCAACCCATGATTTCTAAATTCAACCTGGAAGTTATGGTCCTTTGAATATTTTTTTTTTTTTAATTTTTTATTTTTTTATTAAATTTTAAAATCTTTAATTCTTACATGTGTTCCCAAACATGAAACCCCCTTCCACCTCCCTCCCCATAACATCATGACATTAAAATAGAAAATATATACTTTATTCAGCAGCTTGTGAGCTTAATTTATAAGTTTTACATATACTTTTCTATAAATGGTATGTAAGTCTTCACTGTCCTTTGTCCCACACCCTGTGTATAGTTGCACTGCTGGTAAAAATACAAATTAGTGCAACCCCTATAGAGCAAGCTGGCAATATCTGTTGAAATGAGGAGACACAGCTTTGGGGAATGTTCCTGGTGTTCTCTGTACTTTCTGCAAGTAATAAATCCTTCCTTCTCCCCTCTCCAAAAGAATCTATCAAAATTATGTGTGTACTCTATGGCTTGGAGCTTGTCAGGTGGCTCAGTGGTAAAGAATCCACCTGCCAATACAGGAGATGCAGGAGATGGGGTGTTCTATCTCTGTTTGGGAAGATCCCTTGCAGGAGGAAATGGTCACCCACTCTAGTATTCTTGGCTGAAGAATCCCATGGACACAGGAGACTGGCAGGCTACAGTCCATAGTGTTACAAACAGTCAGATGCAAAGCATGTGTGTACCCTATGGCCCAGAAATTCCACTCGTGGGAATTGCACAGATGAGTTTGTACAACTGCAAAATAAAATATACACAATGCAATTTTGAAATAACAATTGAAAACAACACATGTTCATCAGTGAGTGGTGGTTAAATAAGGTAGGGTACATCGATACAATGGTACAATGGAATATCACCATCCTGCGTGCATGCTCAGTCGTGTCCAATTCTTTGTGACCCATGGACTATAACCTGCCAAGCTCCTCTGTCCATGGAATTTTCCAGGCCGGAATACTGGAGAGGGTAACTGTTCCCTTCTCCAGGGGATCTTCCCAACCCATGTCTCCTACTGCGGCAGCCTAATGCTTTACCACTGAGCCACCTGGGAAGCCTTACAATGGAATACCATGCAGCAGTAAAAGATGTTCAAGTTTTCCACGAACTGGTGTGGAAAGATGTTCAGCATTTATCACTAAATATAAGAGCAAGCTGCATAGAGGAGAGGGTGTGGATTCGTATTTGCTTATACTTGCAAAAAGGAAGATTGGAAAAAATGAATAGAAATTATTATTTGTGTGTATTTGGGGATGAAAACAAGATTCTTTACCTTTGTATATTATTTTTATTTTTCATCTCCATGAATGTATTATCTATTACAAATAAAGGTAGATTTTTTTCCCCCTGGAGAAGGAAATGGCAACCCACTCCAGTATTCTTGCCTGGAGAATCCCATGGACAGAGGAGCCTTGCAGGCTACAGCCCATGGGGTCTGCAAGAGTCAGACATGACTTAGTGACTAAACCGTATGTTTTTCATTTTTATTTTAAAAATAAAATATTATTTATATTTATTTTTATAAAAGTTAATGAATAAAATATTTCCCATTTTTATTTCTAAAAGGAAGAAATGTATATATATTATAAAAGAAAATTGAGGTCCAGACTGTGGTTTGAGCTCTGGAACTCTCAGTGAAATGGGCATCTGTGTAAGTTGAGGCAGGCGGCTGTGCTGCTTCGGAGCGATATCTGTCCTCACTTGGGTCCCAGGCAGGTGGCGCCTCCTGGCTGCACCTTGACTGCACTGTACCCTCACTGTTCACCTCAGTCCAGGGACCCTCCTCCCTGGCATCCTGCTTCTGGCTTCTCCCTACCCAGGGGCTCAAGCACAGTTTCCTCAGGAGACTGGAAGAGGAGCCTCTGAGCAGCTTCTGTTCAACCTGGGGCCTGGTTATCCCCTCCAATGGGGTGCTGTTGCATGAGTGTGAGCTCAGTCACGTCTGACTTTTGGTGACCCCGTGGGCTATAGCCCTCCAGGCTCTCTGTCCTTGGGATTCTCCAGGCAAGAGTACTGGAGTGTTTGCCATTTCCTCCTCCAGGGGATCTTCCTGACCCAGGGATCGAACCCCCATCTCCTGTGACTCCTGCATTGGCAGGCAGATTGTTTACCGCTTGAGTGAGATTGGGTGCCAAGAAAAAGCTCTGAGGAAACAAATAGTCTCCTTCATTCGGATTCTTCTGTGGCAGCAAACATTGAGCTTCTAAAAGCCTCTTCACAGCCTTTTTGTCTGTGAACATGGACTTAAAGAACTCCCTGTTTCCAAGAAAACCATTGTTGAGGGGAGTCAGCTACTTCTGTTTGGCACCCACAGGCCCAGAAGGGGCCTCAAGTTCTGAGGGAAGTGGGAGGAGCCGGACTCTGTGTCCAGGAGGCCTGGGTCTCCAGCCACTGCCCTGGTGGCAGCTCCCAGCCCAGGCCTCTGGGGAGTTTTGCCTCCCTAACCTAGGCAGAGACTGCTGGAACCAGCACATGGGGAGACATTGAAGCCCAGAAACTCAGGACACAGGACAACGACCAGATTCTCTAAGAGATGCTGACTCCCTTCTCCCTACGACTCAAAGACACATGGGGTGGAGGTGGGGGGGTTGGTCAATAGGAGCATGCTTGGTCTGATGAATTCCCTTCTACCCAGGGTCCTATGAGTTTCCCTGCTCCGAGGGGAGAAGGGGACCTGAGCCTCTCTGGTTAAGTGCCTCAGAGGAGAAGTTAGAGGTTTTATTATTTTTAAAAAATAAATGTATTTATTTTAATTGGAGGATAATTACAAAGTTAGAGTTTTAACAGGGATGCTGGTGTGGAGAGTTGTTACTATTGCTCTAAGTGAGAGTAACACTGGCCAGCGGCAGGAGCTTTTTAATGCTGTTTTGCACATTGAAATATTGTGTGTTTTATTCTACATGCTATTTGTTGTTTTCTCCTTAGTTCCTCCCATCCTTCTTTATTGTCTCAAAAAAGTACCAAGAGCAGGGCTTTAACAGACTGCAGCCTCTTGTCTGCTCAAGGGGAACTGGGTGCAGTGATGTGGACCCAGGACTTGGCTTTGATGCACTCATGACAGGGCTCCTGTTTCTCAGGGTCCAGCTTCTCAGCTGTTGTGTTTGGCTTGAGAGACTGCATACACAAAACAGACAATGAGCAGACTACACGTAAGAATAGAACTCTGCCCCATGGTCTGCAGCAACCAGCCAAGAAAACCTGCTCATTATCTATAATAAGCAGCCTAGGAAGCAAGTTTGCTATCTGGATTTGTAGAAAGTGGAGCCATATCTCTAGTAACTGTTCCAGGAAGCCAAACAGTAACCTCTCTAACAATCAACCCCAGATGGTCAAGACTTGATTAACAACTGACAGCTTCCCTAACTTCTGTCTCCAATTCCAATGTAGGACCAACCTGAGAAAGCTAAACATGTACTCCTAACCAATTGCATGTAGAATGCTGTGCTTCTAGGTTGCCTGCCAAAGCTTCCGCATGCCAACCACCTCGAATCAGGGCACTCCTGAAGCCTTCCCCTTTTCCCACCATAAAACTTCCCCACTCCTCAGTCTGTCTTTGAGTCTCAGCCAACACAAGTGAAAGACGGTGGCTGACTCCTTTGCTATAGCAATTCTTGAGTAAATTGTCTTTGCCTGTTTCTCATTTGGGTATCCTTTGTTTATTTCCATGACTGCCACAATTTTCCAAATCTCTCTAATTCTTACATCTAACCCAAAGGCAACACTTGAATGCTAAGAAAGATGACTCAAAATATTTATGTCTTTATTATTTACTTGATACACGCAAATACTTTTTGAAGTTTTCTGAGGTGGAGTGAAAGGATTAAAAGTATTTGAATGTTGGGAACCTGCAAGTATATACACGTGAGCATGTATTTTGAGCCTTATAAAATAGTTCCTTATAAAGCTTTTTTATGTATGTTTTCTTGTAATGTATATATAACAATAGAGCTTTCCTAGTGGCTTGGACAGTAAAGAATCTGCCTGCAATGCAGCAGACCTGGGTTTGATCCATGGGTGGGGAAGATCCCCTGGAGAAGGAAATGGCAAGCCATGCCAGTATTCTTGCCTGGGAAATCCCATGGGCAGAGGAGCCTGGTGGGCTACAGTCCATGAGGTCACAATGAGTCGATATGACTGAGTGACTAACACTTTCACTTTCAAACATGACAATATCTCAGTTTATTAGAGTGAATTTACAAAGTTGATTATAGAAATTTTGGGAGGAGTTCAGCACTGGAGGAAGTAACACTGACTTAATCATATAACCTCTTTCAGTCTAGGGATTGAATTTGTAGCAGCTGAAAGTGGTACACGAATACATTTGTAACTCTGAGTTTCACCAGAGGATGGCGCCCATACTTCTCTGATAGGTTTTGCCAAGTTGGTTTGGCATCCTTTCAAACCGTATCCGAGAGACCTTTTAGAGACTGGTTACCTAAACTGTTAACCAAATTAAGGCCTTTATTATTAATTCAGTTAAAATGAGTGTAAGTGTATAACATCTTCAGAACAATTTATGCCAAAGAATTAAGCAGGCTGAGATGAATGGAAAGCTACTTATTTCCTGTAACTGTGCTCACACTTTATATTTAATTTATACAACTTTTAAAAACCAATTTCTACAAGTCAGATCTTTCAACATTTTCATTTTCTTGCCATCTGCTGCTTTGTAAACCAGCCATTTAATATGAAAACTTGCTCAGAAGCTGCACTTTTAATGCACTTACTAGCTCATCAGGTGATCTCTCTAATTGAGCTGTTTGCTCCTCATTTGGGAGGCAGAGTGCAAGTTGCTGGTCTGTTTTCTCAGCTTTCCTGGTGGACTTGAGGCAAAAGTATGGTCATCTTGTTTTCTCTTTCTTGATCCCCTCATTTGTTCAGTGGTATCTTCTGAACAGGAGTGACCTAACTTTTCCTCCTTAAAGCTGTACCCTGGATACTCAAGGGCTGTCTGGAGGTAGCAGAAGCTTGTGCTCAGAAACCGTGCTTCGCTCTTGAACATGACCCCAACCTCACTTATATCGTACATAGATGTGCTTAGTTCTCAGTCGTGTCTGACTCTTTGCAACTCTATGGACTGTAACCCACCAGGCTCCTCTGTCCGTGAGGATTCTCCAGTCAAGAATACTGGAGTGGATTGCTATGCCCTCCTCCAGGGGATCTTCCCAACCTAGGGATCAAACCTGGGTCTCCCGCATTGCAGGCAGATTCTTTACCATCTGAGTGCATCAGGGAAGCACTTATGTAGAATCCACTCACATAAAGCAACCACAATCAGCTCACATAAAGTCTTTCAACATAAGTTAAATCCATACATAGAAGGTCTTGCTGTGCCATGACATAGGAATAGGGACTCTATAAAGTACTAATAAAATGAAGATGTCAGATAGGTTCACAATCCCGTTTGTGAAATTCTTAGCGCCAGATGTGCTTTGGGATTCAGAATATTTTGAATTTATAAAGTTAATCTGGTGTGTAAACCACATATTATATAACACTCCAGAAGGGTCTAGGGCAACACCCCCTACTCAGAACAGTAATACTTCTGCAGAGAAACATGAATGTTCTCATTAAATGGGATGAAGATTAAATGGCCTCGGGTCAGGTCAGCTTTCGCTCCCCAATAAGTTAGGAAAAGCTTTTGGTTATTTGTGGATTTGAGGAATGTAGATACAAGTGTTGTGGAGTTTTATTAGGTGTTTTCCATGTGCTATTTCATTTAAATCTCAAAGGTGTTCTGTGTTAACTGCAAGAATCTGAGAATGCAATTTAATTTAATTTAATGCAATATTAAATGCAAGAATCTGAGACCCAGGAATCGGAGGGTCAGAGTGGTTAAATAACTTTCCCCAGATCACACAGCAGAGTCAACGTTGTCAAATTTTGGCTTCACTCCAAAAGGCAAAATGTTGCATTGTCTCCCACAGTTACTAAAAATTTTGAATATTCTAAAATGCTTTAGCTTCCTTGCCAATTTTGAGTTTTCCACCCGTATTTTGTGCTAATCTTTATTTTCTCTGGAGTCTGTGACAGAGAATATGATGGCCCAGTGAACTATTCCACCATAATGGAGAGAAGTAAAGCCCCTCTCTGGCATCTTCAAGGAGCAACCTTGTTTGGCTGGGAAGCAAACAGGGCTGCAGCACTGAAAAGCAAACAGTCAAAGCTGCAAATGTCAGATTTTCCAGTGATTAGACATTTCCCTTGTGGTCTTGGTCCACACAGCTACTCAGCTTTGACATCATCTGCAATATAACCCAGGATGTAATTAATGCCTTGCACTTTTCTTTGGCAAATGTTTCACCAGCCTGGCCTCCCATAAAGGGATTCTGCTTCTTTGAATGGGGACTGCTAGAAGTCATTTGGCTTAATAAAGTTGTCAGCTGGCCAGGGAGGAAGTTTGGCTTTATTCTGTACCTTTTCTCAGGATGGGAATGAATTAAGATAATTGTGTTTTAAAATTATGCTTTCAAGGTAATTCATGAGCCATGTTTTTTTTTTTTTGCATCCTAATTATCCTTTTTCTCTTTTCCCTTATGTCTTTCCTTCTTCCAAGTTATGATCCCATTTATACTCTAAAGTTTAGGAGCTTACAGTCTTTTTTTTTCTTCTAATATTTCTTTCTTATAATTAAACCAATAGCTTAGCAATTCCATAAACACAAAAAACTCTTTATATGCCTGTAAAAATATTACAATTCACAATTAACTGTGAAATATTTGAATGGATTCTTCCAGTGACCTTTTACAGACTCTCAAGATTTGTTAGAAAAATGATTCATCGATAGATGTACATATAACTATATGTTATCCTTAAGGTATTAAAAAATCCTCCTTGACATTTTTATAAAGATTAATAGCAGTTACAGGTATCAGTGGATTCACTAGCTTCCCACCAGTCCGTAAAATTTACATACAACGATGTATGGAACAGACTTTTGGACTCTGTGGGAGAGGGAGAGGGTGGGATGATTTGGGAGAATGGCATTGAAACATGTATAATATCATGTAAGAAATGAATCACCAGTCTAGGTTTGATGCAGGATACAGGATGCTTGGGGCTGGTGCAGTGGGATGACCCAGAGAGATGGTATGGGGAGGGAGGTGGGAAGGGGGTTCAGGATTGGGAACTCATGTACACCCGTGGTGGATTCACGTTGATGTATGGCAAAACCAATACAGTATTGTAAAGTAAAATAAAGTAAAAAAAAATTTACATACGATGAAGCGCACAAATCATGTACTTTATTGTTTTTTATGTTGTATTTAAAATATATTACAATTTTATTTGTCAATTATTTCTCGATAAAGCTGACCCACTACAATAGGACACAACTTCAAACATGTTTGGATGGCTGTTATTTAAAACAAATAAAAATGGAAATTAACAAGTGTTGGTTGAAGATGTGGAGAAATTGGAAGCTTTGTGCACTGCTGGAAGAAATGTAAATTATTGCTATTGCAGTTACAGTGAAAAATAGTTCAGTGGCTCCTCAAAAAGTTAAATACAGAATTATCATATGATCCAGAAATTCTCCACTCCAAAGAATATACTCAAAAGTATTGAAAACAGAGACTCAGACAGATACTAGTAGGCCAATGTTCCTAGCAGTATTATGCACAATAACCAAAAGGTGGAAGCAACCCAAGTGTACATCAGCAGATGAACAGATTAGCAAAATGTGGTACATGAATACAAGCTGAATATTTTTAGCTCTAAAAAGGGATAAAATTCTGATACATGATATAACATGGATGAACCTTGAAAACATGATGATAAATGAAATAAGCCAGACACAGAAGGACAAATATTGCATGGTTATAATGAGGTACCTAGAATAGGCAAATTCTGAGACAAAAAGTAGAATGAAGGTTACTGGGACTAGGGGAAGGAGGAAATGGGGGCTTATTGTTCAATTAGTACAGAGTTTGAGTTTGGGATGATGAAAAATTTCCTAGAAATGGATAGTAGTGATGGCTGCAGACATCATGAATGTACTTATTGCCACTGAATTATACACTTAAAAGTGGTTAAAATGAACCAACACAATATTGTAAAGCAATCATCCTCTACTTAATAACAAATATTAAAAAGTTAAAATTGAAAATATATATTATTAAGCAGAATAAAAATGAAAAGGGCAAAAAGAAGAACACTTCTAATTATTTCAATTAAAAATATACTTAGGGCTTTATTACATATATTTTTACTGAGTTATAATTTACATATAAAATCATATTAGTTTCAGTTTACAATATGATTCATATATGTATATATCGTAGGTGATATATAGACCACAGTAAGTCTAGTTAACATCTATCACCATATCTAGTTACAGTTTTTTCTTGTGATGAGGACTTTTAAGATTTACTCTTTTAACAACTTCAAGTATACAATGTAGTATTATTAACTATAGTCAGCAGGCTGCACTTTCCAAAATGTGATATAGCTGGTATCATATAATACATACCCTTTTTTTCTTGTTTCTTTTTTTTCTTTTTTGGCTTGTGAGATCTTGGTTCCCCAACCAGGGATTGAACCTGGGCACTGGCAGTTAAACCACAGAATCCTAAAGCTTCTGTGTAGCTTTTTTGGCAGGGCATTTATCCTATTTGGTGTACTCTGAGATTCTTAGATCTGAACTTTGATGTCCAACCACTGGACTGCTAGAGAATTCCAATATGTATCCTTTTCAGATTAGCTTCTTTCACTTAGTAAAATACACTGAAGTTTATTCCATGTCTCTTCATGGCTCAATAGCTCATTTTTTAAAGCACTGAATAATATTCCATTGTTTGGTTGTATCACACAGCTAATTTATCTATTCATCTACTGTAGGACATCTTGATTGTTTCCAAGTTCTGGCAATGATGAATAAAGTTGCTATAAACATCCATGTGCAAGTTCTTGTGTGGACCTAAGTTTTCAACTCTTTTGGGAAAATGCCAAGAAGTGTGCTTGCTGGATTGTATCATAGAGTATGTTTGGTTGTTTAGTTTTGTAAGAAACTGCCTGTCTTCTCATATAGCTGTATTATTTCATATTCCCAGCAGCAGGGATGAATGAGAGTTCCTGTTACTCCACGTCCTCACCAACATTGGGTGTTGTCAGTATTTTGGATTTTTGTCATTTAGGTTTTTGATGATAACATGTTTTAATTTGCTGTTCCCTAATGACATATGTTGTTGAGAATCTTTTCGTATGCTCACTTACAATTTGGGTATCTTCTTAATTGAAATGTTTAGATTTTTGGTTCATTTTTTAATTTTTTTTATTATTGTCAAGTTTTAAGAATTATTTGTATATTTTGGATCACAGTCCTGTATCAGATATATATTTTGTAAATAGTTTCCTCCAGTCTATAACATGTATTCTAATTCTCTTGACAGTGTCATTGAGCAAACATTTTAAATTTTAATGAAGTCCAGCTTATCAATGGTTTTTTTCATGGATTGTGTCTTTGGTGTTGAATCTAAAAAGTCTTGTCAAATGCACGGTCATCCAGGTTTTCTCCTATGTTATGCTTTATAGTTTTGCCTTTTATGTTTAGATCTATGACCCATTTTGAATTAATTTTTGTGACTGTGTAAGGTTTGTGTCTAGATTCATTTTTTTTGCGTGTGGGTATCCAGTTATTCCAATATCATTTGCTGTCATTTTCCACTGTCTTCTTTCAGAATTTTTTATCTCCTATTTTCTGCAATTTGAAAATGATGTGACTCTGTGTAGCTTTTTAAGCAGGGCATTTATCTTATTTGGTATACTCTGAGATTCTTAGACCTGAGCTTTGATGTCTGACATTAATTTGGGGTAAATTCTTAGTCACTGGGCTTCCCTGGTGGCTCAGATAGTAAAGCGTCTGCCTGCAATGTGGGAGACCCAGGTTTGATCCCCAGGTTGGGAAGATCCTCCGGAGAAGGAAATGGCAACCCATTCCAGTACTCTTGCCTGGAAGAACCTGGTAGGCTACAGTCCATGGGGTCACAAAAGTAAGACACGACTGAGTGACTTCACTTTCTTTCTTAGTCATTATTGTTTCAAATATTTCTTCTTTTTTTTCCTCTTTCTTCTCCTGGTATTCCTATTATATGTATATTATACCTTTTATACTTGCCTTACAGTTCTTATATATTCTGTTCTTTTGTTCCCCATCTTTTTTTCTTTAGCCTTTATTTTAAAATTACAGCTATTTTAAATTTCCAGTTTGGTAATTTCAACATTCTTGTCATATCTGAATTTTGCATGATGCTTGCTCTGTCTTTTTAAACTGTGGGTTTCTTTTTGTTTTTGCCTTAATTATGTCTTCTAATTTTTTGTTGAAATCCAGACACGATGTACTCTGTACTAGTTTCCTTGTTGTAAGATGTGATTCTCTGTATCTGCCTGTCTCTCCAACTTTGGGTGGAGTGGTTTTCTCTGTGACCTCAATTTTCTGATAGATCTAAGAGGTTTTTAGTTTGTTCTGCTTTTTACTTGTTATTAGAATGGAGTGACAACTTACAAACTCATTATACGCCAGACCAGAAACCAGAAGTCTCTCAGGGCAGTTTCATTTTGTATTTATCCAATTATGATCGAAGTTGAACATACTTTCCTATTTTCCTCTGCATAAGGGGCATTTGATCCTTCTGTAAACTTTTCCACTCATTCTCTGCCAAGTTCAAATTTGAATTATCTTTTTCCTTCTCTATTTTTAAGAATTCTTCATATGTTGGGAAGATGACTAGCTCTTTGTGAAATGAATTGAATTCCCTCACCTACATTTTTCTATTTGTCTTTTGACTCTACTTGTGGTATGTGTGCGTGCTAAGTTGCTTCAGTTGTGTTGGACTCTTTGCGACCCTATGGACAATAGCCTGTCAGGCTCCTCTGTCCATGGGATTCTCTAGGAAAGAATACTGGAGTGGGTTGCTGTGCCCTCCTCCAGGAAATCTTCCCGACTCAGGGGTTGAACCTGCGTCTCTTATGTCTCCTGCATTGGCGGGCAGTTTCTTTGCACTAGCGCCACCTGGGAAGCCCACTTATGGTATATTTTTGCCTTATAAAACATTTTACTTTTAAAGAAGTAAATTTATAAATGTGTCAGTGTTTCTAGTATGGATTCTAAAAGATTTTGAAATGCATGAAAATAAAGAAGAATTATTTACTGTTATTATTCCAAACACCATCTTCCACAGCCACTTCTGTCTCCCAAGGGAGTGGCATTCTTTCTCTTCAAAGTAGATTTTTTGGTAATCTCCCTAATGAATCCTGTAATGTGAAAAGATAGACCTCAGAGGAGTAAGGTGAAGAGAGGAGAAATAATTTGCTCTACACAATGAAGTAAAAATTGATACATTTCCAGGAATACCTCAAATAGGGAGCTGAGAACCTCAAGGGAGGAGCTGAGAACTGACCAAGATGCTAGGTGGCCGGTGAGCCTGGAGCAGGAGACCAGTGGAGGATTTCCAGGTGGCAAGGGTGTTGTTGCAAGGCCGGGTGGGGTGTGTGCAGTTTTATGTCCCTGCTATGCTGCGCTACAGTGTAACCTCTGCATTACTTCCAACCGCTAAGTGAGCACAGACAAGCCAAAATGAAGAGAGTGGGGTGAAGTGGGAGCAAGAGAGCAGAGGCCCCAAACAAATTTTCAGAGAGGCAGATAAGAGGCTGAAGCCAGGGTGACTCAGGAGTTACTCAGGAGACAAATTCTTTCCCCTAAATAGCCTAGAGCCATCATTTGCAAAACTTGGTTATACATTAGAATCACTAGCAGGAGGTTTTCAGAATCACAAACTCCTGGATTTCACCCAGACCAATTAAATGAGAGGCTCTGTAGGTGGGACCCAAGCTTCAGGAGGCTTTAGAAAGTTCCCCAGGTGATTCTGACATACAACCAGGGTTGAAAACCGCTGTTCTAGGTCACTGCTTCCCAAACTATTTCAAGTATGCAAATAAATCATCTAAGAATAGTTATAATTCAATTACGAATCATTAGCAGGTGGCCCAAGATCTTGCATTTTTAACAGGCTTCTGGTTGATGCTGATGATGCTGGTCTGAGAACCATATTTCGAGTAGCAGGGGATGGAGGTAATTGACATGTGGGTTACTGGTAGTGCTCAGTTGCCTTCCAGGGTGTTCTAATTTACCCTGAGTTGAGACTGCTAATTTTCCTATATCCATCTTCCCTTCTCTCCTGATAGTAAACTCCTTATTTTCAGTTGCACACTTGACTAGATGGAATTTTTAGCTTTTAGCTGTCTTTAGAGCTGGGTGGTCACGTGACTAACGCTTGGCATACTAAGCTACGAATAGAAGTTATCTTCCAGAGAGGAGATGTGGCTGATCCTCTTCTCACCCTTCTTCCCGCTGGCCCAGGAGCAGTTCAGGCAGCAGCTGCTCAGGAAACCTTTCTGAACTGAGTGGAAGCTACATGCTGAAGATGGCAGTGAAAATAGAGAAGGAGTCTGGGCACCTGGCAACACAGAGTCTCGCTCCAGCCTGGTGCCACCTACCACTGCAAGTCACTTATGTGAGAAATAACCTTTCTTTAAGCAGATGCAGGGTTTGGACATCCTGGCTCTTTTTTGTATATTTAAAAAATTTATTTAGCTGCACCGGGTCTTGGTTGTGGCATGTGGGATCCAGTTCCCTAACCAGGGAATGAACCTGGGCCCCCTGCGTTGGTAGCATGGAGTCTTAGCCACTGGACCACCAGAGAATTCCCCTAACCTTCTCTCTTTTTAAAGCATTCTTCTTTGGGGCTTCACTCATAAGCAACTGAACCTTGTCCTAGAGATAATTATGCTTTCTGGCAGATTGTGTGTCTGTTCTGTATCTTCCCATCCGTGACAAAGACAAGGTGAGCTGGATCTTGAAGAACAAGCAGGAGTGTTCGTGAAAGGCCGGAAGGCTGAGGAGAGAGCAGATTGAAAGACATGGAACTGCGAGAGGGCTTGGCCTGAGTTCGCTTCACTGTGGCTGTAGAATAGCCCCCTGGAAAACTCAGAGGCTTGAAATGAAAAGATATCCCATGATTCTGTGGGTTGGCTGGGCTCCATGCAGTCTTGCCTGGGAATGCCTGTCTAGCTGCATCCAGCTGGTGGAGGGCTGGTCTAGGAAGTCCAAGAAATCCTCTTTCACACCTGTGAGGCCCTGGTGTGGGCTGGGGCACCTTGGATCTTCTCCCTGTGACCTCTCTCTTCCACATGGTGTCTCATCCCCCAGGGCCTCCCGCGTAGCAGCATAACCTCGACCATGCAAGGCGATTCTGAGACCTGAGAGGTAAAAGTGGTAGCTTGTCCTCCATAGTGTTAGGCCTGAGTGTGGCCGGCCCACCTGCACCTCCTCCTCTGGGCTGGGCTGGCTTGCAGTGGTGGGGATAGGGGTTATGTCTCTGTGGAAGGAGTGGCAGGGAGGGCAGCTGGTGGAGACTTACCCACTGCCTGCGCTTGTAGTGACAAATTCCCTGTGGCTAGGATGTAGGCTAAAAGAAACAGGCAGGAAAAGAGTGAGCCTGTAGAGGCCCAGGCTGTGTCTGTTGATGAGTTCTGGCTTCCTCCATAGACAAAGCAGACTCCAGCCTGCGTGGTGGCCAAACCACACCCTGGCTAGTGAGACAATGAGAGCAAGTGTTGATCAACCACTCACCATGTTGTGCAAGCATTATCTTTCACAATAAAGGTGGACTTACCTTGTGGCTAACAGCATGGAGCCTGGAGCCAGATGGCCTGGCTTCAGAGTCCTGATTCATCATATATTAGCTGTGCAATCTCCATCTAGTTACTTAATTACCCTCTGTTTCTGTTTCCCTCTCTAAAAAAATGGATAATCATGGCAGACCTACCTTATATCATGGTAAGGATTAAGTGAGATAATACATGTCACATTGCCCTCTGTATGCATCTGCTCTTGTCCTTAATGTTCTCAATAATGCTAGGAAACAGGTGTTAATGCTCTCGTTCAGAAGAGAAGTAACTGAGGGGCCAGAATCTTAAATAAGATTCAAACCCAGACAAGTGATTCCAAAACCTGTTGCTTCCTGAAATTCGCACTGGTTGTGTTTTGATGTGTCCCCCAGCTCCAGGAGACAGCAGAATGGTGTTTTGTCCTTATCATGGAGTTATATGAGCCTGGAGTCTCCACTTACCTTAGCAGCCTCGCTCAATGTGCAGGCTCGGGCTGATGTTTGCACAGGTACAGTGTGGAGATCACTGTGAAAATACTAACACCTGTGTCTTTTTTCTGATCCTGTGCCAAGTGTGCATCTCAGAGGGCAGAGTCCTCAGGGGTAGACTGAAAGTCTCCCGGGTTGGAAGCTGCTTTGAGCATGGGCCGCCACAGAAGCCCTTGGTGCACCCACTCGCCCATCTTTCTGCTGCAGTTTATTGACTGCAACTTTGTGAACCCGCGAGTTACATTTGCAGCGCTCTGAGGCTGAAAGGGTTCCTATAAATGGTCCACATAATTAAGTATAAACAAAGCAGCCAGCCAGAAGCACAATGCCCAAAGAAATCCTTAGCAAACCTCATTGTGTTCTCTTTATTTCTCCTCTTCGTTTCTATCCATCCAAGAGCTTCAAAAGTGTAATCCTCTTTAATGACAGATTCATGATGATGAGGCTCTTATTTTTTGGTACTGCAGTTTTAAGAAGTGACCCAGAAACAAGCTTTTAAAGCAAGCTTTTAAACCCACCCCCAGCTCCTTTACCCCAAGCAAAGGACCCGATTAAAAGAGCCCTGGCTTATATGAATATTTATGCTAGACCTCTGCCAGATCAGATTTGAGGAGTTCATCCTACTAAGCAAACACAGATTCTGTACTCAGATTTAGTAAGAAAACTGACATGTTAATAGCATATTGATGCATTCATTTATCAGGAAATCTATACATTTGTCTCAGGGCCTAGGAGAAGTGCTGCCTTAGTCATTTTTAGTTCTACCAGGAAAGCTTTTGTTGCAATGAGAGGAATTCCAAAGACATCCTGCTTTACTCAAGAGATGAGGAGTGGGGGTTCTAGTCTAAATATACCTGGGAAATTCTCTATTGATACTGCTGGTGAGTGTGTTAGAAGTTAATTCCTTTTAATAGCATCTTCCAAGGTGTTTCTGTAGAGCATGATGACCACAGAGCGTTAATAGCTCTGCTTTGCGGAGAAGGGGCTCTAGGTCAAAAAAGTTGGGTAAATGATGAGCTAAACAGAGCTTTTTACTGTAGAACTTTCACCCTGTGACTTCCCAGGAAGCAGATAAATTCTGCTGTGCTCCCAGACATTTTAGACTGTGGAGTTCTTCTCAAAGCAGAACATCCCAGAACATACAACTTTCTGTGTATCATGCAGCCCCTTGGCAGGCTGGGGAAGCTGGAGATCCCTTCTCAGAATAACAGTTTTAATTGCAAACACAAAGGATTACAAAAAGAAACCCTTCATATCGAAATGAAAGTATCACAGTACTAAAAATATTTTGAAATATTTTAAAATGGGCATCCATTATTGGGGTATAGCCGATTCACAATGTTGTGGTAGTTTCAGATGAACAGTGAAGGGACTCAGCCTTGCATATGCATGTACCCATTCTTCCCATATGTGCTTCTTTTACAGTGGATCTAATAACAACCGGTGTTTCAAAGTACTGATGGCCATAAATGATATTTCAAGATATGGTCATTCCTCATTATTCACAAATTCTGGATCTGTAAATTCACATACTGGCTAAAATTTATTTGTAACCTCCCAATTAACACTTGCGACACTTTTGTGGTCATTCGAGCAGTGAGAAATTTCCATCACCTAACCTGCATGTTCCCATGCTGAGATCGAAAAAGGCAGGACTTTGACTTCTTGCTTCAGTTCTCACAATGAAAACAAGAGTCCTTTCTACAATGTGTTTACTGCCTCATTTTGGTCACGTTTATGCTTTCCGTCGGTGATTCCACTGTTTAAAATGGTTCTTGAGTGCAGAGCCCAAGTGCTACATTGCGTGCTTAAGTGCAGGAGACCAAGATGTGCCTTATGAAGAACACAGATGGGTAATTAAGCTTCATTCAGATGTGAGCTCTAGGGCTGTTGGCTGTGAGTTCAATGTCAGTCAATCAACTATAAATTTAAAAAGGTGTTTTTAAAGAAAAAACACACATTAAAAAAAGATTATATATTGATTGACCATGATCCTGTGACCAGATTCTCACAAGTATGTAATCCTGTATTTCCCCTAGGACCAGTGGTTCAGCATTTGCTAATTCAGCATCCAAGGTGACTATAGAACATAACTGTCCTGAGTAATGAAAATTGATTGCGTCTGCAACAAAGTGATGTGAAAATATTTGTGATAGACTGCTAACAATACAGCTATAAACATACAGTGTTTTGTTGCCCCATTCATAATTAAAGGAAATGGTGAATTTTACCCAGAGGGTACTACAGACATTTCTCCCATTCAAGTTTAAAGGGCCTCTTAATTCTGGAAGAGGGTGGTTCCCACAGACTGCAGTTCAGAATTCATTCTCTTGTGGGACTAACTCAGGGAGAGGGTGGAGTGGCGTAGCTGCTGCAAATTCCTGGGGGCTCTGGTCCCACTATGCGCATGCATGCTAAGCCACTTCAATGGTGTCCAACTATTTGCAATCCTATGGATTGTAGCCTGCCAGGCTCCACTGTCCATGGGATTCTCCAGGCAAGAATCCTGGAGTGGGTTGCCATGCCCTCCTCCAGGGGATCTTCCCTACCCAGGGATTGAACCCACGTCTCTTATGTTTCCTGCATTGTTGTGTATCAATACAAACCTTAGATAAGATTTTTTTAATTGATCTGCCCTTGCTTGGGGTCTGATTTTATTTTTCCACGAGAGCCTGAACCCAAAAGTCTCTACCAAATGAAAAATGCCCAGAAAGTGGGGATAGAAGTTCTTGATAATTATTTATGTGGAAAATGAACCAAATTTCAGTAGCAAAGGGTGAGAGAAGTCTTTAATCTGAGCAAAGGAGAAACAAATGACAATATAGTATTGGGGTGTTTAGATGAAGATCATGCCTCCCCACCACGGGGGCCCAGAAAGGAAAGCATTCCCTGTGTTGATTGCTTTTCTTTTTTACCTTTCTCACCAAAAGGAGTGTGATTCAATGGAACTAACTCAAATGTGGCAGAAAAATGCTCCTTTTTTCACCTAAACAGCAAGATATAAGGAAGTGTATCCTGGAGAGCAACTCTAATATCTCATTCATCCTTTCACTTAGTAGCACTTATCGAGCACTTCTTCATGGACAGGTATTGTTGTAGGGCTGTGTGTACAGAGTGAACCTGACTGGCCAGGTTCTCATCTCGTGGAGCTTCAGTTCAGGTTCAGGTGCTTGTCTCTAGGAGGTCATTCCAGGATGGGGGAAGGGCATGGAGAGGGGTGCCAGCCACCCCAATAAAGGCGGTGCCTCTCAGAGGGCAGCACCCACATACTACGATTCTGAAACACCGGAGGCTGACAGTAGCAGCCCAAGGGGACACCAGATAGACCTGTCCCCCATGGCGCCACGATCAATTCTGGACACTCAGAGGTCATCAGAAGCACACACAGCACCTCACAAGGACAGGAGAGCCCCACGCCAGAGAGAAAGCCACAGCTGGATCTCAGAGAAAGAACATGTCTGGATTAGAGCATAGAGAGCATGCCCTAAGTGGACACGCCTCCCTCTGGACTCCCAATCCAGGGGAGTGGACCTGACTTGGGAGTCCAGTTTTTGTGGAGACAGTAGTGATACCTAGTATTTATTTTGTGCAGTATTTGTGAGGAAGGAGTACCATCTTCTCCCATCCTTTGGCTTCTTGGTGCTGTGCCCAGGAAGGAGGCCAGGGCTCAGAACCTAGGGGCCTCCATTCTCCCATCTGAACTGGTTCACATGGAGATTGAGAAAGATGGAACTTGTTAAATAATCCCTAAGGTGGGAGTTCAGTCTCTAAGAGAATTTAAACAGGAAAAAGGAGCAAGGACAACGATGACATCTGGGGTGGGAGACAGGAGGTGATCAGACTCAGGACAATCCTCCCTGGGAACCCCCTCCCTGGACCCTCTAAGTCTCCCTAGACCCTCTTCTAGTTTACCCCAATAAAATAACTCTATTCCTTCAGGGCCTTCTGGAAAAAGATCAAGGCCTAAAATGAATTCTCCATGCCCCCAACAACAGCAAAAGCAATATAAGATGATCAACTTCACTGGTACTCTGGGAAATAAAAATTAGAATAGCAATGAAGTAACTTGGAAGCATTTTAAACAGAGGGGATTGAATAGAATTCTTTCTAAAGGAATACGGAATTTTAGTGCAGTGTTCTCTGGGTATGTTTTGAGACTGAATGATTTAGATTTCAGATTAAAAAAAACAATAACAAAACAACACGAGTGTTGGTATTTTAGTGCTTAGAGGTAAGATGAAATGTTGAAACATCAGAACCAGGAGGAGACAGGTATACCAGGTGTCCACAGCCCAACACCTCACATCTTTAATCTATTCTCCAAGTTCCCTTGTAGCTCAGTGGGTAAAGAATCTGCCTGCAATGCAGGAGTCTGCCTGCAATGCAGGAGACCTGGGTTCAATGCCTGGGTCCTGAAGATCCCCTGGAGAAGGAAATGGCAACCCACTCCAGTTTTCTTGCCTGGAAAATCTCATGGACAGAGGAGCCTGGTGGGCTCCAGTCCATGGGGTCGCAAGAGTCGGACACGACTTAGCAACTAAACCACCACCACAGCCCAACACCTCACATCTTTATTCTCCAAGTTTGTATTTCCTGCTTCAAACAAGCAGCCTCCTGAGGGCTTGTTGGTCACCTGCTGATCTACCTCCTGAGGACATGTGCTGGTCATTCTGAGCCAAGGATCCTACTCAGGTGACAGAAATTAATGGGTTGACAATAGTTTAAGTGTGTTGGCCCTCCAAACTGAAGCTCACACAAACCTGGCAGATTAATCTTGTGAGCAGAGATGGATTTACCATAAGTCTAAGAAAGATTAAGTTTTAGAGTTTCTTCCAAAGCCCTGGAAGGGGCCCCAACAATGAGTTCACAGGGTCCTGTGCTTTGTAAAATTGACAAAAGTAAGATATTTTAAACATATTTCCTCTCTGTCACAATTTCCCTTTCATCTGGTGGCTCTGGAAAAGCCATGGGAATTTTGGGGAAGTTGAAATGGAGATACATTTAGGTTGCACTATGTATGTGGTTAGCTGTTATTTCTGTGCAGGTTACTGCCAGCCATCCTGGGGCAGGAAGGACTCCTACTGTCCACCAGCATGGAGACAAAGTGCAGGGCTAGCGGTCAGATCACAGGAGGAGAAAGTGTACTACAGCTCTTGGCATGGGAAGTATGGGGATCACGGAGGAGAAATGAGGAGTGAAACGCACAAACTGGGAGCTAGTCTGGGGTAAGGTCTTCCAGTCATGGATACGATGACTGCAAGATGTGGTTCATGCTGGTGCCTGGACAAAAGAGAAGTATCTCCCTATCAGGAATAAATAATTAACAATAGTAAAGTAATAAAGCATACACAATTATACACATACTGTCATTATAATTTCATCTTTATTAACACAAAAATTTGGCTGCAGGCGGTTTATTTGGGGAGTGATCCCACAAGCAAGGAGAGTGACACAAGGAAGGAAGGAGAGTCATGTAAGGCGATGCTCCTGTGAGCAGAGGAGGCTGATTCTGTTGAGACCCCCTGAGAAGCACACAGAATATATCCCCAAACTGAGCACTAATCGAAGAGGCTGGAGCCTTTATTCACCAGCCCCTGAGAACCCTGGCCAGAACTGGCCCACTCTTTGGGCTGTGCCAAGCAAGCTCCTAAGGGCAGAATGTAGAAAGGCAGGCCTGCTCTGAGGTGGAATGCTGGTGGCACACAGACACTGGCCCCCATATCCATCAGCGCCGGGAAAGTGACACATGGATGAGAGGATGTGCAATAGAATTTATCAAAATTCTTGTATGTGTGCTTATATGAACACAAAGCTTTACCAGCACTGCAAATAGGGTGTGTGTCTTTAATGACTCCTTCACAAAAGAAATTTGATCGAGGTCTTCCCATTTTGAAAACAATCCTAGAAATTTACACAGCTTTACCAGTGATGAGTTGTATAGCTGAAAGAAACTCTTCTAAACTATCAATAAGAAAAAAAAAATTTCTGTCTATAAACAACCATATTACAAAAACATTATTATAGGAAGAAGTAATCAGATTATGTAGCCAAAGAATGTAAGAAAATCTTTTAAAGAAAGAAAAGTTGTCATTTTTTCCCTAGACTTTGTGGAGCTTATATTTGTTAACTTCCAAAAATTTGTAACTTGTTGTGATTTCTTCTCTCATTCTAAATAAGTATTTAAATTGTACCTAATTTTGTGTTTGTGACAAGCAGCCCCTATAACCGTTTGTTGAATGAGTTTACCCAGGTTGCTGCCTCCCCAGAAGCACATGTCCTTGGGGCCTCAGTGCCCCCCTTGGTCTCCAAACACCTCCTCAATCTGGGGATTGAATGGATTCTCCTTTCCCAGGACGTGAGGCCACTGGTGCTGCATCTTCTTCCAGAAGAGATCTGCCAACAGCTGTGAAACCACCTGCAAGCAAGAACCCAAAGGAAAAGGAAAAGGGGGATTATACCAAAGTAAAGAACTTATCGGCAAGATTTACTCTATTCTTTGAGTGGTGGGCAGACCTTAGGCTGGCTCCCAAGGATTCCTACCTTTGAGTCTTCGTATGATCCCCTTCCTTTGATGTGGGTGGAACCTATCACCTGGTTCTAAGCAACAGAGCACAGTAAAGGATGTCCTTTCAGTGACTGTTGCGTTATCTATGACTCTGCTTTGCTGGCAAATATGCTCTCGAGACCCTCCTTGCTGGGCTGATGAAGTTAGAAGCCATGTTGGGAAGCCACATGGCAGGGAGCAGAGGGTGGCCTCTAGCTCACATCTAGTAAGAAGTTGGGTCTTCAGTCCTACAGCCACAAGGAAATAAATTCTGCCAACAACCCAAGTGGGTATGGCATCAAATCTTCCCCAGTTGTCTCCAAGTGAGAACGTAGATGTTAGTCTGTGAAATCCTAAGCAGGGAGCCCAGTGAAACTGCCAGCACTTCTGACCCACAGAAACTGAACCAAGTATGTATTGTTTTAAGCTGCTACCTTTGTGGAAATTTGTATTTGGTAAAAGACAGCAAATATACTTTCTCAGAAAGCCATTTATTCACTTACCTGTGGACAGCTAACACTTACTACAGGCCTAAGGCTTGGGTTTTGGAGATAAACAGGATGAATCCTTCCTACAAGGAACTCCCAGCCTAGTGAGGGACTGAGGCTTGCAGAATGATGCTACCAAAGCCACAGGGAGGGCGGAGAGGGGTGCTCACACCTGGAAGGGGAAGAGGTGGCAACTCTGCTGGGTGGGAGCAAAGGCTAGGTCCTCTCTGAAGAGGGTGATAGCTGAGCTGAATTTTCAAGGAGGAATTCACCAGATGGATCCAGAAGGAAGTGGTGTACATGATGGAGGGTGCAGCACACCCCAAAGCTCAGAGGCACAGAAGAGAATGGCCCGTGGGTGGGGACCCAGGGGTGCCTGGGACTTGAGGCTGAATGGGTGCCCTGGCAGGCTGTGGGCATGAAGAGTGTGGCTGGAGTGCCAGGGTGAGGAATGTAGTGGCTCAACTCCCAGGTCTGTCCCTGCTGTCCCAGCCCAATGCCCACTCGCTGGTTCCATTGTTGTATGTCCCTTTATTCACCATGTCACCGGGACCCATTCTTGGTGTTCAGTCCTCTGGCTTGTCATTAACGTGTCTTTGATGAGGAGTCTTTCTCTGCAGATAATGCCTTCATTTAGCAAATGGGGCTTGGACAAGCCTTCAGGCCCCAGATGGCTACATCTCCCTGGGGTTGGGTAGGGGGTGGTTAAAGCTGAATGAATAGAGGAATGTGATTGCTGAAGGCTTCAGAGGGGAACATATTGTTCAGCGCGGATGCTCAGTGATGTCCCTGACTTATTCAGAAGCACATGGACATTGTCTTCAAAGGGCACATCCTGTTCATCTTGCCAGTAAGTAGTGCTGCCAGCTCCCTGTGGATGTGGGCAGCCCTCTTCTACTCTCTGGGCTGAAATTCTCTCATTTGCAAAATGAGTGAATGATCTAATGACTTATCTGGGTCTAAACTGTGCAAAAGATTTTAGCACGTAGAAAAAAACTAGAACTGGTTGAGTCAATATACTAAACATCCTTGGTATTTTAATACATTCTGAGCCTTCTGAGGTGGATCCCAAATTCCATCCATCCACCAATGTAACCTTGATTATTTCTGTGTGGTGTCTAACACATACCCACCCCACCTGCCACTACCACATACTACATGAACAACACACACACACACACACACACACACACACACACACACACACACACACACTCAGACCTAAAGAGGCTGTCAGGCCAGCAGGATTACTGGAAGATCTGACCATCTCTCACATACTAAAGCAGTCAGTGTTTTTTCAAAAGAGAGGACTGGTTTCAGACTGTTTTTCCTGCCACTTCTCAACCGAATAGCCTCCTTCTAGGTCTGTGGAAAATTACGGGTTCTTATTTTTTGGTTTTTGCATTTTACCTTGATATACCTAAGCAGTCTTCCTAATAATTATGTGGTACCAAAGTATTTGTGGTCATTTATTTCCCAGTCTGAATTAATAAGGGAGGAGATGGGGATGAGGATAAGCGGAGGAAAGTTAACAGGAAAGAACTCAGATCTGAGTACGGGTAGCTGTTTGGTTTGAAAGCAATTAGTTGGCTGTCACTCTAATGGAGATTAAAATATTCATGAGTGTGCACTGCTGATATTTTGGATCTAAAATGAAAGTGGCATCATTATTACTAAACTAGACACTTGTGATAAAATGACCCACTATAATTATTCATTTGTCTGAGAAACATGTACTGAGCACCTACTATGAGCTTCTTAAAACCAACCTTCTCTGGTAACTCCCATGATACACTGTTCAGGACAAGGCTCAGCTATCCTTATTACCCCGGGTGAGCTGGTCCTTGAACACAAATATCTTTTGTGCCTCCCTATTCACAATTTAAAATATTAATGCAATACTTATTCAGTTGAGAAAAAATTTAAAAGACAGTTAAGCAAAAAGGAAAACAGGATACAACGCATCTTAATTGAATAGAGAGTCACTGTCAGCACTGAACCTTTCTGAGCCACACACATGCACACACACACATACATATACTGGATCCCTCTATAAATATTTTAAAATCTGCTCTTTTTGAGAAATAATTAACACACAGTAAAATTAACTCTTTTTGGTAAACAGTTCCATGAGTGTTGACAAATGCATTCAGTTGAGTTATCATCCCACCAATCTTTAATCTGCTTTTATTAATTTGCTCTATATTACAAACCTATTTCCATGTCACTGAAAGCAGATCTTTATCATTTTTATTCATGGCACTATACTCCATCAGATAGATGTAAACTAATTTATTTCACCGATAGAGATACTCGCCATACATCTTCCTAACATCTGTCCTCAGGACAGGGGCAGAGACAGTTTCCTGCTGCCGGTGCGTACATCTGCAGCCCAGGGTGGGTTCACAGGCTGCCTCATTCACTACCCCTGCTAGACACGTGCACGGAATGAAACTGGTCCAGCAGAAAGCTAGGGGACGTAGGGTCCTGGGTAAGTGGAATGTGGTGGTGAACAGGGTCGGGCTCTTCCTTGTCTCTTCCTCGGCAGTGGCCCAGCTGCCTGTGCTCTGGCAGGCCCCCAGCTGCAGAGTCCAGACGGTTGCCACTAGGGCGCTGCTGCTCTTGTCCAGGTGCCCCTCAGTTCCAGCAGTGGGGCCCTTACCCTGGGTAAGTCCGTACCACATGGGCACTGGTGCCGATCTGCAGGCCCCTCTGCAGCCCCAGTGCTTAGGTGGGGCACTGTCGCCCACTCATCTGCCTGCTGCAGAAGCCCGCAGGGTAGCAAAACCACGCGATGGTTGTTGGCCCACTGCAACGCTTCCTCTTTGAAACTCTCACAGAAGGGGTGACCAAGCAGGGTAACTTAACCTCCCATTGTTTTATGTATTTAGGTGAGCAGCTTTCTCAGTTTTTACTTGCAGCCTTTGCTCTCCCTAGGATGCGGGCATGAGTCCATGGAGAGGGGAGTTGGAGGGTGGGGACTTGGTGCTGTTTCTTGATTCAGTCCTTGGTGACAGCCATCTTGAGGTTTTTAGAATTGTTCTCCCTTCTGATGACAAGTTAACATTGAGCCACATTTCTTTGCCTAACCATATTTGTACTTATGATGAGTTCTTCCCCAGGCAGTACTAGTCCTCCAGGCAAATATACCATGCCAAATTCAGCCCACATGCTCATGATCTGCTCACATATGCAGGCATGATAGAAGCCCAGCAGTGGTCATAGCTGGACATCATCTAAGATTCCTCCACACTCCCACTTCCGAAGATATTGGTATAGACTTTGTTACAAAAATGGAACTCTTTAGTAAGACAACCATAAAAACAAACCCCAAACAGTAACTACCTTTTCGTAATATATATATATTTAATTTATTTATTTTTTAATTGAAGGATAATTACTTTACAGAATTTTGTTGTTTCCTTTTTGTAATATTTTTAAAGAATAAATTCTTGCAATTCAGAGCAAGATTATATAGACTTCACCAACAATTTATGACCAACCTTTTAAATTGCTAAATTTAACACTGAGGTTCTACCAGACCAAAATGAAAAATCTCTGAATTTATTTTTTCTGTAGGAAGAACACATCCAGTCTATCTTGGTAAGATTGATTTTAAATGCCTGCAGGGAAGCCCTCACCACAGGGAAGGCACGGTTTTATTTCTCTGGCCTCTTAATCTGCTCAGAAACACAATCTATTGGACCTGGTTGCTTTTGTCCCCAATTAATTTTAAATTTGTAAGCTTACAATGTGATAGTGGTATGAGATGTATTCTAAAACATTTAAGGAAAAATGTAAGTTTCCAGCTGCAGCCCGTCTGTGCTGACTCAGTGTGTCACCACTCAAACCACTGCTGCCAGCTGGTATATAAAGCAAACTGATCAAACTTGGCCCTTCATTCCTGGGTGACCAGCCTAAATGACCGCATTGGAGGGTTTCCTGGCCAGAAGGCCCTTTCTCTTCTCTTTCCCCACTGCCAGCAGAGGTGCCTTCTTTGAGGGACTCCACAAGTCTGCCATGGACCTGGAGTCCCAGGGACTTACTTGTTGAGACAAATGAAGATCTAGAGGCTATTAAACTTATTTAAAGCCAACCTACTGATTATATATATAGATGTTTGCTTCCAGCAGTGTAAACGGGTCAGGGCTCAAGAAAGAAGAGGGAGTTGGTGTCATGGAAGATTCACTGTCTGCAGGGAGAATTTGAAGAGGTTGGTTTGAGTTGCTCCTTGCTTGATAAGAGATGAGGCTGTTTTGCAGAGACTTTGTTGGATGGAGTTTCTAAAGGCAGGAGGTGTCAGGAATGTTTAACTAGAGAGTCTCAGCATAGCCAAGAAAACTGGACTTGGTATGTTTGTGATTCTTTCAACATTTCCTGTTTACCATTGTCTGATTTTAGACTCAGAGATGTTTTGAGTGCCTTTTCAGATATTTAACTTTGCAGAGATTTTAAAAGGTAGACGTTGAACATATAGAATTGCTGCACCTTCCACAGGCCACAAATCTGGGTCTTGGGTCTTTACCATGATGTTTCTTTTCTAGGACAAACTTTCTTTGCATTTTGTCAGTAGTTTGACTGCTATTCCCAACTCTCTGCTACATCAGCTGTCTCCGGAGGCATCTAGTGATCTCCCAGGTCTTCCTTCCAGTGGGTCCTGTTGGGAAGGGCAACAGTTCCTGCTTCATGGCAGTCACACCTGTGTAGTCCCTCTCCTTTGAGTGTGGTGGAACTTGACACTTGCTTTTAACTTCTAGGATATGGCAAAGGTGATGGAACGTTACTCTGAGATTAGGTTGTGTACCACTGTGAATTCTGTCTTGCTGGCAGATACTCTCTGTTGCTGTTTTGTACTCGCTGATGAAACAGGTCACTCAAGTGGCTTCTGAGCAACAGCCAGCTAGGAACTGTTGCTAGCAACATCTTAGTTTCACAAGCCTCAAGGAACTAAATTCTGCATATGAACTTGGAGGCAGATCCAAGTTCAGCTTTCAAATGACACCCAGCCCTGGCAGACACCTTGATGGCAACCTGGGAGAGACAGTGGAGCAGGATACCCAGTTAACCCATGTTGCCTAGATTCCTGGCCACAGAAAATGCCAGATAAGTAATGTGCATGGTTTTAAAATCATTTGGTATGCAACAGTAGACAACTAAAACACCTTCTCAATCTTAATCCTGTTTGATCTTTAATTTTTCTTCATAATTTGATCTCTTGGGCCAATCTCATCCCTGCCAGTGTCTCTTACTCTCAACTAGAAGCAGGTGATTCCCAAATCTGTGTCTCCAGGCCAGACCCCTCTCCTGAGATCAGAACTCATAAACTTGATCTAGTGACTGGATATAATGCAGGTACCCCAAATTTAGAATGTTCCAATCTTCTCCTGACAAAATGTGGTCCACTGGAGAAGGGAATGGCAAACCACTTCAGTATTCTTCCATTGAGAACCCTGTGAACAGTATGCAAAGGCAAAAAGATAGGACACTGCAAGATGAACTCCCCAGGTGGGTAGGTGCCAAATATGCTACTGGAGATCAGTGGAGAAATAACTTCAGATAGAATGAAGGGACAGAGCCAAAGCAAAAATAACACCCAGTTGTGGATGGGACTGGTGATAGAAGCAAGGACTGACGCTGTAAAGAGCAATATTGCATAAAATCCTGGAATGTTAGGTCCATGAATCAAGGCAAATTGGGAGTGGTCAAACAGGAGATGGCAAGAGTGAACGTTCTAGGAATCAGAAAACTAAAATGGACTGGAATGGGTGAATTTAACTCAGGTGACCATTATATCTACTACTGTGGGCAGGAATCCCTTAAGAAGAAATGGAGTAGCCATCATAGTCAACAAGAGGGTCTGAAATGCAGTACTTGGATGCAGTCTCAAAAACGACAGAATGATCTCTGTTCGTTTCCAAGGCAGACCATTCAATATTATGGTAATCCAAGTCTATGCCCCAACCAGTAATGCTGAAGAAGCTGAAGTAGAACAGTTCTATGAAGACCTACAAGACCTTTTAGAACTAACACCCAAAAGAGATGTCCTTTTCATTATAGGGGACTGGAATGCAAAAGTAGGAAGTCAAGAAACACCTGGAGTAACAGGCAAATTTGGCCTTGGAGTACAGAATGAAGCAGGGCAAAGGCTAATAGAGTTTTGCCAAGAGAATGCACTGGTCATAGCAAACACCCTCTTCCAACAACACAAGAGAAGACTCTACACATGCATATCACCAGATGGTCAACACCAAAATCAGATTGATTATATTCTTTGCAGCCAAAGATGGAGAAGCTCTATACAGTCAGCAAAAACAAGACCAGGGGCTGACTGTGGCTCGGATCATGAACTCCTTATTGCCAATTTCAGACTTAAATTGGAGAAACTAAGGAAAACCACTAGACCATTCAGGTATGACCTAAATCAAATCCCTTACAATTATACAGTGGAAGTGAGAAATAGATTTAAGGGACTAGATCTGATAGACAGCGTGCCTGATGAACTATGGAATGAGGTTCGTGACATTGTACAGGAGACATCAAGACCATCCCCATGGAAAAGAAATGCAAAAAAGCAAAATGGCTGTCTGGGGAGGCCTTACAAATAGCTGTGAAAAGAAGAGAAGCAAAAAGCAAAGGAGAGAAGGAAAGATACACCCATTTGAATGCAGAGTTCCAAAGAATAGCAAGGAGAGATTAAAAAAAAAAAAGCCTTCCTCAATGATCAGTGCAAAGAAATAGAGGAAAACAACAGAATGGGAAAGACTAGAGATCTCTTCAAGATAATTAGAGATACCAAGGGAATATTTGATGCAAAGATGGGCTCAATAAAGGAAAGACATGGCATGGACCTAACAGAAGCAGAAGATATTAAGAAGAGGTGGCAAGAATACACAGAAGAACTGTACAAAAAAGATCTTCATGACCCAGATAATCACGATGGTGTGATCACTCATCTAGAGCCAGACATCCTAAAATGTGAAGTCAAGTGGGCCTTAGGAAGCATCACTATGAACAAAGCTAGTGGAGGTGATGGAATTCTGGTGGAGCTATTTCAAATCCTAAAAAGATGATGCTGTGAAAGTGCTACACTCACTATGCCAGCAAATTTGGAAAACTCAGCAGTGGCCACAGGACTGGAAAAGGTCAGTTTTCATTCCAGTCCCAAAGAAAGGCAATGTCAAAGAATGCTCAAACTACTACAAAATTGCACTCATCTCACACGCTAGTAAAGTAATGCTCAAAATTCTCCAAGCCAGGCTTCAGCAATATGTAAACCGTGAACTTCCAGATGTTCAAGCTGGCTTTAGAAAAGGTAGAGGAACCAGAGATCAAATTGCCAACATCCACTGGATTATCAAAAAAGCAAGAGAGTGCCAGAAACACATCTATTTCTGCTTTATTGACTATGCCAAAGCCTCTGACTGTGTGGATCACAATAAACTGTGGACAATTCTGAAAGAGATGGGAATACCAGACTATCTGACCTGCCTCTTGAGAAACCTATATGCAGGTCAGGAAATAACAGTTAGAACTGGACATGAAACAATAGACTGGTTCCAAATAGGAAAAGGAGTACGTCAAGGTTGTATATTGTCACCCTGCTTATTTAACTTCTATGCAGAGTACATCATGAGAAACGCTGGGCTGGATGAAGCACATGCTGGAATTAAGATTGCCAGGAGAAATATCAATAACCTCAGATATGCAGATGACACCACCCTTATGGCAGAAAGTGAAGAAGAACTAAAGAGCCTCTTGATGAAAGTGAAAAAGGAGAGTGAAAAAGTTGGCTTAAAGCTCAAAATTCAGAAAACTAAGATCATGGCATCTGGCCGCATCACTTCATGGGAAATAGATGGGGAAACAGTGGAAATAGTGGATGACTTTTTTTGGGAGGTCTTAAATCTCTGCAGATTGTGATTGCCACCATGAAATTAAAAGATGTATACTCCTTGGAAGGAAAGTTATGACCAAACTAGATAGCATATTAAAAAACAGAAACATTACTTTGCCAAGAAAGGTCCATCTAGTCAAGGCTATGGTTTTTCCAGTGATCATGTATGGATGTGAGTGTTGGACGATAAAGAAAACTGAGTGCCAAAGAATTGATGCTTTTGAAGTGTGGTGTTGGAGAAGACTCTTGAGAGTCCCTTGGACTTGAAGGAGGTCCAACCAGTCCATCCTAAAGGAGATCAGTCCTGGGTGTTCTTTGGAAGGACTGATGCTGAAGCTGAAACTCCAATACTTTGGCCACCTGATGTGAAGAATTGACTCATTGGAAAAGACCCTGATGCTGGGAAAGATTGAGGGCAGGAGAAGGGGATGACAGAGGATGAGATGGTTGAAGGCATCACTGACTCAATGCACATGAGTTTGGGTAAACTCTGGGAGTTGGTGATAAATAGGGAGGCCTGGCTGCCGTGGTCCATGTGATCACAAAGAGCTGGACACAACAAGCGACTGAACTGAACTAAATCTTCTCCTTTTTTTAAGTTCCTTGACTTGGTATTTTCACCTCTCTTCATCCAGGTGTCTAATTTTGTGAGTCATCTCCTTCTTACTCATGAAATCCATCAATCAGCAGGTCTGGCATTATACTTTTCTAGTCCCATTATCCCCTTAAAATGAAGAAGGTATTTCTTAAATTTCTGTTCTACATTTTGGAAATGAGATAAAGAAGTGATTATTAGTATATCAGGCTTTTTTTTTTTTTAATATTTGCTTACTTTCACTTAGATGGTGAATACAATCTGGCTCAAAAATTAATATCTACCATAAATTTGAACTTTTCAACAAAATCTGTGTTTATACTTAATTACACTTGTCTCTCTGAGAGAATTGGAACAGATGAATCAATAGTGATTATACACTGTCCCCCTCTGCTTCTCCAGCAGGGTTTTAGAAAAAAATAGGCCAATAAAATAAAGCCTGCTCCCCTCTTGGTGGTGAGGGGCCAGTAGCAACTGTCTTGCTCAGATGTACAGGAACTGGTGAGGGGCACTGGACAAAGGTTCGTGGCTACTCTTTTGGTTGGTATTATGTCTGCGCCATCAACATGAGGTCCTGCAACTCAGCCTTGACCAACTAGCTCTTTCAAGATGGAAAAGGGGTGGATTCCTCTAGCTTCCCCATGGTCTGGAAGAATACATTCACGTGGCTTCTGCTATAGGGCACGCCACTGGGAGGAGGGTATATAGGGACATTCAGAGGCTCCCTTAAAGGCTTCAAGTCACAACCGTGTCCTGATGCTGCTCACATCTGTATCTACAGCTCAGATCCCTTCCTGAGCTTGCTGCAGAGACATCCTATAGGATCTTTAAACTTTTACTAACTTTTACTAATGCCTCCTCAAACCACCCTATCCTCCTAAAGGTGTTCTTGATCTCAGCAGGCAATGGAATCATCTATCCAATTTCCCAGTTCACAAAAGAAGTGTCATGCTTAGCATCTCTTTCTCCTTCACCTTTACATCCAATAAACAACCATGTTCGGTTGATTTAACTGTCCGAATCACTCCAATAGAGGCTTTCTCTCTCCCACTCTCACTACCTCTGTTCAGCCACCACACTCTCCCACACAAAAGTGTCCTCCAAACAGGTCTCCCTCCCTCTGGACAAAACCATTCTCCATGCTGCCACCTCAGGTATCTTTTTAGAGCACAAAGTGAAAGAAGTGAAAGTGTTAGTCACTTAGTTATATCTGATTCTTTGCGCAACCCCATGGACTGTAGCCTGCCAGGCTCTTCTGTCCATGGGATTCTCCAGGCAAGAATACTGGAGCAGACTGTCATGCCCTTCTCCAGGGGATCTCCCCGACCCAGGGACTGAACCCAGGTCTTCCACATTGCAGGCAGATTCTTTACCATGTGAGCCAGGAGGGAAGCCCTAAGTCTGGGTATTTTTCCTTCTTGCTGAAAAAACCTTCAATGGCTCCCCATTCTCCATAGCTGAAAGGTCAAATGCCATACAGACCCTATGTGATCTGTCCCTAAACCTCTCTCTTCGCTCCACTCTGTGTCTCAGCCACACTGAAACACTTTTATTTCCTCCAGTGTGCTGTGCTTTCTTTTGTATTCAGGTCCTTGCCCTTGCACTTCTTTGGCTCAAAACATTTTCTGCAGCCCCTTCCCTCTTCCTGTCACTTGACAAGTTTATGGTCTTAATTCTGAGTTCCCGCCTCCAAAAGTTTTTTCTCATACCCCTTTGCTCCATCCCATCTCCCATAATGCTCCCTTAGCATCTGTGCTAGCAAATTAGAGGCATTGACTACTTTACCTTTAATTATCTGTTTACTTCTCATTCTCCCACTCTATCCTATAATCTCCTTAACAGGCAGGGATAGTTTCTTGTTCATACTTCACTTCTCACTGTATTTGATACTGGATAGGCACTCAGTAAACATTCTTGGATGGCAATTTGCCATCTAGACTGTTCAGCTCAACATACAGGATAAGTAGGCGGGCTTTAGGGATGTCTCTCCATTGTCATCCACTTTAGTCATAGCTCCGCCCACTGTGGCCCACTCTATCACCCACTCCCAGCATGTGGATGAATTTCTCAGGAATGACTTAAGGTTATAGCACACACTGATTTGCAGCTTTTGACTCTGTTCACAACAATCAGTTATTGGTGAAAACTGAGTGCAAGAAAGAGCCCCAGTCTGACAGAACTTGAACCCTAATGCTATTTTAAGTCAGGGACACAGTCCTCTTTTGATAGATCAGACAGATATACAACAAAGCTGTCTTTGACCCTCTTCTTTTTCGTTTGTTCCTCATTACTCCCTATCTGACCATCTCCTCTCGTCCCTGTTCTCTGTAGAATCAGAGGGTAAAATTCTGTGATGTACAAAGAATGATAAGAACGACTACCTCATTACTGCCAGAAAGCAGGTCTCCACGTGAGCTACTAAAACCAGACATCACTGAGGGGAGGGGCAAACTCTAATATTTAGGCAGCTTCTAGCCAATGATTCTCTTGGATCAACATATCCAGGTGAAACACAGGAAACTTAGATATTCTGAAGTGCATTACTTAGATTTTTTGGGTTGTTGCTATTTAACACATGGGCGTTTAATATTCACTTTAAAATTTACCCAGCATCTATGGGACTCCACTGTCCATCTATCTGGTGATGGAGTGGCAGTCTTCCTTTTCTTTTGAGATAACTCTTAGCCCTGCCCATGGGTACTCATGGGACCTAGAACTCGAGGGAAGGACAGCGTGGTTCTTGTCAAGCTTCTGAGGCGAAGATCAGGCCTCCCTGTGGCCTGACTCACCAAAACGTAACAAGTGGCAGCACTACCCCCGCCCCTGGTTCTTTTCCTAATTTCTATATAAAGAGATATTATGAGGAAGTCCAGTATATAGAACAGATAAAAGAGGAACTTCCTGGGCAACAGCCAGGATAATGGACAGAATGAGGACAGGAGGGGACAGCATCCCACCTTCCAGCTCTCCTTGCTCTGTGAAGAGACCAGAGCAGAACTACTTTCCAGAATTGTCCCTTGGAATCCTAGATGGGGAACAGCTTTTACTGCAGGATATTGTCAAGGACATTGTTCTCCTCTCATACAATTCTCCTCATTTTCTAGAATGATCTGTAGAAGAAATTTCTCAAAGGACTCATTTCCAGGAATCCTTCTGATTTTTTTTCTGAGTACTTATTTTTTTTTTAATCTTTTGAAGGCCATGGCTTATGCCTCTCTTTGCATCAGCCCCTTGGAAAGCCTGGAGCTGATTTTGTGGGTCCTTGCAGGGAGTACCTTAGGAATTTCTGGGACAAATCATGAATTGTAAACATTAAGTCAGGAATCCAGGTATCATTTCTATCTCATTTTCCTTTTACTCTGATTTTTACCTTATTCTTTGAAATGAATATTAAATTATGTTTATCTTCTATCTTACACATGCATGTACATCACTTCAAACTTTCTGGAATAAAACAGGATAAAAATGAACATATGGATGCATTAATTATAATGAAAAAATAACAACTTTCAGCAACCATCACATGACTGCTCTTACCTCATTAGGGTGAAATCCATCCACGGGTTCGATGAGCTGCCAGGGCTGCCCACCTTTCTTTTGCCACTCCTCCGTGACTGCAGGGCAGACACACACAGAATTAGAGACAGGCTTTTCCGAGCAGTGGTCAACACCCAGAATAAGGGGTGTGAAGGATGCTCCCCTCCTGGGCTGATGTTTACCCAGCCACATCTGCCTCTGAGTCATTGTTTCAGTTTGGGGGTTTTCTAAACAGAAGTGATCTTTCCATTGTATCATTTTCCCCCTTTAACTCGAGAAGAAAAACGTGTGATAGTGTTGGATGAATGTGGTTTGTAGAATAAGAGGGGTGGGAGGGAAGGGTGAGCTGTAAAATATTCAAGACTGATTTAAGTCCATCTCATTTCTCAGTGACCAGAACAGAATTTCAGAAACAAGAGGAAAGTATTAAACTAACCTTTCCTTTCATGGGTTGCCATTTCCAGACACTGCCTGCATCTATCAAGCCATCATCATTAAAACTCACATAGTTCTCAGAAATAAAATTACATAAAATGATCTCAACATCACATGTAGAGTGAGGATAGCTACAGAGAAAACAGTATGAGCCTTAAAATGATGAGCAGGAGTAAAACTGTCCTTCAACAGGGGTGAGACCCAGGAATGTCAGCTGCCCCAAGGCAACAGCGCAACAAACTCTACATTGTGGTATCATATTGTCAATAAGGATTTCTCAAGGAAGTTTCAAATCCCCAGAAAACCTCCAGAGAGAAAACTGTGAGCCCTACCGTTACTAGCGTAGCCCACTATGTCCTTACTTCCCTGGTGTCCTGAGAAGGGAGTGGGCACAGCTGTGATTCCCCCGGCTCCTCCCTCCTCGTGCGTGTGTGTTCAGTCACCTGGTTGTGTCTGACTCTTTGCAACCCGTGGACTGTAGCTCATCAGGCTCCTCTGTCCATGGGGATTGTCCAGGCAAGAATACTGGAGTGGGTTGCCATTTCCTACTCCATCTTCCCTCTTCACTTCGCAAAAACTCAAGGGCAGGGATCTGTGCCCTCTTGCCCCACCCCCAGCTTTTTATCTCCCTTTGCCCCAAGGGAAGAATGAAAATTCTATTAGGGGCTCTGATTGGACAAGAGAAGCTGGACTTCCCTGGAGCTGAATCAATACTATGCTGCTTTTGTAATTAGTTCTAATATCACGCCAGGCCATCTATACTTACAGTCCAATCCCTGTCCCCAGAGGGTCTGCAAATACTGCTGCCCTTCTCAGAGCACAGGAGACAATCCCTGCTGGTGGTTTGGAGTCTTACACTGGATTACCAGTTCCTGTCGGCTTTTCCCCTGCCTGAATGGCCACCACTGAGCCACTCTCTTATACTTTGTGTTTTACTGGGTTTTATTGGAGGGTTCTAGAAGAAACAGCTATTGGAAAATGGCCTTTGCATTTGTTGTGACACTCAAATCAAGGACATTGTCCACGGTGTCCTCCATATGTGGTCCCAAGGGAGAGACTGCTTCATGCTGGTAAATGATGTATCTCTCTGAAGGAATAGTATATATCTGATCTTCTGATAGGAAGCTTAGAGTTGCAATGATGCTGAAACCACACTAACCCTTATGAAGACTTATTCTGCTGAACCAGCTTGCAGACCTCAACAGTTTCTTGCATTTGGCCACAGGTACCCTGTGAAAGACAGAGCCTTGGGCCAGCTTGCCTGGCTCCAGCTTCAGTCTGCCTGGCTGTTCTGGTTTTCAGGCATGACCTTGGAATCATATTTTCTGCTTCACGTTAAATTCTGGCTGCTGCACCTTAACCTCTGGACCTGAAACTGAAGCACCTGTGGGGCTATGCTGGCCTCCTGGGTGCATGATGCTGTTCCAGCCCAGCTCTGCTCATCTGGCTTCCCTGCTGCGAGTTCCTAGTGTTTGGTTCAGGCTGTTCCTTCTCCCCTTTGATTGACCAGGAGACGATGGGCCACTTTCCTACTCACTTTTTTTTTGGGGGGGGGTCCTACTTTTCTACTTTAGAATTTTACGCTGATTCTCTGAGTCACTGCCAATCTGAACATCTAACCAATTACCCTTAATGGAGCACCAGGCATTTGGAAGGGTTTCTTCAAAGTCAGTGTCACCCATTACTGAGCCCCCTCCATACTTTTTGCTCTTCTGTATGGTCAGCCTTATCCCTGTCTTGCAGTCCCAAGAGTTTCTAAAACAAAAATCAATAATGATGCAGAAAGGTCCAGCCCAGGTTGAGACATCAGCCTCCCAGGTTATCTGTCGCAGGAGAGGTGACCTCGCTTCTATGCCACTTGTGCTCTTTCACCTCACCCAGGTTCTCAATGAGCTTTTCCATCCTTTCTCTTGCTTCTCCCTTTATTTTTAGTTTGGTTTCCCTTATGCTGAACAAGTGTGAAAAAGAAGAGAAAGAGAGAAAGAATCTCTATCCAGTGTTAAGTAATTCCTGGTCCATGTTAGGCAATGGGAAGCAAGCCCCAGTGAAGAACTCGGAAAGCCTGCTGAGAAGCTGTAGGGTTAGATGAATAAGACATGAAGATTGTTTTAACAAGATGGACAGCAAGGCATGGGTGTGACCTGGACACATCCTCTGATTCAGCGGAAGCAGGAAGTTCCTTACAGTATTTTCTGGCTCTCCTTGTTTGCAGAGAAGGTTAATCAACAAATTCAATCTAAACGTGTGCCTTTACTGGCTAAGAGAACATTCAGAAGGGAATTACAGTGATCTAGAAAGCTGGAAAATCCACAGTGGAAAGCAAATTTGAGCCCACAGTGGAAAGCAAATTTGAGCCCATAAGTGAAACAAATTTGAGCCTATAAGTTTAAGCCAAGATGGTGTTCCTGGAGAGAAATGTTTACTGAGAGCCTCATGTTATAAATACCAGACTTCTTATACCCATGTTTCTCTCTCTAGTGTGATTGAATGCTAGTCTTAACCAAGCTTAAAGTTGGTCTAGGCTGTTTCCATTTTGATTTGAATTTCATGTGCATTCAGTTCAGTTCAGTTCAGTTGCTCAGTCGTGTCTGACTCTTTGTGACCTCATGAATCACAGCACACCAGGCCTCCCTGCCCATCACCAACTCCCAGAGTTCACTCAGACTCATGTCCATCGAGTTGGTGATGCCATCCAGCCATCTCATCCTCTGTCGTCCCCTTCTGCTCCTGCCCTCAATCCCTCCCAGCATCAAAGTCCCCTCCAAGGAGTCAACTCTTCACATGAGGTGGCCAAAGTACTGGAGTTTCAGCTATAGCATCATTCCTTCCAAAGATGTCCCAGGGCTGATCTCCTTCAGAATGGACTACTTGGATCTCCTTGTAGTCCAAGGGACTCTCAAGAGTCTTCTCCAACTAACTACTAAATGAAAAACTATTTCCCTTAGAGGAAGGGAGAGGTGGTGATGGATATTATACTTCAGGGAACAAATTCAGTCATCAGAATTAATGACTGTTTTTTAAATGAAAAGGAATGGTCATTCCTTCTACTCCCTTGGAGGCTTGATCTCATGATGTAGGATCATTTTCTCACATGATGGTTCTGTCTTTGAGGGTTACCAGTCACTAAGTATCTGTAGACACCAGAATTACAACACTTAGAGGAAGAGTCAGTAACTCACAGGCAAGAGTTTAAGGTTTCCCCTGTGTTATGACCAGACAGAGTTAGATAGAATGACCCTTTTTAGTTTGTTTATCTTGGTAAAATTTTGCTCTTTAGAATAAATACAATTGTAGACAGTGGTCTGTATTTCTTCTTGACTGATTTTGGCATGGGATGTCCAAGCCCGGTATTATGGTAAATTGGTCAGTTTTCTTCCTGCCTTGGACCATAATTAAAAATAGGTATACGAATTCCAATTTTTTCTTTGGAACAGCTGATTTAAAGCTCTTGAATCAGCATGAAGGATCTCTTGGGATATGGTATGTACTGTATTTTCTTTCTCGGTAAAGTAAAAACTTTGCTAATAACCAGTTTTTCAGCGATGCAATAGAAATCACAGGAGAAGACTCATAGAACATTTGCTAGCTCCTTGATAAACAGCAATATTAGCAGATACTTAAAGAGAAATCTGAATTCTGGTCAGATTTCATGGTTATTGGTCATTTTACAAACACACATGGGGGAACAAGTTTTATTCTAATTGAGTTGTCTTAGAAGCTGAGGGCAGCTGGTAGAATATTTAAAGTGTCAATGAAAAAATGGCCTTGTCAGTCAAGTGGCATTTTCCTTCCCCCATTTGGGAGGTGTGGTAGAGATGAAGAAAAAGGACATCACCTGCTCAAGCTGGCATTTCCTGAAAGGAGAAAAAAATTACTGCTTCTGTTTAGCTCATAACCAGTTGGAGGATGAGTCAGCGAGAGACAGAAAAAGTCTTTGAGGTGAGCAATCATCTTTTGGAGCTGGACTGAGGCTGTCAGAGTGGAGAACAGACAGGTCTCATGTCTACCCTCGAGGGACAGGGACCCTCAACAGTCATTTGGTCTGTCTCAAGGCGTAAAATTGTGAATTACATATGAAAGTAACGTTTGTGATGCTCAAATGCAGTATAGAAATGAGAGCAGAGATTTTCATGGGACTACTGAGACTGCAGACTTAATAAATGACTCCATCGAGTTTCCCAGGAGGTGCAGTGGTAAAGAAACTACCTGCCAAGGCAGGAGACACCAGAGATGTGAGTTTGATCCCTGGATTGGGAAGATTCCCCCAGAGGAGGGCACGGCAACCCATTCCAGCATTCTTGCCTGGAAAACTCCATGGACAGAGGAGCCTGGTGGGCTATAGTCCACGGGGTCGCAAAGAGTTGGACATGACTGAGTGTGTGTGTTGGAGGCTATTCATGGAGATGATCTGGAGTGGATGTGCCCTCTGCCTGCCCTGGAAAAATGCTAAAGTCTCAAGGCAGGCGTTCTTTTTGGAGTAGTCTAACACTGGGCATAGGTGAAGATGTCAGCATAGACGTTCTGAAAAGTAGATAGAGATTCCAGCTCTTTCAGAAGCACATGTGCTGGCACGTAGCTATTAAATGTGGGATGCTGTGTTGGATGTTTCCAGAGGCAGGTCCCAGGGTACCATTTCCTCTGTCACCCCTCTCCCTCCCACTGGGTCTTCTCTAGTGGAGACTAACCTCATATGGAGAAGGCAAAGAAATCCCTGTACCAAAACTGGACCTTCAATATCAGGGAATTAAAAAATTTCAGGACATTCCTTGGACTACTGATGAGAATTGACAAACAAGGAGAGATACCTGGGAGGTTTCTCAGTAAGGTGATCAGTCACCATGTTGATGTAGCATGTTCAGTTTAACTGAAACTTTAAAATTGCATTTACTGCTGCTCTGAGGATAAGAATGTGCTGAGGAACCTCTGCTTCCAAGCATGTGGAATGCTGGTAAGGATGGGGTTTGGGAGGAAGCTCTTTTCTCTATATCTTTCATGAAGAGAAGGGCTGTTTTGTTTTGTTAACTATATTCCCAGGACCTATACAGCACATAGGAGGGCTTAGTAAAAATATGATGATTAAGTGACTAAGTTCTTAATCTTGGAGCATTATCGGAGCCCCACTTATTAAGTTTTAATGAGTGTATGGATCATCTGTGGATTATGTCCAGATGCAGACAGATTCTGATTAGGCAGGTCCTAATTAGGAGTGGGGCCTAGGGCTCTGCATTTGCTGTATGGAGCCTGTTCATTCTGAGCTGTGTATTAAGTGGCCACGGTATGAGCCAATGGTGCTCTTTCCTAGGTGCTGGTTATGTTCTAGGCATGGCATTTAGGAGGATTATACGTTATTTCAGAGAAGGCAATGGCAACCCACTCCAGTACTCTTGCCTGGGAAATCCCATGGACAAAGGAGCCTGGTAGGCTGCAGTCCATGGGATCGCTGGGAGTCAGACACGACTGAGGGACTTCACTTCACTTTTCACTTTCATGCATCAGAGAAGGAAATGGCAACCCACTCCAGTGTTCTTGCCTGGAGAATCCCAGGGACGGGAGCCTAGTGGGCTGCCGTCTATGGGGTCGCACAGAGTCGGACAGGACTGACATGAGTTAGCAGTAGCAGCAGCAGACATTATTTCACACAATCATCACAAAGACTTGTTATGTAGATACAGTGTCTCTGTTTCCAGGTCTGGAAAGGAGAGTTTGAAAATGTTCAGGGAATTTCCAACAGTCCCCAAAATAACAAATGACAGAGCTAGAGATTACTGTGGAAATGGGAAAGTCTCTGGTGAAAGCTAGGCATTATTATATTTTTAAAACCTTTATCTACATTCAGGGTTGGTGATGATCAAAGATTGCTTAGTGGTACATTTGTTTTCACCAGGAATTCATTAATGAGGCTTTAACTCTGCATTTTAATGAGAGGTTATTTATCAAAATGTCTCTCCCCATGAGGGAAATATGTATCACCTAGGCAGGAAATCTAGTTAAGAGAGATCAGTCTTGTTGAAAAGATGTTCAGAATTGAAGTACTAGAGTCTACAATGCAAAACGTGTCAGCTAATGCAATATTTGATAATTCATGATGGCCATCTGCTTCATCCCAGACGCTGGGGCTGGGGGAGCTGGGGGTGGGGAGATAGAGATGATAAACTCCTTATGAGAAATTGTCCATCCTTTGCACATACTGCAAAGCTTTTCGTTAGCATCATCTCAGCTGGCAGTCAAACAACAGAGCCTTTTGTCTCGTATAACAATTACTTAGAAATGAAAATGGGACTGGAAGGATTAAAGTCAATAGATAATAATTTTTCAGAGTCAAGATGTAAAGGATAAATCCAGTAATCATGCTTGCTTTCTTGTGACCACTCATCAGTGACCCCAGTGTTTGGAGAGAGTGCTAGAAAAGCAGCAGCAATGTTCTTTCCAGAAAGCTGGGATATGGTTTGTCCATTTTGCCATAGGCATCTGAAGTCCCTCCCTTTGAGACTCTTATTTGTTTCATCATGTGAGGGGGCTGGGAATCTGCCTTGCTTTGAGTCCTTAGGGAATCCAGTGCCCATGAGAAGAGACATGGGCTTATCCCTCAGGCCTGTCACACTCATCCTTAGCCCATTCATAAGCAGGGCATTACTAAACTGTCAAGAATAAGTAAGATGATTTCACTGACCTATTGGCTCCCAGCCCAGAGCTGTTTCTGACTGGTCACTGGCTCTATTGGTGCAGGGATTCTAAAATAATGATGAAATAAGGAAGTGATGCTAAGCTTCCACCTTTCCAGAGAGAGTCTCATACTTTATTTCTTCCAATACTCAGAGCTATTAATGTGTCAGGATGGGCAACAGTGACCCTGTCCACGCTACTACCTGTTCGCTTGTAAACAAACACCTCACCCAGGCGGGCTCTGAACGGTGGCTGCTGCTTTTGTCTTGTGTCAATACCTAAACCAAGCAAAACTTACTTTCTTGGAAGTCAAAATCTAAGTAGAAAAGGTCGAAGTTCGTAAATTTCTGGCTGGTTGCAATTTTTTTCAGCGTTTTGGAGAGTTGTTCTGCTCTCTGAATGCAAAGGAAACAGGGAGAATTTCATGAAACCTAGACTTGTGCTTTAGGGAGATAATTCAGGCAGAACAAAGAAATCAATAGTTCCCACTCCCACCCCCACTGCAAGTCATCAGCAGAGAGCAGCTCTGCATATTAAATTCTCTTCATGCACAAATGGCCAACGAACGAATGTACAAAACTGTTAAAATTCATTAGGAACCAAATCAGTGCAAATTAAAGTAATAAGATACCATTTTCTCCCCATGGTATTGTCAAGGAAAAGATGAACAATCGTGATAATAAAGAGTATTGCCATGGGATATGTGATTGAGAATGTCAATTTGTTTAACCTTTCTAGAGAACAATTTGGTGATACGGATCAGACCTGGTGTACTCTTTGACCCAATAATTTTCTAGGAATTTATCTTAAGAAAATAGACATGCCACACAAAGACATACATTTTTATATATAAAAAGGTTCATCACAATGCTATATATAATAGTGGAAAATTAGAAACAACTCAAATGTCCAACACCAAGAGATGAAATAAACCATGGTATGTTCATGTACTCTGTATTCTAAAATGATTACAAAATTACGATGTGGAGGAATAATTATGAACATTAGAAGGTATAAAACAATGCGTGTGTTCTGATACTATGCAGGCAAAGTCCCCAAAATAACTAGATATGAAAGTAATACTGGAAAGATATACATATTAATTTTGGGTGGTGAGATTTTGAGTGATTTTTGTTAACGTTTTTTGTATTGTTTTACATTCCAAATTTTTTAAAAATTGAAACATATTTCCCTTGTAAAAACTTTTAAATAAATTCCTTACAAAGAGATTATTTACCATCTGTGAAAGAAATGTGGGAAACTTTCTCAGAGAAGAAAGGAAGGCTCTGGGGCATCTGGTCCTCCCTTGCCTTGGGAGACTTCCAGCTCTGTGTATACCTACCCTTGCTCATTTCTCTGACTCTACAAATAAGTCTAGGACAAGCTTTCACAGACATCTCTGTGTGTGTGTACATGAATAACGTGCATCCAAGAGAGAGGCACACAAAGAGAAACTGGCAAGATGACAGGCTCAGTGAGGCAGAATGGGGAGACAGGGCACCCCACGTTCTCTTGGCTCCTCAAGCATCCAAGAGTTTTAATTTGTTTTTTTTCTAATTCACCAGCTTGGAGGCCATTGCCCTGCCAAAACCCCATCCCCAATGAAAGTCCTTCAGCAAACACGGAGAGAATGCTCAAAGATGGGATTAAAGGACCCATGACAGCCCTACCTCTGAAGTGAGAGTCCGCAGCGTCTTGTTGGAAGACATCCAGCCGCGGCAGGGGCTGACCTGAGAGCAGGAAAACACTTTAATACAAAAGAATGGTGCGGGTCATGGGAACAGGCCCTTGGAAGGAGTCAGCGTGAGCTCACCTGGAGACAGTTCAGGAAGGAGTAGAAATGCGCGTAGGTCACGTCCTTGTTGAGCTGGCCTGGAAAACAGAGGGATCTGGCCTGTGGCATGCACTCAGAAATACAGCAGCCAACTAGGGACCCTGATGGGTGATCCTGCCTCCCTTGAAGATGGCTGGTGTCCCCAGGGATCTTCCCGGGTTTTGCACTTGGTATTGCTCTTGAGGAAGCCTAGGATTTCCTTCTTTCTGAGCTCCCTAGACTTTGAGACCCAGAGTCGAGGAGAAGCCCTAAGGAGTTCACTCCCATCTTGAGCTCTTATCATGGGCTAGGGCAGGACTCCGGGGAGCGGGATACAGGGCACCATATGGGCCAGAACACCACTAACGAAGGACTTGGCAGAGTAGAGGGTTTCTCCTGGCAATGATATCAAACACGGGGCCCAGGGAGCCTGCAGGGTGTAGTTGACCAAATCCTCCTTTTGTGTTTATGAAACACTGACATCTGACCCAATTAAATAAATAAATATTCCAATTATGAGAGGACAATCGAGTGTCTGAAGGTCTGATCATGCTCTGTTTTATAGTTTGGTGAACTGAAGTTTTCCACAAGTGCTTGGGCAGCCATTGAATGGGAGCAGCTAATATGTTATAGCCCTTCATGGCCCACCAGTTCTCTTGCTTGAGCCCTCATTAATAGACAGGCTCTGTTTTTGGTGCAAGTTAAAGAAGTACATAAGAATAAAGTGATAAGCACCAAATGCAAGCTCATGCAGAGTCTTTCCAAGTATCAACTCTAGACCCAGAATCTGGGGGCAGCATAATTCATTTTCTCTTCACACCTCCCACCCCTGGCCCTTCCGCCATATCCCCCACTCCCCACCTGCTCCCCCCCTACCACCCCAGAGGCAATTCAACTTTCATGCTGCAGCTGGGACACAAAATCCAGGCTCTCCCGCATTTCAGGGGTGAATGACTGATGTCGTATCCATTAACACTTCTCTCACGCCCGAAAAAATAAAGGAAAATAATAGGGCCTATCTCAGAGCGAAGAGAAAGATTGAAGGTGATAGAACACAGTCTTATTTTTCACTTATACCTCAGATCAGTTAGACTGAAAGATAGATTCAATTTTCTTGTCGTAGAGGAAAAATATATTGTCTCTGTGTGGGTGAGTGAATCCCAGGACTGGAAAACCGCAGGCTTATTATCGCCATTAAAGTCACAGTGACACGCAGGGCCTTCTCTGTGCTCCAAAGGTGTCTGCATTTTCACATTTTAGATGAATCCCAAGCTACCGGGTCTTGTCTTCACTTTCATTTTATAGACTCCCCATGGAGCTCTCAGCCCCCATCTTTCTCCAAGACCCTGCTCTCCATCACTGAGTCTGCTTCCCTCTTTGTGTGTGTGTGTGTGCGTGCGTGTACTTTTGCAGTTTGCCTCCTTCTGTGTGTGTCCCTGCCTGTCTCAGCCTAGCCCAGCTGCAAGGACTGACACCTCCAACCTGTATCTCCACCCTCAACTCTCCACTGCTGGGAGGCCTTGGCTCTTGCTGATCCAGCCCCTGAGTGCCAGCCTTCCCCCTGCAATCTTGTTTCTTTTTTGGTATGAGGGCTATGTAACAAACCTTGGAGAGCTTGGCTGGGGCCCTGACAACCTGCTTGGCCCTGCTTCTCACCTGGTGGCCTCTCTCTCTCTTTCCCCTGTCTGGTGGCTGAAGTCTCTTCAACCTGCCAGAAGTGGCACCTCATGCCTGGCCATAAGAAACATTTCTACACCCTCTTCTTCCTCATCTGAAAGACTGGACTTCACTGATATCCACAGGGACTGGGGTTTATCCTGCTCCTGGGTGCTGGAGAAGTCATCTGCTGTCTCCCCTGTGGGGGCTAAGCTGATCCATAGCCTTGCTGCCTCCCAGATTACTCCCCTCTTCCTACTATGCTACTGCTGAGGTCCCAGCACACGTTAGGATTAGACCACAAGGCATATCCTCCTCTGCATCATCTCCCAGTCCCTGTTCCTTCCCCTCTATCTCCTGGCTATTCTGGTCCTGTCTCTAATCAGATCAGGTTGATGGAGAGGAAGTTCTTAGGTGAGTAGGTAGGTCTGTGGATGGGATAAGGGCACATTAACTGTAGTTAGAAGATAAATGGGAGAGATGTAATAGGTTGGTTTCCCCTCTTTCTGGTATTTCTGCCTATTAAAGGTTAGGGTGTCTGGGTCTGTTCATATGAAAGGCTGACTGAGAGTGCTTGTGATGGGCTTATGGTTGAAAGATGGGGAAGAAGGAAAATGGTTCTTACGCTTTTTTCCACTGATTGAAACTGTCAGTTTGTTATTCACTCTTTCTTTTTATGTATTACTTTTTATCCCTGTTACTTTAATGGTATTTTTCCATATCGAGGAGCCCTGGTATAAAGACTGATCCTACCTAAACGTCGTACCTATATGCAAAGAGGTTGTCTCTACAACTCCTTGTAGAAAGTAAATCTGATGAAGAAAGGTGGTCATGAATGCCCAGGACAGGGACAAGAGGGCTGTCTCACAATAGTGGAACAATCTGTGTGTGTGTGTGTGTGTGTGTGTGTGTGTGTGTAAGGGCTGGGAGCCCATGGGTTGGCCCAGTGGATACCCTATACTCCCTTTTAAGATCAAAGGGTATCTTCTACCCCAGCTGCTATAGCAGCAGCTCATGTCTCAGTTATGTGTAAGTTCTTTATGGCAGTTTTTGGAGTGCATTTAATGTTGGGACCATAACTGAAATTTTGGTACTAATAAAAGCTTGGTACTAATAAATAAAAACAAAAGTTGGTGCTAATAAAGGCCTAGTACCAACAAAGATCAGCCACACCTTCACGAAGTACCATCTAAGTGTGTTAAAACTTTGTACAACATTAATTTAAACAGAGATGAAGCTAGTAAGAAAATGGAAGGTGGGGTATTTTAAAATGCACTAGGTTTCAGTTTAAGAATAACTGAGGCAAAATGAAGTTATTGCCAATGTTTTATGGCAGAAGCCCTTCAATGAAGGCCATATGGCAGACTTACTTGTAGCCAGCACTCCCAGATTTCTTGACCACAGTCTAACCCTTTGGGTAGCTCCCAGAATGCTTGTACAAATGTCGTTGGCCCCAGGGTAATTTTACTGTCAGGATCTGTATAATCTTTTCCCCAGTGTAGTTGTCTTTTCCCTCTCCTTAGAGGACAAGAACTTTACCTTAGTATCATCTTTAGATAATTAATATCTCAGACATATTAACAGAAAGATTGCCTTCCTCATAGCCTGTGCCTGAGAGGACACATTCCTGGTCAAGTATAAACTTTCTCAAAAGACCTATGCAAGTACAATCCTAATGTGTGAGACCTACTTTCTCACCGGGAATTCTAATTGCTAGTAGAGATTGTGGGGCTGTCACAGCCCTTGGCAGCCAGGCAGTTACTGGGTGGTGATTCGCAAACAAGGCTAAGAGGAATGATGCTAAGGAGGGTGTCCTAGCTCCTTCTTCCCTGGTGGGAGTTAGCTAGACACCCATTCTTGTTCTGGGCCTCCACTGGCTGCCGATCTGATGCTGTGGCATTTAACCTCTTTCCTGAATAGATGGGCTGAATTCCCACTTGTACTATTGAGGCAGCAGAGAATGTAATCACTGACCTAGGGCTTCTTCCCCAATCCCTCTTGCTCCCTGGCCTCTTTCTTAATCCTTAAGGGGTGGCTAAAGTCAAATCTACAGATTATCATCATCATCATGTTTCTTGGCTCAAAGGCAGAAATAAATGGAAACCCCCTCTTAATTTCTTGTACAACCCTGAGCACTATGACCCAGGAATCAGACTCAGGTGTTTGGCTATTGATTAAGATGAGATTGACCCTAACCTGGGCAGAGCAACCAGGCCTTGAGACTGACCCAGCATTAACCTGTTTCACTGCTGATTCCTGTCTTGTGGGAACAATCCAAAGATTGGAGGTGGAGCAGAAACAGAATGGAGATGATGTGAAGGCAGCAGCCCCCTACTCAACCGTGTCGTCTTATGTGAGTTAGGAGCCTGCCAGAGGAGGAATGAGGATGCTGGGTAAATCCCACCTCCTTCCCCAGTCTGCCTAGGAAGGACCCTGATGCTTCTTGAGGAATTCAACACTTATTTCCCATAGCAACCAGACAGCAGGGATAATTTAAGATATGAATAATAACTGAAAAACATTAGAAATTTTAGGTGATTTCAACTTTCTCCCTAATTGGATCCCTCTCCCCCACCCCAATGCACCAAACTAGAGTTGTTTATAGAACACACTTGTTCCACCTTTTGCTTTTGTGCTGTGAAATGCTAGTCTAGATCAGCGGCTGGAGGGAGGCTGTTTGAGGATAAGACAAAGCCTGCTGCTGCTGCTGCTGCTGCTGCTAAGTCGCTTCAGTCGTGTCCGACTCTGTGCGACCCCATAGACGGCAGCCCGCCAGGCTCCCCTGTCCCTGGGATTCTCCAGGCAAGAACACTGGAATGGGTTGCCATGTCCTTCTCCAATGCATGAAACTGAAAATTGAAAGTGAAGTTGCTCAGTTGTAGCCAACTCTTCGTGACCCCATGGACTGCAGCCCACCAGGCTCCTCTGTCCATGGGATTTTCCAGGCAAGAGTACTGGAGTGGGGTGCTATTGCCTTCTCAAGACAAAGCCTAGAGCTGGGTTTCTCAGCCTTGGTACTGTTGACATTCCTGGTTGTGAAGGGGCTGTCCTGTGCATTGTAGGATGTTTAGGAACATCCTTGGATTCTAACCCTTGGATGCCAGTAGCACTCTGTATCTCCAGGTGTGATATGATAATGAGTGGGATTGGGTGGGTAGTCCCTGGATGAGAACCACTGGCTGAGAAAATCCTCCAAGTGATTGAGTTCCTGATCAATCTCCTTTTTCCTTTCCTTGCTCTCTTCCAAATTACGTGGAGTCATTTTTAAATACTATGATTGAGTCAAGGGAATTGCATGGCATATCTGAAAAAACCTATGGATACAGTCTAACTGCAGTTCATGGAAAGGGAATAGGATCTGAAGTCAGAAAACCCAAAGTCAAGTCCCTACTGGTGTGATGGAGTAAATTGGGAGCACATTTTCCCTGCCTCCAAGTTCCCTTCCCTAAGCATTTCTTAGCATGGGTGAAATCTAGGAATCTGAAAACATCTGTTGTGCCATGCTTAGTCACTCAATTATGTTCAACTCTTTGCAACCCAATGGACTGTAGCCCACCAGGCTCCTCTATCCATGGGGATTCTCCAGGTAAGACTACTGGAGTGGGTTGCCATGCCCTCCTCCAGGGGATCTTCCGAACCCAGGGATCAAACCCAGGTCTCCTGCATTGCAGGCAAATTCTTTACCATCTGTGCCACCAGGGAATCTGAAAACATTTGTTAGGGGAACTGAAATTTTCATCCCCAATGGCTCAAAGAGATATTCTCAGCCCAAGTGGTTGTCCTTTACATGTCCAAGGCAGCCCAGAATGGAGTAAAGTTCACTGTGTAATCACACAATCATTTCTTAAGGGTGTGGTCGAAGCCATGTGAACAGGTGGAACATGCTTTACTTATGAGAGGCTAAATCTTAGACAATAATAACATTCATAGTACATTTCATAACTGAAGAAGAAAATGACATTAGTCCATTGGTAGGGAGTGTGGTGTGTGGATATCTCCTATCGTCCCCCAGTAAGGGAAACTCAGTGAAGGGATCAGAGTCCTTTGAGAGCTGGTTAAAGGGTCCCTGCTCTTTTCTTGTGTGGGGAGGGGTGGAACTTGCTGAGGGAGGTGGTAGGGAGGTTGGATTAAACAGGAGCTGCAGGAAGAGGCCACAAGAGGACTGAAAAGACACAGGGATGTTACGGATGCAAGGAAAAGCTCTCTCCTCCACCCACTATGGAGGACACAAAGGAAGGAGTTTCGGGTCACCCCTCTCTGAATTGCTTATCTGACCCACAAAAAACTGCTTGCACCTCCAGGGTTGGTCTAAGGAGGCAGACCTGGCAATACCAGGGAAGGGACAGTCTCTTTCCATGAGAGACTGGCACAGGTGGGGCTGAGATGATGGTCCCCAGGCCTCTCCTTGGAGAAGGCAATGGCACCCCTCTCCAGCACTCTTGCCTGGAAAATCCCATGGACGGAGGAGCCTGGTGGGCTGCAGTCCATGGGGTCGCTAAGAGTAGGACATGACTGAGTGACTTCCCTTTCACTTTTTACTTTCATGCATTGGAGAAGGAAATGGCAACCCACTCCAGTGTTCTTGCCTGGAAAATCCCATGGACGGAGGAGCCTGGTGGGCTGCAGTCCATGGGGTCGCTAAGAGTAGGACATGACTGAGTGACTTCCCTTTCACTTTTTACTTTCATGCATTGGAGAAGGAAATGGCAACCCACTCCAGTGTTCTTGCCTGGAGAATCCCAGGGACGGCAGGGCCTGGCGGGCTGCCATCTCTGGGGTCGCACAGAGTTGGACACGACTGAAGCGACTTAGCAGTAGCAGCAGCAGCAGGCCTCTCCTTGTAGATGCCTCTCTGAGAGGCCTGAGACCAGCGCTTCCCATCTGCCCTTTGTTTAATTTTCTCTAGTAACACTCAGCCTTTTCTGACTTTTGGAATCTTTTTCCCACTGTAACCTAAGCCTATGCTGGCTGAGATTTTTGACTATAATGTTCACTTATGGTGTCTTGAACAGCACATGGCATACAATGAGTATTTTTTTAAAGAACATTCTTCCCTGAAACACAAAAAGAACCCTGCTACACCCAGGTTACATATACAATAAGCTGTGCAACATTTGGCAAGCTATGCAACCTTTCTGAGCCTTAGTTTTTTTCATCAATCAAGTGGAATTAATAGAAACATTTATCTTACAAAATTGTTTTAAGGATCTGCAATGGCAGCTCTTCCCAAGGTGAATTACTACTACTTTCACAGTCTTTGTAAAGCGTCTGGAATGCTACACGTGCTATTAGAAATTTCCTGGAACTTTAAAGCATTTCAGAGCCAAGGACTCCAAGAATGTAGAAGCAGGGACCAAAGCTTCTGGAAGAGTGTGTTCTATAGAACTCCCAACTGGTCACTAGAGTATACAGAAAGTAAAAGTGAAAGTCACTCAGTTGTGTCTGACTCTTTGTGACCCCATGGATTATATAGTCCATGGAGTTCTCCAGGCCAGAATACTGGAGTGGGTAGCCTCTCCCTTCTCCAGGGGATCTTCCCAACCCAGGGATTGAACCCAGGTCTCCCACATTGTACGCAGATTCTTTACCAGCTGAACCATCAAGGAATCCCAGGAACACTGGAATGGGTACCCTATCCCATCTCCAGCAGATCTTCCTGACCCAGGAATTGAACCAGGGTCTCCTGCATTGCATGTGGATTCCTTGTCAGCTGAGCTACCAGGGAAGATTCAGGGTGCAAAGAATCCATTAGAATTCTGGCCACCAGGGGGCACTCACCACTGAGGTCTAGAGAAATCCTTCCTTTGGACTTGTGTGTCCCCTTTCTGTCTCTTGTTTGGACTTTGTTGGCTTGCTCTGTGTTCTGTATCTCACCTTCAGCGAAGGAGTTTCCTTATTTAAACTCGTACCTTTCAATTTGTCCAAATTCTATACTAACTGTGTCTGCCCTGTCTGACTTTGATATGGTTCTGGCCACCTTTGGATACTGACCTTTAGATCCTGTACCTGGGTACTCTCTCCTTGATTTGTTCTGGTGACATTTTAGGTGTATTCTTATATAATTGAGCTACATATATTTGAACTATGAATACACTGACATTGTTAAAGAGTAAAAGAATCTCTGATACCAAGAGGATGATATCTGTCATGCAAATGATCCCAGAGAAATCTTCCATCTGGTAAGCCATATAAAATAACATGACTGCCGTTTGGCAGGTGGGAATTTAGATACTGCAGAGTCTGCATGACCTTGGAGTACAATTTCTCAGGAGTGGTCATTTCTGGGAGAGGATCAATATGCCTGTTGGCAAAAGAAACAGAAAATATCTTAGCAGGCTATAAGGATAAATGCATGCAAATACACTTCCCTGCCCCTGACACACACACTCTCTCTCACACACACACTGATTATTTATTTGCAAAATATTTCTGACTTTGGGACTCCCTTGTGATTAGGAGGGCCACTGACAGGTCTGGCCTACGCGTTGTGAGCAGAAATGACATTTGCCATGTTTGGTTGTATGAGAGCCTCTAGGATGCCCTTTCTCTTTGCCACGGGCCTGAACAATGTTCTAGAAGGCAGCTGCTCCACCAATGAGTACTGGAACAGAGCTCCATGGTGATCCCTGATGGACAATGTAGTGTGAGTGAGTAAATATTTATTGTGTTATGCTATTAAGATTTTAGGGGCTGTTTGTTCCTGCAGTATAATGTCACTGACTCTGACTATTGCACACAGTTAATGGAATCAAAGAAGCCTGGTACTGCTTATTATTTTTGGTGCTTTGAGATCTGCAACTTGGCCTTTAAAATTTTTCATCTATGCCATAGTCAGGGAAACAGACTTTCACTGCAAAATGAAGTGACATTATGTGTGCACACTACATCCTTCCTTTCTGCACTAAACGTGAACTTTCATGAATTTCCTGATCGGCTGCTATTCCAGGCTGTACCCCTGCAACAATATCTGTCTGCAGACAATTCAGATTTTCATCACTGCCTTTCTCTATGGTAGTGCTTGTGTTATACAGAGGAAATTTAAAATTTTATTCTTGTCTTTTTGTTCCATAAAAGTTAGTGAAAACAGAAAATGAAAGGACTGAAAGTAGTTATAAGAGCATGGTCCTAAAATCAAAGAATTTAAGACAAAGATGTAAATCATAAGTGAATTAAAAGTAGCAAATCTTTAGCTTCAATCAGACATTTATTGAATTTCATTTGTCTTGGAAAAGAGCAAAGAACAAAGATAAGAAATATAAAAAATACTAGAAATAAATCATTGAAAATCTCATTTAAATCTCCCTTCTTTTCTTTGTTTATCTCTCTCTCTCTCTCTCTCTTTTTTTTGTTATGTTTAAAAGGCAAGGTACAAATAGGGATTCTAGAACATTTTTTGGATTTAATATATAAGCCTACTATTATTCATTTTTTGCACAACTGAGTTTTGTACAAGCCCTAAGTACACATCAGATTTGACTTAAGACACTAACCTGCATTTACCTGGGAGAGAATATAGAATTTTCTGATTTTCATCTACTCTTTTGGCTTTAAACTGCCTGTTGTTAATCTAAATGGAATCATGTTCTCTAAATTCTTGAAATTTCAGATTTACCTAATGATCCTGTCTATGGATTGAATAGCATCCCTCAGACTGTGACCTCATTTGAAAACAGGGTCTCTGCAGATATAATCAATTGAGATGAGATCATACTGGATTAGGATGAGCCTTAAATACAATCATTAGGGTTTTTTAAGAAGAGGAGAGACACAGACGTAGGGAAGAAGGCCATGTGATGCTGGAAGTGGAGACTGGAGTGATGCTGCCACAAGCCAAGGAATGTTGAGGATTGCAGGGAGCCACCAGAAGGATGAAAAGACAAAGAACGACTTTCCATGGGCACTTCAAAAGCAACCTGGCCCTTCCCACACCTTGATTTTGGACCTTTAGCCTCCAGCACTGTGAGACAATGTCTCCTTTGTTTGAAGTTACCCAGGTTGAGGTATTTTGTCACTGCCACCCTAAGGCATTGAATGCAGATTCTAAGCCAGAAAAGTAAGTTCATGACTCACAGGTTGGACCAGACATAAGAGACATGGAAAGAGGGAATAGAAAGAAGTCCCGGGAGGGAGGTGGGAGGGGGGTTCAGGATGGGGAACACGTGTATACCTGTGGTGGATTCATGTTGATGTATGGCAAAACCAAAACAATTTTGTAAAGTAATTAACCTCCAATTAAAATAAATAAATTTATATTAAAAAAAAGAAAAACTAAAAAAAAAAAAAAAAAAGAAGTCCCTGGGGTATTCACTATTGTCACTTTTAAGGGACCTGCTCCTAAATGGATATCAGTGGTGTCATTTTGGAAGGAATTTTTCAAAATGTATCAAAATTTGAAGTTGGCTTAACTATTAACCTTGGTTGACATTTCTCTTTTGGGAAATTGTCCTTTAATAACGTTTTCACAAATGTGCAAAAATGTACATACAAATATTGCAGCATTTCTTGGAATAGAATTAAATTGGAATAAACTAAAAAGTCTGGCTACCTAAATTATAGTACACCCATGCAGCCATTCAAAGGAATGAAGTAACTAGATAAAGGTGATGGTTGCACAACATTCTGAATGTACTCAATGCTACTGAATCATTCACTTTAAAATGGTTAATTTTACAATATGTGAATTTCATTGCAATAAAACAAAATTTTTAAAAAGAATAATCTAAATGTATTAACATGGGAAAGACTGCTGAAAAGTATTGTTGATCAAAAAGAACAAATTGCAGAGCACTAAGCATAATAATATTTCATTTCAATGAATATTAATCACCCTGTAAGTTAGAATTTGAATAGAAAAAAAAATCTGGATGCAAATACAGGAAGCTGTCTCTATTGGTTAGCTCAGAGCAGGCTTGTGGGGGGTGGTAGGGAGTGACTCTGGCGTAACTCTCCCTTCCTAAACCCTGTATTATTTGAACTTCTTACAACAGATGTTATTTTGTGATCAGAGAAACAATCCAAATGAAAGGGGTCTTCATATTATTTTATTCTTTCTAAAATAAGAGATAAAACTAAGTTTTGATGGGAGGGGCAGGAAACATTGTCATCTTATGTCATTTCCGCTCTACCTATTTCTCTTAGCCAAATAAAACTTTTGCACTGTTGCTATCCCAAGGGTGGCAGGCTGACCATCGTGTGAGGGTCACATGGGCCAGTTTGTGACAAGCATCATGTCCCCATCCAGAGGAAAAGGTGGAGCAAGTCTGATGTTTGGGGTGTTTGTTGCGGTTGGTGTATATGCTTCTACACTAGGTAATGAGTTCCCTGGACTTTGTGATAGATAGGAGGAAAGGGAAAAAGATGCCCATTTTACAAAACCCCAGCATGTAGAATAAAATTCTATATTTATGGTTTTTATTACTTTGGGAAAAATTATATGGTTTTAAGAACAAAAAGGCTCTGTAACCTACAAAAAAAAGTACTCAGAAGGATTTGAGAATAGGTTGCCTACCTACTAGGGGAAAAAGACTGGTAACCAGGCTTGATTTGCAGATGTCCAACAGCACTAGAAGGACCCCAGTGTGTGGAGGGGATTTGGGCTGCCCTCTGGGCTTGTTCAGACCAGGAGAATCCACCCAGAGTAACCAGGTTTTACCTTCACTGTGTGTTTGGAGTGCAACAGCAGGGGTGAAACAAAGCAAGCTGGAGTCTGTGTCCTGTCTTCTGTCAATGGTAAAGCTAGCATGCACACCTATTAACTTTTGCCTTGGCAGCTCAGGTTTTGTTTTTTCTGCTGATACAACAGCAGTTTGGCACAGAGCAGTTATGCTGAGCTAAGCCTCTCCTACCACCTAAAAGCAAGATGAGTTAAGAGGGAGGAAAGTCTCCCAAACTCCCTCCTTAATGATTCTTTTTTAGTCAGAGACACAACCCTGATGATAAACAAAGAATCTCAGCTAATTTGTATTATGAAAGTAAGCAAGCTTAACCAAAATGGTTTGGAGTCAGAACAGAAGCCATGATGCTTCTGGAGAAGCGTTACAAGACTGCTGGAACAGTTTCCAGTCATCTTTGCTGCATCATGTACACCTAGACAATTTACATGTGTGCATTGCTAGGTATGCCCTGCCGTGAGCATATAGCAAGCTCAGGCAACTTCAGAAGGGTCTGAGTGGCAGATGGTGGGTCACCTCTTCTGAATGCCATACAAGGTCCCTATGACTCTGTATCTGAAAAATTCTCAATGCCATTTTTACCTGTGTACTCTTTCTCCCCTCACTGCAGATGGTGACTGAAGCCATGAAATAAAAAGACGCTTACTCCTTGGAAGAAAAGTTATGACCAACCTAGATAGCATATTCAAAAGCAGAGATGTTACTTTGCCAACAAAGGTCCATCTAGTCAAGGCTATGGTTTTTCCAGTGGTCATGTATGGATGTGAGAGGGACTGTGAAGAAGGCTGAGTGCCGAAGAATTAATGCTTTTGAACTGTGGTGTTGGAGAAAACTCTTGAGAGTCCCTTGGACTGCAAGGAGATCCAACCAGTCCATTCTGAAGGAGATCAGCCCCGGGATTTCTTTGGAAGGAATGATGCTAAAGCTGAAACTCCAGTACTTTGGCCACCTCATGCGAAGAGTTGACTCATTGGAAAAGACTCTGATGCTGGGAGGGATTGGGGGCAGGAGGAGAAGGGGACGACAGAGGATGAGATGGCTGGATGGCATCACTGACTTGATGGACGCATCTGAGTGAACTCCGGGAGTTGGTGACGGACAGGGAGGCCTGGCGTGCTACGATTCATGGGGTCGCAAAGAGTCAGACATGACTGAGCGACTGAACTGAACTGAGTACTAGCATTTTAGTGATCAAAGAGTTCCAGTGGTTTGGGGAACACCTCCCAGGCCTTGTGGGCATGCTAAGTCACTTTAGCCGTGTCTCACTCTTTGCGATGCTATGGTCTGTACCCCGCCAGACTCCTCTGTCCATGGGATTCTCCAGGCAAGAATACTGGAGTGGGTTGCCATGCTCTTCTCCAGGGGATCTTCCCAACCCAGGGATAGAACTCGCATCTCAGGTCTCCTACACTGGCAGGCGGATTCTTTACCACTAGCGCCACCTGTTGTCAAAGACTGACTGGGCTGAGCTGAAACTTAACCTCTTCCCCAGGATGCTCTGGAGCCCATGTCAGATCCATTTTGCCATCCTGGGTTTGCCTGCCACCGTGGTGCCTGCATCCTTCCCCACCCACTGGTGAGCTCACACCAGTCACTCGTGGAGAGGTAAGGGGTTGCGGGGACAGAGCTTAGGGGAGAAATATGAAAACCAGATTGAGAGACATGACGCTCATGCCAAGAAAATAATGAAAGAGAAAATGGTGCCCAGCACATGCTCTCACACGTCAGGACCACAGGGGCGGGCTTGGAACAGACAATGAGCCTTGCCTTTGGGGTGGCTCAGACTCTGTCCTCATCCTAATGAATTGTGCCCGATCATGCAAAATAAGCCTCATGACTTGGGTGCAGGGCCAGCCACCATCATTTCATTAGCCTGGCAGGTGTTTCAGCCAGATTGCACCTGGTTGGTGGCAGGTGTGCCCCTTCTTGAGGAAGAAGGCAAACAGATTCTGTAGAAAACATTGCCCAGAATCAGAGCAAGAGCCCAGAGACTTGTTGTGGTTGAGTGTTCAGATTTCACCCACAGCTAGCTTTTGTGCTTTTGAAACATCCAGGTAAGAGAGGGCTTCCCAGGTGCTAGTGGTAAAGAATCTACCTGCCAATACAGGGGATGCCAGGGACACAGTTTCAGTCCCTGGGTCAGGAAGATCCCCTGGAGTAGGGAATGGCAACCTGCTCCAGTATTCTTGCCTGGAAAATTGAGGCAGCCCTTTTCTCCAGGCCCACCAGTTGTAACCACATTATTGACTTACCACCCAAACTCTTTGAAGAGGCCTCTTGACACAGACGGAGAATGGGGTGGGGACTCACTGGACCTGCATTACCTGATGCATAGAGGTCCTGGGGCCCTTAAAAGAGTATGTGGTCTGGAACATCCTGGCTGGTTGAGAAACTCCTTGGCCACCCCACTTCCACTGAGGAGGCTGGGAGAGAAAATTCCTCTGAGCAGGAGTTCTTTCCCTTCCCTTCTCTATTGGTTTTCTACCCTTGATTGGATGGAATGGATTGTTTTCTGGCAGCTGAACTCCTAGGAGTCTGTTATCTATCAGCACCTTGGCTGCTTCGTCTTAATGCAGTGCTGACCAGCTGTCCTGGATGACATCTGAAACAATGGCACTGCAGAAAAATGCTTGGGAGCTGGCAACACAGACGACCTCTGTAGGGTGGCCTTGGCTCTCTCCATTAGGTAAAAGATATTTAGTTTATAATTTCTAGGTCCACTCTAAAACATGGAACTAAATCCATTTCTGTGGCTAGTGTTATGTGCTTATATATATATGTAGCTCTCTCTCTCTCTCTATATATATATTTATCACATTTCCAGTAATTATGATATTCTTTTCAGTGATGTCATGTTGGGATATTGGGGAAGGTTTGTAATCACCCTTTATGAACTGAGGCTCTTGAGGCCACTCTCATTTCTCAGTACTCCTATTGCTACCTAGCTGCTGTAGTTCACTCATACTGGCCCTATTTCCAGGAATTTTTTCTGTATCACTCACATTCTGCAGTTTTTGAAGGCAATGATAGCAAAAGCCCAAGTAACCTGGGTTAGTTTAAGCCCAATCAAATAGAGTTACAATGACAAAGCAAAGTTTGTCTATTTTACCTTTTTTCTCAAATTCCTGATGCTAAAAGCTATTTTCCAATCCTGACCTTCATTCATTTAACAAGTACTTATTACCTACAAGAGTTTAAATAATAGAGAAAGAAGCAGAGAACTAGCATCTTCGTTTAAAAAAAAGAAAGAAAAGAAAAAAGTCGAGCAAATATCCTAGAAGTTTTTTCAGGACGAACTTATTATGCAATTTGTTGCTGGCTTGAGCTTTTTATGAAATCACTTTGCTCATTTGGGGTAATCTCTTCCACCTTGATGTTCTGGCAGATGGGAAGTATAGTTGCCATCTGTCTTTATTTTTCTAACCCCTCCACAGGACGTTGCAAAATGGGCACCATAGGGACACCCCACACAGCCAACTCCATTCTTTCACCCAAATGCTTGCTGTTTATTTGCCCAGACCCCCCGGGGGGAAAAAGGCTGGCATAGGTCTCTGGCTGATGTCTACCTGCCCTTTAGCTCCTTGGAAAAGGAAGAGCAGGGCCAGGCTGGAGGGACCTTTGCGTGTGCAGCTTCTGCTGAAAACATGCAGTTTCAGGGATTTGGGGCTCTTGAACTAAAAGTCTTTCTGCAGGTGTTTTTCTGACTCAGTATAACCAGCTTGTTCTCTGTCCCCTCCCAGGGGATAGGATCCAGAGATTGGAGGGGCACTGGCTGATCTGACCATAGGTTTTGTTCTTTGATGGGACTGGGGGCTGACGCTCATTGCTTTACCTTTATAAGCTCTTTGAGGTCAGGGATGGTGGCCTCTTTGCCACTGTATCCTAGAGCCAGGCACAGAGCTTGGCACATCATAAGTGGTCAATACATGCTTTTAAAAGCATGTGCATGAAAGAAAGCAAATGAGACACGTATGGACTGTAGAAACAACACAGAATTTAGCCAGAGAACCTTGTTGGGCTCTCATCTTTGCTCCTCACTATGGAAGTAAGTTTCTTAATAACCTTGCTGAACGGTTTCCTCATTTGTTAAAAGGCGCAATAGCACTTGCCTCTTAGGGCTGCTGTGGGGATGAGATGATGCAGAGAGTGGTGTGGCTCTTGGCTCATGGAAGGTTTTGGGGGTGTTTGCTATTTACTGGAGAGTACCAGGTGGCTCATCACAGAGCTAACTTGGGTCCCCAGAAGGTAGCCTTGGCAGACTTGGGATTCTAGGGAGAGTGGTAAACCAGCCTAGGGGCTGCCAAGGCAGGGCACATGAGTATCTCTGGGTTGCAGCATGGAATCTCCTGCCCTGAACTCACTTCACTGATTAGGTCTACACCTCCTTCACCAGAAGGGTTCTGAGGCTCTCATGGAGGTATCCATGAGGGCAAACACAATTTCATAATATTCAACCATGTTTTTAGCACAAACTTAAAAAGCTCTTGGTGAGCGAAGTATAGAAAAACAAAAGGTGGGCAGTGAGCAGGGTGGCCTGCTTCTAGTACCTCTTGGGTTTGAGTCCAGCTCTGCCATCCGTCACTAATTGGACGAGTCATGTCACCTCTCTTGGCTTTGCTTTTAGGTTTTCCAAAATGATGTGTGGGTGGCTATTGGGGAGTTGTTTTAGATCTGATCTCACCTTTTTTTTTTTCTTTTTGGCCATGATCACAGGACAGATGGCATTCACATGTGCGGCATATTCTTAGGGGTATGCACAGACTTTGAGAAGCCTTCCAAAATGTTGTGGGGGAACAAAGGCATTCAACATTTTGAAATCACTACTGATATTAGCAGTTTAGCAAAACCACTTTCTTACTATGGGCCATGGGCACAAATAGGATTGGCTGTGAATCATGTGTAGGTTTCTTTGCAAAGCTCTAAGTCTATGCTATCTCAGCCACACGAGTAAGTAAATCAGAAGATGAGTGAGGAAGCTGTTCTTATGGGATAGCTGTGATTTTGCTTTATTTCAAAAGTCACGCTTCTCAGTCTTGGATTTTTGGCTAGCAGTAGCATATTTCTTGTGATGTAATTCAGAGTTGATCATGACACACCCATTTGTTGTGAAGCAGAGCAAAGAATTAATGGGATCAGATATTTTTCAAAGGGTCTTTCAGATTTATAGGTTGATTCTATTGAGTCGACATGTGTCCAGGACTTGTTAAGATAGGGAAGTAGGTTACTATAATGGAGTGGAGATGAGGGGAAGCTCAAAGAACCTTCCAAACATTTTTAGTAACTCACCCACTGCAGACATCATTTCCAATCATGGCATATATGACAATGGCTGGATAATCCAACAGCTGGTTCCTAGATAAACTGAGAAGCCATAGATGGAATTTGAATATCGAACACTTGGAAACCTAGCTTTGGAACCAACCAACATGTGAAAGAATCTTCAAATGGCCATCCTCTGGGTAACTTTTTGCCATTTTTCTTTCATTCTAGTGTCTCCATTCCTACTTCTCCTCTTCTCTATAATCGTTAACCCACTTCTCCATTAAGAAAAGACCACATAAATACATACCTACATTTAGAGTAGGCTGAAGTCTCCAGTAGGGGGACACGCTACCATCTTTCACAGTAGTTGTCATCAGTAAACCCAGATCAATTTCCTGAGGTACTTACGTCCAGATGTGTAGGACTTTATGACATTACAACAGCTGTGGACATAGCCAACTTTGAAAAATCAAGGGTTTCTCAAGCTTCCTATTTTGGACACCCCAGGCTTTGCTAATGAATTTTAAGTCAAATATGAGCCAAAACTTGTTTTCTCATTCATAAAGCAGGAATAAGAAACAGTCTTTTTTTTTTGTCTCGTTCAGATTCTTGGGCCAGACCGAAGTTTTATCCACTTTGTATACATTTTTATGATCTTTTTGAAAGTATACATGTAAATTAACCACATCCTGTGGTCACTGGCCCAAGAAGTGAAAATTTCCCACTGTTTGGAAAGTGACTAACAAGTTATGGATGTTCAGTATAAGTGGCTACTGGATAGTAACAGAGAGGTTTTTTTTAAAATAATTTTTCAAAATAGAAACCCAACCTAAAAACAACTTATATCCCTCCCTTTTCCACTTACCTTTCTATAAATCTCTCCAGGTTTTGGGAGGATGCACCTGAATAGTTAAAATTGAGAAAATAATTAAAGTTAGTAAATTCAAGTCAGCACTATCAGTATGAGAATTTGACTGATTGACGGAAATCATGAAGGAACCATCATTGTATGGTCAAAGGTCATCCAAACCATCATACTGATGGGAATGACTTCATCCTACAACTTTCTTAATGGGCCTTGTGTTTACTTGGCATTATATTAACATAATCCTAACATTTTTGGATTCACAGGTTTCAAGACATTTACTGAGCATGAATGGGTACACTTTCTAATAGATGTGAGAAAAAAGTACAAATCTATCAGCAGAGACAGAAACTATTCAAAGATTAAAGAATGAGTTAGGGAATGAGTTCAGTTCAGTTCAGTCACTCAGTCATGTCCAACTCTTTGCGACCCCGTGAATCACAGCACACCAGGCCTCCCTGTGTATCACCAACTCCCGGAGTTCACTCAGACTCACTTCCATCAAGTCAGTGATGCCATCTCATCCAGCCATCTCATCCTCTGTCATCCCCTTCTCCTCCTGCCCTCAATCCCTCCCAGCATCAGAGTCTTTTCCAATGAGTCAACTCTTCGCATGAGGTGGCCAAAGTGCTGGAGTTTCAGCTTTAGCATCATTCCTTCCAAAGAAATCCCAGGGCTGATCTCCTTCAGAATGGACTGGTTAGATCTCCTTGCAGTCCAAGGGACTCTCAAGAGTCTTCTCCAACACCACAGTTCAAAAGCATCAATTCTTCGGCGCTCAGCCTTCTTCACAGTCCAACTCTCACATCCATACATGACCACTGGAAAAACCATAGCCTTGACTAGATGGACCTTAGTCGGCAAAGTAATGTCTCTGCTTTTGAATATGCTATCTAGGTTGATCATAACTTTTCTTCTAAGGAGTAAGAGGGACAGTAAAAAGGATTATTCAAGAACTGCACATCTCCCTGGAAACCCCATTTAATAGCCTGCTGGTGTTCCCGCTCATTCCTGAGACTCCTCCTAACTGGCTGGCCTGTGCGAGTCAGATTATAGAGCTGATGTATTTAAGCTCCCGTAGTGACACATATGACTTCCTTCCCCTACTCTAGGCACCACCAATAATGAATCTCTTATATGAAAATTGTATTCATTGAATATTCTTTTTATTGTCAACACTCTGCTAAACACTTATTAATTCATTTTGGCCTTAGCACCACAGTATGAGGTAGCATTGTGTGTGTGTGTGTGTGTGTGTGCGTGTGTGTGCCCACGTGGGCATGTGTACTTGTCTCTTGCATCTTTCATATTGGCAGGCAAATTCTTTACCACTGTGCCAGCTTGGAAGCCCTAGGCATAGTAGGTCTCCATTTTATAGAGGGGGAAACTGAGGCTCACTTAAAGTGACTTTCCCAGTGCCACACAACTAATCATTTGGAGAGTTGCACTTCAAAGTCTGTCCCTTCTGTAAGGCTGAGCTCTGGCTCCCTGTGTGACACGGCTTTTCTAGACTGGGTGCTAGAAAGAGTTCACTGTTTCAAATAAGTTCACTGTTTCCTTGTCTGTTGGAAGACAGTCTGCAGTAATTAGCGAGTAATCCTCAGGTAGGTGGTATAATTCAAGTGGCAAGGGAGATTTTCCTGTAACTTCTAGCCTTGGAAGCTTGGGGAGAAAGCCAGGGGGTTTCTTGTGGAAACAAATGGGCCAAAGGGCAGTGCACAGCTATTAGGAGCTAACTAGCCCATGTCCCCTCGAAATTGTGTGACCATGCAGGGCAGGCCTCCTTTCCCACATACAGCTAGATGCAAGCTATCTGTGCAGCACTGACGTTCTCTTGGCTGATTCAGGAATGTTAGCATAATAAATGAACATTGCTTTATTTCCCCTCTCATTGTGGTAAAATATACAACACATAAACATAACCATTTTAATCCTTTTTGAGTGTGCAATTCAGTGGCATTAAATACATTTACGTTGTTATGCAACCATCATCACTATCCTTTTCTAGAATTTTCCCATCATACCAAATAGAAGCAGTCTCTGATAACACCACTCTATCTTCTGTTGGTATATAGTGAACTATTCTGGGTACCTCAGATAGGTGGAATCATACCTTATTCATCTTTTTGTGTTGGACTTATTTCACTTAGCATGATGTTCTCAAAAGGCCTCCATTTGTAGCCTGTGTTAGAATTTCCTTACTTTTAAAGACTGAATAATTTTCCATTGTATGCACATCCCACATTTTGTTTATCCATTCATCTGCCAATGGGCATTCGAGTTGCTTCTACTATTTGGTTATTATGAATATGCTGCCTATGAACATCGGTGTGCAAATATCTGTTTAGGTTCATTTAGGTTATTGAAATCATTGGACCATATGGCAATGCTACATTTAATTTATTTTAGGAATCGTCATACACTCTTTGCTTCCTTTTTGTGGTGGGGCTTCCCTGATAGCTCAGCTGGTAAAGAATCCACCTGCAATGTGGGAGACCTGGGTTCTATCCCTGGGTTGGGAAGATCCCCTGGAGAAGGGAAAGGCTACCCACTCCAATATTCTGGCCTGGAGAATTCCATGGAGTATATAGTCCATGGGGTCACAAAGAGTCGGACACCACTGAGCGACTCTCAGTTCAGGGTAGTATTAAATATGCACACAGACATGCAAATTAAGGGCCGTCAGCTCACCTTAGCATGGAAGCATTCATTCACCCTGTCCATTCATTTGTTGAGAACCTGCCATATGCCCGACACATAGTAGGGAATTAACAGGTGAGCTGGACACAGCCTATATACCTGAGGATTACCATCTATGGGGGCAGACACATAACTGAGCACTAGAGTAAGGTTGAGTGCAGATCCAAACCAGAAAACTCAATGTGATTTGAGCCTATTATCTCTGCTCAGAGAAGGTGCCAGGTTTTACAGCACTGAGTCCTAAACATAGACTCAAAGTACTTCTGGGTGTGAGGTTGTTCCCTTTTGCTCTCAAGAGGGAAGATAAGAAGGACAGCCACTGGGAGCCTACAGTGGCTGACTCATCTCATCAGCTGGGCCCTTCATTCAGTGCCAGCTCCAGGACTCTCAACTTCCCATTTTCAGTAAGATAATAAATCAAGAGGTGTTTAATTCTCACTCTTTGATTTTTCTCTTAATGAGAAATGAAAACTCAAGCCATGAGTGGGAAAAAAAATAAAGGGCCAGGTCAGAGATTGTCAATAATTTCCCTCATTATCCAGAGTACAACTGGGAACTGAGGTGCAGAGTACCCACAGAGCTTGAGGAAAATGTTAATGAAAACCTGTCATGGCATGCCATATGGAAAGCCCCTCCCTGGGCCCGCATCCTCTGATCTCTCTGCTGCCAAGACAAAGATGGCAGGCCAATGGCAAAGGCTTGAGGTGGATTTAAAAGCAGCAATCACAAACATCCACCCAAGGAGAGAGGAAGTATGTATACTTCTTTACCCAAATGTTTATTTTTTTCTGGTGGGTGTTTGCAATAGGAGCAAAGTTTTTGCTCCAAAGTTGTTACACTTCCATGATTTCCATTTTCTTTTGGAAACCTCAGTTTTATGGGATTACATAAAGAGTTTACATAATTCCCATGTTACTTTCTCTTCTGAGCCCCTCTTTTCTGTAGTCTTGCTACACTTTCACCAGCCACATCATCATTTGGTATCTCTCTCCCTCCCAAGCTCTTTTTTCTCTCTTCTCCTGTATGTAGACTTCCTCCAGGCTGCTGATTTTGTTGCTGCTACTGCTACTATTACAGAAAATACTTAGTAAAGCAGTTGGAGCTGAAAAATGTGAGTGGGAGAGAAAGATAGCTCCTAGCCTGTGGAATGTGGCAAAACAAGAGCAGCTTTCAAAGAACTGGAGATGCCCTTAAGAGGCCCCTACCTGGTCTCTACAGTAATAGATCAGAGAAATGGAAAAGTTCTGACTATGAAATAGGGACATTTAATTTATTTGTCAAGGTAGTCCAATGGGAATCTACCTATCATCAAGAAAGGAAAGAACAGGGTCCTTATTGGCCACAAGTCTGAATTATGGCTCATCTTTTTTAAATAAGGCACTGTACATTGCAAGTAAAGAAGGGTTTCCCATAATGTCAGTGTTGGTTTTCCTTTCATGAGTAAATTTCAGCTTACAGTTTCGCTGGTGGATCAGTGTTGACTATAGCAGCAAGTGTTTCATATTCTGGACATTCAAATCAACTGGTAAGACTCTCTTAACGGTCTTCTAAACAACCTGTAATTTTAAAATTCTGTGCTTGGCCAGATACTTTTGGATTTTGTGGGAAAAGGCCAGGATGGGATGATTTGAGAAAATAGCATTGAAACATGTATATTACCATATGTGAAATAGATGACCAGTCCAAGTTTGATGCATGAAACAGGACACTCAAAGTCAAGCCGGTGCACTGGGGCAACCCAGAGGGATGGGATGGGGAGGGAAGTGGGGGGAGGGGTTCGGGACGGGGGACACATGTACACCCCTGGCTGATTCATGTCAATATGTGGCAAAAACCACCACATTTTTCTACAGTAATTAGCTTCCAATTAAAATAAATAAAAGCAAAAGATCTAGTTCTTATATGAGAACCTATAAAAAAGGACGGTAAGGTGCATTTTACAACCTCACTATACAGACTTTTTGTCAGATAGTTCCAACATTTTGGCATTGACATCTGTTAGTTTTATTTTCCCCTGCAAGTTGAGATTTTTCTGGTTCCTTATGTGCTAAGTAATTTTGGAGTTTATCCTTGGCATCTTGGATATTAAAAGACTCTGAGCCTTGTACTTTTGTTTTATTAGGCAATCCACTCAGGTTCAGGAGGTAAGTTCTACCCAGCCTTCTGGGAGGTTATGATTTCAATGTCCATTCCCCTCTCAAAGCCTCTGTAGTATTACTCTGATTAATCTCAGGTCTGTGCCACTGAGTGGCACCTAGACAACAGTCTTTGTCGAAGTTGAGTTCTCAGAGTCCTTGGTATGCAGTTAAGGATCAGATATGTGCATGTTCAGCTCAAGATTAAGCCCAGGAGTTCATACACTACTTTATGAGGTTGCTTTCCCAAGTTCCTCCCACTCTAGAAGCTCCTTGGTCCTTTCTGGTTCCTTGGGCTCCCCTCCATCATCCTAAAGCCCCAGTTTCCACTCCCCTACTCTCATGTACACTTCTCAGAGATTAACTCATTATGCTGCTGCTGCTAAGTTGCTTCAGTCGTGTCCGACTCTGTGCGACCCTATAGACGGCAGCCCATCAAGCTCCACGGTCCCTGAGATTTTCCAGGCAAGAACACTGGAGTGGGTTGCCATTTCCTTTTCCAATGCATGAGGATCTCATAATAAGAGGACAGAGTGAGAAAATGAGCAACAGGGGATTTCGTTACCCTTCTGGGAATACAACTCTTGTCATTAGAGAGGCTGTCCCTGGTGGCTCAGATGGTAGAGAATCTGCCTGCAGTGCAAGAGATGTGGGTTTGATCCCTGGGTTGGGAAGATCCTCTGGAGAAGAGAATGGCAACCCACTCCAGTATTCTTGTCCGGAGAATTCCATGGACAGAGGATCCTGTCGGGCTACAGTCCATGGGGTCGAGTCGGACACAACTGAGCGACTAACCGCCCCCACTACCACCGAGAATTCTAGGCACCTCCTCACTGCTGCCCTGACACTGAGAAGAAACTCCCTTCCCACTTCTAGAGTGAGAACTAGAGGGTTTCTTCTAACTCAATCAGTTCATGCCACTCTTCGCTTCTGGATTTTGGGCAGTATTGGGTCTAGTTTGGAAGATATCAGAGGACAACAAAATGCCAACACCACTGCTGGTTTGGCTGTACTCCTGATTCTGGTTTTCTACTTCAGTATACTTTCCCAGAGTCCTCCAACATCTTTTCCATATATTCTGTCTAGGTTTTATGGCTGCATTTCTTGGGACAGACAGGGTGGAGTGTGCTTACTCCATTATACCCAGAACCAGAAACCTGAATGCATTATAGAGAGTATAAATAGTTCATGAAAAATGTGGTGTTGTACAATGACCTAAAATAAATTTAATAATGTCATTTAACTTTAATTAAATTTTAAATAATGCAGATTTTGCTTATAAATTTAGGAAGCATTTTGAAGAGCACAATTTGTATAATCTAGGTTAAAAAAATCAGCGATAAGAAATTTAAATTCTTTCTTTTCTCTAAAAGTGTTGCTTGTAATAAGCAGAAATATTCAAACGAATACATTGACCTCCAACTCAAAATAGTAGGTACTTAATAATTGTTTGTTGTGACAGTTTCTGATGGTGTTTCTACTACTGAAAATGCTTTCAAATTCACAAGTGTGGTTCTGAATTTCTGTGACAAACTAGATAAATGATTCCCCAAAACATGTATTTTTAGAAGAATATAATAACCTCCCCAGAGTGGCTCTAATCTACCTGCTAGTCTCAAAACTTGACATAGCTTCACAAGTATCCTTCAGCTATGCTACATTTCTCTCTCCTTTTTCCCCAAAGATACTTTGCCCTTGGAGCATCTATGCACCGAGTCACCATCTCCCCCATGGTTTTTGGATTTCTATTTTTTTTTTCTGCAAAGCTCTCTGCTCAAATGTATCTTCTCTGAAGATTTCCTCTCCTCCAGGCAGAGCTAAGTGGCTCCCACCTTCAGAAGGCCTCAACCTCCCTCTATTTTAGTGTCATTTTATAAGAACCATAATTGTTTCCGTCTTGTCTCTCTTTTCTGCTTACTTATGATCTCCTTTAAGATGGGGACTATGTCTTGTTCACCGTTCTGTTTCTAGCACCTATTGCAATATTGGAGAGGAAACAGAGAGATTGGTGGGGCAAAATCCAATGGAGCATGAGAGGAAGGGACGTAAAAGAGAAGAGAAGACCCGTGGTAAAAGGCACAGCCCAAGATGCTTTGAAACTGACAAAAAATCGAGGAAGTTCATTTCTAAACACAAGTAGCAGTGAACTTTCCCTGTGATGGCCTTCATCTTGAGCCCTAAACAAAAGGGATTGATTGAAAAGAGACCCCTTAGGACTTCAGGAACACTTGCCACGCACAGTTACATATAAAAGTGTAAGACATGCTTCTGAATCTGTCCTTTGCAGGTGTGCTGATTCAAGAAGTACAGAATGAAAATCTTGACCTAACAGAAGAATCTCAAGCATACGCTCATCACTCTTCGTATTATAATTGTTGTCAGTTATGCTGCCCCACTTTGATGTTTGCATGGGACAAGCAGAAGCCAGAAAGGGCTGTGTAGATAAATCCTAAGAAATAGTCCCACTGGAATCAGAATATCTCCATTCTTTAATGATTCTTTAAAATTCCAGAAAATATTAAAAATTGGAATGATGTCCTCTAATAAATGGAGGAAAATGTGTCCCTCTGTATGACATATGTCAGACTAAAATAGAAACTTTTGAAATCACTCTTTCAAAAGTTTCTATTATAGTTAAGTGCTGTATCTTGGAAGTATTTTTGGTCTTTGAGAGAAATAACAAGTTTTGATGCCTGCAGTCCTATAGTATATCTGTGTGCATTTGCCTTTTAGATCAAGCATCTCAAAAATCGGTATTTGCTTGTTGTTGTGATCACACTAGATAATAGCTCGTAAACAGAAATGTCCTAGTTGTTTTATTATAAATAATTTCTGTTATTTCCTCTCAACATCTTGGGTTGAGACCAAATATTCCACCCAGTGGATGGATTCATCAAATATTTACTGAGGGCCTATTTCTGTTTGGCAAAGGTGACTTCTTTGCTTCTTCCAATACTCTGTGGCTTTAAAAAAATTGTCTTAAAATTTTCACTTTGAAATGATTTCTAAAAAGTTGAAATAATTTCTGTAAGTTAGAATGCTAAACAAAAAGTTACAAAAATAGAACAAAGGATTTGCACATACCCTTTCATCCAGATCCCTAAATGGGAAATGTGAGCATATTTCATAATCATAGTACAGTGATGGAAATCAGGAAATTCACATTGGTTCAATACTATTGTCTACTCTACAGACCTCATTCAAATTTCACTAATTGCCCCACTGATGGCCAGGGCCAGCATCCAATTCAGGATTACATGTTCCATTTACTTTCATGTTTGTCTTTTTTTTTTTTAAGTCTGTTTTGCCTCCTTTTAATCTGGGGTGATTCCTTAGTCTTTCTTTGTCTTTCACAACTGTGACACTTTTGAAGGGTGCTGGCCAATTATTTTATACAATGTCCTTCATTTGGGGTTTGTCTTATGTTTCTTCATGATTTAATTCAGATTATAACTAAATACTACAGTAGCAGTAGACTGCAGTAGACTACAGTAGCAGTTGCTCAGTTAAAGTAAAAACTTTTTTTCTTCTAATACAGAGGTTTGGAGGAGGGGCTGGGAGGGTATATAAATAATAAGCCCTTGTATATATAATTGAATTCAGCTAAGCCTGAATTAATACTTCATCTGTAGTTTTTCTCTTAATCCTTCTTTTACTTTTTCCTTGTCTCCATCCCTTTCTGAGAGGACCACTTTTGACAAAGAAAGCTGACACAGAATGCTGGGTCAAGGTATCTAATTCTGACATTCACCTGGCCTCCAAGGCAGGTATTGGTGTCCCAGCAAGTAAGATGGTGGCTTTAGAGACTAGAATTCAAAAGCGGGACAGTATGGCCTGGTGGGGGGACTGGACAGACATGCTGGCGTGCCCAGTAGGATACAGGCACAGTTTTCAGCTCTAACAAGCTAATGGACCGTGGGCAAGTTACTTCTCCCCGTTCCCTTTCACTCTGATTCTGCTCCAAGCCCTCCTCTTTGGAGAGGTATCTACCTTAGAATTGCCTCCTCACCCCATCACTACCCAGCTTTCTCTTCTCCTCCCCACTCCACCCATTCAGCCTTCCTAAGACATTATCCTGTAGATGGTCTGAATGTGAATTCCACATGCAGCCCCGAATTTTGCCCCCCTGTTTTAGTTTCTCCAGGTCTGTCAGATTCTCTCCCATTCTCCATATGGTTTAACTAAAGGCTAACCAGGGGAACCATCAAGATGAATTCTTTTTCTTGTTTTTTGGAGGTGTGGGGGCTGGGGGCTGGGTAGAGAAGCCAAGAAGTTCAAGATCGAATCTGGTTTGTGAGAAGGGGCTTGGGGCTGGGTTGGGTTGGGTAGATGAGTCTAAACACATGCACTTTGGCAAATGTTAACATTCTCCACTTTTCATATCTGTATGTTTGCAGTGAGTCCCTTGTGCCCCACTCTCCCACTGAGTGGGTTAACATATGGGTGCACAGAGAGAGGCAGTCTCTCACTGTATGGATGGGCCCCTCAAGAAAACACACTCTTCAGCACTTTTGACTTTCTGAAAACAAAACAACCCCAAACAGGTGTTTACACCAGCTTTGCTAAACTTGCAAAAATAAAATGAAGGAGGTTGGCGGCAGAAAAAGACATTCTATTTCAAGCTAGTAAAGTCCCGTTTGCAAACTGTAAAGAGATCCTCAGTGCAACCCCTAAGCCGGTCAGGTGCCCTCCTCGGCAGGCTGTGGCCATGGAGATTTAGGGCTGGGATTTGCTTGTTTCTTAAAGCAGAAGAGTCTTGTTTATTTTGGAAGGTGATGCCTTATGAATTTTTATTTACTTTAAAATACATACTGATATTGAATACCATGTTAACATTTGTTTTTCTTCTACCCTTTATTTTAGATGGAGTGTAATCTTGTCACTCACAGTTTTTGCCCACCATGGAGGTATTCAGGTTGGCAAAAGATTATTGTGTGTGTGCTTTTCCTCTCTTCAAAGGTTAAATGTAACCCCTGAGAGTTATTAGTTTAAAAAAAGCATGTTGGGTTGACAGGTACCTACTACATGCAGCAGAGTCTGAGCTCAGGGTTGCGGGTACATATCCTCAGTGTCAGAGGGGGAAGCCAGACTTGGAGCAAATGACTCGGCTATAAGCGAGGAGATGCAGACACAGAGGCAGGGACAAAGGGCTTCAGTGAGGGTTGAATAAAAGCTAGTATTTATTTTTTAAATCATACAATCATTTTTAGATGAACTTTTTTCCCCCTTTATTTTTGGTTTTTATTTGTTGGCTGCACCGTGCAGCATGTGGGGTCTTAGTTCCTTGATCAGGAATTGAACCTTCGACCCTGCATTGGAAGTGCAGAGTTTTAACCACTGGGCCATCAGGGAAGTTCCCAAAGCTAGTATTTATTCAGTCCTCCCTGAGAACCAGGCCTGAGTCCCAGTGATGGGGTCCCAAAGACTAGAACATGCAGCATGGGTGTAGGAGGTGGTTTCGGGGTCCATGTTTGCTGTGTCCACCTTCGCAACTGAATACTGACTGGCATCCATGCTTAGAGCTCCAGTTTCTGATGGGTGATCATCACTAGAGAGAAGGTGAAACCCCTCATCTGCTTCTGCTCCTTCCAACATGTTCTAGACCTTCCAGCTCAACCAGCTAAGGCTTGTTCTCCAGTCCCTTCCAGCCACAGCTTCTGTCTCTTGCCCCACCCATCTCAGTGCGGGGGTGGGGGTGGGGGGGTCCTCCAGTGCCCCACCCTCAGCACTTTCTTTCTTGCCTTAACCCTTCCCTTGGCTGCTGTCTCCTCCAGCCTCTCTAGGGAGGCTGTATCCACCTTCCATTCCCCAGGGCTCCCTCTGCAGTTCCCTCATTTCTCCTCTACCCTTCATCCCAGCTCCTCTCTGTCAGGCTTAGACCTGCTATCTATCCGTTTCCATCACTTCCCACTCCTATCCCTAGCCCGGCTTTTTCCTCCCGGAAGAAGCTCCCTTCTTTCTGCCAGATCCTCCAGGTGGGGCCGGCTGCCCCTCCCCCATCTCCATTACCTTCCTGCTTGCCACTGTTTCCATGGGCCAGAAAACTCAACGCTAGATGCCCCTCTTTTTGCCCTTGAGCTCTGAAAGCCTTTCTGTCATGAACATGTGTCTTTTAAATTTATTTTTGTTTTTTCATATCTGCTTACTTTATAAAAAATGTTATATTGAAAAAGTGACTGATTTTTTAAAATGCGGAGTAAATAATAGGCCAGGTGATGAAGTTAGCAACAATAATGAATGATCAAGAAGCAATGTATTTTCTCATTCAACCTTACCACAGCCTAGTGAAGTTCAAGTGTGGACTGCTATCATCCCACTTTGCAAAGGGAGCCTCATTTGGGTTTTGTGATGAATTCCTTCATGTCACACAACATAGTTTAAGGAATTGGCTTTACTGGGGAAAGGCAAACTTACAAGGCTGGGTTTGTCCCCTGAACTCCATCATCCTACTGAATTTAGGTGCAGCCTTTCCCCCAGGAGGATGGGGTGAAGAACCCCACTGCAGCTGGCTTGTTGTCTAGGCAACCAAGAATGAGATGCTGGTATCACCTTTGGCAGTTGTGCTCATCGAACCATGATTCCCATTTTGTAGATGCAGAAATAGACCAGAGAAATTTAATAATTTGTCCAAGTTACACACCAGTTCCAGCACCTAAGTTCAAAACCAGTCTATTTTTTACACAAAGGAAAAAGATTCTATGAAGCAACAAGGAGGGGAAGACCTCTGCTCTCTGTTCTCTGGGCTTTACTTTGTATCTCTGAGAAGTAAGGTGCTATTCTGTGAGGACCCAGACCACTCCACACCCTACACTGATCCCCACCCAACTCCCATGTTGTTCTGGAAGCTGTAAGGGGTGCTGCAACCCCTCCCCTTTGATGACTGTAAAGAAGGCTTAGCAGGAATCTTGGTGTGCCTAACTAACCCCCAATGCCAGAGAATGAGTACCCAAATTAAAATGACTTCAACAGTTTACATTTTAAAATGCCATAAAATTTCTGACAATGGTTCATGGTAGAGGTATCTATAGAAATTTTTGAGATCTTGTATATAAACATCAAAAGGAAAATAGGAGCTGTTTCTTTGATTCTCATTATGCAATTTTTAAGAAATGCTTTCATATTTCATTCAACCCTTTCTTCCCTTTTTCCTCTTTCTCTCTCACTGGTTCTGAAAAATAAGTGTATCCATAAGTATGCAGGCTGTAGAAAGCTGACTCTTTCTATATCTAATAAAAACCTTGGGGAGTAATTGAAATAACTTGGCTCCGGTAGTCAGGTTACATGCTGCATAATATCAAAGGAAAAACCCATATTGAGGAAAGCAGCAAAAAACAGGAAGAGGAGCTGGAGAATAAAGCCAGAACATTAAATAATGAGTAACTATGAGAAACTTTAAAATTTTTTTAAAAAATTACATCCTTAGAAAAGTAGTCAAGAAGCATTTTCAAAGAACTTATACTAGACAGAGTGTATGCTCTGTGTATTTCTAAGGATTGTGAATTTAAAGAAAAGAAAGGAAATACCACCCCCCCAATCCTGCAACTCCATCCCAGCATCTATTCATTAGATAAAAGTCTGACAGAAGCCATGGGTTTCAATCAAATTTTGACATGCATGTTTTTTTAATGATTAGGCTCTCCTCCCATATCCTTTCTCTCTTTTTATCTCCACAATCTGAATTTTAAAGAAATGCTGTCAAGACAGTGTACCACAAAAGGAGAGATGTCGACTATAAATTGTACCAAGTACTTTTCAGAGAATTTTACTTTGGTCTTTTTGATTTTACAAAAGATGGCTGCATTCATTGTGGGTACAAAGTGATGTGGAGACGACATGCCTGGGTCTTGTGAGAGAGAGATGCTGGTGTTGCAGGCACACGGGGAGAGCACAGCTTCCAGCTTGTGTTTCTGGCCAAATCCTATTCCTTATTCTGCAGCTAACATGTACCCTCAGCAGGGGACCTTGGACAAGTCCTTTATTTCGCTCAGTTTCCTTCTAGATTTTTATTGTTGTTGTTGTTATTTCTATATAAAACCAAAATCTTTGGGAAACAGGTTAAAAAGAAAAAGAAAAAACAATCACCCATAATTTATCAAACATTATGATTTTGGTGTATTTTCTTATGTGTAGCTATTTGTTTTTCTTTTCTTTTAAAAATAGAGTAGAAATTAAAGCAATATCCAATTTTACATCCTGAATTTTCTTTTGGCACTGTTTTTCTTTCTAAATAAAAATATGTGGGGATTTCCCTGGTGGCCTAGTGGTTAAGAATCCACCTTGCAATGCAGGGGACATGGGTTCCATCCCTGGTCAGGGAACTAAGATACCGTGTGCCACAGAGCAATTAAGCCTGTGAGCCAAAACTAGAGAGACTGCGCACCAAAATGAAGATCCTGCATGAGGCAAGGAAGATCCTAGGTGCTACAAATAAGACTTGAAGCAGTCAAATAAAATTTTTAAAAGTACAAATGGGAAGCAATGGCTTCCTAGTCGGTCTGAAAAATATATGTTGTTTTAAGGCTCATTTTCTAGAGCTGCATAATATTCCATGTGGGTGTTTTTGTTCTTTGATTTTTACAGTCTCTGTTGACAGAACTTTTGACAACACTGGGGCTGTTTGAATATCTCACTGAAGGAAAAAGAGAGGTCAACAAGCGGCCAGTGTTCACTTTATGTCTATGATGATCCTTGGCCAGATTTATTGACAACTTCAATAAACTATTGAGCATGTCCATACACAGAGAGACAAAGCTGATCTCTTTCTGCAGGATAGTCTCAGATGATAGACTGGTGACTGTATTATCTTTGCTGGTGTCTCAGTGGAGTGAGACAAGCTGGGTACAAATTCTGGCTCTGAACTTCTTATTGATGGGATCTGAACAAAATTTTGGCTTCTCTACACCTGTTTTCTCAGCTGTAACAATGTGGATATCATTCAGTTCAGTTCAGTTCAGTTGCTCAGTCATGTCCGACTCTTTGCGACCCCATGAACTGCAGCATGCCAGGCCTCCCTGTCCATCACCAACTGCTGGATCCTACCCAAACTCATGTCCATTGAGTCGTTGATGCCATCCAACCATCTCATCCTCTGTCGTCCCCTTCTCCTCCTGCCCTTAATCTTTCCCAGCATCTGGGTCTCTTCAAATGAGTCAGCTCTTTGCATCAGGTGGCCAAAGTTTCAGCTTCAACATCAGTCCTTCCAATGAACACCCAGGACTGATCTCCCTTAGGATGGACTGGTTGGATCTCCTTGCAATCCAAGGGACTCTCAAGAGTCTTCTCCAATATCACAGTTCAAAAGCTTCAATTCTTTGGCACTCAGCTTTCTTTATAGTCCAACTCTCACATCCACACATGACTACCATAGCTTTGACTAGACGGACCTTTGTTGGCAAAGTAATGTCTCTGCTTTTTAATATGCTGTCTAGGTTGGTCATAACTTTCCTTCCAAGGAGTAAGCATTTTTTAATTTCATGGCTGTAGTCACCATCTGCAGTGATTTTGGAGCCCCAGAAAATTAAGTCTGCCACTGTTTCCACTATTTCCTCATCTATTTCCCATGATCTTAGTTTTTTGAATGTTGAGTTTTAAGCCAACTTTTTCATTCTCCTCTTTCACTTTCATCAAGAGGCTCTTTAGTTTTTCTTAAGTTTCTACTATAAGGGTGGTGTCATCTGCGTATCTGAGGTTATTAATATTTCTCCCAGCAATCTTGATTCCAGCTTGTGCTTCTTCCAGCCCAGCGTTTCTCATGATGTACTCTGCATATAAGTTAAATAAGCAGGGTGACAATATACAGCCTTGACGGACTCCTTTTCCTATTTGGAACCAGTCTGTTGTTCCATGTCCAGTTCTAATTGTTGCTTCCTGAACTGCATACAGGTTTCTCAAGAGACAGGTCAGGTGGTCTGGTATTCCCATCTCCTGTAGAATTTTCCGGTTTATTGGGATCCACACAGTCAAAGGCTTTGGCATAGTCAATAAAGCAGAAATAGATGTTTTTCTGGAATTCTCTTGCTTTTTCAGTGATCCAGTGGATGTTGGCAATTTGATCTCTGCTTCTTCTGCCTTTTGAGACAGACTTCCCTTGTGGCTCAGATGGTAAAGTGTCTGCCTGCAATACGGGAGACCCAGGTTTGATCCCTGGGTTGGGAAGATCTCCTGGAGAAGGAAATGGCAACCCACTCCAGGATTCCTGCCTGGAGAATCCCAGGGATGGAGAAGCCTGGTAGGCTACAGTCCATGGGGTCGCAAAGAGTCAGACACGACTGAGCGACTTCACTTCACTTCCTCTGCCTTTGCTAAAACCAGCTTGAATATCTGAAAGTTCACGGTTCACGTATTGCTGAAGCCTGGCTTGGAGAATTTCAAGCATTACTTTACTAGCGTGTGAGATGAGTGCAATTATGTGGTAGTTTGAGAATTCTTTGGCATTGCCTTTCATTGGGATTGGAATGAAAACTGACCTTTTCCAGTGCTGTGGCCACTGCTGAGTTTTCCAAATCTGCTGACATATTGAGTTCAGCACTTTCACAGCTGATTTGAAATAGCTCAACTGGGATTCCATCACCTCTTGCTTCCTAAGTCCTCCTTGACTTCACATTCCAGGATGTCTGGCTCTAGGTGAGTGATCACACCATCATGATTATCCGGGTCATGAAGATCTTTTTTGTACAGTTCTTCTGTGTATTCTTGCCACCTCTTCTTAATATCTTCTGCTTCTGTCAGGTCCAGGTGGATATTATTAAAGATCCTAAATTCTGAGAAATGTATTTTAACACATCTGATCCTGGGTTGAGAGCTGTAATCTATATGTTGTTGTTTAGTCCCTAAGTCATGTTGAACTCTTTGTGACCCCTCATGGGCTATAGCCTGCCAGATTCCTCTATTCATGGGATTTTCCAGGCAAGAATGCTGGAATGGTTTGCCATTTCCTTCTCCAGTGGAGCTTCCTGACCCAGGGATCGAACCTGCGCCTCCTGCATTGGCAGGCAGATTCTTTACCGCTGAGCCACCAGGGAAGTCTCTGTCATTTTCACCGCCTTAACACTCCACAGAGCTAACACAATCAGTGGTATCTTAGAATTGAAGAAATACAATGTGATGTGAAATAATATAGTATAATATGTTATATATAGCAAATACTTGCGAGAATAATTAAGTGAAATATTTTACATAAATTGTTATTAGCATTCGGTAAGAGATTAACACCAGCTATTATTTCATCAGTAAGAAAAGAGCTATGTTGTCCTTACAACAGAACATTTGTTCTGTGTAGAATATATATTATAAAAATGTTATTTATAGGTCATATACTTAGATAAAACTTGTACTGCTTGGGAAATTCTGTAATACTCTTGTTGATTAGAGATGGCACAGGGATGGCAAATAGGTTTAACTTTCTGTGCCAAGTCTAATTTGTTGATGGTGTCTGTCAGATGAGCTGTACTGTGAGAATCATTGAGGTGGAATCAGTGCATCAGACAAGAGTGCCAAGGTGTATTAGGAATATTTTCCCCAGGCTTTGGAAGATGGAGTGGCAACACACACACTAAATGTTTGCCATCTTTGCATTATTGTCAGAAAACATTACTTGGCAGCTCATTAGGCAGTAGCCAGGCCATGGTGTCATTGGAAGGAATGATGTTGAAGCTGAAACTCTAGTACTTTGGCTACCTGATGCACAGAACTGACTCATTGGAAAAGACCCTGATGCTGGGAAAGATTGAAGGCAGGAGGAGAAGGGGATGACAGAGGATGAGATGGTTGGATGGCATCACCAACTCAATGGACATTAGTCTGAGTAAGCTTTGGGAGTTGCTGATGGACAGGGAAGCCTGGAGTGCTGCAGTTCAGCACCGTGTCTGGGTCACAAAGGGTTGGACACAAGTGAATGACTGAACTGAACTGAACTGAAGGCCACGGTTTATCAATCAGGAGTTTCGTCAAAATTGTGTGGCTATGGACTGAATCTGGGTCCAAGGTGGGAGGTGAGAACCACACAGGGAAGAAGCAAACCCGGAAAACACAGATGTCTGGGACACACGGGAAGTGGATGGAGACCTGGAAGTCATGATGACACTCTGAGAACAGTTCCTTTTTTTTTTTTTTTACTGTTTAAAGATAATTCTTTATTAGCATTTTGGTATATATTCTCACAGGCTTCTACATTTCATACAGAATATAAACTAATAAGTTTATTACACATTATCTTATTAATAATCATGAATTATTTAGCATCCATCATTCTACTCAGAGTTCTAAGGGAAGCTCTACCCAGATTACTTGGGATCCTCAAAATTTGGAAATGTTTTGACTTTCTTGTTCATCTTCTTCTTATGTGCTCTATCAGTCTCATTCTTTTTTTTTTTTTTAAGTTAGTGGCTGCATATATATTTTTCTTTTGTTTGTTTGTTTGTTTTTTTACAATACTGTTTTGCCATACATTGACATGAATCCGCCATGGGTGTACATGAGTTCCCAACCCTGAACCCCCCTCCCACCACCCTCCCCATATCATCTCTCTGGGTCATTCCAGTGCACCAGCCCCAAGCATCCTGTATCCTGTATCGAACATAGACTGGCGATTCGTTTCTAACATGATAGTATACATGTTTCAATGCCATTCTCCCAAATCATCCCACCCTCTCCCTCTCCCACAGAGTCCAAAAGTCCATTCTATACATCTGTGTCTCTTTTGCTGTCTTGCATACAGGGTCATCATTACCATCTTTCTAAATTCCATATATATGTGTTAGTATACTGTATTGGTGTTTTTCTTTCTGGCTTACTTCACTCTGTATAATTGGCTCCAGTTTCATCCATCTCATTAGAACTGATTCAAATGTATTCTTTTTAATGGCTGAGTAATACTCCATTGTATATATGTACCACAACTTTCTTATCCACTCATCTGCTGGTGGACATCTAAGTTGCTTCCATGTCCTGGCTATTATAAACAGTGCTGCAATGAACATTGGGGTACATGTGTCTCTTTCAATTCTGGTTCCCTTGGTGTGTATGCCCAGCAGTGGGATTGCTGGGTCATAAGGCAGTTCTATTTGCAATTTTTTAAGGAATCTCCACACTGTTCTCCATAGTGGCTGTACTAGTTTGCATTTCTACCAACAGTGTAAGAGGGTTCCCTTTTCTCCACACCCTCTTTAGCATTTATTTCTTGTAGACTTTTGGACTGCAGCCCTTCTGACTGGTGTGAAGTGGTACCTCATTGTGGTCTTGATTTGCATTTCTCTGATAATGAGTGATGTTGAGCGTCTTTTCAAACACATGAAAACAGTTCATTTTTAAAATGGCTTTGGGGGATTTCAGCCACAAACTCTTAGCTATTTTTCTTAAAACCCCAAGCCGAGTAGAAATGTGGGTGATGCTGCACCATAGGGAAAGCAGAGTCTTTGCAATGACCTGGATTTCAATCAGCCCTTGTTCTGCTAATGCTCACTTAGTTCTGGCCTCCTGAACCTTGATGTCCTCACTTTGGCCTTTCTAGGACTTTGCTGTTGGATGACTGAGAGGCCCTTGTAGTCTCTGCCTTGACTGCATCTTGTCTCGTTCTCTTGTGCTGTGGGTGAAAGGCTTTGAACCCAAGGCCCCCTCTCAGAAAAGGCAATGGTATTAGAAAGGGAATTTGTTCATCTTAGTCTTGTTATCTAAGTCTCTGCTTTTGGGTACTTATGAAATAAAACCAATTGTTATGGGCACATTGGTGAAGATTTAAATGGAACACTACATACCATTTTTTGAAATATTCTGATAGTCCCTGTGATTGCAGCGGTTTCTTTTCCGTAAACGAAGGTAAATAGAATTTTCTTTAATTCTGAAACAAACATATATGTGAATATTTAATTTCAGGACGTTTACATGATAGAGTTCAAAGAAGCATGTTTTTATTGTGATTTTTTAAAATGTGAAAATGAACTCAGAAAATCAAATCTCTGCAGACACATTTTCTCTAAATTGTCAATACATTACTAGGAATTGTTACAGGAACAGTTCTACAAAATGGGTTGCATTGATGTGATAAGTTCAAACTTCTTTTTTTTAATGACGACTTCCAATCATCCCTTTCTAACCTTTCAACCAAGAGCTGTTTCAAATCTCTTGAGGAATTGATCATTTTTACCAGCTTGATTATTTTAAACCTGACCATGTTTCCTTTCTGCTTTTGGTTGTTGTGAAGCTCTGGCAGACACTCTTGTCTTTCAGATTCCTTTCTTTCCCTTCTTCCATTTTACTTTGCAATTTATTTTAATTTAATTAAAAAAAATTTTTTTTGGCTGTGCCATGTGGTACATGGGATCCCAGTTCCCCAACCAGGGGTCAAACCTGTGTCCCATACATTGGGAGCAGGGAGTCTTAACAGGCCCACCAGGGGAGTTCCCCCCACCTTCATCCGTTTTAATAGAAATTTTAGTAGGACACATGTCTGCCCCCTGAGCGATGATGGCTTTACTCATCTTTACCTGCAGCTAGGAGCGGCCATCTCACTAAGCTTTGGACCATGAGTGGAATTCTCCAGTGATGGCTTCTGGGAATGCATCTCAGGAAACAATTGTCTGGTGACCTTGCTCAGTCCTTTTTCTCCATTCTGCTGCCAACAATAGGATGGCTGCCATTTTGGACTATGGGGATAAGTTCTACACTGAGAAGGCAGAGGGGTGAGAATTGAGCTCCCATATCAGACCTGGACTGCATATGTGAGAGAAATAAACTCCTTTGTTATCTTATTTAAATTCTCAGACATTGAGTTTTTCTGTTACTTATAGCTGAATCTATTGGGTTAGCCAAAGAGTTTGTTTGGGTTTTTCCATAATCTCTTACTTAACATTCAGTAATACTAATGGACACAGATCTTAGAGAGGAATTTTCAACCAGTAGCAGGCTATAACTGCACATGTTTTAAGTCACTTCCTTGGCTCCTCTTTGCCCCATCTTTGATTTTCTATCTTCTTTTGCCAAATTTTAATTTAATTTAAATGCAATTTAATGTTATGTTCTCCATACTTTCATAGGCTTCCTAAAATCCTTTTTGAAACCAGGCCAGGTATAAACTAAGGAATAATAATTAAACTCAGACATTTTCAATTATCTTCTCAAGTGTATTTTATCTTCTCTTCATTAAAATAGACTTCCTGTCTCACAACCTTACATAAATCATTATTTATTTTTAAGTGTTATATAAATTTCACTCATTGTATTAGAGTGCTTACCAACTGTCTCAGTGCTTCAGACAGGTAAGCATGTATCAGGTTTGGGATACACATTTGTATCCCAAGTATGTACATATTTGGAATGCACTGCAAGCAGTGTTCTTTCTGAAATCTAAGAGAACTAATGATAATAGAAAACAAACTTGTGGTTACCAAAGGAGAAAAGGGAAGGGCGGAATAAAATAGGGGTTTAGTATTAACACATACACACTACTGTATATAAAATAGATAATGAAAAAGGACCTAGAGTACAGCCCAGGGGACCATACCCAATACACTATATTCAATATTCTGCAATAATTTATAAGGGAAAAGAATCTGAAAAATAATATGTATATATCTGAATAACTTTGCTATACACGTGAAGTTAATACAACATTGTAATCAACTATACTTCACTTCCCTGGTGGCTCAGACTGTAAAGCATCTGTCTACAATGCAGGAGACCTGGTTTCAATCCCTGGGTCGGGAAGCTCCCTGGAGAAGGAAAAGACAACCCACTCCTGTACTCTTGCCTAGAAAATCCCATGGATGGAGGAGCCTGGTGTCCATGGGGTCGCAAAGAGTAGGACATGACTGAGCGATTTCACTTTCACTTTCATACTTCAATAAAGTATGTAAAACTCCAAATCCGCGCCCCACCCCACTCCCTAAATCTTAATGGCCTGTATGTGTCAGTCCTGTTCTACTCTTTGCAATCCCATAGATTATAGCCCGCCAGGCTTCTCTGTCCATGGGAATTCTCCAGGCAAGAATATTGGAGTGGATTGCCATGCCCTCCTTCCAGTGGATTTTCTTGGCCAGGGTTTCCTGATCGATCAAGGATTTCCTGCATTGCAGGTGGATTCTTTACCATCTGAGCCACCAGGGAAGCCTCGAATTATAATAATATTTCTTAATGTTAATGGAAGACCAAGGTCTCTGAGAAATACTTTAATTATAGGATTTTTGCTCTGTGGTAGAGTTTTGAGGTAAGTGACTTATTTTACTTTTTAATATCAAAGCGACCCATGCATATACTTTTCAAAATCAATTTATTTTACCTGAGTGATGTTTATTGACCTTATTATGTTCTATGTTCTGTATGTTCTACAATAGCACTCATCTCACACGCTAGTAAAGTAACGCTCAAAATTCTCCAAGCCAGGCTTCAGCAATACATGAACCGTGAACTTTCAGATATTCAAGCTGGTTTTAGAAAAGGCAGAGGAACCAGAGATCAAATTGCCAACATCCACTGGATCATGGAAAAAGCAAGAGAGTTCCAGAAAAACATCTATTTCTGCTTTATTGACTATGCCAAAGCCTTTGTGCCAAAGCCTTTGACTGATCATAATAAACTGTGGAAAATTCTTTGAGAGATGGGAATACCAGACCACCTGACCTGCCTCTTGAGAAACCTATATGCAGGTCAGGAAGCAACAGTTAGAACTGGACATGGAACAACAAACTGGTTCCAAATAGGAAAAGGAGTCCGTCAAGGCTGTATATTTTCACCCTGCTTATTTAACTTATATGCAGAGTACATCATGGGAAATGTTGGCCTGGAAGAAACACAAGCTGGAATCAAGATTGCCAGGAGAAATATCAATAACCTCAGATATGCAGATGACACCACCCTTATGGCAGAAAGGGAAGAAGAACTAAAGAGCCTCTTGATGAAAGTGAAAGAGGAGAGTGAAAACGTTGGCTTAAAGCTCAACATTAAGAAAGCTAAGTTCATGGCATCTGGTCCCATCACTTCATGGGAAGTAGATGGAGAAACAGTGGAAGCAGTGTCAGACTTTATTTTTGGGGGCTCCAAAATCACTGCAGATGGTGACTGTAGCCATGAAATTAAAAGACACTTACTCCTTGGAAGAAAAGTTATGACCAAGCTAAATAACATATTAAAAAGCAGAGATATAACTTTGCCAACAAAGATCCGTCTAGTCAAGGCTATGGTTTTTCCAGTGGTCACGTATGGATGTGAGAGTTGGACTGTGAAGAAAGCTGAGCGCTAGAAAACTGATGCTTTTGAAGTGTGGTGTTGGAGAAGACTCTTGAGAGTCCCTTGGACTGCAAGGAGATCCAACCAGTCCATTCTAAAGGAGATCAATCCTGGGTGTTCATTGGAAGGACTGATGCTGAAGCTGAAACTCCAGTACTTTGGCCACCTCATGCGAAGAGTTGACTCATTGGAAAAGACTGACGCTGGGAGGGATGGGGGCAGGAGGAGAAGGGGATGACAGGATGAGATGGCTGGATGGCATCACTGACTCGATGGACATGAGTTTGAGTGAACTCCGGGAGTTGGTCGTGGACAGGGAGGCCTGGCGTGCTGCAATTCATGGGGTGACAAAGAATCGGACATAACTGAGCGACTGAACTGAACTGATTATGTTCTATGCACTGTTCTAGGCATCTGGATTATACTGGCAAGTGAAAAAGACAAAGACCCCTGCCCCTGTATCACTGACATCCTGGGAGGGGAAAAAAACCCCCACTAAACATCACGCATAAGCAAATTATAGAGGATGCTAGAAGACAGTAATTGCTATTAAAAAAAAAAGAGGAGACATGGGAACTAGGATCAGAGTTGTCAGAGCAAGAACTATTGAAAAAGTGAATGTGAGCAAAGACTTGAAGTTGTGGAACAAAATAGTTGAATTATTTATGTCTACAAGCCTTGCAGTGATACACAGCAATCTCACATTCCTCATCCTGTCTGTTTCTCCATTTTGAGAGGCAATTAATTTCAACCTTATTTGGCTGAGCCTTTAAAATATTTTTAAAATTATTTAGTTTTGGTTGCGCTGGGTCTTTGTAACTGTGTTCAGACTTTCTCTAGTTGCAGCCAGTGGGGCCTACTCTTTGCTGTGGAGCAGAGGCTCTAGGCACATGAGCTTCAGTAGTTTTGGCTCCGCGGGCTCTGTGGTTGTGGCACAGAGGCTAAGTTGCTCCGTGACGTGTGGAATCTTCCCAGAAGAGGGATTGAACCCATGTGGCCTGCATTGGCAGGTGGATTCTTATCCACTGTACCACCAGGGAAGTCCCTGGCTGAGTATTTTTGTATTTTCTTCCTTATTTCTAAATAAAATACTTCCAAGGCTACTCCTTGATTTTTAGTCTTTGGCATTATCTACTCACATCCCACTATCAAGAAGCTTCAGCTATTTACAGTGGATCTATGGTTGCTTTTTCTTCTCTTCACAGCTCTTTTATTTCCCTGGAGTTAATAGCTGCTTTTGTTTCTCTGCTTAATGTTCTGAAGTATTTAACATCAATTTACCCTTAAACCTTTTTATAAATATTTGATCTCCTTTCAATATGCTCTGACATATCATATAGTTTAGTAATTGCATCTTCTTGTGGAATTCTCTCCTGAAACCTCTTGACCTGCTTAATCTGGACTTGTTACTCTTTCAGCCTGGGGTGCAGCAATGTCCTGGGAGCTCCCTTCTTCATCCTCCTGGGGGTTTTCTTCACCTCTTTCTGATTTATTGGATATCTCATTTCCTGGAAGGCCACATTTTTCTTATTTTTGATGAAGCATACTTTTAAATATTATGTTTGAAGGATGTGTGGGAAGTAAAATTATTATTAGCATTTGTATATCTGAAACTGTTTTTACTTTTTGATTTGGTGAGGTATAGGGTGGTGGGGTATTGTTGGTGAGGTGGAAGGTGAGCCCAGAATCACAGCCTGTCACACCATAAGTACAAACACAAATAGGGTTAATAGGACTTACTGGGGAAAAAATTCAAATAGAGAAGAAGCAGTGTTCATTTGGTTTCTGAACTCTCATTATCTCATAAAAAGGTGTCTCCGACAGTACATAGCTAGACTAGCACATCTATATATTTTTAGAGAAAGAAAACTCTTGAGTAAATAAGTCATTATGTAATTGTAATAATAATAGATTTCTGGGATAGGTAATTGGTTTGTTAAAAAGGAGGAGTCCCTTGGCTTCTTGCTAAGCTACCAATAGGAAGAAGGAAATGGGCTTCTAGGACCATCAGAGTTTGCTCACTGGCCAATGTGGTGGATTTAAGAATGGCTTCATATCTTTGACAATCCTACCCTTAAATCTTGGCTGTCGTGTTACTTCTTTCACCAATAAGATGTGGTGGAAGTGACACTCTGCCAGTTTTGGCTTGGCTTTTAAGACTCTTGGCAACTCTAGTCTCTTAGAGCCCTGGTCCACCATCTGAGAAGTCTGTCTTTCTGGAGACATCATGAAAAAAAAGCCTAATAGTGGAAGCAACCAAGATGTCCTTCAATAGGTGAATAGACAAATGAACCAGGTCTATCCGTACGATAGACTATTAGTCACAGTACAAAGTCAAGAGAGCTATCATGGCACAAAAAGCCAGAGATAACTTAAGTGCATACTGCAGCGTAAGAGAAGCCAATCTGAAAAGGCTACATACTGCGTAATTCCAACTACGTGACATTCTGGAAAAGGCAAAATATAGAGACAGTAAAAAAAAAAAAAAAAAAAAAAAAGGTGGTTTCCAGGGGTTATGAGGAAAGAGGGGAAGATTAACAGGTAGAGCACAGGGGCTTTTTAGGGCTGTGAAACTAATCTGTATAATATTGTAATGGTGAATATATGTCATTATACATTTGTCAAAACTCATAGAAAGCACAGCACAAAGAGAAAACCCTAATATGAACTATGGACTTCAGTTAATAATACTGTATCAATGTTGACTCTTCATTTATAACAAATGTACCATACTAATGCAAGTTGTTAATAATAGGGGGAATTGAGAAGATGAGGCATACATGGGAACTCTCAGTACTTTCTGCTCAATTTTTTCTGTAAACCTAAAATTGCTCAAAAAATTAAAATCTATTAAAAAAAAAAAAAGCCCTACCTGGAAAGGAAGAGAGGCCCAGCTATATCCAACTTTCTGGTCACCCCTTCTCAGGCACTCCTTTACATGAATGACGCCATCTTGGACCCTCCAGCCCAGCACCAAGTGAATACCATCAAGTGTCTATGGTTAGTGCCACATGGAGAGGAAGAATTGGCCAGTCAAATTCTGCCTGAATTCCTGAATTTCTCACAGTGCCAAACTGTGGGATATAATAATGACTTGTTTTAAGCCACTGAAGTTTGGAGTACTTTGTTACACAACAACAGATACCCAGAAAGGATGCGTATAGAATTCTAGGTTAATTTCATTTTCCCTCAGAAGTTTGAAGGAATCAGTTCATTGGCTCCTGGCCTCCTAGTGTTGTCTGAAGTTACTCTGTTACTCTCAATCCTTTAAGAATCTGGGTAACGTCCATTCTAAGTGTTCTGAAGCATCATGATGATAGGCTTGGCGTGGTTTTATTTTCATTCAGTGTTAGACATTTGATGGACCCTTTCAACCTGGAAATTCATGTCACTCAGTTCTGAGATATGTTCTTGAATTATTCCACTGATGATTTTTTTCCTTTCTTAGAACTCCTGTTATTTAGGTATCGGGTCACCTAGTCTGGTTCTCTGATTTTTCCTAGTTTTTCTGTCCTATTTTGTATCTCTTCGTCTTCTACTCTATTTTCTGGATAATATCCTCAACTTGATTTTTTTCAATACATCTATGAAAATCTTGAGAGTCCCTTGGACTGCAAGGAGATCCAACCAGCCCATTCTGAAGGAGACCAGCCCTGGGATTTCTTTGGAGGAAATGATGCTGAAGCTGAAACTCCAGTACTTTGGCCGCCACATGCGAAGAGTTGACTCATTGAAAAAGACTCTGTTGCTGCGAGGGATTGGGGGCAGGAGGAGAAGGGGATGACAGAGGATGAGATGGCTGGATGGCATCACTGACTCGATGGACGTGAGTCTGAGTGAACTCCGGGAGATGGTGATGGACAGGGAGGCCTGGTGTGCTGCGATTCATGGGGTTGCACAGAGTCAGACACGACTGAGCGACTGAACTGAACTGAACTGATGAAAATCTTCCTATGTCACTAGTATATTTTATCTTTGTTTGTTACGTGAATTAATATCTCCTCTTGTCTTTTTGAAGATATTCACTTAAATTACTTTTATAAGTGGGATATTGTTGTTGCTGTTCAGTCACCAAATCAGGTCTGACTCTAATTAGAGTTAAAAATTGTTTTTTTGGAATATAGTTTCTGTCTTCTTCAAGTTATTTTTTTCTTTATTTTATGTTGTTTTTTACATTTGAAGTTTTTCTAATATATCTGATGATCTTGGGTTGTTGGCTTATGTTTAAAAGTGGAAATTAGTTGAAATCTTAAAAGTGGATTGGAAAGTAGGCCTTCTGGGTGTGGCTTACTATCTATGGTCCTTGCTAGTGGGTGAGCTGGCTGGGTCTTTCTCAAGGAACCACTGCTGTCAGAGTCTTGGGGGCTCCTTCCTCTTGGGATGTGCAGGTTCCCCAGAGAAGGGTCTTCTAGTCTCTGGGTTGCCAGCTTTCTGGGGCTAGCAGTGGGTGGACCTTAGATTCAGCATGCTTGTGTTTTCATAGGGTGTTCCTTACCACACTTTGTCTGGTGTCTCCCAGTCCAGAAGCTCTTGATCTTGGCATCCCCAGAGAATAAACCCTAGTCTCATTCAGAATAAGGGAAGGGAAGCTTCTTATCTGAGGATCTTACTACTTCTTCAGTAATCTTCCAACTACCACTTGCTTTTAGCCTCACTTTCATTTCTAGAACTACTATATTTAGCCAGTTCCCAAGCCCTTTGGGATTCTGCAGTGTAGACTGATTTACTTCTCAGTCTTCCATCCTCCTAGCTTAGGAGGCAACTTTCCTGAATCGACTAAGTCAGTTACCACTTGTCCTTGTGTTTCTGGCTTTCAACATTTTGTGATTGGCTCTTTCTGTTCTCTTTGTCCTTGTGGACAAATTCATTTTCTGTCATTTTACTGGGGTTCCTCAGGGGAGAGAAGTAAATGCTTTGTTCAATCTGCTATTCTACCCAGAAGCCTGAAATGAATACTTTATCCACTGTACCATTTATGGCTTCTGCGTTGACTATTTTATTATATTTCAAAAAAGCAGATGGGAAATGCACATTAGATCTGAGTTCAATGCTAAAATAAGTTCACAGTCAATAAAGAGGAATTATTTTCCTTTGGGAAAGTAATTGTTACCAATATTTAGCCAGAAATATATTTTTGACATCAAAAATCATTTATAAAAATAGAATTTATGTACCAAAATACTGTTTTGCTCTTGACCTGCTCATGGAGAGTAAATACTGTGGATATTAATAATATAGGTACGGTTCTAATTCTTTCATTACAGAAAGAATATAGACATCTTTACCAATAGCTGAATAGTTCCATTACTATTTCTGACCACAATTACTATTTCTGAATTTTGGAGATGAGGTTTTGTACTAAGTACTAGAAACTATTTCACCTAGTCAAAGACTATTTTCTTTCATTCTCATTCTCAATACATAATCTCCCTTATAAATTTTAGGAATTTAATTTCTCATGCAGTGCTCAGGGATTCTAAGAAGATAGAAGGATCAATACAATATGTTGAGAAGCCTATAATACAATATTTGAGATGCCTACAAATTGAAAAGATTGCTTAATAGAAAGTTATTTATGTACAGGGTCAGTGTAACTTGAATGAATAGGCTAAGCTGAGGATACCATCCATAGTAAGGTTAACTGTGATCACCATTCTGGTTTCACAACCCCCTCCCGCCCCCTGCCGTTTGCTCTCCCCTCTCTTCTTGGACTCAAGTTTCCCATATGATCTTTATTTCTCTATTTTTCCTCTGTTCTACCCAGTCCAACAGAGGAAAACCCAGTACAATGGGTTAGTAGAAGAGGTGACAGCTTCAGTTCTGTAATTGAGGAGTGCGGAGGAGGAGTGTGGAGAAGCTGTGCTTAAAAGTTTTTTTTTACACCTTCCACACTGTCTAAGAAAGGCGTGTCCTTAACATCCAGAGTAGGCTTGAAAGTTCACCATATTAAAGTCCCAGTTTTATCAGACCCATCAATTGTAGGGCCTGGGAAGTACAGCCATTTCACTGATACACTAGTCAGATTTTGATTTCTAATACCAACATTCAGAACAGATAAATCTCAGATCTACTAGTGGCTTTTCCCAACATGGGTCCAGAAAACATGCAAAAACCCACTTTATCTAAGAACCTTCTAAGGACCACACCCCTATTCCATTTCACTATGACTGAAAGAAGAACACTACAAGAGAAAGAGTAAAACCAAGAATAAGCCTCAAGAATAATGCAGACAAATGGGTGGCTTTAAAACTGAAAAACGGTCACATCCTTTGTTGACTCAGAGCAGAACCCATTTGGAGAGAGGCAACAAAAACAGTTTCCCAAAGGGCTTAGCATATCAGAGGTTTTGGGGATAAACCAAGGATAATGTTATTGAAGCAACAGAGATGTATCAAATCCTTATGAAGATTCTGAATCTATTTCTGAACTCTCATCAGGAGCACAGTCAGTTTGGGTACAAATTCTGAGATACTATCAAGCTGAATATCAGGGAGTAAGTCTCACACAAAAACACTGGGGTTTGGAAGGCTAGCAACAGGGTGCTGCTGCTGCTGCTAAGTCGCCTCAATTGTGTCCGACTTTGCTAAGTCGCTTCAGTTGTGTCCGACTCTGTGTGACCCCAGAGACAGCAGCCCACCAGGCTCGCCCGTCCCTGAGATTCTCCAGGCAAGAACAGTGGAGTGGGTTGCCATTTCCTTCTCCAATGCATGAAAGTGAAAAGTGAAACTGAAGTCACTCAGTCGTGCCCAACTCTTAGTGACCCCATGGACTGCAGCCCACCAGGCTCCTCCATCCATGAGATTTTCCAGGCAAGAGTACTGGAGTGGGGTGCCATTGCCTTCTCCGAGCAACAGCGTGAGGGAGAGATAAATGGTAGCATTTGATGTGAAGGATTAGGACAGGGGAGTATACAGGGATGAAGGTGGATAACTTAGAGACTACACAGACTTTATTCAGGGACCTCTACGACTAGGAAGTTTTAAGAAAAGGGTGAATAATTTCCTTTCCAAGTGGTTGAAGGTCAGGCCAGCATGGGGCCAGGGAGATAGATTAAAGAATTTTTTAAATTCCTTCTAGTTCTTTGATACTAGCCACAGCCCAGAGCCCTGTATAAGCTGTAATTCACTGCATCACAGAAGAACCAAGGTTTCAGCCTCAGAGAGAGATAAACATGTAGAATATGACTCATTGTGTATTCAGAGAGTCTGGCAATGGGCTAATTATGCAGGGGGAGTTTGCAGGGGTGAGGATGATCGCAGAGGAGGTCCTAGGAGTTCAGACTTGAAAAGATTAGCAAGACAGCATGATAGATTTTGAATCTGGAGCGGCAAAATAGTACAGGGAAATAGACTTCATGGGCATCATGTTCAATAATTCATGAGCTGCTATAATCACACAAAGCTTCTTACCTGTTAACTTTCCACTAAGATTCCTTTCTCTGACCTTCTCTGAGCTGGCAGCATTATAACTCTCTCCATCCTTATGTTTGCAGCCTCAGATATGACTGGGCCACTGTATCAGGGTAAACATTAAACTGTGATAAAACTGGGGAGATCACTTGTGGCATAGAAGAAGATTGTTTTAGTAATCTCAACAGTGTTTCTCAAAGGATGCTCTGTACAACACTAGTTTCTTGAGATGTATCTTTCTCATAAAACATACACACATTACATATCTCTGTAGTCAAATTAGTTTAGGAAATGTTTCATATTATACCTTGGAGCTAAGCAAAGCTTTTGGGGCTTATTGAAGGCTCTGATAAACCTTACACTGATTAAACTTGTTTTCCTTTATTTAAATCAGCATTTCCAAAACTTATTTGACCTAGGAATCTTCTTAAAAATGTGTATAATACCTTTTAACATCTTGTGGAACTAGCGCTTCACAGAACAGGTTTTGAAGAACATTGATGAATTATCTCTGTGATCTATATTTGAGCATTATGGCATGGCCTAAAATCTCAGGTTCAGTCAGCTACAAGAATCCTACTAGAAAAATTTGGAGGTTGTACATATATTTTGATCAATCTAGACTGCAGTCAAATTATATCATTCCAGACAAAAATTCACATCAATGGTTAATTTCTTCAAATAGCAGATCTTTCCTTTGTTTTATTCTTTCTACTTGACTACTGAATGGATAATTTTACTTTAAACTTATTTTCTCCAATTTGTTGACTGCAGTTATTTTAATATTGTGATGACTTTTTGCTAATTTCTTGTAGAACATATTTATTTTAGAACACACTTAGAAATCCAAGGGCTTAAGTTACACTGATTTATTTTTATATGCATCCCGTTATGCAGCTGGTGATTCAATTCATGCTGTTTATACTCCTCCTCCCTTGTCCCTGGCGTTTTCCCTAAAATGTTAATTCCTGCAAATCTGATTTGATTTAGGCAATCTGAGAAATTGCAAGGGAAGGAGGTTTGTAGATTGTACCACACTCTGCAAATGTAAAGTAATGTCATTATGAACTTACTCAGTGATTCTTATTACTGAATACCAACCACAGCGCCACACAAGGTGCCAGGGGTTCGGGCTTCAGAGAGAAGCAAGCCTGAGCCCTGTACTGGAGATGCAGAGTCTGGTGTGGGGTGGGTGGAGTGGTGAGACAGTGAGTAAACACTTATGACAAGTGAGATGATATTGGTATTGAAGGAGCAAAACAGGAGCACAGGAGAGAATCATAGAGTCAGATGGGGGTTAGTATGAAGATGCTGTCCAAGGAATTGACTCCTAACTTTGGTTGGTGAAGTACGAACGAGAGTAACTAGATACGACAAAGATGAGGCTTAAATGCCTATGAAAAATATTCAAACTCACCCGTAATCAAGAGGTTACATATGAGAACATATGTAATAAAATAAAATGCAATAATAAAACAATATGCAATAAAATACTTTTTGTTAGATTGGAAAAAATTAAGAAAATGGGCAATATTCAGTACTGACAAAGGTGTGGGGCAACAAGTATTCTTATGCAATACTTTGGGGAATGTAAATTGGTGCAGCCCTTTTGGAAAGATTATAATAAATTAAAAATGTATACCTTCTGATCCAGCAACTTATTTCCTAAAGACATTCTCACATGTAGTCATAAAGAGAACCATAGGAAATTCATTAGAGAACTAACGAAATTTGTGAGGACTTGGAATTAAGTTGACTGACCGTCAACAGGAGAATGAAACAACCATACTATGAAATATCATGCAGAACTGCATCAGAATGGAAAATGCTTCAGGAAGTATTATGGAAGCATTAACTTATAGTCTGTTATGCACAGTATGATGTCATTTATGCGAAAACCCCAACAAAGCATTTATTTCTTTATGTACAAATACATAGAAAGAGTCTGTTAGGGAACCACACTAAATTGATAACAGGGCTTTCTTCTGGGAATGGGAATGAAATTAGGGGAGGGCTTTGATTTTTTTATTACACACCTCAGTATTTTTTGTAAAATAAAAATGTGTTCATGGTTTGAATAAATAAATTAAAAAATAAGTGGGGTTAAAGGGGACATTGTCTCAGCGCAGAGACTGGTCAGTACAAGGCAGGAAGCGTCCTGGGCTAGGAGTCAGTCTCCTCGGATGGCCCTTCCCGCCCCACGCCGTGCCTCCAGCGCCTGCACTCCGTCCTTCCTGCCTTGTCTCGTAGCTGTTCCCGCCTCTGTCTGCCTTTCTCCCTCTTTTGGCTCTTTCTGTCTCTACAAGCATGTGGCAGGATTTCTCATCTAAAAATGTCTCTCTTATCTCTTATTTCCTATGAGCTATCACCTCACTTCTCTGCTCCCTTTGATAGTAAAACCTGTTTAGAGTCGTGTATTTACTTCATTTACTTCATTACAACCTGAACCTATTCGCTCCGATCAGACTTCCATCTCTGCCCCACGAAATGTGTCTGGTCAGAGTGTCACCAAGATCACCATCTGGACACTCAGTGGTTCTTCTCAGGGCTCATCTTCCTCTCCTTCTCCCACCATCTAGCTTCTGGGCACTTCTCCTTTGGATATACTTTCTTCACTTGGCATCCAGAACACTAACTGTTTCTAGTTTCCTTTCCCTTTTAGGGTGGTTCCTTCTCTTCCCTAACCTCTACATGATGGCATCCCCAAGCCACTGTCTTCAGCCACATTTCTTTTTCACACTCATTCCCTGTAATAACAGGTCTCAAATTTTTGCTCTCAGGACCACTTTATGTTCTTCAAATTATTGAGGAAATCAGAGAGCTTTTGTTTATGTGAGTTATAGCTGTCAATATTTATATACTGGAAATTAAAACTTAGAAATTTAAAAGATAGTTTAATTATTCATCATTTAAAATAATAAATCCATTACATATTAACATAAATGAAACATTTGTTTTCTAAGAACATTTTTTTCCAACTCCTCCCCCAATTAGTGGGAAGAAAGGCATCATTTTACCATTTGGCTAATGTCTTTAATGTCTGACAATAGAAGACAACAGGATTCTCAAATCTGCTTCTGCATTTGTCTGTTGCAATGTGTTCTTTTAAGGGAACTATATGAAGGAAAGCTTGTTTTAAATATACATTTAGGTGGAAAAGGGAGTAAAATTTTAATATCCTTTTTAGATAACAATCAATTGCCTTCTTTGATTCTATACCAAAACTCAGCAAGTAGTTATCTCTTAAAAGGCTGATTAATTGCCATCAGTTCAGTTCAGTTCAGTCGCTCAGTCGTGTCCGACTCTTTGCGACTCCATGAATCACAGCACGCCAGGCCTCCCTATCCATCACCAACTCCCAGAGTTCACTCAGACTCACGTCCATCGAGTCAGTGATGCCATCCAGCCATCTCATCCTCTGTCGTCCCCTTTTCATCCTGCCCCCAATCCCTCCCAGCATCAGACTCTTTTCCAATGAGTCAACTCTTCACATGAGGTGGCCAAAGTGCTGGAGTTTCAGCTTTAGCATCATTCCTTCCAAAGAAACCCCAGGGCTGATCTCCTTCAGAATGGACTGGTTGGATCTCCTTGCAGTCCAGGGGACTCTCAAGAGTTTTCTCCAACACCACAGTTCAAAAGCATCAATTCTTCGGCGCTCAGCCTTCTTCACAGTCCAACTCTCATGTCCATACATGACTACTGGAAAAACCATAGCCTTGACTAGATGGACCTTTGTTGGCAAAGTAACATCTCTGCTTTTCAATATGCTATCTAGGTTGGTCATAACTTTTCTTCCAAGGAGTAAACGTCTTTAAATTTCATGGCTGCAGTCACCAGCTGCAGTGATTTTGGAGCCCCAAAAATAAAGTCTGCCATTGTTTCCTCTGTTTCCCCATCTATTTCCTATGAAGTGATGAGACTAGATCCCATGATCTTATTTTTCTGAATGTTGAGTTTAAGCCAACTTTTTCACTCTCCTGTTTCACTTTCATCAAGAGGCTCTTTCGTTCCTCTTCACTTTCTGCCATAAGGGTGGTGTCATCTGCATATCTGAGGTTATTGATATTTCTCCTGGCAATCTTAATTCCAGCTTTTGTTTCTTCCAGCCCAGCATTTCTCATGATGTACTCTGCAAATAAGTTAAATAAGCAAGGTGACAATATACAGCTTTGACGTACTCCTTTTCCTATTTGGAACCAGTCTGTTGTTCCATGGCCAGTTCTAACTGTTGCTTCCTGACCTGCATATAGGTTTCTCAAGAGGCAGGTCAGGTGGTCTGGTATTCCCATCTCTTTCAGAATTCTCCCCAGTTTATTGTGATCAACACAGTCAGAGGCTTTGGCATAGTCAATAAAGCAGAAATAGATGCCTTTCTGGCACTCTCTTGCTTTTTTGATAATCCAGTGGATGTTGGCAATTTGATCTCTGGTTCCTCTGCCTTTTCTAAAGCCAGCTTGAACATCTGGAAGTTCACGGTTCACATATTGCTGAAGCCTGGCTTGGAGAATTTTGAGCATTACTTTACTAGCGTGTGAGATGAGTGCAATTGTGCAGTAGTTTGAGCATTCTTTGGCTTTGCCTTTCTTTGGGATTGGAATGAAAACTGACCTTTTCCAGTCCTGTGTCCGCTGCTGAGTTTTCCAAATTTGCTGGCATAGTGAGTGTAGCACTTTCACAGCATCCTCTTTCAGGATTTGAAACAACTCAACTGGAATTCCATCACCTCTACTAGCTTTGTTCGTAGTGATGCTTTGTAAGGCCCACTTGACTTCACATTCCAAGATATCTGGCTCTAGGTGAGTGATCACACCATTGTGATTATCTGGGCCATGAAGATCTTTTTTTGTACAGTTCTTCTGTGTATTCTTGCCACCATTAGTTGCCATATGGAATCTGAAATGGACTTTTTGCACCATGTTACATTCAAATGATCTAGCTTGTCCTTTGAATGGCATGATTTCCTATATCAAACATTAGTCATTTAGAAAATATTGGTTCACTGAGTTATGCAGATATTCCAAATGTTGATACAACTTATGATGTTGTTGTTCTTGTTCAGTCACTAAGTTACGTCTGATTCTTTGTGACCCTGTGGACTGCAGCATACCAGGCTTCCCTGTCTTTCACTATCTCCAGAGTTTGCTCAAGTTCATGTTCATTGAGTCAGTGATGCCATCCAACTATCTCATCTTCTGTCTCCCCCTTCTCTTCTTGCCCTCAGTCTTTCCCAACATCAGGGTCTTTTCCAAAGAGTCAGCTTTTCCCATCAAGTGGCCAAAGTATTGGAGCTTCAGCTTCAGCATCAGTCCTTCCAATGAATATTCAGGGTTGATTTCCTTTAGGACTGACTGGTTTGATATCCTTGCTTTCCAAGGGACACTCAAGAGTCATCTCCAGCACCACAATTCGAAAGCATCAATTTTTCAGGACTCAGCCTTCTTTATGGTCTAACTCTCACATCCACACACAACACCTTATGACACAATATTGAAAACTCATACTTGTTGCTAGCACCATGTATAGGACTCGGAGTAATAGGAAGTTGTCAAGTTCATAGCAGAAGATACAGTTTTTCAAAAATTCTAAATTTTCTCTGAAAGCTCAAATTTTATGATTGGCAACCAACACTGTCAGTTGTTTCCCTTGAAGTGACAAGCTCATTTCATTCATTGTAGATATAATACCTGCCATATATCCAAGTCTAAATAACTATAATTTGTTTTCCAGTCTTTTTCAATAAAAGGTGTTCCATGAAAAACTGACTAATTCAGTTTTCAACTCCCTCACACAAGTGCTTTTCTTTAGGCCAAACATCATGTTTTGTTATGCAGCAGAAGTGCTCTATGCATATTTCTGTTTCATCAGATGACATTCTTAAAAATCATGTACTTACTTTAATAGAATTAATATTTTTTTTCCTATTTTATAGGTGACATTTCCAAGGGCAGATGTCCCCTCACTTTTAATCTAGGAGGTGTGGAGGTGAAGACCACTATGACTATTAATATGGCTTTAGTGCAATTTTGATTCATGCTCATATGTCAGCAGTCTTACTCACCATTGCTTTTTTACCTCAGTTAAATGGCTACACAGTGCAAAAGACAGCTACTCTCTTAGCATTGTTGTGAAGATACTGTTCTTATCCTGTGGACCCCCTGAAAGGGTCTTAGAGACCCACCCTCAGAGGTCCATGGACCACACCTAGAAAATCCCTGATGGAGTCTATCTCCTACTCCAGTTGGCCTCGCCCAACCTCAGATTACCACCTCTCTGGCTAATTATTTGTTTTGCAAAGTATAATTATAAGACGGCTAATCATTTGCAATTATATCACATATAATTTTTGAATAATGGATTTAATAAGGTTATTAAGCCCATTAGTGCCTCGTACGTACATGTCTTCTTTTTTTTTTTCCAAACAGGAAATTAGGTTAGCAAATCTTAGCTTCAGATCCCATCTCTCCAACTTTATGTTTTTAATGCCCCAAGTGACTTGATTTGGAGTTATGCACTGCTCTTCAAAATTGTTCTCTCATATAATGTCTATTGGATTGGAGAGAATAGATAACCTTTAACACTCAGATTCTAGGACACTTCTCATCAAAGGTGTGTGTTTAAATGTCCTTGAATAGCATTACTGTGCCATTTATAACAATGGCTTTGTCTATTTCTTTCTATGTGTTTGCCTTGTTTCTGGCCCAAATAGCAAATTTAAGTCAGAAGAAGAGGGAGCAACAGCTACTCTAGAAAATTCCATCTACTTTGCACCAATTTATGTTGGCCCACTGGCCTCACTCTTATCTCTCTAGCTTGATATGGTAACTTTGGTCATTGCTTTTGGTTCTTTTTGCTTTTGTGACTTTTTAAATTTATTTTTGGCTGTACTGGGTCTTCATTGCTGTGCTTGGGCTTTCTCTAGTTTGGGCAGGCGGGGGTTACTCTCTAGCGGCTGTGTGAGGACTTCTCATTGTGGTGGTTTTTCTTGCAGAGCACAGGCTCCAGGGCATGCAGGCTTCAGTGGCTCATGGGCTCACTCTGTGGCATGTGGGATCTTCCTGGCTCAGGGATTGAACTCGTGTCTTCTGCATTGACAGATTCTTGTCCACTGAGCCACTAGGGAGGCCCTGGCTTTCATGACTTTTTAAGGCTAACAGCAGTTTCTTACTTTTTAAAAAAAAAGTTGTGATTGTTGCCTTGCTCTTCCTTCCAGCTGGTTCTGCCTCCCAGCTTTGAAGAACTTCTTTATCATTTAGCCCTGGCAGGCAGAACTTCTCTGACTTCTGGCCTCACTTTCAGAAGGGGAGTTGGTTAACGATAAATGCTCAGGTTAGATGTATTGGGTTCAGGTGATTATTTCTGTTAAGGATTTGGAGTCACCCGTTTCCCTCTCTGGCCGTTGCTTGGAGAAAATAGTATGCATAAAAGATAATAATGGAGAACCACTTTAATTAATAGCTGGTCAAACACCTAATGCAGGGCTTACTACGCATGAGCTTGACTTCTGTTGCACGGTAACCCTGGCCCTACAGAAATTTGGTTCTTAGAACATTTCAGACTCTGACCCACAAAATTAGTCACGAGCCACAGTTAGCTAAGGGTTGGAAAAAAGCATAGGAGGTGGCAAGAAGGAGGAGCATGTCTCCCCAGAAGTTTTCCTAATGGTTCTAATGCAAGCAGCAGCTAAAGAAGGACACGGACTCAAAAGTCATGTTGCCCTAACAGCAACCAAACTTGAATAACAGAGAGAACTTCAGAGATCAGCAGGTGCAACTCCCCTTCATCACATAAATGAAGTCCAGGAATGCTAAATGTTCTACCTGCAGCCACACAGAACCAGCACTCTTTCATCTGTAAACACAGACTTCTTCCTACTCTACCATACGGACTCACAGTGCTCTGGAATTTTAGATGCTGCTTTTTCTGTTGACACACATTACCATTTAAGTTAAAGATGTACAACATAATGATTTGACTTACATCTATCGTGAAACGATTATCACAATAACTTTGGTAAACATCTATCATCTCTATGTGCTCAGTTGCTTAGTCATTTTGGACTCTTTGCCTATGGACTGTAGTCGCCAGGCTCTCTGTCCATGGGATTTTCCAGGCAAGAATACTGGAGTGGGTTTCTATTTCCTCCGCCAGGGGATCTTCCTAGCCCGTGGATCAAACCGATGTCTCCTGTGTCTCCTGCATTGGCAGGCAGATTCTTTACCACTGCACCTACTGGGAAGCGCCATCATCTCTTATAGATACAACATAAAATATTACTTTCCTTGTGATGAGAACTCTTAGGGTTTACTCTCTTGACAACTGTCATATATAATGTATAATAGGTAACTCCAGTACTTTGGTCACCTCATGCAAAGAGTTGACTCATTGGAAAAGATGCTGGGAGGGATTGGGGGCAAAAGGAGAAGGGGATGACAGAGGATGAGATGGTTGGATGGCATTACCGACTCGATGGACATGAGTTTGTGTGAACTCCGGGAGTTGGTGATGGACAGGGGGCGTGCTGCGATTCATGGGGTCGCAAAGAGTCGGACACGACTGAGCGACTGAACTGAACTGAACTGAGTGCTAATTATATTTATGATTTTGTATATTATGTCCCTAGTAATTATTTATCTTATAACTGTAAGTTTGTACCTTTGTACCTTTTGACTGTCTTCATCCAATTCCTCCTCTTCCTATCCTCTGGTAACCACAAATCTGATCTTTTTCTATGAGTTTTTTTTTTTTTGAAATATAATTGAATATAACACTGTGTTAGTTCCTGATACACAACATAGTGATTCAATATTTTTATGTATTTCTAAATGATCACCATAAGTCTAGTTACCATCTATCATCGTACAAAGTTATTATGTAATTATTGACTATATTTTCCTCACTGTACACTTCACTCCTGAGACTCACTTAGTTTGCACCTGGAAGTTTGTATCTCTTAATATCCCTCATCTATTAATACATTGCTTTTAAGCAAGAAGTTCTTCCTTCCTGAAGTTTTGGTATTGTTTTATATCCTTCTATACGGGTTACTGGGCCTTGGCTTCTTTAACTGAAATACGACTTTCCTGTTACATTAGTTGCATTTTAAAGTGTTCTGAACACAAATAACTATTTTTAATCTTTAAAAAATGGTTTTTTCTTCTTGCTTCTAGAGTTTTCCCTGTTGTCAGGCTCCCAGCCCCTAAGCTGCCAGCCTCATTTTTTGTTTTTGCCTTCAAACTACTCAATTTCTTTCAGAAAGCACATAGTTTTAAGGGATATTACTTTTTGAATTTTCTGAAGCCTGAGAGTCCAGAGAACAGATTTTATTAATGTTGATTCAACTGAGTGATGTAAAGATTTATAAAACTAAGTTGTTATGTTGTCTTTAAATGCATGCATGTAATTTCATTTAGAGTTACTTTCATCTCATAAAGGAGACATTACATTTTGAGTAGGTGGAGGGTTTGACAGAATAAAGAAAGGAAAACAACCATCTTCTCTTCCAAATGACATTTTTTTGCTTTCAAAGGTACATTTTCAAAATACCACTGTGAACATCCAAAGGGTGAGGCAAGAGGCACTTTCCAGAGATCCGGTTGAATAGAGAAATCCATAAATTTCATCCCATATTGATAAGCATTTGGACCCAAAGGAACATTTGCTCAAAATGCCTGAAGCAGCTGCCACATCTCTCACAAACACTGGTTCTAAGTCAATGTTCTACTTATTCTTCTGGTTCTGCCAGAAGAGGATCCTCATTCTAATGCCAATCTCTCTTTAGTGATTTTTACACACTTCATAACTCTTTGTTCTTTAAAGGAGACTGGCCTAGCACAGGTTATCTGAAGGAATAATTTGCAATCCTTTCATGGATCCCAGCCTTGTCGTCATTCAAAGGGGCTCGCATAACTCAATGGAGCTATGAGCCATGATATGCAGGGCCACCCAAGGCTAAAGGTTCATAGTGAAGAGTTCTGACAAAATGGGTCCACCAGAGGAGGATATACCAACCCACTCCACTATGTTTTTGCCACGAGAACCCCATGAACAGTATGATTCTCAAAATCCTTCAAGCTAGCTTTGTTTCAGCAATACATGGACTGAAAACTTCCAGATGTACAAGCTATGTTTAGGAAAGGCAGAGGAGCCGGAGACCAAATTGCCAACATTTGTTGGATCATGGAGAAAGCAAGGGAATTCCAGAAAAACATCTCTTTCTGCTGCATTGATTACACTAAAGCCTTTGACTGTGTGTGTGAATCACAACAAACTGTGGAAAATTCTTAAAGAGATGGCAATACCAGACCACCTTCCCTGTCTCCTGAGAAACCGGTAGGCAGGTCAAGAAGCAACAGTTAGAATCAGCCATGGAACAATTGATTGGTTCAAATTGGGAGAGGAAGACATCAAGGCTGTATATTGTAACCTTGGTTATTTAACTTAGATGCAGAGTACATCATGTAAAATGCTGGACTGGATGAATCACGGCTGGAATCAAGATTGCTGAGAGAAATATCAACAACCTCAGATATGCAGATGAAACCACCCTAATGGCAAAAAGTAAAGAAGGACTAAAGAGTCTCTTGATGAGGGTGAAAGGGGAGAGCGAAAAATCTGGCTTAAAACACAACAATAAAGAGACTAATGAAAGGTTGTTGCTGAACCACAAAAGACGCTGGGATTCTTGGCATCCAGAGGAGAAGAATTCAATCTGGGGCCAGAGACGAGGCTTGATTGCTCAGAGCTTTTGAGTAATAAAGTTTTATTAAAGTATATAAGAGATAGAGAAAGTTTCTGACATAGACATCAGAAGGGGCAGAAAGAGTGCCACCTCACTAGTGTTAGCAATGGAGTTATATACTTTTTAATTAGTTATTACAGTGAATCAAAAGAATGTCTGGAGGTTATAAGTTCAGTTCAGTAGCTCAGTTGTGTCTGACTCTTTGCTAAGTCACTTCAGTCGTGTTCAACTCTGTGCGACACCATAGACAGCAGCCCCCAAGACTCCCCCGTCCCTGGGATTCTCCAGGCAAGAACACTGGAGTGGGTTGCCATTTCCTTCTCCAATGCATGAAAGTGAAAAGTGAAAGTGAAGTCGCTCAGTCGTGTCCAACTCTTCGCGACCCCATGGACTACAGCCAACCAGGCTCCTCCGTCCATGGGATTTTCCAGGCAAGAGTACTGGAGTGGGTTGCCATTGCCTTCTCTGGTCGACTCTTTGTGATGCCATGAATCGCAAAACGCCAGGGCTCCCTGTCCATCACCAACTCCCGGAGTTCACTCAGACTCACGTCCATTGAGTCAGTGGTGCCATCCAGCCATCTCATCCTCTGTTGTCCCCTTCTCCTCCTGCCCCCAATCCCTCCCAGCATCAGAGTCTTTTCCAATGAGTCAACTCTTCGCATGAGGTGGCCAAAGTACTGGAGTTTCAGCTTTAGCATCATTCCTTCCAAAGAAATCCCAGGGCTGATCTCCTTCAGAATGGACTGGCTGGATCTCCTTGCAGTGCAAGGGACTCTCAAGAGTTTTCTCCAACACCACAGTTCAAAAGCATCAATTCTTCGGTGCTCAGCCTTCTTCACAGTCCAACTCTCATGTCCATACATGACCACTGGAAAAACCATAGCCTTGACTAGACGGACCTTAGTTGGCAAAGTAATGTCTCTGCTTTTGAATATGCTATCTAGGTTGGTCATAACTTTTCTTCCAAGGAGTAAGCATCTTTTAATTTCATGGCTGCAATCACCATCTGCAGTGATTTTGGAGCCCCCCCAAAATAAAGTCTGACACTGTTTCCACTGTTTCCCCATCTATTTCCCATGAAGTGATGGGACTAGATGCCATGATCTTATTTTTCTGAATGTTGAGCTTTAAGCCAACTTTTTTGCTTTGCTCTTTCACTTTCATCAAGAGACTCTTTAGTTCCTCTTCATTTTCTGCCATAAGAGTGGTGTCATCTGCATATTTGAGGTTATTGATATTTCTCCCACGCCTAAGGTAAGAGAAACCCAAGTAAGATGGTAGGTGTTGCAAGAGGGCATCAGAGGGCAGACACACCGAAACCATGCTCACAGAAAACTAGTCAATCTAATCACACTAGGACCATAGCCTTGTCTAACTCAATGAAACTAAGCCATGCCCGCAGTGCAACCCAAGCCGGGCGGGTCATGGTGGAGAGAGCTGACAGAATGTGGTCCATTGGAGAAGGGAATGGCAAACCACTTCAGTATTCTTGCCTTGAGAACCCCATGAACAGTATGAAAAGGCAAAATGATAGGATACCAAAAGAGGAACTCCGTAGGTCAGTAGGTGCCCAATATGCTACTGAAGATCAGTGGAAAAATAACTCCAGAAAGAATGAAGGGATGGAGCCAAAGCAAAAACAATACCCAGTTGTGGATGTGACTGGTGATAGAAGCAAGGTCTGATGCTGTAAAGAGCAATATTGCATAGGAACCTGGAATGTCAGGTCCATGAATCAAGGCAAATTGGAAGTGGTCAAACAAGAGATGGCAAGAGTGAACGTCAACATTCTAGGAATCAGCAAACTAAAATGGACTGGAATGGGTGAATTTAACTCAGATGACCATTATATCTATTACTGCGGGCAGGAATCCCTCAGAAGAAATGGAGTAGCCATCATGGTCAACAAAAGAGTCCAAAATGCAGTACTTGGATGCAATCTCAAAAATGACAGAATTATCTCTGTTCATTTCCAAGGCAAACCATTCAATATCACAGTAATCCAAGTCTATGCCCCAACCAGTTATGCTGAAGAAGCTGAAGATGAACGGTTCTATGATGACCTATAAGACCTTTTAGAACTAACATTCAAAAAAGATGTCCTTTTCATTATAGGGGACTGGAATGCAAAAGTAGGAAGTCAAGAAACACCTGGAGTAACAGGCAAATTTGGCCTTGGAATGAGGAATGAAGCAGGGCAAAGACTAATAAGAGTTTTGCCAAGAAAATGCACTGGTCATGGCAAACACCCTCTTCCAACAACATAAGAGAAGACTCTACACATGGACATCACCAGATGGTCAACACCGAAATCAGATTGATTATATTCTATGCAGCAAAAGACGGAGAAGCTCTATACAATCAACAAAAACAAGACCAGGAGCTGACTGTGGCTCAGATCATGAACTCCTTATTACCAAATTCAGACTCAAATTGAAGAAAGTAGGGAAAACCACTAGACCTAAATCAGGTATGACCTAAATCAAATCCCTTATGATTATACAGTGGAAATGAGAAATATATTTAAGGGCCTAGATCTGATAGATAGAGTGCCTGATGAACTATGGAGGTTATAAAGACCTTACTAGACTCACGCCCATAATTTACATTTTAAGATAACAGGATGCCAGGTTTTTTTTTCCAGAAACTGTCCTCAAGCAAAATACATTATTGTTATATAATCCTAAGGAATGTAGAGGAAAAAAAAAAGGTTTGTCCTTTCCTCCACCTTGAGAATTCCAGACCCCTCTTTCCTTGGGGACCCCCGGACTTCTTATCAACCTGCCTAGGAATTGACTCTCTCACTAAGATGATGGCATCTGGTCCCATCACTTCATGGCAAATAGTGGAAGCAGTGACAGATTTTATTTTCACCGTGGATGATGACTATAGCCATGAAATTAAAAGATGCTTGCTCCTTGGAAGAAAAGCTATGACAGACTTAGGCAGTGTATTGAAAAGCAGAGACATCATTTTGCCAATGAAAGTACATGCAGTCAAAGCAATGTTTTTTCTGTTAGTCATGTACTCATAGCTGTGATTCATAAAGAAGACTGAGTGTCAAAGAACTGATGCTTTCGAATTATGGTACTGGAGAAGACTCTTGAGGATCCCTTAGACAGCAAGGATATCAAACCAGTCTATCCTAAAGGAAATCAACCCTGAATATTCTTTGGAAGGACTGATGCTGAAACTGAAGTTCTAATGTTTTGGCCACCTGATGTGAAAAGCCAACTCAATGGAGAAGACTCTGATGCTGGGAATGATTGAAGGCAAAAGGAGAAGGGGGCAGTAGAGGATAGAATGGCTAGATAGTGTCACTGACTCAATGGACATAAATTTGAGCAAACTTTGGTAGATAGTGGAGGACAGAAGAGCCTGGTGTGCTGCAGTTCATGGGGTCACAAAGAGTCAGATGTGACTTAGCTTTTAAGCAACAACAAAAATAATTTGCATGACAGTATATGAGATGGTTTAACAGAAGCTACTGCTACAAGGGACATACTGAATGGTAACACCCTGGGACCATCATGCTGCTATGTTTTTGCTTAATGGGGATCCACTGCAACTCTTATTCCAGATAGAGAATTCCCTTTTCTATCAAAAGGAGTTAAATATATTCTTTGTCATTGTAGTTATATGGTAGAGAACACAAAAACAGGTGGCAACTAGACACGAAGAGAAAGACAACCAGATAGCTTGAAGTGAAGTGAAGTCGCTCAGTCGTGTCCGACTCTTTGTGACCCCATGGACTGTAGCCTACCAGGCTTCTCTATCCATGGGATTTTCCAGGCAAGAGTACTGGAGTGGGTTGCCATTTCCTTGGGCCCCCACAAATACAGAGAGAAAAAACTTCACAGGGCAGGTGGCCAACCAGCCAGGGTGTGCACCTTCTTGGAAATAAAGCTGATAAGGACAGTGCTTAGAGTCAATGTAGAGCAAGTTCTGTGAACAGAGTGTGTTTTGTAAATAGCAACATAGAGCCTAATACAAGAAGGTGCTAGGTCAGCATAGACTAGCTCAGGATAGAGATGATTTTCACATAAGCCACAGCTAGATGGTTCCTTCCTTTGTGTCATGGGGTCAGAATCTCTCTGCAAAGCCTTTATAAGAATTAGAAGCCATTTGTGTCTGAAGACTCACAACTTTTTCTCTCCCTTTTACCTCTCTGACTTTCTAAGGAGGATCTGTCTGCCTGCTGGGTTCTGACAGGATGATGGGTGGAAACTGCAATAGGATTGGGAACTAGTGGGATTTCATATTGATCAGAGCGAACCCCCCTGGTCTGAGGACAGAATAGATGCAGAAAGGAAGGGGGGCACTGGCTGTTCCTAGGCCCCGAGTCAACACCCAGGGACACAGAGCACGCTGGGTCTGTGTGACACTTAAGACTTGCCATGCGTCATCTCTACTTTCAACTTCAGAGCATAAGAGCCAGAATGATTCTAGGACTTTGAGACTTGCCTATTATCTTTTAAAATGTTCATGTATGTATATGAGTGTAAATAAGAAAGTAAACTTTGTCTCTTGAGTCAGAAAAATTCAGTGGTGTGCTAGAGTCTTTTTTATCAGAGGTCAACTCTAGAGCCCCTGAGCAGGAGTGCTCTTTCCTTGCCAGCACAGATAGAATTTAATTTGCATGATACTCCATCACAAGGCAGACCCTATGTCAGTGGTGGGTTTGTTGTGTCACTTGTGTTCTGGAAGCAATTTCTAATGATTCTCATTTTAACATCTTGGGAACAAAGCCCATCTCCTATTGTTTCTTACATAGACGCATTGACATGTTTGAGGGTGTGCAGACATACATACCTGCTGGTGGAGTACAGAAATCCAGTAGTACCTGATAGCTGGGGCCAGTCAAGCTCGTTGGTAAGAGCTATTGGTAAATTGAAGAAGGATTTCTAAAGGAAAAACAAAGTAGTAATTATCAAAATGGTCACTAGCTTTCAACAGGGAGTAAGGTTGTCTATTGCTCAGGCATTGCCCTCTCTCTCTCTCTCTCTCACTTTGTTAATCTCTTTAAGGGACTTTGCATTTAAAGCATATGCCTCTTCAGGTTAACCATCATCAGAAAATTCAGAGATCAGCATCCACTCTTAAACTGGCTTCCATTCAGCTCCTGTGAAGGATGTAGACGCATGGCATCTCATACTCATCCCTCATTTGAGAGAGATGCTTCAGCACATGGGTAAACTTTCAACTAGTTAATTTCTGAGATTTTCTCCATTTTTAAGGTGGGGTAATCAGAAAATTGATCGTCTGAAAACTAATAATACTCAAGCCTCCAGCAAAAATGCCTTCCCTGAGTTCACAGCTATGCCTTCAGTTATTAGGATGGTGTCTCCTGACATCCTTGGGTGGGTGGGGGTTCTTAGACACCTTTGCAAAATCTTACGGTTCCTTTTCTCATGAAGATACACATATACTCAACATGGCTTGTGATTTTGAGGGGTTCACAGAACTCCTGCAACTCTTGCACAGCTTCCTGTTCAGGAACTCCTGACATGGAATTCTAATTCTAATTTAAATTAGAATTCCTTTGAACCACATTCTATGACTTGTGCAAAATCACAAAAGAAAAATGTTGCTAGCTATGTCTCCTGATTGTTCCTTAGTATAGATGATATCCGGGATAAACCCCTCCTCTGGTCTAATTCCTAGAAAAAGCTCATCTAGAATAATGTGTTTGGAATAGGCTTACCAGATTTAGCAAATAAAAATGCAAGTGCTCAGTTAAATTTGAATTCTATAAACAAAATGTGGTATACATATTCAATAGGATACTACTGAATCTTAAAGCGAAAGTGAAAGCGTTAGTTGCTCAGTCTGACTGATGACCGCATGAAATGTAGCCTGCCTTTGTCTATGGAATTCTCCAGGCAAGGATACTGGAGTGGTTAGCCATTCCCTTCCCCAAGGGATCTGCCTGATACAGGGATCCAACCTGGGTCTCCTGCATTGTAAGCAGATTCTTTACCATCTGAGCCACCAGGGAACCCCATTCAATCTTAAAGAAGGAAATTCTGACACATGCTACAACATGGATGGATCTTGAGGAAATTACGCTAAGTAAAAGAAATCAGTTTATTAAAAAAAAAAACAAAAAACTCTTGCATAATTCTATTTATATGAGGTATCGTGTGTGTGTGCACAGTTGCTAACCAGGGATTGAATATGAGGTATTCAGTTCAGTTCAGTTCAGCTGCTCAGTCGTGTCCGACTCTTTGTGACCCCATGAATCCCAGCACGCCAGGCCTCCCTGTCCATCACCAACTCCCGGAGTTCACACAAATGCATGTGCATCGAGTCACTGATGCCATCCAGGCATCTCATCCTCTGTCATGCCCTTCTCCTCCTGCCCCCAATCTCACCCAGCATCAGGGTCTTTTCCTGAGGTATTAGGGGTAGTCAAACTCATAGAGACAGAAAGTAGAACGGTGATCGCCAGGGATTAAGGGAAGGGGAAGTGGGAATCGCTGTTTAATGAATATAGAGTTTCAGTTTTTGCAAAGTGAAAAGTTACAGAGGTTGGTTGTACAACAATGTGAATATACTTAACACTACACTACTGAGCGACTGAACTGAACTGACAAAATTGTTTAAAATGGTTAAGATGATAAATTCTATGTTATGTGTATTTTACCACAATTAAAAAAATGAATATGAAAGAAACTGAATTTAAGTTAAACAGGGAATAATTTTTAGTATAATTATGTCTTGGGCAATATTTGGAACATACTTACACTTAAAAAATAATTCGTTGCATATCTAAATTCAAATTTAACTGAGTGTCCTGTATTTTACCTGGGAATCCCCATTTGGATAAAATCTCTAGTCCAGTATGACTCAGTTCAGTTCAGTTCAGTCACTCAGTTGTGTCCCACTCTTTGTGACCCCATGAACTGTAGCAAGCCAGGCCTCCGTCTCCATCACCAACTCCCGGAGTTCACCCAAACTCATATGCATCGAGTCGGTGATGCCATCCAGCCATCTCATCCTCTGTTGTCCGCTTTTCTTCCTGCCCCCAATCCCTCCCAGCATCAGAGTCTTTTCCAATGAGTCAACTCTTCACATGAGATAGCCTAAGTATTGGAATTTCAGCCTCAGCATCAGTCCTTCCAATGAACACCCAGGGCTGGTCTCCTTTAGGATGGACTGGTTGAATCTCCTTGCAGTCCAAGGGACTCTCAAGAGTCTTCTCCAACAACACACTTCAAAAGCATCAATTCTTCTGCGCTCAGCTTTCTTCACAGTCCAACTCTCACATCCATATATGACCACTGGAAAAACCATAGCCTTGACTAGATGGACCTTTGTTGGCAAAGTACTGTCTCTGCTTTTTAATATACTATCTAGGTTGGTCATAATGTTCCTTCCAAGGAGTAAGCATCTTTTAATTTCATGGCTGCAATCACCATCTGCAGTGATTTTGGAGCCCAAAAAAATAAAGTCTGACACTGTTTCCACTGCTACCCCATCTATTTCCCATGAAGTGATGGGACCAGATGCCATGATTTTCATTTTCTGAATGTTGAGCTTTAAGCCAACTTTTTCACTCTCCTCTTTCACTTTCATCAAGAGGCTTTTTAGTTCCTCTTCACTTTCTGCCATAAGAGTGGTGTCATCTGCATATCTGAGGTTATTGATATTTCTCCCAGCAATCTTGATTCCAGCTTGTGCTTCTTCCAGCCCAGCATTTCTCATGATGTACTCTGCGTAGAAGTTAAATAAGCAGGCTGACAAGGCTGTCAAGCAGCCTTGACATACTTCTTTTCCTATTTGGAACCAGTCTGTTGTTCCATGTCCAGTTCTAACTGTTGCTTCCTGACCTGCATATAGGTTTCTCAAGAGGCAGGTCAGGTGGTCTGGTATTAGGGGTTCTTATAAGAGGAAGAAGAGACATGGGTACTGGATGAAGGCCATGTGATGATGAAGGCAGAGACTGGAGTGATGTTTTCACAAGCCAGGGAATACCAAAGATTGCCAGTGGTCACCAGAAGCTAGAAAAGAGGCACAGGACAGATTCTCTCTCAGATCCCTTAGGAGGAATCATCCTGCTAATATCCTGATCTCCAACTTCCAGCCTACAGAAGTATGAGAATAAATTTCTGTGGTTTTAAGCCACCTAATTTGTGGTGCTGTACTGTTGTAGCCCTAGGAAATGATGATATGGCTGGACATTTTGCTTATAGTTCTCATGAGGGTCCAAGATATAAACCCTTCTCAAAATAAGTCATGTAGTAACTATATTCACACAGTGGTTATCCCATGGTGTCCTTCACTTTTTCCCCATGGTTCTGTGAACTTCCTTCACTCCCCTTTCCTCAGTCATCTTCTCCTTGCACATGCCAATCCCAAGTTCCCCAGCATTATTATTATTCTGAGTGAGATTTCCAGCACAAGTGGAAGCTGGAAGGGTGTGGGAGGTGGGTGGGAAGGATAGCTTCTTGGAATAAAACTGTATTGGTTATGATTTAGCTGTGCCAAAGGAGCAGACACTAACTCATGGAGGCTCCCAGTAAGTCTCCACAGTCGATGGAATTCCAGCAACTGATACTTTGTCCCCTCTTGGCAGGAAGCCCCCACCACTTTCTGCTCTAAACTCCACCATTACCATGACTCAGCTACTCTCTCTTTTAGTTTCTGTTTCTCCTGACACTAAGATAAAATTCTTTCTCTGCTTTTTCATCTTATTTTTACCCTAGGTCTTTCTGCTTATAATATATGTTTGCTGTAGGATTTGAGAATATTCAATTCTACTGGAAAAGACAGGAAAAACAAATAGAGTGGATGAAACTCATAAGATGTGTTAAGATAGTGAGGAAGCAAGTGGTTTGTGAAATGCAGGCAAATTTATGAGCTGTGCTAAGTAAGTTAGCAGCCTGTAAAAACACATTAAAACTCTAAGAATGACACAATACACCCCCACATTACTCTATCACCATTTCTTCAGTCATCTGCACAATGAAAACCCCAGATTTTGAAAACTGAGTATGGAACTGGACTTCTGATTCTGGGTGGGTCTGCTTTCCCTTTAGAAGAAGGTGGTAGGCAAGAACTCTTCAAACATAGGGTGGTATGTCTGCTATCCTCTACAACCTGGAAGAATAATTTCAAGGATGGTAGTTCTGAAGTGTGCTAGCAGAGTAGGGGAGGGAGTCTGTTCTTGGAATCAGGAGATCTGATTTTGATGTCTGACTCTACAAATTCAGTACAATTTCATGGTTTGGATATGACATACTGGAAATGGGTTCCATACTCCATGCAGCTCCCATTCTCAATCAGAGGTGGGTAAAAAAAATTTTATCCTCCTGGTTGAGGCAGAAAAGATGTTGAGAAAGGGGTAGGACTGGTGAGGAAATGGCCAGCAAACCTATCTTGAGAAGGGAGGGTGGTCTCCAATCCCCAGTGTTATCCCAGTTGTTCTCTCTGGATCAACCTGAAAAAAAATGGTCTCAACTACCTTGGAGAATCCTGGACTCTGCTGCTCTCCAGGAAGCCCTCCCTCACCAGTCCTGGAATTATCCCCAACAGGAGTGGACAGCGGCTGGTGCTGAACTGCCACTGGGATCAGGGTGGGTATGTGTGCATCCCACAGCTGGAGCCCTGAAAAGCCCAGGAAGGTCACCTGTATAGGCATATCCTGGTTACTTGATTAACCTTGAAATAATGCAAATCTGTGTTTTCCTGGTGTAATATTTCAGACTTCATTTACGGTGTTATGGCAAGGCTTTACTACTACTAGCTGTGCAAAAATAAGGAAAATATAGCTTTACTAGTGTTCCAGTTCTGACATCACTGACTATTCTCCTATGTACTTCAACAAGACTGTTGGGAGGATCAAGACAGCATCATATTTAGAGGATGGATCACCTACCATCTCTCTTTCCAAGTGGGTTGTTTCTGGTTTTAAGAAGAATAAAGTTTATTGCCAGAAATAATAGAAAATATTTGAGCAGACAAATGGAAACCTCACATATTTTTTTCTTCCTTAGTAAATTTGGTAGATAAAAATGAAAAGTAACAGCCATTAATAGCAAAGGTTTTATAGACTCTAGCATAAAGAGAATGTTTAAGTCATATCACATTAAACACCAAAAGCCTTATTCATGCAACATTATACTCAAGATATTTCAGGCATTTAAGGCAGGAAAAATGCAAATTAAGATCTCCCTCATCAACTCTTGCTTATTCCGCTGGAGCATTATGTTCTCAGGAAACTCATCTTAAGTGTACCTTAAATGCACATACGTGGAAAGACTTAATATTTACCAAGAAAAAATTTCCAAACTTGTAAACAGCACCAGAAACTCAGTGAGTATTAAATCAACTACTGCAGTGCTTCAAATTTTCTTCTGACTTTATCAATGACATAAAAATGTTTATATCATAACTGGCAGGTGTATAGCATTTTTGTGTAATATTTTCACTTAACATTACTTTGTGTGTATTTCCATACTCTGAGAAACCTCACTGGTTCTCATTTTAATTAATTTTAGTATGTATAATACTTTGGGTTTGGGAATATTTTAAGCCCTAGCTTCAATAAGCAACTTATATTTTCATTTCATAAAGCCACCTTATGTGCAAGAAAGAGAATAATGGCATCCATCACCCATACATCTGGTTCTGCCAGCCTTTCAATGACAAAGGGAATGTTCTTGCTACCTTTATTTTACTGTTTACATTTGAGCCCTCCCCATCCAGCAAGGCTTTGCACAGTGTATTCTTTAAAAACAAAACAAAACAAAAAACTCTTAACTGAGTTAGACCTAAATTAACTATTTTTGAAAAGTACAAAATCACTTAGAGAAATCAAAGTAGCTAACTGTTATTGGAAAAAGATACCAAAGATATATCATCAACAGTTAAGTCTTTTTAAAAATTTATTTCCCAGGAACTAAACTCTCAAAGAAAACAGGTTTGTTGTTGGTCTTTTGATAATGGAGTGAGAGTCTCAAGACCTGGGAATCAGAGACAGTAGCTCTATCTGTTTAGCATTTGAGACTACGGGGCTCCCGGTCCTGTTTGGTCTGCCGTTATTTCATCTGTCCTGCAGGTGGCATAGGTGAGGTTTTCCCCTTGCTTTACGCCTTTCAGTCCCACCGTGCTACTGAACTGCCTCCTGCCTTCTCAGGAAGGTCCTTCCTCACTGCCCCTCCTTTGCACTTCCCCCCACACAACCCTAGTGGCTTTTTCTTACAGGAATACCGAATCTATGAAACTTTACGGGTCTTCCTTGACTCTCTCACACACTTTCTTCTTCTGGTCCCATTCTTTAGGCTTTGCTTTGTGCGTAAATCTGAGAAACGGAATATTTCCTGCCATACCAGTAAACAGAGATTTCACAGTCATCAGTTACTGCAGCTCTCCTATGCGAGCAGGTGAGCCCTGAGGAAACTCAGGAAGGACTAGAATACCTGCCATCTAGCAACCATCAGACTACAACCACTCCCTCAGGTGAGCCCTGAGGAAACGCAGGATGTGAAAACACAGGATACAGCCCCAGATAGCTGAGGCGCATGTCAAAACAAAGATTTTAGAGAGCCCAGACCCTTACATCTTCCCATACATAGAAAAGTGCTAAATTCCTTAACTTGGAATATCTGGTTTTCTTTAACTAACAATAATCTTATGATGTTCTGACTACCTGCTCTTTGCTGCAAAGCTCCTGTGTATACTCGTTCCCTCCTTTCCTCCTTGGAGCAGTTTCTCAGAGCTATCTGAAATGCTGTCTCTCATTTTGCCCCAAATAAAATTTAACTTGCAACTCTCACACTGTGCATTTTTAAAAGTCAACAAACCCTATAAATGAATGTACACCCATTTTTGGTGCTTGAATGTGCTGTTTCCCAGATAACTTTTGCATTTTAAACCAGAGTGGGAAAGGGAACAAATCTCAAGTTCTCCTTATGTGCCAGGCACTGAGACAGGAAACTTATGAAAATTGTTCAACCTCATGGAACCACTCTGTGAGGCAGGGATTAGTTTTTCTTCCTCTCTTTCTCCTCTCTCTATTCCACACATGCTTTTTGAACAACTACCATTATCAGATGCTGAATATTACCTCTTAAAATGAACAAGTACCCAGGTCTCATATGAATAGGTGTGAATTAAATAACCATGCTTTATCCCAATCAAAGATACTGAAAAAGGGCCTCTTAAATGGCACCCCCACCCCCATCACTGGTTCCAGTCTGAGGGAGGTTTCTGTATTTTCTGTTAGTCAATGAATCCCTTACACTGGGCAGTAGGGCCCAGAAAAACTACTGTGAACAGAATTTAGAGGGAGTTTGGACAACTGCCAAATCACAGAGCTGGTAAATAGTAGGGGCTGGGATTTGAACCCAGGTTCTGATGGAACAGGGGCTTCCCTGATAGCTCAGTTGGTAAAGAATCTGCCTGCAATTCAGGAGACTCTGGTTCTATTACTAGGTTGGGAAGATCCGCTGGAGAAGGGACAGGCTACCCACTCCAGTATTATTGGGTTTCCCTCGTGGCTCAGCTGATAAAGAATCCACCTGCAATGGGGGAGACCTGGGTTTGATCCCTGGGTTGGGAAGATCCCCTAGGGAAGGGAAAGGCTACCCACTCCAGTATTCTGGCCTGGAGAATTCCATGGACATGGCTTTTCACAGCCTTCTTGTATCTGGTCCTTTCTTTTTTTTTAAGCTGCCAGATCTTCTAGAATCACAGCGTTGGCTAGCTGGATTTGTTGGAAATGAAGCTTCCTGCTGAGGAATGGTCTCTCAGACACTGTTTCAGGTAAAAAGTTGAGAAATCTATACATAACTCTAGAGTTGCCTCCTCTGTCTCTTTTATACATAACTCTAGAGTTGCCTCCTCTGTCTCTTTTATGGAAGGCATGCATACCTTATGAAGAATGCAGAATGAGTATTTTGCAGATAAATACTGAAATTATATGTGTACCCTACACAGACACCTCTGTAAACACTCCATTCACATTCCCAGGGCCTGTTCTGGCCTGACACAGGCTGAGGAAAGGCAGCCACAGGGAAGGAACAGGGCATTCTGCTGCTCTGGAGGTTTATCTTCCAGAGGGACCTGACGGATGAAGTTCTGGGGGAACAAGGAGAGGACATTTCATTGGGTTTCTGCCTCTGTAGTTGCAGGCGTTAACCAGAGCAAGCAGCACTGTTCGTTCAGCGAATGCTTTTATATAGACAACTTCAAGAATGTAGTATAGCTTTGAGTTAGATTGGCGAACTTTAGAATTTCATGTGCAGTGGGATAAGTCTATTGTCAAAGTCCCTGTGGTCCTATCATTCATTATATAGTAGAGAGAGAGAGAGAGAGACAAAAAAGAGAGAGAGAGATTGAGAAACACAGCAAGTGCCAGCCTGGCATTCTGCCTAGACTAGGGGCTCAGAAAATAAATACTTCCCAGCTGGGTAACCTGGAAGACTTTGCTTAACTCCTCTGTATCTCAGTCCCTTGTCTATAGAATGGACAAATAACAGCACCTATATCATTAGAAGGTTGAGAGGATTAGAAAAGATAATCTACACCTAAAGTTTAGAATTGTAAATGCTCAATAAAAGTTAGCTGTTAGTAGTATTGATAAGAAAGAAGGTCAGGGTAATAGAAAGGATACCTATTCCACATGTGGATATTTAGAGAAGGAATCTTAAAAGAAGTGTTATCCAATGTAAGCCCTGTAAGGTTAGTAAGAGGAAGCCAGTCAAAGAGGGGTAGGGGAAAAAGAGTTTAAACATTAGCTATGCCATATGCTTCAGGTGGCTTGGTGGTAAAGAATCTGCCTGCCAAGCAGGAGGTGCAGGTTTGATCCCTGGGTTGAGAAGATCCCCTGGAGAAGGAAATGGCTAAACCAACTCCAGTATTCTTACCTGGAAAATCCTATGGACAAAGGAACTTGGTGGGCTACAGTCCATGGGGTTGCAAAGAGTTGGACCCAACTTAGCAACTAAACAACAACAATGTCATATGGAAAATCACAAAGCTAAATTCATCATATTATATACACAGAAGACTAGTAAACCACCCTCTCCAACCAACCCCAAACACCAAGTTTGCTAGTTTCTTACTGCTATGTAACAAATTACCTCTAAATTCAGCAGCCTATAACATACTATATACAAGGAGATCAGTAACAATAATTTCTCTGCTCCTGGGATGACATCTATTCAATGAACATTTAAACTTTAACTTTAGCTAAATAAGTGATTTTCAGGGAGGAGGTATAGCATTTCATCTTTAACCCTATGCCAGTCCAGAAACTTATGGGGGCAGTGAAGATATAGTCAAACAGAGAATTCTAGCAAATATGACCAGTAAATATAAAGAAGACAGTATGGCAGGCAACAATTTTTCATCATTTTGCCTGAAAATAGCTCTTTTATTTTTTAATTTTTATCTCATCAGCTCCTTGTAGTCTTTTCCTTTTCCCTTTTCTATTAATTGCTGTTTAAGCTCTAACCCCATGACTGATTTATTCAATGAATGAATGGAGGGATGTGTTTATCTAAGTGCCCCATATCCAGTGAAAATGCATTGTGTAGCTGGACTTTTCATACAGAATTAAATTCTTTCCATCACCATTTTGTAACTTCCCTGGTGGCTCAGTTGGTAAAGAGTCTACTTGTAATCCACGAGATTCGGATTTGATCCCTGGTTGAGAAGGTCCCCTGGAGGAGGAAATGGCAACCCACTCCAGTATTCTTGCCTGGAGAATTCCATGGACGGAGGAGCCTGGTGGGCTGCAGTCCATGGAGTTGCAAAGAGTCGGACACGACTGAGTGACTAACTTACACTTTCACTTTCATCATCATTTCCAGAGGGACTGGAGAACTATATCCAAATTCATAACAGTGAGAAAACAAGAGGTCAAAATGTCATGTTCTTACACAAAGATAATTGCAAATCAATTTTTGTGGGGCCAATGAAAAAAATTCTTTCACAAACAGAAAAAATAACTCCTCCAAGGGCCAGGAACAGATAACAGTGAATGAATATCATAAAAGTCCAGTCTTCAGATACCATCACTGGATTTTCTAAAGGTTTGGTCATTTCTGAAGCAGTCAGGCTGCCATTTGTCTGGGGTGGGGTAGTTTTCCTCTTTCGAGAGGCAACATCCAGCCTTAGATTCTAGAAGCCCAAAGTCCACAGTCAAATTGCAGAGGTGAGGAGAGGGAAAGCCGTTACTGGGGCACCTAACGAGCAGGCTTGAGCTGCGCTCTCCATCCCACTAGCTCAATCACAAAAGTGCCCTCGTTTTCATCCTCTCCCCTGTTTTACCTTTGCCCAAGAAGCTGTCACACAACCTCTCTCTTTCTATCTTTCCAACTTAAGTCAGTTCTGCGGCCTCTGGCCAGGGTCCCTGCCTCCTCACACTCCCCCACCATCTTCAGCAGTGTATCCCAGAATCTCATGGGGAGCTTCTTTAAAACATGGATTTTGTTCAGGTAGGTTTGTGCTGGGGCCCTAGAATCCTTATTTTTCAAAAGTGCCCTAAATGGCTGCAGTCACTAGCCAGATTTCGGAAAGGCTGCTCTACAGGTTGCTACAGTTATTCGACACCATCCTCACGTGGCACCACCCACCGCCCCAGCCTCTTCTCCTGGTCCTCTCTCCCACCAGTCAACCACCTGCAGCCCCTTGGACCTCAGGGCTTGTCACAAGCTCTTCCTTCTCCTTCCTCCTTTAACCAGTTGTTGTTATTGGTCAAGCATTAGCTAAATCCTGACGTTCTTGACTGCTCTGACCTTCCTTTGTGAGGTACCCTCCTCCAGCTCTCATCACTCCTTATTATATGAGAGGAAAGTATGTTTCCATTGTAAATCACTAATTTGGAGATTCTTTCACAGTAGCTGAGCCTATACCCTGCTTGATTAATAAGTAATCTTTTAAGAAGGGATGACCTACCCTTCCTTTTTCTTCTGGCTAATATGTTATCAACGTGAAATCATGACCTCCTTGGTTCTTCTTTTTTAATTGAATTATAGTCAGCTTGCACTGTGCTAGTTTCTGGTGTATAGCAAAGCGATTTAGTTGTATATACATATTACACGCATATACATATTATTTTTCAGATGCTTTTTCATAATAGGCTTTTACAAGATATTCAGTATAGCTCTCTGTGCTATGGGCTTCCCAGTGGGGCCAGTGGTAAAGGACTCATCTACCAATGCAGGAGACTTAAGAGACCTGGGTTCAGTCTCTCAGTTAGGAAGATCCCCTGGAGAAGGGCCTGGCAACCCACTCCAGTATTCTTGCCTGAAGGATCCCATGGACAGAGGAGTCTGGCAGCCTACGTGTCCAAAGGGCAAAGAGTCAGACACGACTGAAGTGACTTAGCACGTACCCTGTGCTATGCACTGGGTCCTTGTTGTTTATGTATTTTATATATGGTAGTGTTTATATGTTACTCCCAAACTCCTACTAAATTTATCCCCTTTGGTAAACATAAGTCCATCTTCTATGTCTGAGAGTCTATTTGTATTTTGTAAATATAACATTTTTTAGACTCCACATATAACTGATAGCATATGACATTTGTCTTTGACTTACTTCACTTAGTATAATAATCTTTGGTGCATCCATGTTGGTGCAAATGGCATTATTTCATACTTTTTAATGGCTGAGTAATAGTCCATTGTGTATATTTACTCTTTGGTTCTTCTTGATCTACTTTCCTTTGGATTCTTTATCAACTAGGCTTTAAATTCTTGGTGATACCATCTTCACTTTCTGCTTCTAGAATCTTTGAAACTTGTATTTAATTTTTTTCTTTTTCTTTTTAACACTGAAAACATTTTGTATTGGGGTATAGCCAATTAACCAGAGAAGGCAATGGCAACCCACTCCAGTACTCTTGCCTGGAAAATCCCATGGACAGAGGAGCCTGGTAGGCTGCAGTCCATGGGGTCGCTAAGAGTCAGACATGACTGAGCAACTTGACTTTCACTTTTCACTTTCATGCATTGGAGAAGGAAATGGCAACCCACTCCAATATTCTTGCCTAGAGAATCCCAGGGATTGGGGGAGGCTGGTGGGCTGCCGCCTATGGGGTCACACAGAGTTGGACACGACTGAAGCGACTTAGCAGCAGCAGCAGCAGCATAGCCAATTAACAATGTTGTGATAGTTTCAGATGAACAGTGAAGGGACTCAGCCATACATAAATATGTCCCCATTCTCTCCCAAGTCCCTCTCCCATCCAGGCTGACACATAACATTGAGCAGAGTTCCATGTGCTAAACAATAGGTCTTTATTGGTTATTCATTTTAAATATAGCAGTGTGTACACGACCTTCCCAAAGTCCCTAATTATTCCTCCAATGCACCAGCAACCATGAGTTCATTTTCTGTGAGTCTCTTTCTGTTTTGTAAGTAAGTTCATTTGTATCGTTTCTTTGTAGATTCCATATATAAGGGATGTCATATGATATTTCTCCTTCTCTATCTGACTTACTTCGCTCAGTATGACACTTTCTATGGACCTTGTATTTCATAATGCTCCCCATAATTCTCTAGAATTGATGGTTTAGCTCCTACCTCTGACCAATCCTCCAGTCATTGCCTTAAGTAGGAAATCCCCAGAAAATCACACAGAAGCCAGACTTGACTCCCAGCCCTTAGCAAGGACTGGGCTGGGTAATCCCCAGGAGAGGCATGGAGGGAACTATTTGAAGGAACCAGTGAATGAATGGTATATAGTGATCAATTCCAACCATTCAGAATTATTTTTAAATGCTAGAATTGTCCTCTTCCCCCATGCCAATGGATCTGAGATTCTAAATGTTTCCTCTTTGAAGCATCACTACCATGAACCCTACTTTATGGCCAAGAAACTTGAGGGAGAGTGAAGCAAAATGGAAGATATAATTAGCTGGAGGGCAAGGATTGTTCTCTGGTCTTAGCAACACACTGGATTGCACAGGTGTTTCCTGACTCATGCTGCCTCTCTATGTGGAGATCTCTGTCGAACATGCCGGGGGAGCAGGCATGTGGGCTGAGTAATTATAAATGCCTTTCAGAAGTATGGAGCTTAAAATAATTTCCTCTTGTAGTTTTTCAAAACAACCACTGTTTGTGTCTTTTTAATCCTTACAGAAGGCATAGCGGGCTAAGATCATCAATGATTTCAGAGGCATGAGTCTGCAAGAAAACCTGACTTTGCTGTCAGGTAAGAGACACAGATGCTCACCTTGAGCAGGAAGAAAGGGGCACTGAATTGATCAGGACTGAAAGCAACAGCCCTTCTGCCCTGTGCCCATAAACGGGGAAAGGGAACAGAAGAACATTCTTTCGCATGTGGCCTGATTGCTGTTGGAGAAAAGGATTCGCCATGGTACACAGAACTCTCTTTTCCTGACAGAATAAATGAGAAATAACTAGGATTGGGGCTTCATTCCTCATTGTTTAGCATCTTTAATCCATCAGCTTTTAAGATGTCTGAGGAGCAGAAAATGTAATTTTATCCAGTTTTATTAGACAACAGCTTTCCTCATCTGAAAAAATAATTTTAAAAGTACTCTAACTCTTAATATTTCTGGAGTCGACATGAAGTTAGTGGAGGTAGAATTTCCATATTTTATTATGCACCATGAAAATCAGCCTTTATGCTTAATGGAAGCTTTATGCTCACTGATAAATCAAGAGAGCGAAGGCAGGGCTGGGTAGTGAGAGGCAGGGTGAGAGCTCAGATACCGGCTCTCTTGTCTGTGGGCTAATAAAGGGTAGACTAGCTTGATTTACAAAATCATCTCCAAGAGAGGAAAGAAGTGCAGAGGGGCTTGAAAGACTGGAGCTGCTTTGCTCTCGGGTGAATATGCATTTTCTGCAGTCAGATTAAGGATTCATTTTGTCCTTGACACAGCACGAAATTCAATCTGCACTTACTTACCCTACAGACAACAGCCTGCCAGGGGTTGTGCGAAGATTTTATAATAGTACAGGCAACAGTCTTTGCCAGCAAAATAAACATTTGGGAAATTGTATTTCGAAATCGTTTCTTCTTCTTCTCTCCCCACCAATCCCCAGCCCGTCATGCAATTCTGGCTCAGTGAAACACAGCATTTAATATTTTGGAAATAATTTTCAAGCAGATGGGGGAAGAGGCAGGAGGGCAGCTTCTATTACTAGCCTTGATGATCTCTCTACCTTCCCTACTTTGTCAACAAAACAACTCAAGCAGTGATTGTTTTTCCTTTGAAAGAAAATAAAATAAGACAGCATGAAAGTGTTCTCAGATTTGCTCTGTTTGCTTCTGAAATCTTTCTACGCTGAGGTCTTCTGTGTGATATGGAAAGCTCATTTTGAACCTGACTGCTGAGGACATCTTGGAGAGATGCTAAGGTGTGTATGTGTGTGTTTTCTATTTTTTTTTTTTAAAGAGGAAGAGGGCAGGATTTTCTGTCCCTGGCAGAGTAAGCCTCAGAACCCTTTGTTTCTGTGTAACAACGAGGGTGATTCTTCACACTCTCTTTATTGAACTATAAATATCTTTCCAGATGAACACTCTCCTAATCTAATTAGCTGTAAACAGGCCTCCTGGGTGCCACACTGCTTTAGCTAGGGGATGGCATGAGCAGGAGGGGAGAGGGATTAGTGTAAGAAAGATGTCCATGACTGTGAGTCTTTTTGATGGGCACAGTTGGGATTGGGTGATGTATCTGCAGAAGACTTTTCTGTCTTATAGGGAGACAGAAGCAAATAAATCGACTAGTCTCCTAAAGGGCAGAATGGCCTACTATGAACAATGAAAGCTTGTTTTTCTACAGCATTTAACTGCTTTTCCCAGAATATGACTTACTAGTTAGTATAGCAAAGGAAGGGGATCAAGCACACTGGGGGATCCTGACGGGTCTTGGCTGATTAATAGGCATCCCCACTGTCAGACCCTGAGAAAGGCCACAGAGCCAAATGTTCACTTTGGAAGAGGTGATCCCACTATGGTTCCTGGTGGGACACCAGATCATGAGGGATTACAGGGTGGGGTTAGGGGTCAGTGGGTACTTTCAAGTTTCACAGTCAGTGGTACAGAATCCAAACTCAGAACCTCTGTCTGTGCAGAAGGTTGGAGAAAGGTCGCACAGCTTCATTTTTAAAGACAGCTTTCAGTTGTTCACCCTCTTCATGCCATTTTGGAAAGGATTCCTTAAGAAAGTTGAGGGGATGATCTGGCCTTTGGTGAATAGCAGCCAGTGGTGAGGGGGGAAGAGTGGGCTCCCTGGGTGAGGCAGGTCTTAGGTTAATAAGAACCTGAAGAAATGAGGCTCCACTGGGTCAAGGTTATGCCGACCACCAGCCAGGCCTCCAGTTCCATGGGACCCACAAGGTTGAATAATCACTACTCGCCTCTGACAGCTGTTTCCTGCCAATCATCCAGCCTTGAGCCAACAGATACGATTTCTGTTGTACTTCAGACTCTTTGGACATCCCTGATTTCTGGTGCCCAGTGTTGGCTGGAATGGATTCCAGACTTGTTCTGAAAGGGTTTGAGTCACCTGTACTGGGTTAACACCAATGGCTTCTGGGCTCCAAGCCCACTCCGCTATTCTCTGCTCTGAGCTATGGGGCTGGACTCTGCAAACTACACTTCCCAGACTCCTCTGCATCTCCCTGCCAATGAGAGGTGCAGATGGGAGATGGACAAGAAGGTCAGGAGAAGGAGAGGAGGAACTATTTTCCAGCATTTAGCTGAGGTCAGCATTCTTCAGCAGCCTCTAGCCTCCAGCCTCCAGCCCCCTTTGCTGTTTCCGTCTCCTCTCTGCACTCCTCAGTGGTTCAGAGGCAGCTGGTCCACGTGGCTTCAGCAGTGAAAGTACAGGCTGTGCAGTAGTCCCAGCACTAGCTGCACCCCTCCCTCTGGCTTCTGGTAATAACTCTTCCTTCTGTTATCCTTTAGCTCTGGAATCAGCAGTTGCTTCTTGCAATAATTTAGTTCAGTTCAGTTCAGTCGCTCAGTCGTGTCCGACTCTTTGCGACCCCATGAATTGCAGCACGCCAGGCCTCCTTGTGCATCACCAACTCCCGGAGTTCACTCAGACTCACGTCCATCAACTCGGTGATGCCATCCAGCCATCTCATCCTCTGTTATTCTCTTCTCCTCCTACCCCCAATCCCTCCCAGCATCAGAGTCTTTTCCAATGAGTCAACTCTTTGCATGAGATGGCCAAAGTATTGGAGTTTCAGCTTCAGCATCAGTCCTTCTAAAGAACAGGACTGATCTCCTTTAGGATGACTGGTTGGATCTCCTTGCAGTCCAAGGAACTCTCAAGAGTCTTCTCCAACACCACAGTTCAAAAGCGTCAATTCTTCGGTGCTCAGCTTTCTTCACAATCCAACTCTCACATGCATATATGACTACTGGAAAAACCATAGCCTTGACTAGACGGACCTTTGTTGGCAAAGTAACATCTCTGCTTTTGAATATGCTATCTAGGTTGGTCACAACTTTCCTTCCAAGGAGTAAGCATTTTTTAGTTTCATGGCTGCGACCACCATCTGCAGTGATTTTGGAGCCAAAAATAAAATAAAATTAAATTAAATTAAAAAGTCTGACATGTTTCCACTGTTTCCCCCATCTATTTCCCATGAAGTGATGGGACCGGATGCCATGATCTTAGTTTTTTGAATGCTGAGCTTTAAGCCAACTTTTTCACTCTCCTCTTTCACTTTCATCAAGAGGCTCTTTAGTTCCTCTTCACTTTCTGCCATAAGGGTGGTGTTACCTGCATATCTGAGGTGATTGATATTTCTCCCGGCAATCTTGATTCCAGCTTGTGTTTCTTCCAGTCCAGCATTTCTCATGATGTACTCTGCATAGAAGTTAAATAAGCAGGGAGACAATATACAGCCTTGACGTACTCCTTTTCCTATTTGGAACCAGTGTGTTGTTCCATGTCCAGTTCTATCTGTTGCTTCCTGACCTGCATATGGATTTCTCAAGAGGCAGGTCAGGTGGTCTGATATTCCCATCTCTTGAAGAATTTTCCACAGTTTCTTGTGATCCACACAGTCAAAGGCTTTGGCATAGTCAATAAAACAGATGTTTTTCTGGAACTCTCTTGCTTTTTCCATGATCCAGCAGATGTTGGCAATTTGATCTCTCTGATAATTTTAGCATCACCCCTTTTGTTCTATGGGGCTTCCCTTGTGGCTCAGCTGGTAAAGAATCTGCCTGGAATGTGAGAGACCTGGGTTTAATCCCTGGGTTGGGAAGATCCCCTGAAGAAGGGAAAGGCTATCCACTCTAGTATTCTAACCTGGAGAACTTCATGGACTATATAGTCCATGGGGTCACAAAGAGTTAGTCTTGACCAAGTGACTTTCACTAACTCATTTTTGTTCTAAAGTCGGTATAATCAGTTCCCTGTATTAAATCCATCAGTGTAGCCAGTATCTTGTATTAAATCTCCTTTGTTGGAATGCTTTCATTTTCTTGACTGACCCCTGATAAATGTTGATTCTGACACTGACAAGAAACCCAGTTTAAAAGGGTTCCACTTGTTGAATTAGCAAAAGGTTGGAGGCTTTCTCCCTTTGTGGTGACATCACTAAAAGAGAACCCATGGGCAGGGTGAGGACTGAGAATAGTCAGATGGGCAGAGATGCTCTCCTGGGGAACTTCCCACTCTCTAACATCCTCCAGAAATATTCAGGTTGAGAGATGAGCCCACACCATGCCGATGGCTTCCCCATTTTGCCCTACAATGGCCTGTCTTAGAGTGCTTCTTCCTTGGCATTTCTACATGTGAAGAATTTTGAAAACTACACTGCAGTACCCTACAATCACATCTTTCTTTTATAAATCCTCAAAGTTGGACAACGGAGGCAGCGGGACAATGGCAGTGGTTCTCAAGTACAGTCTGAGGACCCGTGGGGACTCACTGAAACCCTCAGAAAGTATTCATGAGATCACTATTATTATCACAATAGGAAGACTTGATTTCAGAGAAGGCAATGGCACCCCACTCCAGTACTCTTGCCTGGAAAATTCCATGGACTGAGGAGCCTGGTGGGCTACAGTCCATGGGGTCGCAAAGAGTTGGACACGACTGAGTGACTTCTCTTTCACTTTTCACTTTCATGCATTGGAGAAGGAAATGGCAACCCACTCCAGTGTTCTTGCCTGGAGAATCCCAGGGACGGGGGAGCCTGGTGGGCTGCCGTCTATGGGGTCGCACAGAGTCGGACACGACTGAAGCGACTTAGCAGCAGCAAGACTTGATTTACCTTTTTCATTTTAATTCACTCATAAGGGTACAATGAGATTTCAAGAGGTTACATACATGGATACAGAAACAGATGGTAGGCAGAAGCAGATATTTCAGAAATTCAGCAGAATTTCAGTCCAGTTCAGTTGCTCAGTCATATCCGACTCTTTGCTATTCCATGAACTGTAGCATGCTGGGCTTCCCTGTCCATCACCAACTCCTGGAGCTTGCCCAAACTCATGTCCATTGAGTCAGTGATGCCATCCAACCATCTCATCCTCTGTCATCCCCTTCTTCTCTTGTCTTCAATCTTTACCAGCATCAGGGTCTTTTCCAGTCAGTCAGTTCTTCCCAACAGGTGGCCAAATTACTGGAGTTTCAGCTTCAGCATCAGTCCTTCCAATGAATATTCAGGACTGATATCCTTTAAGATTGACTGGTTTGATCTTTCTGTTCAAGGGACTCTCAAGAGTCTTCTCCAACACCTCAGCTCAAAAGCATCAATTCTTTGGCACTCAGCTTTCTTTATGGTCCAAATCTCACACCCATACATGACTACTGGAAAAACCATTGCTTTGACTAGACGGACCTTTGTTGGCAAAGTAATGTCTCTGCTTTTTAATATGCTGTCTAGGTTTGTCATAGCTTTTCTTCCAAGGAGCAAGCGTCTTTTAATTTAGCTGTCTTTTATTCAGATATCAAGGAGATTCACAAAAGTAGAAAAGAGTGCTATTATTCTAATTTAACTTTTGCTTTGGAAAATAAAGTTATTTATTATAAAAATATGTTATTTATGTTAATATGTTTCTTATTTCTACTTTCTAGTGAATTAATAAATCCTGGTGTGGAGTTGGTACATTTTCTTCACTTTTACTAGTCACTTAAGTTTCATGCTCCAGCCCCTGGTCATCTGGAGTTTAGTTCCCACATGGATGTCAAATCCAGGGAAATCATTTCCAAGATTTTCAATGGCCCAGGCTGGTTCTCCCTTCTGGGGGCGGGGGGAGGGGGGAGTCCATGTCCTTGCCCCAGGATACATACTCTTCCTGTCCTGATGCTTCAGTCACCACCCTTACATTACTCACAAGAGTGTCAGACTCCAGCTTTTTTGACCCCAGTTTTAGGAGACACCTGTTCAAGTCACTTAGTAGCCTTCCATAGTGAGGGGAAGCATCGCACCCTTCCCCCATGGGGACAGCTGAGCCCCGATGCCATGCTGACACTAGCCAGCCTCAAGCTACAGGTTGCAGAAATAGTTTTCCCTCTCTTCTTCTGTGGATGCTGCTGCAGGCCTTCTAATATTTGACTGTGGAAGGTGAGAATAGTTGACCCACATTATCTTGGGATCTCAGTTGAAAGTTAGGTAGAAATAACTAGTCCAATTTTTAACATCTGTCATAAAATCATCCTGAATTTCTAATGAAATATCTCTCATTATTTATATATTATACATGAAGAAATTAAAGTTCAGAGAAAATATTAATAATTAAAGGTAAGTGACTAAGCCAGGATTTGAACTCTGGTATGTCCAAAATTGAGGGGGGCATGACAACCCATTCCAGTAATCTTGTCTTTAGAATTCCATGGATGGATAAGATATAGCCTGTGGTGTTGCACTTTATGCATATTGTCAAGTTGCTTTCAGAGACGTTCTGGCAACTTAAGCTCTCATTAGTGATGAATGAACATGTCCCTTTCACCATATTCTTGCTAAAAGTAGGCCTTCATCACTTTTTAACTTGCCTATTTATCAGACAACAGATGACATCTCATTGCTGTTTTAACTTGTTTTTCTTTGATTACTACTGAAGATGAAACTGTTTTTATATTTATTGGTCATGTTCTTGATCATTAAAAAATTAAATTTTTTTTTCCATATTGATATGCAGGAACTCTTTATTATTAGAGGATTTAAATCTTGTCATATGCTATAAATATTGCTCTAGTTTTTCACTTATTCAATTTTATGAATTTTTTGACATTGCACACATTTGAAGATTTTATGTAATTAAACCTAGTAATACTTTTGTTGGCCTTCCCTTTGTAATATCATGCTCAGAGAAATTGGAATACTTCCTAAAATATTTTTTTCAGGAAGGTATAAATCTATTATGTTCTCTGAATCTTTGGATGACAGCGAATATGTTTTGTGACTCTCATACAGGAACAGTTGGAGCATTTTTGACACACCATCCTCAAAATGCTGTAGAAGCTATTCCACTATTTTCTGAAATTTACTGTTGAGAGAGAAGTCTGATACCAAAAAGACTTTTGTCTCCTATTATGTCCCCAGTTATTTGTAAGAGCAGAATGACTGCAAGATTATTCTTTATACTTGGAATAAAAAAGAAAAGCCAGACACGATGAGGAGAGTCTGTTTTACACTTTCTGGAGTTCAGTGGGTTTTGGATTAAAGGATTTCTTCAACTAAAGAAAATTATCTTTTTTTTTTAGTTTGGTCACCACTTCTCTGTCTGATGTATTCTCTTCTTCTGGGTTTCCTAGTCAATCTCCAGGACCTGTCCTATATGCCTCTTATATGAGTTTCAGAATTTCCCCAGTGGGCTGACTGGTTTTCTCACCCAGTTTGTTTCGTGTTGTCCAACTTGCTTGTCAGTATGGCCATCGCATTTTTACATCAGGCAATTATTGTTTCACCTAAAGTAGTCTTCCCTGATCTCAGACTCTTTCTTTTTCATGAGTGCTGTCTCCTCAAATTATTACTGAGAATCTGATTTAATATCTTACAAAATTCACTTTCCTGTTACAAGCTGTTTTTGAAAGAGCTCTCCTCTTTGGAGATCATGAACATTTTTTCTATATTCAAATGTTTCTCTGTTTTCTCATCCTTATGAGGGAGTGCTGTGTTTGCCCAGTTTTGGAAACTGGAAGAGGCCCAGTTAGAGAGTGTTCAGGTTCATGTCTGATTTCTTCAGTGTGCAAAAAGGGATCAAGGAAGAATCGATCATTTGTGTAGTTTAATTTCTCTGGATCAGCAGTCCCATTTTCTAGAAGGTTGAAGAAGGAACCACATCCCAAGGTGGTCATGTGACAAGCACTTCCCCACTGTGCCCACACTCCTTCCCACCTGTCAGGGGCACCATCCTCCTTCTCTAATGGACAAGATGGTCTTGTTGTGAGACTGTTGTTCTTATCACATTGTTTGAACTGGACTGAACTGAAATGGCAGCGGATTGTGCTGAGAAGGGAAATTCGCACCTGTTTGGAACTGGCATTACATTTATAGAGAGCAAGGGGGAAACAAACACAAAGGCCAGCACACTGGGGATGATTACTGCCAAAATTACTTACCAAAGACATCTGCGAAGCTGTGATCCAGTCAGGAGGGATGTGGAAATGAGCCCCAGCTGAGTCCCCCAGCAAAATGACTCCCCTGGGCTGTGAACCTAGGGGGCACAATTTATTTGCATTATTTATGCACTCAAGTAGTTTGGAGCCTCCAGGTTAGGTAGTTAGGTGAACACATACCCTGGTGTGTATTCCATGCATGGAGCATCATATCAGTGATACACTGCCATTTTTTGAGTGTTGGAGGATGAGGGGCATAGCATATAGGAGCTGAATGAGATTTCTAGGCCACTGAAACTGCCAACTAAGCTGTAGAGATGCAGGTGTGTTTCCTAGCTCCGCATAAAACAAACTGCTGTGCAACCTCTTAAGTGAATGATGGATGAATAAAAACATCAGAAGTTTATCTGAACTCAGAAATATGCCCAGATTTTGGTCCTGAAATTTGCTTTTTTGGAAAGCATACCCATTTCTATTATAATTCACTTTAGGAATTAGTGATATCATGGAGCAATTTTGATTTTTCAAACATGTTATGGATTTTTAAAGTCTTGAATCTGTAAAGGCAAAAGTGCTGAATGGACAATTATGGCTGATCGATGGAGAAATGGAGAAATAAAGTCACTGTGCAGCCTTGTAAATCTGAGATTACAAATCACTTAATCTGATTCTGAGGAATTCACCCATGGGTGGTGCGTGTAACTCTTCCAAAATTCGTAAAGTCCTGAAAGAATCAAGTGATTCCTCCCAGAGTCAGAGAGGAGAGCCTCCTTTCCGCACCTACAAACCCCCTGAATCAAGCTAAGGATGGTCCAGCGTTCCTCCAGTGGCTCCCTATCTCAGGACTCTGGGACAGCTAGCATTTGGCTATGCAACTGGGGACTGAGAAGGCCCAGGACACTGAAGAGGGGATGGGACTTAGGGAATCCAAGAGACTTCCCATAGTGAACCCAGAGTCTCACACCATGGTTTCACTCAGATGTTTATTTATTCATTTATTTGTTAATTCATTCTTTTATTCATGCAACAGCATTTCTAAATGGTATGACATATATTGGGTCCTTACATTTTCTACCTCTATCCTACTCCCCTGACAGCTCAGAGACAGTTAGACTTTAAGTTGATTGAGGACAAGGACTATATCATGTCTGCCCATGAAAACTCAGAGCCACGTATAGTCCTTGATGCATAATAGGAATAAGTATTCATGAAACATCCTGTTGAGTGAATGAAATATTTTTAAATGTTAGGAAAAAGCACTGCAGAGTTCCAAGGAATAGCAAGAAGAGATAAGAAAGCCGTCTTCAGTGATCAATGCAAAGAAATAGAGGAAAACAACAGAATGGGAAAGACTAGAGATCTCTTCAAGAAAATTAGAGATACCAAGGGAACATTTCATGCAAAGAAGGGCTCGATAAAGGACAGAAATGGTATGGACCTAACAGAAGCAGAAGATATTAAGAAGAGGTGGCAAGAATACACGGAAGAACTGTACAAAAAAGATCTTCACGACCCAGATAATCAGGACGATGTGATCACTAATCTAGAGCCAGACATCTTGGAAAGTGAAGTCAAGTGGGCCTTAGAAAGCATCACTACAAACAAAGCTAGTGGAGTGATGGAATTCCAGTTGAGCTGTTTCAAATCCTGAAAGATGATGCTGCGAAAGTGCTGCACTCAATACACCAGCAAATCTGGAAAACTCAGCAGTGGCCACAGGACTGGAAAAAGTCAGTTTTCATTCCAATCCCAAAGAAAAGAAATGCAAAAGAATGCTCAAACTATCGCACAATTGCACTCATCTCACATGCTAGTAAAGTAATGCTCAAAATTCTCCAAGCCAGGCTTCAGCAATACGTGAACCATGAACTCCCTGATGTTCAAGCTGGTTTTAGAAAAGGCAGAGGAACCAGAGATCAAATTGCCAACATCTGCTGGATCATGGAAAAAGCAAGAGAATTCCAGAAAAACATCTATTTCTGCTTTATTGACTATGCCAAAGCCTTTGACTGTGTGGATCACAATAAACTGTGGAAAATTCTAAAAGAGATGGGAATACCAGACCACCTGACCCACCTCTTGAGAAATCTGTATGCAGGTCAGGAAGCAACAGTTAGAACTGGACATGGAACAACAGACTGGTTCCAAATAGGAAAAGGAGTCCGTCAAGGCTGTATATTGTCACCCTGCTTATTTAACTTCTATGCAGAGTACATCATGAGAAACGCTGGGCTGGAAGAAACACAAGCTGGAATCAAGATTGCCGGGAGAAATATCAATAACCTCAGATAGGCAGATGACACCACCCTTATGGCAGAAAGTGCAGAGGAGCTAAAAAGCCTCTTGATGAACGTGAAAGAGGAAAGCAAAAAAGTTGGCTTAAAGCTCAACATTCAGAAAACGAAGATCATGGCATCTGGTCCCATCACTTCATGGGAAATAGATGGGAAACAGTGGAAACAGTGTCAGACTTTATTTTTTTGGGCTCCAAAATCACTGCAGATGGTGATTGCAGCCATGAAATTAAAAGACGCTTACTCCTTGGAAGAAAAGTTATGACCAACCTAGATAACATGTTCAAAAGCAGAGACATTACTTTGCCAACTAAGGTCCGTCTAGTCAAGGCTATGGTTTTTCCTGTGGTCATGTATGGATGTGAGAGTTGGACTGTGAAGAAAGCTGAGCGCTGAAGAATTGATGCTTTTGAACTGTGGTGTTGGAGAAGACTCTTGAGAGTCCCTTGGACTGCAAGGAGATCCAACCAGTCCATTCTGAAGGAGATCAGCCCTGGGATTTCTTTGGAAGGAATGATGCTAAAGCTGAAACTCCAGTACTTTGGCCACCTCATGCGAAGAGTTGACTCACTGGAAAAGACTCTGATGCTGGGAGGGATTGGGGGCAGGAGAAGGGGACGACCGAGCATGAGATGGCTGGATGGCATCATGGACTCGATGGACGTGAGTCTGAGTGGACTCTGGGAGATGGTGATGAACAGGGAGGCTAGGCGTGCTGCGATTCATGGGGTCGCAAAGAGTCGGACACGACTGAGCGACTGAACTGAACTGAAACAAAAATAGTGATGCTACCGTAGGGTCTTGTTTGAGGCTGTTTGGGCATCAGCAGTACCATGTTTTCAGTACTATGTGGTTGGTATTAGTAAGTTTCTCCTAAGAGTACTGGTGGGTTTCCCTAGTGGCGCAGTGGTAAAGAAACCACCTGCGAATGCAGGAGGCGTGAGGAATGCGGTTCAGCCCCTGGGTTGCGGACAGCCCCTGGAGGAGGAAATGAAACCACTCCAGGATTACTGCCTGGGAAATCCCATGGACAGAGAAGCCTGGCAGGCTACAGTCCATGGTGTCTCAAAAGAGCTGGACATGACTTAGCAACCAAACAAAGAGTACAAAGACTACTGGTGGCCCAGGTGTCAGTGGCATTTGGGCATATAGAACACAGAGCTTTTGTTCAAGTGTTTTTGGGAACTCTCAGCAGTTATAGTTTGGCGGCCTCCCTCAAGTTACCCACATACAAGCCTTTAACCCATTTGACACAAGGGACTCTGTCAGTACAAGCCCAGATATCTGACCTTATGGTGTATTGAGAAGGACACAGGGCAGATTGAAAATTATCACCTCCAGTTATTTTCTTATTTGGAGAAGTGCTGGATTTCAGTTACCATGGTATCTATTTTACAGCCTTTAAGAAAAAACTGAATTTTATATTTGTGTATAGTTGATTAATAATGTGTTATCTTCAGTTGTACAACAAAGTGATTCAGTTACGCATATACAAGTATCTAGTGTTTTTCAAATTCGTTTCCCAATTAGGTTGTTACGTAATATTCAGCAGAGTTCCCTGTGCTATACACTAGGTCCTTGTTGGTTACCCATTTTAAAAGTAGTAGTGTGTACATGTCCACCCAAAACTCCCTAACTATCCCTCTAATAACTTTCCAGTCACCCAATAAAGGAATCAGTTAAACTCAGTTTTTCTTTGTCTAGATTCTGCCTCATTTCTATAATCTTTTTCATATATTTTTCTAATTTGTCATGAAAACATCAGGCATTTCCTCATTTGCCTGTTCGATTCAATTTGACTCAGATTAGAAAAGAATATTCTATTAGGATAAGTACACTGACTTTTACCATTCATACCTTCACAGAATTTCTTCTCATATGGGATTCCATCTTTTGGATCAACACCCTTTAAGAGAGAAATAATGAGATTAGCAGTTTGCTTTTAAATTTATGAGACACAAGTACAGAATCCTCCCCAGATGGCTTTTAAAGCACAAAGGCAAATCAGTAGATAAAATCCTTTAAAGTCTCTTGAGCCCTTAATCCAAGGTAGCAACATTTTAGGCTTTAAGGACTTGGGGGCAGGAATAAGAAGAATTCAAAAACTGGACCACCTTGTTCAGAAGAATGCAGGGCAGGGCTCTGAGTGCTGGAAGTGTCACTGGAGGGAGCACTGAGGGTCCAGTCAGTGCTGGGACACAGGGTCAGAGCGGGCTCAGCGGTCTCTGAACTGGAGCTCTAAGTATCCTGACTTCTCCAGTGCCTAAGGAGCGATGCTTCTAGAGCAGTGATTCTCAACAGGACTGGTTTTAAGGCAGCCCCCTACCCGCCCCTGCCCTGCAACCATCCCCAAGGGACTTTGGCAATGTCCGGAGACATCTTTGGTTGTTACAGCGTGGGGAAGGGGGAGCTACAGGCATTTATGGGGAGAGGCCAGAGATGCCGCTGATCATCCTACATTTTGCAAGGCAGCCCAGACCATAAGACATCATCCCAAATGCTGATACAGTGAGACCAAGAAACCCATAAGTGAGGTTGAGCTGTGAGTTGGACAGGGTTACCATCGCTGAGGGCACTTCCTAACACTGAATGCTAAGTCTGTGCATTAGTAGAGTAACTGGTCCTTGGAAGGTTCAAGCAGAGTCTGGATAACCCTAAGGAAAAGTTAATACACTTATGTAGCTATGTTTTTTGCTTTGTTTTGCTTGTCAAACTCTGGTCTGGAGAGCACTGGCATTCCACTAGATAGTAATAGTATTAACAGTATTCTAGGAAGAGCCTGATGGTCAGAGATATATTGGAAACAGTGTGTTCACTCTCTTGGTCTTGGGGGCTCCCAGTGTGCAATAAAACATTAAAGATGCCGAGAAATTCGGAAGTAAAGAAAACTGTTTAGGCTTACTTGACCCAGTACTTTCTAAACCTGGGTATAGCACCCCTCCTCCTGTTTCTTTTAACCTCCCACTCGACAGCGGAGTTCCTGGACACAGTTAGGGAAATGTTGGACTTGGTGGTTGCAAAATTCTCTCTGAGTTCAAGATGATTTTGTGATTTTGGGAGTCATTTTTCCTCTATGGAAAGAGATAGGTGTGAAGGTCATGTGTCTTTTTCCAATTAACTGATGATGAACTCTGAGTCTTGGCTCTCTGAGCTCCTGGTGGATTTCCACTGGTATAGCACAGTCTCTTATTGGCCTTCCGTATGTAGGAGGGGTCACATGTCAGAGGCAGGGATGGGGTCATGGAACCAAGATAGGAGCTTCACATACTAATAACCTCCGTGTCATCCAACAGGACAGCTGAGCTTGACTCTATCAGAACAAGAGCTGCCTTAGGGGTCCTGACACCTCCATACCTTAAGACTAGGGGTGATGTCTTCCCCTCCTCATGAAATGGCAATTTGACTAATGATAGGGTGGTTGGGGTGGGCTATACGAGGTACAATCTGTCTGGCTCTCCATATCCAAGAAACAATAGACCATCAGTGTCCTGGAGAGAAGTAACTATTTACAGAAACTTTCTCCTCTTCATCCAAGCAGACAAATTAGGCAGCCATTCAGAGGCAATTTATCTTGAAGCTGGGGAAACTTAAATTTCAAGGCCCCTTGTTTGTATGATTCCTGCCTGTGTGAGTGCTGGGAGCAGCTGGGAGCTGTTTTAGGTGGAGAGTGTTTTAGGTGGAGAGGAGTCTGGCTGCAGTCAGAACAATGTTTCCACTTAAGCACTCCTGGTAAATTGGAAAAGAGATCTTAAAAGAAAGGCACCTGAATTTCCAAGACTCCAGGAATTTGTTAAGATTTCTTTTATCATTCTAGTTATCATACTTTTATACTTGATTTTGTATTTGGTATACTTTTGCCTTTATGCTGCTGCTGCTGCTGCTAAGCTGCTTCAGACGTGTCCAACTTTGTGCGACCCCATAGATGGCAGCTCACCAGGCTCCCCCATCCCTGGGATTCTCCAGGCAAGAACACTGGAGTGGGTGAGAACCCCTCAAATCCTATAAGTTCAAGACCTCACAAAATTTAGATTTGCTGCCATTGCTGTCCTCAGATAAGTGTTTGGCTTCTCTCTTTCCTTCCCTTATCTCTACTGGAAGCTACTAATCTATTATTCATAAGGAACCAGGGTAGCAGCATAGATGCTTCAGGATGTAGGTAGTGGGGAAACTACAGGTAATTTCCACTCTGCCTGGCTAGCTTTATGAAACAGGAAAAAAAATGGCTGCAATGAAATGGTGACAGCATGTGGTTTGCTCCACCAGCTGTTTGGGTTGCTGTAAAAACTTTGCTAACACCACGATTCATTTAATTTCACACTGTTTCAGACAGAACCAAGGGGTTAGATGTGAGTGACCTTAAACAAGACTTACAGTGGCTGTGACTGAGAGAGCCTCAGCTCTCATTACATCATTGACACTTTTCACGTGTGATTGGATTCTATGCCTCTCTTTCAAACAGCAGAAAAAGAGTTGCCTTAGCCTACCATCTTATCTTCTTCCTTAGGTCTGACTAAGCAAAGAGGCAATGGGCTTGTAAGGAGGGCAGAAAGTCAGAGAAGAGGGTTAAGTCTGAATTTAGTTGCTTACCCAAATGCCATTACAGTTGGAATCTTGATATGAGTCCCAGTTGTCTGGCCTACAGAGAGGACAGCCACATTAGTCTTCAGCATGTATTTATCACTCTGAATGTCAGCTTCACAAATGAAAGAATGAATGAATGAGTGCTACACCAAGTGTCACCGACAGCCAACAGGTTCTTCAAGGAAAAATGCCACACGTCATTGTGTGTTGTGGCCCACAGAACCCCCACTCAGCCTCTTTGTCATTCTCTTGGCTTTGGGTGTTTGCTGGGAGCTGGGGACCAAATGCAGCCTTTTCATAACTGACTACGTTCCTGGGTGGTACTGTTGGGTAATGGTGCTGATGAGCGTAATGAACACATCTGCAGTCTATTTTCTTCAGACAGGCGATACCATTAAAGTTACGCCTCTAAAGTCCCAAACATCTGGTTAATGCTTCAGCACTGTAGTCACAGCTAAGATGAATGCTGGCATATCCAGTTTGAGTTCTGAGATGGGATTGGCTGCACATCAGCCTGGGACTAAAATGAAACCCGCACTCCACTCCCCGCAGCCCTTGCCTTACTCTTGGTGGAAAAGGGCTGCCCTTTCTGGGCCCAGGGCTGCCTGTAGAGCTCGAGCAGGAGGAGGGATAAACATCCACAAGAACCTGTCTACTCACTTGTTCCTTCCACTAGACTGTAAACTCGTATTTCTGTTTGTTCACCACACAGCATGATGCAGAGTGCTTGGCAATGCTCCATGAGCAGTTTGGGGGACAATAAAATGAACAATTATTGTTTTTTTTTTTCATTGAGTTTTACTTCAGTGAGGACACGGAAGTCCCTTCTCTCTGTTAGCACGAATCCCCTAGGCTGGAGGAGATAATTATGCCTCCTGCCTCCTTTTCAGAAGGTAATTTTCAAAATCAGTGATGAGCAGAGACCATTACCTTCTGCCTGGGTATGCCATCTTGTTGCTGTCGTTGCAATCTCTCCCTCGCCAGTGAAAGCCCCGCAGTGTCTGGAAGTGAAGAGCACACATAGGAAAGGTCAGTTCTGCTTTGATGCTGTCCACGGTGAAGGCCAGTCGGAGCTGTCAGAGGGGTAGTGACATCTGCAGTTTCAAATTCAAATATAGTCTGGGAACACCAGAGATCACTAAGAAAATTAAAATGAATATGCTAAGACCTCCCGAGTGAGGTGAAGTATAATATGGTGCCAGGGCCAATCATAGGTGTAGCATGCACACACCACGTGTGTGTGTGTGTGTGCTGTTGTGTATGTGCCAATATGTGAAAGTATGGGGGTGCATCTGTGTGAATTTGTAAATACGTGAGCATGTGTGCATTCACATGGTTACACAAATGCATGTTTCACACATGTGTGTCTGTGTGTACATGTGTGTTCATGTGTATGTGTCTATGTGTACTTCCACACACAGCAGGGCCATCCAACTCCCTGAACTTTCTCTATTAATCATCAACCTTCTCAGGCCCCAAAGCAATTGGTTTATTTTGTCCAACGATTAATAATTTTACTGAATAATTAAAAACTCTAGCCAAACTGGTTATTTGCATGGATTTATTATATTTTGACATGTCTGACTCAAAAGGATCAAGAACCATGATGATGTCAAACAATGGTTTTATTTCTCAAATTGCCAGGTAGAGTATCTGAGATCCCATCAACTTTGGAAAGTTTGTGACATCTGTTACTTGCTTGTTGAATTTCACAGAGAATATTATGATATCCTGACTGTTCTAAATCAAACATGTGCACACAAACACATATACACTTTTAAAAAGTAAGTTAAAATATATTTAAGAATTTTGAAAATAATTCATGATGTTTTCAAGATAACTGTTATCCCCAATGGAGAATTCCAGCTGGGAATGACTTCAGGAAATGAAAACAGTCTAGGCCTAAGATCCACTTTGATGGTCCACGTGGAGATAGCATAAAGGATTAGAAACATTATAAAATGGTGTATTACCAAATTAATAATACATTCAAATGGCATTCAATCTTGTCTTATTAAAGGAAAGAAATTTATAGGAAGCAATGCAATATTTACTGAACGTCTGGTTACTCTTAACAATACTTACTGGGAAATCACTATATTTGTCTGAGTCGGCATCACTGAATGGCACAGAATTTTGTGTAGCTCTAGAAGAAAGAAAATGAAACACCTGTGAGCTAAGAAAAAAGAACGTGTGTTTGTGAAAATAAATACAGACATGTTTAGATATGACTGTGTTGAGTTTACTTAACAAAACCCCACTCTAAAAATAAAATTAAGGGCCTAAATAAAAATTTTAAAAGTAAAGATAAAATTGAGTACCAGCCCAAATTTACTTATTTCTGTTCGCCACTCAACAGAACGATTTTCTCTCTGACATTTTTCTTGACCTATATGGGTAAGTAAAATATAATGAACTCAGGTTTTAGAGGGCGTGGGATATGGCTGTTGAGGTTCTCAGGAAAGCAGACTGCATTTTGGGGCCAGTCAATGAACTTAGTACTAGAGATTTTACACATTTTACACATTCTGGGACAAAAGTCTTTTCTTAAGATTCTCCTCTTTTAAATCACTTCATCTGAGAACCGTTAGGCATTTAGTTGTCAATCCCCTTCAAGAACCGGGTGTAACTGATGTGACTGATGATGGAGCAATTAATGCCAAAAACTACGCATACCTCCTTTGAACGAGGATTTCCCTTAAATCTTTACCACCAGACTCTCCCCAGCTTCCAAATGCCAAATATTGTTTTCCCTTTAGGAGAATCACTTACAGAGTAGCAGGCAAGTGCCGTCATATGGCAGAGTGAGGTTACTCTTGGCACTTAGAGTGTAGAGAGAGTAACACGCTCCCTTATAGGTTTTAGTAAATGGTCTTCTGAATCAAGGGCTTCTCAGCAGTTCTGAGAGTCTCAAGGCTAGCGAATTCAGCCAGAGCCAGCATGGAGCCTAACTGCTGGTGTGGAGCCTGTCTTAAGAGCTCTGGGATGGTGGAGCCACTGGAAGTCTACTTTATAGATCTCTTGGGAGATGACATCCCCTGTAAAAATAGGTAGCATTCTCCTAGGTATGTATTTGACCTCTTGGATAGCTGTTTAAGGCTCCTAGTTGAGAAAAGGAGGAAAGACACAGAGCAAGAGAAAGAATAAGAGGAAGAGAGGGAGGGAGAGGGATGGGTTAGGTAGGAGAGAGAGGATGAACAAACCCAAACAGCCATATTATCAATCTGAGAAAAAGCACTGGGTAAAAGGTCTCTCTCAATGATGTCAAAACTATCTCCTTCTACCTTTGCCACCTTAGGGGTGAGAGTTTGTCCTTGAAGGAAGGAACAATGAGTTGTTTCTAAAATTGGAACACTTGGTCTTTAAACTAACCTTTACTTGTTTATTTTAAAGGCTCAAAGTAGCTCACCAAAACCATACATTCTAGACATGCATAGGTAGATTGGCCGTCCTAAATCTCATAAGTTGTAATTTACATAAACTCCACAATCCCTTATTCATACCCTGCATATCCAAACAGTCCTGAAAACCAAGAGTGGTTTCTTATTTTCAATGTTGAAGCTAATTTACTTGGTGGCAAAATTTGACCTAAACCAATCTAAGGCAATTCATAACCTGCTGCTGCTAAGTCACTTCAGTCATGTCCAACTCTGTGCGACTCCATAGATGGCAGCCCACCAGGCTCCCTTGTCCCTGGGATTTCAGGCAAGAACACTGGAGTGGGCTGCCATTTCTTTCTCCAATGCATGAAAGTGAAAAGTGAAAGTGAAGTCGCTCATAGCCTATACCCTACTTAATATGACTATCCATATATTTCACTGCTGAAATATAAATGTGTTTAATCAGGAGTGCTAAGAGTGTAAGTGAGTGTGGTGAGTTATAGTATATGCACGATATGTCACTTTCTTAAAATCTGGGAAATTCTGAATTCCAAATTACATCTGGCTCCAAGGTTTTGGACAAAGTATTGTTGACTTTTACTATCATTGCTTCTGCAAAACTGTATAAAATATGATACATTGTGTATCCTTATAGGTGCCCGGTTGTATGCCAAAATATTCATTCATTCATTCCATAGCTATTTTTGAAGTCCCTACCATGTGCCAGACATCATATTAGATATTAAGGATGAGTATTAGATACATTTCCTATGCTAGAAGAGCTCAGTGATGGGTGGGGAAAACAATGCATTAATAGATAGCTACAGTGCTATGGAGAAAATTCTCTAAGAGAGTTGTGCACGCAGAGGGAAGACATTTCCCTCTCTACAGGGAAGGAGACAATCTTAAGGTGAAAGTTCAAGGATTAGAAAGTATTTTCAAAGCAAGTAATTGGGTGACAGGCATTGAGGTAGGAAGGAAAAATATGGGAAGCCCTTTAACATAGCTCTAGGTTCTGAAATTAGACTCCTTGGATTTGAATCCCAGGTCTGCTGTACATAACCTTAAGGCAAATTATTTCATCATTTTTACATCTGTTGGCTCATTTGTAAATGGGGTCAATGTCAGTACCTGCTTCCTTGGACTGTTGCAAAGACTAAATGAGTTGTTACATGTGAAGTGAGGAAGACCTTTGCCAAGCATGTGATAAGTATTCACAAAATATTAGCTCTTTTCTTTATTATGCACAGTGCTAACAGCTATCCCAAGGGTGGCTGCTAGGACTGGGCAAACAGGCCTAAGTTGTCTGCTCTTATGACATTTTGGTTTCTGGATATATCCCCAATTCAACCCATGGGTTCTCTTCAGATTTTCAGGTTCCCAGCCATACAATGTCCAATCCAGTTATGCATGTCTATTATTTTTAGATATTTTTACCATAAATTTCTTTGCTGTAAGTACCTTCACAGCAAGCATTTTTGTTACAAACATTCTCACTGTGTAGCTAATTGGCCATGAGACAATTTTGCCATAAAAGGTAAAATGACTGGTTGATAGTTTGTTTTGATATGTATCATACGAAAATCATGACAAATGATGATGATTTGCCCCAACAGCCAGTTTCTTATTTCTAAACACATTACAGTAGAGGAGAAAGAGCCTGAGGGCCTGAAAAAGTGCAAGTTTGAACTCACATTTCCCATAAACCTCTGGAATGTTTATCAACAGACATGTGACCAGATGCCAGGATCACACAACAGTATAGAGGCTTTCATAACAGAATACAAATGTGTGTGTGCTCAGAGGTGTCCGACTCTTGCAGCCCCATGGACTGTAGCCCACCAGGCTCTTTTCTAGGCAAAAACATAGGAATGAGATGCAATACAAAGCTTGGGTATAAATATGCATCCTAATATTTGAAAATTGATACTTCCTCTAACAAAGGAAGAAATTTTAGCAAAAAGAAAAACTGTGATGCCGAATGAGGAGGCGAATCAATGTGTAAAGCACTAAGAATGAGAGACCTGGAAGACAAGTGCTCAGGTACAAGTCACAAAATAAGGTCAGTCATCTGCACAGTAGTGCCATTAAATCTACGCACCCTTTAAAGGGACTTCCGTGGTGGCTCAGATGGTAAAGCATCTGCCTACAATGTGGGAGACCTGGGTTCAATCCTTGGGTTGGGAAGATCTCCTGGAGTAGAAAATGGCAACCCACTCCAGTACTCTTGCCTGGAAAATCCCATGGACAGAAGAAACTGGTAGGCTACAGTCCATGGGGTTGCAAAGAGTTGGACATGACTGACTTTCACTTTTCACCCTTTAAATATATTCAGATATTTTGTATTTAGTAATAAAGTCTCTTCAATTTTGTAATTAGCCTCATGGCTAATTAGTTATATGGTGAAACTAATGTTTGTGGCAGCAAAGATGTTTAAAACAGGAAACTTATAGTGAAAATACCTAGAACTCCAGTTGGCTGGTGCAGCTAATCACCTGCTTGCTGCTCCTGCCCTTTGCCTGGAGTCTAGCTGACAAGCTTGACCCAGTGAGCAATTGTGACTGCAGCTGAATGTTATTCATTACATAATATTGAGCTATTCAAGCTCAAAATGCCTAAAACTATGTCATGAAACTGGGGCATTACAACAAAAGAAAACTAGGGAAAATAAAGTATCCATGAGTATCTGCCTCACATTTGAATCCCAGGCAGCAGTGCAGGCTCAGAGTGGCTCTGTTTCTTCTGCACATGGATGTGTTACATGCATCTCTGTAAGATGCAATGAAAGCAGAGAAAACCATGGAAAGATCCATCCTGACATAGTTACATGGCTCACCGTGTGGCGGGGATAGGGACGGAGGTGCGTGGCAAGAGCAGGGCGGAAGCAAGAAGGAACAAATGAGAAAAGCCAAGAACGATGAATTAAAAATGTGATTAACATAGCATATGATAGCCTGTGTGAATTTATGTGAAATAATAAATAGGTGGGCTTGAGCATTTGTTAATTCAATAAAAAGAATAAATTATCGATATTAAGAGGGGACCCTCCTGACTCACCATTGCTGCAATTAAAAAAAAAAATTAGGCAGTGTATAGGCACTGTGAATTCTGATCAGAACAAAACAACAAAATCCTTGGCTGCCCCATGGTAGTAGCCTAGTATCCTACACATTTGTGTCTATTAAATTAGTGTTTTTTCTTTGTTATTCATTTGTTTCTTCACTGAGTCCCTACTGAGGTCAAGCACTGTGGTAGTGACCAGGGCTAAAAAGTTTACCAAGAAATGGTATCCTCACTCTCAAAAGCTGTTGGTAGGTGTGGGAGACTGGTGGGGAAGCAGCCAGGGAAGAACAGGGTGCAGGATCACGTGCCAGGGAGCATGGGGGTACCGAGGAGGCTAGCTACGTGGTCGAAGACAGGCTGGGAGCTGGAAAACTTTTTCCCATGGGTGGAGATGCCACCATTGCATTTTGAAGGCATTAGAACAAACAAGGGGGCACAGAGAGAGGCAAGGAGCAGGAAAGACGTTCTTATTGGTGGGGATTTTATGAAAGGGTTAATGCAGTAGAAGACACGTAGGTCTTTCTCTACTACCTGTTGACTGTTGCTGGATCAGGCGTTAAATGAACTAGAACCAACCTGTTCATCTGAAAGTGGGGCTCAGGGTCAAGGGACAGACAGTGTAGTGGTTCTGGGTCCAAATGTCATGTGTATCCATGACTAGTTCTGTGAGTTTGGGAAAATAACTTTACATCTTTAAAAAGGGGGACAAAAATGGGGTCTGCTAACAGGACTGCATTTACAAGAGTTCCTGGTAAAGAGACAGTACTGGGTTATTCTTCTTTGTCATTATTATCACTGAGCCACAGGTTATTTGAAGAATAAATGAGGTTGCATGTAAATATGATTTATAAACCAAACAGCACTGAATAAATTGTGACCTGGTATGAATTATACTAGAAGCACAGTGGTTTTTAGAAGAAGAAAAACATATTGCTTTTGCTTTTTCATAAAAAGAATTTCCCTTTTAAATTGGGCCTGATAAATCTCTGGCCACAGATGCTCTTGAATTCAGTGTTTCAAAGGTGGTGCAATTGCAGAGATGTCATTTTGGTCCTGCAGGCCCATGTTTGACACAGAAAATGTAATGATGATTTCAGCAAGGAGGAGACAGGAGTCTCAATTCAACAAGAGCTAGGCATGATGAAATGATCAGGGGCCTGGGGACCTAGGGACCTGGCTGTCTCTCAGCCCCCCAGCATCTTCTTTCATGTCTGATATTCCCCCTCCACTCCTTATATCCTGATGCTGTCCGCCTCCACCTCTATTCATGAAAAGCAGTGTTGATAACTGTTTCCGGGATCCAGGCCAGCACTTCGCACAGCTGGCTTACAGGAACTCATGTGGGCAGATGAACCAGGAAAAGTTTTTAAACTAAGAGGTTCTGAATGTGGGTCAGAAGCACAGCCTTCTCCTCTCCTGAGATACTTTCAAAGCTATTCAGCGGCTTTAGCTACTATGAAGCTGATGAGATGAAGGATGGAGGAACATAGGAAAAGTGCCTCTGTTGTGGGCTCAACTGTGTTCACCAAAGAGAGCTGTTGAGGTTCTAACCCCTGGTCCCTGTGAATGGGAACTGACTTGGAAAGAGGATGTTTGCAGATGTTGTTAAGTTAGGATGAGGTTATTAGTTCAGTTCAGTTCAGTCACTCAGTCTTTGTCTCCCCATGGACCTTCAGCACGCCAGGCTTCCCTGTCCATCACCAGTTCCCAGAACTTGCTAAACTCATGTTAATCAAGTCGATGATGCCATCCAGCCATCTGATCCTCTGTTATTCCCTTCTCCTCCTACCTTCAATCTTTCCCAGAATCAGGGTCTTTTCCAATGAATCAGTTCTTCAAATCAGGTGGCCAAAGTGTTGGAGCTTCACCTTCAGCATCAGTCCTTCCAATGAATATTCAGGACTGATTTCCTTTAGGAGGTAATTAGGATGGTCCCTACATTACCAGATGGCCAACACTGAAACCAGATTGATTATATTCATTGCAGCCAAAGATGGAAAACCTCTATACAGTCAGCAAAAACAAGACTGGGAGCTGAATGTGGCTCAGATCATGAACTCCTTATTGCCAATTTAAGACTTAAATTGGAGAAAGTGGGGAAAACCACTAGACCATTCAGGGATGACCTGAACCAAATCCCTTACAATTAACAGTGGAAGTAAGAAATAGATTTAAGGGACTAGATCTGATAGACAGAGTGCCTGATGAACTATGGACGGAGGTTCATGACAGTGTACAGGAGACAGGGATCAAGACCATCCCCAAGAAAAACAAATGCAAAATAGCTGTCTAAGGAGGCCTTACAAACAGCTGTGAAAAGAAGAGAAGGGAAGAGCAAAGGAGAAAAGGAAAGATATACCCATTTGAATGCGGAGTTCCAACCAATAGCAAGGGGAGATAAAGCCTTCCTTAGCTATCAATGCAAAGAAATAGAGGAAAACGACAGAATGGGAAAGACTAGAGATCTCTTCAAGAAAATTAGAGATACAAAGGGAACATTTCATGCAAAGATGGGCTCGATAAAGGACAGAAATGGTATGGACCTAACAGAAGCAGAAGATATTAAGAAGAGGTGGCAAGAATACACAGAAGAACTGTACAAAAAAGATCTTCATGACCCAGATAATCATGATGGTGTGATCACTCACCTAGAGCCAGACATCTTGGAATGTGAGGTCAAGTGGGCCTTAGGAAACTTCACTACGAACAAAGGTAGTGGAGGTGATGGAATTCCAGTTGAGCTATCTAAAAGATGATGCTGTGAAAGTGCTGCACTCAATTTGTCAGCAAATTTGGAAAACTCAGCAGTGGCCACACGACTGGAAAAGGTCAGTTTTCATTCCAATCCAAAGAAAGGAAATGCAAAAGAATGCTCAAACTACTACACAATTGCACTCATCTCACATGCTAGTAAAGTAATGCTCAAAATTCTCCAAGCCAGGCTTCAGCAATATGTGAACCATGAACTTCCAGATGTTCAAGCTGGTTTTAGAAAAGGCAGAGGAACCAGAGATCAAATTGCCAACATCTGCTGGATCATGGAAAAAGCAAGAGAGTTCCAGAAAAACTGGAAGCCAAAGCCTTTGACTGTGTGGATCACAATAAACTGTGGAAAATTCTTCAAGAGATGGGAATACCAGACCACCTGACCTGCCTCTTGAGAAACCTATATACAGGTCAGGAAGCAACAGTTAGAACTGGACATGGAACAACAGACTGGTTCCAAATAGGAAAAGGAGTACGTCAAAGCTGTATATTGCCACCCTGCATATTAACTTCTATGCAGAGTACATCATGAGCAATGCTGGGCTGGAGGAAGCACAAGCTGGAATTAAGATTGCCAGGAGAAATATCAGTAACCTCATAGCAGATGACACCACCCTTATGGCAGAAAATGAAGAAGAACTAAAGAGCTTCTTGATGAAAGTGAAAGAGAAGAGTGAAAAAGTTGGCTTAAAGCTCAACATTCAGAAAACTAAGATCATGGCATCTGGTCCCATCACTTTATCGCAAATAGAAGGAGCAATGGTGGAAACAGTGGTTGACTTCTCTTTTTGGGGCTCCAATATCACTGCAGTTGGTGATTGCAGCCATGGAATTAAAAGACGCTTTTTCTTCTTGGAAGGAAAGTTATGATCAACCTAGATAGCATAGTAAAAAGCAGAGACATTACTTTGCCAACAAAGGTCCATCTAGTCAAGGCTATGGTTTTTCCAGTGGTCATGTATGGATGTGAGAGTTGGACCAAAAGAAAGCTGAGTGCTGAATAACTGATGCTTTTGAACTGTGGTGTTGGAGAGGACTCTTGAGAGTCCCTTGGACATCAAGGAGATCCAACCAGTCCATCCTAAAGGAGATCAGTCCTAGGTATTCATTGGAAGGACTGAGGCTGAAGCTGAAACTCCAATACTTTGGCCATCTGATGCGAAGAGCTGACTCATTTGAAAAGACCCTGATGCTGGAAAAGACTGAGGGCAGGAGGAGAAGGGGACGACAGAGGATGAGATGGTTGGATGGCATCATCAACTCAATGGAGATGAGTTTGGGTAAACTCAAGGAGTTGGTGATGGACAGGGAGGCCTGGCGTGCTGCAGTTCATGCAGTCACAAAGAATTGGACATGACTGAGCAACTGAACTGAACTGAATTAATCCAACATGACTGGTTATAAAAGGAAAAGACAGACACACAGGGAAGCTGTCCATGCACGAAGAGGAAGGCAGAGATGGAGTGATGCAGCTGCAAGCTCAGGGTTGCCAAGGATGGAGAGCCACTGCCAGAAGCTAAGAGCTAAGGAGGATTCCACCCAGAGTCTCTGAGGGAATATCAGTGGGACTAGAGTCTCAGAGGGACCTTGCCCACACATTGCTTTCAAACTTTCAACCTCCAGAACTGGGAGAGAATACATTTCTATTGTTCTAAGGCACCCAGGTTGGGGTAGTTTAGTACAGTAGCCCTAAGAAATGAATATAACTTCTCAGTTCAGGTATAAGGCCTGACTCTCTCATCTCTGGAGAGTTCTCCCCTCTGTCCCTTCACAGTGAGAGCCAGGCTGGACCAGAATGCACTCAAGTGATAGGAACTGCCTGTAGGAGAGTGAGAATGAAAGCAACAGGGGCCCGGGCAGATGGCATGGTCTCAGTGAATATGTTACAGAGAAGGAATATTATTTTGAGTCATTAAAGCATTATCTGTACATGTAGCACCTGTGGTCTGGCTCCAGAACTAGAATGTGAGCACTCGGGAGGACACAGTTAAGCAGGAGCCTAGGAACCTGCCATGTTCCCCCACCAGGGCTCAGGCCAAGAGTCTGCATCTTTAAAACCTCCCAAATGGCTCTATAGCTTGAGTTGAGACATGGGAAAAACTGAGGTTCGGAGACATGAAGCGGCCCAAGTTCTCAAATCTGGCTCAAGACACAGCACTGCAGAGAAGTCCAAAAGGGGATGTTTCCAGAGAACAAGCGTGGTCCAATACACCTGGGGGTATATGTTGGGTCCTTGTGGCTGGGAGAAGTTACCTTTTTTTAAAACTTTTTGGCTACACCATGTGGCAGGTGGAATCATAGTTCCCCGACCAAGGATCAAACCCATGCCCTCAGCAGTGGAAGCAGAGGCTTAACCACGGGAAAGAAATCCTGGAAAAATTACCTCTGTAAGACTCAGTTTCCTTACCTTCAAAATGGGAATAGTGATGGAATTATGAGAATTCCATGCAGAAATGCAGTGAAAGTTCAGTATCTGGCCCTGGGAATAGTGGCCGTACAGTGGCAGGCAGCAGCCCCGCCCCAGTGACAAGAGAAGGAGCTGGGTGGAAGGAGACCTATGCTATTTTGCCTCTTAGTCCAACGTTCCTCTCAGGATACTGTTTCATCTTTCAATATTCTGGACAGTAGTTATGACACCCAGCACAATCTTAGAGTGAGCTGGAGCATGGGATTTTAAACTGAGACAGGGAGGAGCATAAAGATGGCGGAGGAATAGGACGGGAAGACCACTTTCTCCCTCACAAATTCCTCAAAAGAACATTTCAACGCCGAGCAAACTCCACAAAACAACTTCTGTAGGCTGGCAGAGGACATCAGGCAACCGGAAAAGCAGACCATTGTCTTCAAAAACAGGTAGGAAAAAATATAAAAGACGAAAAAGGAGACAAAGGAGGTGGGGAGGGAGCTCCGTCCCGGGAAGGGAAGCCCGTCCCGGGAAGGGAATTTTGAGAAGAGAGGTTTCCAAACACCAGGAAACACTCTCCCTGCCGAGTCTGTGGAGAGCCTTGGAAACACAGAGGGCAACATAACAGGAAGGAAAAATAAAGAAATAATTAAGACCAAGAGATTACAAGCCCAACAGTAACTCCCCCAGCGGAAAAGCAGCACAGACGCCTGCATCCGCCATTGGGAAGTGGGGGCAGGGCAGAGACACGCGGGAGGCGCGGGCTGCAGTGCTTTGTAAGAATCGGGCAGGAACGCCCCACGCGCAACCAGAACGATCTAACTTGGGCTAGCAAACCAGACTGTGGGACAGCTACCACGCAAAAAACTCGAACATAAGACACCGCCAGGACCGAGCACAGAACAAAGGACGGAACGGAAAAAGCCGGCGGCAGACCATCCCCCGCCGGGGACAGGCAGCCAGAGCCGTAAGGGCTGGAAAGGGGCAATTGCAGACCCGGAGAGACTTTACTTACCTAACTGCAAGCAGGCTTCTTTGCTAAGACTTCTGGGGGTGCTGGACAGTCACAATCTGCCCCACGGGGGACGCCAGTGGTCCACCCAGAAAGCTGAGCAGCAGCGGCAGAAAAGGTGACAAGCCGCGGCGATCACGCTCACCAAACTCCTGAGCTACTCGGACCTGGGAAGGGCACAAAGCGCAGTCCCAGCTGAATCTGTGCCTCTGAGGGCAGCCTGAGCGCCAAACCTGAGCGGCTTGGACCGGGGAAGTGCACGCAGCCTAGGGCCGGCCCCAGACGGTTCCCGGCTGAGCATCGTAGAGCCGGAGCGGTTTGTGCGCCACGAGAAGGGACAGGTCAAGTGGGGTGGAGACACTGTGTGCACACGACAGTGCTATTTGTTTGCAGCATCCCCCCTCCCCCCTCCCCACAGCGCGACTGAACTAGTGAGTCTAAAAAACCAGCAAACGGAAGAAGTTAAACAGAGGGAACCACCTTGGAAGTGATCCCACACGGCCCAAAACATCAGAGAAGGGCCAGATATATTTTTACTATTTTTAAAATCATTCCTTTTTTTTTTCTTTTTTCTTTTTTTTTTCTAACCTTTTTTTTAATTGTTAAGTCATTTCTCCTCTAATTTTTATTACTATAACCTACTATTACTATTTAAAAAAAAAAAAAAGAATTTTTTTTTTTTTTTTTAAGGCAAACACAATATATAGCCTTTGGATGGTTCTCGGTGGTTTTTTTGTTTTTTGGGTTTTTTGTTTTGTTTTGTTTTTTTTGTTTGTTTGTTTTTTAATAATTCTTGGTTTTTTTTTTTTTCTATCTTTCTTTCCTCCTTTTTCCTTCTGCTTCTTTTCTTTAATATTGTATTTTTGAAAGTCCAACCTCTACTCTAGATTTTTAATCTTTGCTCTTAGGGTTTTTGTTGTCAATTTCGTACATTTAAAAACCCAAACTTCACTACCCAAGTTTACCTGAGAGCGAGATTACAGGCTTGACCACTCTCTCCTCCTTTGGACTCTCCTTTTCCTCCACCAGGTGGCCTCTGTCTCTTTTCTCCCCCATCTCTTCTCTATCCAACTCTGTGAATCTCTGTGTGTTCCAGACGGTGGAGAACACCTAAGGAACTGGTTACTGGCAGGATTTGTCTCTCTCCTTCTCATTCCTCTCTCTTATCCTCCTGGTCACCTCTGTCTACTTCCTCCCTCTCCTCTTACCCGTATAACTCCGTAAATACCTCTGAGCGGTCCAGACTATAGAGCGCACATAAGGAAGTGACTACTGGCTAGCTTGCTCTCTCCTCTTTTGATCTCACCACATCTCATTCCAGTTACCTCTAACTACCCGCTCCATCTTCTCTTCTCCTTGTAACTCAGTGAACCTCTCTGAGTGTCCCTCAATGCGGAGAAACTTTTCGTCTTTAACCTAGATGTTTTATCATCGGTGCTGTATAGATGGAGAAGTCTAGAGGCTACTGTAAAAATAAAACTGAAGACCAGAAGCAGGAGGCTTAAATCCAAAGCCTGAAAACATTAGAGAACTCTTGAATTCACGGAACATTAAGCAATAGGAGCTCATCAAATGCCTTCATACCTACACTGAAACCAAGCTCCACCCAAGGGCCAACAAGTTCCAAAACAAGACATACCACTCAAATTCTCCAGCAACACAGGAACACTCCCCTGAGCTTCAATATACAGGCAGCTCAAAATTATTCCAAAACCTTTGATGTCTCATAACCCATTACTGGTCACTCCACTGCACTCCAGAGAGAAGAAACCCAGCTCCACCCACCAGAACTCCAACACAAGCCTCCCTAACCAGGAAACCTTGACAAGCCACTGATAGAACCCCACCCACAGTGAGGAAGCTCCATAATAAAGGGAACTCCACAAATTACCAGAATATAAAAAGGCCACCCCAAACGCAGCAATATAACCAAGATGAAGAGACAGAGGAATACTCAGCAGGTAAAGGAACAGGAGAGTTGCCCACCAAACCAAACCAAAGAGGAAGAAGTAGGGAATCTACCTGAGAAGGAATTCCGAATATTGATAGTGAAAATGATCCAAAATCTTGAAATCAAAATGGAATCACAGATAAATAGCCTAGAGACAAGGATTGAGAAGATGCAAGAAAGGTTTAACAAGGACCTAGAAGAAATAAAAAAGAGTCAAAATATAATGAATAACGCAATAAATGAGATCAGAAACACTCTGGAGGCAACAAATAGTAGAATAACGGAGGCAGAAGATAGGATTAGTGAAATAGAAGATAGAATGGTAGAAATAAATGATTCAGAGAGGAAACAAGAAAAACGAATTAAAAGAAATGAGGACAATCTCAGAGACCTCCAGGACAATATGAAACGCTCCAACATTCGAATTATAGGAGTCCCAGAAGAAGAAGACAGAAAGAAAGATCATGAGAAAATCCTTGAGGAGATAATAGTTGAAAACTTCCCTAAAATGGGGAAGGAAATAATCTCCCAAGTCCAAGAAACACAGAGAGTTCCAAACAGGATAAACCCAAGGCGAAACACCCCAAGACACATATTAATCAAATTAACAAAGATCAAACACAAAGAACAAATATTAAAAGCAGCAAGGGAAAAACAACAAATAACACACAAGGGGATTCCCATAAGGATAACAGCTGATCTTTCAATAGAAACTCTTCAGGCCAGGAGGGAATGGCAAGACATACTTAAAGTGATGAAAGACAATAACCTACAGCCCAGATTACTGTACCCAGCAAGGATCTCATTCAAATATGAAGGAGAAATCAAAAGCTTTACAGACAAGCAAAAGCTGAGAGAATTCAGCAACACCAAACCAGCTCTCCAACAAATTCTAAAGGATATTCTCTAGACAGGAAACACGAAAAGGGTGTATAAACCCGAACCCAAAACAATAAAGTAAATGGTAACTGGATCATACTTATCAATAATTACCTTAAACGTAAATGGGTTGAACGCCCCAACCAAAAGGCAAAGACTGGCCGAATGGATACAAAAACAAGACCCCTCTATATGCTGCTTACAAGAGACCCACCTCAAAACAAGGGACACATACAGACTGAAAGTGAAGGGCTGGAAAAAGATATACCACGCAAATAGAGACCAAAAGAAAGCAGGAGTGGCAATACTCATATCCGATAAAATAGACTTTAAAACAAAGGCTGTGAAAAGAGACAAAGAAGGCCACTACATAATGATCAAAGGATCAATCCAAGAAGAAGATATAACAATTATAAATATATATGCACCCAATATAGGAGCACTGCAATATGTAAGACAAATGCTAACAAGTATGAAAGGGGAAATCAACAATAACACAATAATAGTGGGAGACTTTAATACCCCACTCACACCTATGGACAGATCAACTAAACAGAAAATTAACAAAGAAACGCAAACTTTAAATGATACATTAGATCAGTTAGACCTAATTGATATCTATAGGACATTTCACCCCAAAACAACGAATTTCACCTTTTTTTCAAGTGCTCATGGAACCTTCTCCAGGATAGATCACATCCTGGGCCACAAATCTAAACTTGATAAATTCAAAAAAATCGAAATCATTCCAAGCATCTTTTCTGACCATAATGCATTAAGATTAGATCTCAATTACAGGAGAAAAACTACTAAAAATTCCAACATATGGAGGTTGAACAACACACTTCTGAATAACCAACAAATCACAGAAGAAATCAAAAAAGAAATCAAAATATGCATAGAAACTAATGAAAATGAAAACACAACAACCCAAAACCTGTGGGACACTATAAAAGCAGTGCTAAGAGGAAAGTTCATAGCAATACAGGCATACCTCAAGAAACAAGAAAAAAGTCAAATAAATAACCTAACTCTACAACTAAAGCAACTAGAAAAGGAAGAATTGGAGAACCCCAGAGTTAGTAGAAGGAAAGAAATCTTAAAAATTAGGGCAGAAATAAATGCTAAAGAAACAAAAGAGACCATAGCAAAAATCAACAAAGCCAAAAGCTGGTTCTTTGAAAGGATAAATAAAATTGACAAACCACTAGCCAGACTCATCAAGAAGCAAAGAGAGAAAAATCAAATCAATAAAATTAGAAATGAAAATGGAGAGATCACAACAGACAACACAGAAATACAAAGGATCATAAGAGACTACTATCAGCAGTTGTATGCCAATAAAATGGACAACGTGGAAGAAATGGACAAATTCTTAGAAAAGTACAATTTTCCAAAACTGAACCAGGAAGAAATAGAAAATCTTAACAGACCCATCACAAGCACGGAAATTGAAACTGTAATCAGAAATCTTCCAGCAAACAAAAGCCCAGGTCCAGACGGCTTCACAGCTGAATTCTACCAAAAATTTCGAGAAGAGCTAACACCTATCCTACTCAAACTCTTCCAGAAAATTGCAGAGGAAGGTAAACTTCCAAACTCATTCTATGAGGCCACCATCACCCTAATACCAAAACCTGACAAAGATGTCACAAAAAAAGAAAACTACAGGCCAATATCACTGATGAACATAGATGCAAAAATCCTCAACAAAATTCTAGCAATCAGAATCCAACAACACATTAAAAAGATCATACACCATGACCGAGTGGGCTTTATCCCAGGGATGCAAGGATTCTTCAATATCCGCAAATCAATCAATGTAATTCACCACATTAACAAATTGAAAAATAAAAACCATATGATTATCTCAATAGATGCAGAGAAGGCCTTTGACAAAATTCAACATCCATTTATGATAAAAACTCTCCAGAAAGCAGGAATAGAAGGAACATACCTCAACATAATAAAAGCTATATATGACAAACCCACAGCAAACATTATCCTCAATGGTGAAAAATTGAAAGCATTTCCCCTAAAGTCAGGAACAAGACAAGGGTGTCCACTTTCACCGCTACTATTCAACATAGTTCTGGAAGTTTTGGCCACAGCAATCAGAGCAGAAAAAGAAATCAAAGGAATCCAAATTGGAAAAGAAGAAGTAAAACTCTCACTGTTTGCAGACGACATGATCCTCTACATGGAAAACCCTAAAGACTCCACCAGAAAATTACTAGAGCTCATCAATGAATATAGTAAAGTTGCAGGATATAAAATCAACACACAGAAATCCCTTGCATTCCTATACACTAATAATGAGAAAGTAGAAAAAGAAATTAAGGAAACAATTCCATTCACCATTGCAATGAAAAGAATAAAATACTTAGGAATATATCTACCCAAAGAAACTAAAGACCTATATATAGAAAACTATAAAACACTGATGAAAGAAATCAAAGAGGACACTAATAGATGGAGAAATATACCATGTTCATGGATTGGAAGAATCAATATAGTGAAAATGAGTATACTACCCAAAGCAATTTACAAATTCAATGCAATCCCTATCAAGCTACCAGCCATATTTTTCACAGAACTAGAACAAATAATTTCAAGATTTGTATGGAAATACAAAAAACCTCGAATTGCCAAAGCAATCTTGAGAAAGAAGAATGGAACTGGAGGAATCAACTTGCCTGACTTCAGGCTATACTACAAAGCCACAGTCATCAAAACAGTATGGTACTGGCATAAAGACAGACATATAGATCAATGGAACAAAACAGAAAGCCCAGAGATAAATCCACACACATATGGACACCTTATCTTTGACAAAGGAGGCAAAAATATACAATGGAGTAAAGACAATCTCTTTAACAAGTGGTGCTGGGAAAACTGGTCAACCACTTGTAAAAGAATGAAACTAGATCACTTTCTAACACCGCACACAAAAATAAACTCAAAATGGATTAAAGATCTAAATGTAAGACCAGAAACTATAAAACTCCTAGAGGAGAACATAGGCAAAACACTCTCAGACATACATCACAGCAGGATCCTCTATGATCCACCTCCCAGAATTCTGGAAATAAAAGCAAAAATAAACAAATGGGATCTAATTAAAATTAAAAGCTTCTGCACAACAAAGGAAACTATAAGCAAGGTGAAAAGACAGCCTTCTGAATGGGAGAAAATAATAGCAAATGAAGCAACTGACAAACAACTAATCTCAAAAATCTACAAGCAACTTATGCAGCTCAATTCCAGAAAAATAAACGACCCAATCAAAAAATGGGCCAAAGAACTAAATAGACATTTCTCCAAAGAAGACATACAGATGGCTAACAAACACATGAAAAGATGCTCAACATCACTCATTATCAGAGAAATGCAAATCAAAACCACAATGAGGTACCACTTCACACCAGTCAGAATGGCTGCGATCCAAAAATCTGCAAGCAATAAATGCTGGAGAGGGTGTGGAGAAAAGGGAACCGTCCTACACTGTTGGTGGGAATGCAAACTAGTACAGCCACTATGGAGAACAGTGTGGAGATTCCTTAAAAAATTGCAAATAGAACTACCTTATGACCCAGCAATCCCACTGCTGGGCATACACACCGAGGAAACCAGAATTGAAAGAGACACATGTACCCCAATGTTCATCGCAGCACTGTTTATAATAGCCAGGACATGGAAACAACCTAGATGTCCATCAGCAGATGAATGGATAAGAAAGCTGTGGTACATATACACAATGGAGTATTACTCAGCCATTAAAAAGAATACATTTGAATCAGTTCTGTTGAGATGGATGAAACTGGAGCCGATTATACAGAGTGAAGTAAGCCAGAAAGAAAAACACCAATACAGTATACTAACACATATATATGGAATTTAGAAAGATGGCAATGACGACCCTGTATGCAAGACAGGAAAAAAGACACAGCTGTGTATAACGGACTTTTGGACTCAGAGGGAGAGGGAGAGGGTGGGATGATTTTGGAGAATGGCATTCTATCATGTATACTATCATGTAAGAATTGAATTGCCAGTCTATGTCTGACGCAGGATACAGCATGCTTGGGGTTGGTGCATGGGGATGACTCACTGAGATGTTGGGGAGGGAGGTGGGAGGGGGGTTCATGTTTGGGAACACATGTAAAAATTAAAGATTTTAAAATTTTTTAAAAAAAATAAATAAATAAAATTTAAAAAAAATAAAAAAAATAAATAAAAAAAAAAATAAATAAACTGAGACAGGAGGGCTTGGGAACTCTGGACAGTATCCCTGCATTTGGCACCCTGTTCATAATATTAGCGCTATTTTTAGGTAATAGGTTGCGCTCTTGAAAACAGAGGTCCTTTTCCAGCCTCATGAGTGCCTTGCACTAAAGATGCTCAAAGAGTCCTCATCATGATGGGTGGCTGACCTCGTCCGGATCTTACACACCAAGGAGGGGCTGTCCTGCTCCAGTGTGAGCAGGAAGGCTGTGTTTCAGCCCAGGACTGTAAGTCAGGCTTGGAGGTTCAAAGATGCTGGTATTCAGTATATTTCCAAAATGATTTGTTCTAAGCTAATTCGTCTTCTAGTTTCTATACAAGTCATGAGCAAGAAACACTTTCACCTTCAGAAAGATGCCTTTTAACTTGAAGATTATTTTCATCATTAGAAAACAGAAACCACTAAAGATGCTTTCCCCTGTTAGTGCTCAGGAGGGAGCATTCATATACATACAGTTTAATCTTCTGACAGATCTTGGCCAAAAATGGGAGTGAACAAATATCAGAACCACTTCTGGAGTACTTCTGGAGAGAAAAGCAAAAACAGAAAGAGTTATTTATTTCAAGGAATGGTTCTCCAGTTTCTAAAGGTACGTCCTCTCTTCTTGGCTCCACATTTTGAATTTCTGGACTCTTCTTTCTCCTGAATCTGGGCCATATTACTTAACTCAATTTACCCCTTGTTCCTGTCCCCACACTCCAAATTCATTGCACCTGTGTGCTGGCTCTTGAGCTTGAAGGTCTCCCTTTCCCCAGCCAGGTAGTCCCATCCTCTTGTCTTTTCCAGCTCTTCCCAAAAGAAGAGGCCCATCTTGGTCCATTCTACTCAGACAGCATTCTTCTCCTCACTATCTTCAGTGGCTTTAAAAAAGGATTTGGAAAATAAAGACTGTTTTCAAATAAGATAATTCCATCCTGTTAAGAGATAAAATAAAGACTAACAGGAGAGATGGCTTAGGAAGAAGGAAGGCCCCTTCCCTGGGGCGTGGAGGGGTTGAAGGGGTGCAGATGAAGCCCCCAGAGTTTCCTGAACAAAGGGATTTCAGACAGCAGTTTACATAAGACTCTAGCTGGGGGATAAATTAAACACCCTGGCTTTTTTTCTTTTTTTAAAAAAAAATTAAACAGTGCTTTTAGACGTATTGCAGTTCCTATGATGCTTTTCACAGACAAAAGGAAAAACAACTGGGTAGAAAAAGTCAGGAACTGGCATTTATCAACAAAAAGAGAAAGGGAGACAGGTATCTCCTGCTTTTTTAACGTTTACTTCATGCCACCTTGATTCGATGAAAGACCTACGTTAGTATCTATTTTCATGAACTGAAAGAAATCCGAAGAGTTTTCACGTTCATAAAAACTAGGAAAAAAAAAAGTGAAAAGCAAAAATAGTGTTCATCATCTGTTCTGCAGGAGCAACCCCGAGTACTGGGAGGGGCCCCGCCCAGCTCCTTCCCCAGAAACCACGCTGAACACTTCAGTATCAGGCAGCCATAGCTTTGAACCATGTCTGTGAGCTTTTGTGCTTGATCTCCACTTATTGTGTGCATCTGTTAGCAAGATGAGTCCTAAGGTAGCTGCTGCTTAGCCTTAGGAAAGACTTCATAGGAATGGTCTACTTTTGGATAGCGGGGAAGCATGTGGTAATTCTCACCAACCTAGAGAGTCCTTCAGGTGGCTGTGAGTGCTACTAACAGTTGTCAGTATTCTGACCCTAGCAAAGGCAGACAAGTAACCTTTTCTGGCTACAAATGAGATGTTTAAGGATCTTTGTGATCTTTGTACAACTTTCTAGAATGAGGAACAATCCTGACTAGTGCCCTCAACTAAATGCAAGAGGTGGAAACAGAAGAGGCTGTCCTTGTCATCATGGAGCTTACTGTCTAGTGGAGCACAGGGGTGGATAATCCCAGCTCTTAGCATGCTCTGTGAGGGCTGCCGTGGTCCAGGCATTAATATGGCTTTCTAGGAACTGGAGGAGGAGGCAGGCGAGAAAGGAAGAGACAGATGCTCCAGGCTTTTCAACTCAAAGGCAGTTTGCAGACTTGGCTACAAATGTAATTCGTGGGCTCCACCACAATCTACTGACTCAGAAAGCCTGGGGAAGGCCTGGAAATTTGTGTTTTCATAGCTCCAAGTCATTCTGATGCTCACTAAGGTTTGAGAACCACTGCTCTAGACTCTGGCTGAAGAAAGTGTGATCACAAAGCAGAAGCATTGGATGTCATCCAGGAACTTTAGGACTAAGAGCCTCTGGCCACACAGTTGACCTGTTGAATCAGAATCTGTATTTTAAAAATGTCCCAGGTAGTTGGAGTCCACACCAAAGCCAGAAAAGCAGAGGAAGCACCTGGCACAGGGCTGTGGGCATATGAGTGGGACTGGCATCTTGCAGGACATTTCAACCTGGCTGGAGCATAAGGAGCCAGGAGAATGCAGTGGACATGGAAGGAAGGACACATTAGGATGAGCCTGGAAGGCTGCATCATGTTCTGTCTTGAGGGCAGTGGGGAATCCTGGGAGAGATCACATTGCATTTCAGAAAGACATCTCTGGAGGAGACATGAAAGCCTGGAGGAAGCAAGAAGGGACAGAGAAACCCATTGGCAGATAAAGACTCTAAGGCCTGGTCATGGGCTTTCTAACCTCAGCACTATTGCCATTCAGGGTTGAATAATGATTTGTTGTGGGCTGTCCTGTGCATTGTAGGCTATTTAGCAGTGTATCTGGCATCTAGCTGCTTAGTCAGTAGCCCCCAAATGTCTCCAATTGTTGCCAAATGTCCCCAGGAGAGGTGATGGGGGACAGCATTGCCTCTGGTTGGGAACCACTGATGGAAGGCGGGAGGAGGGGGATCGGGGTACAGAGATGGGATGTTTGGAGAACTGGTAACTGAGTGAGCTGGGCAGTGTAGACATACTGTGAAACACACTCTGGCATGCGATTATACCATAACATGGGTGCCAATTGGTAAAAACACATTCTAAGATCCAGAGTCAGGTTGCATTTGAAAGTTTGAGTTACTTCTTTTTATATTTACTTTGTCTGAAGGCCTTGGTCTAATTAACCTAATGGCAATGCAGATTTTAACACAGATGATAACCAATACATCAAACATTTTATAAGGACAGGCTGATCATTACTACACAGGAGATACAATGGAATAAAATGCACAGCTGTTCACTGTTGAAATTCAGCCTGAAGACTGCAGCTGTCTTTGACATTCCTTGTGCAGAAATTGAATCTAGGATGTAGGCAGAAGGTGATGTAACTTGTCCAGGGATCCCCAGAACTCCTTCTGTTAAGACAGATGTTTTGATCATCCAGCCTTTTCATCACATGGTATGGGAAGGACTAACGTCTTCTTACAAACTTGCAAAGGGAATTTAGATGGACACAGAGCACACTGCAGAGACCCTCACTTGCATATTTGACAGCACCTTCCTTTCAATTCAAACCTTACTAGACAGAGGCAGAATGGGGGCTGTTATTATCTCAGAGATGGATTTAAAACAGCACATCTGGCTGTATGTAATCCCATCTAAAATGAAAGTCTCAAATCTGGGCTGTCCTGGGGCATAGGGTTCAGGCAGCATTTTCATTTTTCCCATCTATTTAGCCAACTTCTATTTGCATCTGGAGCTTTGCACACCCCATGATGTTAAATGAATACAGAACAATAAGCAGAGGTTAAATAAAAGAGAATGTGGTGAATGGGGTAAAATAGAGGCTCAAAGGGGGAGCATAACTTCTCTTCTGCATTGAAGGCAGATTCTTTACCATCTGAGCGACCAGAGAAGCCCCCTTCTGTACATAACCAACTTAAAATTGAATTTCTGAGTGATATAGTACTTTTAGACCATTGTCATATATTATTTTACTTGAATTTGTATGTGTGCTAAGTTGCTTCAGTCATGTCTGACTCTTTGTAACCCTATGGACCATAGCCTGCCAGGCCTCTCTGTCCATGGGATTTCCCAGGCAAGAATACTGGAGTGGGTTGCCATTTCTTCCTCCAGGGGATCTTCCCAACCCAAGGATTGAAGCTGTGTCTCCGGCTTGGCAGGTAGCTTCTTTACCACTGAGTCACCTGGGAAGCCCAGGGTGAATCTGAACAGTGGCAATTTTTAAAGTCTTTCCAGATGGTTCTATTGGATAAGTAGGTTTACCATCAGGGACATCGGGTTCAGCTGTACAGATTGTACACTGCACAATTTTAATAGTCACACAGCCTGTGATGTGAATGGTGCTTCCTGAAATTCAGTACTGAGGAGGTCTGGTTGAAAGCTATTGTAATGGTGGAAAGGTTAGAAACTGGGCAGAAGCTAAACCTGGACTTAAATGATGAGTTTCTTAATTACAAGCTATGTGGAATGAGGAAATTACTTAACCTATCTGATTCTTAGTTTTCTTATCTGTAAAATGGGGTTGATAACAAAAATATGCTAGCTCCTTTTAGGCATTTTTGTGGGGACAAACTGAGGACATAACTCAAGTATTCTAAACATTTAGATGCTCAGTATCTGCCAAATCCACGAAGACCTCCCCCTCCACCCCCCGACCCGGCTCCCCAGCCACAACACTTAACTCTTCCCCAGTCTGGATTTTCTGACAGGTTATGCTGAAATGATATGCAACCTACTGTGTGTTTCTCTGCATTTTGGCTAGGTCTACAGTTACATCAGCCATCACAATGGAATTAATTGCAGGCAATATCCTCTGAGCAGTTTTTAAAAGATTCTTATTTGCATTTCCTGATTATTTTTTCTTTGATAGCTTTAATTCAGAGAGTAAATAAATTGGAGGATATTTTTGAGGAGCTTTTTTTTATTGCTGAATTGTTCAGTTGACTTTTTTTTTTTTTTTTGGCTTCTTGCAAGGCATGATTGGAATCCTGCCCCATGAATTATGCTGGCAATTTTGGTGACAGAAATGAAAAATTGTAAAGTCCTAATTAGCCTTTGAGTCAATGCCAAGGCAGTTTGTGCTAGTGAAGTAAACAAGGCTCTGAGAATAAATTTGTAGATGCATATTGAGGAGAATTAAAAGAAAAATGGTATTATTCTCCAGTCTGTTTAGAATTCTGAAGGTGGTGGTCAAGGTTTCATGTGAAGCTTCAATTTCTTGTTCAATGTCTTAAGCGGATTAATTGAACCAGTTACGGTTGGCCTTTAATTACTCACTGAATTAAGTAATAATTGACGATGCAGGCATTATGATTGCTTAATCGATTGTGTAGAAATGTCTTCATGCTATCATTCAACATGTATCAGACTTGTACATCAAAACCCATGTGCCCCCCTCAAGTAGGGTTGCCAAATAAAATATTGTGCTGGACATACTTATACTAAAAATTATTCATTATTTATTTGAAATTCAAATTTAATCCTCCGTTTTTATTTGCTAAATCTGGCAGGCTGAGCCACAAGGAATTTTCCTCCCCTTTATTTCCATGTTGCCAAATCAATACTACTTTGAATGTATTGCATCAGGTGAAGGATAAGCTGGGCCAGCAGGGAGAAGCCAAGGATGAGGGCCATGTCCTCTCATCTCTGATGAATGTTTCCTTCCTGCCAGAACTGCTTAGCATCAGGGGAGACACTTCTTCAAAGGTTTACCTTTCTGCTTCCTTTTCATCTGGGGCTGAATGACCACCAGGGCCCAAGTCAAATACTTGACTTAATGATAACCAGTTTGAACTAAGCATTCTGTCTGTTGAATAAAACTATGATTGCAAAAAGGAAAAATTAGGAGAAAAGAATAATAATGGTGATGATTTTAGCTAGCATCTGTTGAGTGCTTGATATGTCCCAGGTATGATACTAGGCACTTTACACACATGGGCTCTCTTAGGTCCTGATACCTAGCTTTGAGAAAGGAATGCTGTCATTGTCCCTATCTCACTGATAGGGGAACTGAGGCTCAGCCTAGGTCACATATTTAGAAAGTGATGGAGCAGGCGGTTACAGTCTCCTCCAATATCATCTGCTGGAGGGCAGCAATTCTCAACAGTGAGTGCCAGAGGATATGTGACAATGCCAGAAGACATTTTTGGTTGTGGTGACTATGGGGGAGGCGGGTAGCATCTAGCGGACAGAGGCCAGGGATACTGCTAACATCCTACAATGCCCTGGCAGAACCCACAACTAAGGATTATCCAGCTCCAACTGAAGGTGAGAAATGCAGCTGTAGAGAGAAGGGAGGAGAAAACAGAGAAAAAAAGAGGACGGGGCTCATATTCCTACGTCAGTCCCAATTCAGCTGTGGAGTGTTGTGGGCCTGTGTCAGGAGTAGCCCCTGGCCTTCGGAGTGGGAGAGCAGAGGCCAGAGGGAGGTGAATGTGCCAAGGACAATGCTGGCATTCTGCCTGTCAGTTGCTTACCAGAGCTGGAGATTTCTTGACAATCTGTCTGGCCTTCTCAAGTGTAAATGTCCATGCCTCCTATAAAAATAAAGTTAGACAATATTACAACTTGTATCCCATCTTTTCTTTTTCTGGGTTTCCAAAGTTAGGTTTTTTGTTTGTCACTTAGCAATAAATGCATTATTCTATAGCTTTCTGATAAAATAACTTACAGGAAAGCAATTTCATGTTAATAACTCTCTTTAATAAGGGATTTGCTTTGTGCCAGATGCTATGCTAAGTGCTTTGCAAATATTATGTTATTTAATCTTCACAGCATCTCTGAGAGATATGACCTTTTTACAGATGAGGAAATTGAGATGCATAAAAGCTAAGAAATTGGCTGTAGATCTCAGAGCCAGTGTCCAAAAGAGACGCCATCTGAACCTTTGTCTTCTTGCCTGCTATGCCAAGCTCAGTGACTTGTCTTTGGGTCTGAAAGCCCCAGTGCAGGAGGTGCAAATTTCTGTTATGATTTCCTTTTTGGCAGCCCTTGTTAGCTTAAAGTTCATTCTCCACAACATTGAGGGTGGTGTTCTTCTGCCTTAATTATGGGTCCCCTGTTTCTCTGCTTTGGAAATATCCCTTTGAATTTGAGGCCCATCTCAAACATCTATAGCGTCTAGCACAGTTTCTAATACACTGTAAGTGCTCAATAGATATAGAAATAAAAGTGAAAGAAAACATTTATGATATTGTGCCAAGCAAAGAAAAAATAGGTTATCAGATTTTGCACATACAGAAAAGAAAAAAATCCTGCAAATGTGTGCGTGTGTGTGCTCAGTCGACACTTTGAAGCCCTGTAGACTGTAGCCCACCAGGCCCCTCTGTTCATGGAATTTTCCAGGCAAGAATACTGGACTGGGTTGTCATTTCCTACTCCAGGGGATCTTCCGGACCCAGGGATCGAACTTGCATCTCCTGTGTCTCCTGCATTGGCAGGCAGATTCTTTGCCACCGTACCACCTGGGAAGGCCCTTGCAAAGAAATATGCCATAATAATAGTTGGTGATAACTTTTTCCTAAATTTTCAATAATGAGCACAAATTCAACAATAAATGCTTAAAAAAAAAAAAAAAGAACTCAATACACATTGCCCTGTTGCTTATTAAAAATGATCTGTTCCCAGTACAGGGATGTGGTGAGGACCCTGAGATCTGGGGGTGAATGGACACTCCTGTCTCCTGAAATTCCCATTCTGGCAAGGAGGCACCAGGAACAGGTACAGTAAGCACAGTAAGTGGAAGTGAGATGAAGCAGAGAGAAGGTGCTGGCAACATCTTTTTAGGAAGGGCCATTTGGATCCCCTTGAGAGAATTGATCTGATTTTAACCCAGCTCAGTTCTCTAGGGAGACCAATGTTTAGTGAGGAATAAAGACAAGGAAGAAAAAGGAGGAGAAGAAGTGACAAGGGTTTTGCCAACTACCTTCTGACCCCTTAGTGCTGGGCATAATTGCTGCTTCTGTGTCCCCCCTGGAATGCTGAGGGCAGATGTGTATGGTCTTGGCTTGACAAGAGCAGCACTGTCTCCCACAGTTAAAGTGCAATGCCATCATAAGAGAAATCATGAGTGCTTTTAAAAGATGCTTTGGGTAAAGCTAAATCCTATGTATTGGAAAATAGTCACCGTAGGATATAGTGGAACACAGATAAAATAACAGACTGCAAATTCCACCCAAAGGTCAGACATGCCACTGTTTGATGAAAAAATTAAAAGCAGAGGAGTTCCCTCCATTTGTCTTCCTACATAACAGGAATGGCCTCAAAGCCCCATTTGTCCTTTTCTCTTAACTCTTCTGTCTTCCACTGGAATTATTTATGCATTTACTACCTCCAGTGGGCAGTCAAGTCCTCAGGAACAGCTTCTTTCAAACTTTGCTCCATTTGTAAATGAATTTATGTCATTAAATTTGGGAGTGAGGAGCAGTTTGTCCTAATAAACTTTTAGAAAAGATCAAGAGTAGATCAGTGAGCTTCTCCCCACCCCTAAACCCCCTCATAAATGCCTGCTCCTTGACAATAAAAAAATTTCATGTCTAAAAGCATCATTTTATGTCCCAGGGGGCTTCTTCCTTTGTGGGAGCTTGTCACTGCTGTCAAAGTGTGATGTGAAGAAAAGGCATTTTCTGTAATTTTCAAATCTACTGCTGCTATAATTGATAGCAGAGAACTTGATCACTCAAAGTTATTCCCTGTAGAAACTCATGTCTAATAATACTATGTTTCTTTATTTCCTTTACTCCTGAGTGTACCAGAATTCAACTCTTTAACATCACAGAACCTGAGAAGGACCAGTCTGTGACTGTGTCCTGTCTAATTCATACTCCTGAAATGTTGAGGTACATTATATTGAGATCTGGAGCATCCTGTGTGTACCGTATTCTCTGCATGTTTCCCCATCCTTGTCAATATAGTGCAGTGTGCTTTGGCTGCAACATCTGAATGTTTGGGAAATGCCTTTCCAAATGGTACTCCTTACCCTAAAGTGGCTCAACCCCTTGCATATGCTAATATGTGCAATGGCTCTCCCAGCAGGGAATTTAGTTTACAGACTTCCCAAACTTTTAAAACTGAACAACAACTTTCTTTTCTAGCACACTCATTAACATCTCCCAGAGTGGGAGTAAAAGCAAGGCTTTTTGTGTCAAACATGTCTCATTTGAATCTGAACAGAGTAACTTACTGGGTCTGCAACTTGGGACAAGTTATTTATCTACGCTAAGCCTCGGTTACCTCATCTATAAAATAAGGATAATAGTAATTACTACTTAACACTTTCTACATTGTAGTCTTACCAGTTTGATGTCATTCTTCTCTCCCAGGATACAAAACCCTTGATGAGAAGGATTATGTGTATCCCTAATATATAATTCATGGCACGACACAGATACTTTAGAAGAGCTTGTGGAATGAATGAATGAATGATTGCACATAGAAATGACTGGTTGAATGAATATTTCTCTTTTCTTTCATTATCAATCATATGCTTGTGACTACGCTTGTCCCTGGGTTACATGAATTTCCACACAGGTGGAAAGGTGCTAGGCATACAGAGCTAGCACTCTTCCAACCATGTGATCCTTCACATTAAATCATCCACATGCCATAGGAGCTAAATTTGCCATTCCCCTGAGCCTTGGTGATATTATCTGGCTTGTGTTAAAATTTCAGACTTAATTTATTCTTGGAAAACAGCATGACAATGGTGGAAAATGTGCTGGAACTCAGAGACTTGGACCACGTGCTCTGTTTGCAGACTGCCATGGTTAAATGATATAACCTCCAAATCTCTGCTATCTGTAAAATTGGATGTAAAGACTCAAAGACATCTGTTAAAGCTATTTGTTTGCTTGTCTTAAAGACAGACAAAGGGGGCAAATTGTAATCAACATGAAAATGAAGATAATTGTTCTTACCTTGGTAGCATTTTCCACTGTTGGTGAAAAAAAACCTAGCATTTTTAAGCCATTGTTTCTAAAGAACGAGGACCACGCTTCTATCTTCTGGAAAACTACAACTTCGCAACTGTAATCAGTGATTGGAGAGAAAGTTGGGGAATCGATTGTGAGCCAGACATAAAACTCTCCTGGCTGGAAGCCCTAATGATGTTTCTGACTCACTGAGAGCAATCATCTGAGCATAAGCAGATTCTCCATCAACAATGAGGGGCTTGGTTCTGGAAATACTCATTTGATCCTGCAATTTGTTATGGTCAAATCTTTTCAATTTCTCATTACTTTCTCCCTTTAATTGCGGTGTTTCCTTATTCCAGTTTCAAATCTCCTTCAGAGTCTCATGAGTGAATTGCAGAGGAAGCCATTACATGGGCTCACAGAGATATAAGCCCTCACTCTTGAAGCTTATAGTCCAAAGAACCATGGATATATATATATTGCATTTTTTTACTCAAGGACTTAGAAAATTCCAAGGACAACATGACATGGCTCCCTAGCAGTCTAAAAAAGGGGAAAGGCCAACCCTTTGCTTGATCATCAGAGCACACAGTAGTATATACCCATGGAGGCATTGCTTATATAAGTTTGTAACAAATAGTAGCCTGTCCAACTGGAATTTTCTGGTTTATTACATTATCTGCATTCCACTGTAACCTATAGTGGCTATTTTCCAACATGTAGGATTTAGCTCTCCCAAAGTCCAGTTTGATTTTGATGTTCTTACATTTCCCAGTTTTATGACTCTGGAATATGTGAAAAAAATCACATCAGGTTATGTCATTTTCTTCTTCTGGGGACCAAAAAGTAGGGCGGGGGTGGTGCGGAAATAGAGAGAGAGAGAAAGAAAGAAGAAAAAACTGTGAAAGTAACTGAAAAACACCACCACTTTTGAATGCATTCCCTTATGCTGTTAAATATCTTTGCTTCATATACATTTTACCATTAGCTAAATTTCCTTTTTCTTCTTCTGGGCCAATTTTGCATTGTGGACCTATTAGTATCATTTGTACATTTAGTCACACAGTCTCTATCCTTTTTCTCCAGGAAATACCTTTAAAAAAAAGTCTTATTTTAAATAACACTATTCCCACCCCACAACTTTTCCTGTCATTTCCTGCAGTTTCCAGAGAGAAATACGTTCCTTGCCTCTGGTCTCTAGCAGCTATACACATTCCTTGGCTGATGGCCGCATCACTCTGATCAATGCATTTGTTATCACAGTCTTCTCCCATGATGATCCTCCTGCCTTTCTCTTATAAGGAACTTTGTGATTACATGGGGTTCATCCAGATAATCCCAGATAATCCCTCCATTTCTAGATCCTTAATTTAATCATACTTGCAAAGTCTTTTTTGATTCTGAGGATTAGGATATGGACTTCTATGGGGAGGCCATTATTCTGTATACCATACTGCTCACTCAACAAATATTTATTGAGAAATTAATATATGCAGTGAAATGTGCTGGGCTCTGGGGAAGTCACAAAGAATTTAAAAACTAAATCAGCCGGATTATCTGCTTTCATGGAGCTTACACCTTAACAGAAGGGGCAGACATTAAATCACAATTTTACAGTTATTTATCTTATTGTACAACTGTTTCATTACAATTATAATTTCTAGAAGCACGGCGAGCCATGAAAGGAGAGAAATCCTAGAGGACCTAACTTGGGGCATCAAGGAAAACTTCTTAGAAGAAATGATTTCTGATCTGAGCTCTGATGTGGGTGATTAATTAGGTGAAGATTAGGGCCAAGAGTGGAAGCTGAGAGACTAGTTATTAAAACTTTAAAACTCAAAGTATCTTTTAGAACTGTTCAAATTCACTAGGGTCATTAGCTTTTCTTGAGCTAAGGGAAGAAAGCATATTCTCGAGAGATACAGTTGCCATTATTTTTAAACTTCTCAAAAGCAGGCAAGAAAGGTTTACAAATTTGAATAGCATTTAAGTACCTTCCTTGGAATTATTTGATTTCTTCTCCTTATCAGAAGTCAAGGGTAACATTTGTATTATTAGTGCTGTCCACTGAGGATTCTTGAGATCTCCAAGAGTTTAATGACCTCCAAATAAGACTTAAAATTTATGTCTGAGTAGACATATTCTCCAAGCTTCCAAATGTGGGCTTAAACTAAAATGCAGCTTGGAGTGTCTATCAAATCCTTTGAAATGCTGGGCGAAATGACTGAATAGCAGACTGTACATTCGAGAATGGTGTTAAATGCTATTCTCAGTTCTGTTAGAGTTTTAAACCTTCAAGTCTTCAGGGAGTGATTTAATTTAGTGGTCTCTGATATTTACAGCCTTTCTATTTCTGTGATAATTTCTTGTCTAAAGATCTTCAAAGAGTATTGTGGAGGCAAAATACATGAGGTCGATGGAATCTCATTTAATTTTTACTTTTTTAATTATGAGAAAAGGATCATCATTTCTCCCTATATTTTTGGCCCTTTGATCTTTCTCCATAAGCCATTTAAAAAATTCTTGCCTTGCTCTGGTTTTGTGTGTGTGTGTGTGTGTGTGTGTGTGTGTGTGTAAGAGCTGTTTGAATCATGGAGAAAATAATTCATAGTATGGCATATTACAAAAATGCTTTCCCAGTTTGCCATTTGTCTTCTGACTTTGTATATGTCAGATTTTTCACCAGTTACATGCATTCATATTTCCCTTTGTGACTTTGGGATCACAAATTACAAATAAAATTACTTAGGCTTTTCTTCTTTCTATTCTTTATGACTCAACCTTTAATTCATTTGGAATTTATTTTGCCATAAAGAATAGACAAGTATCCACCTTAAATTTTATTCCTAAATGGCTAGTCTTTAATCTCACCCATTTACTGAATACACCAGTGTTTTGTCACTGATTTGAAATGCTATTTTTTAAAATCAAAAACAAAAATCTCAAATGCATTTGAGTTTATTTTTAGACACTATATTCTGTTCCAATTTAAGCTTTTAGGCTGACTTTTCTGCATCTAGATGGCTATATTCCCCTGTAATTTATCTCATTGCTTATAGTTTCCTGAGATGTTTAAAGAGGAACTTTAGAAACACTGTCAAATAAACAACTCCACAACTGACAATTTACTTGAATTTTGATTTCTCATCTATAAAATTGGGATAATGGAATAACTGCAATTGTATGAGAGGATTTTCAATGATGTATGATAAGTACTTAGTCCAGCTTTTCGTGTGTTATAGTCATTCAAATTGTGGTTGTCAATTACCTTTCATTTTTCATCCCCTAATGTGTACCTATCATACAGTAGGGGCTTAGTAAATGTATATTATGAGAATAACAGAATGACTGTCCATGACTTGAAAGTCTATCAGTGTCAGTCAAGACTTTTTCACCCTAGTACTGAGAGTTGGACTATAAATAAAACTGAGCACCAAAGAATTGACGCTTTGGAACTGCGGTGTTGGAGAAGACTCTTGAGAGTCCCTTGGACTGCAAGGAGATCCAACCAGTCCATCCTAAAGGAGATCAGTCCTGGGTGTTCATCGGAAGGACTGATGCTAAAGCTGAAACTCCAATACTTTGGACACCTGATGCGAAGAGCTGACTCATTGGAAAAGACTCTGATGCTGGGAGGGATTGGGGGCAGGAGGAGAAGGGGACAACAGAGGATGAGATGTCTGGATGGCATCACTAACTCAATGGACATGGGTTTGGGTGGACTCTGGGAGTTGGTAATGGACAGGGAGGCCTGGTGTGCTGCGATTCATGGGGTTGCAAAGAGTTGGACGTGACTGAGTGACTGAACTGAACTGAACTGAACCATTCCTGGCCTCAGGTATCAAAGATATGTTTGTCTTACAGGGATGGCATTAATTTATTAAGTGAGGTAATTTGGAAAACTTTATTAGGCCTTCCAGAATATTAAGGTGCACAAAAACTGTTCTTGGATGTATGTTCTCTTCAAAAATAACATTTGATTTTCTAATAATTTGCCAAGTCAAAGTTGAAGAACAGCTATCACTCAAGAAGGAAATTTCCTTAACCTAAAACTCCGATGATCACACAATTGACTCCTTTTTTTATTTAATAATTTGTTTTCTTCTAGACCTGGATTTGTGAGAAAATACTCACATACTATACAGAATTAAGGTGGAGAACAGAAGAAGAGCAAGCTGGGTAGGTTGACTAAACAACCGAAGGAGAAGAGAAGCTTGATTTTATTCAATTTAGTTCAGGTTTTGAGCTACTAGTTTGCTAGAGTTGCCTGTGGTAGTAGCGATGGAGGCACCAATGTAACAATGATGACAGAGGAAGTAATTTCCTTTCCTTGTTTGACATAGAAATTCTGCTAAACTGAGAATACTCTCAGTTTTATTTTATATGTACCTGACATAAAAAAGTCAAGTCATAATAACACAGATAGATTAAAGAAATTTACACACACACACACACACACACACCCCATGTCAAAAAAAAAATGGAGCTCAGGATCAGAGATTACTTTTATTGAATAAGAACAAAGGATTAACTGCTGGTTACTAGAGAACATTTTGGTTTTAAATAGGAGAGACTGTAAACTCCACCCTCTTGTCAATTTGATTTTAGAGCTCACTCATGGATTCATTTTATTTTTTTTAAATGTCACCATTTATTGAGCATCTTCTTGATTCCAAGAACTGTGGTAGCCTCTGTTCTGTAGCAGCCTTTGGAGGTATATTCTTATGCTTCCAAAACTCATTCAAGTTGAGGCTCCTATTATACTGAACTCTAGGTTGTTACAAGAGGAGAATAACACAGAGATGCATTTCTGGGGGATAATTATGTTCTTGTTCAGAAAGGAGGAGTGGAAAGGACAGAATGGATGCCCATGATGAGTCATCTGGAAGATTAGTGACAGGAAAGCCCAAGTCTAGATAGACATTCTTTTAAAAAAAAAAAAACAAAAAACTTTATTGCTAAAAAATGGGATCAAGGCATCTTAAGGATTAAGATTAAGACCATCTTAAGGATTGGTCTGTTAAAGAGATAAAGAAGAAAACTCACTGGAAGTATAGACACTAGCTAGTGTTGGGAAGGAATGTAGCAAGAAGAAGAATTACAAAGGCATTACTGTCCTATTTCATAGAAAGAACTGGGTTCAAATGTAATCCATTCATTCAATGCACATTTATTGGGCAGTGTGCCAACCTCCCAAACCCAGAACAAGCAGTGGGGAGAGAGAACTGGCTCAAGTGTAGTCCCAGCCTGACAATTATAGTCCAGCTGTCAATCTCATAGCTTCAGACACATAAACTAACATACAAGCTGGAAACTGCAATTCTAGCTGTTAGGATATAGCTGTTAGTATCATGGGGACAATGAAGAACAGAATATAATCCTCACTGGAGTAGGAGCATAGGTTTCCAGTGGTTTCTTGAAGAAGGTGACGGCTGAACTAACTAGATCTTAAAAGATGACTCAGGGAAAGGGCATTACAGGTGCAGAGGAAAATAGAACAAGGTTGGGAGGTGAGAACAAGCAGGATGTGATGGGAATGATAAGTGCTGAGCTGCTGCAGAGAAGTGGATGAACCAGTTACTCCACGAACAAGGCTGGGGAGGTAAGGACAGGCTAGTTTATGGAACTCAGGCTTTGTCTTGACCTTGATGGATGCTGTGAGGGATTCAAGCAAGAAAGGGAGCATGTCAGATTTGCATTTTGGAAATATCACTTGGGTGCCTGGATTTGAGGGTTTCAAGGTGGGAGGTGGAGATATCAATCACAAAGCTGCTGCAGGACTCTACCCTAGAATGATTTCAGTTGCTAAATCGTGTCCAGTTCTTTGCGACTCCATGGACTACAGCATGTCAAACTTCCCTGTCTTTCAGTATCTCTTGGAGCTTGCTCAAACCCATGTCCATTGAGTCAAAGATGCCATCTAACCATCACTCATCCTCTACTGCCCCCTTCTCCTTCTGCCCTCAATCTTTCCCAGCATCAGGGTCTCTTCCAATCTTTGCATCAGATGGCCAAAGAAATGATAAGTCCCTGAATGAGGCAGGCAGAATTGAGGATGAAGAAGGGGAATAGACTAGAAAGAACCATTTAGAAGGGTGAAGGCTGGTGTCAAAACTGAAATATGCAATATGGGAAGAATAGCTGATGTGGGGAAAAGGTAATAGTCCAGTTTCTAACATGTTATGTTCAAGCTGTCTTTGGGACCTACAAAAGAAGATATTTATCTGGCAACTGCATGCAGTGGCTGAAGCTCTGAGGAAAGTCTTGAACTTTGTGAGGCTTAATAACAAGAGCAAATGTTTTGTATGCTTATGATGATCAGTCACTATTCTAAGAATTTTCACACATGCCAGTTTGTGTAGTCTTCACATTAGCCCTTGGAGGTAGGCTCTACTCTATTCCTCATTTAACATATGGAAAAACACAAGGCAGTTAAATGATTTATCTCAAATCACTTAGCAAGTACATGGTGGGGCCAGGGTCACTGATTCCCGCAGGATGGCATTGGGCAGTCTGTGCTTAACTGTCAGGCTGTCCTGACTATAATTACTCAGAGAGAAAGCCCTGGCTGGGTGGGTCCTGGTGCTTAGGAAGGGAAGGGTAGCCTCAAGGAGATAGAGCAGTGCAAGGAGAACCAGGAAAGAGCAGAGAAGTTTCTGGAAGGGAGTGGCAAGCAGTGTTAAATACAGGATAATGGACAAGAATGATCTTGGATTTGATGTTTAGGAAGTCATCAGTGGCCTTAAGGAGAAGTGTTTCATTAGAGTGATGGGGCTAGAGGCCAAGCTGCAATAACTTGAGAAGCAAATGGGAAGTGAAGAAAAGCTCTCCTCCTTTAAAAGACAGCTGGAAGTTGCTGCTGCTCCTAACTAACACTTATTAATGCTTATTATAAGCAAAGAAAGCACCATCCTAAAACTCAATCTCCTGCCCCACTATAAAATGCATATACACACTTATAGGTATATATGTATATACATACACCTGGAGATATATATTAAATTGTTAAATATTCACAACTACCCTATAAAGCCTGAGTATTATGTCTACTTTACAGATGAAGAAACTGAGGCCCAGAGCAATTGAGCAATTTGTTTAAGGAGAGATAGAGTGTAAGAAATGCAGCCAGGTTTTGAGCCCAGGTGGTCTATCTCTAAGATCTGTGCTCATAACCACAGTATTGAACTACCCCTCAGTTAGAGGAAGGAAAAAATTAGATAGTGGCTGGAGAAGAATGGGAGTCCTGGGGTTTATTTTTATATTAATTTTTGGAATAGGAGCAACCTGAGCTGGTTAATAGGTATCTTCCTTTCCCTCCTTGGGTGTAGACAACTTCAGTGCCATTTAGCACAATTAGCAAACTGTTATGAGAAAATCCATAAAAAAGGAGTAAACTCTAAATATATTGTTTCTAAAACCTTCAGTTCCCTCAGCCCTTCTAAGAGGTCTTAGCAGTGGGGGTTTGGAGACTTAAAGCCCATAAACAGAGTTTGTTAATGAATCCATGAGAAAAGGGGCAGAAGTCAAGGAACCAAGGATGAGGCTGGGGGTAAATGGAGACATGTGACTTTGGGTGTCTGGGAAACTAACTACCAGATGACAAAGAAAAGGCCAGCAGCAGGAGGAGAAACGATATTTTCGGGCTTGTTGATGGCAGCTTTCAGGCTTGGACCAACAGTTTTTACCCTTCAATGCTCATCAGAAGTTTTGTAGAAGTGCAGCTGCTCAAATCACACCCCAGAAGTACTGAACCAGATGCCCTTGGGTGGGACTCCACACGTATTTCTAAAAACTGCTTCATGTTCTAAAATCAGCTAAACCTTTTATACTCTGGTATGTTCCACTGAGACCAGATAAATCCTTGCAAGGGAGGAAGTAAAGCAAATATATGTTCAGAAAGGCCCTTTCCATCTTGTCTTTCATGTAACAAAACTTATAAAGCACCTACTATGTGTCAGGCATTGCACAGCCCTGGAAACATGATGGTGAATGAAAACGACATGGTTCCTATCCTCAAGTGCTATGAAAGAAACAAAGTGCTGTGTGAGAGCACATAGAAGACCTTCAGATGGAGTGTGAGGAGGGACATTTCAACAGAAAGCTGAAGGAGGAGAAGTAGCTGACTGTGCAGAGAACTGGAAGGGTTTTAATCCAAGTACCCAAAAACAAGGGCTCTGAGGCAGATGTAACCAAAAGCCTGCATATGTAGTCAACACCTGCTGCACCGTGGAGGTAGCCATCTCCACTCCTTTCCAGGGAGAGCCCAGCCCTGCTCTGCTGAGCTTTCTGTTCCTCTTTGCACCCTCTGTTAGAACACTTGTCTCTTCATCAGAGTTTGTTTACAAGTCTGCCTCCCTTGTAGAATCACTATTTGCATCGTGACTGCCTGCCTCATTTACTGGAATACTGTCCTACATAATTCTCTCTCTATAAATATTTGCTGCCTAGGGAAAAAAAAAAATCATTCTGTAGAAGCTACAGGACTATAGGCAAGTCTTTTGATCCTCCAGGTCTTAGTGGACTTATCTATAAAACGGAGGAATCATATTTGTCCTGCAGATTTGTGATGGTTAAAAGAGATAGCTTACTCAATGTGCCTTGCAGTGGGGCTAGCACACAGTAAGTGCTCAAGAAATGTTTGTTGAGGTGTGGCTGGCTATGTGAATGACTGACCAAATGATTTAACCGGTAAGGAGAAAGTTGGGATCCTTGGGCAAGATTCTTAGAACTTAAGCTCTTCATAATATTTCCATTAAAACTAAAACCAAGAGATGTTTACTTTCTGATATTGAGAACTGGCTACTTTGAATGTGCTTCATAATCTCTGCCAAACACGCATGTGCTGAAGTGAAGAGTTGCAGGTCTGAAGTTCGAAGCCCCAGGTTAAGTTCAGGTTCTACTCACTAGATATGAAACCTAGGTCAAGCCCTTAAGCCTCAACTCCAAAATATGTTTAATAACTATATATATAAAATAGAGTTTGGCCCTGTGATACTATCTAAAGTTGGAGACATCAGTACACACACACACACACACACACACACACACACACACACACAGATGGACAGATTCATAGGCCACATACATACATACTTTACTAAATTCTCCACCAGGAGGATCTAGAAGCAATGTCATTCCAGCAACAACTTGAATACCCAGCAACTAGATCTTGGTTTCTAAACACCATTTTCCAATAAAAGGAACCAAGTCATCTTAGAAAATGGTGAATTTTAGTGTTGGGGCAGAAAAAATACAAAATGACAATACAATATTCATCTGGCATTACCAGAAAGTAAGGACGTTTGAAAGGAAAAGAGGAAAAAATGAAAGAAGGAAGAAAAGCAAAGGAAAAAAAAAAAAGAAATGACACTGTGTTGAAAAGAACACAGGGCAATCTGAAAGAAATCCTAGTGGCCAACATTGAAAAAAATCCGAGCAAGAAAATAAGTAACAATACTGGATTATAACTCAAGTATAAAATACTTATATACAAGTCTATATTGACTTAAGTGAATAACTGAATAAATAAATAGGAAAGAAGAGACACATCTTTGCAGAAGAATTTCAAATAATGTATGTAGATAGATACTCCCTTCTCCAGGAGGTAAGCTTGGAGCCCCATTCCATTAGATTTAGTGACTCAGTTCTAAAGAATAAAGAAAAGAAAAAGGTAAAGATAGCGACTTTCCAGTGAGGAAACCTGGTAATGCCACCTTAGCTGACTGATCAAGTTTAATATCCCCCTGAATATAGCATGGGTATCATGTATCCCTGATAAAATGTGATGACCAGGGCACTTAGCCTCTGTAGTTTTCCTTCCAAAAATCTGTAAGTCTCTCTACTCAAAATAAAGACATCAGACAAATCCCAATTCGAGGGACACTATATGAATATACTTAATCAGTACTCTGAGAACTGTCAAGGTCATGAAAAACAAGGAAATAGTGAGAACCTGTCACAGACTAGAGGAAACTAATGGAACACTAAGTGCAACATGTGTCTTGGATTAGATCTTAGAACAGAAAAAAGGACATTAGCAAATTTATAAAAAAGGCCAAAACCAAATCAAGTCTAAACTAGTAATGACTGATAGTCATGTGTGCACGTATGCTCTGTCACGTCCGACTCTTTGTGACTATATCCACCAGCTTCTCTGTGCACGGGATTTCCCAGGCAAGGATACTGGAGTGGATTGCCATTTCCTCCCCCCGCGGATCTTCCCAATCCAGGGATTGAACCCATGTCCCTTACGTCTCCTGCGCTGGCAAGCAAATTCTTTACCACTGAGACACCTGGTAAGAAATAGTCATGTGACTACTGATTAAGGACTAGTGCATGACAATTACAAGGAAAATGTGGCTTCTTTAGTTTTGACTAAGTAATGTTAAAATGTTATCATTATGGGAAACTGAACTTGGGTGAAGGTGTACTCTCCATGGTATGGTATGATATTTTTACAACTTTTGGTAGATCTGAAAGTATTCCAAAATAGAAAGCTTATTAAAAATAGTTTGGCGGTGATTAGATGATAATGTATCTAAAAGCTTTTTGTGAGCTCACAGAGCTGAGCATATGATTATGAATGGAAAGGTGCTGTCCATTGTAGGATGAAATTTAGTGCATAATAAATCTTAGAAAATGTCAAATTTCCTGCTCATCTATAATTTTTTTCCTAAACTCTACTACCTTCCATTAAAAAGATGCCAGATATTTTATTAAGATCAGATATTTTCTTAATAAACAATGTTTAAAAAATATAAATTCCTGAGGTCAGCTTGTTTATTCCTCAATTGAACAAGAATTTGTCCTGTGTCACTATGGACCATAGTGCTCCAGGCTCGTCTGTCCGTGGGATTCTCCAGGTAAGAATACTGGAGTAAGTTGCCAAGCCCTCTTCCAGGGGATCTTCCCGACCCAGGGATTGAACCCACACTCCTATGTCTCTTGCATTAGGGCTCCCCAGGCGGTGCTAGTGATAAAGAACCCACCTATCAGTGCAGGAGACATAAGAGACACAGGTTCCATCCCTGGGTCAGTAAGATCCCCTGGAGGAGGGTATGGCAATCCACTCCAGTATTCTTGCCATGGACAGAGGACCTGGCAGGCTATAGTCCATAGAGTCACGAAGAGTCAGACACAATTGAGGTAGGGCTTTCCTTGTAGCTCAGTCAGTAAAGAATCTGCCTGCAGTGCAGGAGACCCAGGTTCGATCCCTGGGTTGGGCAGATCCTCTTGAGAAGGAAATTGCAACCCAATCCAGTATCCTTGCCTGGAAAATCTCATGGACAGAGGAGCCTGGTGGGCTGCAGTCCGTGGGGTCACAAAGAGTCGGGCACGACTGAGTGACTAACACTTAGTACACATTGGTAGGCAGGTTCTTTACCAGTGACGCCACCAGGGAAGCCCATCATGTTCTCATAAAAAGTGCTAACCTACTCCTTCCGAATCTACTTATGTCAGCTTCCTTGTTGTTTGGATTCCAGGGAAGCACAGATTTCTTGTGCGTGCCCACAGGCCCACACACTCAGCACTGGAGAGTTATGGTGGATTCCTGCAGAAATTGGATCAGAGTGCTGTGAAGTAAGTCTTGAGCACGCCTTAGAGGTGCTGGTAGATGCAGCCTGTTCCTCCAGCTCAGGGGTGGTGAAGAAAGGGATCTGTTCAAAACCACCGGGTCTGTTTGGGGATCTCAGAGTTAGGGGACCAGGAGGGAGCAGCATAAAACTGACGAGGCTCCAGGCTGCATCTGGCCCAGTCGAAGCATGAGCACATGCACTGTAATTCTCTGACCCAAAAATGAGAGGTTCAGAGCAGAAGGGCCCACATGGAGGAACCACATCTGGTTTTCAGCTGGCAAGCTGTGGTATCAGCATCACGCTTAGGCACATGCACGCAGAGACACACAGCAGCAGTAGGCAGGGTCTTGCTTGGTGTGTGAACGCGAGGAGGGATGATATAAATAATCCCCCTAAAGTAGGTGACACAAAACCATCTGGGTGGTCTTTACAACACAGCCTGCAGGTTTCCTTTTCCTCACCTCTTCCCCCCTCTCTTGTTTCTCCTTGTCTTGTCCTCGTCTCCCCTCCATTCTCCTCTTCTCACTCCATTCTCCTGTGCCCACTGAACACTGCAGATTATTTCTTTCTTCAATTAATTATGGATGGAATTGTCGTTTTGGAGCACACAATAGAAAAGAATATAAACATGTGGCTGAAGGACTGGCAAGCAGTGGGCTGAAATTTCAATTTCACTGCAGATGATGTAGGTTCAGGGGATCCCTACAAGCTGTTCTACCTTTCGCTTTTGCCCCCACTAAAGTCAGAGGTCCATTTTTCTACACTGTGGAGCTCCGCCTGCAAGCCCCTGGAGCAGAGAGATGTCTTCTTCCCTCCACTCTGTAAAATGTGTTTCACAGGGACAATGGCTTGCATCACACTACATTTTACCAGCATCTGAAACACACACAAAGCAAGACCTCAAGTGTGTAGAGTCCTCAAGTGAGGAACTAGCTGGCCCAGGAGCAGTGGTTTGACTCAAAATACCAGTACCCCAGGAGAATCAGTGAAGCACAGAGCGCAGTGGGAAGAACTTGGGCTCAACGACAAACAGACTCAGGGCTGAAGCTTCTCATTGCCATTTACTAGCTGTGAAACTGGGAAAAACTCATCTTCTAGTCTCCGTTTCCTCATCTGTAAGATACATATACTCCCCCAAGAGCATTGCTCAATGAGATCACCCATGTACAGTGCAGTGCCTGGCACAGTCACTCATGTATCAACCATGTGCCTGGCATGACGGAGGGGACAAAGATGGGCAAGATGCAGAACTGCTGCCTGATCTATTTACACGCTAACAAGGAAACCTATGTACATGTAACATCTTCCTATCTCTGTGCCTCGCTTTCCTCGTCTGCAATGTGTGGCCGACAGCCCCACCTACTTCATAAGGTTAATTATGTGTGAAGCATTTAGAACAGCACCAGCACATGGCAGTACTCAAAAAGCACTTCATGCTGATGACTGAGAGGACAGTGAGCATTCTCTCGAGAGGATTAGGAGTTATTTCACAGAGGAGGTGGCAGTGAGATGAGCTAGAAGGATGGGCTTGACGTTGATGGGTCATTCTAGGCAGAAGGGATTATTAAGAACAAAGGTGCAGGGAAAGTGGGAAGGTTGAGGCAACAAATATTTCTTTGTTATGTAAAAAGCATTGTCCTACACATTGGGTATACAGTGTAAAGAAGATAGAATCTGACCTTCTGGAGGTTATAGCCTAGTGGGAGAGGCACACAGACAATCACACAGGTGTGTCATTCGAAACAAAGCAACTTCAAAGAAAGAAAAAACAGGAGCTCTGACAAGAGGAGTGTGTAAAAGGATCCAGGGTAGGCTTCCTCAAGCTTCAGGCAAAGGTATTGGGGTGGGGTGACAAGATCATATCTATTTATAGAAAGACATTTCTGGCATCCATCTGCAAAATTTATTGGAAAGAGGGCAAGATTTGGTTGGACTAGATGGGGCTATGTAGCAGGAGTAACATCAAAAGATGATTGTGTGACTACTTCATACAACGATACTGTTACTCATAATAACATGGATGAATCTCACAGACAAAAGAAGCCAGACACAAAGAAGAATATATCATATTATTTCTATTCACATGAAATTCAAGAGTAGATCTTCATACAAATAAACTACTCTGTGGTGGATTTCAGAGTAGTGGCTGTCATGGGGGGTGTTATTGACTGGGAAAGGCTTCTAGGGGGCTGGAAATTATACCTGTATCTTTACTACTAATTCACACTCGCTTTGCAGGTGTAATTTTTGTATCATGAGAATGAAAGGAAGGTCTGATATGTACCATTTAAAAAATACATACTCAAAATGTAATATTGAGGGGGAAAAGTAAAATAAAATATTGTATATACAACAGTATCATAACTCTCAAAGAAGTTCATATAATTTATTTAATACTAAAAGGAAAGCATTCAATATTTTAACATTGGTTATTTCTGGTGGTGGGATTTCAGTTAACTGCTATAAGGAGACACCCCGAGGGGATTTTCAAGAAACACTGACATAAAGGTTAAGAGATCAACCAGCCTCTCTGAATGAAGGACAGGGACATGAATCTCAGTTCTGGTCCTTCCCAGAGGAGTGAGTTTCAAGTTCCATAACCTTTCTAACTATCAATTTCCTCATTCTTAGAAAAGGGGTCATCCAAGGGTGCCTCCATGCTAGGGGTATTTGGGAGATTAAAGAGGACGAAGACTAAGCACAGTGAGTGCTCAGTAAATACCTGTTACTGCTACTAAATGAAATCCTGGAGGCAGAGAGATGACTGTCCACATTGCACCAACTGCTCCTCTTTTCTGGGTCATCTGTACAGCTGGAGGTTGGCAATGCGGATTTGAGGAGGAAACTGATCATTTCTGAGATGAAATCCTCTAACTTCCTCTTACCCAGAAAGGATGGTCAAAATGTTCCTGAATTGGATATTGAAAAGAGGTGGTGTGCTCGCTTCGGCAGCACATGTACTAAAATTGGAATGATACAAGAAGATTAGCATGGCCCCTGAGCAAGGATGACACGCAAATTCGTGAAGCGTTCCATATTAAAAAAAAAAAAAAAAGAAAAGAGGTGGTGATGGGAGGACAAGGAAATGCTATTTTGAGTATAAATTCTACAGAGTATAAAAATAAAGAATGTCATTTTAAATGGGATAAAGTGGAACATTTTGTGACTATGTATAGCTATGAGTGTGAAAATATATAAAATGATGTTATTTAAGGAAATCATGAAAACCCATATCACTTGTCTTTGTACATAGAGATGTTTCTTCTGTACATTATCAAATAGTGAATATTGTAATATCATATTTGCATGCTATTTGAATACTTGGAAAATTTTTAATTAAAATTAACAAACTCTTCCAGACATCAATGGAGCCAACAGCTTCTCAGGTAGAATTAAGGGAAATTTAACTAGCAGTTTAAGTCAATCATCAAGGTAGCATGAAATGCACATGTACCCCAGATATTTACAACTCTATCTCTCTGCTCAAGGAACAGGCTTATGATATTTAATATTTATTGTTTAGTCACTCAGTTGTGTCCGACTGTTTGTGACCGCATGGATTGCAGCACGCCAGGCTCCCTGTTCTTCTCTATCTTCCAGAGTTTCCTCAAACTCATGTCCATTGAGTCGATGATGCCATCCAACCATCTCATCCCCTGTCACCTTCTTCTCCTCATGCTGTCAGTCTTTTCCAGCATCAGGGTCTTTTCCAGTGAATCACAGCAGGTGGCCAAAGTATTGGAGTTTCAGCCTCAGCATCAATCCTTTAAATGAATATTCAGGGTCGATTTCCTTTAGGATTGACTAGTTTGATCTCCTTGCAGTCCAAGGGACTTTCAAGAGTCTTCTCCAGCACCACAGTTTAAAAGCATCAATTCTTTGGTGCTCAGGCTTCTTTATGGTCCAACTTTCACATCTGTACATGACTACTGGAAAAACCATAGCTTTGACTAGACAGACTTTTGTTGGCACAGTAATGTCTCTGCTTTTTAATATGCTGTCTAGGTTAGTCATAGTTTTTCTTCCAAAGAGCAAACATCTTTTAATTTCACGGCTGCAGGCTCCATCCAAATTAATTTTGGAGCCCAGGAAAATAAAGTCTTGTCACTGTTTCCATTTTTTCCCCATCTATATGCCATGAAGTGATGGGACTGGATGACATGATCTTCATTTTTTGAATGTTTTAAGCCAACTTTTTCACTCTCCTCTTTCACCTTCATCAAGAGGCTCTTTAGTTCCTCTTCACTTTCTGCCATAAAGGTGGTTTTGTCTGCGTATCTGAGGTTATTTATATTTCTCCCGTCAATCTTGATTCCAGCCTGTGCTTCATCCAGCCCAGCATTTCTCATGATGTGCTCTGCATATGAGTTAAATAAGAGGGTGACAACATACAGCCTTGACTATTCTTGACATACTTGACCCAATTTTGAACCAGTCCATTGTTCCATGTCTGGTTCTGTTTATTCTTGATCTGTATACAGGTTTCTCAGGAGGCTGGTAATGTGATCTGATAGTCCCATCTCCTTAAGAATCTTCCACAGTTTGTGGTGATCCACACAGTCAAAAACTTTAGGGTAATGAAGCAGAAGTAGATGTTTACTGGAATTCTCTTGCTTTTTCTATGATCCAAGGGATGTTGGTAATTTGATCTTTGATTCCTCTGCCTTTCCTAAGTCCAACTTGTACATCTGGAAGTTCTTCATTCACGTATTATTGAAGCCTAGCTTAAGGATATTGCATTACCTTGCTAGCTTGTGAAACAAGTGCAATTGTGCAGTAGTTTGAACATTCTTTGGCATTGCCCTTCTTTCGGATTGGAATGAAAACTGACCTTTTCCAGTCCTGTGGCCACTGCTGAGTTTTCCAAATTTGCTGACAAATTGAGTGCAGCACTTAAACAGCATCATCTTTTAGGATCATGATATTTAATATTTCAAGTCAACAAAACCATGCCAAGGCCAGAAATGTATTAAACTGGCCTTTTTTTCAATAAGAATAAAAAGGAAATGACAAGTTATCAGAAGCCTGTTATGTTATACACAGAAAGACTACAATTATGGGAAAGGGGGCATAAAATTTTGTTTTATTTTATCTTCATAGGAAGTTTCTTAAAATCATTATTTTGATTCCTAACCGGATCTAATCTTATACTTTCATTCATAGCATGGGTAAGGCTTCCCAGGTGGCCCTAGTGGTAAAGAGTCTGCCTGCCAGTGCAAGAGATGCAGGAGATGCAGGTTTGATCTCTGGGTCAGGAAGATCCACTGGAGTAGGAAATGGACAGTGGAGCCTCATGGGCTACAGTTCATGGAACTGCAAAGAGTCAGATATGACTAAGCACATAGCATTAACAGGAAATTGTGTCAACACTTGCCTGTCTCTGTCTGCATTCCAAAAAATTTTGTCCAACAGAATATAGTGCACACAGGGTAGCCTGAACAGCTATCTCTGAATAATAATAATATTGGTAATAATTATATTAGCTACCATTTTATTAATACTTATTTACACAGCTGGTATTGCACTAAGCATTTTATATGTATTAATTTACCTACTTACACCAACAAATGTTGTAGGGAGGTATTGGTGGCTTAGATGGTAAAGCATCTGCCTACAATGTGGAAGACCCAGGTTCGATCCCTGGGTTGGGAAGATCTCCTGGAGAAGGAAATGGCAACCCACTCCAGTATTCTTGCCTGGAGAATCCCACAGATGGAGGAGCATGGTAGGCTACAGTCCATGGGGTCGCAAAAAGTCGGACACAACTGAGAGAGCTTCACAGTGAGAACAATAAAGCTTAGACTAGCGGAACCAAATGCCTGAGTTTTCCCAGGATGTGGGATTCCCATTGCTGATACCAGAAATGTCCTGGGCAAAATACATGAATTGGTCACTCTATAAAAGTAACTTGCTTGAATTTTAAGGGGTACAGAGGGATTTAACCTCTCCTCACCTGGTGGGCTGCCATCTATGGGGTCGCACAGAGTCGAACACGACTGAAGCCACTTAGCAGCAGCAGCAGCAGCAGCAACTTGGCTGCCCAGATTTCCTATGTACTGCCCGCCCAAATCTAGATTACAGTCCAAAATAAACAGCAAAGACATTCTTTGGCAGCATGGGGGAGGCATCTAAGTTAAACTTTGGGAATATTATTCTGGGTGATGTAATGGAAAATGTCATTTTGCAGGTCCCTGTCCCAAACCATGGAGCCAGTGAAGCTGAACCTCCCTGTACAACATGTCCAAAGGGCTTGCATGTCATTGTGATCTGACATTCAGAATGAAAAACCACTCACCTTGGGAAGGGGATAGAGGTGACACAAGGGTTGGCCAGGATCCTGTTTACAAAACTCCAGGGTGTGACATACCACATCAGCATTCATATCTGCTCTGAATCTGGAGGGAAATAGGGTAAAACAAAGGCTATTTAAAAGCTCTCAGGCATTCGGAAACAGAAGTAATTTCAAAAGAAGGTAAAACCCCGGAATGGATTCTGGCATGGCCTTTGAGTCCAGTCCTGTGTAGCTGCTGGATCATAACAATTTCCTGCCACTAGCATTCTACTTTTACATTAAGGTCCTGGGGTCCGGGAGAGAGGGGCTAACAGCCTGAGCTGTAAGCCAGTCTCTTGCATGGGCACTGGAATGCTTTTCTGGAAAACCCATAAATAAAATTGAGATAGGAGAAATGGACAGGGGTGTAATTTGATGGGAAAAATATTTTAAAGTTTGCTGAGCCTTATAGCAAAAAATATCTTTATGATATGGCCTTAAACACCTGAAATCATTTTCTTAGGTGTAATCAAAGCATCTCTTTTCCTTTTAAAGTAAATTTATTTTTTACCTTCGACTTTTTCCCTGGGGATGGTGTAAGCATAGTGTTCTTCAAGCATTTTGGTTTATGTTTAGGTTTGAAGGGGCTAAAACAAATCTTCCATATTCAGTTTCTACCTGCCATTCCCAACACACTTCTTAAACCAAGAAAATGAATAAAAAAGAGTTAAATGATACCATAAAAAAGAATGAAATAATGCCATTTGCTGCAACATGGATGGACCTAAAGATTATCATAAGTGAAGTCAGACAAAGACAAATATTATCTGATATTACTTATATGTAGAATATAAAAAATAGTTCAAATGAACTTATATACAAAATAGAAATAGACTCATAGATATAGAAAACAGACTTAAGGTTACCAAAGGGGAAGGGGGGAGGGATAAATTAGGAATATGGGATTAACAGATGCAGACTAACATCCAAAATAGATAAACAACAAGGTTTTACTGTGTAGCACAGGGAACTATATTCAATATCTTGCAATAAACTATAATGGAAAATAAAGAAAAGAAATATATGTATGACCAAATCACTTTGTTGTACCCTTGAAACTTAGACAATATTATAAATCAACTATACCTCAATAAAAAATAAAAAAAAAAATTAAAGGTCACTAATATAGGTGAAAACATAGGCTAAGATCACGGCTTCCAAATTTCACTGCAGCTGAATGAGACTAACAATGTGACCGGCAAGATGGCTTTTCCGCCTTTTGTGAGAACCTGAGTTAAGAGGGCAAAGTGAGATTATCATGAATCATCCACTTGGCCCCAGGGTTTCTGCATGGGAGGTGGAGGGGAAGGTAACCAACTTAAAGGTGGCTAAGCAGTGGGACAAGCTGTTTGTGACACACAAGGTCCATTACCAAAGTAATATCTACCCAGGGTCAGTAAATCAGGAGAGGGTGACTGTTTTCACACATCTGTTCTCGATTTAATGGTTCATTTATTTAACTGATGACTGCTGTCTTTGTGGGAATCTGGTATTTAGTGGACTCAGAAGGGTGATAAATAGGGCTCTGTTTAATTTTTTTTTTTTTTAACCTAAGGCCAATATCCCATCTGTGGCAATTCAGAACCACAAGAGCCAACTCATCATATGGTGTCCACCTACTCTTTATCCCCTGCAAATAGAGCACAATTTCAAGTAAATGAACTTGAATATGAGAATGAAGATGGGGGCCCCTCATTCAGACTGGTGTTCTCTGAACTGAAAAATAGGAGAGGGAGGCTGGGCATGTGGAATCCCTTCCAAATCCTCTAAGACCAGAGTTTTATCATCAGTTCAGTTCAGTTCAGTCACTCAGTCGTGTCCAACTCTTTGCAACCCCATGAATTGCAGCATGCCAGGCCTCCCTGTCCATCACCAACTCCCGGAGTTCACTCAGACTCACGTCCATCGAGTCCGTGATGCCATCCAGCCATCTCATCCTCTGTCATTCCCTTCTCCTCCTGCCCCCAATCCCTCCCAGCATCAAAGTCTTTTCCAATGAGTCAACTCTTCGCATGAGGTGGCCAAAGTACTGGAGCTTCAGCTTCAGCATCATTCCTTCCAAAGAAATCCCAGGGCTGATCTCCTTCAGAATGGACTGGCTGGATCTCCTTGCAGTCCAAGGGACTCTCAAGAGTCTTCTCCAACACCACAGTTCAAAAGCATCAGTTCTTAGGCGCTCAGCCTTCTTCACAGTCCAACTCTCACATCCATACATGACCACAGGAAAAACCATAGCCTTGACTAGACAGACCTTAGTCTGCAAAGTAATGTCTCTGCTTTTGAATATACTATCTAGGTTGGTCATAACTTTTCTTCCAAGGAGTAATCATCTTTTAATTTCATGGCTGCAATCACTATCTGCAGTGATTTTGGAGCCCAAAAAAATAAAGTCTGACACTGTTTCTACTGTTTCCCCATCTATTTCCCATGAAGTGATGGGACCGGATGCCATGATCTTCGTTTTCTGAATGTTGAGCTTTAAGCCAACTTTTTCACTCTCCTCTTTCACTTTCATCAAGAGGCTTTTTAGCTCCTCTTCATAAGGGTGGTGTCATCTGCATATCTGAGGTTATTGATATTTTTCCTGGCAATCTTGATTCCAGCTTGTGTTTCTTCCAGCCCAGCATTTCTCATGATGTACTCTGCATATAAGTTAAATAAGCAGGGTGACAATATACAGTCTTGACGTACTTCTTTTCCTATTTGGAACCAGTCTGTTGTTCCATGTCCAGTTCTAACTGTTGCTTCCTGACCTGCATACAGATTTCTCAAGAGTTACAAAGAATAGCAAGAAGAGATAAGAAAGCCTTCTTCAGCGATCAATGCAAAGAAATAGAGGAAAACAACAGAATGGGAAAGACTAGAGATCTCTTCAAGAAAATTAGAGATACCAAGGGAACATTTCATGCAAAGATGGGGTTGATAAAGGACAGAAATGGTATGGACCTAACAGAAGCAGAAGATATTAAGAAGAGGTGGCAAGAATATACGGAAGAACTGTACAAAAAAGATCTTCAAGACCCAGATAATCAGGATGATGTGATCACTAATCTAGAGCCAGACATCCTGGAATGTGAAGTCAGGTGGGCCTTAGGTAAGCATCACTACAAACAAAGCTAGTGGAGGTGATGGAATTCCAGTTGAGCTGTTTCAAATCCTGAAAGATGATGCTGTGAAAGTGCTACACTCACTATGCCAGCAAATTTGGAATACTCAGCAGTTGCCACAGGACTGGAAAAGGTCAGTTTTCATCCCAATTCCAAAGAAAGGCAATGCCAAAGAATGCTCAAACTACTACACAATTGCACTCATCTCACACACTAGTAAAGTAATGCTCAAAATTCTCCAAGCCAGGCTTCAGCAATATGTGAACCGTGAACTCCCTGATGTTCAAGCTGATTTTTAGAAAACGCAGAGGAATCAAAGATCAAATTGCCAACATCTGATGGATCATGGAAAAAGCAAGAGAATTCCTGAAAACATCTATTTCTGCTTTATTGACTATGCCAAAGCCTTTGACTGTGTGGATCACAATAAACTGTTTTATCATCAGAAAGATTGAAAGTAAGAAGCACTCCTTTGGACAAGACTAGAAAATGCTGAGCCTCATATGTCCAGACAAGTGTAACATGACAAGGATGTGCAAGTTGGAAAGAAATGGCAAAGTAGCATGTGTGCTCTTGACCAACCTTAGGACAAAAGGCCTAGGCTACACAAATTTTGTGAAATCCTTAGGAAATCTCCAAATTTCCTACCAGGGGCTTCCCTGGTAGCTCAGCTGATAAAGAATCCACTTGCAATGCACGAGACCCTGGTTTGATTCCTGGGTCGGGAAGATCCACTGGAGAAGGGACAGGCTATGCACTCCAGTATTCTTGGGCTTCCCTCGTGGCTCAGGTGGTAAAGAATCTACCTGCTATGTAGGGGACCTGGGTTCAATCCCTGGGTTGGAAGATCCCCTGGAGAAGGGAAGGGCTCCCCGCTCCAGTATTCTGGCCTGGATAATTCCATGGGGTTGCAAAGAGTTGGACATGACTGAGCAACTTTTCCTTTCACTTAGGACATCTCCAAACGTGTAATAACTATTCCCACCCAACATTGCTTTCTCTTTTCCAGAGCAACAAATAAGACCAAATGGTCACATTTCAAATTATATCCTTTTACGACCTTTACAGGAGCGAGTCTTGTGGGCAGGAAACTTCAACACATTCGGCAGAGCTAATTAACAAATTTAATTAGGATCATGGTAGAATGAAGTCAATGCTGATGATTATTCATCATCATCATAACTCAGAAGAAGGGAGCAAGGTCAGGGTTAAGTTTGGACGGACAGGTAGAGTGATAGCCTATGGCAGAGAGCAAGGACAGGACCTTTCACACATGAAAGCTCTCAAATTTAAACCTTTGACATCACTTCCAAAGGAGGATTTATGCATTAATATGTAGTCACAGAGACACAGTCATAGCATTGAAAAAAGATCTTCCTCATATGACTTAACACTTTTATCCCACTTCTGGACTACACTCTTTAGAGTGTACTATGAATTTAATCATTTATAGAAATCTTGTAGTTGTCTTTTTTCTTATTTACTCTTATTGAATTATAGCTGATTTACAATGTTGTTAATCCCTGTTATATAGCAAAGCGATTTTCTTATATATATATATATATATATATATATATATATATATATGCTGTTTTTTTAATTATTGTTTTCCAATTAGGTTTATCCTAGGATTTTTTTTTAATTGGAGGATAATTGCTTTACAATGGCATGTTAGTTTCTGCTGTACAACAATGTGAATCAGCTGTTAAGTATACATATATCACCTCCCTCTTGAGCCTCCCTCCCACCCCCTCGCCATTGTCCTGTGAACGGCTCAGTTGTAATACTTTATATTTTTGTCCATTAAAAATACATTAATTACACTTAAGGTGTATCAAAATTGTTATAAACTCTGTTTTGCATTTTTCTTCTAAACATGTTAGTAGTTTAGGCCTCTCCTGATCTCTGAGAGCTCTTATGTTGCAATATAGGAATTTATGATTGAGGGCATAGATACTATGAAGCAAGGGAGATGAGCAGAAGACCAGCATCAGGTTTGATATGGCAATATTTGGCACAGTGGATGTCAAAACAAGGAGGACTGGGCACATGGTTGCTGGCTGGGCCTGGAAGTAGCCCCACCCTCTCTGACCTGGGTTCTTGGGGGAATGAATGCCTGAGTGCTAAGGTGCCCCACTTCCTAACAATATCTTGTGGTTTGCCAGTGGGTAGGAAATGTAATTGCTGAATAATTAGTCCATGAATCACTGAGAATTGACTGGTGTGAAATAATGAGGAGAGATGCCCTCTGGGTTAGGAAACACATTTAATATTGGAAGCCTGAAATTTAGGTAAAACTAAATTATAAGACTGTCATGTTCAGGGTCTACATCAACCCAGAACTTCATGTGATTGATTAAAACAAGCTGTAAGAAGAGGCCACCATAGGAAGAGAAATTTCTATCAGCAAACAACTAATATGAGTCCTGAAAAATTACTCACAAAAAAAACTAACAGTGGATGTAACCACAAAGAGGGATTGCTTATTACATCCATCTTTCTTCAAAGTGGCTTATCCCATGCTAGTGAGTATTAGCCATCTTATAACTTTGAGTCATCTCAAAGAAAAAACTTTCCTCCTTTCCCTATCACCTACTCTTTCAATGGCTTGCTGGGCTCCCTCTCTCAACCCTCTGTGTCCATTTGTAGCTATTTGGGGTGGGGACTGTCTCTTGTACAGTCCACACCTATAGTACTAGTGCAAAGTCTGTCCTCCCTCTGATCCCATGCTTACCTGGCTCTGGCACTCAGCACCCTCCAGCCAGCTATAGAATAACAATGGATGTCCCAGTGAACACAGGCCACTTCCCTATTACTCCCAGCACACTTGGTAGCTAATCTCTGATATCCTTTTTTAGATATCTGTGTGTACTGCCCTTTTTGGCATCTGTGACTCTCCGGTTCTCTAATCTAGGTCCAAGAAAACCTCTCTGGCCAAGCTGATGTTTCCCCAGTGCACCTGGCTCAGACTAGGTGTGTAAACAGATTCACTCTAGGCTAATTTTTTTTCTTTTTTGATATGTTCAAGTAATTTTCTTTGGAGCAGTCTAGTCAGAGTTCATCTGTGGTGATAATTTTGTTTTTAAAAAGAATTAATCAATTTAACAAATATTTATCAAAGAGTTTCTATGCTTAAGTATTGCCCCAAGCCCTGGAGTTACAGGCTTCCCTGGTGGCTCAGATGGTAAAGCATCTGTCTGCAATGCAGGAGACCTCGGTTTGATCCCTGGGTCGGGAAGATCCCCTGAAGAAGGAAATGGCAATCCACTCCAGTACTCTTGCCTGGAAAATCCCATGGACAGAGAAGCCTGGTAGGCTATAGTCCATGGGGTTGCAGAGTTGGACACGACTGAGCGACTTCTCTTTCTGGAGATACAAAGATCCCTCCTTCCTCCTTTTTTCCTTTCTTCTGTATATTCAGTGTTTTGCTTAAGTATTAATATTTTGCTTAAGATGAAAAAATGTAGTCTTAGTTCTCAGAAGTCTTTCAATCTCGTTAGCAACTCAGAAAAGTAAATGGAGAATTACACTACAAACAGATGCGAAAAGCACACAGGGGTTTGCATAGGAAAGGAAGAATTTGTGTGAGAGTGTGTGTGTGTGTGTGTGTGTGTGTTGGAGGTATCTATCTTAGCCTGGGGCGAGTCAGGGAAACTTCCAGAGGAAGTGACCCTGGAGCTAAGATCCAAAGAAGTAGGAGATGAGGGAACATTTCATGCAAAAGTCCCAAAGCAAAAACCTTCTGGTGTGTGTGGAAAATTACAACTGTTTTGGACCGTGGTATGCTAGAGAAGAGCCAGGGATGAGTCTGAACATGTTCTCAGAGATCAGGTCATAAAGAACTTTGTGCAGGGGGCTAAGGAATCCTGTAAAGTGTGTAAAAAAATTTATGTTGGAGATTGCCATAGTTAGTTTTGCATTAAGAAGCTATTTGACCAGCTAGAATGTGGATTATGGACTTGCAGGGCAATGGGGGATCCAGCAGGCCTGGAGTCCTGTTAGGAGGCAGTGGCGGTAAAAGAGATATGAGCTAAGAAGATGGGAATCCCTGCCTTCTAAACACTCCCAGTCCAGGGTCCCTGAAAAATCACTGACCACAGTAGAGTGAGATGAACATACATAGAGGCAGGGGCACAGCACGATGGAGCACTGATTGTCCCTTTGGTCTGTATTGGTTTAAATTTCTTTTGTCTTTAGAAATCTTTAACTGCAGGCTACCCTGCTGTGGGGGTAGTTTCTCTGAGCAACTCTGCTCTGAAGCCAATGGCATATAAAAGAGGAACCATGTAAGAATGTTCACAGCAGCACTTTCTTCACAAGAGAGAAAACTAGAAAACAAGCCAAACACCCATCAATGGGAGAGTGAGGGAATAGACTCTTGTAGAGACACAGTGGGATATTCTATGTACTCAGAGTGCATGAACTACAGCACTGCCACAAATCTATGGATGAATCTTAGACATACAATTTTAAGTGGTAGGTCCCCAAAGATTATGACTGATGTGATACTCTCTTCGTAAAGAAATAACTAAAATTTTAAAATATGCTTTAAAGGAATATGAAAGTGAAAGTGAAAGTGAAGTCGCTCAGTCGTGTCCGACTCTTTGCGACTCCATGGACTGTAGCCTACCAAGCTCCTCTGTCCATGGAATTTTCCAGGCAATAGTACTGGAGTGGATTGTCATTTCCTTCTCCAGCGGATCTTCCCGACCCAGGGATCGAACCCAGGTCTCCCACGGTGTAGACAGACGCTTTACCGTCTGAGCCACCAGGGAAGTCCTTAGAAAATAATTATAATAGATTTTAATAATTACTTATATATTATTTTATGATTATAATGTATTATATTAATAAAATATACATATATAAAAAACTATACAAAAAGGAAAATAAGAGGATGGACTTTATTACTTGGGTGGAGAAAATCATGAGAATAAAGACAGACCCTGTGGTTAGGGTAAGTTATTGTCAAGGTCCAGACTTTGCTTTGGGTGGTAGTTCAGTTCAGTTCAGTTGCTCAGTCATGTCTGACTCTTTGAGACCCCATAAATTGCAGCATGCCAGGCCTCTGTGTCCATCACCAACTCCTGGAGTTCACTCAAACTCACGTCCATCGAGTCTGTGATGCCATCCAGTCATCTCATCCTCTGTCGTCCCCTTTTCATCCTGCCCCCAATCCCTCCCAGCATCAGAGTCTTTTCCAATGAGTCAACTCTTCGCATGAGGTGGCCAAAGTACTGGAGTTTCAGCTTTAGCATCATTCCTTCCAATAACACCCAGGGCTGATCTCCTTTAGAATGGACTGGTTGGATCTCCTTGCAATCGAAGGGACTCTCAAGAGTCTTCTCCAACACCACAGTTCCAAAGCATCAATTCTTAGGCACTCAGTTTTCTTCACACTCCAACTCTCACATCCATACATGACCACAGGAAAAACCATGGCCTCGACTAGATGGACTTTAGTCGGTAAGTAATGTCTCTGCTTTTGAATATGCTATCTAGGTTGGTCATAACTTTTCTTCAAAGGAGTAAGCGTCTTTTAATTTCATGGCTGCAGTCACCATCTGCAGTGATTTTGGAGCCCCAAAAAATAAAGTCTGACACTGTTTCCACTGTTTCCCCATCTATTTCCCATGAAGTGATGGGACCAGATGCCATGATCTTCGTTTTCTGAATGTTGAGCTTTAAGCCAACTTTTTCACTCTTCTCTTTCAAGTTCATCAAGAGGCTCTTTAGTTCCTCTTCACTTTCTGCCATAAGGGTGGTGTCATCTGCGTATCTGAGGTTATTGTTCTCTCTCCTGGCAATCTTGATTCCAGCTTGTGCTTCATCCAGCCCAGCATTTCTCATGATGTACTCTGCATATAAGTTAAATAAGCAGGGTGACAATATACAGCCTTGATGTACTCCTTTTCCTATTTGGAACCAGTCTGTTGTTCCATGTCCAGTTCTAACTGTTGCTTCCTGACCTGCATACAGATTTCTCAAGAGGCAGGTCAGGTGGTCTGGTATTCCCATCTCTTGAAGAATTTTCCATAGTTTATTGGGGGCTAATGACATTATTCAGAATAACTAGGTAAATAACTAGATAAGAAATACAAGAAAGCGAAGTTTGGATTCTTGATGAGAAAGTGCCATGAACAGGAATGTGATGTGTCTGATTCAGTGTCCTGAGCTCAAAAAAGAAAGAAAGGTAGAAGAAAGGAAGCAGACAGAAAATGACAATGGCACACATACAGGATCCTAAGGGGCAGGGGAGAAGGCCAGGAAACCAGCAAGTGGGAGGCAAGAAGAGAAGAATCTGAGAAGCATATGGCCTGAGAATCCAGGAGGGAGTGTGGGGAAAGCTCAAGAGAAGGGGGCAGACATCCAGTCCCAGCCTCTAGGATCTCCTCCCTTATTGGCATTATTGGTCAAAATTCTTCCGAATGGCTCTTGCAGAGAAACTGAGCCAAGTTGCCACACAGTAATTTGAAGGGAGCCTTTGCCTAGGATGACGATCTGAGTCAGGTTTGAATTTTCCACTATTGACAAGAACCAGATAGGACTTATGCCCATGTACAGTAAGTACATCCGGCTGGAAATGGAGCCAGCCATCTCCCAGTTTTCTCCTCTCCTCTCACCATGTCCCAGCAACTGAATCAGATGAATATATCAGCATACTCACAGTTTTATGATGTCTGGTCCAAATATATGTACCACTAAATAGCAAGTGGTCTTCAAGAACAGTTTTTCTAAGAAAGATAAAGCAGGGGAAATAGATTATTATGATGAATTTAACACATGAGTCAATAATGATCTTTACTAGGAACTGAAGCTGAGTGCTTAATTTATCATTAATTCGAGTGATTAATTATAAGGATTTGGGAGAAATGTTACAGTTATTGTATCCATGAAAATATCATTTCCAGCTCTGATTTATGTAAATGCTGCTTTGCTTACTGTACATGCTAAGGAATGCTAATTTTTGATTAAAAAAATACAGTTAAATTCCAGAGTCTCATTTTCTTTTGTGTAGCAGGGAACATCTGAATGGTGGTGAGGATCTCATCTGTTGATGACAGAAACGGGATTTGCTTGAAAGTAAATAATCTGAAGTATTACTTTGTTGAAAATATTCTTCTCTGGTATTCATTTGGTGGGGGTGGGGAGGGGAAGACTTGACTTTGACTATTTAGCTTTTGCTGTTGGTATCCCAGAGATAAAAAGATACTAACAGTCACAGGTGTCTCTGCATTGCCATCTACACCAGAGAGAACACACACACGTAGACACACACAAACCCACGACCTAAACAGTCTCCTTCCTCCTGCTTCCCCTGTTAGGAAAGCACGGGAAGGCTTTGTGGATCAATCTGTTTGCACAATGAAACCTGTTAACTCTCTGGTCCTGTTTCTCTGCTTTGTCAGCTTCTGTGGAACCCTCGTAATTCCAAGGAGGACTTTAGCAAGGTTAGGACAGATGGACTGTCCAGGAACAGATGGGAAACCCTCCCTGGGAATTTTTCTTGTCATGTTTACCTCAAACTGGGCTACCAGTTATTTGGGGAGTAGAGTAGTGGAGCAACGAGATAAATATGGGAACTCTCTCTAGCACTCTTGAGAGTGAAAGTATTCATCACTTATTCATGTTCCACTCTTTGTGACAGCATGGACTGTAGCCCACCAGGCTCCTCTGTCTTATGGAATTCTCCAAGCAAGAATCCTGGAGTGGGAGTGCTAGTAAGAGTGCCAGTACCCTTGAAAAGTGAAAGTCACTCAGTTGTGTCTGACTCCTTATGACCCCATTGACTGTAGCCTGCCAGGCTCCTCTGTCCATAGAATTTTCCAGGCAAGAATACTGGAGTGGGTAGTCTATCCCTTCTCCAGGGCATATTCCCAACCCAGGAATTGAACTGGAGTCTCCTGCATTGCAGGCAGATTCTTAATTGTAAATAATCATAAGGGAAGCCCAATGTAAATACTACTTTCATATTAAAATAGTTTCATGGGACTTTTTTTTTGTGATAAAGCACAAGACTTCAAACTCATTATGCTTTTTAAGTAGGAACTTAAAACCAATCACATATTACTATTGACCTTATAGAAATAAAAAGAATGATAAGGAAATACTATGACATCTGCATGGCAGCAAATTAGATAATTTAGAAGAAATGGACAAATTCCTGGAAAGACAAACTGCTGAAACTGACTTAAGAATAAATAGACAATCTTAATAGAGATATAACAAGAGATTTAACTAGTAATCAAAAATGTCCCATAAAGGAAAGCCCAGGGCCAGATAGCTTCACTGGTGAATTCTACCAAACATTTTCAAAATGCAACTGACTAGATATTCTCCAAAGAAGTTACACAAATAGCTAATAAGCACATGAAAAGATGGTCAACATCATTAGCTATTAGAGGAAAATGTTAAAAACCACAATGAGATGCCACTTCACACCCACTATGATATGCTAGAATAAAAATAAAGAAAAGCACAAGAAATGATGAGGCTGTGAAGAAATTAGAATCTTCATATTCTGCTGGTAGGAATATAAAATAGTACAGCCACTTTGGTAAACAGTCTGACAGGTCCTCAAAAGGTTAAGTATAGGGTTACTATGTGAGCCAACAAGCCCACTGTTGGCATATACCCAAAAGAATACAAACATTTCCACACAAAAACTTACACATGAATGTTCATAGTGGAATTATCTTTATACAAAATCAAACAGGTGGAAACAATTCAATCCAAATGCCCATTAGTGACTGAATGGATGAAAAAAAGTCTATCTACGCATAACAAAATAGTATTCAGCATAAAGAGTAATGACTTTCTGATACATGGTACAACATGGATGAATATTAATTATGCTAAATGAAAGAAACATACTTCTGTGTTTGCATTTATATGAAATGACCACAATAGGCAAATTCATAGAGACAGAAAGTCAGTTTGTGGTTGCTTAGGTCTGGAAGGAATGGATGGTTAGGAGTGGGCACCTGAGGTGGGTGGAGGTCCTTGTTGATATAATGAAAATATTCTTAAATATATGGTGGTGATGGACATACAACTCCATTCAGCTGGTAGAGAATCTGCCTGCAATGCATGAGGCCCTGTTTCGATTCCTGGGTCAGGAAGATCCCCTGGAAAAGGGATAGGCTACCCACTCCAGTGTTCTCGGGCTTCCCTGGTGGCTCAGACGGTAAAGAATGCACCTGTGGTGCAGGAGACATGCGTTCAGTCCTTGGGTCGGGAAGATCCCCTGGAGAAGAGAATGGCTATCCCCTCCAGTATTCTTGCCTGGAGAATTCCATGGACAGAGGAGCCTGGCAGGCTACAGTTCATGGGGTTGCAGAGTCAGACACAACTGAGTGACTTAATTATTAATTGAAGTATACACTTTAAATGCATGTATAATTGAACTAAATCTCAATACTACTGCTATAAAATAAAAACAGCACCCCCATGGGTGTTCCTTGTTAGGGGTCCTAAGGAACTTTGATGCTCCAGAACTTAGAGACTTGGGTTTCATCACTGGGTAACTGGCTTTGACCTTGGTCAGGTTGATTTCCCTTCTGGGTTTCAGTTTCCTCATCTGAAAAATGTAGGAGTAGGATTCAGTTCCCTTCACCATGTTGTCCTGGAAGTTTGGAGGATTATATAACTGACATTCAAAATTACATGGACTTGTAAAGCACTTTGGAAATGAGTTTCCACTGTTGTTCGTGTAGAACTAGTTTAGCCAAGAGCAGAGCAATTTAAAAATTGACACCAGGTGTTCTTTGATACACTTGCGGTGTTGCCTGAAAGGCAGAGAACAATTTTCTTCTTTCTGGTAAAATAAGAGATGCTTCCAAGCGCATGTGTGTGTGTGTATTTTTTCTAGAATCTTGCTTTGCTCAAGTTGAAGTGAGTGGCAGCAAGACTTTCCTAATCCTCTGTGCAGGGCCAACAATCAGTTTCCTCAAATTCTGTGATGGTTAAGAATGAGAGGCTACTGCAGAAATGGCTAATGTGGGAGACGAGCTGGATTTCTGAGAGCTAAACTCTAGACAGACCTAGAAGACTACAGAGCAGAGATAGGCAAAGTCTCCAGAAAAAGCCTGATTGGGCCCAGTCAGCCATAATTAGACGATAACTTGTTACTGCTACCACTGAACAAAAGATTGACACTAACATAGTGCTAGTAATCTATCTGTTGTAAAAAGCCTACAGTTAAATTGTGCTTGTGACCAGGAAAGTACAAGAGCATTTGGTTTCTACAGAATGAAAAGGACTTGAAACAGCATACGGATAAAAAGGTATGGCCACTTCCAAGGGCAAAGGAAGGTTAAAAAAGGAACAATTGACAGTCATCATATGTTAAGTCTATCCATATGTATGGGTGTGAATAAAACCTAGAACATTTCAGGTAGTAAGTCACCTTTAGGTTTACCATCACTTCTTTTTTCATAAGAAACTTTTGAGGGAGTGGTTTTTTCACCCTCATTCTATGAGAAGAAACTTTGAGAACTGAAGGCTTCCTCGAGGGTAGAGTGGTTCAGTAAGAGATTAAAATCTTTTATTCCAAAAGCCCAAGTTATTTGCAGTATGCATTTCAATGTATTTAGGACATTTTTTGATGCCTCATCTACCTCAGTTATGGCAAGTATATACCAACTTACTAATTAGAAATTTAAAACACAGTGAGTAGACCACCAAGATAGTTCTGTGGCTGTGTGTTCTAAGGCTGCATGTAGATTTTCAGAGCCTACAGAATGCGAGGAGAGTTGCCTTTCTCATTTTAAGTTGACATCAGTTTTTATTTTATTTTATTTTTTTTTATTTTTATTTTTTTTTATTTTTTATTTTATTTTTTTTTTATTAAATTTTAAAATCTTTAATTCTTACATGTGTTCCCAAACATGAAACCCCCTCCCACCTCCCTCCCCATAACATCTCTGTGGATGATCCCCATGCACCAGCCCCAATCATGCTGTATCCTGTGTCAGACATAGACTGGCGATCATACTCCACAGAGATAAGATTTCTGCACAGGTGACCCAAGAAAGTGAAGTTCTAGCAAGACACTGAGGGCATAGGAGTCTGCTGACCCCTAGTGAGAATGATTCTATTAATCATTTTTCCATTAACAATTCTGAGATTCTTCCAAGGTGTTTACTAATGAGAGCCAGAGGCAAAAGCAGCAGGTGAAACTAAAGGTCAGAAATATTTTGCACAATTCGAAAAAACTGTCTTCCCAGGCACAGGAAAGGCCAACATGATTTACTGGGTGATTATTCTCAAGAATGTTGCTGCATGCTTTTTTCTGCTAAGGTTATGTTTTACAAACTTATTTAGCTTTGAAGGTAAAAGCAGTATTACTTAAAAGTAATTTTAAAAATCATAACTGTTGCTGTGCATAATTTGACTTCCCCTCTCTCCCATTCTCCTGGCTCTCCAGAGAGAAGGCAACACTGGGTATACTCAGGCAGTGTGGATGTTTTCATATTTCATAAACAAAGCAGTCCAAGATGTCTTCTAGAAGGAGAAATCTTTAGCCAATGGTCAGACTGTCACTAGGAAAAGGCAATGGCAACCCACTCCAGTACTCTTGCCTGGAAAATCCCATGGACGGAGGAGCCTGGCTGGCTGCAGTCCATGGGATTGCACGGAGTCAGACACGACTGAGGCGACTTAGCAGCAGCAGCAGCAGACTGTCACTGTCACCCTACACAGTTCGCATGACTGTTCTATATGTTTTTCCGCCTCCACAAAATGGAAACAGTAATGTCCACTCTACCTTCCTGTCTGTCAGGTGAAAGAGCCTTTAATCTGAGCTGAGCACTTTATTTCCATCCAGACATAAATGTTAATTAATAAAATGAAAATACCCCCAAGCAGGCTTATGAATTCTTTGAAAATCTCCTCTAATTGAAAGGTAGCCCACTACTGAAAACAGAAATACCTCCTTTGCTTCCCTTTGGTGATGTGCCAGCTATTATTTTCCTGGAATCTGACTTTCAGCCTCTCATTTTACCTGAACAAAAATTTTTTGTTAAGAATCAGAAGGAGCCAAGATGGAACCTTGAATACCAGCAATTTTGGTTCATGCATTTCTATGTTTTGCTGGTACATTATAACAGGATCATCTGAGAAACAGGATTTTTACTCATGCTTTCACCTTTGAACAACAAAATTTTGCCTAAAAAGAGAAAATCAAACTCAAGGCACAAATGGTGATATCTATCAGTGTGGTCTACTACACAGAAATGAAAACTAGTCAAAACAAGTCTTAATGATAATTATGACTATTTATTTTTTTCCTTGTAAAATGATAATCACATTTTCTTCTTCTTCCTCTAATTCAGAGATGTGAGAATACAAGGTAAAGTTTATAATAGATGCTGAATGTCCAACAATAAGGGGATGGATAAATAAAATAAGGGACATTTATATGGTGAAGGACTGTAGAATAACTTAGAGGCTCGACCTAAGTCTATGTATATCTTGACATGTATAGATCCAAAAACATACTGTTGAGTGAAAAACAGAAGTTGCAGAGTGGTATATACAGTAACTATTGATGTAAAAATGAGATCCCCACGAGGGAGGATTCTGGAAAGATGGTGGTGGAGGCAGTAGAGTTTTGGTATTTCACTGAATCTGAATTAAAATAATAATAATAATAATAAAGCTTCTGAATAGGAAAACCAAAACACTATGAACATTAGTTACAGCAAAACTAGGTATCTCCATGAGTCCCCAAATACAATTAAGGCAACAAGAAACCACTCACAACTGTGAGACTTGGGGGTTATCAAGTGTGGGAGAAAGTAAAGGGATGCAAGGGATAAACAGATGAATCGCCAAAGCAGCCTGGGTATTGATGACAAAGTATGGTGGGCCAGTTAAGAATAACAGCTGAAAGTGGGAAAGGCGGGGATGAGGTTTAGCCCACTTCTGTAGCAGATGAGTACAGAAGACTCAGGGTTAGAAGGACAAAGGCATTTGAGTGGTGAGGTATCTCCGAATTCTAGAAATTCGTCTACCAGAGCTCCCTTCCAGGATAAGGCACACACTAAGGAGAAATTAGCTGGATAGAAGCAAAACAAAGAGAAAATCCAGATAAAAGTGGGCAGGAAGATAGAATCAGAAAATCTCAACATGCAAGCAGCCATGTGTTTATTTTTTAACACCAACAAAAACAACAGAGGAAGGAATTCTGTGCATTTGCTGTCCTGAACCACTTCTCTTTCTAAGAGTTTTGGAAAAATAATTTCACATAAAAATGAGCAACAGAAATGTATCTAGGTCAACTCCCATACAAAGTTATTATAAGAAGAAAAAAAAACTAAGGAACAGAATCACATCCTTGCAGATAGCAAAAGCATGCCAAAAAATCGTGCCAAAAAGAGGATTAAAACATAATGGTATTTTAAAATGAGTGAGAAGTATTAATAAAATGATACAAGACACGAAAGAACAACAGAAATCAGAACTGAAGAAACTCAGAAATGGAATAAAAGAATTCAGGGAAGAACACAAAATTATAAAAGAAATGACATCCATATTAGAATGAATGTGAGAAGAAAGGCATACAATAGCTCACATTGTAAGAGAAATAGACGATGAAAAAGAGGAAAGCTTTCAAGATAAAAAAAGATAAAGGAAGTGATTAAGAAGTATTCATCATATATTACTGTATATATATGGAATCTATAAAGATGGTACTGATAACCTATTTGCAGAGCAGCAATGGAGATGCAGACGTAGAGAAAGATTTGTGGACACAGGTGGAAAAAGAGAGGGTGGGATGAATAGAGAGAGCAGTATTGAAATATACACATTATTGTATGTAAAATAGGTAGCTGGTACGAATCTGCTGTATGACACAGGGAGCTCAAACCTGCTCTGCTTACCTAGGGGGTGAGATGGGGTGGAAGGTTCAAGAAGGAGGGGACATATGTATGCCCATGGCTGATTCATGTTGATGTATGGCAGAAACCAACACAATATTGTAAAGCAATTATCCTCCAATTAAAAATATATAAATTTCTTGGCCTTAAAGCCATCTTTTAAGAAACCTCCATGTCACGAGAATGAAGTGGAGGAAGAAGTGAACGCACAAGCTGAAGCACAAAAGAATGATGAGGCAGAGGTCCAAGTAAACCTGTATAGCCATGGAAACCACAGAAGCAGAAACAAGGGAAGCTGAGGCCAGTGATGCTGGTACGAGTTGTTGGACGGCATGCCTACTGTCTAGAACTTGTCTCAATGGATCTGGGACATCCATGGCTATTCTGATCACCTTGACCACCTTTGAGAGACCCACCTTGCTTATGTCAAAGGGGTCCCTTTTGGCCCTTTGCCCTGGACCTGTGATTTTTGGACTGCATTGTGGCTGAATGTAACATGTATACAATAAATCATCTCTTTTGCTGTCTTAGTTGAAGAAAAAAAAATTGTTAAATTATTCATTCAAGAGATAGGCAAAATCATTAATACAGGCAAAGAAGATTTAAAATATGGATACTGTAAATCCCTGAAGAAGAAAGCCAAATCAAGAAAACTGAGCAAATACTAAAAAATGTGTGAGATTTAAAAAAAAAGTATTTGAAGCCACACATTGAGAGAGCATACTGTGTGCTTGAGAACATCAATATACAACAACTGACACCAAGATATAGTCTAGTTAGATGACTAAATTTTATAAAAATGAAAAAAAAAATCATTTGAACTAGGTAAAAACAGTAAATGACTTATAAGAAAAGGAAAATCAGATTATGATTAAACTTTTAATAACATATTTAAGACACTTAGGGAAAGAAATTACGTGCCAAGGATTTTTATATCTGGAAAAACACCGACTTTCAAGTATAAAGGACAAGCCAGCTTGTTATTAACATGCAAGAATTCAGGGACTATTGCTCCCATGAGTCCTTTCTGAGGAATGAATTTTAGACAGTAACTCGACTAGAGAGACATCTGTGTAAGGGCTGGTGGTGAACATCAGTCTTATAGTTGCTGATGGAACTAAAACTAAATGAGGGTGCAAAGGGAATGTATATATTGTATGTAATGGCTGTATGCTAAAATAATGCAGTACAATGATTGAAAAGTGTAGAGATGTGGGGAAAACACACATTGAATATAACATTGTTATATTCAAATAACAATTTAACTGCTCTCAAAGATTATAAAATATATTAATAATAGTAGAATTAAGATTGACATCTTGAACCTCTTGTATGTGAAAAGGAGGAGGATAGGTAAATGAGTAATCATGAGATATTTTAATTTAATCAATCCCCTTGTCCATGAGAGTTAGGACTTCAACTGTGGAAAGAAGATACAGATATGAGACAGAAGATGCAAGAAAAAATCCTGCAGTCCTGAATTTGAATTTAAAGTGACAGGATGAACTCATTAGATGTTTTATCTTAAAATAATATAAGTAAATATATATATGTATGTTTTCTATCACTGTCAACAGAAGAAGTCTAGAAAGAATGACCGACTGAGTAGCAGTGAGATTCCTATGCACTCAGACCTTGCAGTTTTAGTACTATTTCCCACTAAAAGAAACCAGAGCATCTAAGAGAAATGACTGATTTCAAGCCTTGGCTTGGAAATGTACAAGACAGACTAGTACAGCTGTCATACCAGTTGGTGAGGAAGCTATCAAAGATTATGTAGACTTATATCAAAAGGATGTAGGAGTCAGCTTACAGAGGTTCCCACTGGTCAAAGATGAGACAAATTTGAGCTTCAAAAGGATAATAACTGAAGTAGACTGAAACTCATCAATTGCATATAAATTCATGGGTTCATAATGATACTGTAAAGGAAACCTAGGGACAATATTTTGCCAACAAAGGTCTGTCTAGTCAAGGCTATGGTTTTTCCAGTGGTCATGTATGGATGAGAGAGTTGGACTCTAAACAAAGCTGAGTGCCAAAGAATTGATGCTTTTGAACTGTGGTGTTGGAGGAGACTCTTGAGAGTCCCTTGGACTTCAAGGAGATCAAACTAGTCCATCCTAAAAGAGATCAGTCCTGAATATTCATTGGAAGGACTGATGCTGAAACTTCAATACTTTGGCCACCGGATGAGAAGAACTGACTCATTTGGAAAGACCCTGATGCTGGGAAAGATTGAAGGCAGGAGGAGAAGGGGATGACAGAGGATGAGATGGTTGGATGGCATCATCAACTCAATGGACATGAGTCTGAGTCCATTGTAAATGAGCTATGGAATCTGCCCTGTAGTTTCTGCATTTTGTTGGTGATGGACAGGAAGGCTTGGCGTGCTGCAGTCCACAGGGTCATAGAGTTGGACATGACTGAGGGACTGAACCGAACTGAACTGAACTGACTAAACGACTAGTTTGGGATGATACCACAAGGGCAATAAATTATTTGCAACCTGGCAAGTAGAGAAAAAGAATCAAGCATTTACCCTGCCTTTCTTAGAATAAATAGTACCATCAGTAACTGTGGAGAAAAAATACATGCAAGAATTCAGGGAATATTGTTCCCATGAGTCCTTTCTAAGGAACGAACTTTAGACAGTAACTCAACTATCTAATGGAGAAGGCAATGGCACCCCACTCCAGTACTTTTGGCTGGAAAATCCCATGGATGGAGGAGCCTGGTAGGCTGCAGTCCATGGGATCGCTGGGAGTTGGACACGACTGAGCGACTTCACTTTCACTTTTCACTTTCATGCATTTGGAGAAGGAAATGGCAACCCACTCCAGTGTTCTTGCCTGGAGAATCCCAGGGACAGGAGAGCCTGGTGGGCTGCTGTCTATGGGGTTGCACAGAGTCAGACACTACTGAAGCAACTTAGCAGCAGCAGCAGCAGCAGCAGTAGCAACTATCTAAAAACATCTCTAAATGATAATGATGATAAGGGAAACTGACTCTAAAAATTTTCAGCTACTAAAGGAAATATAATTGATATATTAGAACAGTACTATTTTGTAACCTCCAATGAAGTAACAGATTTAGTCATAGAGCATTAACAGTGCTGATATCAAAAAAAACAAAACAAGAGGAAAACACTTATGATGGCCTCCTGATGAAAGAAAACACCATCATTTATAGCCTTGCTGAAGAAATCAAACTGGAGTCTGGTCAAGCCTCAGATCTAGCTGCCATTTTCAGGAAATACAGACACAGAGAAACACATTCAATCCTACCACAGGGGTGCCACCAAAGAAATGCAGAAACTACAGGGCAGATTCCATAGCTCATTTACAAGGAAAAGGAAGGGATGTAAAAGAAACTGGTAGATTAAAATGGGACTTAAAAGACACATCAAAATTTAAAAACTGGACAAAACTATGGTGTCTGGAGATACCCAGTAGGATGATAAAGTTATAAAGCAATATAAGAAGATGATTATAGTAACAGGCAGATTTTTTTTTTTTTTAGGGAGGAGGAGTTTTTGATGGGATGGAGCACGTGGATGGGACTTTTGGAGTAGCCACCAATCTGTTCCTTTTTGAACATAGCCTTGTTCCTCTGGACTATGTTTACAAAGATGTTCACCTTTCAATAGCTGATAAAACTATACATTTATTTTGTGTGGTTTTCTGCATTTGTTTCCTTTTACCAGGAAAAGATTTTTAAATTACCCATAGATAATACTACACATCATCTATAGATTCACAGACAATGAAGTGAATGTGAAAGTATAAAATTCGACAAAGCTAATATCCATCAAGTTCACGTGAATGGTTCTCTCTAGAGAGGCAGAAGGAAAATGGAACTGGGATCAGGGGAGGCCAAAGTGCCTTCTAGTTTATTTGTCACATTCTAATTCCATGAAAGAAAGATGATGCAATTATGTCAAAATGTTAGCAGTAGTCAGACTGGGACATTGCAAGCACATGTATTTGTGTATTATCTTCTCTTAGTTTTTATTTTTAAATACAAAAATGAGCTTATGAGTGTACATTGTGACTGTAAGCAATAAATTTTCTAAAAGTGCATTGATGCCATTGACACAGCATTTGTTAGTCAAAGATAAAACTGTCTTGAGTCCAACTATCTTACCTAAAAATAATAATGTAGGCATCTTTGGAGAATTAGTTCCTTAACATTAAGTGAATGAAAATTTGACTCAATGAAGTTTACTCATTGTGACTGTACACCTAAGAATATTCTAATATAAGGGAAATAGAATCAATATTTTCACTCTGATGAAATTTAAAACAACTATAAAATTTGCTTAAGGGCTTCCCAAGTGGCTCAATGGTAGAGTATCCACTTGCTAATGCAGGAGATGCGGGTTCAATCTCTGGATCAGGAAGATACCCTGGAGAAGGAAATGGCAACCCACTCCAGCATCCTTGCCTGGGAAATCCCATGGACAGAGGAGCCTGGTTGGCTACAGTCCATGGGGTTGCAAAAGAGCCAAACACAATTTAGCAACTAAACAACAAGAGCACACAATTTGTTTAAACCACAGATCATTTCCTTCTTTTGCAGGATGTGTAAGGGATTTTATTGAGATCCAATTCATATCAATGGAGTGTTCCCAGATTATTTTCCAGTTTGGAATTTTAAGATACATTGTCTTTTCAGACTAAATAAAGCTCTGTGTTAGAAGGGATGTATGTGCATTTGAGAATGTGTATGTGGTTAAATTAACATAAATCATTGAAAATTATTTATTATTGATTTTTTTGCCTTCCTGGTACTTAAGGTCATGATCACTAGGTGGGCAAATCATTATAAATGATTCATAAAAAGATAGGCCATTTGACATTTTACTCCCTAAGTGTCCACAGCAATCTCATTCTGCTATGATGGAAAATGAATGTCTGGGGAAAAAATGCCTAGAGTGTTCTTTTGTGTGTTTCTTTTAATTCCTATGATCCCCATAAGAATATCAACTCACAGAAAGAACACAGTCAGATTCTCCTCTGTAAACTCATGTAGGGTATAAATTCACTCATGATGGCTCATGAGTGAGAAAAGAATCAGACCCATAGCCAAGTGACCCTTTTTACATTACCAGGCAAGTAGCTGCACAGTCTCTCCATTGAGATCTGGACCGTTGAGTTGTGAACTTGAGTGAGCTGTTCAATCATAGACACCACCAGCACACACCCTGCAGGGAGCAGAAAAGATGTCAGCTATGTCACATGGAAAGCTTCTCTGGAGACTGGAAGAAGAAAGGGAGATATATGTGTGTCCTTAAGAACACAAACTTTTCCAAAACAGAGAACTTTTCTTTGCCATGATTTTTATAATTGACCACATGAATGAGTGAGCTGAGTTTTTAGTGAAACATGGTAAGAAAACTTTGACTTTGGGGGTCAGAAAGACAGGTTATCAGCTGATTTTTGTCACTTTTAAGCTATGTGACTTCAGGGAAGTAACTGAATCTTGCTTTATTTTCATTTCATTTTGATCATATGGGGGAAAGAGGTGCCATTTATAGGAGTTGTGTGTAGAAGACAGCCAGCCAGCACTGAGGACAGGCTCACTGGACACTGGCCTTTGCTGTCTGCTCTCCCTCCCTTCTGTAGTAGACAGCTTCACTGTGAGTAGGATCATTCCCACCTTACACGTGCTCAGCTTATGACCTAGGCTCAGATTTTTAATCGCAGAAAAGCAGTGGAAATTGCCCAACATTTGAGTCAGAAGACCTGGGACTGAGTCCTGCCCTTGAATCTTGGGCTTATCATGTATCCTTTCTAAGCCTTGGCTTCCTCACTGCAAAGTAGTTAAGTTTCCTGTAGGGCTGCTGTGATGATTAAATGAGATAATAGTACAAATAAAGATGGCTTTGAAATCAAAACACTATTGTAAAATATTATTTTACCTCCCAGCTATAAAGCACTCTGCTTGAAAGCATGTACCAATACAATAGGTGTCTAGAAGGAACCCTGGATTAAATTAAGAATATATTTCTCAAGCTACCTTGATGTATGATAATGGTTAAGGCTCAGAATTGCTAGGCTAACACCCCTAGAAGGTTCTGTCACCAGCCTAAATTGCCAGGGAAGACCAAACTTTCTTTGTCCAAAGGGAGGGGACTCTCTTCTATACACAAGGGGTTGGTTGTTCAAAGATCAGTAATTCTGAGAAGAAACTGTTCAGCTTCACTGAGATAAGAGGAGTGGCATCTATTAGCAGATGTTGGTTTCCAAGGAGGCAAAAGAAGGACTACATCTAAAATAAAGAAGTTCCAGGGTGGCTGGCCCAGCAATCAGCTCACTATTATCCATCTGCTCAAGAAGCTAGGGACCCAAGTTCACATGCAGTGTCATTAAAACCAAATTCCCACTAGGAGTCCTTGAGGGAAAGTGGCTGATAACAGATGTGAATAGTACAACTGGGCTTCTCTAGACAGAAAGAAATCAAACCTCCCATAGAATGAGAGATTGCCAACAAAGAAGGAGAGACTTCCACCTTTCTAGACATTGCAACACCTGATCAGGCTTTGGCCTCCCTTGTTCTGTACCCTTTGGCAAAGGTGGGCTCACCAAGTCTGAGATACTTCAACCTTGATAATCGCAGTCTTACTGCTCTGGGAGCATCTTCCTCTGGGGCATTCAACTTCAATGACCAAGGTGGATTAGGTGTGCTTTAACCTAATCCATGCATTGAGGGCTTTATTACATTGCAGTAAATTCAGTAGCTGATACTTATTAGCACTTTACAGTCTTAAAAACATTTTCATATATATTTTGTTTTATTTTTACCAATAACTTTTCAAGAAAGGGGGCTTTTCTGGTGACTCAGATGGTGAATCTGCCTGCAGTGTGGGAGACTGGGGTTCAATCCCTGGGTTGGGAAGATCCCCTGGAGAAGGGAATGGCTACCCACTCCTGTATTCTTGCCTGGAGAATGCCATGGACAGAGGAGCCTGGTGGGCTACAGCCCATGGGATCACAAAAAGTCAGACACAACTGAGCAACTAACACTTTTTCAAAAGATGGATGCAATGCAATCTCATTTCAGAATATTTTAAAAATATACAGCAGTATTAAAAAGATAAACATCACTTAAATCATCCAGAGATAAACAAGTTTCACTTTTAAACACAAAATATATATAATATACATGATTTTTTAACATTTATAATGCACTTTTCAATCTTGATTTATGTCTCTGCTAATCACTTGTTAAGTTAGGTGGAGCTAAATACATTTTAATAACTGCAATTTAAAATAATTATAAGTAATTATATTGCAATATAATAAGAGGATACAGTGTGGTATAGTTGAAAAGGGAGAAGCTTTGAAATAAAAAATAAGCTTTTTTAAAAAACCAAGTTCAAATACTGGATTAGTCACTTAAAATGGTGTAACTTTGAACAAGTTACCTAACCTTCTGGAACTTATTAAGAGTTTACAAAGAAGACATACAGATGGCTAACAAACACATGAAGAGATGCTCCACATCACTCATTATCAGAGAAATGCAAATCAAAACCACAGTGAGATACCATCTCACGCCAGTCAGAATGGCTGCTATTAAAATGTCTACAAACAATAAATGCTGGAGAGGGTGTGGAAAAAAGGGAACCCTCTTACACTGTTGGTGGGAATGCAAACTAGTATAGCCACTATGGAGAACAGTGTGGAGATTCCTTAAAAAACTGGAAATAGAATTGCCTTATGACCCAGCAATCCCACTGCTGGGCATACACATTGAGGAAACCAGAATGGAAAGGGACACGTGTACCCCAATGTTCATCGCAGCACTGTTTACAATAGCCAGGACATGGAAGCAACCTAGATGTCCATCAGCAGACAAATGAATAAGAAAGCTGTGGTACATATACACGATGGAGTATTACTCAGGTATTAAAAAGAACACATTTGAGTCAGTTCTAATGAGGTGGATGAAACTGGAGCCTATTATATACAGTGAAGTAAGTCAGAAAGAAAAACATCAATACAGTATATTAACGCATATATACAGAATTTAGAAAAATGGTAATGACACCCCAATATGCAAGACAGCAAAAGAGACACAGATATAAAGAACAGCCTTTTGGACTCCATAGAAGGTGAGGGTGTGATGATTGAAAGAAGAGCACTGAAACATGCATATTACCATATGTGAAACAGATGACCAGTCCCAGTTCAATGCATGAGTCTGGGCGCTCCAAGCCAGTGCACTGGGCCAACCCAGAGGGCAGGATGGGGAGGCAGGTGGGGGGAGGTCTGGGACAAGGGGACATATGTACACCTGTGGCTGATTCACGTCAACCTACGGCAAAAACCACCTCAATATTGTGAAGTGATTAGCCTCTAATAAAAAAAAAAAGAGTTTACAGTTAGAGTGTAAGTTCCTTGTGGGCAGGTTTGGGGTCTTCCTATTTCTAGCTTTGAGTACCTGGCTGGGAGGAAGGAGATAAGAGATGTTGGCTGACTCGAAGCAAATTGACTAGAGAGCCACCTGAGGGACAATTCAGTGTCACTTGGTGGAGACCTCCATAGAAAAGGGTTAGTGAATGCAACTGACTGTGTTCTAGCTCAGTCATCTCACGGATGACACTGCTTACTCTTTGTTCCATGTCATTACAGGACATGGCTCCACTTCTCATCCTGCTGTGCAACAACCAGCACCCTCTCTTAAGTCAACCAGCAGATCCTATAGCAAACAGTCACGACACACAGCTCAGGATCAAAGAAGAAGGCAGTAGAGGTTGGGTTGAGCTCTTGCATAGCAGTCACTTCATAGAGTCTCATCAAGGAGCTGCAGCATTTGTCACCCAGAGTGGACTTGAAACACACAGGTACATACCTGTTTGTTTTCATCCTTGGCATGGAAGGATAAATGCATAGAGAATTATGCTGCTTGAGACCAACCTGCTTCTTTGTCCTTACAGAGGTGAGGTTTCCTTTTACTCAGAGCAGTCCCAACAAGGGCTGATGACTTTCATGGCTCCTTAGCATTACTCACTTAAATAGGAAATCATTAGATAGTGCCACTTGGGAAGTCCTAAATAAAAAGGAACCCCCTCCCCCCCAAATTTAACTGTCTCTAAAGATTGGGTATATCTTGCCACTATCGCCACTCTGCCTAGTGAAGAGTTGTTAGGATCAAAAGAACTCTGCAGAAAAGCAGGTAATGGGGCTTGAAATATGTAAACGCCCATGCTGGGCTCAGCTTTGATTTGAGTCCCACTCACTTGGACATCCCCGCCCATTTCCACCGAGCTCAGCTCCCCTTGGGTTGTTAATTTAGGGTCTGCAGTGAGGTGTGTCCTGAATTCTTTAGTAACAAGAATAGAGAAATTGACTTTGCTATAGTTTCTAATAAGAGGTTTCACTGTCTTGACAGGCTGAAAAAATGTTTTCCCTTGGAGAAATGCATGAACAGAGTAATTCTTCCCATTATAGACTATTCTCTGGCTGCTAATAAAAAGGCCTGGGTTTGCTGAAGCAAGTTTGTCCAAGCTACTATTCATTTAAGAAGTGATGAGAGTGGGTGAGAACTACGTATTTCGCTCAGTGGTCACCATCTGAAATCTTCCATATGGTAAATCTCTTCTCACCTGGCAACTGAAAATAATGAGTATAATAGAAACAGACACCCCTGACATTGTAAGAAAAGAAGCAAATAGGCTAGAATAAAAACACCTGCCACAGGAATCTGCTTCTAGCCACACATCTCAGGTAGACTGCAGACTGTACCATGGAATCTTTTTGAAATGAAACAGAACTCTTAAAACTCTAATTATAATCATATCTGTGCTGGCTGGAGATGCGGCCAACTGCAGAGAGAGGTCTGTTAGATTTCCCATTTGTCTGAAGCCTACACTTCATCGAGAAGCCTTGAAAACACCTGGCAGTTGTCAGAACCAGAGTCGGCGTGACTACACTTCCTTTTTGACCCTGAGTTGGGGCATAAATAATTCATTATATGGCTAGAATATTCTTTGCAGATTTCAAAGAGTTTTGCATACATTTTCATCTCATTTAAACTTCACAACAACTTGACTCATCACTGTAGAAATTATTGCTCTCATTGTACAGACCAGAAGTCAGAGGCTCAGAGAAGTTAGGTCCTTGCCAAGTATATAGCTAGTGAGCAAGGGAACTGAGACTGGAACCCAGTATGTAGTCTGAGTCCCTTCTGGATGCCAGGCACCATGCTGAGCTGTGAGTATACACTGAGAACAAACTGATATGGTTCCTGCCCTCTCAGAGATTATACTCCATTAGGGAAAAGTGATCATAAACAAACAGGCATGCATGCACTTATAAATAATTTTAGGTCCAATGAAGAAAAGGAACAGGATGAAGTAACAGAAGGCAATGAGAATGAAGATGGTGTAAAACTTAGCTAGAGCTGATAGAGAGAAAAGGCTTCTCTGAAGAACACACACACACAAAGGCTAATATAATAGAAAGGAGCAAGCAGTTTGATGGGCCAGGAAGGCTTTGTAGGCAGAAGAAGCTGATACCCACTTGATGGCAATGAGACTGGGAAAACCTGGCATTAGGAGATGAGGTGCGGACATAGGTGTAGGTCAGGACTGTGGGTTTTGTAGATGGCAAAAGAGGTAAGGATTCAACTTGAGAGGAATGGGGAGCTGTGAATAGGTTTTGAGGATAGGATTGTTTCCATTTGATCTGCATCTTAAAAATATCATGCTGGCTGTTCTGAGGAGGAAGGTTTTTACAGGGCAAATATGGGGGCAGGGGGCTGAAGAAGGAGACTATTTTGGGCCTGGGAAGAGATGATGGTTTATTGGATAGAGTAACGAGTGGGAGTGGAGGAAATTAGAGAGATCTGGGATCTACTGTGGAAGTTGGCCCAAGGGGATTTATTAATGAACTGATGAGAAATGTGAGGAAGGTAGAATCAAGGATGACTCTTTCATTTCTGGTTTGGGTACCACAGAAGTGTAGAACACAGGTTTTAGAGTCACAGCCCACTTGGATTTTTGTCCTTGCATCCCTGTTGGACCAGCATGACATTTTCAAGTTCATTTCCCATATGGCCCATCTCCCCCAGCCTGGTACCCCTCCACAAATGCCTAAATTCTGTTCTCAGATTTTCCTAATAGGGTGGGAACACAGGATATAGTTTTTTATATGCTGTAATTCTAACCAACAACCTTTATCCCCAGACTTTCTCACTTTGGTGAAAAGGAAATAAGAAAGAAAGGTAGGAAAACAATCACTTAAAATGATCCTACAGCCAGCCTTGTTTCCCTAAGATATTATTTACCAAGGCAGATAGGGTAGCACACAGCCCAGCTGTGAATACTACACTTGCACCTTTTTTGTCTGCTTTCTTCTCTCAGTCTGGACATGGATAGGGAGAGAGGGTAGGAGAAGAAAAGAGAGAGGAGGGGAGGAAAGAGAAGGGAGAAGCCATGGTACAGTAGAGAGTGAAGAATTTGGGGCTCAGACAGACCTGGATTCAAATCTTGCTTCTATCACTTATGAGTTGTTATATTTGGTGGGATTGTTAACCTCTTTGAACCCAGATTTTTGGTACCCACAGAACAGAATAATAAAGCCCCCTTGTGTGGTATACATTAAAAATGGTCACAGACATTTTACACTTCCTCCCATGAAGAGGTGATGTCTATTTTCTAGCCCTTTGAATCTGGCCTTGTGACCTTGCTTTGATCAGTAGAATGTAGAAGTGACAGCTTTTCAGATCCAACTCCAGACCCCAAGAGGCCTTGCATCTTCCATTTTTCCCATTTAGAATTTCACAGCCATGAGCTTGAGCTAGTCTGCTGGAGAGGCCACATGAAGGGAATGTCCAGTAATAGTCTGCCAACTACCAGGTTTGGGAATGTGTGTGTGTGTTAGTTGCTATGAGGCCATTCTAAATATCCAGCTCATCATTCCACCATCTACCAACTGAGTGCAGCAGCAGTAGCGAGCCTACCTAAGACCAGCTCAAGGGCCACTGAACAATGCCCAGTGTAAAAATGCCAGCCCACAGGACTGCGAGCTAATAAATGATTACTGTGTAAGTGCACAGAGGCTTATAATTTGGTAAAGGCTATCTGAAAACCTGGCAAAAGTCTTGTGAGGATTAAGTGATACAACACATAGAATGCACATGGTGCCTGGTGCAGAGTAGATGTTTAAGGTTAGTTTCTACCCCACCTGCTGAGACCATCATAGGGTAAAGAACATATCTTCCATGACTCTTTTTTTTTTAAATAGAAACAGTTCTATTTCCACTTTTTTAAGGAATCTCCACACTGTTCTCCATAGTCGCTGTACTAGTTTGCATTCCCACCAACAGTGTAAGAGGGTTCCCTTTTCTCCACACCCTCTCCAGCATTTATTGCTTGTAGACTTTTGGATCGCAGCCATTCTGACTGGTGTGAAATGGTACCTCATTGTGGCTTTGATTTGCATTTCTCTGATAAGGAGTGATGTTGAGCATCTTTTCATGTGTTTGTTAGCCATCTATATGTCTTCTTTGGAGAAATGTCTATTTTGTTCTTTGGCCCATTTTTTGATTGGGCCGTTTATTTTTCTGGAATTGAGCTGCAGGAGTTGCTTGTATATTTTTGAGATTAGTTGTTTGTCAGTTGCTTCATTTGCTATTATTTTCTCCCATTTCGAAAGCTGTCTTTTCACCTTGCTTATAGTTTCCTTGGAGAATGGCATTGAAACATGTATAATATCATATAAGAAACAAATCGCCAGTCTAGGTTTGACACAGGATACAGGATGCTTGGGGCTGGTGCACTGGGATGACCCAGAGAGATGGTATGGGGAGGGAGGTGGGAGGGGGGTTCAGAATTGGGAACTTGAGTACACCCGTGGCGGATTCATGTTGATGTATAGCAAAACCAATACAGTATTGTAAAGTAAAATAAAGTAAAATTAAAAAAATAAAATAAAATAAACTTTGTGGAAAGGGGGGAAAAATAGAAGCTCAGAAAACTATTTTTTAAAAAACATTTAATATCACTAATCTTTTTCCTTTTCTATGGTTGAATTTACTTTTATTATAGATATCTTGTATTTTCAATGTATTTGGGCAGATTAGGCTCTGTGTCCTAAACCAATCATCACCTGGAATATTATTTTTATGAGAAAATGCTCAGTGAGTTTCAAACTGCCATCTCTCCCAAAAACACTGGCAATGAAAGAGGCACTTTATGGGACAATTACTGGTGAGAACAAAGCTAAGGGCATCCAAGTGGGGGCAGAGTCCAAGCAAAGCAGCAAGAGGAAATTAGCAGACTGTGCTGAGAAATACAGAATAGTGTGCTTGGCTAATTTAGAAATATATAAAAAACAGTGATAAAGAAAAGACAGTGAGGATACTGGGAGTCAATCCATCCTGTTCTTATTCAACACATACTTACTAACGTCCACTATGTGCTCAGAGGCTTGAGTATACAAAGAATAAGAGAAATCACACGACACTAGGAAATGCTGAAGATTAGAAAAATAATCTAGTTATTGCAACCTGCAAGTGTTTGGTGGAGGGACCTGTTAGTGCTTCGGGAACACATAGGAAGAAGAAACTAACACTGCCTTTGGTAAGTAGTGACATTTTCCTGGAGGAGTTGAGTGTTATGAGATGGGAGGACCTTGTTTGACAGCAAAAGGCAGGAAAGGACTTCAGGAAGAGAGTAGCAGTATTTCTAAATATTTGAATGTGAGAATGAGAAGAGCTGGCCAAGACTACAGCCCAGGCTTGATGGGAAAGGACGAGTAAGAAAGTTAGGAAGGAGACAGATCCTAAAGAGGCTTGAAGGTCAGATTACAGACCACCAGCTTCATGCTCTAGAATATGCTGCTGCTGCTGCTAAGCCACTTCAGCCGTGTCCGACTCTATGCAACCCCATAGACGGCAGCCCACCAGGCTCCTCTGTCCCTGGGATTCTCCAGGCAAGAATACTGGAGCGGGTTGTCATTTCCTTCTCCGCTAGAATATAGATCAATGGTTTTCAAACATTTTGCTCTGAATCCCCAAAAGAAATTTGAAAAGCTATGTACCCTTCTACATTTTAATGGATGTTAAAATATTATTAAGGGGTATAAGTTCCATTAGTTGCAAGGGGTACAATCCCAGGAAGATTGTAAATATTACAATAGAAAAAATACATTAATCTTCCATATGTATCCAAAAGAATCTAAATATTATAATGACTTACACCTGCTCTCATCTACTTTAAAAATATATGATCAAATTCATCTTTCACAGTGAAAAATTTCCATTGATAATTCCTTTCCTTGAACTCATATTTCAGTGAAAAGTCTACTTCACTGAATTTTCCTTCCACTAGAGTTTTATCCCAATATAATGTATTTTTATGGTTGAAGGTATTATTTCACACTAAAAATGTGTATAAAATTTAAATAAAACCTTTACTTTCTTGTGAATAAAACACTGAAAGTATTTTTAAAATTCTTCTGGATAGAGTTTTCTTTATTAGTAAAATTAACTTATCTAAGCAATATGTATTGTCAATTTGATAAATAATAAAGGTAAAATTTTCTTGGAATTCCATCTTTTAATGAGATGGTTGGACTATTTCAATTAATACCTATATCTTTGAAAAATATTACTCATGTAAAGACACAAGGTTCATGTCAAGTATCATGTCTTTTTTTTTAAATTGAAGTTGATTACAATTTGTGTTAACTACTGCTGTACAGTAAAGTGATTCAGATATATATATGTACGTGTATACATTCTTTTTTAAATATATACTTCTCCATTATGGTTTGTCATAGAATATTGAATATAGTTCTCTATGCTACACAGTAGGACCTTGTTGTTTATCCATTCTATATATAAAAGGTCTCATCTGCTAACCCCAATGTCTTTATTTTTCATTTTTAAAGATGTAACAGCTGAGAAAACATGCTTACTTAAATAAGTAAAAGAGAATGAAAGGACTTCTGATATGGTGGTGTCATTCAATTCTTTATCTCTTCTGAGTTAAATGTCAAAAATCCGAAAGTGATCAATCACTGAAAATTATTAAGTCTCCCTTCAATTGTGTTGAAAGCAAAAAACTTGATAAAACTGAGTTGCAAAAACATTTGCTGCCCAATCAATAGAGCCTTTCACTTTCTCAATTTCTGAGAAATATAAATTAAAAAGTTTTTACTAAGACTTACCTTTTAATTCTACCTACTACAATTTCACTTAGAGAGACCTTGTTAAAAACTAATATGCTCAGAAACAATTGGCAAGTTGAAATATTGTTCTTTTCAATACACTCTTGCCTATACAACATTTGAGGTAAAATTCTTTATCTTATTGTGTACCTCACAGACATTTTTGTCAAATGTTGGAGCTGCAGATATAGTACATTAAAGCTATGAAAAATGTCCTCTGTATAAACCTAAATGGCAGATTTTATTATCAAAGAAATTAACCAATCAGATTTTCTTTCAGAAGAGTATAACTTTATTTTTTCATTTACTTTTATATTTGAATTTTAAGATAGAGGATGGGTGGATAGAAAAAGATGGATTAATGGGTGGGTGGATAGATGGACAGATGGATGAATAGAAAGAAGGGTAGACAAATAATGAGTAAATGGATAGATAGAAAAATAATCTTAGACTATGCCCAATCATTTTTATCCACAAACTTAATTGCTAACTTGAGAAGTTCTCACCTGCCAGCCACAGCTTAATACTGCCAAATTTCTCACATTTTGTTGAAAGAAAAAGGTGTTTACTTTTACTTGTCTACTTAACAATCCAAATTTAGAAATTAAATAAAACAATAAAACAAGATCTAAACTCATTATAAATATAAACCTAGATGGTTTTGCGAGGAAATATACCTGAATATCAATAGTGATCATCTGAGTTTGGGGACTACAGTTCATTACATTCTTTAAAAATATCTGTATTTTCTAAAATCTCTATGGAAGTCATATATTCTTTTATAGCTACAAAAAAAACCCCAGTAAATTGAATTTTATCAAACAATTTCTCATTGAATAAGCTTTTTAATAGTTGCTTTCTACTGCAATAAGTTTTAGGAAATTATGAAAATACCTTTGTTCTTTCACCTCTCTACTAGGTGTTTTCACAAACTATATCTCATTTAATCCTCACAGCAACCTCATGAGATTGGTACTTCCCATTTTACAGATGAGAAATATGAGACTCAGAGAGGTTAAGCAATATACCCGAGGCCTTTCAGACAAGCACTGATTCAACCACTCATGGGCTAGCTAGTGATTCCTACCCAGATCTATTGAAATTTGAAATTTATACACTGCTGAGTATCACACTGCATACATTAAAATTTTGGATTCTGAAAGTGAAAATTATCATTTGTGTTAACTAAAATAATAATCGCTATACTGATGTCTATATGATTTGTGAATATAGTTTCTTAATATTCTTTTCACTTTCTAATGATGTTTTCTGGAGAACAAAGTGTTTAATAAAGTACATCTTGTATTTTCTTTTTGAATAGTTCTTTTGATGTCATATCCAAGAGTCTTCACCCAGTCCAAAATCACGAAGATTTTTCTTCTGTACTTTTTCTGAAAGTTTTTAGTTTTAGTTTTCACCTTGAGGTCTAAGATCTATTTTGAGTTAATAATTATGTATGATTTGGAATAAGGAATCAGATAGTGTCAGCTCTCCAACTGGTTTATTTGAAAATTTTGGCTATTTTGGCTTCTTGTCTTTTCTATACAAATTTTAGGATCAGCTTGACAATTTCTACAAAAAAAAAAGATGTTAGGATTTTGAAGGAATTAATCTATTAGATCAATGTGGAGAGTATTGCCATCTTAACACTATTGAGTCTTCTGATCCATTAGCCTGAAGTATCTCTCCTTTCCTGTAAAGCACCTTTAATTTCTCTTTACAATGTTTTATAGTTTTCAGTGTAGAGTAATTGCATTTCTTTTGTTAAATTTATTCCTATTTTTATCATATTATAAATGGAATTGTTTTCTTAATTTCAGTTCTTAAACATTTGCTGTTAATATAAATAAATATAATTAATTTTTATATTAATCTTGAATCTTACCACCTTGTTAAACTTGCTACTTCTAGTACTTTTATTGTAAATACCTTAGGATTTTATATATTCAGGAACATGTCTGAAGATATAGTTTTACTTATTTCTTTCCAATTTGCTTGCTTAAATTATTTTTCTTTCTTTATTAAGCTGAATAGAATTTTCAAAACAATGTTAAGTACAAATGGTGAGGTAGACATCTACCATGTTTCTGATTTTCAGAGAAAAGCATTCAGTCTTCCCTCATTAAAGATAACATTAGTAATAAGTTTTCATAGATGCTCTTTATTATGTTAAAGAAGTTCCTTTTTCTTTCATAACTTCTTGAGTGGTTTTAACATGGGTGAGTGATTGATTTTGTCAAATTATTTTTCAATTTCTACCAGGATGATAATATAGTTATAGCTTCTATTCCACTAATCTGGTATACCCTAGTAATTGATTTTCAGATCTTAAAACAGCCATGCATTCCTAGGATAAAAGGCACTTGATCATGGGGTATAACCTAGTTTATATGTTGCTGGATGCAGTTTTTTAAGGATTTTTGTGTCTATGTTCATACAAGATATCGGTCTCTTATTTCCTTTTCTTGTGATGTCTTTGTCTGGATTTGATATAATGTAAAAGATGGAGTGATCTGGAAAGTATTCCTTCCTCTTATATTTTATGAAAAAAAGGGAATGAATTTAAATGGGTTGGTGAATACATTCAAAATTGCGGCTAAGTTGGCTTCACTTTTCTTAGGCTCTTTCAGGTCTTCCCAACACTTGTACAGTTTCCAAATCAATCAGGAATGTGTGGAGACCTTATCTTGGCCTTCTATGATGCTCACATTACTAGGGCTTCACTGTTAAATTTCTGGCTGATCTTCATTGTCTCACCTAGGGCCAAAACCTTAAGCTAGCAAACTGCGTGTTCTCCTTGTTAATTCCCAACAGAGTCCATCACTTTTAGCCAACAAAGCCATCTTTGAATCCTGGCTGAATCAAGTCTGTCCCATTAGCAGTAGACCTGCTGGTTTTTGCAGACAGCTCCACGATAATGAAACTACTGTTCTCACTAACTAAGCTGAGGGCCAGAGTAGATGGAGCAGCCTCAGGCAAAAAGGTCAAAGTTTTACTGCTCTTCCTGAAGTGCAAGCAGTTTTTCAAGAATAAACATTCCTCAATTCATTGTGGTCTGATGGTTGATTTTTGGTGTCCCAAAATGGTTGCTTAAGACAGTCTTTCCAGTTTTATGCTTGACCTTTTGCACAGAGGGCTCACCAGCCCCTCATACTATAATAATCAGAATTCCCTCTTGTACTTGTTTATATCTGAAAGAATCTGGGGCTTATGTTAAAGGGCAATATAATCTGTTTTAATTAACATTTGACATTTTTAAATTGTGGGAATCATACTTTTAAAAAAAGGACTTTGTCCAGGGAAAGATTCGGAAGATTTGTCCTCTTTGTTAACATTGAAGAACAATTAGTTTATGAGAGAAAGGGAATAATAGTGGAGTAATTTGTTTTTTTTTCAAATTCTGAGTGTGAAGGCCGGGAGAAAAAAGCTTGACCCTTATCAACCCCTTCCCCCTCAGAAACAAAACAAAACAAAACAAAAAACCCTCAATCACAGCATTCTCTTCATCTATTAATTTCCACTATATAGTCATGTCACGGAGAAGGCAATGGCACCCCACTCCAGTACTCTTGCCTGGAAAATCCCATGGATGGAGGAGCCTGGTAGATTGCAGTCCATGGGGTCAGGAAGAGTCGGACAGGACTGAGCGACTTCACTTTCACTTTTCACTTTCATGCTCTGGAGAAGGAAATGGCAACCCGCTCCAGTGTTCTTGCCTGGAGAATCCCAGGGACAGGAGAGCCTAGTGGGCTGCCATCTATGGGGTCGCACAGAGTCAGACACGACTGAACAACTTAGCAGCAGCAGCAGCAGCAGCAGTCATGCCTATTTGGTGAATCACTTTGGGATTAAGTCACATACATTCTCTTTTGCAATACTCTTCAGCATTTAGTTTGGAGACTTTTCTTTTTTAATCATTTCTATGAGTGGTTGGCAGAATGATAAGATTAGTGAGGGCAGAACCTTAGAATGTGATTGGATATCACTTCTGTGATTATGTTATGTTCTGTGACGAGAGAGGGGCTTCCCATTTGGTGCTAGTGGTGAAGAACTTGCCTGCCAATGCAGGAGACATAAGAGACTTGGGTTTGATATCTGGGTTGGGAAGATTCCCAGGAGGAGGGCATGGCAACCCACTCCAGTATTCTTGCCTTGACAATTTCATAGACAGAGGAGCCTGGTAGGCTGCAGTCCATGGGGTCGCACTGAGTTGGACATGACTAAAGCGACTTAGCACACAGGATAAGAGAGATTTTGCATATGCAGTTAAGGACTTTAGTTAGTCTACTTTGAGTTAGTCAAGTTTACTGGACCCAACATAATCAGGTGAACCCTGTAAACATGGAGGATTTTTTTTCCTCTGCTGCTCCTGCTGGTAAGTCGCTTCAATCGTGTCTGACTCTGTGCGACCCCATAGACGGCAGCACACCAGGATCCACCATGCTGTTCTTAAAGAAATAGGTATGCTGTTAACTTCCTTTGTAAAGGAGTAGCCTCTAAGAGCTGAGAGTGATCCCGACTGACACCTTGTAAGTACATGGGAACTCAGTCCTGAAAATCCAAGAAACTAAATTCTGCCAACAACCAGCAAACTTGCAAGAGGACCTGAGTCTCAACTCACATTGCAACCCCAGCTGACATCTCAATTTCAGCCTTGTAAAATTCGGAGCAGAAAAGCCAGTTGTGTTATGTTCAGATTTCTCATGTGCAGAAATTGTGAGACAGTAAATTTACGTTGTCTTAAACTGAAGAATGTATGGCAATTTATTACACAGCAATAGAAAGCTAATAGACTATGAAATCTTTTTTTTTTTTTTTCGTAAGTGAATCTTTCAATAAGATAGCCAAGATTTGAGAATTTGTAGTTACACAGATAAAGATTGACAAGTAATTATTCAGTTTGCTCGGGCCTCTTTGCTTCATATTAGGTTTAATTTTAGGCCTTCTATAGCATATTTTCTATTGTTTTTTACTGATTTCCCAAAGAGTACATAATCACAACTCCTTTGGGTGCTTGCTATGTACTGAGCACAGCTGTAAGTCCTTCATATGTATTTATTCCACATCACCCTGGCTTCCCAGGTGGCTCAATGGTTAAAAAAAAAAAAGAAAAACAAAACCCTGTCTGCCAATGCAGGAGATGTAAGATACCAGGGTTCGATCCCTGGGTCAAGAAGATCCCCTAGAGGAGGAAATGGCACCCCATTCCAGTATTCTTGCCTGGACAATCCTATGGACAGAGGAGCCTGGCAGGCTACAGTTCCATGGGGTGGCAAAGAGTCAGACACAATGGAGGTATGAATATATACCTAAGCCTCCACACCATCCTAGGATGCAGGTCCCATGTAATCTCATCTTATAGACAGGGGACACGAGGTACAGAGGGTGAAGCTGTGCCCTTATGTCACATATGTACAGACAGGCAGAGTTAGGACTCAAATCCAGACAGTCTGAGCCCAGAGTCCAAGCCCTCTTACTCTTAACCACCATGTCTTACTATCGTTTTTGCAAGCTCATCTAGAAAATGTGGAATATTCAGAAAGTGCTGAAAAGAAATTACAAATCATTTGTAACCTCATTACTCACTGATAACCACACAACCACAATTAGCATTTCACTGTTTATCCTATCTGGGACAACAGCTATATAAACAGAGAGGTGGGTACATTATAATTTCTGGGGGATTTCACTCCACTTAATGTTTTGCAACATTTTTTTTCCTCTTTCTCATAGTATATTTAAACTATGATCTAGTTTACTGTGTCTCCCTTTCCCTCCAAAAAAGAATTTATTCACTTTCTTCTTGAGGAAAAGCATACTGTCCACTGTTTTTCAATTTTGCACACTTTGGGATCTTTCCCCAGAATTGTGCCCCTCTCTCTAGAATGTCTTTGTGGGTCTTCTCTGCAGGAGTATGACCCCAGAACAAGCCAGAAAAACAAAAGGCAGATAAGAGCTTAGTGAAAAATTGAGGTGATCAGAAACGTACCATCTGCACCAAGGTTGGGGTTAAATTCTATGATAATCTAAAAAAAAAAGTAGAAGATTTAGGAGAGGGGAAATGGGAAAGTGAGGGACAAAGTGCAGAGGGTTGCATGAAGCTGCCACTGGGAACCAGAGGGCATATGGCTACACCTCGAGCCTCAGCAGGCCTGAGGGTGAAGGTGAGCAGGCATCAGCAGGGAGTGACTGTGCACTGCCAATACCAGCCAAAGAACTGCGCCAGCCATGACCCTTCAGTGTGGGAGCTCTGAGGGCCAGGGACTGTAAGAGTCAGGGTGACACACAGTCTCTCCCCAAGAACTAGAGCAACCCTCAGAGAGGGCAGAAGGAAAAGAGCCCTGAATTATCCAGAGAGACTAAATCTAAACCCATGAGTGGAAAGATGAAATGTTTTCTGTCCTCAGCAGTGACTGTGATGGTTTATGAACAAGTGTTCAGATACAGAAAAATAGAGAAAATAAAATTTCTGTCCATGTAAATTGTTATCATAGATTTTCAACCTTCTCTGCTGGCTCTGTCTAGATCTTTCCTACTTTTGTCAGTGACATTGTTACTTTACCATTCCTGCTGGCTGAATGCTTAGGATCACTTCCTGTTTATCATTCAAACATAAAGTCATCCCTGACCATTATATGTGTAATGTGGGGGTTGGGAGAGGAGGTTTTAACTTACTCCCAAGGCATTTTATATATTTAACCAAACATTAATGATGGAAAAAAGGTTGTTTTTTTTTTTTTTTAAAAACTCTTTGGAAAGCTTCCTGAGCACTAAATAGGGCTTAAATAAAAACAAAAAACAAAAACAACCTCAAAAGTCAATGAATACATTTAAATGTCAATGACTTCAAATGTAAGGATTATTTTGCCCCTAAATCACCCATATAAAGAAAACAATGTTTTGCAAAAATGAACATGACTTAATATTGATTTCATAACATTTGAAAAGCACCAGAAAGAGGCCCTGCCCATTCCAGCACAGTAGAATCAGAGTTTGCTTGGTGATCAAATGAACTGTATAGTTCAGTGCAAAGAAATTATGGTAAAACTTGGGAAAGAGGCCATTAGGGTTTTGCATGGCTTAGTTCTGATTTTGGAATATGTTCAAGGCCATGGCCTCCAGATCTGCAGGTTGGTTCCCACTGCAAAGCTCGTCCTGGCATAGGCGCTGTGGTTGGTTGCTGATGTTGGGGATGTTGGCTCAGTCACTCAGTGACTTCTACAGTGGCTTCTTGTGGAGCATCTCTCCAGTCACGACAGCCCCCACTTCCACAAGCATTGCCACCTCCCTCCACGAAACTGGTAGCCACATCTGCACTGTGAGCTCTCTTCACTCCCACCTGCCTCTTATTCACTGACCTAAAGACTTAGCCCAGATTCTCTCTTCCAGGAAGTTAGATTGACAGCCAGAAGGATAATCCCTCTCTGTGTGGGTTGACCTCTTATGTGGAAACTCTGGATTATGGGAGCCAATGAGTTGGATGGTACGTAGTCTTGCTTTTTCATCTGAAAGTTGTTGAGATTAGCAGAAGTCCAACTGGCAATTCCTCCTTTATTCCCACCCTCTCCAAGAGGCTCTCCCTCTTACCACCAGCTGGGAGTGGAGTGAGCTTACTTTGCTGCTTCCTAGGACACTTCCACATTTGGCTAGTGACTAAGGGCATCCTCAGGTCCCCTTTCAGGAGATGCCTCCCACCACCACAACTGCTGAAGGCTCACACTTGACCCACAAAATTGTGGTATGACAAAATGGTTATTTTAAAATTTGTTTTGCAGTAATATATAATCAAAACAACCACATCCTAGGATCCCCTCAACACCTCTTGCTAACTCTCTATGCCTCATTGGGAATGGAGAAGGAAAGGAAATGAGTGTATTCTGTCTACTTTATGGAAGTGGAAGACCAAGTATCTCAGTTCAACCATCCTAGAAATAAAACTGATTTCACTTAAGCCTTTCTCAAGAGCATTTCTGTTTTATAAGCTTAAGGTATTTGTTTTGAGAAAATAGAAGGTGGTAAATAATTATTGGATGGAACCAAATATTGAGTGGGACAACCTCCTAGGCATGTTTCCAATGGGGCCACAGATCTCTGCTTCGAGGCCTGTGGAGAATAGATTCTCATGGAATCTGGGCCTTAAGGTTTTAATTTAAAAGAAGACTTTGAGACCAGGGATGTGTTCTTTACCATGTATAATGACCGGAAATCATGATTTTTTTTCAGGAAATAAGACTAAATCAGAAATTTTCTCTACAGTCTCCAGAAATAATTCATCCAAACTTTTCATTTGTAAGAGATGGCCACTATACTTATCCCTCGAGTTCTTTTCTTGGCTTCTTAAGCCAGGATTTAATTTGGGGATCTGCTCATTGAATAATTACTACTCAGACTTTGGCTCCAGGGACTGACCCTGTGAAAGCCTGTTGGGAATCTCCAGGTATGATGTGAATATCAAGGTCTTACCCTACTTTTACTCCTCTCCAAAACAATAACAACAACAACAAACAAACAAAGAAAAATACCAAACAACAACTTGGAAATAAAATACCTCCATAAAAGTTAAGTGAAAGAGCCATATCTCAGTCAGTGTTCAATGTTTTCAGGTGACTGTTTATTGCCAACTCTGGACTCACTGACAGAAACAACAAAACTAAGATTGCTGAATCCTTACTGTGTGCAAACACCATAAATTTACATGTACGATCTCAATTCTCACAGCATCCCCATGAAGTGGGTAACACAGAGGAATGGAAGTGTTAAACAAGTTGCTCAAAGTTTCAGATTGTACAGGATGGAGCAGAGGAGGAGGGGGTGGCGGCAGTTCAAAGGTCAAAGTCTACCTTCTTTCTGATATGTAATGCTGCCTGTTGTCCAGAAAGGCAGCTGAGAATTTCAGGCTCTTACAGTTGCCATCCAGGGGGAAAAGATTTCAATCACCAATGAGGTGGGTCACTTTTAATTCAAGCTAGCAACTATATAGCACACTTCTATACACACATATTTGCATACAGAGTGAATGCTTACCTTAAGACTCAAAATTTTTCTCTGCTAGTGAGGTTGATACGTTAACTGGATTCTTTTGGCCGTGGATGCCATTAAATAGGTGGTTTTCTATGAAAGCCAAAAATTTGACCCCATGATGTTCACATTACAAATACACAGAATAGGACTTCCCTGGTGGTTCAATGGTTAAGAATCCACCTGTTAAGGCAGGGGACACGGATGTGATACCTGGTTCAGGAAGATTTCACATGTCTCATGGCGACTAAGCAAGCACTCCTCAACTACTGAACCTGAGGAGCCAATGCTCTGCAACAAGGGAAGCCACCACAATGAGAAGCCAGAACATCACAACTACAGAGTAGCCCCCACTGACCGCAACTGGAGAAAGTCTGAGCACAGCAATGAAGACCCAGTGCAGCCAAAGATAAATAAATAAAGTTATATATTGAAAAAGAAGTAAATAAGAAGTAAAAACAGTTGCTGCTAAGTAGCTTCAGTCGTGTCCGACTCTGTGCAACCCCAGAGACGGCAGCCCACCAGGCTCCCCCGTCCCTAGGATTCTCCAGGCAAGAACACTGGAGTGGGTTTCCTTCTCCAAAACAAAAAACAAAAACAGTTGAGTTTGTTTTTTAAAAAAATGCACAGAATAATTACTTACCTATGCAGGCATTGGGGTGTCTGGTGTCAGGCCAGTTGCCATAGACTGAAGAGGCCAGGGTGTGAAGGGTCAGGAGAAAAAGCAGAGGAAGAGCCATAAGGATTTTCCGAGGAGACTTCATCTCGGAGCTATTATATCAGGAGACTTCAGGCTGGCAACAGAAGCTGCAGGCTGAGGGATGCTGGATTTGAGGCCCAAGAACGGATTAGTCTCTCTCCAATTCTCTTTTGTCCTCTAACACACACACACCACACTCACATGCACACTTTTCACTACGCAGAACCCAGAGAGGGAGCCACACGGCTTGGGTCTGGGAAGAGCTGGAGGAGCCCCTGGTGCACAATTCTTCTAAGCTGCAAACTGAAGGAAAAACTGCCGCAGGTTGCAGCTGAGGCAGCCAAGAGTGCTTTTGCACTTGCTGGCTGAAGTCAGTGGCGGTGAACCCTAGGAACCTTGAAGCCTCCCAGAATCATCCTGTGACCTGGTTAGGCAGCTCTTCCTCTTTCTTTCTTGCAAAACAAAGCTAAACTAAAAGTAAAACTGAAGAAGAAAACCTCAACCACAAACACACAGCACTTTAGCAATTTGATAGCAGTGTTCAGACTGTAGAAATTACCATCTGTTATATTCAGAAGTTATATCGTTTTGCTTTAAACTCTTTTATATGGTGAGATTGGGCTCCTTTGGTGGTTAAAGGATGTTCTGGTCAAGTAGTCACTTTCCTTTGGAGATGTTGAATTATTCCTTCAAGGCTCAAGTTTTCCCAGGGCCTTTCACTGGTGTTCAGAAAATGAACAATGAGATAGTCATGGGGCACTTGGCACTGGTGGATTTTCAATCTAATTTTAAAAAAATGAGCTGAAATTAATCAACTCATTTTTGCTTGTGTATGATACATCTCTTTTCTGAAGAATTTCAAAGTATGTTCAGATCCCTCACCTGAGAATGATTCATTCATTTTTGAGAAGCTGGTTTTCTACTTTGAAGATGAGAACTGAATGCTATTTTTACGAGGAAAAAAAAAAAAAAACCCACCTAACTGAAAACTCAACCGGACTGTAGATAAAGACATATAATCTAAATGCTTTGTTCTAAAATAGGGTAGAGCAAAGTCACAAGCTATTTCTTATCCAATAAGATAAGAAGACTGGGGCAAAGGGCCACAATCTGATGGGCCTAGGGATCAAGCAATTAACATTCTCCCTGTTTAGGCTCTGAAGAAAGCTTGTTATAAACTTTATAAAATATTATAAAAGCTATCAAGGGACTTCCCTGGTGGTCCAGTGGCTGAGATTCCACTATCCCAATGCAGGGGGCCAGGGTTCTATCCTTGGTCAGGGAACTAGATCCCATATGCTGCAACTGGGATTCTGCATGCAGTGACTAAGACCGGGAGCAGCCAAATACATAAAAATATTAAAAATTATTTAATTGTTTTAAATATTTAATTAAATATAATATTTCTAGTAACATTTACTAGAAATCAAAATTGGTAAAGATTTCTTCTCCTCCTCCTCCCCCTGCTTTTACTTAAGGAGTAACATTTTAAGTAGCAGGTAGAATTTTAGAGTTGTATTCTTTCTAGGATGTAGGAGACACCAATTTTTATGGTTTGAAGATTCCTTGTGTAAGCATCAGTTTAACAAATGCCAATTTGTCAAATCTCTGAATCTGTGACAAACACCAGAGTGTTTCCCTCCTTAAGTCCCCAGCACTGGCTGGGTCAATGACTACCAAAAATGTCTTGCTCATCATGGGCCCTTGACTTCCTTTGAGGCTTTTTCTGCTGGTTTGCAAGGTCCCTGACCCTGTGGCCAAGGAAACTCTAGAGGTCACCAGAACCACCAGAGGTGTCAGGACCTAGGGAAATTCTAGAGAATTCCTGAGGAGGCAGAATCATAGAGTTATTACTAGTACTGCCTGCAAAGACAAAAAGATACTTGTTCAGCTATCCTGTCTGATGTTCACTTCTAGGTCAAGTATTAGACCAGTGGTGGAACCTTTCTAAACTTTGGTTTCCTCATTTATGTTGGGATAATACTATTTCTCAGGATTCCAGGAAGGACTAAAATAGACAATGGATTCACGCTATAAAGCAGTGTGCCCTTCAAGAAGTGTTTGGTAAAACAAAGCTTTGGTTACTGCTATCCCAGCAGGAGTATGAGGAAATCTGCACCCGAGGCCAGATTTCAAGAGAATTATTGTAAGACATTCACAGTAGTTGCAGGCCAAGATATAAGAAAATGATACTGCCTGCATTTATTAAAGGCTGCACTTATTGAACACTGTGTGCAGGACAGCCCTCCAGGAACACAGAGGGTAGTTTGCTAACAATAGGTGGGTGAGGAATCTTTGCACAGGTTCAGAAAGAGCCACCGGCACAGGCTCTGGGCCTGCTGCAGCTTATCTGGTAATTCAGCAGGAAAGAATCTGCCTACAATGCAGGAGACACAGGTTTGATCCCTGGGTTGGGAAGATCCCCTGGACGAGGAAATGGCAACCAGTTCCAGTATTCTTGCCTGCAAAATCCCATGGGCAGAGGAGCCTGGGGTGCCACAGTCCATGGGGTTGCAAAGAGTTGGACACTACTTAGTGACTAAACAACAACAATAACAAACTGGACCTCTTGAGGGTCTCCTAGTCTAGGTATATAGCTGTGAGCCGGACTGGGCCACCTCAGGGTGAGGGAAATTTCTGTGTTAAGACAGTAGGCAAGTTTTAGACCCGTGGTCATGTGTGCACAAACTCAGGTAGTTTCATCCACAAGCACTCCTGGAATCGTGGTCCTAAGGCAGACTGGATGCTTCGGCTTCAGGCAGGGCGGGCTATACTGGGAATCCTGGGCTTTAGTTGTGCAGTGTGGAGACAGTCCTTTGCCATTTCCAGGGCTGAAATTCCTCAGCTTTAGGGGAATGTCAGCATATAGTCGGTTTCCCCTAAACAGAGGTGATTTTCATGCTTGAAGGGTGAATTCTTAGTTGGCAGGGTCAAAAGAGGAACACAGAAATCAGGAAATGACTTGCTAATTGATCTTGAAGGGAGTGCATGTGCCCATACACCACTAAACAAACCCTGCCTCCAGCTGCCCAGGTGGAGGTGGAAGTTGGGGTGGAGGCGGTGGGCCCTACCGTTTGCACAGACTCTCTCAGACTGCCTGGTCTCCTCTCCCCTGGCCATCTCACTGGGCCCTGAGAGCACGTGGCCTAGAATCTCTGCACAACTTGCTGAAAGGCCCTGGACCTATGGCGTGGTTTGTCACAAAAAACCCCTTGTTGGACCCTGTATAACGTCCCCTGAGGACCCTCTGCTGTCAGAGGCCCCAATTCCGATTTTCTCAAAATCTTTTTTTTTAGAAAATGAGATTTCTTCCTTGAAGCACTTTGTTACTTACTTCACCAGAAGAGTTTGGATTCGAATCACAGTCTGTCCTGCTGGCAGAAGGCTGAGGATTTATAAATTCTTGAATGTAACACCAGTGGTTTGTTGTGGTTTGTTCTATTTGAATATGCTTCCTGATTAGTTTTCGAACAGAACTGGCCTCAATCACCTCATTCACAGCAAGTTCCTTAATCAGAAAAACAAAAACAAAAGCCCAAAACAAAACTGACCTGGGTGACAGGAGATACTGTAAAATCTGGTGCTCTCTCAAAAGCGCCTCTTCTCTTTGACTTTCTCCTCTTCTCCACACCAAGGATCCGTCTCCATGCTTCTGGCTTCCCAGGATTCTCTGCGGTGACCCTCTGTTCAAACCAAGCCCAGATCCTTTGCTGGCCCCTCCTCTGCAGTCAGAGTTTATTTATTCTACCTTCATTCAGTCTCTTCTGTTCCCTGCTAGGGAAATCCTAAATTAATCCATGACAAGGGGGCATGCCGGCTGATTAAAAGCATTCGGGGCGGGGGGTAGGGGTGGGGGGGGGGCGTGGTTCCCTGGTGACTCAGTGGTAAAGAATCCACCCATCAATGCGGGAGACATTCCTGATCCAGAACGATCCCTCATGTGCAGAGAAACTAAGCCCGTGTGCCACAACTATTGAGCCTGTGTTCAAGAGCCCAGGAGTTGCAACTACTAAAGTCCACGTGCCCTAAAGCCTGTGCTCTGCACCAAGAAAAGCCACAGCAATGAGAAGTACTGCAGCTAGACAGTAGTCCCCACTCGCTGCACCGAGAGAAAACCCGCAGAGCAATGAAGACCCAGCACAGCCAAAAATGATTAAGTAAATAAAATTATTGTAAAAAAGCATTCTGGGCTTAGGATCAGGTGAGCTTTCATCTTCATCATGGTTTCAGCACTGACTGTATGTTCTTGGGCAAGCTGATCCACCTCTCTGAGTATCAGCTTATTTAACTATAGAATGGGTTATATCATGCCAAATATTATAGGGAAATTAGTAGCCATCATGGTCAACAAAAGAGTCTGAAATGCAGTACTTGGATGCAGTCTTAAAAACGACAGAATGATCTCTGTTCATCTCCAAGGCAAACCGTTCAATATCACAGTAATCCCAGTCTATGCCCCAACCAGTAACGCTGAAGAAGCTGAAGTGGATGGTTCTATGATGACCTATAAGACCTTTTAGAACTAACACCCAAAAAAGATGTCCTTTTCATTATAGGGGACTGGAATGCAAAAGTAGGAAGTCAAGAAACACCTGGAGTAACAGGCAAATTTGGCCTTGGAATATGGAATGAAGCAGAGCAAAGACTAATAGAGTTTTGCCAAGAAAATGCACTGGTCATAGTAAACACCCCCTTCCAACAACACAAGAGAAGACTCTACACATGGACATCACTGGATGGCCAACACCAAAATCAGATTGCTTATATTCTTTGCAGCCAAAGATGGAAAAGCTCTATACAGTCAGCAAAAATAAGACCAGGAGCTGACTGTGGCTCAGATCATGAACTCCTTATTGCCAAATTCAGACTGAAATTGAAGAAAGTAGGGAAAACCGCTAGACCATTCAGGTATGACCTAAATCAAATCCCTTCTGATTATACAGTGGAAGTGAGAAATAGATTTAAGGGCCTAGATCTGATAGATAGAGTGCCTGATGAACTATGAAATAAGGTTCGTAACATTGTACAGGAGACAGGGATCAAGACCATCCCCATGGAAAAGAAATGCAAAAAAAGCAAAATGGCTGTCTGGGGAGGCCTTACAAATAGCTGTGAAAAGAGGAGAAGTGAAAACCAAAGGAGACAAGGAAAGATACAAGCATCTGAATGCAGAGTTCCCAAGAATAGCAAGAAGAGATAAGAAAGCCTTCTTCAGCGATTAATGCAAAGAAATAGAAGAAAACAACAGAATGGGAAAGACTAGAGATCTCTTTAAGAAAATTAGAGATACCAAGGGAACATTTCATGCAAAGATGGGCTCAATAAAGGACACAAATGGTAGGGACCTAACAGAAGCAGATGATATTAAGAAGAGGTGGTGGCAAGAATACACAGAAGAAGTGTACAAAAAAGACCTTCATGACCTGGATAATCACGATGGTGTGATCACTCACTTAGAGCCAGACATCCTGGAATGTGAAGTCAAGTGGGCCTTAGAAAGCATCACTATGAACAAAGCTAGTGGAGGTGATGGAATTCCAGTTGAGCTATTTCAAATCCTGAAAGAGGATGCTGTGAAAGTGCTGCACTCAATATGCCAGCACATTTGGAAAACTCACCAGTGGCCGCAGGACTGGAAAAGGTCAGTTTTCACTCCAATCCCAAAGAAAGGCAATGCCAAAGAATGCTCAAACTACCACACAATTGCACTCATCTCACATGCTAGTAAAGTAATGCTCAAAATTCTCCAAGCCAGGCTTCATCAGTACGTGAACTGTGAACTTCCAAATGTTCAAGCTGGCTTTAGAAAAGGCAGAGGAACCAGAGATCAAATTGCCAACATCCTCTGGATCATCAAAAAAGCAAGAGAGTTCCAGAAAAACATCTACTTCTGCTTTACTGACTATGCCAAAGCCTTTGACTGTGTGGATCACAATAAACTGTGGAAAATTCTTCAAGAGATGGGAATACCAGACCACCTGACCTGCCTCTTGAGAAATCTGTATGCAGGTCAGGAAGCAACAGTTAGAACTGGACATGGAACAACAGACTGGTTCCAAATAGGAAAAGGAGTCCGTCAAGGCTGTATATTGTCACCCTGCTTATTTAACTTCTATGCAGAGTACATCATGAGAAACGCAGGACTGGAAGAAACACAAGCTGGAATCAAGACTGCCGGGAGAAATATCAATAACCTCAGATATGCAGATGACACCACCCTTATGGCAGGAAGTGAAGAGGAACTAAAAAGCCTCTTGATGAAAGTGAAAGTGGAGAGTGAAAAAGTTGGCTTAAAGCTCAACATTCAGAAAAATAAGATCATGGCATCCAGTCCCATCACTTTATGGAAAATAGATAGGGAAACAAAGGAAACAGTGTCAGACTTTATTTTTTGGGGCTCCAAAATCACTGCAGATGGTGACTGCAGCCATGAAATTAAAAGACGCTTACTGCTTGGAAGAAAAGTTATGGCCAACCTAGATAGTATATTCAAAAGCAGAGACATTACTTTGCCGACTAAGGTCCGTCTAGTCAAGGCTATGTTTTTTTCCAGTAGTAATGTATGGATGTGAGAGTTGGACTGTGAAGAAAGCTGAGCGGCGAAGAATTGATGCTTTTGAACTGTGGTGTTGGAGAAGACTCTGGAGAGTCTCTTGGACTGCAAGGAGATCCAACCAGTCCATTCTGAAGGAGATTAGCCCTGGGATTTCTTTGGAAGGACTGATGCTAAAGCTGAAACTCCAGTACTTTGGCCACCTCATGTGAAGAGTTGACTCATTGGAAAAGACTTTGATGCTGGGAGGAATTGGGGGCAGGAGGAGAAGGGGACGACTGAGGATGAGATGGCTGGATGGACAGGGAGGCACAGTTTCAGTTCAGTTCAGATCAGTCGCTTAGTCGTATTCAACTCTTTGCGACTCCATGAATCACAGCACGTCAGGCCTCCCTGTCCATAACCAACTCCCAGAGTTCACTCAGACTCATGTCCATCGAGTCAGTCATGCCATCCAGCCATCTCATCCTCTGTCGTCCCCTTCCCCTCCTGCCCCCAATCCCTCCCAGCATCAGGGTCTTTTCAAATGAGTCAACTCTTCGCATGAGGTTGCCAAAGTATTGGAGATTCAGCTTTAGCATCAGTCCTTCCAAAGAACACCCAGGACTGATCTCCTTTAGAATGGACTGGTTGGATCTCCTTGCAGTCCAAAGGACTCTCAAGAGTCTTCTCCAACACCACAATTCATAAACATCAATTCTTTGGTGCTCAGCTTTCTTCACAGTTCAACTCTCACATCTGTACACAACCACTGGAAAACCCATAACCTTGACTAGATGGACCTTGTTGGCAAATAATGTCTCTGCTTTTGAGTATGTTATCTAGGTTGGTCATAACTTTCCTTCCAAGGAGTAAGCTCTTTTAATTTCATGGCTGCTATCACCATCTTGGAGCTCCCCAAAATAAAGTCTGAGATACATTTAAAACTAACAATGAATTAACACTATCCTTCTCCAGTATAGGAATATCAACATGTTTTACTTTGTATATTTTCTCAGAACCTTCAAAGGGCTGTCCATTTTAGTAATGTACTTAAGTAGATACAAAGTAGAAATTCAGAACACACTAGAGGAGTGGCCAGCCATGGGTATTATCAGTGGAGGGAGAGAAACTTGCAGATGTATTATAGCAAATTACCATGTGATAAGAGAGAATGTGGAAAATCACCCCAAGAGGTACACTTGTAACTTCCAGCAGGAAAAGACACCCACCAGAAAATAAGCCAGTGATCCTCAATGTGTTAACAATGGAGCAATGGCAGCAACACTGTGACCCAGACCCACAATGAGTTCTGTACTCCAACACTCCTTTCCCGCTCCCCATTAATCGTATCCCTCATTCCTGCACTCTGACATTCTTAAGATTTTTAGAGATAAACATTCACACTTGTTGGCAGAGGTATGCCATTTATAACCACAACTGCTTTCTAAGGAGAGTGAATTCTTTAAAATGAACTTCTTTCGTCTGCCGGTCAGCTGACAGTAAATTTGGGAAAAGGAACTGTGGCACGTGAGTTGCTTTTCATCAGTGAGGCAGTAGAATTTGGACATGATGTAAAAGGAAGGAAATAGGAGCAGAGAAGGGAGAAGCAGAATCAGATGAGATACTGGGGTCTTGCTGACTGAAGAGCCAATGGAGAAGTGCTGGGACATGGGGGTGACAAAAAACCCTGAGCTAATAGAAAGTTGTGATATGAAGAGGAAGTTGTTTGCTGTACCGTGTGAGAGATGATGCTTTGCCCAGATTCTGAATGGATTCTTGTGGAAATCAATGAGGAAATGAGTTTCACGTTTGGATCAGAGCTGGGCAGAGCAGAGAAGGCATGGGTAGTAACAGGTCCAGAGGCAGAGGGACCAGGAGTTTACACACTCAGGGATTCACAGGTATCTTGGGGAGGGTTTTGGACTTTCTCACGTTATAGATAGTATCATATGCTTTAGACTCCCATATTCTATAGACTGGGGGGAATATGGGCTTAAACTAGTTTTACCTAGATCTGCAAAGTGTAAAGTAGAGTTCGAATGCACAAAACAGAATAAAATAAACAGGTGAAATAAGCTTGAAGCACATTCATTCATTCTTTTTTTTTTTTTTCCCTTTATTTTAACTTACAATACTGTAATGGTTTTGCCATACATTGACATGAATCCACCATGGGTGTACATGCGTTCCCAAACATGAACCCCCCACCCACCTCCCTCCCCATAACGTCTCTCTGGGTCATCACCGTGCACCAGCCCCAAGCATGCTGTATCCTGCGTTGGACATAGACTGGCGATTCGATTCTTACATGGTAGTATACATGTTACAATGCCATTCTCCCAAATCATCCCACTCTCTCCCTCTCCCTCTGAGTCCAAAAGTCCGTTATACACATCTGTGTCTTTTTTGCTGTCTTGCATACAGGGTCGTCATTGCCATCTTTCTAAATTCCATATATATGTGTTAGTATACTGTATTGGTGTTTTTCTTTCTGGCTTACTTCACTCTGTATAATCGGCTCCAGTTTCATCCATCTCATCAGAACTGATTCAAATGAATTCTTTTTAACAGCTGAGTAATACTCCATTGTGTATATGTACCACAGCTTTCTTATCCATTCACCTGCTGATGGACATCTAGGTTGTTTCCATGTCCTGGCTATTATAAACAGTGCTGCGATGAACATTGGGGTACATGTGTCTCTTTCAATTCTGGTTTCCTTGGTGTGTATGCCCAGCAGTGGGATTGCTGGGTCATAAGGTAGTTCTATTTGCAATTTTTTAAGGAATCTCCACACTGTTCTCCAAAGTGGCTGTACTAGTTTGCATTCCCACCAACAGTGTAGGAGGGTTCCCTTTTCTCCACACCCTCTCCAGCATTTATTGCTTGCAGACTTTTGGATCACAGACATTCTGACTGGTGTGAAGTGGTACCTCATTGTGGTTTTGATTTGCATTTCTCTAATAATGAGTGATGTTGAGCATCTTTTCATGTGTTTGTTAGCCATCCGTATGTCTTCTTTGGAGGAACGTCTATTTAGTTCTTTGGCCCATTTTTTGATTGGGTCGTTTATTTTTCTGGAATTGAGCTGCATAAGTTGCTTGTATATTTTTGAGATTAGTTGTTTTTCAGTTGCTTTTTTCTTTTTTAGATAAAAGAAGTTCAGAATGGGCAGTTTAGGGCTGTTGGGGTTGTCCCATGGTGTCTTCAAGCACCCAGGCTTCTAATTTTCTGTTCGACTATCCTAGAATTAATAGGGCAGAAAATTTTAGACCAGATATGGCTGCTAGAGCCCCAGCCATCATGTCTATGTTCCAGAGCAGCAATAGAAGGAAGCAGAAGGCTAGTGAAGCTTACACCTTTCTTTATAAAGAGCTTCTTTCCAAATCTTCCCAACATCTCACTGGCCACACATGGCTACCAGGGATGCTGAGAAATAGAGTCAAATAACCCCTCCTAGCTTAAGGAAGCTGGGGCAGGTGGTCTTTATTCTGATGGCAACATGCTCAGTGAAAATCCAGAGTTATAAGCAGAAGGAGAAAGAGAGTTATTGGGAGGGAACTGTCTACCATGTGTATTATACATAAACATATGTGAATATTTTTCTGTCTCAATTGAATATATTTGATTACCTTGCATTATGAGCTTTTGGAAGATGGAACCCTATTCTTCCCAGTGGTATTTTCTTAAAAATATGGATAGCAGATGCTCCCTAAAGGCACTTTTCTCTCTAACTCTTGCTCCGGACAGCTCATGGAAAAACATATTGGCAAAAACTTTCATGAAATCACAGCTGAGACTGAAATGAGACAGTCTAACCTATGGTCAGGACTGTCGGGAGTAAGCCAGGGTCCTGACTTACTAGGGAGTTTGCCACTACATTTAAAAAGTATGGATTAGTTAAATCTCTTCTGGGGATATTTTCATGGAAGAAGTGTAAATAAAATTCACTAAGCTTCTAGCTAACCATGAACAAAATACTAAAAGAAGCTTCAGGCTACATGTGGAAGATGTAGGGCATTGCAGCTGCAGAATGATCTCAGAGGCAAAGCGGCTAAATATAAGGAGAACTTGAGACCTTGTCTGGAGCTGCTGCTGCTGCTAAGTCACTTCAGTGGTGTCTGACTCTCTGCGACCCCACAGGTGGCAGCCCACCAGGCTCCTCCATCCCTGGGATTCTCCAGGCAAGAATACTGGAGTGGGTCACCATGTGTTGAGCTAAGTGTATACTATTTTATCGCATGAGCCCCAGATGCACACAATGAGTTCAGAGCAGTCTATTACAGGCTTCTTTGGAGTTTTGCATTTGGTTCGAAGGTCTCTCCCTGATATCCCCAGTCACTGTGTCAAGAGTAAGTAGACAGAGAGTAAGGGAAGAGGAGAGAAGATCATGAAATTGCTTCACACAGTGTCTGGCACAGAGCAAGGTGCTCACAATGTTGCATCCAAATCCACATCCAAACTCCTGCCAAGTGCTTCCAAAGGGAAGGTGATGGAAGGGAAGCAAAGGAAGAGATGAATATACTTTAATAGATTTTTAAAAAATAAATAACCAGAATAAATATATCCATGAATGACCTTATGTTATGACAATATGGGCTTTTAGAGAAAAAGAAAGATACAAGGAGTTTTATTAAAAATGAAATTAGAGTTGAAGGAAAATAGTAATCTTACTAAAAATAACAGTAGATCATATTATCCTGATGCTTACAACCCATCATGGCTCCCTATGGTCCACCAAATAAAGAGTGAATTCTTTGGAAGGGCTCACAATTCTTCTCCTCAGTTTGAGATTTCATCCTTTCAGTCACATTTCTCATCACTTTCCCATGTGTCCTATGTCCTGCTGGCATCAAATTACCAGTGTTGTGCCTACACATGCCCAGCTGTTCATGCTTCAGTATCTTTGCAAGAACTTTCACTCTGTCTGAAATATCCTTTTCCTTATCTTCCAGGACAACTTCTCCTTTCTGTTCAAGTTTACTTCCTCTCAAAAACCTTCTGTGTCCCTTGCAAAGAACAAGTGTTTGATCCATTCTCACTGTTACCAAGACACTTCAGGCAAGCCTCCACTGGCCCTTGCCTCTGTGGACTGGACCTTAGTGTGGGCATCTGATACTTCTTCCCCCCTACCCCCACCACTGGATGCTGAGGGCAAGTTGTTTAGCTCTGTCACTATGGAGTATGCACCTACTCATGGCAGGTATTCAATAAATGAATCACGGGGAGAAAAGGGGGAGCAAGCCAAAAGAAAAACTTTAAAAATATTATAAAAAATGCTATGAACGATTTAAAGATATTATGGCAATACAGTGGAACAGATGACATTTTTTAGCATGTTCTCAAGAGTATTATGCAAAAGGAAAAGCATTAAAGGGATACAATTTTACGTTCAGAATTAAACCCTAGTGTAAATGCTGCAGAATCATATCAGCAAAGGATGCAAAGGAGGCTGAGCACCTGAGTTAGGATTTGAAAGGTAGTCCCATAACTGTGTTTCAGAAAAAACAAGAAGCGACAGTGTTATGCTGTCAGAGAGAGAAGTCTACAGTCATGCAATTTCCTCCTGATTTGTCATGCTTTTTTAATAAGATGGCAGAGTTGATTTCCCTGCAAGCTATGAACCTGCCCAGTTTGCTCTGATCAAGGGTGACCCTCTTCAGACCCTCATCCCTCTATCTTCTCCTGAAGTCATTAATTAGACAATCTGCTTCCCCTGGTGTTTTCTGCTTTGCTGGAATACATTTCAGGAGTGGTTTAGCCTTTTGGGAGATACCATCTCACTGTTCTGTCGCACTGACACCCCTACCCTCCCAGTATTCAAGTCAAAAAGAAAGGAAACATCTAACCGGCTGTTTCCTATACACCTGGCTCCTTTGAAGCATCTCCCTGCAAACTGCCCAGTGGAGGTAAAGCAACCATTTGGCACCTCATTTTAAAAGCTCTGGTGAGATATCTCTCCCAGGAGGTTAGAATACCTTATGGCTGCAGGGCATGAGATAAGAAATCCACTTAGTTTTTGATTCAGAAATTTCTTTTCCACTCTTTGATGTGAGAAAGTGCTCAGACTTTAAAACAGACCTGTGGGTTTAGAAGCTGGACCTGACTCAAGATACCCATGTGGAATTGATCTCTGCCAGGCTTCAACCAGCTATACCAAAGACAATCCCATTAGCACATAGCACCATGAACGACGTCCTTGAATTCCAGCACGCAGGAAATAGTTCATTCTCAATCAGCAACAGCAGAAAGCTTTAATCCTCACATTGTTAGCTCTGAAACTTAGATCTTTTACTTCCATGGAGTCAGAGGTCCTAAATTACATGATTATTAATGGAAAGAATCAAGTAGTGGTCCTTTCTCTGCATTTTCTTTCATATGTAAATTTTAATAAAAATATAAGAAAATATTGTATTGATGAAAGACAAGATTTTTCAGTAAACAGCTTTCAGACATTCAGCATGAAAACAATTATAATAAAATATGACAATGTTTGATTTAGTGCCAATATGTGGCTTTTAAATAAAACCAAATACACTTCCTATTAATTGTCAAGGAAATTAAAAAGTCAGCCTGATTTGACTGGATTCACAGTCTTCAAAGGATTGTAGAAAACTCTTCATTGAGTCATTCAACATATTTATTGATCATCTGTTACTGATTGCCTTCTGGCCAGATAATGTTGCAGGCATGGAAGTTAAGAAAACTCACAGATTCCCATCCTCACTGACTTTACATTCTGTGGACTCACAGTGGACCCCAAGTGCCATATGATAAATCAATTTATTTAAATATGGTTGAGTTAAGGCAAATTGGAAGTGGTCAAACAGCAGATGGCAAGAGTGAATGTTGACATTCTAGGAATCAGCAAACTAAAATGGACTGGAATGGGTGAATTTAACTCAGATGACCAGTATATCTACTACTGTGGGCAAGAATCCCCAAAGAATGGAGTAGCCATCATAGTCAACAAGAGTCCAAAATGCAGTACTTGGATGCAGTCTCAAAAATGACAGAATGATCTCTGTTCATTTCCAAGGCTAATGAACCATTGAATATCACGGTAATACAACTCTATGCTCTGACCAGTAACACTACAGAAGCTGAAGTTGAATGGTTCTATGAAGACCTAACAAGACCTTGCAGAACTAACACCCAAAAAAGATGTCTTTTTCATTATAGGGGACTGGAATGCAAAAGTAGGAAGGCAAGAAACACCTGGAGTAACAGGCAAATTTGTCCTTGGAGTACAGAATGAAGCAGGGCAAAGGCTAATAGAGTTTTTCCAAGAGAATGCACTGGTCATAGCAAACACCCTCATCCAACAACACAAGAGAAGACTCTACACATGGACATCACCGGATGGCCAACACCAAAATCAGATTGATTATATTCTTTGCAGCCAAAGATGAAGAAACTCTATATAGTCAACAAAAACAAGACCAGGAACTGACTGTGGCTCAGATCATGAGCTCCTTATTGCCAAATTCAGACTTAAACTGAAGAAAGTGGGGAAAACCATTAGACCATTCAAGTATGACCTAAATCAAATCCCTTACAATTATACAGTGGAAGTGAGAAATAGATTTAAGGGACTAGATCTGGAAAATCCCATGGATGGAGAAGCCTGGTAGGCTGCAGTCCATGGGGTTGCTAAGAGTCAGGCATGACTGACTGACTTCACTTTTCACTTTCATGCGTTGGAGAAGGAAATGGCAACCCACTCCAGTATTCTTGCCTGGAGAATCCCAGGAACAGAGGAGCCTAGTGGGCTGCCATCTATGGGGTCGCACAGAGTTGGACACGACTGAAGCGACTTAGCAGCAGCAGCAGCAGCAGATCTGATAGACAGAGTACCTGATGAACTATGGATGGAGGTTGGTGACACTGTATAGGAGACAGGGATCAAGACCAATCCCCAGAAAAAGAAATGCAAAAAAGCAAAATGGTTGTCTGAGGAGGTCTTACAAATAGCTGTGAATGAAAAGAAGGGAAAAAGCAAAGGAGAAAAGGAAAGATATACCCATTTGAAAGCAGAGTTCCAACAAATAGCAAGGAGAGATAAGAAAGTCTTCCTCAGGACTCAGTGCAAAGAAATAGAGGAAAACAATATAATGGGAAAGACTAGAGATCTCTTCAAGAAAATTAGGGATACCAAGGGAACATTTCATGCAAAGACGGGCTCAATAAAGGACACAAATGGTAGGGACCTAACAGAAGCAGAAGATATTAAGAAGAGGTGGCAAGAATACACAGAACTGTACAAAAAAGATCTTCATGACCCAGATAATCACGATGGTGTGATCACTCACCTATAGCCAGACATCCTGGAATGTGTAATCAAGTGGGCTTTACGAAACATCACTATGAACAAAGCTAGTGAAGGTGATGGGATTCTGGTGGAGCTATTTCAAATCCTAAAAGATGATGCTGTGAAAGTGCTGCACTCAATATGCCAGCAAATTTGGAAAACTCAGCAGTGGCCACAGGACTGGAAAAGGTCAGTTTTCATTTCAATCCCAAAGAAAGGCAATGCCAAAGAATGCTCAGACTACCACACAATTGCACTCATCTCACATGCTAGTAAAGTAATGCTCAAAATTCTCCAAGCTAGGCTTCAGCAATATGTGAACTGTGAACTTCCAAATGTTCAAGCTGGTTTTAGAAAAGGCAGAGGAACCAGAGATCAAATTGCCAACATCTGCTGGATCATCAAAAAAGCAAGAGAGTTCCAGAAAAACATCTATTTCTGCTTTACTGACTATGCCAAAGCCTTTGACTGTGTGGATCACAGTAAACTGTGGAAAATTCTGAAAGAGATGGGAATACCAGACCACTTGACCTGCCTCTTGAGAAACCTGTATGCAGGTCAGGAAGCAACAGTTAGAACTGGACATGGAACAACAGACTGGTTCCAAATAGGAAAAGGAGTATATTAAGGCTGTACATTGTCACTCTGCTTATTTAACTTCTGTGCAGAGTACATCATGAGCAATGCTGGGCTGGATGAAGCACAAGCTGTAATCAAGACTACCAGGAGAAATATCAATAACCTCAGATATGCAGATGACACCACCCTAATGGCAGAAAGGGAAGAAGAATAAAGAGTCTCTTGATGAAAGTGAAGGAGGAGAGTGAAAAAGTGGCTTAAAGCTCAACGTTCAGAAAACTAAGATCATGGCACCTGGTCCCATCACTTCATGGCAAATAGATGGGGAAACAGTGGCTGACTTTATTTTTTGGGCTCCAAAATCACTGCAGATGGTGATTGCAGCCATGAAATAAAAAGACACTTACTCTTTGGAAGGAAAGTTATGACCAACTCAGCATATTTTCATACTGTTGATGGGGTTCTCAAGGCAAGAATACTGAAGTGGTTTGCCACGACCAACCTAGACAGCATATTAAAAAACAGAGACATTACTTTGCCAACAAAGGTCCGTCTAGTCAAAGCTATGGTTTTACCAGTAGTCATGTATAGATGTGAGAGTTGGACTGTGAAAAAAGCTGAGCACTGAAGAATTAATGCTTTTGAACTGTGATGTTGGAGAAGACTCTTGAGAGTCCCTTGGACTGCAAGGAGATCCAACCAGTCCATCCTAAGGGTGATCAGTCCTGGGTGTTCATTGGGGGGACTGATGTTGAAGCTGAAACTCCAATACTTTGGCCACCTGATGCAGAGAGCTGACTCATTTGAAAAGACCCTGATGCTGGGAAAGATTGAGGGCAAGAGGAGAAGGGGACGACAGAGGATGAAATGGTTGGATGGCATCACTGACACGATGGGCATGGGTTTGGGTGGATTCCCGAAGTTTGTGATGGACAGGGAGGCCTGGAATGCTGTGATTCATGGGGTCGCAGAGTCGGAGACAACTGAGTGACTGAACTGAACTGAACTGAGATGGCATATTAAAAAGCAGAGACATTACTTTGCCAACAAAGGTCCGTCTAGTCAAGGCTATGGGTTTTGCAGAAGTCACATATGGATGTGAGAGTTGGACTCTAAAGAAAAGCTGAGCACCAAAGAATTGATGCTTTTGAACCGTGGTTTGGAGAAGACTCTTGAGAATCCCTTGGACTTCAAGGAGATCCAGCCAGTCCATCCTAAAGGAGATCAGTCCTGGGTGTTCATTGGAAGGACAGACGTTGAAGCTGAAACTCCAATACTCTGGCCACCTGATGTGAAGAACTGACTCATTTGAAAAGACCCTGATGCCTGAAAAGATTGAGGGCAGGAGAAGGGGATGACAGAGGATGAGATGGTTGGATGGCATCACCGACTCTATGGACATGAGTCTGTATAAAGTCTGGGAGTTGGTGATGGACAGGGAGTCCTGGTGCGCTGTGGTCCATGGAGTTGCAAGGAGTCGAATATGACTGAGCAACTGAACCTAACTGAACTTAACTGAGTCACTTTTGCTTTTTTGTCATTATTCATTCACATGATCAGAACAGCAGCTGTAGGGAGAATACCTCCTTGGGAAACTCACAAACCTACCATTTCCACAGGGCAGGAAACTGGCATCCTTTATATTACTCTGCCCTTGAGTGGTCCTGAGGCTGAGCTCTACAGTTCACATAGATTGGTTCATATGTTGATTTTTAAGCACATTTCATAGATAAAATGAAACAACTTCTTGTATCAGTAATTTAATGACATGAGGCCTTTTCTCTGATCACCTGATATAAAATATCTTTTATTTTATAGTCATAGACCCCTTTGGAAATCTGATGAAAAACTATGGATCTTTTTCCTGGGGAAAAACCATATATATAAACACACAATTTTACATGTGAATTTTAAGGCATCATAGATCCTTGAAACCCATTTATTTATTTTCTGGAAATTCATGGGTCCTAGGTCAAGAACCCATAACTTGGAAGATCTTACTTTTCTCAACTTCTTATTCTGCTTTTCACAGTTGTGAAATTCCCACGAACTGTTGTTTTCCTCTTTAAACTTATCCCCTTGGGTTGAGAAATTTTGTAAAGTTTAAAAGTGAAGTGAACGTGTTAGCCATTCAGTTGTGTCCAACTCTTTGCTACCCCAGGGACTATAGCCTGCCAGGCTCCTCTGTGGGATTCTCCAAGCAAGAATACCAGAGTGGTTTGCTATTCCCTTCTCCAGGGCATCTTCCTAACCCAGGGATTGAACCGGGGTCTCCCGCATTTCAGGCAGGTTTTTTACCGTCTGGGGCATGGCTATTTCCATATTAGCATTGTGATAGAAGCTCTTCCTGTTAAGCAAGGCAGTCAAAATGAACATCAGCCCTATGTCTGGCTGCTGTCATTAGGCAATGTGCAGGAAACTCCAGCCCAAGGGCCGATCTTTCCCCACACCAAATGTCATATACTGGCTTTCAGTTCTTCTTTCCAGTTTGTAGCAGTAACATCAAAGTTCTTTTACAACTTTTCTTTGCATATTTGAGCAAGCTCTGTTATTTCCGTTTGTATTCTTCTTTTCGCCTTTCATAAAATCTGCTGAATACCTTATCACGGTCATTCAGAGAAGAGACAGTCTCCCTTTTCCCTGCCATGAGGGAATGTTTGCAGAGGACAAAATGGTGACTTTAATTTAGAATTGTTTGTGAAATTCATTTTTCAGTGTGGTAGCCTAGATAATGGCCCTCCAAATATATCATGTCTTAATCTGGGTATATTTTACTTCACAAGGCAAGAGATTTTGCAGATGTGATTAAGTTAGAAATCTTGAGGTAGGGAGATTACTCTGGAGTACCTGAGTAGGTCCAGCATATTATGAGGGTCCTCATAAGAGAGAGGCTGAAAAGGCAAATTAAGAGTAGAAGATGCAAAGGGCAAAGTTGGAGTGATGCAAAAAACGGACCAAAAGCCAAGAAATATAATGCTTTTAGCCTTTAAAAGCTGACGAGGAAAGGAAACAAATTCTCACTTAAACCCTTCAGAAAAAGTGCAGCTCTGCCAACACTTTGAGTTAGCATCCAAAACCCAGTTTGGAATTCTGAGCTCCAGAACTGTAAGATAATAAATTTGTGGGTGTGCATTTTAAAATATTTATTCATTTGACTGCATCAGGTCTTAGTTGCATCATCTGGAATCCTTCATTGTGGTGCATGGCCTCTCTAGTTGTGGTGTGAGGGCTCAACAGTTACGTTACGCAGGCTTAGCTACTCAATGGTATGTGTGTGCTTAGTTATGTGACCAAGGATCGAACCTGCATCCCCTGCTTTGCAAGGAGGATTCTAAACCACTGCACCAGAAGGGAAGTCCAAAATTTAAGCTCCTAAGTTTGTTGTAGTTTGTTACAGCAGCAATAGGGAGTTAATACAGTCATTGACTATTTCATTCAAAAAGAACAAAAGAGTAAAGTAGAAACAAGACCAGCCTTCCAGAGGAACCTACCTGTGCTCTGTCTGGGAAAACACCTGTAATGCAAGGTGTCTGGAGTTCGTCTGTGTGTATGCGGTTGTTTCTCCTCACTAACTGTCTCTAGACGGTTATGCCTTCATAGTTCTTGTTTGCGCTTCTGCCTTTCTGTCTCCTCTCTGTCGTCTTACAGTGTAGATGCTTCCCTGCTCTCATTTAATGTCATTTGCTTGTGGGCTGAAAACCAAACAAATTGTGATTCACTTTAAAAACAAAAGAAAAGAGGCTTTGAATGAGAGCTCACAGAATCTATCAAAGGGCCATATGACTTTTAAAGGTTTTACTGTGGCATCTGTTTTGACCCTAGAGGTTCCATAGCTTGTCATCTTTGCTTAGAATAGTTTGATATTCTGGATAAGAATTCTCCAAATAAAAGAGAGTTAACTCTGTATTATTAGATATAAATCTCACAAGTAATTTTATATCAATGAATAATTACTATGGTGCCATGCTATCAGAGGTTAAGAGGAAGTTAATTGGAAGCCTGCTTACCTTTGTGTTGCCTTGAAGCATCTTGAAGCAATCTGAACCTGTTTCTCCCACTATAAAATGGGCTTCATAGCACCTGCTCTCTCTTTTTCCTTACTTGATTCTGACAACTGTCAGATGAAATACTTTATGAAAATGCTTTTTAGCTGCAAAAATGTGATAGAATAATACTTGATAGCTAAAGTCCCAGTGAAATTTTTATTTATTTCAACCAGTGTTTTGATATATCAAGGTTTTCTTTATGCGATTGGTAGAAATTCATTCATCCATTCTTTCATCATTCTTTTATTTATATAATACTAGCTGAGCATGTTTATATTTTTATTTTGTAATCCCTGACTCAACTGCCTGCAGCTTTCATATTGACTGAAACTTAAAGAATTCAGAACGTATCTCCTTCCAGTGACCTTTGTCCTAGGGCAGCCAGGCCTTGAGATTTACTGGCCTAAGTAAGTGGAAGAAAATGACATAAGAGGATTTCAGATCAAACAAAAAGGAGAGAGGGAAGCCTGCCTCTTCTGTGCCAGCAAAGTAGAGGAGAAGGACATCAGAGGTGAGTGATCAAGCAGTCATAAATATATACACAACTTCTCTTCATCAGCCAAACTAAGGGTCCTAGGTGTCAGAAAGACTGGGGGGTGGGGAGTCAGAAGCAGAGAGGTTTCACCCTGCTTTGGGACTGTGAGGGGACACCATCCCACAGAAGGAATCTCTCAGCTGCATGAGGTGCCTGTGGCTGAGTAAGAGGTGTGGTGAGGCAGGTCTGGCAGGGAGGAGGTCTGAATTAAAATTCCCCAGTTTCTCTCCTACGACCCTGAAATCTCCTTGTTTCCCTTCATCCGTTTGCCATCTGGAACAGGAGGTGGGGTACTTTCCTGGCAGTCCAGTAGTTAAGAATTCGCCTTCCAAAGTAGGGAGTGTGGGTTTGATCCCTGGTTGGGAAGCTAAGATCCCACATGCCTCGGGGTGAAAAAACCAAAAGATAAAACAGAAGCACTAGTGGAACACATTCAATACCTGAAGGGAAAAATGGCCCACATAAAATAATGTTTTTTTAAAAAAGGAAGTGGTAAGGAGGTCTGGAAGGTTGAGTGTTTCTCTAGCAGACCTGATCACTTCAGAGAGATTATTCAATCCCATGGAGACTGAGATTTTACCCACTGACACGTTTAAAGTGTAACCTCCATGCACATTATCCATAAGGAAGCAGTATCTTGGTCACATAAGCTGGCATTGTGTACAATTTTTGACCCAAGTTAACATGGCAATGATACCAAGAATGGAGGGGCTTGTCGTGGGGTGACCCAGCCCTTGCCCTGGAATAAGCTCTGTTAGTTCAGGCTTATGAGTGACCAAAGGCTGAAGGACGAAAGGCCGTGACTGGAGAGCCAGGGACCACTGAGCCAAAAGGTGGCTAACTCAGCTCAGGGAGCAGGGGGGCTCCACCGAGGGGGGCCGTCTGATTACTGGAGGCAGGAAATGTGCTCAAGTCTTACAGGAGTGAGGCTTGTGAGGGGGCAGGGAATGTGCTCACCTCTGACAGGAGTGAGGCTTGTGAGGGGGCAGGGAATGTGCTCACCTCTGACAGGAGTGAGGCTTGTGAGGGGGCAGGGAATATGCTCACCTCTGACAGGAGTGAGGCTTGTGAGGGGGCAGGGAATGTGCTCACCTCTGACAGGAGTGAGGCTCGTGAGGCCATGACACTGGACTGCAGAAGCCTGGCACCTTCCTCAGCCATTTCTAGTTGTAAGTTACAGGAATCTGTGGGAACTAGTTTAAGCAAAGTCTACATTTCAGTGGCTGGGTAATACAGAAGCTCGGGGATACCAAGGGCAGAGATGCCGCAGGACTTAAGGAAGGCACAGGACCTGGGGACTATAAGAAATCCAGAATGGACGTCCTCCCTGTTTTTCTCTGAGCCTTCTCGTCACTCTTCCTTTTGGCTTGGACTGTCTTCCCCTACCCATATTCAGCCGGGACAGCCACCAGGAGCACATGAGTTTATACGTTTCAGGGTCAAGTTTCTCTCTCTCCCAGTTGAAATTGTGACTCATTTGCCACCACATCAACTCTGGCTGGGAGAATGGGTGATCAAGTGCAAAACCGCTCCCAAAGCAGTGTGGCTTGCAGGAGGGGAGTGGCAGTGGGCAGAAGAGAGCCTGTTACCCGTGGACTCAGGAAAGCAGAGTCAGCACCCTCCCAGCCATAAGTCAGGAAACACAGCTGTAGGCGCTGACATTTTCTCTCACTTTTTTTTTTTTTTTTTTGTCTCCTTAAAAAAAATGAAGTGGAACTGTCCATGAGAAAAACAAAATTAATTGTAGGGAAACAAACTAAATCAGAAAATTAGTTTAACATTGGAGTTTCACAACAGGTTGGTGTACTAGTTTTCTCACGGCTCCTTAATGAGTTTCAGGGAAAAAAAAATCATGGTATAATTTTAATGTGATTTTGATTGCTTTATTCTCAGGTCAACCTGAGAAGTTTTTTATGATGCTAAATTATTCTTTTTTTTTTTTTATAAGAAGCTTGCATAGATAAAAGTATAAGTACTGGGGTGTCTGGGAGTTTAGAGGAAGAGGATAGAGAAAATAAGTGTGAGGAGACAGTGAGAGGTGCCAGAAAGAGGGGCTTTCTCTCTACTCCATCATAGCCAGAGCTGGACGTACTCCTGTGTTTGGTTTTTTAATTTATTCAATATTAGAGATCCATTCAAAATTCAAGATGAAAAATGTAAAATATTTTCTGTTATTTCTATGGATGTTTTAATTTTTCTGCCTTAACATTTTGAAGTATGTACACAGCAAAATGTGCAAATTAAACATGCAGTTCAGTTAGTTTTGACACATCTATATGTGTATCATTTTATTTTTAAATGTATTTTCTTCGTATGACCTGACTTAATCAACCCTCAAATACCTTTAGCATAATAGTCAAGATTCATAAATCAAATGAATCTTTGTAATTTTGAATTTCATGAGGCTTATTGAAGCAGCTATGTGAATTACCATTTTAATGCCATGCTCCCCACACCTAGCTCACAACCATGTTTGGCTCATAGAATGTGAATAAACTTCTTCTAGTTTGAATTAAATTGTTTGCTTTATTCATAAAATTAAGTTGCTCAAGTCTTTGCCTCTGGTAATAAATAACTCTTAGTTTGGCAATTTTGTTTGAGTTATTTTTAAGCACAGTTTATTATAAAGGTAAATCATTTTTATTGTTCAAAGGTGAAAAAAAATGTAGAAAGGCTTCCCCCCACATTTCCTCACTAGTAAGTCTATTCTAGATATAACCAATATTTATAGCTTGGTATACACGCTCCCTGGCATTTTATGCATATTAATTTTTAAAGTAAAAAAACTACTGTCATACATTTTTATAAACTGTTTTCCCTTTAAATTCACCAATAAACATTTGTCTCATGTCAACAATTATACTTCTATACTTCCATTTTAAATAAATGCATATTAGAGCATGGAATTTGCTTAAAAAATAACCTATTGTTGAAACCTTGGAGTATTTCCATATATTTGCCATTAAAACCCACATGATGTTATACATCCCCAAAGTAAAAACATTTTCCAGTCCACTAATTATTTCCTTAGGATAAAATTAACTATATCACTGCAATTGCTTAGTCAATGTTATACACTTTTTTTAAAAGGCTGTTTTTCATATAGCAAGGTTTCCCATGAGAAATTCTTCGCCAATTTGGGCTTCATCAGATGCATAGAATAGGTTTATATTCTCCTCTTATTTCACTAACAGAGGAAGAAAATATGTCATTCCTTTAATTTGTATTTCTTTTGTTACTATTTAGGTTGGGCCTTTCCCCTTAGGTTTATTCTCTCTACATATATATTTTCTCATTTTATTTTTAGAAATTTAAAACACAAATCTTCATTTGTATTTCTTTTTGGCTCTGCTGGGTCTTCATTGCTGTGCACAGGCTTTCTCTAGCTGTGGTGAGCGGGGACTACTCTCTAGTTGCGGTACAAGGCTTCTCACCGCAATGGCCTCCCTTTTTTCGGAGCATGGACTTCAGTAGTTGCAGCTCTGGGGCTCTAGAGCATGGGGTAGTTGTGGAATGCAGGTTTAGTTGCCCCGCAGCATGAGGGATCTTCTGGGACCAGGGATTGAAACTATGTCTCCTGCATTTTCAAGCAGATTGTTAACCACTGGCCCACCAGGAAAGTCCCTACATTTTTATTTTAAAAAATGCTCATTTATGTTTTCTTTGTCTTTTTGGATGGCTCATGTTTTTCTTATTGTTGCTGTTTAGTTGCCGCATTGTGTTTTTTGCAATCCCATGGACTGTAGCCCACCGGGCATCTTTGTTCATGGGATTTCCCAGGCAGGAATACTGGAGTGGGTTGCCATTTCCTTCTCCAGAGGATCTTCTCAACCTTCTCCAGGGATTGAACCCGTGTCTCCTGCTATGGCAGGCGGATTCTTTATCATTGAGCCACCCAGGAAGCCACTGATCTGTAACAGGTGTTTGTATATAATATATGGAAACCGTTGCACTTTCATATATGTTGCAGACACTGTTCCCTGCTTGTCATTTGCCTTCTGGTTATGTTTCCTGTTGCAGTTCTGGTGAAGAATTATAGGTCAGCCCTGCAGAGTCCTAAGCATGGAGTGCAGCAGGTCACCTAAGAGCTGGCCGCTCACGCAAAGGGTCTTGGAGGTTCTACTGAAGAGGGAGGGATTTAAACATATCTAGGGAGTAAATTTTGCTGACTAGATGAGAGATGTGAGAGTGAGGGAATTCTGGCCCAAATAATGAGGCAGAGAGTGATGCCTTGAACTAGGTGAGGGCCATCAGGTGGAAGCACGCATGGAAGGAAGATGATGAAGATTATTACATGGAGTTATCATCTTTGGATTATCTGCAACACCCAGGTATAGTGGACCTTCAGAGACCCACAGATGAGTTCAGTCTCTGGCACATAGTGGATTGCTCAGTGGGTCAGATCAGCCTGCATCTAGTAGGGTGTTCTCCTTGGTGCCTTTTGATCTCTCAGTTCTTGGGGCCAGCCCCTCCCAACTAGTTTCAATAATCTCAGTTCTGCTTCTTCAGAACCCACAGATCCCAAAGAGAATAAAGGTCACAAGTGACAATCCCTTTACTTCTGACTGAGGGCCAGGACTGTCCCTAGGGGCTTTGTTTCTTTTCTTTTTCTGCTCTGGGGTTTGTATGGCTTTCCCAACTAAGGTAAATATTTGCGTGGATCTGCATGGATTTCCTGGTAGAATTCAAAAAGTGGCTTTTACCCCTTTCTAATCTTCAGCAAGTTCTTTGGCTCAGGTGGAGCAACTCATTTGAACTGTCTTTCAGCCTTAAAAGAGTTAGATGGTCCCTAGAGAAGGTAGTGCTCTGATTAGCAATGGCGTGAAATGCAGCTACCACCCAGCAAGTGCAGGGAGCTGCAGAGCATCCCGTGGGTGCTCATGGGAGAGAGAAGCAGTGTACTAGCTCTGGGGGAACAAAGGTAGGGGGTTGTTAGGTGAGTGGATGGAGGGGAGAGTATTAGAGGGAGGGATCTAAACATAAAAGCTTGCAGGACATTCAAAACAAAACTCACTTAATTCTGTAGTTTTCAAAATTCATTGCAATTATAAAGCTCACATTTGGACAAATTCTATGAGTCATTAATCATCTATTACTAGCTATACGGTATTTGTGATCACATTAGAGCTCCATGAGCAATTGAAACTTCCCCTTTGTGTGTAGAATGGCCTGACTATAAATCTCAGAAGAGTTGGTCCATCTAGAAAAATGGTATAGATGATGATATTTGGAAGCAGAAAGAGACACAGACAGAGAAAAAACACACGGATACCACAGAGAAAAGAGGGGGGAAAATTGGGAAATTGGGAATGACATATATACGCTGTTGACTACTATGTATAAAATAGATAACTAGTAAGAACCTACTGTACAGCACGGGGTGACCTGTGCCACCACTTTCCCCTCCTCCTCCTCCTCCCACAGCAGCTTCCTGGTCTCCAGGTAGTCTGGGCAAGCCCTTCCGGGCAGCCTGTTCAACCCCCACGTCAGCAAGTATTCATGACCCCATGCGGGCTGCAGCCCTGGGTCTGGACACCGACAACGTCGGGGTGCCTGGAGCCCCGCTGGCTGTTGAGGTGGCAAGGACACTCACCAGTGATAGCCAAGGAGTGGGTTGACTGCATTCAGATCTGGGAGCTCAGGGATGTCGTCAGGTTCAGTGCCCCCCTCTACCTCTGGTTCTGCTTCCCTGGGGTGGCCTCCTCCTCAGAGGACCCAGCACCATTAGGCTCCCTCCCTCCTTCCTCCAGCTCAGCTGCAGAAGAGAATTGTCTCCTAAGCAAGTTCCATGCAAAGAGCTTCCCTGGTGGCTCAGATGGTAAAGAATCTGCTTTGCAATGTGGGAGACATGGGTTTGATCTCTGGGTCATAAAGACCCTCTAGAAAAGGGAATGGCAACGCATTCCAGTATTCTTGCCTGGGAAATCCCATGGACACAGGAGCCTGGCAGGCTGCAGTCCATGGGCCCACAAAAAGTAGACATGACTAAGGAACTAACACACATTCAAATATCATGCTCTCCTTCAGCCACTCACAAAAGTATGCAAATTATGGGCAAGCAAGCTTCCTCTTAGGTGCTAGAGAGGGTCTGGAGGTCAGAGGAAGCAACATGATCTACCTCATCCCTTTGATATTTCATGCTACTGCTTCTCTTTCATTCGCATTTAAAACATTATTGAGCACCTACTTCTGCCACGCCATGCCAGTCGTGGACATCTCAGAGATGAATAAAGCACGCTTTGTCTCAGAGAAGCCAATGGGCAGTAGGAGACCAGAGGCACATCAGAGTTTAGAATCCAGTGTCACTGTTGCTGTGCAGATGCATGAACAAAGTTCTATGGGATCACCAAACAGAATGAAAGTAACTCTGTGTGTTGGGGCTTCACAGAGGTCTATGCAATGCAGACTTGTGCAGGTGAAAAGGATTTCAGCAAGAGAAAAGCGTGGAGGGAGAAGCTGTGAAAGAGGAGGGAGCTTTGTATGCAGATGTATGGAGGGTTCCTGAAGACAGTGGCTGGAGCAAGAGAGGGAAGAAGGGAGTGGAAATGTAGGAAGGCTGCAGCGTGGGAAGAACTTGGGACCAAGCGTGTGCATTTTCCACTGAAGAAAGAAGTGTCACCCCTTGGGTTATCTTAGGTTATCTGAGGTAGTTCTGAAAGACCTTGCGGAAGTGGTTATGGCATAGAGGTTACTTCCCATCCTTTAAACAAGACTGACAGTAGAAACTGAAAGGTTTTTTTCTATTAGCTTTTAATTCTATTTCATTATCAACATCAAATATTTATGCAGATTCTGTAGGGAAGTGAGTCCCACAGTCAGTGAGGGGTAGGAGATACAGAGGTTAATCAAAAGATACAGTCCTTGAGTCTTTATGTTTGCAATTTAAATTAGAAATGCATGAGAAGAATTAATAGTAGGACAGATATATGACATTTTTGTTAATCAAATGTTAGCTATAAGGTTTTGCTAGATTCTTTTATTTTGTTTCACCTTAGCACAGTGGCTTTCAAAAATTTTAAACCATGACCCAAAGAAATTCATTTTATACTGTGACTCCAGAACCCATAAGAAAATTTCATCAAGTACTATTGAGATGCACTCTGATGTTTTATATCCTCTTGTATTTTACTATTTTAAAAAAAATGCTGATCACTGACCCTCTAAATTGATTTCATGACCCACTGCTGAGTTATAACTTGCAGCTTGAAAATTCCTATCTTCTCATGTCTTTGAAGGGGTGATGAGTATGTAAGGAAGAGGAATGATATCACAGGTAGGGGGGAGAAAATGCGAGCATGTCTGTCATTAGTAAAGAGGTGACAGAAGCAATCACCACTCTAACTTTCTGTGCCTTAAGAGGGGAGTGAATGACCGAGGAGGCTTCACTAGGAAGAGGGCTTTATTCCTTCAAATTAGAAGACAATCTTTTGATATCTGGTATCAGCAAATTTAGAAAACTCAGCAGTGGCCACAGGACTGGAAAAGGTCAGTTTTCATTCCAATTCCAAAGAAAGGCAATGCCAAAGAATGCTCAAACTACCGCACAATTGCATTCACCTCACTTGCTAGTAAAGTAATGCTCAAAATTCTCCAAGACAGGCTTCAGCAATACGTGAACCGTGAACTCCCTGATGTTTAAGCTGGTTTTAGAAAAGGCAGAGGAACCAGAGATCAAATTGCCAACATCCGCTGGATTGTGGAAAAAGCAAGAGAGTTCCAGAAAAACATCTATTTCTGCTTTCTTGACTATGCCAAAGCCTTTGACTGTGTGGATCACAAGAAACTGGAAAATTCTAAAAGAGATGGGAATACCAGACCACCTGACCCACCTCTTGAGAAATCTGTATGCATGTCAGGAAGCAACAGTTAGAACTGGACATGGAACAACAGACTGGTTCCAAATAGGAAAAGGAGTATGTCAAGGCTGTATATTGTCACCCTGCTTATTTAACTTATATGTAGAGTACATCATGAGAAACGCTGGACTGGAAGAAACACAAGCTGGAATCAAGATTGCCGGGAGATATATCAACAACCTCAGATATGCAGATGACACCACCCTTATGGCAGAAAGTGAAGAGGAACTAAAGAGCCTCTTGATGAACTTGAAAGAGGAGAGTGAAAAAGTTGGCTTAAAGCTCAACATTCAGAAAAATAAGATCATGGCATCTGGTCCCATCACTGCATGGGAAATAGATGGGGAAACAGTAGAAACAGTGTCAGACTTTATTTTTCTGGGCTCCAAAATCACTGCAGATGGTGACTGCAGCCATGAAATAAAAAGACGCTTACTCCTTGGAAGAAAAGTTATGACCAACCTAGATAGTATATTCAAAAGCAGAGACATTACTTTGCTGACTAAGGTCCGTCTAGTCAAGGCTATGGTTTTTCCTGTGGTCATGTATGGATGTGAGAGTTGGACTGTGAAGAAGGTTGAGTGCCAAAGAATTGGTGCCTTTGAACTGTGGTGTTGGAGAAGACTCTTGAGAGTCCCTTGGACTGCAAGGAGATCCAACCAGTCCATTCTGAAGGAGATCAGCCCTGGGATTTCTTTGGAAGGAATGATGCTAACGCTGAAACTCCAGGACTTTGGCCACCTCATGCGAAGAGCTGACTCATTGGAAAAGACTCTGATGCTGGGCGGGATTGGGGGCAGGAGGAGAAGGGGACGACCGAGGATGAGATGGCTGGATGGCATCACTGACTCGATGGATGTGAGTCTGAGTGAACTCTGGGAGATGGTGATGGACAGGGAGGCCTGGCGTGCTGCGATTCATGAGGTCGCAAAGAGTCGGACACGACTGAGCGACTGAACTGAACTGAACTGAAATGTATAGAGTAGTGTGGATAAAACTATGCAGTGTGAAGTATTCTGAGGTAATCATGGACATTCTTTAAAAAATCAGATGAGTGATGAAATAAGTTTGAGGAATGTTAAAATTTATATACCCAATTTTGATAGCTTATTTATCCATTTTTATCCAATGGATATTTATCCATTAAATATCCTTCCATATTTATAAGCATATTTCAAGAGCTGAAAATACTTCTGGTAACAAAATAAATTTTATCCTTTTTTAAAAATCCAAGAGTTGCTCTTCCTAGGCCTACTAGTGTCAGTGGCAGCAACAAGTGTTGGCCACATCTGCCAGGTGCAGGCCATGTTCATTTCCAGCGCGAAGATCATGAAGCCCAACGTAGAGAAGTTGGAGGAGTCTGAATCGGGCATCTCCCAGGCCCTCTTGGAACTGGAGATGAACTCGGACCTGAAGGCCCAGCTGAGGGAGCCGAACATAACGGCTGCCAAGGAAACTGAAGTTGGTGGTGGCTGGAAAGCTATCATCATCTTTGTTCCCATTCAGCAATTGAAATCTTTCCTGAAAATCCAGGTGTGGCTGGTGCACAAGTTGGAGAAGTTCAGAGGGAAGCACATCATCTTCATCGCTCAGAGGAGAATTCTGTCAATCCAACTCAAAAAAGTTGTACAAAAAATAAGCAAAAGCATCCCAGGAGCCGCACTCTGACTGCCATGCATGACACCATCCTGGAGAACTTGGTTTTCCCAAGTGAGATTGTGGGTAAGAGAATCCCCACAAAGCTGGACGGCAGCTGACTCATAATGGTCCATTTGGATAAAGCACAGCAGAACAACGTGGAACACAAGGTTGAAACATTTTCTCGTGTCTATAAGAAGCTCATGGGTAAGGATGTTAATTTTGAATTCCCAGAGTTTCAGTTGTAAACAAAAATGATTAAATATAATATTATTCACAATAAAAACCCAAGATTTAATTGATTAAAGAATCATTTGTGTTCTGTCACATTATCATCTTGCAGACCATTTGGGAAATGCAGATAAAAACGGGCATCATTGCAGAAGACAAAGCTGACAGTGCAGAGTCAAATGGGTGACTATTTGCATCCACGGTGGTCTTTTTACTAATAAAGGGACTAAGCCAGGAAAATGTCTTCTGTAAAGAGCCAGGTAGTCAAGATTGTAGGCTTTGGGAATTCCCTGGCAGTCCAGTGGTAAGGACTTGGTTCTTTCACTGCCACAGGCCCTGATTCAGTCTCGGATCAGGGAACTAAGATCCCACAAGTAAGTAAGTAAATAAGAATACTGTAGGCTTTATTTTTGTTGCAATTACTCAGGTCTGCCATTCTACTGTGTAAGCTGCCATAGACAATACATAAGGGAGTGAGTAGGCTGTGTTTCTGTTCAACTTTATTTATGCACATGAAATTTAAATTTCATACGATTTTCCTACGTCAAGAAATCTTATTCTTCTTATGTTTTTCCTAAGCATTAAAAAAATGTAAACACCATTCTTAGTTTGCGGGTTATGCAAAAACAGACAGTGTGCTATGTGTGGGTCATAGTTTGCCAGTCACTGGTCTAAATCTTTAGGTTTTGGTTCTTTACAACTCAAAGGAGAGATTAAGAGTCCAAGTGAGGACCTGGGGAGGCCAAGAGGCTGGAATTTGGGGGAGTCCACTCTAAGAAAAGTTGGTTGGAGGACATTTGAGGAGCTAATTTCTGGGTTACAATTGTGTTATAACCCTCAGGAAGAGGGAGAATATTATTAGAAGTCAGTTGTATTAGTTATGGTAACACTGGCTGCTTAAACAACCCCTAAAGATAATTAAAGTTTATTTCTCACTTTCCAAAATAGATGTTTCTGATGATCAGCAGTGGTTTTCCTTCAGGTGTTTATTAAAAGACCTAGGTTGCTTCCTTCTTGTGGCCTCATCCTCTTTATCCCTCAGTTCTCCATGCACTGTGTTCCCTCGCATTAGTCTATAGATGGGAAAGAGCTTGGAGGATCTTATGTGAGAGGTTCTTATGGATCAGGCTTAGAACTGGCACACCTCACTTCTGCTCACATAGCATTGGCCAGAACCCAGTCACATGGCTACAACTGACAGCAAGGGAGTCTGGGAAATATAGTCTTAACCTGTGTGGCCAGGAAGGAGAGGAAATGGATTTGATGCACACTAGTTAATAAAGATGGAGAAGGGAATAGAACCCCACTCCAGTACTCTTGCCTGGAAAATCCCATGGACAAAAGAGCCTGGTGGGCTGCAGTCCATGGGGTCGCTAAGAGTCAGACACGACTGAGCGACTTCACTTTCACTTTTCACTTTCATGCATTGGAGAAGGAAATGGCAACCCACTCCAGTGTTCTTGCCTGGAGAATCCCAGGGACAGGGGAGCCTGGTGGGCTGCTGTCTCTGGGGTCGCACAGAGTTGGACACGACTGAAGTGACTTAGCAATTAATAAAGAAGTAGGGAAGGCATTCCAATAGAGGGGGCAGCATAAATAAAGGCACAGAGAGGGGAAAGACTGAGGCAAAACAGGGAACTACATGCCATTTGGGGTCGCCAGGAGTGTTTGTGGAAAGGAGACGTTAGAGATGGGATGTCTGCGGTATAGTGCTCAACACTACCCACATCCCCCACCCCCAAACCCCACCTTGCATGGGATAGAAAAGGTTATGCATTTAATGTGAAGACTGAGATGAGTATTTGTGCAGGATGTGGGGGTGGGGGCTGCTCTCTCATTTTCTCTTCCCCCTTGAAAACAAAGATCAGTGATCTCAGAGTGGGTGCAGGGAAGAAGAGACCAGGAGCAAGGCTTGTGTTTGCTTAGGTTCCAAGCCACTGGGCTCTGCATGGTCATGCGCTTCCTGACAATCTAGTGTCTCAGTCCATCAGACAGAGGCTGGGAGCCCATGTTCCAGGTGTGAAGAATCAGCATTTGGTTGGCATATTCTTTGCCTTCTATCCCAACAAGAGCTTCTGATGCACCAGTAGATGACTGGACACAGAAAACAGCGGCAGGATCAGGTTTTAACATGACTACCAGCAGGCACACCCACCTTGCGCTAAAATCTTTCTCAGGTTCCTGCTGCGCTGTTTTATTTCCTCTTTTTTCAAATGCTTCGAGGAAAAGTCCAGAGCCTTCCAGGGAAGCTGTGACATCCTCCTGGGAACAAGCTCCAAATTCAGTGTGAGAGGTATTAAAGGGTGAAGGAACCTGCCATCTGCATTAACTTCTAAGTCTAGTCAAGAAAATTGTTTCTGTCTGCCCGGGCTTGACAAATCAATCAATCTATCACTCTGTTTCCCGAGTTTCCTGAGAGCAAGCTCTCAGCTTTTCTGTACAAATACATCCCAGTACTGAGCTCGAGTAATAGGCAGGAGGTTATCAGCAATCATATGCAAAGAGAACCTTTCTCTACCATCATTCTCAGCACTAAATTGTTGTTATCAGCGCAACTTACAGGGAGGAAACTGCCCTTATCCACTAAGCATCCTTCCTTCAGTGATGCTGTCCCTGTTGCTCCTCACAGGCTGCACAGTTACACCACTAGAAGTCACTGGTTGATGCCACCATCTCCCTTTGAGACCCTTTTCTCTCTCCTCGCATTCCCTTCAGTGATGTTTATGCACCTTTTTCTCAGTCTCCTCTCCTGCCTCCGTTAAGTCACAACAGAAACATCCCAGAGCCACTGGAGCCCGTCCATGCAATGATGGACAGGCTTGGGTATATAATTTGCAGGTCCCTGTGCAAAAAGAAAATGTGGGTGCCTTGTTGAAAAAGCAGGACAAAGAGAACCATATGTTGATTTGGCCATGCCATGAGTAACGGGAGAGGTTTTGTCTTCCTGTTTTAGTTTGCTAGGGCTACTATAACAAGATGCCACAGAGTGGCGCCTTAAATATCAGAAATGTATTTTCTCACCATTTTGGTGGCTTGAAGTCCAACATCAAGCTGCCGAAAGGTTTGGTTTCCCTTGAGGCCTCTCTGCTTAACCTAGAAATGGCCACCTTCTTTCTAATCCCTCATGTGGCCTCTTCTCTGGGTCTATTCCTCTTCTTATAAGAACACCACTCCTGTTGGATTAGGGCGCCATCCTAGGACCTCACTTAACCTTAATTACACTTCTTAAGGGCTTCCTTGGTGGCTCATATAGTAAAGAATCGTCTGCAATGAGGGAAACCCAGGTTCGATCCCTGGGTTGGGAAGATTCCCCTGGAGAAGGGAGTAGCAACACACTCCAGTATTCTTGACTGGAAAATCTCATGGACAGACTCCATGGGGGTCGCAAAGAGCATGACTGAGCAACTAACACACATACACGCGTGCACGCACACACACACACTCATACACACACACTTCTTTAAAGGCCCTGTCTCTAATTACAGTCAAATGCTCATACACTGGGGGACAGGGCTTTACCATATGAATTTTGGGAGGACACTGTTTGATCCATAACACTCCCCAAAGTAATATGTGATGTTGTCCCCAGATGAAGGGAAAGAAGCTGTCAGGCACGCAAGAGCAACAGAGGGATCCAGTCTTGCTCATCTGTACCCTCATCGTAGCACAAATGTGTTTACCCAGCCCCAACTTTCTTTTCATACTGGTACAATTTTGTTCTTTAATGGTATAAATGTATTAGGGTCAAGGGAGGAGATTTAAGAGCCTGAAGGAGCGCCGGTTAATTCTCAGTTAATCTCAGCCCCATTAACCCCCTGCTGCTACTGCTGCTAAGTTGCTTCAGTTGTGTCTGACTCTGGGTGACCCCATAGATGGCAGCCCACCAGGCTCCTCTGTCCACAGAATTCTCTAGGCAAGAATACTGGAGTGGGTTGCCATTTCCTCCTTCCATTCACCCCCATGTCTGCTGTAATAGTATAGGCTGAAAGAAGAGAAATAGATTCTGAGTAAGGTGGGGGAGACTCAGGTTTATTAACTGGACCACGAGGGCCCATTTCAAGTGTTGGTCACTTTTTCCCCTTAATCTTTAAGGTAAACTATACGCTGATACTTCTGTGAGATTTACTAGCACAACAGTCAAACAAATTCTTCACTTTTCTTGACATAAATTAAATCTTCCCTGGTGCTTCCCTGTTTTCTTTCTTCTTTCCATACCTCAAATTTGTCCCAAATCCTCTCTTTAAGATCTATGGAAGATTAGAGATTTATCACTATATATCAGCTCTTAGGTTTGCCTTCTTCTCTGCCTAGTGCTTTCTCATTATCTGCAACTCATTATTATGTGTATTCAGCAACATATATTTGTTGAACACCAACTTTGTACCAGCAATTGTTCTGGGTAATTTGGAAGCATCAGGGAGCAAAACCAGATGAAGATGCATATGCTAGGAGGGCTTACTTTCTACTAGAGAGGTAGAGAATGCTCCATAAGTGTAATAAATGGATAGATCACATATTGTAGGTGCTGACAATGCCATGGGAAGTGAAAAGATAGAGTAAGATAAGCAGAATGGGGAGTTCCAGGGCTTGGGGACATATTGATATATTAGAGTACTCAGAGTGGGTCTCCTGCTGAAGATGACGTGCTGGACAGTCTTCATTAGCCCTTCCAGATCTACTCTTCAATTTTCATCCTGCTCTGTGCCCAGGGAGGATGATCTATATGGGCTGTACCAATGGGCCTCTCTCTGTGTGACTTCTCATTGAGTTGGGCCAATGGATGACACAGGCAAGGCATTATATAGCAGGATTGCATTGAATTCAAGGTTTTTATTCCCCTGGCCACTGCATTTCTAGGCTACAGATTGGCAACAGCTATAATCCTTACTGAAGTTTAAGCTCTTTCCAGGTTGCCTCTCTTGAGTTCCAAGGGGTGCCCCCATTGCTGCTAACCCCATGGTGCCTCCTCTATTCCTTATTGATTTCTATTAAATCTGTCCACATCTTTGTAAAATGTCCCTTTATTGCACTCTCCCATTATCCCCATTTGAATGTACTACTTGTTTCCTGACAGAATCTTGACTTATATAATAATTAGTAGTGAGAGAAGTGCCCCTGGGACACAGCCTCTTAAAATGAGATTTTGTGATTGAGTTGCTTATATCTGAGAAGTATAGAGACAATCTCCATGATGGGAGGAGAGGGAAAGGGATGAGACACTGATCATCCTTGGCATGCACAACTGTCTCCTCTTAACCAATTCTCATACTCTAGTTATTTTTCCATTCCTAAAAGTACAGTGAGAACTAATGTACTCAACTGGCAGAATACACACATTAGCTCCCTATGGTGTGAAATGAAGATTACATTGATAGGAAGAGCCAAGTAGAAGCCCCCAAATAATCACCTTAATACAATGTGATATCCCTGGAGGAACTGCAGAGATTAATGCCATCATCAGAGACTTAGAAGGTGCAGGGTGATTAATTCTACCATATTTCCATTTAACTAGTCTGTTTGGCAGGTGCACAAACCAGATGGGTCTTAGAGAATAATTGTAGATTGTCCCAGACTAAATCAGGTGGTTATGGAAATGGCAGTTGAGATTTTGGATGTGGTATGATTACTGGAGCAAATTAATAATTACTCCTAGCACCTGGTTTTTAGCTACCAACATGAAAATGCTCTTGATGGATAGTGGGAAAGGTAGCTGTCAGTCATTCTCCTTTCTCGGCTACATAAGTACTTCTTCGATGAACCCATGTAGACCATGGCAACAGAGACTAAGATGGAGGTTTAACATGGACTTCTCATTCCCAAGGTTGACTTGGTGAGAGTCAATATGGACTGCCCAACTTTTCAAGTGCAGAGGCAACTGAGTCTTAATAAAACACCATTCCCTGAAGTAAGCAATGATTTGTCCTCTCAGGAAATAAATATATATCCCAAACACACATTTGCCTTCCTTTCTCAGAACTCTTCTGCTGGCATTCCCTCTCATGGCTCTACAAATGCCTTATCCATTGACATAGTTTCTCACAAAATGTTGTATCCATCTAACGCACTTATTTGGTGGTGAAGGAGGTGTGGCAAAGGACTCTTACTCCTGTTACCCCAAAGCAGATGACTTGATAGATTGCTGGAATGGTCTGATGAAGAAAGTTCCTTACAAGAAGGTACCATCTTCTTCAGTGTGCATGGACCCAAGAACCAAGAGAAATGAGAGTGGCTTGAGTAAAGTCTGATGTTATCACTATCTTGATATCTGTATTCTATGAAGGGATGTTCTGTCAGAAAAGAGAGTTCTAGTTCAATTAAATCAGGAGCTGAGCCTATTCCCCAGCCATTTTTAGGCTCCTCTTACCAGTGAACTAACAAAGAAGGTGTGGAATGCACAGTACTGGCTGGGGGAGTTGATATAGGGATATTGTAAAACTAATTTCTGCAAAGACTAGAATAAATTCACAACCAACTGAAATAAATGTCTAAGCAAACTAAAGCCACAAAGTATCACAAAAGGAAATGGTTTATGTAAAATATATTAACAAGGACTTTTTCTTTAGAGAAGCAGAAGGTACGGTCTTATGTAAAATATATTAACAAAGACTTCTTCTTTAGAGAAGCAGAAGGTACGGTCCCCAGAGTCAGTAGGTAATTACACTATTCTTTTTCTCCAAGAGAAGCATCTGCCAAGATTTTCTCACATCCTGGCATATATTCCTTTGAAATATGCAAGGTTTCCACAGCCATCTTTGTAATTTGTTCTTCATATTCAACATAATCTTTATTCATAGCTACATCAGAGTTTGATGATTGGACCATAAAGTAAACATCATGCCAGAAACATAAAGGCTTTAGTCAAGAGAAGAAATTGCCCAAAATTCTTGTTTGGGGAAGAAGGTATATATTTTTTTTCTATTGGCATCAGTCTTCTGCTGTTCTTTGCTGCACAGGATGCTTTAGGCACCATGATTCTGCAAAAAACCCTGCACTGACTTGACATCAGCAGGAATAATCACTAAATCCCTTGGCCTGCTGGGTACTGGTCTGCCAGACATGGTGTGACTGAGACTCAGTGGTGTCAAGGTCATGACTCAGGAGTGGTAAGGCAGTATCAGTGAGACACAACATTGTCTGGAGGCTGGGTTATTGTCCATCATTGGAGACAGACAGCTTGGCAAGAGAATGATTTGGCTGTTCTTTGGCTGAGTGTACACAGTCTCATCCAGGGAATCTACAAAGCTGCAATAGGAACCAAGGGCAAAGGAAACTTGTGATTATAGCAGCTAGACTAGACCAGGGCTATCGTGGTTTCAGTAGTCACCTAAGTGCTATTGCCAGCTTTTAAGATAGAGCTACCTGCCGAGCCCTGCCCTGCTTGGCCAGATCCTACAGATTTAAATGGTCTTTGATCACTATGCCCTTGCTGTTCATGTCTTCTCCAAAAGCACTATTGCCAGTTAGTTGGGGCTTGAGTTAAGAGCAAAAATCCTAACTCTGACATCTACCAGCTGTTGTTCCTAAGGCCAATTGCATGGAATTTCCCAAAATCTCAGATTCTCATAAGAAAAATGGGAATCATAATATCTACTTCACAAGGATGTTGTAAGAATTAAATGGGATCATGTTTGTAAAGCATCTTCAATAGCATCCATATCGAGGCTCAATAAATGATAGTGGTGCCAATCAGTATCATCATGAAGACGGTTTCTCCAGAGCCCAGAAGAGCAGAAGATTCAAATGGCCCTGGGGATGGTCTTCATTTCAATGAATCTTTCATGAATTAGGTTGGGCAAGAGTTACACTAATAGGACTCCAGGATGATGAAAATGAGAGATATGTATTTGAGTCACTGGCATTGAACATAGTCAAGACTGAGGACTGAAGACTGCCTGTATGAGAAAAGAAAGAGATACAATACATAGCATGAATTATCTTAGGAAAACGACCAAAGTTAAAAGAACCAGAGGAATCAGAAAAGCTGGGAAAGAGAGAGAGACTGGGAAGAGAGCCTAAATGATATTTCCAAAGCCAAAGGAGAAGTGATGAGAAATCATCATTAAAGGAGAAATCATCATTAAAAAGGTGATGACTAGTAGAGGGGTCATGCCAAATGAGGACTGAGAAAGCTGTTGAATTAGACAGGAAGGAATGAACAGTTTCCAGGAAGTGGCACATTTATCAGTCAGGGTTCAATAAGAGAGGCAAAAGTGGTAGGATACATATGTTGTTTATAAATTATCTGTCAATTATAGATGTTAATATGAATGTATTATTTATTGATTATGTCAGTGATCAGTATATTATTGAGAATAAATATTAATGTTTATGATTATATGACATTGTTATAATAATATGTTAATTCTCATTAATATATTTCAGCATTTATTATATAGAATTGGATTATACAATTGTGCTGATTGGCTCAGCTAACCCAAAGTCTATAGGGCAGGCAGTCCAGCAGAAAAGACCTCCAGCAGGCTGACACACTGTGGGACCAAGCTGAAATTTGTTCACAGTCAGAGAGTTGGGAAAAAAGATCCAATGGAAAAAGAGAGCAATTGCAGGGCCAACTGCTGTTTGCAACTCTAGCTCAGGAAAGGCCTACGTCCTCTTTCAGAGGTCTTACAACTGATTAACTCAGTCCAACCCATGATAATCTCCCTTTTGATGAACTTAAAGTCAATTGATGAGGCAGCTTACATCTGTAGAATCCCTTCACCATAGCATCGAGATTCATGCTTGTTTGCTGAGGTAACTGGGACAACATGGGAAAACAGCTACTTCCTCTCTCAGTCCTCCAGTTTGCATGAAGCAATGTCTTTTGCAGCCTGCACTGATGGGAAATACCAGAAGGAGACTTCTCTGGTGATTCAGCCTAGACTAGTTGACACACATCACAAGGCATTGTGTGGTGGCTGTGTGGTGGGGGTGCAAAGACAGTGTTTCTAAGAACTTTGGGGAGAAAATGGGAGATATTCACAACAAAAGAGAGAAAAGAGCCTGAAGAAATACATGCAAGGGAAGATTTCAATGCAGAGCAAGGGAATGAAACTGCGGTTGGAGAGGATAAGTAGGAATAAGACTTCAGTACTATCAAAGGAAGATCTCAGTGCCGGGGAGGGCAATCCACCATGGACCATGGGCCTCCCTACACATTCCTGGTGGGTATACCCAAAGTGAAAGGCCCTGTCTGCTCTTTATCTAGGCTGCTTCTCAGAGTAGCGTTTGCTGTAGGCAGTTTTGAGGGAGGAGGTAACATCCCCTCCAGACGAAGAACAGGTTTGCTTCCACTTGTCCCCCTCCCATAACGCAACCCATGGCACGTGTGGGCACCCACCATGAACTTTCTTTGCCACCCTGTGGGACTTGGTGGGGAGAATATCAGTGTTGAGAACCAACCAACACAAACCAATGTAAACCTCTGGCTACCTCTTCCACCATGAGTAATACAGTTCTTGGTCTCCAACTGGGAGTCTTGTATCCTCTGCCAGCATCCATAGACTTGTAGCAGTCTAAATTATTTACTTGCAAGTAGAGTAAAATCCCAGACTTTTTACAATTCTTGACAAGCAGAGGAGGAGACAAATATTCCTATTTATGACTGAAAGCACTAATGAGTCTTTAAATCTGACAGAAAACCATTCACAATTAACTTTTAAATTTTTAAATAAATGAATTCTTTGATTCTTTAAAATATTAAATGATTGGTTCTTCTAATCTGGAATGAAAACTATGTGTATCCTTATCTAAACCCCAAAGTCTACCTTCAAATGTATTATCAATGTATAATCTAGTGGTTTGGTTGTAGAATCATAAGACTTGGGCTTGAATGTAAGCTTTGAGCCTTATTTTCCTCAAATATGTAACTGGGACAATAATACCTGACTCTTGCCGTGTAGCTTCATGGGTCAAGAGAGGGCTTGTCAGTACACAGGTGAGATATTGTGGGCAACTCACAAAATAAAATGGTTTTGTGAGTAAAAATGGTTCTCTCTTCTCTCTTGCAGCTCTTAACTTACACACAGCCTTAGAATTATTTTCTAGTTTTTGCATAGAGTTTTCATATGTTTCTACTTAATCAGTGACATTCAATATTGTCAGCTCTTTTGATAGTTCATAGAAGAGCCAACCATTTACTGAGTTTCCTAGTCCTCTCTCAAGAGTTCAGCTACTTTGGGCTTAACATTACCTTTCTAGTCTCAGTTTCAATCCATAGTTTTTTAAATGTGCTGCTTTCTGTGTAATAAATGCCATTTGCAAGCACTTAACATTTACAAAGAACACTCACATTTATCATCTCAGGTGAGCGTCCCTTAGTGCATCATGTTTTATATGACAGCGAGATCACAGTCGTCCACTCTGCAGATCGTTAAATGGAAATGCTATGCTGTCACCCAAGATCACAGCTTACCAAGGTCACTGGCAAGTGGCAGAGTTGGAACATAAGCCCTGGTGCTCTAACTCTGAGTCTGGTTCTCTTCTCACTTTGTCTTACTGTTTGTCGTATCCACTCTTTTCTCCTCTTTTTCCTGTTTTGCCTACCTTTGGGCTGGATTTTCTGAGGTCTCTTTTTGACAACATTTCTTTGCCATGACTCTGTATCAGCCAGGGCTCCTTCCATTTCAAATGACAGAAAACCTACTTGAAAAAGATTGATTCATGTACAGGGAAGAATGGGGAGTGAGACAGGCAGTGCAGAGTCTGAGGGCTCACAAATATCATTAGAGGTTTTTTCTCCTTCCTGTTTCTCATCCTGCCTCTTTCTGGTCTTTGGCCTCATCCACTTCCTGCAGATGTTTCCTTTTTGTGGTAGCAAGTATGGCAGGCAACAGCATATATGTGTGTCACCACCACGCTACTCAAGAGTAAAGAGAGAGTTGCGCTCTCCATCTGTCTGTATGAGATTAGCTCTATTAAAGTCATGTGCTTATTCATAGGACCAATCACTGGCCAGGCAGTGGGGTATTGTGATTGGTCAGGTCAGCATCACGTGTCTATTCAACCAACCAGAAGCTGAGGTTTTGTGTCTGGCAGCTCATTGGAGTCAGTTGATTGGAACAGAAGCACGGCTCACAGAGAAAAAGTAGGGAAGGGGCTGTTCAAGAGCAAAGCAAAACAAAAACAAAAAAAACCACAGATGTCAAACAAACCTTACATTTCAGATTGTCATAGATAATTCAAATGTCAAAAATTATAAAAACTGATATATATTTTCTTTGAATTTTCACTTGAGGTTTGTCTTTGCAACAAAGATTATCCACTAAATTTCATGTGATTTAATACCAGTGTAAGCCTTTCATAAAAATAAATTAAAACTCGGGAGAAAATACATTTGTCAGACCACACATCCGGATTTAGAGCTCAGTACACGTGGTCTTGGTGAGTAAGGACAGTAGGGTCTGTGGCAGGGTGTGTCTGTCATCCCTCCACCTGCCCACCTACGGGACTCCATTTCTTGGCAGGGAAGCCAGCCTGCTTGAGCACTCGTTGAATATATATTTAATGGTGTGACATTTACACGATGCCAAGGGGACTTTGAAATGACTAAATTTAAAATAGATCTTAATACCTAAAGCAAGAGAGAGAAAGCAGAAGGAAATGAAGTACATTCTGTGCGTTTAAAAGACAGTTTACAACAGAGCTAAACCAAATATGCCTGAAGATTTCTGAGACAGATGTTTATTGTTTTGTCTTTTTTTCCTCTGTCTCTTCCTTCCTCTCCACTCACTAGTTCTAGGCAAATCAGTGAACAATAATAACAATGAGGATATTATTAATAGTGATTACTACTGTTTACAGAGTGCTTACCATCTGCCAAGCACTCTGCCAAAATCTTTTGGTATAATATCTAATTCAGTCCTCAAAATCACAGAAAGAATGTTATCCCTACTTTACAAGAGGAGACCAAGGTATAGGCAGATTAAGTATTTTGTCCAAGTTCATTCAGCTGATAATACTACTTCTATTAATTTCCAATTTCTTCTGCAACAGATTACCACAACTACAGTGGCTTGAAACAACACATATACTGCCTGAGGAGAAGGCATTCAGCTAGTTAGAGAAAAGGCTAACATAAAGCAGTAAAAGACCTCACAATTGTTGTTGTTGTTGTTTAGTCACTAAGTCATGTTCAACTCTGTACAACCCCAAAGAGTGTAGCCCGCCAGGCTCCTCTGTCCATGGGATTTCTCAGGTAAGAATTCTGGAGTGTGTTGCCATTTCCTTCTCTAGGGGATCTTCCTGACTCAGGGCGTCAAACCCCCATCTCTTGAATTGGCAAGCATTGGCAGGCAGGTTCTTTATTGCTAAGCCACCAGGGCATCCCCCACAATACAACACCCCAAATAATATGGATTTTTATTTCCTTCTCACACGGCTGTCTTGCTGGCCTAGGTTGATGGGCAGCTTTGCTATATGGGAACCATCTCATCCCTTTGCCTTTGCACAGTTGAAGATGGGTCACAGGCATGTCTGGTTCTAGCTTAAGGAGACAGAAAGCAAGGATGTCTGGGGCAAGCAATTTTCTTTTACACAAGTAAGACACAAACTTCACCCCATGGCTACACCTATCCTCATGGGAAATGTAGTTGTTAGCTGGAGAGTGCCAGGAATCAAGAGGAGATTGGTTATGGGAGACGACAAACCATCTGCTGCAGCATGAAAGGAAGACAGGGCTAGGCTAGGAGGACATTGATGGCCATGTGAAAGCACTTAAACTTTACCCCGAAACCAGTGGGATATCATTAGCAGCAGTCCCCAGACTTTTTGACACCAGGGACCAGTTTTGTAGAAGACAATTTTTCCATGGAAATGGAGGAGGCTGGTTTTGGAATGATTCGAGTGTATTACATTTATTGTGAACTTTATTTCTATTATTATTACATCAGCTCCACCTCAGATATCAGGCATTAGATTCTGAAGGTTGGGTATCCCTGCATTAATGAATGACAGATTTAATCTCAAAAATGCAAATTCCTGCACAAGCGAGGACAGTAAACTGGACAAAGACAAGAGAAGGATATAGGAATTCCATTCAGGATGTGTTTAGCAGTTACCTAGGGCAGAAATGATAAGGAAAGAAAATAAGAGATGGAATTGAGAGCTATTTGGGGAATCGACTAGGCTTCGTGATTGCCTTACTGTGAAAATTGGGTGAGAACAGGGGATTAAAGACAATTCTAAAATTTCTGTCTGAGTGAATGGATGTGGCGTTCACCCAGATATATAACTAAATGGAGAAATAAATTTGGGAAGAGAAGAAATAAAATGAGGCAGTTAGATTTGTGTTTTGAAACTCCAGAGAATGATTTGCCCTGAAAATATTGATGTTACTGTGCTCAGTGTATGAGTAGGCATCCAAATCATGGGAGTGGACAAGATTTCTCAAGGAGAGAGGGTTAAGTAGGCAAAGACCCAGAGATGGAACTTTGCAGAACAGATATGTTTAAGGAGGCAACGTGGAGGAAAAGCACTCTAGTAGGAAAACTGATAATGTGCTTCAAGAATAGCAGCAGGAAAACCTGGAGACACCAGTTTGTGGAAGCAAATATAGGAGAGCTTAAAAACTGAAGATGTGTTAAATTGTTTAATTCTGCAAAGAGGTCAAACAAAATAAGGGCTGAAGATGCATCAGGTGGATTTGGCATTGGGAGGTCATTGATCAGTTTGGTGAGAAGGTGTTGAGTGAAATGTCAACACAGAAGACGGTGGAGAATTGGGGATACAAATATAGATGATTCTCCAAGACATTTGGCTTTGAATGGATGAAGACATATAGGGCGGGAGCCTTTTTTTTTTTTAATATGGAAGATTCAGGAGAGGGAAAAATTGAAGATAAATATGACCAAAGAGTAATTAATTAATCAAAATGATTAGAAGGACAGAGAGAAATCAAAATGTAAGAAATCAATTCAGAAAGAAAAGACAGACCCGGAGCAATAAACCAATCCATTTTCTCCTTCAGTTGAGACTGCAGTCCATTGGGTAACTAAGAGTCGGACATGACTGAGCGACTTCACTTTCACTTTTCACTTTCATGCCTTGGAGAAGGAAATGGCAACCCACCCCAGTGTTCTTGCCTGGAGAATCCCAGGGACAAGAGAGCCCAGTGGGCTGCTGTCTATGGGGTCGCACAGAGTTGGACACGACTGAAGCAACTTAGCAGCAGCAGCAGCAGAGAAAATGTTAGAGTGGCAATCAACTCTCAGTATAAAGGTAGAAAATAGTAAACCAAGAATGGTGAGATCTCATCCATGATCTAAGGATTTATTTCTGGTTTTGAAGGTTAGGACTAGTTGCTAGACATAAACCAAAACTTGTATAATTAGGGAGTCTTCATGGACTAGTCAATTTAACCATAAGGCAAGGTTACAATATGAATTGAGTCTAAGTGTTACTCTGAGATGTAATTCTCTGCAGGAACAGAATTATCTTAACAGCAAAGAGATGAATTGGAATGTCAGTTTGCTTTTTTCCATTCTTTTCCTCCCTGCAAGTGTTTTCTCCTAAAGTGAATTCTGTACTAAATCACCTTAATGATGTGCCCTCTCTGACTTGGTTGTTTTTCTGCCAGTGGTATCCTTTTCTGCTTTCCTAACTCACCGAGTTTCACTTTGCTGTCTAAACATTTCTCTGGGGAGCTTTTAGGTTTCTACATCCTAATTTCAGTTTAGTATCTTCACTATGTCTTTTGCATTATATCAATCATCTGTTACTTTTGGACTTTGCCTTATGGTACCAAGCTGATTAATATATGATTTTCAAAATGCAAATATGCTTGCATGCAACAAAGTGCATCAGAGTCCAAAAACCAAAGAAGCAATTTGTGTTTGCCTACAGACTGCAAAACCATGCAGTACAGCGTTGTACTGAGTCTATATTGAGTCTAAAAAGATGAATTTGGACTTGGTTCCTGCCTACCCAAATGATGTTTGTTAATTTCCCACAAGAGTGCTGAGTTCATCACAGGTACATATTCAAATGCTGGTTTTCTTTCTTCTTTCAATCCCTCACAGAGTTCGCTATCAAATGGAGGAGACAAGCCTAAATAAATACTTATAAAAGGAGTGGAAGGGAATTTTAGAGAGATGGAATTCCTTTTGAGAATGAACTGAGGTGTTAAAAAGCACTTTGCATGGAAAGAAGAGTGAGTAGAAACAAGTCCACACACTACAGTGTTTTCCAGAACCTTGTTAACAACCACACTTGGATTTGGGGAAATCACTTTTAGTAACATTTACATTTTTGAGTGGGATGGGGCACCTGGATTAAACTTCTTTGCTTCACGAGATCACCAAACGAGGATCTAGGCTATTAAATTTTGTTGCAGAGGATTTTTTTTGGCCAAAAAAAATCCCTCAATATTCCTTAGTGGCAAACTGTTAGTGAAAAAGTCCTAATCGGTCAATCATGTCAGACTCTTTGCAACCCCTTGGACTGTAGCCCACCAGGCTCCTCTGTCCATGGAACTCTTCAGGAAAAAATACTGGAGAGAGTAGCCATTCCCTTTTCCAGGGTATCTTCCCGACCCAGGGATCAAACCCAGTTCTGCATTGCAGGTGGATTCTTTACTGTTTGAGCTACCAGGGAAGCCTCAAACTTGTTGGTAGCATTTGCTGAATATGCTCTGGTATATGACACCTATTACCTGCTAGGCTTGTGATCCTGGTCAAGTTACAAAATCTCCCTTCCTCAGTTTCCTCATTCCCACCAAGTTGGAAGTGGGCTTCAGTTGTTCGGGTTTTTATGTTTCTTGAATAATTTGTATCGGATAATGTCAGCAGGATAAATGTCTGTAAATTTTTGTTTCATGTATTTTGAAGCTCTCTTATTAGACATAAACAATTATGATTGCTTTGTCTTCCTAATGAATTGCACTGTTATCATTTTGAAGTGCTTCTTTTTAGCTCCAGTAGTCATTTCTGTTTTGCAATTTCTTCCCCCTGATATCAATATTGTTACTTTGGTTTTCTTATATTTATTGCTTATTTTCTATCTTCATGGTTCAACTTCTGTCCCTTTTTACTTCTCCATCTACATTTCTGCTGCTTTCATCTAACTTCTCTACAGATCTGTCTGCCTCCTAGTATCTTCGGCTTTGTGGTTTTTGTTCACTACCTGCTTCTCTGGGGTTCCTGTCTTTCTTCACTCATTTATTCCACAAATAATATTACTATTGCTATTGATGCTACTGCTACTACTACTACTTATCTAGCACTCTTACTACCACTTATACAGCACCTACTATGTGCCAAACTCTGTCCTAAGTGCTTGACATGTGTTAATTCATTTAATTTGTTGAGTACCTGCTACATCCCTGACAGTCTGTATTTGGGTATGAGTCTGTGTGAGGCCTGGAGGAACCTTTCACTTTTGCTTACTACTGAAACCTGAGCACTTACCATGGTGTTAGGTATACAAAGGGTGCTGAGAGTTGTCTTTTTTTGTTTTTTTTAAATGCCTGAGCCTCTAGTTATTTTGCATTGAAATCCGCAGAAGACAAGTTCCAGCCAATCTGATAATCATTCTGTAAAAGGCAGGCTCCTCGCCAGCAGAAATGTTAGTCAAGCTGCTCTTTGAGCCTTAGGCCAGCTTTAGTTGGGGCCTTTGCACCATCTATAGTGAATCTATGACTTGCTAGGTTGTAATCAGCATAGTGGGGTAAGTAGTACAAAACACGTGGTTACCTATGAATCCTTTTGATGGAAACAGTAAAGACAGCATGAGCCACCCAATGGAGACATTCAGGTATATATATACACATGCATTCGCATGCCAATTTGTGAAGTGTCTTACACACAGTTCATAGATGTGGATGGGGGAGAATTCGAAAAGAATGCATGTCTCCTTTAATTTTACTGCTGTGTATTCATTAGAAAAAAGAAATATTAAATAAATATTAACTAGTACCTCAAGATTACCCTGTCAATGTTGCAATGTGTGGGGAAAAGGTTTTGGTAACTGACAGGACCTAGGTTCCAGAAGTGACATTAGATTGAATATATAGATTCTATCCCTTCAAAACTGAACTTAATCTATGATTATTGCATCTTGCTATAATCACAACCATACCTCAGAGGAAAGAAAGTTAACCAATTGCCCTTACACTGAAAAGTTTAGATAATAACAGTAGCAAGCAATTACAAGGATTATCTTTTACAGTATTATTTAAAATGGGGGAGTATTGGAAAGAATCTAAATGTCCAACAATTGGGAACTGGGTAAGCCAACAATGGCAAATTCATACTACAGAATATTTTTCAGCTACAAAAACACTGCTGTGAAAGGGTGGGCAATAAACTTGGAAGGATATTAAAACATATTATTAAGTGAAAACAGCAAGTTATAAGCCATCTACATTTGATTAGTTTTTGCTAGGAAATATCTTTCTATTCATTTAGCTAGCCATCAACCAGCATCTACTGAAGGATTTAGTCTTTTAGTGTATAAACTGGTTATCGTAGGATGGAAATATTACGGGTCATTTTATGTTTTATTTTCCTTTCACTTATCTTTATTTCTGTGGTATTTTTTCTTTACTATTTATTACTTCTTAAAATAAGTAACATAATTGGAATGTATTATAATAAGAGAGAATAACAGTGAAACAGAGCAAGTGCCAGCATGCTAGAGAGTGTGTATGGGAGAAAAGAAAGAATGCATCAATTCAGAGATGGACTGGTGTCTCCAGGCTGCCACCTACCCACCCTAACTTTGAACATGACACTGGCTTTCAACCTGCCTCTTTCACTAAAGCAATTCAAACCATGTTCCTGATGACTTAAGATGACTAGTTCTTTTGTTTATGAGGTGTCTCCCAATTGCTCATACTTGTAACCTGACATCGGCTCATGCCTGTCTATGTTGAGCTCCACTTGGACTCTACCTCTCTCAGTCCATGTAGTGATAAGATTCTGTTCTGTAATGTCAGAAATTGGACTGTAGATGATGCATCAGGCCGTATAAATCTTACGATTGGTTAGGACTGCTTATGGGCTTCTCTGGTGGCTCAGTGCTAAAGAATCCACCTGCTGATGCAGGAGACGTGGGTTCGATCCCTGAGTGGGAAATATCCCCTGGACAAGGAAATGGCAGCTCACTCCAATATTCTTGCCTGGGAAATCCCGTGGACAGAGGAGCCTTGTGGGCTACAGTCCATGGGGTCACAAAAGAGTCGAACATGACTTAGCAACTAAACAACAGCAACAAGGACTGATTATGGTACAAATACATACGTACATGTAGCAAACTTCCTTTCTATAACAGAGGTCCAAGCTGACTGCCCATTATCATTTATTAATGCTCTTTTTTTTTGACACCTAGATCAGTTTTCTCAATTACTTTAACTGCCCCTGACATATATTATATAAACATGAATGCAAATTTTTGTATATTGAAACTTATATTTAAGTCAGATCTCAATTGCTGAGATTTTCATATTTGGGGAAGTGATTTTTATCTTTATAGATTTATTACTTAATGTCAAAAATTATACACTCAAAATTAAGTTGGTTTTCTAATTCTTTTCATTTATCTAGCTGTTTCATTTGTCAACGTAATGAAAAACAAAATTTAACTTGCCTGGTTCAACTGAGCAGTTTAATGAAGAGATGGTGCTATGGGCTGAATGTTCGCATCACCCTAAATAGATGTTGAAATCCTAAACCTCAAGGTGATGGTATTAGGAGGAGGAGGCCTTCGGAGGTAAGAAGATCATGATGAGATTAGGGCTCTTACAACTAAGAGAGATTCCCTCATCCCTTCCACCATATAAAGTTACAACAAAACCAAAATGGCTATCTAGGAAGTGGGCTCTCACCACAAAATCTGCTGATGCTTTGATCTTAGGCTTCCTAGCCTCCAGAAATCTACTGAGAAATAAATTTCTCACTAAGCCACCCAGTTTACGATGTTTTGTTATACAGCAGCCCAAGTTGACAAACACAAAATGGTTGGGCAGAGCTGAAGAAACCAAAATGGATGTGGAGACAGCCAGGAAATAATAATGTAAGAAACTGTTATTAGCCTTAGACCTAAAGGGTCACAAGGAGAGAATAATGTTTCTGAAATCCAGTGAGAGCTGGTGCCATGGAAGAAGAACCACCTCGTGGGAACTGTGGTTGTAGGGGGAAGAGAGCCACACCGGAGGCAAAGTGCAGAAGGAGAGGGGAGTGAGAAGAGGTTCTTAGTGTGTCTCTCTTTCCATCTGCCAATCTCCTGTTGCCTGTAGCCATTGGGCATGCAGCAAAAAATGCCTGGATAATGCATTCCATGGGTGTCAGGACAGAGACAGGCAGAAGAGGATGGAGAGTGAACGTGAATGGCAAAGGGGGAAATGGAAATAGTGTATTCACTCAACAAATATTTTTTTAACTCATCGTTATGTTCCAGACATTGGGCTAAGTGTACTTGACACATTAAGCTTTGTCTGGGATTTGTAAGTAGATCTATTGGGCATAGATCTAGAGGCAATTTCTTTTTGCTTGAATATTATTTCTATTTACAGTATTTCAATAGGGACAGCTCTGTGTGGATTAGACTTCAATGAGGTTTGCTACCTCTTGCTTCTGTTTGCCATTCTACATAATAGCACACTTTGAAAAGCTGTAAGTATAGTGCAGGCACAAGTTCTTATAATTAAGCCGAGAAACAAAATACACAATTGAATTTTGGAATTTTACATAAGGGACTTTTCTAGGCTCTTTGTTGGCTTTAAAGAAAAAGCACAAATAAGGATGCAGAACACAGGAGACTGGAGGCAGGAACAAAGCAAATAACTTAATGAGCTATTCAAAGGGGAATTCACAAACTCTGCTTCCTGAAGACCTGATGAGAAAGATGGAGGCATTTGGGTGTGAATTCATATTGCTACTGGGAATGTGTTGTATGGAGAAAGGCAATGAATTCTCAAAGGAGAAGGCTGCTGATAAAATTCAAAATCAGAAATTAAGGAATATGCTTCTTCATCCAGAGCTAGACAATCCAGGACGTGAAAGGGAAAGTCACTTAGTCATGTCTGACTCTTTGTGACCCCATGGACTGTACAGTCCAAGGAATTCTCCAGGCCAGAATACTGGAGTCGGTAGCCTTTCCCTTCTCCCAGGGATCTTCCCAACCCAAGGGTTGAACCCAGGTCTTCTTCATTGTAGGCAGATTCTTTATCAGCTGAGCCATTAGGGAAGCCCAAGAATACTGGAGTGGGTAGCCTATCCTTCTCCAGCGGATCTTCCCAATCCAGGGATCAAACTCAGGGTCTCCTGCATTGCAGGCGGTTTCTTAACCAACTGAGCTATCAGGAAAGCCTGCACAATCCAGTTTGTGGAATAGTAAATGGACTTGCATTTCTCCCTTCTACCCTCTGGCAGGAGGAGAACGGGACGACAGAGGATGAGATGGTTGGATGGGACCATTGACTCGAAGGACGTGAGTTTGAGCAAGCTCTGGGAGTTGGTGATGGACAGGGAAGCCTGGTGTGCTGCAGGCCGTGGGGTCACAAAGAGTCAGACTCGACTGAACTGAGCTGAACCCTCTGGCAGTTTAGAGCCCATTCCTTTGTATTTTAAACACTGCCTTCCTCCCTTTCCTTCATAGAAGCCAAGCAAAAGAATTCAGATAGTACAAGTGTATCTTATATCACACAGTTGGTTAGTTACTTTGATACTTCATGTAAATTTGTCTTTCTTAATTAATGTGTGAAGCTTGGGAATTAGAATGTCCATCTTCTGGTTCAGGAAGTGTCCATCTTCTTCCACTGTGTAAACTTGGGCAAGTCACTTACTTTCTCAGAACCTCATTGTCCTCATCTGTGAAATAAGGGTGATGGGCGAGGAGCAGCTGGGAAACAGAGGGCTTCCCTGGGCTTTGGGAAGTCACTGATTGCATGAATTGTATAGGCAACTCTATCTGTAAGTATCTGTGTGTTCATGGTCCCCCTTGGGAAGAGAGGGTCAGTGTATTTCACTAGATTCTTTTAAGAACTTTGTGATCCCTAAAAACTATTATGTAATTCCAAATCAAAAAATTTTAAACTAAAAAAAATTCTACAACTTCATAAACATCTTTGGTTTAAGTTGTAATTTCAGAGCTGCCTCAAGACCTTCCCTTGAGCTTCAATTGGCAGTGGCTTTGCTAATTCTAGGTTTAAGTTTCTACTTTCTTCCCTGTTTCAATGATCTTATAAACACGTAAATCAGATTCTTAACAAGGACATAAGCCATCAAATATATTAGAAGCATTCATATTTAAAAGATTATTTTTATGATGTGAATATTCATGTCCTGTTTTATCTATTATTAAAATTACCATTTGAATGCTTTGTTTCTCATAACATGCAAGGAACTACAGCTTGAGATATTTAATAGAATTTCAGAGTAAAAGAAGATCTTGCAGCAGCATCATTCAAAAGAACTTTCTGAGATGATGGAAATTTTCTATAAACTGATACTGTCTGGTATAGTGACCATCAGTCATAAATTTGAGCATTTGAAATGTGGCTAGTTCAACTGATGAATCAAAATTTTAATTTAATTTAATTTAATTTTACTTTACTTTAGACACACACGGCCAGTGACCGCCTTATTAAACAACATAGTAGTAGAGAATGTCCCATATAACCCATTTCAGGAGCTGAAAGTCTCAACACCTCCTAAAGCAGTGGTTTTCAACAGTAACACTATTGAGCAAGGTCAGATAATTCTTTGTGGGGCATGGGGAGGAGGGCTGTCCTGTGCATTGTAAACTGCTTATTGTCATCCCTGGTCTTTACCCTCTCAGTTCAGTTCAGTTCAGTCACTCAGTCGTGTCTGACTCTGCAGCCCCATGAACCGCAGCACGCTAGGCCTCCCTGTCCATCACCAACTCCCAGAGTCCACCCAAACCCATGTCCATTGAGTCGGTGATGCCATCCAACCATCTCATCCTCTGTCGTCCCCTTCTCCTCCTGCCCTCAATCTTTCCCAGCATCAGGGTCTTTTCAAATGAGTCAGCTCTTCGCATCAGGTGGCCAAAGTATTGGAGTTTCAGCTTTAACATCAGACCCTCCAATGAACACCCAGGGCTGATATCCTTTAGGATGGACTGGTTGGATCTCCTTGCAGTCCAAGGGACTCTCAAGAGTCTTCTCCAACACCACAGTTCAAAAGCATCAATTCTTCGGCGCTCAGCTTTCTTCATAGTCCAACTCTCACATCCATACATCACCACTGGAAAAACCATAGCCTTGACTAGACAGACCTTTGTTGACAAAGTAATGTCTCTGCTTTTTAATATGCTGTCTAGGCTGGTCATAACTTTCCTTCCAAGGAGTAAGCATCTTTTAATTTCATGGCTGCAATCACTCTAGGTATCATTAGAACCCAATCCCCAGTTGTGACAATGATTTCAGATATTGCCAAATGTTACTTGGAAGGTATAGTCACCCCAGGTTGAGAAACACTGCCTTTGAGTTAGTTGTTCTTGAGATTTCTTTTTTTTTTTTTTAATACCCAAGGAGCAGGCACCTCATCAGCTAAACAAATTTTGTCTTGAGTTCTTGAAATTATTATGAGGTTATTCCATACATACGGCTGCCCATAAGTTTTTGTCTCTCATCTTTGCACTTGTTGGCAACCCTGGTAAGCTGTTGAGGAGCAAAGTGAACAAGCTAGTTGAAATGTGTATTAACAGGAAACACAATACATAGTGTTAAGAGTGTGAGCTCTAGAACTAGAGAGATTGGGTCCAGTTTGTGCCTTATCAGGAACTAACTGGGTGATAATTCCAAGTTAATTCAGTTCTCTATTTTTTAGTTTTCTCATCTGTAAAATAAGAATAATAATAGTAACAAGGGTAATTTGGATTTAATAAAATCATGTTTATAACATGTTTGGTTATTATTACTAACAGTAATGACAATGATACCCCTTGCTCTCCTGTTGCGTTAATAGCTGTTTAATATTTTATCACATGTAATCCTTCCAGTGATTTTGTTATTCCTATTTGATAAATAAAAAATGTTGAGGCTCACATTGTTTAAGAGATATGCCTAAGGGCATGCTTGGTAAGAAAGCTAGGATTTACGTCCAGTTCATCCACTCATATGTGGAATATAAAAAATATTAAAAGCAAACAAACAAACAAAAATAAAGTAAATGAGCAAACCAAAGAAACACATAGATACATAGAACAGAGTAGTGCTTACCAAAGGGGAAGAGGTAGAGAGGGAGGTTGAAATGGGTAAATGGATCAACTGTATGGTGACAGAAGGAAAATAAATTTTAGATGGTGAGCAAATTATGGAATATATAGAATAGAAATAGAATGTTATACACGTGAAAATTATTAAAATGTAGTCAGTCAATGTTACCTCAATAAAAATAAAAGATAAATCCAGTTCATTTGGTACCATTTTTACTGTTCTTTCTGCCATAAAGAAAGGACTCTGCCTGATCTCATGATCTTACATTCTTTGCCGGTGAGGGATCAGTCTATGTGCTCTAAATATGAAAAGTTTTACATACTAATCAGGGATTTATGTAACCTTTGGAAGAGCCAGGGTGCAAAGTTCAGAGAAACCACTAGCCAAAGACCTAAGCATGAAATACTGAAGCCAGAAGTTCTGCATCTGCCCTGGTGTCTAGATACAACCACCACTGCAGGATAAAGGGCTCTGCTTCTCTTCTTCCTTCCGAAGTTCTCTGGCAGCTGCTCTAACCTGGATCCTGTAGGGAATGGCATTCTGGGAAATGTAGTTCTTGCTTTGCTTTTGCAGCGCAGAGCAGACCTAGATGGGGATGGCAACAGTGCTGAGTTGACAATCAACAATCCAGAACACAGTCAAGGGATTCATTTGGTCACAGTAGGTTATAGGAGTCAGGACGATCTGTGGGAAAGTTCCTGAATCCAAATGCCCCCTTTGGCATCATAGTTATGAGTGGGCAAGCAACTTCACCTCTCAGGCTCTTTGCCTATCAGGATTATGGAAAATAACAACAACTAAATGATTCTCACAGAGTCTGGAACACAGTGGATGCTCAGTACTGGTTCTTGGTCCTGCCAGCTATAAACAGACTAGTGTCTTCTGTGAGCTATTTGCCCTTAGTCCTCTTAAATACTTCAAGGCAAATACTCTTTGGGTAGGGAGGACTCCAATATCCACTCTTCCTTCCTTCATAATGAATGATAGCCCTGGGATATCTTCAGATGAAAATCACATTTCTGGACCGTTTTGAAGTCAAGTCTGGCCACAGCTTCCTTGGTGACTCAGATGGTAAAGCATCTGTCTACAATGCAGGAGACCTGGGTTCAATCCCTGGGTTGGGAAGATCCCCTGGAGAAGGAAATGGCAATCCACTCCACTACTATTGCCTGGAAAATCCCAGGGACAGAGGAGCCTGGCAGACTACAGTCCATGGGCTCGCAAAGAGTCGGACACAACTGAGTGACTTCACTTGTGGCTCAGCTGGTAAAGAATCTGTCTGCAATGAGGGAGACCTGGATTTGATCCCTGGGGAGGGCAGATCCCCTGGAAAAGGGAAAGGTTACCTATTCTAGTATTCTGGCCTGGAGAATTCCATGGACTGTATAGTCCATGGGGTCACAAAGAGTCAGACATGACTGAGCGACTTTCACTTCACTTCACTGGCCACAGTTCACCTGTGGATATGGGTGAGGAGTGATCCATGCAAATTCCAGGTACGGCCTTTGAAAGGAATTGGACCAGCACCGCCCCTCCCTTCTCTCCCTTTTTCTGCTGCTTGTGATGCAGCCATGTTGATGAGAGCCAGACAGCAGTTTAGCCCGTGTGTGGGTTCGTGGCCACGGATTGAAGGCAACAGAGCACCAAGAAGAAAGAACTAGGCTCCTTATACTTCCAGGACTGCAGGGTCCAACAAGACAGCTTGGGTTCAGACTACTAGATGAGAAAGAAATAAACTTCTGTCTAATTGCCACCACTGAGATTTCTTTGCTGTAGCCTGTCTTCTAACTATATTTTGTTGGATTCAGACGCTCCTACATAATCCCTCAATTATGATATTAAGGCAGCCTTGTGTAGGGGTGTGAATGCTCACTTGAGACAGATTTTAAGCCAGAATCGCCAATGTCTCACTTAGCCAGCTAATTGCATTTTGAAGACAGATCCTGAAAATGGTAGATGAACAAAAGAAGTGCGGAAATGGGGAGAGGTATGAGCACAGCCTGGATGCCCTGCAGGGGAAGCAGTGACCCTTTAAAGCAGCAAGGTGTGCTGGCCAGGATGACAGGATAAGGAGTGCTTTAAATGCACAAGTCAGCGTTATTTTCCGGGCTTTCATGAATACTTACGGTGTTAAAAAACAAAAACAAAAACAATCTTGCTGGATAGAGTGATGCTCTCCTTGGTTGATGCCTGGGTGATCATCTGTGTTTAGCCAAGCCACATGCATACTTTTACCAATAATCATAATTTAAAGATTGCAAGTGATAAGAGCATCACACTGAAATATCTGTTGCCTTTATAGACATGAAGAACTGGAAGGTACAGCCACAGTCATTGGGATCTTGGCTGGCACGTTTATTGTGGCATTAACAACGTTGTAACCTCATCGGTTATACAGACGTCCTTTCTCTAGAATGTGAACCCTCTGTGACTTATTTGCCTTTGTACCCTCTGCTCCCAGGATGGCCAATAAATATTTAAATGGTTGAATCTGTTCAGCCTTTTCACTTTGTAGTACCTTGTTCAGAGTCAAAATTAAAAATAGAGAAAAAAATCTGCTTCTTTTTTTTTTTCCAAATGGAGAGTTCTATTTCTACTTTCCCCATGGCCTGGATGGTTAAAACAAAACTCTTATTAGGAATACTAGAACCCAGGTACACATGTACACACAAAACATATACATACATATACACAGTTATGCAAAAAAACCCCAAACTGCTATAAACACAGAGGCCCACACATAACACACAAACATGTGGGTTTCACACCTGAATTTCAAGTAAGCAATGAGTTCTTATTTTAGTATAAGTAAGTCCAAAATATTGCATACACTAATACATATGGAGCATACTTATACTAAAATAATTATTTGATGTTCAGTTGAAATTTAAAATTAGCTGTGGAACCTGTATTTTTTCTGCTAAATATAGCAACTCTAGTTGAGCTATTTCAAATCCTAAAAGATGATGCTGTGAAAGTGCTGCACTCAATATGCCAGCAAATTTGAAAAACTCAGCAGTGGCCACAGGACTGGAAAAGGTCAGTTTTCATTCCAATCCCAAAGAAAGGCAATGCCAAAAAATGCTCAAACTACTGCACAATTGCACTCATCTCACATGCTAGTAAAGTAATGCTCAAAAGTCTCCAAGCCAGGCTTCAGCAATACGTGAACCGTGAACTACTAGATGTTCAAGCTGGTTTCAGAAAAGGCAGAGGAACCAGAGACCAAATTGCCAACATCCGCTGGATCATCAAAAAAGCAAGAGAATTCCAGAAAAACATCTGTTTCTGCTTTCTTGACTATGCCAAAGCCTTTGACTGTGTAGATCACAATAAACTGTGGAAAATTCTTCAAGAGATGGGAATACCAGACCACCTGACCTGCTTCTTGAGAAATCCATATGCAGGTCAGGAAGCCATAGTTAGAACTGGACATGCCAAAGTCTTTGACTGTGTGGATCACAATAAACTCAAAAATTCTGAAAGAGATGGGAATACCGGACCACCTGACCTGCCTATTGAGAAACCTATATGCAGGTCAGGAAGCAACAGTTAGAACTGGACATGGAACAACAGACTGGTTCCAAATAGGAAAAGGAGTACATCAAGGCTGTACATTGTCACCCTGCTTATTTAACTTACATGCAGAGTACATCAAGAGAAACGCTGGGCTGGAGGAAACACAAGCTGGAATCAGGATTGCCAAGAGAAATATCATAATCTCAGATATGCAGATGACACCACCTTTATGGCAGAAAGTGAAGGGGAACTAAAGAGCCTCTTGATGAACTTGAAAGAGGAGAGTGAAAAAGTTGGCTTAAAGCTCAACATTCAGAAAACGAAGATCATGTCATCTGGTCCCATCACCTCATGGCAAATAGATGGAGAAACAGTAGAAAGAGTGACTGACTTTATTTTTTTGGGCTCCAAAATCACTGCAGATGGTGATTGCAGCCATGAAATTAAAAGACACTTACTCCTTGGAAGGAAATTGTGATCAACATAGACAGCATATTAAAAAGCAGAGACATTACTTTGCCAACAAAGGTCTGTCTAGTCAAGGCTATGGTTTTTCCAGTAGTCATGTATGGATGTGAGAGGTGGACTATAAAGAAAGCAGAGCACCAAAGAATTGATGCTTTTGAACTGTGGTGTTGGAGAAGACTCTTGAGAGTCCATTGGACTGCAAGTATATCCAACCAGTCCATCCTAAAGAAGATCAGTCCTGAGTGTTCATTAGAAGGACTGGTGCTGAAGCTGAAACTCCAATACTTTGGTCACTTGATGTGAAGAGCTGACTCATTTGAAAAGACTCTGATACTGGGAAAGACTGAGGGCAGGAAGAGAAGGGAATGACAGAGGATGAGATGGTTGGATGGCATCACTGACTCAATGGACATGAGTTTGGGTAAACTCCGGGAGTTGGTGATGGACAAGGAGGACTGGCGTGCTGCAGTCCATGGGGTAGCAAAGAGTCGGACACGACTGACTGACTGCACTGAACTTTCTCTGTAATCTTACGAGCCCTTCTGGGAGAGTTATCTCACCCCAGTTCCAGTATTTTGAAGAAAGGTCCGTGAATTCCTGATGCTGAGTTCTGACTAGGCTTTTTTCTTTTGATTCTGTGATTTATTCCAATAGAAAAATAGGAATCTCCCAATGGGAAGCTCCTGGAGAACTGGGGAATCCTTTGAATATATTCAAGAATCAGCTTTTTAGCTTTTTGCAACTCTTAAGTTTCTTTAAACTTAACAGAAACACTTCACTTATTTATTTTGAATTTTTCTCCCTTAATAATACAAGCATAAACACTATGAATTTCCCCTGCATACAGTTTTCACTAGAATGTGGCATAGTCATCATTAGTATTTCCTAAATAGTTTATAAGTGCTCTTTCAATTTATTCTTTGATCCTAGAGCTATTTGGGAGAAACAAGACTCAAACGCTTGATGATTTTTCCTATGTTTTTTTTTAAATTTCTAAATTTTCTGGCTTTCTCACCAGTATCTAGCATATTGTTTGTCAAAATGGTAGTGCCCATTAAATAGTGGATGAATGAATGAACAAATGAATAAATGAGAAAATGAAGCCTGTGGATTTTTCCATTCTTGAACTTGTTGATGTATGTTAAAAATTTTTTAATGTATTTTTGGCTGTGCTGGGTCTTCATTGTTTTGCATGGACTTTTTGTAGTTATGATGAGTAGGGGCTACTCTTCATTGTGGTGCCCGGGTTTCTTATTGTTGCGACTTCTCTTGTTATAGAGCATAGACTCTAGGTGCCCGGGCTTCAGAAGTTGCAACCGCAGGCTCAGTAGTTGTGGAGCACAGGCTTTGTTGCTTGGAGGCACGCGCAGTCTTTCTAGACCAGGAATTGAATACCTGTCCCCTGCACTGGCAGGCAGATTCTTACCCACTGAGCCACCAGGGAAGTCCTGTTGGTGTATTTTAATCTAATTTTGATGAACTTTTGTAAACGCTTTAAGGATAATTCATTCTTTTGGTAGGATTAAAAAGTTCTTTATTTATTGAACAACTTCAGTGTATGTTTCAAAACTTCTAAATCCTGATGTATCTTTGATTTCTCAGTTTACGAGAAAAATGTTTAAAACATTCCCATGTTTTAATGTGTCAAAACTAGTGATGAGTATGTTCTGGGCATGACTGACTTCAAGGTGAGAATCTTTTAAAAGCAATGGTATAGAGATGATGGCCTCAAAAACCAGAGTCCAAACAAAGCAAGATGAGGTTCTGCAGATAGTATGCAAAATGGCTTTAATCTCTCTGCTAAGAAGGAAAAAGAACTGCTTTTCTCTACTTCTGTGCAGTTGCAAACTCCCATCTTAGTCTAGTGTGAAAGTCACTCAGTCGTGTCCGACTCTTTGCTACCCATGGACTGGAGCCCACCAGATTCCTCTGTCCTTAGGGATTCTCCAGGCAAGAATACTGGAGTGGGTTGCCATGCCTCCAGGGGATCTTCCCAACCCAGGGATTGAACCCAGGTCTCCCGCCTTGCAAGAGAATTCTTTACCACCTGAGCCACCAGGGAAGCCCCAGAATACTGGAGTGGGTAGCCTATCCCTTCTCCAGTGGATCTTCCTGACCCAGGAATGAAACCAGGATCTCCTGAATTGCAGGGAGATTCTTTACCAGCTGAGCTACCAGGGAAGTCTAGTTCCCTTAAATCAAAGAGGGGCACAAGGAGTTTGCCCTGACACAGAAGTCACCCTTGACAGGCTTTACTAGGTAGCTACTTCAAAGAGGTTGGAATTCTGTCCCCTTTTACTATTTCTCCTGGCATGAAATTAGGGGGCCTAAGGATGACAGAATCATAATGCTATCAGATTTGGGATGCTAAAGGACCACCTTTATTTTTTGTTTTTCTTTTTCTCCAATAGATACATTAAAAAGCAAGCAAGCTTCATTTCCAGGCAGAGGTAGAGGGCTCTAAGGAATTTTGTAAACATTATATGGTCTCTCTGGAAAAGAATATGGAGCTTCGAAAAACTGCCACAGTTTATTATTTCCATTTGTTTTCAAAGAGAAGAATAGTTTTTCACATGGAAATGCTGAAGAGCCCCAGGACATAAAAAGAGATTTTTTTTTTTAAAAGAATTTTCCTAGAGCACATCTTAGTCATGATCTCCTGTTTTTCTGGTGTTTTTGTTTGTCTCTCTCTGGGCTATGTTATTCGACACAGAAAGGTGCACACCTGCTGTATTTCCACTGTGACTTGTACTTTTATCTTTTAAAAATAGGTTTTTTGTTTTATTTAATCCTTTTGCCCTGGATTCTACTCTGTCAGATAATAGTATCACTCCTACCTTTTTAAGTATTTGCATTCATTTGGTAGATCTCTACCTCCCTCTTTCTTTTAAAACATTCTGGTTATTTGCTATTAGATGCATCTCTTAAAAAAATCTTGTAATAATGTGAGGACTATTGTCTTATAACAGGGAAAGTAATCCATATTCAGTGTTTGATCTTGTTCTTGTCATCTCTAAGAATTTAATTTTTTCCTATTTCTACAATAATATATATATTTTCATTTCTAATGTGTATTTCTGTTCTCTCTCCTTTATGTCCTTAGTCTACTCAGAATTAAATCTCCATCTTTTACTTGTCAATTGCTCTGTTTCGAATTTATAAATTTCAATTTATATGTTTATTATTCTTTTACTTAGGTCAATATTGATAGAAGCATCAGTTCAGTTCAGTCGCTCAGTCGTGTCCGACTCTTTGCGACCCCATGAATCGCAGCACGCCAGGCCTCCCTGTTCATCACCATCTCCCGGAGTTCACTCAGACTCACGTCCATCGAGTCCGTGATGCCATCAAGCCCTCACATCCTCTGTCGTCCCCTTCTCCTCCTGCCCCCAATCCCTCCCAGCATCAGAGTCTTTTCCAATGAGTCAACTCTTCACATGAGGTGGCCAAAGTACTGGAGTTTCAGCTTTAGCATCATTTCTTCCAAAGAAATCCCAAGGCTGATCTCTTTCAGAATGGACTGATTGGATCTCCTTGCAGTCCAAGGGACTCTCAAGAGTCTTCTCCAACACCACAGTTCAAAAGCATCAATTCTTCGCCGCTCAGCCTTTTTCACAGTCCAACTCTCACATCCATACATGACCACAGGAAAAACCATAGCCTTGACTAGACGGACCTTAGTCAGCAAAGTAATGTCTCTGCTTTTGAATATACTATCTAGGTTGGTCATAACTTTTCTTCCAAGGAGTAAGCATCTTTTAATTTCATGGCTGCAGTCACCATCTGCAGTGATTTTGGAGCCCCCCAAAATAAAGTCTGACACTGTTTCCACTGTTTCCCTATCTATTTCCCATGAAGTGATGGGACTGGATGCCATGATCTTCGCTTTCTGAATGTTGAGCTTTAAGCCAACTTTTTCACTCTCCTCTTTCACTTTCATCAAGAGGCTTTTTAGTTCCTCTTCCCTTTCTTCCATAAGGATGGTGTCATCTGCATATCTGAGGTTATTGATATTTCTCCTGGCAATCGTGATTCCAGCTTGTGTTTCTTCCAGTCCAGCGTTTCTCATGATATACTCTGCATAGAAGTTAAATAAGCAGGGTGACAATATACAGCCTTGACATACTCCTTTTCCTATTTGGAACCAGTCTGTTGTTCCATGTCCAGTTCTACCTGTTGCTTCCTCACCTGCATACAGATTTCTCAAGAAGCACAGGTCATGTATTCTTATTCTTTTAAAAATGTATTTGATAAAGCTTTGGTTATTGTTGTTGTTGTGAAATCACTAAGATGTGCCCAACTGTGTTGCTGCCCCATGGACTGTAGCCCGTCAGGCTCCTCTGTCCATGGGATTTCCCAGACAAGAATACTGGAGTTGGTTTGCCATTTCCTTCTCCAGGGAATCTTCCCAACCCAGGGGTCGATCTAGCATCTCCTGCATGGCAGGCAGATTCTTTATCACTGAGCCACCTGGGAAGTTCCCAGCTTTGGCTATATTGCATTAAAAATTGAGATTTATTATAGCTGCTATCATTTTCTAAATCATCCTTAATTGCACTTTTAGTTTCTTCTTGTTTATTTATTTTTGGCTGACCTGGTTTTTGTTGCTGCTCTTGGACTCTCTGTAACTGTGGCCAGCGGGAGCTACTCTTAGCTACAGTGCACAGGCTTCTCATTGCACTTGGCTTCTCTTGTTGCAGAGCCCGGGCTCTGGGGTGCACAGGCTTCAGTAGTTGCAGCGCATGGGTTCAGTAGTTGTGGCTCCCAGGCTCTAGAGCACAGGCTCAATAGTTCTGGCGCATGGGCTTAGTTGCTCCAAGGCATGTGGGATCTTCCCACATCAGGAATCAAATCTGTTTCCTGCATTGACAGCCAGATGCTTTACCACTGAACCATCAGGGAAGCCCTTAATTTCTGCTTTGACTTCAGTGTTACTTAGCTGTGTCTTTTCAGTTTCCAAGTAGAATTTTAAAAAGTCATTTGCTATTAATTTTCCATTTTTTTGCAGTCATGAAAAATTGACTAATATAATGTTTCTTTGGAACTATTGAGATTTGTTTTGTGGCCCTAGATGCCAATTTTTATAAATAAACTATGAATAGTAATAAGTGCTATTCATGATAGACAGTAAAGGTCCAAGATTATAAGTTATATTAATTTTTTATATCTTTAGTAATTTTCTCTATTACTCCAAATTCTAAGCCAGGCACACTAAAATTTCCTATTAGACACATTTTGCCCAATTTCTCCTCTTAATATAATTATGATGTTTTAATGCTAGTCATTCGTTGAATAGATTCAGTCATTATTCATTAGTATTTTATCTTTATTGGAAATGTTATTCAAAAATAGGAAACAACCTCCTTTGTTTCTTTTAGCTATTGTTTCTCTTTATTTCAACTTTATTTGGTATTATTATTGCCACCCATATATGCTTTTTTGGTCAAGTGTGTTTTTATCCAAGTCATTATTTTAAGCTTTTCTTAATTAATTTTAGTTGAATCTCTGGAAAATCCCGTATACCTCAATTTTTAAATTTAAATCTGATTTTTTTCTTGTTTTTAAAACTTCTATTAAATATGCATTGGAAGGACTGTTGCTGAACTCCAATACTTGGCCACCGGATACAAAGAGCTGATTCGTTGGGAAAGACCCTGATGCTGGGAAAGACTGAGGCAAAAGAGGAAGGGGGCAGCAGAGGATGAGATGGTTAGATAGCATCACTGATTCAATGGATATGAATTTGAGCAAACTCTGGGAAATAGTGGAGGACAGAGGAGCCTGGCACGCTACAGTTCATGGGGTCACAAAGAGTCAGACATCACTTAGTGACTGAACAACACCAATAAGTAATTTAATATATTCATGTTCATTTTAATAATTAATTTCTATCACCTTGACTTTGTAATCTTATTTTGTACTTTAAAACATTTTTTCCTCATTTTCCACATTTTTTTCTTTTTTCTACTTTTTCTTTTTTTTCACATTTGTCAAACTTCCCTAATTTTTTTTCTTTAAAAACTGAAATTTATAACTTCGCTCTACCAGTGACAGTCTTTAAACTGAAAAAAAATGTATTTCCCAATTAATATCAAGAATAAAACAATGTATCTTTTGGATACCTGTATAAGCTGTGGGAGATAAACACCCTCACACTTTCTTCTTTCTTCCTCCCTTCTTGTCTACCATCTGTCCTTAATTTTGCCAATAGACAGTGGAATTTCCATCCAGAGTAATAATGATAATTTTTAAATGTTATGAACATTAAACTTAAAGATCTATTCTTTTTTAAAATTGAAGTATAGTTGACTTACAATATTGTGTTAGTGTCAGGTGGATAGCAAAGTGATTCAGCTATATATATGTTTTTTCAGATTCTTTTCCATTATAGTTTATTACAAGATATTGAATATTTTTTCCTGTGTTATATAGTAAATCCTTGTTTTTCTGTTGCATGTATAGTAATTTGTATTTGTTAATCCCAAAATTCTAATCTATCCCTTCCCCCTTTGGTAAACATGTTTTTTCCCTATGCCTGTGTGTCTGTTTCTGTTCTGTATATTGATTCATTTGCATAATTTTTCAGATTCCACGTATAAGCAATATCATATATTTGTCTTTCCCTGACTTTCTTCATTAAGTATAATATTCTGTAGGTCCAATCATGCTTTAAAGAATTATTCTTCAATTTGCATTAAGTTCTACTCCAAGCTAATATTAATTATTTCATTCAAAATTTTACTTCTTTTATTGCTCATCACCATTAATTTCTTATCCAACCTCCAGACTCAATTTCTTGGCTTGGAGAATTTGGGCATCAGTACTTTAAGTAATTTTTATTAAGGAAAATACATGGATTCTATGCTTCTTAGTTCTCACATGTATGAAACTCTTTTCTGATGTTCTTGTGCATGTTAAATATCACTTGCCTGGATGCAAAACCCAGAGGTCACAATATCTCCCTCTCACATGCTCTGGTTATTCTCCTTGACTTCTGGCATTTGAGATTTTTAAAGAAGTCTGGCGCCAACTGAATTATTTTTATATTTGAACTACCACCTGTTCTCAAGCCCTGGGCGCCTGTAAGTCTTCTTTTTTAAATTCAAGTTTAAAAATTCTACTATATAAACATGCATTTCTTTTGCCTGATATTAAAAACACTTTTTGTGCTGAGTCTCATCTTTATCTCATCTTCTTATAAATTCACCTGTCTATGTTATCCCATCTTCCAAGGGAAACTTCTATTGTATGTTTTAAAAGAACACATGATAGACTTACGTTTAATATTTAATAATTCAAGTAGCAAATTAATCATCTCATTGTTAAAAGTTAAAGTGAGTCAAATAAAATGAAAACTGCCCTTAACATTTCCCCAACTTACTTCACTTCCCCAAATTAAAAAGACATACATATTGTTCTGTATCTTTTTCTGTGAATTTACCCTCTTATCAAAATGTATGGCTTTCCCCACTATTATTTGCATGGAAAATTTCTATTCGTAGTGTTTTGCATTTTGCTCTTTTCAGTCAACAACAGGTAGTGGAGGTCTTTCCACACCAGCTTAGATCAGGTTTCCTGGGAAACAGAAGTTTAGAGGAAATCTGTGTGTAGGAGGCTGATTAGCTGCTGCTCTTGAGAATAACACCTAGGGGAGAGTAAAGGGAGCATGACTGGCCAGAAGAAGGCGAACTGCAGCGCAGCCCCAGCAAAGCTCACAGCCATCTCGTGTGGGGCTATGGAGACCCACGTGGATGGGAAAGTGGATGTGAACTGCCCGCTGGCCAAGGGCTGCTCCTTTGGAGGGACTTGGCTTTGAGACATTAGCAGGAAACCCTCTGGGAAGCTGAGGAAACAGACAAAGCATTACAGCACCCACCACACACACCAATACTTACAGATCTAATACGACTGAATTCGTGTGTGATAACTTTAGGAGTAAGTAGATAATCCAAAAAAGAATACTCTGTTTCGGTGGCTGGTCACTGTGATAGTAGATCAGATGGCAAACACTAAGATGTCACTGATACAATAAAAACAGTTAAGATGAATATTTTCAGACACCAAAAGGTAGAGAGAAAAGAACAATAACCCTCATTAACCAGCACCTGGATTCAAAAATTATCAATATATAGCAGCATTTTCTTTCTTTATTTTTATTGTTATTATTGTAAGGTTTAAAAATAGTCCCACCTAGTATCCAGCATAGTGACTGTGATTAATAATACTATATTGTATACTTGAGAGTTGCTAAGAGAATAGACCTTAAAACATATCGCCCCCCCCAAAATGGTAACTATGTATGAGAATAGAGATGTTAATTTACCTTTTTGTGGTCATCATTTCATAATATCATTTTAAACACCTTAGACTTATGTATACTATATTCATAATATAAAATCTCAGTAAAGTTGGAAAAAATTTAAATAGAAACTATTCCAGTCATCATGTTGTTTTATCCCTGAACACCAAGTCTAAAATAAGATGAACATTTCCTTAGATATAACCACTATGCCACAATTACATCTAGTAAAATTGAAAAAAATTCCTTAGCATCATACAATATCCAATTTCCTAATCAAGGTTCTCAGAATTTTTTAAAAGTCCTTTTGCCATTGGTCTGTTCAAATAAGGATCCCAACAGGGTCTGTGCACACCATTGTTTGTCTTTTCTCCTAAGTCTCTTCTAGTCTAAGCAGCCCTTTCTCTCCTGGCTTGTTTTATGCTGGGCAGTTGTCTTCTAAAATGTCTGGAGCCGATTATACAGAGTGAAGTAAGCCAGAAAGAAAAACACCAATACAGTATACTAACACATATATATGGAATTTAGAAAGATGGCAATGACGACCCTGTATGCAAGACAGGAAAAAAGACACAGCGGTGTATAACGGACTTTTGGACTCAGAGAGAGAAGGAGAGGGTGGGATGATTTGGGAGAATGGCATTCTATCATGTATACTATCATGTAAGAATTGAATCGCCAGTGTATGTCTGACGCAGGATACAGCATGCTTGGGGCTGGTGCATGGGGATGACCCACAGAGATGTTATGGGGAGGGAGGTGGGAGGGGGGTTCATGTTTGGGAACACATGTAAGAATTAAAGATTTTAAAATTAAATAAAAAAAATTAATTTAAAAAAAAAAAAAGAAAAAATCAAAAAATAAAATAAAATAAAATAAAATGTCCTGCAGCCTTGTGGTATCAACTGACTTGTCCTTTCTCTCTATACCTACATTTTCTACACATAGCTAAATTTTAAAATATTCTATTAGATTCTGTTTCTTCTCTTTTTTGGCCAGAGTCCTTCAGAGGTGGTGTGTGCTTCCCATGGCATCATATTTGGAGGTGCAGATTGCCCACAAGAACAGCTTCAAGTGATGCTAAGGTGATTGACTGTGCGGATCACAACAAACTGTGGAAGATTCTTAATGAGACGGAAATACCAGACCACTTCACCTGCTTCCTGAGAAACCTGTGTGCAAGTCAAGAAGCAACAGTTAGAACCAGATGTGGAACAATGGACTGGTTCCAAATTGGGAAAGGAGTACGTCAAGGCTGTATATTGTCACCCGGCTTATTTAACTTATATACATCATACAAAATGCTGGGCTGGATGAAGTGCAAGCTGGAATCAAGATTTCCAAGAGAAATATCAATAACCTCAGATACGCAGATGACACTACCCTTAAGGCAGAAACCTTAAGGAACTAAAGAGCCTCTTGATGAAGGTGAAAGAGGAGAGTGAAACGCCTGGCTTAAAACTCAATATTCAGAAAAGTAAGATCATGGCATCTGGTCCTGTCACTTCATGGCAAATAGTTGGGGAAACAGTGACAGACTTTATTTGTTTATTTGGGCTCCAAAATCACTGCAGGTGGTGACTGCAACCATGAAAGTAAAAGATGCTTGCTCCTTGAAAGAAAAGTTATGACCAACTTAGACAACATATTAAAAAGCAGAGACATTACTTTGCTGACAAAGGGCCATATAGTCAAAGCTATGGTTTTTCCAGTAGTCATGTATGGATGTGAGAGTTGGACCATAAAGAAGGCTGAGCACCACAGAATTGATGCTTCTGAACTGTGGTGTTGGAGAAGACTCTTGAGTGTCCCTTGGACAGCAAGGAGATCAAACCAGTCAATCCAAAAGGAAACCAATCCTGAATATTCTTTGGAAGGACTGATCCTGAAGCTCCAATATTTTGGCCATCTGTTGCGAAGAGCTGACTGATTAGAAAAGACCCTGATGCTGGGAAAGATTGAAGGCAGGAGGAGAAGGGGATGACAAAGGATAAGATGCTTGAATGGCATCACCAGCTCAATGGAGATGAGTTTGAGCAAGCTCCAGGAGACGGTGAAGGACAGGGAGGCCTGGCATATTACCATCCTCAGGGTCACAAACAGCTGGATACGACTGAGAGACTGAACATCAAATGTGATCACTGGCACTGTTAGTCCTCATTTCAGCCTGAGTACTCCCTTTATAAAGTTCCAAGCAACCTTTGCTCTCATGAAGCCGCATTGTCTAAATCAGTCCATGCATTTAAAATCCACTAACCAAGTTTCAACTTTTTCACTCTCCTCTTTCACTTTCATCAAGAGGCTTTTTAGTTCCTCTCCACTTTCTGCCATAAGGGTGGTGTCATCTGCATATCTGAGGTTATTGATATTTCTCCCAGCAATCTTGAATCCAGCTTTGTGTTTCTTCCAGTCCAGTGTTTCTCATGATGTACTCTGCATAGAAGTTAAATAAGCAGGGTGACAATATACAGCCTTGACGGACTCCTTTTCCTATTTGGAACCAGTCTGTTGTTCCATGTCCAGTTCTAACTGTTGCCTCCTGACCTGCATACAGATTTCTCAAGAGGCAGGTCAGGTGGTCTGGTATTCCCATCTCTTTCAGAATTTTCCACAGTTTATTGTGATCCACACAAAGGCTTTGGCATAGTCAAGAAAGCAGAAATAGAGGTTTTTCTGGAACTCTCTTGCTTTTTTGATGATCCAGAGGATGTTGGCAATTTGATCTCTGGTTCCTCTGCCTTTTCCAAAACCAGCTTGAACATCAGGAAGTTCATGGTTCACATATTGCTGAAGCCTGGCTTGGAAAATTTTGAGCATTACTTTACTAGCATGTGAGATGAGTGCAATTGTGTGGTAGTTTGAGCATTCTTTGGCATTGCCTTTCTTTGGGATTGGAATGAAAACTGACCTTTTCCAGTCCTGTGGCCACTGCTGAGTTTTCCAAATTTGCTGGCATATTGAGTGCAGCACTTTCAGAACATCATCTTTTAGGATTTGAAACAGCTCCACTGGAATTCCATCACTTCCACTAGCTTTGTTCGTAGTGATGCTTTCCAAGGCCCACCTGACTTGACATTCCAGGATGTCTGGCTCTAGATGAGTGATCACACCATCATAATTATCTGGGTCATGAAGATCTTTTTTGTACAGTTCTTCTGTGTATTCTTGCCACCTCTTCTTAATATCTTCTGCTTCTGTTAAGTCCATACCATTTCTGTCCTTTATTGAGCCCATCTTTGCATGAAATGTTCCCTTGGTATCTCTAATTTTCTTAAAGAGATCTCTAGTCTTTCCCATTCTGTTGTTTTCCTCTATTTCTTTGCATTAATCACTGAGGAAGGTTTTCTTATCTCTTCTTGCTATTTTCTGGAACTCTGCATTCAGATGCTTATATCTTTCCTTTTCTTCTTTGCTTTTTGCCTCTTTTCTTTTCACAGCTCAACATTCAGAAAACAAAGATCATGGCATCTAGTCCCATCACTTCATGGGAAATAGATGGGGAAACAGTGGAAACAATGTCAGACTTGATTTTGGGGGGCTCCAAAATCATTGCAGATGGTGACTGCAGCCATGAAATTAAAAGATGCTTACTCCTTGGAAGAAAAGTTATGACCAACCTAGATAGTATATTCAAAAGCAGAGACGTTACTTTGCCGACTAAGGTCCGTCTAGTCAAGGCTATGGTTTTTCCTGTGGTCATGTGTGGATGTGAGAGTTGGATTGTGAAGAAGGCTGAGTGCCGAAGGATTGATGCTTTTGAACTGTGGTGTTGGAGAAGACTCTTGAGAGTCCCTTGAATTGCAAGGAGATTCAACCAGTCCATTCTGAAGGAGATCAGCCCTGGGATTTCTTTGGAAGGAATGATACTAAAGCTGAAACTCCAGTACTTTGGCCACCTCATGCGAAGAGTTGACTCATTGGAAAAGACTCTGATTCTGGAAGGGATTGGGGGCAGGAGGAGAAGGGGACGACAGAGGATGAGATGGCTGGATGGCATCACTGACTCAACGGACGTGAATCTGAGTGAACTCCAGGAGTTCGTGATGGACAGGGAGGACTGGCGTGCTGCGATTAATGGGGTTCCAAAGAGTCGGACACGACTGAGCGACTGAACTGAACTGAACCAAGTTTCTCGTATCCAGTTAATATTTTCTCTCATCATCTTGATCCTCTTTCAGTGGGGCAACATTCTCTTGCATCTTGTCAAGATACTGAAAATACATCTTTTCAAACATTTATTTGTATGTGGCTGTTTTTAGTTTGTCATGTATTTTCCTTAATTTCTCATATAAAACCCCTTTTATTTGAACTGCTGAAACTTGTCAAATACGTGGCGATTTTTCTTTAGTGAGAGATGTGTCTCTTTCTGAAGTATGGATAATTGTTGTGATTTCAGTCCCTGCACAAAGAGACAGGCATTTCAAAGGTAGTAGGAGGAAGGGCTATGGTCTGGAGGTGAGTGAACCACACTCCTGGGGGTTCCACATGCTAGTGGGCTGAGGTCTGCCACTGCCTCTGAACCCCGGGGAGTCCCCTTGCATGGGGGGCTCTTCTCTGCTGAGATTGTGGGTGCTAGGGGCTCTGAGTTTGTCCTCTCCACCTTCTAGACTGTTTTTTAGTTTTTAATCTTTGTCATCGAAATTAGGGAGGAATGGGAGTTAAACATGGGGTCTCCCATAGACCACATCAAATTTATCAGCTTAAACAAGGAACCATTATTTATCAGTATTTATACAAAGACAAATGGATCAGTGAGCCATAACTTTTGCTTAAAGGCTATGCAATGCTACAGTTAGAACATGTACCGAAAAAGTATAAATACCTCCTGTGTATTGTAAGTTCCATTGCTAACTTAGCTGTTGAAGATTTTCTGTTAATGTATTTTCTTCCTCATCTTTCTCCTATGTATGGGCTTCTCAGGGCTATTTCACAGTTCTTGGTCTTTTACAGCAAGATGAACTTTTGCTATGGAATAGAGATGTTCATTATTTCCCTTACCTGTTTTAATTCCCCATTAAACTCCAAAGTGTACAGTGGTTTTTACTTTTTCTCTCTGTAGAGTGGAGCACTGCCTACAGCTTGTCTCTCTAGAGACGCTCCTGTTTTTTCCTCTGCTGTTTCTAAATAGTCTTTAATAAGGTGATGTGTGATATCTATCTCCTACTGCTCCTAATTTGGGTTCTCATTTCATCTAAATAATTGATATAATCTGTCAATAAGAAAAGCCAGACCTATATATCTATCTAAGGTTCTGGTAATATCTATCTATTTTATTATTTTGAAAATATTCACAAAAATAAAACATAGATGCCATCCACCCATTACTGTGCCATGGGCTGAGAAATTTTTTACACTGGGTCTTGCTTTCTAAGGAATTAACCCTGAGCTATTCCATTCAATTTCAACCCAGCAACATCTTTACTTTTTCAGGAAGTCCCACCATGATATTACTGCCTGATATAAATATGGTTAGTGGACTCACAAATCAGGGAATCATGGGACCTACTAGCTCTCTTCCCATACAAAAGTCAGGATTACTGAAACCTCCAAGAGGTAGACATCTCCAAGGGAAACTTAAAAAAAAAAATCATAGAAAGTGAGCATGAGAAGCGGAAATAAATTGGAATGGTAGTGCGGTTTCTTCCTCAAAGTTCAGTCTTGCTGAGTCTCATTTTCTTCATCTATGGAGTAAAGAAAATGATATCACCCAGCACAGGTCAGAGAAACATGTGTACCTGCTTGCTCAGTCATGTCTGACTCTTTGTGATCCCATGGACTTTAACCCGCCAGGCTCCTCTGTGCATAGGATTCTCCAGGCAAGAATACTGGAGTGGGTAGCCATTTCCTTCTTCTGGGGGTCTTCCCGACCTGGTATTGAAACTCTGTCTCCTGCGTTGTCAGGCAGATGCTTCACCACTGAGCCACGTGGAAAGCATAGGCCAGAGAAGAGTCTCAGCTAAGTATCTGCCCAAATCCCCATCCTTCAGTAGTTCTCAGTTTTTTATCTTGTGCAAATAATTTACTGGAATCTGCCTTACTACTTTTCACTGTGAAAATAATTAAAAAAAAACAACTGTCTTTATGAGCACTTTTAATGTGTGTCTGGTTCTGCTCTAAGCACTATACCTGTGTTGCTTACATTTATCCTCCTCACAATCCTAAGAAATTGGGGTGCCATTATTATCCCCATGGAAATAAATGAAGACCAATCAAATGAAAACAAACATTCAGTGCTTGCTGTAGGAAGGGAGTTGGCCCCCATCACTTGCACCTGTCAGAGACTCTGGGCAGTCAGGGGAGTGGGAAAGCTATAAAAAGGGGGCAGGCTTCATGTCTGCTCTGATTAGAAGCTGTTGGCATGGAGATGCTGTAGGTAGGCTAACTAAAAGTGGGGCATCTTTTGTGATTTGTTTGAGGAGTATATTCAGCTTTCTCAGGTTGGTTGTGAGTTGAAAGGAAGGACAAAAATCTAGGGAAGCTGGCAGTCTTGGCCACATCCTGACATTTCTGAGCCAGTTACTGTACAGGTGATGGTTGGGCTTCCTGGGCTGGTTGCTATAGAGGTAACAGGCCAGAGTTCTACTGTCATAGATTGACCATTGTTCATTTGCCTATTGTCTCTTTCCTACATTGCAGGTGAGGAAACCAAGGCACAGAGAACTTAAATGACTTGGTCAAGGTGTTGTAGCCAATAAAGGCAGATTTGGGATTTGGTGCAAAGCCAGGGATCAGGTCACCAGGCTCTACCCCACCTCTGCCTGCCACCTATCCCAGTCCCTCTCCTTGCCAGTGTGATCCAGAGTAATTTGCTTCATTCTCCTTGCCTCTCTTTCCTCATTTAACTAAAAAACAAACAAACAATCAAACAAAAACAAGCCAATTTCCTTGCAGGGTTTTGTGAGAATTCAAGGAGCTAACAGCTGTAAAATACCTGGTGTATGACAGATACTGGGAATATGTGTCTTACTTCTGAGAGAACAAGAATGAACTTTGTAAAAATAGATAAGTTTGCAAATAAGATAGATCATTATTTACATTCCCCAATTTTTTTGTTTGTTTTTGACAAGGAGATTTGGAGAGTTTATTTGAAACACTTCAGGCTGCTTTACTCTGAAAGGAGTAAGCTTTATGTCTCCACACCCCCACTACTAATTTAATAAATTGTCTAAAAACTTACCCATCATTTCTGCAAATCCTTTCCATTGAAATTGTCACAGTTTAAAGTCATTTATGCTATTTTCCTTACTCTGGCAGTCCCCACAGAAGCATATGCTTTCTATTTACAGAGTTAAACCCAAAGACCATGAGCTGGTCTGATTAATTAGAAATGACCAGAGTAGGATGCCCTCCCCAACACAACAGTGACTTTTCTTCATACTCTCAATAACTAGTTCATATCCCCCAAACTTTCTTGGTGGTTCAGATGGTAAAGAAATCTGCCTGAAGTGTATGAGGTGTGGGTCTGATCCCTGGGTCCAGAAGATTCCCTGGAGAAGGGAATGGCTACCCACTCTAGTATTCTTGCCTGGAAAATCCCATGGACAGAGGAGCCTGACGGGCTACAGTCCATGGGGTCGCAAAGAATCAGACATGACTGAGTGGCTAACACTTTCACTTTTCATACTCTAATTTAATGCATTTGGTCTTCATAGTTGGTTTATTTCAGGTCCAGAGAACAGTAATTTGCCCAGCCGCATTGCTGATTACCCAAGGGGCTGCCTGAGCTTCTTTGGGGAATGAATAGCCCAAATCAAAGCCTCTGAGAACCTTGGAGAATCGAAATGCAGAAACCTTGATATTTGCAAGCAAATAGTACTGAGCTCACAGGGAAAGAAAGCACAGGGTAATAAAGGTTGGATGAGACTTAATGAGTTATTTACAGCAGAAACTTACCTGTGTCTCTACACACTCTCTGTGTGACCTGAGTTGATCATAATCTTCTTGAAAACAGCACTCACCTCCCTGGGTTGCTATGATGTTTAAATGGAATAATAGATACAATGTGCCATAATAAACTCCACACACTCCAGGGGTAGCATGCTATTTTCCAACAGCTGTGTGACCAAATAGTACCAAGATTCCACAGGGTGATTCACCAGCATAATTCACAATCATAGGCATAGATTTGGCTAAACTTATAGTCAAAAGAGGGCTTCCCAGGTGGTGCTAGTGGTAAAGAACTGGCCTGCCAATGTAGGAGATATGAGTTTGATCCCGAGGTCAAGAAGATCCCCTGGAGGAGGGCACGGTAACTCACTCCAGTATTCATGCCTGGTGAACCCCATGAACAGAGGAGCCTAGCAGGCTATGGTCCATAGTGTCCCAAAGAGTCAGACATGACTAAAGTGACTTAGCACAGCACACATGTTGTCAGAAGACCCTTTGATTTTTCTGGAAAAGAAAAGTTCTTTAAACTAGGTCTTTCTTTAAGCTGGGTCCAGATGCCCACTGTGAATGGGCAACCAGGATGAGGGCTCTGAGAGAATATTTGGGAGGAGAGGAGACTGACATTATTCCTGATGTGCTCTGACGTATTGGGAGGAGATTTAGAGAACTGACAGTCTGGGCAAACACAAAGAAAACTACATTTAAAAACAAGCCTGCTATTCATTTTATAAACCAATAGTTGTGCATATTCCTATATGACTCATTTAGAATACTGTTCGTGTGATTATAATGCTAATATTAAATATTGAATTAATAAAACTTTTCATTCAAGTATAATTGGGATTTGAGGAGAAATGTGTGTGTGTGTGAGAGAGAGAGACAGACAGACATACACGCACAGAGAGAGATGGGAGGAAGAGTGAAAAAGAACTTAATCTTTGTTTCCATAGAAAGAAGTCAATTCATGCTGCCTAGCACTAAAAAATCACAAGTAGTGTTTAAAAAGTATGTAACTGAGGGGTGGTCCTAAGGTGGTGGAGGAATAAGATGGGGAGACCACTTTCTCCCTCACAAATTCATTGAAGGAACATTTGAACGCTGAGCAAATTCCACAAAACAACTTCTGAATGCTGACAGAAGACATCAGGCACCCAGAAAGGCAGTCCATTGTCTTCAAAAGGAGGTAGGGAAAAAATAAAAGATAAAAAGAGAGACAAAAGAGGGAGGGACAGAGATCCATCCTGGGAAGGGAGTCTTAAAAAAGAGAGGTTTCGAAACACCAGGAAACACTCTCACTGGCCAATCTGTGGTGAGCCTTGGAACCTCAGAGGGCAACATAACTGTGGAGAACAATAAATGAATAATTTAAACTCACAGATTATATGCATAAGGCTACTCCCAGCGGAGAAGCAGTGTGGACGCTTGCATCCACCACTAGCAAATGGGGGCTGGGCAGGGAGGCTCAGGCTGCATTGCTTAGGGTAAGGATGGGCCTGAATGCCCCAAGGGCAATCTGAGGGAACTAACTTGAGATAGCAAACCAGACTGTGGGATAGCTATCCTGCAAAAAGCCCTGCAAAAAAAAAAAAGATATCCTTTTCATTATAGGGGACTGGAATGCAAAAGTAGGAAGTCAAGAAACACCTGGGATAACAGGCAAATTTGGCCTTGGAATGTGGAATGAGCAGGGCAAAGGCTGGCAAGGGTTTTATCAAGAGAACGCACTGGTCATAGCAAACACCCTCTTTCAAGAACATAAGAGAAGACTCTATACATGGACATCACCAGATGGTCAACATTGAAATCAGATTGATTATATTCATTCCAGCCAAAGATAGAGAAGCTCTATACAGTCAGCAAAAACAAAACCAGGAGCTGACTATGGCTCAGATCATGAACTCCTTATTGCCAAATTCAGACTGAAATTGAACAAAGTAGGGAAAACCACTAGACCATTTGGGTATGACCTAAATTGAATCCCTTATGATTATATACTGGAAGTGAGAAATAGATTTAAGGGCCTAGATCTGATAGAAAGAGTGCCTGATGAACTATGGAATGAGGTTTGTGACATTGTACAGGAGACAGGGATCAAGACCATCCCCATGGAAAAGAAATGCAAAACAGCAAAATGGCTGTCTGGGGAGGCCTTACAAATAGCTGTGAAAAGAAGAGAGGCAAAAAGCAAAGGAGAAAGGGAAAGATATAAGCATCTGAATGCAGAGTTCCAAAGAATAGCAAGAAGAGATAAGAAAGCCTTCTTCAGCAATCAGTGCAGAGAAATAGAGGAAAACAATAGAATAGGAAAGACTAGAGATCTCTTCAAGAAAATCAGAGATACCAAGGGAACATTTCATGCAAAGATGGGCTTGATAAAGGACAGAAATGGTATGGATCTGACAGAAGCAGAAGATATTAAGAAGAGGTGGCAAGAATACACAGAAGAACTGTACAAAAAAAGATCTTCACGACTCAGATAACCACGATGGTGTGATCACTCACCTAGAGCCAGACATCCTGGAATGTGAAGTCAAGCGGGCCTTAGAAAGCATCGCTACGAACAAAGCTAGTGGAGGTGATGGAATTCCAGTGGAGCTATTTCAAAGCCTGAAAAAGGATGCTGTGAAAGTGCTGCACTCAATATGCCAGCAAATTTGGAAAACTCAGCAGCGGCCACAGGACTGGAAAAGGTCAGTTTTCATTCCAATTCCAAAGAAAGGCAATGCAAAAGAATGCTCAAACTACTGCACAATTGCACTCATCTCACATGCTAGTAAAGTAATGCTCAAAATTCTCCAAGCCAGGCTTTAGCAATACGTGAACCGTGAACTTCCTGATGTTCAAGCTGGTTTTGGAAAAGGCAGAGGAACCAGAGATCAAATTGCCAACATCTGCTGGATCATGGGAAAAGCAAGAGAGTTCCAGAAAAACCTCTATTTCTGCTTTATTGACTCTGCCAAAGCCTTTGACTGTGTGGATCACAATAAACTGTGGAAAATTCTGAAAGAGATGGGAATACCAGACCACCTGACCTGCCTCTTGAGAAACTTATATGCAGGTCAGGAAGCAACAGTTAGAACTGGACATGAAACAACAGACTGGTTCCAAATAGGAAAAGGAGTCCAGCAAGGCTGTATATTGTCACCCTGCTTATTTAACTTCTATGCAGAGTACATCATGAGAAACGCTGGACTGGAAGAAACACAAGCTGGATTCAAGATTGCTGGGAGAAATATCAATAACCTCAGGTATGCAGATGACAATACCCTTATGGCAGAAAGGGAAGAGGAACTAAAAAGCCTCTTGATGAAAGTGAAAGTGGAGAGTGAAAAAGTTGGCTTCAAGCTCAACATTCAGAAAACAAAGATCATGGCATCCGGTCCCATCACTTCATGGGAAATAGATGAGGAAACAGTAGAAACAGTGTCAGACTTTATTTTTTTGGGCTCCAAAATCACTGCAGATGGTAACTGCAGCCATGAAATTAAAAGACGCTTACTCTTTGGAAGAAAAGTTATGGCCAACCTAGATAGTATATTCAAAAGCAGAGACATTACTTTGCCAACAAAGGTCCGTCTAGTCAAGGCTATGGTTTTTCCAGTAGTCATGTATCGTTGTGAGAGTTGGACTGTGAAGAAAGCTGAGTGCTGAAGAATTGATGCTTTTGAACTGTGGTGTTGGAGAAGACTCTTGAGAGTCCCTTGAACTGCAAGAAGATCCAACCCATCCATTCTAAAGGAGATCAGTCCTGGATGTTCTTTGGAAGGAATGATACTAAAGCTGAAACTCCAGTACTTTGGCCACCTCATGCAAAGAGTTGACTCATTGGAAAAGACTCTGATGCTGGGAGGAATTGGGGGCAGGAGGAGAAGGGGACGACAGAGGATGAGATGGCTGGATGGCATGACTGACTCGATGGACGTGAGTTTGAGTGCACTCCAGGAGTTGGTGATGAACAGGGAGGCCTTGCGTACTGCGATTAATGGGGTTGCAAAGAGTCGGATACGACTTAGCAACTGAACTGAACTGAAGGAAACAAAAGAAATATATTAGAAAACTATGAAATACTGGCGAAAGAAATCAAAGAGGACACAAATAGTTGGAGAAATATACCGTGTTCATGGATCAGATGAATCAATATAGTGAAAATGAGTATACTATCCAGAGCAATCTATTGATTCAGTGCAATCCCTATCAAGCTGCTGCTTCTGCTGCTGCTGCTAAGTCACTTCAGTCATGTTCAACTCTGTGACCTCATAGACGGCCGCCCACCAGGCTCCGCAGTCCCTGGGATTCTCAGGCAAGAGTACTGGAGTGGGTTGCCATTTCCTTCTCCAATGCATGAAAATGAAAAGTGAAAAGTGAAAATGAAGTTGCTCAGTCGTGTCTGACTCTTAGCAACCCCATGGACTGCAGCCCACCAGGCTCCTCCGTCCATGAGATTTTCCAGGCAAGAGTACTGGAGTCTGGTGCCATTGCCTTCTCCCCCTATCAAGCTACCAATGATATTTTTCACAGAACTAGATCAAATAATTTCACAATTTGTATGGAAATACAGAAAACCTCGAATAGCTAAAGCAATCTTGAGAAAGAAGAATGGAACTGGAGAAATCAACCTGCCTGACTTCAGATTATACTACAAAGCCACAGTCATCAAGACAGTATGGTACTGGCACAAAGACAGAAATATAGATCAATGGAACAAAAGAGAAAGCCCAGAGGTAAATCCATGCACCTATGGTCACCTTATCTTCGACAAAGGAGGCAAAAATATACAATGGAGAAAAGACAATCTCTTTAACAAGTGGTGCCGGGAAAACTGGTCAATGTCTTGTAAAAAAATGAAACTAGAACACTTTGTAACACCATACACAAAAATAAACTCAAAATGTATTAAAGATCTAAATGTAAAGCCAGAAACTATAAAATTCTTAGAGGAAGACATAGGTAAAACACTCTCTGACATAATTCACAGCAGGATCCTCTATGACCCACCTCCCAGAATATTGGAAATAAAAGCAAAAATAAACAAATGGGACCTAATTAAAATTAAAAGCTTTTGCACAACAAAGGAAACTATAAGCAAGGTGAAAAGACCAGCCTTCAGAATGGGAGAAAATAATAGCGAGCAAAGCAAATCTCAAAAATATACAAGCAACTCTTGCAGCTCAATTCCAGAAAAATAAACGACCTAATAAAAAAAATGGGCCAAAGAACTAAACAGACATTTCTCCAAAGAAGACATCCAGATGGCTAACAAACACATGAAAAGATGCTCAACATCACTCCTTATCAGAGAAATGCAAATCAAAACCACAATGAGGTACCATTTCATGCCAGTCAGAATGGATGCTATCCAAAAGTCTAGAAGCAATAAATGCTAGAGAAGGTGTGGAAAAAAGGGAACCCTCTTACACTGTTTGTGGGAATGCAAACTGGTACAGCCACTATGGAGAACAGTGTGGAGATTCCTTAAAAAACTGGAAATAGAACTGCCATACGACCCAGCAATCCCACTGCTGGGCATACACACCAAGGAAACCAGAATTGAAAGAGATACGTATACCCGCAATGTTCATCACAGCAGTTTATAATAGCCAGGACATGGAAGTAACCTAGATGTCCATCAGCAGATGAATGGATAAGAAAGCTGTGGTACATATACACAATGGAATATTACTCAGCCATTAAAAAGAATACATTTGAATCAGTTCTAATGAGGTGGATGAAACTGGAGCCTATTATACAGAGTGAAGTAAGCCAGAAAGAAAAACACAGTATACTAACACATATATATGGAATTTAGAAAGATGGTAACGATAACCCTGTATGGGGGACAGTGAAAGAGACACAGATGTATAGAATAGTCTTTTGGACTCTGTGGAAGAGGTAGAGGGTGGGATGGTTTGGGAGAATGGCATTGAAACATGTATATTATCATATGTGAAATGGATCACCAGTCCAGGTTTGATGCATGATACAGGGTGCTTGGGGCTGGTGCACTGGGATGACCCAGAGGGATGGGATGGGGAAGGAGGTGGGAGGGGGGTTCACGATGGGGAACACATGTGCACCCATGGCAGATTCATGTCAGTGTGGCAAAACCAACACAATATTGTAAAGTAATTAGCCTCAAAAAAAAAAAAAAAAGCATGTAATTTATTAATGGTGGTAGTGGTGGTTAGTCACTAAGTCATGTCCAACTCCTGTGACTCCATGGACTATAGCCCACCAGGCTTCTCTGTCCATGGGATTTTCCAGGCAAGAAAACTGGATTGAGTTGCCATTTCCTTCTCCAAAGTATCTATCCAATCCAGGGAACAAACACATCTCTGCATTGCAGGAAGATTATTTACTGCTGAGCCACAAGGGAAGTCCAATTTATTGATAAATGAGTCAAAAAAAAAAAAAAAGTAGGAGTTTATAAAGTTGCAGAAGGTGGTCTCCTAGAAATAAAAATTTGAGATTGTGGGTGATGACTGTGGGATTGTTTTGGTTTGGTTTGATTTTGTACTCTTTAACTCCATATGCATACACACTTAACCTTGATAAAAAATAAAAACTAAGTTATAAAAATTATGGTATTTGATCTGGAGAAAATCAATGACAATTTTCTTCTTTTCCTTGGTAATTTATTGTTCTGAATGGATTCCAAGACTGAGTAAGGGAGACAAATTTTTTCTGCATGTGACCATACAAGTATATTGTGTGTGTTTGTGTGTGCATATGTGCATGTGCACACACATGTGCATATGTGTGTTCATGGGTATATAACATGCTTGTTCACTTACATTTGCTGAAATGAAGGGATATACATTCATACATATTAATGCAGCCTGGCTTGTAAGAAGCAAGAGAGTAAATAATGTGATGCTTATTAAAAAAGATAAGAAGCAATCTAAAATAATGGAATTCATAAAAGGAGCCATAAGCAGAGATTAAATTTTAAAAATTCTAACTGAACAATTCTTTAGAGTGTAACAGCATTGCTTAGATTAAATAATTGAGGTTATGGAAACAAATAATGGTTTACTTTGCATTTATTTTCTATAAATAGATCTAATGATTATCACTGTTAAGAATGATCTATTATTCATTATAAAACTTATAAACAGGATTAACAAGTTCTTATCAGTTTCTAGATCAAATCAAAGAAAAAAGCACTGAAGGAAATAAATATTTAAATGCCATCTGATATTTTTAAAGAGAAAATTTGTATTCAAAATGTATAAATTTTGTTGATTAAAAATTAACAGGAGTCTTATAAAGACTTGTGCAGTAGTGTGGTATTGGAGACTGCTGCACACTCCCAGAAAGAAATAAGTTGTCAAGATAAAATTCTGGAAGGGAAAGTGTGCACTTGATTTGAACCCTAGGTACCATGCAGCCCTAGAAATTTCTAGCTCAGGTAGCATGGACATGATCAACGATGAACCCACCCCATTAACAAAAACCACATATAGTTGACATATATGTACACATATGTATATATAATTAATTATGCAAAAGTACACACAGAACTCTGATGTTAATCCCTGGCTACTTTTCTCTCTGAGAAAGTAATACAGCCATCCTTGGCCAGTTATTTTCCTGGGTGTTACACATTGTACTTGACTCATAAAGGAGATGACCAATTGTTCTCCTTTGTTGTAATACTTAGTTAGAGTCTTAGCATTTGACTGTGTTTCCTACAGATATTAATATCATGGTTACATTCTGAATCTTCATCACTGATTTCTAGAATGGGGATCGCTTGCTTTAACTCACTTGGCTGATGCTGTGGGTATAGATTCTGTGATTATCTGTTCTGGCTGTTACACCCCATGCTCTCAGCTCTGATGACCACGTGCTTGGCATACTGTAACAAGATGAAGAATGCTTTAAATTCCTTTAGGAGGGAAAAATCATTTCTGGCTTAGAGCTGGAGATGAAATCGTTCCTTTTTTGTAAAGAAACACAGGCACTGAGATATTTTCTATGCAGGACAATTACACCCTCCCAGGAGCAGAGATTCAATGTGACACTGCTCAAGCGTTTCAAACTTGGTATCATCCAACTTGCAGCTGGAGAGATGATTGTACAATGTCAGTAGTTGCCAGTTTCTCCAAGGTATGCATTCACATTGGTTTTTATTAATTCTCCTGTCCCCATATTCTGATAACAAAACTCCCTTTACAGTTGAGAACACATTCCATGAGATTTATGAAACTGACTTCTCTGTCTTACTGCCCCTACAGGGAAAGGGAAAAGATGTATATTAGGCATTTAGGGAGTAGAAAGAGAGGGAAAGCCAGTGTGGTAGGAAATTCCATCTTCAGGACTTCACCCAAGTAAGAAGTTACAGGGACAGGCAGCATCTCATTTGCTTCCAAGGCCTTGGTCTTAGCACACGTGAATTCTGATATGACTGTTTTAGTGACTCTTTATTACTCTCTATTATTATTTTTGCCTGCCCTGTCTCTAAACTTGTTTGATGATCAGGCGCATCTGAAGAACTTTCAAGTAAAGAAGATGAAGAAAATGAATCCAAATCTTCTGCAAAGAGATCTAGGCAATGAATATTTTTCAGAAGCTGCCCAGGAGTTTCTTAGCAGGAGCCAATTTTGGAATTCACTGACCTGCATAGGCAGTGTCATCCATTAATTAAACCATGAATTAAATGACCAAATTTCTGATTGCTGCAGAAAGTGGACAGGATGATGTGACATTTTACAGCATCCATGTGTGTTCCTGCCACAGGGAGGGCCTGTCTTCAGCTCATATCAGGGAGAGCAGAATAAATTCCACTTCCCACTCTATGGAGGAGGCTAAACCTAGGACAAACTGAGCAGAGAGGCTATATCTTCCAACAGAATGTAGTTTAAGATAAAAGTCATTTAATTAATGGATGACACTGCTTATGCAGGTCAGTGAATTCCAACATTAGTGCCTAATGCTTTCCAGGCTGTATTGGAGAAAAGTAAAATCTCTGTCATTGAAAGTGTGCATAATTAAGGTGATCAGTGAACTAGTTCGTAAATTGAGGATGCAGGACTTTGCTTCAAAGCAGGCATCTGATCTCAAGGCAAATGATCCTGGAGTAAGAATAGAACAAGACCCACTACAGATGGCCAGCAGATCTTAGACTATCCGGAGAGAAGAGGAAGCCAGACCAGAATGGAGAAAACTCTTTGCCATATGGGTAGCCAGCTTCCAAGATGGTTTTCAATGACCCCTCTTTTCTGATATTTATACCCTGGGGAAGTCCCTCTCACATTGAACAGGGTTTATTTTTTATGAGTCTAGGTTGTGAAAGGCTACAGCTTCTATCTTGGGCACTCTTTTCCTCTGCCTATGTTCTTTCTCTCTCCTGGTCTATTTGCTCCAAGGGGAGCCAGGTTGTAGGCAGTTCTCTGGAGAGACCCTTATGGGAAGGAACTGATACCTTCTGCTAAGAACTGTGTGACTGGTCTTGGAGGTGGATCCTTGAGCCTCAGTCAGTTCTTCAAAGACTGTAGCCCCAAATGACACCTGGGATGTAATGTAACCTCATGTGAGACCTTGAACAGGAACCACCTAGCTAAGCCACTCTCCAATTCCTGACCCTTAGAAACTATAAGATATTGAAACTATTTGTTTCAAAGCAATAGATAACTGATAAGCAAGCCAGCTCCACAATGAGAAGGGTCTGTAAACTTCTTGTCAGAAAACGCTGTCTATTTTTGAAGCTTGTAATTTGCTGATTCTTTAGTCAATTTAAAGTGCATAGTTTATATTCTAGAATGTTGGCCAGTAATTCTTGACTAATCTTTTTGTCACTATGATTCACTTATTCGGTAAGCATTTAATCACCTACAATACCAGATCTTATTTCGGGCTCCATGAATAAAACACGAACAAGACTGACAAAGACCTTACCCTCACACAGTTTATTTTATTGATGACCATAAAAAGTAAACACATAACTTAAAAGGTATTTTCATGTAGTGATAATTTTCATGAAGAAATAAACACATGCACACACACACACATAGGTTCTTGGTGGCTCACACAGTAAAGAATCCATCTGCCAATGTAGAGGACATGGGTTCAATTTCTGAGTTGAGTAGATCCCCTAGAGAAGGAAACGGCAACCACTGTTGCCTGGGAAATCCCATGGACAGAGGAGCCTGGTGGGCTACAGTCCATGGGGTCGCAAAGAGTCAAACACGACTTGAGTGACTACCACTTACTATATATATATATATATATGCACAAATGAAAAAACTATATATGTATATAGTTATTGCTGTTGTTTAATTAGTGAATCATGTTCACCAAGCTGATCTGTCAAGGATACTGGAGGGGTTGCCATTCCCTTCTCCAGGGGATCTTCCTGACCCAGGGATGAAACTCAGTTCTCCTGCACTGCAGGCAGATTCTTTACCATCTGAGCCATCAGGAAAGCCCTATGTCTATATCTATATCTATCTATCTCTCTATCCATGTATCCAAATCACTTTGCTGCACACTTGAAATTACAAAATTGTAAATCAACTATGCTTCAATTAAAAAATAAATTAAAAATTTAAACAAAGAAATAAACATGTGAGCTGAATGAGAGTAGATGCAGAGCCACGGTGAGACAACATCTCTTGATCAGGGGGTTGGGGAAGGTCTCTCTAAGGAATGGAATTTGAGCGGAAATCTAAGGATGAAAAAGAGTGAGTTAGGAAGGGCCTGAGAAGAGAAAACCAGGCAGAAAAAAGCAAAAGCAGGGGCCTACAAGTGGCAAATGGGACTGTGAAGGAATACCATCCTTACAGGGTCTTTCCTACCTGCTAAGAATGCCTAGATGTTGGTACCCAGGTGAGCAGATTTCCCTTCAGCAGGTTGCTAATTTACAGCATCCAGGTGCTTGCCTTGGCACATTGCTAATCATCATTTTTCTTCCCTCCAACATCCTTGGTGCCCTTTCTGAAGAGTGAGAAGAAATACTCTTGTAGATAGCTTTATTGGAATCTTGTTTCACAGACCAGAAAAAAGAGGCTATTGTCCACTTCACTAGACAGTGAAACTCCCTGTTCTTCACACATAGTAGTTTTTAATAAGCATTTTTTATATTCTTAGCTCATTATCTATCTGTGTCTCCCAACTCTGAAAGAATTGAGAGTTTTGGAGACAAGAGCGAGCCATTCTCATACCCAAGTCTCTGGGGAAGCAATCTCATGACCCTCAGTCTTAGCACTCCAACCTGCCATGTGAATGAACGAGTGCCACTGGGGCAGGCGCATATCACTCTGAGCCCTGCCTCTCATGCCCTTGCTGATGCTAATCCTCCCCTCGGTCCCATTTTGTGAGTCTTTCCATGCTTCTTAACAAAGCTTCCCGTCTTTAGGACATGAGTTTGAGTGAACTCCGGGAGTTGGTGATGGACAGGGAGGCCTGGCGTGCTGCGATTCATGGGGTCGCAAAGAGTCGGACACGACTGAGCAACTGAACTGAACTGAACTGATATGCCACGACACAAGTGAATCTCACAAAAATAGAGTTGAGTGAAAGAAACAAGACACAAAAGACAATGTAGTGTAGGATTTCACTTGTATAAATTTCAAAAACAGGCAAAACTCATTTGCAGAGTTAGAAATCAAGATAATGGCTGTATTTGGAGGGTGACAAGGGGCTGGAAAGGGGCTCATGGGGCTTTTGGGGTTCTGGTAATGTTCTGTTTCACAATCTGAATGCTGGTTACTCATTTAATAAAGATTGATCGAAGTGCACAATAAACATTAGTATAATCTTTCCCAGGTGTATTCCATAAAAAATTAAAAGTTAACATAAAAAACCCTCCATAGATGAATGGACAACCAAACTGTGGTGGATTCATGCAATGGAATACTATTCAGTCATAAAAAGAAATGAAATTCTGACACATGCTGCAACAGGGATGAAGCTTGGAAATATTCTGCTAAGTGAAAGAAACCAGTCACCAAAGGCCACATGCTGTGTATTTCTATTTGTATCAAATGTCCAGAATGAGCAAATCCATACAGACTGGAATGGAAGCAGATTAGTGGTTGCTATGGGCTGGAGGCAGGACAAGTGGGGAGTGGCTGATGATGGGTGTGGAATCTTTTTGTGGAGCACTGAAAATATTCTAGCCTTAGATAATGGTATTGCACAACTTTGTGAATATACTAAAAATTACTGAATTGTACACCTAAAAAAAAAAAAAAAGAATCTGGGCTTTCCTGGTGGTCCACTGGCTGAGAATCCACCTTGCAATGCAGCAGACACCAGTTAAATCCCTGATCCGGGAAGATCCCATACACTGCAGAGCAACTAAGCCCATGGTCCATAAGTACTGAGCCCACCTACTGCAACTACTGAAACCCCTGTTCCTAGAGCCTGTGCTCTGGAACAAGAGAAGCCAGCACAGTGAGAAGCCTGCACACTGCAATTAGAGAGTAGCCCCTACTGCTAGAGACAGCCCACTTGCAGCCATGAAGACCCAGGACAGCCAAATATAAGTAACAATTTTTTTTAAAAAGAATCTTACCATATGTGAAGTGTATCTCAATTTTTATAAATCCTCTGGAGTATTGGCTTTTCTGCAACCATCAAGACACGTAGGTCCTTTAAGTTATTGATTATCTGACACAATTTGTCCAGCTCTTTCAAACTGTAGATTCCACATTAGTTTGACTATCCTGGGTCTGGAATCTTAAATTTTTATTTTACATAGAGTGTGGCATTATCATTGAAAGCTTTGCGGATCACCAAACTGTTTTAAATATTCAAAGCTAAACCAGTAGATTGAGGGGAGTCAAGTGTTACGTACAGTGACAAGCACTAAAGCTCCGCTCTGCTCTTTTTTTCTTGGCTGTGCTGGGTCTTCATTGTGGCTCACGGGCTCAGGAGTGTGTGGGCTCAGTAGCTGAAGCACATGGGCTTATTTCCTCCATGGCATGTAGGATCTTAGTTCCCCAACCAGGGATTGAACCCACATCCCCTGCACTGGAAGTCAGATTCTTAACCACTGGATTGTCAGGGAAGTCCTTGCTCTTTCTAATAATTTGTATTAATATGCCCATAAACATATGTGTTACAGAATGTGTGTGTGTGTGCCAAGTCACTTCAGTCATGTCCGACTCTTTGTGACCCTATGGACTACAGCCCTCCCGGCTCCTCTGTCCATGGGATTCTACAGGCAAGAATACTGGAATGGGTTGCCATTTCCTTCTCCAGGGGATCCTCCAGAGCCAGGAATCGAACCCTCATCTCCTGAGGCTCCTGCATTGGCAGGCAGGTTCTTTACCACTCAGCCATCGGGAAAGCCTGTGTTACAGAATGTTTTTCTATGATAGATTATCCAGTGGGAAAAAGCTAACACTTGTCAAACTGAATAGACATACATTAAGATTCTCAAATTTTGTTCATAGTCTTTGACCTAGTAATTCTACTTCTAGGAGTCTATCCTAAAGAGAGAATTAGAGATGTTTATTCATATTAAATGCCCAAACAATAAGGAAAGAGCAAAGAGGGGTGGAGGCAGGGCCTTCCAACACCCAAGAACAATTCTGGGCACAGAGTCTGAGGGAGTCAACCTGCTCCCCAACTCCCCCCCACACACCCCCACATGTTCCCTGGAGTTAGAGGAATGTTGATAATAGAATTTCACAGATACTGAGGGAGACATGCCGAAGTCACTAATCCAAGCAGTCCACCAAGTATGTGACAGCATTTCCTGTCTCTTCTCTTTTCTCTTGCCCGCCTCAGTTTTCTAGCTACTCTTATCCCATTTGCTCAGGGCCTGACCCTGGCTAACATCCCTAAAGACAATATTGACAAGCTTTTGGCCTTGACCAATTAAAGTCAGCCTTCTAGCTCTGATCCGGAAATCCCTGTTGAAGTGGCATGGAGCTGTGTAAATAAATATTTGGAAACAGGACAATGAAAGTAGTTGGAGTGTTAAAACAAGGACATCTTCACTCATTCGCACCAATGAATTCTCTGCCAAACGTTTGATCTCCGTGCTGTAGAAGCTAAGTGAAAGGAGTGGAAGGAAGAGAAACTAGCAACTTCACCCCTCCTTGTTTAGATCCCAGTTCTTTGAAGAGGAACACGGTAGGGCCAGAGCAGGTGAATTTCCTACAGCCGTGCTCCATGAAATTCCAACATCTGTCTTAATGTAGCAGGAGACAGTGTCAGTATTTTAGAGGCTTTGTACTTGTAACTTGTTCTATTTTCTATCTTAAAGTCAAAAGAGATCCAGACAGCATAGGAAAACATCCAAAGGAGTGTGTAATAACTTTAAAAATTATTTAATTAAAACTATTGTTATAAATGTAGCAAATGTTTATTATTTAAAAAATTATATTTGCCCCACCATTCTGTCTCTCTCCTCAGAAGTAACAATTATTCATAATAACTTCAGTGGCTTTGTATGTATCTATTATGCAGATACAGATGGATAAATTTTAGTACAATAAGCACTTGTTCTCAAACTTTAATATAAGTGATCATCTGAGAAACCTGTTAAAAATGGAAATGGGGCCTAGGTTGTTTTACAAAAACCTCAAAGATATTGATGCAAGTGCTCTGCAGAGCAGACCATTGAAATCTCTCTAGTCTTTTACTCTTTGAGTTCTTTGGAGTCAAAGATGATCAATCCCATGCCTCCTTGTAATGTGGTGGAGAGACACATCATTCCAACTCTTCAGATGTGTATCTGCAGAAGCAGCTTTCTTGACTGGGAAGGGATTTCATTTTATAAGGTAAGAGGGTGTGTGTGTGTGTGTGTGTGTGTGTGTGTGCAAGCATGGGTGCATTTGCACATCTAACTTACTTTAGAATTATTTTAGAATTCACTTAGAAAAACCTATATGGCAAAATTTTGCAAGGGCAGACAGAAAGGAGGTAAGGTATACGGTTAGAAGGGAGAAGATGTCTAATCTGTTTTTCACAGGAAATAGGGGAATTCTTTCCAGGACCTTAAGGCAACAACGAGGAAAACAACAACAAACAGCAGCAGCAATGACAGACAATGTTCAGAATAAATGAAAGAGAAATTAAAAAGAGAAAACCTAGTAAGAAAATGACTGTAAGAGATGGGCTAAAAATTTAAGGTAGAAAATTTGAAAATGAATAAAAGAAAAAATTTCTTTGTGAATCAATAAAATGATTAAAGTAAAAATTCAAACATGCAAAGGGAAGGTTTGGAGATAAAAATTTAAACAATTGAAAATAAAATCTTCTGCTCAAAAGCTGAAATGAAAGTCAAAACAAATCCAAGTTTATATAATGTAATGTAAAGTACAATGTTAAAATTAAAAACAAGTAGGAATAATAAAACGGGACACTCTGAGCTCAGAAGGTTAAATGTTGAATGGGAAAGCAATTAAATAAGACTTGCTGTTGTTGTTTACTTGCTAAGTTGTGTCTGACTCTTTTGGGACCCTGTGGACTGACTGTAGCCTGCCAGGCTCCTCTGCTCATGGGATTTCCCAGGCAAGAATACTGGGTTGCCATTTCCTTCTCCAGGGGATCTGCCCTGGAGATGACATCCCCAAAATGACATAAGAAAAAGCCATTTTTAAGTTGAGATATTAAAAATAACAATAATAATGTGAAAAATGAAAAGTATAAGCAAACAAGTAATTTGCTGCTAGGGCCGACTGTGGACTCTTCTAGGCCTCAAAGTGAAAGTGAAAGTCACTCAGCCATGTACCACTCATTGCGACCCCAAGGACTATACTGTCCAAGGAACTGTCCAGGCCAGAATATCAGGGTGGGTAGTCTTTCCCTTCTCCAGGGGGTCTTCTCAACCCAAGGATTGAATCCAGGTCTCCCACATTGCTGGCGGATTCTTTACCAGCTGAGCTATGAGGGAAGCCAGGTAGGAGTCTTTCAGCACTGAGAGTGAGGGTCTGCCTCACTGAGCTTTGGAGACTAGATCTGCAGCCCAGTCACTGTTTCAGAACTTGAAGACCAAGTCCCTTTTGTCAAGGTCAAGTTTTGGTGGGTCTGCACCTTCAAGGAAGAAACCAGTAGCCTCCTTCCTCTCCTATCTCCCCCACCACTAAAAATCTTTCTTTAAGACCATGGCTTGTCATTTTCTTTCAGGTCACCTTCCCTGATTTGTGCAGACAATGGATCAGGGGGCCAGCTTGTTCAAGCAGTTGAGATTGTGGCAATCTTCTCTCCTGGCACAGGTCCTGGGGTGGCCCTGGGTTTTCGAACCTCCAGGACCTAAATTGAGATTGAGTCACCCATCTTGCCCCAAATGTGTTCCTCCCAGTCCAAGTTCACTCTGGTGTTTAATGTGTAACCATTGCCATGATCAGTGAAGCAAGCCACTTCAGTCACTCTGGACTGCTTCCTTGTGTTCACCCCTGCAAACAATGGGTCTCCGAGTGCTGCATCCTTTCTCTCTCACTTCTCTGTTCTATCTTCATCATGTATGCACTTTACAAACCTTCATTGTAACTGAAACGGGTGTGAAGAGATAAGCAAGGGTTTTGTGTTTGTTGTTTTGGAGCTGGGAATTCATGAAAACAGTAGCTTGCAGAGATGTATACCATCTCAAAGGCGAGGGTAAAGAGAACTGGGAAAACTGAGCATCACAGAAAAGATTGGTTAGCACTGGACCCAGGCAGATGTGCAGATACCAGAATTAATTCCACAGCACTGGCTATGCTCAGTGCCACCCTACTTGGCACGCTTTTCTGAATGCGGTGTCATCTTAAGCAGCAGAGGTGGACAGTCAGCCTCTCCATTGATTGAATAGAGTCTAGAAAGATAGTCTTCAGAGTTCCTGTCTTGCTTAACATTTGTTTTATTCAAAGGAAGACAAAAAGCTCTGAGAGACAACAGAACGCCTGGGGCCAAGAGGCTTTTTAGTAATTCTTATCAATCCCTCTGGCTTTCCTGGTGTGGTGGCTCAGCAGTAAAGAATCCACCTGCCAATGCAGGAGATGTGGGTTTAAGCTCTGGGTTGGGAATATCCCCTGGAGAAGGAAATGGTAACTCACTCCAGTATCCTTGCCTGGGTAATCCTGTGGACAGAAGGAGCCTGGTGAACTACCATCCTTGGGGTCTCAAAGAGTTGGATACGACTTAGCAACTAAACAACAACAGTCAGTCTCTTACCTTTATCTCCCACAATAGAGCAGAGGCAGCACAGATCACATATTACTGCTTTTAATGCAGGAGGCTTCAAGTCAAGGGGCTGCAGGACATGGCCCAGAGCCTTTTCTCTTACTAACCTGATTAGATACTCAATCTTCTGATGTTCTCTGAATCAGGCCAAAGCTTATACACCACTGCGTTTCTGGGCTCCCAAGAGAAGCTCTGGACTTAGCTCACATCAAAGCACTTTGAATTTAAGATGCTGTGAACTGATAGTATCTGGAGAGGGTTACAGGGGTGGGAGATGAATATGTGGTTGCAGAAACTTCTGGCAACAAATTCTGACACGGACATCTTTAGGAAAACACTGCCTCTTGTTTGAAAAGCAGCTCCAAGTGGATGTCATGCTGACAATAATCAGATTTAAAATTAGCCTTAACATGCCTTCATCAAGGAGGCTTAATTGCAGGGCCCAATCAGTAGACAAAATAACTGCCACGGCAATTTTGCTGACAAAGTAATTCTAAACAAACCATTTCAGAATGAGCAAAATCTCCTCTTTGGAATCGCTTAGTTTTTGAAGTCACTCAAGACTTCCTCCCTTCAGGCCCATCTCATGCTCCAGGTTTTTTCATTTTAAATGTACAAATTCCGAATTTGCATTATTTCCTTTCTCCAAACTCTAGGAATTCTTGTTTTTTGGCTGGATATAGCACTGTGGTGTAGGGAGCACTCCATTTACCTGCTCTGTGGTCCTGGGCAAGTTACTTATCCTGAGTCTCAGTCTTCTCATCTGTAAAGCGGGGGAACAATGCTCACCTGAAAGACTGCCGAGAGGTTTAAAATAAATGAAGTGTGTAAATCCATTTTTATTTCCTTTCTCTTTCCCAACCCAAATGGCTCTGGGTGTGCTCAGCCTAATGTCCCTAGGGACATTGCTGCTGGAATTTTTAAATCATTTGAAAATAGAATTCGTTTGATGTCAGCAGCAGCAGAATATCCCCTTGTCCTTAACCCCTATATCTACTTTAGTGATTCTCAACCAGGGAGAATCTCAATTTTTGGCCCACCCAAGGGACATTTGGCAATATCTGGAGACATTTTTGGTTGTTGCAACTTGCTGGGGGTGGGGGACAGGTACTACTAGAATTTAATGAGTCCAGGGAAGCTGCTAAACATCCTACAAAATATGGGGCAGCCCCACATAACAAAGGATTAACTTGCCCTAAAAATCAGTAGTGCCCAGGTTGAAAACTTGAACCTAGAGGATATACTCTTATTTTCAAGATTATATACTTTTGGTACATACTCTTATTTGTGAGTTCCCTGAATGTGAGGCATGTGCCTTATACATCTTTCTTTCTCATAGAGAAGGTTTGAAAGACAGTTGGGAAAAATACTCCAGTGGGATTGCTCTTATTGTTGAACGTCGGGGGAAGATCTCAATTCAGCACGACTCTGCCTGTATTTCTTTCCTCTTCGGTGAAGTTGGGCTCTGTTAGCATTTCTCTAACATCCTACGTTGTCTCATTTCCTTTTGATTTTTTGACTTTTCCCCATTTGATATATAGGATTTACTTGAATTCATTATCCTTCTCCTCTGTTCATACTGGATGCTGAGAAGCGTGGAAGCATCCATATAGGAAACTTAGGAGAGATATTCTGGTGTGTGAAGTTGAGGATGCTCAGATTGACCAGGGGAGTGACCATATGAAATGAGATGCCAAATATTAAAAGAAGCTAAGTAGAATCACTAGATGAGACCTCAAGGAAACCTGGCTACACTAAGGACGCAGTTGTATGGATAGACTTATTTTCCCTAGCTGATTCCATTCGGTTGACTATACAAACACTTATAGATGTGTGGAATTACACAGTATCTGTTTCTTTATCTATTAACTATCATTTGCCTGTCTAATATATGGATAAATGCCTGGAAGGGACATATATTGAAATATTAATGCTGGTTATCTTGATTAGAACTCATTTTTTTCCCTTATATACATGTTCCCGAATATTCTAGATTTCTTGTGAGTATTTGATAAATTGAAAAATAATAGACATAGTTTCAGAAGAATTGTTTGTTGAGTTGTTTTCAACATGTCTGCCTGAGCTTTATATGCTGAGGATTTCTCCTCCTCTGTAAATTTCAAGTTAGATGTTGGCAAGCTGCTGCTAAGAGATAAATTGCTCTCCCACCGCCCCAGCTGAAAGTCATGTCTGGGTAACAGCTGCTTTGATAATGACTTTATTTTGTGATGGATGAATTCTTGGTTGCTTTACAGATGTTGAAATGACTTGCGCCAACAAAATTGCACGTCTGCCTGTTCATTTCTCCTCACTCCTCTCACAGTGGGTGTGGGAAACAGATAGCCCATTACAGGACAGAAGGGATGGTGTGACCTGGCCTTCCTCTCCAGAGGCAAGCGTCAGCCTTGGGCACTTGCTCTTGGACAGCTGCATGAAGCTGGCAAAATTGTGCACCAACGCAGCAATATTGCCCTACAGCAGGCTCTGCTGGGGTACAAAACGCCACTCCCATCCTTCTCTTATTCCCTCTTCCATTTTGTGTTCTGCAGTGACAGAAGATTGCTCTTTTCCAAATGTAAACAGAAAAATGCAAAATCCAGTCTTGAGAAAAAATGGTCTCACTTCTGACCTTGCTCTCGTTGGTTCTGCCTGACTCCAAAGTATGTTGACTTAGTTTCCATTTTTAGCTTTCTTTCTGCTGGTTGGGCCACTGATCCTGGTTGTCCAGGTAACATCCAGGGTCTGGTCCATTTGTTCAACATCCACCACTACCACACAGGAAAGTGGAGGTAAGATCTAAATGGTGGAAATGAGACAGTAGCGATTCACGTGGGAAAAGTGCAAATGATATAATAGAAGGATCCACATGGTCATCAGCTAGCCTAGAAAGAGGAGTGGAGTGTGGCTTGATTCAAACTCAAGCTAGAAAGGATTCAGATGGACATGTGTTTGATTTTTTGGTATCAGAAAGGTCTAGCTATGAGTATTTACTACTTACTATTTTTTTGAGTATTTACTATACTGAAGATATTGTGCTGTGAAGCTTATGAACATGATTTGAAATAATCCTTCAATAGTTGTTATAAAGGAATTGTATAGACAAAGTGTTACAAACAAGGAAAAAACTAGGTCACACAGCAAGGAAGCTTTGGAACTGGAATTTGATGTAGGATTTCACAGCTTATATATTCTTAACAACTGTGTAACCATAACATTGCTCCAAAGTTGGACTTCTCCTCAGCACACATGTACATTCTCATTTTCTCTCTCTCTCATGTGTGTTTTTCCTGGTATCATATTTTGTGCTTTTGCTTTTAAAAATTATATCTAGTAGCATCAGTTCAGTTCAGTCACTCAGTTGCATCTGACTCTCTGCGACCCCATGCAGCATGCCAGGCCTCCCTGTCCATCACCAACTCCCAGAGTTCACCCAAACTCACGTCCATCGAGTCAGTGATGCCATCCAGCCATCTCATCCTCTGTCGTCCCCTTCTCCTCCTGCTCCCAATCCCGCCCAGCATCAGAGTCTTTTCCAATGAGTCAGCTCTTCGCATGAGGTGGCCAAAGTCCTGGAGTTTCAGCTTTAGCATCATTCCTTCCAAAAAACATCCAGGACTGATCTCCTTTAGAATGGACTGGTTGGATCTCCTTGCAGTCCAAGGGACTCTCAAGAGTCTTTTCCAACACCACAGTTCAAAAGTATCAATTCTTCAGTGCTCAGCTTTCTTCACAGTCCAACTCTCACATCCATACATGACTACTGGAAAAACCATAGCCTTGACTAGACAGACCTTTGTTGGCAAAGTAATGTCTCTGCTTTTGAATATGCTATCTAGGTTGGTCATAACTTTCCTTCCAAGAAGTAAGCGTCTTTTAATTTCATGGCTGCAGTCACTATTTGCAGTGACTTTGGAGCCCCCAAAAATAAAGTCTGACACTGTTTCCCCATCTATTTCCCATGAAGTGATGGGACCGGATGCCATGAGCTTCGTTTTCTGAATGTTGAGCTTTAAGCCAACATTTTCAGTCTCCTCTTTCAAGTTCATCAAGAGGCTTTTTAGTTCCTCTTCACATTCTGCCATAAGGGTGGTGTCATCTGCATATCTGAGGTTATTGATATTTCTCCCAGCAATCTTAATTCCAGCTTGTGTTTCTTCCAGCCCAGCGTTTCTCATGATGTACTCTGCATAGAAGTTAAATAAGCAGGGTGACAACATATAGCCTTGACGGACTCCTTTTCCTATTTGGAACCAGTCGGTTGTTTCATTTTTGTTCTAACTGTTGCTTCCTGACCTGCATACAGGTTTCTCAAGAGGCAGGTCATGTGGTCTGATATTCCCATCTCTTTCAGAATTTTCCAGTTTCTTGTGATCCACACAGTCAAAGGCTTTGGCATAGTCAAGAAAGCAGAAATAGATGTTTTTCTGGCACTCTCTTGCTTTTTTGATGATCCAGCAGATGTTGACAATTTGATCTCTGGTTCCTCTGCTTTTCTAAAACCAGCTTGAACATCTGGAAGTTCACGGTTCATGTACTGCTGAAGCCTGGCTTGGAGAATTTTGAGCATCAGATCTTGCTATATATCTTAGAATTTTTGGTTGATAGCATTGTTTGTTTCCAAAAATGAAATGAAGTTAAATGAAATGAAGTAAAATGAAAATAAAATAAAAATTGATTATGTTCTTAAGATTTAATTTTGTAAGAATTCTCTGCAAGTTCAGTGAGGTCTTACTTGCTAGACTGTCACAGTTTTAAAAAAACTGTGATTGGCTTCAAGAGACATTTTAAATGGAACACCATCAAACCAGAGTTTATTTATTGAAAGTGAGCTACAAACTATGTATTTTAGTCTGTTCAGGTTGCTATAACAAAATTCCATTGACTGGATGGCTTATGAGAACTTTATTTCTCACAATCTGGAGCCTGGAAGTCTAGGGTCAGGGTGCCAGCTGGTCAGATTCTGGTGAAAAGTCCTTTACCAGTTTGCAGCGACAGCGGTATTATTCTCATCAGTCATATCCAAATGGTAAATTGTATTAATGTTAAGGAGTATTACAAAATCACTTTCTTTTCCCACAGTTTTACTTGCCTGATATTTACCTGCCCATGTGTACCACAGTGAAAATGTATTTGCTGGTATTTGCCCATCTCTATATTTTCAACTATTCCATGTCATTTTATTTTAAGCAGATATCTTATAACCAGTATTTGTCCAGATTTTGCTTCTCCAGCCAATCAGAGAAAGATTTGGTCTGGTTTCTATTTTTGTTTTTACATATTATACTTCAAAAATATGTCATTTTCCTTTTTCTGGCCTTGCAATGACAATCAATTTCACCTTTATCACAGCACACACATTCTTTTCTGAACTCAGTTTGATCCTAGTAATTTGATTAATAAGCTAAGCCTTCTTAAAACTGAGGCATCCTTACTTCCAACTGTAAAATAAATCATGGGATGTAATGTACATCATAGGGATATGTCAATGATATTCTAATAACTCTGTACATGACAGATGGTAACTAGGTTTATCCTGGTGATTGTTCCTTAATGTAGAAGAGTATCAAATCACTATGTTACACATCTAAAATTAATATAATATTGCATGCCGATGACAACTCAGTAGTAAATAACTAACTAAATAAAATGGCTTGGAAAAACGAAGAAGGAAAAGCTGGATCCAGAGAATCTGGATTCAAATCCTAGTTTTGTCACTCACGTTTCCGCTAAGGGACTTTTTCCAGTCATGTGTTATTGCTGCATTGGCAGAATGTTGTAATGATATTGAACTTATATAAATAAAATTATGAAAAGTTTTAAAAAAAGAATGAGTCACCTTGGACACACATTTAATCTGGTCTTGTTGCTTCTAGATCCACTCTTTCTCAACTTGTCTCTTGTGCTGTGGCCAGATCAAAAGTGGTGATCTTAAAATGCAAATAAGTTCATGGCCATTTACCGAAGTATCTATGTCAGTGGCTTTGGCCACACAAAGAATATAGTTCCAACTTCTGGGCCTGCCATTCAAGGTCCTTGCCCTCTTTTCCAAGCTCATCTCTTACTGTTCTCTCTCCCACACTCGTGTCTGTTCCAGCCATAATCCATGCCCTCTTTCTAATGGCTCATGCCCTTGATCACTTCTCTTAGAAAGTGCTGAAGGACTGCAGTTAGGTGCCCAGCACTGGGTTCAAGGTGGGGCATGAGAGTGGTGAGAACCACTGGCCAGATGTCTTCTTTTATGGGGCTCCCAGCAAGTGAGGAAGACAGTGAAAACTCATATGATCACCACAGGATAGGCAGAGGTGGTTGTGGGAGCACTGAGCAGGAGCCCACAACCTCAACTTTGATGGCTAGGGAAAGTGACGACCAAACTGGAACCCAAAGGATGAGTAGGGCATGAGCCTGGCCTTCTTTCCCCAGTCACCCTTCCAAGCCTCTCTCAGGCCTCACTCCCTCTAAGTGGAAGCAGTTGCCTCCTGCTGTGTGTTAGCTCAGTGTTCTCTACCTTATGGCCCTTTTAGCCGTGGGTTGCACTTATTCGTCTGTCCTTCCTGTTCTAGGCCGTGAGCCTCTGGAAGGCAGAGTCATTTCTTATTTACTTTTGTATCCCTGTACCCTGTGCATGGTGCACAGTGAGTGCCTGATCAAAGTGCATGAGATTTGGTTCCTGGATCCTGCTCTTCTCTGCCCAGCACATCTCCTAGTCCTGGACCCACTCCATACATTCCTGAACCGTTTTCTGGCCAGACTTTCCTTGGCTGCTCGACTCCCAGAATCCTCTTCTGTTACTCTGTCCCTAAACTGACTCCAGCATTCAGAAGGCTCCTTCTCTGGTGCCCCATTGCTTTCACCCCTCAAAGGGCTGCAAGGGTAACTCTTTTCATTCCACAAAATACAGAATGACAGACAAATAGCATCTACTGAGAAGTATTTATCGATGGTGCTTAGTCATGTTCAAGGCTTTGCAACTCCATGGATGTGGCCCACCAGGCTCCCCTGTCCATGGGATTCTCCAGGCAAGATACTGGAGTGGTTTGCCATGCCCTCCTCCAGGGGATCTTCCCACTCAGGGATCAAACCTGGGTCTCCTGCTTTGCAGGAAGATTCTTTACCTTCTCAGCCACCAGAGAAGCCTATTGAAGGTGATAAGTGCTTTTAATAGCATGTCTTCTCTGAGATTTGGTGCCTGGGAAAGGCTATTTTCTTATGAGGTGATAGAAATTTAATTTAAAAAATGAGAGCTATATATCCCAACTTGCTTCCTTGTTTACACTGACTTCCAGGAAGCCCAGATTTAGATTTAACATTCAAGTGTATCACCTCTATTCACATCATGTTTCTTGTAGAATTATCTCCTTCCTTCATTTGGGTGTGTTTTGATTATTTTTCTGAATTAAAAGAAAAAAAAACACTCGAAGTGTTCATTTTCTATTTTAAGGTCAGAAAAAATTTAATTCTGTTAAAATAAAATTATAGAATATTACTACATTTTCATATAGAATTATACCATATTTGCTCCACCCATCTACACCCAAATTTATTTTAAATTGTGGTTTTATTGCAAGTTCAGAGACGGCAATGGCAACCCACTCCAGTACTCTTGCCTTGAAAATCCCATGGATGGAGGAGCATGGTAGGCTGCAGTTCATGGGGTCACTGAGGGTCAGACACGACTTAACAACTTCACTTTCACTTTTCACTTTCATGCATTGGAAAAGGAAATGGCAACCCACTCCAGTGTTCTTGCCTGGAGAATCCCAGGGATGGGGGAGCCTGGTGGGCTGCCGTCTCTGGGGTCACACAGAGTTGGACATGACTGAAGCGACTTAGCAGCAGCAGCAGCAGCAGCAGAGATCATTCAACCACTGTGTATCAAAAAGGAAAGGAGAGGATGTGTGAGACGGAGAGGGCATGGATAGAGGACCAAAAGGATGGGAGGGGATTTATTTACTGAATGATGACAATTTCCAGCCCCATCATCCACAGGCTTCTCAAGTCATGAAATTTCCATTTTAGAATGAGGTAAACAGCTCTCATTTCTTTGTTTGGAGATCAGCAAACTCACTGTCTCATGATCCCCTCTTGCCATCATTTCCTAAAATCTCCCATCCCACCTCCCTTCAAGTATTTGGTCTTTCAATTAAATTACTTGATTATAACTGTTCTGATTTTACAAGTTTTATTCTTGTTGCATTCCTAGTATCTAGCTCTAAACATTTTTGATTATTGTATGAATATTTATTTCCTTTAAGTTAAAGGTTTATGTTCTCACCCAGGAATTGAACTCGTGTCTTTCATGTCTGCTGCATTGCAGGTGAATTCTCTACTCACTGAGCCACTGGGGAAGCTAAATATTTCATAACTATGACAAGATGGAACAAAGGAATATATGTCAGCTACTCAGTTCATTATGGAACAGGCAGGCAGGAAGATGTTCAGCGGATAGTTCGAAAGTGGTTTAGAGTGACTTTGCAAATAGACTCCAGAAACATTCATTCATGCACTTTTTCTTCTGCAATAGTCATCAGATTTTCCTGTCCTTAGTAGTCACTTTTGAGTTTGAGAATGCCAACTAATTACCCTTCCCCCTATAGCTTCTGAATAAGAGCAAGAGAGGAACTAAAGTATCAATAGATTAAAATTCAATGATCAATTTTATTTCAGGTAAAGCTGAATTGGAGAATGCGGCTTAGCCATAATGACAAAACTGGGCTCTTCCTTCAGTGTTCCTTTGGCTTGGCTAATTTGTCCAGGCTTAGAATCCTGTGGGGATGGGGGCTGAGTTGGGGATGGGAGGCTCACTGGCTGGGAAAGCCTTGGGCAGTGTAGGTTGAGAAGATGGGGTGGCCAAATGTGGACAGTATCCCAGCACCACATTGCCACAAAGTGAAGGAATGAGGTCACACTCTCAGGCTCTCACTAGTCCTTGAGAGGAGGGTCTACAAGGTGGCAGAATACTCTTTCTAATAGCCATGAAAGGGTTAGTTTCTATTTAATGAACCAAAGCAAAAGCAACAGAAGAGAGAAGGGCTCGTTCCTCCCAGCAAGAGTCCCTGGATCTCAGGTACTTGGTCCAAAAAATTCCCTTTTTCATAGATGAAGTCTGGTAACTCCTAAGTAACAAATGGTCTGACTCTTGTCTCCTTTCTTTTACCTACCATTTATCATTTTATCAGGCTGATGGGTAAATCTATAAATGCTCCTGATGTGAAGGACATACATGTTAATATCATCAAAACTTAATGTAAAGGAAGCTTCAACCTGACACTCAGGCATGAGTGCATTGATGGGAAGCATAATTACTTGGGAATTACTATGAATCATAAAGGAAATTTTTTTCCTGTAATTTATGGAGGGTTCATGTCATCTCAACCCAGGTTAGCCTGTAATTGCACATCTTGGTGACAATAAAGAGCAGTGACCTGAAGGCATCTAACACTTCTGTCGTGAGTCAAGAGTGGCTTGTGCTGTGAATTCCACATCATTCGGACCTTCCTGACATTTCTTCCAGCTGTTGGAATTTATGATCCAGATATGCCTCCAATGGATATAACCTCAGAAAAATCCTTTGCTGGGCTCTGACCCATATTTCATTAATTCACGGTTAGATTTATCTAGTTCTGGCTTGATTTATTTCTGGTCTGTGGGTCTGCATTCTTTTCCATTGATAAATTTGTGCCTTCAAAGTGTGGTGTGTTTCATTTGGACAGTTTTATAAATTATATAATGGTAAGGAAGAAAAAAATAAAAGATAAAGTCACAGTCAGGAGGTAACAGTGTAAAATGAATAGATTATAAATACATATTTTTAATTTTTTAAAAAATCTGTTTTTTAAAAAGTATTTAATATGATCACTATACAGCACGTGAGATCTTAGTTCCTTGGCCAGGGATCAAACCTGTGCCCCTGCAGTGGAAGCGCAGTCTTAACCACTAGACCACCAGGGAAGTCCCTACATTATATTTTTATGAAGTAGGCCTGATTTTCTAGCTGACTTGAGATGGTCTTCTTAGAAGGATCATTCTTTACTGATGCTCAGAGCCTATGGTGATCCAGCAAAGGTCAAGAGTCCCCAAAGGCAGTGGTTCTCAACCTTTAATATGCATGAGCATCACCTGATTCTTCAAGGTTGGGGTGAGGTTTAGATTCTGCAGTTTCAACAAGCTCTCAGTGATGCTGATGACTGAGCAGCAAGAACCTAAATTACCAAATCAAAACACCAGCTCTCCAACTCATCACAATTAATTTTATTCCACAGCATGTTTAGAGGAATGTTATTCTCAGGAAGATGTTTAGGACTCAAATAATTAAACAAAAACCCTGGAAAGTACACACATTTATGTATTCTTCTTTTCATTAAATATATATCTGTTTGGCAAAAAAATGTTAGACTCTTTTATACAAAAACAAAGCAAAAAAAAAAAAACCAACCCCCAAAACCAACAACCCAAACCCTTTGTAAATTGTCAATACCTGTAATAACTACAACGATGTAAACTTGGATGTCTGACAGCTTGACCATTTTGTGGAACCTGTGTTGCAGCAGAACCTCCCAGACCCTTACATAGCAACTGCCTATCATCGAGGCTTTTAGATTTAGTACATTAGAGATAAAGCAGGACGACTGATTTCAGCATTGTGCTTTCAGCTAAGGGGCTGGAGGAGTGTGTGGCAATGAAGAAGGCAGGTCAGGGCTGGGGCAGGGAGAAGAAACCCAAGACTAGCGGAGAGACAGAAAGGGTGGTCACAGTCACAGGGCAGACGTGATGTGGCCACGGGACCCTCAGATTGTGTCTGGTGACCCAACGTTTGTGAGAACTAGGATGAGGCAACCGCTGCTGCTCTTGGGACCAGAGAGGAACTGGGCAGGCAGAGGCCAGAATGGAGGGGGGGCGGCATTTAGAAGCAGATTTCAATTTACATGGAACTGGTGGTGTGAGCAGACCCTAGAGAGAAGGGGAACGAGGAGTGGTGTTTGTCTTCTCAAGTAGCTAGATCGTTTCCGGTTCTTCCAGACCCAGAGCTTGAGGCACACCCCTGTGTCTGGCTGCAGATTGGGAGGAGGTCTGGGCTGCTGGCTTGGAGCCTCTAGGAGGGGAGGACTTGCCTGCTGGAATGAAGATGGAAGGGCCCTTTGGCTCTCTCATTGGCGGTGGATTTTGCTTTTCTCCCACCTTTGACTGTGGCGACGGGAGGTGACCTAAAGCAATGGAGTCTAGAAACAGAATCGGGGTGGTGAGCAGGATGCCACGGAGGGGCAGAAAAATGCCAGAGTTAGAGGAGGCAAGGCCAAAGGAAGTGTGGACCCACAGCGTCCCTTGACCACAGCGGATTCCACGGTGTGGGCGCCTTTTCATTCTTCTCTCCTATTAGCTAAATCTTCCAGTTTTGGAGGGGGTGCATCTGGGCCCAGGGTGCTTCAATTACAGTCATAGACGAAGTCATAGTTGCTGGGCTCCTTGGGGATGGGTGGAGGCGCGTCGGGGATCTGAATGTTTTCCAGGTCCAGGAGGCGGAGCTTGATTTCCATGCTGAGCAGCGTGTCCAAGTCATTCCGTGTCAGGTCACTCATCATGTCCTTTCCCAGCAGCGCATTCAGCCCATCTGTCCAGATACAGTACTGGGGAGAAAGAAGGTGACAATGAGAACGACTGATGACAACTGCAAGAGGAGTAACAACAGCTAACACCGACTGATCACTCAGCAAGGGCTGGGCTCTGTGCTAAGGGCTTTGCCTACATCATCATTTGATAGTCAGCACCTCTATAAAGCTGACACTTCTGTTAGCATCTCTGTTTTACAGATGAGGGAACTGAGACAATGAGAAATTAAGTCACTTGGCAGTATGTGGAGTAGGTGGGATTTGAACTTATGCAATCTGCCTCCATTGTCTGCACTCTTCCATATAAATAATGCCTCCCTACACAGCAGCAGGAGGATTTGAGTTTTTTCTGCCTGTGCAACAGAATATCTCTAACATCCCACCAGTGAATCAAAGAGTTAAAGGTATTGGTAGAATATATCCTAACACTTCTGGACTCGACATCAGATCAAACTCTCCTGACTCCGAGCAAAGTTCTAATCTAGAGTTAATATCTGACTATCCTGTTTGATTCCTGCACTCAAAACGACAGTCGAACCCCACCCTGGGGCTAACGGTGGCCCCACCTTTGTATTTCTTAGCAAAAGATTTAGGAATAGCTCAGTGCTGTCCAAGGTCTGGTGGACAAAATGGCTAAAATTATTGGGTGATTTTAATGGAAGGTGGCTTAGCTGCCAGTCCACGGACCTCTTCTGCCTCGGTTTCTGGTTTCTAAGGGTTTTCTCCTCCACGTCTTTGGAGTCTGATCCCTGGGGACATCACCTGTTTTGGAAAGCACTCCATAGTAACCAACTAAGAATTTGGTTCTACCCCTCTCCTTAAAAATTAATCATGCCCTTTGATTCTCCAGTAGGCTGCTTCATTTATCTGAGGATCTGCCTTGCTCTTGTCAGCTTCCCTCCAGAGGCTGAAATCCTGCCCTGACCTGGTATTAAAGCCATAATACTTGGTGAAGAACTAGCCTCTGCTGCAAACATCAGAAAACTGCCTGCATTCTGGATGTTGTGCTTGGTTCACCTTTTAGGATGTCCTAGTCCTATACAGGGCTTCGTTGATACCAATTTCACTGCTCTTCCTGTGGGACTGGTCTTCCTTCTAGAATGTGTTCTAGATTACCCCCTCTCTTGCCCTTACTGGGTCAAGTTGCAATTCCAGACCCTACTTAGCTTGTCTTTTGCACTGTGGTTACCTGGGCTATGTTCCAGAATATGACAGCAGATCTCAACGAAAAAGCACTACCAGTTGGCATGCACTATACAGATCTTAAGTCACAGTGATGGCTTAGAAATCTACCCTGATGCACACTGGGGGCGCCACTTGTTAAGCCGAGAAGGTGTACCATGGGTGTGTTATTAAGTCTGTCTGAGTAGGGCAGTCCTGAACTGCAGAGCTTCGGTTCGGCCTTGACTATGGGATTTCAGCCAGAGCACTTAACCCATCTAAATATCAGCTGAGGGCTAAGGGGTTTCTGGAAGTATTAGTTATCTTGTGAATGCCTTAGATAGATTCTAAACACATCTAAACGTTTGTTTCTGCATAAATAATCTTGATAAAAATAGAACCCAGGATCTACTCTGTAGATCTTGATCATACAAATCTTAGGTCACGAAATTTTATTTAGAAAAGCTTCCAGCTAATTCTGATGTATCTCCATTAGAAGCACCACTGAACCCCATGCTCTTTGAGGCCCCTTCCAGTTTAGACACTGTTTCATTGTAAATCCCTAAGTGCTGGGGTTGCCACTCTTTGTACACAGCCTTCCCAGTCCTGGCTAGCTTCCTAGTACAGATTAATTTAACACTGGAACACTTCTGTGGTGCTTTTGAGAAGCAGCAAGCACAGAAAACTTTTTTAAAAAAGCATCACAATCAATAAATAAAAACTGTAGTACTGAATCTGAGTTGGAAATATCAATATAAATGTATGATGTATTTTGTTTTTTAAAAACATAACTCCAAGCTCTGTCTACAAAAATGCCTAAAAATAATCACCAACTCAGTAGTAAAAGGCACACTGAATGTCCAGATTCTGGTTGCTAAATACCAAAAGGAGTCAAAACTCCATAGAGAAAAGGCAGGAAATGCACAAGAAGAACCTGGAGTATCTTGTCATGCCAGAATGCCTGAAAGCTTCCAGGGTCATCTGTCAATAGGACTCAGAAGCCAACCAGAGGTATTCCTACTTTCTCTGTAGTTGTTCAGTTGCTCAGTCATGTCTGACGCTGTGCCACCCCAAGGACTGTGGCACGCTAGGCTTCCATGTCCTTCACTGTCTCTTGGAGTTTGCAAAAACTCACGTCCATTGAGTCAATGATGCCGTCCAACCATCTCATCCCGTTGCCCCTTTTCTCCTCTTGCCTGCAATCTTTTCCAATGAGTTAGCTCTTCATATCAGGTGACCAAAGTATTGAAGCTCCAGTGTCAGTCCTTCCAATGAATATTCAGGGATGATTTCCTTTAGGATTGACTGATTTGATCTCCTTGTAGTCCAAGGGACTCTCAAGAGTCTTTTCCAACACCACAGTTCAAAAGCATCAATTCTTTGGCACTCAACCTTCTTTACGGTTCAACTCTCACATTCATACATGACTACTGGAAAAACCATAGCTTTGACTATACAGACCTTTGTTGGCAAAGTGATGTCTCTGCTTTTTAACACACCATCTAGCTTTGTCACAGATTTTCTTCCAAGGGGCAAGTGTCTTTTAATTTCATGGCTGCAGTCACCATCCACAGTGATTTTGGAGCCCAATAAAATAAAGTCTGTCACTGTTTCCATTTTTTCCTACCATCTATTTGCCATGAGGTGATGGGACCAGATCTACTTTTTCTAGATAAGATAATTTGGACACTGATAATGACAATAATGGCAACCTATTGAAATGTAGGACTTCCCAGGTGGCGCTAGTGGTAAACAAGTCATCTGCCAATGCAGGAGACATAAAAGACATGGGTTCGATATCCTGGAGGAAGGCAAGGCAACCCACATCAGTATTCTTACCTGGAGAATACCATGGACAGAGAAGCCTGGCGACTTTACGGTCCATGGGGTCTTTAGAGATGCCCAAGGGGAATATTTACAAATAAAATGATGACATTTGGATGAGCTTTGAAATAATCTGGGGTATGGCAGCTGGGTGTGGGCGGGGGTACAGGTGAAACCTCATTGGCCATGAGTTGATAATTGCTGAAGCTAGGGGGATGGACACTGGCAGGAAGTCCTGAGTCCAGGTTCTGCTTTCTTCCTTCCAAGCCATGCAGTACAGGGCTCAGACAGAAGGTGTTTCTGGAACAAGACCCCTATTGTTTAAATCCGGGTTCTATCACTCACTACTTGTTTGATCTGGAAAAAGTTTCTTAAGTTCTCTGTGGCGCATTACTTTTTTTTTTTTAAATAAAATAGGAATAACAGTAGCTTGTTTCTTTTACAGTTACAGAATGAAGATTGAGGGAGGTGAGGCACACAAAGCATTGAATGGTGCCTGGTTCAGAGTATTCCAGTTATAATTACTATTGTCTTTACTATTGTTGAGGTAGTCAGTTTTGGGAGGCTTCTCTCTCCTCCTTTGATCAGTGAGGATCAAAGAATCCTCACTGTAATAGAACTTTCTGCTTTATGGAGCAATTATGCAAATAAAATGAGGTAATAGATATGAAAGTGGTCTGAAGAAATTAAAAGTATTCACAAGTGCATGGCATTTTTCTCCTCACTGCATCAATAAAAAGTGGCAGATATGAATAAAAATTTGGCAGTCTCAGAACATTTATCCTTATCTGGAATTAATGTACACTGGGCAAAACAGCCTTGTATAGATTTAAATAGCATCCACAGTTCTACTATTTTAAGCGGTTTCCTATATATCTGTATATATCTTGAATATGGTGGCCTGTGTACAACCACAATTTTATTTAAAAAGAGAAATGGTAGGACACGGTATGTATTTGCAAGAAGATGAAGACAAAGTCATTCCCTTCCATGAACTAAATGTCAAGTAACACAGAATTATATTTAAGCACCACTTTAAATGCAGGATTTGCATCTAATCTTTCTTCTCTTTTGGGGATGTACAATTTTATTCAAAAGCTTCAAGCCAGTAAAAACAAAAACAAATACAGAATAACTTCTAAATGAGTTAAGTCTCCCTGGGGAAATGGGGAACAAAATTCAAGTTCTATTAAAATGTTCCTTCCTTTCTAAAAGCTTTTTATGTTAACACATGCACAACAAAAATTTGAATGGTATCATCTAAAAATAAGAGTTTCAAGCATGATGTTGGGTTCTAGCTTACAAGAAAAAAAGTTAAATCAGCCATAGCTGCTACTTCATCTTACAAATGCATTTTCCTAGATTTATGCAAAATATTTTAAATATAGCTGACAGTGTACTTTGAGAAGAGAAACAAATTATACATATAACAAGATGTCAAAAAGGAATAAAAGCATCTCAAAAATAAAATTCCAACAGCTGAGACAGTCCTAAACCTCTTAAAACAACTTAAACAGGATAAAAAATCTAGTTCTCAAATGTTTTAAAGAATTGAGACAAATTTATCATGGGAAAATTTTGACCAAAACCTAAATATTCAATAAAAACCAAGCAATAGCTAAGGATGATATTTTTTCTGTAACAGTTATGTCCTTACTATGAAGCACTTATACCTTCTTCTTTACCATAAACTCTTGATTAAGCTAAGAAGAAGCTGAATCTGTTTAATTTGCAGTTTTTCGAGAGGTTTTCATTCTATTCTAAGTCAACAAAATGTGCCTTTGCTCATAATTTTTCTCAGGCAGACTTAAAAAAAATTTCTTTCCAGTATTTTTTTATCTGCTGTTTTTCTCAAGAAAATATGACATTCTCTCATAAATTAACCCCTGGAGACCTTTACCTCATGCTTGTCAGGAGCTATGAAGTTCAGTTGGCAGTTTGAGTCATACAAGATCGAGAAAGCGAGTTCAAGTACCTCCTGCAAGAGATTAGAGAAAACACCACATTGAAGACAATTTGCTCGTTTTGTTTTTCAGTTACAAATGGCTGCAGATTGAACATGGAATAGCGCTTGTAGTGGGTCTAGGCAAGTGGAGCGGTAGTGAGGCTGATAGGAAGAAGGACGATATTTTTCAAGATTCACAACACATTTCCTTCTGTTCATGAGAGGGCTGCATGAACCAATTCGTTCAGTTCTCAAGACAGTGCATGGAGCAAGTGCTATCATTCCTCTTTTATGGGAAGGAGCTCAGAGAGGTTAAGTGAGTTGTCCAAGGCCACACAGCCCCAAAGCTATGCTACTTTCCTATCTTCAGCACCTCCCTCCCAGGGAGACCATGGAAAGTAGTAAACTCTTTCGCAATCAGCAACGTTATGGGCTGCTCTATCTTTCATCATTTCCAAAAAGACAGATGTTCATAGTGGGTATCAACTTCCTAAAGCATGGAAGCTACATAGGAGGTAATGAGGCTTCCGGATGACTCCACTATCTTTAGGTAGTATGTCTGCCCTTTGAACTCTGAACTACTGTAGAGCAAAGGCTGTACAAAACCTAGTTTTATCCTAGAGTAGCTGCAGGGTATAAAGGAGAGTATGGGCATGAGTGGCAGAATAGCTGGATTCATCCATTGGTGAATGTCTCTTCATTCGAGTGCTTGGGTTCGTTCATAGTACAGACTATGAGACAGACCCAAAGGGCCAAGGACTAAGTGATGCTGTCATTCCATTGTAGCTGAATGACCTTGGCCGAGACACTCAGTGTTGTACCTAATATGTACACTAAAATATGCTTCTCAAATTGTACATACTATGCAATAATAGATATAATGATTATTCTACTGGATTGAGCAGTCAGCAGGTACAATCTTTGGAAGATGAGGGTCACTGAACATCTCAGCACCCTGTATTGTGTTTGTGTGCGTGTGCTAGTCATGTCCAACTCTTTGTGATCCCATGGACTGTAGCCCACCGGGTTCTTCTATCCATGGAATACTCCTGGCAAGAATACTGGCGTGGGTAGCCATTTCCTTCTCCAGAGGATCATCCTGATCCACGGATCAAACTTGCATCTCCTGTGTCTTCTCCATTGCAGGCAGATTCTTTACCATCTGAGCCACCAGGGAAGCCCCTCTCAACACCCTAACAACTCCTAATTTGGAGGAAAGAGCCAAGTGAGTCCACATCAATGCTCTGCATCAGTACAAAAGACATGTGTCAGTCTACCTTCTGTCTCTGTGTCTATTAGGCACCACTGATGACTGCCCCTTTCCCTCATGGTATGATCTGGGAGCTGCATTCTCAGTAACCACCCACAGGCATTCTTTCTTAGGGAGGTAGACCTCTCCACATCCTTCTCTACCTCAACACCTGTCAGAGGATTTGTCTTTGGCCAGTGACTCACAGCAAGAATGCTCCAGAAAGAAGATGGCAGGGAGAAAGATGAGGTCACTGCCTCTAGATTTCAGAATTCCAGATGAGAAAGAATTCTCCCAAGCGGACTCCAAAGGCTCAGCATTAGGTGTATGCCTCTCCTGACACAGTCAGCCATCAGGCTATTTGTGGCTCTCATGAATTTTGTGTTTGGCTCGAGTCTAGCTGTCCCCTCATTAAGGGAAAGCGGCTTTTGTTCTGAGCCCAGACCTACCAGCATCTCTTCCTCTTAGAGTATCCTCACCCTACCAGAAATAGAAACAAGTGAAGGAAAAACTGCTGAGTCACAGACTAGGATCTCTTCTGCAAGACTACCCAGTCTGAATTTTTCATTCTTTTTTTCCTTAGGATTCTATTCAAGCCTACCCAGTAAAGATCAATAAAATTGGAAAAGAGTTGACCAACAAACAAAAACAATTTCCCCATAAGTTTAGCATCTCTTTCGGGTCTTTTAGTGCATAATGAAAATGGTCATGGGTCCTAACAGTGGTACCATAATTGGTGTCATCCTTTTAAAAAAGCCTGTAAGGCAGCCCATATCAAGAACAAGCTGTCTCACTTTTGGAGTTACTCCTAAAAAAATTCAAAAGGAAGCAAAACTGTATATACTATTATCTGTAAGAACATAATAGAACAGAAAGACAGAACATTATGCTCAATCATGTCCAACTCTGCGACCCCATGCACTGCAGCCTGCTAAGCTCCTCACTCCATGGGATTTTTCAGGCAAGAATACTGGAGTGGGTTGCCACTTCCTTCTCCAGGGGATCATTCCATCCCGGGGATTGAACCTGGGTCTCCTGGGTTGCGGGTGGTCTCCTGCATTGCGGGTGTATTCTTTGCCAACTGAGCCACCAAGGAAGCCATAAGAATGTAATTTGAGGAACTAAATAAATGTCCTCCCTTCTTTGGGTAAAACATTAAATAAAGAAATCACAAATTAGCAACCCTGTGAAATATATGCTGCTAGGCATTAAGTATAATTACAAACATTCGATTTTAAGTGGAAAAACAAACAAGAGAAATGAACATTATTTACATACTGATCACAACTAGGAACAATGTCTAGCTGTGGTTGGAGACTGGAACTGAATATGTGAAATGAAAATAATTATGTTAAGGTGCTGGGATCATAGGTGATTTTTTTCTTTTAAAAACTGAAAACATTTTTCAAAAAAATGTTAAGCTCTAATCTCCTAAATTCATAAAAACTGTTCTTAGATGAGAAACATTGATATAGATGATGATTTCTTTACTAATCTTAGTGTCATCCCCTGGAAAAACTCTGACTCGTACTTAATAGATTGAAGAGAAAGGAGAGGAGGGGCTTTGCTTCTGGACACCCAGTCAGTACATCACAGCAGCACCAGGTGACCTTCAGACATCAACAGGAAACAACAATGGATTTCTGACTGATGCTAGCCCATGCCTGCTGCTCTGCTTAGGGCAGGCACAGAGCTAGTCATCCTCTTGCTTACGACAGCAGGTGTGAGCATCCCGAGCCCAGACGTGGCCTCTTGACTGGGTGCTGAAGTCACTTGAGACCAGAGTGTCAGTGTGGTTGTCCTTTGTGACACTTTCTCTCCCACAGGGCATGGAGCAGGAAGAGAAAGGAGAGGGGGCTGCCAACTTTAGGCTTTGCCCTTCTAAGGCATTTACCAGGGAGGACGTGAATGAGAGGAACTGTCATGACCTAGATTTCTGATAAACACAGGCAGGGAATAGGAAATTCGTGAGAATGTCAATCCCCACTTTAATTTCACCAAAGCTGCCTGGGAGGGGTTGGAGGAATTACTTCTCTGAGTCGCACGCCTGCGTTAAAGCCTGCTATCACTTATAATGAGTTTTATTGACGTCCCCAGTTGGCTGTCATTGAGGCTTTGGTGGAGGTCAGCTCTCCAGCACTTTGAGCCGGCAGGCTGCAGAGCTGGCAGCGACGGCCTCTCGGGCTAACACTCTAGAAGCGGCCACCTGTCCAAACTGTCTGTGAGGGAGAGAGGTGCCAGGAGGCGGCGGAGTAAGCAGTTGTGGATCTGGGGCAGCATCCCCCTCGGGGCTTCTTGTCACACACCACAACACTCTCTTAAATATATGATGCTCTGTGGTCTTGCTACTCACTACCTAAGGTCTTTCATTCACTCTGGATCTAAGTCAGTGAAAAATCATGTCCAGGAGTAGCTTATTTCCATCCTCCGTCTCACTAATTCATATGTCCTCCCCTCACATGTGGAGGAAGGCCTGGGATAAGCGAGTTCCGTGGTTGGAGGATACAGGAGGAACTCACGCTATGACTTCTGACCCCACTCAACCTTCTGGCCCCGGGTCTACTGACAAGGCATACAGGGTCAGGGGATGCTCAGAGAAATTCTGGGCACGATGGTGTCTTGATTTGGGGATTTCCACCTTCTAGGGTCACGTGATGGGCTGATGGAATATGAGAGTAGAGTTTTATACAACATAATTTCACTGTAAAGTGTTGGCTGCCACTCCTTACTTTGTTTTGGGGTGACTTGTCTAGTTTGGCCATCTCACCTGGCATTCACTTTAATTATGTTGGTTCTCCAGCATCTATCCAGGTTATCTTGAGGGCAAAGCATTTCGATTACAGATGTGGATATAACTTGGCATGTGTGTGTGCTAAACATGGCCAGAGAAATAGTAGATTTCATAGCTATAAACACTGTGGTTCATCTATACACCTAGGAGTTTGACTTTCTATTTTAGAAGGCAAAATCAGTCATTCATATATGATATAGTGAGAGGATCTTGCCTTCTGTAAAGTAGCTTTATGTCTGGGCCCCATCTCTCTGAGCATTATTAGCCAATAGTTCTCCAACCCATTTTTGTCTCTGTCCCCACCAATCCTACCATGAATTCAATGTTTCTCAGTCAGAGGATGCTCATCAGATGTCAAAAGGCCCCATGCTCCTTTCATATATTGTTTCCTTCTCCTAGAAGGTCTTCCCCTCTCTTCTTTTCAAAACCCAGCTCAGACATCACTCCCTCCATGAACCTTCTCAAAATCCCAGGCTCCCCTTGTTTCTAAATTTACTGGGGCATAGGCACCATTGGATCATAATAGCATGGAGATCATTAAATCTTGTATCTGCTCTAGACACAAAATATCAGGGGCCAGGTCGTATTTATCTTTGGATTCCCAGCACCCGGCACAGTTCTGGTATAAAGAAAATAGTCAATATAGTGTGAGTATGAATGATGAATGAAGTAACTCTGAATAAAAGGCTTTTTGCTTAAGATCAGGATTATCATCTTCTAATATAATCTGCTTCTTATTTCAGGTACATTAATCATACTGGAAAAATAAATCTGGGCTCTGGGCATGGTGAAATGGAAGCATCTCTCAGGTCAAACATATTCCTATCCCTTTCACTGATATCTGGTTAGAGTTTTCCTCCGGTGATTACATGCTAACGGGATAAGTACCAGGACTGCCCACTTTCAAAAATACAGTAACAAATCAACTTTATTTCATGAATCACAGAGTCTGAATTTAGAATCCTTAATCCTTAAAAGTCAAATTCTTCCAATTCGATTTCCATTCACCCATGAAAATTCTGTTCAAGTATCAGGGATTTCCTACTCTCTGTGTGAAGAAGCCAGTACTTTTTGTGTCCACTGAAATTTGTCTGTTGCACCAACTTCTTTTAAACAAGTTAGACAGCTCCAGGAGGACAGGGCCATGTCTGCCTGTGCATCACTCTGTGCCTACAGCCCTCCCGTCTCAAGGGCTCTAATGCTGACTGAGTGAAGGTCTCTATGGAAAAAGACCTCTGCCTCAAGGGAAAGGATCAGTCCCTTTTCCTTCATCTATTTCTTGGACCTTAGACTGTGCCTGGCATGTCAGCTGTTGAATGAGCAAGAAGTACTACCAGTTACCAACAGATCTGAATGTCCAGTTTGCCCTGCTCATAATTAAGCTAATGAAGAGTCCTGGGGCATAAAATGTCAGAATCTACTGTCTAGCTGGAAAAGCTGAAGAGCCAGCAGCAGGCCTTGGTTGCTGTCCACTGCCATGCCCTGACAGACCTCCTGTGGACACACTTTGGCCAACCCTCCTTTTAAGTTGCAGGTCTCCTCTTTCCACCTCATCCCATCTCATCCTCCACTGCCCCCTTCTCCTTTTGCCTTCAGTCTTTCCCAGCATCAGAAGGTATGGTTGGATAGCATCACTGACTCAATGGACAGGAATCTGAGCAAACTCTGAGAGATAGTGGAGTACCGGACTTAGTGACTGAATGCAACAACTCCCCTTTCCTATCCAGAAGTCCCAGAGGTAGGGAGGAGCAGGCCTCTGGATCCCTGGGGAAGGGGTGTGAGTGGGTTGAGGAAATAAATTATTAGAATTTGGGGGTTCCTTTCTGCTTTCTTATATTTTCCCTGATGCATCAGATATATGAACACTATTAATTACAAGACAAATTATTTTCATACAAATGAAAGAGCCAGGCTAGCAGAGCTACTACTACCTCTCTTAGCCCTCTAGGTTAGCAAATCCCAGAAAGCAGCCTTCATTTGAAGTCTTATCTATGTGTTTACAGCAATGTGTCCCATTTATCAATCCATTCTTCCATCATCCAACCACCTCTCCATCCATCCATTCATCTATCACTCATTCATCTGCCCACTTGCCCAGTTTTCTATAAGTGTCATCACAAATTTTAAAAATAAGGTTGGAAAAGTTATTCATTCAGTTTGTTTTGTTGGTCTCCTCTAAAGGGAGAGGAATCTGAAACAAGAAGGGCCAAAATCAGCCTCATACATCCTAGGCTCAAATGAGCTCATTTCCATACCTGTTTTGATATTGATAGCTTGTATCTTTCATTTTTTCTTGGTTAGTCAAGCTAGAAATTTCAATTTCATTTATATTTTCCAAGGACCAAGTTTTGCTTTTATTGATTTTCTCTACTATTTTCCTGTTTTCAATTTCATTGACCTCTAATATTTATTATTTCTTTTCTTCTGTTTTCTTTAGGCTTAAATTACTCTTTTTTCTCCAGTTTTGTAAGGTGGAAACATTACTGATTTTAGACCGTTCCTCTTTCCTAATATATGCATTTAATGCTGTACATTTCTGTTTCATCACAACCCACCCATTTTAGTAAGTTATATTTTCATTTTACTTAGTTTAAAACATTTTGTTATTTCTGTTTAGACTACCTCTTTGAACTATGGGTTATTTGGAAGTGTGTTCTGAAATTTCTAAACATTTTGGGGATTTTCCATCTATCTTTCTGTTATTGATTTCTAGTCTAATTCCATTGTGAATTAGAATATAGTTTGTATGATTGTTACTTCTACATTTGTTAAGATCTATTTTATGACCCAGAATGTGGTCAGTCTTGGTGAAAGTTTCTTGTGAGCTTGGGAGAAATGTATATTTTGCTGTTGAGTAGATTTTCTATTAATGTTAATTGGATCAAGTTGATTGATGGTGCTGTTCAGGTCATCAATATCCTTATTGATTTTCTGCTCACTTGATCTATCAATTACTGACAGAGGGTTACTGAAATCTCCAGGATAATAATGGATTTGTGAATTTCTTCTTTCAGTTCTCAGTTTGCCTCATGCAGTTTGATCTTTGTTCATCCCATTACTTTCACATCTCTTAGTTTTTATATTTAAGTGTTTCTTGTAGGAAAGCAAGAAAATTGCTTATCTACTTACCTACTTGCTTCTTATCTACTCAAATAATCCCTGTCTTTTAATTGGTGTATTTAGACCATTGACATTTAAAATGACTATTGACATAGATTACGTCTGCCAAGTTTGTAGCTCTTTTCATTTGTTGCATTTGTTCTTTATTTTTTATTTTCTCCCTTTTCTTTTTTTTTAAAACCTTATCCTGTTTTGAGTATCCTTACTTCTCCCTCCTGTACATTTTGACTTTTCTGTCATTCATTTCACTTATCCAGATGCTATAGATATAACACATTTTAAAATTATTATTTTAAGCACTGAGTTACCTTTTAGATTAATTAATAAGAAAAAAATATATACTTTTCTTTTACCTTCACATATCCCTTCCCTAATACTCTTCCATTCTTTATGTAGATTCAAGTTCCTATCCTATAGAATTTCCCTTCTGGCTGAAGAATTTCTTGCAGAGTAGGTCTGCTGGTAATGAATTCTCTTGATTTTGTTTCTGAGTAGATCTGGTTGTGAACTCTGGAGTTATGTGACTCGATGTATCCAGATTCCATGGTGGTGGTTGTCCCCTGCACCATCAATTCTAGGGTGGAAGTGACAACTCCTAGGCTCTTTACATGTTTGAGTTGAATGAGAAGTGTTTTAAATAATTTTCTGTGCCTGCTTAGAGCTCTTGAGTCCTGGCAAGTTGCTTTGCTGCCAACTACACCGCCCCTAGCCTTCTTTAAATTACAGACTCTTATTGCTTCCAAGTTCCCCAAATTGTGTCCTGGTCAGTTCCAAGTGTTATATAACCACAGGGACCTCAGCCGGAGCTGAGCAGAGCTGGTACTTTCCAAGACTATACTCTGACATAAGGTGGTCTGGAAAGAAGGCAAATCATGAAGGCTGGGGACTTGCTGCTTTGGTTAAGGATGCTCTTCTGGAATCTGATGAGCTGTTGGATCCTTGTTTCCCCATGTTGTGGAGAAGAAATAAACGCTGTGTAACGAATAACCTACAGACCCTAAGGTATGCCCTTATGTGGCCCAGTGCTTTATATGATGGCACTGTGATAGGCTTGACATGGAAGGAATTCTTATCGACTAGAGGTGAATTATATTTAATGTAACTTAAGAAGCAAAACCCTTGTTATCAGTCTCTTTGGCTGTATCCTCTCCTTTATTTTCTTCCTAAATAGTACTTTTGTAGTACTTTTGATTTTCCTTAACCATGGATCTTATGCAGACATAGATTCACCTTCATCTTACAGTGATTGAGACTACAGGGCAGGCATAATTCATGTCAACTCTGATTGATAAATAGGATATGTATAATGTTTATACTCTTCTTAGATACTGGCACAGGACAATAAAGAAGCAGCCTACTGATCAATGTGATAATTTTTGGTACCAAGGTGTCTGAAGCCCCCAGATCAATCTGATTAATCTTGTTCATATGTGGATACTATGGATCACAAAATGCCAAAAGGTGACAAAAACTGCTCCCTGATGGCCCCTCCAGGGGCAAATGCCTCCAAACTGGGGACAAGGGAAATTCCTCTACCTCTTCAGATAATGCTGCCCCCCACACCTTCTGTTACGGGATGTAGGCTGTCATGGTGAACAGCATGGTGGGAAGGGTGAAAAAACATTGCAATGTGAAGAGTATTCAAGCAATATACACCTTTGGGAACATTTTCTCCCTTAAGCTGAATCTGAACTGTTTCACAATATTTCCCATGATGTTGAAGAATAGTAGGCCTTGACAATTTTTCTCATATTTTTGGGAGTCATCTGGTCTCTCTTCCATTTCCCAGACTTCTCTGAGACCCCACAGGGGTAACTAAGAAGAAGAAAATGGAAGAGATTGGGGAGGAAATGCAGAAGGGAGACTATGAACATAAATACGAGGGTAGGAGGGGCCCAGAGGATGGAGACGAGTGGAAAGACTTGAGAGAAGACTGGTCACATCAGTGAGGGCAATTCCTAGGGCTGCACATGGACAGGAAGTGGGAGAATACAAGACGTGGTAGGGATTCAGCAAGTGATCAGTGAGAGAAAGAATAAGATTGAGAGATGTAAAAGGAATCAGGGAAGGAAAGGAACTGAGTTTAAGAGATGTGTAACTGCGGGGCACATCTGTGCACACACACACACACCCCCCAACCACACAGGCATAGCTACCAAAGAAGGGCCCACTGTAGTCACTAACTGCATTGTGCAGACAGAACTACTTAGAATAATTTGGAAATCATACCTTATTTTGTTTAAGGGCACCTTTCTCTTTCATATGAGGGCAGTCCTTTCCTGTCACCACAGCTTTGATATCTGCCACCGGCACTGAAATTCGTAAGAGAAAATGAAAGTAACTACATCATGTGACAGCGTAAGTATCCATGAAATAGCAAGACTAAGCATCATCAAGTCTGTTGGTACAGCAACCATTCCCAGACACTATAGCAGGAAGAGAAAAGAGATGAAAAGAGAGAGAAGTCAGGCAGGCTCCAGGACAAGGAACTAAAATATACTCTTAATATTCTGGTAGAAACCATTCCTGGGGAGAAAAATCTATGATCATAAGTAGAATTTGTTTCAAGAAAAGAAATACCTAAAAAAAAAAGATTGCACACAACAATAAAAAACCCATCATAGTTGTGTTAAAAGTGATGGCATTAGAAGAAACAATAATGATAATAAGTAATAGTGGTACTGATACTGATTTTATGGATGAAATCTACGTGCCTGGAGCAAACGCCAAGTGCTTCCTATAGACTGGTATCTCTTACTATAGTAGTGACATCACTTTAGTTTCTGAGTTTTGGATAATAAGGGGAGGTAACCCTATGACAAAAAAATCTATCTGAACATAAACCATTCTGAACTCTCACTCTCCAAATTCTCCCTCTTGCCATCTCATTAATTCTCACAACCATTCTGTGAGGCAGGTTTTGTTATTCCTAGTTTATGGACAACAAAACTAAACTCAATTAAATAAAGGGAACATTCCTTTCTGTTAGGGAAATGGTAGCTGGCACTTATCTTGGAAATCCTGAGAATAATGCAGTTAGATAAAATGATGTTATCTATCGTCTTATTCAGGACTTGTGGGAAGATAAAAGATATGGAAAGCCTTTTGCCCTTAATGCTTTTGTTAAGATCATCTGATGGAGAGAAGGCTACAGGATGGTTTGGAAACTTAATTTTAAAAACTGCAGAGTTATCTGTCCCTTTCCAACTCCTAATCTTTCAGTCCCTCAAGGGACTCTAGGGGCTCAGTTAGGATGTGCAGAAGCTTTGATTCATCAATTCCTTGGACTCCTCCAATGACGAAGATAATGAGAGATTTCACAATTAAAGTTCACCTACTTTTATTGGGGCATTGGGTTCTGGGGGTGACATTTAGATGAAGATAAAATTATAAAATTTGTAGAATATCAAAATGATATAACAGGAAGGCTCTTTAAAAGCTAACATTTTCCGGGTACCCTAAAGTTGCTAAGAACTGTCCAAATCCGTGATACCTCCAGAGCTCTCTCAAACCCTAGCGAAGAGTGGTGCTGTGATGAAATCTTCTAGGATTCTCTGACGGCATCCCCTGCTCTCGGTCCCACCACATGGGCTCCTCTAGCTTGGACTCCTGGTTCTAGATTCCTTGGTAGATAGGATTTGTTCTCACTAATAACGGTTCTGGGCACATGGAAGACCATGCTTCTCAGCAACTTTTGCATTTAGGTGGGGCTGGATAATGATTAGCTCTGGTAATGAAACATGAGAGGAGATGGCCTGGCTCTTTTTCTGGCTGAGGCAGTGAGAAGCCCACGTCCATCAGCCTCTCTTTCCCAGCCGCAGGGACTGATCAGGCCACGTGGTCCCTCCAGATGGTGCAGCTCTGGGATGTCAGAGCAGCCGTCAGCCTGTGTCCCTGATCATGCAGAGCAGTCCTTTGAAAGCACATGTCAGTTATATAACTGAGGAGCGAGAAATTAACTCCTGTTGTGAGCCAGCGAGGTCTGGGGGGTTATTTATTCCTGAAGCTTCATGGCAATGCAGCCTCTTCTGAGTGGCCTGACCCTTGACCTCGGACCCCCTTCCTCCCCTACCTGGCTGCTCGGGATCGGCATCTTCTTGTAGACAGTCCCTGTGATTCCTGAACTTTCCTTTGATCACAGCCACTGACTTCAGCTCTTCTAAAATCCATTTTCATAACCAACAATCAACCCTGTTCTCAGTGGCCAACCTGGCTACCTACTTGCTACTCAGGGAGGAGATACTTGGGCACTTTGGGAAGTTGGGTTTACTTAAGTGTTTACTTTTCAGTGGAAGATGTACCACTAAAGTGAATTTGTGATATAATTAATGTACAAACTCCAAAGCCCTTCTCAAGCTTTAGATGGAGTTTGAGTAGCAAGCACCTCCTAGAAAGTCTTCTGCTGTTCAAATATGTAACGTGCTCCGTGACTGAGAGAGCGTGCCTATGACCGGTAAATAGTAAGTTACCCCTTGGCTTTGAAAACCCATCACGTGGAACAGGACAAGGGGAACACAAAGGTCTGTTGTGGGAGCAGTCTTCAGAATTCTAATAAGAAGGCAGCAGGGAAGAAAAGGCATGCTTCCACCGCGCTGGTGGCAGTCCATATTTCATGTTTCATATGCATCGCCCCTGGCAAGAAGAAAAGCTGCTGTATTTCTCACAGGATTGTGGCTAGAAGGAAAACACAAAATTCTAAAAATCTAAAGATTGTTCTTTGCAGAGTTTGTTGTTGGATGCACTGGAAAATTAGGCATTGGAAAGGCCAAAATGTCACCCACCAGCAGAGCTGGACTCACAAATTTGGAATCTATACTCTAGGAGGTGACAGAGGGCTCTTGATTACTTCAAAATAGGACCATTTCCATCAGGTCTTTTTTTCATGTGGGAGCAGCATAATAAAGTGGGGTTCAGAGATATGAGAACCACAAAGGTCACCATTGGTTCCCTAGCCCCCACTCTAACTCCTTGGGGCCTGCCCTCCTATCTTTCAGTGCCATTTTCAGTTTGAGCTGGATTGAGACAATCTAATCCAACATTTCCATTTTATAGATGGGAGGACTGAGGCCTAAAGAGAAGAAATATGTCACACAGCTAGTGAGGGACAGAGCTGAGACAGCTGCTTTTTCTTCTATTCCATGGTCTCTTGCTAGGCCATGATTTTCTCCTATGTTTGGAAGATGTCAGCTCCTGAGATCATGCTAAACACATGTCAGACACAGCCCTGGAAGTGGTTATCACTTCAGATATGTTCAGGAAGCTCTTTAATGGCTAATATCTGTGGGAGAAATTTTAATTGTGATTTATAACAGAAATGCCACTGAAAAAGTAAATGTGGCCATCATGATAAAAATTGTTCTAGCTTTCACCCTTGGGAACGAAAAAGTTGAGGCAGAAATCACCTCAGGAAGCCAGTAAATTGAGGCAGAAATCACTCCAGGAAATAGCCAGTAAGCCATGATCACTTGCTGTATACATAGCTCCGCTGTGGCAGAGATACAGAGGAGGGGCAGGCTGATCCCAGGACAGTTCAGTAGAGGATCTGGCCTCTAACTGGGCAGTCTGGAGTGGCTGGAAGAATCACAGAGCCTGGATTTGAATTCTAGATGCACCTACTGGCTATACCACTTTGGGCTTAAGTTCTTGGAGCATAAGCTTCCTTGTGGGTAAAAATCTGGACCAGGGGTTGGATAGCTGCATTCAGGTCTTTGCTCTGTTATTTACTAGACACGTGGCCTTCAACAGGTTACTTAATTTTTGTGTACCTCTGTTTCCTAATCTGTAAAAGAAGGGCAATGGTATCTATTGCTTCAAGTCATGGGGAGGATAATTTGTTATTATGTAGAGCTCTTAGCACAGTGCCTGGTATAGAGTAAGCACTCCAAATATATTATTTGCAATTATTCTTATTATCAATAATCAGAGTTAATTCTCTTTGTAGATTGAGGGCCCTGAATTACTTAGCATGCTTCAATGACCCAAATCGCCCCACTCTGCTTTGCTCTGGCCGCCGCTCCTCTCCTCTGTGGTAAGAGGCTTAATGGTCTTGTGTGAGGGACTGAGCCCTCTCCTCCCGGCCCCTTTGATGCAGGAGTGAAGAGCGCTGGCCTAGATTCTCTCCAAGGGCGGTTCTGAGAGGTGGGGGCGCTGCTGGAAAGCAGTGCAGTCTGGCTGTAGTGGGGTGATGAGAGTCTGCATGCCTGATGGGAGGAATGTGGGGCGAAGGGAGGTAAGGAGATGTGGACTTTTCAAGGGCCGTGTTTCCTGCCAAACAAAAGGAATACGAGAGAAGAGATTTGCTAAACTTTTAGGCACGAAGACAGCTGAGTAGCCCTCAATCTCCACTTGCACTCTCTGGATTAAGAGGGTTCAATTACACTATTTGATTCATCAATATCTCAATATTCAGCTGGTTAACTTAAGGGGTGGAAGACAATTTTCCCGTCGGTCTCAAAAGAGGGCAATCGTACATGGCAAGAGCTATGGCACTTGAAATTAATTAAAGGAACAGCTCATTTTTCTAGTGGAATGAGGTTTTTGACTTTGAAGGGCTCCAAGAGGATGGATTATTTTGCTCCAGGCAGAATGCAGAATTGGAATTAAATGCAAACCAGGTGGCAGGCCTGAAGCAGCAAACTTTGGTTTCCTAGGCTGGGGCCTTCTCATTTCCCGCACAAAACAGCTTCATCTGATTTCATTACATCAATATTCCTCCTCCCTGGCCCACCTGGCACACAGATATAATCTCTTTAATACACACACATCTACACATGAACACCTGCACAGGTATGCATTCTTGGTTTATCTTACAGTGGGTAAACTGTTTGTAGAGCACCTCTTCTGGAACTCTGAATTCCTAGATTTCTAAGGCCACAGGGGAAAGGGCGGACAGGAGATTCAGAGCCACAGTCGGAAGGGCCTGCTGCAGTGCTTTCTCTGAACAAGCATCACAGCCATGACCAAAAGCTCTCCAGAGATCTGCAGCTCTGTCCTGGCTCTTCTGCAACCACCCTGGCAAGCTGGCTCTCCCTGGCATCGGCACTCCAGTTTCCAGTCCTTGGGGATGCAGGCCTTGGTAGAGCTTGGGGTCATCAGCTTGTGGACAGTCTAGAGACGGCCCCTACACAAGGCTTAGGTGCTGTCCACGCCCTGACCTTCTCTAGGGGGAGAGCTACTGACTTCCTAAGCAGCAGAGCCAGCTAGAATGAGAGTGCTCCATTTAAACTGCAATCTATGGGTTGAGAAATGGATTAGATCCCTATAAATATGGGGATAAAGAATACAATCAGTGCGTGGGAGAGCCGACTCATTGGGCCATGTGGGTCAAGAATGAACCCAGATGTGCTTTCTTTTTTCCGGCCTAGACCACTTTCTCTGTTTCCTGGCCAAGTTAAGAGAGGCAGTGGGAGAGTCTGTAGAGCGCTTCTGGTTGCTACGGCCAACAGTAACCTCAAACGCTTCGTTTTACCACCTTAAAGCTCTGATTCCAAGTGGCTGGCCTTTGCACAGTTCTTTTGAGCTCATGAGAGAGGATTCTCAGTGAATTTTTCACCAGTTAATAGCAAAGACAGGAAAATGAAGACACTCATTTTTAGAAATGCCATGAGATTTTCATACAGCTAATTTAGTGCAAGGGACTGTCCTTTATTCCAAGGTTAGGCCTTTCTGGTCTTCCCTTTTTTTTGTGATCGAGTTTTTAAAATGAAGGGAATGTGATATTAAATTTTAGTTGGATTTTCTTTTTTCATAGCTTTTCTTTTTTTCCCTGCCAAAACCTGAAGTTGGCAACCCACTATCCACTCAGTTTTTTATTCTTTTAAAATTTTTATGTATTGGTGAAAGCCAAATTTAGGGACCCACTGGGAAGCATATCAGACAATATCTAGCCCTGCAGTTCTCACTTTAAATGCACATGAGAATCACCTGGAGGCCCCATGAACCCAGAGACTGCTGCTCCATTCCCAGAATTTCCGATTCATCAAGTCTGGGAGGGAGGATCTTGGAATCTGCATTTCTGTAAGTTCCCAGGTGATACTGCTGCTGTGGATGGTCCAAGGAACACAGTCTGAGAACCACTGTTCTAGCTTGTCCGTGGTGGGATGGAGGTTTTCTGAGACTTAAAAGGAGGGTCCTTATCACAAAAACAGAGGCCTAGAATGACCCCACAACAAGAAAGTATGTATAGACACTGTCCCAGACTCTGCAGTACTGGGTTTCAGATTTCTTTCCTTTCCTATTAACAATGGTAATAACATGGGCTGAGGAGGCAATGCTCCCATGAAATAAGATTGCTTTCTGAACTAAATGACACTACAAGGACCAGACTGTCCCATTTTTAAGCTGGAGGAAGAGAGAATATTCCAGGTTGTCTGTCTGATATGTCAGCCTAGAGCCTGAGTGTGTCAGAAATTTGCTACTCATGGTTTATTTTCCCCTGTGATGGCTAAGAGCTGCAAGGAAGACAGTACAGCTTGGACTTCCATGGGCCCTGGGGCGATCTGGGGGAGGTGCCAGGATCTAGGGGTAAGGATTTTATCTGTGAATTATGATTCACGGCAGGGTCAAGGTGACTTTAAAGAGTTATTTTAAAATGTCTTTACTTTTTCCTCACTGTTTGATTTCTCTACCTGAGATATCCTCTGACGCTATGTTTAACTTCATCTCATTTCTCTTCCAAATTAATTCATTACCTTTGTGTATTAAAAAAATTTTTTGGGGGCCATGCGGTACATGGGATCTTAGTTCCCAATCCAGGGATCAAATATACACCCCCTGCATTGGAAGCATGGAGTGTTAGCCACTGGGCTGCCAGGGAAGTCCCTACCTTTATGTATTTTAATGTTTCCATAATACTTTGTTTAATTTATATACCTTGTGGTTGTTTAGTTGTTAAGTCATGTCTGACTCTTTTGTGACCCCATGGACTGTAGCCCGCCAGGCTCCTCTGTCCATGGCATTTCCCCGGCAAGAATACTGGAGTGGGTAGCCATTCCCTTCTCCAGGGGATCTTCCTGACCAAGGGATCGAACCCTTGTCTCCTGCATTGGCAGGCGAGTTCTTTACCACTGAGCCACCATTCAGTCAACTATAATGAATAAAAGTGGTAGGGTATCAAACACACAATTAGGTGAGATTATTTTGGATCATCAGAAAAAGACAGCTGACAATCAGGTTTATGCTGGTTTTGTTCCTTAGAACAGCACGTGGACAAGAAATATAAAAGTGGATGTTGGAACTCCAGATTTGTATCTTTCAGGACAGATGGGTGAGTATTCCTTTCCCAAACCACAAATCCACCAAGGTCTTGTGCTTGATGAGATGGCTCAGGCCAGGACTCACAGCAAGGTGGGCCACGCCCAGTGGGTTCACTTAGGTTAATAGTCTTTCTGTATGATATCCTGTGACCAGGAAACAACCAACCAACCAAAACTCAGGCCTCCTACACAGAAGAGACACTTACATTTGTCCTGCAAGGAATCATGGGGCACTTCTCCCTGGGGACTTTCTTCCAGATCTCCATAGTGCAGGACCTTGTGGTTTGGTGAAAGCCGACAATACCAAAACTTGTCTGAGGGAAGGACAAAAAGAAAAAGAGAAAACACAGATTTACCAGGTAAGTGATTCTGATTTTCAAAAAATATTGACATCCTTATTTCCTCAGAGCCTTTCCTGACAGAATAGGCAGTTTCTTTGATTTTAAATCTTCAGAAAAGGATGAATTCTAAGAGCCCTGGCAGTCGGTCCCTTCTCAATTTTGGTATGCAGTTAGCTCCTGTCCTTCCAGGTAGACATTTGGTGCCACTGGGAAAGTTACCAGATCCTTTGAGGACAATGGCAACGAGTCTGAGGTGGTGACTTCCAGAGGAGTATTTCATCAATATCTATAATGAGGAGGGCATGATTAATTATTCAGTTAGGCCTGACAAAGTAGGGAGAGAGATGAAGAAAAAAGAGCTTTCTCAGAATTTTTTTGCTTCTACTTCCCTCTGTGAGAGTCTAAGACTATTGAGATGTTTGTGCCATATCTCAGCTGGCATAGTAAAGCCTTCACCCCTGAGGCCTATACACACAAACTAATCATGAATATATTATTTGGATGCTAGTAATCCATACACAAGAGGTGGGATTCATGAGGAACCACCCCAAGTCAGAAATGTATCCAAGAATGAGGATGTCACATTCATCTCCTCTCTAATCTGTAGAGTTTAGCTCTCTTGAATAGGCTTGATGAGTACCTTAGGGTCATCCTTATAAATAACTCCCTCAGCTTAACTTCATCTGCTTCCCCAAAATGTAATAACAAGTTTTGAATGAGCTTGTGACGTAGTGAGAAGGAGGTAAAGAGTGCTTTTGCTAGATAAGAAACTTAAATTGTGATAGTGATCTTTGTGTAGCTCTCGGGGTGGGGGGAGATGCTGCCTTCTCTGGGAAGCCCTCTGTGATTACTGCAGCCAAGGGGACTCTCCCCACCCTCTTAGCTGCTCCCGTGTCTCCTTTGATGATTGGTGCCCTCATAAATCCCTTAGTATTCCCGTTATCTGCCACAGAGCTTAGGCAAGCAACTTGCCTAGTGGGGACATGAGAAACAGTTATTAACCAAAGAAGAAGACTCCAGGACACGTAACAGTCCCGACAGTGTGGATGGCCAGGGCGCTCTGACAACAGCCACGGCCTTCACAGCTGCACTGCACCGATCCCTTGGCACAACGCCTGCCATGGAGAAGCTGCACAGTTGCTATGGCTAAATTGATAAATGAAGACCCAAAAGGGCTCAGTCAAGACGTGTAAGTCACAAAGCATCCATGACCTGTAAACCCTTTGTGCAATTACATAGTTGGCAAACATGGTGGCCTGCGTCAAATCACCCCATTACTGTGTCTACCAATACAAATTGTTCTGAAGCCAATCTGACCAGAAAGCGCTCTATACCATTTAACAAAACTGTTCTTTTACCTAAAATTGCTTTCACCAAAAAATTATGTCTCAACTACAGTTCTTTTAGTAGAAAACCAAGTTTTAAAAATGGAGACAAAAGTCACACAGTGAACAAAGGAAACGCCCAACTTGATCCACAAAAGCAAAATGCCTCTGTGATTCCTTTCTCAAGTAGAAATAGGGTTTGAGAATTCCTGAATGTAGGCTGTATACAGCAATCCATATATTTAAAAAAAATCTAAACTCCAGTGGAAAAATTTGAGAGGAAAGAAAATGTTATTTGAAGGCTAGGAAAACATCTGGAATTGCTAAATTTTCAAAATTCTGTTATATATATACGCTCAACACAGGGAGGGCATTTCAAAGGGAGAAAATAAAATCATTCCCTGAATAATTCATAACCACTTCAATTAGGCAGCTTTCCATGAGGAGAACATATTTGAGAGTTTGACTTGTAATTCACAATCGGAAAACTGCAATTTGATAGACGTGGTCTAAGCTTCAGCCATGAGCCCCAACAGTGTTCTTGGGGGCCTGGCATGATGGATCCATGAAGATGGATCTCTTCAACCCAAAGGACTTTCCACCTTGTCTAAATAAACTGTGATGACCACAGCTGGAAAAACTTCCTGGAAAAACTTGCTATAGCGCTTTCCTTCCCCTGCTACCTCTGAGGTGGGACTTTGGCTAAGTGAGCAACTGTGACAGGGTAACAGAAAGCTGGGAGGGAAGTTGGTGAGCAGTAGCACTTGGACATGCTGGTCTTATTTTGAGTAAGGTCTTAGCCTGTTCTTTCTAGAAATCCTTCACTTCTCAAGCTGAGGTAAACTCAAGAGACTAGCAGTGCTAACATGAAGCCCAGAAGTCAACATGACATAATCAAAGAAGACTGTCATCCTCAACATATTTGGGGGAGTGTTAAGAAAGTTAAGTGGTACAAACATATATTGTGGAGCTAAATGCTGCAACACTTCAAAAAAATTGCTGCATATACTTTCATGGCTTGTCTATTTAATAGGTTAAGTCTGTTTCTTCAGTGACTATTTGCAGAGTGCCTACAGTGCTCACAGGACTCTACTGGATATAGCAAAAGTCATCAGGATGAAAGGCAAACATGAGGGACAAAGCCAAAAAGCTCAAGGAGAAGGAGCTCCCTCAGTTCTTAGTGGCAACTTAAAGAAAGACAGTGGAAACACTTTGTCTCAGGTCTGGGAAATATGGACAGTGACTCAGCAACTCTGCCTGTACTACAGGAAAAAACAGAAAAAGGAAAGATCTCTGGTGCAGCATACTTCTACATTCAGAGACTACTGGAATCAGTGGCTACTTATCATGATGGTTGAAGATAATCATCTTCTTTGCAATGTTGTAGTTGCTATTTGTTTAAAGAAACACAAAAGGCTACCTGGAAACCTGGAAATCTACCATAACACTACAGTGTAGAGCTGACAGATTTTCCTCCTTCCAGAGGACTAAATTCTCTTGACTTCTTTTTTTTCTTTGTTTTCAGATCTGAAATCCCTGGGCTTCCCAGGTAGCTCAGTGGTAAAGAATCTGCCTGCCAACATAGGAGACGTGGGTTTGATCCAGGGTTGTGAAGATTCCTGGAGAAGAAAATGGCAATCCACTCCAGTATTCTTGCCTGGAAAATTCCATGGACAGAGGATCCTGGCAGGCTACAGCCCATGCGGTTGCAAAAAAGTTGGACTTAACTGAGCATACATGGGCACCGGAAATCCCTGGTGTGTATGTATTTATTTATATATTTATTTATTATTATTGGAGTATAATTTCTTTACAATGTTGCTTTAGTCTTTGCTGTACAATCAAGTGAATCAACTATACATATATATACATCCCTTCCCTCTTGAATCTCCCTCCCACCCCCACACCTCCCTGCCGCCCCGCTCCATCCCACCCCTCTAGGTTATCATGGACAACTGAGCTGAGTTTCCTGTGTTATACAGCAGTTCCCTTTAGCTATCTGTATTCCACATGGTAGTGCGTATATGTCAAAAAATTTTCCCAATTTGTCCCACCCTCTTCTTCTGCCCTGGAATCTCTGGACTTTTAAGACACCACTATCTTTTGGTTTTCCTTATACCTCTGACTACCTCTTCTCTTATCCCATAGAAGTTCCTCTTTCTCTCTCTACCACTGAAATGGTAGAGAGCAAAAGATCTGTGCATCATCAATGTGAGTGATGTTCTGCTCCTCCCATCAAATAAGAAGTCTTGGATGGATGACAGAATATTGGAAAAAGGGCTGAAGGGCTTGGGAAGGTTGTTTTGATTCATAGACAAATGGGTGGATGCTGAGCCAGTCTCTCCCGCGGGATAAAGGCTGGAGTCATTAGCTCTGGGAAGGTTTAGAGGCATCATAACTTGGGTGTCCGTCTTGAAGGCAGAGCAGCTATAAACGAAGCAGAGAAGCCGGCTCCAGCCAGCATAGCACACTGACTTGTTGGGTGAGACAGTTTCAGCGTTAGCCACTGGTGGCAGCTTGATTTGTAGTTTCTTTTATGGTAAGCAAAACATGTATTTTCTTTTCAAAACCCAGCATGATGTTACTAGTTCCCCAATCCCTTTGGGCAATGAATGAGTGGATTGTGTCACTAAAAGCCATTAGCAAGAAGCAGTGAGAACATTAGCAAAGATTGTTTACTAGCCTTTAAAGAGAAAGTAGGAGTTAATATGGAGGTCTTTCAGTCAATTACAAATGTTACTACATTAATAGCCATTTTTAATTCCCCAAACTAAAAAACTGAAAATATGGAGATAATTTTGTGCTTCACTTTTTTCCCTGTGTGTATGTATGTGTGTATGTGTGTGTGCATGCACATGTGTGTGTATTTGAAGGATCAGAGAGAAAGGCTGGTTTCAAAGCTCACAGCCTGATAAGAAGGTCTCCAGGGCTGATTAAAGTTATTCCCAATGTCACATAGATCATTATGGAGCTAATCACCCCTGACAACTGTAATTCTTGCAGTAATATTTGATAGAAGTTTCTGCACCACTGCAAATACTCTGCACCTGCTTTATTTAATAGTAAGAAAAGAAATTTTGAGTTTTATTTAATTTTAATTAACTCAAATAGCCATAGGTAGCCATACGGAACAGTACAGTTCACTGCCTGTCTTCGTATCTAAACTGCAGACAAATGTAGAGTTGGCCAGCAGGTCTGTAGGGCAGATGGGCAAGCTGAATAATACCTACCATTGTTGAGCAGGAAATGTGGTTTGTAAAGTGAGGCACAGGCCACAGCAGGAACTGAGTCCTGATTGCCTACATCATGGACTCAGGGACATCCTTGCTTTGTGTGCAAAGCATACAGCTGGCAGCTGGCTGCTGGCCCAGGGGGCCCTAGGAATCCTGTGTTTGGGAGACAAGTGACCTTTACTAAAGCGAATTCTTATGGCACTTCCACTAAGATTTTGAGTCTTTCCTAGGTTAACCTACAATGTGCAATGTCTTCAGTGTGCTCAGGGGAAGGTCCGCTTCAAACCTTCCCACGTTACAAAAACAAAAGCGATCCTAGCGATGTTTTTAAAGGGAAATATTCTCGAGTTCAGTGAAGGAAGACAACAACCACAGATCCAGAACGAAGGTCATTCTGCCTTTCAAATCTTCCTCACTACACTGAACATTTTTCAGAATAGAGACTCCTGTTTTGATTCAGAATTCTGCCTCCCCGGAGACTCTCGTTTCACAGCAAAAGATAACTCCAGAGCCCTGAAGACATCTTCAAGATGGTTTAGCTTAACTGATGCTTTGGAGTCCACAGACCTTAGTTACACACCTGGCCTTGACACATCAGCTATGGAATCTTGGCCAAATTATAAAAATTGTTATGGACTCCTATGGTTCCTTTGTTAGATAACACTAAAAATTATATGAGTAAAACATATAGAGAGTACCTGTCATTCATCTTTCACAGAGCCAGCTCTCAAATATCAGTACCTTGGTATCTTTCAGTTAACAGTAACCCCTCTCATCCACACTACTGGGTGATTATCTGTTATTCTGATCTATTGGAAAGTGCCTTTTTTCCTGAAAATAATCTGGCTTTTATTCTTTTGACAACGTACATTTTATATATATTTGCCTTTTTTTGTAAAAATGTGTTATGATAAGGTTTAATGAAATATTAAAAGAAAACTTAAGTCCAAGAGGAAGAAACAACCGGTGCCCCCAAATGGGCCGAATGTACCGCTTGACTGTAGGTCTTTGGAGTGAAATGAAAGGGCAAGCAGGTACAGCAACTGTGGCTGAAGCGCAGGAGCATGCCAACTCCTCTGGGTGCTCGTTTTGTTCATCCCTGGGTTTCAAATTAGATTTGTCAAGTTAATGCTTAGAGAAGGGATGCTGGTCAACAAAATGGGCACTGTCTTCAAAGAGAAGTAGAAATTTCATACTATGATTTGTTGAAAATGACACTCCAATGTGTAGCCCTGGGCTCTAATCAAGACTATTCAATGCAAGTGATTCTGAAAGACCCTAATCTCTGAAAAGGAAAGAAAATAGGAGGCAGTTCCGAGCCTGTAGAGTCTCAAGAAGGAAATAATGGCTCGAATGTTGGCAGCTTCTGAGATTTCATCTCAACTCTCTTGAGAAGCCCAGGGAACACAGACGCAAGGCAAATACATCTTAAAGGACTGTGGACAAGAGGCTTTCACACTCCACGGTGAGTGCGGGACAGAGTGAAGCAGATACGTGACAGTCACTGCCAGTCCATGGCCTATGTTTAAAAACCTATATTCTAGGGACTTCCCTGGTGGTCCAGTGATTAACACTTTGCTTTCCACTGCAGGTTCAATCCCTGGTCGAGGAGCTAAGATCCCACATGCCTCGTGGCCAAAAAACCAAAACATAAAACAGAAACAATATTGTAACAAATTCAATAAAGACTTTAAAAATAGTCCACATCCAAAAAAAATCTAAAAATCGAGAAATAAGAATGTATATTCTGAGTAACTATAAATTAAAATACTAAATACCGTTAATGAATGTTTGACAATGTGCTGAGCACTGGACTAAGTGCTATGCATGCATGATTTTATTTAACTCTCGAAACAATTTGATGTAGAAACTGACATCCTCACTTGACAGATGGGAAAGAGAAGCACAGAGAGATTTATTAGGTTGCCCAGGGCTAATCAGCTAGCAGGCAGGGAGGCAGGACATGAACGCAGCATGGAGCATCTCCCATGATTTACCGCTTCTCAGTTCTTCTGTGGTCAAAATCCCCAGAAATCCACATTTGTATACATCTCTATTGGACTAACCAAGCAGCAGAGTTGCACATGAGGCAGACAGAATGATGGGCAAGTAGAAACTCAGGGACCTTCTAGCCAAACATGGCATGATAAAGGGCTCTACATCTGCGCCTCCCCTTTCCAGTTGTGTGGGACAGGAGGCTCTTTCCTACTTTCCCCTAGAAAGTTAATATGTAAATCCACTCATCTGTGTCTAACTCCCTGTCAGACAAGTTTAGAGGGAGTGTGGTCATGCACGGGCCCTTTGTACTTGCTCTTTAACCAGAGATATATTTCATGGGTGTCCCTGTCTCATATCTTACCTTTCTCAAAGGGACTTTGAGAAATAATTTTACTTCTCAAATAATTTTACACCTGCTGCTGCTGCTGCGTCACTTCAGTCGTGTCTGACTCTGTGCGACCCCACAGACAGCAGCCTACCAGGCTCCCCTGTCCCTCGGATTCTCCAGGCAAGAACACTGGAGTGGGTTGCCATTTCTTTCTCCAATGCAGGAAAGTGAAAAGTGAAAATGAAGTCTCTCAGTCGTGTCTGACTCTTAGCGACCCCATGGACTGCAGCCTACCAGTCTCCTCCATCCATGGGATTCTCCAGGCAAGAGCACTGGAATGGGGTGCCATTGTCTTCTCCATGTCCTCATTAATGTGTGTAAATCTGAATGGAATGTTTGGATGGGGTGATAGGAAACCAATTTCAGCACAGTCTGCTTTGAATCTCTATTTTTAAGCACACAAAGCTAGTCACCAGATTTTAAATCAATTTACCAAACCCTAAAAAGCCTTCCTTTCTGCACTTGGAAGGATGATTTTATACTAAACACAGATGGTCATGCTCCCTAGGGAGTTTAACTAATAAATTTATAGTCTAGATGCTAATCATTTTTTGTTCATTAGGTAATTCATTTTTAGAAAACTGAAAAAGTTGAACATTTGGAAATAACACTTTTCTAGCCAAAAAAACTGTATTTATGACATCTAGAAACAGAACTATTCTAATAGAATCTACTCATTTCAGCCTAGAAAAGGAAGTCTTGTGTTGGAGTAGACTGGCAGGCTAAATTGGCTTCTTTGAATTATCATTATATTCAGAAGACTTGTATCAATAGCTGGCTATGAATGGGGGCATTTGGTGGCATGGGTCTATTTGCTACCTTTCCCCTCCCCCACTTCTGTGCTCTCTCCCCAGTGTCAAGTAAACAAAAACTTTATAAATTACCTAACGTGGGCAATACACCCTGACTACTGATTTTGCCAAAGGCAAAGAGGCGATCTGGGTATACAATAGACAACCCAGCTAATGAAATAGCAGATCATCTGATCTTGTACTCCCACTTGAGGGATGAGAAACTGTGGACCTGAGAGGTCCTGTGTCCTGCCAAAAGACACTCAAGTGGTTCCTCGCAGAGTTGAGAAGCCTAGAACCAAGCCTACTCACCCCCAGCTAGCTCCTTGTTCTTTCCTACAGGGTCTTCCAGAATAAAAGAGCAGCTACCTTCTACCCCCCTCGCCCCGCCCCCTTCTTTTTTAGCTGCTTTCTAAGAGATGCATTCACGACCAATTTTCTTCCTCACAGTAAATTCAGGAGACAAGCACTGTCATCCCCATTTCACGGGGGAGCTGCCCAAGGTCATGGAGATGGACAGAGGAAGAGGCCGGACGGCGCTCACTTCATCTGGCTCCAGGGCTCCTGTTCTCCTCACTGTACCACACTCTTTCCTGGAGGAGCATCCACTCTGATGAAGGTGCCCAAATGCAGGGGATGCAGCGAAGAAGGAGCAGTGAGCCAGTCCTTCCATGGCTGAATGGAAGAGATAAGTGCTTTCCTCCCACTGTGAGCCTTTCTCAGTCCCAGCTGTAACTCAGTTCTTTCTTATTCTGCCCATTGTCCTCTCCTGAGGCCCAGCCTGAAGCTCACTGTCATCAGTGAGGGTTTCTTATCCCCTGGGAATGATCTGCATTGTCATTTGTCACGGAAGTTCTGCCTTTGGACATTTCTTAATATGATTTTTAATGGTTGCATTTGAAATACTTTGAATTTACTCTATATTCAGCACAAAGCCATTAAAAGTAAATGGCTGGGAGGATGGGCTCAGTATAAACATGAAGTGATGTATGTCATTAGTGGACGGGCACTGTGTCTAAGCAGGGCATCCATCAGGTTTCAAAAACATCTGCCAGGGTTTCTCCAGGGCCATAACTGATGTTTGTTCTTGTTACTAATGCTTATTCTTTTTCCTGACTGTTCCCCAGTCTCTTCACCTCTCCCTGAATTTTATATTTCAATTTTATTTTCTATTTGTTTCTAGGACAGTATGATACAAATACTTTGACTTTGCAATGAGCCATATGTCAAGAAAGCAATCAAAGGAGTTTATCTTCCTGGCTAAGAAACAGCTGGACATGCTTCCCATCTACTGGAACTAGTTTAATGGCACCCATTTTGACTCAATATTTTGGGCTTAAAATTTATAGAGACAATTCAGAAATTTCTCTTGCAAGATTATGAGAACTGATTCTATCCTAACTTGGTTCACTGTTATACTATGAATAAAATATCCTGACCTGGAAGAGAATCAGTATGAGGATTTGAAAACAAGGGCCATCCATGCTGAAAATTCCAAGATCAAATCCAACAGTGGATGCTAGCACTCCTGACAGCATAGTGAATCATTAAAAGTTAGGGCCATAGAGATGCTGGGGTTTAAATCCCTACTCTTCTGTGACTGGGCAAGTTACTTTGTACCCCACTGCTTTAGTTTCCCTCAGTGCCTTAGTTTACCTATCTGTAAACTGGGTGTAATCACAGTAGCTACTTCATAAGGTTACTGGGAAGATGACATGCATTAACATGGGTCAAGTGAGAGCCTGGCACATGGTAAACACTCGGTAATGATGGCTGTTGTGGGACCACTACTGGCAGACATGAGGCATGAAATGGTTCAGGTGACTCTTCAGTTCCATGGGTCTTCTGCTGATTTTAGATTTTGATTCTTCCTGAGTCTACATGGGAAATTAAAACTTACCTGGAATAAGTTACAGCTATTCTTGTTCTGAGTACAATGCTGCTTAGCCAACCTTTAAACCAACACCCTTACCCATGTGATTCCTTAGGGAGCAGGCCACTGTTCTTCCTTGCTAGGTCTGGAAACAATACCTTGCCTCCGCCGGCAGTTGAGTTTCCTAAAGCAGGTCCCTTCTACGAGGCGGTTCAGGCGTTGTTGTTTGATCAGCTCCAAGATTTCTGGCTGAATCTTCTCCTTTAGTTCCCTGTGAAAGGATAAACACATATTCCACAAAGCACCTTGAGAATAGCACTTGGCTGAAAGGGCACCATCGCAGAGAGGGCAGGTGCATAAAAGCTCCATCTTTTCCTGAACATCCCCAGACATCCTAGGTTGGTGCTTTAGAGAATCATTTATCAAGCATCAGTAAACAGGGTTATCTGTTGTGGTAACTGTATAAATTCTCTGACATTTACAGAATATCCACAAGAGCCCCAATCACTTCAGTGACGTTTTTCTGGACCGATGTCTCCAGAGACATTTGTCTCTTGTTTTATAAAGTCACAGATACAAATTTATGCAAAAATTCACTTAGTTCTTCTGAGACAATGAATCTCTGGTCATATTCTACTCCTTACAGCAGATAGATAAACTCCTAGACTACATGTGTGGTCTGACCAAACAGGAGTGTTGGACAACCACGCGGTGACTATTGTACAGCAAACAGTGTCGGGTGAAGCAAAGGACCACTTACAAAGGGGAATAACATATCATCTGAGATTTTAGCCCATAGAGATTGGGATAATGAGGGCATAAATTAAGGATTATTTGCATCTTGTCTCAGGCTAATACAATGTAATTCAGGTTTAGATGTACTACACTGTAAAGATATAATAATGAGTACAGTGGGTTGTAAACCCTTTTTTTTTTTCCAAGAGCAGAGATTTTTTTATCTTGTGAAATTTTAGGTAGCACCCTCATATTTGAGTATATTAAAGCTAGAGTTTTTCTAGTTGAGGATGTATAGAGAGACCTACAGTCTAGCCCTCAGAGCAGTGTTAAAAGCACTGACCCAAACTCAAAAGACCAGGATTTCCATCTAGGCTCTGCTCATGACTGGCATTTCATGTAGCTCCTCTAAGTCTCTCCTCATCCATGAAATGGGAACAAGAATGTTTCCTTCCAAAGGGGACAGTGTGAGTATAAGCGAGCTGTAAGCGCTGGGCAGGAATGCCGAGCGTTTCTGGATTTGCTTAGATAATATTCTCACCTTTCCTCAGGACAAACATTTCTTGTGCCCGTAACACACTGTAGTCAAGGCTCACATTTTTCGTAAGCTTCAGCCTTAACTCTGGGCTCCCTCTGGATCGTAGGCAATCTATCCTCACGTGGTATTCTGTTCCCAGGTATGAAAGGCCCTACACATTCAGTCAGTGTGTGCTATGAGCTAGGTAGTGTACTAGGCAAATGTAGCTCATTTAACACCCTTCTCTCCTCCCCACCAAAGAACCCCTGACTTTTGGGAACAGGTATTAATTTCATCAGGCCCATCTCACAGATGGAGAAACAGCTTACAGAAGTGAAGCCCTGAATAGGAGTACACAATCAAGTGTTTCTTGTGCAAACTGCTTCTATTCACTCCTGAGAAAAAAATAGAGAATAGAAAGTGATATGAAAGGGTCTGGCCATCTGACCAGGTATGCTAGTAAGCTGTTGATACATATTTGGACTTGCTGCTAAGTCGCTTCAGTCGTGTCTGACTTGTGCGACCCCACAGACGGCAGCCCACCAGGCTCCCCCGTCCCTGGGATTCTCCAGGCAAGAACACTGGAGTGGGTTGCCATTGCCTTCTCCAATGCATGAAAGGGAAAAGTGAAAGTGAAGTCGCTCAGTCGTGTCCAACTATAGTGACCCCATGGATTACAGCCCACCAGGCTCTTCTGTCCATGGGATTTTCCAGGCAAGAGTACTGGAGTGCGGTGCCATTGCCTTCTCCGTATTTGGACTTAAATGGCCTCAAATACCAGGACACTTGATCCTGTTCCATCTGACCAGTTTGAAAGCTGAGTGTGGATATCCACCCCAATGGTACAGCTTGGTGCATCTGCTCTATGCGCATTTGCTTTTCTGATGTGGGTCTCACAGGGTCTCATCTCAGGCATTCAGATTACTAACATTACCTGTTATCAGCGTTCAGTTTCTGTAGAATGGACTCAGAATTGTAGCTTTGATGAACCCTGCTCTGAACGGACAAGAAGGTGGGAGATAGCCAAGGTAGTCACACATGACAATAAATCACTGCTCCTGGCTTCAAGTTGGGGTAATGAGGTGGAGAAATCATGGGAGAGAGAAACTGGGAATTTCATCAATTCTTAGGTTAGAGATGCATCTTTAAAGGATAGTTTTCCTAGGCTAGAGTTACGTATTAAAATGGAGATGAAGATGCAGAGATGAGGACCAAAAGGAGGAATAACTGAAAGAACTCGATGATTTATGATTTTTAGTGTAAGAGCCAGATGTTGCCATCATAGTACCTTCCGTTATGAACCATCTCTGGGGATGGACGGTCAGAATAAGTGGATCTGCTGCTACAAAGGTTACCTTTTCTTGTTATGAACCCCAAGGACTCCGAAACATGTTTAAGCAATGAGGGAAATGGAATAGCTTTTTTCTTTTTTGTAAGTGATGTCCTCTTCCTTCCCGCAAATGGGCTCAGTAGCTGCAGACTTCATTCATATTAGGAAAACATATGTAATCCCTACATGGTGTTTCTGTGAATGAGATATGACCTCTGGGGGAATCCTGGTAATAACCATGGGCTGAAATTGGGCTTTGACATTGTCAGCTTGGGGTCAGTGAGGTCAAGGTCATGGGTTCACTAGCTCTGCTTTGATAAATATTCCTCTATTTCTAGCTAAAAGCTTTGTAAATAAATAAAAGGAGGAAGATTAAACAAGGTAGAATAAATGAGTGTGTGAAGAGCAGTTCAAAGTCTAGCAGTGTTTCCAGAAGAGAATTCCCAGTCTAAGCCCAATGAGGCCAGTGACATACGCAGAGGACAGACAGCACCACTAGACGGGTGAGCCTCCTTCCTGGACCTGGTGCTCATCTAGAACAGAGGCTGCACTGAACACAGGCTTTGGCTGTGAAAGCCATGAGCAAAGCTTGTGACCAGTCTTTAACAAGGATGTAGATTTGCAGGACAGGCAGTAGCCATATTTCTGGCTCTACCTGCTTTTCCTTTTTCTTCCTCACCTACTTGTACTGGACACTCCAGGATAAGATGAGGTGTTAACGAATATATTCACAGTGTCGATTTTACCATTTCTATGTTGACAGTGAGACAACTTGCTAAATTCTGGTTATCGACTCATAATACGAGTGACTATTTCTCAGAGTGTTTGTTAAGTGCAGGGCGTATACTAAGGGCTTTTCATGTATTACTTCACTGAGTCCTCTGAACAACTCAACAATGTAGACATTTTATCAACTTAGTTTTAGAAAAGAGAAAAACAGGTTTAGCATGGGTGACGGAAGTTGACTGAGGAGCCACATTTGCAAGCGATGGCCTGGGAATCTGATCCCGGGTCTGTTAGCTCCTGGATCTGCGTTTTCCACATTTGCTACTCTGCTTCCATGGTGTTTGTCCCTGCAGCTCCCCTCCCCCCAACATCATGGCAAATGATCTATTTGGCGACTTTTTAAACTTTTTATATCCATTAATTCAGATCAATTGTGCGGATGAACTTATCTTCCCCATAATGTCACACGACGGAGAAAGGGATGGCACCCCACTCCAGTACTCTTGCCTGGAGAATCCCATGGATGGAGGAACCTGGTAGGCTGCAGTCCATGGGGTTGCTAAGAGTCGGACATGACTGAGCGACTTCACTTTCACTTTTCACTTTCATGCATTGGAGAAGGAAATGGCAACCCACTCCAGTGTTCTTGCCTGGAGAATCCCAGGGACAGGAGAGCCTGGTGGGCTGCCATCTATGGGGGTCGCACAGAGTTGGACACGACTGAAGCGACTTAGCAGCAGCAGTAGCAGTAGCAAAGTCACACGAAGTAGAAAGTAACAAATACCTCCTTCTGAAATAATTAGTCAAGAGCTAAGAAAGAAAACAGAGCTTCTTCAACCCACTGAATACACAGTCTTCCAAAATATTTGTTCACCCAGAGCTTGCATTTTTCTTCTCAGGAAATATAAACATTTTATAAAAATGAGATGCACGCCTCGAGGAATCTTCGTGGCTCTGAGATTTGCCTCCATGCTGTGTGCAGCAGCCAGGCGAGGGGGAGGGGATGGTCAGCAGTGTTCTGCACCAGAGATCAACCATCCAGCCCAGCCACTGCCCAGTCTGCAAAATGAAAAGCTTGAACTGGATGACCTTAAAGTCACTTTTCAGTTCTAAAGTATGAATTCCTAAGCCCCAAGCTTGGATTGTCTCCTATGTGCTCTTGTGACAACCCACCCTCCTGTGCTTCCTCTCACCTGGCACAGTCCCTGATAATTCCTGCTAATCTCAGCTTTAAAGCCTGGCACAAGGACAGCCAAGTGTGTCTGGTTCTCTGCCTGTCCCAGCACCTTGGGACCTTGCAGGAAGGAGTTACTCAATACATACTTGTTAAGTGAATGAATAAATGAATGCAATCATACATGGTTCTCTGCATTTTCTTTGTTGTGGGTTTATCCCATGAGCCACTGTGGCAGCATTTAGACTTCATCCAACTACAGCAATGAGTTCCTGTCTAGCAGATCATTCTAACAGACAGAGCATCACTGGAGAAGCAGCTGGAGGCTGGTAGCCTCCTGCCTACTTCAGGGGCCAGGATAGGGACCAGGTTGGTTCATGACCTCCCCCATGAAACAGCTCTGACAAGTTTTTATGACTTTACTAGAGCTCTGGTGGATCATGGTGCTTTTTAGTCCCATGCCCAAGTGATGATGCCAATGTATATACACACAGGAGATTTCTTTTGTATTTTCATAGCTTCTCTCTATACAGGTATATAATAATAAATGTAAAGATAAGAGTTTCTTATAATAAAGGGAAAGCAAGGGAAATGAAACTTCAGAACGTCATTGCAGAGCCTTGAGACGTAAAGATATGAAGTCAAAGCAGGAGCAAAATGTTTGTACTTGACAAGCACTTAACAGTCTTATTTGGAACAAAGTCATGGTCAAACATTAATTTAGAATCACTTGGTCTTTTGGATTTAACTGAAGTGGTCCCTTAAGACTCTCTTTAGGCTTTAAGAATTGTTGTCAAAAGCATAATAAAATCTTCTTGTGTTCACACATCTGCTGAAACAAACATTATGAAATCCAACATTTCAGTACTGTGAATCCCGGGATGGAGCAAAGGGCCTCTGTCCCTCCTTGCAAGAGAGAAACTGCATCAGGTATCACCTCACACCAATCAGAATGGCCATCAAGGAAAATCTACAAATAATCAATGCTGGAGAGGGTGTAGGGAAAAAGGAACCCTCCTGTGTTGTTGGTAGGACTATAAATTGATACAGTCACTATGGAGAACAGTATGCTGCTGCTGCTGCTAAGTTGCTTCAGTCGTGTCCGACTCTGTGCGACCCCATAGACGGCAGCCCACCAGGCTCCCCCGTCCCTGGGATTCTCCAGGCAAGAGTACTCGAGTGGGTTGCCATTGCCTTCTCTGGGAGAACAGTATGGAGGTTCCTTAAAAACTAAAAATAGAACTACCATAGAATCCTGCAGCCCCACTCCTAAGTATATGTGTGGAGAAAACTATAATTCAAAAAAACATATGCACCTCTATGTTCATAGCAGCACTATTTACAGTAGCCAAGACATGGAAACAACGTAAAAGTCCATTGACAGAGCAGTGAATAAAGAAGATGTGGTACACAGATGCAATGGAACACTGCTGCTGCTGCTGCTAAGTCGCTTCAGTCGTGTCCGACTCCGTGCGATCCCACAGACGGCAGCCCACCAGGCTCCCCCGTCCCGGGGATTCTCCAGGCAAGAACACTGGAGTGGGTTGCCGTTTCCTTCTCCAATGGAATACTACTAAGTCATAAAAAAAGCATAAAATAATGCCACTTGCAGCATCATGGATGGGGCTAGAGATTATCATGTTAAGTGAAGCAAGTCAAACAGAGGAAGACAAATATCATTTAATATCACGTATATGTGGAATCTAAAAAAAAATGAATGATATAAATGAACTTATACCCAAAACAGAAATAAACCCACAGACACAGACATGGCCACTTGTGGTTACCAAAGCAGATGAAGGGGATAAATTAGTAGTTTGGGATTAACATATATACACACTGCTATGCATAAAACAGATAACCAGCAAGGACCCACTATAAAGCCTAGGGAAATATGTTCAATATTTTGTAATAACCTATAAAGGAAAAAAATGTGAAAAAGTACCTATCTATCTATCTATCTATTACTTTGCTGTACACCTGAAACTAACATGACATTGCAAGTCAACTATGTTTCAATAACAAACTCTTTTAATTAAAAAAAAGAAATAAAACTCCATCTCTGAGGAGTCAGCTCTTTATTCAAAGCTCTTTCTACTTGGTATTCAGGGGCTGTTATCTTTGTCTATTAATAGCTGATGACCAAAGCAAAACCCCAGCTCTGCCTCTTACGAGTGCTGCCTGCTGCTTGATGTGGATATGGCTTAGGTTTTACATAGATGTGAGCTGCCAAAGGGGCTTCCCAGGTGGCTCAGTTTTAAAGAACCTGCCTGCCAATGCAGGAGATGTAGGAGATGTGGGTTTGATCCCTGGGTCAGGAAGACCCCCTGGAGGAGGAAACGGCAACGTACTGCAAATGGCAACCTGCTCCAGTATTCTTGCTTGAGAAATTCCATGGACAGAGGAGCCTAGCAGTGTACAGTTCATGGGGTCTGAACTGTTGCATGCAACTGAGCGGCTAAGCATGCGTGAGCCGCCAAAGGCCCTGAGGAAGCATTTCCCTCCCCTGCTGCCTAACCTCATCCCCACAAAAGCCCACAGTTCTGCTCTGCAGCTTCTAATGATGCTTCTTAAGGCTTGAAAACAAACACAGAGTAGATGCTATAGCTTGGCTATGTTTTTTTTTCTGTGCACTTTTTAAAACTTCATCTTAGCCTTGCACTTGGCAAAGCAGCTCTGGTAGGGGAAATGAAGAATTAGCTAAGGGATCTGTGGGCTGGAGTTCAAGTCCTGGATCCTACACTTGCCAACAAGGTCCTCTCCTCTCTAGACTATATTCTGGTCCTCAAGTAGAAATAAGACTTGCCTTCCTCACACAGATGTGAGGACACGATATAGCATAAGGAACACGAGGAGGTACTTTGCAAATCGCCAAGCACTAAACATAGCAGATATATTGGAGCAAGAAACAGAAAGCAGGGATAAAGAAAAGGAATCAGAGAGAGAGGAAGAAATGTTGAAGAGGTGCTTCATGACACCAAGGATGTAAGATGGTTTCATAGGAAAGTTCAGAAGAAGCCACATTCAGTCTTTCGAGGGAAGAATGAGAGTAAATGTCAAACACCTTTACTTCCCATCCTGTTTCCTATTTTCTTTCCTATGAAGTATAAGGTAACAAAACTGACCTAGTCCTAAGAAAAGGACACAGGAAGATAAACAGGTCAATACTAAGAAAAGATAAAGCAAGCAACAGTCTAAAACAGTGTTCATGTTCAAGGTTTAGAACTTCATAAAGATGGAGATGAAATTACAGAACCATTGCTAGTGCACCTGATGCAAAGTCCTGTGAAGAGGAGCCCCCTGATTCTTCACCTGAGGCCTCTGGGTTGATAGCTACAAGAGATGTTCTGCTGATAGCCGCATGAGATGCTCTGATGCGAAGCAGAGCCAATGGGGCAGGGAGACAGGGGGTCGCTCCCTTTCAAGCTCACGCTCCCTCCCACTCATGACACTTCAATGGTCCTCTTGTTTTAATTATCACTAAGTCTCATTCTGGCTGGAGCAGAACATCTTGCCACTCAAGAGTGCCTACATAGAATATAGCTTTATGGACAAGACAAAAGAGATTGTCCCAAGTATTAGAAAAGTTTCCAGGCTTTTCAGCTGCAAATCCTGAGAGGCCTCATCAGTAACTGGGTCACCTCTTGGTTTAGATTCTCCTGCCAGCACCTCCTGTCTCCACCTCCCCGTAGCCCAGCCCTGCCCAGCCTTTCTCAAGGAGTTGCTGAGACTTCAGGAACTGAGTAGAGATCTTTCATTGGCTTTCCATGCAACACAGCCCAGCTGGGTGATAGGCTTTCACTCTAGAAACGGTGCGTCAGAGCTGTTGAGAAGGCAGAGGTCAGAGGTAACTTACAAAATCGGGCGAGACTGGAAATCTTCCTGGTTCATCCTCTCAGACTGGCGGATTTTCAGGATTTCTGTGTAGCTCAGGTTCTGCAGTTTGCTCTTGAACTGGTCCAGGGAGCTAGGCTTGGTTGTAAGAGCTCTCATAACCTGTTCCTTCACCACCTGCATTACCTGTGAGATTGAAGGAAGACCATAATTTTCCTGGGGATTGACCTCACCCATTCAGAAAAATCTTTCACAGATTATGGTTCCCCAGCCCTTTCGTTTGCACTTTTGGCCCTAACTTGGAGTGTGCTTTTCCAGAGAGTCAACTACTATGATATACAGCTTCCATTTCCTCCTATACTACTGGAATTGCAAGGAAAAGGTGGATTGACTAACTCTGAATTGGGAAGGGAGAGGGAGACTTAGGGTGGGAGGGTATATACCTATTCATTTGCTTGATATATTGTATGACTGTAGAGGATGCCAACTCAAGGAAAAAAGGAATCTAAGCAACAGCCTGAAGTCTGCATAATCATTATTTTTTTCCAGGAGAAACTCTCTGAGACACAATTAACTGTGGAAGTTTGGTTGGCACTGGTTCAAGTGAATGTGAAATAATACCTACACCCGTCCCTCCTGGATTGCTTTCGCCATGTAGTTAAGGTCTGAGTGTTCATACAGATGATATATCCAGAAATGTGTATGTGGTATTGCCTCTCTGAGCCAGGCACTGAAAAGAGAGGTCTACTGAATTAGAACTGACACATCCCATTGGAAGCCTCAAGAGAAAAAGAAGAATATGGTAATTGGCTGCTTCAGGACAGGTCCAGGCCACAAGGAAGCAATTAACCATTGCCTCTATTAATGCGGATTCATCTTCATCCAAATATCTAGAGCAGGAAAAGACCAGAAAACACACAGAGGCATCCAAGAGACTGTAACCTTGCTGCTTCTTTTTTTCAAATCCTCCATTACAGATGCTAACAACAATTGTTACCTTTGATAACATACCTACTCTGAGCCAGGTACTACAAAAGGTACTTCATATGTATTCTTTATTTTAATCTACTCAAATTCAGGACATAGGTATCATCATTATTCCTACATGCAGAAACTGAAGCTTTGAAAACCTTAACTAGTCCACAATTCTATAGATGATGGGTAGGTGGTTGAGCTGAGATTTGAACTTAGGGCTGACTGTAAATGCTGCATTTTACTGCCTTCATACCAACATTCTGGGGCTATCTGCAACTTAAAAATAAGAGTTGATCACCAGTGCACCTCAATTATGTGCTAGGTTCGGTGTCAGGCACTTTGCTGATCATCAACTCATTTAATCCTCTTTTCAATACAGTAGAGTATATGTTTTTACTGCTACTTTAAAGATAAGAAAATGGACTCAATATTGGGAAAAGAATCTGAAAAAGAATAGATATATGAATATGTATAATTAATCACTTTAATCACTTTTCTATACAGCTGAAACTAACACAACACTGTAAAGCAACTATAATATAAAGTACAACGTTTAAAAAATATATAAGAAAATGGTTACTGAGAAGGACTGAGAACTTCTTGAAGGTCACACATATCCAGTTGAGATCTAAGATACCTGTATGGTGAACAGAACATACACTGAGTGTTGAACAGCCCTGGGGTACCACCTATCCCATCATTATGAATGTGATCTCAGTATGCTCCTATGGCTTCTAAACAGTTAGTCATTCAAAAATTCAAGCAAAGTAGATAGTAATTGCTCACTGATGGGAAAAAAAAGAGTATTAGCTGCTTGTCGTGTCTGACTCTTTGCAACCCTATGGAATGTAGCCCGCCAGACTCTGCTATCTATGGGATTCTTCAGGCAAGAATGCTAGAGTGGGGTGCCATGCCCTCCTCTAGGGCTTTTTCCTGACCCAGGGATCAAACCCAGGTCTCCTGTGCTGCAGGCAGATTCTTTACCATCTGAGCTACCAGAGAATCCCACTCACTGACTAGTCCCACCAAAATGTCAATATTTCATGAAATGTTATTGAACAGAAGTAACAGTTTTATAGGATGGAAAAGACTGTGGCAACCAGAACTTTCAAACTCGAGTGATGGCCAGGTGATGGGAAAAAAATCTCACCATCTCAAGTAATATCAGGCAGCTGAAATGTCCTCTACACACTGGACAGCCCGTTGCACTGGCTGAGCTCTGTTTAATGGCATTGCCCCTCTCTGATGGTACAGGGTGCTTTCTCCAAGTGGATGTCTTTCACATAGCTGTCCTATTACAAATAAGGACCTGTCCAGTGATCTGCTGGGGTCCAGAGGCTTAGAGAGGCAGAACAAGAAAATGAATCCTTCTTGGTAGCAAAACCAAATGTGCCCTCAGAAAAACCAGAGCCTTGGGGGAACCCATAAGCCCACGAGTCCTCTTAGCTCAGGGATGTCTGATAGCTCACTCTTTAGCCATCTGCATGCACACTGCTTGCCCTGCCCTTGTGTAACCAGGAATCCCATGTTAACCACATTTTCCTTTAGTCAACTGAACATGGCTGAACCAAGGGTAAGATGAGTCATAGGTGGCCGGGAGACAAACAAGTCTGTCTATTTTCCAGTGCTTTCAACCTTTATTTTTCCTTATATGCTTCTAACCTTTAAGAATCCATGCCCACAGTAAGACTACCCACTACTAGGTGATCTATTTGCATTTTCATAGGGACTATCAGGCACGAAGTATTTTATCACAAGAAATAAATCTAATTGCAGGAATCTTGAGAAACTTCAGAAGAAAATGCGAAGGATGACAGATCTATATCATTCACTATGGATCTGCTTTATCCAGTAGGCAACACTGTTCTCAGAGGACTGTGTGCCATGCTTGCCCTGTAAAGAGGTTGCTGGTGATACCTCTGATGTAAGACTCTTGAGAGTCCCTTGGACTGCAAGGAGATTCAACCAGTCCATTCTGAAGGAGATCGGTCCTAGGTGTTCTTTGGAAGGAATGATGCTAAAGCTGAAACTCCAGTACTTTGGCCACCTCATGAGAAGAGTTGACTCATTGGAAAAGACTCTGATGCTGGGAGGGATTGGGGGCAGGAGGAGAAGGGGACGACTGAGGATGAGATGGCTGGATGGCATCACTGACTTGAAGGACACGAGTTTGGGTGAACTCTGGGAATTGGTGATGGACAGGGAGGCCTGGTGTGCTGCAACTCATGGGGTCGCAAAGAGTCGGACATGACTGAGCGACTGAACTGAACTGAACTGAACTGAAAGGCATGAAGGCAACTGTCCTCCAGGCCACTGACTCACAGGACTTTCTGGGGTCATGGCTGGATTACTCTCTGCAGTGTAATTCCATGGGTTTTTAGGGTTACCACAAGTCAGACTATATTTTAAAAAATATTTTTATTTATGTATCGGGCTGTGCTGGGTCTTACTTGTGGCATGCAGGATTTTTATCTGTGGCATGTGGAATCTAATTCTCTGATCAGGAATCTCCGACTTAGCCCCTGTGCATTAGGAGTGCAGTTTTAGCCAATGGACCACCAGGGATGTCCCAATCAGACTGTATTGATAGAAACTTATAACAAAAATTTGCTCGAGAAGCATCATTTGTGACATCAACATAACAAACATTGCTGAGTGCTCATGGCAAACAGATGGAAACAGTGACGGACTTTATTTTTTTGGGCTCCAAAGTCATTGCAGATGGTGACTGCAGCCATGAAATTAAAAGATGCTTACTCCTTGGAAGGAAAGTTATGACCAACCTAGATAGCATATTGAAAAGCAGAGACATTACTTTGCCAACAAAGGTCCATCTAGTCAAGGCTATGGTTTTTTCAGTAGTCATGTATGGATGTGAGAGTTGGACTGTGAAGAAAGCTGAGTGCCGAAGAATTGATGCTTTTGAACTGTGGTGTTGGAGAAGACTCTGGAGAGTCCCTTGGACTGCAAGGAGATCTAACCAGTCCATCCTAAAGGAGATCAGTCCTGGGTATTCATTGAAAGGACTGATGTTGAAGCTGAAACTCCAATACTTTGGCCACCTCATGCGAAGAGCTGACTCATTTGAAAAGACGCTGATGCTGGGAAAGATTGAGGGCAGGCGGGGAAGGGGACAACAGATTATGAGATGGTTGGATGGGATCACCGACTCAATAGGCATGAGTTTGAGTAAACTCCGGGAGTTGGTGATGGACAGGGAGGCCTGGTATGCTGCAGTTCATGGGGTTGCAGAGTTGGACATGACTGAGTGACTGAACTGAACTGAACTGAAGGCATGGTCTTTTCCTTGTGTGAACTAAGGGTCTAATAAGAGAACCAGGACGAGCAAAGATTATGTCAGTTGAAATGTGGATGTGACAGAGCAGACGGATGGATAAACATTGTTGGCAGATGGGAAGGTATTTCAAAGAAGAGGATGTCACATGAATTTAGAATGAAGTATGCATATTCAGTGATGTTGAAATAGGTAAATAACATGGAAACTACCACATCTTAACTGCTTGAAACCTGGGCTGTGTCTGAATTGGAACCAGTTACATAAACATTGTTTCATGCCGCCAGTGTAACGGAAGAGAGGAAAATTTCCAGTTGACCTTCCACCTGATCTGCTTCTTTTTTTACTCAGGCAAAATGCTAAATTTGGAATGCTTTACAAATTTTGAAATTGTGACCATCTCATATCTTGCAGTATAAATGGTGGCTAAATATGGTCAAGGCTGAATTATAACACTTTGTAGTTTCATGTGAGGGGCACTGCAGGAGCTGCCCCTTTCCTCATTTAGAGAAACTCAGAGTTGAGCCAAGGTTGTAATTGTCATCTCCTAATGTTATTTGACCTTCTAGCGGGAGGTAGGACATGTAAGAGAGACAAAGATATAGCAACTAGAACACCAAAAACGAAGAGGTTTTAAAATAGAATTAGGTTAACGCTGGGGGAGTCTTAACAGCTCTCTCCACTTTCCTCATTTTATAGATGAGAAAACACAGGCTCAGAGGGCCAGGTGATTCTCTTATTCCATGAGTTTCTTAAGGAGCTGTCAGAGATGACAGTCACTAGACTACGTGTGACTAGACACAATGATAATGCTAGTAAGAGGGCATGTAGCATGAACTGACCAATCAACATCCTTCCCAGACTTTTCTGACTCGACTTGAGGCAGAGTTGCTCTTTTCACCTCAAATTGAGAACTGTGAGAATGTCCTTTAACATACAGCAGAGTGGAAGATAATGAGCCAGATGCCAGTAGAATCAGACACAAGAAAGTCAGAAGCATGCGCACGTGTGTGTGTTGGGGTGGAGAGAGAGAGAAAGAGAGAGACAAAGAATGTGTTAATAATGGTGATGCCATGTGCATGTATTAAGTCACTTCAGTTGTGTCTGACCCTTTGTGACCCTTTGGACTGTAGCCTGCCAGGCTCCTCTGTCCATGGGGTTCTCCAGGCAAGAATACTGGAGTGGGTTGCCATGTCCTCCTCCAGGCGATCCTCCTGACCCAGGGATCGAACTTGCATCTCCTGCATTGCAGGCAGATTCTTCACCACTGAGCAACTGGGGAAGCCCAATGATGAAGCCATGCTGCTGCTGCTAAGTCGCTCTGTCTGACTCTGTCTGACTCTGTGCAACCCCACAGACAGCAGCCCACCCGGCTCCCCTATCCCTGGGATTCTCCAGGCAAGAACACTGGAGTGGGTTGCCATTTCCCTCTCCAATGCATGAAAGTGAAAAGCGAAAGTGAAATCGCTCAGTCGTGTCTGACTCTTCGCAACCCCATGGAGTGCAGCCCACCAGGCTCCTCTGTCCATGGGATTTTCCAGGCAAGAGTACTGGAGTGGGGTGCCATTGTCTTCTCCAACCACAAAGTCAGTTCAACCCTGGTATTTGCTGGTTTGATTACATAAGCCTTTTTTCTGGAAATGGTTTGAATGGGATTCTTGTCACTTTCAACCGAAGATCTCAATGAACATAAGCAATGAAGTATGCAGGAATGCCAATTTAAGAGGCTGACGTTGCCGACATTGGAGAAAAAACAGGAAAAGGGCACTGGGTAGGAACAATAAAGCTATTTTGAAAACAAATAAGTTAAAATCATCTTCATTTATATGCTCATGGTTGTACCTTTGCATGGAAATGATAATCCCTTATGCAAGTATGGGAAACTCTTCAGCTTCTACTTATACTCTGCACTTAAAATCCACTGTTAGAATTCCATTTCTCTTGCTTAAGACTTTGATCCCTGCTAGATGTAAGCGTCCATAAGTGGAACAATCCTTTAAATCCCCAACAATCATTTACACTTCAGTTTGAAGAAAATATAGCCCTTTTCTTAGGAGTAGGTTGATAAGCGTGAAGAGGTCTGGATGGCGCTGGCCCCAGGCAAAGGGAAGCAAGCGGTAGGTATACAGGATAAAACAGCAGCCAGATATTGGTTTTGCCTACCTCACACTTTTTTGTCATTGGCCACTGTTCTATGACCAAGAGCAGTGACCTGAGCGACAGATGTCATTGTTTCCTTAAGAAGGGGCAAAATAGCCAGAGGGGTCAACTAGCCTTCTATTCCTTTGCAGCATACCTTCTACAAGAACTAGAATTAGTGATGTGAAGTCTCTGTTAATGCTTTATGTGTGCAATTCAAATCAGGATACTCACAACCACCATCTTTAACCCCATCCTCTTTGGAAAACCTTTAATCATTTTCTGAAAAACCCACAGTGGTGTTGCAGAGGCATGAGCAAATCAATGAACGTAAAACTTCTAATTACAACATGTGCTTTGCCACAGACATCAAAGAAAACATACTCTTAGAATTTGCATTTGGTATTGACTGATTATTCAGTCAAGGTCTGAACCGTGCCTGTGGTCTGAAGCGTGTGTTTCTGGAGTCTTCCCAGCACATGCTGACTGTAGTAACATCATATGTTACAAAAGAAGTGGGGGTCCCACAAGACACTTGTACTTTAAATGGAGAAACCTTTTAGCTCCTTGGCAGAGTGGGTTAAAGGTGTAAGTGCTGGGTATCCCTGAACAGAATCAAGCATGCTGGCAGTCTAACGGTGCTCTGGTTTCATTGTTGTTAACTGCAATGAGCTTCTGATCCATGAAGCCTCTGTGCCCTCCTGGTCTCATCAGCTCTTTGACCCTGACACACCAGTTACATCTTTATCCAGCATCATTCATCCATTCATTCAACAACTGTTTCTGAGCATCTACAATGTAAAAGGCCCTAAGACTGAATGTGCTTGTGTGGAATGAGCTCCTGGCCTGGGAAAGTGAAAGATTTGCAACTCCATCTGCATCTTCCAAGAGAGGAAGTGATGTCATAGTGGCGCATGGGCAAGATATTCATCCCTCAAATATTTCCTGAGCCCCTCTCAAGTGCCAGAGGGCTGAGGGTGCAGCATGGGGACTTTGGCTGGGATTTAAGGAGAGGCCAGATATGGACATGAGGAGGATCAGGGAAGAAGCCGGTCTCAGTGGAAGAAATGGCATGAGGCAAGCTCAGAGAGAGGGGAGAACAGCTCTGGGTGGAGAAGAGTGGCTGGTGGTTTCATTTAATTGGAGAAATGAGGTGGAGCTGATAGGGAAGGCTGGGAAGACGGTAGGTGGCTTTACTGACTAAGATGAAAAATGTGGATTGTTTTTTCTATTACTAATGATAAATCATCAGAGGATTTTGGGTGGTGTGATGGAATTCAGTAATGTATATTGGGACACAAACAAAGGTATCTTTCTTCCTGGGCCAGCTGGGGAATGGAGGGATGTCAGCAAAGTACACGGTTGAGACAAGCCTGTTGCTGGGACTTGAAGGATAAATGGGAGTTACAATGTAATGGAAAAGGAAAATGTCCCTCCAGGAAGAGGGACTGGCAAAAGCAAAGGCAGGAGGTAGGCAGTGCATGACTCAGTATTAGAGAAAATATGCTTTTGGAGTTCACGTTAGTAGTTTTCAGCCAATGGATGGGTACTGGTTGCAGGGCAGCTACACAGCCTTTAGAGCTCAACACACACAATTTCGAAACCAGGCTGCCAACTTCCTCAAGACACTCAATCCCTCCCAGACTCATTTCTGTCATCTGTAGGAGAATGAATCACTTTAGATTCATCAGCGTGCTAGTGATAAAGAATCCACCTGCTGATGCAGGAGATGCAAGAGATGTGTGTCCAATCCCTGAGTTGGGAAGATCTCCTGAAGTAGGAAATGGCAGCCCACTCCAGTATTCTTGCCAGGAGAATCCCATGGACAGAGCAGCCTGGCAGGCTACAGTTCATGGGTCTGCAAAGAGTCAGATACAACTCAGCAACGAAGTGCACACACACACACACACACACACACACACACACACACACACACTGTTTATTGTTAATGAGGTAAAGCCTAAAACTGCATGGTATATTGTAGATAGTTAGCAAACACTAGTTCCCCTTCTCAAGCCTCAGTTTCCTCACTGTGAAGTGGACATAATAGCAGAGTCCACAGGGTTGTTATAAAATCTAAAGATATTATGTGCAAAGCATCTGACACAGTGAATGGAACATACTAGATTCATGACAAATTTGAGTCCCCTTACCTTCTGAGAAAGAAATTATGTCAGAGGTTTCTCCTATAAAAATATTCCCAGACCACATCTGTATTACCTGGCAACTTGCTAGAAATTCAGCTTCTTAGGCCCACCCCAGGCCCACGGAATCAGAAACTTTAGGGTTGAGCCCAGGAATCAGTGTTTTAATAGCTGCTCTAGGTGATTCTGATGCACCTTCAAGTGTGAGAACCTCTGATCTCAGCAGATGTCCAGCACCACTTCTGAGCCTTTAGTGTGGCCTCTATAGAGATTCTTGTCATATGCCTATAAAGTAATGAAGTTAATGAAGTTAATGATTAGTGTACCTGAAACCCCATCTAGATTGTAAATCCCTGGAAAGCAGGTGCTGTTTCTTGTTTGTATTGTGGCCCATGGTACATAACAAGTATATTCCAGACTGTAATGACTGATAGGCTCAATACTGAAGATTCTCAGGCTTCTACCGTTCATCTATAGAATTAAACAAATGCAACCTTAACAGAACTCTAAGGCTGCTAACACACCTCTCAGAGAGCACTTTTCCACAGCCTAAGGAATAACGTCTGTGGCTTTGAGATGGTGTCTTAGGGTTCCAGAAGTCATTCTGGGCTTTCTTCCAGAGGTGAGCTGGAAGGGGCTGATCTGAAGTTGAGTGAGGGGTTTTGGAAGAAGCCACGGCAGTATACCACTAAAAGCGATGCTTACAAACATACAATTACCCAACCAGTGGTGCCCGTTAAACGGATTTATCTCCATGATGAAGAGAAAAGGCTGTCTTAGAGAAGACAGATGCCAATGCGGCCCAGCTTTAAAATGACTCATGAGGGAGAGTTCTCATTGCTGGGTTTAAGACTGGAACCATTTTTCTTCCCAGAAATGTTCTTTACATAAAACAACAGAAGGCTCAGAAAGCTTGAGGGATTCTACCTGGAGAGGAGTCTGGGGGAAGGGAGACCCCAGATACCCATGTATAAGCAGGATACTTTTCTGGAGATTGGGACTCACTCTAGGGGGCTACTCTCCAAGGTTAGAATGTGGGGAGAAGTGGCCTTGCCTAGAAAAAGTTCAAGAAGTTAGGGTGAAAACTGGTGACTTACCTGGCAGGGACAGTTACTGAACCAGATGTAGGCTGTCAACTGACCTCCATCCTTTAGAGGTCTTTAAACTTAGGATAGCTTCTGGAAACTAGAGATGATTTTACTTTATAGTTCTGCCATAGGTAGGGAATGGACTGCCTGAGTCAGTTCAAGCAAACAAGAGTTTTTGCTGAGTACTCTCAAGTGTATTGGCATGCTGCAGCCAATGGGGTTGCAAAGAGTCGGATACGACTTAGCGACTGAACAACAACAAATCAAGTATATTAAATGAAAGAAAGAAAAAATAAAAGTGATTTCTTAGCCCAAGGAGCCGGATTTAATTTTTCTGTATTTATCTTGGGGCAGTTTGATTTACAGCAGAGGTTGGCAAACTTCTCTTAAGGGCCAGATAATAAATATTTTAAGCTTTGTGGACCATATAGTGTCTGTAGTAGCTACCCAGCTCTGCTGTGGTGCCATGAAAGTGACCACAGATAATAAGAAATGATGAGCATGGCTGTGTTCCAATAAAACCTCATTTGACAAGATGGCTGGTGGACTGGGTATACAGCCTGCAGGTGGGAGTTTGCTAACCCCTGGTATAGAAGAAAAATGGTATAGAAGAAAAATGCCTGGCTTTAGAATTAGGCAGTGCTCATTTCACAATCTGACTCTATCACTCACTTAACTGGGCAAATTGCTCTAGCTTCTCTCAATCTTGTTTCCTTGTCTATAAAGTAGAGGTGAATATCTCTAGTTAGGATTAGAAGATGCACAGTATTTACCCCATTACACTATACCCATCATTAGGAGGCTTCCTGTGAATCACCAACAGCTTATTGAAAGGAAAAAAATCTTCCTTGCAGCATGCAAAAATCCTCATGACAACCCGGGGGGTTCATAACATGTGCAGGGCAATTCAAGATTATATTTAGGTTGCACTGAATAGAAATTGATTCAGACAGATTAAAGAGTTGCTTCTTTAAACAGTTTTCTCAGCTTTTCCTCATAATGGTTTCAGGGACTGGAAGACACTCTGGCCCATCCTTGCTTCCTTCTACCACACCTCCTACTGGGGTTGGACAAGTGCAGGCCCCTGCTGATGGGCCTGACTCTCTAGGGCCTCATGGTATCAGGCTTAACGTAAGTGAATAGAAACTGTTCTGAAATCACAAATCAGCTCAGCTGGTGTGCAACCTCCAGCCCATTCTCGATTTCATCCTATGTCCTCAAATTATACCAGATGAATGTGAAATAGTCTGTTCGTTAATAAATGAAATAAAGTGTCTCTGCACTTCATAGAGGACATGATCTAAGCCTGGCATGTGATAATCATAAGAACCAGCAAGCTATTTAGCTTCTCCCTGCCTCTGATGCTTCAGTGGGTCTTAACAGCTCTCTGAGCTCCTGTGAGTATCCCTCAGAGGGAGTGTCAATGACCTAATTTTGAGCCAAAGCCCAGAGCTGTGTGGAACGTGGGCTGCGAGGTCACCACAACCAGACCGCTCTAAGATGGCATTTCCGAATCCAGCAAACACTAGGCTTACTATGCATCAAATCTAAAGCCAAGATATGAACCCAGGAGCTGAGAATAAGAAGAGTTCACTGAAGACTGGGATGTTCCATTGGTTTAACTCCTCCCAAGTCAGAGTCTGGAATGCAAACTGCTGACAGTCTTGTTCCTAGGGCCCCATGTATCTGTACTGTGCTGGTATTGCAACTCGGAGTTTCATTATGCCTTTGATGAGTGATGAAAGACAAAGTAGCAATGATCCAAACGGTGGAACTCTCTGGGCTGGGGAAGCTTAATGTTCATGAAAGTTGGGAATTTTGCTAGGAGGATTATAGTTTTCAGAAGTGTGAGATGCTCATTCTCCTCTTAAATATCTATTCTTTTCTTCGACTTCACATTGTTGTCACTGACCCACCCCTGGAGCCCTGCCTCATCACCTGATGTGGCTTCCCAACAGCCTCTGGCTTCAACTCTGCCCCTTCCAGCCCCTCTACATAGAGGCTGGATTATTTCCAAAAGGTAATCTCATCACTGCCTGTTGGTGAAGACTGACTGTGTCAGTGTGACCACGTGGGCCCTCCTGGTTCCTTCCACTCCCCTCCAGCTGATGTCTTCTATACTGCAGCACCCTTCAGATTCCATGATCCAGCCACACTGAGATCCTCCCAGTGCCTTGAACTTCATCCTGTAGCTTCACTTGTGCTTATTTCCTCCCACCTGTGACTAATGACCTCCTTCCAATACCTGCTCACTCTTCAAATCTAGAAATCCATCTCTGACCTGCTGCCCTCTCGCTAAAGGCAATGTCGGACCACCTATTCTCCCCTCATAGGACTGTATCATAATGTTATGGGCACTGTCCTTCTTGGTGATGACTCTTGTATACTCAGAGTCTGCATGATCCGATCACATAGTAATTTACAAAAGGTCTGTTTAATATATGACAGATGGACAAATGATTAAAAGAAGAAATAGCCTCAAAATCAGTAATTCCCAGCCCTCAGTCTACAACAAAATTCAAAATGAACCTTTGCCTGGCCTCACCCCCATAGATTCTGATTCATCTAGCTGGGAATGGGTTTCAGAACTGAAAACCCACTGGTCACGCTCTACAAAGCTCCCCAGGAGGCACTAATATTCAGCTGAGGTTGAGGGCTACTGGTCTTAAACAAGGAGGCATAAGAAGGTAGGAAGTAGCAATGATGATTGCCATTTCAGGAAAAAGAGAAAGGGACGTTCAACTTACAGATGAGGAACCCAGAGCTTGGCTTGTTACAGCCCTCAAGGGCTGGCCTTCAGGTACTAGCTACAGTGTGGACAGGGTGAGTACTCTCACCTGGGACAGTCAGAGAGATGGTCAGGAGACTGCATCTGATCTGAGCAGGCTTGGACAGGGCTCTCTGATGCCACCCTCACTCGGGGGCTGGGTAACTTTCCCTGGGCTGCTTCTCACTGAGGCGGCCCTAGTCACCATGGTGCAGGCATCTGCTACCTGGCTCAGGTGCTGCTCAGGGACCCACTTTAGCAAGGGCAGCCACCGCCTTCCCAATAAGCCCACAGTCCCCCGGGCAGCAATCAACATCAGCATTTCCAGATACATGGCAGATGCCTGAGTGCCAACACTGAGTGAGCAAGCCTGTGGTTGGCAGTGTCCAGACGGGCCTGGGGAACCTGATGGAGGGCTATTATTAGAGAGACTATGAAAAATAACTTTTTTAAACTCACCCCGAGAGCAAAGCAGATGGCACCAGAGCTGTTAGAAATGGAGCTAGCTGCTTGGCACTGCCTTTTCCTCGCTCAGAACTTCCCCTGGTTTAACTACAAATAAAGTAGGAATCAGATGGCAGGGGGTAGTGATGCTCAGGCAGGTTCAGTCATCCTGAGAATCTGACCATCATGCAAACTAAGAGCTCTGAGGGCTTTGCCATCAGCCCCCAAATAACTTATTTATGATGTCTGATCTGTGGTTCCGTGCAGGTGCTAACTGGGTGATTTCACATCTGATGATGAAGACACAGGCACTAACAGCTGCCCTGCTCTTCACAAGAAGGCATTTTAATTTAAGGTTTCAGGCTTCTTTAGAGCCAGGAAAAAAAAAAAAAATTTCAAGTAGCAATTCATCTCAAAATCAATTAGAGCTGGCTTTGTGGAAGAACAATGGATGTGGAAGAAACATCCTTCTCAGTTTCTCCGGCATCCACAGGGAGCCAGTTCAAAAGAGGAGGCAGAAAAGGTGAGGGCTGGGATTAATGCCTTCCCTCTGCATCCTGCCCTTAGAGCAAGGAAGATCAAGAGGCAAACAGTCCTGTGACCAAGCTTCTTTTCCCCACTGAAACAGGGAGCCAGATTAATACAGCCATCAGGCTAGATTTGCTGGTTAGCTAATTGAAGGCTCTGGTGGACAGCAGGGAGCTATTTTCACCAGTGTCTGAGGATGCTTGCCTCAGGCAAGCAAAGTCCCTGCCAATCACATTAGTGGGTGGCATTTAATTCCATGGCTTTGAATAAACAACATGTCAAGTAAGTCAGTCAAAATGCATGACCATGTGTGGTGAGAGAGGCAGAAACCAATGGGGCTGGTTTTCAGGCCATTAAAGTACCCTGAAAAGTACGACAGTATCGTACAACAGCTGACATTCAGGGGCTGGCATAGAGTGAGCAGGAAAGAAGAGTTAATGACTGGAGGAGGGAAAGGAGATGGAAGATGGTAGAGCTGAAGGATCATCAGTAATAGAAGACGGAAGGCAAGATGCTGTTTCACTCACGCTAGATACTCATGGCACACACATTCACATCTTTGAAATTTCACAACTTTGAAGGTTCTTATGGAGAAGACTTACTGTAAATGTACTGTGTACTTACTGTAAATGAGGGTGAATCTTGAAGCCTCCCACATTTGGCCCTCCTAGCAGTTTGCATAAGCTATTAAATAGTGACAAATGAAAGAGGACAACCCACCCCTCTGGAAGGGAGATTGAATAAACTTTTCATAAGCAGACTCCTCAAGCAAGAACACAGGGGAAATGGGGTAGAAAAGGCAAGGTCTAGGCTTCTATAAACCAGCCTTGCCTGGTGAGGCAAGGCTGCTGAACTCTGAAGACATGGGGATCACTGCTTCGACAAGTCATTCTGGAAGGACAGTGCACCAAAGTGAAAGTGCTGGTGGATGCCTCTCAGCAAACTCTGCAGGGGGATGGCCACGCAGCAGAGCTCACTGGTATAAACTCTGACATACAGGAGGGAATCTTCTTGCCATCCTTCTCCAAATACTTTTTCCTTTTCAGTACTCATCAAATTAAGAGTGTGATATTTTTTCCCTCTCAGTGGTCTTATTTCATTAAAAAAGTAATTATAAACTTCAAAATTATGAAATATTTCAACAGAAAATAATACAGCAGATACTCATCATCCACCATGTTAATTTTATTTGTGTCAACATTTTGCCATTTTTGTTTTAGAGGTCTTTTTTAAAGATATAAAATGCCATAGGTGTCATCCTTTCCTCATTCTACCCTTGCCAGAGATATATTCCTTCTGTAGATATTTTTATAATTCTGCATATGCCTGTATCCATAAATAACATGTAATATTTTCTTGTGTTTTTACAGTTTAAAGCAAATGGTATATCAAATGTTTGTTTCTATAGTTTATGGTGTGATATTATAAGTGGACCATTCTTCCTTGAGAAATTGAGAAATGCTTTTTACTTTCCAAACAGATTCAGCTGAATCATCAACAAAACATATGAAGAATAAATATGTTTTTATTTTCTAAATTTTCTCTAATGAGTTGTCAATTCCGGGTATGGCATTAGAAGCTTTAGAAGTACAGTTGACTGTTGAACAACATGGGTTTGAACTGTGCGGGTCCACTTATTTGTGGATTATCTTCAAAGGAAATACGACAGCTACATGATTCAGAGCTGGTCGAATCCTTAGACTTGGAGCCACACTTACAAAGGAAATGCCCAAACTACATATCATATGTGGGATTTTGACTGTGCAGAGGGTTGACGTCCTAACCGCCAGGTAGTTCGAGTCAGCTGCACGTATTCAGTCCCGAAGTGCTGGAAACACAAAGAACTAGATCCAATGCTCACTCTTACAGAACTCAAAGGCAGTCGGGAGGAACAAATAGATGTGAACAAATATTAACAGTGGCCCTCAGTAAGTGCTATGGATGTGAGTTACCAATATAATTTGGGGGCAGGGCAAGCAAAGACGCGATTTAGCATGCCACTGTTTTTTGTGCATACAAATATGTTGTTGCTCTTGTCTGATCACTTCAAGGACTTCACTTCCCAGAGTGTCCTGAAATTATGTATTCACTGCTGGTTTCCCTTTGAAAGAAGAGACTATACCTCATTTTTCTTCTCATTGCTAGCAGGTTTTAAAATTTCTCATACCTGGAAAATATCCCCTTTGGTGTAGTAAACCAAAGGTCAATTTGACTGTATTTCTGAATTACATGTTTTAAAACATGATTTGTGGCCCGTCCTGATGAAGTCTGGGGTCAAATCTGTGTGATAGTTTTAAACAGAGGGAAAGAGAGGGTTTGTACAGTAGCAATGATGGATTAACTCTGGTTAAAACACTGATGTACCAACGTCCTGCTGTATTTCTCCCAGATGGTTGTAAATTGGGACATCTCATAAATCCCCAGGCCTTTCCTTTTCCATGGCTGGTTATTACAGAGTTCCAGGGCAGAAGAGCACTTTCCAAAGTAAAGTAATTGTGAGCTATTTATTATCTTTAAAGGAGAACCTGTCAACCACCATGGCCACAAAGCTCAGACAATTAAAACCGCCCAAAGTGCCCTGATTCTGCAAAATCCTTTCAGTCTTTTGGTGGTTTGGATCTAGTGCATCCAAGAAGGCAGCTACTGTCATAGAAATCCACTGGGTCTGCCCTGTTTTCACCTGAATGTGACACCTCCTTGCCATGCCTACTGATGGGTCCTTTGAAGGAAACAGCCTAGATGGCAATTATATAGCACATATCTCAGCATTCTTCTCTCCCATGACAGTGGCAGACATGACTAATCCATCATGGCACTTTCTTTCCTGCTGAACCAGAACTCTGTCTGCAGGCAAGTCACTACCAATCAATTGAATTTGGTATTCACAATAGCACTTATCTATCATCTCTGAAGGAAACGATGTTGGTCAGCAATAGTTAATTTTACCTAACACATTTGATTGTTCAATAACTTTGGATTAAATTTTCTTAAAAGCCCCAGTGCCCCAAACCAAATTTCTTGAGAAATAGCTCAAGTTCTTTCAGGATCTGAACTTACGTTCAATGGTATGTCCTTGTGAAAGTTGTTCAACCCAATAACTAAACAGTATTTCTATCTCACGTACTATCTTGGCAATTTGAAGTCAACAATAACACCTCTGGAAATGGTGTACTATTCAGAGAAAGAACTTAGTTACGGGTCTAAGAACAATGCCAAACACTCAGGAGGGGCCAACACCTGTTTGTTGAATGTATAAAATAGTGGGAAGACATCGGTCTCCGTGTTCAAACTGTAGACCTTCTGATGTTGAGCATGCTCACCTTTTCCTTTCTTCTCAAATTTCAGTTAGTATGAACATCTGATAGGTGAAGAAAGTGAAGTCACTCAGTCATGTCTGACTCTGGGACCCCATGGACTGTATCCTGCCAGACTCCTCGATCAATGGATTTTCCAGGCAAGAATACTGGAGTGGGTGGCCATTTCCTTCTCCAGAGGATCTTCCCAATCTAGGGATTGAACCCAGGTCTCCCACATTCCAGGCAGACTCTTTACCATCTAAGCCACCAGGGAAGTCTGACAGGTGAAAACTGGGGTCCAAGAATTTTCTGGGGGATATGAGGGGAAGACAATGATATCTATTTTTCCCAGTGGTGTCTGCTGATGGGATAAACAGAACCATTTTCTCCTAGAAGGAATGCTTGAGAACTTGTAAGAACCAAAGATGTTAGGACTCAAAGGGGACAAGTGTCACTGAGATGGTGCAGAAGACGACACTCCTTTGAAACCAAACTTGAAACCTGGTGACTTCAGTTACTTGGTAGCCACCCATATTTCTATACAGGCTAGTAACTATAGGCTAGTATGTACAGGTGCACAAGGATTTATGAAATGCTGAATAAAGCATGATACTGCAAATGTTACAAACTGTTTATTGGTATTTGTTCAAACTTCTTTTTCTGAAATCTCATATTCTCAAAGTGACTTGTCCTTTTGGTTTCTTCTTTGAGTATAAAAAAAATGAAAAGTTCTTACCCTCAGGGAAATAATTATTGCCCAATAATTTTGCCCAAACCAACAACTATATTGCCTAAAAGTGGAGATGAGGCTTCTAGAAGATCTCAGGAAGGATCCTGGAAGTTACAGGAAACTTCCATGCTAGTAATAAATAAATAAATGGATGAGTAAGTGAATGAAAGAGACAAGCAAATAAAAGGGAGTGTGATAGAACTGAAGAGTAGATGTGGTTCTCCACAATACCATCTGTGTGCCGCTCCTTCTGCCTAAGGCACTGCCCTTGGCTCAGATGGTAAAGAATCTGCCTGCAATGTGGAGGACCCGGGTTTGATCCTTGGATTGGAAGATCCCCTGGAGAAGGGAATGGCAACCCACTCCAGTATTCTTGCCTGGAGAATCTCATGGACAGAGTAACCTGGCAGGCTATAGTCCATTGAGTCGCAAAGAGTCGGACACGACTGAGCGACTAACACACACACATAGCCAGTGGGGAATGGGGGTGAGACAGGCACAGAGGTACAGGACTTAATGCATACAAGAAATTATATACATGGCATAACTTCAGAATCCTAATTTTATTAAAGATATGGTAAAGGATACAGATGAAAAGCCAGATGAAGAGAAACATGGAGTGAGACCTGGAAGGTGCCAAGTGCCTTCTGTGCCCATGGAATTGGGGTATATCACTCTCCTGGTGTGGATGTACTCACCAACTCAGAAGCTCTCCAAACCCTGTGCTATTGGGATCTTATGGAGATTTCTTCATGTAAGCATGGCCAACTATTACTGCCATTTCCAGCCCTTGTCCCCTATCTGGAGGATGGGGCAAGGCAGAAAATTCCAAGCTTCTAATCATGGCCTGGTCTTTCTGGTGACAATTTCCATCCAGGAGTCCACCCAGAGTCAGCTCAGTAGAATGAAAAATTCTCTAAGAGCTCTTATCACTTAGGATTTCCAAATGATTTGGGAGCCTTGTGTTAAGGAAGGAGTCAAAGACAAATATTCAAACAAGAAATACATTAGCGATCTTATCTCACAAGAAATTAAAAGGGTGTTCAGAATCCTAAAATTTTTAACTGAGTAGAACTCTAGAGGTCAGGTTGCAGCATGTGTCAAGCTAGAATTAAATGATTTACTCAAAAATCACACACTGGAGAGTGGCATAGAGCCCAAAGCTCCCAATTCCTACCTGGCAGGTGAGACCATTTCCATCTGGGGTGGTTAGGAAGCATCCTATGAACAAAGCAGGTTCTGGTGGGGTTCTTCAGGATGGGTTTGATTTAGACCTAAAAACAGAAGCGAGGGGGATGGGCTTTCCAAGCCAATTGAAAAGCGGTTTCTTAAGATCCTTTTGGCTTTAGTGAAAAGTCAAAGGAAAACAGCGACCACTGGAGTCCCACAGAACTGGGTCTGATTCATGGTTCTCTTACTTTTGCCATCTGTGTGTCCTAGAGCAAATTTTTTAACTCTCCAAGTCTCAGATCCCCAGTAAATTGGAGATCACAGTATAAACACTGCAGGGTGATGTAAGAATTAAGAGTATTTGTTGAGCAGCTTTTACAAGACCATACATACATGATAGCCGTTGTTAAATTCACTTAGGGAGGTGGTGGTGGTGGTAGTGGTGGTGTAGTCGCCAAGTCGTAGCCCACTCTAGAGAACCCATGGACTCTAGCCTGCCAGGCTCCTCTGTCCATGGGCTTCTCCAGGCAAGAATACTGGAGTGAGTTGCCATTTCCTTCTCCCTCACTTAGGGAGAGGGACAGGAAATAGGCTGTGGGAGACAGGACACACTCAAACTATGGATGCCTATAGCTGCCAAGTAGAAGAATCTGAGCTCTGTCTTGCAGGAAGTGATGAAAAATTAAAATCTTTGAGTAGAGGAACAAAAGTCATAAAACCAAACATTAATAACTAAGCCAGGATACCTGGTGAATTTTCTTGTCTCATCTCCTGTGTAACCTTGGAGTCATCCTCTCATCTCTGGATTTTCTCCACCCAAATGGATTTGGGCATCCTTATAACTTTTGAATTAAGCATTTCAGATAGGTTAGTGAAAAAATGCCTTCTAAACAAGGGGATTATTTATCTTCAGGAAATACATATCCCTAAAGATTCTAGCGAGAAGTTGGCAATGGAACTTCAGAAATGTTTTCTGTCAGTTCTCGGTCAGTAATAGGGAGAAAAAGTCTGTTCTAGAAAGGACAAAATAAAGTACCATGCCCAATTTTGGCACGCCACTAAATGGATAAGACTCCAGTTAGCACCAAGATATTTTCTCTATAACTTCAAAATGAACGTCTTTCTTCCTCATTGTCTCACATAAAGGATAGAAAAAGGCAAAGAGGAGAAGTTTTGAGTAAAGAAATGGATGCTAAGCCAACATGAAACAACAGGTGAATGAAATGAGAAGGAAAAACAAGAGGTACATAAGGCAAGGAAAACACTATAGACAAAAACTTTTGTGTGTGTGTAAAGTCCATTTGATAAAGAAAAAGTAAAGCTACAAATGCTTGCTCTTTGGCATAAGATCTTCAAAAGGAACATCTCAAAATACTCACACGAGTGCCTTCTGTCTGAAGATGTGGCTGAGAAGGCTCCATAAGCAAGTTATAAATGGCAGGTCCCACAGCATAGGAAAATGATGCAGTTATGCAAGTATATCAGTAACATGCCTTACACAGAATTTGGGGTACCTACCAAGAAACCACACCCCAAGGCATTTATTTTGACTGCAGAACCTGCCTCTTTCCTAGTTATGACAACCAAAAGTCATACCACTGTTTCTAAATGACTCTCCTTTCTCAAGAGTCCACCTCCCGTGCTCCCTCAGCCAACTTTCAGCTATTTGTCTTTGGCTAACTGGGCTTCTAAGATGGGTCTGCAAATGGCTTATTCCATACACATCGTTAATCAGTGCCAAGCTAAACAGGCTGGGCTCATCACCCCAACAACTAACAAACAAACATGAGTGATGACTACTGGGCCAACACCAGGCAAAGAATGCAAGGTGCCCAAGTGAGTCTTGCTTTAGATGTTACACCTAGGAAGGCTGCCTGACAAATACTGATAGCCAATGTAGAACAACAGGTGAATGAAATGAGAAGGAAAAGTAAGAGGTACATAAGAAAAACACTATACATAAAACCCTTTTTGTGTGTAAAATTCATTTGATAAAGAAAACAGTAAAGCTATAAATAAATGCTTGCTCTTTGGCATAAGATCTTCAAAGGAACATCTCAAGATACTCATATGAGCGCCCTCTGTCTGAAGGTGTAGCTGAGAAGTGAGCTTGTTTCAGACATGTAGTATTAATAATGTACCATCAGGTGAAGCTTGCTGGCTTTCATTTAAAGTGTTGGGAGTTCCCTGGTGGTCCAGTGGTTAAGAATCTACCTTTCAATGCAGGGACCGTGGGTTAGATCCCTGGTTGGAGAACTAAAATCCCACATATCCTGGAGTTCTGAACCTGTGTATCACAACTAGAGAATCAGTGTGTTGCAACAAAAGATCCCACGTGTTGCACCTAAGATCGAATGCAGCCAAATAAATAAAGTGTTAAATCATAAAAAGGTTAAAACTTGGGTCATCTATTGAGCATATCCAGTGACCTGTGTGACACTGGATAAATGGATCTAAGCTGTCATAATTGCCATGCAGTAAAGGAAACTTAAGGGTGGCTTTGTCAGCAGTCTTGTTCAAAAGGACATGAAAAGGCACTGAAACATAAGAAAAGGTGCCTGCTATGTCTATGCCTTATTAAGAAATGCTCATGCTTTAGGACAAAAGATGGCATGCCCATCGAAAATCAACCTGTAAAGGCAGCATGTTTAATTATCTCTAATATTAATGCTACCAAAGATGGGATAAATCACGGGAGAAAGATAGGAGCCAGTTGCTAAGCCACATCCAAAGGGATTTATTTTTGAAATTATCATAATAGAAATGATAGTTAAAGCTGGTAAGGTACAACCTCTAGGGATGTTCTGGGTATAAACTGACCCATAATGGGCAGGGCGAAAGAGATAAATGAAGTGGAGAGAAAACTGGAACACTGGGCAGTAACTAAATGGGTCATATGCTGTCTCACTTCATTATTTTGATGTATTTCCTAAGGTCCTTTAGCTATGCAGATTGGAAATATCATGAGTTTCACAAACAAGGAGCTCTTCAGTTAATTTGTCATCTCTGAGTCTTAATTTCTAAATTAAATTAGAAAAGGCTAATTAAGCCTAAATACAGGTAGGAGCATTCAATTAGAAAGTCTAAATGAAAGTATCTAAAATAATTTCTGACACATAATAGGTACTTAATAAGTACTAGTTTCCCCTCTGCTTTTCTTCACGTGTGAGGCATGTATTACTTCTACCTCGCATTAAAGCTTATTTTGTACATCTTCGTTAAGCTGTCAAAGCTTCTCAAATTCAAGATTTGTCCAACTATTTACCCCTACAGCACCATGAAGCCCACTCAGGAGGGGTGCAATAAATGCTCACACAAAAATGACTAAAAGACTCAACCCATTACGCAAGGGGCATCCCTGCATGCATGTTTTTATAATCTCCTGAGTTCACCACCTCTACTAACATAATGATCACACTGTGTGCAATTTATAAATCCACATTTGCCTCTTTCACTAGACTGGAAACCCTCAAGGGAGACCTAGTACCTAATACGCACCCAATAAATAATAGATGACAATATCTTTAATGCACCTTTGTATCTTCTGGGGGGACTCTGTTGATCTGAAGCACTACTCAGTGCATTAGAGGAGAGGAATGCCAACATTCCTCAGCAGGAGAACAAAATGTGTGAAAAAGTTTATCTTGTGAGAACATGTACAGAGCTTGTAGAAAAGAGTTAAAATACAGAGACAGAAGCTGTGGGATGTTTATACTTTCGTCTAAACAAAAGTGAGTTGACTTCTGGACATAGAATTTAACCAACTTGAGCAGAGAATGCAGTGGAAGATGACGTGAGGTTGTTCTCACAACAGCTTTCTCAGCTTATGAAATGAACTGGGACAAGAAAGACTACATTTGTCAATAAATAGTAACAGAGTTTGAACAACCTCACACTCTGTTAGCCGCGTTTTGGAGGAAAGTTGGAGGAGGAGTTTATAACACAGGCAAAGAATGGGGTCATGAAAAATATATGCGTAGTGTACAGAAGAGTTAAAACGAGCCTGTGCTCCAATTTTCAGGTATATAACTGCCTGTTGATGTCCTATTCACTTGGGTCGGTAATAAACCATGTGGTTGCCATTGGACTCTGATCATATAGCAACAGTAGAATATCCTTGACTGTCTCTCAACATGTAACTTGGCATCTCAGAGATTTGCATTGAGTTTTAAAGTTTCATGTCCCATTTAAAGCAAGGAGTATTATCTTGGAGCTCCTCAAATTACCTGTAATTGTGTGTCACGTTTTATGAATGTGTACATGTGCTTTCCTACCCCCAGGGAATCCGTGGCTGTCATCAGACCTTAAAGCTGGTCATGATGAAGTCCCAAAGAACCACTGATTAAAACAGAGTAGCAAAAAAAAAAAAAAAAAAAAATTAATACAAACCAGAGCAGAAGCTTGTGTTTCTAGCTTTGAGATCTAAACTGATTTCTTTGTTTAAAAGCATTGTCTTAGAAGTGGCCCATAAATACTTCTCACACATTTCTAAAATAGAACTTATTATCTTCCTTTTAAAACTGCCCTGCCTACAGCATGTCCTATAAGGATTTATGGCGTCCTCCTTTGGACTAAAAATAATGATGTCATCTTGGACACCTTTCTATTCCTTAGCCTCTGTGTCCAGTCTTCAAGTTGTGGCTCCAGCTTCTTCATGGTTCTCAGCTCTGCCCTTTCCCTTCTACTCCCACTTTGTCTCTTGAGGCTCCACATCCCTCGTCTGGATGACTTCAGAAGCCTCCTAACTCCCTCTCTTCATGTTCAGATCCTCCCATCCCTTCTCCACAGTGTTATGAACTCAATACAAATCCAACCATTTGGATCCAGGTGCTCAGCAGCATAAAAGACAAACTTTTCCATGTCAGAAAAGATGGCCCCCATCACAGGGCCTCTGCCTGTGTATCTTCTAGTCTCACTGATTGCCATTTCCCAGTTCAGATACTGCCTTCCAGAAACACCAAGTTACTGGTGATTTCCTTGTTCTTCCATGCTGATGTCTCTTTTTGAAATGTTCCCTCTTTAAGGGGCTAACTACTCATCCCTTACACAAGCAGGCCTGTCACCCATCACGGCCCTGATCTCATTCTATTAAAAGGCTTAGTTTAAGGGAACACCCCTTCCACCTCCACCATACTGTCATATTCTTTGGGCAAGGAAGTTTTCTATTAATTGTGTTAGCCCCAATACCTAGACTATTGCCTGGCCAACTGAGAATCTGTGGCGTACTCATTGTCTTCTGCTTGGGGTATCCTGAAGACATAATGGCTGCTCTGTAGGCTTAGCTAACAGAGTCAGCTATAGGAAACCATTCTGAAGGGAAAACAGGTCACAAAGGCTCTACTTTTGACATGGAGAATATAAAACCCTGCTTAATTCCAGGAGTTCTGCCCCTCTGATACTGACCTGAGTGTCAGCCAGCTGAACAATAATTCAGTCTTACCTGAATTTTTTATATGCATCAGCTTCTCCCAAAGTATAATATTATTTCTTCATCAACAGCAGTATTTGTGGCATAAGGAGCCAATGACTTGCACAGCTAGGTCTGTGTGACCCTGCCCAATCTCCTCATGCACACAGTTATTTTTTAAAACTCATGTTCCTTTATACAGCTTAAAGCATTTTGCATCTGAACTTACTTAGGTGAAACAGGGATGATAAAATCTACCCCAGAGTAATTAACATAAAAGGCATGGTACATATGAAAGTACTTCATAAAATGTAAGGTGTTATGCAAATACCTTCTTGCTTTCTATCATTTTAGAATGATCATGAACATTTGAGTAAATGGCTTCTTGGTGTAAAATGCAAGATCCCAGAAGTTCAAGTTGTGAAAACCAACAGCTTTCATTGAACAGAGTGCAGTTTCATTTAAAGATTGGCCCTAGTAATAAAAGGCCCTAGGAATAAAAGATTAAATATACCTAGTCTTGGTCATCTTGCTCAGGACACCAGTCATAATATATGCATATTTGAAATAAAACTACTCAACAATGTTATTCAACATATTTATTCTTTTATTTAAGCAACAGGCAGGAGAAAGAGTGATTGTGTACGTGGGATTCTGGTCAGAAGAGTGAAAACAAAGATAATCAATGCTGACACCACATTTGGCCCCTGTTTGTGTCCCAGATGCACACTGAGAATAGAGAAGAAGCTTTCAATCATGTAAACCTCCTCAGCTTGCAGCCCAGAAAGAATTCATGAATGAAGACAGAAAGCCAAGTCGAATCAACAACTTTGGAGAACCAGAAGGCTGGACTGCTGTTTTCCAATCTTTATATCTGAGGCAAAACCAAAAATAGCAGGGGCTTGTGTTGGAAACCCAGGAAATCAAAGCAGGAAAGATGCTGAGGGCTGAGTCATGGCAAGTGACCTCATCAACAAGGAGGCTGAATGTAGCTATAAACGACAGATGATGCGGCTCCGTCTGAAAGCAGGAGGTAAGCACCAGAGAGATGGAGAGGATCAAGGCATTGATGTGATGCCCAGCGTGAGATGGAATGACTTATGAAAACTTTCCTTCCAAACAGAACTGCTTAAATGAAGTTCAAGGAGGCTAATCTTTAAGAGATGCAATGTTTATGTGGAGGCATCCTTAATGCAGTGAGAAGAGTCCTGGTTTTGGAGTTTTGCAAAGCTCTGGGCTTTGGGAAAAAAACCTTTGGGCTTTTCCACTTAAGCTGACGTGGTTCACTTTCATCACCTTTAAAATGATATAATAATACCTCCCTCCCAGAGTGGCTGTAAGGTGAAACGAAATGAGGCACCAAGCATGGTGACTAGACCAGAGCACGTGTTCAATTAATGTGTGGAGTCTCCTCCTTCCTTCCCCAGCAGACAAAACGCTTAGTGTAGCCAATTACTGTAATGTTACTTTCTTCTCTGATCATTCCCAGTTATAACATCTTTGCCCAAACAGAGAGATTAGATATGGTCTGGTTCTGCCTTCAACCTAAGCTGGTGATAATCTCGATCATCTCCTGACATATGGCCCTTCAGCCTGCCTGCTAGAACAGGCAGGTGCTGCAAGACGGAACTTTAATTGTGAGAAAATTCTGCCGCAGCTGTTAAAATATGCCTACCTCACAAGAGTTTATAAATTCAAATAATGTCAGTGTTTTTCAAAATGTAAAGCACTATATAAATGTAACGTAAGCAAAGAGATGAAAATATATCAGTTTATATTAAGTAGTCTAGTTCTCTAAGGCAACGCTTCTCCCCCTCCTCCCCCTTTATCAGTAGAATCCCTTTCAAATAGATCTTATGTATTACCCGGTACTTTACACCAGGGCTTCCCTGGTGGCTCAGATGGTAAAGAATCCACCTGCAATGTGGGAGACCTGGGTTCTATCCCTGGGCTGGGAAGATCCTCTGGAAGAGGGCATGGCAACCCACTCCAGTATTCTTGCCTGGAGAATCCCCATGGACAAAGGAACCTGGTGGGCTACAGTCCATGGGGTCTCAAAAAGCCAGACATGACTGAGTGACTAAGCACAGCACATTACTCAGTACACACAACAAATGAAGGCAAAGCTTGACTGTGTAAACTGGAAGAGGGGCCTGTGTGCCCTTCCAGTCCCCAGATCCTTCTTCCATTTCTCTTATACTATGAGACACTTGAACCGTACTGCAGGGCTCCTTGGAGAAAGGAAGCTTGAAATCGCTTGTTCTAAGGAGACACAGAGCTCTGATATCAGCCTTGTACTTTCCTAGAAAAAGGCAGAGATGTCACAGAGAAAGGACTGGTTTATAGTGTTATTTGAGTGAAATGGCTCAATTTGAGTCCAAGTAGTAATTAGCTTAATGAAGGCCAAAGCTGTAATTACGACCAGCCTGGTGGTAATGCAGTCTGAGATACTTTGCAAGAATTTCAGGGCAGAAAGGAAAATTCAGTGAAATCTAAGGGACACAGGCTGCAGACTGGAATTTTTGAGAGATCTCTGAGTGAAATTCACAGAATGTCTTTAGTGCAAATAATACTTACCAGTTTAAAAGTGTTGTGGGCACCAAAATTTCATTATTAACAGCTTATTATTAATAGTTTCAAATCTTGCTGTTAACTGATAGTTATAAACACTGGGATTCCATTTCCTTACCTACAAAAATGGGAATCAAATCCTTATTCTGGGTGGGAAAGTACTTCATAAGATCCTAAAACCATTAACCTTTAAATGAAAAATTGTTGGATTTACCGACATTAAATAGTAAGGATATTTTAAAAGATACTGGTAAGTTATCAGGGACAAATAACAAAACTGGGAGTTAATTATTGCAGCAGCCAGAGCTGACAAAGAATTAATACCTAGAATTTAAAGAAATAGAAAAGTGGATGAAGGGCATAAAAATGCAGTTCTTAGAAGGTAAGGTAAATAGGTAAGAAGCACATGAACAGAAGCTCAAATTCACTAGTTTTTCAAGGTATGAAAATTAAAACAACAATGACGCGTGCTCTCAGCAGTCAGAATGGCCAAATGTTCACACCCAACGCTGGAGAGGGAGACCACTTGTGCGCTTATTCCATTTATTAATATAGGAACAATCTGAAGCTAATAATCATATCACATGACTCTGAGTCCCAGATCCTGGGTATGCATCCCCCAAATAATGCTTAACACGGGTGCCCAAGGGTTACAAATGAGGATGTTTGTTGCAGAATTTTTCGTGACTAGTGGAGATCTGGAGGTGGGATAGATGTATATCAACTGGAAGGATATAAATAATGTGAAATAATAGCAATGAAATATTATGAAAATGTTGGGAGTCTACATAATAATAGGGATCTACCTGAAAATATAATGTTCGGTAAACACTAAGAAACATTCTTACTTTTTATAGCCTATTTGTACTATCGATTTATCATTTACAAAAATGACAATATACACATACACCAATAATAAGATACATTTTATAAAGACACATGCACATTTGAGTTCCAGAATATGTAGGTAGTTCTCCGTTGGGGAGGGGAATGGGTTTGGGAGAGATGATGAAGGGGAACAGTAACAAAACACAAGGTAAACCTTAGGAGTGCGATGGGGGGACAGAAGGGAGGCTCAAGGGGGAGGTGATATATTTATAATTATGGCTGATCTGCATTGTATGGCAGAAGCCAACACAACATTGTAAAGCAATTTTCCTCCAAGCAAATAAATAAATAAATAAATAAATAAAAGGAAAGTCTTCCATGGACTTATGGTGATAAGCTATGGACTGAGGAGAATGCACAACCCAAATCTGTAACTGAGGGCTAACTCTTAAAATGTTGGCAAGTCCTTGTGAAAATCAGGTTAAATCTATAAAACAAATTACCTGGCATATTGGAAACACCTATTTGGTTCCTGTGACTCAGGAAGTATGAAAGGAATGGGGTTTTCTTCCCTTAGTTTCTCTAATAATTTAATCTATGAAAATAAATGAGTCTCAAGAAAGCGAGGAACTAAGAGTAGGACTCAGATATGGGTATAGAAGATTTGTACTCAAATCTGGATGCATATCAGAACCACCCAGACGATTTACAAAAAAACACAGATAACCAGCCCCCACACCCACATCTCCCAGGATGGAGGGGATCTTTATCTCTACATGGGGGAGGCAACGGGGATCAGGGCTGGGGTCTGAAGAGCCGCATTTGAAAAGCATTGCCCTCATGCCTGTCTGTCCACTATATTTCAGCCACTTATGTTCTCTGGATCATTGCTTTTAAAACCTTCAACAACTTTTGCTAAATAAAGCAGCACTGAATTGCTCAAAAAGAAATATATTTCAAAATATATGACTAGTGTGTACAGTATGGTACTCCATCTGCTCTTCCAAAATACTTGAGTTTTAGAAAATAATGTGTAGATAGATCTATAAATTGCTACCTCCCACAAAACAAAGTAGACTCACTTTAGGGGGTATGGGAAAATATATTTTTTCTTTTGGTTTATCCATAGATAAAGATTTATCTGTAAGAGCAAGCAAACCTGGCTTCCTTCCTTCCTTCCTTCATTTATTTAATCATTCAGTCAACACCTGATGATGGTTCACCTAACTCAAAGTAATTCAACATCTGTAATAAAAGTAACTTGCACAAATTCAGCAACTTTTCTTCTCCTAGCTCAATACTCAGCACGTAAATGTGCATCTTGGGTTGGATGGTCCTAGAAGGCAGAGAATGCAGCTCTCTCTGTTGGATGTCACTGTGTGCTCATGGACTCCAGCATTTGGTTAATAATGACTAGGACAATCATTCTCTTCTAAGATTCTTTTCTTTCCCACAGTATTTAGTACCATGCAGTTTCTGCCTTTCCCAGTGCTGTTCAGATACTAGCTTTGAGACCTGAGGCTCAAAGATGAGGCTACCTACCCCTCATCTTTCCTGAACCAATCTTTGTCACCAGTGAATGAGGTTTTGACTGCCTCAAGAGAAGTGGCATTTAGTAAAAGAGAAAGAAAGTCAGATAACTCTGGGTTTGAAACTTGGCTTTATCATCTACTATCTGAGTCTCAATCTCTTCATCGGTGAAATGGGATAATGACATCAACTTTGCTGGGTTGCTGTGAGCATCACATAGTGAATGTACAGTGCCTGGAACAGAGTAGACCTGGAAAATACGGAAGTGAGGCTGCTGCTGCCAAGTGTATTGCTACAAAACCAATATCTAGTCCTCATGTGAGCTCTGGCCCCCCAATGCTCACAAAGCTCAATGCTTTGTGATTCATGCTGGGCTCCTGTGGAACAGTTTCTTCAATCCAAAGTTCTCAGGAAAATGGAGCCCACCTCTGCACCATGATACTATCTTAGCTGCAACCGGAACAACCCATCTGGCCATTACCAAACTTCTTTCCTTAAAGGCCTAGCCCCTGTCATCCAACCCATCCAGCCTGTCATCCTTAAATCTCTAGCCAATGTCTTAAATTGAGATCTTAGATTCTATGGACCTCTCAGAGCTATACTGTATCACACTGAGAACACTCCACGGGTTGCCAAAAGCCCCCAACTCCTTTTAGACACCAGCAGTAATCTGATCAGGATGCTTGTTCTTCCTGCTGGTCATTCTAGCCTGAACTAATAAATATCTAATAGCTTTCACCTCCAGGGGTCAGCTTTAGACTTCAACCTCTAATCTGGCCTCTGAGACCTAGATCTCACCCCTTCTACTGTGTGTAATATGCCCATTGACTGAGCCTTTCAAGAACCAACATATAGGGTTCTGGACCTACACACAAAACAATTTGTTGAATATGAGTCAGTGAGTCCACGGAAATGTATGATGGAACAAACGAATGCGTCACTCCTCATTTACAAATGAGATTTGGATTGATTGGGTAGCTGGACTGTTGCCCAGAGCAGGCAACTATCACCCGGCACTGCCTCCGGAGAGAAACACTGATCTCATGTACCTCTGAAAGGCTCATGTTTTCCCATTGTGCTGATTTGTGGATATTTAAAACAACTGCTACAACATCCAAAACTAAAAACAATGTTCTTTAAAATTAAATCATAACACAGCGTTCAGTTTATACCCTAAAACATACTCTCTAGCTCAATACATTAATTTTCATATCTGCATAATGAAATTCACGTGTATATATATGTGCATATATTTTAATGAATATCAATAGATCATTATGGTTTTATGCAGGAAAGGTTTTTTAAAAATCTGGCATGAAACATATATATATTAAGTCACTCTACAAAATGGTAATTTATGAACAGAATTTTCCATGTTGTTTTCTGCCATTTAACTTCTCTGTTGTTAGACTGATGATCTTGTCTCTCTTGAAATGTCATCTGTTTTGAGACGTCCTTTCTGACTCCCCTATGAGTCACTCTATTCTCTGTTCACCCAAAGCTCTTTTCATAGGCCTCTATGAACATATTTAGATGATAATTTCCATGTCCGTGAGAAGTAGTGCTGCCTTGTGGTTAGGAGCTGGACCACAGGACCAGATCTGCCTTTAGAACTTAGCTCTGCCATGTGGTCTTGTCAAGTTACTTAACCTCTCTTTGGCCTCAGTTACTCCAACTGTAAAGTGGGGATAATATCAGTTGTTCAGTTGCTAGGTCGTGACCAGCTCTTTGCTGTTACTACTATTATTATTATGACTACTCCCTTTCCACCTTGTCTGTGATCTCCCTGACAGCTGATGAGGGTCTGTTTCTTGCACTTGGCTCAAGAGTCAAGTATAATCATTGGTGAGTGAGTGAGTGAGTGAGTGAGTGAGTGAGTGAGTGAAGTCACTCAGTCGTGTCCGACTCTTTGCGACCCTGTGGACTGTAGCCCACCAGGCTCCTCTGTCCATGGGATTCTCCAGGCAAGAATACTGGAGTGGGTTGCCATTTCCTTCTCCAGGGATAATCTTTGGTATATTGTAGGTATTCAATAACTATCAAATGAACCCTACCAAATCCCTTATTTTCAACACATAAAAATTCCTAAGTGTTCCTTAATGGAGCAAGGATCCAGATAAGATTGTGTTTTAGTCTGTTTGAACTGTTATAACAAAATACCAGGAACTGGGCAGCATATATTCAACAATAGAAATTTATTTCTCACAATTCTGGAGGCTGGGTGTTTAAGATCAGGGTGTCAGTATGCTGGGTGGGAGCCCTTTTTCCTGCTTCATGGCTGACATCTTTTCATCGTGTCCCCATGTGGTAGAAGAAGCTAGAGGTCCCTGTGGGTCCTCTTTTATAAGAACACTAATGCCATTCATGAGAGCAGAGCCGTCATGACCTAAGCCATCACCTTCCAAAAGCCCTTTTCCTAATACCATCGTCTATGGGGTTTGGGTTTCAACATATTAATTTGGCAGAGATACAAGCATTTGGACCATAGCAGATTCACTGTAAAAATCGCCATATTTATGGTAGTCATTTATCTTTCAAAGTTGCATGTCTCTTGAAAAAGTCCTTGGAAGAAGGATCACGTTGACTCGAGGGCATTAACTATGAGAAAGTGCCCAGGTGTGGTTGTTCGAGAGACTGGCAGGACTTCTTTGCATGGTGCAGACCTCCTTCCCTTTCTTATGGCACTCATCTCACACTCTATCAAACACTTGGAATTCTCTATAGTTGCTCTTTGCTAATTATTTTTTTGCCTGTTCCCTTATGGAAGTGAAAGGGTTAGTCACTCATTCGTGTCTGACTCTTGGCAGCCCCATGGACTGTAGTCTGTCAGGCTCCTCTGTCCATGGAATTCTCCAGGCAAGAATGAGGCAAATTTCAGGGAAACAAAGAAAGGTATCTATTTACAGTAAAATGGTTGAAAGTTCCAATAATAATACGTAGGTGGTCAAGTGTCTAATTGTCCAGCTGAAACACTTTAACGTAAGAGAGGAGGCTAAATTGAACAATCTATTCTTGAAAGAAAACATTTTCTCTCAACCTCCAACTACACAGAAGCTCATGAACTTCTATTTATTATTTTACTTGCTATCCTTAATTATTATTATTATTTTTTTACTTTTTTCCTTTTAAAGTCAGATATCACAGACTGAAGAAGAAACAACAGATAATTGAGTTTCTTTTATCAGCCTCCTCCACCAGGCACTTAAAGAGACATTTTATTTATTCCTGGCTTTTGGGAAAATTTCAGCCCACGGATTATTTGTCATTTTTCTCATTTTGGTCAATTTGTCATTTTAATTAGTTTTATTCTTGGATTCTGGGATCTTTTCCTTCTGAAAATTAAGAAATCTTCCCAAACATGACTTGAAAGAGGAGGAAAAGCAAAGGGAAACAAGGAAGGCAAACAAAAATATGGGAACTTCCATCTTAGAATGTGTGCTTTGTGCGAAGTCACTTCAGTCGTGTCCAACTCTCCGCAACCCTATAGTCTGTAACCCGCCAGGCTCCTCTCTCCATGGGATTCTCCAGGCAGGCATTCTGGAGGGGGTTGCCAAGCCCTCGTCCAGGGGATCTTCCCGACCCAGGGATCAAACCTGTGTCTTCTATGTCTCCTGCATTAGTAGGTGGGTTCTTTACCACTAGCACCACCTGGGAAGCCTGGTGGGACTATACCTTTCTCTTTTCTACATCCCCTAGATGCCAATTAATTAATTAATGAAAATTAAGGGAGATTATTCAAACTTCGAGAATAGAATACAACTTTGAGAACTAATGGTTTCACTAACCTGAGTGAAATTTTTTCTGAACTTGGACTCACATCTTGCAGGATAATCTTCTATGTCAAAACTACAGCCTCAGGTAGAAGAGTAAAAGTAAAGAGGAAACTTATTTTCAGTTTAGAGAAAACAGTTCCAAGAATGCCACGGCAACTGAAAATGACAAAAGGGAAACCATGACAAAAACCCTGTGTTGACTAAATTTGTAGCAGTGGAGGACCTAGTCTATGGGCTTAGAATTGGCAAAGCTTTCCAAAGAGCAAGAGGTTGGGTGGGGACCTTGGAATTTTCAAGGTGCCTTCTGGAATTTAGAACTGCAGGGAATGAATTTTTTAAAAAAAATTTTCTCAAGAACATCAAATTCTAAATTACATCTTTGGGACTGGGATCACACATTAACTCATTCAATTACATTCAGGGGATGTCCACTTTATTCTCAGGTACTAGAAATTGAGAAAGGAATATAAATAATTATAATCTGGCATGAGGAAAACCATAATAATACCATAGGTTATTAAGCAGGGAAGTAGCACCAAAGATAAGATCTTTCAAGTTAGGTCAAGTAGGATGAATAGGAATTTCCCAGGTAGAAGGGAAAAGAGGAGAGACATTTCTGGCAAAGTTATGAAAAACCCTGGCATACTGGGAAAACTGAAAATAGTTCTGTATAGCTGGAACCCAGACAGTGAGGAAGCTGGCCAGTGGAAAGACTGGCAACGAGGCTTCTGTGGGCAGATCACACAAGCCTTCTGTTCCAGGACGAGAAAGCTGGATTCCCTCTGCAGGAACCACCGAAGCATCTAAACAAAGAGTGAGATGCCCTTCTGAGCTATGTTTTGGAAGGTTCCCTACTCTAAATTCTACCTATTACAGCTAGGTTTCACTTCCAATTCTAAGTTTAGTCTTTATTAAACATTTACAATTTAGACTGTTACCCAACAGCCCTGATCTTGTCTCCATGGTTTAGCTCATCTTTCCTAGGAGAAATGTCCTTTTTTCTTCTTTGGAGGTATGCTGGATCTGGGAGCAAGAAGCTTACAAGTCCATGGGCTGGAAGCCTCGGACCACTTAGTATGAATCTCCACCACCTTACAGGTAGAAAAGAGGGTAAAACAACCTAGCAGTACAAAAAGAAACAACAACCTCTTCCAACACCAAAACAAACAAACAACAACCCCTCTCACACAAAAAACTCCCCCCTCAAAAAACAGAACCACAGAGATCTTAGGACCAATATATCCTCTACGCACTGCCTTAAAACATAGACACACACACACGCACACACAGGTAAACAAAACCAAATGGAAACACGGAGTGGAAATGTGTTTTCTCCCACTAAAGCGACACATTTGGCAAACGTCTTTAAAGAACATATATTTGGTAAATACAATGCAAATATTTCATGACAAAAACAGTGTGCATTAAGCTTACTACATGTTGTGGGGAAAAAGAGGAGGGTGGAGAGCATTTGTCTTGGAAAAAATTAAGAGAGTGGAGGGGGAATGTTGCCCCCACGGGGTGAAGTGGATGCAAAGTGGGCCCCAGGGAGACCAGTGGTCTGGGGGACAGCTGATCATTTAAGAAAAACTGAAGGGCCATGGGAATGGTTGTGTCTTCTGGGCAGGGGTCTCACCATGGGATAATTTTGCCCATCCCCCACCCCATGGACCATTTGGTAATGTTAGGCCACAGCAGGTGGAGGTGGGGCGTGCTCCTGGCATCCAGTGGGCAGAGCCTGGGAGGCTGCAACACACCCACAGTGCAGAGGACAGCCCCACGACAAAGGATTATCCCAAATGTCAACAGCATTGAGGCTGAGGAACCCTTGCACTCATTCTTGGCTGCACTTCCCATGGCTGCGTCTGAAGACTACTGCCAGTAGATTTTTTAAAAAAACACTGTAATGTCTAAAAATAAAATCATTTTTATACTTCAAGGAACAAACAGAGGGATCTTTTTTTTTTTTTTTTCGTGACTCTCTCAGTGCTTGAACATTTCCAAAGGCTGGAAGAGCAACCCTGCCTTCTATACATAGCTCCCAGGCTCTCGGATCCTCTCTGAGCTGGGCTGCACCAGCCCTCTCTGGGCCAGATGCTGCTGCTGCAAAAGATAAGACCTTAATTTATAAAAGGATGCTATTCCTGGCAGGCAATGGCCAGAAATTTCCAGGAAAATCATCCTTTCTTATCTCCAGCCTCCCTCCCACTCCATCATGTAGCCCCTAGCATTTGATCCCTATTTTACCCCCTACTCATTTCAATTTTCCTGGACCCCAATTCTGGGCTCCAAAGCCTAGCAAGCTTTTTCGCCTTTTCTTTCTCTTTGCCCCAACTCCTCTGACTCTGAATGCAAAGACAGGCTGGAAAATGAATTTTCTAACAAGCAATTTTTTTAAAGGCAAAAGGTCCATGTGCCATTAAGAATCCAGAGTCTGGCCTGACTATTACCTCTGATAAATCACCTCCTCCCAATTTTCTTCCAACAAATGAGGGCTGTGAGGGCTGCTGGGCTATAGCAGAAATTTGTTTAATGACTGTCTCTGGAAAATTAGCCACTGAGCAATGGTGAGGGAGGCCTCTGCCTTCTAGCCCCACCCCTGTGGCCTCTTTTCCACCCTAGACTCAACAGCCACAAGGAGGACCAAATACGTGAAGCCTCAGGGCCAGAGGAATCAGTCTGGATTTTCCGTGTGTTCTGCTCCTTCCCGTATCCCTCCAAGTCCCCTTCATCTTCATTCCTCCATCCCCGGAACCCAGTGCAGTACTGGCTTGGCTACACCTGCAGGGTAGTATTTTTACCTTCCTGCTCTCCTTTTCCTGACCCAGTTACATAAGGAATATCCCGGCTGCCCAAGGCAAGGAGGTGGAGGGAGGGAACTCGGAATTCGTGACTGACCAAGACTCCGTCCTCATTTCTGCTCTGCTGTGTAAGCCTCAGTACAGTTCCCTGTTGTCAGGACGATGGCAGACTGTCCCACGGGAGGACGGGGCTAAGACTAAGGCCTATCCCTTTGTTTTACAGAAGCGCTAGGCTTGGGCCTGGAGTGACTGGCTCAAGATCACACATTTTTTTAGTGGCGAGATTAGGGCCCAAGTCTCACTGGATGCCTGTCTCTGAAGAGCACAATGGGCAATTTTTCCTTTTGTCTCACGTGTGGCAGGGTTAGGGTAAGTCTTTGCCTGGGCCCCCAGAGTCTCATGGGGGAAAGGACCCACTCTAACTAGCAATAGAATTTCAGATCTTTGCCCTTTTAACTTTGGGCTTCACTCAGTTGTTGTCGTCCAGTCGCTAAGTTGCATCTGACTCTGCGACCCCATGGACTGCAGCACGCAGGCTTTCCTGTCCTTCACCATCTCTCAGAGTTTGCTCAAACTTGTGTCCATTGAATTGGTGATGCCATCCAACCGTCTCATCCTCTGTCATTCCTTTCTCCTCCTGGGCTTCACTCAGAATTGCACTTAAATCTCCCATGATTAAACCTTCCCATCTCCTCCTTCTCTTCTTACTGCGAAGAAGGAGAGGATGGAGAGAAATCCAGTACTTGGCACTTGGCACCTTGTTCTTATTCTACAGAAGGTTGCATTCATGCATGCTTTCATTATGGAAGGGCAAGTAGGAAACATATCTGCCATCGGTAATTAGTACTATCATTTCACACAGTACTTTCCGAAGCCCAGAGGTTGTCCTTCAATGTTTCCAAACTATTATGTTCAAACTCCTATTTGACTCAAAATTTGTAGCTTTCTATATAACTAATGCCATGGAATCCCATAATTCATTGTGTTTTCTACCTTTTAAATTAATTTTGACCTAATTCCACACATACTGGGGAAGAAGAAACTAATTTTGAAGCAAACAGCAAACAATTATTCCTGAAGAGATTGGTCACCATGAAGTTTTCTGCTGCTGTCGTTGCTTAGTTGCTAAGTTGCATGCTGTTCCTTTGTGACCCCATGGACTGCAGCCTGCCTGGCTCCTCTGTCCATGGGAATTCCCAGGCAAGAATACTAGAGTGGGTTGCCATTCCCTTCTTCAGGGGATCTTCCCGACCCAGGGATCAAACTGGTGTTTCCTGCACTGGCAGGCAGATTCTTTACCACTGAGCCACCTAGGTGCTCAAATACCCAGTCTTCTAATCTGAAAAATTATAATAACAGCAATACTGCCCCTTAGAGAGCACTGACCACATCCTAGGCACAGTTCTAAATGTTTTATATGGTTTAATTCATTTAATAGTTTTCAACAGCCCTAGGAGGTAGAAACTATTATGATCCTTGTTTTAGAGATGAGGAAACTGAGCAACTTGCTTAGGACCAAACAGATAATGAGTGGCAAGATAGGGATTTGAATCCAGGCTATTTGGCTCCAGACTCCTTAACCACCAGCCTACCCCGCCCCAAGAGATGCTCTTCGGCAACAAGCTTAATGGCCAAGGAAAAATACAAAGAATATATTACAAATTTGTAGACAACTGGCAAATTCAAGATTCTCTGCTTAACCTAGAGTTCCCTCAAACTTGTTGGACTATGAAAACTTCTTCCTTTTATACCTGCTTACAAAATCTTGAACACATATTTCATGGGATGTAATTTAGAATCTGCTGCTCAGCAACAATCCCACACACAGGAATCCTTATTTAAATCAGTGCTAGTAAAGTTGCAGAGCCTTCCTAGGCCAATTCTCACACTAACAGCAAGCAGGGAGCTATAATAACCTCTTGAGAGAAGTCATTATTAGCTGTCCACTGTATGGCTTTAACACACCTCTTATTGCTGAAGAGTCATGCAGATATCCTAATTAACCAACTGATTTCCCTGGATTCACTCAACCATTTTTGGCAGAGTATTTAGAAAAGTGTAAAAGGTCACACTATTTTATATCAAACCAAAAAATGAGGGGACCAGGACTTGGGAATGGACCAAGGAATGATTGGGACATTTCATGTGTTTATGTCCCCCTTTTCTTTCTCAATTCCCCTTCCCAAAATGGAAATTGCTCCTCTCATTTTCCCTTTGAGTGGATTTTCATTTCCAATTTAAAGAATCTGAGTAACTCCTGCCAGATAAGACTGGTGAATAGCACATCAATGCCCTTGCTGTCTGTGGCAAACTAAACCCGTGTCCCAGCCAGTGGGAGAGAAGAAAGACCACAGGCCATTCCTTGGACTATGGCTCCAAGCCTCACATCCGGGGCAGCTACTGCTGTTGTTTTTTTAAAAATCAATTTCCATCTTCACTTGTGAGAAGGACCCACAACTAGTAAGATTTACTCAGACATTTCAAATCACCAGCTGTAATCCCTAACAGACAACTGTAATCTGGGAGTTTCCAGGTGGTTTCTGAGCTCTAAGAAGGACGAACTCTGATCTATGGGCACATGCATGGATATACGTCAGGCAGAGCTCAGTCTGATTTCTAAATCCACCACTTTTTAGTTGTACAACTTTGGGTGAACTGGGTAAAACTTTCTCATACGTATGTTCAAAATACAATTCGCAAATTCCTTTTTGATGTGGTTTGAGTAAAGGCTGTGTTTGCGTTCCTGACGACTGCATGGACGTAGCCTGACAGGCCCCTCTGTTCACCAGATTCTCCAGGCAAGAATATTGGAGTGGGTTGCCATTCCCTCCTCCAGATCCTCCCGACCCAGGGATCAAACCCGTGTGTCCTGCATCTCCTGCACTGGCAGGCAGATTCTTTACCACTGGGCCACCTGGGAAGCCCACAGAGTGGAGAGATCACAAGGCTATTTCATAGGGCAAGAAGGGGTTATGTGACCTATAGTAAACACTTGAGGAAATTCCGTAATAAATCTTGGTCATTTTTATGGAAACATTATCTAACTCTAAGAAGTACATATTATATATTATTACATGTATTTTGAACAGTTTTTTAATGAAGATCTAGTTAACGTGTAAGCAACCAAAGAAGGCACAGATCAATGATAGCTTGTTGAGGTCCATAATTTTAGAAAATACCTTAATTGGCTTCTAACATCTTTTCCACAGGAGAGTGCTTGCCCTCCCTTCCTCTTTTGCAGAGCAAATTTACCTTCGTAAACTAGATTAAGAGCAGCAAGGTGATAAAGTAAACTTATACCGTGTTCATTTATAAATGTTGACACAATCCTTTTTTAAAGCTGCAGATAGTAGTATACAGATCAGATTTATTTCTGAGAAACATAAGGACATTTATAAGAGCAAGTCACACTTCAGGCTACAGCTGCCTTTTCTTGATCCCAAGAGCAGAACACCCAAACATAATACTGGGCACCAAGCAGTAAATACATAGTGCATGGACAAAGCCTGTATCTATGAGCACCCTGTCATCCCCCAGTGCAGCTGGGCGTACCGCTTCTCTCTTTTACCTGCAGTCTACTACATCTTATTGAAGATGGGGATTACACAAAGCTCAGAGCTGGAACAGCAGATTTGGAAGCTTACAGTACACAGCTAGACAAAACTACCCACTGTGGTATCACATCCAGTTCTACTTTTGGGAGACCGTACCAAACCATTCTGTTTATTTATTTTTTTGCAAAACACATGCCTCTTCTTTCCATCCATGAGTACAGCTCTAGAAATCAAACTTGAAGGAACTAGTTCATACTAGAGTATGAATGATTGCTAGAGGCCCATAGGCTGCTGCTGCTGCTGCTAAGTCATTTCAGTCGTGTCCGATTCTGTGTGGCCCCATAGACGGCAGCCCACCAGGCTCCTCCGTCCCTGGGATTCTCCTGGCAAGAACACTGGAGTGGGTTGCCATTTCCTTCTCCAGTGCATGAAAGTGAAAAGTGAAAGGGAAGTCGCTCAGTTGTGTTTGACTCTGCGACCCCATGGACTGCAGCCCACCAGGCTCCCCCATCCATGGGATTTTCCAGGCAAGAGTCCTGGAGTGGGGTGTCATTGCTTTCTCCATATTTAAAGGAATTGGTTACTTTTTAGGACTGTCATTTCAACTACTGCAATAGGCTCAAGGGGGAGAGATTTGGGGGTTCAAATTCAGAAAATAGGTGACTGGTCTCTCAACTCGTCTGGGAAACCAGACTTAAATACAACCTGAATAAATCATATCAACTTCTGATTATTCAGAAATCCAAACTTCCTCTCTTCATGCTTTATCATTTTCTTTGGGTATTGGTAAGTCCCTGATAATCTCAAAAGGCAAATGAGGGAAAAGAATATTCAGAAGTTTCATTTTTTGCCACTTGTTAACTAAGAAGATAAAGCTCCTTGGTTCAAGTGAGGCTTCAAGATTAACTCCGGCATTCGTAAATGTATCTTTCCTCTGCCCCAGAAAACAGAAAGCTGACTGTCTCTTGCCACTCGCACTTCTATCCAAGAATAGGATTATTTTAAGACATTCTGAATCTCCTCCTACCTTCTACCCTGCAGACTCCAGGGCTTTGACAGTAATGCTTATCCTTCTCCATCCAATCAATAGGACTTTAAGCAAATCATTCAGTGTAACCAGTCAAAAGGAACAATCTGTATAAATCAGGTGCAGAAGGCAAGTCCAACAGCATTAGTGACACATAAACAGCATTCTATACTTGAAAAGTTGAGTCCCTGATAAAAGCAGTGTGTTTTGCCATCTTTTTTTAAAACCCTGATCCAGGAAGCACTGACGAGAAAAGCAGCAGGGTAGTGACACCCTGCAACCAAAAGATAATGTCGACATCTATTTCAGGCCCTGCTTGGTTCCCACTGCCTCGTTAATAACACTTGCCTCCAGAGTCGGTCAACCATCCTCCATGCCTATTCCAAGTCCTGGCCGTAAATACTAACTATGGTTTAAAAATGCAATCAATCTTCCCACCCATTGGGCCAACTGGAATCAGACCACCAGGGAATCAGAGGACCCTTACTGCAGAGCTTTTTCCTACTAGACTGAATGTGAAAGAGAGCTTTTCTGAATGGCAAGAATGTACCAAAGTGTGCATTTTATACATCTGACACACACAGAGCTGCTTAGCATGTGTGTGAACTTGTGTGCGTGTATAAATGTGGACAAAGGACTAGAAGCACAGGAGTGACAGACAGTAATGGCAGCATAGCCATACCAGCCACCGAAACCCAGTACTCATCGGATGTCTTCTCTGGCTAGCTACTGAGTAAGCGATGCACCTGCCCTAGTAATGATGTTCTCAACTTCATATTATCAAGGAAGGATAACTGAGAGGGGTTAAGAGCTTTACTCAAGGTCACATGGCTAGTAAGTAGCAAAATGAGAACCAAACAAAAGATGCATAGGACATCAAAGCCTGCACACCCTATAGCTGCCTTCGAGGACTGACCTCAGTGTGGGCAGCTGCAGACTGGGGTGTGGACTCACTTCCAATGTCCAAGGCCAGCCATGTTGCTGAGCTTTGTCCTCCTCTGCAATATGAATGGGAGAGTAGGTGATGCCATCTCCTCTTAATCCCCTAGGATTACTTCTGGTGAACCTCCTGCCTCCCAAATCAGTTTTCTGAAAGAGGGTGAATACATTTCAAAGTGTTAGTTAGAAAATTCCTCACTCCAGGTTGGAATTAAAATTATCATGTCACTGTTCCTTAATAGGCAAATATACCATGACTCTTAGCATCACATTTTAAACCTTTACTAAGCATCTTAAAGTCCTCCAGCTGAAGGCTCAGTGTGGTCCAGCTCTGAATGGGTTGGCACCCAGTCAATATTTGTTGAATGAATGAATAATGAATGGTTCAACCAGCTGATGAATTTAAAAGAGGATATGACTTAAAATCACTGTAGCAGAACAATATAAAAGTAGCTAGCAAAAGTATATTGAAATGTTATGTATTAAAATCTATGGTAGCCAAATCCATGTTACTGGTTTCCAAATGCACTTGAAACATACCAGTGCTCCATGAGTTGCCTGGATATGGGCCAATGCTTATCTGGTCAGTGACTGACTCCCAAAGTGTAAGGAGGTTCACCAGCTTTGCACACCCCTTTGGGGACAATTGAGAAAATGAATGGCCTGTTGGTCGATGAGATCTGAGTGGCCTAATGAAATAATACACCTCCACAAGGGCCTAAATGATGTTTGGGGATTCTGTTGCTCATTAGGTAGCATCCTGTTGTGAAAAGAACTGGTCAACCCACAGTGAAGAGTGGTAGGAAGCACACCTAGTCACTGAGCAGCCATGAGCTTGCTCCCTCTCCCTCTGTTTCTCTTGCAATTGAACTAAGTACCATGGTATGTGTGATTTCCCAGCCCATGGCCTAGCTGACATTGACCAGGGAGTAGCCATGGCCCCAGATGTGTTTAGAAACTTTAAGCGGGCTATTTGGGGCCCAAGACAATTTTGTTAACAATATCAATAGCAGGTCAATGTCATGAAATTCAAAAACTATATTTTGCTTCCAAATTCAGTGAATTTTATTCCACACGCCTATACTTGGCATATTTTAGGATGTGCCTTTTTAAGATGAAAAGAGTTAAAAGCCTACCGCCCTGCAATTCCCTCAAGTTAAAGCTATTTTAAGTTTCCTAACCTTTGAAGGTTTGTTTCTCTTATGCTGTCATTAAAATTACTTACGCTTTTAATTTGCTGAGTTGCATTTAGCAGGAAGCCTCCCAAGCCACATGCCGAGCTTCGTTACCTTCCTCCTGTCTTCCACAGCACTGTTCCCCATAAGAGTAAGCCCTAATTGAAATGTCCACTAAAACAGCGTAAAATCATCTTCTACAGAATATGCTCAGGTACACCACATTTTAATGCTGTGTTTTTAGACACATCTCACTGATTTTTTAAAATAAACTTAACTCACTTTTCCCCTTTCACTGAGAAAAGTCCATCATCCCAATCACATCATATTTGCCATTTCTGCTGTTTTCCAATCAAGCAAGTGAAAAAAAAAAAAATCAAGTTTGTTCTCCATGGTGGGAAGGGCCTGCTTCCTTTCTTCTGCACAAGGAGGGCATACAGACAAATTCAGTGGACATTTCCAAACAGCCTCACCTGTGAGATGAGTGTATGGGCACTTTCAGTTTCTTTCTCTCTGCTTCCTTCTCCATACTATTATTAGTCAGTAGAAAGGGTTAGAATGAAAATGAGTTTCTGGCTTTCCAAGAGCACTTGGTTCATTAACATCAATTTGATAGTTGATGCCTTTATTCTTAATGTTGAGTTTGAATAATGTGGAATCTCTGGACAGCAACACTCTAGTGAGAATCATTTTACAGTGAGAAAGACAGATGTACGTTTGGAAAGAAAAATGCTTTCTTTAGAACAGGTAAGGCAGCTTTGGGGGATTCATCCCTGAGTCCATCTTCTAGGACTAGTACTAGCTGTGTGAGCTGGGTGGGCCTCTCAGTATGAACTCGTGACCTTAAGTAAGACCTATTTATCTTCCTAAGGCCCCAGTTAATCACAACACTAATAAAGACTCTGTAGAGTTGTTGCAGGATTAAATTATAAACACATGGACAGCACCTAACGGCATATCCAGCACATAGCAGATCCTCCGCATACGTAACCTGAACATAAATCCAAAATGTGAGCTGTGACCTTGGGGACACACAATAACCTCTGGGCACACACAATAACCTCCCTGAAAAAGGAGGATGGTGCTACCTATTTTACAGAATTCATTTAATGACCATCTGTATGTATCAATTAATAACTGGTCTAACATTATATGCTAGGAACTTTTGTGTGTTTGTGGCTCTCTTAAAGATATGAAAATCAGAAAGTTCTGTATGATATAAGGTATTATTTCAGGTAACCAGATACTAAACATAAAAAGCTGTGCAGGCCCAGGTGGTAAACACATGCTGAGATGTAACATGACCTGCTCTTTAGAGGGTAAACCTTATTCATTCATTCATAAAACACTTTTGTGGGTAAGTTAAGAGGCAATGGCAACCCACTCCAGTACTCTTGCCTGAAAAATTCCACAGACAGAGGAGCCTGGTGGACTATAGTCCATGGACTCGCAAAGAGTCGGACACGACTGAGCAACTTCACTTTCACTTTCACTAAGAGGCAGGCAAAGCGTTATTTAGACCCCGTTTAATAAAACATGGTCCCTGTCCACACACAAGAGAGGGCTCCCATACAGTTCTTGGCTCAGCATCCTTCATAGTCAGTATCAGTTTCCTTTTTTCCTTCCTCAAGGAGATCTCTGATTAATTGGGAGACAAATGAACATCAGTTCAAAGATTGGGTAATAAGTGCTTAAAGAGAGAAATGTGCCTAATGGTTCATGTATGGGAGGGGAAGGGCTTCCCTGGTGGCTTGGTGGTAGAGAATCCCTCTGCAACGCAGGAGCCACAGGAGATGCGGGTTTGATCCCTGGGTCAGGAAGATCCCCCTGAGGAGGGCATGTCAACTCACTCCAGTATACTTGCCTGGAGAATCCCATGGACAGCGGAGCCTGGCGGGTTGCAGTCCGTGGGGATGCAAGGAGTCAGACACGACTGAAGCAACAGAGCAGGCAGCACAACCCTGGTCTCAAAGAGTGTGCGGGGCTGAAAAGGGCCTTTCATGCCACTCACTCTGCTTGAAGAAGACTTTGCAAGTCCAGGAGGCAGGCTGGGAATGTCTGTACTCCAAGCTCGCTTAGAAATGGGCTTCCCTGGTGGCTCAGAGGGTAAAGCGTTCGCTTAGATATAACTGTTTACAATGTCACAGACTTTCCATAGCTAAAATTTTGTGGGAACAGAGTGAAACTGTGATATTTGCAAGGACACTAATCCGCTTGGCTCAAGACAGCCCAGACAGGAATGACTACTCACTTTCTTCCCGGAAGACCAGGTCACTTTCTCCTTTAAGAACTGGAAGAACTCTAAGTCTATGCTTTTCTCTTGGAACTTGGATGTGAGAAGATGAACTGTAGCTCCCACCAATCCTCTAAGGTGAGAAGTTAGTTGAAATCACAATTGTATGAACCACAGTGACCCATGCTTGTCTATCCACACATACCTTGAAAGCTCCCTGGGAAATACTTCTGTGCTCCAGCGAGCTACAGTGAGAGGTGCATGACCAATACAAGCCCCTGGAAGGAGACAGCTCCAGAATGAGGCAGTAGATGAGGGTAACACTCTCATGCACTCAAGGGCTCCAACTCTGTGAGAATAGGGCAATTCCACAGGAACCTTCCAGACACATGTACAACCTGGGGAGTTTGGAGTCTAACTACTAGGCAGGGAAGGCAGGGGCTGGAGAACAGAATGCAGGGAGGCAGGGGCAGGTGAGTCCCAGCCACACCAGAGGGCTCATGGTTTCAGGTCTGTGATTTTTACACTGTGTGCAAGAGATATGGAGGGAGTCACCTCAGAGAACTGGGGGTCAGGGCATCATTTAAGTGACAACAGCTCTGCTTTTAAAAGTTCTCCCTTAGACATCTACTTCCTCCCCTCCTTCTTTATTTCTTCTTCTCTCTCTTTCTTTATTAGAAAAGTTTTGACTGTGGAAATGTTTGAAATTTGCTAATTCAGCTTTCCTGGTCCATTCATTACTGGAGAGGGCCCCATGGGAGTGAAGCCAAGCGTTGAGAACAGGTCTTACTCTTAGAGGATATTTGCAGCAATAGGAAGAGAAAGTAAGGTCTCACAGAGATTGGGACAATATGACAAGGAGCAAAGATGTAGAGAATTGGGGACAACTCAGGTGACAAGTCATATTCCTGGCATCCTATAACCCAGGTTTATTATGTGCACATTTAAGTCAGCTCTTCACCACCTGGGACAGCGGGATCAAAGATAATGAAATACTTTCCCAATTGGCTCAGGAGCCAGAGAGGTCTGAGGAGTGGACAACATCTGCCCTTGCTTTAGAAACTCTGCAGGAAGGGAAGGGCATGAGCTGTACAGCACTTGCACTATTTTCCACTCCCTGAGCACACCTGTGAAGCCAAACCTGCTGGGAGTGCCTTCCAGGGGAAAAGAGAACCTTCAGGCATGGCTCGGTAAGGCTAAGAGCTGTTTACTTTGGGGCATTATAAACGTTAATAACATTTGGGATTATTTCTGCTTTGGATGCAAGTAATTGAAATGATTGAAATGGAAATGAAAACATGTGCTTTTGATGATTAGGAGATGAAAAAAGAAACAATTAGCATGAAGGTTAATAATGGGCAAAACAATTTTTTTCCTTGACAATACAGATGCTCACAAGAGGAAACGTCCTTGAAAAACTTTTGGATTTTGTAATGCTCCACTGGTATTGCTAGAAAAAATACTTAAAATAGCCAAGGGCCAGAGAAATGCTAAAGGAAATTCACAGAAGTAGTTCAACTAAGGGTTAGAGACAAATACCCAAGCTGTCCCCAAGGTCTGAGCCTGAGGAAACTCACTCTCATTTCTCATCACTTGAGTGAGATGCTGGGCATGCAGGAAAGTTTCAGTTCTTCCATCTTGGACATTGTTTCTGCTCAACCATAATAGATACCACCACAGTCTCCCTCACTGCAAGTTGTCTCTTGAGAGGTTATAAAGGTATTACCTTGTCTCTTGCAAAAAAGAATCCGATACCTAACTGGTCTGACTGCAAAGTTGGAGGGTACAACTCCACCATCTCCATTCTTACTTGGGGAGTCAGCCTACCTGCTATCTTGCTCAGAGTGCATTAAAGCACAAAAAGGAAGCCAGCAATGCAGTGGTTTTATTAAGGGTGTCTATTCAGGTGAGGGGAGAAGGCAATGGCACCCCACTCCAGTACTCTTGCCTGGAAAATCCCATGGGCAGAGGAGCCTGGTGAGCTGCAGTCCATGGGGTCGCTAGGAGTCAGACACGACTGAGCGACTTCACTTTTACTTTTCACTTTCATGCACTGGAGAAGGAAATGGCAACCCACTCCAGCGTTCTTGCCTGGAGAATCCCAGGGATGAGGGAGCCTGGTGAGCTGCCATCTATGGGGTTGCACAGAGTCGGACATGACTGAAGCAACTTAGCAGCAGCAGCAGCAGCAGCAGCATTCAGGTGAGGGGATTCCCTAATAGCTCAGCTGGTAAAGACTCCGCCTGCAATGCAGGAGACCACGGTTCGATGGAAGATCCCCTGGAGAAGGGATAGGCTACCCACTCTAGTATTCTTGGGCTTCCCTTGTGCCTCAGCTGGTAAAGAATCCACCTGCAATGCAAGAGGCCTGGGGTCGATTCCTGGGTTGGGAAAATCCCCTGGAGAAGGGAAAGGCTACCCAGTATTCTGAATACCCAGTATTCTGGCCTGGAGAATTCCACGGACTGTTAAGTCCACGGGGTCGCAAAGATTCGGACACGACTGAGTGACTTGCACTTTCACTTTTTCATTCAGGTGGGGAATCCATTCTCCTAGCCAAGGCCTCCTAGAATTTTCTCTCGACACTCAACACCTCAACAGCCTTACTCATTCACAGAAGCACATCACGTGAGGCTCTTGGCACTCTTATAAGAAGGTGCACAATCAAAGGTGTGGAGACCAAGTTTCTAAGAAGCTGAGACTACGTAACTAGTCAAAAAGGCACACAAAGAGCTCAGCCACTCCAGTAAGGGAGGTGGTACCTGCTACATGAGAAAGCCAGAGACATTTGGTGATGAACCTTAGTCTAACACTCACAGGCTATGTCATTTTGGAAAGAAGTAATCAACCTCTCTAAATCTCTGTTATTTCATCTCTACACCTGTCTTGCTGAGGTGGACGTTAGTGGTAACTTACATAGTCATTGCCCCCTTTTCTTTCCTAAGAGAAGCCTCATTTTATTCAGATATCCACCTATCCTCCGGGAAGTCCTTGAGCCTGAGTTAACTCTAACGCTAACCCAGTCACCCTGACTGCAGGTGCCGATCTGATTGGTCTCCTCCCCATGCTTTTTAACACTATTTGGTTTGGAACAGGGTGTGTATTCAAATTCAAGCCAAGGAGACAAGCAGAGCTTTGGCTAGGTGCTTCCACAAATATTCTCACTCCTTCTGGGATCATATTCTAAAATGACCCCTCTCTCATGGGGTGTTGTGGTGTGCAATGTCCAGCACCAAAGCTGCCACACAGATAGGGGCAGAACCCAGGGAATCACAAAACGGGAGTCCAGGGAATCCAGAGCTGCAGCCACCCTGGACTGAGTCAGCTCTGAATTCAGTCTACATTTCTAGCTTTCAATTATGCGAGCCAATACATTTTCTTCTTGTTAAAGATAATAAACAACTGCAAATTTTCTGTTACTTGAAAATTAAAGCATATAAAATAATAAACACCTATAACAATTTGGCAGCAGATAAATAAAAAGGAGATGTCCTGTGCTTAGCGTAAGACTAAGTACAGGGTTTGCATTTAAAACACACTACTTCTTTTTGCTGTAGTGTCTGTCCTGGCTGCACTGCCTTACTTGGATTAAGGGATTCTCCCAGAAGACTTATTTTGGTTTTATTCAAGCACAGGGACATCAGTGGCCTTATAAATGTTGAGAGGCTTTGTTTTGTTCACTACTGGTGTCTAGGAATTGAGGGTGCTGAGGACAGGGAGAAAAATACGATGGATTGAATTGTGTTCCCCCAAATATAGATCAAAATCCTGATGCCAGTACCTCAAGATGTGGCCCTATGTGGAAAGAGGGTCATTACAGATGTAATTAGATAAGATGAGGTCACATAGAGTGGGGTGGACCCTCAGTTCAGTATAATTGGGTTTCTTATGAGTACGTAGCGATGTGAAGACACGGACACACAAGGAAAATGTCATACGATGACAAGGGCAGAAACCAAAATCATGTAGCTGCAAGCCAGGGAACTCCAGGGACCACCAGCAAACCACCAGAGGCTGGAAAGAGGAAAGGAAGGATTCCCTCACTGGTTCCAGGAGGAGCACGGGCCTGCTGACACCTTGATTTTGGACTTCTAGGGTCCAGAACTGTGAGACAGTAAATTTCCACTGTTTTAAGCCACCTTGTTTGTTGTGCTTTCTTAAGGCAGTTCTAGGAAATGAATATAGTGCCTAATCAGAAACATGTAATAGAAAGAAACCAGGTGGAAAGCAAGCATTTAAAATCATCTCTTTAAAAAAAGAAAACTTTAAAATGTTATCAGGTGTCCTCTCTCTACAGCAGTTTATGCCAGGTTGCTAAAACTCTAAAAATTTCTCCCTAAAAGCATCCCAGTGGCCCTTATTTAAAAATACAATCATTCTCTAAGTCTTTTCTTTAAAAATGGAATTAGATGCAGCAGTCAGATGTATAAATTAGATAAAAGTGCAGCTCCTACAGCTGAAGAAAGCTGGGGAGATTCAGACCTGCTGCCAACTCTTTATAATGACCCCTGAGTGCCCCCAATACAATCATCTGGGTTCCATAGCACTTACACTGAGAAACACTGTTCTAGGGCACGCAAATAATGGGTGCTTATGGCTATATTCAGAAGTACAGCAGGAGTTCTCATAAATGATTGCCGTGTAACTGACTTGCCATATTAAGAAACACTCTCCATCCTTTCTGTTAATATACTGACTGATGCTCAAGCTGATGAAAAAAAGTGAAAGTGTTAGTCGCTCAGTCATGTCCGACTCTTTGCAACTCCATGGAGTGTAGCCCATTTGGCTCCTCTGTCCATGGAATTCTCACCAGGGAAGAATACGGGAGTGGGTAGCCATTCCCTACAAGCTAATCACCTAATTGCTGTTATGCCTCTGTGCTTTGGGCTTCCCCAGTAGCTGAATGGGTAAAGACTTCGCCTGCAATGCAGGAGACACAGGAGACATGGGTTCGATTTCTGGTCAGGAAGATTCCCTGGAGAAAAAAATGGCAACCCACTCTAGTATTCTTGCCTGGAAAATTCCATAGCCAGAGAAGTCTGGTGGGCTATAGTCCAAGGGGTCGCAATGAGTCAGACTCAACAGCACACACAGGCACAGCTCTGTGCTTCTGCTTCTACCAGCTGTGGAGTGAGATTTTAGGGTCTGCCAGTTACACTTGTTAGTGTTTCTGCCAGTTATACTTGTTAGTGTAATTATGCAATTTGGTTGCATATTATATACACTGATGAAATGTGGGTGTGAAAAAATGCTCTCAGTTGCATGATTTAGAAGGCTAGGGGAAAAAGTGGCTAAAACAAAATCAACCTGCTGTAAGGTTAGGTGTGGGTGGGTCATCACAAAAGACTGGAATCTTCTGTACTTGGATTGGTTCCTAAGTGCCTTCGAGATTTCATTCTACTTTAAGAAAACTGAAACTGGAAATCGTGGATGATGTCTTTTCAGCCTGGTTTCTCAAAGACTGGTCATTAAAATCTCCAATCAGCGACTCTAAGAAATGCTTTGGTCTCACATTTTTAAAACGTGAATTGATTTGCATTTGTATTTTTCAAATTAAAGTAAAATATTTAAGGCCTATCTATATCATGTTACCATAACCATTTCCACGGTCTTTTTTTTAAAAATTAACGAATCCGCTGCCAATTCCAGCTGCATAGGATAAGAGGGCCCTTAATGCAGTTGCTTCATTTCTCATCCTTTGCTCTTAGATGGGCAAATGCTGTTTGTTTTCTTTCTGAACCCAGTTGTCGTCAATGGTCATCTAGAGCGTAAGTTCCATTAGGGAGGGGATGTTTGCTTTGTTCAATGAATGATGTTCTAGAATAAAAAAATTCTATTGATTCAAACATCAAAGACTTCGTTAATTTTTTTAAAAAAGGAAAATGTATTTACTTGCATAATTTTTAAAGCTATTAGAAAATAGAAAATGACCCATAAATCACCTTCTTTGTAGATAATTATACCTTGGGAGTGAGTCTCAGGAAAGACTTTGTTGATTTCCTGGCCATATCATATGTAGGTCAAAGACTTTGTCACTTCCCAGAGACAGAAGCCTGAGGCCTGCTCCCTACCCTAACCCAGTCAGGCGAGGGCCAGCACTCTTAGAGCAGCTCTACATACAGATTTGGTATGTTTCACCTCCTGCAAGTGGAAGTCTACAGAGTGCAAACCCCATTCCAACATGGATTTCTGTGTTTATTGTATTCACTTACCCAGAACTGTGTTTTCTGAATTTCTCAGGGATGACATAGTAATAAAACATATCAGGTGTATTGTAGTGGTTCTGGACTATTCCACATGCATATAAGAGTCCTCATCCCCATTCAGATTGCAGATAAACTCTTCCCTTGGGGAGCTGCAGCCACTCTGAGAAAGTCAGGCCAGAAAGGAGAGAACAGAGAGTGTCACGGTGCACTCCCCTGCTTTTAGCTGAGGAGACTGGGAGCCAGAGGGGCCAACAGGCTGGCCCACAGCGTGCATGGAATGGTATCTGACCTAGAGTGAGAACGCAAATCTCCTGTTCTAATCTTTGCCACACTGTATGGCCCTGGAAAAAGGAAAATAGGAAGAGGAATCTAAAGAGAATGAATGAGTTCAGAAGGCCACGCTGTCCTTACATGTGGCATGTACACAATAAATACTGGTTGGTTTAGCTGCCTGACTGCACAGGTGGCAAAAGGCTGAATATTATGGGGTGTGAACAACATCAAGACTTTGTAAATGAGAAGAAGCTGGAATGGCATATGATCTTGCCATCCTCCAAACCCCATTAGCAGCTAGGCAAGTGGAGATCAAAGAGACAACCTTTCCCAGTTCTGAGACTGTAATCTCTGGAGGGACTTCTGAAAGGAGAACATAGCCTAGATTGGCAATTAACCCACAACTTCACAAGGGTTTACAGTCACGGCAGGGCAAATCTGGTGAAAGCAACATCAGACAGAGCAGGCCAAGGAGAGCCTTCCGCACTCCAAGAGTAGGAGGAAAGGCAGTTGCCTGGGGGCTTACAAGTCTTTCATTTACGAGGGTGATTATCTCCATGGGCTTCCCTCATAGCTCAGTCGGCAAAGAATCTGCCTGCAATGCAGGAGACCCAGGTTCGATTCCTGGGTCAGGAAGATCCCCTGGAGAAGGAAATGGCAATCTCCACTAGTATGCTTGCCTGGAAAACCCCACGAACAGAGAAGCCTGGTGGGCTACAGTTCATGGGGTCGTAAGAATCAGACACAACTTAGCAACCAAACCACCACCACAATCTCCACAGAGGGACTTACAGAGAAGCACAAAGGTACCACTGAGGCTGCTTTCCTGGTTGTGAGTGTTTGTCTATTCATCAGCCCCTGAGAGGGTCATGCTTACTGATCTGAAGCACAGGCTTGGGCAAGAGACACCCATAGTTTAGAATACTGGTTCTGATGCTGAGCAAGTTATTTAGCATTTCTTAAAGCTTCAGTTCCTTTATTTGTAAACTGAGGGGAAAAGGCAACTACCTCAGAGTTTTGTTGGGAATATTAAAATAAATAATCAATGCCAAGTGCTTAGCACATAGTAGATGTTTAACAAATATTGTCTAATGAATAATAAATAAGTAATGCGTGTGCGCTAAGTCCTTTCAGTCGTATCTGACTCTTTGAGACCCTATGGACTGTAGGCCCATATTCTCCTCTGTCCATGGGATTCTCCAGGCAAGACTATTGGGATGGGTTGCCATGCCTTCCTCCAGGGGATCTTCCCAACCCAGGGATCGAACCCAGGTCTCCTTTTTCTCCTGCATTGGCAGGCGGGTTCTTTATGACTAGTGTCACCTGTGAAGCCCAATAACTAAATAATAATAAAAACAGGAAATTAATAGTCTTAAGGAAATATGAGAAACTTTCATCATCTGAGTCAGTCACCTGAGTGCCTAGCACAGGCACACTCTCTAAGCACTCACAAAGCACAGGCATTGCGGGGCTCTAAGAAGCACTCCACAAAAGGAGTCTCTTCACCAGCAGGGGAGTTACGCCATGTACATAATTAGCTTCTAAGTGAGGTAGAAGATTATAAATGCACAAGACAGGCTCAGTTAAAGTGTGATAAGAGGCTGGGAGAGGAAAAGACAGCTTCTAGCTGGGGAATTCAGAGCAGCTTCATGAACAAGGTGGCACTGTCCCTCAGCTACGTGGTCATATAGGGTTTTCTTAGAATAAATTCTACTGCTCTTTGACACCATGCCTTTCTATTAGCACAGGTGTAAAAAGCTAAGAATAGTTTCTTTAGGGGCTTCCCAGGTGGCCCAGTGGTCAAGAATCTGCCTGCCAATGCAGGAGACTGAAGGTCAGTCTCTGGGTTGGGAATATCCCCTGGAGAAGGAAATGGCAATCCACTCCAGTATTCTTGCCTGGAAAATCCCATGGACAGAGGAGTATGGTGGGTTGAAATCCATGAAGTCATATAAGAGTCAAACACAACTTAGTGACTTAACAACAAGTTTCTTTAGGATTCTCTGCGTCAGCATTTCTCAGAGTATGCTTTGGGTTACACTAGTTCCATGATATGCTCAGTGGAGTAGGGGAAAGGAAATTGGATAAGAAGGAAAGAATTCTGTGATGTATAATTTTAAGAAACTTCAGTTATTATACCCTCCTACTGGAGGCTCACTATATGTATCAGGATATATGAGTTAAATCTAAGATACCACAAACATATTTGGTCATGTAACCCCTTTTATCTCTTAGTATAATACCTACTGATTTTCTAGTTCCCCTTGGAAATTGTTGCCTTGAATGAGTTGCATGCAATGAATACCATGTCAAACCTAACCACATTCAGGCAATCTAGAAGGAAAGTCTGTAGCTTCTGGCTTTATGCCTTGTGACCACACTCAGGGAAGACAATCAAACACACACTTTCAAATGATTTAACTCATCGTCTGCATCTTCTCTGCAAAACACCCTTACATGGCCTGTCACAACACCTTGTGAGGTGGACTTTGTCTGTCTCCTTTCCACAGGCGAGCAAACTAAAGCTCAGAGAAGGTAAACCAATGTGCCTAAGACTGCACAGCTGAGCAGGACTTGGGATCTGTGTCCTAAGCCTTCCTGGTCACTCTACCCCAGTTGTCTTAGATGTACAATAGTGCTATAAAGCTAGGATCACCTTAGTTTAGTGCTGGGTGATTCTAGGGAATAGGGTTTTAAGGACAGACATAAGTAGTAATCTATAATTTATACAAATCCAGTGGACTATACGGTCATCACCTTATCAACAGATGTTCAGAAATCCACTTTTTTAAGGTCCAACAGTCCCAAGCACTCTCCTGTTCGGCCAGATCTCCACACACTGCTTCACCACCTGGTGGACACTGACCACAGAATTGCAGGGTCACCGGGCCACATCCCACCCTAACTCACTAAATGGTCCCCTCCTCTGCCACATCTGGAAAATCTTTCCTGTTCTAGGAAGCACTACTGCATGGTAGTCCTAAGACTCCTCAGCTATACACGGAAGCAACAAAGCGATTTTCACAAAACATCAGTCAACAGTCCTTGAAATAGAAGCATGAAGTAATTACAAGTGACGGTTCTCCAACTGTGCTAAGACTCAGAAGCGGTGCTTTCCCGGTCTCAGGGGACCAACTGGTGCCACTACCATCTGAGAAAACCTACGACGTGGGCTGAGAATTTCAGAAGAGTTACGGAGAAGATGTTTTCTTTGCTGTAGACAACGAATTATCTCAGTTGCACGAAATCCAGATTTACACCATAAATGAGAAAATCTGGATAAATGGCATGACTTACTCCCCTTAAAGGAAGTGCTTCCTTCAACGGAGGAGTCACTGTATTTTAGTTTGAAGGGGTCTTAACAGGAGATCATACATGGCCTTGCATGTTAATTGGGAGGTTTACTGCTCCAGCCAGGACGCTCAGACAGTAAACAATCTGCCTACAATGGAGGAGACCTGGGTTTGATTCCTGGGTTTGGACAATCCCCTGAAGAAGGGAATGGCAACCCACTCCAGTATTCTTGCCTGGAGAATCCCATGGACTGAGGAGCCTGGCAGGCTATAGTCCATAGGGTCAAAAACAGTTGGACACAACCAAGTAATTAACACAACACAGCACCAACTGCCCCAGCCAGGACATTTTTAGGCTCCATGAAAAACCTGTACGTAGGATGAACACTTGCTGAGAAAAGAAACACAAAGTATAGGAAGCCTAAGAGTTGTTATACTATCTGGTAAGATGCTCCCAGAAAGAGGGAGGAAGAGTTAGAAGAAAAAGGGTGGCTGTTTCAACATACCACTGAGAGTTTCCAGAGTGCGCTTGCAGGGATAAACTGCCATGACAAGCCACCTTCAGATCACAGCAGCAGCAGGCTGGCCTAGCAGGATGGTGCACGGTGACAGAGACCTCAGCTACCCGTGGAACCTGGATTTCCATCTCAGAGGTGCTCTCTATGAATTGCTCCCCCCTTATTTTGAGCACCAGATTCTTTATTTGCACGCCAGGGAAAACCTTTACCACATGGTTAGAGGATGATGAACATGCAAAAGAGAATGAAACAAATTCACCAAAGTCCTTCCCATGTATGCATTCATGGTCACTTACTTAGGTGGGTTATGTAATTCTGGGATTGTCAATGATATTTTTAAGTATTAAACAAACTGAAATTATCATTAGTATTTGTATAAATTCAACCTTATTTGCCCCACATCCGTTCTTAAGCTCTGCCTTAGCTTAGGTACTATGCTAGTCCTAACACAGAGTTACTCACTTTCCCCTTGTCTACGGTCCCTTCTGTAGTGTTCTGGATCATCACTCATGGACAGGTCTTCATCCAATTGTTTGAGTCAGAAGGACAATGAAGGACAGACAGTCATTCAGTTTCATTAACTGATATTACCAATTAGATTAGATTTTGAGATCAAAGACAGTCTTGCTCCTACTTCCATCCCCAGCACTTGGCATAGGACCCAGTGTCCAATCGCTGCATAAGAGGGTTTGGCTAAATGAATGATTGGAGTGTATATCTATATATCTTGAATTATGGAACTGTATTATATGCCTCTAAATAATATACTCACCCCTTGCTAGGTAAACAAGAGTATTACTTTGGATTTTGGGGAATACCTTGCAATTTTTTTCAATTAAAGAACATATGTTCATAACAATAAAAAAGAAACGAGACCTTTGCTCCGGCTCTACATAACAACACTCACCCTCCCTCCTGGGGCCTCAAAGGCCCCCTTTCTGGCTTTGTGTGGAAACTGGCACAGGTGACCTCTTGATGAGGCCTTATGTACTAGACAATAGTTGTGCAATCCTTTATGAAGATGCCAACGATGTGACTGGTTTCATAGTTAACAAAATGATCAGGGAATTGTTCAGAAAGCCAGGGGTGAGTGAGAGAGTAGGATGGAGGGAGCAAGTACCCCAGGTGGGCATCTTTTCTCAGTGCCATCTGACACTGTCACAAACACACGCTTATCTCATGCTGTTTGAATCACTCTCTCTATAGGAATTACTTATTCACCACAGCAACACTCCCCATTTTAAACATAAAGAAATTTAGGCACAAAAAGTTAAGGAATTTGCTACAGATCTCTCAGCAAGTAAATGGCAAAAAAAGGAGGTGAGCCTGGCCATGCGGCTTGAGTTCCTTCTTGCAAGGTGACATCCTGCTTCTTAGATATCACAGTCCTGAGAATTTGATGATTATTCTCATCTGTATCATAACAACTGAGAAGCTGAGATTCAAAGAGACTCAAAATCTTTCCCAGAGTCCACCGATTCACATAAGGAGTGCACAACTCAAAATGAAGCCTGTCTGATTACAAAGCTCTTACACTTGGCAGTATCCTACTGGGGCTTCCTATATGGTATGTTTGCTCCTTCTTACAGTTTTAGTGGAAGATGCCTCATTATTTCCTAGGCTGAGCACCTGGCTCAGCTATACTGTTGAATATCGAGCTGTAATTTTACCAGGAAGAATTTTTCTGGTCTCTTCCCTAACATGGAAATGAGATTCCCTGATAATAAGAGCTCATAGAGTCAGCTCCACTCCCCAAACATTGGTCTGTTGCCTGCTGGCTGCTGGGTGCTGTACAGATTGCTCTGGAAGCAGGAGGCCTGGACAAGCCTGGCCTGGGAGGCATTCAAATCCCTTATTGGAAACAGGCCTTTATCCATGGAGACAAGGCTTGGGAGGAAAAGCCCAAAGCCCTAAACCCTAATAAATCAGTAGTCCTGAGCGTGGAAGTATAACTAGAAGGTAACCAGACCAGAGAAGCCAAGGAGACTGCTAGTGGTGATCAGTTGCCCAGGAGAGGAATGAAAAGCCCTGAATTCACTCTGTGAACACAGAGCAGAGCAAATATACGTGCTATATTTTATACTGATGGCTGACTCCTATCAGCTTTGCTCTCCTCTCTTGGGATAAGACTAAAGTGAAAACCCACAGACAACATTGCTGTCGTTGCTTCATTATTGCTTCATTATTTATGTGTTATTTCCTACTGCAGTTCTCCACAATATCTTTCCTCCTAATTTCCTATTTTGAATTGTTCAATCGCACGGTATCTATTGGGTTTCCCCGGTGGTTCAGAGGTAAAGAATCTGCCTGCAATGCAAGAGATGCAGATTCGATCCCTGGGTCAGGAAGATGCCCTGGAGAAGGATATGGCGATCCACTCCGGTGTTCTTGCCTGGAAAATCCCATGGACAGAGAAGCCTAGGGGGCTGTAGTCCACAGAATCACAGAAGAGTGGGATACAACTTAGTAACTAAACAACAACAACATGGGGTCTATTATTATCATTTGCTTTCTCAATACCTTTTTTTTTTTTTTTTCTGCTTTGCTGCACTGTGAGGCTTGTGGGATCTTAGTTCCCTGACCAGAGATTGATCCCAAGCCCTAGGTCATGAAAGTGTGGAGTCCTAACCACTGAACCACCGGGGAATTTCCATCAAAACTTTCGTGGAAGGGGAAAAAAATAATTTTTGATTACTGCCGCTATCTTAGGCACCTTCTAGAATCATTTGCCTCACCTTATATGATTTATAACTTGTCTGCTTCCAGAAGGAATCGAAAAGGCTTATGACAACACAGTGCACTAGATCAGTGAGCCTTCAGAAATAAGAAGACGCAGGAAATAAACATTAGAGAAGGAAGGAAGTATACTCCAAACCAGAGCCCAGCCACAGTGACAGAGTGTTTAATTTAGCACGAAGCTTTCTGGGCATCCTTAGAATTATCATTTAGAATGCCATTACTTTAATCCACATTATTCCAGCTATGAACACTTCGCCCCAAATTTAAGAATAAGAAGGCCTCTATTTTTTTCCAAGAGTGGCTTACTGCATTCTCCTGGGTGTGGATGCACCGAGATGACCACTGGGCCAACTTCTTCTGCAAGATGACTTGCTGATGTAAATGGTTCCTCACCCCACCCATTCTCTTTCAGGTCAGCAGCCATGGTGTGCCCACACACAACACCCAACATCTACCCAGAGCCTTTGAAGGCACTATTTTTAGCGAAGCAGCCACACAACACACAATCCAGAGTGACTGTGTGCCTCACTTCACCTGCTTTTCTTTCCAACAGGATGAACTTAAATTAGAAGGGGCCAAAGAATCGCCATATCAGACAAATTTCCACTCTGACTGCCAAACCTGAAAGAGCGACATTTTAAAGAAACCCTTTCGGAATCCTGGAAGGAACGGCACTGGAGGCAGGTTACTGAAATGACTGATTTCCACCTGTCCCTGCCTCTGCCTGCCAAAGGAGGATGGGACAGGGACAGGCTGCTGGCACAGCAGAGGTGGCCCGAGCTCATAGCAAGAACAGCAAAGTTGACAGCTGTGCTTTTCTGCACCGAACACCCTGGGAAAATCAACGCTTGGGCAGCCCTGCTGCCATCTGTGGAGTTTCTACAGCAGACAGGTTATTTATAGAAACTTGTTTGTGCAAAGCCAATATTTACCTGTCTGGGCTGTCAAAATTTACAATTCATCTGTGCCATTAGCCTGCTGTTTTCCTGTTAATAATGGAAATTTCCATCACTGGGAAGAGAGGCTTGGGGTAGCTATGAGGGCTGCACTGTGTCCCAGTAGGTAGAGGAATGAGTAGTATTAATGGTTACGGGGAGAATACATCTGCTGTCCAAGTGGCCACCTACCCTCCTGCTTTGCTGTGAAGATAAAGGGTTGTCAGGACAGAAAAGTGGAATTCTCCCAGTCACTTCATTATGGTTGAAGCCTTAAAGCCACCCCTGGCTAAAATCAAAATGGCATTTGATGCAACAACCTTTATGTGTGTGTGTTGTGTGTGTGCACGTATGTGTGTGTGCATACAGGTGGGTGTGTGTTGGTCTGTAACTTCTAAAGGAGGATACCGATAGTGAGGATAGGGGTGGGATGGTTTTCCATAAATTCCTATCCTTTCTTTCTGAAACCATCAAGACTCTATTTGTCACTGAAAACAGCCTTCTCTTCTACCTCACTAATCATCCTCTTCAGTATCTTTTGTGAGTTTGTGTTCATCTGCATGTCACTTAGATGCAGTTACAGGTGTAGAAAGTGAACTGATGGTTCCCAGGGTGTAAAAGGCGGGAGGGACAAACTAGAAGATTGGGATTGACAGATAAACACTGCTATATATAAAACAGATAACTAATAAGGGTCTACTGTATAGCACAGGGAACTCTACTCAATATTCTGTAATGATCTATATGGGAAAAGCATCGAAAAAGACTGGATATATGTACATGGGTAACTGATTCACTTTGCTGTACACTTGAAACTAACAGAACACTGCAAATCAACTATACTGTAACAATAATTAAAATAGAAAATAAATGCAGGTGCACAGTCCTGGAGCCTCTTTCTCTTCTCGCTCTCCACCTTCTCCCTCGGTCTCCTTATTCAAACGATTCACAGTTCTATCTCATGCTTCTGAAATCAATTTTGTATCTCCAGCTAATCCCACTCACCTTTGCTCATCAGTCCCTCTAGCTCTGCACAGGACATGACTTCCATGTGTATGCACACAAATCCCTTCTCATCTAGATCAGAAACTGAACTCATCTCTCCCCCAAATCCTGGTTTGCTGTTATTCCCATAATTCTCTACCTTGGTTGGAGGTTCCAATATCCACCAGAAATCATATTCAATGTCTCACTTGCCAACTCACTCTCAATTACAATCAACAAACCACCCAGCTCTGTTGATTTCATAGCCTAAACATTGATTGATTCCATTTCCATTTTGGCCTGTACCTTGATTCAGTCTTGTATCATGTCCTCCTTGGATTAGCAACCACCTCCTAAACCTCCTAAACTGGTCTCTCTTCTAGTCATCTGGGACTTTTCAATCCAGAAAGTTTTCTTTCTAAAGCACAAAGACCACAATGTCTACTTGGCTTAATATATTTCTGCAGTCTTCCATAACCCTGGGACAAAGCCTGAATCCCACAGCAGGTTGTACAAGGCCCTTCACCAGCTGACCCAGCTCACCTCTATAGCTGTATTTCTTGACGCTTTCCTGCCCACACATGGATCAGTGATCTGGAAGCATCCACAGTGGAGCAACCACATTCCTCTTCCTGGAATATCCCACAAGCACCTCTGCCCTCAGGATTCTCTCCTCCTTCAGGATGTAGCCTGAGGATATCAACTAAATCAACTATGTTCATGAAAAAATTCATGAAGGTAGGGCTCAACTGACAGAAGATGAGCGAACACTTGTTTGTGACAAACAGCCAAGTGGAGGATTAAGTGTTCTTTTGATTTAATTTTCCCAGCTTCTGTGACAGTTTGTAGCATGCAGTAGATGTTCCAGAAATGCAGACGGAATAGAGAAGTGGTAAAAAGTGGTGAATAACATAACTAGAATGAGTAGGATCTTGATTTTATATGGAATTTATCTTACAGCAGCTTATAAGCACTCTAAAGGACATTTTGCCTTTAAAATTGTCTGGTGAGATAAATGGGGGAGAGAGAGAGAGGGATGTTCTTCTGTGCACTGATGGGGAAGGTAAGGGAAACTAAGGCAGTCTGTGGGATCCAAGTGCACATAACTTTGTGCAGAAGAAGCTGGACTCCTTTGGCTAAACTCCGGAGCAAGAAGACGATCTGTCATCTGGCTAGTAAGTCAGCCAGGTATAGGAACTCTGCATACATTATCATTTTATCCTTACAAAGGTTCTACAACATAGATGAGAAATACAGAATTTTCATTATGGCCAGCTAGATGCTCCGTAAATGGGCTGGGCTTACTCAACTGCTCACCTTCTCGGGTTCTGGCTTTTTTGGTCCCAAGCTCTCTATTCCCCCAGAGCTTCGTTACATCTCCTTTTCTTCCCTCCTGTCTATCTTACCACTTTTTCAGAGTTTAATTTTAGAAGGTGAAACCACTGGCATTTCCCAAATGAACACAGTTTGAGCAACAAAATGCTATGCATGGCGTCCAAACAATGAGGTACATGGCTGATGGGAAGTGACTGACTCCTGACTGGCTGGACTGGCTGACAGGCCCATTATTCACAGATGTGAGAGAGGAGGCGACATTTCCTTTAGCCTCATGAGTGAGACTCAGGAACTGAGCAGCCCACAGACAGCTTTTTATGTAACCAGCCCACCATCTCTGCAGGAGACATGAGGAGTTAAAACATCTGTTTTCCCTCCTCTTCCCTCCTGCAGTTCACTTTTCATGGTGGGTGACTGGGCAAAGGGTCACTCACCATAAGGTCCCAGGTTTCTCAAATTTCCTCCTTTGCCCCTAGTCACTCCTATCTTCTGTCTTTTGGTCCAACCTCCCCTGGATTTGGGTTCAACCTCCCCTGGATTTCAGGGCTGGCTGTGCTTCCTGGCTCCAGGCAGTTTACCTCTTTCTCTCTACTTCTTTGCTCATTCCCAAGGGGACGGTAACAAGTGTGCACCTCTCAGCAAGGCTGGGGATGGACTCAGTCCTTCTTTATTAGCAACACTGATCTACACAGAGATACAGCCATTTAGGTATTCCTCAAACCTTTGTGCACACAAGACACGGTGCCTTAGGGACAGCGTCCTTATGGGGATCAGCTCAGGGCGTCCTCTGTCAAGGCTCTGGGAGAGACTGAAGATACAGCCCGAGAGTTAAGCTGAGGATAGGCTCCAGGAAGCTGTTACAGTGGGATGTGTGCCCAAACAGTTGGGAGCAGGGGGCTGAGATAAAGGCCAGGAGGGTATGCCTACCTACTGGCCCTGCAGAGCAGTAGATGACACCTCTATTCCCCTGTCACTCAAGGCAGAAATGGAGGAGGCAATTGTGACCCCTCCCACCTCTGTAACTTCTCTCTACTCATAGTGGGACCATCGGCTTCTCTCTAAAATATATCTTGGAATCACTTTCTTACCTCTATGCCCTACTGCCTTGGTCCAGGCCACCATCACCTACTGCTTGGACCACTGCATCAGTCTCCTCACTGGTCTTCCTACTTCCACTCTTAAGCTGCCCCTATCTATTCTGGGTTCAACAATGGAGATCATCTTAAAAGTAATTCAGATCTCATGTAAACCTATATCTCTGCTATATCTATAGCTGATTCACTTTGGTGTACAGTAGAAACTAACACAACATCATAAAGCAATTATACTCCAGTAATAAAGTAAAAAAAATTATATTAAAAATGTGCAGGGGCAAACTTCAAATTAAAAACAAGTAATTCAGGTGAGTGCATCATGTTGCTTAACATGCCTCAATGGTTTCTCACATTGCCTAGACTGAAGTTCAACCCCCTCACCCTGGTCTACAAGAATCTGCATGAGTTGATCCCTGCCCAAATCACCAACATCATCTGCTGTCACTTTCCCCCTCATTCTGCTCTGGCTAAAGTAGTCTTGATATCACTTCCTTGAACAAACCAAGCTCTTAAACCAGGCTCTTTCCTGTCTTGGGTCTTCTGCACCCCCTGCCTGCAATGTACTCTCCTCCACACACTTTCACATAACTGCTTTGGTAAATACAGACTGCACCAGAGGTCAGGGGTTCAGTCGAAGGACCTGCCTCTCTAACAGGCTGTAGGTGAAACTGATGGTGCTGGTCCAGGGACCACAGCTCTCTCTGACCACACTGTCCAAAAGAAGGTTTCCCCTACCCCTGGTAGATTCTATCTATGCCCCTTTTTGGTGTACTTCATAGTACTTTTTACATTTGAGACCATTCTGCCTTGTTTATTCTTGTGTTGCCTTTGCTTGTCTCCCCTTCTAGACTGTAAGCTCCATGGAAGCAGAACCATGTCTCTTTGGCTCAGCATTGCGTCCCCAGTGACTGGTGCAAGGCCTGGCAAATAGTAGGTGCTCAATAAACACTTGTTCAAGGAAAAACAATACAAAGGGGGATATAAAGGCCAGAGCAAGAGACTCTGAACTCAAAGACCTCTACATGAAATTAGCAAGGAGATTGCAGCAGGAGCTGGTTGGGAACCATAGAGGAGGGTCTGGGCACCAGCAGGATGTCCCCAGGCAAGGGCCAGTGACTGCTGAACAGGTGTGTCCCTATGGCAAACCCACTGCACACAGATGCTCAGCGTCAAGTGGAGGCCCATCTCCACCCCTGGGGGCTGCCGGGCTCAAAGCAGAACATGGATCTTAAGAAGAACCTCCCAGAGGATCCAGGTAGATTTTAAAGGAAATCAGTCAAAGAGGCCATCAAAAGCCCTTTAATTAAATGTTCTGCTTGGTAACCTCAGTGATTGTTCCCTGTCCCTGCGGGGTCAAACACGGCACCTGGCCATGGGGGGTGAGAGAGAGATGGAGTTGGCCCCGGAAGATTCGGTGGCATTTTAATGAATGCTACAGAGATCGAGAAGGGTAGGCAGACAAAAGCCGTGAAAGATGACACTAATGAGTCTTATCTAGCTAACTGGATTTACGTGATGAATGCCCAGCACAGAGGAAACGTTTGATTAATAAGAGAGCCTCTCTGTATCATCACTCTCACCTTAGAGTCTCCAGGTAAAGGGGTGGTTGTAAAGGGGCTGACTTGCTTTTAAGCAAGGTTCAAAGAAAAAAACAATCACTCTAGGCTCAGTTATAAAAATGAGTGGAGGGAAAGTGGAAATTGTAATGGTGCTTTTGGAAAATAAAAGGAGAGAAAGTCTTAACACGTTCTTTCCTATCACAGAGAATCTCAAGAGAGGTCTACTTACATAAGAGAAGTTCTACTGGCATGTGAATGGGTGGGGAGGGAAAAGTACAGACATCAAAGAAGACGGGGGTTCTTTCTGCCCTTGGAGAAGACAAATCTCTTCATTACCCCCAAAGCACTGGTCACGGGACCCACAGGAAGGTGACAGGACTCTTACGACATTTCAATACCATGAGGTCAGGTGTCGAATGGTGGAAGATAGGTACTGCTCTCTTCATATAAACATGAACATCACACACAAACCCCAAATTAGTTGTGCAAATATTTTTTAGGTCTGCAGTTAATGTCTGAAAACCCCAACTGTGACAATCTGTTTGAAATATTTATGACATAAGTATGCTAAATTCAATGTAATTAAGTTAGAATAGATAGCAATATTTTAAAATGTGATCCTCAATGCAATCATCTACAAAAAAAACCAGTTAAAAATTTTAGTGCACATCTTTATAGAACTTTTCATAAGAATAGGTTTAGTATAATATTGTACATATTGTTTTTAAAACCTTTTCTATATAACAACATAAACATCTTTTCTATATAAAATCTATGCCAATGCATCAACATCTTTAAGGAAAACAGTTTTCTATTTACTTTTTTCCTATTGCTGAACATGTAGGTGGTTTCCAATTTAACCTGTATTGAATGCTCCCACAGAAGAGTTTGGCATGTTATGGGGATGTGTGTTAACATGTTGCTGAATGAATGACTAGATTTCACCTTTCCTTGCTCCAGACCTGGGGAATAGTATAGTGTGTGTGTGTGTGTGTGTGTGTGTGTGTGTGTGTGTGTGTGTGTGTGTGTGTGTGTGTGTGTGTGTGTGCGTGTTGGTCATCTCACGGGTAATTTTGGAAAAAAGAGAAGTAAATGTTTCAATCCAAAGTTACTGTCTTTATTCAGAAGCTAATAGATCTGTCCTGAAAATTTTAATGCTCTGGACTCGATGCCTAAAACTTGGATACTTGCTCTGAGTCTCAGGCAGGCTTTCCAAAAACACTGCTGTTGCTCATAAGTGCGTAAACACACAAGTTGCTGGAAGGCAAGAGAAGCCCATGTGCAGGCTTACACAGAGCATTAAGCCATCTCCTCTCATCTTCATAGCAGTGCTGCGAGCTAGGTGTGTCGACCTCCTTTACAGTTGAGAAGTGGAAACTAGGAAAGTAAAGGAATTGCTGGAGGTCACAGAGCCACCAAAGTATCAGGGTTAAAGTTCAGACTAAGTGCTCAGAGTGCCTTCTACTGATGGCAGATGCCCCTGGGCAAGGCTGACGAGAAGCAAGGGGAAGGATAGGCATCTCTGGAAGGCAGTCCAGGGATCGTTGGACTGACAAATGAAGGATGAAGATGATGGGCAAGGGCCAAGAGGGCCCAGGTGCAGGAGTCTGTGCTCAGTAGCAGGTAGAGTTTTCGGTCCTCCACCCCAAACACCATCACAGAACTTCAAAAAAGTAGTGCCAGCATGCATGCTTAGTCCCTTCAGTCGTGTCTGACTCTTTGCGACCCTGTAGACTGTAGCCCTCCAGGCTCCTCTGTCCATGGGATTCTCCAGGCAAGAATACTGGGGTGGGTTGCCATGCCCTCCTGCAGAGCATCTTCCCAACCCTGAGATCCAATCTATGTCTCCTGCATTGCAAGCGGATGCTTTACCTGCTGAGCCACCTCGGAAGTGCCCCCCCACATCCCCCAAAAGTGGTACCTTCTTGTTTTGGCCTAAGGCAGTGAGGCAAACTTCAGGTATGGCACGTGGTCAAAATAAACCTCAGACCTCCACAAGGAGTATGTGCACTTTCTCTTAGAAGATAAGAATCCAAGGTTCTGTTAACAGGCAGGCACTTTCTGGCCTGATATTGCTAAGTGCATGTATTTTTTCAGCTCTTTGAAACTGTTTTTCTAAAAATGGTTTCCTTGAACCACCTTCCATAGGGCATTTGTTTGTTTGTTTTTTAAGGCAGATTCTTAAACCGTATCCCTATTAAATCCTAAGGTGTTTCCAAGATTTGGCATTTTTACAAGTATACCAGGTGAGAAATGTTTCTAGGTACTAAAATTTGAGAGTCATTCTCTAAATTCATTGTACAGTTTCTGACTTTGGGGTCTTAACAAGACAAAGTTTATAACTGAAAGATTAGAGTCAGTATCAGCTGTCATGTCTATCATGCTTTAAGGCATGAAAAGGCTTTCGTGTTACCTCATATATGGTCTCTGTGTAGTTCCGCTTACACAGAGGAAGAAACAAATGTCAGGAGGTCATGTGACTTTTGGACTCACGGCTCCTAACTGCTCACAATAGGAAGTAAACCCTCTTCTCTAGGTGCAAATCCTCTGCTTCTTTTTCTGCATCCTCTCATCTCTCTTAATTCTCACCAGTATACCGCTTGGTCTCATTCCTCAAAGATGGAGAATCCATTTTTAAGAGCAAATTCTCCAAGTAAAAGCACTTGGAAAAGCAACACGCTGAGCGGGTATCTTCTTTTATGAAAACACTTCGTGATGTCTTGGAAGCATGTGTATATCTTTTTGCTCCCCTTAAATTCATCAAACCTGCCATGCAAAGGATACCAATTAGAGTTGTGATATCTGTCTGTCCCTTGCTGCCTCCTCGGGGTCCCAAAGGCTACCCTATTCATGCCTCTAGCCCTCTACTCAGGTTGTTGCTTCCGCTTTGAATTCTCTCTCGCATGACCTCCATCCCATTCCTATGGAGGTGGCAAATTCGGAATCATCTTCCAAAGTCCAATCCAAGTATCTTCTGCTCCTCGTAGGTTCTCAGCTGCCCCTGCCCCATGCCTTATCCACTTTTTTACCTCCAAGAGGATTAACTGTTTTCACATCCTCTACTTAAGTCTAATGGAATTCAATAGGGCAGTTGGTTTATGTCCGTCTACTGCTAGACCACTTGATGCTTGAGACAGATCCTTTTTTCATTTTTATGTCTCTCTCTCTCAGTCAGTGCTTGATGCATAAATAGATGCCTGATTCAAATTTATCTCTCAATATTTGTTCCCTTTTTCAAAACCTTCTTTTGTCTAGGATGTCCTTAAGGCTATAAACATTTTGATTCAGGAACAAGTCAGAACAAAAATCAATAATTCTCTCCAAATTCTGCATTTTTTTCTTCTCTTTTTTGAAAGAAAACAATTAAGTTAGAAATTTTCCAAACAAGGCCTTGGTCTCTTCTGTATCCAAGACGTAATTTTAGATCCAAATGCCATCAGATCAATCCATGTATTAAATGCTCGTAAAGGACAATTCTGAAATTGGCTAGGTTGCTTATAAAAAAAAGGTCAGTTTATCCAAGAAGTCTTGTTTTACAGCTTGAAAATGCACTGAGGTATACAAGAAAATGAGATTGACTTTGAGACTACCAAGTGAGGCCATCTCGCAACAGCCTGTAGAGACAAGGCTTTTTAGCAGTTGTTGGAAAGACTATCATCAGAAATATGTTGTGCTTACATACAAATGATTAGCCTACATAAACCCATCAGTTGGGAAATTTTTCAAAACAAATAATGGGTGGTCTATAGGTTTGATTATAGGGCAGAAAAAAAAATAACAAGAAATTATTAACTGAAGTGAGTCTCCACTGTCCTTTCACATCAGCTACTTCCCTGGTAGTCTGAGTTTCCCAAGTCCAAAATGTCTAGTGGTGAGCAGAGGAAAATATAATTTCCAAGTTATGTTCTAAGTAATGTTGTCAATTTCCCACCAACTATGTTCACCCCAAGAGATAGCCAAAGCTATTTAAATGCTATCAGCCTTGTTTCTGTGGAAAAGATGACACCAATTCTTTTCCAACGTAAATCTGAAGCACACGCCATCAAAACAGTACTTGTTAAAGCATTCAACTAACCTAGTAATTCTGAAATACATTTGGGCAAAGACCCCAAATATCACTGGATGGTGATTTTCTAATCTAGAGAAGATAATGGACAACTGAAGGTATATGGTTTCTGGAAACCTTGAGGTTGCCCCTGACAGGTGGGAGGCAAAACCCCTAGAGCTCCCCAGCCTCTGTCAGACCACGGTCCTTGGCATCCAAGGAGCCTTCCAAGTGCTCCCGGTTTCTGGTGCAATTTCTGCTCTTCCTCCTCCAACCGTTCCCACCTCCTCATGAGAACCACCAATGAGACCAGTCCCAGCAAGGAACTACCGTCAGTACTGAGTAGCCCACTCTCTCTGAGACTCCACTCGAATCAGACTGTCACACCTCTCATTCCTCTGTGTCTCAGTCAAGACTCCAGCTCACTCCTCATCACCCAGACTCTCACAGATCTGCATTCCCAAAGGTTCTTTGTATTCCCTACTTTGCCTGAGGCTCTGGTCACCCCCTCCTATTAGCTTCAAACCTTTCCAGTGTGCCCTCTGAAACCCAAGGTCTGTCATCAGTAAATTCCCCTGTGTCTTCTGAAAACATTTGTTTCTCTTTCTTGCCCTGATGGAAATCTGGATGACTTTCTAGGAGACTGTTTCTCTTCTGTAGGCTTCTCTAGTTCTTCCTTCTACCTCTTGGTACTACTGGTCTTGGAGACTGGATAAGTTGTCCTTTTTTGCTCTCCCTGGCTGCATCCAGACCACTGTCCTTTCTACTCCTTAACCCTTGTCCAGTTCCTTTGAGATCCCATCAGATTATACTACTCACTAGCCTTCCTTGTGTTATTTACTCTCCTCCCCATCATGCCCACAATTTATTAAAGATTTTCTTACCCTCTTCCCCGTTGCCATCGTTCTGTTACTATTCTTAGTAATTCCAATGTCCTCGCAGAGGATCCATCCAGCATCTAGCTTCTTAGTTCCATGGCCTCCTCAACCAATGATCTTGTCCATTATACATTCCAAAGTCACTCTTTGCTGTGATCGTATCCTAAACATTGTCATTGCTGATACAGAACATTAGCCAAAGTTTCAAGTTGACAACTACTATCGCAATTTATGGGGTCGCAAAGAGTCGGACACGACTGAGCCACTGAAATGAACTGAACTGAACTGATCTCATCTTTACAACTCACTCTTGCTAATATGTCCATTCTGAACATTCTCTGAACTTACTGTGGCTTCTGACATTATCATCATTTCCTTCCCTATTCATGTCTTCACTTTTTAATATCATTTATATTTCATTATAATTATAATCACTCCCTTACATTTGCTTCCAAATACCCAGCACCTCTGCCCTCCATCATACTTGCCCAGCAAATCACCGATCTTCCTTAAATCCTATTCTCTGCTCTGCCCTTCTGCGGAGCTGGGTGGCTGAAGGAAAGCATACAGTGGCGCAGTCTGATGTCATTTAAAATCTATGACCATGGCTAACAAGGGAGTTCTTAGTTCTGTTGGCAGTCCTAACTGTGCTTCCCCAGTTGATCCACTCTTCATAGCTTCATTCTACTCGCAAACCTCCAGGGCCCCACCCCTTCCTTCTTAGTTTTCATCAGGTAACTGATTCTCATTTCAATAAGAAAGTAAAACCAATAAAACTTCTCTAATTAGGCAGTGAATCAGAGCTGAAACTGCTTTAATCATGAGCACCAATGACCTCCATAAGGCCCTTTCTGATAGATAATTTACAGTCTTCATTCCACAATAGGGTTTGAAACACATGATTACTGCCTCGTCCTAAAAAATTCTTTCTTCTCCTGACACTCATAATACCACATTTTGTTGTTGCCTGTGTGCTTTCTATTTTTTCTTAGTATCTGTTATTGAGTTTCTCTCTCTCTCTTTTTTTTTTTTTTTGCCATATCGGATGGCATGCGGACTCTTAGTTTTTCAATCAGGGATCAAACCTGTGCCCCTTGCAGTGGAAGCACGGAGTTTTAACCATTGGACCGCCAGGGAAGTCCCTCATCTTTCTGATCTCTAATTGTTGGGAGTGCCCTGAGTTTGGTTCTTGAAGCTTGACTGTCACTCCCTAGATGAGCTAGCAATTCTCAAATTATGTTCTGGTCCCAACCTCTTTGTAAGAGTCAAATGCATCTATTGCACTGCTCTCTCCACATCTGTTCTTGGATGTTTGTCAGGCATCTCACACCCAACAGCTCCAAACTCAACTTTTTCTTCCTCTTCCCTCACCCCAGATCTGTTCTTTCCCAGTGTTCCTCAACTCTATACATGGTGCCATCAGAACCGAGAGTCATGGTTAATTTCATTCATTCTGTCCCACCCCTACTCCAGTCAGCATATCCTATTGGCTGTGTCTGGAACACAGATTAAAATGCGACTGCTCTCTGTCATCTCCAACCCTTCCACCTTAGTCTAAGCCACCATATCCCTTGCCTGCTGATCCCTGCAGCAACAGCATCCTCTTCTCTTGAGTCACCTTTACGCCTCTGTAGTCGCAGTGACCCTTTAAAACCTATCAGATCCTGCCACTCATGTGCTCACCATCTCCAAGGGCTCTGTGTCTCACCGAAAACAAAAACCAGGGTTCTTTCCATGGCCCTGCAAAGTCTGGGCCCTGACTAGCTCTCTGACTCAGTCCCTACCACTCTCCTCCTTGTTTACTATCCTCCAGGCACACTGACTGCCTTGCTGTTTTTTTAAACACCAAGCTTGCTCCTATTCCAAGCCCCTTGAGCCTGATCTTTTCTCTTCTCAGATTGCTCTTTCTCAGCAATAATTACATAGCTTTCTCTCCACAGCTCCAGCGTCACTTCCTCACAGAAACCACCCAAGGGAACTCCAACCAAAACAGCAGCCCCAACCTTTCTCTAAACTTTCAGCCTTGTGTAAGTTTTTCTATGATGTTATATGGCATTATCTATCCATCTATACATAGATATAATTAATAACACTAAATTAATTACCACATAACTAATTATTGGAGAAATAACTATATAGAAAAGTTATGACCAACCTAGATAGTATATTCAAAAGCAGAGACATTACTTTGCCAACTAAGGTCCGTCTAGTCAAGGCTATGGTTTTTCCTGCGGTCATGTATGGATGTGAGAGTTGGACTGTGAAGAAGGCTGAGCGCTGAAGAATTGATGCTTTTGAACTGTGGTGTTGGAGAAGACTCTTGAGAGTCCCTTGGACTGCAAGGAGATCCAACCAGTCCATTCTGAAGGAGATCAACCCTGGGATTTCTTTGGAAGGAATGATGCTAAAGCTGAAACTCCAGTACGTTGGCCACCTCATGCAAAGAGTTGACTCATTGGAAAAGACTCTGATGCTGGGAGGGATTGGGGGCAGGAGGAGAAGGGGACGACCGAGGATGAGATGGCTGGATGGCATCACGGACTCGATGGACGTGAGTTTGAGTGAACTCTGGGAGATGGTGATGGACAGGGAGGCCTGGCGTGCTGCGATTCATGGGGTCGCAAAGAGTCGGACATGACTGAGCAACTGAACTGAACTGAACTGAACTGAAACTGAAAATGATACTTTTAAAAGGCATTTTGAGAACTTCCCGGGTGACTCAGTGGCTAAGACTCTGTGTTCCCAATGCACGGGGCCTGGGTTCAATTCTTGGTCAGGTAACTAGATTCCACATGCCCCAGCTAAAATATCCCATATGCCACAATGAAAATCCAAGATTCTGTGTGCTACAACTAATACTTGGCACAGCCAAATAAATAAATAAATCTTTTATCGAAGGTAGTTTGGAGATTCCTTGAAGTAGATAAGACTTTGATGAAGATCAGTGCTGTTCAAGGTGTGGTTGTAGAGCAGTGTTAGTCTATGAACTGTTTGAGATTTGACCACAAGATGAAGAGCTTGCATGAGAAATCAAGCCAATGTGCCGCTTCCTTCGCTGAGAAACTCTTACCAGGGAAAAGGTATAAACTGAACTACACTGTATGTTTAATGACATAGTTGATTTACATTCTGTTGCAAATCAGTTACAAAGAACTCACTCTGAGTAATGCTGATGTAGACCATCTATCCCAGTATCTCTTGCAACTTTTTCTTACCTCTGGTTTTGAAAACTATTTTTTAATCTCTGAGCATGCCTAGAGATAATTAATTGTCCCTTCCACATACATATGAGGCATACATTGGTGACAATTTTGGAATATCTGTATTGATGATGTATATCAAGAAAATAGAGGATAGATATGAAAGAAGACAAAAGAGAGTTTCTATTGAGAATCATGTTGCAATGTATATAGCATGATCATAACTGGATAGATCCAGTGGGCTAGAAAAATAGGTAATGTCTACTATTATAAGCTTCTTTCAGGTTGAGTATGAAATTTCTTTCTCCTTTTATATCTCCATAGAGGAGTATATTACACAAAATCTTCACTCTTTGGCTTGCAAACACTAACTCAGCAGATATGAACAAGGACTTCCCTGGTGGCTCAGACGGTAAAGCATCTGTCTACAATGTGAGAGACCTGGGTTCGATCCCTGGGTTGGGAAGATTCCCTGGAGAAGGAAGTGGCAATCCACTCCAGTACTCTTGCCTTGAAAATCCCATGGACAGAGGAGCTTGGTGCAGGCTACTATCCATGGGGTTGCAAAGAGTCGGGCACGCCTGAGCAACTTCACTTCACTGATGAACAAGGGCCTGGGGACCCACAGCGAACAAGACAGAGACTCTGGCTTTGTGAAAATTACATTTTAGTGGAGACAGAAAGAAAAGTAAACAAAATTGTTTTAAAATTCCAACTCTGTATCTTCTAGGAATAATGCTAATGATATTAATGACTATATAGGGTGTTCATATTACCTCGCCTGAGAATTAGGGAATTTTAGTCCACCAAATGCCTTGAGGATTAGCAAGCTGCTGCTGCTGCTGAGTCGCTTCAGTCGTGTCCAACTCTGTGCAACCCAATAGACGGCAGCCCACCAGGCTCCCCCGTCCCTGGGATTCTCCAGGCAAGAACACTGGAGTGGGTTGCCATTTCCCTCTCCAATGCATGAAAGTGAAAAGTGAAAGTGAAGTCGCTCAGTCGTGTCTGACTCTTAGCGACCCCATGGACTGCAGCCTACCAGGCTCCTCCATCCATGGGATTTTCCAGGCAAGAGTACTGGAGTGGGGTGCCATTGCCTTCTCTGCAGGATTAGCAAGAGATGGGTTAAATAAAGCTCTATTATAGCAATGTCCTCTTCATTTTCACAAACGTGTTTTCTTTAAAAACTCCACCAAAAATCTCAAGAAAACATACAACTGTTCCAAAATCTTTTTCTTTTCCTTTAAGTTTGATGATACTTATGAATATCATTTTCTGTAGGAAATATAAAGCATTCAGTGATTTTTCAGTATTTCTCTAAGAAAGCTATATTTTAAATATCTCAATTGAAAAAGAAGTTTCACATGGTGCTTTAACCAGATTTAAATGAAATGACCTCCTGCGCTTCTACCCCACGAAACAATACTTCATACTTTTACACAGCCAAACATGTAGTAGTCTCTAGAGCCAGTCTCTAATTGACACTACCTGTTTTGTATTAGCTGTGAAACAAGAAATCCTGACTCAGCAGGAAAAAGCCTTCATAGCTTCAAAATTGTGTCACTTAATTAAATTAGGCTTTCTAAAAGGAAATAATTTTCTAATTTATACTTGCAAACATGCTGCTCTTTGGTAGAATGCTTTTGAAATTTTTCCTAAAATAATCACATTGTGCTGGATAATTTTAAGCCATGGCTGGGGGAAGTTTCCAGCTGTCTCTGGCCTCCTGCTTTACAGTGGGTTCCAAGCAGATCAGTGCTTCCTATGTGCCCATCTTGGGCTTATGAAAGGTCAAGCTGCTCACATGGAAATCACAGGGAAGGTTTAAAACATACATATTCTCAGGACTCAGCCAGGTTACTAGGCCCAGAAACAGACACCTGCAAGCCAAGCTGCAGGGTTAGAAAGCAATATGGCACCATCGCAGATGTGGAGATTGACCATGGCATCATCAGATTTACATTACAACAAAGTATGAAAGATGGGTTAGAGGGTAAGCCAAACCCAAGAAGAGGAGAACATTTTAAAAATTCTATAGGGATTCAGTGGCAGATTTTATTTTCTTAGGTTCCAAAATCACTGTGGATGATGACTGCAGCCACAAAATTCAGACAATTGCTCCTTGGAAGAAAAGCTATGACAAATCTAGACAGTGTATTAAAAAGCAGATACATCACTTTGCCAACAAAGGTCTGTATAGTCAAAGCTATGGTTTTTCCAGTAGTTATGTACAGATGTGAGAGTGGGACCTTAAGCTGAACACTGAAGAATTGATGCCTTCAAACTGTGGTGCTGGAGAAGACTCTTGAGAGTTCCTTGGGCACCATGGAGATCAAACCAGTCAATCCTAAAGGAAATAAGTCCTGAATATTCATTGGAAGGACTGATGCTGAAGCTGAAGCTCCAATACTTTGGCCACCTGATGAGAAGAACTGACTCATTGGAAAAGACCCTGATGCTGGGAAAGATTGAGGCTAGGAGAAGAGGTGACAGGATGAGACAGCTGGATGGCATCACCGACTCAATGGACATGAGTTTGAGCAAACTGTGTTAGATAGTGAAGGACAGGGAAGCCTGCTGTGCTGTAGTCTACGGGGTTGCAAAGAGACACAGCTTAGCAGCTGAACAACTAACAATAGGGATCCAGGGTCAGTCATCTGGGACCAATAAACTAAATGGAAGAAGTCAGTATACAGATTTAGGATATTTTTTAGGAGACAGAATGTAAAGAACTTGGTAACTTATTGGATGTGGTAGGCTTTGAGAGATGAGAGGAGCTGATAATGCCGTCCATGGTCTGGCCTGAGTGACTGATTTAAAGGACTTGATGGCATTGGGGTGGGAAGAAAGGAAAAACAAATGATAATTTAAAATTCAGAGACTCATATATGAGACAAATGATAATTTAAAACTCAGTGTTTTGAAGCTGCCTTCCTTCTGTATAAAGGATGGCTTCACATCATCTGCAGTTAGAGTCAATCAGCAAAGGTCTTAAGAAAAAGTTTTGGGTACAGGTGTGACTCAGTTAGAACTGGGATAGTTATCCCAAATCACTGTTCTCTCCACTTCTAGAGAATTATTACAGAAAAGTATGAAAAGACGTAAAGATTGTTCATCCCAGCATTGATTCTAACATTGAAAAATCAATAACAACTCATGTGTCAACTCTGGAAGATTGGTTAAACAAATAATGATACACCTGTACACTAGAGTGCCACATAGCAATTACTAATGATATTACTGAACAGCATGTCTCTATGTTTAAAGAATGAAAAAAGGGGACCACATAACTAGTATAGATTGTGTGATATTCTTATAAACATACATAGAATAATGTCTGAGGGAACAAAGATTAAAATCAACAGTGTTTTCATTTGGATAGATGAATTATAAGTGTTTTTCCTTTAGGAATGCTTTCATTTTCTATCGTTAACTATAAACTTGAATTAGTTCTGAAAAAGTGACAGTGAAAGCCTTAGTCGCTCAGTCATGTTCAACTCTGCGACCCCACAGACTGTAGCCTGCCAGGCTTCTCTGTCCATGGAATTGCCCAAGCAAGAACACTGGAGTGGGTTGCCATTCCCTTTTCCAGGGCATCTTCCCCACCCAGGGATCAAACCCAGGTCTCCTGCATTGCAGGCAGATTCTTTATTGTCTGAGCCACTTACCAATTAGTTCTACATGAATTGGTTCTGCATAAAACAAACACTATTAAAATACAGTCTTTTTCTTATTAAAGAAAAAAGAAATATTCAATTTTCATGATGTCAGTTTTTCACCTACACATCTGTTATCCAAAATACAAGTGTCTCTTCAGTTAGCAACACCGGTGATGTGCAACTGAGGCTCTGACAAAGAGTCACCTTTGAACTGAATGAGGACCAGAGCCTGTATGTGAGGTGCACGAGGGCAGAGAAAGCCAGCGCACAGAGCCTGCCCTCCGTCCTGCCCCAGGGTGCTTTGTGTTAAGTCCTTGGATTATAGGAAAGCTATAAACCTGGCTGGGTACTTTAACTCCTACCTTTAACCATGAAATTCTTGTAGAATCATGCTTTAATGCTGTGCCTGTGACTGACATAAAATTCCATGAAGACCCATTTCTAGAGACTCTGAAAACTAACTTATATTTGTTTTATATCTTACTTTGTAGTATAGTTATTTGTGTATGTTTGCTATGCACCTTATTAAACTGCAAGCTCATGGAAGGCAGAATTTATGTTTGATTATGGTTTGTATTCCCTAGAGTGTCAACAGTTTGCATACATTAGGTATTCAATATTCATAAAGAGAATTATTGATGTTTCTTGTATAAGACCCAATGGAATACATTATGTTCGAATTTATTTTAGAAATTCCTTCCCTTAAGAACAGATAGCCTTCCCTTTTAACTAACCAAAATTACATAAGCCATCATTTTCTTTCTTTTTTTAACCCTGGCCCTGAGGAAACAAAGAACTACATTTAAAATTCTCAGTTCCACTATTACTTCATTCTCCCTCTAAGTGGTCTTAAGCTTGAATGGACTGTGTTTAGGCATCATACATGTAAGTTACCTCAAAGCCATTTAGAAAGTTGATGGAATAAAAATATGAAGAGCTTAATCATAAGTGGTTTAATAATAAATAAGCCAAAATGAAAAGTAAATTTAAACTAAAATGAGAAATACTGAACTTCCATCATGGGTCACCAGACAGTCCCTCAACTAGCTTCCTTACCTTTGACCTCTCTACCTGCCACAACCCCCAGCTCCTCCACATCCTCGCGGGGCTCCAGCTGCCTGGCTGTCAGACACATCTTGAATACCCTTGCCTTAGGGCTTTCAGAAGCTTTCTTTGCCTGAAACACTCCCAAGCTCTGGATAGATGTGACCACGCCTTCTCAGCATTCTAATTCCTTACCTGACTGTTCTTCCTGTGTTAGCCCTCTCTCTAGGACCCGTCTTTTCATCCATCATTCTTTACTTTTGTTATAGCACCAATCACCTCCCGGTTGCCAGGCTGTCTCTCTCATCGTCTCCCTAAGAGCAGACTCTTGGTCCTTTCTGTTCCCTGTTGCATCCCCAATGCCTAGAAATGACGGCTTACAACAGGCACTGGAAAAAATATCTGTCTCATCAAAGAATGAATGAATAATTAAAGGCATTTCCTCCCTAGGTTATAAAGAAGAAACCTTGTTCTTTCTCCCAGCAGACTATTTGCAAACTCAGCTACGGGGAGACGTGAGGAAAACACTGGAAAAAAGCTGGAGGGAGGGAAGGATCTCTGAGATGTTGTCCAACCTCATTTACATCACAGAATGATCAACATAAACGATAAGTCTGCAAAAGAATCCTGTCTCTAGTTAGTACTGAAAATTGGAATGGCATTGCTATAAAAACATCATCCTTAACACTATATGTTGCAGTGTAAAGATGGCAGTGGAAAGGTTCAAATGCTACTGAAACCCATTTAGAACATCATTTCCTCCGAATTACCTAGCAGATCATTAACATCTCTTTGAAACATCCTGTTTGCCTGTATGATATGACCTTAATTGGAATCAGGCATATCTCCCCACATGAGGAGTGTTAGACTATTAAACATATACCACTGGATAGAATGCTTACATTTTCATGTCTTGATCTCCCCATACTGCCTGTGTTAGTATTTCATTTTTTTTTTCTTACAGAATGCCTTCAAAGAAAAGCTCTGAAGGAAAAAATGAATACAGTTCATTTATTTTTAAACTCTGCCAAATCATCTCAGTCAGGCAATAGAAAGGAAAAGCGGAAAGTGCTTGGTGTAATAGTGCCATATTTTTTTCTGCAGCTTTTCCATTAATTCTCAGGACCTCTGGCTGCCTTCCTTTCAGAATGAAACCTCATTTACATCTTACATTATCTTGCCTACTTTCAGTCATTCATTATTGCAGAAGTCACGCTACAGTGGCATTCTGCCAACATTAGTTTTAATGTCACTCTTACATGACTGAACTGTATACCTTGGAAGCCACTTGTGAGATGGGAATGAGACTTGAATCAATGGGTAAGCTCAAAGGTTATTTATATTTGAAATCCTTGAGTCGCACTGAATATTAGGACCACAGGTTTTTCAGGTGAGACTTCTGAAAACCTGATCCATACATGCTACTCCTAAGATAATGCTCTTTCACATGATAAGAATCCTGCTTCCCAAAGCGGAGGCAGCGATGGGCACCACCTGTCTGTGATTCCTCAACAACAAGGCTCTTTCCTCTCTTAATCAATAATGATGACAAATCTATTCTCTAAAACTTTACATGGAGATGATAAATGATGAGTAATGTGTTGATATTAATATGAACAGTCTCTTCTTCCCTGCAAGTACTATTAACACCAATGAATTGAATTAATGTGCCATTTGACAGTTTTGAACAAGGGAGGGGTGAAAAGGGATTACCAAAGACTACAATGAAATAATGAACAGAAACTTTGACCATGAAACAGATTATTCTACAAAAGGGGCCAGAATAGACACACTGGTTAGAATTAGGGCCAGTTTTGAGACCCATTAACCAGCTGGAGAATGTTATAGGCAGCATGTTGATGAAATCAGCTGGCTGTTCTGAACGGAATGGCAGTCTAGAAACTGAGAAATCTAAGGCATGGAGGATGTTTAGAAACATGAATTGAGAATAATGAAGCAACAATTCCCAGGAACAATTGGCCAGTCTGTCATTTGTACGCATATACTGGTAGGTAGTATGAGGAAGAAAAGTAGCAGCAAGTGTTCTCACAAGTGTTCGGTGTAGAAAATTAATACAAACACTTCCGGCTAGTTTATAAGAATTTATTTCTTCTCATGTCGCCTTTCTTTTCTATACCATAGAAGAATACATACCCTAGGTCAATAGACCCAAACTTGAGTATTTTAATGATGCTTGTTAGATGAAGCATATATTTTAAGGTATACCCTTATGACGTGGAGCCCAGCAATATGTTTCATTAACAAGTCCCTCCATTAACCCAGCCTGGCACCAGTTTTCAGCCCTGGCTCTTGGGTAAGTCATTTCAGGAGATTTGTTAAATTGCCACTAGGGGGAGTGTTTGCCAAATTTTGTGCTTCTGGAAAAGGGAGGGTGTCCATTGCTTCTGGAAGCTCAGAATAACAAAAAGAAAGGATAAAGGATCAAAAAAAGGGAAAGGAGTCAGTGTTCCTAGGTGAGTAAGAGGCATTTTTAGTAGGAATTTAAATATCTGGCAAGAACAGCTGACTTCCTAGGGATTAATAATGAAAGCCCATGATGGAAGCACTGGGACACTATAGACCTTGGGTTTTGGAACCTTCCGCCTCTTGTATGTTCTTGTGCACTAACTGAGCTTTACCTAGGATAGTATAGCATTTTGACACCCCTAAAATTCATTAATACTGTTTGAGTCACCCAATGCCTGCTTTCATCTCATTTTCAATGATGAGTTTTTCAATTCATGTTTCCCCTATATTTTTTTTGATAAAACTGTCAATGGTTATTATTTAATAGAAGTAATTCTTGGATTCACTATTGTTTCTGTTTCCTAGTTTATTATTGTTTTTTATCTTTCTTCTTGCCCCTTCTTTGTTCCTTTGTTATTGTTTTCTAACTTGTCCTTGATTTATTTTCATTCTTTCTATAAAAATAATGATTTTTAGGGCTATAAACATAACACATAAAGACAGTTTTGCCTGTATCTTGTAAGGTTTGGCATGCCGTGTTCTCACTGTAACCATTTTCTAAATAGCCTCTAATTGTAGCTTTTATTTCTTCTTTAACTCAGTAGTTACTGAAAAGCCTGTTATGCTGAGAATTTATTTAGGATCTTTGGCCATGTGACACATTTTCTCTAAAAAGTTGCATAGATCCTTGAAAAGAAGGCATACATTCAGTGTAAGGTGTCAGTTCAATGTGTACCTACTGGGTGATACTTATGTTTTAAAAATATCCTATATATTTAACTTGATAATATATTAAGAATGCAGTGATGTTTTATCACAACTATATTTTCACGCATTCTTTTTTTCTTAACTTTTCCTTTTCTTTTTGATGATATTGATATGTTGTGAATAAAGATTCACGACTATTTTTATTATTTTCATTTGAACATTTTATCTATGAAATGATTCTTTATCCCATTTGATGATTTTAAGCTTAATTTCTTCTTTGATGTCCTTATTGCTATTCCTATTTTCTTTCTTTCCAACTTGTATGCTCTATTTTTCCTTCAAAATTTTTGTCTATCATTTATTCAGGTGGTTACCTTGTGACTAGAACATGATTGTATATTGGTTTATAATCTAACTTAAGGTTTCTATCTTTCGTTAGGAAGTTTCACTCGGCGTGTATGTGGCCACAGTAGGCGGCAGTTTTCATCTCTCACTTCCTCTCTAGCTCTGTACTTTAAGTTGGTGCACATCAGAATCACTTGAGTAAGCTGGTGGTGGTGGTGAGGTGTGTGTGTTGTTTTTAAACACAATTAAGCCTCACTTGCAATTCTGGTTTATAAAGTTAAGGTGATCCAGGGGCTGGGTCTCTCAATTTTTAAAAGAATCAATAGGTAATTATAATGTGCACCAAGGAATGAAATCACTGCTTTAAATATTTCCAAAACAAACTCTAAATTATGTATCTTCCATAATCAAATTCAGAGTAAACACACTTTCCTATATTGATAATACTGTAAAAGGTTTTTATTTTTACTGTCAGTAAAGAATCCATCTGCAGTGCAGGAGACCTGAGTTTGATCCTTGGGCCAGGAAGATCCCATGGAGAAGAGAAGAGCAATGCACTCCAGGATTCTTGCCTGGGAAATCCCATGGGCAGAGGAGCCTGGTGGGCTAGAGTAAACGTGGTTGCAAAGAGTCATACACAACTTAGCGACTAAACCACCAAGACCAATATTTTATTAAGATTTATATTAAAAAAATTCACTTTGATGATTAAATTAAAATAAGTATAAAAGTCATTGCATACTTACAGCAAAAATATGTACAAGAGAACATCATATTAAAAGTACAAGTCTTCTTCTGGGTTCCTCCATCTCATTCTCCAGTTACGCATTCTTGACATTGTCTTATTCATTTTCCAGACTTTTTTCATATATGCAAACAGAGACAAATACATGCATACACCCAACACACACACACACACACAGACACACACACACACACACACACACACACACAAATACCAGCAGTAATATGCTGTGTATTATCCTTCTACCTTTTTTGTTCACTGAGAAATATCTCTTGGTCATTTTCCCATATAGAATATAGTTCATTCTGTATAATAAGCTCATATTATCATAATTCATTTAGACACATGCCACTTGGGTATCAGACATGATAACTTGTTTTGAGGAAGCCCGTGCAGGCGTAGAGTACATTGCTCTTTGCCATGAGATATTTTTCCAAACATACAAGTGACAAAATGGTGGCCTACGACTTCATCTTTTTGAAGCTCTCAATTTTGTTATTAACTGGACAATACCGTTCAAGATGATTTACTATCTCATAAATTTTTTCACTCTTTTCTAAGATCCTGAGAGCAAAACCTAGATTGTATTCTCTTTGGATTCTTCCCATTTACCAAACACAATACTAGGCACTTAGTATTCACTTGATAAATGTTTTGTTAAATCAATGCATATTGATGACAATGCAAAATGACCACACTTCTACTACTCTTCTAGGATAACAGCAAAACCGTTTCTTATTTTCTGTTTCCTCAAATGCAAGAACAAAACCCCAAACCCAGCGACTTAGGTACGTGGTTGTTTAATGTCAGAGCTGGTCACTCAGCCTAGAATCCCTTCACCAGAACTCTGCCCTGTGGGATGAGGAAGAAGCAGGGGTCACTCAGAAGAACACAGATGCACAGTGTAGGCTGCCTGTGCGAGGAGACATTGGGGAAGAAGCCAAAAGAACTGGATACCACGAGGGGCTCACCATTCCAGCTGTCACTACCAAGGGGATGGCCCTGCCCCACTGAGAAGCTCCTTGCAACTACCGAGGACTTGATGGTCAGGCTGTCTAGGATTTTACAGTGAGAGAATAATTTCAGCTGAAGGGAGCTTGAGAAGGATTACCTGGAGAGGGCATCTTTAGCAAAGGATGAAAGGAATAACATTTTGAGTTCCACCAAACACTATCTAAGAGGATATGCCAATTATCTACAAGTACTTAGCAGGCTTTAGCACCAAGGTGAGGCATGAACTGTGTAAGGTGCTTTATAGAGGTATGAGAAAGTCTTGGCAGGTGGTGGTAATTACATTTGTTGTTGTTTTTCAGTCGCTCAGTTGTGTCTGACTCTTTGTGACCCCTTGGACTGCGGCACACCAGGCTTCCCTGTCCTTCACTATCTCCCGAAGTTTGCTCAAATTCATGTCCGTTGAGTCGGTGATGCCATCCAACCATTTCATCCTCTGTCCTCCCCTTCTACTCCTGCCTTCAATCTTTCCCGGCATCAGGGCCTTTTCTAATGAGTAAGCTCTTCACATCAGGTAGCCAAATTATTGGTAATTAAATTACATTGAGAAAACTTGCATTTCAGCTGGGGCTGTCGGAAAGCCTCCCTTATCTGTTACACAAGGGTCCCAAAGGATATGCTGAAGTCATTTAAAGCCAAACTGGACCAGTTATTTGAGAACATAAGAGAAGAACTAGTTTTAAATGTGGGGTGGTGGTGTTAGGAAAGGAGGAGATAGCTAGTTTAATTAGTCACATATGTCCTATTGCTTTGAAGGGTTGTAAACACCTCACTTCCAACTCTAGCTAGGAAAGACAAATCATCAAGATTTTAGTGACTCAGAAAAGCAGTATCATCGAGAGATCTAAGTTAGCTTGGCATTATTTACCCACCAAATCTACTTTGAGATGTGTTTGGTCAGCTGTGCCTGGCTTCTGTGACTGGCTGTATTTGTCCAAAGGCTAATTAGCTCGAAGGGTAGAAAGATCAGCGAGTTAATCCATAATCTCAAGTGACTGATGAAATCTAACTGCCAACTGGTACCAGAGCAGATACTTTTTCTTTAAAGGATTAATAGGGCATGCTGGCTATTCTCAAATATTAGCCTTTGCAAGAATAAGACAGGATAAAGCAAGAGAAAAGATGATTAGAGATTTTTTTCAAAAACCCACTTCAAACATGTATATGGTCATTTCACAAATAAAACTTCCAGAATTCCAGAGGAGCATGCAGGTAGTACTTCCTAGGCGATTCATGGGTCCGAGGTAGCTGTTCTTTCGATCTCCAATAATGAACACTTCATTGCTGAGCACTTATTATGTACCATTCTTTCACGTGGTATTATCTCTCTTGGTTCTTACAATAACCGTATCAGTTCAGTTCAGTTCAGTTCAGTCGCTCAGTCGTGTCCGACTCTTTGTGACCCCATGAATCGCAGCACGCCAGGCCTCCCTGTCCATCACCATCTCCGGGAGTTCACTCAGACTCACGTGCATCGAGTCTGTATAAGGCAGGTAATATTATTCTTCTGTGAGTCCTCATGGCTCAGAGGGTAAAGAATCCACCTGCAATGCTGGAGACCCAGGTTAGATCCCTGAGTCAGGAAGATCCTCTAGAGAAGGGAATGGCTACCCACTCCAGTATTCTTGCCTGGAGAATTCCATGGACAGAGGGGCCTGGTGGGCTACAGTCCATAGGGTCTCAAACAGTTGGACATGACTGAGTGACTAACACACACACACACACACACACACACATTATTCTTCTGTTTAACAAGTGAGGCTATTTGGTCCTGAGGTCACACAGCTGGTAGGTAGGATTTAAAACCCAAAAGCTCTGGCTCCAGAGTTTTTTATCTGAAATACTCTGTTGAACTTCTCTAAGGGAAAGGAAGGAGACGAGGGGCCAGGACCAAAGCTTCCCTGGTTCCACGCCTCCATCCTCAGAGGTACTCTGGTAACAGCTTGTGTCTTCTCTTGTGTCTTTTCACGTCATCTTCCCTTCATGCATGTCTTACCTCTGGATCCAAATTTCCCCTTTTTATTGGGACACCAGCCATCATGGCTTAGCGCCCATTCTAATAACCTCATTTTAACTTGATTACCTCTGTAAAGACCCTACCTCCGTATGAGGTCACATTCTGAGGTGCTGATGGTTAAGACCATCATAGCCTTTTAGAAGGAGGACACAATTCACTCCTGACATACACCAAGGTTGCTGTTGCTGCTAAGTCACTTCAGTCGTGTCTGACTCTGCGACCCCATAGACGGCAGCCCACCAGGCTCTCCCACCCCTGGGATTCTCCAGGCAAGAACACTGGAGTGGGTTGCCATTTCCTTCTCCAATGCATAAAAATGAAAGTGAAGTTGTTCAGTTGTGCCCAACTCTCAGCAACCCCATGGACTGCAGCTCACCAGGCTCCTCTGTCCATGGGATTTTCCAGGCAAGAGTACTAGAGTGGGGTGCCATTGCCTTCTCCGACCAAGGTTGCTAGACAGGTTTAAACATCGCTTGTCTAGGACAACCCACAGTCAGGGCAGCTAGAGCACAGCACAGCCTCCCAACAAGTCTGCAGGTACATCATGAAAAGCCCAGCCTTCTACCTTCTCAAAGAACACGGCTGGCTGTCAGAAAGGCCAGTACAGAGGCCCCTGAAGGGTATTTCTGATCTGAAGGACTGAACCCAGATGTCTAAGAAATCACTCTTTAGCACTGTTCTATTGGAGTCCCACACTTCCATCAGCTAGCCCTCAAGGTTGTTGGAGAATAGCTTGATTGAGGGGTGACATTTACACTTGGGGCTCAGTTTGCCCCATGAGAAAAAAAAAAGATTCCCTCCATCACTGAATGATCTTGAACTATGGAAAGCCCCATCCCTGATCCTGTCTTCTAGAGCACTGGTCTCCTAACTCTCTTTTTAAAAATCTACATATTCTTTAACACATTTTTTTATTGACTTAGGAAAACTTTTTATTGAAGTTGAAATAGTTGCAAAAAAATATAATTTTCAGTGTATCACAGTGTTGATATTAAAAATATAAAATGGTTGCATTGCTTTTAAAAGTGTATCCTTGGATATGCATACAAAACTGATTTGATATCCATAATTGCTCATTTAAACATATGTGAATAAGTTCTTCTTTAATAACTGGAAGTTTTACATCTTCATTTTTCTCATTTAATACAGGTCAGCAAACTTTTACTCTAAAAGGCCAAATATAATTTTAAGCCTTCCGGGCAGTCTCTGTCAGACCAAATCAACACTGCTATTGTAGCATGAGGGCAGCCACAGACAGTACATAGACAAATGGGCATGGCTAGATTACAACCAAATTTTATTTACAAGAATAGGCCATGGCTTGGATTTGGCCCATGAGTCACCTTTGCGAACCTCTATCCTAGAACTCAAAATCTCATACTGTTTCTCATTTTTCCCATTCTATCTTGATTCTACTCATAAACTGTGTTTTCATAATAGAATTTTATGCTTAAATGTTAGCTGTTAATTATGCTATTGTACTTCTCCAAAACAGAATATATATGTGTGTGTGTGTCAACTTGGAAGTCATATATATATACATATATATATGTTTTATATATATATGAAAGCCTCATATATATATGTGACTTTCAAGTTGACTTGGAAGCCACATATAATGACTTCCAAGTTGATATAGGAGGCTTGAGAGTCAGAGAGACCTGGATTTGAACTCCATTCTTCCACTTACTTTCCTGGTGGCTCAGACGGTAAAGAATCTGCCTGCCACTCCAGTGTTTTTGCCTGGAGAATCCCAGGGATGGGAGAGCCTGGTGGGCTGCTGTCTTTGGGGTCGCACAGAGTCAGACACGACTGAAGTGACTTAGCAGCAGCAGCAATGCAGGAGACCCAGGCTGAATGCCTGGGTCAGGAAGATCCCCTGGAGAAGAAAATGGCAACCCACTCTAGTATGCGTGCCTGGAGAATTTCATGGACAGAGGAGCCTGGTGGGCTATAGTCCAGGGAGTCGAAAAGAGTAGGACATGACTGAGGGGCTAACGCTTTCACTTTCACTGCCATTTACTAGGTGGATCATAAACTAACTCTTCTACATCTCTGTCCCCTTACCTGTAAAAGGGGCTATAATGTCTTTTAACATTGCTGTTAGCACGATACTGAAACTATGTTAGGAAAAAGGATGGAGACTGAGAATCACACTAAAACCTCCCTAATTCTCGACTTCTATTCATCCTTTGAGTATACAGGGATGCACTTTTTGGTAAAAACTTGTATCCTGATAGACCATGGCATGTGGTAATTTAAAAATAAAAGTTACACTAAAAATACTTTTTAAAGGTTTGAGAAATTCCATTAAAAGGACCTAAGAATATGTAAAGTGCCCAGCACAGAGAAGGCACAATTCATATGCCCACCAAAACAAATGTTTCTAACATTACTCTGGCCTTGAAGCAACTGACTGGGAGTGAGCTTATGAAGGACATAAATTAAGCAGGGGCGGAAGAAAATGATAGTTCGCTACACACAGTGTGATTATTGTATAGTTTCCTAGAGTGCTCAGATATTGAGCTAAAAGATTTTCCTATCCACTGATACTTATACCTCTGCCCAGGAGACATGGAGTTGCCACAGCTCTCGATCACCATAGCTGCATTATTTCTTCTTTGACAATTCTAACAGTTCAGAAACCTCTGGTAAAGTGAAAAAAATCTGGTTCATCCAAATTTCACCTTGTAAGTTGTTTTGCAAAACTAAAAGAGTGCACAGCTCTTGTGTTTGCTCTTACAATTCAGCTCTTCTGTGTTCATTTCTAACTCTGTGCCAGCAAGGCCATAAATGGAGACCAGGAGAAAAGAAGGCAGAAGGTAAGGACAGTTATTGGCCAATTTGTTTTCATCAATTTCTTTCAAGTTTTCAAACAGCTCTTCCAAGGCCCTAATTTTTGAAAGTAGATATTTATTCTTTATGCAGATGGGCATGGAAATAAATGCATAAGTGAATGCATGAATGAATTAATGAATATACAAATAACTTGTCTGTCAGAAATTTTTCTTATCATAGCCTCTGTATTTTAGGCAATTCCAGTTTTGACACTAATGATTGCATTAAAAATAAACCTCCGTGCAGATTAATACATAGATCGTCATAGATTATCTATGTTCACAGATAATACTAAGGCCTAGAACTCATACACAGAAGGCATTCAGCAAGTATTGATTGTTGAATAAATTGAGAGAGCAAGGAAGTGTGGCCACTGTCCTTTGTTAACAGAGACATATTAGCAAGTCCATCAGTTTCTCCGAGCCCCATTTTTTCTACTTGTAATAAGGTAACTGCATGGTGCTGCTCCCCTTCCCATCCACTGGACCACTGAACCCAGATGCAGAGCCCCGGTAAGTACCCCAGTACCCCCAGGCTGTCACCAGATTAGATTTATTTGACATCCTGGGACTCAGGTTTCCTCAAGATCTAGGATGTTACGAGAATACAATAAACAGATCACCAGATGTTACAAAGGAAGAAATCACACCTCCTCTCTTGATAGAATGTATAATTCAGGGGTATGAAGTTCATGGCTGGTGGTGGTAGAGGGTGGGCAGGGGAGGGAAAAAAGCTATCAAGAAGTGTCTGAGAACTTGCATAGAGAAGAACTCAAAATACGCATGCTTTCAAAGCTTTTTCTTATGTTTTCTAGAAGAAGGACAGAATCGGTGTTGTATGGCTAAGGCTTGGCTATCCAGAAAGATTTATGGGCCATCTGCAGAGACACAAGAACATCTTGACTTACAAATGTAAACACCACCAGTTATTTATGGCAGTTCACAGTATCCCTGAATGCCACAAGGCATCTGCCTAGAAGCACAATATCGTTTGATCTTGACTGGCTTCCAAAATCAGGAAAGTATACATCATCATCCTGGAGCTTCTGGTACTCTGCTTCCAGAAACATCTTCCCAATTATCCTTCCTCAGAAAAACAAGGCTGAGTCGTTAGGAGATATTAGATTTTAAATAATAATAGTAATACTTTATGTCATAATTCACAAAGGAACACACATAATTCACAGGGAACATGTTAATTCATTTGTTCTTTAGACATTTCTATTTGTCAGATTAGTATAAATAATATTTATATTTTATCTGTGAGGGAGGAAAATACTAATAATTGGAGAGGTAACATGGCAAGACCTAAATCTTAGTAGTGGCTAAGCTGGGACTTTTATCTTGGGCTTTGGTGCTAAGGGCTTCCCTGGTGGCTCAGTGGTAAAAAATCTGCCTGCCAATGCAGGAGATGCCAGTTTGATCCCTGGGTCACAAAGATCCCTGGAAAAGGAAGTGACAACCCACTCCAGTCTTCTTGCCTGAGAAATCCCATGAATTACAGTGGGCTTGTGGGCTACACTCCATGTGGTCACAAAAGAGTTGGCTACAACTTAGCGACTAAACAACAAACAACGGGGTTCTAAGGGCAGTGCTCTCTTCTGGGTGGCCTCCAGCACTAGCAGAGCTGGGATAGCCTCTGTGGTTTAAGGAGAATGGCCCGAGAGCAGACAGCAAGCGCCCTGGTTGTCCAAGTAGAGAATCTTCCATAGCCAAAGAGTTCTGAGCTAGACATTCTATGAGACATGAAAAATACACAGCTTCTACCCAAGGAGTATAATCATACTGTTTTCTCCTTACGTAGTGTATTACAGCATACTAACCACTCACACAGACATCACTCTAATTTTCACTCAATAGCCCTGTGAGTTATGCATCTTTACTCCTATTTTAACAAGATAAGGAAAACTAGGACTCATAAAGGTTAAATAATCATCTACACAGTGCTTGGAAAACTCAGAATGGACAGGGATGGTCTATAAGGTGGTCTTTGCCAAGTTTGTTGGGTCTAATTTGCTAAGGCATTTGAGCCTGGATCATGGAGTCAATGAGGGTTTTGCGCCTCAAATCCTACCACTCTATAGCTGGAGGGGTATGGCCCTACTCCCATTCTTTGGGGTACTAGAAAGAGTACCAGCATAATACCCCCCAAACCCGAGTCTCAAATTAAAGCCTTAATGTTGAGGAGTCTAGGGGGAGTACCAGTGTCAGTGACTTTCAGATGCTTCCTGCTTTGAAATCACTCTTTGTAAATGAAAAAACTTCTGAAATGCAGATTTCACTTTACTGGCCCATTAGACAGGAGCAGGCTCTGCATCACCTGCTGGGACCTCTGGACTAGGCTGGCTCTAGATAGAAATGATTTGTCCCAAGAGGCTCTGACTGAATGAAAGCCAATAGCTGATGGGTGCTTCATTCCAATCAGGCAATTGGATGTTAGAATTGCCCCAGATGCTATCTCAAATGTTCAGCTAGAAGAATTCCAACCAAGTCAGAATGAAATTTTATTTCATTATGCTTCCAGGTCTGGGAATGATGCCAGTGAATTGCTCTCCTTGACAGGTCCCTCATCACTTAGAGCTCAAAGGAAGAGAGAAGTGAGCTCCCAAAGTGCCAGGCTGCAGCCCTCGCTGTCAGATGGCAACACCTCCATGGAACAGCTGAGCAAGGGGCTGAGGCAAGAACTGTCATCCCCTTATTGCTGAAACTCTGCATACTGGTGATAATTCCCTGCATGTTCCTTTCCAAAGTCTTACACAAGGCACTGAGCTGATGAAGCGGCCTAGGAGAGGATGGAAAATCCGTTTCAGCTTTAAGCCAATTCTGATCCTTTGGCAGTGGCTGACTTAGTGCTGTGTTAAGAAGGATTCTGAAGCTCTATCTGGGTACAATGAGAAAGACTACTATAATCAGTGGAGCATGGGCCCTCGAGGACTGAATGTTTCCAACTTGACACATACATGACCTGGGAAGTCACCAAGTCTAAACTCCTCCTTACCCATGTGAAGATGCTGAGGGGCATAAGGGTTAAGTGACTTGTAAAATTTAATTCTTAAAGTAGAGATGACAATACGAGACTATTGCTCTGTCCTCTATGATACTTTTCTAGTCCTGACTTTCTAGGCGAAATAAGCTAGTGAACTTCTAAATCCTGTGGTAATGCAAAAGCAATTACTGTAATGATAATTTTTCTTATGTAACATACAGCTAGTTCCCAGTGTCTCTGTAATTACTGAAATCCCACAGCACTTCTTTTCATTCATGATTGAGTGGATTAGCTCTTGGCTTGGCCAAATATCAGCAGATTCACATACCAAGTCATCTTGCTCTCAAGAATCAACACTGCCAATGGTTTAATCTACTTGGTTTGCCACTGTTGTCTCAGAACAAAAATTAAGTCATGTCATAGAAAGAAAGAAGTTGCAAAGGACCCACACAATTTCACGCAACCAACACTTGTTGAGTGCTTAAGTGCACAAGGCATTCTCTTTGACGGTTCTGTCCAACATGCTAGAAATGGGTCGAGTTGAACCAGAAGGCATCCTCATTTCTAGGGATGGTATTTAACTGTATGGAATTTTTTTCCTTTCTCAATTTTTTCTATTATTTCTAAAAGAGCTCTTTATTAATGGAAGGCCTAAAGCATCAAGCTTGGAGTGAGCTTTATCCTTCCACTGGCAGACTGGGCTGAAATTGTCAATGTCAGGATATCTTTAGGAGGCTGGGACTGGATACTTCCGTGAAGACTTTGTAGCATCATTTTGATCTAGTTATTGAAGAGGTTGATTCTGTTTTCATGATTGCTTTTATATTTATACAAAGAAAACTTTAGATAAGGATGCCATCTGATGTTGAAGGTAAAGATCTTAAGACCAAATTAATTGCAGGAACTATTCAGTCATTAATTTATGTGTTGTTGTTGCTCAGTTGCTAAGTCGTGTCTGACTCTTTTGTAACCCTATGGACTGTAGCCCACCAGGCTCCTCTGTCCATGGGATTCTCCAGGCAAGAATACTGGAGTGGGTTGCCATTTCCTTCTCCAGGGGATCTTCCTGACCCAGGGATCAAACCCAGGTCTCCTGCATTGGCAGGCAGGTTCTTTACCACTAAGCCACCAGGGGAAGCCCTCAATAACTTTTATAGGTAAATAAAATTTGCAGAATTGAATAAGATGACATTAGTTAAATCATCCCTTAGCCTCAATTATGCAAACAGATTTATCTGTTTGCAGTAAAGTTACCTTCTTATTCTGGTTTGCTTAGCTTATTATTAAAATAAAACTCATGTTCCCTGAGCATATTAAGTTGAAGGAAGTAGTGCCAAAGTGCAGCAAGTGGCAAGGCCAAGATATCTGAGGACTGAAAAATGCCACGGATGGTGTGCTGACTTTCTGCAATGTGGAATGGCACACCTTTTAATTCCCCCATGCCAAACAGTGCAATGGAGCAACCAAGATTTAGCTATATGCTGGATGTGGCACAATGGTTAAGGGCAAAAGTAAACACATCTGTGAATACTAATGTGTGGCTTTTCTCTTTGTTAGCAAGGCAAGCCTGCTTGGTGCCTAATGGAGGTAAAAGAGATCAAGGTGCCATGGCCTGATGAGTAAGTGAGAAATCTAACTGACCTAGTTTATAAGAATTCTCCGAGGGTTCAACACTACACCGTCCAGGGGAGTAGCCACGAACCACACATGGTCGTGGGAACCTTGAAACATGTGGTTCGTGAGACTATGCAGTTGAGGTGTTTGGTTGTTTGATTCGCTTTTTTTTTTTGAAATTAGAAATTTTATTTAATGTTAGCTAATTTAAATTTTAAAATTGATACTTCAGTTATTGGAAAACTTCTAAGTACGTTTAGAACAACTTCTGTTCCTGAATCTACTTTTGTAACTGTAAATTTTGTGAAATCTAAATACAGATTTCCCGTGAAAATTCAGTCTCCAAATTGTGTTGTGCTCTAAGTGTAAAATATATGTCAAACTTCAAAGGCTGAGCATGACAAACTTGAATATAAATATTTTGTTAATAATTTTGTAGTTTCATATAGAAAGGATAATATTTTGGACATACTGGGTTAAATAATATAATTTATTAAAATGAACAGATTTGGAGTTTGGGATTTTTTTTTCTTTTTACTTTTTTAATGTGACTACTAAAAAATTAAAATGATATAAATTGCATTGTATTCCCACTAGACAGTGCTGCTCTAGAAAGAGATCTGGCATATTGTCTCTGGAGGACATTGTTTATTGAATGGTTGTTAAATGTGTCTTCTACACATATGAATTGTTGCTGTTGCTGTCATGTCCAACTCTTCTGTGACCCCATGGACTGTAGCCTACCAGGCTCCTATGTCCATGCAATTCTCCAGGCAAGAATACTGGAGTGGGTTGCCATTTCCTTCTCCAGGAGATCTTCTCGACCCAGGGATCGAACCTGCATTTCCTGCATTGCAGGCAGATTCTTTACTGTCTGAGCCACCAGAGAAGCCACACATATTAATACCTGGTGTAATACTAGAAACTGCATAATATTATGAATAACAAATAACCCATGTTTTTAAAAGCTGCTATTAAGACCCCTACAGATTTCTTTTCCATATAGCAATGTAAGCTTGCTTTTATGCTGCAGTCTTTCATTTCTTTATCTGCCAAACTGAAAATTTTCAGGTCAATACTTTTTATTTTTCCTTCTAGGAACCCAACCTTTCAGGAACCCAACCTTTCCTTTCATTTTTCATTAGTAAGGCTTCAGTGAAGATTGCCAGTTTGCAAAACAGATAGAATGTAGATGCTGTGGTTAAAGTGGGAACTGAAGACTCACCCCTCTTCCACGTTACCCCAGTTCTCTCAATGATGGCAACTCTGAGGTGCATATTTTGAAGTCTATGTCACTTGATAATTTCCAGGCCTAATCTTGACCTTTCAGTTGCTTCGTCTTTGTTTGTCCTCTATCACTACCTGGAATCTTTCTGAGCTGGGGCCATCACTCCTGTTTGCCAAGTCTTCAGAAAGCATGGTAGCCCTGGTGATTCCCATAGCCATTGTGGGTCATGCACACCCTGGCTGCTCTATTGTTCCTGGCCCTTAACAACCCTCGCCATTGCTATGGCAACTGCAAACCATTCCTGGCAAATGCAAGCAAAGGGCAGTCATGGAAAGGGTGAACTCCCTGCCTCTCACATATGGCCCAGGAGGAGCTGGTCTCATATAGAAATTGACCCGGTTAATACCCGTCAAATAAATACTCTGCAGAATAAGGTGGCGCATCATACAGGAGCATGGTGTGGTGGTGGGTGGAACAAATGCAGCATTTTGGTGACAGGCTTTTACTTAGTTCAATTTTTTTTTTCTTAAATGGTATTATTAAAAATTGACTCAATTACCCCACTGTGCCTTTCTAATTTGACTTTAATTATTGCAGTGACTCTTTAATTCAACTCCCTGGGGTCTGACTCCACTAGTCAGACTCGATGACCTAGGAGACCGCCTTCCTCTACCCACTTGGGCTCCGTCCACCCATAAATTCAGCAATGTGGTAAATCAATGTGTGTGAAAACACCAAGTGCTTGCCAGTTTCTAGCTGGATAAACGGAAACAAGTTCTTTACATTTTTGGTGACTCCATCTCCTCACTTAGGAAGTAAGGAATGCAAGTAGTCCTGTTGGGCTGCTATGAAGATTCAATGAGCTATTACATCTACAGAAAATATATTGCACAGTGCCTGGCACAAGGCAGGATAACTACCCCTGTTGTAACTGATTTTATTCCAACTGCTGGGAGAACTGAGGAATCTTATCACCCCAGCTCAATGCTAAATTTCAGGCATTAGATTCAATGTGTTTATATTCACTCTGACTTATATTGGGAAACTCTGACAGTCACTTAAAAATCTAAGGGAATTCACTTTTTGGTCTTTATCTTTCTTTTAAAAAAATTTATTTATATATTTGGCTATCCTGGGTCTTAGTTGCAGCATGCAAACTCTTATTTGCAACATGTGGGATCTAGTTCCCTGATCAGGGATCGAACCCAGGTCCCCTGCATAGGGAATGTGGAGTCTCGGCCATTGAACCATCAAGGAAGTCTCTACATTTAACCTTGTAATATGCCCCACATCCTACAAATTCCAAGAAGAGGTAGTGGGAAGAAACCTTCTCTTCCAGGAGCAAACCAAACAGTTACAAACATGCAACTAATTCTGGTCCTTGAAAGAACATTTTCATTTCAAGTCCCATAATTCTAGCTTCACCAACCCTCTAAGCTCAGGAGGGAGAAAACCACCATGATCTATAATGATTTCCAAAATTTTTTAATTCAGATCTTAGGTGAGAACATCCAGGGCCTCATTCAGATACCGAAATCATTGCTTAAGCCAGCAGTTACGTGAGACATGGCTGTAGCAGTACATAGTGGACCCATTTGCAAAAAGGAGACAATGAACTTGAGCGCATAATAAATTCTTGGCTAGTCACACAGGGCAGAGATCTTACTTGACCCTGAAATGGGCTGTCCCCAAAATGTTATGTGATTTGGCATAAAGGTATTTTCTTAAGCCAGGGGAGAGTTTCACAGCTTTCAAATTCTTAGACTTCCATGACAAAAAATAGGCTAATAACTACTCTTATTCTTTTTTTTTCTTTACATTTTGACTGCTTCCATAAAAGGCTATTTTTTCTCATTCGTGCCAACAGGTGCCAGTACTTCACTCATGTCAAATGACACCAGAGGGGGAGAGAAGAGATCAAAAGAGGATGGAGGGTCATTCTAATGAGGTGACGGTCACTTAATGCAGAGCCACTAGAAACCAGACTTCGTCCAAATTGTGCCTATACTGAGGTGTACGGCGGGGGCGGGGGGGGGGGTGAGATGCAGCCGAGAGACGCTCACACTCGCCTCCAATCAGGTGGCATTCTCAATCAGCACACCATCCTGAGCAACTTGGGCTCACAGGAAAGCCTACATTTCTAGAGAGCTTCAGGTAACAGACAAGACACTGACCTGGTGCGGCCAGCTTTCCCGTGTTGGATGCAGTCACGCGGAGTTGGGAAACTCTCCATGGTCTCCAGAGAGTCAACCCTATCTCTTTACTGGTCACAAAAGCCGAAGATCTTTCCTAAACACCCAATCACCCTCTCTCTGGTTTCAAGTTTTCTACAGGCAAAACCTTCCTACTCTTTTGTTTCTTTAGCTGTTCATCACTGAATCCGTTTAGGGCACAGCAAATTCCACGCTAGAGCCATGTGAAGATCTACAACACTCTTCTGTCTATAGGACCTTGTTTTAAAGGACAAGCCAATGAGACTTCCCATATATGACTACTTCACATGCATCTATGTATGAACCAGGTGATAATGCCTTTTTCTCTTTTTTCCTCTGTTATTTGAACCCAAATGGACTGTAAATAGAAGACATCAGTGCTGTCAGTCTCCCTGGCACATAAAGCGGGAAATCGCGTTAAAAAAAAAGTCACAGTAATGAAGCTTCAATATCAACAGAGATGCTGGGGAGAGGCTTTTAGGTAGAGCTGGAAGCCCCAAGTTCAGCTCCCACTCTCTGCACCCAAACCAAAGGCAATGCCTCTTCTCTCCACATTCAGAAGGACTGTAGTACCCCTGGAATCCTACCTCCTGCATCTGAGGATAGTGCTTGAGTTCCGTTTCATCACATATATATTTAAGTTTGCAGCTAGAAGGGTCCCTAAAGGCAAAGAGTTTCTCCTTTCACACGCCGCCCCTCCATTGCCTGTTTACAGCATTGCTTTGTTATTCCTCCTTTTTCTACTCAACAAAATTGGAAATTTCATCACCAGTGTCAGAAAATTAAACCCCAGGGAGCAGAGCACTAGCTCAGAGCATCGGTTCCCTGGCAAAGAGCCAATCCTTGAATTCAACTTTGCAAACCTTCTCTGGCTTCAAAGGATGCAAAACACAGTCATTTAGAAGCATGCTTCTTGACAGCCGGAATCTCTCTGACTGTACTCTAACTCTTTCTGCAATTAATTTTTTAAAAAGAGAGAGAACATATTTCAATTTGGAGACAGATTTCATGAAAGAAGAAAGGGACCCGACCTAGCTCGGCTGCATACTTCCCGAGCAAGAACGGCAGTGCACCCAGCAGAGATGCTCCTTTCTTTGGCTGAGGGTCTGCAGAAGTGTTTGACAGACCATTGTAATAGCATCTCTCTTCACAATGCAAACACCGGCAACACGGTCAAGCAGCTCGCAGCTCAGCTCCGTGCCTGCACCCTTCTCTCTCCTCCCAGCCAGGCACAGGATTGACTCTCATAAATTTAGTTTTAAAAGCTTCCTCTTTTGAAATGGATCCGTGCCCAGGAAGATAAAGCAAAACTCCACTCCTTACACGGATCCTAGCAAGACAAACCAACATCCCAGTAAAACACATAGTCAACTACAAACCCGATCATACCCGAGCGATGCATGCAGTCTTTGGAATACAGAGGCTCACACATCATGGGAACCCCAGCCTAGAGTGCTTATTCTTATGTGTGCTTGTTCCAATTCACCGTTTTCTTGGCAGATAATAAGACAAAGCTACATTTTAGCTCAGGCTGCTAATACCAGCAGACAGATGTGTAAGACTGAGGTTTACTCACCAAGCCCCCGTAAGTCCATCTTTCCCCAACTACAGATACTGCTTCTAAGCCACCAGATGACTTAAAGTTGACCTCCAGAAGAACAACGTGCTGGAATACTGGATGGTTCCTGAGTGAGCTTGTTCACAAAATAGATTTCCAGTTGAGCCATGTGAATGGAGACCCGCCGCACACCTTTGAATGGTATACACTTCAAGTCCGGAAAAATAAGCATGTAGCTTTGCTTATGTTTATGGAGCTGGAACCCAGGGGTGCTCTGATTGGCAGAAGTCGCAGAAAGATCAGCCAATCAAAGGGAGCCTCCATTTCAGGGAAACTCCTGCTCATTTATTTAGCATCTTCAGAGATCATCGGCTTTTCGAGGAAGAGCTTTTCTCTTATAGCACCACAAGAGAAAACAATAACTCATTTAACTTTAGTGCCCTATGCTCTTCTATCAATAAACAGATAGCTCCTCTTCTTGGTACTCCTCAGCACTCCCCCTTTTCTTGTAAAGAACTAAAAACAAAAGAAAAAGAGGAAGAAGAAAGAGCTAGTGGTGGGCTGGAGATAGCTCATATTCATCAGCCTCCACCTTGTTGGGAGAAAGGAGGGGGGAGCTCCCAGGCTCAATAATTACTGATTCTGTTGCCATGGAAACAGACTGGCTGCAGCAAGTTGGATTCGTGTAGAACATCTGCTGCCAGACCCACAATCTAACTGCAATCTCATCTCTCCCCGCTCCCTACTTTTATTTGATTGTGAGTTTGCTTTCTCCCTCCTTTTCTTCACATACAGTTTTTGTCCAGAAATGTCATGTAACAGCCTCACTCTGTACACACAGTACCAGCACGCCAGGGGTGCTCACATACCCAGAAATGCGTTCATGCAAGAGTGCATCCCAGCAGGGCTCCCCAGGGAGGATTCATCCTCTGATTCATACTCAGGATGTAAACAAACACACACAGCCCTCTCATTAAAATTTACTGTAAGTCACCTATAGAATGAGTGGAGTATCTTTTAGAATATTTGTCATCTAACAGCGCTAAAAGCCCTCAAATAAAAGTTTTCGGTGGCATTTCTCGAAGGCACTGTGGTGGTTCCTAGCAAACCTTTGGAATGAAGTGACTAAACCAGGTGCTTGTGGAAGAAAGCTTGCACAAACCCTTAAGCTCAACTTCTTCTTTGCATTAGCACCTCACCAAGGTACCCTCAACGCTGGATCTCCTCCTGGGGATTTCCTCAGCCCCTTTACAACCCCTCTGACTCCTCCCTTTGCAAGCTCCAAATTCTGGTTGCACGATCAGTCAGTCACTTTAGATAAGCTGTTATATTTCTCTATAACAGCAGGGGCCGCCACTGAGCAATGAATGGCTGCTTGGTCTGGTCAAACCCAGGGGATCTCACACCTGGGTCTGCAGGAAACCCTTGACATGATGGAATTCTACAGAAACTGATGGAAAATGGCAAGTGTCAAAGGAGGTTATAATTCTGGCTTAAGTTAGAGAGAAAGAAATTATTTTCTGTCCCATCATCATGAATCTTAAGAAGAATCTTTTCTTTCTTAACCATCTGTACAAGCCTGGTGACCTCAAACCATTAATGACACTGGCCAGGCTTCCTAGAGGGCTACAGTCCCTTGCTCTTGGAGCCAAGGTGAATTATTCACTACCACACAGACAGTGTCTAACAAGCAACAGGAGCCCTGCACCTCCTTTATTCCTTAACGACTCTTGGTCCAAGCCATCTGTCTCCAAGTGCTCAGCTCTGGCCCAGTGGTCTTGATGTTACATTTGCTCTTTCAAGAATCTGAGTCCTGGCTTTCCATTTTGTTTCTTTGTGCCACTGTGAGCTTGGGAAGGAATTCTCACCTGGGTTCTGCCTCTCAGGCACCCAGCAGTCTTTCTCAGCTCTGTCCAGACTACCTCAACACTCCAGGGTCATGCATATCTCAGATTTCCTCTACCACCTTTCTGGAACCTTTCTAAGCTCCCCTGTCTACCTTCCTCTGCCATGGGGACATCTGCGCATTGCCCTCTCACCCTCCTGAGATTATCCAAATTGCTATTGTTTTTATGCAGAAACGTCATTCCAACCAGGTCTTCTTCCCTGGTTGGAAATTTAATCAAAATTGAATCATTTGTTTAACAAATATTTAGTGAGTGTTTATGTGCCAAAAATAACTGTGCTCATGACAAAACATACTAGCCCGTGTTGTGCCTTACAGCACAATGACCCTAGCAGAGAACACAAAAAATATTAGAATGTAACTTTCATATGGAGAATGAAGGAGAGCTGTGTGCTAGGAGCACAAATAATAAAAAGGCTGAACGTAGTGAGGTAAGGCAGAATACTTCGGAGGAAGAGGTATCTAAGCTAAGATCTAAAGAAGAGTAGAAGGTAATGAGTTGAAAGCAAGGGGAATGGTGTCTCAGACATAAGGAATAATACACGCAAAGGGCCCTCCTAGACACACACTGCCTACAAGGGGGGGTGACAGCTCTGAAAACCTGAAATAAGCCAAATGCGACCGATCAGAGTGAAAATGATTAAAAGGTTGGCGTGAAATGAACCCAGACAAGCAAGCAGAGGCCAGATCTGCAGGGTCTCAGAGATCATGTCTCGGAGTTGGTTTTTATCCTATCACAATGAAAAGCCACTGAAATACTTCACTCAATGACTCCCTGACTTCATCCCTCAACACACCTACGTAACTCAATATATTCCCCAGTTAATCTCAACAAGTTAACAGTCTAAGGGAAATAGCTGATTTCAAGGCATGCATAACATGTTGAACTGACCTAGCTAACATTTACGAGTTAATAGTCTGGGTAGCACTCCATCTGGATTAACCAATTTAAATCTTACAACGACCCAGTCAAGTATTATTATGGTCTCTATTATAACAGTGTGAGGAAATGGAAGTTTAAGGAAGTTAAGTAAGGTTACCAAGATAAAAAGCAGCAGAGGTGGGATGTGAATCCAAAGATTCCAGCTCCAGTTTCTTTAAAAGAGATCTACATGGACCACCTGGATCAGAATTACCTGGAGCTCTTGGCCAAATGTGGATTCCTAGGATCCCACTGTATCCCTCCTAACCTACAGTCTTAGGAGTGGAATCTAAGAATGTTTTCCCAAGCTCTCCAGGGGATTCTTGTATACACCACAGCTTGACAATCACTGCAAGAGGGGTTAAAATAAGGAAAAAAAAAAAGACTAATCCTAAATTAATCTTTAATGCATAAAATGGAGAATGGCATGTATATGTGTGTGTGTTTTTGAGAATGGGGGTGGGTCTCACTACGCCAAGCCAACCCAAAGAACTCCTTTACATCAGAACAAAATCACATTCCTTTGACTATCAATTTTTGAGTTGAGAGTAGGTACCATACATAGCACAGTTTGGGGCTCAGTAGCTCTGCTGGTGTTGAAGGGCTTCATCTTTCAGTGTCATATCTTTTTGCCTTTTCATACTGTTCATGGGGTTCTCAAGGCAAGAATGCTGAAGTGGTTTGCCATTCTCTTTGAGTCTCTTGGACAGTGAAGAGTTCAAACCAGTTAATCCTAAAGGAATCAGTCCTGAATATTCATTGGAAAGACTGATGCTGAAGCTGAAGCTCCAATACTTTGGCCACCTGATGTGAAAAGCTGACTCATTGGAAAAGACTATGATGCTGGGATAGATTGAGGGTAGGAGGAGAAGAGGGTAACAGAGAATGACACGGTTGGATGGCATCACCGACTCAATGGACATGAGTTTGAGCAAACTCTGGGAGATAGTGAAGGACAGGGGAGCCTGTTATGCTGCAGTCCATGGGGTCGCAAAGACTCAAACACAACTGAGTGACGGAACAACAACAACAATACCTGCTGGTGAGCAGGCATCTGAAGAAAGAGCATGTAAGCTCCTGAAGACCAGATTCACCAGTAGTTAGAGATGCTATCAGACCTGCCGGCAAGAAGACAGGTAGAGCTCTTATTACCTGAATGCTATGAAAGTGTTTTAGTTGCTCAGTCATGTCTGACTCTTTGTGACCCCCTGGACTTGTAGCCTTCCAGGCTCCTCTGTCCATGGGATTCTCCAGGCAAGAGTTCTGGAGTGGGTTGTCATTTCCTTCTCCAGGGGATCTTCCTGACCCAGGGATCAAACCCATGTCTCCCGCATTCCAGGCAGATTCTTTTACCACCTGAGTCACCTGGTGGCTCAGATGGTAAAATGCTAAGAACTGTCATAAATTTTCTTTGGGTAATTTTTTTCTAGAAAATTCATTTTTAAGACAAAATTTGCAAAGACAACAGAGAACACTTTTTGGCCTTCAGTCTGATCTACCCCCTCCTCTATTTAAAAGTTAGCAAACAGGCACTTTGGTTCACCTAGCTACTTCTGAAAAATAAGCAGCTTTATCTACATTTCCAGAGGAGTCACTTTATACAGAGTAGCTACATAATCTTCAGAAAATCTTCCCGGGATTTTTCCCATGGAATATTGTCTAGTATTTTTGTTACTGAGATTCCAGACTGGGTTAATCAACTTGGCCATTATTGGGTATTCTTCCCTTTCTACGCTTTGTAATGAAAAGAGTATATACAAGCTTAAAGAGCTGCTGATGGATATAAACTATTATACAGAGAATGGATAAACAACAAGGTCCTGTATAGTACAATGGACTATTTTCAATTTCCTGTGGTAAGCCATAATTGAAAAGACTATGAAAAAGAATATGTATAACTGAATCATTTTGCGGCACAACAGAAATTAACACAACATTGTAAATCAACTATATTTCAATTTAAAAAGAGACAGCTGCTAATGAACCTCAAAAAAAGGGAAACCTAGATTTTACTGCCTTGATATTTGAACTTCTGCTTGTCAAGTCCCCAAGAACTGGTACAGAGCATACATTTAATGGACTTGTACTCTAGAGGCTCAAAACGTATTATTGGTAGCATATCATCAGCTATGAGCACGTTCATATTTATTATGTGCTGCCCACGGACAGAGGAAGGAAATCACAGCATCAAATATCTGGAAAATTCTGGGAGAAATAAATGCCACCTGGGCATCTGAATAAAATCAGAGAAAAACATCTTTCCATTTTACCCCCACATTACAGCCTGTACTCTGTTTCATTCCAGGTAGGCACTGCTGGTGCCATTTATCCTGTGTTTTCTAGGGGAAGATTCAAGCTAATTAAATTCTATTCCTTTCCATAAACATGATTTATCAAATGTATTATTACCAGATTTGATGTAAGTCATATAACTTTGCAATACTTTAAAAATAAATACATAAATCAAAAAGGATTCTGTTAGGTGACAATATATTTTGGGATCATAAGATATAGAGATTATGGTGGAGTGATTTCTAAATTTGCAATCTACATTTTCCTCAGTCTACCTACAGGTTTTAGCTAAAATGAACACTGTTTATATTGGGCATTTAAAAGAGAGCTGAGGAAGATTCCATTTACTGAGTTATAAAGAAGTGGCACTAATAGCAAATCCTATCTGCCAACCCCTGGTCCTAAACAGGTCACTTCCACAAGCCAGACATCAGTTTTGTTAGGATGCATGTTTCATTGCTGGCAATGTACATGATGGTAATGACCACCTTAATTCATGATATGGTTACACTGAGATCAAGAAGATAGACTCCCATAAGCAAGGCGTCTAGAGCAGATTCAACTGCCCCATAAGCAACCTAAGACACGTAATTCACGTTATGAGGCATTAGTATGAAGTTTATGTCCCTGAACCTTGCTATTTTTGTGTTTCCTTTAGAAATGTTTAAAATATAAGCAAAATCTACAAACACTTAAATAAAAGCAGACCCACAAAATGCAGACCCATCCATAAACAGGTCTCTAATCCATGCACTTCTTCCCTCTTTCAGAGCAACTGACCTCTGACAGGTTGTGGCCATGATTTGGATTCATAAGGTTGGAGAGTCAAGGTCTAGAAGTCCTTGGGTGTGAAGGACTTAACCAAATGAAATCATCTGACCTGAGAAGAACATGGGGAGCAGAAGGTTTGTTTTTTTTTTTTTTGAAAAGTTTGAAAGTGGAAGTTGCTCAGTTGTGTCCAACTCTTCGTGACCCCATGAACTATACAGTCCATGGAATTTGCCAGGCCAGAATACTGAAGTGGGTAGCCTTTCCCTTCTCCAGGGGATCTTCCCAAACCAGGGACCAAACCTAGCTCTCCCACATTGCAGGTGGATTCTTTACCAGCTGAGCCACCAGGGAAGCCCATGCATACCGGAGTAGGCAGCCTATCCCTTCTCCAATGGATCTTCTTGACCCAGGAATTGAACTGGGGTCTCCTGCACTGCAGGCGGATTCGTTACCAGCTGAGCCTGTAACGGGGCCAGAAGAGTAAGGCCTAACATCATGCAGCTCTTATAATTTTGTCTGTCTTTAAAGGAATAGTGGTGAATTCTGAAAGTGTATGGACTTGCCAGCTCAAATTTTTCAAATATACTATGAAAGTGCATTCCAGAATGGCAGGCTGATGAAAAATCATGCCAAAGGGAAAATGAAAATGCCAAAATTCTCAGCTCAGCCTTGCCAAGCATGTCCACTGCCAATATGGTGGCAGAAAGCTGCTGGGCCAATGGTAGGATATGCTCTAGATGATACAAAATGGGAAACAGCTTCTTCACCACTTGGAAAAGGGATGCTTCTGGGCTGTCATCACATTCTTCTTGATTTTTAGATTTAATGCATAAGCAAATCTCTCCCAATTCTGAGAAAACATAGAATTTCACAAGCAAATAATTCTATCTTTTGAGAATAAAATTAGCTTCTGATATTCAGTAAAAGGACCAATTTCATTTCAGTCAGCAGATATTATATCTATTGTTTTGTCAAATGGTTAACATTGGATGCCCTCATTCTCTCTGCTCTTCCTGCTCACAGATTCACAGATAAATTATGTGTCCTGGTCTCTAGTTATAACAGGCATTACACTGCAACATAACATGAAGTGAAAAGTAGGAGGGTTTGCTGAGCAAGAGGAAAACCAAGAAGATTAAGAAGATAAGTAGATGTGGTTTATTTAGGCAAGGAGGGAGGAAGAGGAAGGCGTACAGACATCAGTTTCTGGGACGTCAGGTTCTAAGATGTGGAAGGGGATGCTGCAAAGCAAAAGGAGTTTAAGGGCTTGAATTAAGGTCCAAGAGGTCTTACAGAACCACATAAGAAACCACAAGGGGAGGACACCCAAAGGACCAAAGGGATTCAACGTATGAAATTCTACTCTGAGCCCTATTTAAACTCAATTATTTTGCCTTTGTCCCTTAATAAAGACTGTGTTCAGAAGCCAGACACATTACAACCATGCACCCACCATTTCAATACCAAAACAACCCAACAACTCCCTAGGAAAACCAACTCTGAGTGTTGTGACCACTCATGGCAAACTGGCATCACCACTATAAGGACAGACTCGTTCTGAAATACAGCCCTTCAATATTATCAGTTTGTAAGAGCCAGATTACTTGCCAACTGTTCTCTATTCTACTTCCAATTAAAGAAAGCTATGAAATGTGAACCATGACCCCTAGGCAAATGATATTAACAGGTTATTCCCAACTCTCAGGAAGAATGAGCTTTGCAACCTAATTTGTGCAGCAATTAAATTCAGTCCAAAGTATAATTTTGTTTTATTGCTCAGTACTTGCCTTCATTTTTTAAGTCAGTAATTGCAGGAAGGAGTTAATTTGATAATATAAATAAAAATAGGCCCCAAAGGGCAATAACCCATCCATTTAGATGCAAAAATGCTCTCCCTCCAAGTCATTCCACAGCAAATATGAAACATGATTTCCAAAATGCATTGACTGTAATACTCTTAATGCAGTGACAAGCAAAAGAATTGTGAAGCAGATATTTCAAACAATGACATATGTTCAACTATGAATAAGTGCTCTTGTTTACATTTTGGGGCAATCTATTGTGTGTCAGACATCTTCGTTTTTCTGTTCACACGCTGAAAAAATATCTTTCACCAAAGAACTCCAGTTTGTAATTAAGGAATCGGGCCGCCATTCATTCAACTAATATTTAGGAAGTACTTATAATGTGCTTTCACACGTTTCTTTAAGGTTGTTTTTTTCAAGTCTTGGATACTGAAGAATACAGCTTTAATATCTTAAAAACAACAGAGCTCTGTTCATTAAGTTTTCTCTTCATGTATTCATTCTATTTCATTTCTTTTCCCCGCCAATTCTGTTCTGCTTACCTGGTGTCTAGTCATACATTAAAACCCTCCCAATAGAATGCCTCTCCCATATAATTCCTCCTTTGAATTATTTCCATACAATTTATATAGGTTTTTGCTGTTGCATATGTCATGCTATTTTGTAATTATCTCTTTCCAGGGCTATGACCAATTCTGTGAACTCCTTAGAGTCTGATTTATTCACACAACACTAGGAACACCGTCTCTACATGTCTCTGATATCTTAGCCAAAAATATAAAATCTTTTTGCAAACCTTTACACTTAGGGAAGTGATAAAACCCTTCTGAGTACTTCTCTGTTATTCTACCCAACCTCAAGGATAAAGTTATGAGATGAGGATATCTTTGAAAACATCTCAGTGACTCATCTCATGTTTTCTCCCATTCCTTTCTCCTCCTACTTCTGCATCCCGAGGGGCCTCAGAGAGATAGAAAAGAAGTTAGACACCTCCCCTCCAGGAACCCATTTTACAAGCAGCCGAGGTGCTGGGACCCTCCCTCTGTGAACTCGCTCACTTTCTCAAGGATGTCACATTTGCTTAGAACTTTTTTGCAGTTAATGAGTCTTCCTCGAATGGAGCCTCAGAGGGTTTTGATCTTAGTACCAATCAACTTCAGGCTGAAGATGACGGGCGCAGGCTCAGCTGGCACAGATGGCTCAAATACATGCTTTATTTTAAGGAAGAATAAACGAACTTAGCCTGAATTGATAATGTGGGCTGTTGTGGTCAGAGAATTCCCCCTAGACCAGCACCACTTAGCAGATCACAACTGGAGCTTGATGACAGTTCTGTATTCTCATACTTTAAAGTGGTTTATAATAATATGACTGTAAGAACATTCATGCTCAGTAGAGAACATGCTTAACATTATAAACTTAGTAAAACAGAAAAAATTACTATTAATCACACCATGAAGAAGAAACCATTGTTAAAATCATTCAAATTTCATGTTGAAAACTTCTTAGTTTACATTTTTACTTCGTTAAGATATAGTGTTGCATCCTGCTCCCCCCACTACATTTAATGTAATATTTTAAAATGTTTTCACAAATATAATTTTTAAATGACTAAAAAAATTTGACACATAAATAAATGTGGCCATAAATTAATTTATCGTGTTCTCATTGCTGAATTATTGAGTTAATTTCCATTTTCTTGCTGCTGTAAATAACAATGAAATGAGCATCTATATGTTTTCATTTTTTCCCTGGAATGTCCATGATTCTAAACACCTGTATTGTAGTGCATGACTTTATAAATTAGTTTATCAATTATTGGTAGATTTCCCAATAGGAAATTTGTCCCAACTTGTTTCTTAAAATTCTGCTGAAATGTCAAGATTTATGCCAGCAAAATGGTAGCAAGCAGCCCTCTAATGTCATTGTGGATGCCAATTCCTTCTTTCCTTTTTGCAGAGGGAGCTCCGGGTTTTCCAACTGATATAAACAAGGGAGGAGAGGAAAGGAGGTAATCAGCCTCACAAACAACTGGGGACTAGGTCTCCCAGGCTCTGCTATGGCCTGTGTTTGTAACATCTCATGCCCTGATCTCTGAACAGGAGCACACACCAGCACAAAATAATCAACTGATTTTTGTCAAGCACTAAATACCATCAAAACCAAATGCAAAGCTGTTTTTAAGGTGTACACACACACATGTACACATAATTTCTTTCCTTTCTCTCCTAGAAGTGCCTGAATTTTCTTCCTGGTCCAAAGAGAAATCATCACTCTGTGGTATCTTCCTTCTCCTGCTCATCTTAGCTACGCAGTAATACCCTTCACTTAAGATTGACTTTATTCCATAATTTGCCAGGTTTGTTGTAGGGTGAGCTTTCTAGCTTATTAAAAAACAGAAACATTATCAGTTTCTTTTTTCCCATTTGTGGCTAGATAAAAAATTCAATCCATTTAATTCCCTGGTGGCTCAGATGGTAAAGAATCTACCTGCAATGCAGGAGATGCAGGCTTGATCTCTGGGTCAGGAAGATCTCCTGGAGAAGGGATAGGCCACCCACTCCAGTAATCTTGCCTGGAGAATCCCATGGACAGAGGAGCCTGGTAGGTTACAGTCCATGGGGTTGCAAAGAGTCAGACATGACTGAGTGTCTAACAGTTTCAATTTCATTTCAATATTTGTTGAGTACCTGTATAATTTTTCGTAGGCACTTTGGGATAGAAAGGCAATACAGAATTTTTCCTTATTCTCTGGAGTAGAGTGAAGAAGGAGAAAGTACGTGTGACTATAAACTAAGACCATGGTTTTCATGGGTCTTTTTAGGGTTCTTCTGTATTGCTGTAGGGAGGCATTAGGTGGGACAAAAAGTGGCTAGGGACCAACTTGAAGCAAGATAATCGACTAAAAGAAGTTTTCGAACTCAATGTATGGCCAAGGATGTGAAGTGCTACAAGAAAAGGAAAAAATAAAGTGCACCTAAAAGAAAAAAATTAATTCTACCTCCTTGGAAGGACTCTCCAGAACTCATGGGCTGAGTTCTGAAGGATGGGCAGACTTTCAATAGAAAGAGTGATGGGTCTTCCTTGTTGAGGGAACATGGGTAGAGACCTGGACATTCCAGGCACATTGGAGGAGCCATCAATATGATGAATTACAGGTTAGTAGGGGGTGAGTTGCAGGGTGCAATAGACATTTCATTTGGAAAACTGACTTACAATAAAATATTCTGTCATCATGCTATAAGAAGAGGAAACCAAATGTTTCTGAGTGCAAATATGTTATTAGAAGAACTGTGTTCTAAAAAGGTATTTCTGGCAGCTAGGGAAAGAGAAATTATAGGTGGGCCGAGTGCAAATTCAGGGAGAACGTTAAAAGACAAACAGGCTCCACAAGAGATAATGGTGGCAGGAAGCAGGTTAAAAGTGGTAAAAGCCAGATGACCCTTACTCATACACTCCTGGACCCACAGGATCTGGGGACTGGGTAGGAGAAGAGGTGAAGAAAGCCAGGGACCACTGTAAGGTTCCAAGACTAAGAGACGAGGGGCCACTCCTAGAGTTGATGGATGATTGAAGATGAGAGGCTGTGGGACAAGAAAAAGGCATAGGGGAATGCCTAACCTTAAGAGTTGAGCAGTGGTGGCAGTGCTTTGCGAGTCAAGCGATGGAGATGATCCCAGGAGGCACAGGTGGGGACACAAGCCAAAGCTCTAGGGTCATGGAACAGGATGAACATATGGAAACAGGTCGTCAGACTTGACACTCAGGGGTGACTGCCGACCTAAATAAAGCAACTTCAGTAGGTGGACTTGAATGTCAAACCACAGCAAGTGGAGGATGTGGGCAAGGAGATGGTGATCTCTCCTGGGAAATTTGGCAGAGAGGGGACAAAAGAGCCTGTAAAGAACCTGAAAGAGGAATCTTGAAGGAAAGGAGAGATTTTTAGGTGAAGAGAAGGAACTGAAGAGGGAGGAGGAGAGAGAATGTCAATAAGTATAAAGGAGAAAGGGATAAAAGATTTATTTTTATACATTTTTTGATGTCTTTTTTCATCAGAGCAGAGATTCTTAACAATGTGACTTCTTTCCAGTCTTAAATTAGAACTCAACAATTCTTCTCAATCTCCACTTGCCTCTAAGAAATCCTGTCTTTTATGGCTAAAGAGGTTTTCAAGTATTCAAAATGTGTATTAGTGCATTTTAGAGAGTCATATTTCTCTTCTCAAGGTGTTATATTTTTAGCTGCCTTTAAATTTTTTTGCCTAAAATATCACTTGTAACTGGAACAATGATAATTATTTTACTTCATTTAATATATACAGTGTATTGCGTATATACCTTGTGCATGTGTTCATATCCAAAGCCACAGTAAGATAGTTTTTAAGAAAAGAGCGACTAACAGGGTCATGTGCTTCAAAGAAGGCAAATACGAGAGAGGATTTTAAAATGTCCATCAGAGGTAATTCTTGACTTTGTCAAAACTGGAGGCTTTTGTGGCTAAAGAGGTTTCAAGTATTGACAATATAATTTGTGTATTTTAGAGTTCTACTTCTCTCCTTTTGCTGAATTATATTTTTAGTGAGGGCAGAAGACAAGTTGCAGTGGATTAATGAATTAATAGGAAGAAGAAAAAAGAAATGGTACATAGATGGAACTATATGAGGAAACCTGGCTTGAAGTGGATAGAGGATCAAGGAGTTACTTATTTTTGTAAAATGCAACAGATGTGAGTACCTTTTTATCATGGTGAGAGGACAGCATGCAAGAGGATGATACTGATGACGGGAAGATTAGAAGGGACACTGGTGCAGATGACAAGGGAGGGAATTCAAAGCCCAGAAGGAGGAAGCTGCCTCAGGGGCCACCTCTGTCTAGACAGGAGACGGGTGATTAGTGCAGGTGTAGGAGAACCATCCAGGGTCAAGCACTAAACGCAGAACTGGACTAGAATCCACGCCGCCCACATCTCATCTGGAGCAACGTGTAATCCTTATGGAAATGGCCCAAGTGCTTTATATATAGATTAGGATGAACCATAAAGAATGTTCAATTTTGTAATTCAGAAATGGTCAAATATCTGCCATTTCATATGATCAGGCTCATCTTGGCTCATTTAACTACATATTCAATACAATATAACTATATCAAGTTGTTATATTACGTAAAATATCTGTATTATTTCACAGATAAGAGATTGAGAAACAAGGCAAGGTAATTAATTGATCCACCCAAGATCACCCAGCAAGGAAATAATGGCGCTAGAGTTTGAATCCCACTCCTTAGGTTCTGGGTCAATGCTGCTCTTGACTTACTGAACTTACTGACTACATTTCTTCTTTCTTTGTGAATTTCCAAACCCTCCTCTTGGTTCCTCAGCAGTGGGAGGGGGTTGGGAGTGGGGAGGTGAGTGCAGTGAGGGGTAGGGGTGGGAAGTCAAGGTTGAGGCCGTATCTGCAGCAGCTTCTAGGGTCTTTTATCAGCCAAGTCTGTCCTGAAGTATTCTATAACATGAAAGTTTAATGAATACAAAATTTTAGTGAACTGCGTCAAAAAACCATCAATATCTTTTATTCACAGTCTCATGTTTTCTGGTACATGCACGAGTGAATTTTATCTGTCTAAAACCATCTCTACATTTCTAACTGATATCTGCTTAGTAGAGGCTTGGAACAAATATCCAGAGTTACTCAGTGCCCGATAAACAAGCCAGATATCTTTTTCTAACACATTTGAGGGCAACAGCATCTCCATTTTATATATATTTCTTATCACAATAGACACATTTTAATAAGCAGAGCATCTCTGAGACATGGTTCTTATCCTTTTCTGCTTTTGCTTCAAGAACACACAGTGGCCTGGGAGCTTTCGGACAGAATCCCATGCTCTGTGATTCAAAAAATGGAAATCTGGCATTATATGCCAATGACATTTACTTCTGTGGCAGCTCAAGCGGCAAAAAGCCATATGCCATACACCTCGATTCCAGCCAAGCCACACAAACGGGTATGTGAAAGAGAAATAAGGAAATCAGGACCAGAAGAGTTCTAGGGACTTGACTGCACTTTAAACACACAATAAGTGTGGCAAGAATCAAATCTTCCTACTCTTATGAAGCTCTTAGGGAATGCAACTTTTTTTCTAATTTAAGAGAAATTTGGGAGGCAAAGGTAAAATACAAAAGATAATTTTTATAAACTGTATGATGTCCTCACATTTACTATCTGACATGCAAGACAGGTACAGGTTTCTTGGGAGTGCTTGGGTAGAGAGTAGTCATCTAAGTGGGATGAACTGCTGAAAGGCTTGTCTGTCTTCCACACTGGCCATCTTGTGAAAAGATAAAGGGCATTATTGGTATTATTTTCCCCTGTGGCCTGGAGAAGAAACAAGACTAGGGGGAAACAGAATACTCCTCAAACGGCCAGGGCATGTGGGTTAAGCAAATCCAATAGTGGATATAAGAAATAAGGTGAAACAATTTTTTGTTTTGTTTTTGTTTTTGTTTTAAACCAGGGTGGGGGAGGGGGGTCCAACAACTCTCCCTGGAAAAAAGAAATTTAGCTTATTTTGCAACTCTTCAATATTTTTGAAGCTTTCTCTTCATCTTATTTTAAGTTACAGATTTGGAAAAATAATATTCATTTTTCTTAAAACATGAATGGCAAAATCAGTTGTAACTCCCTCAAAGTTCTGACATCTGAAGAGGAGATTCAGAAAGAAGGATCTAGAAGGGTTTTTCAAGATCTACTGGAATCCGGGACAAGAAAATTCCTTATTCTGTAGAACTGCAGAATTCTTAGTAATTGTTGTCTCTAGTAATTGAACAACAGTGACCATCCCACACAAATGATATAAATTAATTCAGTTTATTGGCTGCGTAGGTCATTATAAATAATGAGTAAATTAAACATTTCTGGCCATTTATTCATTCAGTCTTCAACCATCCAAAAAATGGGACGAGACTACTTTAAAAATATCAGGAAGATATTAAGATTTAAAACTATAGTTTTTGTTTCCAATGACAAATTTAACTTAGAAAGGCAGATTTGTAAATATACTACTCTTAGCTCAAAGATATTTTCCAAAAGAAATTTTGAATTCCATGTCATGGGGGCAGAGGGGGCAGAGGTGCAGAATTTCAATCTGAATGAAGAGGAGACAGTAACCATCTTCCTGAGGTGGCGCTTGTGCAAAATCCTGAAGTAGAATTTCAACAGGCAGATGGCGGAAGGTATTTCTGGCAGAGGGAAGGATGATGAGCAAACACCTCAGCTAGGAAAGTATGATGGCACGTGCAAGGAATGGTGGGCAGTTCAGAATATGCAGAGCTTCAGATAGGTACAGGTGAAGATATGGGGATGAAGCAGGGAAAGTATTTTAGGCTAACAAAAGAGAAATGTTAATATCTTGCTAAGGTTAGGAAACTATATAAGTCAGGCAATGGACAGCTATAGATGGATTAAAATCAAGAATGATACAGATCTATGTTGGAGGACATTTGGAAAGTGGGAAGGTTTTAACGCAAGGAGAAAAATTACTGAAATAGTTGGTTTCTTAGTCAGCTATTAAGAGTGCTGTGTAACAAATAATCCCAACAGCTAAGAAGTTCTTCTGTTCACAGGTCTATAGGTCAGCTGAGGTGACAGTGTTCAGCAAGCTGTAATTTCATGGGATAGGTAAGGAAACTGCAGTCTATATGCCTCATTTGGGAACTACAATGAAGGATTGGTGGCTGCCCAGGTTATAGACTTTATTTCACGATGAAGGTAGAGTGCAAGAGCCCAACCCAACCACAGAAGCCATAGTCAGGCCTTGGCTCACTTCCCATCCATGAACATCTCACTGGCCCAAGCAAATCACTTGTACCAGATTTGGAGAGGAGTATCAGAACCAAGGCAATGATGAGAAGGCAGAGGACCCAACAGTGGTTGTATTGACTCTGGTCACTGACTGGTGGTTTCAGAAAAAGGGACTAGTCCATAAATTTCCAAATAGAAACACATTAGACTGCCAGCTCCACGAGGGCAGGAACAATCAGTCTAGTCCTTCTCTGTATTCTTAGTGCCTGGGACAGTGCCCACTGTGTTGCCAACACACAATAATATTTGTTGAAAGGATGGGCAGCATTTATTTAAAGTGCAGTTTGGATATTAACACTAAAGAGATGGGAATACCAGACCACCTGATCTGCCTCTTGAGAAATCTGTATGCAGGCCAGGAAGCAACAGTTAGAACTGGACATGGAACAACAGACTGGTTTCAAACAGGAAAAGGAGTATATCAAGGCTGTATATTGTCACCCTGCTTATTTAACTTCTATGCAGAGTACATCATGAGAAACGCTGGACTGGAAGAAACACAAGCTGGAATCAAGATTGCCGGGAGAAATATCAATAACCTCAGATATGCAGATGACACCACCCTTATGGCAGAAAGTGAAGAGGAACTAAAAAGCCTCTTGATGAAAGTGAAAGAGGAGAGTGAAAAAGTTGGCTTAAAGCTCAACATTCAGAAAACGAAGATCATGGCATCTGGTCCCATCACTTCATGGGAAATAGATAGGGAAACAGTGGAAACAGTGTCAGACTTTATTTTGGGGGCTCCAAAATCACTGCAGATGGTGACTGCAGCCATGAAATTAAAAGACGCTTACTCCTTGGAAGAAAAGTTATGACCAACCTAGATAGCATATTCAAAACAGAGACATTACTTTGCCGACTAAGATCCATCTAGTCAAGGCTATGGTTTCTCCAGTGGTCATGTATGGATGTGAGAGTTGGACTGTGAAGAAGGCTGAGCACCAAAGAATTGATGCTTTTGAATTGTGGTGTTGGAGAAGACTCTTGAGAGTCCCTTGGACTGCAAGGAGATCCAACCAGTCCATTCTGAAGGAGATCAACCCAGGGATTTCTTTGGAAGGAATGATGCTAAAGCTGAAACTCCAGTACTTTGGCCACCTCATGCAAAGAGTTGACTCATTGGAGAAGACTTTGATGCTGGGAAGGATTGGGGGCAGGAGGAGAAGGGGACGACCGAGGATGAGATGGCTGGATGGCATCACTGACTCGATGGACGTGAGTCTGAGTGAACTCCGGGAGTTGGTGATGGACAGGGAGGCCTGGAGTGGTGAGATTCATGGGGTCGCAAAGAGTTGGACATGACTGGGCGACTGAACTGAACTGAATCAAAAGTGGACTACTAATGCGGCCATGCTGTGTATATGATGGTTGTGGGAGAGTAACATTGAATAGCTTCTATATCCCAGATATTGAGTAGATACCAATAATACAGGAAAAGTAAGGCTCTACTCACTAGAAACCTCACAGTTAGACAACTGCAGTTCCTTGTGGTGAGTTTTAGATATGGGTATTCACAAGGACAGAGCAAGGGGAGCACTTGAAGAGGATCTGCATGAGTTGTTGCCAAAAGCCACAGTGGCTTGAGAACTTTCCTTAGGGAGAGCGTTGACTGGGTGTAGGAATGATATCCGAATTGACTACCCACCTAAACGACTTCCTCCCATGTACTTCACTAAGCACTCACTGTCATTTTTAATTTTACCAGAACTTCAAGGAAAATACATAGAAAAAGCAAAAGAAAGGGGAGAGGGAGGAGAGGAAAAGAAGAAACTAGCAGTTTGGAATTCTCATCTCTCATTCAAATTTCCACATTGATTTTTCTCTCTGTAACAAATAGCTAGAGAGACTGTGATAAAATTGAGCCTTACTGGGTACCCTCTTTTTTGCCTCTCAATCTTAGCTTCTGGTTTTGACCTGTTAGACCCAGTAGCTTATGTCTGTGCTTGGAGATGGAGTGAGCAGGCCAGCCTCTGGTGTCATGCCATGCAGGTAACTGCTTTAGCTCCTATTTAGGAAAGTGAAGGCAGAGAGTCTTGACTCATCATTCATGGCTGCTCAGATGTAAAAGCATGACTTTGAGAAACCTACACAGGCACAGAGTAGTATAAATGAGCAGTTAAACTATGTGCATTTAAATAATTAAATATATATTTTTACTCCTGACCTCCACGATCTAGTATTTTCACAGCAGGCATGTGGAAATCTCACTTGGGATCTTCTAACTTCTCCTACCTCTTGTATTGGAGTCTTTGCAACTGGCTTCTGACACTTCTGTCTCATTCTGACTCCTAATCTCATTTTATCTAGGGCCCCTCTTTGCCCTCTATCCCCTGCCACTACCCAACATCTAGCCCCCTCAGGTGGCAAGGAGTGCCTTACGTACTCCTGTTCCACCTTATGATACACGGGTCTCTGAGGCGTGTGTTCTCAACTCCCTTTTAACATAATTTACTGTGGTGTTGGAGAAGACTCTTGAGAGGCCCTTGGACTGCAAGGAGATCCAACCAGTCCATTCTAAAGGAGATCAGCCCTGGGATTTCTTTGGAAGGAATGATGCTAAAGCTGAAACTCCAGTACTTTGGCCACCTCATGCGAAGAGTTGACTCATTGGAAAAGACTCTGATGCTGGGAGGGATTGGGGGCAGGAGGAGAAGGGGACGACCGAGGATGAGATGGCTGGATGGCATCACTGACTCGATGGACGTGAGTCTGAGTGAACTCCGGGAGTTGGTGATGGACAGGGAGGCCTGGCATGCTGCAATTCATGGGGTCGCAAAGAGTCGGACATGACTGACTTTGCAAATACAAGATAAATATTTTCTTTTAAATCAAGAAGGACTTGGCATTTTTTGAGAGATTCCCATCAAATGGTACTCTTCGTAGCTATCCGTCCCTGTTTCCTATCTGCCCTTTACTTTAGAATGCCTAAATCTCATTATGCCTAGCTTAAAATACAGGTAATTTCCTTTTAATTGGATGTATACTAATAAAATGGTTTCTGTGCCATTATCAAATCCCTCACATGATCCACCATAGAATATGGAATTCAGGTCATAGGAACCAGTTAGCAACTCAACAGTGTCCCAAAGTGTAGTTAATAAAAGGGAAAAGAAGCTTCCAAAGTCATTGAATAGAGTTATAGAGAACAGTTAACTTAAAGAGTTGTCATCATTTTCATGTTCAGGAAAGGTCTGCAGTTGAACCAAGAGACATATACATGGTGGTATAATGTATCACATAGAGAATATAGTCAATAATATTGTTTTAATTCTGTATGGTGACATATGGTACTAGACTTGTTGTCATGGTCATTTCAGAACATATAGAAAATTTAATCACTATGTTGTATCCCTGAAACTAATGTGATATTGTATGCCAATTGTAATTCAGTAAAATATATATATATATACTTTTAAAGGAACTGGTATGTCTCACCACTGTCCAGTAGAAGAACCTATCAGTTCTTTGCTTCTCATAATTGGCAGATCTTAATTTAGCATACAATCCACCTGCCAGTGCAGGACACACAGGTTTGATCCTTGGGTCAGGAAGATCGCCTTGGGAAGGAAACAGCAACCCACTGCAATATTCTTGCCTGGGAAATCCCATGGTCAGAGGAACCTGGTGGGCTACAGAATATGTGGTTGCAAAAGAGCTGGACATAACGTAGTGACTAATCAACAATAGCACATTCAGAGAAAGATGCACCGAGTCTATGAAGACTTTGGAAATGAGAAAAGCCTTGCGCACATAAAGGAAACTTCAAGATGTATATTTACTATTGTCAAGCTTTTCCCCAAATTATTCATGAGACTCAAACACAGCAAAGATTATTTTTTAAATGTTTCGGTTTTAGAAAATGTCAAGAGAGCAAAACACGTTAGCTGTGTTTCTAACCAACTAAGCCTATCAGACAGCTTTTAAACAAATTGTAAACAGTTTAACCATTTCTTGTGAAAATTACAAGGAAAGAGTCAACAAAATCTAATTCTTTCTGGATGATTCAGGATCCTTGTATACAACCCCTTCAAAAGGACATACACTCAGGCTGTTAGTGACACAACCTCAGGATGGTCCCTGCAAATGAGCCACTTTACAGTCACCCCTGCTTTCTCATAAAAGTTGCACGGACCTTGTGCAGCTGGGACCACTAAGATGGACATTCTATTACGCTAGTCACTTAAATCACAGGGAGAAGCCTGAAATCATTCCGTCGTCAGCTTTGCCATGAGTTTTCGTTTTCTTTTTCAGAGGAATTTAGAATCCTGTGTCACCTGGTGCTTGCGCCAGGCCAGACTGAGCCAAGCAGTTTTGTGCCTGACAGGGCCCAGGGCTCAGAGCCCAGGTAGCTGTGGTACTGCTCCTGCTGTTCCCTCACAGATGAGGAATCTGAAGCTGACAGGGCTGAAGCCCTTGCACAAGGTTAGCCAGCTGACAGTAGGGGACCTGGGCTCTTGAAGGACCAGTGTGTCCATCTCTGAGATTCTGCTATGCTCCTGCATCACCTGTGGTACATCTGTGGGCAGGCTGGGGAGAGCATCCCTCATAACCACAAACTGCACAAGAGGACTTCCTCCTCACTAAGAAATGTGCCCCACTGTGGTCAAAATCCCCCTTTGCGGCTAAACCAATGGAGGAGGAAACGGCAACCCACTCCAGTATTCTTGCCTGGGAAATCCCATGGACAAAGGAGACTGGTGGGCTACAGTCCACAGGGTTGCAAGAGTCAGACATGACTTAGTGACTAAACTACCACCACCACCACCCTGGGAAATCAGAGCTGCTCAATTATACTGCACAATCCAAATGCAAATTACTGTTTGTCCCTTGAGATCAGCACCTCCCATATGTATGGGGCAATTTACAAACCTCACTGAAGGTCTAATTCTGTGATTCAGGGAAATATCATTGTTATTATTATTATTACCGCTACTCAGCTTACAGATGAGAAGGGACTTGGTGGCTAAAGGACATGTTCAAGGTTACATTTCAGGTGAGAAGCCATGCTGGGACTGCCTGCAGGCTCTTCTGTTGCTCTCCCCCTGGGGAGGTGAAAATTAGTTCTTGGAGGAGCAAAAATTCTTAGTCTTTTAACATGGAAAGTACAGATATACATATATAAACAAATAACAATATATCTGCATAATTGAAATTTCAGGAGGAGGGTGATTAGGTTTGAAAAATATGTCTGAAAGCTCCTTAATGGGGTTGTGATGCAAAATTGGAGAAATACTGCTTCACACTGCAGCAATCTTCCCATCTTAGTAAGGACGATGTTACCTATAATTAATACATTTCTGCTTAGAAAGTGTACACACTGAGATCTACCTCTTGAAAACAATAAATTAGTACAGTTGATCTTTCTTGGTCTTTTCACTGTCTCTCAACAGCATAATTGATACTGATGAGGACATGCCATGATTACTGTCCAACAGAAAGTGACAAATTACATGAAAAAGGGTAATACCACCTTAAGTGGATACCTTAAACACACTGAAACACAAACATACGCACACACACACACAAACCATTTGCTACCTATGCAATGGGAAACATCAAAGGAAAAAATAAACCTGTTCATGTAATACATTTGCTTCTAGAGATTTGATTTTCTTCCTGCCAAACCTAAAGACCTGTGTGAAACAGGAGAAGCCTTTGGAATAAATAATTGTAAATGGCCTAGACAGCTGAAAAATGGATAATCCCATAGGAAATGAGGGCCCTTTAAAAGACTTCTCCTCTACTTAAATATTCATGTTTCAATTAAAACATACACCTACTTTATTAACCACACCAGGCCTGGGTTCAGATCAATAACGGCAGCACTAGTTGGAATTCTAATGAAGATAAACAACGCTGAGTTCCCCCCAGCTTCCCCTGGGCACAGATGCACAAAGCCTCCTTTCACAACTTGCTCCAAGATATTTTACAGTCACCTGCCTCATGCAAATGAGGAGATTCATGTTTATTCATGGTGAGAGTTACAGACCACCTTTCATTCCCTAGGCCAGCTCAGCTAACCAACAGAGCGCTGTCTGCACCATGACGAAGTTGAGCTGGCCTAGGAAGGGGACTTCTGAATAGCTAATTGCCCCCTGAAAAGCATGCATAGAAAGTCAGTAAGCTGGAAGCGGTTTGGGGAGAAAACATATTTCCCTTTTTCATTTATGCGGTCACCGCCTTTGAGCTTTCAAACAATCCCTTTTCTATACCACATCATAACCCATCAGATGTGACTATGGACCTAGATAGTGGTTATTTTCCATGGATAACCTTCCAAGGGACTTCTCAGGATGTGTCCGCTGTCTTGTGTCTTGTTCTCCAATCCTCCCCACTGCATTTTCACCCACTGACTTGGAAGAAGCTGGTAGCTGCGCCAGAGGCAGCTGCAGCTTTGTGTGATGGGCCTGGGTTCTCCCCGTGCACAGCCTCTCCTCTTTAAAGGGACGATTTCTCATCTGTGAGCCTGACAGCATACACTCTATCATGTGTGCTTTGCTTATTACGCTGTTGGGTAGCATTTTAAAACAGTGCTTTCACTCTAGAGTGACTGCATTTTTCAAATCATTAGTTTCTTCAGTTTTGGTAATTTGAAGGCATGGCAAAGTCATTTGATTTTGGTTTTTAATGCCCATTTTGACAGCATGTGAAGTAACACTAATGCTGTGAGCAAATATTTTGATGGTATCTAGTAGGCTCAGCCACCCTGGGGAGAAGTCTGGACAACAAGGTAATTGCTGGAGAGGCCTTAACTCTCACCAGACATTAAGTACATGAAAACTGTACCCGTTGATTTTTAGGCTGCTACTCATGGCTTGTCATGGGGAAAACCAAGGTACCTGATAAAGACGTTTGGAGAAAAACACCGCCAAATTTTCAGCTTCAACCTTGTTTCCACCAAAGTTAGATGAGTTGTTTAATTCAGTTCAGAAGTTAACTGGGGCTACATAGACAGCTTCACTTTGCTTTCTTCCCCCTCCCTCCTCTTTTTTTAAACATAATGGCTAAAAAAATGTCTTCTTGTGAAAAAGCAATTTACTTGTATTTCAGAGACAGTATTTATCTTATTACATACAAAAAGAACATTTACAACTGCATATGATATTTTACTTCCTCAAAGTCTTTTTACATTTATGACTTCACCTTGAGATCACACCACTATAAGAGAAAGTGATGGAATTCTGGTATCCACTTTTTTTTTCCTCCAATTTTCAGGCATAGAGCTCCTGAGTAACAGAGTCAGGATTGGACCCTGGGCCTTGTAGACTGACAGACACACCACTTCAGCACAAGTCATGAGTTGGTGAAATGTGTTACATGTGTCAACTGATGGTAACTCTATGGACATGATTTACCTTTAGTGATCAAATCTACCTTAATGAAAATCTTTAATAGTGCTGGCTCCACCCCCAAGAATTTAAATTGTCATGTGGTACAGCTGGACACCGGGATAACAGAGCTTTCAAAAGCCCCCTAGGTGATTCTAATGTACAGGCAGGCTGAGAAATGCTGTTATTCATAGATACTGAGTTTGATGTATACACATCCTTGTTCAAATTTTTCAAGTGGAGCAGTCCGACACAAAAGCTTGAAATGAGATTCCCGTACCTGAAATATCCAAGTCACTTGCATCCTCCTTCCTAACCCCCAACTCAAAAGTAAAGGCTTCAGTGAAATGACTATGGGGCCACTTGCATTTCGGGGGATCCAGCTGTGCTTTAGCTCTTCTCTAATGCCCATGACAATGAGTGATGCATGCTCTGAAATATTGGTGATAAAAGGCAAAAACACAGAATACAAACTCAATGGCCTGAATCAATGGATTACTCTGCAGAGACTGCTATATCGAGAAACTGAAAGTACTTTCAAAGCATAAATATTGTAATCACTCTCTAATTCTACTTCTCTTGAATAAATTTAAAAAAAAAACAACAACACAAAAACATTGCTTCTGCTGCTTCCCAGGTCTGGAGACAGCTGCTTTTCCAAACACTTTCAGCAGCAGTGTTAACTTCCAAGCATTAGGTATCTACCAACGAGTGTCCTCAACAAAGTGGGTTGTAGAAGAGATTCCTGGGTCTGCTGGAATCTTGTATTGTTTATTGGGAAGAAAAATCAAAATTTTAGATTGAGAAATACTGCTTCTCCACTAATAAACCAAAGGAGGCAAATAGTTAAGCCTTTCTTAGAGAACACTGTATCTCAGGTCAATGATTAAATTCACCACCCATGTTTTCATTCAAACAGGCAAAAGCTTGAGAAGATGTCCAAGAAAGTTCAAAGAAACTGTGTCTTCCGTTAGACTCTTAAAATACTTCTGAATTTCCATTTGTATAATCTTAGGAAACAAGAAAAACATTAAATCTACCAGTAACACCAAACCCACATTTGTTCCTAAACTCAGTCTCTTCTGCTACCAAATTAATAACAAGAAGAAAAGTGAACTGATTACAATTTCAGCATTTCTCTTTTCCAAATTATTATCTGGTAAAGCGAACAGTGGCTGATAGGCAGCAGGAAAAAAATCAGAGAAGACATTCTTCACATTTAAGTAAAGGCTCTCACTCAGAGTCCTTCCCCACCACTCCCCTCACCCCCCCGGCCCTTTTCTCTTGTTTTTGTTAAGGCCAGCAACAAGAAAGAGAGATAAAAGAGAAAGGACATAATTATACCTGCCTTTGAGAACCACTAGCAGAACTCTGCAACTGGTATTATGCTAGTCTACCAGAAAAATAAACACCAGAAAAGCTCATCTTTTCATGTTTCATTGATTTAAACTGATACTCACAGATACAAATCTATTATATTTACAACTTAAGTGCACATTATGGTAAGCAGAATAATGGCCCTGTGTCGATGTGCATAATCTAATCCCCATACTCTGTGAATGTATTTCCTTTTACAGCAAAGGGAATTTAGATTGCAGATGAAATTGAGGTTGCTAGTCAGCTGACCTTAAAATAGGAACGATTACTCTGGATTACCCAGGTGGTCCAGTGTAATCACAGGGGTCCTTACAAGTGAAAGATGGAGGCATAAGAGGGATCATAGTGAAGAGAAATGTGGTAGAAAGGACTGAACTTGCAATCGCTGGTTTCAAAGACGGACAAAGAGGGCCATGAGCCAAGGAATGCAGGTGCTTTCCATAGCCTGGAAAAGGCAAGGATATGAATTCTCCCCAAGAACCTCCCAAAAGAAACATGGTTCTGCTGACATCTTATTTTAGCCCTGGGAGACCTGTTTTTGGCTTCTGAACTATGGAGCTGTAAGATAAACAATTTGTATTGTTTATGCCACTACAATTGTGGCAATATGTTACAAAAGTATTAAAAAACTAATATACATGTGATTAAAAGTATATGATTGATACACTTTTCTGGTTACAAAAGTAAGACATGCACAGTATTTAAAAGAAAAAAGCAAACACAGCAAACATTTGATGTAGAAAATTTAAATGCCTTGTCACACCCATCCCTGATCCTCCACTGATATCCATTCTTGACCAGTGGGCATGTGGAGTGGGGCTCTCTGCCTCTCAGGCCTCCAGTTGCCTACCCACAACCATAAATAACCACCTCTACTTGGCAGCAGATGTGTAATGTCAGAATTAGTTTATGATTTGTTGCTTAGCCGCTCAATCGTGTCTGACTCTTTTGCGTCCCCATGGGCTGTAGCCTGCCAGGCTCCTCTGTCCATGGGATTTCCCAGGCAAGAATACTGAAGTGGGTTGCCATTTTCTTCTCCATAGTTTATGATTGTCCAGTGCAAAAAAGATGACACTAAGGCTACAATAGGAAACTGTATTTGAACCTGGCTCTTAGATCTTGCTGAATAATGTTTCTGCAACCATATAAGTTAATTAAACAGATTTTCACATGACCCTTTGGGGCCCTTACTGTCACCTACCAGGACCTCACCCTACGCAAGGAGAAAATCATCTTCACCCACCCGAGCACACAGCTGCAATGAACAAAATGCATCTGAGAGCCAGGCTCACCTCCTCCCTCCAGCCCTGCTCAGCACCTCCAGACTGAGGCCTCTGATTTCCTTTGTTACTGATGCATTCTTGACTTCATGTCCTAAACTTATTAGTTCTACAGTAATTAAGTACTTAAGTCTAAGTACTCATTCCCTTGAGCCATTCCTTTGCAGGAATTTGATAATATTTTCTATACACCTCATCTGTGCACACATCAATAGCAATGATATTAGATTTTAACTTTCACAAAAAATGCAGATATCTAAAATTCTGGGGAAGAAGGCTAGATGAACCCCCCTCAGAAAGCAGATGGATACCTGGTACCAGAACACATGGGAGCCAGTGACATCTTCTCCTGAGGAATAGGTGTCTCCAGGACACAAGAGCTGAGGAATGAGTGACTTTCAGAAACAGTGCAGCGCGGGAAGAGCTGCATTGACCTTCAGTGGCTACAGCACTCGAGAACTCTCAGAGCCCACTGATTTAACTCTCCACTTGGTTTGGTTTGATTGAACAAAGGTCTCCGTGCCCCTTCTTCCCTCTCTCCTAGGGATAATTTGCACCTGATTTGCAAAGTCCCTCATAATCAAGTAGAGTACACTTAGGAGGCGGCAGTTATAATCATAAGGGAATTAATGGGCTTCTTCTTTCTCACTTCCCATCCCAAATCATGTCTGTCTTTGGACACAGTTGCTCAGACACTTGCAGCTCTAGCACACAGTCTATAGACTAGTGTTTTCCACAGAGGGGAGTCTCTGGGGCCAATTTCAAGGACTTCAATAGATGGCCCAAGCGAATATACAAAAGGATTGACGATCACTTAAACAAACCAGTACACAGGTTAAACAACAATTAAAACATTTCTTAGAAGTGGTTATAACTACGATGAACTGCAATAGGGTAAACATGAAGATATAAAACAGGACATCAAAATCACAAAATGTGGGGGAGGGTAAAAAAGGTCCACCTTTTAGAATGCGTTTGACCTTACCTGACTATCAGTCTAAAGCAAGCAGATAGAGTTATGGGTAAGCTTTCTTGAAAACCAGGGTAACCACAAATCAAAAACATATAACAGATTCACAAAAATAAAAAAGAAAGGAACTGAATAGGTGGCCCAGAATGACTGAGATGGAATGGTGTTCATTCTCTGTTACAAGTGCAGGTAAGATCATTATGCTGATAGAGACAGGTTCTAACCTTGGGGAAGCCTTGGGAAAAGTGTCCTTTCCCTGGTTTTCTTTCTTTTTAGCCAATATTGGTTCAAGATGCCATGAACCTGAAATATGGTGGAAAAGAAGGACCAGATAGACATAAGTTCTGAGAAAAGGGGACTGGGAGGCAAAGACCATGAGAATATCAAGTGACACCAGAATTCAGATATTATGTTATACCCCAAGCATAAGCTCATGAAGGCCCTGCAGGATGACTCTGAGACCAGACACTTAAGACTCAGAAACAGTTCTGTTCCCAGTACCAGGCCAGGGAACATGGGTGATGGGGGCTTATCAAACCCAGAGCCATATACATTAGCAAATCAGAATTATTGAAGTCCTATGCACACCTGCCCCAACCACCAGCTGTTAGTAGCCACGTTATGATTGCTAACAAGGCTTTGATCTAAGGTTTAAGATTTTGTTTATCTTGAAAAGTGCACAAGATGTATCCCCTTTCTTTAAGTTGATCAACACTCTTCTCTCCACCCAACATTCACTCACAAGTGGAAATGTGAGATTCACACTCTCCACAAAAACCAAATGCTTTCTGTAAACCAAGAAATGTTCCATTTTAACTTCCTCAACTCCCTCAAAGAGGTCTTGCATTTTAATAAAAACTCTTTGTGACAGAGAAAAGGGCAGTTATTTCAACCCATCCATAACCCAGAGAGACACCAAGTGACCACAGCAGCCTTCCTCTTCTCATTCTCTCCATAGCAGTCACCCGCACAGGTGAAAGGGAGGGATATCCCCCAACTAGACCTTGTACTAACAAGGCATCCCAGCTCAACGCCATTAAAGGCAAAGTTCACCTTATCAATATTTCTCAAGAAAGAGTCTCTGCCTGTGGCTTCTGCTTAGTGAGCCAAAAGGAACAAACTGTTCCAAGCTTATCCCTAGAGAGATAAGAACATCACTGGCACACAGGCTCCTGTCTGTACAGGTATGCCTTCCTTTTTCCATCCTCAAAGCCACCTAAACTCATAGCCATCCTCATTCTCCTTTCACGAGCCACAAAGAGACCATGCTAAGGGTGGGGAGGAGCCTCTTCCTCTTACCTTGTTGAAGTCTTCAGAAGTCGCCCTCATTTCCTTCCATGTCTTGTTCAGGAGCTGGATACAGATGCAGAAAAACTCCTCAAAGGATCTGTCATGGGTGAAGAACATCGGGTGGAAATCGTTGCAGGTCTCACTAGCTGGAGGAAAGAGGAGGGAAAGAAGGGAGGAAGTTGAGAAGGAAAATGAAAAGACACGGCCACATCCCCCAAAGGGAGACAATGGGAGGCACATTCGCCTCAAGCCACCGTGGAAAAAAGGCACTTAGAAAAGGCAACCAGAGGCTAGTCCCCATGAAACCTCCAAGTTTAAGGTCAGATGGTCAGACCTACCCTTACGCACATATGTTGACTGAAGGAAGCTAGCTCATAACTCTTCCCATGTCATGATCATTATGGCTTTGGTCCAGGATGGCTGGTGTTGAATATGGGCTCTGCATCTGCCTTATTGATCTTATAAAGATCATTCAAACTGCCCTGTCAGTCACAGCGCCTCCATCACCCGTAATTTCCCATTTTTCAATGGAATAACTGGCAGAAGATGAGCTTTCCTGAATACACAATTAATTGCAACTTTGAAAATAGCATCCTTGAATTATTTCTCCAGGGGGCTCTTTTCCCTCTTATGGGAGTAAGCAGGGGACATCTGAGATCATTAAGCATCTGATACCATTAACCATTTGTTTGACATTCCCAGATACAGATGGCTGGGGGTCAAAGCAGCCCAAGTGTCTTTGAAGGTTCAGTTCTGGACCAAACTGTGAAGTCAGTAAGACTGCCTTCAAACCACCTCATTACAAAGCTTCCTTTGTCGTGGTCAGACCCAATGCTCTGAATTCTAGGTGTGGCCACCTGTCTCCTTTTCCCAGACCAGCACACCAGCCCTTCCCTTCTCCTCAGCTCTTTGTCAAGTTTACATGTTTACAGTCCTTTTACATACATTCATTTGCTCTTTAGAATACCTCTGACTGTTCATGTCATATGAATAAGGCTACTGGAGCCCAAGGAAGTATGCTTTGTGACTCCCCTATCCCTGATTCCCCAGGGCCAAAACAGGATTCTACATTTTTTTTTTCTTTTAATATAGGCTGTTGCTGCTGCTGCTAAGTCGCTTCAGTCGTGTCCGACTCTGTGCAACACCATAGATGGCAGCCCACCAGGCTTCCCCATCTCTGGGATTCTCCAGGCAAGAACACTGGAGTGGGTTGCCATTTCCTTCTCCAATGCATGAAAGTGAAAAGTGAAAGTGAAGTCGCTCAGTCGTGTCATACAGTGAAAGAATTTCTATTTTAATTGAACTCTATTTAAAGGCCAGTTAGATCTCAAGGCCCCAAATGGTTAAATTTCAAGCCCTGGAAGCCCAGGAGGGCAGGAGGGGTGGGGCAGGAGGGGTGGGGCAGGAGTAAGGTTTACAGCACTTCGGGAAGGTCAGGGTGCCCTTCATGTAGTTGAACACAGACATTATTTAGAGAGAATCCCCTGGGGAAAGCTCCTGGTGAGTGAGCCCTGATCAAACCCACGGGGACATGCTCCGCTCTGGTAGGGGCACACCTATACACAAACCTCTTTTGTCTTCATCCTTTAGAATATGTAGTAAATGCTGCTCTCTTCCTGAGAAGGCAGGGGCATAGGCTAGCAGCAGCCAGCAGTCACACTAAAAAAGTTTGGGTCTGAGGGCAAAAGATTTGGGTTCAAGTCCATCCATGACAATAAGGAGCTCACTTCACCTTTATGACTCTTGATTTTTGAAACTAAGAAGTGGGAATGAAATCTCCACTGCTTTCCCCATTCATGGGAAAGTGCTTTAAAAAGATACAAAGAGACATAAATATGGAAAAAAGCGGTGGTGATGACAATGAAGGTTGTACCAGCAGATCATTTCTAGGAACATGGGATGTTCTCTGATGGCCCTCAATTCTTAGTCAAGCCTGTTATTACATCTCAGAAATTAGAGGAAAGAACATATGAAATTAGAGGAAAGAACCCCAGCTCATGTTAGTGGTGACTGGCTGACTGTTAGTCACAATCATGTCTGACTTTTTGTGACCCCATGGACTGTAGCCCATCAGGTTCCTCTGTCCATGGAATTCTCCAGACAAGAATATTGGAATGGGTAACCAACCAACCCTTCTCCAGATCTTCCTGACCCAGGGATCAAACCCAGGTCTCCTGCCTTGCAGGCAGATTCTTCACCATCTGAGCCACCAGGGAAGCCCATGATAGTCGTAGAGATGGCAAAATTGAAGAAAGTGAAGTCCTGACCTGATATACAAAGCTATTTAGGGAACTTGAAAAGTAAACGCAGGAGGGTTGTGTGTTTGCTGCCCTGGGCAATGAGCTGTCACTCTTACTTTCATAAGCACTGAAGCCAGTAAAATTTACAGGTCTACAGCAGCACTTTAAAGCGCTATCACCATACAAAAACTTATTAATCACATTATCACAGTACCTTTTTCAGGACTGGTGTGATTATATGTGTACTTTATGCCTTAATTAAAGTTTTATGGGACTACTGGTGCTGTGCAAGCCAGAAAAAACTGAGAACAAAGAGCCCTGCTCTTGCTTGGGTGAAGAGGGATGAAAACAACATCCTTAATATTAGGGATCAGGTGGTAGGAGATTGTGTGTAACTCACAAGGGCTCAAGGGGTCTTATCTTCATAACAACCCAGGAGGTAGGCATGATGCTTATCCTCATTTTATATATGCTGCTGCTGCTAAGTCACTTCAGTCGTGTCCGACTCTGTGCGGCCCCATAGACGGCAGCCCACCAGGCTCCCCCGTCCCTGGGATTCTCCAGGCAAGAACACTGGAGTGGGTTGCCATTTCCTTCGCCAATGCATGAAAGTGAAAAGTGAAAGTGAAGTCGCTCAGTCATGTCCTACTCCCAGCGACCCCATGGACTGCAGCCCACCAGGCTCTTCCATCCATGGGATTTTCCAGGCAAGAGTACTGGAGTGGGGTGCCATTGCCTTCTCTGATTTTATATATGAGAAAGGTGAAATTTGCAGAAATTAAGCCTTCCATCATGTCAACTAAGGCAGGCGGCCCCAAATGAGCATTGGAAACCTACAGTTTTTGTTGACCCAGCAGCAGCTTCCTGCCTTAGTTGACACCAAGAGCACAGGGCATTTCCGTGTGATTGATGCTTTGAAAGTTAATTTCTCCACCTACTCTCCTAGATCTCCTTGGATTCTTCCTTCAACAGAAACCATGATCTTGATGCACAGCCCAGTGAGGCTCACAGCAAGTACACAGCCAGCACCTGTTGATGGATAATACCTGGCCATGTGACAGTACCAACAACAGCCATACCACTGTCATTAGCCACATTTCAGGCCCTATTTTCCTCTAGGAAAATAACATCAATTTCTTTTTATTTAAATTAGAAACAGTGTTAGAAGGGTTATGAAAGTTGTCCACAGTCACCCAGCTTTCAAGTGGCAAACTCAAACTCAGTTGACTTGGCTCCAAAGTCCATCATCATTGCCCTTACATTGTTGTGGTGACAGCCCATCACTGTTGTACATCCAGCATTCTACACCAGAGCCATTGTTTTCAACCTCCATAAGAGAACGGCTTTGCCATTCAAGAACCTTGGGACTCATCCCTTGTGATGAGAAATGGGCATACAACAAATCAAAAACAATTTGCTCCCTCACATGTTACCAAAGAAACAATGAGAAGACTGATGTATTTTGGGATTTATAATTCAAAGGTGTTCCTACACTGAAGGCAAGCAAAAAGTGATATTTTTTTCCTCAAAAATATTCAAATTGCAGATATTCAGGATTGAGGATGATTGAGCAGGAAGGATTGGTCCAGATTATCTGACCTATTTTCCTCTTTCATTTTTCAGGTAAGAGCAGTGAGAAAGGCAAAATGGCTTGTCCAAGAGTTCGTGATGGCAGAAAGCAGGCAACGATGCTGGGAGTCAGGCTGCTGGGGTTCAAATTCTGGTTCTATCACTTTCTGCTGAGTCAGCTGGGCAACACATTTCATCTGTCATTGCCTGAGTGTTCTCATCTGTAAACTGGGGGCAACAATAGAACAAACTTCATCAGGGGGCAATGGGGATCAAAAGGGAACATGACTGCAGGAAGTAAGCTCAACGCAACTATAGGCCAACAAAATTATGCTGCTCTTCATCCTATAGCAAGTGGGCTTCAGCCCAGGCTGTCCTGGTGATAAACTAAACTTGCATCAGCTCACAGAGGTAGCCTGATTCTCATGAACAGGGTCCTCAATCTGGAGATTTAAACAAACAAACACACACACAGATAAAAATAGGGAAGGGAAGGTTTATTACGGTTTTTTAAGGAAAACAGAAACACTTTTTAAAGAAAAAGAAATGTTGAATTTGTAGGCAATGACTTTATAAATGGAATTTAAAGAGTAATTTTAAATGAGACAAAAATAGACTTTGTTAAAAACCAAGTTGTTTTTAAGCACACTATTTTTAACACAATGAGATTCTCTTTTATTAAAAAAAAGGATCAACTTACTGTTCTTTTAAGTCTGGAATATGAAGGTATTTTCAGGGCTGGGAGTAAATGAGTGCTTATTAATTTGCTGACATTTAATTCACTTTTAAATAGGAAGCTTAGAAAGCTTCTGTAATCCACACACTTTTGTTTCTAAAATGAAAAATAAGAATGCTATACACTTATGTAGCATTTTTGCCTTTCAAAGTAGATTTGTTCCTATTTTCCGTTGGATACTGTAAGGTGAGGCAGGTATGGTCATTGGAGCCTCAAAGAACAATGGCTTTTGTAGGGTAGCAAGTAAACAATGAAAAGTGAATACAAAGAAAGGGTTCTAATGCTGCCCTGTGACCTTGAGAAGGTCATCTCAGCTCCAGGGCTCCAAGTTTCTTACCTGTAAATGAGACCACCTGGTAAGGTTCCTGCCAAATCTAAGGTTATAAGACTACACACACGTATACACACACACACCATAATGTATTTTGAAGTCCCTAATGTCCATTAGTAATTATAGAACTTGGAGATTACACCTGCATTGAACTTTATGTCCTAAATTATTATTTCCTGGAATGACAGGGTGGCTACACATTTCAGTAAGGTATTAGGGCATCAGAGTGGCATTTGATAGGCTTAGAAATGTTTGATAAGCTAGTATTCAATCTTTCTTTCATAAGAAAAGTGTTAGTTGTTTTCAGCCCCTTTCAATCTATTAATATCACCGAATGCAGACCATTACATAAGAAAATTACACGACTAAAGATAGAATGACAAGATGACACAGGAAAATGCATATAATTTCTGCTCTTTCATGGGAATTTTCTCAGACAAATGTAATGTTTGAGATGCTGAAAAGCTCTGTTTCGATGACCCTTGTTATACTCAGACTGTGAACTCACTTGCGAGTGACTAAAGGGACATATTTTGGTGGCACGAGGCAAATTCTGAGTATTTTTACCATGAAATAATGAGCCATTTCAACTAAACCAGTCTTTGGAAATGGCGCACTTTTGAAAGAGAGATAAGCACTGGCCTAACACAAAGGGCATTTTGTTTTAAAATTCTGAGCTACAGGAAGAAGGGGATAAATCATAAACACAAGAGTGCCGTGAAAACTGTCAGAATGGCTGCAAAATCTTACTAGGTAGCCACAGCATGGAAACTAGAACTATTTGGCTCTAGGGTCAGTCTGGGAAATATATTGATGAATTCACAGATGCAAATGTCTATTTATACCTCTGCACAAAATCTTACCCTTGTGGCCTTTGAATTTTCTATTTTTAGACTGGGTATTCCTTAATAGCTTGGCTTTGGAGTTTTGGTGCTGTGTGGGAAGAGGCTCAAAGTTCAAAACCTTTTGTAGGTGGGAGAGGTGAAAAGAGGCGAGGAGAGTGAGGGCAAGGAATGTGAAAAGTTCCCCACTGCTGAGCTCCACCAGTGCAGAAGCTTTCACCCCAGCTATTTCAGGATAGGGGATCAGATGCTTGAAAGCTGCTCAGCATTTCCTAGCTCCTGAAATCCGGTTTAACAGAACTCTGGATATTCTTTTCTATCCTCTCTCATGCCTAAAAATAGTATGAAATTGACACTAAAAAGACATATCGTCTAATCCAGTGCTCCATTGTTCACTTTCCTTCTGGGCTTTTTTGTAAGGACATGGAGAGAGAGAGAAAAAAAAAAAAAAACAACCAACTAGTGTTAGGGCTAAAAATCAGACTCTAACATTTAAAGATAAACAATTCACCAAGAATGACCTGAGGCCATAGCTCAAGCTCACAGTTGTGTATTAATAAAAGAGCAGAGATTCTAGAGTGAGGTTGATCCGGGTGCAAATCTTGGTGTCACTACTGAATATCAATGTGACCTTTACCAACTTACTCTTCCTCCGGGGCTCAGTTTCTTCATTATAAAAAAGATAATGCATCTTACCTCATCAGATTGCTGCTAAGATTAAATCTAAAGTGATACATGATTCACATATTAACTGAGATAAAATAAGCATTAGTAAGTGCTAGTTGTTACCAGTTTTAATAGCAAAGTAATTATTATTGTACTTAGCTAAAATGGCAAATTTGGAGGAATTATACTTGCAGATAGACATTATGAAACTATAATAATTAGAACAGCTTGATATTGGTCCATGAATGGAAAAACAGAACAACAAAATAGGATAGGGAGTTCTTATCTTCAAGATATAGTCTTATATGTACAATCACTAGATTTATGAAAAAGGTGACACTATAGTGTAAAGACTTTTCAAAAACTTGTGCTGAGCCAATTACATATGCATCTGAAAAATGAATTATAACTCCTTACCTCATACCATCTACAAAAATCAACTCAAAGTAGATTATAGGTCTCAGTGTGAAAGGAAAAACAATGAGGCTCCTATATAATACAGGAGAATAATATTGATAACTTAGAAGTAAGCAAAGATTTCTTAAACAGGACCCAAAAAATCATTAACCCTAAAGAAAAAGGTTTGATCTGCTTATATTAAAATCAAGAACTCTTGTTTATCAAAGGGTACAAGAAGGATGGCAACTTCAGGGTAGGAGAAAAACTTGCAGCGTTGTCTGGCAAAAAACTGATATCCATGGTATATAAATACCTCTAATAAGTCAATAAGGGAAAGAAAGACAATTCAACAGAAAAATAAGCAAAACGTAAGCAGATACTTCACAAGATATCTAAGTGTCCAATGAACACATGAAAAGATATTTGGCTTTTTTAATCACCAGAAAAATGCAAATTTAAACTACAATGAGATACTTTCAAATATCACCAGAATGGCTACAATGAAAAAATTAAAAAAAAATAATTAAGTGTGGATAAGAATGTAGAAAAAAAATAGAGTTCTCATAAACAGTTGTTAGGAGTGTAAATCAGCTCAACCACTTGGAAAAGCAGTTTAACAGTATTTAGCCTGCCTAAGAAACTCCAGTACTTTGGCCACCTCAAGCAAAGAGTTGACTCATTGGAAAAGACCCTGATGCTGGGAGGGATTGGGGGCAGGAGGAGAAGGGGACGACAGAGGATGAGATGGCTGGATGGCATCACGGACTCGATGGACGTGAGTTTGAGTGAACTCTGGGAGTTGGTGATGGACAGGGAGGCCTGGCGTGCTGTGATTCATTGGGTCACAAAGAGTCGGATCCGACTGAGCGACTAAACTGAACTGAAAATATTCATACTCAATGATATAGCAATTCTACCCAAAGATATAGATCCAAAAGAAATGCATAAACTGGTGCTGCACAAGAAAGGTATCTGAATGTTCATAGTGGCTCTATTTGTTATAATCAAAATCTTGAAGCAGTCAAAATATCCACTCAATATGTTAAATTTTAGTTTATTCATATAGCAATATTTGTTGTTCAGTCGCTCAGATGTGTCCAACTCTTTGCAACCCCATTGACTGCAGCACTCCAGCCCTTAAATTAGTTTCTCTTAAATTAGTTTCCTCCCTCCATCCCTCTCTCATTTCCTTCATTCATCTATAGATCCTTCCTTCCTTCTTTCCCTCCTTTCATCCATGCATGTGCATGTCCACCTATCTGTCCATCCATCTGTCCACTGACCCATTGATTCGTTCATCCATCCATCCATCCAACTAGTAAGGTGGTTAAGAACAGGGTCCTGGAGCCAGTCTGCCTGAGTTTGGACCCTGGCTCTGCCACTCATAATCTATATGACCTTGAGCTCAAGAAGAAGGAGAAATGAGTAAAAGCTGAAGAAACCAGCAGGCATCAGATCATCTAATTCTTTGTAGAACACATTAGGGAGCATGGGCTTTATTCCACCTGCAATAAGAAGCCATTAGCAGGTTTTGAACTGGAGTGGAATAAAGTAACAACTTCCTATCACCTTTCTTCTTTACCTTTTATCTCTTTTTAATGGCATTAAAATTCAGGTTATTTGAGGATCCCTGTTATTCTGGACTCTACTTGATACTTCAGTGTATTAAGGGCGAGTGATGAACAACATAAAAACATTAGAGCTAAGTAGTTGGGAGTCACCAGAATTGAGGCTAGAATTCTTTCTCTATACTTTCTCAACTGAGTCCTTTATGTCATCAAGTCTGTGTTATTATGGCGATAATAACAGTAATTTACATCTGTAGAACTGAGTAAAGATATAGTGAGAGGAGTCCCATAAAATACCTAGCATAGTTCTTGGCATATAATAAGCACTCAATAAATGGTAGCTATAAAATGCTGTGCAGAATACAAATATGATGTGCAATTTTCCCCAAAATCTTAAATTTAGATTCACACAGGTTTAGTCTGTGTGAAATCTTGTTCACTTGAATCTCCCTTCATGAAAGTAACAGATCCCCTGGAAAATTATAGAGCTGCATCTACCAAATGACAAAATGTGCAGAATTTCCAGGAAATTATGATTTCTAATAAGAATGAGCTAAGTGACTCCTAGATGTTGGCTTATAATTGAAAAATGGGCTTTCTGACATGCTCTGTGTTTGTGCTTCTTGGTCCTCTGGCTGAAACTAAGACCGGCAGTAAAACAGATTCTGGATCCTGACACCTTCTCTCTTGACAAAATAATTGCTTCTGGATTCATTTATAGGTCTCTGAATGGTCTAAAGGAAAGAACATAATAGGAAAAACTGACTTCTTTGGGAAGAGTATCAAGTTTGTAGTATGCTTTAATAATACCAAACCAAAATAAAAAATCTAATTTGCCGACCTGGGTGAGGTGTGGCTGCAGCATTGGTAGGCACAGTGAACGATTAGGAAAGAGGAAAGTTCTAGTTGGGTGGTAAATAGTCCAAAGCAGGGCAAAGGAGAGCACATCCAAGAAGTGAATTCTGCATGCCCTTAATTGAAATTTCCTTTTTAAGGAAAATATTCTCAGAAGCGACATATTAAGAGACTGTCATACAGCAAATTTAGCATGGATATAAATAATTGCCTGTTCAACCATGTGAGATGGGCACTCGAGGGTTATGTTGGGATAGAGGCTGATTAATGAACGGCTGGGATGTGCCTCACCGAAGCCCCAGCAAGAAAGAGCTGTGTGCGATCACATGACCATGGATGACATCTTTACTGGAGGCTCAGAGCCTTAACCAGGGCTGGGGAGCTGGCAAAGAGGCTGAAAATAAGTAACCCTAAGTCCAAAAAATAGCAAATAAAGGAAAGAGGACATGTCAAGTCTTGCTTATCACATACATTCTTTCATGTCTTTGGTACTCAGTAATTGCTGCTACTGCTGCTGCTGCTAAGTCACTTCAGTCGTGTCTGACTCTGTGTGACCCCATAGACGGCAGCCCACCAGGCTCCGCCGTCCCTGGGATTCTACAGGCAAGAACACTGGGGTGGGTTGCCATTTCCTTCTCCAATGCATGAAAAGTGAAAAGTGAAAGTGAAGTCGCTCAATTGCAACCCCATAGACTGCAGCCCACCAGGCTCCTCTGTCCATGGGATTTTCGAGGCAAGAGTACTGGAGTGGGGTGCCATTGCCTTCTCCACTCAGTAATTGAGTCCCCTTAAAAACTTAGTGATTACCTGTAGGTGTCAGGATAAAATGCAAATGATTTAGCAAAGCATTCAACACTTTCCAGTCTGCCCCTACTCCGTTCTCCTAACTTTTCCTAACTGACCTAGGAATGAACATTAAATTCAACAATAAACTTCTCCATTTATATCTGCGGGGCTGCCCCATGGCTCAATGGGTAAAGAATCTGCCTGCAATGTAGGAAACTTGGGTTCAATCCCTGGGTAGGTAAGATCCTCTGGAGGAGGGCTGGCAACACCCACTTCAGTATTCTTGCCTGGAGAATCCCACGGACTTAGGAGCCTGGCGGGCTACAGTTCATAGCATTACAAAGAGTTGGACGTGGCTAAGCAACTACACAGGCACACACACTTGTATCTGCACATGTTAAGCTCCTGGGTTTCCCTCTTCATGGAGCCCAGTGAGTCAACCTTCAAAGTCCTTCCCTTTGCTAAAGTCATTTCCCTCCAGCCCTGCCCAACTTCTGCTTCCTTTGCATTTCCAGACCTTTTATTTCTTCCATCTGTTTGGAATCCCCACACTTGATTATGAGCCTCCAAGACACAGGAATCCTGATTCAGTAATTTCTGCATTCTTCACAGCGCTCACATGGCCAGCCTTCACAAACACATGCCCACAATCCCTCCTCTGGTTTCCTCCTTCTTCTCCCTCCCTAGACATGCTTTTCTTCTGTGTGGTTTCCATTTCACCCCACTTCGTGCACTGTTAATAAAATGGGATAAGAGAAGTTCCCAGTGTTTGTATAACACACATTTCGGCACTCTTGCTGTGACAGGGCCACTATGGAAGGCCCCACACATGCTTCACCCGCTACGTTAAAATAAATTGTCCAACCTACAAAATGACACAGTCCTCTGTATTCTCTCTGCCAATATCCTGAAATCCAAGTATAGGTGCTCTCTTAATAGAAAACGAGCTATGGAGTCTAGAGTTAGCATGTACACACTGCTATATTTAAGCTGGAGAACCAACAAGGTCCTACTGTATAGCACTGTTGCTGCTGCTGAGTCGCTTCAGTCGTGTCCGACTCAGTGCGACCCCATAGACAGCAGCCCACCAGGCTCCCCCATCCCTGGGATTCTCCAGGCAAGAACACTGGAGTGGGTTGCCATTTCCTTCTCCAATGCATGAAAGTGAAAAGTGAAAGTGAAGTCGCTCAGTCATGTCCAACTCTTAGCAACCCCATGGACTGCAGCCCACCAGGCTCCTCCGCCCATGGGATTTTCCAGGCAAGAGTACTGGAGTGGTTGCCATTGCCTTCTCCGCTGTATAGCACAGGGGAACTCTCCTCAGTTATGTGGCAGCCTGGATGGGAGAGGAGTTTGGGAGGGAATGGATACATACATATGTATGGCTGAGTCGCTTTGCTCTGCACCTGAAACTATCAAAACATTGTTAAAAAGCTATACTCCAATATAAAATTAAAAAGTTAAAAAGAAAGAAAAATGAGGAATTTTAAAGGGAAGCAGATTAATCACATAAATGTAACAACAACAACAAAAACGCCTCAAATCTGGTATGTACCCAAATTATGGTATATAACCCTCCTCTGTAGATCAACTGCCAACAACTAGTCCTGCCCTAGGGTAGGGGCCTCTTTTCCTCTCCCCGCCCACCTCATTTACCACATGTGGCTTTAAGCAGGAGCACCGGAACTCAGTGCTGATCTCAGGCCCTCGTCAGACTTCATTACAAGGAACATATGGCCTCAAAAATTGCAGGACAGTGTTAACAACGTGTCCCCCTGCCCAAGGGGAATTAAAGGGAATATGGGGGATATGAACAGAATAATCCAGGGACAATCATGCTTTTGCCAATGCGGGCTTTGAGAGGATGAAGATTTCTATCAGTGATCAAAACAGACTTAAAGCCCTAATTTTTTGCCTATATATAGTTCCATCAATCCTCTTAAACAAGAGTGCATATAAGGAGTACGGCTCTCTCCTACCCAAGGTCACGTGGGCAGGTTTGTGCAGAGGGGCCAAGCAGTGCACCCACAGAGCACCAGCCCAAGAAATGTATCCTCAAGCATCGTGTTAATAATGTAGGAAAAAGGCTTCACACAGGCACTTGACTGAGATTTACCCCAGAAAAGAGGAAACGAAAGGATAAAGCATTACATATCAAACCAGTAACAGCTGGCTGGAAAACTTGAAAAGGACATAGTCTGAATTACCAGTCACTTGGGAAATCTGCCAGAGCAAGTTAGAAGGTGAGTAGCCTAGAAAGCTGTTATTTACTTGATACCATTGCAGTGACCATGCAGAACGGTTCCAAGCTCCTTACAAGTATTTTCTCATTTAGTCTTCATAACAATTGCATAAAGGAGGTACAGCCATTATCACCCCAACTGTACAGATGAGAAAACGAGGCACAGAAGAGTGATGTTGCTTGGTTCACAGAGCTAAGAAGAGGCAGAGCCAGGATTTAACAATAATTTGGGTCCAGAGTCCTTATCAAACTACTCAACACACATTAATTTCCCTCTATGGAAGATTTTTACAGCAGAAAGTTAATTCTTTCTAGAATGCCTATTTACTGTGATATAAAAATAAATTTAATTCCATTTCTTTCTTCTCCAAGCCATTATTTTAATGAACACTTAATCTTAAAAACTAAGGTAATTTTTGGATATGCAATTCCTACAGTTGGTAAGAATGGTGCATTTTCCAATTTATCTATGGCAGACATGTATTCCCATGAAAATGTTACTGTTTTAACGCCAGGGGAAAATTCAACAATTCATAGACTTTTAATTTCAGGAAACTTTTATTTGTTCATTGGTTTCTTAATAAAGAAGATAGAAAATTTGTCTCTTTTAATGCAAGGAAGATTAGGAAAATCAAGCTAATGAGACCAATTTATTTTTAATCAAACAATTCTATAGCACTTAATATACACCAGCCTCTGTTCTCTGTGCTTTACAACTATTAAATCATTTAATTCTCATATGAGAATTCCATATGAGACAAGTTCGATTCTCAACTCTGTCTCACAAGTGAGGAAAATTGGGGCACAGAGAAGGTAAGTAACTTATTTGAGTTCACACAGCCAGAGAGAGACAGGGCAGAATGTAAGTCTGGAGGCCTTCAGCCTGCAGAGGCTATTCTCTGAATATGTGTGTAGTCAGTGTACTTGGAGGTCCCCTTGCCCCAGTAGCTTTCTAGTTGCTGCTGCTGCTGTCCTGACCATTATGGAATAAGAGCTTCATCAGTATTCACATAATAAGGCTATTGAGCTCCTTTGACCCTGAGTGATCACACACATATCCATGACTACCCCAGATGTCTCAGGTTTAGGGTCAGTAGCCCAATTATATTACTTCTATTTGTTAAAAATAGCCCCATGCACTCTTAATTTCTTTTAAAAAATTATGTTAGAACTGAATTTCTATTTCACAGAAATAGCTTCAAACAAATAAACAAAAAACCAGGCATCAGTGTTTTGGTGGTATTTTGGGAAATAAATTTGAGTAAAAATGTGGCACACTCACTCTGGGTGTGCTCCCAGAGTGCATCTCATTATCTTGAATACATGGACATCCAAGAAGTGAATACAGTTTTGCAGTTGATAAAATTATTTTCACTATTAAAGAGCACTAATAAAATGAGGTTTAAGTTCTTGTTACTGCTTTAATGAGACTAGTTTTTCATCTTATAGACTGTGGGGCTAATTAGTATTCCAAGGAATGAAACATTGGTTTCTTGTTGCTGGGCCTATGAGTCAGGTTCACATACATAGCTTCTGCCTCAAGAATGTGTGTCTGTAGTCAGTCTTAAATGGATGGCAAAGATATATTTTAACCCTTTGTTATCCACATTCTTTTTATATTGAATGTCTGTAACTTTTTCCTCCATGGTCTTGCTGACATATAATAAAAATTAACTTCTAAAGTTTCTCTAATATCCTTATATATTCAGGTGGTTATTATCCAATGACAGACTGCCTGCCGTTGAACTTGTTCTAAGCCAAATTCAACAAAGGTTATTTTGGCCTTCAGCTTCTTAGCCGTCATCTTTTTCTTTCTTTTTAAACTCTCACCAAAAAGATGTCGTTTTAGATAAGAACATATCTTAATGAAAAACCGAACTAAGGATGAGACTAAAATAAGATGCTTTTAACTTCAAGAGGATGATTTTCTGATGAAAATTCTCAGCCCTTCCTTCCATATGAAATAAAATTTAATGCTCTCAGACACTTTCATATCCTTTCTTTGTAGACAGTTATTTTATTTTACTTTTTGGTCATACGATCTTATTCTTCATGTTTTGAAATCATTTTCTCCCTTGCCTGGGACAAAAGCATTTGAGAACTTTGATTTTATAAAAATTCCCAATTCTCTAAAAACAGAGGGTGTTTCTGACATCACTTCCATTCTCTTACACACATAAGTGATCAGGACATCTCCTGTGGTCACTAGAATGTACACAGGATACCCAATACAGGTACCCATGTTTCCTAGCAAGAAGGACATTATATCTAGCATGTGGAGTCCTTATAAATGCTTTTGAGGTTATTTGGCAGCTGTTAAGACTCAAGAGGGTAAAACATAATAACAATAGCCCATTAGCACTGGATAATTGTTCTTCTTCCCAGTCTCACTGTTCTTTCTTGTCTTCTTCATAGACTTGTTTTTTGTTTGTTGTTTGGGATGGGGGTGGTGCTTTTCTCTGCCCAAGGTTCTGTTCTCATCTTTCTTCTCTCTCTTCACTCTTGCCCTAGGAGAACTGAATTAGTCCCACGGCTCCCGTGGTCACCGTTGTCAAATCTCGTTTTTGAGCTCAGAACTTTCCCCTGAGCTTCAGACAACCAGTTGCTTACTGGGCATGCCTGCCTGGATATCCCTTAGTCACCTCACACTCCAAATGGCCCAAACTGAACTCATTCCTTCCATCTAGGCTGGTGCCCAGTCTCAGCAGTCTGCTATGCTTAGTCATCCAGGGTCGGCTGGACTCCTCTCTCAGTCACCTTAGTATTCTGAATATATTTCCTCCTTTCCCCTCCTGCTGCCACGGGGCAGGGTTCAAGTGTTCATTGCCTGCTGTGCCAGATGGCAACAAAAGGCCTCAAGACGGCTTCCCACCCTCAAGACAGGTTCATGCTCCTCACTGCCCCACATGAGGAGTTCATGAAAATCTAACTACTGACATGGCAAGACACAGAGAGAGCAATAGCAAGCATTTAAACTTATTAGTGCTTTATCATAGTGAAAATAAGTCACTCTGCTTAAAATCCCAGCTCCTCTCAAAGTCTTTACTGTGTGTACCCTGCCTAGCCCTTAATAGGCCCATTGCACATTTTTTAAAAATAAAACTTTCAGAACGTATTTATTGGGGAGAGGGAGAAAACAATTTCAAATTTTGAGAAGAAAATAGAATGACCAAACATATGAAGTCAAATAAGCTGTTTACAAGACTTCTAGACTTAAAGATAAATTTCTCCTCTGCCTGAAACACCCTGCCTTGTCTCATTCCCTGGTTGTTGTTTAGTTGCTCGGTCGCGTACGACTCTTTTATAACCCCATGGACTTAGCTCACCAGGCGACTCTGTCCATGTGATTTTCCAAGCAAGAACACTGGAATGGGTTGCCATTTCCTCCTCCGGGGGATCTTCCTGACCCAGGGAACAAACCAGTGTCTCCTGCAACACCTGTGGATTCCTTATCACTGAGCCACCTACTCAGTGACAACTCCAAAGGTCTTTTAACATCCGTGCCGTTACCACCTCTATGGGATGCCTTTGTTCTCACTACCTATAGTCTGATACCTCTAATTGTCTCCATCTCACCCTCCATCGTTCACACCATTCTCCATCTGTTTTTGTGTCTTTCCATAAAAATTCTAAGACTCTGGAGGTCCAGGACTAGGCCTTTTCTGTCTTTAGAGTCTCCAAAAACGCTTATGGAATGCATGGTTAGATGTGACACACTACTTGTCCAGGGGACAACATTATTGAAGCTGAAACTTTCAAAAAGTCTCCATCTCCTTGTTACGCTGAAGCACAGCACTGAAATCTCATATTCTTGCCAGCACTAGTTAATCATTAAACATTTCTCCCCACTAACAAAACAAAACATGACCACAGGAGAATGCTCTGCAGAGACCGTGCCCACACATTTCAATGCCTGGGCTAAAATAACCATGTAAGTGTGTAGGACTCTTCATCATATCGTACCAGGAAACGCGCCCTCCCATATTTAAAAATACACTTGTTTGGCTTGATTCAGGCTGTTCCTCATTCCATGCCTGCATGAGTCATTGGAGAAACATCCTATTAGAGGGCACCCCACAGACTGGCTTCCTTTGTATGTTTTCGATGAGTCAGGACGTATGAGTCACAGTTCACTCTTATGACAAAAGGAACCTGTTCTCCCTTCCTTTTCATTATTAATATTTTGTGGGCTTCATTGGCACCTTTTAGAAACATCTAAGGGAGCCAGGGGCAGCTGGAGAAATGGCATTATTTATTTTTCACAAGCTCCTCTACTTAAAGCACCTTTCACCAGAACAGCAGGATACAGTGGAGCTCTAGCACATCCAGAGTTGACACGGCTCCCGGGAGGCCTGCGTGTGGCTCTTGCTGCTACGCCATGCCATTGAAGGGGGCAGGAAGGCTCACAGGAGGCAGACACGGCACAAGGCCCCTTGCAGGACAGGTACCTAGAAACGGTCTCCCAGAGCTACTGTTGATAAAAGGCCAGTTGGCTTCTCTTTCTTGGCTATGATAGACAAATGCTTGGCTAAGGAGAGCGACATTTCTCAGCATAATCAATGGCTAACTAGTGAGCACAAAGCTGAGTGGAAAGACAGTCAAAGAACTGCAATCATCTAGATGTCATCCAGGACACTCAGAACCTGCCAATGGAAGAATTTTTAAGCTCCATGATAATTAGAAACAACAGAGGTTAATTCCTTTCATTCCATTCCAGCAAATCTTTCAAGTGGCTATCCACAGAGATAAATCGGGCATGGAATCAGTGGCAGAAGAAAGTACAGTGAGTTATATACGCCACAAAAGAAGAATATGCAAAGGGTCATGAGAGTCCTGGGGAAGGCTAAGTTTATTTTCTTAGAGGAATTGGCATTTGAATTGGACCCAAGGATGATAGTTCTGAATGTGTTTTTCCTTCAGAACCCAGTCAGGCTCATTTCAAATTTATTTACATTCAGACTCCAAATTCCATAATCAGCATCTCTGGGAAGCCATTTAAAAGCATGCATAGAAGCCTGCCTGCAAGGGAGATGCTTCCACCCAGTTCTATCAGGAATAGTTTTACAGTGGCCAATAAATGAAATAGAGAAGAGACTCACTAAGTCCACATCGTCCGCTTTCCAGGGGATCCTGGTGCAGTGAATTCTGCTTCTGCTTTAATAGAAGGTGATAAAAATACTTGCCACCCACTTACCTCAGAGGAACACTGCCGGGATGCATAATACTCAAAGCACTTTGAATTTTTTAGGTGAAAAGTGCTTTTTGAAAACAAAGCTTTGTGATCATGAATGTTTGATAAAAAGGAAGCAAAAACATTGTCTAGAGCATGTGTTTGTCGGGGTCGGGGGAAACCAGACACTAGATTATAACTTACAAGAAAGTCAGCATTCTACAGTCAAGCCCTGAAAGTCCTTTCCCAAGAGGTAAGACCATAACTATTCAGGGTACATTTAATATATCAAGAAATGAGGCAAAATTGGTGTCTTTGATGATAGAGGTTTCTGATAAGAATAAAGAATAAGGAAAAGGAATTGCAATTTGTCCCATGATGAGGTATGGAGGACATAAATTTTGCAGGCCGAGATAATCAGAATTGACTCTTAAAAAGCCAAAAAAAGAACACACAGAGGACACTGGGAGAAAAACTTTGAATGCCCAAGAACGAACGGGGTAAGTGATCCAAAATATTCAGTACTGCAGAATAAAGACAACAGAAGATAAAGGAAAGTTGTAAACAGTGAGTAACTCTCTGAATTAGACTACAGAGCTGTGTAGAAGGAAGAAATTAGACCCTTGGAAGGCTTAAGTGATAGTCCACTCTCTAGTACCAAGCAGATATATGTTCTCTATGTGAATGACTTAATTTCTCACAACTTCACACAGCTGAGAGAATCAAAGGAGAAAATGTTAAAAAGTATCATCAAAAATGTGCCGCTATCTACAGACATCAGGGGTGGTGATAATGGAGCTGAATTGGTGGGAATGACAAAAAAACAGAAGAAAGTCCACAAAGGAGAGCCACACATTTTGGTGGTAGAAATTTTTCTTTTTTAAAAAATACATGCAAAATGCTGGTGTTGAAGGAAGACTTCTGGAAAGGATCTAGTAACCCATTAGGGATATAACCAGGGTTTGGACTTCGATGGAGGGGACATATTTTCAACAAATTGAATGGGGACGAGAAGACAAAAGAAACAAAAATCACGTCGAGAGCCTGTGTCTGCAGAAATTGTAGGAGAACAAAGTGGCCAATGTAAACGGGAAGCTGAGGAAAGAAGGTGGTAAAATGGTGGGGTTATTAGAGAATGAAAGATAAGCTTCTAATAAAATAGTAAAATGTAAAAGTGAAAAAATACTAAAAGTGAAGTTGCTCAGTCGTGTCCGACTCTTTGCGACCCATGGGCTGTAGCCTACCAGACTCCTCTGTCCATGGGATTTTCCAGGCAATAGTCCTGGAGTGGATTGCCATTTCCTTCTCCAGGGGATCTTCCCAACCCAGGGATCGAACCCAGGTCTCCCGCATTGTAGACAGACGCTTTACCATCTGAGCCACCAGCGAAGTCCAATATTATAGAATAAAAGATAAGCTTCTAATAAAATAGTACAATGAGGGGTTAAAAATTTATTTATGGAATTTTCTGCATCTGCTAGTTAGCCTCACCGAAAATAAAATGGAAACTCTTTTATGTAAAAAGAGTAGAATATGCCCTTTAAGGTTTCAAGAAAAGCAGATCTGCAGTGAAGAGGTGTCTCGTGGGATTAGGTTGACGTCAACAGTTCCTGTGCATCATGTTTTCTGTTATTTTCAATAACCTCAAAAGCTTTTTAGTTTTACTCCAGAGTAATATTTATGTTTGCATTTCCTTCCCCAATTCATCCAAAAACCTGATTAGGCGTTCTTTCACTGGGTTCTAGCCAGTTCTATCCACTCACGCCTATGACCGAGGAGCCTGTTATCAGGGGAAGACACAGTCATCGCCTGTGATAAGAACTCAGCAAGAGGGGCCAGGAATCAGGCCATCAGATGGCCTGAGCAGAGTGGACACAGGCTTGCGGCCATTGGCAAAAAACCTTGTAACACAGACTAGAGAGGCCAGCTTTGTTTTTGAGAAAATTCAGACATGAAGAAGAGAGATAGGGTAGTGAGAAATGAACTGAGGGAAATAACAGTCTGTGACCAAACGTATAGGAATCAGGCATTAGCCTTACTCCATCATCACCCCAAACCCGAGTCAGAAGTCAAATTTGTTCTGTTTTCTAAGTACATGAAAATAGATATATGACAATGGGTCAGCTGGAGCAATACATTAAATTTATATCTATAAATATTTCTTTCTATCCCTACTAAGTTCTAGACTTTTCCTGAGTATTTTTCATGTATAATACAGAGATTCTTACTAACAAGATGGGTCATTTTCAAAAGCTTTCTTGTTTTTGCTTTAAGACATCATCTTATTTTGACTGAATGAATGATACTGCAAAATATACTCAGATACATTAATCTATAGCTTTAGGATATGGCTAATCTGGGCAACTGACACTTCCCAAAGTGTTAATATAGAATAAAGAAGCTACAGAAATTATGGAAAACACAATCTATATGAAACACAGATTGGACATTGCAATCAAGAGGACAATAAACATTTCCAGAAAGGACAGTCCCAATTTATCAGACACTATGCTTAAGCGGACCCATCTGCTCTGCCCATCATTCCCCATATCTGAAAAATATACATTCTTTAATTCACTTGTGTGGCCTATGCTTTTCAATCAGGGGACCACACAAAGACTACCTCAATGGAAGCCAAAGGAAAAATAAGCATGAAGGAAGCCATGGGCCCCTTGGCAACAATTGCCTCAGCCCCTCCACTTCTACGTGTATCTCTCACCACCCCTTCTTTAAGACAGTTTCATCTCTACTTCTTCCTACTTGGCTCAAATACCATGTGCACTCAGCCCCAGACTCATCCTGCCCCTGGAACCTTTAGGTCACTGACCTGCCTGTGCAGATTATTATACCCTAGCACTCTACCCAGGTGGTGCCCTGGTTTCTCAGAAGAGTTTCTCTTAATTTAATAGAAACTTTGTTCAGATATTTTGCTGGTGACACAAAAGATGCTCATATTTTGGAATGGATTTTCTTGTCTCCCTTAATTCTTACCATTAAAATTGTAACATTTTCTGAATAATCTAAGCATCACCTACACCTTGGTAGCTACAGATGTTGGTATGACAGGTTTCTTTCTTGCTTAGAGATTTTCCTTCTAATATCACTTTTCTAAGCTAAGGAAACTTTGACATTCTTTTGTATTCTTCAAAGGATTAGAAAAAATTCTGGATGAGGTTTAGTGAAACAAATCATTGCTGCTTTAGGTAAGTACGATTTAGTTTGCAAGGACACTCACCTGGGCACACTAGATCACAAAATGGGGGGCACTTTACATCATATGTTTATGAAGGGGTGAGATGTACAGATGTATGATATGCCATGGTCTGAGGTAAGGTTAGTTTTGTTTCAAAATGTCAATGCTCTTTTGATGATAACAGCCATATTCTCTCCATGCTCCCTGAAGCCTCCTTGGCACTCTGTCCATAGATCATGAAGAAGAGAGACATGGATGGCGTCTAGGATGTCCAGCCATCTGTATCTTGGCCCCTTTCCCCCACAGAATTGGAAAAAAGCATCATCATCATATTTTTACTTAATACTGACCAAGACATGAGGGGAAATTGAAATTCTGTGAAGGCAATTTTGACCTTTGAAGTTAAAGAATCACCATCAGAAGCAAGAAATACAGAACACAAAGAATGACTCGACATCATCAGAACTAGGAAGGAAGGTATGTTTTGGTGGTCACTACGCACTTTCCTTATGGAAATCTTCCCATAGCCTGATTCCAGTTGATTCAATCTATGCCTAATTCCTCCTGACCATTTATAATCAACACTATGACCCACATGATTCACTTGGATAAATGAATTTTTTGGTTTTACATACTCTTGACTTGTATTTATCTCCTTTCTTTACAGGAGCAACATAATGTTGATTTAAGATAAAATGTAGGCTCCAATACGAAATCACTGGAAATGCAATGAATTAAAAAATCTCATTTTACTTGGGAAGGGTGTTGCATTGTAGTGTTTTCCAGAAGAACTTCCTGTAATCTTGGAAGCATGTGTGTGTGTGTGTGTATCTAGTGAAGTGAAAGTGTTAGTCACTCAGTCATGTCCGACTCTTAGTGACTGCATGGACTGTAGCCCACCAGGCTTCTTCATCCATGGGATTTCCCAGGTAAGAATACTGGAATTGCCATTTCCTTCTCAGGGGATTGTCCCAACCCAGGAATCGAACCCAGTTTTCTTGCATTGCAGGCAGATTCTTTACTGTCTGAGCTACCAGGGAAGCACCTGGAATGTTGCTAGTATGACTGAGAAACTAAATTTTAAAATTTTATTTATTTCTATCTAATTCAAATTTCAATAGTCAGATGTGGTGAGTGGCTAACCTATTGGACATTGCCATTTTAGAAAGATGGATATTCGGCTTAGGCACCTCCTACTAGGCAAAACCATCCTTGGAGCACAAAACTGAAACCAAGTAGAAATAACCTGAGATCATTTTTCTCATCAATAGCCCATTTGCCACAGACTGAAGGGGTGATGTTCAAAGCAGCTGTGATGGTGTACAAAGAGTTCTTGCATAGATCTTCCAACCCACAACCAACAGAAAGGAGACCACATGGAAAGGAGTTAGTATCATTATGATAAAAACATTAACTGACACAGAAACAGCAAAAATATGACCACTAGTGCACCCGACTGTGATCAGTGTGTGCCTGATACGATAGACAGCACTGTAAGAGTGACACACGCCTCCTCCTCCCCAAGATAGGACTTCATCGGCAGTGTGCCCTGGTACAACAAAGCCAGTCCCACACCTTCCAGCTCCTCCACACCACACTTGAAGGACTCATGCTTCTCACACTATGCTGCCACCACGTGGTGTATTTCTCTGCCAGTGAAGGAGAAATAGGACATTCTATTGCCCACCCCATCAGTCAAAAATGGTGGGTATAAGGAATAAATGCTGTGTTTCTTTCTACTTGTATCATTACCATTCAATATAAGTCTAAAAGCTATTTGCAAATAGGAAGTTGGGGAGATCAGGAAAGAGTGTAGCACATATAATAGGTAATGTCAACATCCTGTATAGGAGAGGGAATAAGGAGAAACAACACTCAGGTTACATGGTTGCACGACCTTGGCTGTCTCTATAATGTCCTTAGGGGAAGGGAACAATGTGAAGATTAATGTTGCCATTTGTCATTTTATAGCCATAAGCCTGAACACATGAAGGCCTTTTCATCATGCACAGAGAGTAGGCCCCTGAAATATACAAGGTATATTTCAAACAGGAAGGTCTTTGCCTACATTGCTGAACTACTGTGGGCTGCTGAGTTATCACCGCAACATTTGAGGTCTGTATGTGGCAAAGGAAAGCAGAGGCAGGGGTGGGGAGGTGGGGTTGGGGAGGTGGGGGGCAGTGCGTTGAACAACGGCCATTGTGTTTATGATGCTAAGGACAGTGTGGACACCTAGAAAAGATGAATACTTATTTGGTCACCTCACACTGCCCACCACCATGGCAGGTACAGGAAGTCTGCCCTCCCTGATCAGTGCCTCAGAATCTCCATTCGCTTCTCTCTTCAAACCACTAGTAAAACAGAGAAACAGCTGCAGAAAATTGGAAGCAATAGATGGGCCTTCTCTCAGCTAATAGAGCATAAGCATGAAATAAACTGATTGATTTCCTGAATGTATTAACAGAACACCTCAGGTTTCCTCTCCTGTGTCCCTGAATTTTAACAAAGGCTGGAAGGCAGCTCTGCTGACCATGTTTCTGAACCCTGGATGCATGCTATAATAGTCTACTTTAAAAAATACCAGTGCCACTGAAAACAGATGAGTGGTCTACAGGGCGTGGGGGAAGAGGCTGACTGAAAGTGGCCCATCGATTTTTAGGGTGATGCAAATAATCAGTGTGTTGACTGTGGCACTGGTTGCATGACTGTATGTATGTCAAAACTCACCGACCTGTACACAAAGAAAGAAGAACTTTGCCAAATGTAAATTATGTCTCCATAAACTTACCCTCAAAAAGCTACTGATGTTTGGGCCTAACCTAGATAAATGAAATCAAACCATCAAAAGCATGAGTCAGGACATTATTGAGAAGCTTCCTAGTGATGATTCTCACATGCAACCAGGACTGAGACCAATGCAAGTCTAGAATTTGTGGCCATAGGGGAGTCACATGAAAAAGGGGCTGGGCCAAAGACCAGCGGTGTGGCTGGCTCTAGAGAAAGAATTCAGGTTCTCAGTTTTGAGTTTGTGAACTACACATTTCTGCCTCTTCATTATAGGAATGGCATCCCCATTATCCAATGAGGGACTAGGAACAGTCACTCTCTTGTATACTCATCAGACTCAAGGGAGGGTGGTGATGCATGGGATGTTTGTAAGGCAAAATGCTACAATCCACTCATTTTGTCAAACAAAGACTTAAACAGGTGCTTGTTTGTTTGGTTTTGATTTTTTCTTTTTTTTGGTGATATAGCAGATAGGCTCTTTTGGGGCAAATGTGAAAATCCTCCATGAGGTGTGGTTTGGGAAGAGCTCTGTTCCAGCAACCTTACTACTTCTCTCTAACCTCTCTGAAGACGAGTGTCCTTACCGTTAAACAAGGACAAAGATTTCAATGGCCACTGCTCTCCCTCAGATCACCTGGGACGCTCAGAACAGCCAACCTGCAAGAAAGTGATCTATCAACTGTATCCCATTAAAATAGCTGATGTGAATTGCACATTTACTGTGCTAAGCATTTTCACATCATTATATACTCATCCTGAAGTATCATAGGTAAGACTATTAACTGTCTTCAGTTAAGAATAAGGATGTTGGGACTTCCCTGGAGGTCCAGTGGTTAAGACTTTGCATTCCCAATGCAGGGGTCAAGGGTTCAGTCCCTGGTTGGGGAACTAAAAGATCCCACATGCTGCATGGTAGGGTCAAAGGGGGAAAAATGAGAATGTTATGGCTTTGCCACCATCTCCACCATGCCAATAGTATATTCCACATTACCTTTTTACTCTTCCTGAACATCCCTCTTGTTTGATGTGGTGATCACTTCCCCCCTTCCTCTTGGCTCTTTGGACAACTGATTGCCTGCTTACTGGTTCCTCCTCCCATTCTTAACCTCCAGGCCTAGTGCTCAGTCCTGCACATCTAGGCTTCTCTAGCTGTCCTCACTCCCTGGGTGATGCAGACTCATCCAGTCTCTGGGCGCTGAGCCCTCTCCCTGCAGCCAGATGCGTATTTTCACTGCATAGCTGTCAGCACCATTCAGGTATCTCACAGATACCTCAGAAAGACAGCCAAGCCTGGGTTCCTGATTTCCATCCTCACGCTCTCCCCGCCCCCAGTGTTCCCTTCTGTAGTAAATGACCAAAGACCTGGAGGCATCTTTGGCTCCTGTTCTCTCAAACCCACATCCAATACACAAGCAAATCCTGCTGGCTCTTTCCTGAAAATAAATTCAGAACCTGACTACTGGTCACCATCTCCACCACTACGTGGTTTAGCCTCGTCACTAACTGCCTCATGTGGCCCCCTAACTAGACATCCTGTTCCACTCTTGCTACAATCTCTTTTCCACAAAGAATCCAGAGGGACCCTTTTATAATGTAAATAAAATTAGCAATACAGAAGGGAATAGAATGAAAACTCCACAAGACAGGCCTCTGCCTCTTCTGTTCATTTTGTACCCCTAGTGTCAACACAGGCTGGCTGGCACTTTTGTGAATATTGGTTGAGAGGATGAATGAGTTTGCAGTGGCTCCATGTTCTGCATCCGGTCACAGTGCTGACCCAGGATCTAGCAGGCTCCGTGACTTTCTTCTGCAGGCTGTATGGTCTCTTGGTGGAATAGTAAGTCACGACTATTGAGCTGCTTGATTACTTCTAGCTTTACTTCTACACACTACACAGAAAGGTTCTAGAAAAGCTACTGTGAGATCAGCAGAGCCTAGAGTTAGATGCTGAGTATCACTACTATGTCCTTCAACACATGTACATTGTTGGTATCCTCATCATAGGTGTCTCTACTCTTACCATTGTGCTGAATTCAACAGCTACTAAAACCACTAAAAGAAGAATTCTTCTGTCCACACTATCTTCTGGGTCTTCAGTCTGAGATTACTGTAGAATTTCCAATAATCCTCAGCTATTTAGAGGTTTAGACACATTCTGAGTCAGAGTTTGAAGCCTTCAAAATAGTCTATAGTACCAAAATGGTTAGGAATGTGTGTAAAATCAAAATAAATAAGTATGAATTATAAAAGTAATACTGGAAGTGGTGTGCATGAATGTAGTTGGCACTCTGTTATTGACTACAACTGTTTCAGGCTATTTTTTAAATTCCCATGCTAGTTTCTGCCTGTGTTTTGCTCAAACAAAGTGGCTACACAGCTGGGCTCTAGGTGGAGGTAATCTAGAGCTAGAGTCTCCCGGTATGAGGCTATGAATGCTTTACTAGGATGATCAATAGAGACCCTTAGAAAGAGTAATCAGTTTAACACAGAGACACACTATAAGCCAGGACTGACTCTGAGCCACCTAGAGTACAAATCCATGATTAAATATAAAGTGTGTTCTGGGTAGGCTTGTGGAACAGAAATGGAACATTAGTTAAAAACCAAGGAAATCTGAAAGTATGGACTTCAGTTAATATTACTATTATTGATGGAAACAAATGTAATATTCCAGTGTAAGATGCTAATAATGGCAAAACCTGGGTAGTGGGTATGTGTAAATTTTTTATATTATATTTGCAATTTTCTTTAAATCTAAACTTTACTAAAAAATCAATTTCATTAAAAATATTTAGTGGCACAAGAAGGTAAGATTTTGCATTGTCTGCTTACTGCCCCCAAACTTATACCATTATTATAAAATTTTCTTTATTTGGACAAGACAGTACATATATTTTTTTCAAATGACAATGGTTCAAAAGCATTTTTAAAAAGGTCCTCTTGCTGACTGCTTTTGCTCTGCAGCAATTTGCCTGCCCTTTATTCTCTATTAAATCTTAAAAATACCACTTATTTGCAAGAGAGAAGAATTATTTATATATTCATGCACTGTCTCATTCTACAAAGGAATCAAGGAAAGAAAAAAGAGTTAAATAAAGTCTTTCTTTTTCTAGAGTCCCTAAAATAGCCTACAAGACAGTCTATATTTCCATGATAAAAAAGTATATTTTATGCAATAATTCAGAGTTAACAAAGTATTTCCCCACAGATTAGCATACATTAGGTAACCACTGTGAAGCTGAGAATTATCTCTTCTTTAGGGACAAGAATACTGAGGCTCTGAGAGGCAAAGTAAAACCTTCCAATCCATGCAGGGCTTTCTACTTCCTGCAGACCTCATGACCTCTCTTTCATTCAGCTGATCCTGGAGCCACTGCCATCACACCAGATGCAGCCTTCAATGAATTAAATCCACAGACACATCTTGCCAAATTCTAAATCAATCCTCGCTACGTCCACCTTTGCATATACGCCAGTCCCCAGCTTTCTGAATGTAAATAAGCCGAGGGCCGGCTGATCTTTCCTTGTCACCAAACACATATACTTTACCTGTCTCCTTTTAAAATTATACAGTGTGTATAACTGTCCAACAATTATACACAATTTCAACAGATTAACTCAAGGTCAGCCTTGGAAAGAGAGAAAACTGCTTTCTGTACATACATAGTCATGTTTGTTAAAAGTCAGAACCATCTCAGATGACTGGAAGAAACATCAAGTATTCTTTGCATAAGGAATCCCAAGACATTTAGCACTTACTAATGAGAAAAGAAAGGGGGCCCAGGCCTCTGCCCAGCCACCTTCTTGTTGGAGAACACAGCACTGTGCGCATCCCACTTGGAGCTGCCTTCCGGGCTTCAGATCAGCTGAGAGAGAACCCTGGTGTGTCTGCTCTCATTAGAGCAGCAGTTTAGGTTTGATGTTTTTGACATGTCATAATCATTGAGGAATCAGATGGAGGAATGAGAATGATGAAAACAAGACAAAACAAAAAAATCAAAGCGTGAGATGAATCAAAGACCGAGGCAAACGTCTGCAGTTAACCCTGACGCTCTGAAACTCATGGAGAGATCAAGGGGAAGGTGACAATATGTACCTTGCTTGAGATTTTGACACATGGGGAAAGGAGATCTTTGAGAGATCAAGGGAGTTTCGTGAGCCAAATAACAGCTAATGTAAATTTGCTTTCTGATTTTTTAAAGAGAACCTGGGAACTCTCTTTGTGCAATTCCACCCAAAGCACAGAGGGGTTTTCAGGATCCTTTCAGCTTGTGGAAGAGGCTGTGAAATGCTGGGAACAACTCACTAGGTGCCACTAATGAAACAAATTCTCCTTCTATGTTTACAACTCACAGATTGCCATATTAAAAAATTATGACTTAGGATCAATCAGATGTTACACTTAAAAAAAAAAAAAAGAATCTGCACAATTTGTCAATGGTAGTTGTTGATGCTGCTTCTTCAGCTTGCAAAGGAGAAAGAGAAAGCACTGAGCCACAGAACTGAATATCTAGAGGGGCATGGCTGGGACTGGCTACCTTTCTGTCCCCAGCCTCTAGCAAAACATGTTTGTTGAATACAAATGATCTGGCCTTCCACTTTAGAGGCCAATTGAACAAAATAGCTTCTTAAATACAGAAATGGCTCATTAATCAATGTACCTGCCTGTCAAAGAATTTCCTATTTATCTGATTTTTGCTATCTTGTGTAAGCTTTGAAGCACACAACTGAGAGAGCTGGACTGACCACAAAAGAAGGTTCAATAATGGAGAAGAATGCCAGCTTGGCCCCAGTTAACCTGGGTCCATTTTAGCTTATGAGAACTTGAGGTATTCAAGGGGTTTAGAGGAGAACAAATGCACAGTGAGTGGATGCAGTTACCCAGTGTCAACTGTTCCCCATGGGATTAATATATCACTCTTCAAGGATCTTCCCCAGTAAAGAAACTCTGGCTGCACCACAGCTGCCAACTCTTCCTGGCTGGGTCATGTGACCTACTCCAGTTAAGTATCTTAAGTATAACCATGCATGCCACCACAAATACATATAAACTGTCCCTTAGTTCAGTTCAGTCACTCAGTTGTGTCCGACTCTTTGTGACCCCATGGACAGAAGCATGCCAGGCTTCCCTGTCCATCACCAACTCTTGGAACTTGTTCAAACTCATGTCCATTGAGTCACCGATGCCATCCAGCCATCTCATCCTCTGCCGTCCCCTTCTCCTTCTGCCTTCAATCTTTCTAAGCATCAGGGTCTTTTCCAGTGAGTCAGTTCTTTGCATCAGGTGGCCAAAGTATTGGACTTTCAGCTTCAGCATCAGTCCTTCCAATGAATATTCAGGACTGATTTCCTTTAGGATTGTCTAGTTTGTTCTTCTTGCACTCCAAGGGACTCTCAAAAGTCCTCTCCAACACCACAGTTCAAACGCATCAATTCTTCAGTGCTCAGCTTTCTTTATAGTCCAACTCTCAAAAACCATAGCTAAATTAAAAATAAACGTACCCTGTGCATGAGTTTGACAGACTTCCCTAAATGAAGTATATGAAATTTAATGCTTATTTATTTATCACCAAGAGACCTTTCTGCACTCTCTTTCACAGATGGGATATGAAAGGATTTTCCTCAATGAGCCTAATGGATGTGATGTGGTCAGACAGGCCTACCAGGAAAGCAATCACTAGCTTGATACTCTAACATTTTTGCCTTTTGATTTACTTGCAACTGCTTTACTCATAACAATTTACAGTGATTTAATTTCCTTTTAAGTTGTTTTCTCTGTCTTCAGATTGGAATGTCGACCTTTAAGATAGAGACCACCACACTTGTCCTGTTAATGGATAAATACAAAAACACACACTGTACCACCTTGGACACAGCTGGCACATAATACATATTATTGAATGAACTTGATAAATAAATGCAGGATCTGAGTTGGGAAGAGGTGCTTCCTGAAGCCTGACCACTGCCAGAGTTGCTCTGGGGTTCCCAGGATCCTTTCCCCAAAAGGTCCCTAGATCAGCTTTCCCAAAAGGATTCTCTCTGACTGCATCACTTCTCCCTGGAAAGACCATTCTGCTGCAGAAAGGATTCAGTGGGGTGGCCTTTTTATACTTATTAATATATGGGGCATATTCAACACCCTTCATCTTTGCGCAACCAAGCTTTCCTATTCTAAAGGAAACCAGGTGGCAGAGGCAGGGAGGAGGAGCTTAAAGGTGCAGAACTGTCCAGCTTTCCTTAAAGAACTTGCAAATTTTGATTTCCAACCACACACTTGCAAAAATGAATTAGCTGATTTTTGTCTCTAGATCAGCCCAGGGAAAGAGGCAGGCTTATTGAGAGAAAACAATGAAATCAATTTCCTTTAATACATTTTTGGGTGAAGAAATACATCCTGAAATGAAATGGTCTCTACAAGGGCTATTTCAGGCTTTGAACTTTCATACTGAAGACTTCTACTAATATCGTCAGAACAATCATATCCTGCTGTTCCCAAGGTCTAGCCTGGCTGAGGGCTTTCTCTAAGTTAAGCATTCTGGTAGATATTTTGCATACATTAATCCAATCATCCTCATGAAACCAAAGGAGAAGGTATTTTTATCTCCATTTTAGAGACAAGAAAACTGCTATGTAGAGGGCCACCCAACTATTAATGGTAGAATTATGGGGATGTGAACCCAAGACATTTTATCCTGAACACCTGTTCTGTTGGAAAATAAACCTTTTCACCTGTTAAAAAATTAATACCTTTAATGAGATACAGTTTATGTACCATAAAATTCACCTACCTAATGGTGAAATTCAACATTTTTTACTGTACTTTGAGAGTTGTGTAGCTATCATCATTGTATAATGTTAGAAGATTTTCATCCCACCAAATGAAACTTTAGACCCCTTAGCAGTCAATTTCCATCCTCCTTTGTTTTTAAATCTTATTTTCCACTTTCTGTCATTCTGGCCACTGAAAACAATTTTGTTTTCTTTAATAAATTAAAAATGTTGAATCCTAGCAATCAGTTGACACTTTTCTCTCCAAATGCGGCTTTCTTTTGGGAGTGTGTCTTATCATTTTCTTGAGAACAATTGGAGAAATCAAGAGCTTAGGTCAGCAACCCTATTTGCCACATCAGATCATGGGGTTTAAAGACAATTGCCCTCTGGTCCTCCCCTTGAGGAGATGGATCCATCACAGATTTTACGTAGTAAGAAGATGTAAGGCCTTCAAGGACAGATGATACCTAGGTGTTTGGTAAGAATGAAAACTACCTCCCAGTACTCTTTTTCAGTAGTCTTACAAGAGCCTTGAAAGAGCAGGTGGAAAGAGAGTCAACAGTTGCTGTGTCCCTACAATGATCCATAACGCCTTAGAGCAAGTCTGCTGCTGCTAAGTCACTTCAGTCATGTCCAACTCTGTGCGACCCCACAGATGGCAGCCCACCAGGCTCCCCTGTCCCTGGGATTCTCCAGGCAAGAACACTGGAGTGGGTTGCCATTTCCTTCTCCAGTGCAGGAAAGGGAAAAGTGAAAGTGAAGATGCTCAGTCGTGTCCGACTCTTCGCGACCCCATGGACTGCAGCCTACCAGGCTCCTCCGCTCACGGGATTTCCCAGGCAGGAATACTGGAGTGGGGTGCCATTGCCTTCTCCGTAGAGCAAGTCTACATGGTAGTTAACTTCTATCAATGGTTGTAGAAGCCAAGTTCAGAGGCTGACTTGAGGTATTTTTGTAAGAGTGTCATCTGTGCTGTGGAAGAAAGTCAAATATTTTTTGATTGATATTTAGCTTGCTCTAAATGAGGTTAACTACCCTCCAGGGGAACACAATTTAACCACAGAAGATAGCACAAATGGAGGGCCCAGTTTACTCTAGGGGCTTTGGGCAAATGCCCTGCCGTAAATGTGGAATCTCTCATGAGAATTCTTCCTTTGACATGTTCAGCTTCCTTCCTCCTCTGGCTACTACATGCTGCTTGATCAAATATTGTTTCCTTTCAGAGTGGATATATGTAACACCAAAATGTGTAAAAGAGCTGTAGTGCTAAAAAGCGGGAAGATGATGAGAAACAGGCCTTGTGTACTTGGCCTCCTAATCACATTGGGTAAGATATGATATAAAGAGCTTTCCAAATGGACACCAGGACATCTTTACTCTGGAGATTATTCTTCTCAGGGGAAAAAAAAAAAAAAAAAACCTTTCAAAGAGAATTATTCAGTAAGTGGACCAACTTTTTAGTAATTTGTATAATTTTTCTAAGCCTAATAAATCTGACCTTGAATTTGACCAGATGTTAAAAAAAATGGCCTAAATTTTGAATGAGCATAATTTCTTTCACCTCAAAGTTCTTTATGTGAATTCTTATTTAATCACAAAACCTTACAGGATGAACCTTGAGGATTAACTATATCATTTGTTATATTTCCTAAAATCAAGTTTCTATTTTTTCCCCTTGATTTTAGGGAGATTTTTCTCTTTCTAGCCATCTCACATGTATCATAGAAAGCATTTACTAAGTGCATAATTGGGTATAGCAATGTTCTATAACTTAATAACTAGTGAAATCTGAATGAATCCTTTCCTCAAGGAATTTTACATTTAAATTCTAGCTATAAAATTTATGAATCTTAAATGGTTTGGCTTCCATGCAGGGCTTTATATTAGTTACCATTATATATCAGAGATTTTCCAACTTTTCTCTCCATTATGCTTTACGTTCCTTTTCTCCATTAGTAGTTCCTTTTCTTCTTTTAATTTCATGTTCACAAATTTTTCTCATTCGAGCTTAATCATAGATCTCTGGGTCCATAGAGAAAAATGCTCATTTCAGACAATTTCTCTGTGTCTGGTGAGACCCCATAGGAGGACAGAAGTACCTTCCCCTTGTGTGTCCAGCTGTGTCCCTGTCTTATCTGCAGAACATGACTGTCTACTCTGCACAGCCTGAGTTTATCAGATTTCTGCTTCTGTGGTCAAGATGTTCTGTCAGTGAAGTTCCTCTGGTTGTCATGTGATGACCTTTACTCAAGCTTTTTCATTCTTGCAAAAACCATGGTAAAGAATTGATATCTCCAGCCACCAGAACAGGATTTCGTATATATAAGAGAAACAAAAACTGAAGAAAAATTCTAGTTTAATGTCGAGTTTATCAGTGATGTAATCAAACCCTTAATATGCTTTCTCAACCACATACCCATCTAATCCAATATTTGCCTCATGTCTAAGTCTACCAAGAATTAATGAATATATACCATGAGATGATTTTGTATATTATTAGGAATGTAATTAATAGGTCAAGAGAGCTCTAAGAACATCATGTTTCATCTACTGAAGCTCTCTCAAAATCTCAAATCTCTTCCATAACTTATCTATCTTGAGAAGTCAGTGGACTGGGGTCAAGGCAGGTTGGGTGCCAATCAGATTTAAGAAAGGCAGGCAAAATCGTCAGAAAGCTTGATGTAAGGGTGTGATCTATATGGTATGGAGCCATAATCCTGAGGGATGACAACAGGCAATGGATGCAACCTGAATTGTTGCAGGGCAGAGATAAGTAAGGGGCTTCCCAGGTGGTGCAGTTGGTAAAGAATTTGCTTGCCAATGCAGAAGACACAAAAGATGTGGGCTTGATTCCTGGGTCGAGAAGATCCCCTGGAGGACGGAATGACAATCTACTCCTGTATTCTTGCCTGGAGAATCCCATGGACAGAGGAACCTACTGTGCTATAGTTCATGGGGTTGCAGAGAGTTGGATATGACTGAGTGTCTGCAAACACACAGAGAGAAAAAGAGAGAGAGAGAGAGAGAGAGAGAGAAGGAAAAAGCAAACCTTAGCCTGGGGGAATGCCTGAAAGGCCCTGCCTTGATTCAGCACCACAGAGAGCACCAAACCACATGCCCTGCTTACAGAGATTCTCTGCGTGTACCAGTTAGTTGCTCAGTTGTGTCCAACTCTTTGCAACCCCATGGACTGCAGCCCTTCAGGCTCCTCTGTCTATGGAATTTTCCAGACAAGAATACTGGAGTGGTTGCTATTTCCTTCTCCAGGGGATCTTCCCAACCCAGGGATTGAACCCAGGTCTCCTTTACTGCAGGCAGCTTCTTAACCATCTGAGCCACCAGGGAGGCCCTCGAGGTCCTCTAATGATGACAAACTAGTCTCCTCCACAGAGAAAGCCTGGAACCAGCACCTGTGGTTTATAGGATGTTCAGCAAGTGTCTTGGGATGAGTGTCAGGTAGAAATAATCAAGTTCTCATTTTTTTTTTCTATCCTTGGAAGTAGGTTTGTTAGAATATTCCTATAAAAATCTGCATTTCCAGACATGTGGAGAATTCATTTTTAAAAATTTCATAACTAACAACAACTATGAAATACTGTCATGTAATTTTGGTTCAAACATGATGAGCAATACCTCAAGACTTTGCAGTACATATTCATTTGTTTTAACAAAATCAAACAATAGACAAAATCTGTGGTTTAATTTCCTAAAACTCTACACACATTGGTCCTAGTTTACCTCTAGAATTACATGTGGTAAATCAGACCCTTTTTCACTTGGCAATCTTTGAAACAGTTGAAAAAAGTTCTTATTTCTCCTCTTAGCTTTCTCTACAAAAGGCTAATCATATCCCATTTCTTCAACTGTTACTTACAGACATCATTACTTTCTTCAATATATGCTTATTTGCCAAGGACAGTCTTAAAATAGGTGTCCCAGAATAATCCCTAGTATTGCAGGAATTGTCTGAGGCAAGTGTATCTATCATCAGACTATTAACTCTTCTTGGATTTGGAAATTATTTTGGTGAGTACAGCCTGAGACTGAACTGGTTTTACTTAACCATCATTTACTAAGGGCTTAACTGACAATGTCATCAAGTAAAATGCTCAGGTTCTTCACCCAGAAAGATTGATCAAAGTCATTTCTCTGGTTTTAAAATTGTGGAACTGATTTTTTTAAACTGAAATGCAGAATTTTGTCAAAGGTAATTTTGATATTTATCCCACTGTTTCAGCCTACTAGGACATAGAAAAATCTTTAATTTTGAAAAGCTCCTCTTGATTTGGATATTCTGAAAAGTCTGATAAGCATAGTTTGCATTCCTTTATTCAGACTATGGATTCAATTTCTTAAAAAGATACCGCCAAAGACAGACCCATGTACCCTCCAAGAAAATGATTCTAAGAAATTCTTAAAACATTCCCTCTCTTAGACACTAGATACACTATACTTAAAGGCACTTGTCTAATTTATCATATTAATACTTAGGACAGAAAAGAAAGTGATTTTTGGTAAAACTGAATTAGGGAACCCAAATGACTCCAAGTATTTGCTACTTTCTCTTATGAAAACCAAAACCTAGGCTTTTTCAATAATCCATTTAAAATTTTTGTCAGTGGTAATAGTTTCCAGAATCCACTTTTAAAGATAATGAAAGTGATAACATTCACCCCCAGTCCCTTAGCATACATTGATTAACTGCCTGCCACAAAGACATAAAAAATGGGTTATATTTTCAAAGATATGGGAAGAATGGGGAATAGGTTATGCGCACCATTATATTGGTGTTCGTAACAAAAGGCAAAATGTGCTAATATTTTATTAAATACTTTAAGAAATCATAAGAGAGTATGTGAAATAGAAAATTTTTAGTATTTTATATAATCTCAATTCAAGTTAAATTTAAGAAATTATGTTTATTTAAATTATACTCAGCATACCCGGGGGATTTGTGTAAGATATATTATATAATTAATCCATATTATATAGGGATCTTCCCTGTAGCTCAGAAGGTAAAGAATCTGCCAGCAATGAAGGAGACTGGGATTTGATCCCTGGGTCGGGAAGATCCTCTGGAGAAGGGAATGGCAACCCACTCCAGTATTCTTGCCTGGAGAATCCCATGGACAGAGAAGCCTGGTGGGCTACAGTCCATGGGGTCACAAAGAGTCAGACAGCACTGAGTGACTAACACTATACCACTATACTATATATTATGTAATATTTTACAGAATCATAGGATTTCAAAACTGGCAGAAATGTTACCCTCCCCTTGCAAACAGCATGCATGCCTGTAGTAATTTGGAGGAAGGCACCACTATGTAGCAAACTCTAATTTTTGGCACCTCTCCAATCTTCATTGAAAATCTGCTTTAAAAATTTCAATTTTCATTGCCTGTAAATGTGAAATAGACAAGCTTCTTTGGTTCAAACATCTTTCCAACTGTTCATGCACATATTAGCATATGTATTGCATTTCTTGTCCTAGCAATAATGCTACTGCTTATAAACAATGGAGTTAGGCATATTCCATTACCCAGGGAACAGATTTCTAAGGAGCTTATCATTTAGCTTCCCCAAGATACCCATGTCTCCCTGTCAGCCATGTCACAAGCAGTTGCGGCTCATCCTAAAATGTAAACACTGAACATTAAAATGAATATCAGAAAAATGGCTTCTGTGGCCAGTGAATAAATAGAGAAAATGATAAGAAGCAAAGAGCTGGAGTGTCTATAAAATAACTTGTCCAAACTAGAAGCAGGAAAGTATACTGCATAAACACAAGTTTTAAAGATTTAGGTGAACTCCTTCTTGACCACTTATTAGGAATGGGAATTTAGGCAATTTGAATCCCTATCTGAACCTTGTCTCCTTCGTCTTTTAACAACTGATGCTACAGCAGGAGCCAAAGACCCATGAGTCCACACAGGTATGTGTGCCAACCTAAAATCAAAGCTTTAGCACTCAAGATACCAACCCACCCCCTGCAGACTTCCCAGAACTAACAAATCATGGTGTCCACCATCCATTTGCAGGATCTGCTCCAACCAGCCTGTGAGTCAGTGTTCAACATAGTGTTAGCTCCAGTCCTCCCGCAGGTGAAAAGTCTTACTAGGTCTGTCTCCTGAGATTTTGAGGGTAAGAAATTGTTTGGGGAATTGTACCTGCTCACCACGTCTGTAATAAGTCCTATAGTCTCAGGTCTTGCTGTGCCCACAGATGCATTACTGTGTACAACTAAGCTGAGCCCAATTCTAAAGGGCACCAGAACCACCAGGGCCATGTGAATGGTGCCCCCTACAGCTGGGTAGTACCCAACTATACACAGTGGGCTGCCACAGTCTTTCTAAGGCGGATGCCTGCTCATAGTCTGGGCTGAAAGAGCAACCTTAGATTTCCATATTTCATTCTGTACAATCCAGTAAGATTTAGCATTGATCTTAATAGTAATCAGCAACCAACCAATCACAAAATATTCAGTAACCATTAGTGCTTCGAGAGGAACAAAAGAAATGCAAAAGTACAATCCTGCCTGGAAAGAATTTATAATACTCTTGTCTCTCTCAATAATAATTCAAGAAGAGTTTAGTTGGAGTAAAATTTGTGGAGTAGTTTTTATACTTTGGAGGAAAGGTGATTTATAAACACAAGCTATTTTATTGACTACAGATCCCGAGCTGGTTCTATTTATGAGGTCAGTGTATCCTTGAGGAAAGAAATGCAGTGATTAAAAAGCAACAACAGTTGCAGTTTCTTCTAAGTGACTTTCTTGACAGGAGCACTAGGTAGGGTCTGCTTTTCACACGTGAGTTCACAACAAGATAACTAATTCTGGGAGCACCATCCTTCAGAACTCCTACTGCACACACTGTGATTAGACCAAGAACAGCTCCCATGGAAAAGCTGAAACCCAACTGTGATCTGCTAGATGGGGGTGTGCTGCCTGTTAAAAAACAAAATAGGATATCCCTACCACAAAACAGGTCTAGTTAATCTGTCAGTTTTTAAATACAAAAGGTTCCTCTGTGTCCAAAGGGATCCCGCCCTGGTGCCTTATGACCCAGGCTAAACCAGGTAGTCAAATGCTTACTCAGAGAGAACCAGACAAGAATACTGGAGTGGGTTGCTGTTTCCTCCTCCAGGGAATCAGTGAGAGCCAAGCACCATTTACCAGAGCATGATGCCACCTCGTCTTCAGATAATCTCAATACAGGAAACCCTGGGGTGGCTTGCCAGGCCAGGCCAGCCTCTGGATACTGAATGTGGTATACAGATCCCCCTGGAAAACCAAGAGGCCCTGATTTCACAGGGGGCAATATTCCTATCTGAGCATATTTGGTGGAAGGATTCCACAAAGACTGTGAGCCATTAGACAGTCGAGAGTTGTGGTCTAATTTCGCATACAGCCTAAAAGGATTTTTCAGAGATTTCTGAAACCCAATAAAGGACAAAGGGGAAGTGTGGGGAGAGGCCTGTGTCATCAGGCATTATGCCGCTATCCATGAGGCATCTATCAGTTTGAGATGTCCTGTCCAGGCCAGCTGGGGTCTCTGTAGGTAAGAACTGGATGCTGGAATCTTTTCCAAAGCCCAGTAAGCCACCCTGAGACAAGTTCCCTTACCTTTGCTCTTCTGTGTTTTCTGTATTGATGAAGTCTCTTAATGAACCCCAAGTCTGGATTCTGATACACTCAGGGAAACCACCACATCAGTTAGGCGCTTTTACAGGAAGATGTTCTATAAGACAGGGAGCCTGATGACCCACAGTCCCCTGCAGTGCTTGTTGTCATGAGTGCCTTAACATAATTTCAACAGGAATAGGAACCAATGTATCAGCTTCCTGCATACAGGACATCATAAAAATCGGATGTATCAATAGTAACAGTAGTAGTAGCAGATATTTTATGGCCTATTAATTAGCTGCTCTATTTTCCTCTTGCGTTGTATGGCAGAAGCCATTTCTGTGTTTCATTGCTTTACAGTACAGCCATCAATAGTATCTCACAGAGCCAAAGAATGATTCAGTACTATGTTAGTCATTAAGAATTATTCTAACTGGCAAGGAGATTAAGCTTTTAACTCCCACTTAAGGAAATATGGCTTTGAAGTCATGTGAAGGAGGCCCTAGATAGGACAGCTTAATTCTAGGCAGGTTTCTTTTTTCCTTTATTATCCTTTGCCTCCCTCAAATTTTCCTGCATGAGGCCTCATTCCACCAGAGCAATAATAATAGCAATGCCTTCCATTTTCCTATTAGTTTCCAATGGCTCCAAATTACCAATCTGAGTTGGAAATGGAGAAAAAGCAAATTGATGATGAATAGATGACTTACCTAAGGGCAGGCATGGACTGTACCTTGATTATCTGTTGGCATGTTAGTTTTGACAACAGTCACTTTTAGAGGTTTCCATATTATCATTGCAGGAAGAAGTTGGCAATGAGGAGAGTTACGTACAAGGAAAGACATATATTGAGCACCTTCTATGAATTAGGTCCTTTGTTAGGGACTTTCATATCTGTGATCTCTTTTGATCTTCACAACACAGCTATGAGATAAGAAACATTACTGTTGTTGTTCAGTTGCTAAGTCATGTCTGACTCTTTGTGACCTCATGGACTGCGGCATGCCAGGCTGCTCTGTCCTCCACTATCTCCCACAGTTTGATTAAATTCATGTCCATTGAGTCGGTGATGCTATCTAACTATCTCATCCTCTGCCACCCCCTTACCCAGGTCTTTAAAAGCTGGTGCAGAAGGGCTTATGAAAGTACTCATCTGAGGTCACAGAATCAGCAAGAAGCAAAGCAGGGATTTAATCATCTAACCAAACTCTGGCGCTGAGAAAGCAACAGGAATGTTTTCAATCGGGCATAGTCCCTTTCCCTTTGTCTGGTTAGAAATGGGCCCATAAAATTCTATAACAATCAACCAAAACTTAAAAACTTAGGTCAACAATTATTTTGTGCTTTACAGCTGACATAATGTTAGACCATTATCTTTATTTAAAGTATAACTAAACCAAGTAAATTAATTTGTCAAAAATGTGGGTTAATATCCCAAGTTCTAGCCCAATATGGTGATGGGCTGGGGACAGGGAGGAACAGAACAGGAGGAGCAGGGAACTCAGACACAGGTTTCTGACCTCCAAGGCTACTCAGGCTAAGTCTGATTTCCTAGAACACATCTGAATGACCATTTTGATCCATGACAGGTTCTGACCTCCAAAATTTGCTTACTGTTTTATATTTGCTATTGGGAAGTAGATACCTGGCATAATATCAGTTGTGTTTTAGGAAAAAATGTTTCACCCCCAGTTTTCACTGACTAACAGAACAGAGAACCAAAAAATAGTTGGAATAATGGTGATAAGAGGATCGTTTTGTATGGAAATCAAGTAAAATAAGGGTTTTAAGGAAGAAGGGATTAGAGGACTTCTCCAGTGGCCCAGTGGTAAAGAATCCACCTGCCAATACAGAAGACACAGATTTGATTCCTGATCAGAGAAGATCCCACATGCCGTGGGGCAACTAAGCCCGTGGGGCGACTGAGCCCCTGCGCCACAGCTGCTGAAGCCCGTGCAGCAAGAGAAGCCGCTGTCCCGAGAAGCCTGAGCCCTGCAGTTAGGGAGCAGCCCCCATATGAGTGGCCACTAGAGGAACTAGCCCTTGCAGCAAAGAGGACCAAGAGCAGCCAAAAATAAAGTAAAACACAGACAAAATTTAAAAATAATTTTAAAAAATGTCCATGCCTGGGCTCACACCCCCAGGGGCTCAAAAAAACAAACGATAAAAAAAAAAAAAAGAGAAGAGATTAGAAAGGAACAGATTTAAATGGTAATAAAGATCTTAGTCTACCACTCACTATTGACTACCACAAGAGATTTACAGAGACGGCCTCTTTTCTAAGCACTAGATACAGTACAGTCAGCATTTATAGATGGAAAAATATATGTTCTAAAGAGAAACCTTCTTTCTTTCCTCATACAGTAAACCTAAAAAACAGTCAAAGAAAGTGACTCGGGTTGCCCACAATCCACTCTCATGGTGGAAGTACTTACTGGCCCATCCCTTCCTGCCTCCACCTTCCTTCTCCCCTTTCCTCCCTGCTTCCCTCTCGGCCTCTTTCCTCCCTCCCTATGTTCCATCCTTCTTTCCTTCCACAATGCTTTCTTGCCACCATATACAGAACAGATATCAAGTTGGACTCAAGAACAGAGTGATAAAGCAGACAGTGGTCTTCAAGAACTCGTGTCAATAAATAAAGTCATTTAGCAGTGGGGTGACTTAAAGAGGCAGTATTGTCTGGTGCATTTTACTATAAGAATGGATTATGTTAAAATTAAAAAACAAATAAAAAGAAAGTATGTTTGAATCAGTACAATAAAAGAAATAAATACTCATGGGACTCTGTGACTCAAACATTTAATTGATTACCAACCTTAAGAGTTTCCACATTCTAATATTTTTCAATCAGGCTTTTATTCTTTTAATCCCTAATATTCTGCAACTAATATCATCCCAAGTATCAGCTTCATCATCTAAAAATTGAAAATCACACTGAAAGACAACTCATGACTTTGGACAGAAATAAACTCTGCCCAGGTTATATTTTATTCTATGGAAAGTGTTCAGCATTCAACCTGCAGCATCCTAGTTGACGTAGCAGCATCCTGTAATTACCTCTAAAGGCCATTTGATTTGATAATATATTCACCACCATGTATAATTTACATAATGTTTTACAATTATCCATTAATATGCAAATGTTAGGCTAAAGATTATGTGGCCTAGAAATGCAATGCAAGTACTTCCCTGATAGTCACACTCTGTGTGCATATAGATATCTAACCCAAGAGGCCCTTCAGTTTTAGCAAAGAAATGATTCATGCTGGTGGAAATGAAAGGTGAATGAACAAAAGTTATCACCATACACAAAGCCATGTGACATTCAATCAACAATTGTTCAGTTTGGGGCACAAGGCTGGGCACCCAGAGTATGGGGATGAACAATATTTTCCTCTCTTTCAGCAAGGGCCTCTGTGATGCTAGAAAGCCTGTCAAAAGTAGCACCAACCAAAGGCAGGAGGTAAAGGTCAGACACAGGCATCCTTGGACTTGTAATTACCATGAAAATAACTGGCCGGGTGAACACTGTGACACACTAATCAGATAAACTAGTCTGAAAATCAATCCTCTTCTCCTTTGCCCAAGAGTAATCCATCTAAAAGGATAAGGAAATGAAAGTGGGAAAAGGAAGACATACGTATATCACTATAGCATCACTGTTGATGTGTTAAATGTACTAACACAAGGAAATTTAGTTATGTTCCCATAGCAACTGCAGCTCGCCTCTTGGACCTGGTAAATTAAGTTATGGAAATTAATCCTATTTAGAGCACAAGGAAACACTGCCCCTAAGCAAGGGAAACCACAGTTAGGTTGATCTTCATATTAACCAAGTAGCCAACACTCCTCGAGAGGAAGACCGGGAGGAAAGACTCACATTAGGAACTCATTATGGGCTGTTGCTCAGGGAAAACACTTGCGTTAGCAACTCATTAAAGGCTATTGTTCAAAGCTATGGTTTTTTCAGTAGCCATGTACGGATGTGAGAGTTGGACTGTAAAGAAGGCTGAGAGCTGAAGAATTAATGCTTTTGAATTGTGGTGCTGGGGAAGACTCTTGAGAGTTCCTTGGACTGCAAGGAGATCAAACCAGTTGATACTAAAGGAAATCAACCCTGAAAATTCGTTGGAAGGACTGATGCTGAAAGCTGAAGCTCCAGTACTTTGGCCACCTGATGCAAAGAGCTGACTCACTGGAAAAGACCCTGATGCTGGGAAAGATTGAGGGCAGGAGGAGAAGGGGGTGACAGAGGATGAGATGGTTGGATGGCATCACCAACTCAATGGACAGGAGTTTGAGCAGACTCTGGGGGATAGTGAAGGACAAGGAAGCCTGGCAAGCTATAGTTCATGGAGTTACAAAGAGCTGGACAGGACGTAGCAACTGAACAACAGAATAATAGAAATGTTTTCTTCCACCATCACCACTTGACTAGCTGGGGAAAGTACAGTGCATGTGGCCCCAGAGACATCAAAGAGAACGAATAGACACATTTGCCCTGAACACTAGGCAGTTTTATGTCATCCACTCAGTAAGAGAAGGATCCCACAAAATGCACACTGTAACATACTATTTATTTGTGAATGCCAATTCCCTTTAGGTTTGATTAGAGTCCAAAAGAGAAAAGAAGGTCTGGATCTGAAACTCGTGTGAAAGGCAGAGTTTTAAATCTTATGTGATTGTCAGTTCACATGATGTTCACCCTTGAACAAAGTCTGACTGCAATATCTGAGGGGAGCTGAAGACTGCATTTTAAATCAATAAGTAGCTTTTAGAGAATATCGAAACCATGACTAATATTAATCCAATTAGGATTTCTTTATTATGCCAGCACTCATTTTCAGGTTCAATAAGGAATCTAAATCCTTAGAAAAGTTGCTAATAAAAGATTCCAAACTTAGTACTGAACAAAGTTTAAAATATTTTAAGACATGCTTGTACTTTCTCTCTCTGATGAATACAACAAACCTGCATGGTAAGTGAACTGCAAAACTGTCAGCCAATGCCAGCAATATCCAAAAGTTACACATGCAAAGATGTCAAATGACAAGTTATTTAATAATACATATTCCAGAACCAAGATCATAAGTCTTTCTCTTCACCAGGATGTCTGCCTTCATCCTGGACTCCTTTTAGGTCCACATATATGACCCTTGGCTTCTGTGCTTTTTGGTTCTGCCCCTCCTGCTCCTGCCTCTCTTTTGCATGGTCCTCCTCTTCCTTTGAAGTGAAGGGAAAGTGTTAGTCACTCAGTTGTGTCTGACTTTTTGTGACCCCATGGACTACAGTTCACCAGGCTCCATGGGATTTTCCAAGATTCCCTTCTCCACGGGATTTTTGAGACCCAAGGATTGAACCCGGGTCTCCTGCATTGCAGGCAGATTCCTTACTGTCTGAGCCACCAGGGAAGCTTTCCTCTTCTTCTACGTGGTCCCTAAAGGAAGGTTTCCTGCAGGTTTATCTCCTAGACCTACACTAGTCACTCTCCAAATTCCCTCCAGGCAATCTTCCCAACACCATGACTTTACCACCAACTCACAGGGCGATGACTCCCAAGTTAGTATCTCTAGCACAGGCTTTCCTCCTGCGTTCTATGATCTGAATATGTATCTATTTGGACAGCGAAAGCACTCCTAGAAGACTGGAGGAACAAACCAAGAACTGGAACACTGCCTACCTTGAACAGCAGTCAGGCCATCTGGGAAGAAGGGACAGTCAACCATGTAAGACACTGAAGGAAGGTCTGGAGCCAGACTTCCAGGGCGCTGGAGGTGCCTGAGTTTTGCAGTTACCATCGGGAGTGGCATGTCCATTAATGGAAATGTTTATGTACTTATGCTTGAGCTTTGGAATCTAGTATTTAGCAGTTTGAGAACAATGGCAAAAACTAGGCAAAATGGACTCTTCCTTGGCACAACGTGACTCTGGGGTCATTCTCTGATAAGGCTGTGATTTCGGGTCAGTGGATTTTAATGCCTCACATACTGATACTGAGAAAACTGGACTCAAGGGCTCATGTCAATTTTAGGGTAGAGCAAAATTAATAATAACAATAAAGGAACTGGAGAGCAATGTGTTTGAGACTTGTTTCCAATACTTGAAAATCCACTTGCATTAGCCAGTTAGGAAAAACTAGGAGGGTACAATCACCTGCAGGAAGAATTACAACTGATTGGACAGAGATGCCAATAAAAAGGACTTGGGAATAAATTCTCTATCTGAGCAATATTCAGGACAGAAAAATTCTGCACAAGCTGTATTGATGAAGCAAACTTGATCAGAATTTAAAAAGGATTCCATAAAGAGGGGATCCATGTATTCTACAGAAACTCATCCATTTGTCTTTAGATAAAGCTGTTAAATCCACAGAGGTCACTGGTTCCTGGTGGGCAGGAGACAGCCCAAACATTCATCTGCAGATACAGTGTTTCAGAAGTGAACATTTTAATCAAATGATGCCCTCTCAATTGAAAAGAATGAAAATAATTTACATGATAAAGATCACCCATTGTACATGTATGTGCTGAGCAACTTACAACTTTCAGGAGGTCTCTAGGATGTGGGGTTACAATGATGAGCAAGATTTCTAAACACATATGCACCAAAGATTGCCAGAAATGCAAAGAACATTAACAATGACTACTGGGATGATCTTTTATATTTTATTTTCTAACTTAAAATTTTCTAATTTCACTACTATGTTTAGGAAACTGTTTCACCACCAGAAAAAGAGCAGAGAGCTTTAAGAAAAAATAAGGAGATAATTTCAAAAATGACTTTAGATTGTTAAATTAAAACATCTTTGTTTCTAAGTTATCTCTATTAACTTTAGAATCAGAACATGAACAAACCAAAAATAGAAACTGTTAGTCTAGAATATCTTGAAAACTCACATAAAAAAGTTCTTAAAGGGAGAATTTCTCTATTACTAACACTGTAAAGGTTTAAAAGTTTCCTAGAAATGAAGCTGATCAGTATGTTCTTATAGGCTCTCCCTGGACTAGATTAATTCACAAATCTCAAAAGAATGAGTTTGAAATGATTCTAAGCAGGTTATCCTCACCTATAAATAAAACAGTTTACCCTCTACCTGAGGTTATGAGAATTCCAAATTCAATATGATGGACACAGCCACACCTTCTTCCATCACAGTTGACACTGTGCCCCCTCCACTAAGGCATACAAATCTTAACATTTGTTTGAGTAAAACATAAATAAGGAAATTAACCTTACGAAAGAACAAAACAGTGACAATTCAGCTAGCTCAGACATCAGCATGATACACATATTTAAACTTACAGAATTGATGGGGTAGGGCACTAACAATGAGACACAGGAATGTTCAGGCTGGGTTTCCAAAGGAGGAGATGGTGCTGCCGACAAAAAAATGGGGATTTTGAGGGGTCCTAGAGAAATCCCCTTTAGAAGGTCTGGGCCGCTCAAGTAAATATTGCTCAGTAATGGTTCTGCCCCCGAGGTCATCAGATGGTTCCTCAAATTATTTGAAGACTGAAGATCCTAAATACAAAGGTGGCTGATAGAAATTAATTATAAAATACCAGTTTGAAATTAAGTAACAATTCTGCCTCTGAATATAAAAGCGTTGATGACTTCATTTTAAAATGATTGGTGGGTCTCTTGTCCTCAAATGCCTGGTTACTCCAGTTGAAAGTCAGAACCATGACAATCCGGCAGTGGCCTCTCCCAGGACACACTACCGCTCACGTGTCTGCTGTTGCAGCTGCTGCTGCTTGGGGCAGCTCCAAGTGTGGAAATGACTCCACTCTAGTTCTGCACTGCCTGGAGTGGTGAGAATTATTGCTTTTACTTTTTACTCCACCATCTGGACAGAGTCTCTGCCCTTCCTCCCCACTGGGTCCAACTAGAAAAAAATGGGGATACATATGAAAGCTTGCTTTATCCATACCTTGCAGTTCTGTTCCTAAGATGGATCTATTTAGAAGAAAAACTATCTGACAGCTATGTGTGTCAGAACTATCTGACTATCAGAAAAACTATCTCACTGTGCTCTGTGATGGGACAGGGGAGGGGTAGGAGGGAGGTTTAAAAGGGAGGGGATATATATGTACTGTTGTTTGTTGCTTAGTCGCTAAGTCATGGCTGACTCGTTGGTGACCCCATGGACTACAGCCTGCCAGACTCCTCTGTCCATGGGATTTTTCAGGTAAGAATGCGGGAGTGGGTTTCCATTTCCCTCTTCAGGGGATCTTCCCCACCCAGGGACTGAACCTGTGTCTCCTGCACTGGTAGGCAGATTCTTTACCACTGAGCCACCAGGTATACACGAAGCTGATTCACTTCGTTGTACAGAAGACATTACACAACATCGTACAGCAGACATTAACACAACATTGTACAGAAATTACACTACAATTAAAAAAAAATTTTTTTTAAAAGAAGAAGTATCTGTTTCTAGATCCAAACCACTTCGATCAGACTGGCAAAGAAACACCAAATTCCACTCCATTACTTCCTAGCCCCTTCATCTATAATACTGGGTAAAGAGCCAGAACTGAAAGCAGAAAGGTTGTGGGCTACAAGTATGAAATGAAGAAATTCCAACTCTCAACCTGTGCCTTAGTGAAGCAAAGAAATGTGAACTACTAATAGGCACTGAAATTTCTGTCTCCCATATCATAACATTTCCCAAATTTTTAATTTATTCCATAACACGTATTTTTATATCAATGTTTGGGAAAATTACTTCAAATGGAGCCTAGCTCCAATTTTATACCAACAGTTAATGAGAAAATTGATCTCAGACTTAGTAATTAGCTTTGCTAGAATGCTCCTACTCATTCTGTTAAAAATTATGAATTGGAAAAATTTTGAAATCTGATTATGGGTTATGTTCTATTTTGCTCCATCTCACTAGCATAGTCGAAAATTTTCTTATGTGAAGTTAGTCCGATTTCACCCTTTTTAACTTTGAGAACATGAGTTAATTTGCGCGCTCCACTCTGCATATTTATATCTAAATCCTAGATTTGCTTGGAAATGTGAATTTTATCAGTTGTCAGAGGCAACTCAACATGGGATGGTGAGATGGGGAAATAATCAAATTATATTCACACGAAACTTAAGCTGCCTCCCATCTGGCTAAACTTTAAGCTTAAAATAAATGTAATTTTCTCTTCTTCACCTCATCCGATTAGACATGGGAGACATTCACTTGGGGGGTGAGAAGATAGTAATCAAGGGAGGTAAAAGAGAAGAAGCTGAAACGGCATCATTTTAAATCCTCATTACCCTACCTTCATAGCACCATTTGAAGGCAGAAAAGACTGTACTGCTTAACTCTCGTCACTCTGCAGTGCTCCCAGGGCCTTCCACCTCTTGCAGGAGTGTGATAAACAGACCTAAAGAGGATACTGTAGGCTGAGAAAAACTCATATGAAGATGCAATCTTCTTTTAGTCTTTATTTCTTTTTCATCAGTAGGAGAGGGCTTAGACCTAAAACAGGGGTTACTTATCAACTAAATAAGCTCACTAAAAATCACACCCTCTCTTGACTCCCATGGACCTCTGTGAAGTTTGTGGGCCTGTGTGTGCTTGTGTGTACTATACAAATTTGGATAGTATCTATCAATTTGGAATAATGATTAGCAAAAGGGATGGGTTCATCTTCATGTGATCATCTATAGCCCCTTGTTTTCTTGAGCATGTGTTCTGGCCATTATTGACTTCTAGAAACAGATGGTGTGATGCATTTCAGATTGCAGGGCATGAGTTTTGCTCTGTTGTCAGGGAAAGGTTCTGGTCTATCTCATAAAACTACCATCTAAGATTAAGCAAAATGTGGTAATCCAGTAGAGAGAAACACACGCCATCTCTCATCTCTACTGTGACATTCCTTTTTATATGCCTAACAAAGGGTGGGGGGACACTCTCATCAAGGAATAGTTGTGTGATTCTAAAAGTTGAATAGATAAGATTGCTGAAGGCTTATGGCAATCAGGTTAGATTTAACTTCACCAGCTCCCCCCACTACCCCCTGTAATTCCCCAACCCAACTTCCTATTGGCTAAGGACTATTTATCAAAGGCAAAATCAATTGTCAAGAGAACATTCTGAGGGGAGATGGAAGTAGTCTCTATTCTGATTGAATCAGTTCAGTTCAGTCGCTCAGTCGTGTCTGACTCTTTGTGACCCCATTAACTGCAGCACGCCAGGCCTCCCTGTCCATCACCAACTCCTGGAGTTTACTCAAGCTCATGTCCATTGAGTCGGTGATGCCATCCAACCATCTCATCCTCTGTCGTCCCCTTCTCCTCCTGCCTTCAATCTTTCCCAGCATCAGGGTCTTTTCAAATGAGTCAACTTTTCACATCAGGTGGCCAAAGTATTGGAGTTTCAGCTTTAACATCAGTCCTTCCAAAGAACACCCAGGACTGATCTCCTTTAGGATAGACAGGTTGGATCTCCTTGCAGTCCAAGGGACTCTCAAGAGTCTTCTTCAACACCACAATTCAAAAGCATCAATTCTTCTGCACTCAGCTTTCTGTACTCTCACATCCATACATGACTACTGGAAAAACCACAGCCTTGACTAGAAGGACCTTTGTTGACAAAGTAATGTCTCTGCTTTTGAATATGCTGTCTAGGTTGGTCATAACTTTCCTTCCAAAGTATAAGCATCTTTTAATTTCATGGCTGCAATCACCATCTGCAGTGATTTTGGAGGCCCCCAAAATAAAGTCAGCTACTGTTTCCACTGTTTCCCCATCTATTTCCCATGAAGTGATGGGATCAGATGCCATGATCTTCGTTTTCTGAATGTTGAGCTTTAAGCCAACTTTTTCACTCTCCTCTTTCACTTTCATCAAGAGGCTTTTTAGTTCCTCTTCACTTTCTGCCATAAGGGTGGTGTTGTCTTCTTATCTGAGATTTATATTTCTTCTGGCAGTCTTGATTCCAGCTTGTGCTTCTTCCACCCCAGTGTTTCTCATAATGTACTCTGCATAGAAGTTAAATAAGCAGGGTGACAATATACAGCCTTGACATACTCCTTTTCCTATTTGGAACCAGTCTGTTGTTCCATGTCCAGTTCTAACTGATGCTTCCTGACCTGCATACAGATTTCTCAAGAGGCAGGTCAGGTGGTCTGGTATTCCCATCTCTTTCAGAATTTTCCACAGTTTATAGTGATCCACACAGTCAAAGGCTTTGGCATAGTCAAGAAAGCAGAAATAGATGTTTTTTCTGGAACTCTCTTGCTTTTTCCATGATCCAGCGGATGTTGGCAATTTGATCTCTGGTTCCTCTGCCTTTTCTAAAACCAGCTTGAACATCTGGAAGTTCACAGTTCACGTACTGCTGAAGCCTGGCTTGGAGAATTTTGAGCATTACTTTACTAGCATGTGAGATGAGTGCAATTGTGCAGTAGTTGAGCATTCTTTGGCATTGCCTTTCTTTGGGATTGGAATGAAAGCTGACCTTTCCCAGTCCTGTGGCCACTGCTGAGTTTTCCAAATTTGCTGGCATATTGAGTGCAGCACTTTCACAGCATCATCTTTCAGGATTTGAAATAGCTCAACTGGAACTCCATACATGTATTAAAATTAAAGAACTGAGTGTAACACAAATACCATATATTAACACATATACGTAGAATCTGAAAAAATTGGATATAGATGATCTTATTTACAAAGCAGAAATAAACACAGATGTAGAGAACAAATATGTGGATACCAAGAGGGGAGAGGGGGATGGGATGAATTGGGAGATTGGGATCGACACATATATACTATTGATACTATGTATAAAATAGATAACTAATGAGAACCTATTGTATAGCACAGGGAAGTCTACTCAGTGCTCTGTGGTGACCTAAATGAGAAAGAAATACAAAAAAAAAGAGGGGATATATACACATGCATAGCCGACTCACTTACTATACAGTAGAAACTAACACAACATTGTAAAGCAACTACACTCCATTGCAGAGCAACTTTAATAAAAAATTAAAAAACCAAAACTATACAATAGAATACCTAAAATGGGTGAACTTTACTGTGCTATTTATACCTCAGCAAACCTGACTTAAAAGGGGAAGCAAAACAAAACAAAGCTCACCTGTCATTAAAACAGTAGGTGACAACCTAGATGACTCTCGAAAACACTGTATTAAGTGAAAGAAGTGATGCACACAAGGCTACATACTGTATGATTCCATCTATATGAACTGTAGGTAGAAGTGAATGAATCATTCATCTCTTCCACCCACATACACACCTCATACTCCTCACCACACTTGCAATTCTAGGACAAAAATCGTATTTTTCCCAAAGCCGGCCTCATGGTTTGAGGAAGAAACTAGCAGGATTTCCTGACTGTATTTTAGAGTCTTGAAACGATTATAGTCCAAAGACAAAATCAGTTTTGGACATTGTGATTAACTCTCTAAGAGAATTCCAGAGAATGCTCCTTGAAGATGCACTTTCCCTTATTACTTTCCTCCCCAAATTTAATTCGGTTCCAAAATTTAAATAAAGAGGACAATATAAGTTTGATATCATATTCCTCTATTTGCATCTTCCTCTATTTGACATAACTTTAAAAAATACTCATTCTACCATATCTTCGCTACTAACATTAGTTAAAAATGTCATCTCCTGGAACCCTCAATTTCTCCAAAATGATTAAAATAAACAAAATGCCCTGAGGTAAATCTCACATTGCTTGTGTTCACATTTCAAACATGATATTAGGTCTGACATTATTCTGGAATATTGCCCAGCCATTAAAATTAATGAGTTCTATAATATCACACATACACACACACAATACATTAGTCTATGCAATCAGAGAGGACCAGACAAGTTCATCATACCAAGATTACTGCTGAGATGTGGGACTCAAGAAGCAAACTGAGGATGGAGAGGGGAATTCATTCTCTTCATTTTAAATCTACTATATAATTTAAAGTACTTTATAATATCATGGGCTACTTTTAATAAAAGTATTAAAAATAAAAAAAGAATAAAAAACCTTAACAAATTAAATACTATCCTATATAGGCCTTTGGCCACTCAATAATGAGAAGAATGTCTCCCAAAGTGGTTCAAACCTCTACAAAGGGACTTTTTTTAAAAGATCCCTCTGACAATAGGGTTTGGATTGCCACAACTTAATTTCAGAATGCTAGTTAATACGTAGCTCCTCTAAATATTTTTAAAGCAGTCTAAAATACATAAAGTAAACTGATCACCCTACATATGTTTTAAATTAGAACCACCAATTCTCCTTTATTTCAAAGACTTGATCTTAGTCTTCACCTAAAAATCATGTGCCACCTGATAATGACATCAGTTTCTCTTATTTATATAACATAAAGAAAGAAATAAAGTGCAGTCTCTTAGTCGTGCCTGACTGTTTGTGATGCCAATGGACTGTAGCCCGCCAGGCTCCTCTGTCCATGGGATTTCCCAGGCAAGAATACTGGAGTGGTTGCCATTCCCTTCTCCAGGGGATCTTCCTGACCCAGGGATTGAACCCAGGTCTTCTGCTTTGCAGGAAGATGGTTTACCATCTGAGCCACCAGGGAAGCCCCAAAATATGTATTACACATATGTGTGCATGCATGCTAAGCCACTTTAGTTATGTCCAACTCTTTGCGACCCCATGGGCCATAGCCCACCAGGCTCCTAACATAAGGCATGCACAATTCTGTAATTGGGATAGAAGTAATCATTTTGATACATAAAATATAAATGGCTAATTCATACATCAAAAAATGTTTAACTTTTCCCATAAAATAACCAAAATTGAGATGATATTTTGAACTCTCAAGTGAATGATGAGACGTCTTGGTTTTGTTCTTTTACAGTAGTGTAGTGAGCAGACACTCTCGCATTCTGTTGCTGCTGCTGCTGCTATTGCTGTGTCGCTTCAGTCGTGTCCGACTCTGTGTGACCCCATAGATGGCAGCCCACCAGGCTCCCCGGTCCCTGGGATTCTCCAGGCAAGAACACTGGAGTGGGTTGCCATTTCCTTCTCCAATGCATGAAAGTGAAAAGTGAAAGGGAAGTCGCTCAGTCATGTCTGACTCTTAGCGACCCCATGGACTGCAGCCTACCAGGCGCCTCCACCCATGGGATTTTCCAGGCAAGAGTACTGGAGTGGGGTGCCATTGCCTTCTCCACATTCTGTTGAGGGGGAGGCAAATATTGAGATAACCTTTTCAGAGGGTAGTCTGGCAACAAGTAATCAGAACTTAAGGGTGTACAAGACTAGCAATTTCACTTCTAGCAATTTATTCTAAGTAAAAGACTAAAGATGAATGTCAGATTTATTTACAAGGATGATGATCTCAGAGGTGTTTATGACAGTAAAAATTAGATAAAACCTCAACATATAAAAAAAGACATCTATTAAATAAAGTATGATGTATGTACACAGTGGAATGGTATCCAGTCTTTAAAGAATATATCCTTGAAGGATATTTCAAGAAAAAGAAAGATGTTATAGATATGATAATTCTGAGCAAAGAGAAAAATAGGATTCTGAACTGCAGAGGCAGAAAAACCTTACATTTTTAATATGTGCATATTTCTGCAAACATATGTATATTTACAGATAATGTGAGGATATAAACATAGATACAGTAGAGGGTAGAAGGACACGTATCACTTTGCTTATAGTTGTAATCATGGAGTGGCAGAATAGTGAGTGACTAATTCTCTTCTTTAAAAATCCTTCCCATTTTCTGGCCACACTATCCAATGCAATCTACAGATTTAATGCAATCTCTATCAAATTACCCATGATATTTTTCACAGAATTAGAACAAATAATCCTAAAATTTATATGGAACCACAAAAGTCCCCAAATTGCTAGAGCAACATTGAGGGAAAAGAACAAAGCAGGAGGCATAACGTTTCTAGACTTCAGACAACACTACAAAGCTACAGTAATCAAAAGAGTGTTGTATTAGCACAAAAACAAACATATGTATCAATGGAAGAGAATAAAGAGCCCAGAAATAAACCCACACACCTACGCTAAATTAAACTCTGACAAAGGAAGCAAGAATATACAATGGAGAAAAGACAGTGTCTTCAGAAAATGTTGTTAGGAAAGCTGGACAGCTGTATATAAATCAATGAAGTTAGAACACAATCTCACATCAAACAGAAAAAATAAACTCAAATGGCTTTAAAGATTTAAATATAAGATATGACACCGTAAAACTTTTAGAAAAGAACATAGGCTAAACATTCTCTGGTATAAATCATACCAAGGTTTTTTTTAGGTTTTCTTGCCTCCCAAGGCAATAAAAATAAATGCAAAAATAGACGAATGGGACCTAATCAATCTATGTGTTCTTGTACAACAAAGGGAATAATAAGCAAAATGAAAAGGTAATCTATGGACCAAGAGAAAATATTTGCAAATGATGCCACTGATAGGAGCTTAATTTCCAAAATATATAACAGCTGATACAGCTCAATGACAGAAAAAAACAACCCAATCAAAAAATAGGCAGAAGACCTAAGCAGCTGTTTCTCCAAAGAAGGCAGACAGATGGCCAACAGGCACATGAGAATATGCTCAATATTGTTAATTATTAGAGAAATGCATATCAAAACTCCAATGAGGTACCACCTCACACTGGTCAGAAAGGCCATCATTTAAAAGTCTATAAATAACAAATGCTAGAAGGGGTGGGTGGAGAAAAGGGAACTCTCCACACTGTTGGTGGGAATGTAAATTGGTGCAGCCACTGTGGAAAACAGTATGGATGCTCCTCAAAAAACTAAAAATATAGAGTTGCCATATGATCTGGCAATCCCACTCCTGGGCATGTATCTGGACAAAATTATAATTTAAAAAAAAATGCATGCATCCTAATGCTCACTGCAGTACTACCATGGCCAGAAATGGAAACAACCTAAATGTTCATCAACAGATAAATGGGTAAATACGTGTTATGTATACATAATGCACTATTACTGAGCCTTTAAAAAGAATGAAATAATGCTACATGAAGCAACATGGATGGGCCTAGAAGTAAGTCAGAAAGAGAAAGACAAATACCATATGATGTCACTTATATGTGGAATGTAAAATTTGACACAAACAAACTTATCTCTGCAAGAGATAGATTCATTGGCACAAAGAACAGACTTATGGTTACAAGGGAGGTGGAGTAGGGGAAGCGTGGATGAGAGTCTGGGAGAGGAAGATGCAAATCATTATATAAAGAATGGATAAACAGTGGGTCCTCCTATATATAGCACAGGATATATTCAATATCCTGTGATAAATCATAATGGAAAGAATGTGAAAATATATATATATATATAAAACTGAATCACTTTGCTGTAGAAATTAATGCAATTAATTAGAAATTAATGCAACATTATAAATCAAATAAACTTCAATAAAATAAATTTTTTAAAAATCCCCATTTTCTGCAATTTCAATAATAGACATACTGTTTTTAAAATTTTATTTTTAATGTGTTGATTTTATAATCTTTATATATATACATATTCATGTGATATGATGCTGTTTTTTTGTAATTTTTTGATAAAGAAATGGCAGAGAAAAATCAAGGGCAATTATTATATAATCATTTATTTAAAAATAAAATCTGATCCTATATAAAATTCACAGTATCATAAAGGAAATTTAGAAATAAAATATAAGCTACAAAACATCACTTGGCTAAACCAAAGATAGAAACCAAAGACTAGTGAAGTCTGTTGTTTCTATGGAATGCTTCCTTGTTGAACAGTTTAAAACGATGCATGGAGATTTTGTTATATCTCTAATAAATGGTTTTATTCACATGGCTGCACTGATGTTAGACTATAAGTTAATGAAAAGCACAAAGATAATTCCACGATTGACTTCTATGTTATCTTCAACAAATCAGCCAAGTTCCAGGACCAAGATCAAGATGTGCGACATTGAAGATGCTCAGTAGATACTGTCTAATAATTCTGTATATGGGCTTCTCAGGAGGGGCAGATGAAGAAATATGTGTTTTCTGAGCACAGTTCTTGAGCCATGTAAGTGCTCTACAGAAACCCACTGAATTCAAATTAATCAGGAGGGTCCCCAAACGTTTTGCCAATATCCTGGACCATATAGGCTGGGTTGAATTAGACAAAAAACAGTTATGGAGGAAAGTGCTAAAGAGCCAAGGAACAAAAGAGGTAGTTTGTTTTTTTAAGGTACTGCAAATGGCCTATATCTAAAGGAAATGCAAGCTGGTTGTGGCAGCTGCTTTAGGGTTTACGTTTTTTTTTTTCTTTTCTTTTTTCTTTTTCCCAAGTTGTATAGAGAATAAGGTTAGAAAAGCAGACAGAAGCCAGATTATGGAGGTTTTAAAGGTCCAAAGCAATAGGGGATTTTCCACAGTCCTAAATTTGAGTGAATGGGAGTGAATGACTATTCAATGATTTTCTTATTAGTCAGGACCTCAAAATTGCATTCTCATGTCCCACTTATTCTTATTCATACTCCCTCGATTGCATGAAGGGAGCCCAGGAGGAAGGAAGGGCATTTATCGTTTAGCCAGACATTTCTGTTCAGGTTTTACATACAGGCTTTTACATACATGATGGTTGAATGGCTTTCCATTTGGAACTGTTTAAAACAGAATATTGTCTTTCAGTTACAACATGGGTAAAACACTGAAACAAATCAGAAACACAAAAGCTGTTTTAAGGCTCCAATCATTTCTGGCACAAAAGACTGGACACTGCCCTTTCATTTAAAGATCTATCTTGTGGCTCCCTCTCATGTACATGTAAGAAATATCACACATAAAATTCTCATTTTCTAATCTGTAAAGATGGAGAAGGCGATGGCACCCCACTCCAGTACTCTTGCCTGGAAAATTCCATGGGCGGAGAAGCCTGGTAAGCTGCAGTCCATGGGGTCGCTAGGAGTCAGACACGACTGAATGACTTCACTTTCACTTTTCACTTTCACGCATTGGAGAAGGAAATGGCAACCCACTCCAGTGTTCTTGCCTGGAGAATCCCAGGGACGGGGGAGCCTGATGGGCTGCCGTCTATGGGGTCGCACAGAGTCAGACACGACTGAAGAGACTTAGCAGCAGCAGCAATCTGTAAAGAAGCACTTCTAAAGAGCCTAGAAATTTGAGGCTATCACCAAGAGCTAGAAGTGGTACCAAGAGAAAAGATGGACGTGAGTAGTGAGCAGAAATCATGCAACAGAGGCTTATGGGTGATGATCAGCCTCACTCGTATCATTGTGAGGTAGGCAACTCATCCGTTAAGATAAACTCTATTGGAATAACACATCTGAATAAAAAAATATGCAATGCATACATTAATATAAAAACAGACAATGTTCTATAGCGCAGGTAATTTCAAGGTGAATTGCCTTATGAAGGGGCAGGGGAGGAGGCTTTTAAACTTTTTCAACCATGACCGACAGCACAAAATGCATCTTGTATCCCAGTACACATGCAGATGAAACTCATCTAATGAAACACTTGTCTCTGCTACTTGTGAAGCACTCTAAAAATTATTTTATTCCATTTTTTAAAACGCTATTCAAAATTCACTAAAGTGATTTCGTTACCCAAATGAGTCACCATTCGCAATTATTTCAAGAGAGTAATCCATTTGACTGCCTCCTTCCTGATATTTTATTCCTATTTCTTCAGATAAGATGCTTATAACCACATCTCATGAACTAATCAAAGTTAGAAATCAAATGACTCGAGGCTATGACCCAGAGGAATATTCAGAACAGTAGAAATTATGCCATTATCTTAAGTATAAATGCAGGCAGCCACACAGCATAGAGATGGTTAAAAAAAAAATGTCCACAGGTCCCCTCCTTACCATCTCATCAGCTACAATGACCAAAGTTATAAGAAAGAAGCAAAATGGGCCAAAATCTACAGGGTTAAATATATTTTTGTTTCAATTTTCTTGTTTGTTTCCTCATCTTCTGAAAACCCTCTAGCCAGTCAAAATAGCTATAAATGTCACTGCCTATGCTTCTGACTTTTTCTCAAGACTAAGAGCAGCAAAGAAACTTGGGCTCCACTCTTACATAAAGAGAACAGTCATCTTGCTCCTATTGGTGATGATCTAAACATAGCAGGATTCACCTGCTGGTTTCTAACCTCCAGCTGACTGACACAGTCATATCAATCTGGGCCTGCCCCACCATCCAGCAGGCAGGCCCCAGCAAAGCATAGGGCTAACCCTGGGGGACCAGATTCCCAATGTTCGCCTTCTCTAGGATGAAGGCAACAGGCAGCATCTGTTGAGCTCTTATGTCTGTCAGACACTATGGTTAAGACCCATCCCACTGTCTTCTTCATCCCATATGACATCGCTTGTCCTGATTGGGAGGTTTCACTGACTCCCATCTGTCCAAATCATAGTCCCAGAGTCAACGGATTCAACTTTAAAACAAAATTTGTCTTTCCTCCATTTCCATATGGTGCCCACTAGCTGTCCCTCAGTGCAGCCTCTGTGTGCTTTTCATCTATGCTGGATTAATGGAAAGCCTTACATAAGAATCTGGATGGAACTGTACTATAAAGTAGATGAAGCTGAAGGGAGAAAATGTGCAAAGACAGACAAGGAAATGTCATTTCCACGTATGTGAATGTGCTTCAGGGGGGGAAGTTCAGGCCTCGAGTCCAGTCCTGTGGAATGTTGCTATCAGCAAGTGAGGGCTGAAGAGTGAGTCTGATGTGAGGATGCAACGGAATAAAGGATGGATGCTCTGGAAGGAGCCTATGTATGTAAAGGTCCAGAGTGAAGAGGAGGAATGTCATGATGGGATTTCCAGAGGGCAAGGGTAGTAAGGCAGTGGTTGCTTTTGCATATGCCTTTCTGGTTGTGGCTCAGTGTCCTACTCCTCTCCTTGGGAAGGACTTTTCAAGCTCCCTTGAGGTCATACTCTGGTTAGGAGGCCCTGAACAGCCCCTTATTTTAACCCTGTCTAAGACCAGCCAAAAGAACAAGATTCTATTCCTGGCCATATTCTACAAGGAGAAAATCCTTCAGTATGGGACAAAGGAATCCCTGCTGCTGCTGCTAAGTCACTTCAGTCGTGTCCGACTCTGTGCGATCCATAGACGGCAGCCCACCAGGCTCCCCTGTCCCTGGGATTCTCCAGGCAAGAACTCTGGAGTGGGTTGCCATTTCCTTCTCCAATGCGTGAAAGTGAAAAGTGAAAGTGAAGTCGCTCAGTCGTGTCCGACTCTTCGCGACCCCATGGACTGCAGCCTACCAGGCTCCTCCGCCCATGGGATTTTCCAGGCAAGAGTACTGGAGTGGGGTGCCATTGCCTTCTCCTAAGGAATCCCTGGATGGGCTGTTAACACCCAACCTGTACAAATCAGCCTTGGACCAGAAACTACTTATCCTAACAGGAGAAAATATCCTATAAATTTGGAAGAGAAGAAGGGTTTACAACCCCTTGTGGGTGAATTCCTAAGGCATGACCTTTTGGTAATCTACCAGTCTCTGTTGCAACACTCCTATTCTACCAGTTGTTAAGCCAAATGGGGAATACAAGACCTTACAGCAGTAAACAACACAGTGATCCCTATACACCTCTTCATGGCCTTTCTTTATAACACATTAACACAAATTCCTGAGGATGCTAAAAGGTTTACAGAACTTGATCTCAAGGATGCTTTCTCCTGTACTCCAGTTCATTCCTCGCCACAATATCTGTTTGCCTTTGAGTGGACTAATCTTGACTCAGGCCAAATGCAGCAATATAACTAGTTGCCTCAGGGGTTTTGGGAGAGCCCACCTGTTTGCCCAGGCCTGGGAAAGGAAGTAGGGCTTCCCAGGTGGCTCAGTGGTAAAGAATCTGCCTGCCATGAAGGAGACGCAGGAGACGCGGGTTCGATCCCTGGGTCAGGAAGATCCCCTGGAGGAAGGCATGGCAACCCACTCCAGTAATTTTGCCTGGAGTATCCCATGGACAGAGGTGCCTGGCAGGCTATGGTACATGGAGTCACAAAGAGTCGGACATGACTGAAGCAACTGAGATGCAAGGGTAGTAAACAGAAGTTTGGATTTTATTCTGAGAGAAAACAAGAAGCAATGGGAGCCATCTTATTTTAATAAATCAGATTAAACAGATATGATTTATGCCCTAGTTAAAGTCCAGGTTTCAGGATGGAGTAGGGATGGATTAGAACAAGCAAGTGTGGAGGCAGTACCGTGGTGATCTAAATCAGGATGATGGCAGTGCAAACACAGGGAAATAGGGAGACAGAAGTCTTAAGTGGTCAAAAGGCACAAACTTCCAGTTATAACACAACTAAATACAGTATGGGAACTACAATTAACAACACTGGACTTAAGAATGTTGCATATCTGAAGAATGCTAGAAGAGATCTTAGAAGTTCTCATCACACACACACAAATTTGTAATTACATGAGGTGCTGTATGTTAACTACACTAACTCTGATCATCATTTTGCAATATATACATTTATCAGCTTCCCTTCCCAAATTATTACATCATAAGGGCTAACACTAATACAAACTTACATGTTGAGTATATCTCAATTTTTTAAAAAAATCTAGAAAGAAAGCTTTAGGTGCTGACTTGACAAGGCTTGGTCATTGACTGACTGTGGACCTGAGGCTGTGACTAAAGATGACCTCAAGTTTTGGAGTTTTGGGGGGACAACTGGGTAAATAGAGGCAGGGATCAGAAATAGCAGCAAGTTTGAGAGGGAAGCTAGAAAGGTTTTACCTTTACTTTTACCAAGTCTTCTGTTATAGTCCACTGGTGGGAAGGAAATGGGATGGAACATATGGGAAAAGAATGTATATTCTCCCTTTGTGACTTAAGTGAAACTACTTAGGGACCATGAATATTTATAAATTTTGTCTGACATTTTTCTCTTTTATTTTTTTCATAAGTCATATCAATTCATTATTAAAATTACAGAAAGCATAATCAGGGCCAATCTATCCATGGTGCTTTGCAGGCACAGTTCTGAGGGCCTGTGGGAATTAATACTCTCCAGCCCATGAAACTGTTTCCATCTGAATTGCTTTAAAAAATTCACCTTCCCTCCTAGGTGGTCACCACAAAACAGAAAAACGTTAGAAGAAAAGGAGGATAACAACTAACACAGAACAGTGAATCCAGCCTGGATTATAGTCATCTTTATGACAATGTAGTCTTTTTTGCAGATTTTCACTAATCTTTTTTAAAAATTTTATTGGAGTGTAGTTGATTTACAATATTAGGTTAGTTTCTACATATACATATATCCACTCTTTTTTAGATCTTATTCCTATGTAAGTTATTACAGAATACTGAGTAGACTTCCCTTTGCAATACAGTAGGTCTTTATTAATTATCTATTTTATATATAGCAGTATGTATGTGGCAATCTCAATCTTCCAATTTATCCCCTCCCATCTTTATCCTCTAGTAAGTTTGTTTTCTACATCTGTAACTCTATGTGTGTTTTGAAGATAAGTTCATTTGTACCTTTTTTTTAGATTCCATATGTAAGTGATATCGTACAGTCTTAAAATATAAATTTTAACATTGTTTTACAGAATAAGCTGCCCACAAAGGCAAAAGCACCTGGGGCTTACAAAAGTCATAATGTGTCTGTATATGTCATATCTAGACCTATAAGCCTCTGTCATATACAGCAGATCTATGAGATACATGTCCATCTATCTGAGCAACTCCCTACATATCACCCCAGGCCCCACCATCTCAACTAGGTTGCTTGCCCCACTCCCAATTTTTTCAGTGGTTTAAAAAACTGTCTTAAAGCTTGTATCTAAATCTTCATGACTGCTCAGTAGAGTGCAAATGCTTCATCCTTTCTACAGGTAAATTGTAAAGGAATAAGAAACTTTAAATTTTCAGATCATCTGACATAGAACTTCCACTAAGAATTAATCCTCAGGAAATAAAATCAGATGGAATTACAAAGATGGATATCACAATGCTATTTCCACTAAAAACTGGAACATCCCTAAATATTCTGTAATAAGAGTCTGGTTAAATTAATTATAGTTGATCCACACAATGAAATACTAAGCAGACATTAAATAATACATGTAATTACATATTTATTGTAGGAAGATAGTCACAACATGTGAAGTGGAAAAAATAAGGTATTTCATATATTATAGTTTAATCTCTTCGTAAAGCAAAAGATATATACCAATCTATTTTGGTGGTGGGATCATGGATAATTACTAGTTTTGCTTCTCTGAATTTAAAATTTTTTCAACAATGGGTATATGTTACATTGGATTAAAAAATACTAAAAGTATGTACTCTTTGATTCAGGATCTGCTGGTAAATATTTAACAAGAAAATTATTACAGATGTGTACACAGATTTAGCCACAAAGATACAGTTCTCTGTCATCATCAGTTTTTCCCTCTCTACTGAATTTTCCCATGAGCATATATAAGTACCATAATTTCTCCCATTGTTAAAAAGTTCCACTTTAATGTAAATTAGTGTAGCCACTCGGAGAAGGCAATGGCACTCCACTCCAGTACTCTTGCCTGGAAAATCCCATGGACGGAGGAGCCTGGTGGGCTGCAGTCCATGGGGTTGCTAAGAGTCAGACACGACTGAGTGACTTCACTTTCACGCATTGGAGAAGGACATGGCAACCCACTCCAGTGTTCTTGCCTGGAGAATCCCAGGGATGGGGCAGCCTGGTGGGCTGCCGTCTATGGGGTCGCACAGAGTTGGACACGACTGAAGCGACTTAGCAGCAGCAGCAGCAGCAGTGTAGCCACTACCAGAAGATAGTATGGAGGTTCCTTAAAAAACTAAAAATAGAGTTACCATATCATTCAGCAATCCCACTCCTGGGTATATATCCAGAAAAGATGAAAATTCTAATTTGAGAAGACACATGAACCCCAATATTTATAGCAGCAGTATTTACAACTGCCAAGATACAGAAGCAACCTAAATGACCATCAACAAATGAATGGACAAAGAAGATGTGGTATATATAAACACAATGGAACATTACTCAGCTATGAAAAAGAATAAAATAATGCCATTTGCAGCAACATGGATGTACTTAGAAATTATACTGAATGAAGTAAATCAGACAGAGAAAGACAAACAAGCATTTACAGTATAGCACGGGGTACTATATTCAATATCCTGGAATAATCTTTAGTAGAAAATAATCAGGAAAAAAAAATATATAACTGAACCACTTCACTACACAACTGAATTAATGCATATAATATAATGCATAATTAATCAACTATACTTCAATAAAAATTAATTTAAAAATAGGTAATGAGCCCATTAACAGTAGTTTGCTGACTCCTTTTCTAGAACATGTATTTAAAAAAAAAAGACTAAAAAAAAGTCACACTTGACACTTGACTGTAACTTCCCCTCCAGCTTCCACTTGATTTTTCCGCTCTGCCATAAAACAAATCATCTTTCAACAGCCCACATCAACACCCATCAAACTCTGTGTGTAAAGGACCGGTTTATTTTTCTTTTCTAATCCGTGACTAGAAACAGATACTCGTGGAAAATGAAATAAAATTAATCAATAGAAAAATGATCCTGTGCCTAAATGTCATGACCATGTCAAAGTGCTAGAAAAGTTTCTAAAAGCTGACTTTGTACTATTAATACATCCCTGCAGCGATCCTCAGACACGCTGAGCAGGACTCTCCTGTACTCACTGTCCCAATCCTTCTGCCCTATCTTGCTGCTAACCCATCCAGTCAGGCTCTCTTCCCATCCTTGCACTGAAACTACCATTGCTCACATCACCTCGAGCTTCCACGCTGCTAAAATCAATGCTCAATCCTCTTTTAACTCCCAGTCTGCAGCATTTTATACATGCAATCTCTCCTTCACCTTTAATTGAACTTTCTCTTGATTATCTTCCTACATCCCTATGATTCTACTCAGAGTCATTCTTCTCCCCAGCCTTCAACTTTGGGGTGCTCAGAGCTCAGTCGTGGAACCTCTTCACTGTTCTCATCACTTTAAACAGGGTCTATATGCTGATGATGCCGAAAGTTAGATCTCCAGCTCAGAACCATCCCTTGAATTCTGGACACACACACACATCCAATATTTGGATGTCTAAAAGGCATCTCAACATTAACATGACCAAAACAGAACTGCTAATCTTCTATGCCCTTCATCATTCTCAGTGACAGTTTCTTGCTTCTAACTGCCCATCCTTGACTCCTCTTTTTATTTCCTGGAATTCAACTGCTTTTTAGCATCTCCACTGCTAACACTGGTTTAAGACACCATTATCTCTCAGCTTGCTCACTGTAGTGGAGTATATTAACTTGCCTTCCCCCATAGTCTAATCTCAATAGAAAAACCAAGCCATTTTTTCAATTCATAAGTCCCATAACAGCATATGCATGCTCAATCCATCCCATGGCTTCATTTTTCACTCAGAATAAAAGCTAAACTTGTTACAGCAGCCTACGAAAGGCCTGCAGAGTCTCTCCTTCCTCCGACCCTCTTTATCTCCTGCTACTCTCCCCGGGTTCCACACTGGGATCCTTGCACTTTTTTTCTGCTGGATACTTCTGCTTCAGGGCCTTTGCACTGCTGTTCGCTCTTTCAAGAAAGCTCTTGCTTCGATACTACCTTGGTCCCCTCCCTCACTTCATACTTTTGATCAATGTAATCATCTTAGTGAGGCAATGTCACGCATCTTCCCTTTTCTGTCTGATCTGTCTCTGTTGTATTTTTACCACATGACATACTTCTTCACTTGCTTATTTTCTGTTGGTCTCCAAGTAAAATATATGCTACTTAAGAGAAGGGATGGCGTTCTGTTTCATTTTACTGTCCCAGCCCCAGTTCTAAGACACAAACTGTATTTATTGAGCAAATGTTCATCCTGATGCCCTCCATAAAAAAAATTTTTTTTAAGCAATTTAAGTATCTTATTGGAGAAGGAAATGGCAACCCACTCCAGTGTTCTTGCCTGGAGAATCCTAGGGACGGGGGAGCCTGGTGGGCTGCGGTCTCTGGGGTCGCACAGAGTCGGACACGACTGAAGCGACTTAGCAGCAGCAGCGGCAGAAGCAGCAGCAGCAGCAGTAGCAGCAGCAGCAAATATCGTATTGATATAAGAGATTTACACTTTCAGAAAATGGGATACTATTTATATCTGTATCTACATGATGGCCATAGATATGAAATGGAATACTATTCAACTGTTCAAAGTTTGCATGAACTGCAAATGACTACATTTACTGAGAGAAAGAAGCCTGTAACATCTTAAAAAGAATCAGATTACCAAGTAATACACATGACATTAGCTCATTTCTTAAAGGAAAAGTTTTTAAAGTATAAGCCTCAATGTAAACTCCTAATCCAAAACATTTTTTTTAAAATGATCAAAACAGTCAATTCCACAAGGCCTTAAATCCGAGGTTTCCTCTGACAACATTCATGACACAGAAGAGTAGCAGGATGGGTTCTGATCGGGCCATGTTGGGATGGTCTGTGCAATTTGGTGGGATTCCATGGGCTCCAGTGCAAAGCTGCTCCTTAAACCATTAAATAGCCAATAAAAGCCATAGAACCATCAGAGCTGTGCTTCTCCAAGTGGGGATAGGAATGACTTGCAGAAATGTTAAGTAGCATTTGGATTTAGGCTTGTGTCTTCTTCCAAGTTTCTGGATTATTTAAACACTCCTGTTTCCAAGTAAAGATGGGTAAGGCAGCTGCTTCAGCCCCCGACAGCCCCACCTCATCATGGAGTGAGGCAAGAGCCACCAAACCCAGCCGAGAGGATGACAAGGTGGGAAAGACACGGTGAAATCATCTAGGCAGGGAAGACTGAAATGAGAGGAAGGTTTTTTTTTTTTTTTTGGCTATTTCCTTTATCTTTTCTGGCAAAATTAAGGTTTAATTCTTTGCTGGCAACAAAGTTGATTTTTTCAAAGAAGGAAAACACTCACAGAGAGAAAGCACATTTAACTCAATTTTATGTTCAAAAGGTGAGTGTACTGATATTTGCAAGTCCTCTGGTCCATGCTGAGAGGTTGCCTTATCACTAGGAGTTCCTCCTCACAAGGTCTTCGTGCTTCTCTTTAGTTCTCTTACACAGAATCCACTAACCAATCTAGGTTGTATACATGTAATTAGAGAACTAATGACAACCAATTTCTAATTAACTAATGCAGTGGTTAGGGTCACCTTCTCGGGTTCATACAAAGGATTCTGCTGAACATAGCAGTTTTGGACCTGGTGGCCACTTGGGCAATAACAATGTTTTCACTAGAGGAAACTGAGGACCACATAGGAGACAATATTTATCTAGAGCTGGTCAGTAGTGGATCTATTAATAGAACTAGATTTCAGGTCTTCTAGGTGACTCAGATAGTGAAGAATCCACCTACAATGCAGGAGACCTGTGTTCGATCCCTTCGGTTGGGAAGATCCTGGAGAAGGGAATGGCAACCCACTCCAGTATTCTTCCTGGAGAATCCCCATGGACAGAGGAACCTGGTAGGCTACAGTCCATGGGGTCGCAAAGAGTCCGACAGGACTGAGCGACTAAGCAGCGGTACCCAATCTAGGGCTCTTAGCACTCCATAAACATAACCATTTAACTGGGATCCAAATTACCACAGTGGGGAGAAAGGGGGTTGAAAAGAGATTCCCAAACCTAGGAGAGGCCAGTCTCGCTGCCTGGAAATGAACTGGGGAGTTTATAAAATGTGCTGATTTCTGGATTCCATTGCAAGAATTTATATATCACAGAAGTTGCCCTCAAGTAAATCTGATGCACAACCAAGTTCAGGAATCACTGGCCTGGGTTATACAAGATAGAAGAGCATAGAACCCAGCAGATTTCTATTAAAAAAAAAAATGCAAGTCATTCTCCTTACTCACTCTATGAAAAAAACAACATAGAAATATGCAATTATAAAGCTCAAAATAGCTTCTTCAGGAGAAAAAAAAAATGATTCACACTTCTAAAGATGCTCAGGCCACAGCTGCAATCTGTTCTTATGGCCAAAACCCTTGGAAAGCCCAATTAAGGGAAGCCACGTTGGGCTTGGTTGCCAAGACCCACCCAAAGCTGTGTTGTTCTCTCTGGAGACAGGGAACAATGACCACACCCTAGGGAGACATGCAGACAGCTGACACCCACCTTCAAGGAGCTGGAAGCTTGGCTTCCTAACCTAAAGCTGTCATCCCATGGGGCCTCGGGCTCCCTTCAGGTCCTAGAGGCTAATGCACATGCTTGGGCAGGAGGCATCTCGGGAGGAACAGTTTACTGGCCTTTCACTAGAGTCCAAGCTCTGGGCTGGTTGAAGTCCACCCCATTTCCCATAGCGAGGGGGTGGGTAGAGAAGAAGAAGAAGCAGGCTAAGAGCTGTCTGGAGGCAGATGGGGAATATAATAAATTAGGAAGTCACACAGCTGTGTGTTCTGAAACACAAGATTGAAAATAGACCATGTTTTCCTCTTTGGGGAACATACTGTGGTGTTGATATTTTCTAACTCAAATTTGGACCCAGGAGGCCTCCTCACCAAATTACCCCAAGGCGGAGGAGGAGGAGGAGGGATGAAGAGGAGTCTTTTGGTATAATTCATTTTTACTTACTTTGGAAGAAAAAAGGATGCTGTTTAAGAGATTTGGGGATAAAGCAGAGACATCATAAAAAATTTAGTGATATCTGAAAAATATTTTTGGAACTTATTCTGAAGCAAATGGAAAGTTATTCTATTTGTATGGTAAATACTTTTTATTTTTTTTGGACCATGCCACATGGCTAGTGAGATCTTAGTTCCCCAATCAGGGATTGAACCCTGACCCTCAGCAGTGAGAGAGAGCACGGAGTCCCTACCACTAGATTACCAGAAAATTACCATTAAATATTTTTAAAATGCAGATTTATGTAAAGCACCGGACCAGAGGCTAAGCTAGAACATAAATTCACTCTGAGCCTCGTTCTTGGAAGCGCTTACAGTCTGTAAGGAAGATAGGGCATTCTTTAAAAAATGAAAGCAGTATTGATAGCTAAAAGTAAACAGCACAATAATATCCCATAATAATTAACTGTATCTGATGTCTTTATGACCTCAGCCTACTTAACCTCTCCCAGAGTCCCAAGTCCTTTGATTGTAAATGGTGATGCTATAAGGGTTAAAACAGTACTGACCTCACGAAATTGCCTGCCAAATAGAAAGCATCTGAAAAATGGTAGTGGTCTTGTTTTGCTTTTTTTAAAAATAGATTCTTTCTACTCATCTTTAAAGATCAACAAATGGTTTTTGATTGAAGTTCAAGTGCCCAGAGTTGGGAGATTCTGTTGGCATTCATCTTCTAATCTACTCCAGCAACCAGGAAAATCCATCCAAAGCCCTCAGAAGCTTTAAAAGGCATCCTAGAGCTTCTGTCCATTGCTGCTCTCTCAACCAGTGGGGACTCCCTGGGGGTCAGTCCAACACCGTAGGAAGTGAACTGAAGACTGAAGGTGTGGGTATCCTCCTGGATTTCTTGTGTGTTTGTTTTTGTTTGGCACATATATGTTTTGGTTTTAAACCTTATATCTTAGCATCTCATCACTATTTCAGTGCAGTCTAACATCTTGATTGTGTTGTTTTAATTCCTTTCTTTTTCTGATCTATTTTATACAGCTTTACCATCTAGTTGAAACTTACAGCATTCTACTTAAAATGCTTTTTCTCTAATTTCATCCCTCCCAAATTAATATTCTATTTTTACAACATCCTAGGGTCTTTTAGCTCATAACCTGGTGTGATACAATCCTACAATAAGTTCTGCAAAGTGTGATTAATGCTCTGGGGGAAAAAAAACAAACAGCCTATGGGTCTAACCCTGGGTTTCGGAAGAGACAGACGTCTGCAGAACTAGAGGAAGATGGTTTTCATGTGTCACATTTTTGGAGTGAGACTAGTAACTTTAATACTAGATTGATTTCCCAGATGAGAACTGAAGACACCATCCATTTAGACAGCCTGCTTCATCTACTGGGATTACTTTACTTTAATGGTTTTTTAAAAATGATGTTTCTACTTATATAAGAAGCCGCATGTCCTGAAATCCATAGTTTTTCATGTATGTAACCACTGGATTTTTGGTAAGCCACATCCCCAGTATTGTTGAACAGAATGGAAGACAATGAAACTCATCATATATGCTGCTGACCTGCGCTGAGAAGGTGGCAGGTAGCAGTGAGCCTCTCCCAGACTCCCAGCGGTGAGATGTTCTGAGCCCGGCTCCTGCCACTGCTCTCATCATGATGCCTCATCCAGTGACATCCCAAACTTTCCTCCCCACAGCCATCCAAGGAAGCCTCCTGTGGGCAGGGCTATGGGCACTTTTTGTTCTCTCTAAGAGACAACAGGCCAGAGCTGGATCTAATTTAAAATCATTTTTATTTATTTGAATTTTTTGAAAAATATATTAAAATTTTTTCTGCAACAAGACACATTTTTTTCATATTTTTCACATACTCCCTATTGTGAATATGTGTACGTATGTATGTATGCGTAGACGGAGAGAGAAAGAGAGAGAATGCCAAAACGGATATGGTAAAATGTGAATATAATAGTAGGTGAACCAGGGTGAAAAGTATATGTGAATGAATTCTTTGGACTCTCTTGCAAAAAAAATTTTTTTAAAAAGAAATACTTTTACTTCCACTCGTTTATCATTGCTCTTACTTATCAATTCCTACTTACCAATGTTTACATTATTATTCTTCCAAATGAACTCTACCATCTCTCTGTGACATTCCCATCCCAGAACCCATTGATATTTTGGAGAAAGATATGAGCCTGTACATTGACTGGGGAGCTTAAATCTTGATCATAGTATGTATGTTTTCCTCCCAGGAATAAAACACTTACATAGTTATTTAAAATTTGTGCTTCATATCTTAGTAAACTCTCACAGTTTTCTTCACATTAGTCCCAAGATGTTTTCTGTTAAGATTATTCTGAAGCAGTTTACATTTTTATTGCCACTGCTAGAAAAACCCCTTTTATCCATTTTATAATTAACTAATTATTGCTGACATATGGAAATGTTACAAAGTTTTGTTTATCCACTATGTAGCTACTTTTCTAAATTATATTAATCCGAACATCTTTTCCATTGCTTCTTCAGGGATTTCTAGATAGTTTTATTGTCTATAATTTAAAGTACTTTGTTTATATCAATGTGTTATACCTCTATTTGTGTCTATCAGCATCCTTTGCATCCTACTCTAGTTCCAGCTTTTAATGGCAAAGCAATTTTGTTATTACCATTTAAAATACCATGTTGGCTTATTGCATTGTAGTAGTTTACAAAATGATGCTAAGAATGTATCCTATTCCGTATTTAACAGATGATATTAATGCTATCAAATACCATTTTGGATTACTTGAAATTAGCATTTCAGTTTTCATATAGAGTTTATTCAGATGTAATGGGCACTGTTCTGTTTTCTGTTACTGAGTTGCTTTGGCTTCCCTGAGACAAATGGATCTTTGAGCCAAATTCAAGGTCCACTGCTAGTAATTATCAATACAAAGGTCTTTATAACATGTACTTTGAAAACACTCATAATCTATTTTTTTTCAGTTTTATTTTTTAATTGCTTTTGTTTTCACCATTTAATTATCTTCAAGTTATCTTTACACTTTTCAGTAAACCCCCTCAACTTGTAGGGAAAACAGGGCCACAAATAAGGTAAAAACTCTTAATGTAGTCGAAAGCACAACAGAAGAGACACAGATAAAGTGCTTTAGGAGTTTAGAGGAGGATGTGATATCCTGTTACAGCTGGAGTTCAGGGAGGAATCAGAATAGTCACCCAAATGGGATGTTAAAGAAGAACCTGGATGAAAAATATTGCTACAAGGCAGAAGCAGGTGACAACGGGCATCTGTGTTCCGTCAGTGTGTCTGTGTCTCTCCTCATCATGAGGCGGCAAAGCTACCAGGCTTCCCTCTCAATCTATAACCTAATTTGATAGGAGGAATGGATGCTGATTGTTTCCAGCTATGTATCTTCTCAAAAATAATGTAAAAAAGGGCAAGTCCTAAAAAAAGCCTATGGTAACTATAACTTATTTTCATCCATTTATAATTGAGATGTGCTTGATATATTCTTTCAAACTGCCAGACGTAATTTTTCTCAGCAACCACGTGTCTATGGAGACAACCATTACACTGTGATTCAGAAGGATATACAAGGACAGCCTTCTGACACACCAACAAAACACCCAGAACTTCAGATTCATATGACAGCCACTGGATGCACAGAAAGAGTTGGCTTTGCTATGGGGTGAGATGCATTTCAGTGTCTCTGAATCTTTGCATATTTGAGTTACTTCCTTCAATAGGACAGCATTTTATAGTTAACAAAATGCTTTAACTGACATTCTTCCTCTGATTTTCAGATGATGATGATTTTCCCGTGCTACAAACGGGAGACTAAGGAGCAATATGTCTAGCCATCATGACAAAGACAAAATCACTGATGTCTATCAACCAGGGCTTCTGATTCTGGATTCAGGAATCAGGCCCTCCCTCTCATGGTGCTACTATTATAAATCCTGATATCAATTGTTTAATTTTAGTTTTAGTGGAGTATAACTGCTTTAAAAGGTTGTGTTAGTTTCTGCTGTACAGTGAAGTGAATATGCACTATATGTATGCATATGTCCTCTCCGTCTTGAGCCTCCCTCCACCCCTCACCTTCACTCCCACCCCTCTAGATCACCACGGAGCACTGAGCTGGGCTCCCTGCCCTATACAGCAGCTTCCCACCAGTTATCTAGTTTACACACGGCAGTGTATATATGTCCATCCTACTCTCCCTCCTTCCCATGCTGTGTCACATGTCCATTCTCTCCATCTGAATATTCCTGCCCTGCAAACAGGCTTGTCTGCACCATCCTTCTAGACTCCAGGTCCATTCACATCACAAATGACCTAATTTTGTTCCTTTTTATGGCTGAGTAATATTACATTATATATATATACATATTTTAAACTACCACTTTGGAATGACTTTTATACTCTCTCCTATGACATTTTAAATTGAGGCAAAAGTGCATGTAACTTCCTAAATCCAGGCTCAGGCCTTGAATAACTTTTGCTTATTTGCTTACATTAAACTCAAGGCTGAAATAGAGTATGAAAGTATAGAATGTAAAGAAGTAGAATATAAACATTTAAGACAGAGTCAGGATCTGAGAGGCTTCAACTTGCCATGGATCATGGGTACAAGCTAGTATTAGGAGGAAAAATGTCCTTACGAGGTTTAATTGTTAAAAGCTAATTTCCTTGAGTTTGCTTTAGCCAGGATGTTCTAAGAATGAAAGTGATGGATGTATTTCTCCAAGTACGAAAACACCAATGCCCCAGAGTTAAGTGTCTATTTTAATTGCTGTGCACTCCAGAGTCCTTCAGATTGCTCATCTGTGTTATTTTTACTTGCTAAAGCAGAGGTGTCTGGGTGATGAATTATACAAGGTGCTTCACTCAGCACCACTGGTATGTGATAATAAATATTTCCACTGAAAGACAAGGTAAGAAAATGCTTAAAATTTTCATAGCGTGTGATGCAGATTTTGTTCTTGTATCTGTTTTTTTTTAAACAGAGAAGTAGCTATTAAATTTTAATCTAATTATGGTATAGTCAAACAGCTGAAGATGGCAAAGTTATTTCCGAGAAATATGAAGGCTTCAATCATAAATGTATGTCCATCCTGACCTTCAGAACACACTGGAGAATAACACACACGAAAGCATAATTGAGGAAGTGGAATATCCATTTGCTAAAAAGAAAATAAGGTAGTGGAGCTCTAGTAGCGAAGTGATGAAAAATGAAATACATTATAATCAAACTTCAATTTCCATTTTTCGGCAAACTTTGATATTGTGACCTAAAAAAATACAGTATATTTCCTCAACTCCCAATAAAGGCAGAATGACAGAGGGCTATAATCTGAATTCAATTTGTTATAGTTTTTTGCAGCAGTAAAGAAAATGCAGAAAATAGGTTTCAAAGTAAAGGGGTAGAATTAAGGGTTTGAGTAGTTTCCCAATTTTCTTTAGCTACGCATCATCCTATGGCCACTCAGGAAAGACTAGTTTCAATCTTGGGAGAAGCTAATGATTGCTATGACCTTTAAATGTTCTAGTTCCCTCTCAATGATTGAGTTTGACACAAGCACATGGTCATAGTGCTAGCCAAGATACATGAGAAAAAGTTTGCTAAAGGGCTTTTGGATCTACAGTCACACCACCCTGAACACATCTATCTTATCTGAAGGGCTTTCGAACACATTTTTATACACCAGAAAAGATTCTCTGGAAGACACAGCCTCTTGTTCCTCTGGACCATGTGATGATAGCTGCCATTTTGCGATAAGCACGAGACCAAATTTGGTATGCCAAGAATGGCAGAACCAAAAGATGGAAAGAACTTGGGTCCTTGGTGACATCACTAAACAGATAACCACCCCCAGAGCCTACTCAAGTCTGAAGTTGTGACATTCAATACATGTTCTTCTTATGTTGGCCATTTTGAGTTGGGATTTTGATTACTTGAAGCTGAAAACCTCCTAATCGACTCTCCATTCATCATCTGTGCTAGGCTAGAGTAAGATAAGTTTGTCTCTGGTCCTGGCACTGCATATTGTCATGCTTGCAAGGTCTTGTCACACCCAGAAAACATAATCTAGTTCTAGAATTTCACGCCTAGGACTGCAACATTTCTTTTTATTGTTAACGTTCTTCTACTGGTTCCCACTCCACTACCTGGTGAAATCCAGACACCTCCGTGCTGCAAATCCTTATACCTTGATCCTTGCCTCTCCTGTCAGAATCTCCTCCATTTGCCTGCTCCCTCAATCTTCCTGCTTTTGCCATACTGAAGTACAAGCCCTCCATATCTGCAAGGGACTGGTTCCAGGATTGGCTGGATCCAAGGATGCAGAACCAGCAGATAAGAAGAGCAGACTGTAGAATTCTTCGAACCTCCTGGTCTTTCCACCTACAGCTCTCACCACCTGGAATTTTCAACAGCTTCGCCCCCCTCTGCCTGCCTGGTTATTCTTTCCTTTATCTGCATGATTATACACACTCAGATATCTCTTCTTGAACAAGATGGCGGAGGAGTAGGTGGACGTGGAGTACATCTCTTTCCAAGGATACATCAGGAATACATCTTCAGACACAGCAGTACATGCAGAACCTCAGCTGAGAGCAGACAGGAGTACCTGACCAGTGGGAAAGAATATATAGACCCATGCAAACTTGGTAGGATGAAGGAACTAGGGGGGGAAACAGGAGTGTTGGTAGGACTGGACCTGCCTTGGCGGGTGGGGGAACTGAAGCAGGGGTCTGATCCCCACATCAGGGCAATTGTCTGAGTCCGAGGAGAAACATTTAAGGCTGAAAGTGAAACAGCTGATCTGTGGCAGCCTACATGGAATGAGAATCAGACAGTCCTTGCCGCAGCCATACACACCCCAGACAGGGACGCAGGTCCCCTGGAAGGTGCAGCGGCTAGGAGCTAGAGTTTAGAGATTCTGGAGCAATCCCAGGGCAAGAGCTGCTGTTGACTGTGGAGAGATGGATCGAGGGGATGGAAGGGCGGAGACTGTGGTGGAAAATGCCTGTGGAAGAAAACGGGCAGCTGTGGTAGCAAGGCTATACTGCTGAGTCATGTGTAGTGGATGGAGACATCACCATAGCCTCTCTCTCTCCACACACCAGCATCAGCAGTTGAACAATAGAGAGACTAGCCCATCAAACCCCTGATGAACTGAACTGTAGAGTAGGATGCCACCTAGGGTGCCCCTTTAAGTGCCTGATGCACCGATCTACAGTGTAAGACCCCAGCCAGGAGGGCCCCTCTATGTGCCTGACGCTCTGAACAACAGAGAAGGATCTCAGGAAAGGGAGCTCTTCAGTGCCTGAATGGGTGGAGCTATGGAGAAAGACTCGCCAAACAGGCCTTCTGGTTGGCAACTATGAGAGGCTCAAATAAAGACTCTGATAGGACCATAACTCCTGCAGCAGAGGCAGTCCATGTCCCTGCACACTTGGCGCTGCCAGGGTCCCTGTAAGCTAAGCAGCTGCCCCACCTTCATGTTCAACTCTCACTGGGGCAGAGCTGCCACAGGCAAAAAAGGTTTGCATCTATGCATCCAGGGTCACTTTGGTAGTGTCTGACTCTTTGTGATCCTGTGGATTGTGGCCTGCCAGGCTTCTCTGTCAAGGAGGGGGGTTCTCCAGGCAAGAACACTGAAGCGTATTGGCCAATGCTGGTTGCCATACCCTTCTAGAGCACTGTATTTCCTGCTGCCCTAGCTGCCAACTCTCTGAGTACCTGGTGCTGCCAGAACACCTGCGACCCAAGCAGCTGCACCACCTCCACACCTGGTCTTCACAGGGGCAAACCCAAGTCCTCCAGGGCAGCCTTCAGGAGCAAACCCCAGTAGACGACCCACATGCAAAGGTGGAAATAAAACCACAGTTGAAACCCAGGGGCAGCGTGGCTAAGGAAGAAGACCCAAAACCTTCCCACCAGCAGTACAAGCTGAAGATTAAATTCACATGATCAATTAGGCCGACTCTGTATCTATGGAATATATAAAAGGTCATTGAGAATTCTCACAAAAGAAAACACACTAGTTCTGATAGCTGTGGACATTGGAGGCAAGAAGACACAGGAATAGGACCAGATTAGAATCTGAGCTGCCCTCACAGCAGGTCGAGAGATGGAGGACCAGGTCCAGCACAGTGTTGGAGGGCATCCTAGGGAGGTAAGGCGGACTGTGACTCCCAGCGAGGGAAAGGACTCTGCCAGCAGTGACTCAAGAAAAACATTTATTATTCTGTTTTGACATGTTCTGTAGATTCTCTTGGAATTTGTTTTCCCCTTTTTTCCTCTTCTGTTCTAGCTGTGGATTTTATTGGCACTATGAAATCTAATTAAGCTTTTGAGCTTTTTTCCCCTCAGTTAATTAATAACTAATTATTATTAATTATTATTTCATTGTTGTTAGAAACCTCTGCCTCTACACTGGGCTTTTACAGTTCTGTGGCGTTTTCCTTTTTTTTTTTCTTTTCTCTTTTTTTAACTTTAATTTTTAAACCTATCATTATTTTTTTCTACATTTATTCCTTTGTTTTTTCCTACTATTCTTTTGCCCTTGCAGTTAATCTTTAATGTATATAAATCTTCTTTATCTACCTCTATTTAACTTTGCATATCTATCCTTTCTTTTCTTTCCTTTCCTCTTAACATATTAGTTTTATTTTCATTGCTTTATTCCCCAATTGGCACCTTACTTTGGTTTTATTTTCCAGTTTGTGGTTTTGCCAGTTTTGTTCTGGTAGATACAATTTTTGGTTTCCTTTGTTCGCTGGATAAATCTATTGCACTTTATTTTTGTTGGACTGTATTGATTTTGTTTTTGGATGTATATGTATATGTGATATCCAGTCACACTTTTTATTGCTGTTATAAACCTCTGCCTCTACACTGGGCTTTTGCAGTTCTATGAAGTTTTCTTTTTTTTCCCCTTTTTTCTTCCATTTTTTTTCCTCTTTTTGATAATTTTAATTTCTAATTTTAAAAAAATCTATTATATTTTTCTACATTTATTCCTTTGCCTTTCCTATTGTTATTTTCCCCTTGCAGTTAATATTTAATGTATATAAATCTTCCTCATCTACCTCTATTTAACTCTGCATATCTATTCTTTCTTTCCTTTCCTCTCAACATATTTGTTACTTTTGTTTTCAATGCATTATTCCCCATTTGGCACCTTGCTTTAGTTTTGTTTTCCAGTTTCTGATTTAGTTAGTTTTGTTCTTAACTGGTAAATGTAATTTTTTATTTCCTTTGTTTGCCGGGTCAGTCTACTGTATTTTATTTTTGTTGGACTGTTTTGACTTTGCTCATAGGTGTATATGTATATGTGTATATTCCATTATTTTAATTATTATTTGCCTGGTTTTGTAACTGCCATTTGACTAGGGTTCATCTTTGGTTTCTTGTCTTTGGACATTTGTTTTAATCTCACACTTAATGCCATAACAAACCACTTGTAGACTCTTCGTTCTTGACCAGAGATCAAGCCCTGAGCTTTGGAGTGTGAGCACTGACTCGAAGACCCTAGACTATCAGATAACTAATCCTAGGGAGTATCAAATAGTGAGAACTCACACAAAGGAAACCACTTCTATACAAGACCCAGCATCACCAAACTACCAGTAGCACCCTGTGCAGGATGCCTCATCCAAACAACTAACAAAACAAAAGTGCAAACACAATCATCAGCAGACAGGGTTACCACCTCACTCAGCCCTGCCCGTCAGTGGAAAAACAAGCAACAAACAAACAAAAGTCCTGCACAAATCTCACCCTATATGAAGCTTACACAAACCACTGGACCAACCTTAGGAGAGCAGAGATGAAAAGGAAGAAAGAATTCAGCCTTGAAGCCTGGGAAAAGGAGACCTCAAACACAATAAGTTAAAAAATAATAACAATGAAAAGGCAGAGAAACACTACACAAACGAAGGAACAAACTAGAAAACAGAAGTCCAAATAGATGAAGAGGAAATAGGCAAACTACCTGAAAAAGAATTCAGAATAATGATAGTAAAGATCATCAAAAACCTTGAAAACAAAACGGAGAAAATGCCAGAATCAATTAACAAAGACATAGAAGAATTAAAGAACAAACATACAGAGACAAACAACACAATTACTGAAACTAAAGAGAAAGTGAAGTCACTCAGTCGAGTCCGACTCTTTGTGACCCCATGGACTGTAGCCTACCAAGCTCCTCTGTCCATGGGATTCTCCAGGCAAGAATACTGGAGTGGGTTGCCATTTCCTTCTCCAGGGGATCTTCCCGACCTAGGGATCGAACTTGAGTTTCCTGCACTGGAGGCAGACCCTTTAACCTCTGAGCTACCAGGGAAGCCCAACTGAAACTAAAAATACTCTAAAAGGAATCAATAGCAGAATATCTGAAGCAAAAGAATGAATCATTGAGCTGGAAGATGAAATGGTGGAAATAATTTCTGAAGAGCAGAAAAAAGTAAAAAGAATGAAAAGAACTGAGGACAGTCTCAGAGACCTCTGGGACAATATCAAACATACCAACATTCAAATTAAAGGGGTCCCAGAAGAAGAAGAGATCTCTTTCCCATTCTGTTGTTTTCCTCTATTTATTTGCATTGATCACTGAAGAAGGCTTTCTTATCTCTTCTTGCTATTCTTTGGAACTCTGCATTCAGACGCTTATATCTTCCCCTTTCTCCTTTGCTTTTTGCCTCTCTTCTTTTCACAGCTATTTGTAAGGCCTCCCCAGACAGCCATTTTGCTGTTTTGCATTTCTTTTCCATGGGGACGGTCTTGATCCCTGTCTCCTGTACAATGTCACAAACCTCATTCCATAGTTCATCAGGCACTCTTTCTATCAGATCTAGTCCCTTAAATCTATTTCTCACTTCTACTATATAATCATAAGGGATTTGATTTAGGTCATACCTGAATGGTCTAGCGGTTTTCCCTTCTTTCTTCAATTTCAGTCTGAATTTGGCAATAAGGAGTTCATGATCTGAGCCACAGTCAGCTCCTGGTCTTGTTTTTGTTGACTGTATAGAGCTTCTCCATATTTGGCTGCATAGAATATAATCAGTCTGATTTCAGTGTTGACCATCTGGTGATGTCCATGTGTAGAGTCTTCTCTTGTGTTGTTGGAAGAGGGTGTTTGCTATGACCAGTGCATTTTCTTGGCAAAACTCTATTAGTCTTTGCCCTGCTTCATTCCGCATTCCAAGGCCAAATTTGCCTGTTACTCCAGGTGTTTCTTGCCTTCCTACTTTTGCATTCCAGTCCCCTATAATGAAAAGGACATCTTTTTTGGGTGTTAGTTCTAAAAGGTCTTGTAGGTCTTCATAGAACTGTTCATCTTCAGCTTCTTCAGCGTTACTGGTTGGGGCATAGACTCAGATAACTGTGATATTGAATGGTTTGCCTTGGAGACAAACAGATCATTTTGTCATTTTTGAGACTGCATCCAAGTACTGCATTTCAGACTCTTTTGTGGATCATAATGGCTACTCCATTTCTTCTGAGGGATTCCTGCCCGCAGTAGTAGATAAAATGGTCATCTGAGTTAAATTCACCCATTCCAGTCCATTTTAGTTCGCTGATTCCTAGAATGTCAACATATTACTCAGCCACAAAAAGGAACGCATTTCAGTCAGTTATGATGAGGTGCATGAACCTAGAACCTATTATACAGAGTGAAGTGAGTCAGAAAGAGAAAGTTAAATATTGTATTCTAACACATATATACAGAATCTAGAAGAATGGTACTGAAGAACTTATTTACAGGGCAGCAACAGAGAAACGGACATAGAGAATAGACTTATGGACATGGGAGAGGGGAGAAGAGAGTGAGATGCATGGAAAGAGTAACATGGAAACTTACATTACCATATGTAAAATAGATAGCCAACAGGAATTTGCTGAATGGCTCAGGAAACTGAAACAGGGGCTTTGTGTATCAACGTAGAGGGGTAGGATGGGGAGGGAGATGGGAGGGAGGTTCAAAAGGGAGGGGAAATATGTATACCTATGGCTGATTCATGTTGAGGTTTGACAGAAAACAACAAAATTCTGTAAAGCCATGATCCTTCAGTAAAAAATAAATTAAAAAGAAGAGAAAAACCTCTTCTTGAGCGATGTCATTTCCCTTCCTCAGCCTGCATGGCTCTCCATGAACAAAATAACTAAACAATGCCCCTAGGAACATTAATATACCTTAAATGTGATCTACAAATAGTAAGATGCTTTATAATTATTTGTTTACATGAAAGACTCTCCAGTCAGCACATGAACTGCTAGAGGATGAAGTGTGCGCTCTAAGTCCTTGTCATCAGTATAGGTTTCCCAGGTGGCTGGATGGTAAAGAATCCTCCTGCCAAGCAGGAGACCCGGGTTCAATCCTTGGGTCGGAAAGATCTCCTGGAGAAGGAAATGGCTACCCACTCCAGCATTCTTGCCTGGAAAATTCCATGGACAGAGGAACCTGACTGGATCCATGGGGTCTCAAAAGAGATACCACTTAGTGACTAAACAACACCATAGAAGAAGAGCTTTAGCTATTGAATGAATGAGAAATAAAAATAAATATCCTAGCTCTAAGTGTAATTGGAATATAACTTATCTGTTGGATCCTTATCCAGAGGATAAGTAATTAAGCTATTTGTATCAGAAATCAAATTTTCTTTGCAGTCCTCAAAAGCTTATTATTGCCTTCGAAACAGTAGTATAACAGCAAAAACAACAGTTATCATTGTTAGCTCCTGTTAGGAGCAGGGTTTCTTCATAAGGAATCGATTAGCCCGTATTATGCCTCCTATCCTTTGTAAGGAAACCATTTGCTGCTTTTGTCTATTCTCACCCACCTCACATTCACAAACACACCTCTCCTTTTGAAAACGTTCTCCCTCTACTTCAAGCTTCTTCTACATGGGGCTGACAATTCTACAACCCAGGCCATGGGGATGTGAGACTACCTGTAAGTCAATAGGATTCTTCTTTTTGTGATTTTTAGAAATGAAACTAAGAGAACATAAGTGCCTCAAACAAGCCCCATGAAGAAAGCTGGCATCAAACCAGTCAATTCTAAAGGAAATCAATCCTGAATATTCATTGGAAGGACTGATGCTGAAGCTGAACCTCCAATATTTTGGCCACCTGAAGTGAAGAGCCAATTCATTAGAACAGACCCTGATGCTGGGAAAGATTGAAGGCAGGAGGAGAAGGGGACGACAGAGGATGAGATGGTTGGATGGTATCACTGACTCAACAGACATGAGTTTGAGCATGCTCCGGGAGATGGTGAAGGACAGGGAGGCCTGGTGTGCTGCAGTCCGCGGAGGTCACAAAGAGTCAGACATGACTGACTGACTGAACAATAACAACAGAATGTACAGAATGCAGAAACAAAGGACATGGTTCCAGATCTTGCTTCCAGTTGTCACTTAAATCAGAGCACTTTCCCTCCTTGGCCTAACTTGCAGTTTGTTTGTTTATGGAAAGTAAAATCCTATCACTTGAAAAAAAAGACTATCATCTTCCAACTAAAGCACATCGAAGATCTCATTTAACCCTCCCAACAACTATATGCAGTAGACAGTATCTTTATTTTATGGATAAGGAACCAGAAAGCTCAGAACAGAGAGAAGGATGCCCAAGGCATCTGATTAATAGCTACGATTCAGATTAGGTCATTCAGATGCCAAAATGCAAACACTTGACTTCCCTGCTGCTTTCTGAACCACTCTTTGAGCAACCTGAGCACCAATTTGAATTCAGTGACCTTAGACAATAAGCAGAAAGCACAAGTCTTCTCTTCATTAATAAAAATAGATGCTATTGATCTTGGTTTAACTCCTGGGGGTATTACAGACTTCAATTAAATACCTTGATAAAGTGCTCTGAGAATATAAATAGGCATTGTTTTATAGACTATACTACTAAACATTTGCGTCTTACAATGCCAATAATTGGGATGCAGAAAAATAGTGCTTTTTTAAAAGTAATCCAAAAAAACCTTGTGCATAAATATTAAGTATTAGTAATTTAACTGAACATTAATATGTTTGCTTCAGACACTACGATGTAATTGGTATTTCAGAAGTGGGTTCCCTCTAAAAGACCTTAAGTTAAATCAAAAGGCAAAACATTTCTAGAAAATTGCATCTTCCTACTATTGTAGAAAAATGAGTTAGAATTTTAATTGGTACTTCTTTAGTCTCAGTACTTGCTCACAGACGTAATGTGACTGTGATCTTCCCGGTCAATTATTAACACAAATCATTGATTTGTGAATGGAGAAAAGCAAACACACACAGACCAAAGGGAGATGGATTTATGTGTGAACCCAATTTTCCTCAGAAGAAAAACAGACATCTCCTCCAATGTAAGGGTATGCTTAGATTTACTTTTTCTATTAGTAACTTATTTAATATGGCAACAAACAAAAGGCAATCCATTAAAAAGCAATTTTCCTCTTACTCCAGGGTGTTTCATCATTTGCTATCCAGCACTCAATCAGAATGTAGCAATCCTTTAATATTTTATGAGTAGAAAACAACCAATTTGGGCATGTAGATTTCAGAAACGTGGGGGTCTTTGGTAGGCTTGCAAAATGTCAGAAATGGGCTCTGCAGTCAGTAGAGGGTGAACACACAACCTGAAAGCTCAGACTATCGAAATTTGAAAATTATGCTTTAGATCAGATAATGGGTGTGTATATATATATATATATATACACATGTATTTATGGATATATAAACACACATTTATAGCTAAGAGGAAAAATCATCAGTTTCAGCTCATATACTTTCTCAAGTGGAAGACTGATTCCTGGGGACAGAGACCATATCTGGTTCACCTTTGCACCTACAGTGTTCAACATAGTCTCTGGCATATTGTAATTAATCAGTAGATTTTTACTAAACAAATGAATAGATGCATTTTTCATCTTAGACAAAAGGAAGCCTGCCATGGAGATGTCAGAAACCAGACCTGATCTGGTGCTAAGCAAGCTGCAGCAGCATATTGGAGGCCTTCTCTGCAGCAGAAGGTTCTCACCCTTCTGAAATGGTGCATAGTGTGTGGAACACCTCCAGGGATCCCAAAGGTATTTGCCTTCATTCTTACTTGGTTACCTCAGCCCATAGAATGGGATTCTCTCTTGGTTCCTGGCTTGACTACCAGCTCTTCAAACATCTGGAGAGGGTGCTCTATACCAGGCAGAGGTCAGCCTCTAATCTATACGAATTCCCTCCCTCAAAGCACAGAGCTGACATTTACATGAGCGGCATGCTCTGCTTAGACTCTTGTCACAAAAGTTCTTGTCCACACACCAGATGGGGCACCACTGACAGGGAGGAGAGTCCAAATCAGATACACATTAATCTTGCCTGAAATGTGGCCATCTTGTCCAAGTTAGCTTCCCTGGGTTGAATACTGCCTGTTCCTAGGCTATTCCTCTCATACTTAACCCTTGCAATTTCAGACACCAAAGTTACTTGTGATCAAGCCAAAATGAATGCAACTACTCAAACCATCAGCCCAACTCTTTCTGGGGAAATGTAGGAATGTGAGCACGTAGTGAAGTCTGCTACTCGTTATTCAAGGACACAAATGTCATAAGTAGCCAAGACAGAATCCTGCTGCCTGTTGTCCCCAACATTCTCCCTCTAGTCCACCATATTTCTGTTCTGTGCTAACTTGTAGCATAATGGACACATGTCCATTGGGCAAAGGAGAAAAGCAGAAAGCCGGGTATGACAGTTAAAGCTCACAAGAGCATACCTTCTGCCATCGTCAAGATGAGAGTAAGATAGCCAAAGCAGGCCTCTGGGGAAGACAAAAATGAAGGCAGGACAAGAAAAGGACATTGCAAGGCAGTAATCTGGACACAGGATATACGAGCCAAGCAGGGCATGACTGTTCTCGTTTTTGAAAATCTTGGGTAGTCATCAGTGCCTTTTAGCAAGTGACTTTCTATACTTTTCCCCATCAAATTGAGATAAACAGGAAATAGTCATGCTTATCAGACAGGAATTCAAGAGGATTTTTTTGATTCAGGACTTTAATTCTTTAGTGGAATACTTAGTAAGCTATATAGCAGACATAATCTCTACAAGTTAGTGAAATGAAGAGTAGGAAGGATAACTCAGGTCAAGGATTAAAGTAAAAATGAAATGTTAGCATTGGTGATAAGTGAACCCAAGCAGACTACACAGACATCTCTCAGGATAGGTTGTTACTCTTTTAATGCAAAAATAACCTAATTTGGGCTCATAAGTAATGAACTTTCGGGGGAGTTCCAGACCCAGTTTGGTTTCTTTCCCCCACCCACATTGGGAGGATGATAACACTCACTGTGCTTGGTCAGACAGGCTCAAATTCTTAGCTTTTTTCCTTATTAAGTTCTACATTTTAAAAATTTACCTTAGCAGTGATGGTAGTCAATTTTACACTGTAAATAAAACATAACCCCCTTTCCAATTTCATCTTTAGATTCCTTCCCATCAATCATTATAGACCATTATTTTACACTCTCAAACAGGTGACTAAATATTAATGCTTTCACAATAATACCAAACACTAGACATTCCTCTGATATAAATAGCTTTTGCTGATGCCTATGTTATTAAGTCTACAAGAAAAGATTTATATGTGTGTCGGCTCTATAGCTGTTATAGGGAATGGAATTTAGCTGCTACAGGGAGACTCAGTGTTAACTATGATTGCAGGCCTGGTTAAATCAGATTTGCCTTAACAGGTTAAAACCAAATTATGCAAGGGAGCAAAAGGCAAGAGAATTATCATGCTCTCTATTGCTAGGTATCTTCTCTTAAATTCTGTAACACTGTGTAAGGGAGGAAAAGAGCAATAAGCATATTTCTGACCACACAGCTACTCATTTCCTTCAATAATTCTATCTTTCATAGAGAAAGGATTCTAAGCAAGTAAAATACTGGAAGCAAGAGAATTTCATTAAAGTGTGCATTTTTCTTTATATAAGAAAGATGTTTCAAAAAGCAAAAAGCAAATGATCTACTGGTAGCTTAAAAACTGGAATTTTAAAAAAGAAAACCATAGATCTTTTCCTAAACAGAGCAATATACACTCTGACAATATTTTAAATTTGGTCACAATACCTGCACATTTTTTCATTCCTGTAGATTTTAATATTTATTCCCAGAGCAGACATGCAGAAATACATACACAGGAAACCTGAGTTAAAGAATGTTCAGTCCATGGGAATGATGCCCATGCTTAGCTGTCAGCACCTTGGGAACCCTGCATGTAGGTAGGCAGCCCCAGAAGCTGGATACCCTGTGGGAAATGAGGATACTTACGCAGCTCGCCCACTTTCAGGATTTCACACAGCATCTTGGTCAGCTCTATACTACTGCGGCCAAAGGGACATTCATGCTTATCTTCTCGGCTACTGTTCTCAAGCACAATCTGCAAGCAGGAAAGGCAGGAGGTCAGAAAGGGACGTCAGTTTATAGAAAACATCAAAAGTGTTGGCTGTATTGTAATAGAGAAACAGATCTACTCCAGACCACCAAACTAGGTCTCTTGGGAGCAGAACAAAATTGTACTCTAAGTATAGTCTCTGAATATAGGGCCAAAAACTCTCTTGTTTTCCAAATCTCATAAAACCACTTCCAACTCTGTAAGAGGATATTTTGCTCATCAGTTTCCACTTACCCAGAGGTGCCCATGGAGAGTTTTTAAAAATAGTATAATAAAGACTTTTTACTTAAGTAACAAAACCACTCTCTTATTTTCCCAGTCATATCTTCCCTTTCCTGGGAATAGTAACTCTCCTTTAATGACTTCAGCTCCTACAGTTTCTTTCTTTTTTTAAAAAAATATTCTTTTCCACTATGGTGTATCATAGGGTATAGAATACAGTTCTCTATGCTATACAGTAGGACCTTGTTGTCTCTCCATTCTATATCTAAAAGTTTGAAAGAAAGTGAAAGTCGCTCAGTCATGTCCGTCTCTTTGCAACCCCATGGACTGCATAGTCCATGGAATTCTCCAGGCCAGAATACTGGAGTAGGCAGCCTATCCCTTCTCCAATGGATCTTCCCAACCCAGGAATCAAACCGGGGTCTCCTGCAATGCAGGCAGATTCTTTACCAACTGAGCTATCAGGGAAGCCATGTAAAAGCTTGCATCCTGCTAATCCTAAAACCTGCCACTCCATCCCTCCCCTCCAATCCCCTCCCCCTCGGCAACCACATGATTCTGTTTCAAAATAGGTTCATTTGTTTCATATTTTAGACCCCACATAAAAGTGACATCATATGGTATTTGTCTTTCTCTTTTGACTTACTTCACTTAGTTTGATAAATGCTAACTGCATCCATGTTGCTGGAAATGGTATTATTCCATTTTTTTTTAAATGGTTCAGCTCCTATACTTAATCACATATTTCCCACAGGAGTTTCCATGTTCTTACAAGAGCTCACCCCGGCATTAGTTGACCAAGCACACCTAACGGACATGTGACACAAAAATGGACCATCCAGAGTTCTTCCCTGAGACTTAGCACCAAAATGGGGAAAATTGGCCCAACTATGCTTATATTACCCAAGAGGTATGAGTGCAGGAACTACGTGAAAGTGAGTCTGAAAGAAAAAAAAAAGAAAAAGAAAAGCAAGTCAAAATGCAAAGGAAAACAGAGCAGAGGCAGGGGTGGCCGTGGCAACATTTGAGTGCTGAGCAAAACTACCTCCCCAAATTTATGGTTTATTTGCTCAGCCCTCCCTTTGAAAATTATTTGTGCCATCTAACAAATTCTCTTCTTTCCTTAAGCTGGTTTGAAATATTCCTACTATAACTAAGGGAGCCATTTAGCACATTCATCAAACAAAAGTAAAACATAAAAGGAAAAACTCCACTTCAGGAATAAAGGGCTATTGGCCAACTGTTCTAAAGCACACAAAATAATAAAATAATAAAAAATTAAGGTTGCCAAACTTCAAATTCATATGTTGACAAAAAGAATAATCAGCTTATTCATCTCTGAAGCACCCTATAACTTTCCCAGTGGGGTTGTCTGGAATGTCCTTAAAAGCTATAGGACCCTCAGTAGGTGTCTCCCAGAAGTGTTTACCACAATGCAGTGACTTATGTGGTTTTCCCCCCAGACTATGACTTCTTCAGTGAAAGAAATGGTGTTTTATTCATTCAATCAATAGTAGTAATTGAGTACCTATTGTCTACCAGAAAGATGCCTAGGCCCATAGAATTGAGAGCAAGACCAGGGCTCTGACCTATAGGAGCATCCACTCTAACCATGGCAGACAGACAAAACAAAAGAGGCAATTACAGAGAGAATAGCACTGATAGACATACACTATTATGTACAAAAGAATTAGTGGGAAGTTGCTAAATCACACAGGGAGCCCAGCCTGGTGCTCTGTGATGACCTAGCACAGAGAAGTGTGGGGTGGGGGTAGAGGGAGGGAAGGGATACACACACACACACACACACACACACACACACACACACATATGACTGATCTGTGTTGTTTTACAGCAGAAAGCAACACAAAATTGTAAAGCAATTTTCCATCAATTAAAAAATTAATATATTTTTTGAAAAAGAGGGAATTATAGTTTATAACAAGTGTTACCAAAAAGATTAACTGGTTGAGGTGGTAAAGAGTAACAAGAAAGACCTGGAGAGGAGAGTACAGATAACCAGGTGACTATTAGGAATCCAGGGGTGAAATAGAGTTTGCCATGTCAAGGTCTAGGAGAAAGAATAGTCCAGGCAGAGCTCAAGGACAGAGCCGCCGAGTTGAGCAGGGTATGTTTCAGACACAGTCTCCTCACGTGGCCTGGTCTACGATGAGGAGGGGTCTGGAGCTGTGCAGGGCAGTATTAGGATTCCAGGAGCCTGAGCAGGGAAGAGAGAGCCAAAGGGCGTAGAGGTTGGCTAAAATCACTGCCCCAGGGCTCCAGCGGGTGTCATTTTCAAATACTGAGATGCTAACCTGGAGAAATAGAGGAAAAGAACAGAATGGGAAAGACTACAGATCTCTTCAAGAAAATTAGAGATACCAAGGCAACATTTCATGCAAAGATGGGCTCGATAAAGGACAGAAATGGTATGGACCTAACAGAAGCAGAAGATATTAAGAGGTGGCAAGAATACAAAGAAGAACTGTACAAGAAAGATCTTCATGACCCAGATAAATCATGATGATGTGATCACTGATCTAGAGCCAGACATCTTGGAATGTGAAGTCAAGTGGGCCTTAGAAAGCATCACTACGAACAAAGCTAGTGGAGGTGATGGAATTCCAGTTGAGCTATTTCAAATCCTGAAAGATGATGTTGTGAAAGTGCTGCACTCAATATGCCAGCAAATTTGGAAAACTCAGCAGTGGCCACAGGACTGGGAAAGGTCAGTTTTCATTCCAATTCCAAAGAAAGGCGATGCCAAAGAATGCTCAAACTACCGCACAATTGCACTCATCTCACATGCTAGTAAAGTAATGCTCAAAACTCTCCAAGCCAAGTTTCAGCAACATGTGAACCATGAACTCCCTGATGTTCAAGCTGGTTTTAGAAAAGGCAGAGGAACCAGAGATCAAATTGCCAACATCCACTGGATCGTGGAAAAAGCAAGAGAGTTCCAGAAAAACATCTATTTCTGCTTTCTTGACTATGCCAAAGCCTTTGACTGTGTGGATCACAATAAACTGTGGAAAATTCTGAAAGAGATGGGAATACCAGACCACCTGATCTGCCTCTTGAGAAATCTGTATGCAGGTCAGGAAGCAACAGTTAGAACTGGACATGGAACAACAGACTGGTTCCAAATAGGAAAAGGAGTACGTCAAGGCTGTATATTGTCACACTGCTTATTTAATTTATATGCAGAGTACATCATGAGAAATGCTGGACTGGAAGAAACACAAGCTGGAATCAAGATTGCCGGGAGAAATATCAATAACTTCAGATATGCAGATGACACCACCCTTATGGCAGAAAGTGAAGAGGAGCTAAAAAGCCTCTTGATAAAAGTGAAAGAGGAGAGCAAAAAAGTTGGCTTAAAGCTCAACATTCAGAAAAATAAGATCATGGCATCTGGTCCCATCACTTCATGGGAAATAGATAGGGAAACAGTGGAAACAGTGTTAGACTTTATTTTGGGGGGCTCCAAAATCACTGCAGATGGTGATTTCAGCCATGAAATTAAAAGACGCTTACTCCTTGGAAGAAAAGTTATGACCAACCTAGACAGTATATTCAAAAGCAGAGACATTACTTTGCCGACTAAGGTCCATCTAGTCAAGGCTATGGTTTTTCCTGTGGTCATGTATGGATGTGAGAGTTGGACTGTGAAGAAGGCTGAGCGCCGAAGAATTGATGCGTTTGAACTGTGGTGTTGGAGAAGACTCCTGAGGGTCCCTTGGACTGCAAGGAGATCCAACCAGTCCATCCTAAAGGAGATCAGCCCTGGGATTTCTTTGGAAGGAATGATGCTGAAGCTGAAGCTCCAGTACGTTGGCCACCTCATACGAAGGGTTGACTCATTGGAAAAGACTCTGATGCTGGGAGGGATTGGGGGCAGGAGAAGAAGGGGACGACCGAGGATGAGACGGCTGGATGGCATCACGGACTCGATGGACGTGAATCTGAGAGAACTCCGGGAGATGGTGATGGACAAGGAGGCCTGGCGTGCTGCGATTCATGGGGTCGCAAAGAGTCGGACACGACTGAGCGACTGAACTGAACTGAACCTGGAGGTTGAGACAAGTGAGCAACATGGCCTGATTTGTTTTGAAAGATCTACAAGTGTAAAGAATGGATAGTAGGGCCTAAGAAAGAAAGTGCAGTCCTTGCGGAGGGCCTATAGTATCCCTGGCAGAGACGAAGGTGGCTCAGCTCTGACTGCAAGGGTGTACTCATTACACAGTAAGTGATTAAAAAAGGCAAGGAGAACACACAAAAAACCATACGGAAAGTGTTTAGGAAAGACAGATAACAGGAAGACTATTTGGAAGAAGTGAAGAAAAAAGGAGAAAATTAAAAGGGGAAGAAGGAAAAGTAAATGAAAGTGCTGTTTTATTTACAAAAACTGGGTTCCAAATAGCAAAGCAACATGAGGCAGCACAGGATATGGAGAACGGTTTAAAAGCAAAGGAGTAGGGACTTCCCTGGCAGTCCCGTGGCTAAGATTATGCCTTCCAATGGAGGCAGATCAGGTTTGACCCCTGGTCGGGGAGTTAAGATCCCACACGCCTCACCAGCAAAAAATAAAAAAAAATAAAACAGAAGAAATATTGTAACCAATTCAAGAAAGACTAAAAATAGTTCACTTCAAAAATAAATTAATTAAAAAGACCCAAAGGAGCAGAATTTCAAAACAAATGTGCTCCCATTGTTTTCCTCACAAACACTATAACAATAGCACACATAACTATGCACACACATAATCATACACATTGACAGTACCACACAAACAAATCACCCATTTCCATTTGAGCATGTTCCTTCCAGCATCACAGGTATACCTAACCCTAATCACAACAGAAACAGTTCCACCTGCAGCATCAGAGGCAGTTTCCAAAGCCTTCGTCATTGTGGCTTTATCACCCTTATGATTGTCCAAGAAGTTGATGAACTATCCCATTTTGTGGGACTTGTCAACTGTTTGCAGCACGTGCGTGCTTGCTCAGTCATTCAGTCACATCTGACTCTTTGCAACCCCATGGACTATAGCCCTCCAGGCTCCTCTGTCCATGGAATATTTGCAGCACATGCTCACATAAATAATTATGCATTGACTACCAGCATGAATCTAGCCTTTGCTGTCCTTAAGATTTATCATAAAAATTCTTTCTTACAGTCTCCTTAGCCAACACACATTCTTTTTCTCTCAGAAAGCTCATCATAAACTCCAACTAAATCCCTTTTCCTGCCAAGCAGAAAGGACCAGCACTGGAGTCCTTGAGCGGCTCTGCCCCTGTTCATGACCTTTTCTGGAAATCTGCCTGAATGTGAACAGTCTCATTCAACTGAGCCTGAATCACCTTCTTCCTTTTAGGTGAATCTTTTCTGGTTTTAACCAGAAATTCCAGTTAAGAAACACAGAAGGGAAGAACAACTATATTCCCATCTATCAGTGAATTTTCATGTCTCTTTGAAAACATCTGTATCTGAGACAGCCCCATCAAGGAGCCAATCTGAACCTGTGGATGATGGGGAAATGAAGGGAGGAAACACAGCAGAAGACAGAAGAGAAAGAAAAGACAGGAGACAGGTGGTTTTCAGCCAGCCTGTAGCTCCCACCGAGGACATTCCCTGGCATTTCACATTAACATTCTGTCAACATTTCATGAGCCCATCAATATTTAATGAGGATGTGATCTGAATACACTGCACGTGGTGGAATTACTGCAGCCAATAAATGTTCTGAAAATATTTCCAAGGCACTGTTTATTAGCAGGCACTAAATTAAGGAGTAATTTAAGTAACCAATATGTAAATCAGCTTGGAAAACCCCTGCTCTTCACTTTTTAATGTACCGTCCATCTTATCATATTTACCCACCTGAAGAAAAATAAACTCTCCTTCTTTACTGGTGTTTTTAGACAAGACTGATACAAATCATTCAAGTTAGTTACCTGCATGGGCTTTAAGGTCAACATTGTCACAGAAATATTCAGAAAACACTAAATTATGAATGTTACTAATAAGATATTACTATAGTGAGCGATCATTCTTAGACTAGACAGTAGTTTTTTAACTTAATATACTAATATATCTGTTTTCAATTTCAACATTCTGGTATTATCCATGTTTATCTGACATACTTGGGCTTCTATCTGGAAATATCAAAGCATATTTTTCATCTTTATTTTTTCCCCTCACTGTTCGGTTTTAAAAGCAAACACACTGTAACAGAAACCTCGGTGTATGGAATACATATTTAAACTTGCTATTATCACTTACCTTAGAATATTTCATACAGCAAAAGAAGTTGTAAGTGTCTGCATATTTTATGAAACACTGGATATTTATGCAATATTGAGTATAAAACATTTGATCAAATACTTGAAGTTTACAGAGTATATTTACATATATTCTGTCCACTGACCCCAACAACTCTATAAGATCAATGAGGCAGATACTATTATTATTCTCTTAGGAAAGCTGAAACAACAGGAAGAGGTGACTTGCTTAGATCATACCTAGGTCACTCCTGAAACTCAATTTTTAAGGTCTTCAATTTCCAAATCTCTTTCTGCCCCATTATAGCTTACAAATTGCCTTCACATACACTTTGCCATGAAACTCAATGGATTTCATGTCTCAAGAGGCTAAGGGAACTTTGATCAATTTCGTCTATCTCACTGAAGTGGGTCTATAAATCCCAGGCCCTCCTAGACAAAGGTATAAGGTTCTCTCTTGGCTCATTTATCCCCTGAGGGTCAGTAACAATTACTTGGGTGAATGACTTTGTGCAGAGTGTCCCTACAGGCTTTGTTTTCATGCATTTTGAGTTCTTCTTCTGCACTGGTGCAGATGAGAAACCTCTCTGGCTTGGGAGTGACTATTAAGAGCTGAGAACAAGGCCAGCCACACTCTAGTAAACTGCCCTTCTCTGGCTCCTGGGACCACCCTTATCCCTTAGCCTCAGCATCACATTGCTGACATTTACATTGTCCCTGGCACACTTTCCTCCGCCTTTTCCTGAGTGAGCCTCATCTGGGGTGAGTCCGGTTCATTCTGCTTTCCCTGTAGCCAGCCCTGGAGCAAGCCTCAGGGACTTCCTCCATCTCCTCTCATCTGTGGACACTTCTTGTTCACGCCACTTCGCTCTGAGTGTCACAGGAAGCCTCAAGGTCTCCTCACAGGCCACCAAGGACAGTGTGTGAACCTACTTACACCAGAAATACAAGATAGAAGGTCTGAGGTGCCTGTATTCAAGCAGGCATCTTCCACGGGGTTATACAAGTTATATACGAGGTTATACAAGTTATACACGAGGTTATACAAGTTATACACAAGGTTATACAAGTACTGCTACTGCTGCTGCTACTGCTGCTAAGTCGCTTCAGTCATGTCCGACTCTGTGCGACCCCAAAGACAGCAGCCCACCAGGCTCTGCCGTCCCTGGGATTATCCAGGCAAGAACACTGGAGTGGGTTGCCATTTCTTTCTCCAATGCATGAAAGGGAAAAGTGAAAGTGAAGTTGCTCAGTCGTGTCCGACTCTTCGTGACCCCATGGACTGCAGCCTACCAGGCTCCTGAGTCCATGGGATTTTCCAGGCAAGAGTACTGGAGTGGGTTGCCATTGCCTTCTCTATATACAAGTACAGACAATGAGAAAGGACCCTGAAACACAAGTCACAGTCTGATAGTTTGGGCCATAAAATCCCAAGACTAAACAGTTACAGTCACCATAGGAACCTGTCCTTGGAGTCTTGTCAACCCCACAAGCTCTGCAAAAACTTGTCTTTTCACCCACCAGAGAAAATGCCAATCTTCTCCCATGTCAAACCAATAAATAAAAAATAAAGACCTTTACTGTATCAACAAGTCCCCTCCCTACCCCCAACACAGTGGTACTTCTATATTAGTAACAGAATCATGGAACACCCCAGAATGAAGTGTTAGCCCTTAGATCTCATCATCGACATCCAGATATTTTCTGAATCAACGTGTAAGGCCACCCTGGGGGGTCTTACATCCACAGAGATTTGGGAGACAAGAGCGAGCCACCTCCTACATTTCCCTTTGTACCAAAGATAATGGTGATTAGTACCAGAAAGCCAGAGGGAAAGCTTTAGAAAGAGCACTGCTGCTAAGTCACTTCGGTCGTGTCTGACTCGTGCGATCCCATAGACGGCAGCCCACCAGGCTCCCCCGTCCCTGGGATTCTCCAGGCAAGAATACTGGAGTGGGTTGTCATTTCCTTCTCCAATGCATGAAAGTGAAAAGAGAAAGTGAAGTCTCAGTCGACTCTTAGCGACTCCATGGACTGCAGCGTACCAGGCTCCTGAGTCCATGGGATTTTCCAGGCAAGAGTACTGGAGTGGGTTGCCACTGCCTTCTCCAGAAAGAGCACTGAGCTACCTCAAACGAGTTGCACAAGACCTTAACCATGATTATGAATTTTGAGCAAGTTCCTAAAAATTAAACAGACATGCCAAATCCCTAATATGATTTTAAGTGTGCAGAGAACAAAGGAATATTACAACCATAGAAAGTATGCCAAGCAGGAAAATAAACCAGAGCAAATCAGAATCCCAGGCGGTCAGTCTACCCAATCTACCACCAACCACTTCTTCACAGATAAGCATAGTGAGCCCCAGAGTAAATAGCTTTAAAGGCACAGACAAGATGGGAGAAAAAGAGAAACAGAACCTAATATTTATCAAGAACTTTTATTTCCCAGACTTTGTTCTAAATGATTTCACATTATGTCATTTAAGGCACATGTACTACTGTGAGACAGGAATACTGCATTGTCCCACTTTACAGATGGAGAAACTGAAGCAAAAAGACGTGGTATAATTTGCCCAGGGTTCATGTAACACAGAAATAAGCAGACCCAGCTTAGGGACTTAGGGTGTCTAACACTAAAGCACACATTCCTGGTTACTGACTCCTACTGAAACACATGATACCAACTCTTACTGAAAAAGGACAGGGTGAGATAATTATAATACAGCTTTGATCAGGAAAGTCCTTAACAAGGTAACAAATGACTAGAAAATGCAGCTCTAGACAGATATGGTTTCCCTGCATCTACTTCTAATAGATTTGGTGACTTGATAATGACTTTCTTAATCTCAGTTTTCTCCCACAAAAACAGAAATAGGAATACCCACCCACAAAGGGCTGTAAAGATTAAATGAAAACAGAAAGTGGAGGTAAAGATCTCAGTGCCTGAGACATCTCAAATACTCAATGAGGGAGACGACTGATCTACTATTATTATAGTAATTGCATGAGCTCTTGTCTTACTGAAATATTCTCATAACTCTAGGGTAAAGATGTTGAAAAAAAATCAAACAACAAAAAACCAGTCACAACAGGTATTGAAATTATTAATCTTGCTCTTTGGGAAAGTAAGAACTTGGGTGGAATAAATATTTCTGACTTAGATAGGTTTCCTGAAGTTCTTTCAGCATCTTTTTACAATGGTAGTTCTCAAACTTGAGTGAGCATCGGAATTATTTGGGGACTTATTAAACACAGAGAGCTGGGTTGCTCCCCCAGAGTTTGACTTAGCAGGTATGGGATAGAATGTAAGAAAATATAAAAGCAAGTGAACCAAACTCTAAATTCTTTGGAGATACTGGGGGGATTAAAGGAAGAAGTGTTAGCAAAGCATTTTAGAGTTCATTTAAAAATTATTTTTAGCAGCATAGTCTTTAAGAAAGAGAAAACAACTTCTTCCCCGAACCTTAGATGGCCCTTTAGAGATCACTGTCCATGGTATGCCCAGGGCTGAAAAGCCAGACCTCTAGGCCTTCCGAAGGGCCAGTGATACCAAGCAATTCAAATGGAGCAACCAGAGTTGGAGTGGGAGTAACAGATCACCAAGGAAAAGACCATCCGCAGAAGAGTTTGCAAATACTTAAGGAGCAGTTTCCAAGAGCAAAAGAACAATGCATCTCAGGAAAAGGAGAAAAAGTATGTACAAAGGGTCAGACTGGTGAAAAACCAAAGTGGAAAGCACACACAGGGAACTGAGATAAATAACAATCTGGACAAATGAGAAGAATGGTATAAAACCCAGTTAATGAGGTGAAATTCTTCCAGAATAAAATTAGGCAATTGCACATACAGAGGCATAATAAAGGCCATAAATATAAAATGGCAAGGAATTGACTGGGTAATGGTGTAGTAATTAAAGCCTGGAGGTTCATAATAGACCTCAAATGGAACATTAATCAACCAAAAAGAAACGCTGCCTGCACTTTGATATAGTGCAACAAAAATAGGATGTGTGAAACACAGCAAGCAATCACATCCACACGCTGCTGAAAAGTCCTCCCTTTAAATATGAAGTCAGGGAGCACCAAGAGGGGAAAGGATTAAATAATAGCAGAGATGACTTGTGTTTGCATCTGTGCCTGCACAATGATGCCACTGTCACTGGAGGAAGTTGAGGCAACAGCTCTGTTGACTGTTCCAGGGGCCAGAGGATAGCAGGAGAAATTCCCTAGCTGATGCCTGCATCAGAGAAACCAGGTTGGAAGATCTCCTCTCTCCAGGTTGGAAGACCACCTCTCCTAGGCCAGTACATGTGTTCCTGGGCCCAAGGATTGTAAAGGTGTGAAGGCAAGTGTCGTGACCCATAGACGCCTGGAGAGGCAACATCTGGTTTATTTAAAGCAGTGGTTCTCTAACTGAAGCAGGCATTAGAATCATCTGGAAGCTTATTAAAACTCAGATTGCTGGGCCCCACCCTCAGAGTTATGATTCAGCTCTTCTGGGGCAAACCCAAGAATCTACATTTTCTAACAAGTTCCTAGGCAATGTGGATGCTGCTAATTTGGGACCACATTTTATGAACCACTGTTTTTAAAGTTATACCACGTCTCTCCTTCCAGTTTCCATCATTAGCAAACCTCCTGTTTTTTAGGATGTGAAAAGCAAAGAGAGTAGAAAGAAGAAGAAATTTAAAAATCTGAGTTTTTTTGTTTTTTATTTTCTGTGACTAATAAAAACTTTTATTAATAAGAGTGAAATAAAACCCATAGAAAGAGAATGCAGTTGGTAGTGGCCAGGGGCTGGGGGGGAAGGAGAATGGGGAACAACTACTTAATGGGTATATGGTTTCCTTTCAGGGTGGGGATAATTTATGTCTTAAAACTAGACAGAGGTGATGTCTGCATAACATAGTGAATATACCAAATATCACTTAAAAGTTCACTCTGAAATTGTTAATTTTATGTTATGTGAATTTTGCCTCAGTGGGGGGAAAAAAAAGAGTGAATATATATGGACTGATTACTATGTGCAAACTGTTAAGCGTTTTAACTCTTTTAGTCTTCATAAGCCATCAAAGCAGGACATGTTACACATAAGGAAACTGCGGGGGACGACCCGTGAAGGGTTAAATCCTGGGAGCTGCTCCGCAGGTATGCGGAGCCTTAGGCGTTGACCTAAGCTCCCTGTCCCACCACCCTCAAGAATTTTTACAGCCCTTAAGGCTCCAGGCCATCTTGCTCCAGGAGGTCTGGCTCTTGCAACATGTCTTAAAAGATAGATTACTTATGCATACATTGGTAGGGGTCTGGTGATTGTATTTTGAGATTAAAGAATATCCCTATACATGTCTTAAGTCACGTACTTTACCCTATAAATACCGTGGCCTAATAAAGGAAGGCATCAGACATAGTGGGTCTGATCCTCTCAACCCCATCTTTTGTCTCTCTCTCTCTTATTTTTCCACGCGGGGACGCTCCGTTTCTCTCCCCTGGCAGGTGCGACTCTTGCTTGTGCTGGCCGCGGCAGAAACCACACCTCAGACACTGAGTAACAGTTAAAATGTGATATGCCAGCAAGGTATGATTTCTACACTGCAGTTTAAACGGTTTCTTGGGTCACATGAAATGTGTCCATCTCCAAACTGGGGCTTAGGACTGACCAGATATGGGCACTAAAGGAGATAGTTCCAAAATGGCTTAGGATGACAGTCCTACAGGACACCCAAAAACAGCCACACTCAAGGGAGTGAAACATGAAGGCCTTACAAAGCCCCCAGTATACACTGATGAATAAGGGCTCCGCTGCATATGGCGTAAATGCAAATCACATAGCTTTCCTTGCATTTATTTGTGAAAGCTCACATTTTAAATTATATTGCAGATAAACAGAGGACAACTGTAGGTTGGCTCAAACTTTCAAGCACTCACTGCTCACCTGAAGATCTTGTTAACATACAGATTCTGATCCAGCAGTCTAGGGTAAGCCTGAGGTCCTGCACTGTCAGCCAGTTCCCAGAAGATGCTGATGATGCTGGTCCAAAGATCACATTTTGAAAAGCAAAGTAGTTCCCCAAATGTATCATCTGAATTTTAGCCCCACTCTCCCTCATACCCTTTGACTGACTGATTCATCCAACAAGCATTTCTTTAAGCACTGATTATTGCTAAGTAACTTGCTAGATGCTAAAAATATACACATGAATAAAATACCTTTTTTAGGGACTTGTAATCTATTTGAAAGACACAAAAGGATGGCAGGTCAGATATTCACTTGTAGGGCAGATATTCAGTTGCTATGTGCCTCTTTTGTGTCCTTCTACATTGTCTGCATTTTTTTACACAGAAATAGGACTTTCTGGGATGAAGGTGCATATGAGCTGCAGTGGGCAGGCAGGCTTAGCTTCATCAAGAGGGTGAAACTTGAAGGAGAAGAAACTGATTCCAGACTATTCTGAGGCATCTCTTTAACATTCCAAACCAGAGGTGAGCTATGGAATGTAATAAAGATTAATTACAACTGGGAAATGGATGCCGGATGAAGGCAGAGAAGCCCCTCTGTATCTTGGGCAATATTAGCAATAAATCACATGAACAAAAGGCAGAATTTTGACTCACTCAGCATTGCATTACTGAATACAAATGCCTCCTGTCTCCTTCAGTGGAATACAAAGACACCAAGATGTTTGGCATTGTCTGACAGTCACTTTTAGATGAAAAATTAGGCTTGACATTTCTCAAGCCTGATTTCTTACTGAGAAATTGTCACCACTGTCTTAACAGTTATTGCAGTCTTAAAGCTATGTTACACTCCACATATATTTGTCTGAAATGTATTTGGATATAACTTGCTTTACTAAACAAACACATTTCAGGAGAGCTAGTGATGAAATAGATCACACCTGTTTTCTCACTTGGCTTACAGATTTATAAATTCACTCTGTTTTGGAAGTATGGACATGAAGGGATGGAAAGGTGAGGAAGACAATAATAAATCGGCCTTTGCAGAAGCATTTTCAAACAGAAAAGAGGGCCAATTTTCCAACTATATACATATTAAGTTAGCTACAATGGGAAAATTATTTATTGAAATCTAATTAAATTAGGTCATACATTGTTTTACTTCAAGTTAAAGGCATGTGAAAAGAAAATCTATCTGCTATTAAATCTAGCTTTTTAGATGCAATTCATCTCGTTATATCTGATTCTACATACACATCCCAAGCTTTGGCTACTTCTGCCGAATGAGAGGTCTCTGCTAGGAGACAGCCCTTCTTTAGAAGTAGGTCCAGATGCGGGTTCCCCGCAGTCCAGAGCTGCTTCCCCTGACACCTCCCTGCCGCCCCCTCTCCTCCTGTGCCGGTCTAAATTGTCCTTCTCCTTTGGACCCAAGCCAGTGCTACCTTCTCCATAAAATCTTATGCAATTCCTTTGTCTGAAACCCCATCCCTTTATCTGTGAGGAATTTACCTTATTTCCCACCGCACTTCTCACTTTCTGCTCCAAATGTGGCGCAGTGGGTAAAGAATCCACCCGTAATGGGCGAGACTTGGATTCGACTCCTGGATTGGGAAGATCCCCTGGAGAAGAGAATGGCAACCCACTCCAATATTCTGGCCTGGAGAATTCCATGGGCAGAGGAGCCTAGCGGGCTACAGTCCATGGGGTTGCTAAGAATCGGACATGACTGAGTGACTTTCACTCTCAATTTTCGTATATGCCTTATTTCCCCTAATGGGGCTGAGCCTTTAAGGTCAGAAACCACATGTTAGTCACCTGTGGATCTCCCACACTGCAGCAGAATCATACATAACACTCAGTTCAGTTCAGTTCAGTCGCTCAGTCGTGTCCGACTCTCTGCGACCCCATAAATTGCAGCACGCCAGGCCTCCTTGTCCATCACCAACTCCCGGAGTTCACTCAAACTCATGTCCATCGAGTCAGTGATGGCATCCAGCCATCTCATCCTCAGTCGTCCCCTTCTCCTCCTGTCCCCAATCCCTCCCAGCATCAGAGTCTTTTCCAGTGAGTCCACTCTTCTCATGAGGTGGCCAAAGTATTGGAGTTTCAGCTTCAGCATCAGTCCTTCCAATGACTAGTGCTCATTAATGAACAATTGTCAAACAAGTGAATGAATAGTATAGGGTACAACTCCAGCCAGGCCCACTGAGGGTCCCTCACCATCCTTTATGGTGACCACTAGCTGGTGAGAATTGAACATGGGAGTTTCCATAATCTATTGTTTCTGTACATTCACATGCATCCTGAGTTCTAATCATCTTCTTATCCCCTGTCACCCACATTCCCCATCCTATTTCAGAAGCAACGACTTCTGTATGCTCCCAGCAACCTCGGACCTCACTCCTTTCTTCATCATGGGGGTACTCAGGACCCAGAAGTTACTTGCCATCCAGCCATGCAGCTAGGAATCCAAGCGGAGGGGGGAAACTTCATTTAGAAATTCTCTTGAGAAACTACTGCTTGTGCACGGACAGCATGGCCAGATGAAGGACAAACTCAGAAGGGAATTCTCTCTGGACCAAAGCCCACATTTCAAAGGTCTGCTCAGGGAAACTGTGTACTCACCTTCTTTGTGCATTGTGAAAACAAACATTTACAGAGCATTGGAATGTGTGAAAAATGTCCTTAGTTGGATGTTTACGGAAAACACTTGGCAAGTATTTGCTATAAACGCTTTCTATAAATGCTGAGAATGAAAACCAGCAGAAGAAAAATGTCTGTGATGTGTCTGGGAACCAGCTTCCATAGCAAAGGAATATGCCCTCCACATACCCACCAGGCTCTACTTCTCACCCTCCTGTTACCATGAAGGGGTGGCACAGAATCTCCCTTTTTGGGTTTAGGTGATTGGGGCAGGGGAGGAGCAACATTCCAAGGCCTTGAAGTCCAGCATCCCAAGTTGAAGTCGTGAAAGAGAAGCCTACTCCTGTTTCCTAGGTAGTGATGCTCCCATAGGTTCCTTCTCTTCTGTGCACATTGGGCACCAGCTCTGATTCTAAGTCCCCTGTTCCTGGAAACAGTTCTTCCATACAAACCCCAATTTACTTGCCTGATGATGAGCCTGTCCCTAAGTTAATTTTATGATTTGCTGTTGTTAGTTGCTAAGTTGTGTCTGATTCTTTGCGACCCCATGGACTGTAGTCTGCCAGGCTGAATAGGATTTCCCAGGCAAGAATACTGGAGTATGTTGCCATTTCCTTCTTCAGAAGATCTTCCCAATCCAGGGATTGAATCTGTATCTCTTGCACTGACAGATGGATTCTTTACTACTAAGCCGTGAGGGACACCCAATTTTTTATGATGCTTTCAGGTAAAACATAAAAAATGGGGAAAAAAAGACTCAAAGGATTCCTGTATAGCAAGATTAATAGGGACATTTCTTCTAATTACTCTACAATTGACAAAGATTGCTGAAGATATGGGTGGAGAGGGGAAGACAGTATTGCAGGCTAAAGCAATGAATGCTTGTGATTTTCCCAGGAAGCAAACTTGACCAGCCCCAAGCTGCCCTTTGGAATGAACCAAGCTCCTCTTGTGCTACCTGAGGTACATGTGGGGACCAAAGAGAAGGTGGCCGCTCTTGTTTCCAATAAGCTTACATGACAGTGTTAAGTGTGTAAGTATTAGGGAGATAAATGACCTCCCAGTTGTTATAGCCCCCAAAAGACTCTTTTTTCCTTCATTTCAAAATCCTTTCTTTAAAAAAAAAAAAATGACACAGCTCTTAATGCAGTTAAAGCTGCCAAGGCAAAGAAATGCAGCTGCCTGGCTGTATTTGCATTTACAGGGGTGCCAAGTTCTGTTCCTTCACTCATACTCTTGTGTGCAGACACCTCCTGTTAACCAAAGGTCCTCTAAGCTGCATGTTATTTGAAGCTAATGATAAACATCTTGCACAGCAATTGTTTTGCTTACTTATGAAATTATTTCCTGTAGAGTTTTCCTGGTGTTGAGATGGTAAAGAATCTTCCCGCAATGCAAGAGGCACAGGTTTGATCCCTGGGTGGGGAAGATCCCCTGGAGAAGAGAATGGCAATCGCCTTCAATATTCTTGCCTGGGAAATCCTATGGACAGAGGAACCTGGCAGGCTACGGTACACGGAGTCGCAATGAGTTGGACATGACTGAGCAATTAACACTTTCACTAACTTTTCACTTCAAGTCCATTACTAGAAAAGGAATTAAGTCAAAAGAGCTTGCTTGCTTAAAATACATTTGAAGCTTGTATCTCTTTATACTCCCCAAAGCAATGGGAGAGAAATACCATTAAAATCATTTCACCACCAAAATCCAGAATACTGACAAAACCAAATGCTAGTGAGGATGTGGGGCAATAGGAACTCTTACACACGGCTAGTGAAAATGCAAAACAGTACAGCCACTTTGAAAGACCGTTGGGTGATTTTTAAAATAAAACTAAACATACTCATATTATTCTGTCCAGTGTCCACATTCTTTGATATTTATCTGAAGGAGCTGAAAACTTATCTTTATACAAAAGCCTATCCATAGATGTTTACTGCAGCTTTGTTCTTAATTGCCAAAACTTGGAAGCAACTGAGATGTCTTAGAGTAGGTGAAGGGATAAATGAACTGCAATATATCCAGATGACAGAATACTATTCACTGCTGAAAAGAGATGAGCTATCAAGACATGAAAAGCCATCAAAGAAACTTAAATGCATATTACTATGTGAGAGGAGCCAATCTGATAAAGTCATGATTTTCACGATTTCAATTTACGTGACATTCTAGGAAAGATAAAACTATAGAGACAGTAAAAAGATAAATTATTGCCAGGGGAGAATGAGGGCAGTGAGGGAAGAGACAGGCAAAGCACAGATAATGTTTAAGGCAGTGCAAATACTCTATATAATACCATAGTGAGGGATACACGTCCCTATACATTTGTCCAGACCCACAGAATGTACAACAAGCGTGAACTGCATGAAAACTGTGGACTTTGAGTGATCACGATGCATCAGTGCAGGTTCATCAACTGGAACAAGTACCACTCTGATACGGATGTTGTTAGTGGGGGAGGCTGTGCATGTGTGGGGGCAGGATATACATGGACATCATTGTACCATCCCCTCAATTTTTCTATGAACCTTAAACTGTGCTAAAAAAAAACATAGTCTTAAAAAATCATTCATAGGGCCCATCTGAACCTAGGATGGAAAAGGAAAATCTATATGTCCTTGACATTTTTCCCAGCAGGAAAAAGAAGTGAGTAGTAAGCACCAACCTGTCCCAACTACCCCACAGCTCCAGGCTGCATCCCCAGCCATGGCAGCAGCCACTCCTGAGTCCTACAAAGCTGCACCTTTCACGGGGTATGATGGTGACGAGAGTAGGAAGGGGGGTTCCCTTGTAGGCTCTCGAGGGGAGAATTCCTATGGAAGTATGCTCAGTTGTGTCCTTCTCTTTGCGATCCTACGGACTATAGCCCACCAGGCTCCTCTGTCCACCGAACCCTCCAGGCAAGAATCCTGGAGTGGGTTGCCATTTCTTCTCCAGGGGATCTTCCCAACCCAGGGATTGAACCCAGGTCTCTTGCATTGCAGGCAAATTCTTTACCATCTGAACCACCAGGGAAGCCCAAGTACAAATTACCAAATGCAATTAAGAAAATTCTGGATTCAGAGAAGCTTCATTCCTCCTCTTTCTACTTCTAAGGCATTCTAGTACAAACAAAGTCTCACATCACTCAGGGGCGTCTCTCTTCCTGCCCAGAATCACCTTTTGTCAGTTCCTCAGCTTTGCTGACAACAGGTTTCTAGGGGAAAAAGGTCCCTGCTCAAAAATGTCTTATTTGAGAGAAATGATGATTAAATAATAAAACATGTAATTACAGAATTCCAAATTGAGTCAGTGCTCTATAGGAAGTAACAAGGAAAGAAAATCAATAAAAGAGGAGCCTTCAGGATGAAGTACTAAAGAATGAGAGTTATGTGGGCAAGGAAGTATGGGCAGAGAAAAGTGGGGCTGAGACAATGGGAACGGCACGTGCAAGAGCCCTGTGGCACAGAAACACCACCATTCAAGACATGAAAGTGCAGCCGACTGACTTCCCTGATCTTGGTAATCACAAGTTTATGGACAGGTATGTATGACATATATCTGTGTCTTCTAAAAGCCTCCAAGTATAAGGACCCTTGTACTTATTTACAGAATAGCATTCAATAAATCAGAGGGAAATTAAGCTGTTAAGGCTGTTATATCTGTTACTAATAGTGCTTCAGCTACTTTATCAAATACAAGAAAAGTATTGTCTACGATTTATACTAAATTTTGGAATCTTAGTCTTTTTCCTCAAGACAAAGGAAAAATTGATAAAATTGAGATAAAAATTAAAGCTACCTGACAATGTCAAACACTTCTGGGTGTACCAGGTGTACTGCACAGTTCCTAAGGGGAAAGCTATTTTTACTGAAGACAATGGGACATTCAGGAACACTACCGTCTAAATTCTATTATACCGACACAAAATGCTTTCTGATTTGATAGTCAGGCTGCTGATACTGGCTAGACTCTAGTCACATGAATACAATTTAAAAATGAAACTCAGCAGTGATTCACCCAAGTATAAGCATCAGCATATCTGAGGCAAGGCCACCTTGGGGCATACCTCTATAACTGCTAATTTGATTTCTATTCCAGAATGGACAAAGGACAGAAGGACAGCTGCAGTTAGCATATTCCAGATAAAAATCCATCTCTGTGGCTTCTTACCTTGGGGTGACTGGCGATCTGGCCAGGAGGCAGAACATAAGCACCCACTCGATTCAGACACCCACTTAACAGATAAGTGACGTAGAGCACGTAAACAGCATTACATTTGGAGTAAGACAAAGGAGGTAAGGTGGATGGGGAAATAAGGATGAAATTACAATCTTATATTTGGTGGTGAGAAGAGGCCACCCTGAATCTAGAGGAAGTGAGAGCCAAGGTACATGGCTAAAAGGGGAGCAGATTCCCTGGAGAGGAAGCAGCAAGTACAGACAACCCTCACAGATATTAAAGATTTGGTTCCAAACCACTGCAATAAAGCAAATACCAAAATAAAGCTAGTCACACAAACTTGTGATTTTCCAGTGCATATGAAAGTTATGTTTACACTATACTATAGTCTATTAAGTGCGCAATAGCATTGTGTCTAAAAAAAATGTACATATCTTAATTTAAAAAAATATTTGATTGCTAACAAATTCTGACCAGCAACTGAGCCTTCAGCAAGTCATAATCTTTTTGCTCTTGGGGTTCTTGCCTAGATATTGATGAGTGCTGAGTGACCGGTGTGGTGTTACTGAAGGCTGGGGTAGCTGTGGCAATTTCTTAAAACAACAATGAAGTCGACCCCATTGATTGACTCCTCCTTCCATGAATAATTCTTCTGTAGCATGCAATGCTGTTTGATAGCATTTACCCACAGTAGAACTTCTTTCAAAATTGGAGTCAGTTCTCTCAAACCATGCCACTGCTTTATTCTAAGTTTATATGATATTCTAAACACTTTGTTGTCATTTCAGTAACCTTCACAGCATCTCCACCAGCAAAGGATTCCACCTTAAGAAGCCACTTTCTTTGCTCATCCATAAGGATTTTGTCTCTTAAAGGTTTATTATGAGATTGAAGCAATTCAGCCACATCTTCAGACTCCACTTCTGATTCTAGTTTTCTTCCTGTTTCCACCACATCTGTTGTTACTTCCTCCACTGAACTCTTGAACTCTCATCCATGAGAGCTGGAATCAGCTTCTTCCAAACTCCTGTCAAGGCTGATATTTTGACCTCTTCCCATGAATCACAAACCTTCCTTATGGCATCCAGAATGGCAAATCCTTTCCAGAAAATTTTCAATTTAGAGATAACAACAGAGGAGTCACTGTCTATGGCAACTATAGCCTCATGTAACGTATTTCTTAAATGATAAGGCTTGAAAATGGAAATTACTCCTTAATCCATGGGCTGAAGAATGGATGGTGTGTTAGCAGGCATGAAAACATTACTCTCCACCACAGCTCTTAGGTCAATTGTCAATGTCCAGTATAATTTTGAAATGAAATTTTCTTTTCTGGGCAGCAGGTGTCAACACAAGCTTAAAATATTTAGGAAATCATGCTGTAAACAAACAAGCTGCAATACAGGCTTTGTTGTTCCACTGATAGAGTATAGGCATAGTAGACTTAGTATTACAAATTCTTCAGGGCCCTCGGATTTTCAGAATGGTACATGAGCATTTTCATCAAGTCACCAGCTGCATTAGCACCAAAAAAGAGCATTGTTTGAAACTTGATTTCCCCTCTCTAGCTATGAAAGTCCTAGATGGCATCTTCTTCCAACAGAAGCCTATTTTGTCTTCATCAAAAATCTCGTTTGGTATAGTCACCTTCATTCACTGTCTTAGCTAGATCTTCTGGATAACTTGCTGCAGCTTCTACATCAGCACTTGTGCTTACCCTTGCATTTTGATGGAGATGACTTCTTTCCTTAAACCTCATGAATCAACTTTTGCTAGTTTCAAACCTTCCTTCTGCAACTTCCTCACCTCTCTCAGCCTCTACAGAATTGAAGAAAGTTAGAGCCTTGCTCTGAATTAGTCTTTGTCTTAAAGGGAATGTTGTGGCTGGTTTGATCTTCTATCCAGACCACTAAAACTTTTCCCATATCAGCAATAAGTCTGTCTAGCTTTGTTATGATCCATGTGTTAATGGGAGTAGCACCTTTAATTTCCTTCAAAAAGTTTTCCTCTGCATTCACAGCTTGACTAACTGGTTCAAGAGGCATAGCTTTTGGCCTATCTGCCTTTGAATAGCGGTGCTAGAGGAGACTCGTGAGAGTTCCTTGGACTACAAGATCAAGCCAGTCAATCCTATAGGATATCAACCCTGAATACTCATTGGAAGGGCTGATGCTGAAGCTGAAGTTCCAATACTTTGGCCACCTGAATGTGAAGAGCCTACTCATTTGAAAAGACCCTGATGCTGGGAAAGATTGAAGGCAAAAGGAGAAGAGGGCAGCAGAAGATGAGATGGTTAGATACCATCACGGATTCAATGAACATGAATCTGAGCAAAGTGTGGGAGATAGTGAAGGACAGGGAAGCCTGGTGTGTTGCAGTTCATGGGGTCACAAAGAGTCAGATATGCAATTGAACAACAACAGCTTTCAATATATCTTCCTAACTAAGCTTAATTATTTTTAGCTTTTGATTTAAACTGAGAGACATGTAACACTTCCTTTCTCCTGAACATTTACAGGCCATTGTAGGGTTATTAATTGGCCAACTTCAGTCCGGAAACATATAGCATTTATTGCTGAAGTTTGTCATCTTATACAGCCATGGTTCATGCAACCCTAAACTATTACAATAGTAACATCTAAGATGACTGATCACATATTATATATTATAAAATATGATAATGATGAAAAACCTTGTGAAGTCTGAAGTATTACAAGAATTACCAAAGAGACACAAAAGGAACAGATGCTATTAGAAAAATATTGATAGACTTGTTTGACAGAGAATTGCCTCAAACATTTAATAAGTTAAAAAAATAATGCCACCAATATCTGCAAAGATCAATAAAATGAGGTATGCCTTACCAGACCCAGAGATTGGAATGCACCTGGAATGTACAAAGTAGACAGAATGCTATGAACTGAACAGTATCTCTCCCTACCCCAGTGTGTATGCTAAAGGTCTAACCCTCGGTCTTCCAAAATGTGATTACATTGGGAGATAAAGCTTTTAAAGCAGCAAGAAAATGAGGCCAGTAGCATGGGGCTCAAATCCAATACAACTGAGGTCCTTATAAGAAGAAGAGAAAGAGACACCAGGGATGTGAGTACACAGCAGAATGGCCACAGGAGGACACAGTAAGAAGGCCCCTGTCTGCAAACCAAGGAAAGAGGCCTCAAGAGGAACCAACCCACTGGCACCTTGACCTTAGAACTCCAGCCTCCAGAATTGTTAAAGGATATGTTTCTATTGTCTGAGCCACCGCATGTTTTGTTATGGCAGTCCTAGCAAACTAATAACCAAGGGGAACTTCATCAACTTGATAAAGAACATCTATAAAAACCCTACAGCTAACAACATCCTTAACGGTAAAAAAACTTAACTCTTTCCTCCTAGCATCAGGATTAAGGCTGGATATTCCTTCTGACTTATTCAACATCTTATTGGAAATCCTAGCTAATGCAATAAGATAAGAAAAGGATATGAAAAGTACACGGATTGAGAAAGAAGAAATAAAATTGTTGGTGCACATGATTATTTATCTACAATCTTTCAAAGAACAACAACAAAAAAATCCTGGAACTAATAGTCAATTATAGCAAGACAGTAGGATATTGGCTTCATTAAATCCAACAAAGTGCCACATTAATTAGCAAGATGTTAAAAACATGAGAGACTGTGTGGGAGAGGGACTGAAGTGGTAATATATGGGAACTCTTGGTACTTGCTGCTTAATTTTTCTGTTAACCTAAAACCGATCTAAAAATAATGTCCATTATTTAAAAATAACTTAAAGAGCTAAAGAGGCCTATAACACTTTCCACTTAGATACATAGAAGAGAGGGGAGTCCCAGAAACTTTTCACCTCTTAAAGGGACAGGCAAAAGTGAATAGCAGCTCTTGGAACTTTACAGCATGGCACAGCAACTACAGCAGAAAGAGGAGCAGCCACACTATACCCCCAGCACAGCAGCTACTCAGCCCTCCACAATGAAGGTAGAAAGTGCATAATTAAAAGGGGAACTTAGCTGATGACAGCAGAACGGAGACAACCTGTCACAGAGCAGGTACTCAATAAAAATGTATTTGTTTAACTAGAATAATGAGACAAACAATGGACAATGTGGACTGAGAAAGAATGGATTTGGAGAAAGAATGAGAAGATATGACTGGGTCTAAGGATAGACCCAGGACAGCCCCTGTTGACTAAGGGTTTAGCTGATACCCTAATGAGCACGGCGTCATCCACACATGAGGCTGCCTGCAGTTTCTAACCTTGCAATTCACACTGGGCCTCGCTTATACTGTGTCAACTGCATAGAGTTCCTTCTATTGGTTGGTTACATTTTTTTTTTTTATCAAGCAATCCATCCTTGTGTTTTAAAATCCCACTATGTTTTACAGTTTAAAAACAACAACAACAACAACAACAAAAACCCTTTAGATATAGCTAAGTAAAAAGTTCCAAACCTAATACCCAGCTTGGGCTGGTGCAGAGGAAAATGGAACAAGTAACTACCAGGTTTAGACCTGCTTCAGATTCCAGTTACTGAAGTAGGTACCGAAAGAACCCAGGTGGTGAGAACTCAGGGCAGATGCACTGTTCTACCTAGCAATTGTTCACGCGTGTGGAACCTGCCTTCACTCCTAAGATGACGGGTTGTCTGAGATAAAACCAAGCTCATGCCGAACAATGATCTCACCCTGAGGCCTGAAGTATTCCATTCAAATCACTGGATTTGGAAGTCAGAAATTCTGCTTTCCAGTGCAATTAGTAAATCTAATCACATACATTCACACTCTCAAGGGGTCCTGATTGTTTGGCAGTAACAGCTTGGTTATTCACAATCAATGAAATTAATGCCACTATTTTTAAAACATGAAAAAACTGTACACAAAAATAAGCCTTCAGGCTGCAGACCTTGGTCAAAGAAAGAGTCAAAATAAAAAGTAAAGACTAAAGTATTTAAATGAATAATTAGACAAAGATTAAAGTCCCAGCAAGGCTTTGCCTTGAGGTCCTTGTTATCCTATGGATTCTGTGCCCCAGATCACCTAGAAAGAAAATATCACCCTAATAAAAAAGGTTCCTTTACATGAAAACTCTGTGTTTAACTGGCAACATATAATTTCATTAAAAAAAAATTAGGAGCAATTGCTGCTGTAAAGCCGTTTCAGGGACAAGGGGAGGGAGGGATCTGTCAGCACTAGGGGAACAAAAAAAAATGATGTGCCACCAAGCTTTATTCCAATCATTTACTTCATAGTTAAGTTTAATTACACATTACACACTGTCTTGTAATTATGCCACTTGGGAAACTGCCAATTTTCCCCTTGAAATGTTAAAAGTTCCTTAATTTATTTTAAAGGCTCATCATTGCCTCCATCAGCACCCCGTTAGTGCATGAGGGATACTCGGTTTCTGTGCCCCTTTATGTGCAGGCTGTGGGCAGCAAGAATTCCATTGCGTGGTCTGACACACAGCCAGAGGGCTGACTGTGCGGAAAGCCCCCAGACACTGGGCTCATGTATTTATAATCATATCTGATAACTTTTTTTCTTTAATATTTACAACCAGAGAATTTGAGAAGCATGCCTAATCTTTTCCTCTACTCTTGGGAGGTTGAAATTAAAGTCCTTTATTCTCAGCAAGAGAACAAATACCGAATACAGGATGAAGCACCTGCTCTCCAGGAGCTGACAAGGCTGGAAAGACAACATTCAGCGCAGAAATATGAAGCCCCCAGGAGACAGGACAGTAACCAAGTATAACTTTATGCACCAGGAAAAGAAAAAGTCAAGTAAGAGATGTTGAGCACCCATTGTGTGATGACAGTGCACCCACAAATTCACAAAGGTCGCCAATATCACGGCCACTAAGCCAGGTCCCTCAGGTAGCAGGCAGACAACTAGAATTCATAAAGCAGCCAAACAGGATGTAACAGGGAGTCCTGGAGCTCGCAGTTCTTTTGGATAGAGAGTGCAGGCCCTGCCACGGGCAATTTAAATTCTCTTTTCATTAAAAATACTGTGCCAGGTGAGCAAAATAACTCCTTAGAACTTACTTGATTTGCAGCTGCAAACTCTATATGAATCTCTGACCCCTAAAAGGCACAGGGTATGGACACAAAGTATGGAAGCAAACTCTTCAGTGTTAAACTCAGCTCTAGCACAAGCACTTCCTTCAGTTCAGTTCAGTTCAGTCGCTCAGTCATGTCCGACTCTTTGCGACCTCATGAACTGCAGCACGCCAGGCCTCCCTGTCCATCACCAGCTCCCGGAGTCCATCGAGTTGGTGATGCCTTCCAGCCATCTCATCCTCTGTTGTCCCCTTCTCCTCCTGCCCCCAATCCTTCCCAGCATCAGAGTCTTTTCCAGTTGAGTCAACTCTTCGCATGAGGTGGCCAAAGTACTGGAGTTTCAGCTTTAACATCAGTCCTTCCAATGAACACCCAGGACTGATCTCCTTCAGAATGAACTGGTTGGATCTCCTTGCAGTCCAAGGGACTCTCAAGAGTCTTCTCCAACACCGCAGTTCAAAAGCATCAATTCTTCGGTGCTCAGCTTTCTTCACAGTCCAACTCTCACATCTATACATGACCACTGGAAAAACCATAGCCTTGACTAGACAGACCCTTGTTGGCAAAGAAATGTCTCTGCTTTTCACTATGCTGTCTAGGTTGATCATAACTTTCCTTCCAAGGAGTAAGTGTCTTTTAATTTCATGGCTGCAATCACCATCTGCAGTGATTTTGGAGCCCCCAAAAATAAAGTCTGACACTGTTTCCACTGTTTCCCCATGTATTTCCCATGAAGTGATGGGACCAGATGCCATGATCTTAGTTTTCTAAATATTGAGCTTTAAGCCAACTTTCTCACTCTCCTCTTCCTTAGCTGTGTGTAATCCTGCCTGTGTATCAGTTTCCTCATCCACAAAATGGAAATAATGACAGTGTCAACCTGAGTGAGTTGATGTTGAACGTGAATATTGAAAGAGATTTCTCTTCCTTTGCCTGTGTGCAATTGCTTCAGTTGCGTCTGACTCTTTGCGACCCTACAGACTGTAGCCTGCCAGCTCCTCTGTCCATGGGATTCTCCAGGCAAGAATACTGGAGTGAGTTGCCATGCTCTCCCCAAGGGAGTCTTCTCAAACCTGAGATTGAACCGGTGTCTCTTATATCTGCTGCATTGACAGGCAGGTTCTTTACCACTAGCACCACCGGGGAAGCCCATCTCTTTGCTTTGATGCTTTTTAGCAACTGCGAACGGAGAAGGCAATGGCAACCCACTCCAGTACTCTTAACTGGAAAATCCCATGGATGGAGGAGCCTGGTGAGCTACGTCCATGGGGTCGCTAAGAGTTGGACATGACTGAGCAACTTCACTTTCACTTTTCACTTTCATGCATTGGAGAAGGAAATGGCAACCCACTCCAGTGTTCTTGCCTGGAGAATCCCAGGGATGGCGGAGCCTGGTGGGCTGCCGTCTATGGGGTTGCACAGAGTTGGACATGACTGAAGCAACTTAGCAGCAGCAGCAGCATCTGAGAAAATGAACTGTTTTTTATTTTCAGTGTGAATATGTCTCCCTCTGAGAAAGATCGGAGAAGGCGATGGCACCCCACTCCAGTACTCTTGCCTGGAAAATCCCATGGACAGAGGAGCCTGGTAGGCTGCAGTCCATGGGGTCGCTAAGAGTCAGACACAACTGAGCGACTTCACTTTCACTTTTCACTTTCATGCATTGGAGAAGGAAATGGCAACCCACTCCAGTGTTCTTGCCTGGAGAATCCCAGGGACGGTGGAGCCTGGTGGGCTGCCGTCTATGGGGTCGCACAGGGTCGGACACGACTGAAGCGACTTAGCAGCAGCAGCAGCTGAGAAAGATATAAATAATAACAGAAACATCTCATTTGTACTCTTTTGGCTGTTATTGCAGCATATTTAAATAGCTTATCTGACTTTTTTAGGGTCTAGGATTAATGAACAGCATGCTTCTGTCTGGCTATAATGCCAAGAGGTTTTGAACCTTCTGAAATTCTTCGCTTGTCACTTCTCCTGTCACTAGTCTGAAACTAATGACCACATCTGCAATCTGGAAAGCTTTGTAGTGATTCCTTCACCAGGCTTGATTACCCCTTTAAATAGCATGATGTGAGTAGCAATCAAATATGTGGTTATATGACAATATATAGGAAAAAGACAGCCTCGGTTTTCAAAGGATTTACAATCTAATAAAGAAACTGTGATATTTATATAAAGTCTGTAGTAAAATGGAAGAAGTTGTCACCTCTCTTCCTTTTAGGAACAACCTTCTGATCATGCTAGATTTAGGAAAATCAGAACTGAGTATAAACACTTGTTTGATGGTCCCATCAACTTCCTGTGTCTTTTAAGCATTCCTCTGATTCTGCCCCTTTACCCATCATGTCAGGAAGAACAGACCTGTTGTATTCATCACAATCCAAGCCCTGAGAAAGGAGGCTGCAGAATGCAAAGAGCCTAAGATTTGGAAGCCAAAACATAAGTTCAAAGTCAGCTGGTCTCCTGGCTGTTTGACCTCTTGAGCTCTTAATACTTCTTTAAGTCCCAGTTCCTGAATCTATGTGATAATACATCCATCTCACTTGAAGACTGAGCTAAATATATGGAGCACATCTTATGTTACCGAACCTGTACTAGGTACTTATTTTCTCTGAACAATCAGGGGAAGACAAGTATTACCATAAAGAATTACTTCCATCCTGAAATGACCTCTTTAGTTTAGCATTTTTCTCAGGTATTTTTTCCAATCCCAGTTCCTCCCCAGACCTGACCATTGTGTGCTGGGAATCCTTAGTTTTTTCCTTATGACCTCCTGCTTTGTGGCTAAATCTTGGCTCCCACAATAGCCAGTATGTGTCTTGAACCAAAAGAAAACAAGTCATTTGGCCTCAGTAGTTTCCAGTGAATAATTAAATACAGCAAGAATATATGTTCTAAGACCAAAGGTTTTATTTCCAATGGAGTCACTAAGCTTCTTTCTTTCAAGATACTAAGAATTGTCATTCCAGGGAGTAAAAAGAAAAGCAAGATGAAACAATACACTACATGCTGTTATCCGTCTCTGAGTGACAGCAGAATCATGGGAGTGAGCCAAGCGCCACCCTTCACCTCTCACAGAGAGTGCCTTGGGTGGGGGTGGGGGTGGGGGGCTCTGGGAATCAAGCATTTCCAGAAAAACAAAACAAAACAAAACAATTATGCCCACAGTAAATAAGACTTAAAGTCTGAAATCATGCTATGCCTTCGGATTTTACTCTGGGCACAGTGTGATGCTCAGATTTGCAATTTCTGCTTGTGTTCTGTGCCCATCCAAGTGTGGGTTAATTCAATTACGTCTGCTGCTTTCATTAATACATGGTTACCAAGTTTATTCAAACAATACATGAAAAACCAGACTGCCCATCAATAAATTCATGTTGCAAAAATATACTTTTATATGATTGTTAAGAGAACCAAAGACCATGATTCCCAGATGATAAAAACGAATTGATCACTGGCAAGAGACGATCTAAATAAAACTAAAGAAACTACTCAACAAGCAATCATTAAAATCCACTATGTGCCAGGTACCAGAGGTAGAGTTGTGGGCCAGGGGTGGTTCCCAAAGCGTTCTGAGCTGTGGTTAGAAAAATCTTTCTAGCAGCTAGCCTAGAAGGTGGGTTCAAAGAGTGCAGGCTTTAGCAGGGAGGTTATTAAGATAGTATTGTAACAATCTACATGAATAGAAAAGAGGGAGAATAGATGAGAGGAAAAGAGAAAGTTCAGAAAGGAGAACACAGAATGTGGTATCTATATAGGTTTGGGCTCACTGCCTATTAGAAACGAAGACCTGGACAGGTGTCCCATGTACAAATAGAGTCTGGATATCTCCAAAGGACTATCCCCTCACAGCGTGCAGATCTATTTCATCTATGACACCATTGTCCATCCACTCAATCCAGTATTTCTCTCATCCTTGGAGAGAATCAAATTTATCTCAGCTCCAAAACAGTTCATTCCAACTGCTTCGCCCCAGTGCCACGGCTACTGCCCTCATTCAGGTGACCACCGTTTCTCGATAATTTCTCCAATTTCATTTTCACTGCTAGTATTGATTTCTCACATTTCTTTTCTGGCGGGAGAATGATTTTTCTAAAATTGACTCTCATTCTCCTTCCTTAAAATAGTGCAGAAATTCTTCATTGCCTTTGGGTTAAGGCCCAAACAACTTAATACTACATGAAGGGTGCCTAACGAACCAGCCCACAATTATCTCCCAAGCCATGATCATATCTGCCACTCCCTGCCTTAACCATGCTGTGCCATTTGTGGTTCCTTAAACAAAGCTAAGCTAAGTCACTTCAGTTGTGTCCGACTCTGTGCGACCCCATAGACGGTGGCCTACCAGGTTCCCCTGTCCCTGGGATTCTCCAGGCAAGAACACTGGAGTGGGTTGCCATTTCCTTCTCCAATAAACAAAGCACATGTCTTTATGCCTCTGTTTGCATGTTTCCCTCTATTTAGAGTACTTTCTCACACCCTTTTCCCCTCACCTGAGAACTAGTACTACCCAACAGGTCTAAGTGTTATGCCACTTCTTCCAGGAAGTCCTCCTTACCTGACATCTGTGTTTGTGATGCTCCTCTGTGTCCCAAGTATCACTCCTACCCAATCAAAATCCACTGAGTGGCTTGGTAAGTACTGGTATTTATCTCTTCCCCCAGCTCCCCCTACTTGCCATCTGTAGACAGTAAAATCCTCAAGGACAGGACTCATGAGTGACTTGTTCCTTGGGGAACTCCTGTCTCCTCACTCACTGCAGGCTATTTGACAGGTTACTCAGTAAATGCTTGCAGCCTGAGTGCCTAAAGGAAAATGGTCCACAGACTGAGTCACGAGGATCATGTGCATTTGATAAGCAGGCAGAAGGAGAGAAACCTACCAGAGACTAAAAAAGCCAAGGGGAGAACCAAGACAGACACCACAGGCCGCAGGCAAAAAAGGGAGAACCGGCCAATGGAAACAGTGTCCAGTGTCAATGGGAGGCCAAATGAGACAAAGGAGGAGGTGGGGGCTCTTCACGTAGCAGAACAGTTTCTGGAAAGTGATGGGTACCAAGTTTTGAAAAGTGAGGGGCAGGTGAGTTAGAACACGGGTCAAGAAGACAACAGGGAGAAACACACAGTGCTCGAGGGAACACAGTAGCTGGAGGGTGGTGGGGTGTATCAAGGGCAAAGAAGGAGTGTGTGTGTGTGTGTACATTAGAATTCTTTTTAAAAACCTCAGCCATAAATCTGACTGGCAAAGTGAAAAGTGAGACTATATATTCAGGTAGAGAACACATGTTTACTGAATGAAAGATACAAATAATAAGTAAATAGCTGCATTTAGATAGGAAATTTACCATTAAAAAAACCAAATTTTATCAAAATGTAAACTTATTAAAAACCCAAGAGCCCACTTTTATATTTCAAAAGAGACCACTCAGCTCATAGACCAAAATCTATAATTAGCTGCTGAAATGACAAATTTCATTGTCTATATTTACTGCCACTGGGACATGTTTCCGTGTGTGTGTGCTCAGTTGTGTCTGACTATTTGCAACCCCACTGACTGTAGACCACCAGGCTCTTCTGTCCGTGGAATTTTCCAGGCAAGAATACTGGGGCGGGTTGCCATTTCCTACTCCAGAGAATCTTCCTGATCCAGGGATAAAACCTTCTCCTCCTGAAGCTCCTACATTGGCAGGAGGATTTTTTATTACTGTGCTACCTGGGAAGCCTGCTTTCATAGTCACCACAAAACTTCCTTGAGGGGACTTGCCTGGTGGCTCAGTGGATAAGAATCGGCCTGCCAATGCAGAGGGCGTAGACTCTATCCCTAATCTGGAAGGTTCCACATACCACAGAGCAACTAACCTCGTGTGCCACAGCTGTTGAGCCTGTGTTCTGAAACCCATGAGCAGCAACTACTGAAGTCAGGTGCAGCCAGAGCTGATGCTCCACAATAAGAGAAGCCACCACAGGGAGAAGTAGGCACGCTGCAACTACAGAGGGGCCCAGTCTCCACAACTAGAGAAAGCCTGTGCAAAGCAACAAAGACTCACTGCAGCCAAAACTAAGTAAATTAATAAATAAAAATTAAACAAAGAGAAATCTAAAAACTTCCTTCGAAATGCCTCAGATTTTATATACGATCCTGTAATCCCATTCATTCAGATAAACAGCTTTAGCTTTCCAAATAGCAGTTAATGACCCCGAAGTCAGATAGGACACAGAAAAAAACATCAAGAAAGGGACATTTTTTAGAAAACAACAGATATCTCAGTTATTGGAATGTCTAACCAGAGAGTAAAGTGCATGTGGATGAAAAGGGCCACACTTTTCTTTCAAACAGGATTTTCTTTTAAATTCCTATCAGATATAAAGTTCTATCAGGTTGCTATGGTATTAGTTTAACTTATGATGGTTTAGAGAACACATTGAAGAAAATGGGCTTATTTTTTATTATTTTATAATATAAAATATATTACTCTTCTTGAGACATATGTTCCTTATGCAATTAACAATATATTGAGCATCAATATTCTAATTTTAGAAAACATTCATCCACAAACATTAATCAGTTAATGCTAAATTCAATTTCTAATAGGCTTCTTCTTTTCACACTCAACTCTCTAAGGCTATACTACATGGTATCTAAAAAATATTAATTTATTTACAGTGGGAGCAATTACATTCCTAGAAAAAAATCTGTGTAATAAATGTATGCACATATAAAACAACTTAAACTTTTTGAAAAAACTATTTTCTTATGGAAAATTATATTTCTGACTGAGTACCTGAGAAATGCATAAAACTTTCAGAGAAATGCATAAAATCCTTCATATAATTAAATTATAAATAATGCTTCAATAATTGCATATATAGAAAAACAGATAAAGTTAAAATATTTGAAAAGACTCTGATGCTGCTGGGAAAGATTGGAGGCTGGAGGAGAAGGGGACGACAGAGGATGAGATGGTTGGATGGCGTCACCAACTCAATGGACATGTGTTTGAGTAAACTCCAGGAGTTGGTGATGGACAGGGAGACCTGGCGTGCTGCAGTCCATGGGGTCGCAAAGAGTCAGACACGACTGAGTGACTGAACTGAACTGACCTGAACTGATAGTGCTTATGGAGAACTCAGATCTGGTGTGACTTTTTCTCAAAGGAGTCACTACTGGGTAGGATAATTTTTCATGCTGCAGACTGTCCCATGTTTTAGAGGGTTGCGGCCAGTAGCACCCCAATGGGCATGGTGACTACCAAAAGAAAAAAAAATTATGCCCACACATTTCCAAATGCTCCCTGGGGGAATAAAACTCCCTAGTTTGGAGGAGAAACTGTGGCTCATTCAAAAGGAATGGCCCACATTTATATCACCAGGTAACAACAGTGAAAGGTCTTGAACCCTGGTCTCCAGAAAGCCAGTGCTAAGAGGGATCCAACAGAGAAGGTCTAAGGTAAATGCTCACGTGCTAAGTCACTTCAGTTGTGTTCGACTCTCTGCCACCCTATGGACTATAGTCTGCCAGGCTTTTCTGTTCACGGGATTTTCCAGGCAAGAACACTGCAGTGGTTGCCATACCCTTCTCCAGGGGATCTTCCCAACCCAGGGATCGAACCTACATCTCTTAAAGTCTCCTGCACTGGCAGGCAGGTTCTTTTACCACTAGCGCCACCTGGGAAGCCCCATACAGGCTCATATCCTACTCTGATTTCAGCTTTAGCCTTCGTGCATTAGGATTTTCATTCATTGACTGTTTTCTAAGCTTATATCTAGTCATCACTTAACCATTCACCAATTCCCTTGCCCATTTATTCATATCCTCTTCCATCTCAATCATGGATCTATATTCCTCACCCAACTGTGGTCCTCTCTCTAGAGACTGAGGACAGAGGTCAACACAAATCCAGAGCCTCCAGGGGAGCAGCCTCGATGGGCAGACCTTCTCTGTCACTGTCTCCATGCTCCAGTTCATTCATACTCTGTCTTTAGTGACAACGCAGAGCTGGGCACCTTCTACTTTCCTTCAGCCCCACCCACAAAGGAATCTGCCCTGGTAGCTGGTGTTTCACTAATCTGTTATGAAATGCAAGAAGGCATTTCTCCTCCCTCCCCATCTCTCCCACACTTCTCTGTTTATCTTATTGTATCTCCAGCATTAGATCGAACAGAGCAGTACTAGACAGAATCCTGAGACTCTTCTCAAGAAGTCAGAGAAGTCTTAAGAGATTTCCATTTCTCTTTGTTATTTAAGGATAAGAGATTTTGCCATAATCAAATAACTGAATTATATAAAATATTTTTCCAATATCTAGTATATGTTTAAATTGTAATCATGTGGAAAAAAAACTAAAAGTTAAAAATCCCTACTTTGATGTTCACTTCATTTCATTTTCATTTTTTACTTTACTAAATAACAGAAGCAAAACTCTGGGGCCACTTATCTAACGGGTAATCCCTCCATATGTACAAGTTAGAAATTCAAATACAGCAGAAAACCTACAACAGTTGAAAGAGGCCACATGCTTACCCGGATATAGGCATCCTGATGGTGCTTGGCGAAGTACAGCATGTTGTCCAGAGCTAACATCCCAGGAGGAGTCTGGGTAAAGTCCATGGCGGGGTTGACATGATTCTGTGATTAAAACAAAAGGTTTGATCAGGTTAGTTCTTCAGTAGATTTTATCAACAACCACTAGAGGTCTGGTTTCCCTCCACAAGACCACAAAGTACCACAAGACAAGCTCCAAATAATCAAGTAGGACATTTGCTGTCTCCATGTGAGCCTGTTGGGGTGGCAATGAGGGCTTCTTTCTAAAGGTGCATCAAAACCAGCTTCTAGACTCAGGGTTGGGAGACTCAGCTGAAAATCAAAATATGGGATTATTCTTAGACATGTGACACTGTAAGAAAAGAAAATAACGCAAAAACAGTTATTTCTGGTGGTTGTACTCTACTGGAACCAATAGTATTTGGGAAGAAAGACCTGGGATAAAGCTGTATGTCTGCCATTTACCTTTCTGTACCTTAACTTCCTCATCCTCATGAGTGAGGGTAAAGTATGGTCACACCAGTCCATGGTGTTTGTGAACTGTCCAGACTTACAGGTCTCTGCAGGCACATGACTTTGAAATTCAGAGGTTCACAGGGTCCTAACGTCTCCCTTCTTCCAGGGAGTGCTCTGGCCTTCTCACCCATACAGTGTCAAGAACCACACACAAAAAACCCACAATACTTATAAATATGCCCAACAAATTGTCCATATGCTCAAGATCACTCAGTAAACATCACCAGAGACTCCTAGTCAGGGCAGTAAACCACTTTCCACAGCCAATTGTTGAAAACAATCACCAACATCTGTCTTGAAAATTCAGATCTAAATGGCTAATGATTTGGGGGGCTTCCCAGGTGGCACTAGCGGTAGGGGACCCGCCCACCAATGCAGGAGATGTAAGCGTTGAGGGTTCCATCCCTGGGCTGGAAAGATAGAGGAGGGCATGGCAACCCACTCCAATATTCTTGCCTGGAAAATTCCATGGAGAGAGGAGCCTGGGAGGCTATGGTCCATAGGGTCCCACAAAGTCAGACACGACTAAAGCAACTTAGCCCACACGCAAGTGATCTGAGGGAAGTCATTTTTCTGCTAAAGAGATAGAAAAGAAATGCTGAAGAGATATTCAAGAAACTACTCTTTCCTCATAATCTAGGTAATTTGTATGAAATAATATATTTTTATTTTGTTCCTGAATACTTTTTAAAAACAGTCTGACTCTCTGATATGCCAGAGAAATTTTGGTCAATGGTATTTTTTTCTAATTTACATACACGAAGAATTTTCTGTTCACTTGCTCAAACAACCCACACTTTTCTACCTCCTTCAAGAATATACAGAAGCTGTCTTTTGCATGCTGATTTGACATTGCTTTATGAGCTAATAACATCAAAAATTATAGGACAGTGGCTGCCTACTGGCCACAGTTCCACAATTTTCAGAAACCTCTGTCCATATCTGTAAAGCAATTTGGGCCAATGTAGTGACTTCAAGGAGAAGGCAATGGCACCCCACTCCAGTACTCTTGCCTGGAAAATCACATGGGTGGAGGAGCCTGGTAAGCTGCAGTCCATGGGGTCGCGAAGAGTCGGACATGACTGAGCGACTTCACTTTCACTTTTCACTTTCACTTTTACTTTCATGCATTGGAGAAGGAAATGGCAACCCACTCCAGTATTCTTGCCTGGAGAATCCCAGGGACAGGGGAGCCTGGTGGGCTGCCGTCTATGGGGTTGCACAGAGTCAGATATGACTGAAGCAGCAGCAGCAGCAGCAGCAGTGACTTCAATATTTTATTTTAGCACTTTAACCTGATTTGTTTGTTAAGATGTTGAAAAATTTTTTAAATACCAAAGTACTACTAGTTAGGATAAGAAGGATATATTTCATAAAATAAATAAAATTGTAACAAAAATGAAAATCACTAAGCATGTCAAATGCAGTGAGATTCAGCCTTAATCTGATACTCACTGATGTACAAGAGTGAGACCTGTATTCAAAAGTGAGGGGGTGGGTGAAGCAAAACGCTGAAAATAAATGATCAAAGATGTAGTGTAAAAAGTAACTTGCAGTGAAAATCTTGTAATATTTTCAGTTCTTTAGAAGAGAATAGTAGAACTGCCCTCATAATGTGTACATTTTTATTTTGACTTGAATGTATTCAGTTTTCATGAACACAAGTAACATACAAATGTTACTATCTGCTGAGTACTCTTCAGGGCTAGCGCCAGTTTGGGTTTCACTAGGGTTCTCTCATCTAATAAATAGGTGGTGGGCACTATTGTTATTCTCATTTTATTAATTTTTAATAATACAATGCTGTTTTATTTTTGTTTAATTCTGGAGTAGAAAACTCCAAAATTCATCTCATATTTTTCCTTACATGTACATTTTATTGAAGTATAGTTGATTTACATTATATTGATGTCAACATTTAAAGTTATTAGAAAATATTGGCTATATTTCCTGGGCTATACAATATGTCCTTGTATATTTTATTTCATCCATAGTAGTTTGTATCTTTTAATCCCATACTCCAATTCTGCCCCTCCCTGCTTCACTCTCCCCACTAGTAACCACCAGTTTGTTCTCTATATCTGTGAGTCTTTTTCTGTCTTGTTCTAGTCATTCATTTGTCTTATTTTTCAGATTACACACATAAGTGATAGCATACAGTATTCGTCTTTCTCCATCTGACTAATATCCTCCAGGTCCATCCATGTTGTTAAAAATGGTGAACTTTTATTTTTTTTATGGCTGAGTAGAAATCCATTGTATGTATGTATATGTGTGTGTGTGTGTATACACACATATATCTACATCTATGTCACCTTTTTTACCCATTTGTTTGTGGACGGACACTTTGGTTGTTTTCATATCTTGGCTATGCTGCTATGAACACTGGGATACATGTATTTTTTTGAATTAGCATTTCAGTTTTCTCTGGATATATACCCAGGAATGGAATTGCTGGGTTATATGGTAGTTCTATTTTTAGTTTTTGAGGAAGCACCACACTGTTTTCCATAGTGGCTGCATGAATTTTATTGATGAGGAAACTGCAGCTCAGATGAGATAAGACTCCTGCCCAGGAGCTTGCAACTTGAACTTGGAAGTGCAGGCAATGTCTTGCTTGGACAACAAGTTTCCACATGCTTTTGTTTCTACTTTTTTCCTTTACATGTTGAATGCATTTATTTTGGTACTGCTAGCCATTTATACTTTATATAGCCTGAGAAAAGCTTGAGAAAAAAGTAGGCTAATCAATATTAGCTGCTACACAGCATGGTCGAGCCAACAAAGGAGAGTGTGCCAGATAAAAGAGAAAAACATGACATTTACTTCAGACTTATTTCTAGTGTTGGTCTATGAATCTATTCCAAAAATAAGTATATGGAAAGACAATCATCTGAAAAAGAAATTAGTTTCTCTGAATCTAGTTTGAACAACCCTCCAAAGCTATGTGTTAGTGAAGCTGACCAAGGAGAAGGCCCTGTGGGTCAAGGGTCATCAGTCTTGTTTGAACAGTGCTCCTAGGACCCTCTAGAAACCTCTTTCAGTCAATTACACACTTCCTTAGGCATACAATGGGGGTATCAAATAGGGCATTGCTGCTTTCAATGGTCTTACAGTAAAGAAAAATTATATTTTTATAGCTCTTTTAAAGATTCATGTGGCTATTTAGCAAATAGTCCCAATAAAATAATGCCTGCTCTCTGCTAGGTGTTATATAAAGCACCCTGAAGGTCCTAACTCTTAATCCTCATAAAATTCCTACAGAGGGGGTCTTATTATTCTCCTCCATTGACAATAGAAAACTGAGGCACGGAGCATCTGGGTAGCTTGCTGAGTTTTAGAGCCAGGATGTGGCAGAACCAGAATCTGAACTAAGGTCACAGGCTTTAAACCAGGATTTCAGTGTCACGTTGCTGTTCAACCAGACACCTTTGGAAATTTTACAGAGATGTCCAATGCAGGTTCTCAGTCGTAGTTTTCCTCAGTCAACGCTTTGTTCAGGCAAAGTGGGCCTGTGATCCATCCTTTTCAATAAAAGCTCTAATTTCTCCATCCCCCCCAGATACAACAGACCAGAGTCTCTCTCATGTTCAATAAACCAGGTCTTATTGTCTCCAACAAATAGGCTCTTATTAAACCAAAGTCAATTAGAAAACTGCCTTTGATTTTCTATGACTTGCTCTAAATTATGAAGCGTCATTGCATTTTAGATTAAAAAATAACTTGCCTTGTGAGTGAACTATACTCTTTTTCTGTCTCTGTCTTTTTAACTCTGGTTATTATTTTTTCAGCCTCTCTCTCCTTGAAATGATTGTTTCCTCTTTCTCTTTTTGTTTTAACAGCCAGTGAAATTATTTTATAAGCATAGATTCTGATAATGGAAAAAGTATAAGAATTACTTGCCAAAACATTTGAGAGCTCTCTATACTGTGACGAAAATAATCTGAGAACCCAGCAAGGCCAATAGTTCCCCTATTCCTTCCTTATTTATGAGACGCTCTGGATACAGATTTATTTTCTTTTCTTATTCCATGTTATTTTTTTTCCACCTGTCTTGAAATGGAAGCTGCAAGTGCTTTGATAAATGACTTGAAAATTTCCCTTGTTTTACTGCAAAGCCTGTGTACCTCTGTACATCCTCCTGAAATGCCATTTGTTAGAGCCTGTAGAAGTGCTGCTCCTTGAATCACATCAGACAGCTCTAAGCCCCTGGAGAAAGGGGGAGCAGCCACTTGCGTTTCCAAGGTACCAAGAATTTTCACTTTGGGAAAATGGTACCAACCAACTGAAGATAGCATGATTTATTTTATAGCGAGCACCCTATGTACAGTTTGTGTTTAGTATTCCTAGAGATCTGTTTGTCTTCTATTATCCTCATGCCAGTTTTTTAAGTTGAATTGTTTCAATCACACATCCAACGTCTAAGACAGAGAATCTTTAAATATGTTCCAGGCCCAAATCACTGGAGGTCACTGGAGAGTTGTGTACTTCAAATATAAGTTAGGTTGGTCATCTGATTTTGTAGTTAAGAAAACTAAGCACCTAGTGAACAGTGGTGCTCCAACTTAAGCAGAAATTCAAACCAAATCTCCTGAAGCCTCTGCTGAAGCACCAGTTGCTGGCCCCTCTAATTCAGGAGGGCTGGAGTGAGGTCCAAGGATCTGCTTCTCTAACAAGTTCCCAAGTGACACAGATGCTGCCGGTTGGGGACCACAATTTGAGACCTCCTGATGACTGCAATGACTCATCTCAAATAACACAAGTAATATCAAAGTAAGATCTGGAATCCATATCCACTCATCCCCTGAGTCCCATGCAGCTTCTCTGAGTATCCCTGAGTCCCATGATCCCCTGAGTATCATGCTTTAAACTGACTGGTTCCAGGGTGTGATGCATTATAAATATACCTGCTGTTTATCTGCTTTGTGCTTTGGCCTCTTATTGAGAAAACAGAAATTTCCATTTTCAGAAAAAGAAATGATAAATTAGAAGCCTCTCACTTCTATTTCTCACATTTCTGACTAAAATAATATATATTAGTACCTCCACAGGGAAGGTAGGAACCTATAATCAGTCAATATTTTTTACTCCTGAATGCCTCCTGGTTGGGGGAGCAGTGCTGGCACGAGCCTGAATGATTTTTAAATGATCTGTGTTTTTCAATTACCAATGCCATGCTAGTCCTTCATTAGTGTGGATAATAAAGAGATGATTACAATAATGCCTGCCAGATGGCATATCGCAGAGAAAGCCTATGAGGATTTAGGAGTTAATATTTGTGCTATATGAGTGCCTACATTTGCTGAACAAATATAGCATTAAAAGCAACCTTTAAAACAAATCACATTGAGTGAATATTCATTCAGTCTAGGAAAAGCTCCATCAAGGCTATTTCTTGAGGCTGGTAAATTAAGGTCATGTTCTCCAAGGGGAAGCAGGTTTTGATGGTTGCAAAAGATCACGTGGGAGTTGTGCCGAACTGTGCATGCCTTCCACTCCTCCTCTTCCAACCCAGGAGAAAGGGTATGTGGGCATTTCAACAGGTTCCTACAACAGCACTTATCCATCTTGGATGCCCCTGAAAATCCCCTTTGGAGCTTTGAAAAATTCTGATGTCCAGGCTCTACCCAAAATCTGTGAAGTGGAAACCAAGCAACTGGATTTCTGAAGCTCCAATGTTCAGCCAAGATTGAGAACACTTTCCCAAATCATTGGGTCTCAAATTTGAGTATGATCAGAATCAAATAGAGCATCTGTTCAGTTAGATTGCTGGTCACCACCCCCAGAGCTTCTGGTTGAGGCCTGAGAATCTGCATTCATACATGTTTCCAGGGGTTACTCTGGACCATACTTTGAGAACCTCTGCTCTAAAGGCACAGTAATGCAATGCAAGAGAGTTCTAGGGACCTATACTCACCAACTGATGGAGTTGGAACTTTGATTCCCTGTATCAAAGTGTTTGGTTTGGCAGGGACTTTTATTGTGATGTCTGCTTTAGGGAGGACGTGCACTCTTCACATTGATACAGGCTCAGCACTCTCTCACCTGGCTGCTTCACACAGTTATATGAGGAAGTTCCTAACAGTATCTGACTATCTGACCCCCAACACAGATCACTGTTTCAAAGTCCTAGACATAGCCCTTAGAAATCTTTGGATTCTGTCCTTGGTCTCTTTCCATTAAATTCAATAAAAATGAATAGTTTGGATGAATACAGAGTAGGCAGCTTATTAAATCTGACCTAAGAGTGGGCAAGATGGTGAATATATTGAAGAGCAGAAAAATAGCTGAGACTGGGTACAGGTGGGCATTGTGCCAGGTACTCCAAAGGGGTGATTTAATTTAATCTTCCCAACTACCCAATGAGGCAAGTTATTAAGGAGGTAAACGTTATTCTTCTCTGCCTACAGATGACAGTGACTCGTGCAAGATCCTGGTTAGAAGTGGCAAAGTCCCAACTTCAACCCTGTAGCTTTTTTTTTTTTTTTCCTATTTAGGTTCAAAAGGTCTTTGGAGAATAGGAAGATGGGTCCCATTAGCAAGTAGAAGTTTAATCAGAGAAATGTAACATCCCATAAAAAGACTGTTTTAAAAATTCAAGAACAAATCTACTACAGAAAAAGGGAAATCTGGCTCACAAATAATTCATGAGATTCCAGCTCCACATCATTAGAATTTGATTCTTTTAGGTAAAGCACAAAGGATCTACATGAAAGAAATACTCAGAAAGATGCTAAGGGTTCAGGTCAACAGACTGTCTGGCTTCCATGCTGGACCTCCCTCTGAGCTGTGCATTCTCTTCTCTTGGCCTGGCCTCTGGAACACCCCTACACCTTTGCTTGTCTTTCTAATATCATTCACCCACCTGTTACTCTTTGGTTTTCCTGACCTTCAGCTTGGCTCCATTTATCTTCCTTCCACAGGTCCACAACTAATCTTTTAGGGAATACCTCTAATTCAGTTGAGCTGTGACACCATCCACTACTATCCAGTGTCACTAGGAACCCCCTCCCTGGGTCTGTTCTGCAACCTAGGGGAGTTCATGACCTATTCTATATTAAGAAATACGAGTTAGAGTTGGTAATATAAGTCTAAGATGAATCAATTTCAAGTGGCAGGCAGGAGGCTCTGACAGGCTGGGTTTTATTAACAGGAGCATAACCAGAAGAACAGAGGAGAATTCCACCATCCAGGCCCAGCTGAGGCCATACCTGTATACAACACAGAGTTCTGGGGGGGCCCCACTGTGAACCAGCTCCTGACACATAAGAAATTATACAGAGGGGCAGCCAGGAAGAAGCAGAAATATCTGGACAGAAAGGTGTGTCAGAAAAGTTGGGGGGGAAAAAACTTTAGATATTTAGCCCAGAGGGAAAAGTATATGTGATGGTGGTGGTTTGTAGTAGGATGGGAATTGTGGGTTTGATCACTACTGTCCTCAGGCATCTCAAGGATTGATATCATTGTAAGGGCAGCTATAGGAAGCAGAATTGGCAGAAAACAGCCTTTTCAGAAATACTGAAGCAAGGACTGGATGTCCAGCCAGAATGGTTTCCAGAGAACTAAAGGGTAGAGAATTGGAGCAAAGGACAACTTAGCAGCCCTGGCTCATTCCTTTTCTTATCAAATATTTTTGGATTTCTACTACTGTGCAAGGCACCATGGAAGACAAACATGATAAATTTCATCCAAAGATTAAAATAAAATACTACTTGGCTTCAAGAAACTTCTGTTTCAGAAGTGAATTATTAAAAGCCTTAACAATACAGCTTTGAAATATGCACACATGGACATACACACACACTGTGCATGCACACACACACACACACACACACACACACACACACCACAAGCATAAGTAACTTCACACATGCATACTGTGGAAGCTCCCACACAGAAAATTCTGGATTTAAGGCAAATTTTCTTAGTCAAAAAACATGTATATGTATGGCTGAGTCCCTTTGCTGTCCACCTGAAACTATCACAACATTGTTAATTGGTTATACTCCAATATAAAATAAAGTTTTTTAAAAAATTGTCCTTTTAAAAATTACTCTTAAAAGGTCAGAAAAGGCTATGCAGTGCTATGCATACAATTTAGGAAAAACTGGGCTCACTCTTACTTCATTATCTTGAAGAAGCAGAGTTGAGACTTATTGAATAAAAGAATAAATTCTAATATTGTTTATTTGGTATGTTGATTTAACAGTCAATACAAAGAATTACCATGAAAACTCAATTAAAAATGCCTTGGGAATAAATCTCCTTTAAAATGAAGCTGGTTACAGTTTTTAAAAAAAGTCTTCATGAATAATGAAATAATGCTGTCAAGGTTTATAAAGACATCTGTAATTTTTCTACTGATCTGAATGCATGCAGGATTCTCAATGACCCAAGCACCGTGGCTCTTGCTAGCAACACCCTACTCTTTCTTCCCTGAACTCCCACAGCTTTTTCACTGCTCCTTTTAGAACTCCCTTTTTGCCAACCTTTTGTAGTTTTAAAACAGGAGGTGAACTAGCATCAGTTATGCACAGGGGGGTTTTCTGTCTCCCTCTTTCACCCATCCCCAGGAAGAGCACAGGCTAAAAGGTCCATCAAAGGACACAGAACGTGTGCTACCCTCACTCCAGGGCTGGGCCCGCTAGTCACGCAGGGAACCCGTTCCCTCTGAGCCTAGCACAGCTCTCCAGGCAGCCTCTGATACGGGCACCATCGCCGACATGGGAGACAAAACCTCTTTTCTGTGATGGAGCCAGGAGTTGGTCAAGATGCTGCTGCTACAGATGGATTCTCAGGAGGTCAAAGGGATGCAGGGGCTTGTGTACTACAATCCCCACCACCTCCAGGACCTAGCACTGCATGGTGCTAGTGATGATGGTGATGACAGCTCTAATCATGGAAGTGTCACAGCTAACACACACACAGCACTTAATGAAGGCTGAGGACTATTCTAAGCCAGGGGTTACTTCTGCCCAGGGGCCAGATTGGGTCCACCACTCAATTCTGTAGAGTTGTGAGTTTAAAAGTGTGTCCCTTCTTATATTTTTAAATCTTGTTTTTATTCAAAAGGAAAATAATTACCTCTGACACATGAAAATTATATGAAATTAAAATTTCAATGTTCATAAAGAAAGCTTTGTCAGAACACAGCTATGCACATTTATTTACATATTATCTGTACCTGCTTGAGCATTTGGCCTACAAGCCCTAAAATTTTTACTTGCTGACCCTTCTTTTACAAGAAAAGTTTGCCCACCCTCTTTCTAAGTGTTTTGTTTTCACAGCAGTGCTGTGAGTATGGGGAGGGAGGTGGGAGGGGGGTTCATGTTTGGGAACACATGTAAGAATTAAAGATTTTAAAATTAAAAAAAAAAAAAGAAAAATAATGACTCTTTTAATCAAAGTTAAACATCTCAACTATCAAAGAAATGCTAATGTTTGGTAAATGTTTAGTACCTGGATAACACAAGCCCTATGTAAATGTTTAATGTTTTGCTCCCCTGGAAAATATGGTACTGATTTTAAAGATAACTAAATTTTAACTGGATAAATCCTGTGTCTTGAAAATGTTAAGTTGAAAGGAATGTTTTTAGTAGCCTTAATTTGTGATGCAAAGTCCCACCTTGGTGTCTTCAGATCCTTTCTCCTTGCCAACCAAAGGCAAACCTGGGAAGAGACCTTTGACACACTTTTATATAAGACTTTTATACTTTATATAACTTTATGTAAGACTGCCTACAATTTTGATGAGTCAGGGATCTGGATTGTGTCTCATAAGCATTCTCCTCCTTCCCCCTTTCAGCACAGCTGAAATGGCAAAGTCCTGGCTTTTAAATTTGGAGACTGTGTTCTCTTTTCCACACCAGTAGAATTCTTATGGTTGTTTTTAAGATGAAGAAATTGAGGAGTAGACAAGTTAAGTGTCTTGCCTACATTCACACAAACATTATGCTTAGACTTGATCCCATAAGTCCAGAGCCCATTTCTTAATGGCTATTCTAAAAGGAGAACTAGCTAACTACACAGTGGGGGTGGGGTGGGGTGGGGTGGGAATCACTTTATAGAATATTGTATGTGTGCACGCTCAGTCACTACAGTCATGTCTGACTCTTTGTGACCCAATGGACCATAGCCCTCCAGGCTCCTCTGTCTATGGGATTCTCCAGGCAAAAATACTGGAGTGGAATGACATGTCCTCCTCCAGGGGATCTTCCCCACCCAGGGATCGAACCTGGGTTTCCTGCATTGCAGGCAGATTCTTTACCTCTGAGTACTAGGGAAGCCTGATAGAACATTACACAGCCTTGAAAAATTATCTTCATAAATAAAATAGACAAACCATTAGCCAGACTCATCAAGAAAAAAAGGGAGAAGAATCAAATCAACAAAATTAGAAATGAAAATGGAGAAATCACAACAGACAACATAGAAATACAAAGGATCATAAGAGACTACTATCAGCAACTATATACCAATAAAATGGACAACTTGTAAGAAATGAACAAGTTGTAAGAAAAGTATAACTTTTCCAAAACTGGACCAGGAAGAAATAGAAACTCTTAACAAACTCATCACAAGCATGGAAATTGAAATAGTAATCAGAACTTCTAGTAAACAAAAACCCAGGACCAGACGGCTTCACAGCTGAATTCTACCAAAAATTTAAAGAAGAGCTAACACCTATCCTACTTAAACTCTTCCAGAAAATTGCAGAGGAAGGTAAACTTCCAACTCATTCAATGAGGTCACCATCACCCTAATACCAAAACCAGACAAAGATGCCACACACAAAAAAGAAAACTACAGGCCAATAACACTGATGAACATAGATGCAAAAATCCTTAACAAAATTCTAGCAAACAGAATCCAACAACATATTAAAAAGATCATACATCATGACCAAATGGGCTTTATCCCAGGGATGCAAGGATTCTTTAATATCTGCAGATCAATAAATGTGATATGCCACATTAACAAATTGAAAGATAAAAACCATATGATTATCTCAATAGATGCAGAGAAAACCTTTGACAAAATTCAACATCCAGTTATGAAAAAAAAATAAAAACCAGAAAGCAGGAATAGAAGGAACATACCTCAACATAATAAAAGCCATATATGATAAACCCTGGAGAAGGCAATGGCACCCCACTCCAGTACTCTTGCCTGGAAAATCCCATGGATGGAGGAGCCTGGAAGGCTGCAGTCCATGGGGTCATTGAGTGTTGGACACGACTGAGTGACTTGCCTTTCACTTTTCACTTTCATGCATTGGAGAAGGAAATGGCAATCCACTCCAGTGTTCTTGCCTGGAGAATCTCAGGGATGGGGGAGCCTGGTGGGCTGCCGTCTATGGGGGTCACACAGAGTTGGACATGACTGAAGCGACTTAGCAGCAGCAGCAGCATGATAAACCCACAGCAAACATTATCCTCAATGGTGAAAAATTGAAAGCATTTCCCCTAAAGTCAGGAACAAGACAAGGGTGCCCACTCTCACCACTACTATTGAACATAGTTTTGGAAATTTTGGCCACAGCAATCAGAGAAGAAAAAGAAGCAAAAGGAATCCAGACTGGAAAAGAAGAAGTAAAACTCTCACTGTTTGCAGATGACATGATCCTCTCCATAGAAAACCCTAAAGACTCCACCAGAAAATTACTAGAGCTAATCAATGAATATAGTAAAGTTGCAGGATATAAAATTAACACACAGAAATCCCTTGCATTCCTACACACTAACAAAGAGAAAACAGAAACAGAAATTAAGGAAACAATCCCATTCACCATTGCAATGAAAAGAATAAAATACTTAGGAATAAATCTACCTAAAGAAACTAAAGACCTATATATAGAAAACTATAAAACACTGATGAAAGAAATCAAAGATGACACAGATGGAGAACTATACCATGTTCATGGATTGGAAGAATCAGTATAGTAAACATGAGTATAGTACCCAAAGCAATCTATAGATTCAATGCAATCCCTATCAAGCTACCAAGGGTATTTTTCACAGAACTAGGACAAATATATGGAAATACAAATAACTTCAAATAGCCAAAGCAATCTTGAGAAAGAAGAATGGAACTAGAGGAATCAACCTGCCTGACTTCAGACTATACTACAAAGCTACTGTCATCAAGACAGTATGGTACTGGCACAAAGACAGAAATATAGATCAATGGAACAAAATAGAAAGCCCAGAGATAAATCCACACACCTATGGACACCTTATCTTTGACAAAGGAGGCAAGAATATACAATGGAAAAAAGACAATCTCTTTAACAAGCGGTGCTGGGAAAACTGGTCAACCACTTGTAAAAGAAAGAAACTAGAACACTTTCTCATATCATACACAAAAATAAATTCAAAATGGATTAAAGATAAGACCAGAAACTATAAAACTCCTAGAGGAAAACATAGGCAAAACACTCTCTGACAAAAATCACAGTAGGATCCTCTATGGCCCACCTCCCAGAGTAATGGAAATAAAAGCAAAAATAAACAAATGGGACCTAATTAAAATTAAAAGCTTTTGCACAACGAAGGAAACTATAAGCAAGGTGAAAAGAGAGCCTTCAGAATGGGAGAAAATAATAGCAAATGAAGCAACTAACAAAGAATTAATCTCAAAAATATACAAGCAGCTCCTGCAGCTCAATTTCAGAAAAATAAGCGACCCAATCAAAAAATGGGCCAAAGAATTAAACAGAATTTCTCCAAAGAAGATATCCAGATGGCTAACAAACACATGAAAAGATGCTCAACATCATCATTATCAGAGAAATGCAAGTCAAAACCACAATGAGGTACCATCTCACATCAGTCAGAATGGCTGCTATCAATAAGTCTACAAACAATAAATGCTGGAGGGTGTGCAGAGAAAAAGGAACCCTCTTACACTGTTGGTGGGAATGTAGACTAATACAGCCACTATGAAGAACAGTGTGGAGATTCCTTAAAAAACTGGAAATAGAACTGCCATATGACCCAGCAATCCCACTGCTGGGTATACACACCCAGGAAACCAGAATTAAAACAGACACATGTACCCCAATGTTCATCGCAGCACTGTTTACAATAGCCAGGACATGGAAGCAACCTAGATGCCCATTGGCAGACAAATGGATAAGAAAGCTGTGGTACATATATACAATGGAATGTTACTCAGCCATTAAAAAGAATGCCTTTGAATCAGTTCTAATGAGGTGGATGAAACTGGAGCCTAATATACAGAGTGAAGAAAGTCAGAAAGAAAAACACCAATATAGTATACTAACACATATATATGGAATTTAGAAAGATGGTAATGATGACCCTATATGTGAGACAGCAAAGAGAGACAGATGTAAACAACAGTCTTTTGGACTCTGTGGAAGAAGACAAGGGTGGGATGATTTGAGAGGGTAGCATTGAAACATGTATATTATCATATGTAAAGTGGATCGCCGGTCCAGGTTCAATGCATGAGACAGGGTGCTCAGGGCAGGTGTACTGGGATGAGGAGGGAGGTGGGAGGGAGGTTCTGGAAACACATATGCTCCCATGGCTGATTCATGTTGATGTTTGGCAAAAAACACTACAATATTGTAAAGCAATTAGCTTTCAATTAAAACAAATAAATTTAAAAAAATTATCTTCATAGAGTACTTAGGAATATAAAATATGTGTTGTACTCTGTGTAGAATTTCAATAGTAGTATATATTCCTTGACATTGTGTATTTTATGTAGAGTACTCTCTATGTATTCTTATTACATATATATATATATATATATATATATATATATATATATATATATATATATAACAGACATATACATGCAGGCAATATCAAGATATATACTTAGCATGTAATTATGAGTTTGTAAAAACTGGAAGGAAACTTACCAAAGTATTAATGGTAATTTTTTTGTAGTGGTAGGGAGATGGAAGACTTTTTTCCCTACCTGTCCCTATTTTTCAAATTTTCTCTAATGAAGATGCATTGCTTCTTACTTATATCTGAGTAGAGGTGTGCCCACTGTTTTCTAAAAAGAAACAGAGACCATCTTGCAGGAAAAGATGAGAAATGGATTGGAGTCTCACCCTGGACTCCGCCCACGCCATTGCTGAAGGCCCCCTGCAGGTCATGTCCAGCTGTGCCCAAGGTTACACACCTGGGCAGAAAGGCTCATCTCCACCTGGTCAAGTGAGTCCTGTGCAGAACAGCTTGCCTCCTGAATACAGCATTTCCCTCAGAAGAAGGCCAGGAAGAGGCCCCTTATCTGAGTCAGGCAATCTCAGGTCCTGAGGCCCCCTGGCTTGGACCACTGCATGACATTTGCTCAATTTGCCAGCCCTACAAAAGGTACAGCCCTCTGGGCTTAAAGGACTCCCCTTCTTTAACCCGATCCTTTTAATCCAGCATCTCCTGGAGCCTGACTGTTCACACCTCACTTCACTTAGTCAGGAAACTACAATCACAGCTTCAGCCTGAGTGAGGCACTTCACTACTGACTGGGCAATCCTGGGCCAGCCCAGGGGCGGTCATCTGTAACTGCTGGCAGTTGGACAATATTATCTTGATGGGACCCTTCAGCTCTAAAGTCTTCAGAGCTGTAAATGTTCAGGGTTCCCCAAATATGTAGGGAAACTGTGAAACTGCCAATATCTGACCATTTGTGACCGGCAGTAATGGAATTTCACATGGTTCAATCTAAAAATAGTCAAGCTAAATAGAGGCATCCACCCCAGTTATCTTGAAAATTCTTGATAGAAGATGGCTTCCTAAAGACTGTAATGGAAACAATTCCAAAGAGTATAGCTGGAGCTGAGGATAGAAAGATCTGAAGGAGTGCCACAGTTTTAGTTTGAAAATCAGTAATAAAATAGATTTTTTTAAAACAAACTTCTAAAACTGCATCGTGTGACACACCTCCTGCCTCTAAGAAATCAGCAAAACCATGGCAGAAATATCTCCCCTCCTGGCTGTCACTCATTGGAGCCAACAGAAAAGCAAGTGACCTCTGCTTGATTTGGTTTTGCTCACATTAAATCTAACCATCTGCAGATACAATGACTGTGACTGTCTCAGTCCTGAGAATAAGGATCTGAAAAACAAGAATTCGAGACCACTACCAACGAGAAAGCAATAAACCCTGAAAGAGGATAAGAATTATTGAAAATGTTAGATAAATAGCATGTGAATGCCATGTTGCCCCTAACCTTAGCAGATTGAATGGAATTATTAATAAAAACTACCACATTAAAAAAGAAAACACCTCCTGGTTATCTTGCAAACATCACATGCTCTAGGAACTTGGTCCTAAAGGACCCCCAGCGTGCAAGGATCTGTCGGGTTACTCAGAGGCTGAGGGCAGGGGTGAAGGACAAGAGAAAATGAAACTAACTTCTTAAGGTCTGATTTATTTTTTGGTGGTTATTTTAACTAAATTCAACCTCCTATAACAACTGGGTCTTTTTTGTAAAATTCTATCTCAGAAAAAAATAACTTCAAACATACACATTATGATTTTAAACTGATAATGTTATCACAAGATATATATGTAAAGAAAATTAGACTCAAAATTTCTACAACCATTTTTTCAAAGTACCAAAACATGCAGGGAAGTGATATGCATCATGATAAGACAGCAGAAGGATAAGGACAGGTGGGGAGAGAGGGGGATATGGCCTTAATCTGTAATGTCCTGTTTTCTTAATCATGCCTCCTCCCCAAATACAGTTGAATGTTGCTGCTGCTACTGCTAAGTCACTTCAGTTGTGTCCGACTCTGTGCGACCCCACAGACGGCAGCCCACTAGTCTCTGCCGTCCCTGAGATTCTCCAGGCAAGAACACTGAAGTGGGCTGCCATTTCCTTCTCCAATGCATGAAAGTGAAAAGTGAAAGGCAAGTCGCTCGGTCGTGTCCGACTCTTCACGACCCCATGGACTGCAGCCTACCAGGCTCCTCCGTCCATGGGATTTTCCAGGCAAGAGTACTGGAGTGGGGTGCCACTGCCTTCTCCACAGTTGAATGTTACTATCTATTAAATCTGAATTGTAAGTACACACATGAACATCTTTGATGGTGGTGGCAACTTTGTCACTCAGTCATGTCCAACACTTGCGATCCCATGGACTGTAGCCCATCAGATTTTCCAGGCAAGAATACTGGAGTGGGTTATCATTTTTCCCTCCAAGGGATCTTCCCCACCCAGGGATCGAATTCAGTTCTGCATTTGCAGGAAGATTTTTTACCGTTGAGCCACCAGGGAAGATCAACGTTTTATCTTCAGTTATTTTTCTTTGAGTAAAATAGTTCATCATTACAATGTAAATTTAGAAAGGCTACATTTTATTAATGTTATTTGACTACAGCAACTGAAGTAGGTTTAATAATTTTAGGACTTTGCACCTTAAATATGAAGGCATAATAAAATGTAAGATGAAAGGTAGTTGTGACCAGAACTGCAAATGGGCACTAACATTTGCTATTACTTTCATACTGATTATGCTATCTTTTCCCTCTGCTGTATCCTGGCATGTAAAAGAGAAATGAAATGTATTTTTAACAACAAAAGAGGAAACCAAATATAAAAGAAGACCCTTGGAGATCAGTTTTCCTATTACCTTTAGTGAAATTCAGTTGATACCTCTGTTTCTCTTAGATAAGGAATATTAATAGGAACATTTCAATCCTCCACAAATAGATCTTTCTTCAACAGAGTGAGTGCATACATGGGCAGTCTGTAAAACTATTCTGAACATATATATATATAAATTCCTCCCTTTTCTACAAAAGAGCATAATTTCCTCTCCTAGTCTCTCATTTTTCTAGTAAAGGATCAATTTTCTCTTCAGCACCCTGAAGGGAAGAAGCTTTGCCAAGTTCTTACATATCAGACAAAAGGCAGAGGAGCTAGAAAGAGTCTATTTGTTCACAAAGTGCTCACTCTTCATCAGTAAATTTGGTGCAGGTGGTACCTCCCTCAGTGGCACTGTATGCAGGGGGTGAGATGGGAAAAATCAAGGAACAGTTCAAAGGCAGCACAGCTGGCCCCCCCAAAAGACCCCATAAAAGCCCACCTCTAGGACTACAGTGCAGTGCTGGGAGAACATCCACCTGGGCCCTGTGCCCACCATGTTCAGGGGCTTATTCTCCAAATAATTCACCCTAAATGGCTTTGAACAGGCAGGAAAGTCTCTTCAATTCTGACAAGTACTTCCTCAGTAAAGGGCCTGGCTAACCACAAAGGGCAAAACAAGCACCCGTAAAGGGCAGCAAGGGGTATGGTAAGTAGCACAGACTTGGAGAGACACCAATGCGGGTTCCAGTGCAATATGCAAAATCAGCTGATGCCCTTAGAAAAGAAATAGCATCACTGACTCAAGGGACATGAATCTGAGCAAACTCTGGGATATACTGAAGGATCAGGAAGCAACAGTTAGAACTCGACATGGAACAACAGATTGGTTCCAAATAGGAAAAGGAGTGCGTCAAGGCTGTATATTGTCACCCTGCTTATTTAACTTCTATGCAGAGTACATCATGAGAAATGCTGGGCTGGAAGAAGCACAAGCTGGAATCAAGATTGCCAGGATAAATATCAATAACTGCAGATATGCAGATGATACCACCCTTATGGCAGAAAGTGAAGAAGAACTAAAGAGCCTCTTGATGAAAGTGAAAGAGGAGAGTGAAAAAGTTGGCTTAAAGCTCAACATTCACAAAACGAAGATCATGGCAACCAGTCCCATCACTTCATGGCAAATAGATGGGGAAACAGTGGAAACAGTGGCTAACTTTATTATTCTGGGCTCCAGCATCACTGCAGATGGTGATTGCAGCCATGAAATTAAAAGACACTTGCTCCTTGGAAGGAAAGTTATGACCAACCTAGAACAGCATATTAAAAAGCAGAGACATTACTTTGCCAACAAAGGTCTGTCTAGTCAAGGCTATGGTTTTTCCAGTGGTCATGTATGGATGTGAGCGTTGGACTGTGAAGAAAGCTTAGCACTGAAGAATTGATGCTTTTGAACTGTGATGTTGGAGAAGACTCTTGAGAGTCCCTTGGACTGCAAGAAGATCCAACCAGTCCATCCTAAAGAAGATCAGTCCTGGGTGTTCATTAGAAGGACTGATGTTGAAGCTCAAACTCCAATACTTTGGCCACTTGATGCGAATAGCTGACTCATTTGAAAAGACCTTGATGCTGGGAGGGATTGAAGGCAGGAGGAGAAGGGGACGACAGAGGATGAGATGGTTGGATGGCATCACTGACTCGATGGACATGGGTTTGGGTAAACTCCGGGAGTTGGTGATGGACAGGGAGGCCTGATGTGCTATGGTTCATGGGGTCGCAAACAGTCGGACATGACTGAGCAACTGGACTGAACTGAACTGAGGGAAACCTGGTATGCTACAGTCCACAGGGTTGCAGAGTTGGACACAACTTAGTGACTGAATAACAATAACAAAAACCCACTTCTTCACCTATAACTCTATGTAGGTATTCTCGCTCATTTGCTTAGTGAAGATCAAGTGAGGCAACATATAGAGAATGCTTTGAACAGATCAACAGGTAAGCCCCAGGGAAATGGCTGCTGTGGGTTATTCACTTTCCATCTAGAATTGCATCAGTGTCCCCTCTCACCTTCCACCAAAAGATCTCTTATTCAGAAATTCTGGCCCTTTTTCTAGTTCTGGTTCCCTTCAAGACATCAACGGTCCTTGCATTCTTAAGCTTCAGCTTCCATTAATTCATCCTTCTCACTGGCCCCACAGAACTGATTCCCAGACTATGCTCAGCCGACACTTACTCAAAGATCTCACCAATACTGTGCTAAAGGGGCCTTCTTCCCAACACTGTTGAATCGTCTCCTCACCCCAGGATTCTGCCAATAGAATCAGAAAAGAATTAAAGAATCAGAAGTTCCCCAAAGATCCTGGGGGGATATTGTACCTTCCCCATCTCCTTGCATTCAAGTGTGGAAAATTTCAGTCTCCCACCTGCATAGTAATTTGTTCTATTTATAGAGACTTCTGGCAGAAAAGATTCAATAGCATTTTCATTTTCCACTCATTTATACATTCATCAACATTTTACCTGAATTCCAGGTGCTGAGTTACATAAGATAATGCAGCACTGTATGTTGAGTATTCTGTCACTTCAAAATAAGTGTCCCTAAGCCACCATAAATCTGAGATACATTAATTCTATTCTTAGGAAAATGACTTAGGTACACAGTTGAGGTGATCAATGCAAAGTTCAAATACATATGAAATTTCCCTCCACTGATTTGTGTGTGTCTCATTGCTTGGCATTTACTGTGCTTGTAAGACATTATAAAAAGCCCTGAAGTAATCAAATAAATATATATCTCAGTTAAACATGATGTCATCTGCCATACCATTCCAAGTCAGGGAGCATTCCTTAATGGACAGAGAGGCAGAGAGAAGAAAGAAGAAGAGGGAGAAAATAGGACTGATGGCAGGAGAAGGATAATGTAAGAATAATCAACGTGTGGGAGGGTAAACCCAACTAAATATATTTAATGTCTGATGATCCCTAAAGGACGAGGGTGATAACTCCAGGGAACAACTGCATACATGGTCAAGGGCTTAGAAAACCCCACTCCTGCTGCTAAAGGAGTAAACACAAAATCTACCTCTGTAGGGCACCCCTGAACCCCCAGGGCTGTTCTGAAAAGGCTCTCAGGATTCTGTGGACAGTTCCAGCTCTGGCTAGAACAATTCCCTACACAAGCCCAACTCCAGCTCCTGAAGCTTTTCCATTCACACAAATAGAATCATTTGCTAATCACGTTGACATCACTGGGTAAAAGTCTTGCTCACATACATCCTCAGCAGTCTACTTTTGAACCTGGTTAATATGCATTATCATGCTTTGGGGTTACTATGAACTACTACCACACACTTGTCAAGCTACAAATATATTTCATAGTGACTGGTAATAACTCTGTTTCACATGAGAGATTAAAATCTTGACAAAGGGAAAGGTTCAAAACTTTAATAACAGGACTTCTGTAAAAATACAGAACAAACATGGGTCAAGATTTACTCAACTCAGTAATGAAGAAACCAGTAGGATGATAAGGCTGGTTCATAGTGCATTTGAAGAGCACGGTGTTTGTAGCATCTGCAAAAAGAATATTAGTAAAAGATTGCTAGCTTACTTATAAAGCTAGTTAATGTCCTACAGAGCATTATAATATTTGGGGTAAGATTTCCTGCTAGGCAGCTCTACCAGCTAAAAGCTACGCAGTAGTGTACCGTTTCCCACTCACTAGGCTCTAGTAACAGTAAACAACACAGTTAAACACAGGAATGCTCTCCTGGAGAATGGAATCATCTTTGGCCAGGCTTTTTTTTTTTTTTTTTAATGCTCCAATACCACATTGAAAGGATACGCCAGTCTAGTCTTTGCCTCCTTTCCAAATTCTGAATTTTCTTAGTAACGTATTGACTGTAATACTACACATTTCAAATAAAGGGAAAAAATAGCTGTGACTTAAACCAAGTTGGGTCGCAAATTAGAATTTTCTCTCATTGTTTTTCCCTTTTTCTATTAGAAGATTATTCTTAAATCTGATCTCTGAATTTCTTAGTGTAAAACAAATAGCTGACTCATTAGGGGAGAAAAGAAAAGAGTTTTTAACCTGTCGCTTAAATATCAAACTAACTCACTTCAGATGTTCTGAAAAAGAAATGTGCTGTCAATATTTGTGAGCATAAGAGGGAAGGGAAGGTTCACCCTTATGAATCTAAGACATGTCAAAATCTCAAAGCTTAGTGCTTTTGACTTATGGCTTTGATTTATGAGCCTTGAAAAAGTCTACAATCTAGAGATAATTCTCATCTGAAAGCATAAAACTTCCAGAAATTCCATTTTTAATTAATAAGACTCAGAATTAAGGTTATCATCTTCATCAATTCTAAGATGTACATGTTTTTCATATTTTAATAGTTCTAAATCTGGGTAGAATTTCATAATCAATGGGATCTTTGACTTCTCTCTACCAAACATCAGTCACAAGGTAATTTTCTCTGCATGAGCATGTGTGAATATTAAAAACCCAGCATCACATAGCAGAATGGCTATCAGGATCTGCAATAAAAACCTTGAGACAATATTGGAGGTTTTCTTTTTTAACCCCAAGCCCCAGTGGTTGTGGAAAGGGGTAGAAGCAGAGGCAACTGAGCATGCTTCACTACATTTCCTGCCTGATGGGAACCAAGAGTGCCAACTCTACAAAACTGAAAGAAGAAGGATAGTTTAAGAGCTCAGCACCATTGACTTTCATTTTCAGATTCTTTGTAAACTGTATCACCAAATGGTTCTTGACAGCACATGGGGCAAATTGTTTGGAAAATATAGATAGATAATGAAGAATTGAGGTGGAAATGATTCAGAAGAGGTGGGTCCATGGATAGAAGTTTCAGGAATGAAACATCTATTTTCCTGCTACTTCCTTTTATGTGCTTTCAAGAGTGTTAAATAATAAGCATCTATATACCCAGGGATTAAACCCAGGCCTCCAGCATTGCAGATGGATTCTTTACCAGCTAAGCTACAAAGGAAGCCCAAGAACACTGGAGTGGGTAGCCTATCCCTTCTCCAGCAGATCTGCCCAACCCAGGAATCGAACTGGGATCTCCTGCACTTCAGGCGGATTCTTTACCAACTGAGCTATCAGGGAAGCCCACCTATATATCAGTAAGTCAAATTGAGCTCTTTAAATAAACATAATATTTTAGAAAATACTTAAATAATTGGAAATGAAGTGTGAAAGTGTTAGTTGCTCAGTTGTGTCTCTTTTCAACCCAAGGACTATAGCCTGCTGGGCTCCTCTGTCCATGTAATTCTCCAGGCAAAATACTGGAGTGGGTAGACATTCCCTTCTCCAGGGGCTCTTTCTGACCCAGGGATTGAACCTGGGTCTTCTTCATTGCAGGTGGATTCTTTACCATCTAAGCCACCAGACAAGACCCAAATAATAGGATTACATAAATAGATAATAGTAAGTATTGTATGCAGGTCAGGAAGCAACAGTTAGAACTGGACATGGAACAACAGACTGGTTCCAAATAGGAAAAGGAGTCCGTCAAGGCTGGATATTGTCACCCTGCTTATTTAACTTCTATGCAGAGTACATCATGAGAAATGCTGGGCTGGAAGAAGCACAAGCTGGAATCAAGATTGCCGGGAGAAATATCAATAACTTCAGATATGCAGATGACACCACCCTTATGGCAGAAAGCGAAGAGGAACTAAAAAGCCTCTTGATGAAAGTGAAAGAGGAGAGTGAAAAAGCTGGCTTAAAGCTCAACATTCAGAAAACAAAGATCATGGCATCTGGTCCCATCACTTCATGGCAAATAGATGGGGAAACAGTGGAAACAGTGTCAGACTTTATTTTGGGGGGCTCCAAAAATCACTGCAGATGGTGATTGCAGCCATGAAATTAAAAGACACTTACTCCTTGGAAGAAAAGTTATGACTAACCTAGACAGCATATTCAAAAGCAGAGACATTACTTTGCCAACTAAAGTCCGTCTAGTCAAGGCTATGGTTTTTCCTGTGGTCAGGTATGGATGTGAGAGTTGGACTGTGAAGAAGGCTGAGTGCTGAAGAATTGATGCTTTTGAACTGTGGTATTGGAGAAGACTCTTGAGAGTCCCTTGGACTGCAAGGAGATCCAACCAGTCCATTCTGAAGGAGATCAGCCCTGGGATTTCTTTGGAAGGAATGATGCTAAAGCTGAAACTCCAGTACTTTGGCCACCTCATGAGAAGAGTTGACTCACTGGAAAAGACTTTGATGCTGGGAGGGATTGGGGGCAGAAGGAGAAGGGGACCACAGAGGATGAGATGGCTGGATGGCATCACGGACTCGATGGACATGAATCTGAGCGAACTCCGGGAGTTGGTGATGGACAGGGAGGCCTGGCATGCTGCAATTCATGGGGTCACAAAGAGTCGGACATGACTGAGAGACTGAACTGAACTGAACTGAAATATTGGTTAATAGTTCACTGGTTAGGTTATTTTCAGTCTAAGTTGTAAATAAAGTGTATATCTCCCAATAAATAACATCTCTGACAATGAAATATGGAGATATAAATGTAATACAGTAGCAAGAAGGTTTATCCAGGAGAATTCTAGGTAAATTTATGTGATTAGCTAAATATAATCCATTAACTTATTACTGTTACTAAGCCTTACTTTCTCTTCAAATGCATTTTAAACTGATGGGAACCAAGAAAACACATCTAGCATAACGAGATAGTTAAACTCCATGAATTCCTAAACACATTCATATACATACCAAAAGATAAAAATAAGAACAGTGACAACAGTATTTGTCTCCAGGGAAGGGAAGAGGAAGGCTGGAGGAAAGAGGTAGCAGGAATCATTTCACTATTTTTTTTTTCCATCTTCTGTGCCTTTTAAGGGCTTCCTAGGTGGCTCAAGTGGTGATGAATCTATCTGCCACATCAGATGATGCAGTTCAATCCCTGGGTTGGGAAGATCCCCTGGAGGAAAAATGGCAACCCATCCCAGTATTCTTGCATGGGAAATTCCATGGACAGAGCAGCCTGGTGGGTTACAGTCCATAGGGTCACACAGAGTCAGACACAGCTGAGCACGCTCACACATATACCTTTTGAATTCTGTACTCATCCTATTCAATATATAAGAAAAGATAATAAGAATTTTTTTCAATAAAAAGTTATCATTTAGAAGAACACTGTTTTACCATTTAGAAGATATCAATCATTGAACAGTGGTAGATGTTAAGAGTTAAAAGAGCCTCCAATGACCATCCTGTAACAACATTCTCAAAGATGGAGCTGAGTTTTTAGGACTTCAAGTACAATATATAGAGGAAAAGAAAAAGGAATTCCATATGGAGAGTTTTAATTTTAGATGACTTCTCTTGTCAGCTTCATTTCTATTTCTCCTCTTCTTTGAAATTCTGTAAAGGGTTGAGGGTGGAGAGAGAATTGTCTGTGCTTTCGTTTAAAAAAAAGTCACTTCATACTGAAATCCTCTTCTGAGCCACTTGAGATATTTCAGAAAAGAAATTTACTCTCAATAACTAGGAAGTGTTTTCTGAGTATATCTTTTTTACATAAGAAAGGCCAAGTGAGATATACCAATGCATCCCTCATTTGAGATATACCAATGCATCCCTCATTTTGCTTCCTTCCCAAGCCTCTCTCCAAAATACTACAACACCCAAATCAACTTATCGTTCTCCCTATCCTTTCAAAGATTCTATCAGCTAAGCTAAAAAAAAGTAAGATTTGATATGATGTTTATGCAAATTTAGGATCTAGCCTGCTACCAAGAAGTACTAATAGCCTTGATTACCATATTAGATTCTACAGCAAGTGGCCAAATGCCTTATCTTAGGTGGAGGGCACATTAGCAACAATACAAGAAGTATAACTCAAGTTAACTACTCAGTTACTGCATGTATATGCTACGCCTAGAAGGAAAATGGTCATCTTAAGTTGCAACACTGGAGCTAAATAAATAGGTTCCATGTATGCATATAAGTACACATGCTTGATACAGCAAATAGAGGTTTCCGTGGGCTATTTTCATTGATCCCCAATTTCCCACAACTGGAAGAAGGCTCTTAGTCATCTCAACAAGCTGTTAGCAGACTAGATTTTCTACTGTGCAAGGAGTAGAGGGCAGCAGGGAACACAGATCCTGAAATAATGAGAAAATTGAGTTGAAACAGACACACAACAACCTCCTGTTATAGTAAACAACTTTCATAAGACTTGACTTTCCTCTCTGATGAAATGTGAAATAGCATTTCCTGTATCTTAATTCAATCTGCTTAATAAAATGTCTCAAAGGATTACCTCATCTGTAACTGTTCAAAATTTAAGGCAAACCCATTTAACTCTGGAGATACACTCTTTGAAATTAGGTCCAGTGGCCTCAGTAATATCTCCCTATTCTCAGACCCGGCCAGCATGGGCACATGGGAATGCACCATGTCTTCTTATACTCCACCTGGAAGCCTCATCGCGCCATCTGAAGGTCCAAGGAGAGGGGCTGCTGAGGTGGGTGGAAGCCAAGTTACAGTGGTCCCCTTTGATGGAAAAAAGCAGTGGAGCTGCTGCTGCTAAGTTGCTTCAGTCGTGTCCATCTCTGTGACTCCATAGACGGCAGCCCACCAGGCTCCTCCATCCCTGGGATTCTCCAGGCAAGAATACTGGAGTGGGTTGCCATTTCGTTCTCCAGTGCATGCATGCATGCATGCCAAGTCGCTTCAGTCGTCTCCAACTCTATCGACCCCATAGATAGCAGCCCATCAGGCTCCTGTGTCCACAGGATTCTCCAGGCAAGAATACTAGAGTGGGTTGCCATTTCCTTCTCCAAGCAATGGAGAGGATGACTGGAAATCCCACTGATTTGCCTTTGAAGGTATTATTCCAAATCTCCCTTTGATTTTACATGAAGCCAATTATCAGAGAAGGGCTTCCCTGGTGGCTCACCAGGTAAAGAATCTGCCTGCAATGCAGGAGTCCCAGGAGATGCAGCTTCGATCCCTGGGTTGGGAATATGCCCCGGAGGAGGGCATGGCAACCCACTCCAGTATTCCTGCCTGGAGAATCCTATGGATGAAGAAGCCTGGCAGGCTTTAGTCCATAGGGTCTCAACAAGTTGGACATGACTGAAATGACTGAGCACAATTATCAGAGAATTCATTTCAAAGTAAATAATGAAACTAAATTGCAAAAACTTAAATTGCCCATGATGACCACTGCCCCTGTCCCCATGGTGGCATCTTCCCACAGGTAGGCTCAATGCATAAACTCTAGGTGAACTCCTTCGGTAATGCATCTTGTGTTAAGCTCAAAACTCATTCGGAGAAGAGATAAGAAATGCTTTCCTTTAAAGGACCTCCCTCTTTTTTGGCTCCTCGCAGGACCACTCCCACCCCCAAACTCATATGCACAATGCAGATGGCACCTGCTCTGTTGGCTTTCCTGAGACTGGACAGAGAAAAGCCACAACAGTGATGGCCCGCCCCCAGGTTCCTGTAATTCCAGGTTACTAATTGACTACATGGCCATATCTGCCCATCTTCCGGTGAAACCAAAGTCATCTGTTTCATGTTCTGCATAAAATTTTAGTGATCACTCGAAGCCTGCTTACATTCAGTCCCTAAATCTGTCTGAACCACCTTGCCAAGCTCCTTAATTAGTAAATGAAACCATGATGGGGGTGCAAATCTTCTGTTCTGTACCCCTTCCCATCCTACCTCGACTTATTTTATGCATCTTAAGCTAATGAGTATTATCCATCCCAGGCTTAATACCATCCCCATTTCTTTTTTTTCTGTGTACGTGCTTGGCAGTCAGTTCGTGGTCTGTTAATCAATACACAACACAAAAGCCATGAAAAGGACTGAATCTACAGCAACACTCATCAGGGGAGGCAAGCCTACTTCACTATATGAATCTCTGAGCAAGATGTTTGGGGTTTGGGAAAATCTATTCAGAAGTCTAGTTTAATCACCAAAAATTAAGCCTCCCAAGCTTCATCAGGAAAATAAATTAAAGTGTATTCTGATCATTTCTAACAGCCAACACAGATGCTGAGCCTAAGGAGAAAAGGGTCAGTTTGCCTCTGGGCTTCTGGACACGTAAGCCTGTAGCTTCAGAGCTCATCCGCCATCTGTAGTGAGCAACTGTCTGGGGACACACGTTAGAGCTCTCATAACCCAGCATCAGGCAATGGAGCTTAAATGTCACTCCTGGCTAGACATCCAGGCACATCCCATGCCCACTAGTCCCACGGTTAAGACAAACTTCAGGCACCAGTATGTAGTATTATTCATTGAACTGCACTCACTTTATGATCTGCGGCTGGCACATTGTTAATTACATGGCAAAGAAAGGTCAGAATCAGGTGACAATGGAATCCAGCTGCCCCACAACACAAACAAATTCATCTGAGACACGGGACCATCACCCTTAAATCACGGCCATAAGCACAAGCTCCTGCAGCCTGTCTTTATCAATAAGCCATAAAATGCAGTCCCTGAATCCCACAGTTTCTCATTATGAAATGACATTCCCTTAGCATACTTAAAATTTAAAGCCTATTTTCCCAAAGGAAAAAGAAGGGAATTAAGAATGGCAGAAACTAAGAGGGAAGGAGAGAAGAGTGATAGAGAAGAGGAGAGAGGAGGGATGGAAGAAGAGAGGTAGGAGGAGAAAAACAGCATTGGAAATACCAGAAAAAGAGACAACAACAGAAAGGGAACATACGAATGCAAGGACAGAGGGAGGGGACTTCCCTGGTGGTCCAGGGGTTAAGACTCTGCACTGCCACTGCAGGGGTGGTATGCTTCCAGGCATGGGTTTGATTCCTGGTTGGGGAACTAAGATCCTACATGCTGCGTGGCACAGCCAAAAAAAAAAAAACCCAAAATCATCATAATAAAATTTAAAATTAAATTTAAAAACAATGACAGAGGGAGTAAAAGAAAAATAAATGTGGGGTAATTTTTGAGATGAACATATTAATAAAATGCTTATCACTTCCAAATGTTGAACATGGGCTTCAAATCAAGTTGCCATCTACTATCATCACCTCTCGCAGTGCAAATTAGTAAGTACTCACAGCTCTTTAAATTTGTTCAGCATATTCTCTATCGCTGATTGGAATGAGACAGCAATGGTAACCAGTCACAGCAGGCACTGTTGAGCTACCTAGTGAATCCTCCCCTTAAGACGACCAAAACCAAACAGATATTAAGAAAGAGGACGCTACTGTGGAGTTACATCAAGGCTCATCTTCAACCACCTCTCTCAACCCTACAAGGACACTGCTTTCCCTGTGTTCCATGCCCAACTCAAAATGGCCCATGGTCACAGTAGACAACAGGTCTCTACTCTCTGTGAAGAAGAATGTAGCTATGTTTAATTGCAAGTTGGATTGTAATACTTGAAAATGATTTTCCACAGCAGATTGAGATTCCGGTTAGACATAAAAGAAAACTTTCAAATGATATTTGGAATGATATACAGGACACCCAGCCAGCTTTTAAAATAGTCTTTGATATTGTTGAGAATATATTTTTCCTAGAAAAAATTTCAGTATAGATTACAGCAGGCCGGCGAATGAATTTCGAATTGACCTTTTAAATCCCAACAATTTAATCATCTCCCCAAAGATTCAATGGCTGGTTTGCTTTCACTATCACTTCCTAAAAGATCATTTTCAGAACCCCAATAATAAGTTCACATGGAAAGACTGCTTCCAAAATGGACTTCCTTATCACCGCCTGATCCCAAGACATTGACAAAATGCCTTCCTATAAATGACATTGTGCTAAAAACAAACACCAACAAAACGCAGCACTGAACCTGAGAACAAGGAAAATATCCAAGTACTTTGTTAGTGACCTACCTCAGTGAAATAATTCAAAAGAAAAGCAAAAGTCATAAACACAAAGATGCACAATAGAACATTATTCATAAATAGAAAAATACTGCAACATCAAATGTCCAGCAATTAAAACTGTCTAAACACATGACAGTGTATCAACTTAATGACATAAACAGTCATCAGGATGATGGCAATATAACAATATGAAAAAAATCCTTTTGATGTAATGCTCCAAGTAAAATATGAAATTGTCTTTTAGCATTATAATTAGGTAAACATTACATATGTGATCAAAACTAGAAACAGAGGACAAAAATTGTTGGTCCACTGTAATTTGAACACAGAACTCAATTTTCTTTTGTTCCCTTATTACTATTATGCCACTGTTTGTGCAATAAACAGAAATTGGAAAAGAAAAAAGAAGGAAAATGGCGAAAACAGATCACAGCTTTTAGAAGAATATACTCTCATTGTCAGACAATACTGATATAAACCAAGATGGAGTATACAGCTTAATGAGAAAGCACAGAGATGGCATAGCAATTAAATATGCTAAAGGAAGAAGTGAAGACGTATACTCCAGTGAGGAAAGAGACAAACTCAGAAAGAGACATAGCACATTAAAAACTAGAGAGAAAGGGACAGAAGAGATCTCAGGGGCACTGACATTAAGAGCTTCAAGGAATCACCAAAGATCACCTTTCCAATTAGGAAGGTCACTCATCAGTGACTTTAAACACAGCATGTTCTAGTAGAAGATGGAGGGTGCAGAATATCTGAGATTTCCTTTTCTCTGCCCTGTCAGGAAACTTTCTGAACATATGTGGCTTATGAAAGCTCATGGTACTCAACTTGGTGGCAATGGCTGCCAAATACATTCACACATCAAGTACGAAATACCAGCAATTAAATACATCATCTGCAAGAGGAAGTACAGAGAAGTGGGGTGGAAATAGTGCTTGTTTCAATAGTTCTTGAACTTCAGAGCTAATTAAATTTCTTTTTTTTCCCTCCCAATTGGAAGGATAGGTAATTAGCAATATTCAAGCTACAGCACAGTAATTTAGAATGTGTTCTGGGAGCCATAATTAGAATTAAATCATACGAAGCAAACAAGAGTGATCTTCCTTCTAAAGATGAATGTTATAAAAAGAAAACTACATATTTGTTTTCTTTTGTTTTATGTTTTATTTTATTTGTCACTCTATGTTTGGGAGGACATTATTACAAAGATTTTATGCATTAAATACCAAACAATTCTGTACACCTGAAATTAAACATAATGTCTTATGTCACTTATACTTCAATAAAAAGGGGGTATTTCTAAAGTAAGCCACTAATGAGAGAAAGATTGAGAGTGACAATTTCAGCTGCTGGTGGTCATAGACTGATTATAGCTCGTGGATCACTTAGGCCCTTCCTCATTTTGGCTCATTGTTCAAATTGAATATTTCTAGGACCCAGATAATTCATGAGTGAATGGAAAATGAGATACAATCCACATCCATATTATTCCTTATACTGGCAAGAGAAGTTTATATTAAGATTAAAATCAGCTTTCTGAAATATCCACAGATGCTCTGAGCCAAATAAAGCCCCATCTCTAGAACTCAAAGAGTCCAAGTTCAGCAAGGAGTTAGGCAGACCAGGACTCAGTCAAGCACGTCTATGTCTCTAGCATGCTTTGTTCCAGCGCACAAATCTGATACACTAAAAATAACCTTAAAACAAATCTGAAGATGTGCTATGCTTTGTCCAAGACTCTAAACACTTTAGAAAGTGGCGTACCTACTGTCAACTTAAAAAAACAGTCACGACCTAAAAGTTGAGAGTTACATTTTATTCGGCAGGAATTGTTAGGATTTCAAACCCAGGAGACAGCATCTCAAGTAACCCTGAGAGAACTGCTCTGAGGAGGTGCAGGAAGGAGTCAGGTTATACAGAAGTTTTGCAACAAAGGACAGGCAGTCTGAACATCAAAAGATTATTGTTAATTAAAGATAACCAGATAACCTAAGTTAAGAAATTTAGGACTTTTCCACATATGGGAAAATGCAAGAGTCTGGGCTCAATGAAACCATTCCTTTCATGTGCATCTCAGCTATCCTGTGGCCAGAATCCTGTGTTTGTCACATCCTGAGTTCCCTTGGGGCTCAACACAGGGAGTGGCTGTAATTTGATGGCTGTTAGATCGCAGGTATTCTTCTCCTTCCTGAGTGCCCTTAGGCTCACCAGCTCACACTGGACCACTGGAATCACTGATGACTGTGACATCCTTGTTTACTGATATGGCAGGAAATATCCCACTTCTCACTATGCTTTCCAAGTGGAGTTGAGAGGTTGAAAGTATTTGAGAAAGAGGAAACCATGCCTGCAATTGATTTTCTTTCACTGAAATACCCTATGTTATACAGTAAACTTAAATGAGCTCTGAGGATTTTATGTGAACAACCAAGTAACTGACCACAGTATTCAATTTTTAAAAAATAGTTGTAACACCATGGAACTGAAAGTGAAAGTGAAGTCGCTCAGTCGTGTCCAACTCTTTGCGGACACCAGGCTCCTCCGTCCATGGAATTTTCTAGGCAAGAGTACTGGAGCAGGTTGCCATTTCCTTCTCCAGGGAATCTTCCTGACCCAGGGATCGAACCCAGGTCTCCCGCATTGTAGGCAGACACACTTTACCACCTGAGCCACCAGGGTAGCACCATAAAGAGAGTTAAAACCGCAAAACAGAGAAAGAGCATAAGAAAATTGTAAAAGTCAATAAAAAAACCATATATCCCAGATATAATGTGATGAGATTCTCTGAGTAGAATGACATTTCATTTCCATCATATTCTTTCCTAAAAACCATAACCACCCCCCCAAAAAATCATAAATCCAGTCTAATCATGAGAAAATATCAGAAAAAAACACAAATTGAGGCACTTTCTGCAAAACACACAACTAGATTTCTTTTAAAAGTGTCAAGATTGCTACAAAAAGGAAAGACTCAGACATCACCACAGGTTGGAGGAGCCTAAGAAGACATGACAACTAAATGCATTCTGGAACCCTGGAAAGAAAAGAGGATATCAGAGGGAAAACTGGGGAAATCCTAATAAACTCTGTGGTTTACTTAATAGTATCATACTAATATCAATTTTTAGTTTTGAAAAATATACTACCATTGTGTAAATGTAACATTATGGGCAGTTACACAAAGGGTTACAGTAATTCGCTGTACTATAGTCCCAACACTTCTGTTCATCTAAAATTATTTCAAAATAAAAAGTTTAAAATGGAAAGAGAACAACGGAGGAATTTTTCTTAGTGGGAACAGACTGCTGAGGGGAATTTTGTCCATGTGGCTTAAAAATAATCCAAATCTAATCTGCATATATTTGCATATAGCTTTTTCATTTCAACTTTTACAACAAAAGCCAAAATCCTTTTAGGAAAAGCTGAGTTATCAAATACAGCAGGATGGGGGAAAGGAAACACAAAGATTTGGGAGAGGCTGCATAAAGGGAGGAGAAAAAAACATAAAGACAGTCACTTCTCTGGTTCTGATAGCAGCTATAACACTACTAATAAAATAGTCTTAAGAAATTATCCATGTATCCAAACTGACATTGTTGATTTGCTTTATAAACTCAGGGTAGTAATGCTTTTATTCTTGGCAGAGGGAAATTCTACTGCCAAAGAAATAAAATGTACCATCCTCCCTGGGAAGGGGTACAAGAGTCGAACAAGCAGCCTTCGCCATGCCCTAGAAGACTGGCTTAATTATCTTTACAATTTACATGGCAAATTGTCATTTTCTCACTTAATGTCTGACAAGTGAATTAACATACAGGGAACTCCATTTGGCTCCACGATATCAAAAAACAATGATTTTTAACACAGAGGGCTACACAATATGATTCTGTCACTGCCCTCCAGTCCTGAAGCATGAAACTCCTGATAAACAACTCCTAAATCCTCATTCTGCAGATTTCCAGTGGTCTCAGGGAAACTAAACCCAAGCCCACAGGGGTAGGGCAGCTTGCAATGTAGAGCTAAAAAATGCCATCTACACAGAACTGCTAGTTTCTGAAGAGATAGTATGAGATAAACAATGTTACCATGTCTAGCCTTTAGAAATCAGGACTCATCTTTCCACAGTACAGTATGAAATATAATGAGAACTTGAATCCAATGGTGAAAAATATTAGCCAAACTCAGGTTGAAAGACAATGTATGTAATAACTGGCCCATATCCTTGAAAAGCGACCAAGGTTGGAACATGGGAAAAAGCATAAGAGCCACTCCAGATTAAGGGAAAGCAAAGAAGATGGCAACAAAGCGTGGATCTGGACTGAATGAAATGGTATAAAGGACGTGTGATTAAATTAGAGGAAGGACTGGACAGCAAAATAGTGTTTATCAGTATTAAATGCTGAGATTCAGGTAACTGCTAGGTATCCTTTCAGAAAATAAATATATACTAAAGTTTTAGTGGGAAATAAAGTTTAACTTGCAGTTGTGTTAAGACTGCATGTTCGGTACTGCAGTCCTGAAAAAGAAAACGGGTGTTCTCGGTAGGGGAAAGAATTCTACAATACACAGAACACATCCATTCATATAAAAAACCAAATACTTTAATGTGCGTGCTAACATAGGTTATGCCTCTCACTACCCTCTTCTTCAAAACACTGACTGAAAATCATTTTGCACTCATTTAGCCCAATTAAGATTGGGTCATCTGGCTTGGAAAATAAGAGGTGAAGGTCGATTCAGGTTTGGGTTTGATTCCTGAGTCAGGAAGATCCCCTGGAGAAGGGAATGGCAACCCACTCCAGTATTCTTGCCTGGAGAATTCCGTAGACAGAGAAGCCTGGAGGGCTACAGTCCATAGGGTTGCAAAGAGTTGGCCAGGACTGAGCAACTAACACACAAACTTGATCCACTTGGGCCAAATATGGCCCACTACCTCAAATGCCCGCTAAATTGAAAGCCATGTGGAGATGCTGCCCCCTGGTGTCAGCATGAGGCAATCGGAGCAGCACAGTAAAGATGAGTTTCTCATCTTCTAGGCCATTTTATAACGTTGGCCATGCATCTTATATACCACTGCATTTTATACAATGGAAAATATTGGAGGATATATCTGTATAACAGTGCCATAGTTATTCACTTTCTTTTCAACATGTTCTTGAGAGTGAGAGACAAAGAGGCAGCATAAGAGCTTTCAGGCCAGAAGAAAGAGATATGTACAAAATATAAATGAATTCTACCATGTGCTTTCACAGTGGGAAAAGGTTAAAAATTATTATACCAGAAGCTGAACCAACCACTCATGCTCCAACACCTCCTCATTTGCATTCCTGAGTCCTCTTAACCTTTTATTTCAGAGAGAAGCAGTATGGTTCAGTGCCAAACAGCAGTGGCCTGGGGAATGAGACAAAATTATCACTGAATTTCTGGTGTCACTTCTTACAATCTGTGAAACTCTGGGTAGGTTATTTAACCTCAATATTTTCAGGTATAAAATAAGGGGAAAACGTCTATTTCACAAACTGGTTATGAAGATTAAATGAAAAAAAAAATCATCTCAAACACTCAGGAGAGGACCTGCTACAGAATAATAAGCAGACAAAAGAGGCTGAGTTTTTCTTTCCCCCCTGGGGTTGATGAACCAAAAAAGAAAACTCATACCTCTGCTACGTGTTCTTTTTTTTTTTCTCTTCAAAGTCCTACACAAAGTGTCAAAAAAACAGCTCACACATGGAAGCGAGACTCAAAATGCAGTGACTAAGATGCATTTGGTAAAAGTGACTGGTGTGTACACATACTTCTATGAAACCACTTTGTGCTTAGTCGCTCAGTCATGTCTGACTCTTTGCAACTCCACGGACTGCAGCCCACCAGGCTCCTCTGTCCTGGGAATTCTCCAGGCAAGAATACTGGAGTGGGTTGCCATGCTTTCTTCCATGGATCTTCCCAACCCAGGGATCGAATCCAGGTCTCCCACATTGCAGGTGAATTCTTTACCGTCTGAGCCACCAGGGAAGCCCTTAGAACCATTTTAAAGGAGACTATTTTAGAGATGGACATCACAAAACCTTCCCAGAAGGACCAGTAAAGGAATCGAAGGTGGAACACAGGTGTGGAAGGGTAGGAGGAGGAAAGACAGATCTACTTATAGTGCTTGACCCTTTCATTTTCATCATGATTAAATATGCTGGCAAAATTAAAAGCTGATGATAAAGGAAAATGGCAAACATTCTGACAGGGCACTCAGTAAATAATGCTGTTTCAGTAATTATGCAATTTCTTGTAAAGCACTCTAAAACACTTGCAATAAAGACGACAATTCCAAGAAAAAGGCTAGGAGATAACAGCAGGAACTGAGGGACCCGAAAGCTTTATTCATTCATTCAGTGCCCATCCATTCTACTCCTATTACAGAAAGAGATAAGAAAGACCTAGAAGCTGACCTCCTATTATTTAGGACCCATCAGGGGAGCGAGATAAATCGGGAGATGAATTGGAATTTGCTCAATGAAAAGCAACAAATCTGTGCACAAAGCACTGAAGTAGCACAGAAGAGAGAGGAAGAGTATATGCTACAACACCCCCAAACTCCTCAACTTTCTCACCTCACTGCTCACCTTCCAGAACTTTCTCTCTTCCTCAAGGTTAAGGATGACAAAAGTTAGAAGAGGAAAAGATGGACAGAGTTGCTCTGCTTCTATTTCATTAGTAAAAAATGTACTAAAAAAGTACTTTACCTTTTTTCTTACAAGTAATAGCTTCAATTTGCAGGTTTATTACATACTGAGAATCTCAGTGGTTGGTTTTTTTTTTTTTTTTATTCTAGACTGTCCATTTTGTTCTTTCCTATGGTTTTTATTTCTCTACTGATACTTCTAATTCTGCTAAGATTTTCAAACATTGAAAATATGGTTTGCTTTTTTCACTGTGGACAGTTTTCACAAACGTTTTAAATTCCTTGTCCTAGTTTCAACATTTGGTTCATCTTGGAGTTGGATTTGAGAGAATTTTGCCTTCATTCCTCATATATCAGAAAACATAAGATTGTTTTCCAGCCATTATGAATGTTAAGTTGCAGCGAGTCTGGATCCTGTCATTATTCTCTAAGGAGTGTTGTTTCTTCTGTTTTGGCAGATAATTTTCTTGCTTGTGCTTGAACTGCTAACTGTTTGGAGGCTGCAATTCTGGTCTCACTTCAGACTTTTTGTTTATAGCTACTGTTTTGAGTCTGCCCCATGTACAGGTGGTTCTGAGGTCAAAGATGAGTGTAGACAGAGTTTGGGGATAGCTTCTCTGGCCACCAAGGTGGTCTGGCTCCAGGCACTAAAGCTATAACTGCAAATACCTGTAGATATGGGTTCCTACAAATTGCTCTAAATAAAAGGGGCAAAAAGTCCTAAAATGTAGCCTGGGAAATCATAATCCCTGCAGAATAAAAATATAGCAAACCTAGACCAAAATATTTATCCAAATCAACCCGTGTTTGTTGAATTGTCTGCATACATTTAAGTCCATCACAAAGCATGAAATTATTGTTTTTCCTCTGTTCTACATATTTGACCAATCTTCACGGGCTTCTCTTGTGGCTTGGCTGGTAAAGAATCCGCCTGCAATGTGGGAGACCTGAGTTTGATCCCTGGGTTGGGAAGATCCCCTACAGAAGGGAAAGGCTACCCACTCCAGTATTCTGGCCTGGAAAACTCCATACACTGTATAGCCCATGGGGTTGTAAAGAGCCGGACACGACTGAGTGACTTCACTTTTCATGTCTATTACACAAAAATCCTCTCAACTTTTGAAGTCACAGCATGTGAAGACTGACGATCATTTCTCCATTAAAATAGGGGAATAAACAGAGAATGGGCTACTGGGAGGCACTTGCCATTCCCTCTCCCATCATGTCCTTAAAGACTTTCTTTCTAAGGAGTTATTCTGGATGAAATCTGATAGCCTAAAGGCAAACAAACTGCATCTTCTGTTGAATTTGCTGTCAGTCTCTATTTTTAACTGAGCAGCAAATAAAGTTTTAAAATAGAAACCATTTCTATACTTTTTAAAGAGAGTACAATGAAATTTGATACAGTCCCAGCATAATAAAGAGGTCTAACTAGTATCATTTATGCAAAGGAAGGTTTTGATAACACTTATTGTTTGTTTCCATTTGTTAAAATAATGCTGCTTTAATAATTACAAGGAGCATTGAATATCCCTTAAAAAATTGCTGTGGTTCAGTCGCTAAGTCATGTCTGACTCTTTACGACCGCATGGACTAGGGCACACCACACTTCCCTGTCCTTCACTATCTCCAGGAGTTTGCTCAGTTTCATATCCACTGAGTTGGTGATACTACCTAACCACCTCATCCTCTGCCAGCCCCTTCTCCTTTAGCTTCAATTTTTCCCAGCATCAAGGTCTTTTCCAATGAATCAGCTCTTCGTGTCACTGGCTATACTAAAGGCTTTGACTGTGTGGATCACAACAAACTGTGGAAAATTCTTAAAAAGATGGAAATACCAGACCATCTGACCTGCCTCCTGAGAAATCTGTATGCAGGTCAAGAAGCAACAGTTACAATAGGACATGGAACAACAGACTGGTTCCAAATTGGGAAAGAAGTACGTCAAGGCTGTATATTGTCACCCTGCTTATTTAACTTCTATGCCAAGAACATCATGCAAAATACCGGGCTGGATGAAGCACAAGCTGGAATCAAGACTGCCAGGAGAAATATCAATAACCTCAGATATGCAGATGACACCACCGTTATGGCAGAAAGCAAAGAGGAACTGAAGAGCCTCTTGAAGAAGGTGAAAGAGCAGAGTGAAAAAGCTGGCTTAAAACAACATTCAAAAAACGAAGATCATGGCATCTGGTCCCATTATTTCATGACAAACAGAAGGGGAAACAATGGAAACAGTGAGAGACTTTATTTTCTTGTGCTCCAAAATCATTGCAGATGGTGAATGCAGCCATGAAACTAAATGACTCTTGCTCCTTGGAAGAAAAGCTATGACAAACCTAGACAGTGTATTAAAAAACAGAGACATCACTTTGCCAACAAAGGTCCCTATTGTCAAAGCTATGGTTTTTCCAGTAGTCATGTATGAATGTGAGAGTAGGACCATAAAGAAGGCTGAGCACCAAAGAACTGATGCTTTTGAACTGTGGTGTTAGAGAAGACTCTCAAGAGTCCCTTGGAGAGCAAGGAGATCAAACCAGTCAATCCTAAAGAAAATCAATCCTGAATATTAATTGGAGGGACTGACAATGAAGCTGAAGCTCCTGGGCGATGGCCACCTGATGTGAAGAACTGACTCATTAGAAAAGCCCCTGATGCTGGGAAAGATTGAAGGCAGGAGGAGAAGGAGAGGACAGAGGATGAGATGGTTGGATGGCATCAACGACTCAATGGACATGACTTTGAGCAAGCTCCAGAAGATGTGAAGGACAGGAAAGCCTGGCATGCTGCAGTCCATGGGGTCACAAAGAGTCGGAAACAAGTGAGCGACTGAACAACAACTTCGAGTCAGGTGGCTGAAGTACTGGAGTCAGCTTTAGCATCAGTCCTGCCAATGAATATTCAGGGCTGATTTCCCTTAGGATTGACTGGTTTGATCTCCTTGCTGTCCAAGGGACTCTCAAGATTCTTCTCCAGCACCACAATTTGAAAGCATCAATTTTTTGGTGCTCAGCCTTCTTTATGGTCCTACTCTCACATCCATACATGACTACTGGAGAAACTATAATTTTATTATAAGCACTTTTGTTGGCAAAATGATCTTTGCTTTTTAATAAATGAAAAATATATAAATACCCCCCCAAAATCAATATTTATGTGATCCCCAAGTTCCTAGCCAAGGTCCACTTGCTGGGTAGGGAGCTGCAGTGGACACACTAAATACTACACCCTATGTACATTCTCTTGTTGGAGAAACAGCTCTGGATATAGTGTGGAAGGACCACAATACCCTGGGCAGGTCTGAGTGGGCCAAGGTGGTCATTTGACTCAAACTGGACAAGAATTTCATCTAGAAAATTTGAAGTACCTCCCTCAGAATCCATCAGTCATCAGTGAGTGCAGGATTGAGTATGTTATGTAAAGCTAGAGATGGCACAGCCATTTCCTGCCATGTTCAAGCTGAAGAAAGAAAGCTGCAGGTGGCAAAAGGGAAAAGGGAAACAGATAAGCAGAGAGATACAAAACTGCTGGTTGGTATTCAGAGGAAGATGGAGCACAGTGGTCCCCTGGGGCCTACCCTGATGACAAGAACTGGATTACTACACTATCCTGAGTTAAACGAGTTACCATCCTTTATTCAAAGTGAGAAAAGTACTAAGCTCTGGGCTGTGCCTCTTGTTAGAAAGACAAATTAACAGGCCAGTGGAATAATAATAATAATAAATAAGTGCAAGAGAAGACTCTAGCAAGATAGGCAATGCGGCTGTGGAGGTATAGAAAAAAAGCATGTTAGGAGATTTTTCTTAAAAGCCTGTAAAATTAGTGACGACAAAAAAATAAAGTATTCAGAGTTACTGAGGATTCAGTCAAATGAGTACTTTCTAAGGTTCTTGGTGGAAATGCAAACTGTTATAGTGCTTCTTCTAACAAACTGTGCAATATACATCAAAATCCCTAAAAAGAGAGTATGACTAAATATTGTTGTGCACAAAGATTGCTTGGATGTGGCCACAGGAGTTGCCTCCACGACTGTTTCTTCTGTAAGAAGCTTCTATGAATACAAACAGAAAAGACAGGCTTCATCAATAGTGCTTAGCTCCCATATTTTTTAATATTTTCACTAAGTTTCTGTCAGATAAAGCTAAGCATATGATAAGATGGCATTAAAATTCTACTACATTTTCACTAGAAACCTTAAAATAAAAATTCACTTTGAAAATTTAAAAAACTAGAAGATCACATTTAGAGAAAGTATACTTATTTACATAAGCATAGAATATACCTGGAAAAGATACGCACCAAAATTGTAACTATTTATATATGAAGGAATATGGTTTATTTTTTTCTAAATAATTTTAGTTATTTTTATGAATTCTCGGCACTATGCCTTGCTCTCAGAATTAGAATAGTTTAAAAAAAGAATTCAAATAAAGTAGGTAGAAACAATGTGAATAAAATCAATTTAATGGACAGCAGGAAGAATTTTAAAATAGGAAGTACAAATAAACAAAATTAAATTAGAGTTTCAAAAATATCTGTAAACGTTGACCCAAGTGTCTAATAATTTCTTCTAAGGAAATAATTCTAAATGTGGACAAATAGTTATGCACAACATAATCATTGAATCATTTCTGTAATTTATTTTAAAATGTCCTTAATTATTGGAGGAACATCTAAGTAAGTTATGGTTTAAGTACTTACTGCAGAGCATCAGTCACTAAACATGATCTTTATCAAGGTTTGCATGTGACAAATGGAAACGACTGGAAATTGAACATAAAATTTAATCTCAAATATGAAAAGAACAGAGCCCATAGACAAAGCAACTAAGGAAAAATACTAAACAATAACAGTTTGCTATCGGAGGGTAGGATTACAGGTGTTTTGTGTGTGTGTGTGTGTGTGTGTGGTTTCCTGTGTGTTTGCTTTGCTTCTTCACAATTACCTCTCCTTTCCTTTCCACAATAGGGAAGTACTAAACTGGCCTGCAGAAAGAAAGAATTTTAAAAAGTAGCAAGAGAAAGTCTGTGGGGTAAAAGTACAAAAACCAAAACAAAACACTGCACATCCCTGTTCAGATCTGGGGAGAGGATTTTTTTGGAGGGCTTTGAAGGATTCAACCTGACAAGTAATTATCCGTTTACCATGTCTGCCCAACCTTGCGAGAACTACCAAGGACTCCATGAAGTCTTTGACCACCTCCCTCTTGGTTTATCCAGGAGGCAGGGGGCAAAATGCATGTCAGAAGCAAGGCTGGGGACAGGCAAGCACACCTGAAGCCCCCATACCTGACGGGTCACCGTGCACAATCCCCAAAAGATGCTCATCCACCCAAGGGCCCTGGCCCCCTGTACTTCTACTAGGCTGATATTTTCACTTAGATCGCTTTTAAGATGGAGGCCATTTTTTTCTGACATGTAAACTGAATGAAGACAAGCTGTTAAAGAAGCAGCAGGGGAGGATGGCGAGGATGGACGGAACTGTGGACCACGGGATGCAGCTCCACAAGCCACCGCCAGGGAAGGCCCTGCAGGACTGGGAGCCTGGAGGAGGAGCACCCTTGGTAACCAGCAGCCTTAGGCGTAGACTCACACCCAGCACTAAAAATAGGGCAGGACTCTCTATACCTTGTTGAGTCACTAGGAAGAGTATCAATTTTGTTTCCTAGCTCTTAAAAACAAATCAGACAGCTCCTATGTTACAGGCCAACCAATTTTTCTCTTCTCATCAATTTCTCTTCTGCGAGCAGATGGGCACACACCTGTGCACACACACATAAGCACATACACATGTATGTGTGTGTGTGTGGGGGGGGTAGTGGGAACCCCCAAACAAGGAGTCTGGGTGAGGGATTAGCCACAGAAGCCACATATCCCATAATTGGGGTATGGGAGCTGAAGGGGGGCTGGGGTTTGGGGGTTCTTGTGGGAGTGAGAGGACGAGCTAAATAAACTAGTAAACCTAATATGCATCCTCTGCTCAGAGGAACCCACACTGGGTATTCAAATCGTACTATACTGACAGTATTCCGGCCACTGGAAGGCCTACAATAACCCTGTATGCACACAGAGAAAAAGGGCTGCAAGAATCTATTCCAAAACATCTTTAGACTACCGTCAAAGTGAAATCCTCATCTTTAACCACATACTCTCCTAATTTAAAATGATCAAATATCACCCAAAACCCCGAGCACAAATTGCTCATGACTTGTCGTCAAAGGAGCACTTCCTTCACATTTTTCAGTTGTCCTTGCTCATCACTCATGCGCCTCCTTCTCAGCCAGGGCTAATCCGCACTGGTCCCCTTGTTTACCCTCGAATTCCTGCACGTCCAAACACCTCCCCTTCTATGATGCCCATCTCCAGTGTCTGCGCCACAAGAGTCCACCTCTAGAACAGGAAAGTCATGGCTGTGCCTCGTGCCTTGTGGAGGCTCCACTGCATGGGAACCGTTTGGCCCAGGTCCCCAGACGGGCTCAAATGCTGCTGCTAGCGGGGTGGTCACTGTGGCTGTTTTGTCATTGATATAAGACCAACGGAAACCCTAGTGGGCCTCCTTAACATGACATAGACCCAGCAGGCTAATTAGTTTGGCGAACATTTTAAAGAGGAGGAGCAGGAATAATAAGAAAGCAAAGGGTTCATGCACACCCATTACCCTTTTCTGACTACAGAAAACTACAAATGTTTTGCCTCCAGAAACATCTCAGAACTGCATGTCATCTCTTACTGGTAAGTTTGTGGGTTTTCAAGGGTGCACAGAGAATTCCTCTCTGTTCCCGTTTCTTTCCTCTTTGGAGTGAACAACACAGGACATGTGCCAAGATGCCTGAGCCGGGACAGTTCTTACATAACCACCTTATTCTCAAATTGGTTCTGGTCCCTTCCATTGGAAAGGTTTTGACAGCCTTCCTACACATACAAAATGCCATTCCCAGAATTAGAATCCCACACCACAGAGCCAGCTCCTGGTGTATAAATTACTTCCTCCCAGACATAAAACAGGTCTGCATGGCTTGTTCACACCTCCTCTCCCAAGGTCACATTACACTGAATTCAGAGCTATGAGACACACTGACAAATGGTGACCATTTGGAAAAAAGGACAAAAAAAAAAGTCTCAGGAAAGAGAATGAGAATAGAAGGCCTACTAACTTGACCTGGGGCTGTTCAATTGCTGTCCAAGGCAAGGTTGACAGCAAGCAGGCGATTGCACCAGGGGTCTCCGTACTGGCATTTCTTCACCCTCTGGCCTGCACCCCAGAAGAGCCAGCATTGCTTTTCAAGATGCTCTGATACCAGCCCGTGCTAAGTCACTTCAGTTGTGTCCAACTTTTTGCAACCCCACACACTGTAGCCCACCAGGCTCCTCTGTCGATGGGATTCTCTAGGCAAGAATACTGGAGTGGGTTGCCATGCCCTCCTCCAGGGCATCTTCCTGACCCAGGGATGGAACCCACGGCTCTTACGTTTCCTGCATAGGCAGGCAGGTTCTTTACCACTAGTGCTACCTGGGAAGACCCCTGACATCCTACCAGGGGCAAAATCAAGAGGCTCAGCCACGAAGCAGAGCATGATGGGAAGAGATGCTGGACATTTACAACAATTCCATCATAGGTACCAGAATCCCATAACTGCTGGTCCTTTTTAAGGCTCTGATCAAATGCTCAAGCTCTAGTGCAGTCTAGCCTAAGTCCAAGGTACTCTAAAGGGCTACCCTGTATGGAGTCAGCCAACTGAAAAGCGTTTCCTGTTGTGAACAGCAAAATTTCTTTGATTTACATTGTGATTTTGAGCCCTTCTGCCTCTTGGAACTCCTCACAGGAGCAGGTGTCTATGAGGACTGAATCCCCAAGGACATCCTTAGCCCTGGGCCTGAATGCTAGTTCCTGAGCCGCTATTCAAGGAGAGGAAAAGGACTTCTCTCTTCACTAAACACTTCTTGAAGATTATAAAATTCCTGCCTTGCCAAACACTTTTAAAAAATTCTCTAGAATTCATGGACTTTGGGACCTATTGTATGTGTGTGCATACTCAGTCATGTTTGACTCTGTGCAACGAGAGCCCACCAGGTTTCTCTGTCCATGGAATTCTCCAGGAAAGAATACTGGAGTGGGTTGCCATGCCTTTCTCCAGGGGATCATCCTGACTCAGGAATCAAACCTGGTCTCCAGCATTGCAGGAAGATTCTTTACCATCTGAGCCACCAGGGAAGCACTCTTGGGACCTATTATCCCTCAGATTAGTTCCACGTTGAAGCCACTTATTTCTACTCTCTGATACAACTGGTTCTAGTCAATTGGAGAACTGTCAAAGTCAAAACACAGACCCCACACTCACTGTGGCCACCCAAACCAAAGGGTAACAGCAGTAATTAGAATTTATTAAATTTCTCTCAATGTCAGGCAGGATTCTAAGAATTTGATTTCTGTTAACTCATTAATCTCAACCACAAAGCTTAGGTAGGAACTATTATGATGCCATTCTTACTAATGCAGAGATAATGGGATAAAGAAAGATTAGGTAAATTATCCAAGGTCACGCAGCTGAGGAGCAATGGAGCTGGGATGCAAAACCAGGCAGTCTGGCCCCAGACTGTGTGTCCGGAGAGCAGTGCTATATTATCTCAGATGAAACTGACTTGTTTATATATCATTAAGTCCACATTAGGAAAAGGCAATGGCACCCCACTCCAGTACTCTTGCCAGGAAAATCCCATGGATGGTGGAGCCTGTTGAGCTGCAGTCCATGGGGTCGCTAAGAGTCGGACATGACTGAGCGACTTCCCTTTCACTTTTCACTTTCATGCCTTGGAAAAGGAAATAGCAACCCACTCCAGTGTTCTTGCCTGGAGAATCCCAGGGACGGGGCAGCCTGGTGGGCTGCCGTCTATGGGGTCGCAAAGAGTTGGACACGACTGAAGCAACACAGCAGCAGCAGCAGCAGCAGCAAGCCCACACTGAGCTATTTCAAATCTTAAAAGATGATCCTGTGAAAGTGCTGCACTCAATATGCCAGCAAATTTGGAAAACTCAGCAGTGGCCACAGGATTGGAAAAGGTCAGTTTTCATTCCAATCCCAAAGAAAGGCAATGCCAAAGAATGCTCAAACTACCGCACAATTGCACTCATCTCATACACTAGCAAAGTAATGCTCAAAATTCTCCAAGCCAGGCTTCAGCAATACGTAAACTGTGAACTTCCAGATGTTCAAGCTGGTTTTAGAAAAGGCAGAGGAACCAGAGATCAAATTGCCAACATCCGCTGGATTATGGAAAAAGCAAGAGAGTTCCAGAAAAACATCTATTTCTGCTTTACTGACTATGCCAAAGCCTTTGGCGGTGTGGATCACAATAAACTGTGGAAAATTCTTAAAGAGGTGGGAATACCAGACCACCTGACCTGCCTCTTGAGAAATCTGTATGCAGGTCAGGAAGCAACAGGTAGAAATGGACATGGAACAACAGACTGGTTCCAAATAGGAAAAGGAGTACGTCAAGGCTATATATTGTCACCCTGCTTATTTAACTTATATGCAGAGTACATCATGAGAAACACTAGGCTGGAGGAAGCACAAGCTGGAATCAGGATTGCTGGGAGAAATATCAATAACCTCAGATATGCAGATGACACCACCCTTATGGCAGAAAGTGAAGAACTAAAGAGCCTCTTGATGAAAGTGAAAGAAGAGAGTGAAAAAGTTGGCTTAAAGCTCAACATTCAGAAAACTAAGATAATGGCATCCAGTCCCATCACTTCATGGCAAATAGATGGAGAAACAGTGTAAACAGTGGCTGACTTTGTCTTTTTGGGCTTCAAAATCACTGCAGATGGTGATTGCAGCCATGAAATTAAAAGACACTTGCTCCTTGGAAGGAAAGTTATGACTAACCAAGACAGCATATTAAAAAGCAGAGACATTACTTTGCAACAAAGGTCCACCTAGTCAAGGCTATAGTTTTTCCAGTAGTCATGTATGAATGTGACAGTTGGACTGTGAAGAAAGCTGAGCACTGAAGAATTGATGCTTTTGAACTGTGGTGTTGGAGAAGACTCTTGCAAGTCCCTTGGACTGCAAGGAGATCCAACCAGTCCATCCTAAAGGAAATCAGTCCTGAGTGTCCACTGGAAGGACTTATGTTGAAGCTGAAACTCCAATACTTCGGCCATCTGATGCAAAGAGCTGACTCATTCGAAAAGACCCTGTTGCTGGGAAAGATTGAGGGCAGGAGGAGAAGGGGATTGCAGAGGATAAGATGGTTTGATGGCATCACCGACTCAATGGACATGAGTTTGGGTGAACTCTGGGAGTTGGTGATAGACAGGGAGGCCTGGTGTGCCATGGTACGTGGGGTTGCAAAGAGTCAGACACAACTGAGCGACTGTACTGAAGTGAACTGAACTGAAGCCCACATTCCCTGTGCATCACCCTTGTACTTGCTGAATGGTAACCATTGCTGCAAAATCCCATGTACAAAGAAAGAATGCCAGGAGAGGGGAACGTGAAGGAGTTCGTGACTAACACTGTTTAATAAGTTGCCTCCATAGTTTTGTTTTCAAGAAGACAAAATTCTTGTGGGTTTTAAGCTAAAGTTTAAGGCAGATGGTTTTGGCTGGCCCAGGGTTCAATCTTTTAAAAATTACCCCACCAAGTACTCTGCCTTCTAAGAGCTGCTCTTCATAGAAAATATCTTCTGTCTGGAGAGTAACTTAACACACATGCCTTTGTGTAGCGCGCCCCCTAGTGGCTATAAATCAGCACTGCTGCTGCTGCTGCAGCTGCTGTTAAGTCGCTTCAGTCGTGTCTGACTGTGCGACCCCAGAGACGGCAGCCCATCAGGCTGCCCCATCCCTGGGATTCTCCAGGCAAGAACACTGGAGTGGGTTGCCATTTCCTTCTCTAATGCATGAAAGTGAAAAGTGAAAGAAGTCGCTCAGTCGTGTCCGACTCCTAGGGACCCCATGGACTGCAGCCTACCAGGCTCCTCCGTCCATGGGATTTTCCAAGAGTACTGGAGTGGGGTGCCATTGCCTTCTCCAAATCAGCACTAACAGGACATAAATGGTCCACCTTGGGTACAGTGATGCTGAGAAAGCTTGAGGGCAGGAGAAGGGGGTGACAGAGGACGAGATGGTTGGATGGCATCCCTGACTCAACAGACACGAGTCTGGGCAAACTCCAGGAGACAGTGAAGGACAGGGAAGCCTGGTGTGCTATAGCTCATGGGGTCGCAAAGAGCTGGACACGACTTAGCGACTGAAGAACAACAAAGGCACAATGAGTCCTGAACAGGAGGAGAGTGGGGAAAATAGAGCGGGAGAAACCCATCCTCTCACTCAGTTTTCAACAGTCCCCTGAGAGATTCTGCTAGAGTTAAAATTAATCACACTAAAATACGAGAAGAGAACAAAGCTCAAATATTGTCATGGCAATGAATCACAGTCCATTTGTTTGTAAAATTTTTCCTTTACAATATTTCTTTTAAAAATATAAAGCACTTCAAGAGCACAGTTATTCACGTGTCCCTTATAGGGTTGAGGCACTTTTCCCCGTCTTCACACGGCATCCATGGGCAACAGCTGGCTCCTGGGGGGCTGATTCTGAGATGAGACTGTCCCCAGCTCTTCTTGCGCCTCGGCGCTCCTCTCCCTTGCTAGGGAAGGGAGAAGGGAAGCAACCGGTCACGTGCACGAAGTCACCGACCTGATGGAACTGCAGCGACGGCACAAGCCCCAACACCGCAGTCAGGCAGCGGGAACGGGCCCACCCGTCAGCCCCAACAGTGACGGAGAGCCTGCGCGGGGGCTGCCCCTGCAAGCCAGACACACCGCACCCATCGGGACGGTCCTTGCCCACCCCAGCCAGCCAGACAGCCGAGGAGGAAGAAGAAACGAAAAGTCTGCAGGTGCTCTACACGGAACTTCTGGACGTCTCTGCATCACCAGCAAGTGTGATGGTGCGACCCTGCGGGGAAGGCGGCCCTACAACCACACCAACCAGAAAAGCCCGCCGCGCAGCAGCTCTGCCCAGGGATCTGCTCCCCTCAGTTCAACGACGGAGAAATGGAGCTCAGGATCCCACCTTCTGGTTCTGCCAGAGGCTTTCGGAAGCTAACTTTTATTCTTCTATGTGCGCGTAACTTCCACAATGCTCTGGTCTCAGCACTTAAAACCAAACGTGAAGACAATAGATGCTACACTGTGCATCATTGATCGGAAACATCCAAGACAGACACGGCAGAGCCCATCCTGGCCACGGGGTCCTCTCTTTACCTGAAATGAGGAGTTGCCACACTCTTACCTGCCAATCAAGGAAGTGACTGACAGAACTGCCTGCAAATTCTGGCTTAAACTATGAGTATCCTCAATGAATGCCCTTCTTTGGCTTTCCCTTTCACAACCCCCTTGCTATTTGTTGAAGTGAGGAAGAGAAAAGCAGGGATAAAAGGGAAACAAACGATCACGAGGTTCAAGTACCCCATACCATCAAGATGGGAGTCTTGGTGATATCTCTGAACAATTAATTCCAGGAATGGCTACTTAAAAGGGGCTTTCCAGGTGGCACTCTGGCGAAGAATTAGCCTGCCAATGCAGGAGACACAAGAGACACAGGTTTGATTCCTGGGCTGGGAAGATCCCCTGGAGGAGGCATGGTTACCCACTCTTAGTATTCTTGCCTGGAGAATCCCACAAATAGAGGAGCCGGCAGAGGGGTGGGGGTGGGGGGCTACAGTCCACAAGGTCACAAATGGCTACTAAAAGAAGAAGTTGAAAAATGAATCCATAATATTCTACTCACCTGAGAAATACATATCAAGAATCAGCTCAGACTTCCACAATAGCTTTGTACCACGCCCCAGCTGGTTCATTTTTACTCTGTTACACACTCCAAGTTATTATTGTTCCACGTTTTAATTATGTATATTTTTAAACCCCCAAATACATTATTATCATTGTTTCTACAGTCAACATTCATCTGGATTTTCTATTTACAATGGGTTCTTTCTTGCATTTCCATATTAAGACAGAAGAAAATATTTGATGTATAGACTCTTACGCCCCATATAAAATTTTTCAAGACAGCATAAGGAAAAATAATTGGGAATGAGCATCAGGAGATGTGGGTGCTACACATAAATGCTCACTGGCTATGAACAGCAGGACAATCTCATTTAACAAAGAGGCCAGGTGGGCATCTTAGAATGGTCCTAGCTTCTGTAGGACCTTGATGAAGGCTAAGCAGACCTCCTGAAGATATCCTAAGGCTTCTTGTCTTGGCCCTACAGTTTCAAATTCTGCAGGCTGACAAGCAAAGCTGTAATATAATTGGGTGTCCCAGTGGCTGATACTCCCGAGTTCGTCGGGGGTGAGGTCTGATTGAGAGTCGTCAATGGCTGTGGGTTTACTCCATCTGCTGGCTGATTCTGCTCAGGCTTCACTAATAATTGTATCTCTTGGCTAGTTCAGTAATGCCTGACTCTCTGTGACCCCATGGTCTGGAGCTCACCAGGCTCTCCTGTCCATGGGACTTTCCAGGCAGGAATACTGACTGGGGTGGGCTGCCATGTCCTCTCCCAGATGCACAGTGCATGTTAGTTTCCTTTCAGATGGAGCAAGACTAGAAATGATTAGGACTGGGGCCTCACTGCATTTTGAATAGGGAAAGGGGGTTTCTGAACAGAATGGACCAGAACACAGTGTCCATGAGGCAGAAGATAGAAGATGTGGTTCTGGGCAATAAGTCCATGTGGTAACTGCCTGTGATTTCATCCCGACTGAACCTAAACATTCAGGGAGTTCAGTTATCCCTTCATCACAGTCTGTAAAAGGTCCCTCCCTCGGGTGGAAGGGGCAGGCTGGGGCTGGGTGGACTGACTAGGACTTGCCAGAGCTTCCGTGCAGAGCAACCCAGACTAATTAGTTGTCCCTTTTTTATGACCTATTTTTCATGGGGCGTATCTTCAACTATTTGAAATTAGGGTTCTTGGTTAAGAATACTATTCCAATTATTAAATCATCCCTATGGGAAAAAGTGATTTTCTTTATTAAAATCTGCTTTAATTTGTGGTTCCAGAAATGCTTGAGAAAGGGGGTTGAACACAGCAAAGATTAGGTAAATGTTAAAATTTACTTTACATATAGTCTAGATTCTTGCTAATGCTGTCCTTGTAGTCCAAGGGACTGGATCACATTCTCAATGACAAAACCTTTAAGAAAGTCCTGTTAGGAGTGATGCTGAAATATAAGCCAGACCCACCCGAAGCTGCATTCTCATCTATGCAGAATGAGTTTGGAATGAAACTTGATTATAGGATGAAAATTCACCTAACTACAGGGATGTAGTATTTGGTACAGCAGCAGTTTCAAGGCAGCTTCTTGAAATAAATGACTCAAGTCACAGTAGGTTATAGTATTCACACGCACCCCGATTGTCCTGAGTGGTGCTGTGATTTGCAGACATTTGTTGACGTCTCAAATACCTGTGAGTTCTTGAAGGATGGGCCAGCTCTTCCCAACTTGGCATGTACAGGACACGTGGTGAGCACAGAACTGAACCTAGGACCACCTTAGCTTCTCCCCTGCATGGCTCACCCCTGCCTGAAAGCTCTCCAGGGCCTTACAGTACATTGATTCTCTTTATTTCCTGTACCTATGGCCTATGAAATCATCACAGACACTGAGCCATTGTTCCTAAGGGCAGTACAGGTTTAGGTTCCTTTGAGCCCCTGGTCACAAATTTTTGTCAATCGATCAATATATAACCTTGTTTTATGTGCATGTCTGTTTAAAAACTCACTATGTAACTTATTATTGATGCATTAACACAACTCACAGCAACAGCAGTGTCGCTCATGCCTGAAGTAAGTTTATCTAATACACAGGTTTTCTCCATAAGGCACATACATCACAGCCTCTACATGTAGGAAGACTAGACAGCACTTTAGCACAAAGTTGGGGGGCCATTTTAAATGGCAAAATCACCAAGAGAAAGCAAATCATTTCGGAAAATGTGTCCTTGGCTGGACTGCAAAAGGGATACTCATTTAAGAGTTGAAACAAGACGGCAGATACCTTGCTGATCTCATGAGACTGCCCAATAACTCAATTTTTTTGCCACTATGTGCTTGTCTGCAAATGACTGTGAAAGCCCACGATGATTGATTTCAAGGTTACAAATAAATTGTAGGGAATGGGTGAATATTCAGGTCTGGAAGCCATGAAGATTTACTGTCTATTTTAACCCCTCTGAATTTAAAATTCTCTATAATTGGTCTCTTGCTTGTAATGCCAACTCTACATCTCTGCCCCCAGGACAACATGAACACTGGTCACGACAAATTTTCTTGCAGTTTCCCAAGCACACATTATTCCCTCATCTTTAACTGTTATTTTGAACCATGCATTTTCTCATTATCTTCCTAGGAGCAACTTACAACTCTCACATTCCCCCATTATTGTCTCTCACAGTGTCATGGGACACTGGGCAACATTCCAATAATAATATTAATAGTAGCTGTAACACCGTCCAAATTCCTATGTCCGGTATCGTTCTGTACGATTTATAAGTGTTTACTCATTTAATCCACACAACAAACCTATAGACAGAAACAACTAACATGCCCCATTTTAAAGATAAGAAAATTGAGACATGACAATGTCAAGTACCTTGCCGGAATCACTCAGCCTGTGAGTGGCAGAGTCAAAGACAGCCCTGGACAAGCGTAATCCCAATGTCACACTCTCCTAGTAGCTGCGGATTTCCAGCAGCATTTAGACTAAGACGCCGTCTTCTGTGGTATGGGAACAGAGATGGAGATGGAGATGGAGGAAGAGATATATAAATATGCATCTCATTTCATATCCTGCCATCTGTATTTGAGAAAAAATATATTAAAATGACACCAAGCACTGCATATATAATTATGGATAATTATACTTGTGCATAAGCATCTTCTATCATCCAAGAAGGTAAAAAAAATCCTTTAAAATTTGAATGTAAGTCTGTATTCATCATTTGTTTTTTCATTTTCTTTTATTTTCTGATGCTTTGGAATCTTGGGTCCTTGCTGACACTGGAGGGGCTCCCCTTTGCAGAGTGACCTGCTTTCTAGAGATGAGAAGGCTGCCTTCATCCCCCAACAACCTCCTTTCTCAGTGTTTACACTCGGGGCCACCATCCACCCGCCCTAATGAACACGGGGCCAAGTACGGGACAACGCAGGGTAGCATGCAGGCTCAGAACTCAGGGAGATTATTCAAACCAACCAGTTCTGAGTCTGCTTACCCGCTGTGCCTTGGCTTTCCCGTGGAGACCACGACAGAGGCCATTGCCTGTGTTTCCCCCTTGCTCCCTCAGTCTCCTGACTGACCCTAGTGCCCCCTTATGCTCCTGTGAGGTTACATGCTCCCTCCTCTTGGGATCTATGAATAACAATCTGCCTGTTCTACAACAACCATCTCCAGGGGCAGGGCTGGCCTTATTATACCTGAATACAATAAAACCTACATTTTAAAAGAGTCTTAATTCTGAAATAGTATTTTTCCCACTACCCACAAGTTAGCCATGTTTTTTTCTGCTAAGACCATCTGAAAATATTAAGGTAAATGCTTATCAAAACACTTCAGATTAAAAGCACATTATGCTGTTCAGAAAGAGTTTCTTTTTTAAAATGAGCTTATTTTATCCCCAGTCAAGCTCAAGAAGAAGAAAAAGACAACTAAGGAAAAAACCCACTCTTTTCCATTTTCTGACATCTGCCTTAGTCCAACAGGGTTCAAGAAAAAAGAACTATAGATACCTCCTTTTAGACTGGACAAGGGTAAAATCCACAAATAGAGAAGCTATCAATTTGACATCAAGACAGTCACGTTCTGAAGGGTTTGTGGCCAGGAACTCAAACTCTTCTCAGAGTATGCAAAGCATTCTGCACAGTTCCTGGTCATTATAGTCAATAGGGCATGGTCTGTATAAAGGTATTTCCTGTGTTTTCAAAATAAAATCATTATAAAAATGTGAATCTGCCTTCTGTCAGGTTGAGAAGCACACATGCACCTCCTTAGAAGTTCCAATAAGATTAGTATTAACCCAGACATCCTTGACTCCCTCTTCTTACCAGGGAATCTATAAGCATGTCCATTTTGCAACTCAGAAACCATTAACTAAAAGATCTTGGAAGAATAAGCAGCTTTGTGTTAAGAGCAAGTGCTTTGCTGTGTTATGACTAACCATACAAGCCATTTAGCCACTTTAGATTGGGACTTTAGAATGATTTCACCAGAAAAATCTGCTCTGTTGGGATGCTGCACTGAGAAGAAATGTGAGGCCCATCTGCCTTCTCGAAAGTGTCGTGCTTTATTATCCGGTAACAAACTGTTCTTCTTGCCTTGTTGGAGCAACGGCCCCTCCAGTTCGGAAAACTTAAAAAGCTGCCTATGATTTCCTTGAAATGTGCTCTCCGAAAAGAAAGGGAAGGAGGTGCCATTTGCTGGGTGCCTCTGCCATGCCAGGTGCAAGGCCCGTTGCTAAAAGATGGTCTTGCAGAGCCCGCCAGCAGCTGCGAAATAGAAGAGCATCTGCCCAGTTTCATCCTGAGGAAGCTGACACCCAAACAGGTTAAACAACTGCCCCATGCTTGCATGCTAAGTCGCTTCAATTGTGTCCAACTCTTTGCGACCCTATGGACTGTAGCCCATCAGGCTCCTCTATCCATGGGATTTTCCCAGCAAGAATACTGGAGTGGGTTGCCATGCCCTTCTCCAGGGAATGTTCCCAACCCGGGATCGAAACTGCGCCTCCTGTGTCTTCCGCTTTACAGGCGGATTCTTTACCACTGAGCCACCAGGGAAGCCCAAATAACTGCCCTACTGGCCAGTTATTAATAAACGGCTCACTAGTAGTAAGTGGCTTTTTAAGTGGGAAGCATGGAATTAAAATCTAGACTCACTCAACTCCAAAAATTTGTCACTTAATGTGTCCTGGGCAATGCCTACTCAGGAGATGCAAAAACGAGGAATAACAATCTTATATGACTTGAACTTTTCTTCAAAGAGATCCAAAAGGCTACTCAAGTCTCAGACTGCGGAGGAGGTTGCTAAGGAGTTTACAGACAAGATTACTCCTCCTTTGGAAGCACAGAGAGAATCCTTTATCAGGACAGTTTCCAGCATCCAGAGCTTTCCCGGCCAGACACTTGAGGTCTTCAACCAGCTTTCTGCGTTTTGCACAATGGCCTCTAGGTGGCACCACCAGCCTGTCTTTCCATTAGCGAGGCCTGTCTGTTTCTGCTGACAGGTAGTCAAAAGAGAAAATTTCTGCTTGTGAAAGTGGTTGCATCATTTCTAGCGTTAGAAATCATGACTAACTAGTCTTTTCAGTTTCTCCATTACCTGATGCAAGATTGTGGCCTGGAAGAAGTTTCAGAGGAAGGACTAAAATTGAAAGCTCAAAGAAAGTACCAGGGAAAAATCAACACTCCGTTCTGGTTATTCTCTGTTCAAGATTTTTGCTTTTTTTTAAATGATTTTTTAAATCCTTGGAGTGGAGGCCACATAAGTGCTGAAGGCCTTAGAACAACATAATTTTAACTTTTACTTTAAAAATGCAACATTCTTCATAAAGTACTCACAAAGTACTCAAAAAACACTCAGCAGACGTTGAAAGCTAAGACAGAGACAGACCCCAGAAGCCAACTGTGGAAGGAATTATCAATCATGTTATGACAGATGGAGCTTCATCGAGAAAAATCACTCAAGAGTTTGGCTTGTGGGATACTCTGGAGATTTCACACAGGACTAACACATAGAAATAAAAAAGGAGGTGCCTCATACCTCCCACCCTCATTAAGTCTATCCTTCCTAGAGACCTGCAGTAACACAAAAAGCTGGGATAATCCAAGTCCTACTGAGTGGTCTTTCCTCAACTTCCCTCTCTCCTCCATCCCTCAGACAAGAAAACAGATAACACTGTATGTTCTGGGACCCAACTGCCCCCGACAAAACCCACTAGGACCTGGGTCAGAGACACATTGTGTCCAGGGATCAGTATGTGTAAAAAGCTCACTTTGCATTTTCCACATTGTTCAAATGCACTAGAAATCCAGGTGGTACCAAAAGGAGGAACATGAATGGCAGTAACTCAAGCGTACCCTAGCACCAGGCTCTCCTCCAGGACAGAATATCAGGATCGAGGGGAAGCAGTTCGAAATGTACACACCTTGGTCTGTTCCCTGCCATTCTGTATGACCTAAGGGTAAGAGATTGGATGATTTTGCACAACTTCCCAGGTGATTTGCATATGACTCCTGGCTCAACATGGGGCTTCCCTGGTGATTCAAAAGGTAAAGAATCTGCCTGCAATGCAGGACACCTGGGTTCAATTCCTGGGTCGGGAAGATCCCCTGGAGAAGGAAATGCAACTCACTCAAGTATTCTTGTCTGGATAATTCCACGGACATAAGAGCCTGGCAGGCTCCAGTCCACGGGGTCACAAAGAGTCAGACAGGACTGGGCGACTAACTTTCACTTTCACTTTCCTCACTCAACACATTAAAGTAAAACCTGGAAGGAACTGTCAGGGAGGTAGAATGTGAGCTGTATCCACAGTTCGACAGGCAACTCCCTAGCAAAGAGTCTGCCAACACACCGGTGGGTGAGAGCAGGACCGGGGCCACCTTGGAACCTTGATCATCGCCACACACCAAGCACAGGGACTCTCACCTCTCCATCAGTCTTGGAATTTTTGCTAAAATTTAGAAAAACAGATTCAGCTAAAAGATCAAATGGAAGGTCAAAGTCAAAATTTGGGATATGACAGCATAAAAATGAAGCTCTGTAAAGCAAGTTGCAAAGCTGAATACAATGCTTCAGAAGTGTTCTTCTTAGAAAAAACATGTTAAGACTACCAGTAAAAAAGGAATAACATCAAATTATTATTTTTTTTCTAGTTTTACAAATATTATTAGAGAGGTTTATAAAAAAGTTACTCTGATGCACCAATGGTTAAAGTAGAAATTACCCAGTGTTTATGGAAAGCAATTTGATGATATCAAAAGCTTTAAAAATATATATCATAGAAATGCTAGTTTCATGGATTTATCCTAATGACATGATCAAGGATGTACATCAATACTGAGAGGCAAAGATGTTAATTGCTGACTCATCTGTAATTTTAAAACACTGAAATACTCAGTAAAAGAGCTTGGCTAAATAAACTGTAGTACACTCATATAATAACAACTCTTTAGTAATGAAAACAATGCATATAACTGATGTGGAAACATTTTCAAAGAATTCCCATAAAAGATAAGATTTTCCAAATAACAATAAAGCATAAATACCAATGTGTACAAATGAATATTAACAGTAGTGTGTGTGTAAGTATATTCAAGGAAAGAGTATTTGCAGTTATAAATTAATGCCCGATGATTTCTAATTACTGAAGACAAAAGTCTGATTTATGTTGGTTATGAAGGAGGTAGAAAGAAACCCAAATTTACACCTGCAGAATTTGAGGTTAATAAGCCAAAGGTCATATAGAAATGTGATAATGATGAAAGCAAAAATGGACCGGAAGCAGAAACAAAAACAACAGATTATATTCAGGACAAGGCTGTGTTCTGATCTGCAAACTAAGTAAAAAGAAAATCTAGGTGGTAACTAATTAGCATCCGTAGCAAGACAAAACTTTTAGGACAATATAAACTGCATGTCACACCATGATTAAATTTCAGGAGACTCTCAATCTGATTGTGATATGGAATCGGCATATGTGTGAATAACTCAGTCACCAGTCCCAAATAAGGTTTCTCCCACAATTGCCATCACCCATTTAATTTAAATAGAATCTTCAGCCTCCTGTGAAGTAGATCTAACGAAGTCTAGATGCTTTCCGGGCTAACTACTCTTGGTTACACTTAATCAGAACTGAATAAACAAACTCAGTATTAGTCACACTTGTACAAGTTATTCCACTCCGCTGCAGCCAGAAGAGATTTTCATGTGATCCTGTTTAAACCAGCTAAACATCTGGAAAATGTGGAAACTATTCTGTAAGGCACAGGAGGACCACACGCTCGGAGGAGACATCGCTTATGAGGCTGAGGTCAGGCCCCCGGGTGCTGGAAGGAGAGAGCTTACTGGAGACGGCTTACTTACTATGAAGCCAAGTTTCTTATAATCCCGGGTGTACATGGACTTGCGCTTCTCTATGCTGCCACTGCTGTTATTTGGTTCAGACTCTGCATCAAAAGCAATTCTTCGAAGTTCAAATATGATGTCCCGCTGAGCCTGAAGGGGTTAGGAAGGAAAAAAAGGGAGGGAGAGAGAGCTGCCTTCATTCTGTGATGTTTCATCTGCTCCCTCATTCCCCAGGGTCTAAATGAATCACTGGGTACAGGCAAAAGGAAAACAGATAAAGGGCAACCAGTGTTCTAAGTTACAGCTCTGTGAACTTTTTCCCCCTCCTGCCACTCTCCCTGCTGGTCAGCCCTGGCTTTATTCCACAATTATCCTCATGGCCAAGCCCCTTGAAGCTCTGGTATCAACTGCCCTGTGACAATCTCAATGAGGGCCCCAAATATGATGGAAGGCTTGTGATTAGAAAAAGCCAAGTTAGAAGATCTTGAAGTCCTGTACTGTCAGAAATAAAGTGAGAGGCACATAAGGTTTAAGAACAATAGGTAGGTGATACGGGATCCCTAACTCCACTGAGAAGTGACTTCATAGAGACAAATCTGAAAAATGGTTAAAACGGTAAAGGTTCTGTGATGCATGTTTAACCACAATAAGAAAAAGGCATGTATCTTTTACATAAATAGGAGGAGGTTTTCAAGAAGGGAGGGCTGTTCCACCTCTGGACGCACTGCCTTTCAAACTAGAAGTCATAAGGCAGTCTCATCTCTCTGTGATGATTGCACTTGGCCTTGCCAGAAGTGTGGGGCACGTTAGACAGCCGCTGGAAGCCTCTGGATCATTCTTAATCGCGTGGCCTCACGCCACGAACGAAGTGCTGCGGCGGTTACACACTTCGCATGTGTGTCCACATCTGCCAGAGATCAGACCCTCACGTGCCAATAACGAGTGTTTTCCTTTCCAAAGCTGCAGCGCTGTTTAAGCTGCAAATACGCTACAGCAGCGCTCCCAGCTGTTTCCTCTCACTCTGTCTTCACACAGTAAAGTTCCCCCAGAGCCTTTTGGATCAAGACTTAACCTCTCAAGCACAACAGCCAGAGACCTAGAGAGATCTATAGCAGAGAGCCAACCTGCAGAAATGGAAGCCCAGAAATCAGATGTAACCTGGGGCCTCCAAGGCTCTGACCACTGGAGAATGGAAATACTCTCTCAGCCTGTAGAAGCCATATCACCAGAGCTGTGTCCTGGGGACTTGACTCCAAAGCTATCACCAATGAAGGTACTGGAGCCAAGTGTCAGTATTTGTAGTCATGCGATGTCAGTTTTTCTTATCCAATAAGGAAAGAGTCTGCATGTGTTCAATACATAACAAAATAATTCATTTATTTTATTCTATGATCCTATGCATGCTTAGTCACTTAGTTATGTCCAACTATTTGCGACCCTTTGGACTGTAGCCTGCCTGGCTCCTCTGTCCATGGAATTTTCCAGGCAAGAATACTGGAGTGGGCTGCTATTTCCTACTCCAGGAGATCTTCCTGACCCAGGGATTGAACCCCTGTCTCCTGTGTCTTCTGCGTTGCAAGAGGAGTTTTACCCACTGAGCTGTCAGAGAAGCCCTCTCTGATTCTAGATTCACCAAAATTTTAAATCCATTTCCCTAAGTTCTGAGATGATAATAATATTATCATCATCAAAAGCCTCCTGGTTTCTAAAAAGCTCAAGAAAAGACCTTTAAGGATGTTCTTTCCCTCATATGCTTTGACTGTTGTCTAATGAGCACTCACCTGGTCCTGTGGGTCCATCTTGGTCATCATCCTATCTTCCAAAAGGTTAAAGGTCAGCACCTGCAGCACGTACAGCTGGTGTGCCATTTCATTGTTGATGGCCCGCTGAGCTCGGATGACATGCTAGGGAGATGGTTCATGAGTGAAACTTTTTTAAACAAAGGAAGAAAGTAACAGCAAATAACCTAATTTACCCACCCCACCCTCATCATGATGCCAAGTAGAACCTCAGAAGACCTCATTTGGAAGCATGGGGCATGAAGGTGGGTGGAACCACATCAGGAGAAAGATGAGTGCACACGTGACCCTGGAGTTTTCCTTTACATTTCAGGACCCAGTAAGGTTCCTGATCTTTAGGCCAGAACTGGGGAAAGACCTATTGTGTTCAGGGAAGAGTGGAAGTGCAGCAGGAAATGGAAATTTGGTGACTGTTACAGCCATATAAGAGAAGGTATGCCTGAAATGGGAGCATCTTGAGGAGAGCTATGGATTTCTACAACAGAAGCACTCCTTGCCTGCTTGCCTTGCCAGAAAAATAAATGGTACACATGTACTGTAAGCAGTTCTGCCATCCTCTTACCCTACAGCTGTCTCCGAGAAGTGACCCCACGTCTAAACTGGGAAAGCTTTAGAAGCATCACACAAAGGCAAAGTAACTATCAGATCTGTCATTAATTCCCTGTGGACACTATATAGTGGCCACTACCCCCACAATGCAGTGAGTGAATTTTCTTTAGAAAATGACCCTTCCCCTTAGAAACAGAACCAAAATGGAATAAATATAAAAGGAGGGGCAGGAGACTATAATATGTGGGCCTTTGTCCCGTCAAGGGCTGGGTTTGAAATGGAATTCAAGACTCGGACCTAATATGCATCTGCTTTGGCAGAAACCACAGCTGTGCCTTGAACATGCCAGTCAACTGGAGATGTTCCTGGTGGTTCAGTGGCTAAGACTCTGTGCTCCCAGGGCAGGAGGCCCAGGTTCGATCCCTAGTCAGGGAATTAGATCCTGCATGCTTCAGCTGAGACCCAGTACAGGCAAATAAATAAATGAATACTTTGTAAAATGCCAACCAACCGGTCAAAGTGGTGAAACACCCACTCGAATGAGTTATTTTGAATTGCTAGGCCCAACCATGTCTTGCTGTCTCAAGGAATTTTCTCTGGGTACCCTGAACCTGGCGTGTACCTGGACTCCACAGCCTGGCTCTGAGCACCATGATAAAATAGCCAATTAAAGGAGAGGTGGAGTGAAGAACAAGACATAGAAGGAAGTCGCTGAACCAAAATCAGGTGGGTTGGAGGGTGGGAAGCCAAGCAATGCAATGGGGAAAAATCAAACCTCATATCTTCCAATCTTCCCAACAGAATGTTAATTCTTGGTATATGTTTAATGTCCAAAGTGTATGGACAGTAAAGCATATGGCTATTTATTTTATTAGCAACTCAACAATATCTACACTCCAAGTTCTTGCCAAAGAATACCAACCAATCTTAAACTTCCAATCATCAAGGTCTCATTTAAAAAGTCACGCTGAAGCAAACTGATCTTTGAGACATGGTAGCTACAGTCATTTCACCCACTCCATCTGTGGGCATTCTAACTTCAACTGCCACACCAAGGTGATATCAACAACAGGCTAAGACTTTAATCCCAGGTTTCTACTCTTTCATCACTCTACTCTCCACCCCCTACACAAATACCTTCGTTTCTCTATGATTAATATTGTTGCTTCCACTTCTATTGAGAGCGAGTATAAAACATAACCATATTTTGAATCCCTCTGCAATTTCTACAAAACCATTCTTGGACAAAGAATATATTAGAATGTTCTGACAATCCCCGTTTCAGATTCCAGTTCCAGGGGGTGGAAATATGTCATCCTCCAAAGACCTAGGGTACCCCTTTTATCAAGTAATGAAAAGTACACTCATATGGTTTCTCTTTATCCTTAACAGCCAGGAAGTTTAACATCAAACTTGATGACAAATCATAGTCATTATTATTGGCTTTGGATTCTAGAATATTTATTTTATTTGCCCCCATAAGGTTTTTAATTTTTAATGGCCTCATGGTATTGGAATGTGTGTGTGTGTGTGTGTGCGTGTGTGTGTGTGTGTGTGTGTGTGTGTGTGTGTAACTGTATGCTTGCAGAACTCCTTTTTGGAATTACACAAGCATAAATCTTTATTCTTTTTTTTTTTTTTTTGGTAAGCAGAAGAATCAATCACACATGTTTTTTTCTCTAGTTAAAAGTCAAGTAGCAGATAAGGCCTCAAGAAATCTTGCTATTTGATTTACTTCTAAACATGTACAACATAACATGTAGAGCCTCTTCTTGACTGAGGTTTCATGTATTTTTGCATCACAGTGAATGAGTGGGTTTCATGCCTGACCTTTCTGCCTTTCTCTGATAAAGTGGCCCAGGAAAATGATGGTCAAAATTTCAGGACTTCTCTCAGAGTCTGATATGTTTCTCTTTAGTTTCCCCATTAAAAATGGTATTTGCTCATATTGGTGGACTTGTTAAAGTCAGGGAGTCCCTAATTTCCTTAAATACAAAGCTAAAGCTCTGTTGAGTTATAATAAACCTGCCACAAGGCATTTCTCTCTTCCCGGGACCCCCGCCCTCCAATCACAAGGCCATCCCTGGGGGAAAGCTTTATTTATTCCATTTCCAAAAGCACACTTTTACCGCCTTTCTACTTCCCACTGCTTGATCACAGAAGCAAGTCACAGAACAAACCAGAAAACCACACCAAAAGAGGAGATCTATAAATCCACCAGACCCTTCTTCCCCAGCAAGGTGCTCACAGCACACAGGTACTCACCGTTAAGATGATGGAACGCAATTGCTTCTGAGCCAAAATATTCGCCATCTCCTGTGGAAGAAAACACGCAGATAGAAAAGCATCAGTTAGAAAGAAACATTTCCACGTGGCCCCAGATGATTTTATTCTGGGGTGTGCTTCAACACTGGATATCAGCAGTATTTCTTACCAAAGAAAGGGCTCAAATGGACAGTACTACTCAACTGAGTTTGTGAATGTTGTTTAGATAATACAGCAATGTCCAAAAACAAAGGAAAGAAATTTGGCACCGATGACTTCTTTCTTTCTCTTCTTGTTTCTTTTTTTTGAATTTCTTCCTTCCAGGAAAAGGTGAGTACTAAATCAAAATCCAGATGAGAGCAGTGGCTCTCCACTGAAACGGCTCATCAGCTTTTATTAGAATATATATGTGCAGAGAGTTGTTACTACAAGGCAACATATGCCCGCACCTAAGAGATTTCAATACTAGAGAGCCATCACTTTAAAGATCTAAGACTTCTAAAAGCCATTTCATCTGCATCTGTGCAAAACCAAACATTGAGTAGTATATACCCCAAGGCTTAATAGTCTATGCAAATGAATTGAGTGAAGTTTTAGCAAAGGACAGACATCTGGGCAGAGCTATGCTCTAGGTCCACACCCAGGCTCCCTGGGCCTCAGTTCTGCAGACTGTGCATTGGTCTACCTGACTGGCACAGAGGTTTTGCAGATGATTTTATTAAATGACATGATTTACAGATGCTCTTTCTAAACACTGTCAAATAGATACTAAGGGAAAACTAAACGGTTGAATGCAATTCGGGTACAAACATCCAAAAGGAAAAATACTGCTCATATTCAGGAAGTCACTGGGATGTTTATTGATGAAGGGGGTAATTTGAGGGTCACCACTCTTACTGAGTAGAGAAGAAGCTAAGTTATAATTTAAAAACACAACTGTGAATTTGATCAAGGTCAAAATAACCTTGTAGAAAGCAAGGCAAACTCAGAACACGGGGAGGAAGTACAAGGGGGTGCACAGGCAGGGCTGGACAGGAGCAGAATGAGGGTGCAGGGCCTGCTGAGTGCTGACGAAGGGAACGTGGGGACTTACAGTCAGAGGACACTCAAGGATGTCAACACTGCTGTCTACACCAACCTAACAGCCATCGCCACCACAGAAGGAAAGCAGGTAGGAGAGAGAGGGATGGAAATTAGGAGCACTCTGTTAGACATCACAGCTTAATGTTAACGTCCCCGCTCATCCACAGCATTAAAGAGACACACGTACAAATACTCTACGGTGATCTAAAAAGGCCAGAGATGGCATCAGTCAAAATCCAATGCTGAATCCTCTTCCAACCTCTTAAAAACAAGAAGGCAAGGACAAGAACACCTTCAGAAATAAGTTAAATGGTGATCCAGAAGGAACTGCCCTTCCACAGGGTGAAGAAAGCATGCCTTCTTCATGATCAAAACAGAAAGAGTCCATCTTTTTTTTTTCTCTTGGACCAGATGAATAACAAAGGCCCAACATTCCTTTCATTCCTTTTCTTTTATATAAATAAAAGTATTGCTTTATTGGCACACACACACAAATCCTCTGTGCCTATGTCAGCCTGAGGTAGATGTGCTTAGTCAATTAGTCAGTCGTGTTTGGCTCTTTGTGATCCCATGGACTATAGCCCTCCAGGCTCCTTTGTCCATGGGATTCTCCAGGCAAGAATATTGGAGTGGGTTGCCATTTCCTCCTCCAGGGGATCTTCCCAATCCAGAGATCAAATCCACGTCTCCTGTATCTAGTGTATTGCAGGGAGATTCTTTACTGCTGAGCCATCAGGAACTCCATGTTAGTCTATCAACTTATAAAGTTTTAAAATAAGTTAGAAGGAATGATATACTTCCAACATCTACTAGAGCAGTTATTGTAATGATCTGTTTATGATATTTATCTTCTGCAGAAGAGTATGGTCCTCTCAAGGGCACACAGACTGTCCTTTTCATTTTTGTATTCCCAGCCCACAGCACAATGACTGACACAGAATAGGCAATGAATGTTTGATGAAACAGTCTGCTACCCTCTTAAAGGAACTGGAGCGTGATCAGAGAGAAAACGGAAAAATCCTTGTCCGTATCATGGATTTTTTTTTTTGTCCAATATTAAAGAATGATTTGAGAGAACTTGAGAATCTATGGAGAATATTTTATATCATTAGGATGATATAAAAGTATATGATTTTGGTTTAGTCACTAAGCTGTGTCTGACTCTTGCGATCCCATGGACTGTAGCCTGCCAGGCTCCTCTGTTCATGGAATTGTCCAGGCAAGAATACTAGAGTGGGCTTCCACTTCCTTCTCCAGGATAAAAATATATATCCTGGATATAGACAAATATAAATATGGATATGAATACAATCATACCTCAGAGATATTGCAAGTTCAGTTACAGACTGCTACAATATAGCAAATACCTTGATTAATATTAGCTCACACTAATATTTTGGCTTCCAAGTGCATACAAAAGTTATGTTTACACTATACTGAGGTCTATTAAGTATGCAATACATTATATCTAAGAAAACAAAGTACATAAAACATTTTTTTACCCTCCTAAAGGAACTAGTGTTTGATCAGAGAGAAAATGGAAAAATCCTCATCCACATCATGGATGTTTTGTCCAATACTAAGGAATGGTTTGAGTGAACCATTAAGAATACTTTATTGCTGGTGGTTGCAATGGTAAAGAATCCACCTGCAATGCGGGGGACCTAGGCTCGACCGCTGGGTAGGGAAGATCCCTTGGAGGAGGACAAGGTAACTCACTCCACTCCGCTTGCCTGGAGGATTCCCATGAACAGAAGAGTCTGGTGGGCTACAGTCCATGGGGTTGCAAAGAGTAGGACATGACCGAGCTACTAAGCACAGGACAGACTGCTAAAAGATCGTAACATCGTCTAAGTCTTCATTGACTCATAGTCTTGTTTGCTGATGGAGAGCTTGAAATTTTGCAGGAATTACCAAAGACGCCATGTGAATAAATGCTGTTGGATAATGGTGCCAGTAAACTTGGTTGGTGCAGGGTTGTCATAGACATCGAATTTATATATATATATATATTAGCATCTGTGAGGCACAATAAAGCAAAATGCAGTAAAACGAGGTCTGCCTGTACAGATATATTGACATGGAAAGATGTCCACAAAGTCAGGTTTAGTGTTAAAAGCATTTTTGAGAATAAACAGTGCACGCAGGATGATCACATCTAGTGACAAATGATGTCTGAGGGGAAGTCTTTGCACAAAACAAGCAGGGAGTAGGACCATGACAGCCCCACAGGGGTGAGTAGTGGCAGGGTTTCCCTCTCTGGGGATGCAATTATAGGTGTTTTTAAAACAGATTCCTTTGGAATCTGTATTTTCTGATTTTTCTACCAAATCTTCAAGCTAAAGGGCTTGTTTTTTTTTAATAATGCTTATCAAAACATAAGTGTTTGTAGAGAAATTTGGAAGCGATTTGACAAACTTCATCATGGAAATAATAAAATGAATAATGGCAACCAGTTGTAAAAAAAAGGATCCATATGCCCACCTAACAACAATCCCCTCTCCCATTAAACAGCACCCTTTTCCTTCATTTGGGCAGGAAAAGGGAGCTTTTCCAATATCTGCGAGGCAGGCATGACCCAACCCCTGACCTCACAGGGAGGGTGACAGGGTACCATCACACAGGAGGCAGTTATACCCCCACCCTAAGCTCAGTGCTCCCTCAGGCAGGTCAACTCCATGAATGCAAAACAACATCGCTCAGGGTTGCCTGCCAAGTAAAAAGATTTGGCTTTGGTGGTATCCTTCTTCAGTAAAAGTAGAAATAAGATATAGGTATTCAAAATCCTTCCAAATTCATTAACATTTTGAAAAAAAAAAAAAAACCCAAATAATGGAGTCCTACCAATGTGTCTGACCCTGAGTTGGAAAGAGATGTTGAAATAAATAAAAACTTTTGACTGAAGTGGAATTTATCCAATGTCTAAAAGCTTTAAAAAAACAAACAAAAAGGGACATTCCTGTAAATCCAATAAATAAGTGTTAAGGTTATGTTTTAATCTAACTGGAGTAAGAAAATGGGCTTGATGTCTCCCAAGTATCAGTAAGTTCTTTACCAGACAAATACAAGGCCATTCTGCAGGAGACGCTTCCTTGACCAGTATTCAGTGGGATGCTTTGCAGATAAGAGCAAGAGTAAGGCTGGGATTCTAACATGGACTCTTAATCAGCTCAGCAACCTGTCAAGTTCCTGACCTCTTTGACTCTCAATTTCCTCATTTATAAAATAGAAATAATAAGATTTTCTATAGATGTGAAGATTAAATGAAATGACATAAAACATGTCTGCAAGGCAGACTCTCAAATATTATCAGTAACAGGCTTTGGCAAGTTTTCCTATTTGCCAAAAATTTCAGAACTTTCAATCTTTAAAAACATAAATCAATCAATAACAAATATATAATATACAGCAAGATATTACCAATTAGCTTGAGCTTTTGCTTTATCAGACTCCACTGATATTCAAAAAATAATGACAAATAAGCTTTTCTTCATTATGAACTTGAAGTAATTTTTAGGGCCAACTCTCTCTTAACTCACTAGTAAGTATTTTAAAAATTAAAAATCAAAGTACTCCTTTTCTTGACAAATAATAGTCACTGATTCATCCTAAATTCAACATAGTCTATAAAGTCCAAGTTAATTTTCTATTCACAAGTATTGCCATTTTTATTTCAAAGACTAAAATCTGAATTTTCTGCTGGTTGATAAACCCTTTTTCTTAGTTGAATTGTTTACTTAAGTGATTTAATGTTATTAGACTACCTTTTGTGATTTAGTATTAATATAGTAATGTATGTACAAACTGTGCTATGTCAGTTTCATATAGCTTAATTTTTCAAAAATAAAAAAGATTTGATTAGCAGAATTCAAGCCTAATGTTAATGGCATTTCTAGTATAATGGTACCCCATTATATTTTCATTGTTATCATTGCCCTGGAGTCAGCATAGATTGGCATCTAATTCCCTATTTCTTCATGGTCATTCAATTCCAGTTAATCAGATTAACAGTAATTTAAGCGTAACAGAATGATGCAAGGGGTATGCATCTTACTTATGCAGAGGTCTGAGTGAAATCGTAACACTTGGGGTGAGTGTGAGCTTTCCTTTCCTCTAATCTAGCCACAGAGGGAAAGACAGTTTCAAGAGTCTAGGTCAGTTTAGTCAGAGTCTTAGTTCTGGCCTGGCTCTTGACCCCACTCTACAAGCAGCTATCATTGGTCTGGCTAGGCATCCTTGGTCTGGCTAGCAGAAGAATTGAGCTTCTCTGTGATGCCCATGTCAGGCTTGTGAACATATGCAGGCAACTTACTGGCCTGATGGGAATTATGCTCCCAGTATTTAGATATAAATATAAAAGGAGCAGCCCTACCCATGATCCCACTTAAGATCTGCAAAGCTGCCCTGAAATATCCAGCCTGGAAAATAAGCTTGGGGAGGGCAGGCACCTCCTGGCTTCAGCCAATACCAAACCAAAAGCACAGGAAATTAGAAAGCCACTCTGCTTATTGTGCAAATGTAACTCCTAGGAATGAGCAAACAAACCTAAATGGAAAACAAACCAGAAACACTCATATTTAGCCACTGAGGTTTAAAATCCCTGGCAACGAAAAAAAATAAAGTAAAAAAAAGAAAAAGTAAAATTCTTGCCACAGTATTCAGTAGCATGCTAACCTTCTAAATTCTTCTAAAACAATTTATTAGTAACTGTCATAAGCTCCCCAGTATACTTTCTAAACCCTGGAAGATCTCATATTTTCATCTAGTTTCTAAAGGGAGTCAATTGTGACCAAGGTAACAAGGATGTTATGTTGCTGGGGAAAAAAAAGAAAGGATTCTGAGATGTGAGCCAAATTCTAAGACATGCAAAAGCGCCACTTCTTCCATAGCCACTTTATAATAGTCCTTTCCCTCGCTGAAGAAGAACCAAAGATTGACAAAGGGCAGTATTGAAGGGTACATTCCAAGCAGATACTTTGAAGGGGTTCCCTCCTTCTGATGACACAGAGGAGAGGAAATGAAATGCGCACTCTTCCTGGGCACATCCACACACGGACAGCAGAAATATCACTAAGCAAAGAGCCTCTTACAGATGAAAGGTTCTCTCAACTGCGGCAGCAATTTACACATTCCCTTTCCCATCTTCCCACTTGGCATCTCCCCCAGCAAAGGGTGACAGTTCTCAGAGTCTAGCTTTCCTCATCAGGAAAATGGGGACAATCCCTCCCTGGCTCCAGTGAGTATCCAGTGAAGACCACAGGGACTTCTAACTCTGCATCCACCGCAAAAGCAGTTTCCTCTTTCTTTCAGCTCTTTGTTTGGGGCTTCTATACTGGGTTTTACATGATGAAAGGGCTTTACCTCTGAAATACTTCATCTCCAACTAGCTCCCACTGGATCTGTGAATGATCCCAGTCTGGCCAGGCAAACCGCCAAGAAGCAGAGAACCCCAGAGGAGTTCCTGGGATTGGAAGGGGAGGGCTCTCCCTGCACCAAAGCTCGTCAGCCCTGGGCACAGGCTTTAAGGCAGAAGAAATGCAACTTACCTGCCTCCTCTCATCAGGGGCCTTCAGGAAAAGTGCATTAATCACTGCAATGGTATAGGTCTGGATTTCTTGATCTGTCCTGTAAAGACACAGAACAACATCAAAGTCAGAAAAGACCACCCCTCAGTGAGACCATGATAAGGGTCATGATTATTTCCCCAAAAAAGGTGAGAGAGAAAGGCAGGACCCAGAGAACGCAGTCAGCACTGTGTATTTCAACCATGAAAAGCTGGAAACATGTGAGGAGACAATTACTATTGCTAGCCGGACAAAACATACTCACCCAGAGATATAGGTGGCCAGCTGGCTCTCTTCCCCTCTCCTCTATTAGAGTTAAAAACATGGACCAGTGTGTGTGTGTGCGTGTGTGTGTGTAATTTTCTGTCTGATGCAGGAAGTACATCTGGGAATAGTCCTGGGTGTCCCCACATTCCTGGGCTTATTATAGAGGAGACTGCCTTGTCTCCATGGCAATATTACATATTCTAAAAATCTATTTTCAACTAGAAATTTGAAAGAACAAGAAGGATAGGTTTCTATGTTTACAAATTTGCTTTTCACAGGAATGAAATCAGAAATTCCAAATGAAGCCAAGATCTACAGTTAGGTGCATGGTAAATAGTAAATATTAAGCACAGCACAGCACAAATAGTAAATAAAAGAACCAAGGGCATAAACAATAAACAAAGAGCAGAGGCCAGTGAGCTACATTTAGAGATAATTTAGGAAGAGGCAGAGCTTATTACACAGCCTCAGGAAGGAGGAGATTTTAAGCCCAGTGCCCCACTGGCTGGCTGTGTGGCCTTGAAGTTCACAGGGTGTCCCTACACAGCTTCCTCATCTGGAACACTGGGTAAAAACACACTCATTTCAAGGAGCTGCTTTTAGGATAAAATGAGGTAATGCACATAAAACCTTTAGTACAGCACTTGGCAAATAAGAGACTCTCCTCTTGGCAAAGTGCACTGTAAATGCACAATGATGCCCTTGAGATGCAGAAGAAAGATACAGACTTTTAAGTTGATACAGGTCGCATTCAGGGACACACGAAATTGGTACCATTTCCAGAGTGATTTCACACAAAATCATTTTAGAGCATGGGCTAGTTTTCCCTGAGGCCATAGTCTATAGCTTGTGTGACTTACAATTTTACACTCTAGTCACCATCTCCTACCCCCAAATGAAGGAAACATCTAATGCACTTTGGTAGTTTAATATAAAGTTTAATTATAAACACATAGTCAACATTTTTGGTATATTGAGAACTACTGAATACTCTCTTGAATTCTCATTCTACACCCCCAACCCAAACAGGCCAATCAGGTTTCCTCTTGAAAATCTGCCAGTGTGACCTGAGAGACCAGGGGCAGCACTTACTGGGAGCCAAGTCACATTACTGCCAGCCAATATACCAGAGAAAAGGCCTGTTGTGAGAACTCCAAGGAAGCCATAGTTTCTGTCCTTCCCAAGGCTTAGCTACTCAAGTCATTCCTCGGGTCTATAAAACACCCCAGTATCCTTTCAATAAACTCCCTGTCCTAGCTCAGGATGCTTCTTGCCACCTGCGATCCAAAATACTTTCATTGATCAAGTGGCATCCTACAAGCATTCCTTCTCAGGCTCGCATCATCAGAGGCAACCTTACTCGTTATCTTGGGGGAGGAGAGATTCCCCCAAAACCCAAGGCTGCTAGGGCAGCTATTTCATAGCTCAGGCGTCTTAAAATTTTGTATTTTATAAAATACACAAGAAAAAGGTTATTGTAATCACCTGGAGACAAATAAAGAAGTCTGGCTTTAAAAACTCCTAATTAACTATGAAAATTCTCATATTGCAGAAAATACTGTATGATTAAGGATAAAGACCCTATTGAGAACGTAAGAGAACAAATTGCTTTATTGTATCTTATTAAAAGCAAAGCTCTACACTATCTAGCAACATTTATCAGAACTGAACCCCTACCAAGGCACTAGGGACACACTAGTCTCAACAACAGGCAAGGGGCGCACCCAGGGCTAGTCACTGTGCCATGTCAGTGTGATGGAGGACAAACATGATGCATGGTTTCATTATATACCAGATCAAGATTCTTTTTCTGTATATATTTAATCAAACCAATACCAAACCGTCATGGGAGCTGTCTGCCTGAAGGACGTTCCCTCCCCCTGTGGCAGCGTCGATCTCACTCACCCTTGGAGATGCGGAATGAGTTGGCCGATGGTGATCTCCTGTGCCACCTTCTGGTAGAGGTCGTGGCTGTTGAGCACCATGGACTCCAGAATGGCCAAGGACCGCTGCAGGATGGAGACATCTATGGCCGACTTGTTGACAAAACTTGCTATCTGAAAACCCAAGAGGGACACAATTGATTACTCACGGTAAGCAGAGCAGAGAAGGGAGCAAATGAAGTCAATCGGGAGCTCATTTAAGAAACACCAGACATTCAGTATGAAAAGTACCTGGAATTATAGCAGGATAGCCAGAAACGTACAGTGTCAATAATGACTGTTCACCACCTTACTACAAACTGCTATTTATGGCCTATTTCTCTAATTTGGTAATAAGCAATTTTAAAAAGGAGATGGTTTCAAAGAATTATTATGTCTGGTGTTTTTGGAATGGTTCTTCTGAGTTTCAGCTTTCAGGGGCAGATAATTTCAACACATATATTGTAAGAATTCTTGTGTTTCTTTGAGACAGCAATTTCAACATATACTAATAGCCACTGCCTCCCATTTCCAGGCTACTCCTTCACCCACACAACCCATGGTTTTTATGTTCTTACTATGCTTCTGTTACATTCTTAAGGGACTCACACAAATCACACTTGTCAACACAGTTCAACTGGCAACTTTTCAGTCACTGGCTAATCTCCTTTTTATTCCTCAGTGAAGCAGTCTTTTCCCCATTCTTCCCATTTCTTATGGTTAAAATAAATACTTCTAATCACTCTCAAATTTAGCAAACAGGAAATCAATTAAATTAGAAGTGCTAAAAGTTAAAATAGTCGTTTAAGCTCTATTACTAAAGCCTCAAACATAATAAATCAGAATGTAAGAGGGAAGTAAAATAAGGGTTAGAATAATGGATCACAGAAACCCAAACACATGGGTACCATAAAGGTTTTATTTTAGAGGCCTCATTAAATGTTATTACTGTTTGCTGACAACTCACATTAAAATGCTTATTATATCATCATCATGACTGCTTTCTTAAAAGCTATTTGGTTCCATGACAAATTGACACTTATAGCTTCCCCTTATCAACACGAATATTTCCCTTTTTGCTATTGCATTGACCCCTTCTCCTCATTCCCTCTCCATCTTTGCACAAGATAAAATTCAAAGGCACCATGGCAACTTACAGTTACTAGTTCAACCATTTATAGTCCAATGACTGCCCAGTGAAAGCAGAGGGTACAGTGAAAAACAGAGGTGGGCAAGTACAGTTATCAATATGCTCTCTGCCTCCAGATACACCTGGATTTTGGGGGTAGAAAATATACGACATAAAGAAGTAAAGTAACATTATACTAGTATATTCCAAAAGGGTACTATTTTATAATACAGACTATAGGAAGAGTATGAGATTTTTAAGATTCTCAAAAGACTGCTTTAGCTCCTTTCACAGCTAATAAACTTCTTCAGTGTGTTTACTGTCCCTGCCAAGCCCGTGCCTTAATCCTCACTGTCTGGGTCTATTCCCCTATCAGATCTACCATGATGAGGCCACTTTTCTTTCTTTAAGTCCATCTTTCTCCCACAGAAATCCAATGACCCTCATACTGTGCTTAGGGGTAATGCCTAACTTAGACCTATTCTAAATCCAATATTAATTCCTTGACTTCCTCATCAATGCCACACCAAAAACTTTTCATGATCCCAGTACAATTCTTGACACTTATTGGAAAAGAGAAGAACTCACAAAGAAATATGTTGACAATACCACTGATTTCTCTGCACAGATTCTATTTTCCTTCCATGCTCCTATTCTTATTTCCATTTAGTAAATTTGGATGTACCTTTAAGACTCTGTGGAGAATCTTCTAGCTGAAAGTTTATGATCAAACCCCCTCCTCCGCCCTCTTGCCTTCATCCCCTCTTTTCATTCATTCAGGTAATAGGTGTTGACCATGTACTACAAAACAGGCTTACACTGACCTAGGATCTGGAAATCAAGCGATGAGCAAACCCACATGATTTTTAACTTCAAGGACCTTATAATCTAGCACAGATGGACACACAAGAGTCATGTACTATAAAGTATGTTACAAGCTTACTCTTGGGTCTCCTGTATTGCAGGCAGGCTCTTCACTATCTAAGCCACCAAGGAAGCTTTGTGCAATGCCTACCCTCTCATATACATGCAGCTATATATGCACACTGGCACACTGTCCAGCTCATTCCTGGGTTACTATGAGAGCAGCTTCTTCAATTTCCTCTATATTCAGGATTTCCCTCTGATACAGATTTACCCTCTACTTCTATAAATATGCCTTGACAGTATTTCCTTTCTTGAAATAATCAAAATGCTCAATGTTTTCCTGATACAAAGCACAGTTTCTTACAATGGCTTTAAAGTTCTCTACAAATTATTAATTCTCACCTGCTCCCAACAGGCTTACACAGGGGTGGTAAAAAAAGGTCATGGCCTATGCTTTAATTCAGACATTGTATCCCATATACATATTCCATTTGCCATTTCTATATATTTATCATAAAAATTACCCCTTACCTTCACCAAAGTATTGTTTAAAATTAATTTTTTCCATTATTTCAGCTCTTCCTTAACATACAGAGACCATCATTTCAGCATCCCTAAAGTAGCTTACAAAACTTTGCGTAACACACTACGCTGAATACTGCCTAGCAGAAAGCATGCATATGACTCTTTAGAGTCTAATGTACAATTCTGTAGGAGATACTAGTCGTCTTTTGAAACTAACTTCTATCTTTTGCCTTATTTATCAGTAATTTTAACTTGACATTTAAACGAACCAATACTTTCATCTAATGAATACTGATAAACAAGGTATCAGGGCTGACTGGGCAAACATGATGACTGTCCTCATTGGTCAATGGACAACTTCGTGAAAGTTTAAATGTTACTTTCTATGTCTAGTTTAAAAACCACAGGTCACAGTATAGCTATAGAAGGTTAAAAATCATCTTGTTAAATTTTAATTTCCCTTGTCTTCCTCAAACTCAATTGTGACTTCCTTTGCCTTTAAATTTTTTCCAGCTCCATTTCTGTACTTTGGCCAACATGGGTGAGCCAGCCTAAACCTGTCAAAGTACAGCTTCTTGAAAGTAGGTCTGTATCAGAGAGAAAAAGAAGGAGGAAGAGCTAACAATAATTATATCTATTACTTCCACATGCTTTGACTCATTTAAAAATGCTACCTAGAACTTTGGGAAGGTTATACACACAACGCTGTACTTAAAATGGATAACCGACAAAACCTACTGTGCAGCACGTGGAAGTGCTCAATGGTATGTGCCGGCCTGGATGGGAGGGGTGTTTGGGGAAGAATGGATGCATGTATATGCATGGCAGGGTCCCTTCACTGTATACCTGAAACTATCACAACATTGTTAATTGGCTATACCCCAATAAAAAATGTTTTCAGCGTTAAAAAAAAAAAATTAAAAGAAAAATAAATAAATAAAAGTGCTACTTAGATAAAACATAGGAATATTTGGGTGACTTTTAAGAGGTTAAGGGGCATCAAGGGTATGAATCAATAATACAACTTTTTAAAATCACAGAAACACTTTGAATTACTTAGAAAGAGACCTTAAAATTATCCTCTGTTGTCAAAACTGCAAAGATATGTGGAGAACATGGAGCCCCTCACCCATACTTTAAGTTATTCAGGCAGTGGTCCATAAATCTCTCAAGCTTTTAAGAGGCAAAAATGACTGGGTCTCTAAGCTGAAATTGGCTGGATGTTTATTTAAGCACTGAAAATACTGCAGAGTGAACCAGGCCCTCCTGCAGAGCTAAGGTTTCAAGAGCATTTGTATAAAACTTTCCTTCCAAGAAAAGGCTCTGATGTTATACTTGGCTAGGGTAAAACCAACTCGTAACACAGAAAGTTCTAGGTTGTTTTTCTTTTATTTCATTTCTTTCTTCTCCATGCCTTCTGACCCTCTCTCTAAGTCACCAAGTCTTTAAAAAGCAGCAACATTAAAGCTTGGCATCAAGGGATGCCAAGTTTCAAAGTGTTCATGAAATGATATTACTTATTACAGAAAAACTTTGTAAACTAGACTCGAGACCCACACATAACAAAATAGATAGCAGAGAAGGATATCAGGGCTGGCAGGGAAAAAATATTTCTCCAAAGTCGTATGAATTTGGCATTAATAGGAAGCCAAGTCTGGACCACACAGATAAGCATCTTTTGTCAGCACATTTCCTAGCTGATTTTTGTCTAGATAAAGCTCCATTTAAAAGACAGTTGCCTGTATACAATTCCTGGGTTGTCAAAGTGCTGAATTTGATCCAGCTAATGAATAAAAAGATAACCTTACAAAAACTTTCAATTATAAAGTCATTTTCCGATGACCACTTTTTAAAATTCACATAAGGAGTGGAGCTCGAAGTAGCAATGTAAAGGAAATAGAATGGCTAGGAATGAGGATGGAATACATTATAAACGTGTTGTCTTCTGAAAAATACTCAGTGTTTAATTTAAACTGCCAAGACTGCTAGTCTTTGCTTCCTTGAATCCAATATGATTTTTTGGTTAATTTCAGTGAGCAAAAACCATTTTCATAAGCAGTTAGAAAATTAGATTATTGTCATTCTCTCTAACCACATCACCCATTTAAAGAAAGCTACCTTTGTAATTCCTTTCCATTCATGGCTGAAATTTTACTTGAAATATATTTTAAATATGGTGGCACTGTATTCTTTTTTTTTTCCTTCAAGTTTTAGAGTTTAGAAAAATACTTCCAAAGCAAATTTCATTTATTCATTTTCACAGAAATGTATTAAGGTCTGACTCTATGCCACGCCCTGAGGAGAGAGGCCAGAAGAAAGCCACGGTTCCATCCTGGCTTTCTTGGACTCATGGTCTTGGGAGAGCCAATCAAAAGAACAAAAAATTCACAGGAGAGTGGTAAGTGATGGAACAGGGGCATGTACAAGATTCAAGGAGAATGGAGAGTGGAAGAAATCAGTTAACTCTGCCCCAGTGAGGTCAGGGAGGGCTGAACAAGAGGCAATGCTGTTTCAACAAGTCTGTCCTCTGTCCTTCAGAATCTCTTCTTTCCAACATCTAAAGTGCAGGTGCATGCTGATGCGGGAGAGAGCCCTGAAATGGGGGACCAATGACACCCACTCTCCATACATAACCTCATTCTACCTCCCCAAGCCTCTGTGTCCTCCCCTCCTGACCAGGAACACACACTTACTGCTCTCTTCTGCAAAGGATTGCTACAGGAATCAAGAAATAATGTTGCTGAAAGCACAACCTAATTTCAAGGAATTCACGTTGAGAACAGCATTGTTTTCATAGCAAAAGAGGCTCTAATATCAGAAAAGCAAAGCAATTTGAAAGTAGAAAAGAAAAGCCCACCATAAATTCAGAATGAATTTAAAAAATATAAGTATAAAAAATGTCCGCAAAACCCAGTATGTTCAAATTTAAAGTTGCCTCCCTAGAGCTTTTTTTTAAAATTGGAAATATAGTTGAGTTACAGTGTTGTGTTAGTTTTAGTACAGCAAAGTCATTCAGTTTTATATGTATATGTATTTACATGCATGTGTGGGTGCTCAATCTCTCAATCGAGTCTAACTGCGATCCCATTGACTAGAGACCTCCAGACTTCTCTGTCTATGGGTTTCTCCAGGCAAGAATACTGGAGGAGATTGTCATTTCCTTCTCCAGGGGCTCTTCTTGACAGAGGGATTGAACTCTCATCTCCTGCACTGGCAGGAGTATTCTTCACCATTGCCCCACCTGGGAGGTCCATGTATATATATACAGACATATTTTTTCTTTTTCAGATACTTTTCCATTAAAGGTTACTAGAAGATATTGAATATAGTTCCTTGCACTATACAGTAAATTCCTATTGTTTTCCTATTTTATATATAGTAGTGTGTATCTGTTAATCCCATATTCCTACTTCATCCCTCTCCTCTTTCCCCTTTGGTAACCATAAATTTGTTTTCCATCTCTATAAGACTGTTTCTGTTTTGTAAATACATTCATTTGTATGACTTTTTAGATTCTACATGTAATATCATATAATATTTGTCTTTTTCTGTCTGACTTCTTCACTTAGTATAATAATCTCTAGGCTCACCCATGTTGCTGCAAATGGCAATATTTCACTCTTTTATGGGTAAGTAATACTCCATTTCTCTAGAACTTTTATCTTGGAAAGACAAAACACAGTAATTTTTTCCTCTGCATTTAAAACCTAATGCTTATATTAATTACCTGCTACCACCAAAGGAGAGTACTTCCTAACACATCTGGATTACCTTGGCTTTCTCTTCTACACTCATTTATCTCTCTCTCTCCTTTTCGTTTTTTCTAAGCAATTCATGCCACTGACAAATACAGGCAAAAAGAGGCTTCATCCTTCTTTGTGTGTTTTCTTCAAAGTGAAGAAAGTGAAGTCCCTCAGTTGTGTACAACTCTTTGCGACCCCATGGACACCAGGCTCCTCTGTCCATGAGATTTTCTAGGCAAGAGTACTGGAGTGGGTTGCCATTTCTTTTTCCAGGGAACTTCCCGACCCAGGGATCAAACCCAGGTCTCCCGCATTGTAGACAAACGCTTTACCATCTGAGCCATCAGGGAAGTTCTTACCACTCTTTTTTTTTTTTGGCTTTATGCCCTTATGTAATAAAAAAGGATTCAGAGGTACATCAAGAAGACCTTGGGTTCCCAAACAGTTCTTGCCTGAAATAAATACACGACAGCATTCAGGTTTTCATTCTGTGAGACTTCCATTCCAAACATCCTCATTCGACAGACTAAGGGCTCTCCTATGCTCTTCAGTTTAAGGCAGTAACTCCCTCCAGGTACTGATTAACTTCAAAAGGAAAAGATGTAATTTCAGAGTGGGGAGACCCAGTGGTATCTGCTGGGTCTCAACCACATAATCAAGATGATCATTAATAAGAGATATCAACATCACATATTCTAATGTGATCCTCTAAAAAGGGCACATTACTTCTCTGACATTCTTGCCAAAAATGTATAACCTTGATTTAAGGGAAATATCAAACAAACCCAAACTGAGGGACATTCTACAAAATAACTGGCCAGTATTCTTCAAAACTGTCAGTCATGAAAGACAAGGAAAAATTGAGGAACGATCATATTGGAAGACACCAAGGAGACATGATAACTAAATGCAGTCTTGAGTCCTTAACCAGAGAAAAATGGTGAAATCAATTAATAGTGATAGTCTTGTAGCACTGTTAATTTCCTAGTCTTGATAATACTGTTATTATGCAAAATGTAATAATTAAGGAAGTTGGTTGAAGGTCATTTGGAACATTTTGTACTTTTTTTTGTGCAAATTTTCTATACGTTTACCATGATTTCAAAATAAAAGCTCTTAAAAACTCAAGTGACTCAGCCTGGATTTTGTTTTTATTTTCTAGCTTTCACAATGACTCTCTGAAATTCTTTATTTTAGACCACTCTTCCCAGGAATCCAGACCTATAAGATAAATATATGAATTCCAAATATCTCTTCATTCCCAGTAACAGCAGAAAGAAAGATGCCAATACATTTAGAAACCATTCCACAAATACAAAGAGAGGAAAAATAAGTTAACAAATTAATAAGGATGATTCTTGATTTACTACTACGTTCAACAGTTGAAAAGTCAAGGCTATTCATTTTGGTTAGAAGACTGCAAAGAGAACTGTAAATTTGCAGATGTGTTTGTATTACTATTCACCTGCTAGGAATGGTGGGGGGCTCTTCTGCTCTCTCTCCTCATACCAGGTCCACTTTCTCCTGCCCCTTTGCTAGCTTCCTCCTAAGGACAGTAGGAGCCAACTGAACTAGCTGATCCCAGAGACACTTACTACAACAAGATTACGCATGAGCAGGCTTACTCTGCCTAAGAGGCATGGACCCAAGCACTGCTCTTCCTCTTACATTTCTGCTTCAGACCCAGTCATGTAGCAGTCAATATATTTTGCCTCTTTCCCTTCTCCGAAACACCTAGTTGAGAAGAGAAGGTTTAGGAAAGATACTAGGAACTCTAGTTAGGGCTTAAAAACAATGGAATCCAGAAGAGGGGTTTTAACATGTCACCTTGACTTCCCTCAACTAGGGGTTCTCTTGTACAGCCCTTATGATCCTGCTGGGGAGAAAATGTCATTTTTATATAGAATTTAGGCCCTCAGACCACCATATATATAATACTATCAAAAATCGCACTCACCCTTTAACACAAAGAACAAAAGGAAACAACTTTGCGATAAGCTCGAAGCATAGAAAAATATCTGTAAAAAAAGTAGTGGTTTGAGCTTGGGAAGCACAATCTGAATTACCTTCTTAATGAATGCCACCGAAAACGTATCCCAGGACACTATTCCATGGTCCATCAGTTCCACAAAGGCCGTCAGGGTGAAGGACAGCATGTCTCCAAAGCTGGAAAACACAAGGAGGCGTGAGGGTGATGGGCCCAGGAGTTCAGCACAAGGAGAGACGGGAGTGAGAGAGCTTTAGAAAGATGAATACAAGCAGAACTGTACAAGATCACTGGGATAAGCAGCTGGGCCACAGACAACGTCTTACACACGTGGCTCAGTAGGAAGGAGGCAGGTAGCTTCACAGTGAGAAGCCAGGGCCTCTGGGGGACAGACCTGGATTCACAGTCTCACTCAAGTGAGCTATGCTGCCCCTGAGCGGGTCCCTAAGATTCTCTAAGCCATCGTCTTCCCCACTGAAAACTTAAAATGTTTCATCACAGGGCTGCTGGTAGAGCACTGAATAAAATGCAGCATATAAGCATTCAGAAAATGATAGCTTAAAAAAGCTCCTCAGCAAACAAATATTAGGAAGAGGGCAACACACTTCTCTTTTATCTCTGGGTATCCAACAGGGTTATAAATAATTCTATTAAAATATGAGCACTTTGCAAAAGATTCATATGGCCCATATATACCTAGGGGTGTGTGTGTGTGTGTGTGTGTGTGTGTGTGTGTGTGTGTGTTTGGTGAGTGCATTTACACACATACACACACTCACAGATATAAACATATATGTAAGTAAGCATATTAATTTCTATGTTACACTGTCCAGCATTTTAACTTTAGTTAACAGGCTTTATAGAATATCCTTCTAGAACATTATAGATAATAATGATTTGCTGGCCATTGACTTGCTGTGATTCAGAAGCTGAAGGAAGTGTCTCATGAATGAGTTAGAAATCTAAACAGATCAGGCAAACTCAGGTAAAAGAATGCCTTCTATAATAGCTCCACCCACACCCCTTACCAGACAACAATCTGGTTTCTAGTGCTTTCAAAACAACTTTGAGAATCTTTTACAGAAACTCATCTCTACTGTAAATTATCACCATAATAGTATTAACTTAAAACTCTCAAGGTAAGTTTTGTCTCTTCAGGTACATTAAATTACGCCCATCAGAATCTCCATACTGTATACAACAATACTGATTCTTATGCTTGATTTTTTAAAAATAAATTTAGTAGTTCAGATTTTTAATCTGTAGACTCCTATATATCATGATTGCTACTTTACAGAGTTTCATAAAGTGTTTAGATGGAGTCTTCCCATTCATTTTCAATGAACAGAATAGAAAACTGGCTCCTACTGCTTTTAAAACACCTTTGCAGTTCCCCTTCTCCCCAGCCTGGCCTCCATGGAGGACCTTGGAAATCTTGCATCATCTCAGAAGCTGTGATGCTGAAAATAAATCTACAAAAGAGGAAGTGACTCTCAGGCAAGTACTGTGATCCAAATGTACCAGATACCAGAGGGGATGAGATGTGCTAGATGGAAATGGTTCAGTGGGTGGCTTTTGGAGTCAGACAGCAGAGGTGGACAGCTGTAAGTGGACAAGTCACTGACATATTCTGTGCCCCAAGTTTCCTCATTTTTTAAAACAGAGGATGACAATGATGCTGCTAGTGGTGGTGATACTTTGCTCAGAGAATTCCTGGGGAAATAAAAGGAGTTACAACATTTACAGCCCTCTGAGCTGTGTATAACACTTGGAAGGCAGCATATGAATATTAGTTATTGTCATTATCCAAAGAGGTATTTTTAAAAGGTACACAAAGCTCATGATTTTCAAATATCTGTCTTCATTGTGACAAGAATTCTCTGTCCTTGGAACCAGAAAAAAAAAATGCAAGGAAAGCCAAACGTTTCAAGTCAGACAAAAAAAGCAGCATATATTTTAAAAAGACTTTTTTGAGTCACAGACAAGCAATCCCCATCTTACAGGTTCCCCCTAGGTGGCATCAGAGAATCATACCCCAAAAAGAAATTCCAAACCAGAAAACTCAAGCTTACTTTAAGAAAACAAAAAAAGTAGATAGTCAGGTGGAAAATGGATTAAAAGGACAAGTAAGAAAGGTTATTGAAAAATTCCAGAATGACTCTTCCTAAAACGAGTCATAAGAAAATCTAAACACTAGCTTGCAAAAAGACAACGAAATTTCTTCAGGAAAATAAGAGAGCCAGGAAATAAAATCAATTAGTAGGAGTTATTAACAGATTATTAGATATTAGTATCACTGTGAAAACAGTACATTATTATGTATAGAATTTTTAGTGAATAATATTATGTAATTTATTACTTTGTTGTATTATTAGTGGTAAACAATATTAACTAACTTCCTTTGTGGCTCAGACGGCTTAGAGTATCTGCTTGCAGTTCAATGCCTGGGTCAGGAAGAGCCCCTGGAGAAGGACACGGCAACTCACTCCAGTATTCTTGCCCCAAGAATCCCTATGGAGAGAGGAGCCTGGCGGGCTACAGTCCAAGGGGTCACAAAGAGTCGGATGTGACTGAGCAACTAACACACACACACAAACAATATTAACAATTTTTTTACTCAAAAAAAGGAAAAAAAGAGACACTAAGTGATAATGAACCTGGAGTCGGAAATGGCAATACGCTCCAGTATTCTTTCCTGGAAAATTCCATGGACGGTGGAGCCTGGAGGGCTACAGTTCACGGGTTTGCAAAGAATCAGACACGACTGGGCACACACATACATGCACAACTGATAATGAATGGTTTGCATTTCTTTATACCTGGCATGCTGAAAGACCTCAAATGGTAAAAAAATATACATGACATTGGAAGATGGCATTCATAGGTTCCATGGCGTGTAAAAACACTGCCTTGGTGTTGTCACTTAAAAGAAATCAATGGAAACAGAAAAAGGAGTAACACATGGCTAGAAACAAACTCTTCTTTATATTCCCTATATCTTGGGAAAGATATCATCTTTCAAAGACAGTATCATCTTCATTAACTGCTTTAAAAGCAAAAGATAAATTGTACTTATGCGCTCTGATTATCTGAACGCAACATAACTTTGTTCCTCGCTCAATGGACTCATAATCCAAATGGCCTCAGTGACATCTTGGGATACTCCCTCTTCCTCAAATGCCCCAGAACTCTGCCTACAGACTCCTCAAACAGGCTCCCAGGACCTGGGACAAAAGATGCAGAAAAAGAGAAACAGTACTGTTTGGTTTCTAAATCTCCAAGCTGCTTTGGGGAACTAGTGTTTAAATCTCCATGGTTGGAACTGGAGCACTGTTTCTGAGACCGCAGCTAGGGCTTTCTGTGCTTGGCAATCACCAGTTAGTATCAATGGTTGGAGAAGTGAGAGAAGTTTCTTTACATCACACACCAAGGTGTCCAGAGCAAGGATCACTCTCTTGGTCCAAAAAAGTTTTATATAGATGTTATATTATGTGTGCTCAATCACTCAGGAGTGTCCTACTCTTTGTGACCTTGCCAGGCTCCTCCGTCTGTGGGGTTATCCAGGCAAGAATACTGGAGTGGGTTGCTATTTCCTCAATTTATACTTATATACTGATTATCTAATAACACTTTCTATACTTGTGAAAGTGTTAGTCACTCAGTCGTGTCTGACTCTTTGCGACCCCATGAACTACAGCCTGCTAGGCTTTTCTGTCCATGGACTTCTCCAGGCAAGAATTTGGAGTGGCATGCTATTCCCTTCTCGAGGGGATCTTCCTGACCCAGAGATCGAACCCATGTCTCCTGTATCTCCTGCCCTGGCAGGAGGATTCTTTACTATCTGAGCCACATATATAATTATAAGGGGGCTTTCCCAGTGGCTCAGCTGTAAAAAATTCACTTATAATACAGGAGACGCAGGAGGTGTGGATTCGATCCCTGAGTCAGGATGATCTCCTGGAGGAGGAATTGCAACCCACTCCAGTATTCTTGCTTTGAAAATTCCATGGACAGAGGAGCCTGGTGGGTTAGTGTCCATAGGGTTGCAAAGAGTTGGACACGACCAAACGACTGAGCACACACACACGTAATTATAAACTCTACGGATTAATGTTACTAGACATACATAGGCTATATAATCCTATGTATGTATATGCATCTTATATAATATATAAAATATGTTATTAGATATATTTATATGTACACATTATATATGATACAATATATTGTATATATAACATATATCTTATATACTGTGTACATATACATATCTAATAGCATATTTTATCTATTATATGATACATACATATATAATTATATAGAATATGTATATAATATATTGTATTATATATACTATATATATGACATACATAATTCATTATAACTGGTTGCTAGATGGCATACTACCTTTCCATGGGAGACGTTTTTCAAACTTCAACTTTAAATCCTCAGTTGCAAGGAAAGGATGGCAGTGCTAAAATGTTATTACCTTCCATATCAAGGGACTCACTCACCTCATCTTAACTGAGGCAGCTACAAAAGCTCTTATTGAACTCTGACACAGATGTTTATTTCCACTGCTAGAGGAGTGATTCAGGTTCCAAAGAGGAAAGGCAAGAGACAAGATCCTGTCTCTGAAATCAGTGCTGGGTGCAGAAGATCAAGGCTGAAAGGATTACCAATATAAAGCAACCACATGGCACATGCGGGGAGCATTTTTATTTGTTTAGTTTATTTGTTTTTTTTATAAAGTGCTAAGCTAGAGATTTTGCAGTACTGGCTGCCACAGATTAAGCTGACTACAAACTTTACATGCTGGTCGAGAGCCATGTCACAGCCAACACACCATGTGTGCTGGAATGATTTAAATAAATGTTTCTCATCAATTCAGTAGAGACCATCTTCTTTCCAAGAAAATTCAGCCAATCTCAAAGCATTTAAATTTTATGCTGTTAGTTTTATCAAATAGTGCTTCCAAATGTTTTCACTGGGTGCCATGCCCAAGAGAGAAGCAGAGAAAAGATGAAAATAGAGACCACTTTTAAAGTTATTAATAAATAATATTGAATATATCCCTAATTGCCAAAGTTAATAACTTTGTTCTACCCTGCCTGTTAAGTTTTTCCAAGTATTTTATTTTTGTGGTAAAACTTATAGACGCAGAAATGCATGGATTTCTAAACTGCCCCACTGGACATTCCCTTTAGAATCATAGCATGATATATCAACATACATTCTTTCAGCTCCTTTGTTGAAAATTTAGCTGTGGATCAATGTTAGACTCTTTATTCTATTCTATGGATCTGTCTATCCTTTTATATCAATATCACAGTATGTTAATTACTGACTTTGTAGGAAGTCTTTAAGTCAGTTAATGAAATCTTCCAACTTTATAGATTTTTATGGGTTTTTCAAGATTGTTTTGGCTCTTCTAGGTCCAATGCATTTCCTTTAAGTTTTTAGGGTTGGCTTGTAATTTCTTTTTTAAAAACTGTATTGCATTAAACCTAATTTGGGGAGAATTGCTGTCTTAACAATACTGTGTCTTCCAATCCATAAAATGCTGTATTCTCTACTTATTTAGGTCTTCATTAATTTCTTCCAGCAATATTTTTTATTTTTCAGACAACAGGTATTGATGTCTCCTGTTAAAATTAATTCCTAAGAATTTTATCATTTCTGACATCTGTAAATGGAAATTATAAAATTTCATGTTTCAGTTGTTTGCTATTAAAGTATAAAAATATATCCCTTTTACATACTAATGTTATATTCTGAAACTTTGGCAAATTCAGTTATAAGATCAAGCCATTTCTTTGTAGATGCCTTAGGATTTTCTATAGATAGAGTTGGTTTTACTTCTTTTTTTTTTTAATATGAGTAGCTTTAAAAATTTATTTATGTTTGGTTGTGCTCCGTCTTCATTGCTGCGCAGCTTTCTCTAGCTGCGGCAAGGGAGGCTGCTCTCTAGCTGTGGTGTGCAGGCTTCTCACTGCAGCGGCTTCTCTTGTTGCAGAGCGCAGGCTCTGCAGCGCATAGCTCTCAGCAGTTTAAGCTCCTGGGCTCTAGAGCACAGGCCCAATAGCTGTGGCATGCAGGATTCGTTGCTCCAGATCAGGGGTGGAACCCGTGTCTCCTGCACTGGCAGGCAGATTCTTTACCATTACCATTAAGCCACCAGGGAAGCCCCTATTTCTTCCTTTCTGACCTTTTATTTCTATGCTGACTTATTGCTAAGGCTGACAACTATAGTACAATGTTGACTAGAAGTGCAAAAAGTGAATATATTTGCCTTATTCCCAGTTTTTAGTGGGAGGAGTGGGGATTCATCTTCCAACATTAAGTATAATGCTTTTTTTTTTTTTTTTTAGATAGTCTTTATCAGGTTGAGGAAGTTCCCTCTATTCCCAGATTGCTGAGAATACTTATGAATGAGTGTTGGATACTATGAAATGCTTTTTCTGTATCTGTTATCTATTTTCTGTATCTATAAAGGTGTTTTTTCTGTTTAAGTTTTCTCCTTTATTTTTCTAAATCATGGTGACTGATTTTCAGATGTTAAACTTCCGAGATAAATCTTTGTTGCCACAAATCTTCTTTATACCTTTCTTGATTATATTTGTTCATATGTGTCTGGGGAGTTTTGTACCTTTGTTCATTAGGTGGCCTATAATTTTTATGTCCTAAGTTAGCTTTGTCAGGTTTTGTTATCAGAGTGATACTGGCCTCACAGGCCTCATGAAATGATTGGGAACTTTTCCCCACCATCTCTCTTCTCTGCAACCACATGTGTAGAGTCAGTATTTCTTCTGCATGTGCATAATAAAGCTCACCAGTGTAACCAGTTTTCACTGTGTAACCCCTCTAACAGTCTGTGTTTATACTGAGCTTCCCACTGGGTTAGCTGGAACTGTCAGACCTACACCTGCTTCCTCTTTTCTCTTCCTTTCAGAGGCATCAGCTCTACCTCACTATCTGAAAGGTATTCACAGCCAGTCTCACTTTGTGCCACAAAGTACCACCCATCCTCCAGTAAACCTCTTACTCTCCTTACTCCAGCTCAGCACTAGCTGCTCAGGGGACTAAACTGACACATCAAAACTGACCCACGAGGAAACAAAAAATCTGAATACCCTTTGGGGTTCGCATACACACATGTACATTCACACTTCAGTGATCAGTGATATATTTGGGCAGAATTCATATATGTTTATGAGGGTTTCATATCCTCTGAGCCTCCTTTCTTTCATGGATTTTCCTTAATTATCTAGTTGCTCTGCCAGCCCCAAATTATGTCGCATGAACAGAGGAGGTATGTACCACCAGTAACATTAAGACTGAGGGTTTTTATCACTCCATGATCCCTGGATGGGTCTTCCCAGGTGGCGCTAGTGGTAAAGAAACCGCCTGTCAACTCAGGAAACATAAGGCATGTGGGGTCGATCTCTGGTTCGGGAAGATGCCCTGGAGGAGGGCATGGGAACCCACTCCAGTATTCTTGCTTGGAGAATCACCAAGGACAGAGGAGCCTAGCAGGCTACAGTCCATAGCAGGCACAGAGTCGGACACGACTGAAGTGACTTCTCACACATGCAGAACGCATGCTACCTGGATGAGCAGGGATCCTCAGGCAAAAAGCTATAAACACACAAATCTCATCTAGAGCCAGTTTGTTCTCTCACAGACTGACTTACTTCTTTCTGTCTGTTTCAGTTGCTATTTAGTTCCTTAAATACTTGTTTTTAGATGTTTTTGTTTGCAATATTTTGTCTAGAGGTCATGATTGTTATCTATGGTCCTTAGTCTGATTAGGCTACTTTGCCATTACCAGAACCAGGATCCTGAGCATTGATTTTGTCCATCATAAATAAAAATCATGATTCACACTTGCAATGCCCCTATATACCAAAAGATTAAAACTGCTGACAGACAAATTTTAAGAAGTTATTTTGGCTGGAGTCCAAAATTTTACATTAACAAATTGTATGAGGTTATTAGAGAAGAAATAACCAGTTTGAATTCCAATACCACCTCACTTTAACTTCTGCATCAAGGAAATAATGCTAATTTTACTCATCTTGTGTTGTGGATAAAAGTGTGAATTAGAAGTAACAAGTGTAAACATTTAAACATTGAGACAGTGCCCAGGACAGAGTAAATTCTCAACAAAAGATGGATTCTATTGTCTTTACCATTAAGTGTTTCTACTGTATTAAAATATATATCAAAATTAGATTTAAGGAGCTTTATCCTAAAAATTCAATGTTTCTGTCTTATTAGAATTTAATGACTGAAGAGTTCCTGCAACTAATACTTTTTCTAGTGGGACAGGTAAGGGAACATGAAAGCTTAGAGACCACTATTACACTGTTCAGCATTTTCTCTGGAGGCTTAAAAATAAGGTGCACATTTTCAGATGCTGTTCAATCTTCCTTCTCAAGCTGAAACTATATGCTTAACAACTGGGCAAAATGGAAATTCGTTCAGCCTATTACAGAGAGTTTATAAGATCCTATTTGGACTCCTCTTGTTTAGTGAATAATAAAGGCACTGAGGAGGGAATACTCTGAGAAAGAAGTTTTGAGATCTCCAGACACAATTATCATGCAATTCACAAATATATGGGTGACTGAACATTTTCTCGGACTGAAAGTAAATAATTTTCCTTCCATACTTCAATCTTCAATATTTTTATGTGGATCTTTTTCTTACCACGTCATTGAAGAAAATCAAAGATTTTTGACTTTGAACATTACATAGGCCACAAAAAAGAAAGGTTTTGTTTAAAGTAATACATAAAATTATGCCTAGCCTTGCTCCAAGAGAAGGGTAGCAATCCTGATGTGATCATTCTGTGGTTACAAACATAAAACACTCTACCACAAAGCAAAAAGAAAAGGGAAATAATTTTTTTTAAGAACCTGTTTATAAGAACATCAAAAAGAAAGCAAAAAAAAAATCACTCAAAATATCTAGACACATAGTTACACAATCAGAGGACAGAGTTTAATTGTTCAGAGAAGAAGGAAGTGTTACATCATCTGTATCAACAGATCAGAAATTCTTACCAAGGCTTCATGATCTTCTGCAATTTCTGGTATCGTCTGTAAAGTTCAAAAACAACCATGTAAGGCGCATGCATGACAGCAATGGATTTCACACAAATTACATATCATGAAGAAAGCCCAGAATGAGCTATATGACACTTATTTCATTTCAAAACATTTCTCCAAGTAATAAATTTGCATTTATTAATGACACAAAACAATCAAAAATAGGGATTAAACTACTATAACCAACCTAATGCAATTTACTTTTGAATAAAGGCAACAAAGGGGGCTTCCCAGGTGGCTCAGTGGTAAAGAATCCACGTGCAATGCAGGAGCGACTAGGGACGATGGGGGTTTGATCCCAGGGTCAGGAAGATCCCCTGAAGGAGGAAATGGCAACCCACTCCAGTATCGTGCCTGAAAAACCTCATTGGCAGAGGAGCCTGGCGGGCTATAGCCTATGGGATTGCAAAGAATCAGCCACAACTTAGTTACTGAGCATGCACACAAAGGCAACAAAAACACTCCCTTTGGCTCAGAATGAGTATATATTCAACTAAGGAGGACATCACTAGAAATAAGGGGGAGCATATTTTCAATGAAAAAGTAGAGCCACAAAGCCTTAATCCAGTTGTTCTTTAAGTATATGCTCAACAGGAGAGAACTAGTTGATTATCTTTCTTTGGTAAAATGCCCACTAATTCTACTTCCTCTTTTCTTAGAGGGAAAAAAAAAGTGCTTCTTCTGAAGGAAGACATTATGAGACAGTGCAGCAGTCTTGGATGACAGCTGGCCCTCAAGGATCACAGCCTGCAAAACAAGTACACAATCAACAAAACTTGTCTGCAAAATAGGACACTTATGCTTCTTAAAAAACTAAAGATTGGGTCAAAAAAATTAGGTAATAAGTGATTCTATCCTTATCAAACCACTTCCCATTCCTCAAGCCTGCCAAATCTGTCTGGCATTAAGTGTATTCGTCCCTCAGTTGGGGGAATACCCTTCCCCTCCTTGTCAGACTAGCTAAACCCTACCCCACATTCATTCCAGGCTCCTCTGTGAAGCCTCCCTGACCTCTGATTTCCCCTCCTTGACTGGACTGAGTGTGGCACCCATGTCCGCAGTGCTGAGAATACACCAGGCATTTGACTTAGGACATCTCACAGCCCTTCCAGCACCATGAAGGCAAAGGCTGGCTCTGTAACTCAACTACTAACTATACCATCAGGCACCTGCAGAGTAGGTATTCAATTCAGAAGAAGTTAAATTTCACATTTCAACCACATAAATGTAAATGTAACCACTTCAGAAACCCAAATGGCCACGAGGTGATCAGATCTAGTATTTGATAAAACTGGGGAGTTAAAATGTACGTAATCTTGCTCTTCCTCCCCTCTTTCTCCTCTTTTACTTAGCTTTATCAATAAATAATATATATAATTAATTAAATAATATATTATATATATATTCAGTGTATATATATACACTGAATAAATGCACTACCTAAAAGTTGAGGGTTTTGTTCTATTTGAAGGACTTGGACTGAAGCCCATAGTACATCCTCTCAAGATTGTTTCTGAGGGACTGCTCCAAGGCCTTAAGGGAAGAATCAGTATCCAAAGGAATTTTTGCAACAAAAACCAGTAGTCAGAACATCAAGATTACTGTTAAAGACAAATCAGACTTCTTAAGCTAGTGGAGTTAGTGCTTTTCTAAGTACTAGAAGATGTAAGAGTCTGGGCTCATTGAAATCATTCCTTTGATAAGCACTTTAACTATCTAGTGAAGGAAATGGCAACCCACTTCTGTATTCTTGCTTGGGAAATCCCATGGACAGAGGAGCCTGGTGGGCTACACAGTCCATGGGGTCGCAAAGAGTTGGACGTTACTGGGTGATTCTCCCTTCACTTAGCTGTCTAGGGCCAGTATCCTGCTTTTCTCCATCAGGAATCCGCACAGGGAGGGGGTGCAGCTGCAGTGGCTTATGGTTTGATGGCTCTAATGTCTTTCCTTTTTTTTTTTTTTTTGGTCATCCAGTGGTTAGGACTGGGCACTCTTGAGAAATCTATATGCAGGTCAGGAAGCAACAGTTAGAACTGGACATGGAACAACAGACTGGTTCCAAATAGGAAAAGGAGTACATCAAGGCTGTATATTGTCACCCTGCTTATTTAAATTATATGCAGAGTACATAATGAGAAACACTGGGCTGGAAGAAGCACAAGCTGGAATCAAGATTGCTGGGAGAAATATCAGTAACCTCAGATATGTAGATGACACCACCCTTATGGCAGAAAGTGAAGAGGAGCTAAAAAGCCTCTTGATGAAAGTGAAAGAGGAGAGTGAAAAAGTTGGCTTAAAGCTCAACATTCAGAAAATGAAGATCATGGCATCTGGTCCCATCACTTCATGGGAAATAGATGGGGAAACAGTGGAAACAGTGGCAGACTTTATTTTTTGGGCTCCAAAATCACTGCAGATGGTGACATGAAATTAAAAGACGCTTACTCCTTGGAAGAAAAGTTATGACCAACCTAGATAGTATATTCAAAAGCAGAGACATTACTTTGCTGGCTAAGGTCCGTCTAGTCAAGGCTATGGTTTTTCCTGTGGTCATGTATGGATGTGAGAGTTGGACTGTGAAGAAGGCTGAGCGCTGAAGAATTGATGCTTTTGAACTGTGGTGTTGGAGAAGATTCTTGAGGGTCCCTTGGACTGCAAGGAGATCCAACCAGTCCATTCTGAAGGAGATTAACCTTGGGATTTCTTTGGAAGGAATGATGCTGAAGCTGAAGCTCCAGTACTTTGGACACCTCATGCTAAGAGTTGACTCATTGGAAAAGACTCTGATGCTGGCAGGGATTGGGGACAGAAGAAGAAGGGGACGACCCTGGATGAGATGGCTGGATGGCATCACGGACTCGATGGACATGAGTCTGAGTGAACTCCGGGAGATGGTGATGGACAGGGAGGCCTGGCATGCTGCGATTCAGGGGGTTGGAAAGAGTCGGACACGACTGAGTGACTGAACTGAACTGAATGTCCTTTTTTAGCTGAGATGGCTGGAGGACATTTTTCATCCAGATCTATAGTAGCTTCCTTTTCTTCTCCTTCAAATTGCCATGGACAGAGTAAAAGAAGTAGGTGGCCATAGAGAGGCAAGGCTGAGCAGAGTTTGGGCCCTTTCTCAAGAGCCAAATACTACCCTCGACTAAAAGGAACTGGGGCTCCTTGGAGAAATGACTCTGGCCAGGATTGGGGCAAGAAAAGACCAAGAAAAGCCCAGAACATTTCGTTGAGCCAAAAAGTACAGAAATGCTCAAAGAATAATGGGAACCAAGGTAGGACACAGAAGACAGCTTGAAGAAGTTTCCAAAGCCATACTGGGGACACACTGAGCCTCAAGATAAATAATAATGGTGATGAGTTATAGCCCACGGAGTAAAACAAGAACAAATGGGCCTACACTGCTTTAAAGGTAGTGTGCTGGTACTGTTGGAAGAACTAAATCCTAGGGAAAAATATATAAATCTGATTTGTACCACTTTCCATTTCCCATGTTACCTACTCAAGATTCTCTCTTAATTATTTACAAAAGGGGTAAAAAGCATTACTGGGAGATACTTGGAAGGCACTATCTTAACAAGTGGTCAAAGTGAACATCAATAATAAGAGAAAGATCATGCGCCATTAATAGGATGCAAAGAAACAAACACAAGCATTTGTGATATTCTAGCATGTTTCAGAGGGAAATTAGTGTCCACAGTTTTGTCTAGTGGTGAATTAACTGACTTCTTCCCTGCAGGTGAAAAACTAGTTTTGTCTCTATTGCAATTCAACATTCCTCTGTTTCACGCAAATTTGTGTCCTTTGACTCTTCCTTTGAACCGTGAAAACATCTGCCCAGTTTCCTCATATCAAATGAATAACATACACTGTTGTAACATATGCTCAATTTTATATCTGTATGAAAGCCATGCTTTTACCTTTCCCTGATAATTACCTTTTAATTAACTACTTTTTAATAAACCTCAATTGGAGAATATTCTAAAGATGGCTGACCTATGATCTTGAAAGTGTCAAAGCCGTGAGAGAAAAGGAAAGATTAAGGAATAGCTCCAGACTACAAGAGATTATACTAGGAACCAGTGATTGAAACTTACATGAGTTGTCTGGCAACAGGAGGTCCCAATAAGGCAGAAAGTGCTGCCACTAAGAACTAACCAGGAGAATTCAGGAGGGGCCCAAAGGAGGGTGGAGAAGCCAATCCATATGTCCCACCAACCTCCCGAAATCCTTGCTGTAATCCATATTAGCTGAGAGATTGCACGCACAACCAGGAAGTATGCTGAGTCAGACCAAATATGGGCACAAGCAAGATGACTGCCCAGAGACAACCCAGAAACTACGCATAACCATAAAACCTGAGATTGTGGTCCACAAGGCAGAGCAGTTATTCTGGGTTCCTGTACCACCTTGCTGCTCTCTGTCCAGGCACCCCTTCCCAATAAAGTATTTTTTCTTTTATTTTGTCAGTACTGTATCTCCTAGAACAATTCATTTTTGAGTGTTCGACAAGCACCTACTGTCCAGACCTGGAGAAGGTCCCCCTTCCTGAAACAATTAGGAGAAGGCTGGACAACTGGGTGCAAGGGGCTCTCTGGGATTAGATCTTTGGAAGGGACACAATCAGGACAACTGTTGAAACTTGAGCTTGCAGCTTTTCCATTAAATTTGGAACTGTTAAACTAATTGAACAAGCCACCCTTTAGAGGAGGAGGCTCTAATACTCTGGCTGCCTACATAATCAATCCAAAACCCGAAACCTACAAATGCCTCCAGGTTAGGAAATGGAAACCTAAGGACAAGCAACCAGACTTGACTAACAGTCTAACAAGGCCCTTGCTTGTTTCCACTTCTCTGTAAGAGACTCTTCCCTCCCCAGCTAGCTCCTGTGGATAGTGTTCCTAACCACTTCCAGTTTGGCACTGACCAATTCTAACTGATTTCTGTTCAAATATACTCTAAAAATGTTTTGCTATGGGTCAGTTAATCTTTTAAGAGAACTGCTTTAAAATTAATGCTTGTCAGAGATGTGTGTGTGTGTCTGTGTGTGAAATATATAAAGCAATCAGAGCAATTTTTCAAAATAACCTTCTGGCCTCAGGCCTGTGCATCCTTAGGTATATATAAGCGTGTGTGTGTGTGTGTGTGTGTGTGTGTGTGTGTGTGTGTGTGTGTGTGTGTGTGTGTGCGTGCGTGCGTGCACGTGTACCCCTGTAGCAGATTCTGGGTTTAGAAAGTTCTTTGCCAGAGTACAGAGAGAGAAATTCAGTGTTTCTCACTTCTCTACTTCCTCACCTTGGCTTCAGAGAAACATAAGCAGAAGAGGAATTTTTTGTTGTGATGTCTGTTTTTTATCTGAAGTTCTCTCTCTTTCTCTCCTTCTCCTTCTCCCTCTCTCTCTGTCTCCATATATATCTACTTTAAATAAAACATAATCAGGAGAACAAATGATTCTCCAAAAACGATGCTTCACAGTGATCAGAAGCCCCTCACCTTAGCCCAAGCTGTGGCATCCTTTCCCCAGCAGAAGACAAGCTCTCCTTTAAACAGGCTGTATGACCCCTTCTTATTTCTCTTATGAGAGTGATGAACAAAGACACAGAGACAAAGCAAAAAGGGATGGGGAGGCGGAGTTTCAGCATAAAGAATTTTCTGCCACACAACCCCCAACAAAGCCCAAGAAGGTCGGCCCCTTTGGCATTAGTGATGCAAATTCCTGGCAGGGCCCCAGAAGGGCTGCTCCTGTTCAAACTCCCTGAGCTCTGTGTCCTGCAGCGCCAAGAAGGCAGACTGAGGGAGCTGGAAGACTCAGCCAGCTTCTCAGCTGGGGCCCACGGACCACACAGAGCTGCTTCTTTCTGGTTCGGCCTGGGGAGCCGCTGGCTCCTCCTCGTGGCCTCTGTCCGAGGTGAAGTACAGGACACGCATGGTGTGACCTGCCCTTGGCGGCTGGCAGAGATTCCCTGATCAATCGGGCCTGGCCTGGACCTTCCACAACAACCACGGTTTATAAGAAACACTGAATTCTCAGAAGCAAGAGCCTGAGTTAGAGCCAATAATCCGTGTCCGTGAAGCTTAGCAAAGTCACTTTCAAAAAAGAAATTTATCTTTTGTGTGAAGACAAAAAAGGTCACACATAGTCCCAAACTGTCATATGCACGACTGTGTCCTTCCCCTCCCCACCAAACAACACACGTTCTGTGTCTAACCCAGTGTCAGGAATATCTGGCATTCAAAGAATACATACTTAGCTAAATGAATAAAACCTAGAAATCCACTCTCAAGTGTGGGTGCCAGGCAACATCAAGGCTAAGACATCCTTTTGCATGCTTAGTTTAGATCATCACTGAATTTCCACACCTGACACACAATCACAACTCTTGACTCCAGCCAGCAGAAAGTGATCTGAATCCTCAAAGTTTAATATGAAACTGTTTGTATATTAACAATGACAATTTATATAAACAACACACATAGCTATACACATACCCGAACATCCTCATCTGTGTCATCTATATGACAGAATGGGGAGGAGACTGACAATTTATACAACAAATGTGGTTTGTTTTTAGGACAATTATTTAAGGGCTTTGCTGTGCTGTGTGCTTAGTTACTCAGTCGTATCTGACTCTTTGTGACCCCATGGACTGTTGCCCGCCAGGCTCCTCAGTCCATGGGATTCTCCAGGGAAGAATACTGGAGTGGGTTGCCATGCTCTCCTCCGGGGGATCTTCCCGACCCAGGGTTCGAACCCAGATTTCCTACATTGCAGGTGAATTCTCTATCATCTGAGCCACCAGGGAAGTCCACTGAAGGGAAAGAGTCCCATAGTTATTTTAGATATCTCTAAAATAACTATGGGACTCTTTCCCCTGTTGCTAATATAGCCAAATTTTGGAGAAATGACATCAACTAAGCAAATAAAAAGTACTTGTAAATTCCCCAGATTAGTGAAAACTCCTCAAATACCTCACTGCTATTTTTCTTAGGAAAGCCAGGATTCCTAAGGAAACACCAGCCCAGTATTGCCCAGAGTGTTAGGAATGGACATACTCCTACAAGAAGGGTAAAGTACAAATTAGGACATGTCAGCAAGCTATGGGGCTGTTCTTATTTTAAAACAGCTTGAATACGTGCATATCCACTGAATTAGTAATTTCATTTCAATAAAATGATTATTCACAAAGATTCTGCTGAAAGAAAAACCGATGAGGGAGTGTTCACAATCATAATAAAACCTCAAAACAGTAAATATCCAACAATAGGGGAAGAGTTAATTCCACTCTGCATGTCCTTCAAATTATCATATTACACTGCTTACCAACTGCACTTTAACAGAGCTTCAAAAATGAATTAATAGGTAGACAACAACCTAGAGGGGAGGGATGGGGGGATGGGAAGAACGCTCAAGAGAGAGGGGATAGATGTATACACATATAGCTGATTCACTTTGTTGTACTGCAGAAACTAACATAACGTTGTAAAGCAATTATACTCCAATAAAAAATAGGCAGATAAAAATTACGAAGGGAATAATATTTAACGACATGGCACTATTGCTAAGCACAAAAAGCAGATTACAGAGACCATTAATATTATAATTCTACTTTTGTAAAACCTGTGTATGTGTGTGTAAGCCTGTGTGTGTGTGTGTATCTATAAGAATGTACAAAAACAATATACATCCAGATGTTAAAAATATTTGCCTCTGGTAAGGCAGAAGACAAATGATTCTTATTTGTTTCTTTCCGCTTACTTACATTTATTTTTAAATAATAAATGAGTTTTTGGTAAATATATGGATTTAACTTTTTTCACTCTTAACTTTTCTGCCCAGGGTGGTGCTACTGCTTACTCATATTCCAAGGGCGTAATTTGCCTGTCATATTGCCAAGTGGGAAACTGGAAGGATCCTGCCCTTTCATTCTTGGAAATGTTCCTCTGTTCTTCTGATTGTTGAACAGCAAAAGGGCACAGAGTAAACCATCCAGTTGTGTGTGTGCACAGCAGCATAGACAAAGAACACGGTGTTTAATTAAAACCCTAAGAAAAGCAGTGTTATTCACTACAATGGATTTAAAGTTGCAGGTACAATTTTTTTTTTCTTTCAAATAAAACAAAATATATCATTTCCGAGAATCTTTTAATATCTATCCTTAAAAAAAAACACAGGAAACAAAAATAATTGCCCATTCCTTAATGGATACCATTTCCTGACTCAGGCTGGAGAAACAAGTTTCCCCAAAAATGTATATGCTTCCACATCTATCTTTCAAGCTGACACTAGGAATGGAATTTCAAAATTATACAAGAATGGAAAAATGAAATTCAACTTTTAGACACTGTGTTCTGCCAAAGTGTCACTGCCTCTTGCTCCTTTGTTGTTCATTTTTTCCCTGTAGTCTCTCCTGGTACCAGCTGGAAAGAGACGTTAAAAAGCTCAGCCTTGGGTAATGGCAAGCAGGCAAGCAATCTTTGAATCTCATTATAGCTCAAAGTAAGAAGAAAAATTCCAGCTACATTTCTTCAGCGTTTCCTAAAAATTTCCACAGGTCCTGCTCGGGAAACTGCTGCCTTTCCCACCTGGAAGTCTGCCCAGGAGTCATAAGTAAATGCCTTCCAAATTGCAGGATCTATTTAATTTGTGCAGCTTCTTTCTATTCCAAAGGTTTCCTGTTAATTAATTAAAGTCTTGTTTAAGTTTAATTGAGAAGCTGAGTTTCCCTATGACAAAAAGGTCCTTCTCTTTTCCTTTTCATCTGAGCAAAAGGTCTGAAAATAACTGTTCATCAAATGAGCAGCTTCCTAGCATGAATGGCAAGACCTTGCAGAAGGAAGTACAGCTCCGGTGCCCTCTTTACTCCTTCCCTATGAGTAGTGTGACTTTGAACTTACGCGCAAAATGGTGATGAGGGCACACACCAAGGTCATTCAGAGAGATATCATCCCTTCCCAGTAACAAGTGTGATGGGAAAGTATCAGAGACAGTGCAAACCAGAACACACTCAAGATCTGGTCTTGAGTTCTGTTCATCTGTCTGCAATCAAGTTGCATATAACAAACTGGGATGGCTTACAGATTATAAATAATTAAAATATGAATGAGTATGATACACTTTGGGAGAAAAAAGAATTCAATTACTGTGGTTCACATAGAGTAAATTCAGTATTGACATGTGAAACCTAGTGATATAATTCAGATCTGCTGTCCCCAATGTTCATTCTGTAGGCCACTCTGTAAGTCAAGATAAATTACAGAGTAAGGCAACAGCACAGATGAAAACCACTAAGGTTGACCAGGCCATACATAGTATCCGTTTTTACTCTTTCTCCTCTCAAGCACAAGTGGCAGTGTCTCCTTGATGAGTGTCATGGGGTGAACTGTATCCCCTGAAATTCATATACTGAATTCCTGTCCCCGATACATCAGAATGGGGCAGTATTTGGAGATAAAGCCTCTAAAGAGGTGATTAAGTTAAAATGAGGCCTTTAGGGTCCTAATCCAGTCTGACTGGTGTCCTTGTAAGAGGAGGCAAACTGGACAAAGAGACACCTCGGATGCTTTTGATTAGAGGAAAGACTTTGTAAGGACATAGGAAGAAGGCATGCATGCCAAGGCACTTCAGTCACGTCCAACTCTTTGCGACTCTATGGACTGTAGCCCTCTGGGCTGCTCTGTCCACAGGATACTCTAGGCAAGAATGCTGGAGTGGGTTGCCATGCCCTCCTCTGGGGGATCTTCCCCGGACCCAGGGATCAACCCATGTCTCTTAAGTCTCCTGCATCGGTAGGTGGGTTATTTACCACTAGCACCGCCTGGGAAGGCCTACAGGAAGAAGGTGACCATTAGCAAATCAAAGAGAGAGCTGCAGAAGAAACCACGCCTGCCAACACCTTGAGCTTGGACTTCCAGCCACCAGTACTGTGGGGATAGAAATTTCTGTAATTTAAGCCATCTGCTCTGTGGTATTTTGTTTCAGAAGCCTTAGCAAATGAATATAATGAGAAACTAAAAAATTAAAGCTCCTAGCATGCATTCTCCCTCATTGTCAAGTATATAACTGCCAACCTCCAGAGGTTCTGGAGCTCAGCTCCAGTCCTCTATTTAGGGTACAAATCCCATGCACTCTGGTTTTCAGTGTATGGACCATTGTAATTATAATTATGATTGCAGTTCTAATAAACCTGGAAGTATTAACACAGTGTCATTCTGAATATGCCATAGTTTAAGCCCCTGGATACTTAGGTATCTGTGGCAGAACCACCTAATATTAGCAGATTCCACTGAAACTGGTTCTAGTACATTGTTTTTGATATGTCAATGCTGAGATTTAGATAAATCAATAAATGCGGGAACACATTTATGTTTTTGTTTAATATATTACAAATGTAATGGAGGCAGAAGCTCCCAGGGCTCACTATCCCACCAGAAGCGGTAATGGGTGTGAAGCAGGGCCTACCATGTATGGCAAGCTCATGAAGTCATCCACAGTCACCAGTAAATGTGTTTGTAATCACAACTCGCAATCCACTGTCCACTAGTAACAAGAAGTGAGGAATCTGATACACTCCTCACTGGATTCTAGTCTGGAGCTTCCGACAGACAGAATCCTCTTTCTCCTTTTCCGTGGGTGAGCCTCATGGATGGCTAAACTTATTCAACTTCCCTTCAAGTTTCTGCTTCAGGCATCAACTCCAATTTACAGTAACCACTTTGGATTTTGATAACATCCAGAATCTGAGATTCCCTGTCCTACTCCAAGTCCATGTTTGCCAAAAATTTAATAAGCCGAGTTTTAGTCATCATTTTAAAAATAGATAAGGAGAGAGTTGGATGCATCACTGGCTCAGTGGACATGAATTTGAGCAAGCCCTGGGAGACTTGAAGGATAGGGAAGGATAGGGAAGCCTGGCATGCTGCAGTCCATGAGGTCACAAAGAGTCGGACACAACTGAGCAGCTGAACAACAACAACAAAATAGATAATATTGTCTACAACTGACCCTTTCCAGATCACCCAATCCTGATTCACAGTCCTCTTGAATTAGACTCCCCCCCCCGCCATTATTCACTCCTAGATGTTTACTCTACTTGTCTGTGAAGTAAGACCCCCCCAACTCCAAACTCTGGAGAACATTCTAATATAGGAGATATTTCTATTATTATAAAACATGCTTTTTGAAATAGAAAGAAAGAATCTTTTATTAGCCAATAGCAGAGGCTAAATAATGCCAAGCGTAGGAGGAGACAGGAAGGAAGAAAGGAAGGAAGGAAGGCAGTGGGCTGAGACAGGTTTCTACTGTGTACAGTCATCAGGTCATTCTTTAAATCACCACATACTGAAGACAGATTTAAATGACCCAGGTTTAAACTGCAGTTCTCAGTGATATTTATTATTTCCTAATAAATACCTACCCCAGCTCTGCACATTATTCATTTGGCATATTACTATGTAGTTGGCTGGCTCAGCATCCCCACAAGGTCTAATTGGCATACTCTAACAGTCTTTACCAGTAGCACCTGACCATATAGAAATGAGCAGTTTCCTGTGGACCCTAAGCTGTCATTCTGTGGTCAAGGGAATGATCTGTCCACACATATAAAAGCTAGGTCCATCTAGCTTCTTAGACTCCACAATCACACCACAGAATCAAACCTTTCCCTAAGAAGATGAACTCCTCAATCAGAAATGCCCATTCCTTCCTTGCTCAGGACAGAACTCAAACTCCTTAAAGCCCATTCACTGACACCCTCCTGTAAGGTTCCATGAGATATAACTGGTCCAACCTCTAGACTCCCAGTCCTCAAGAGGAATTGCACCTCAACTGAATTCTGCCTCTAAAAAGTTTTGGATAGCAAGATTCACATCTTGTAAAATTTTCCCGACTTCTAATTTTTTGTACACAGGGGGTACCTAATAAATGCTTATTGTGCATACATGCTAAGTTGCTTCAGCTATATCCGACTCTTTGCCACCCTATGGACTGTAGCCCACCAGGCTCCTCTGTACGGGGGATTCTCTAGGCAAGAATACTGAAGTGGGTTGCCGTGCCCTCCTCCAGGGGATCTTCCCGACCCAGGGATCAAACCCATGTCTTTTTACATCTCCTGCATTGGCAGATGGGTTCTTTACTGCTAGCACTACCTAGGAAGCCCAGTGTTTATTGTACTTAATGGTAAATAACTAAATACATATATTTGATCAGTCAAATGTTAATATAAAAAATCAATTACTTTAGGGATGCTATTTAGACCTGATTTAAGACTCTGAAATCTAAGGAGGTATTCTAACTTTCTTTAAAAATGGAGTCAGGGGAGGAAAATTCTTTTTGCAGATAAGCAAAGGATGTGAGGGATTTATATTTTAAAGAACTATAATTTGTGTTGGAAAGGCCCTTAGAGATAATGACCTAATATTTCTCCTTCTGAATCTGAAATTTCAGACTGTGTTAGATACTGACTAGTTTGTGGGTGGAGAACGTAGTGATCCTTAACAAAACCACACCCCACACACTATCTTAAACGCCATTTTTTTTTCCTGAGCCTAGACAATTTCTGGTATTTAAAACTAGAAATTCTAAGAACAAGGAAAGTATACCCAGAATGAAGTCTAGATAAAAGGTGCTTACTCGGTGCCGCTTTCCACCATCTGTGTCAGGAGAGAGATGCCATCCAGATTTATAAACTCCTGGGCAAACGTGACGTCCCGGGAAAGGCTGGCCAAGTCCTTCAGGGCTTCCAGCTTGGCATCCATACTCGATGACTGGATTCGCTCATGGAGCTGCTGGGCGTTTTGAGCCTCACCGGAGAGAAAAACAAAGCAAGGAGTGTTCACAGAGGAAACCACCACAGATCAAAAAAAAAAAAAAAAGAAGAAACAAAGGCCAAATGCACAAGTTTAGTTAAGTATTACAAACCAAGGGAGGTTTCCAACCATAATGACATCACCTTCAGGCAACGCTTGTCAATTTCACAACGAAAATCAGTTGCCTTTCTTTGACAGGACCCATATTCCCATCTCAAGGAGAAGCAAGAGCCCAAGAACAGTAAAACCCTGGAAATGGAGTGGGTATGGCAGTGTGGAGGGGAAAAGGGGGAGAATGTTTACTTTTTAAGTAAAATTATTATCTATAAATGACAAAAAGCTATTTGCTTAATTAAGCAATTGCACAAATTTATACAGCATGTTCAGCCGTTCAGTCAATACTCTGAGTAATAACTGCCTACACAAAATGTTCAAAAGCGTCATTAGACACCCAAATAATCTTTCAGGCTTACTGAAAATCTTCCAGCACAATACAACAGAGTTTGTAAATTCCACTTTTCAACAACATGTGTTTCATGTGCATTAGTTATTTACAGCATGAATTTAAAACAAAGTAACTAAACAAGCAAACAAAAATACAAAAAATAATTTAAAACCACATTAGCAGCTTTGCCTACAATTAGAGTTCTCATTTTTAAAGCATTGGCACCTGGCTTCTTGTCCCTGTGGTTTTCAGGGACTAGCAGCCTAAGAAAGCAACATTGATGCAGGGGTCTAATCGACAAAAACTCAGCCACATTAGGGAGGGGCCTCAAGAAGGTATGTTGAGCAGCACAAACGGTTGGTGCAAAGAAAAACCAGAAGGAACAGGCCTGGGATGTCTGCATGGACAGAAAGAGGACCAGTGTGCCTGGGGTTGGAGGGCAAAAGGGAGCATGTAAGGAGGTGAGGACAGGTAAACAGACTGGGCCAGGTGGGCTAAGAAGTTCATGAGCAGAAGCAGCAGAGCTGGAGGAATCCTGGGTGGTGATGATCTTCCCTGACTGATAGCATGAATTTAAACATCTAGACAAATGTGTGGCACCTTTGGAGCTCTTAAAATAGCTTTCATATTCAAACACTGGCAGCAATGAATATATAAATGCACACATATTTGCATAAACCTGACCCAAGGAAACAAATCAAGATATAGCCCACTGTTATTGATAAATTGTAATGGTCTGCATAATATTTTGTTGCAAGCTTCACTTTTCAAATTTTCCATGAGTCTGTAATATCTTTATATTTGGGGGAAATTTTACATTATTAAAAAATAAAATAGCCTTAAAATAGTTTTGATTTTCCAAGCAGTTAGAACAACTGAAAAAGACTCTAATAGCTGTGCGGGTGATTGTATCAGAGAGTAAGTATTATTTTCCGCCATTGTCCTAGGATAGAAAACAAGTTTCATCTTGAGTCACTCAGATAGCACGGTGTGGCTGCCTAATGTCCTGGGATGAGAAAGTTTTGGGCCCAAGCTCAGAGGCAAACAGCCTCTGAGGGATCACCAGTGGACACAGAATAGGTATACACAGTAGATGTGTGCCAAGTATTTACCATCTATGCTCTTTAAGGTCCTAATTAGAGCTTTTCCCAAGGAATTTCCCAAATGGTTCTGGGTCCATGATACCAACTAAGAAGTAATCAAAAAAGTCTATAGGTTCACAGATATTTTCAAATGTGCACACAATATTGCCCAGCAATCCAACCAAGTTTTCCTGGACTGTCTGCTGCGTGCGTACTAAGTCATCAGTCATGTCTGACTCTTTGTGACCCTATGGACTATAGCCCGCCAGGCTCCTCTGTCCACGGGATTCTCTAGGCAAGAATACTGGAGTGTTGCCATGCCCTCCTCCAAAGGATCTTGCCAACCCAGGGACTGAAGGTGTGTCTCTTAGTCTCCTGCAATGGCAGGTGGGTTCTTTACCACTAGCGCCACCTGGGAAGCTCCCTCCAAAATGACTCACACATTTTCTTCTTTCCTTAAACTCCCTCATTTCCTGCTTCCCTCACACTGGTGATCTTGCCTTACATTTTATTGAGGAAATCAAAGTAATTAGCCAGGAATTTCTGCATCTTCCTATTTCAAAAAGCACAGAGTTCCTTCAGCTTGCTGCTTGCAAGGACACAGCCCCAGGGCCTCTGTGCTCCTGCTCTGCTTCTTTCTGAGTCTATGCACCTGACCCCTGTTTCCTGTCCAAGGTCAATCGTCCCCTCATCCCCCACTCTAGAGCGGCCACCCTCTCACCTCTCAGGCACTCTGCCCCTACTGTGGCCCCCTTTCTTTTGTACATCAGTCTCTGTGCAGTAGGTCAGGTCCAGCTGCAAACATCTCTAACAGACCCTGTTTTAAAAACAATGAAAAGGTGTGTATATTTGTCACACCTTTGTACAATGAGTCAATTCGCTTCCAGGCAGGCCCTCGTTTCACGGCTTCCATTTTCCACAACAGTTCTGGAATTAAGAGTGGGTCTAAAATTGCCACGCACCTCACCTCACATTCTCCTCCTCACCTCCTTCCATGAGCTTCCATACTACCCCCCTCTACCCAGACAACGTCTCCATGACGCCCTGTCTACCTCGCTCATCTGGCCCTCCTTACCTTCTCAGCAGACCTCAGCACACCTAAGTGTCCCTAACAGACTCTTAACTGCCTGGTTGACGTGTCCTCATGGACACAGGACAGGCATCTCCAATTCTTCATCTCCCGCTTCCTAAACTTTCTATTCCAGTAAGCAGCACTGCTACTGATTGTGCCCAAACACCAGGGACATCCTCGCAGTCTCCCACAAGGAGAACCACAGCCCTGGGATCAGGAAGTGCTGGGGCTCGCCCTCCAACCCTCCTTCAGACACTCCACGTCCAGACCACACAGGCAGCCCGCGCGATCGTCTCCAACTGGCACTGCAGCCCTGTCTCCTAACCCGGCCCCTTGACACTCGCAATCTGTTCCGGGGCAGCACTCAGAGTGATCCTGTCCCCTCTCTGCCTAAAAGCTTCCACTGGCTTCCCTCTGTGTTAAGCTCATAGGGCGCTGGCAAGAAACAGAACTTAAGACATCCTACCATTTGCTTTGGGTTTCTCAGCTCAGGAGAAAGAAACTGGTTCAAAAAATCATTAACAGTCTGACTGTTAAGAATCTCTGACAACCTGAATCCACAGAGTGACTGAGGTAACACTGTTTTTCTTTTTGCCACAGTAACTGCCCCCCCAAATCAGCACAGCAGGCTCTCTAACCCAGATACTTCTAATATCAGTTCCCCAAATGCAAGAGAGCAGAAGGCAGGGTTGCGCTTAAAGCTGACAAAGCAACAGCAGATACTTAATAAGCAATTTTATTTAATTTGTCCACATGGGCCAAAATGAGGGATAAGAGGCAAGAAGAGTTCAGGTCATATATAAAAGGGCTCTTAAAAATCTGATAGTTTGGAATACTGGAATGGTTTTAGCATGGAATGTCATGATTCATCTCTCGTATACTGTAGTGACATTAAGAAATTTGTTTGCAGATTTATTTAATTAAAAATAACATCAGCAGGGACTTCCCTGGTGGTCCAGTGGCTGATTCCGTGCTACCACCGCAAGAGGAACAGGTTCGATGCCTGATCAGGGAAGATTTCACATGCTATAGGGTGCAGCCAAAATAAAATGAAATAACAGCAGCACATGGTACAAAAAATGTAAGTATTATCAGAAGTTATACACTGAAAAATAAGAGTTAGCATAATGCTAACAGTTTCTTGTGATATTCCTTGGGAACCATTTCTACTCTTTTATTGACATATACCTATTTCCCCTGTGCATCAGGGGGATGACTCTACACACCATGTTCTGCAACATGCTTTGGCACTTAGTAAAATTCTGAGATGCCTCCGAGGCAGCACATGCCACATTCTTTTTCACATCTCACAGTATTCTGTCACACAGTTATCACCTAATGCATTTAACTAGTCCCAACTGATAGTTAATAGGTTCCAGCTTTTGATTATTGAAAGCAATGATGCATACAACCCTGTATGGATGTGTATGGTGTGTGTGTGTGTGTGTGTGTGTGTGTGTGTGTGTGTATCCTACAGTGCTTTTGTGAGACTATCTATTGAATAAATTCCCAGCAGTAAAATTGTCAGAACAAAGACACATGCATTTTAAGCTTGGGTGAATACAGATAAATTGCCCTCCAAAAAGGCTGTACCAATTTATACTCTTGACCCCACAGCATCTTTGCCTCGTGCCTTGATTATCAAGAAGTGTACATTTTCATCTCTTTTTTGAGAGGAAGATTGAGTTTCTTCTTTCACAGCTATAGCTATATAGCCATATATAGGTCTATGTAGATCCTGCTTGGCAAGATAAGATAGATAAATATATAGATTTATAGACAGAGAGAAAGAGATCATTTTTGTTTATAGATTTTGGACCATCTATTTTGGGGGCAGTTTATTTATTCACAAGGGATCCTGCAAGTTGAGGAATTAACTTGGAAGAAAAGTTATGACCAACTTAGATAGCATATTGAAAAGCAGAGACATTACTTTGCCAACAAAGGTCCGTCTAGTCAAGGCTATGGTTTTTCCAGTGGTCATGTATGGATGTGAGAGTTGGACTTTAAAGAACGCTGAGCACTGAAAAATTGATGCTTTTGAACTGTGGTGTTGGAGAAGACTTGAAAGTCCGCTGGACTGAAAGGAGGTCCAACCAGTCCATTCTAAAGGAGATCAGTCCTGGGTGTTCTTTGGAAGGACTGATGCTAAAGCTGAAACTCCAGTACTTTGGCCACCTCATGCAAAGAGCTGATTCACTGGAAAAGACTCTGATGCTGGGAGGGATTGGGGGCAGGAGGAGAAGGGGACAATAGAGGATGAGATGGCTGGATGGCATCACTGACCCGATAGATGTGAGTCTGAGTGAACTCTGGGAGTTGGTGATGGACAGGGAGGCCTGGCGTGCTGTGATTCATGGGGTCACAAAGAGTCGGACACGACTGAGCCACTGAACTGAACTGAACTGAACCCTCCATTTATTACTTACATTGCCAATAGTTTTTCTTAATTTGCTATTTTTTACTTTGTTTTTGGAATTTTTCCCAAACATTAAAGTTCTGTGGTGTTGTTTTTATTTTTGGTAATCAAATGTATTAATCTTTTTCTTTGTAACTTCTTAGTTTTGTGTCCTATTTAGAACTTAGAATGGCTTTCCATATTCCAAAATTACAAATATATTTACTATAAAAACTTTCCAAAACAAAAATTTCAGGAATGTGAAAACAATGGTCTGGAAACCGAGGTTTCTTCTATTAATAAGAGGAACAGTAGTCAAAATTTATGTAAAACATGCTTCATGCAACATGTGACCTCAGGTTAGATTTCCATAGCTATTATTAGTATTATCACGACACATACAAGGAAATACTACTTAGCAGCATAATCTGAAGGTCTTCAAACCTTTAAATGCTCAAAAACTCACACATATTCACACACATTTCTGGGGTGGGTTAATGGCTATATTTTCACACTACTGGGAGGATGGATAAGGATATGACATCTATAAAATATATATATTTAAGATGGTCAGTAGAGAGATTGTCTGAAGATATGCAACATAGAGGAAGACCATATGCCAAGTGTTGGGCTATTAAAAGAATAACTATGCAGTTTTTAAAAATCTTTTCTTATTAATGCCCTATTTTGTTAGGAATAATCCAACTAGTTTTATAACAGAGTAAGACTGAAAATAAATCCATCAAAATGCCATTGATAGAGTGGACATGAGCTGCACATTACCTAAAATAAGAGTGTGTGAATGCATGCCTCTATGCGTGTGGGCGAGTGTGAGTACTGTGGCCACAGGAAGAGTTCAGCTGAAGTAGATACAAAAACTTGTAAAAGTTAGCACAACACCATTTGCTGGTTTCTTTATGGTACTCTAACACCTCCTTGCAAATTCAACAGAGACAGTTCTCAAAAATATATTTTTATTGTGTATATAAGAAGTGACAGAGTTAGCATATGCTGACCCATATTTTTTCAGTCAAACACAAAATCTTTAAAAAGAAAATCTACCAGCAACAAACAAAGTTTAAAGATCCAATATGTCTTGCTTATAGAGTAATTCCCAATGCTAGACCTCATGGCTACAGTCAAACCATAAAGTGCTTACTTAAAGTGCAGGTGCCTGGACCCTATTCTAAGATGTCATTATTCAGCTTCTCTTTAAAGGCCCAGACATCAGCATTTTTAAAGTTCTACCAATGAGTCAACTTTGGGGACCACTATTGTCTGGAAAATGTAAACTAGTCTCTTGCAGGGGGATTCTCTTGTAGAGTGTTGTTTCGTGCACTGGTGTTTGCACGTCTCCCCCCAGTGAAGCCAAGTCACACCACAGTGTCAGCACGTTGGCTTTCTGGGTGCTGAGAAACTTCACCCTGACAAACACCTAACCTTCTTGCAAGGAGTAGCTTGGCACTGCAGAAATTTTGTTCATGAAGCCAAGGCATAGATTAAAAAAAAAAAAAAGTGGTGCCTTTCTAATTCTGAGATGAAACAAAAGTAAGGTATACTCTTTCTGCCCATCAACCAGATGAATAATTTCAACAGGCTATATAGGAACTACAAAACCCAAATGAAACTATGGTTTCTAAAGGTCAAATTAACATGAATTCATGCTGACTGAAGTAAGGTCAGTGCTAAGGCAGACAAAAATGTCTTGGCTCAACATGAAGTCACTGAAAAATGAGTGTGAATGATAATTTCCCTTAAGTGGGAAAGAAGGTACCAAAAGCCAGTTTAGCCAACTCCAGCAGTGTATTCTATTGAGCCCATCACTGTATTTAGGCTCAAGATGTTACTGGGTAAAATGTTTAGGTGTTTGTAAGCCTCTCTAATGTAATTTTCAACAAGAAGAATTTGTGGTGGTTACAGTACCCACAATTTAATTTTAGCCAGATGCTTTTCCCAATTTTTAAATTTATTTTTAGCCTAGCACATGGCTTCAGTGGAAACTGAAAATGAGAGCTAGACACAGTTTTCATCACATATGCAGAGTGAAAATAGTAACACTTGGTGTATTTTGTGCAGATTATTTTTTAGGAAAGTGATAAAATGCACTGTGAAAAAAACATAGTTTAAATATGCTAATGTTACTACCCAAAGTCTCTATAAGCAAGTAAGAAAGATCAAGTTAAGCAATACAGTTGGCTACAGTAATCTAAATAAACTGTAGCATTTTGTTTAGCAGTTTTTATTTGGAAAACTTGAAAGGGTTTTTTTTCTAGGATCAGCTGTCAGTGAAACAACATAAGCAGCAAATATTTCTTAAACCATATTTGATGAATTGTCACAATAACTGACCAAACCTTAGGAAATGCTTAAACATTTTCACTCTGCCATACACAGACAGACACACCTTTTGACTTTCAGAGGAAGTTGAACAGGTTGTCTCTAGTTGTGTTCGCTTTGTTTGTTCAGATAGTCTTCGGTGGATCTGTGGGTAGGTAGGTAAAACCAATTCACAGGGTAGAGTTATCCTATCTATATTATGAGAACTGCTGATCTGACCACAAAATTCAAACTTTAAAGTGCATTTACTTGCACATAACCTGGAACAAAAACTTCCTTTTCTATGCCAGGAAATCAAAGGGGGGCATTCCTGCTACTCCAGAATAGGGGAACACTCCAAAAATCTTTTGTTTCACATGAGTTAGCTTGAAAAATTAATATCCCATAATCACATATAATAAACCGCAAATCACAGAACCACAAACAAGCATCAACTTACTGGAGACGTGGTTAATCGAAGGATAGTGCCATTTTTTATTTCATTTCGATTCTGGAAAAGAAAAAAAAAACTGTAAATCTTCAAGTGGAAGCTTGGGAAAGAAGAACACAAAGGCAAATATCACTGAGCAGAGATACCATATATAAATAATATGCATTCATATGATTCGGTCTATTCTCACTTGAATAATTTTTAATTCTTTCTACAAAGAACTTTAAACTGGGTCCCAGAGGTATTATGTCCCCCTTCAATTCTGTTTTTTTAATTTAATTTTTATTTTATTTTGGAGTATAGCTGACTTATCGTGTTGTGATAGTTTCAGGTGTATAGCAAAGTGATTCAGTTATACATATGCATATATTCTTTCTTTTTCTGATTCTTTTCCTATATACGTTATTACGGAATATTGTACAGAGTTCCTTGGGCTATATAGCAGGTCCTTGCTGATTATCAATTTTATATGTAGCAATGTATACATGTTAATCCTAAACTGCTAATTTATCCCTCCACTCCTCCCTTTCCCCTATGGTAACCATAAGTTTGCTTTTGATGTCTGTGAGTCTATTTCTGTTCTGTTTCTTTATATCATCATGGACAGCCTACACTACAGAGGAAGTGACTATGAACCCAGAGAATAGAAATATGGGACACAAGGATAGCAATCAAAACAAGCAATTTTAAAAGGTTATTAAATGGAGTATTATCCAGCAAAATCATTCCTATATATATACCTAGGAGAACCAAAACTATATAACCATACAAAAACTTGTACCTGAATGTTCAGAGAAATTTTATTCATAACGGCCAAAGTATGCTGCTAACTCACTTCAGTTGCGTCCAACTCTGTGCGACCCCAGAGACGGCAGCCCACCAGGCTCCCTTTCCCTGGGATTCTCCAGGCAAGAACACTGGAGTGGGTTGCCATTTCCTTCTCCAATGCGTGAAAGTGAAAAGTGAAAGAGAAGTCGCTTAGTCGTGTCCGACTCTTAGTGACCCCATGGACTGCAGCCTACCAGGCTCCTCTGTCCATGGGATCTGCCAGGCAAGAGTACTGGAGTGGGTTGCCATTGCCTTCTCCAACGGGCAAGGTATAAACAACCCAAATATCCATCAGCAGATGATTGGATAAACAAAACATAGTGAATCCATTCAATGGAATATTACTAAGCCATTAAAAGAAACAAAGTATTGATTCATGCTACCACATGATCTTGAAAACATTAAGTGAAAGAATTGAGATGCAAAAGCTATGTATTTTAAGATTTCATTTGTCAAAAGAGGTCCATCTATAGAGACAAGGAAGCAGACTAATGGTTTCAAGGGGCTGATGGAGGAGGATTTGGGAGTGAGTGTTAACCGGCACAGGAATTTTTTTTCAGGGGTGATGAAAATGCTCTAAAATTGATTGTGGTGATGATTTTAGAAATCTCTGAATATAGTGATAGCCAAAGAATTGAAGAATTAAAAGCCAATGAATTAAAGAGCCTCTTGATGAAGATGAAAGAGGAGAGTGAAAAAGCTGGCTTAAAACTCAGCATTCAAACAACAAAGATCATGGCATCCTGTCCCATCACTTTATGGCAAATAGATGGGGAAACAATGGAAACAGTGAGAGACTTTAACTTCTTGGTCTTCAAAATCACTACAGATAGTAACTGCAGCCATGAAATTAAAAGACACTTGCTCCTTGGAAGAAAAACAATGACAAACCTAGACAGCATATTAAAAAGCAGATATATTACTTTGCCTACAAAGGTCCATAAAGTCAAAGCTATGGTTTTTCCAGTAGTCATGTAGGGATGTGAGAGCTTGACAATAAAAAAGGCTGAGCACTGAAGAATTGATGCCTTTGAGCTATGGTGCTGGAGAAGACGCTGAAGAGTCCCTTGGAGAGCAAAGAGATCAAACCAGTCAATCTTAAAGGAAATCAACCTTGAATATTCATTGGAAGGACTGATAATGAAACTCCAATACTTAGGACACCTGATATAAAGAGCTGACTCACTGGAAAAGACCCTGATGCTGGGAAAGATTGAAGGCAGGAGGAAAAGGGGAAGACAGAGGATGAGATGGCTGGATGGCATCACAGACTCAATGGACATGAGTTTGAGCAAGCTCTGGAAGATGGTGAAGGACAGGGAAGCCTGGTGTGCTGTAGTCCATGGGGTTGCAAAGAGTTGGACATGACTGAGCAACTGAACAACAACAGCAGCAAAAGATTGAACACTTTAACAGGTGAATTTTTGGTACGTGAATTATCTCAATGAAGTTATTCTCTCTTTTGGGGGGAAAAAATGGAATCTGGTTTCTGGTTTCTTAACATTTGCTGGTTTCTATTGAACGTTGCCTTGAAGTTAAGAACAAACAGCATATATGAGCAGATTCCAAATTGGTCCATCTCCACTCAGCAAGTGTATTGGAAGTGAGTGTTCTGAAGCTTTCACTTAGCATCTTTGGCATGGAAAGGAGAATTTCACTGGCAGTTTTCTCTTCTGCCACCAGAGTACGCACCATGCTCAGCTTTCAGGAGTTGACCTTCTGGGAGTCACACCACAGCATCCCCCACCCTGGAGCACCGAGCCAGGAGGTTAATAAAGTGCCTTGTGGGTCAATCTCCTGCACCATTTCCGACAAGCCACAAGCTAGAATTTGCTCAGGATGCAGCAGGCACATTGGAGTAGTAGGAAATTTCTCAGAATGAGATGCCATAAACACAGAATACTCACTCTCACCCTCAGCCAATTCTGATGACTTATTGGAAAATGAATTTTCTAGAACAATTATCTGAAAGCAAGCAGGCCTCAGGCCAGTACTTTCTCCCAAAGAAATCCTAATCTGAACGTTTTAAACTGAGTTCAGGCAGGCCTGAAAGCTCCACACTGCTCGATCCAAACTTTCCTCAGGTAATTTCAGCCCAATTTAGAGCATCCCCAGCCAGACACCCTGGACCACCTCTTGAGAGAGCAAGGTCTTCATTACCGGAAGTGTGTAGGCAAGGGTTGAATGACCACTGGGCAGCCCGGTTCAGTTATGAGATGGTGAAATGAATTTCAGTATTTTTTTTAAAAAATCCTTCAACTCTAAAATTCTATGCCTCTAAGAGAAATGGAGAGGAAAACCACAAATACTAATTTTAGAATATTAAGGAAGCCAAATAGATAGCTACATCTTTCCCGCTCAGGTTTTATATGAATCAAGAAATAAAGGAGTCAGAAGGTGAAAGCCTAAAATATCTCCTTTATTAGTGATTATGGAACACAGAGCTGAGAATGATAACCAGCAGACAGCTAACTAAACCCTCAGATTAGCATACCTGTTGAGGTTAAGACCAAAGGCAGGTTCCTTCCCAAGAGGAAAAGGGGGGCCTAGTTTATTTTTCCCAAGTAACAAATCAAGCAGGAAAAGAGGGTGTAAAGAGGCCAGGAGGGTTTAGCAATAATCTCTCCTCGTGAAAATTAATAGTGGTGATGAAGCATTCCTAATAAAAGCAATAAATTAACATTTATTGAAAGGCACTGGGGTGAGGGATTTGGGGTTTTGTTGGAATGGTTATTTAACCATCATAATAATCTTATGTTGACTTTAAAGATAAGAAACCAAATCTGCCAAAAGGATAAGTTATTTGCCCAACATCAAGGAGGGGGAGAGGGGACTCAAACCCCTCAGGGTTGGGGGCAGATGACATCAGAGGCTGTGCTCCCTCTGGAAAAGGTAAACAACTTAGACCTTGCATTCATCATTAGAGGGGTGAGCTCATCATCTGATTGCCATATATGAGAGCAAAGAAATAAGTGTGGTATTAACAAATGCTCTGCAGATTCCCAGGTGTTCCCCAGGATGTCCTGGACATGAGGCACTGGGTGGAAGTATGGCTGGGGTAACCTCAAACAATTGACCTCCAGGTTGACTCCTTCGACACAGACTCCTGACTTTCTGGGATCCAGGAATGAGTTCTTTGAAGAAAGGATCTTGAGGACTGTTTATTTAAAACAAAAGCAGTGTCAAAACCACTGACAGAAAGGGCTGGGTTCAAATTCCATCTGACTCACACCACCTTGTAAGCTCAGTGCAAGCTATTCAACCACTCCAGTCTAAAATGGGAAGAACAAGTCACTGCTTAGAGAATGTAGCAAGAACCAGATGTGATGTACGAGCTGTGCCTGGCCTAGAACTCATTCAAAATGGGACTGTTACATTGAGAGCAGCACGCATCCCTTCTCAACCAGCAGCTAATTTGCTTTCTGTCTCTTCCTTATCCCCAAAATACATTTTTAATCAGTGTTTAGTATTTTGGAACAGTAGATAACAGCAACAACAACAACAAAACCAGAAAAGCCACAAATATATGCATTAAAAACTTTAAGGTCCCAACAGAAGGGTAGATCAAACTCAAAGAAAGAGCCAATGGTAGACATCTGCTTCGGAGACTTTTCCATCAAGAAAATCCCCTGGATGCCACCTCTCATGCCACTGACTGATGATGACGCCTTTTGCTCTCCAAGGAAGTCAAACTTGGGATGTAAACACAGGAAAAGGCTTGGACTTACTTTTATTTCATAAGTCTCATCCCGACAATGTAGGGCATCACTGAAGAGTTGGGTTTCCAGCTAGGATAGTCTGAACTAGATCCACATGGGGAATCCGGTACAAGTGACATAGCTGCCCTCTGTGTCAGCTTGTTCGTGTGTAAAATAAGGATAGCGCCTGTCTCCTAAGGCTATTCTGAGGATTAACTGAAATAATCCATTTAAAGTGCTTAGGACAGAGAATGGCACCTTGCAAACACTCATGAAAAAAGTTAGCTTATTGTTGGTTCATGAAAAAAGTTTATTATTAAGTGCAAAAATAACATCCGAAAAGCACATTGCTGCATATGCTTATTTGTTTGGAGCTAGTCTCTATATGTAATCCAGCCAGTAATAATAATAGTGCCATCGAGGCAATCCTGAGTCTCAGACTTCAGGAAGTCAACAGCACATATCCAGCGGGATAACAAATGCTATCAACCATACGCCTATTCCATCAGCAGATCAGCACGGCTGAGGGGAGGTCTGGCACACAGCATGCTCCACATCAAAGGCTGAGGACCTGGCACCCACTCTTTTATCATACTCTTGGGCCTCTACGTCTGTTTCAGAAGGGACTTCTTTGATGCAGGCCTCCAAGCATCCAGCAAGCAGTGTGTGTGTGTGTGTGTGTGTGTGTGTGTGTGTGTGAGATTTTACTTACTTATCCTGCCCATTGGCTGTGTCCCTCTACCTCCTGTCCATTCCGTCCAGTTTACCCTGACCAATTCACCTCCATCCGCTGATATGCTGCCCCAGCTGGCATGGATCCATTCTTCCTTAGTGAACTGAGAAATACTCTAGCCAGCTTTGTCTAATCAACAGGTTATATCAGTGACCTTTGGCAAGCAGATTTCAACAGGATCAATCCAGCAGCCTTCAATAGAGGCACCCTTCTCAGGCCAGACAAGGAACATCATTAAATGACTTATAAAAGCATGTGTGTGTGCGTGGCAGGGGTACTTCCCTGGTGGTCCAGGGATTAAGAAAGAAAAAAAAAAAAAAAAGACTTTGTGCTTCCAATGCAGGGATTGCAAGTTTGATCTCTTATTGGGGAACTAAGATCCCACATGCTTTGTGGTGTGGCCAAAAAAAAAAAATTAAATTTTAAATTTAAAAAATAAATAAATAAAAATTTTAAAAGATATGCTCCTTAAAGAAAAGCATGTGGGGGAAGGAACAGCAATAGCAAAAAAAGTGAACTCCCTCCCTCCAAACAGAGGGGGATTCTGCAAAACTAAAGAATGTATTCATCAACTCACAGAGCCAAGAAACTGTCCCATGCCCCTCTCTGGGAAATCAGCCTTTAATCCCTGATTCTCATGGGATCTTCATACCACTGGCTTGAGAATCACCATGAGTATTAAAATGCAGATTTCTGGGACTCCCCAGCCCACCAAGCCACACACTCAGGGGCCTCAGCGGCTACATTTTCACTATGCTTGCAAATAATTCTGCTGCACAGTAAAGTTTAGAATCATCCCAGTCTAATTCATAAGACGACCATGCAGCACATTTAGAGTCAGTGTTTGGAATTTCAAGGTAATAAAGTAAGGCAAACAAGACTAATGGCAGCTCCTCAAAAATGACGAAGAGAGAGCAGCAGAAAGAACATTACTGCAGAGAATGTCCTAAAGTAACAGCACACAATGTACGGGAAGAATGACAAGGGGCCCAGTGAAAGCTGCTAAACCCCGCTGTCACAGCTACTGCCACCCAGCAGTGGCAGACTGTACTAGCCCCTGACATTCACAAGCATCTCCATAGGATGTCTTTGTGCTTCTTCACAGAACCAGCTCAGTGACTCGGCCTCTGTGTGGATCGGATAATAAGATTCCTCAGAAAAATGTCACTGTTGTCATATTTTTCCTTCTGAAATTTTGTTTATCTCAGTAGGCCAACTTTCTATGTAGCCAGGCAATGTTAAGAATTATTCCCTGTCAAAAATTCCAAATTCTACCCCCTTCCTGTGACTGAGAAAGCAAAGCAGGAGGTCAGAGAGGGAGGGGGCACTCATTACCAGACCCCTCAAGTCCAGGCAGCTTCAGGACCTTTTCTCTGGTTCTGCCTTTGTCTGTCACTGTCTCTTTCTCCTGATGTGATGGGGTCCTTACTTTGGAAATAATACCAGGAAATAACGCTGTTCTTTGCATCCATTACTCAGTCATCACAGAGGCTGATTTTTCACTGTAAACCTGATCCTTTCTATCCTCTTTGTGTCCATTTGCATGATCTTCAAATCTTTGGGCTGAGGGAAATAACTGAGGACCACATATGACATGCCGGTTGCTAGGTTACAGAGCAATGCCTCTAGACAGAGGACTATAGGTCTAACATTTGAGGAGGAGCATAGAAATACCCTAAAATAAATCTGAACCCCCAAAGGCCAGGAGGAAAAGGCTGAGAGGTGAGGTGGGGAAAAAGAATAAGAAAGAAAGGGTGGCAAACTCTTCTAAATGCACATTTCCCATAACTAATATTGCAGACTTCCCTGGGGTCCTTACCATTAAGGACCATGTTCCTTCCCAGCCCCACGCCCCAGCTCCATATAGCTGTAGCAATTCATCATCACCCATGGATGGAAGGAGCTGGATTTGACTTCTTTCCACTCTTTTTTCATGCCACTAACTAGATTCTATGCTCAGTTATTGTCTTTCTTTAATTAATTTATTTTTCATAACACTCATGTACCATTCACACAATTCCCCAAAGCAAAAGAAGATAGACAAGACAGGTGATAAGGAATATTTGGCTAATTACCTATCTGTGCTGTGTAAACACAGACCACGTTAGGGGAGGGCCTGTTCCATCAGAATGCTTTGTTCTCTTTCTACCTGTAATAAGATCTGGGTAAAAGGAGTGGAGAAAAGCTGGTAGACAGTCCTCAGGAGCCCAGGGAATCTGTGGGATGCAGTGATCCCAGGGGAGGAGCCAGAGGAGAATGGCTGTCCCCCTTTTCGTTTTCATCAACTGCTTGTAGGAGACAAAGAACAATGTTTTCTGGAAAAGAACATGCTTATCTTAAAGGAATAGGCACTATTAGATTTCACTGCTGCTTGGAAAGAGGCACCTTTTAGAAAGCCAGGGAAGATGCTTGCTTTCTCAGCCAATTTCATATGGCAAGAGTGAGACACATCTACCTTTGCCTGGTGTCTGGGCCCTAGGATCAAAAGCTCAGGGTAGAACCCAATCCATGTCTCTGTCCCTCTAACATCCTAGAGAAAGAACTGACTAAGTCCAATCTGTTAAGAAGCAATAAAAGGTCACTATGTAGATGGTGACTCAACCTTGAAGTCAGAGTAGTCAGTCCCCTTGAGCACAGAAGGTGAGGGGGATAATTTTGGTAATACAGACCGTGGGGTAAGCACTAGCAACATCTCAATACAATAAACAAAGAGAAAACATTTAAGGCTTTTGAACATTATGACCAAGGGAAAGTTTCAGAGAAATAAATCTGTCAGCAGCAGTGAATTAGAATGGAGAGTAAGTTAAAGAGATTGGGCAACATGGTGGAGGGTTGCAGCAATACATAGCTGCTTCCATCTCTGCAGGGCTTGGCACTCACTACATTAGACCCCGGATTCCAACCACAGGACTCCTGGCTGGGAGCACCTCCTATCTCCAAGTTAACAATCCAATAGACCCAAGAACTGAAAAACTAGTAATAAGTTCTGTGACAAAAATCTGTGCCTTTCTTCCTACACATGACTTGAAGGACAGTGAACAGAGACACATTTTTCATGGGTGATTTTATAATGTTTAGCAAAAGCCTTAAAAATCAAAATCAAATTCTATGAAGTTTTTTCCTTTGGAAACACCAGAAAGGCAAACAGTTTATGAAAGATGTCCACCGAGGCATCATTTATAACAGAGAGAAAACAACTAAAAGCAAGCCCAGATACTTTAGTTATTCATTCACTGTCTCTCAACCTGAAATCTAACATTCTTGGCCCAACTGCATACTGGAGCTGGGCCCTGCAACCATTTCCCTTTTGCCATCTAGGAGAATGTTAAACTTCACCAACAGAGAGCATTGGAATGATCCTGTCTGGTCATCAAAAGTCAGTTCTCTTTTATCATTATTACTATCATTACCATTATTATTACTATTATACGAAGAAGTCCACAGGCCTCATCCACCCTCAACCCTTCCCCTAAAATAACTTGTGATGGTCTACCTACCTTTTGGAACCCTATCCTAAAACAACCTGGGATTCTGTAAGGACAAATATTTTCTGATTCAGGTGAGTCAATGACCATTCTCACCAGGCACTTCTTATTTTTTTTGGCTGCGCTGGGTCTTCATTGCTGTGAGTGGGATCTTTCTCTAGTTGTGTAGAGTGGGGACTACTCTGTAGTTGCAATGCACAGGCTTCTCATTGCAGTGAATTCTCTTGCTGCGAAACACAGGATCTAGGCACACGGGCTTCAGTAGTTGTGGCTTGCAGGCCCTAGAGCGAACAGGTTTCAGTAGTTGTGACACACCGGCTTAGTTGCTCCGTGGCATATGGATTCCTCCTGATCCGGGGATCAAACCTCTGTCCCCTTCATTGGCAGGTATGGAGTCTTATCCACAGCGCCATCAGGGAAGTCCTCACCAGGCAACTTTTAACAACCTTGTGGCTTTTTGTCTTTAAAAGTTCCTGACTCTCTTCCTTGGAATATTCTTTCATGTTTACCCCAAACCTGTGTCTTCTGAATTGCAAAACTTAAGACCCCAAAAAACTCTTTTCTAATATGCAGCCTCCTGCATTATTTTTAAGTTATCACATAAAAAATGTAGCTTGCATAATAGTATTGCAGTATGAATCCAAATTGATGGAATATATTATGTGTGTATAAACTGATAAATTGCTGATGTCCAGGTAGATCCAGTAACAAGTGGGCAACAATGCTTTTCACTTACAACATATGAAAAAAAAGAAAAGAAATTTTAAAACATGGCTGACATTGTGAGTATTTGCCCACCCCAGTTAATGAATATTGGTTACATTTCTAGGGGAGAAAGCAATCTTCATGGTTTTGGACAGAAAGATTTGCACAAGCTACAGTAAACCACGTAGACCAGGCCTCCCCTACAGTCCTTTTTTTCTATTTGAGATAGAGATTTCATTGCCAGCCCCTCCTGCTATCAATTTTAACATAACCCCCAATCAGATGGCATGTGTAAATGTTTAAACTTGGATTGTGAAGAACAAATCTCAGTGGTCTCAGAAATCCACAAAGTGCTGGAGAAGAGAGCTGCACTTACAGGAAAGAAGCTCATGCTTGTGAAGAAGAAAAGACTTTAAAGGGTCATTCCGGTGGCATTGACAAGCATCACTAAGGATGCTGCCTGTTTTTCTTTGGTCACATGAGTCACGTCTGACTGTTTTGTGACCCCACGGACTGTAGCCCTAGGCTCCTCTGTCCATGCAATTTCCCAGGCAAGAATACTGGAGTGGGTTGCCATTTCCTTCTCCAGGGGATCTTCCTGACCCAGGGTTCAAACCCCCATTCCCTGCACTGGCAGGCAGATTCTTTACCACTGAGCCACCAGGGAAGCCCAAGGATGCTGCTGCTGCTGCTGCGTCGCTGTCTGACTCTGTGCAGCCCCTGAGACGGCAGCCCACCAGGCTCCCCCGTCCCTGGGATTCTCCAGGCAAGAACACTGGAGCGGGTTGCCATTTCCTTCTCCAATGCATGAAAGTGGAAAGTGAAAGTGAAGTCGCTCAGTCGTGTCCGATTCCTAGCGACCCCATGGACTGCAGCCCACCAGGCTCCTCCATCCATGGGATTTTCCAGGCAAGAGTACTGGAGTGGGGTAAGGATGCTGCTACAGCTAGGAAAATACAGACGCTACGGCCTATTCTAGGCAAAGCCAATGCAGACAACAGACTATGGAGTGAGAACAAGATGCAAGCATTTACGGTGGAGAGGAGAGCTACTGAATAAAGTGGGATGGAAGCATCAGAAAAGGAAGAGTAACTGAGCTTGCTGCTGGTTTCAAAGAGACAGTGTGGTGTCTGGCATCTCGAACACAACCTGCTGTGAGGTGAGCCACCCTAACACTGGTATCAGATGGGACCGATCCAAACCTTGGCATCACTACTGACAGTTTTGTCACCTGGGCATTTGGCACAGAGCCTGGCACATAGCAGGTGCTCAGTGAACATCCGGTCAATTAATACATGGGCATGACAGCTCCTCCAAGCCCCCCTCACTGCTACAAGGAAGATCGTCACACCTAGACCGTATGGTGTTGTCATGGGATTAAGTTAGACAGTGCTAATAAAGGCTCTGCCTGGCACTGCGTAAGGACTCGATACATCATTCACAAAGAAGAGGCAGCTTGGGTACTGGGTACTGGAAATATGAAAAATCTGTCAGATCAAGAAGTGGGACGAGAAGCTCAGGCAGAGGAAACGCAGTTCAGGCCATTAGGTTCCCCTGCCTGAGATCCTGTAAGGCAGAGATTTGAAGAATCGCTTTTCGTTTTGCCCCCTGTCATGGATGTTTTGGAAGTCTAGTGAAGCCTATGGATCACTTCAATAAATAACATTTTTAAATGCATAAAATAAAATACAGAAGTTTGCAAAGAAACCAATAGTTATCCAAGTTTTTGAATTGTATCATATGCTACGTTTTCAATATCAGTTCAGTTCAGTCGCTCGGTCGTGTCCAGCTCTTTGCGACCTCATGAACCGCAGCACACGAGGCCTCCCTGTCCATCACCAACTCCCGGAGTCCACCCAAACCCATGTACATCGAGTTGATGAAGCCATCCAGCCATCTCATCCTCTGTCGTCCCTTTCTCCTCCTGCCCTCAATCTTTTTCAGTATAGTTATCAGCAAACTTTTTCCATCAAAAACCAGTTACTAAGTATTTTAAACATTTCAAGGGAAGAAATTTTCTGTTGCAACTGTGATACATAAATGAATGCGCATGGCTGTATTCCAATAAGTTTCATTTACAAAACTAGGTGGCAACCTGGATTTTGTCCACAGGCTGTAGTTCGCTGGCACTTTTATTAATGCGTAAAATAACAAGATATATTATAAGCGCTAATAACTACTGTAATTTATAATTAATGTAATGATCATAAATGACACTTTGAGATCATTCTGATAATAGCAATAAATGGAAATATCTATCATTTCTACCTGTAACACAAACACAGATATTATTTAAACCAGCATGGGTTGCTATCTACAGTCTCATTGAAATAATGTGATTTTTTTTTTTTTGTCATACAGTTATAACTTTCTTCCTATACAAATTCATAGACCCTGGGTTAAAACAGTGGCATTCCGTGTACTTAGAAGAAAATCCCAGTTCCTATCATGGTTTAAAAGACTCCCGATATGGCCGTGGCCAACCTCTACCATCATATCTGATACTCCCCCAACTCCCCAGCTCACTCTCCTATTCCCTTTTGTCACTTATCACACCAAGTTCTTCATGCTTCAAGGCTTTTGTACTGGTTGTGCCTTTTGCTGAAGTGCTATGATCTGCCTCCTTGTTATTCTTCAGCCTTGGCATGAATACCACCCCTTTAGAAAGACACTTCCTGGTGCTTTACAGCAATCTTGACCACAGATGGACATCTGGGGCCTTGCAGAGAGATGCAGATTGTCATGGAGCTGGCACAATCCTAAAGTAAAGACCCAGAACTCAGACATTAAGCTTGAGGAGCACAAACTCGGAGCCTTAGAGGAGGAGTATAAGTTTGTTTCTTGGGGCACATAATTGGAGAAGAAGGGTCATAAGCCCCCAGTTCTGGAAACCGGGTCCACTCTCCTGCAGCCTTATTTCCTCTATATCTGTTTATTTGGAAATTTAAAACAAGTCAAGTCATATTTCTGACCCATTCTTGAACCTAAATTACATGGCTAGCCTGGCAGACTGAGCTCCATAGCCAGGCCTGCCTACCACACTCTGCTCACAAATCTTTATCACATTACCTCACTTATTTTGTTTCGAGTCTTTACTTCAATCTGAAAAATAAATACCTTGTTCATTTTTTAAAAAATCTCCTGTCTCCACCCACGCCCATGAAAACATATGCATCAGAGGAGTGGGCATCTTCACGTTTTTTTCATCATCAGTGCCTAGAACAGTGCGTGGTATGTAAAATGTGTTCAATATATACCTTTTAAATGAATGCAATGGCTATTTTAATCATAATTTGGCCTGAAGCAACAGTCAGAATATATCTGTAAACTAAAACTAACTGTCCACTTTTTTCTTCAAAGATAGAGATACTGTCCCTTTCTTCCTCCCACAATGCAAATAAATCTCAGTCCATCTTTCTTTCCTTGCCCAGTTTTACAAACTGCAGTCATCAATGGCTATTTATTTCATGCCTACTATGAAATACTTGTATCATTTTTTTTAAAAAAAGGGAAGAACAGAGATAATAATTGCTCATGTTCCACTATCAATTCTTATGTTCCCATAATGTCCTGAATGGATGTTCACCTAATCCACAGCATCAGGCTGCCCTAGCACAGAAGCAGAGTTACAAACAGTCCCTGCTGCTGTTGCTGCTAAGTCGCTTCAGTTGTGTCTGACTCTGTGCGACCCCATAGATGGCAGCCCACCAGGCTCCGCTGTCCCTGGGATTCTCCAGGCAAGAACACTGGAGTGGGTTGCCATTTCCTTCTCCAATGCATGAAAGTGAAAAGTAAAAGTGAAGTTGCTCAGTTGCTACCCCTTGGACTGCAGCCCACCAGACTCCTCCATCTATGGGATTTTCCAGGCAGGAGTACTGGAGTAGGGTGCCGTTGCCTTCTCCGACAAAGAGTCCCAGACATCTACAACTGAGCTCTGGGACTCATAAGACCATCCAGAACCACTCCTAGAATCTAAACTGTTACAATCCTAAGAGGAATTGCCCGGTTATGAGAAGAAACCAGATAGAAGCCTTAGAAAAGCAGGATCTGGCCTCGGTGTTAGAAGTGAAAATACCCAACAGAACATATTAGAGAAAGAATGGGTTTGAGCTTGAATCCCACTATAGGTTTCTCCCTTCTAGCCTATCTCCTCCTTCTTGCACTAGGAAAAAAGCTAGATTTTAGGTAGGTCTCTCTAGATGAGTTAGTATGGATGACAAATGAAAGAGAAGGAAATTAAACAATCAAAACTTTGAAAGTATTACCATAAAACTTCTGGAAGAAAACGTAGGCAGTAAGCTTTTTAACATGGGTCTTTCTGGGACTGTTTAGATTTGACACTAAAATCTAAGGCAACAAATATAAAACAATAAACAAGTGGGACTACTTTAAATTAAAAAGCTTCAGAACAGCAAAGGAAACCACCAACAAAATGAAAAAGCAACATACTGAATGACAAAAACTGACGTACAAATAATTTACAAATCATGTATCTGATAAGGGGTAAATATCTAAAATATATGAAGAGCTCATGCAAGTCAACAGGAAAAAAAAAAACAAAACAATCCAATGGAAAAATAATGGGCAGAAGTCCTGAGTAGAGATTTCCTTAAAAGAAAAATGGCCAAGAGGTACATGAAAAGATGCTCAACATCTCTAATTATGAGGACAATCCAAACTAAAACCACACAATAAGATAATGCATCACACCGGTTTCCATTGGCTATCATAAAAAGATAAAAAAAGAGTGATTACAAAGATGTGGAGAATAGGGGATTCTAGAAGGAAATGGCAATCCACTCCAGTGTTCTTGCCTGGAGAATGCCAGGGACGGGGAAGCCTGGTGGGCTGCCGTCTATGGGGTCGCACAGAGTCGGACACGATGAAGCGACTTAGCAGCAGCAGCAGCAGCAGCGGTGCACTGCTGCTGGGAATGTCGATTGGTGCAACCACTATAGGAAATAGTATGAAGGTTCCTCAAAAAATGAAAAGTAGAACTAGCATATGACGCCACAATCCCACTTCTGGGTATCTACCGAGGAAAATGAAACCACTCCACTTGAAAAGATACATGTACCTCCATGTTTACTGCGTCATTATTCCAAGTGAAATGAGTCAAAGGTAAATACTGTATGTTTCACTTATATATGGAATCTAAAAAAAAGAAAAGGAAACAAAACCTAAGTTCATAGATACAGAGAACAGATTGGACTGGCAGTTGTCAGAGGAGGGGAGTTATCGGGTGGGCAAAATGGGTGAAGGGAGTCAAGGGTATAAATTTCCAGTTATCAAATAAGTAAGTCATGGACGTGTCGTTCTGGCATGGTGACTACAGTTCATAATACTGTCCTGTATACTATATGACTCAGCGGACATGAATTTGAGCAAACTCTGGGAGATACTGAACGACAGGGAAACCTGGCGTGCTACAGCCCGTGGGGTCCCAAAGGGTTGGACATGACTTAGCGACTGAACAGCAACAATACTACTTGAAAATTGCTAAGAAAAAAATGTAATTATGTAGGTAAGGGATGTTAACTCCTCACCTCTGACAACTGCCAGTCTAATCTGTTCTCTGTAACTATGAACTTAGGCTTTGTCTTCTTTTTTCTTAAGATTTCACATATAAGTGAAACATACAGTATTCATCTTTGACTTATTTCATTTAGCATTCACTTAGACTTATTGTGGTTACCAATTCACAAAATATACAAATATCGAATCATTATTCTCTACACCTGAAATTAATGTAGTGAGTGAGTGAAAGTTGTTCAGGTGTGTCCAATTCTTTGCGACCCCATGAACTCTAGCCTGCCAGGCTCTTCTGTCCACGGAAATATCCAGGCAAGTGTACTGGAGTAGGTAGCTATTCCCTTCTCCAGGGGATCTTCCCAACCCAGGTATCAGACCCAGGTCTCCCACATTGCAGGCAGATTCTTAACCATCTGAGCCACCATATAAAGTTATGTCAATTATATCTCAATTTAAAAAGAAACTTACAATTATTAGAAAGTTCATCTACATCCTCGTTTTTCACTGGAGCGCCTGCCCTGCACTTGGACCTCTGGGCCTTATCTCTAGAAGCTGTTTGTCTTGATGGGAGGACTAACCCTCTTAGCACAAGTGAAGTAGAGAGCAAGAGAAAGAACACACTGGCAATTAGAACAGGTGTTTTCCTTAAGAGTTGATTTAAAGATAACTGCCAGAGAAACATTTATTTTATACACTTCTTCTCTTCCATAGATGTGTCTATCCAGATGAATCAGCTAATTGACATGAAGGAACTTCTACTTGGTGAAATAAATGCTTTTTTCACATAGAGACTCTACAATGAGATTTTTGTTTTTACTATAAAAAGATACAGTGAAACAAGTTTACATACATCAGAGAAACATTAGCTGATTTAAAAGGAAAGGCTTTTAGCAAAAGGTAAAGAATTAGATAAAACTAAGTTAAAATCCAGGTTGTACAATTAGTCATATACAACCCTCAAGTTAATCTCTCTGATACTTAATTTTACTAATAATAAAAAACAGGAAATACACTAATAAGTATATCTAGTGTATTTACAGAAATTAAGCTCAGTAGAAAACTTTTTACACAAGAAACACTCAATGAATTATACATAAATAGGTATAAAGAGGAGAAGTGCTTAAAAACAGATACAATTTATGATAGACATAAAATTGTGGGTCATATATCTTACTGAATATATATAAGAACTTTGAGGGAGAAATTATAAGAGTTTGTTGAAACATTCTAATAAATGGGAAAATATACTGTTTACATGGATGAGATAGACAGTATGCTAACAAAAGCAAATTCCTTCTAAAATTAATCCATAAGTTAAATCCATTTTAATCAAAATGAGCATTAAAACTTTCTAACTTTTGAAAGAAAATAAAAGAGAATACCTTTATAATATATGACTAGAGGAAGTGCTAGTATAAAAAACATAATAAGCCCAAGCAATGAAAGGAAAAGTGATTAGTCTGATCGTACTGTGCTCAGACACTTAGTCATGTCCGACCCTCTGTGACTCCATGAACTGTAGCCCGCCAGTCTTCTCTGTCCATGGGATTTTCCAGGCCAGAATACTGGCATGGGTTGCCATTTCCTCCTCTGGGGGATCTTCCTGACCCAGGGATCAAACCCAGGTCTCTTACATCTCCTGAACGGGCAGGTGGGTTCTTTGCCACTAGTGCCACCCGGGAAGCAAAATCATACTAAAGTGGTCTTATTAACATCTATTTAACAACAGACACCATTAAACAGTTATGGACTAGTGGACTAGGGTTTCATAGGATTTCATACAAATGAAATCCACATGCCTTCACCTCCATCCAGTTAGCTAGCATCAGCAGGACTATGGGGTGACAGAGGAAGAGATGGCTGGATGGCATCACCGACTCAACGGACATGAGTGAGCAGACTCCGGGAGATGGTGAGGGACAGGGAGGCCTGGCAGGCCGTGGTGTCACAGAGTCGGACATGACTGAGTGGCTGAAGAACAAAGCCGTACTATGACAACAAGTACTGGGTAAAAAGAAGGGAAGAGGACTCTGCTTTGTGAGTGGGACTAGACTAAAAAGAAATGCTTTGGAAAGCAGTTTGGCAACTCCTAGTAAAGTTAAAGATACAACCCAGCAGCTCCCTGCATTCTGTTCTACAGAAATGTTCAAATGGGGTCACATAAATATATGAACAAGGATATTCATGACAGTACTATTTAAGTACAAAAATTGGGGAAACAACTTCACTGCTTGTCAGCAGAAAAATGGTGATCAACTGTGTTCTAATAAATCAACTGTTTTGTTCATGCCATGGGACATTACCTAGCATTTATCTTGAAAATATAGCTTTGAGTGAAAAAATTAAGTTACCTTCAGTATGATACCAATAATTTAAATTTTAAAGCATAAAACAATTCTTTACATTATTCAAAAATACATACATACATAGAAAATTTATAAAAATTCATGAGAATAATATACATCCATTTCTGGCTAGAACTGAGGGAGAATTTACCTCTGGGGAGGTGAGACAGTAAAAAAGATTAAGCAGGTTGTAGTAGGACTTGCACTTTTTTAAATAAAACTTGAAGCAATAGGCAAAATGTTAACATCTATTAACATCTAGATGATTGAATATATGGGAATTAGTTATGTCATTTTCTGTACTTTCTGATGTTTGAAATACTGCATGATTTTAAAGTTTTAAATTACTATTTAAAAATCCATCACTACTGCAGAAAACCATCACTACTGCAAAACTCATCTGTCTGACTCAAAAGTAGTGACTGGATTCCTTACATCTATGCATTATTTAGTAATGAGGGAACAATTAAAGACAAACATATATTTAAAAACAATCTGCTGACTATAAATTAGCCTCACACAATCCCACTTTTCTGTTCCCTGCCAAAAGTTACATTCTTAAAACAACTAAAATGCAGTCTTTTTAAAAAGTGCCTATTAGTCAAGCCAATGATTTTCAAATAATGAAATATTTTTGTTCTAGAAAGGAAAAAGAAATCCCTCAGAACCGAAAATAGACAAAGAGGTTTTGTGTTAATATTATAATGTTTTTTGTGCTTAGGTTTGTAAATGTATATTTTATTAAAGCTATCAGCAGGAATAATGAGGCTTTTTTATTAACATAAAAATTCAATATCTGATTATGGATGGTCATTACAACAAATTTCTACATTCAATTTGCTTCTGTGTTTTGTTATTTTATTCAATATAGAGAAAACCTGGATACATTCATACAATATGCTAGTTTTCTATTGTTGCAGGAAAAATTACCACAACCTTAGAAGCTTAAACAAATGTGTAATGTCACAATCTCTATGGCTCAGGAGAATAGCTCATTTTACCTAGGCCCTCGTTTAGGGTTGCGCAGGGATAAAATCAAGATGTCAATTGGCTGCACCCTTATTTGGAACTCAGAGACCATTTCCAAGTTTATTCCAGTTGCCGCCTATTTGGTTTCTTTGGTTGTTTGACGAAGATCCCGCTTCTCCCTATTTCCCCGACAGCTATTGCCCAGGGACCATGTTCAGCTCTGAGAAGTGGCTCTCAGGTCTTTACCCTGTAGTCTTCTCTGCAACCTGGCAATTTACACTTTCTCAAGCCAGCAGGGGAGCATCTCTTTAATGCTTCACCCTTTTCAAAGGTCCATCTGATTAAGTCAGGTCCACAAAGATAGTCTCCCTTTTGATGAATCCAAAGTCAACCCAAAGTCAAGTGATTAAGGATCTTAACTGCATCTGCAAATCCTCTGGCATACAGTGTGATGTAACCACAGGAATAAAAACTATCATATTCCCAGGTCCAGACCATACTCAAGAAGACGGAATTACACAGGGCATGCAACAGTAGGGGATGGGAATCTTGGGAGCCACCTTAACTTACAATTCTGCCTACCATACCCAGATACATATTACGTAATAGCTATAAATGATGACCTTTAAGATATCACCTTGAAGTCTCAGGAGTTTCTCAAGATGGTTAGAAAGGGAATAATAGGCCAAATTTTTGCCAAATCTGTATTGCTGTTGTTCAGTCATGTCCGACTCTTTATGACCCCATGAACTGCAGCACGCCAGCTCCCCTACCCTTCACCATCTCCCAGAGGTTGCTCAAACCCATGTCCTTTGAGTTGGTGATGCTATCCAAGCAGCTCATTCTCTGTTGTCCCCTTCTCTTACTGCCTTCAATCTTTCCCAGCATCAAGGTCTTTTCCACTTAGTCCATTCTTCCTATCAGGTGGCCATGTACTGGAGCTTCAGCTATAGCATCAGTCCTTCCAATGAATATTCAGGACTGATTTCCTTTAGGATTGACTGGTTTGATCTCCTTCCTGTCCAAGGGACTCTCAAGAGTCTTCTCCACCACCACAGTTCAAAAGCATCAATTCTTTGGTGCTCAGCATTCTTTATGGTCCAGCTCTCATATCTGTACATGACTACTGGAAAAACCATAGTTTTGACTATACAGACCTTTGTCAGCAAAGTAACGTCTCTGTTTTCTAATAAGCTGTCTACAGTTGCCATAGCTTTTCTTCCAAGGAGCAAGCGTCCTTTAATTTTATGGCTGCAGTTACCATCTACAGCGATTTTGGAGCCCAAGAAAATAAAGTCTGTCACTGTTTCCATTGTGTCCCCATCCATTTGCCATGAAGTGATGGGACCAGATGCCACGATCTTCGTTTTCTTAATGTTGAGTTTTCAGCCAGCTTTTTTCACTCTCTTCTTTCACCTTCAACAGGTTCTTTAGTTCCTCATTGCTTTCTGCCATAAGAGTGGTATCATCTGCATATCTGAGGTTATTGATATTTCTCCTGGCAATCTTGATTCCAGCTTGTGCTTCTTCCAGTCCAGTGTTTCTCATGATGTACTCTGCATAGAAGTTAAATAAGCAGGGTGACAATATACAGCCTTGACGTACTCCTTTTCCTATTTGGAATCAGTCTGTTGTTCCATGTCCAATTCTAACTGTTGCTTCCTGACCTGCATATAGGTTTCTCAAGAGGCAGGTCAGGTGGTCTGGTGCTCCCATCTCTTCCAGAATTGTCCGCAGTTTATCGTGATCCACACAGTCAAAGGCTTTGGCATAGTCGATAAAGCAGAAATAGATGTTTTTCTGTAACTCTCTTGCCTTTTCCATGATCCAAAGGATGTTGGCAATTGATCTCTGGTTCCTTTGCCTTTTCTAAAACCAGCTTGAACATCAGGGAGTTCACGTATTGCTGAAGCCTGGCTTGGAGAATTTTGAGCATTACTTCACTAGCGTGTGAGATGAGTGCAATTGTGCGGTTGTTTGAACATTCTTTGGTATTACCTTTCTTTGGAATTGGAATGAAAACTGACCTTTTCCAGTCCCGTGGCCACTGCTGAGTTTTCCAAAGTTGCTGGCATATTGAGTGCAGCACTTTCACAGCATCATCTTTCAGGATTTGAAATAGCTCCACTGGAATTCCATCACCTCCACTAGCTTTGTTCGTAGTGATGCTTTCTAAGGCCCACTTGACTTCACATTCTAGGATGTCTGGTTCTAGATGAGTGATCACACCATCGTGATTATCTTGGTTGTGAAGATCTTTTCTGTATAGTGCTTCTGTGTATTCTTGCCACTTCTTCTTAATATCTTCTGCTTCTTTTAGGTCCATACCATTTCTGTCCTTTATCGAGCCCATCTTTGCATGAAATGTTCCCTTGGTATCCCTAATTTTCTTGAAGAGATCTCTAGTCTTTCCCATTCTGTTGTTTTCCTCTATTTCTTTGCATTGATCAAAGGCTTTAGCATAGTCAAATCTGTATAAGTATCCTCAACTCTCATTCCTCATAATAAACAATAGAAGTCAAGCAAAAGGCACCCAAAACTTACTGAAAGGAATAAAATTAGGTCTCCCCCTGTTACTGGACACTTGACGTGTACCCAAGCCATGGAGCCTGAACTATCCCTTTTGTACATGAACCAGGCACTCAGGTTCTGCGGCAGTAAATCCGCTGGGATGATTTTACTTGAGTGGGCCGGTTCATGCTTGATTTAAAACAAAACAGTCCAATCTTTCCAGTCAATGACACATTTGTAAGAAGTGTAAATATATTCACAGGGATGAAGGCAACGAAATGTTTCATATTAAGGTTTGCCTAAAGGCAAGTTAACCTGAGAGGTTTAGTTAAGAATAATGAGGCTATTATTAGAGTTTATGTTGATTTTTTTAATTCATGTTGAAATATTTCAAAGCAATTTAAAAAAAAGGCCGGATAATTCAAATATGTCTGCAATTCCTAAGCCATCTCTAAAATCCTCTGAAATGGAATCTTCTTCACAATAATATAGAAAATATCAAGTTCAGTTCCAAAGATGACACTCAAAGTTGTGTGACCTAAAACTCCAAGCCTCCCCAAGACCCCTGTGAACCTTTAATGCTTGAATGAAATCACACAAGAACATGCCTGACACACGGGGGTTCATCAGTAAGCAGTGGCTGTATAAGTCAGGATAATCCAGTTTGAGTCTTCATTCAAGTTCTATTGATAGTTTATAAGGAAATAGTTAAAGAATTACTAAAAGACTTAGTTTAAGGAATGGACACTTTAGGATCTTAAAAAAGAGAGAGGGGAAGAAAGAAAGAAAGAAAGAAAAAACCTAAAATACAAACAAAAAGAACTAATTCAAAAACTGAGTTGGATACTTCTCAGCCATTAAGAAAGTCTGACAAATAAATGGGAAATACAACTCACTGAGGGATGACCATGGGCAAAGCGCCTGGCATAGTGTTTTACCAGCATTATGCCATTTAGTTGTCTTAACATAGTGAAGTAGGTAGAGTGTATTAACGTGTCAAGATGCATAGTATACATTAAGTTAAAAATGCAAGTTATGAGAAGAATGTATATGCAATGATCCTATTTTGCAAAGCAAATTATGCATACTCAAATATCTGAAGTATTTACATTAAAATGTCAGTGGTTCTCTCTGAACACTAGCATTCTGATAATTAAAGCAATTTTTACTCTTCTTTTTTACTTCTAATATGTCTCCAATGTGTTTATCTGTGTGCATAAATTTTTTAATGAAATTGAAAATTTCACATCTGTTTGGTTAGGAGTAGCAGATACCAAAAAAAGGAAAGCTTTATGTAAGTTTCATTATTAGTAAAGTGGCACTTCACTATTTTTTATATCTAAACTCTAAATACTGTATCTAACTACGGTGCTTGCAAGTCTGAAGTTTCAAGAGAGACGGAGAGAAAGAAAAGTTGATGAAGAGAGACTAGGAAGAGAAATTTTTAAAAAGATAGTTAATATTCTAAAAAAGGAGATGGTAATGAGGAAAGATGGAATGAAAGGAATCAGTAGGAAGAAAAGGGGCCACAGGAGAATTAAAAATAAACATTGGGAACAGAGAAAGAATGAGAAAAGAGAAGAAATACATCAAAACAATAAGAATAGAGGAGGAACCCTCCCTTCCTATTCATCTCTAAATGAAATGGAAAAACTTAAATAAGATCACAATGAATCACTTTTAAAGCTATTTTTTATTTTTTGTAATTTTCCCCTGTAAGAGTGAGAAGGGGTTGAAGAATGTACTTGATAACCAAAGTTAACTCGTCCGACACCAGACCAGAACCTGGATAGGACTGCAATTAACACACCAGGTATTTTTTAGCTTTCTCTTTAGTCACAGTACCAAGCACAAGACTGTCTTTGAAAAATGAAGAGTAGTGACTGGGTTACAGGTGCTGCTGCTGATAACAAAACATTTATTTTTTAACTATAGTCTTCAGACATGGTAAAGGAAGTGAACCCATTTCCCCAAAAATTATACTTAAAAGAAGGTGTAAATATCCAAGTGCCTGATTCTAATTTCCTCTGAACACTTGCTCAACTTACCCAGCTTCCTCCTGCCACCCTTAAGAAAAAGAAGCAATAAATCATTCTTCCACCTGTACCCTTTGTCAACATGAAAAATAACATCGTTGATGCTCTATGCTTTAATGAGGTAAACTTTCTTCAATTTTTCTTATTTTAACTATCTTGTCTTCTTCCTCTTAGCTTAAAACATTAAAATCTAGCAAAAGTAAAAGATCGAGTTTAGTTTTTGGATAACTTCTGGAAAATAGTAACTCCGCTAACAGCTTTTCCCTGAAGGAGAAAGGTAAAGTGATGTGGCATGTGGTAGTTTAATTAAAAAGCCCCAAAGTTGTTTGCCATCCTTTCCATAGAAAGAAGGGGCCCATATCTTCTCCCCTTGAATCTGGGCAGGCCTAGAACTGTTTTCAGCAACAGACTAGAGCGGAAGTTTCAACAGAACTTACCAGTCTAGGTCATAAAGTGTCAAACATCTGCTCTATTCTCCTGGAATATTGGTTCTCAGGAAGTGCCCTTCCAGGGAGCTCCTAGGAATATTGCCACCATGCTGTGAGGAAACCCAAGCCTCATGGAAGGACCACAGGAAGGCACTCCAGTGTACAGTCCCACTAGAGCTCAGCCTTTCAGTCACCCCAGCCCAGGAGCCAGACATACAATGAAGATGCTTCCAAATGATTCCAGCCCCCAGGTATTTGTGTCTTCCCAGATGGGACTCCAGACATCATCCCAGACAGGTTATCCTTCCTTTGCCATGTGCAAATGGCTGGCCCAGTAAGTATAACTAATCATCTCTGCTGATAAAAGGTTTTTGTTTTATGTTACTAAACATGGGGTATTTTTAATGCAAAAATGAATGGGAACTATGGAGATAAAAAAGAAATGATCTTGCAATAGTTATTACTGCAACTTAACTCTGATTACAGTAGAAAGTGGGCATCCTAAAACCCCAAATGTCACAGAGGGCCATATCCAGAAAACACTGAAGACAAAACACCTTTCTGGGGTTGCAACCAGATCTCCTTCCTCTGCCCTCTTCCCAATCTTTCTACCAAACTTTTAATCTTCTTTTTATTTCTCTTCCTCCTTTCGGTCATGCCTGCTCCTCAAGTTTGCCTTTAAGCCACTACACATTATTGCTGTGGGCATTCATTCTTTCACTAATTAAACTTTTAAGCATTGTTCTAGATACTGGGATAGCAAAGGTGAGGATATCTAACTTTGTCTGTGACCTTGTAGAGCAAAGAGTGTAACGAAATGCTTTTCACACTACGGGTCACAGTCAGTGACAGTCACGAAGACATCCTGACGGGGCCTAGCAAACATTTTTAAAATATAAAACAAAACAGAAAATAATAAAAAATAATAAAATTAACAACATCATGACGATTGTTTCATGACTTTTTTATGTTACCTTTGGCACACAGAATGTTGTGTTATCTTAAAACTTTGAGAAATATAGTCCAATAGCTATTCAGAACTAAACCTCATTCTTAGAGTTAAAAAACATGAATGGGACTGTGGTCAGGAAATTTGCAATTAGGTTTCTGGCTTTGAAATACAATATGTCACAGAGCCGTTCTCAGAATCTCCTCTACTGATACAGGTTTTTGCTTTTTACTGTTTTTTGTTTTCTTTACAAGGGTATTCTGGGTCATTTTTGGTAAATAAGTGCCTGCCTTTGCGGGAAACTCATGTGTCACTCGTTCTGTGTCTGAACATTACAGTTAAATGTTTCAGTACTTGAGTCAATCTATTCACTGGTTTAATAGCTGAACTGGAGAACATGGAATTATCATGACCTCTGGCATTTATTTTTGCCTGCAATTCTAGAAGCAGCCGTATCTTACCAAACACAAGCTAGGGAGCCTAAGCAAAAAAGTTAGCTGCCTGTATAATCATCTTCTTATAGCCTCTATCCAACAGTCAGTGGTAAACATTAAATAACATGTCATAAAACCCACTGACATCTGAGTAATGCTGGTGGCAGTCGGTACCCTCCCTCTCTTGCTCCCTCTCGTTTATATGACTCAACTGAGACTGTTTTGTTTTTTTTTCTTCACACTGAAATAAGCATATACTCTTCCAAGTCTTCTCTGGAGGAAAAGCACCAAATGATTTAAAATGATAGCTCCTGCCCAATTCCTAAACTCTTAATTAGAAAACTCTAAAAAAACACCCCACAGATGTTTTCAGAGATTTCAGAAAGTCTAATGCCAGTTTAGTTTGAGTCACTAAGAGCAAAGATACCAGGAGAGGGAGGGTGACTGGGTGGCTGAAGCCTAATGCCAGGGCTGGATAGCTCCTGGGGAAATTTAGAACTGTCTGATGCTTGTATGCATATGTACCAATGTGTGTACATATTTCCATTTTCACAAGTTGGGCTTGATGAACTGAGTGAGAAAGGTCTGAGGGAACCCAAGAGCAGTACCTATCATTCTATCCAAACAACACGCCAGGAACCAAATACCCGAGTAGCACATGGCTATCATCCTGCCCTTTTGTCTTCGACAACTGAACTGGGAAAAATCCAGTATGTCCTTAAAGTAAATATTAATAATATTCATAATCTTTTGGTTCCTGACTTGGAGAAACTCAAAATGTAATGTCCAAGGGATGATAATAACATTTTATGGGTTCACATGTGGCATGTGCTACAGACTGCGTCACCCTAAAAGTCATTTGTTAAACCCTAATGCTCGATGTGATGGTATTAGGAGGTGTGACCTTTGGGAGGCGATTAGGTCTTAAGAGCAGAACCCTCGTGAATGGGATTAGCGCCCTGATGAAAGCTGTCTCTCCCATTCTGTCTTAGGAGGGCCCAATGACAAGACGGCCATTTATGAACCAGGAAGCAGTCCCTCACCAGATGCTGAATCTACCAGCGCCTTCATCTTGAACTTCCACCTTCTACAACTGTTGTTTTTAAGACACTCAGTCTATGGCAGTTTTGTTCCCCAAGCTGAAAGGTCTAAGACACAGCAAACACAATACGACATATTCCAAAGTGCTTTTCCTATTGGTCCAGACTCTCGCTACAGCTTCTGTTCTTAGTGACTTGCTTTCACCATGTGTGCTGTGGGCTTAGTCTCCTCAGTCATGCCTGACTTTGTGACTCCATGGGTTATAGCCCACCAGGCTCCTCTGTCCACGGGATTTTCCTGAAAAGAATACTGGAGTGGGTTGCCTTTTCCTTCTCCAGGGGATTTTCCGGACCTAAGGATCGAAACTGCGTCTCCTATGTCTCTTGCGTTGCAGGCCAATTCTTTACCACTGAGCCACCAAGGAAGCCCTGTTCTCACCACATGAACATATAATCTCAACTACAACAGTTGCATTCACTCGTGCCTTGGTTATTGGAAAATCCGTCACCACAGTGGACTGTGCCTATCCTGTCTCGCCTTCATTTAATGAAAGAGTGTGTGGGGAGGGCAGAAAATGCTGACAAGGTTTCAGAGTTACTGCCCCTGTTTTCCTTCATGGAAACTCTAAAGCATGTATTTAAGCCTGGAATTCTCTCTGCTTTTCTGTGATCACTGTTTCAAACAGAGTTAACTGCCTGACAAAGAACCAAAGGTGGGTGAGCCACAAGAATATTAATGGATCCCCCAGGGTGAAATAAAGTAAAACTCAGTTTCTCAGAACTGAACAACAAAATAAATCACAAAATTTGGGGTAAATTTTCTGTCACAACTACAGTTTGGTTCTTAGAGGTTGTTGCCTGCTACAACAAAAATACATGATCATACTGACTTTGAAACTGTATTACTATCTGATGATCTGCCTAATGATGAATTATTTGTTTAACATGAGATACCAGAGGGTCTCTTATTTTTCCCTTCCCATAGCTATTGCTGTGAGTTCTCAAAAACAGGTCACTGATTCTAAAGAAAGAGTACTGAAATCCATAGGACTGGGTTTAAGTATCATCTTGTGAAATCTCATGAATCTTTAAAAATTTTAGTCGACATCCAGCACAGTATAAATATTATGTGTGTGTATGTATGTACGTACATACTTATTTTGGGAAAGAAAATTAATCAGTCGTGGAGTACTGAAAGCCAACTTTGTAACACTGATTTAAGACTCTTAAGAGGAGCATTAAGATTCATTTATTCACGCTAGGATTCCTCCACTGTGAATAATCTGGAAGTGTATGTGCATATTCTGGTAATTGAATTAACCAATATCATACATAATTTATTAAGCAACTAATTGTACCTTTTATCTTACACACAAAAAAACTGCATCACATAAAATCCACAAGCAATCTTCGAATACCTACAGAATGTGTTCAAGGAACCACATCAGACACTGTACAGGGCCCCCGAGGTGAAAAATGAAGGTTTTGATTGTAAAGTACTTGCAACTTGGTTGGGGGGGTGGTTAAAAATTAGCCCACAAATAGTTAAGTCACACTTTAAGGCAACAGTAAAGAGATGCAGATCCTGCTTAGCTAACAAATGAGTCTAAGAGATGATAAATTAAAGAGACAATCATTCCTACAACAACAGAGACAAGGGAAGGTATTTAGAGCTAAGGACTGAATGAAGACACTAATCTCCAACACTGGGGTGAAGATTATTTCAGGCAAGCACCCAAGGTCTCTTCCAGCTCAGATAATTTAGGATTGGTAGGGACAGAAGGGTTGACTGTTCTGAAATGGCAGTTATTTGAATGGCATTATTTCCCATGTGTATTCCTTGTTAAGACTCACCTCCCCCAGAAGCAAGGAGTCTGCCATTTCATCTCTTTATACACAGCATCTAATCTAGTACCTGAAACAGAATAGGAGGGAGTGCGGGAGGTTGGGCAGGACTGAACTGCAGGTGAGTACAGCTACCAGGGAAGTCAGAGCAAAGTTTATCTGCAGAACATCAAGGCAATTTGGCTAAAGCAGAGAGAACAAGAAAAAGACAGCAAATGGAATGTGTTGACTGGGGCTAGACTGTGACACACCTTGACAGCCAGGTTAAGGAAGGAGGCTGGACTTCATTCTCTCTCAGCAACAGTGGAAGTCAAGCAGAATGCTCTCTCCATTATCAGGGAGCACTCAGGACTACAAGCTGGTAAGAATTCATAATATGGGTTTTCTGCAGCCAAAAACACTGCCTGCCATTCTCGTAAACAACAAATGTTGCCCCCGATAAAGTCATCAGCCACAGTAGCCAGTTTCCATGGCGTGTCCTGAGGGCAATTTAGGATAGAGAAAAAAACAGGATACTGACCCTAGATACTTAAGATGCATATCTAAGGAATAATTGCAATGAGTCCAGACTCTGCATCTGCCCAAACATAGAAAGCACTAAAATCATTAACTTGAGATGCCTGGTTTTCTATGACTAGCAGGAATCTTTGATGTTTGACTAAATGTTTGCTGTTGTTTTTCAGCAAAAACTCCCACATATCCTAGTTCCTCCTTTATCTCTTTGGATAAAAGCTCTCCGAGAAGCTGGTGTCCTGTCCTCAGTAAAGCCCCTGAATAAAACATAACTGATAACTTTTAGGTCATGCATTTTTCTTCAGCCGAGACATGCAGGAATAAAGAGAAAGGTCCAGAGGCTGCTCACACTTCTAAGGAGTAATGTTCAAATGTGGCTCTGGTGGTACCACTGGGACTTGTTAAAAATATCTGAACCCCAGACTTGATCTATTGGATCTGCATCTCTAGATCCGAGGCCATGATCTATATTCACATTGAGAGCGGCTAGATCGGAACTTAAAAATGACATGAACAGAAATGACGCAGCTTTACTATCGAAAAAATAAAGGGCTGTACAGCTTTGTATATATACTAGAAACCACTGCACACTTAAACGGTAGTTTTTATGTGTGTGAGTTGTATCTCAATTAAGATGCTAAAAAAAATCTCAAGCTTAGGACAGTGCCTGGCACATACAGGAGATCAGTACAAGTTACTTTTCTAAAATACATGCATGCATGGCTCTTTTCCCTTGACAGCCTTGGATTATGAGTTGGTAGATCTGGGACAAGCAGGCTCTAGAAGAGTCCAGTACTTTCTAAAGACTGGTGACAGGCATACAAGCAGCCAGCAGGGCAAGGAGCATCCATACCAGAAGTCAGGTTCAGTTACAAATCAAAAAAAGAAGAATTCAGCAGGAAGGCACATGTGAATGTAGAGTGAGGATCAAAAGCAGACAGGCAGCAGAGTGTGAGAAAGGCAGGAGATGGGGTAAAGGGGCAGCAAGAGAGAAATACTGGGAGTCAGAAGCCTCAGAAGAGCTGAAAGCCCAGGGCAAGCCGAAAAGCAGGAACATCTGTCTCTGCCTGTTCCTGCCTGCTGAGTGCCAGTCCCGGATCTTTCTTTGCCCGTCCTTGCCTGCTGAGTGCCAGTCCTGGAGGCGCTTCCCCAGATCAGCAGGTCGCAACCCATGCTGGTCACACCTGGCTGAGGGACAACTTGCTGAGGCAGCCACAGTGGCTTCTATTGAACAAATCCAGAATCTTTCACCATAGGCAGCAGAAAAGGGGATGTCTCGTAAGGAAATTTACAACATTCCCGCGCTCTGGTTTGTTCAAATTAAAATGCCTGTCCCAGTGAAAATTCTTTGAACAAGAGTAACTGAGACCTGCATACAGTGGTTTCAGAGGCAGAACTGAAATGCCACAGCAGATCCCCTCACAGGGATGTGAAGACAGAAAACAGAATAGAGAGGAAATAGGATTGGAAGCCTCTCCCTCTCCCCCTCCTCTGGCTTCCTCACAGGCCTTCAGCCCCACCCATCTCAAGCCCCAGTCCTTTCTGCAGCCCGGTGTTCACCTTGTAGGAAGATGCATTCGCCTTGACACCACAGTAGTTTTGACTCCATTTGTCCTTTCTGTTCTAGCAAACAACATCACCCAACTCACCTCTCAAGTTCAGATTTCCAGGAGAGAATGTAAGGGGGCAGGGCTCAGCTAGGGAAAGGCATCAACTTCCAGTCCCTTGGCTGTTGGGAGCAATAGAGAAGGGACACATGACCTCCTAGGAGCCAGTGGAGGGGCAGCTTCCCAGGAAAAGACATGCCTCAGTTTGCTTTGTGTTTTGTTGGGTGGCAATGGTAGTCGGTGTGTGGGTGTGTGTCTGTGTGTGTGTATTCCACTCTTCTACAAAGAAAACGTTCCAAACGTGAAACTTCCTTAAACTACTTAATATTACTTGTATTTATTCTCTCGAGTGAATCCCCCCACCTCATAAATATTTTCAGTGACTTTCAAACATTTTTGACCCCAGGATAAAAAATAAGACTAAATGTATATTACATATGAAGCACACGAAACAAATGTTTCACAAAACAACACATGTAATGCACCCTGATCTTTTCTATCCTATTATAGTCCATTTTAATGCTCCTTCAGCCTGCTAAGTTGATTTAACACCCACTAACAAGTGGTGACCAGCGATTTATAAAACCCTACTGTTACCTCTATCATCTGTAATTTTATCATTTAAAAACAATTTCACACTTTTCACATTATACTCATGTAGAAGAAAATTCCCCAATTCTCTCCCAATAATATCCTAAACTCCACAATATTGTAGACAGTTTTAAAAGATGAACCAAGTTCACAAGAGAAGTCTAATGCTTTGAATTGTCTACACAACAATGTTCTTAAGCCAGTCACATGACACCCCTGTTCTCAATCTGTTTAGTGACCAGTAGGGACTCATGCACTTGTGTAAAGTGTCAACCAACCTAGCTGAGAAGCACCACTCACTGTCTCTGTACAAAGCCAACCTGCCCACACAGGGATGGAACCAGCTCCCTTGGGCTCACCAAACTTGTCCCAAAGGGGAAAGAAATTCTGTTGGTAATGTGTGTATCTCTGGGGAATTTCTAAGGCAGATTACTTTGTTCAGCAATGCCGATGCAATTGGGTTATTGGGTCATGGATATAAATAGGCTCAAATGCTTGTTGGAGGACCGAGAGGTAGCAGAATGAGGACTGTCAGTAGAGGAAGCTAGGGAGGTAGAAGAGAGGGTGGAAAGATGGATTTCCATCTCCAGCACCAAGAGCTGGTGTGACTTCCATCTGCGGCACAGCATGTTGAGAACTGCCGAGATTCCTGCCTGTCCCACAGCATGGCCCAAGAGCATGGGACACTGGCTCTTCAGTCAGACCTGAGCCCATCCCTGATCTGTTACTGATGTCCCCTGAGCCTCAGCTGTGCCCTCTGTAGAATGGAGCAGGTACCAATAAACCCAGTTCACAAGCTCCCTGTGAAGACTCAAGTACAAGAAAGAGCGCATGTGAAGTGCTAAGCCTAGTGCCTGCCACAAAGCAAGGATCCAACACATGTTCCGGACAGTTGTTACCATCCCCCAACTAACGCCCCAGCTCACCTGCCAAAGGGCTTAAAACACACAAGCAGATGTCTGTCTTTGAATGAGTACTTTTCCCATTAGCCTCTCTAATCTCTTATCAGACATGGTTAGCCCACTCCAGGACCTTTTTGGATCCCTTCTCTCTCCTATAATAACTTGATTCCTTCCTCTTCTTTCTCAAAACCTATGCTCACTTCAATGTCTTCTCCCCCACTAACCCTGAGATCCATGGATACAGAGAATGAAAGGGACTCATCTCACTAAACTATTTATAGTGCCCAAAGCTTGATAGTTCACAATAGTCAGACTGAATTCCACATAATAACCAAGTGGTCTCCTGACCCAAGGCAGACACACAAGTACCAGGGATACACAATCCCTGTCTGCCCAGGGATTCTGGGATGTTAAAGGCCTGTCTGAGAATCCACAGCATCTAGGAAGTAGGAATGGCACTGAAAAGGGGTGCCCTTCAAAGACGCCACTTCCTTCCCAAAGGTTTCTGGGGCCAGCTTCAAAGAGGAGTCTGGATGAGGCATGGCCATCTCTATTTTTACAAAATGAGAACTTCCGGAAATAAGATACTGCCAAGGTATATTACTATACTTCACACATTCTGAGGTAGGTCTTAGCACATGGGGACCAAATACCATTGTGAAATTGTGTGAAAACTTCAAGGGTCCAAAGTGAATGATCTCCTAAAGGTGCCTTCTACCATGCCCCGTGCTTTCAGGGAGCCTACCTGTGTGCATACTTAGGGTTAAGGATAACAAGGCAATTTTCCTGTTTCCTTAAAAAAATATGGTATTAATCCAATAATACTACCTTAGACAATCCAGATCAAAGGCAAATGAAAATGTATTTGCTAATCTCTACTGAGTAGAAGACTATCTGTTATAACTTCCTCCATGCCATCTTCTTAAGGAATAAGGAGGTTATAATAGGGTGGCTCAGTGGTAAAGAATCCACCTGCCAATGCAGGAGATGTGAGTTCAATCCCTGGGTCAGGAAGATCCCCTGGAGGAGAAAATGGCAACTCACTCCAGTACTCTTGCCTGAAGAAGCCCACGGACAGAGAAGCCTGGTGGGTTATTGTCCATGGAGTTGCAGAGTTGGACATGACTGAGCGTTTGAGCATGCACACGGACTAAAACTCACAGGTTGTAACAGCCTATATTTATTGTCCTGAGGCAATTATTAATACCATCAGGATCAATGGCCTAGTGTCAGCAAAAAAAAGGGGGCATCATAAACAAACTAGGGCCCAGGTGGTAGGGACTCCAGGATTTCCAGGAGGTGACATAGGTAGATTGACAAAATGAAAAGGCAACCTACGAAACAGAGAAAAGTATTTGCAAATCATATATCCGATAAGGGGCTAATATCCAAATTAAATAACAAGTTCACACAACTCCATAGCAAAAACAAAAACAGAAAATACTCCAATTTAAAAAAATGGGCAGAGAAAGTGAATAGACATTTTTTGAAAAAAGACAAGTAGTCAACAAGTATATGACTAATCAGTATCACTCATCATTAAGGAAATGCAAATTAAAACCACAATGAGAAATTGCCTCACATCTGTTGGAATAGCTACTATCAAAAACAAAACATAGAAAGAGATATGTATTGGTGAGGCTATGAAAAAAAAGGGAACCCCCATATACTGTTGGTGGGAATGTAAATTGGTGTAGGTACGAGGGAAAACATGAAGGTTCCCCCCTCAAAAAAAAACAGAATTAAAACAGGATCCAACAGTCCCATTTCTGGGTATACATCCAAAGGAAATGAAAACATCATATTGAAGAGATATTTGCATTCCCACATCCATTGAAACATTACTCACAATAGTCAGGATACAGAAACAACCTAAGAGATGTCAATGGATGAATGAATAAAGAAGACTGGTAGAAATATACAACAGAGTATTATTTAGCCATAAGAAAGAAGGCAATCTGGCCATTTGTATCAACATGGATGTACCTTCATGGCATCATGCTAAGGGAAAGAAGTCAGACAGAGAAAGACAAATACTGCATGGCATCCCTTATCTGTGGAATTTTTTTAAAAAAGAAAAAGTCAAACTCATTGAAGCAGAGAAACAGAGAGTAGAAAAAGTGGTCACCAGGAGCTGAAGGGTTGGTAGAAATAGAAAGAGGGTGGTAAAACAGTACCAAACTTCAGAATATAAGATGACTAAGGTCTCAGGATCTAATGTAAAATATGATGACTTAGCTGATAACACTGCATTGCATAGAGATGTGCTAAGAGATTAGAGGACTTCCCTGGTAGATCAGCTGGTAAAGAATCCGCCAGCAATGCAGGAGACCCCGATTCGATTCCTGGGTCAGGAAGATCCCCTGGAGAGGTGATAGGTTGCCCACTCCAGTATTCTTGGATGTATTCCTGGTGGCTCAGTATTCCTGGTGGTTCAGACAGTAAAGAGCCTGCCTTCAGTGTGGGAGACCCAGGTTCAATCCCTGGGTTAGGAAAATCCCCTGGAGGAGGGCATGACAACCCACTCCAGTATTCTTGCCTGGAAAATCCCCATGGACAGAAGAACCTGGTAAGCTACAGTCCATTAGATTGCAAAGAGTTGGACATGACTGAGCAATTAAGCACAGCACAGGGCAAGAGACTAGAACTTAAATGTTCTCATCAAGTGAAAAATTAGAGGTAATGCGTGTGTTATGAACTAGATAAGCATCATTTCATAATGTATATCAAAACCACCATGACATATGCTTAAATATCTCACAATTTTATTTGTCCAAGTATACCTCAATAAAGCTGAAAAATACACAATTCACTTTTTATTTTATATTCTCTCTCTCTGCCTCTGAGCCATCACTCTGAAATATGAAAGTTTCTAGGGCAGAATCTGAACTTGTAAATAGCTGAATCTTAATGTTCTCTAAGCATTTGCATGCTATGCTTCTGCTGAACGCTGCTCGACAACATGACATTTTTTTCCCCTTGTGCTGAAAAACAAAAGTTAATGGCCCAATAAGCAAATGAAGACAATTTCAGAAAATGGGCTTGGATAACATGAGAAAAGCAGGGGAGGTGCCTTCCTGAGGATCCTAGAAGACTGTCAACAGCCGTCAGTTAGAGAATATGTTAGCTTGTCCTGCCAGAGCCGGAGAATTTTTCTTCTTTAAAATTACAGGTGATATTTTATCTCTGCCAGTGGGAGGGGGAACCACCTCATATACAAGGGAAAGTCAGTAACTAAGAATATGCACAAGTTTCAAAAATTAGTCACTGGTTACCATGGTAACGCAAATATTGCCTAACAACTCACTGGGCTGTAAGTAACTAAGATGATGCTAAATACATTACTTCAAAATGGGAAATGGACTCTATTTTTAGGAATACTTGCAAAGAACTAGACGGACCTAACCGCAGACTGAAGGTGGCTCAGATTTACCCCTGTGGACCCAGGATTCAAGGTCCATCTCCTGCCCTGTGTGCGTCAAGCTCTGTGTCACACGTGTGTGCTATGCCCAGAGACAGCTGCAGGAGGAAGAGTGATGACATTTTATTTACAAACAAAAAACGAGCTTTCTCATTCCTTAAACTTTTAGTAAAGGAAGAATCCTTGCTATTGGGCAATGAAGACTGATAACAGATTTAGGTGGCAGTCCCTTTAAATTCAATGTTAAGGATCTCCTCAGGCCAAACAAGATTTCTCAGAAAATAACTAGCATGCCCAATAAAATAATAATTTTTCCATTGATCTGAGTAGTTTGAATTTTCTAAGTAGATATTAATGTTATTCAGAATAAAAGTATAAACAATATATGAATTTTTTAATTATTCTAACAACTGACCGTACATCAACACCCTCCTAAATGAAACTTAGCACGTGACCTCTGTTCATTGTACACAGTGCCTGAGACACTGGGGCCCCAAGTCTTCAGAAAAGTGGTCCCAGAACAGTGTTCTTCCTAATGGTCCCTGAGTACCTGCATCAGAATTCCACAGGGCCCTTACAGTGTAAAATCCTAGGCCATATTTAAGGCCCACCCATTATGAGTCTCTGAAGTCGGGATCTGAGAAATCTCCATTTTAAAAAGATGCTCCCTGTGATGTTTATGTTCTCTGGTCTGAGAAGTCCATCCTTAGCAATCACCAATACATTGAGGTCTCCTGACAATGAAGACAGAAGACAGGACAGTCATCAGGGAACACAAACCAACACGGTTTATCAAAGACAGAGCTGTTTGTGACTCAGTGGCTTTTGGGCCACAGCCTAGGGTATAAAACCAGCACAAAATACTTGTATTATACATATGTGTGTGTGTGTGTGTGTGTGTGTGTGTGCATGACCCAAGTTTTTCAGAAACAACATGGGTCATGTACTCTGGCCTACTCTATTATATTCTAATTTTTAATGTTACAGCAACCAACTAAATTGATTTCACATCCCACTAATTGGTGGTGTTTGAAAAACTCTATTATAATATTTGTTGTCCTATATTTTTATCACTTAATAATTTAAAATTTTTTTCATATCATATCCTAAATAGTAGAAAGCCATTCAGTCTTTTCCAATATACCCACAAAGTCACAATATTTTAGTTACCTTTAAAAGGTGAATCAAGGTAAAGTGAGACAGTCTTCTGTTTAAGGGAATCAACAACAATACATTCAACTGCTAGCATTTAACTTTTATTTATTTACATCTTCTTTATCTCACAAATAGCATGCAGATTATATAAGTATAAAATAAATGAAAAATCTTAAGAAAGTAAAGCAAGAAGAAAAGAAAGACATAAAATTGTGTGTTTATGGAATAAATCAAAGGAACAAGTACAAGTAATAAAGACAACATAGGCCAAGAAATCTAGGCTACATGTTAACTCTCAGCTTTCTGGCCATCAGTGTGCAGAGGAAAACATGATCAGTTATGAAAATTCCAAGATCCATCTGGCTGTCTTCCCTTCGGGCTGGACTGAACACTTGTTGCCTCCTCAGGGTAGAGAGGGCAGTCACAGTGGGACAGACCCTATCAGTGCCTCCACCTTCCACCACCATTTGATTCATAGGGCAACTGAAGATCGCTCTAAGGACTGGGACGAACAAAGCCAGGAGCCATAGGCCACCCGGTTCTCCCTTTTCTTGGAGCACTCTGTATTCACTTCTGTCCCAGAGCTGGCCAGCTTCCTGTGATGAAAGCTGTTCACAGACCCATCCTCTTCCTCCTCGCCAATCCCAGAAGGCGATCAGCTCCATGAAGACAGTTTTGGCTCCTACGCACCTCAATGAGCTCTCCATAAAACCGAGCTGAATACTAAACTTCTCCAGGAATTCCCCAAAGGAAAGGTGACAGAAGCACAACGATCTGAATTGGCTTCTTGGTTCTATGGCTTATCACTCCTGAGATATTAGCTAAGCCATCTGACTGCTGTGATTCAGTTTCTTATCTGTTAACCAAAGCCAATGCGGTTTCCACCACAGGGTAGTCTTATGGATGAAATTAACAAACAGATGTAATGAGGCGGGCCCAGTTTCTGGCACACAGCAGGTGCTCAATAAATGTTACTTTTCCCTTCTCCTAAGAGAAATCTCTAGGATATTAATTGTACTTCCTACCAGAGCCACTGTAGTATTCACAATCCTTCTCTCACTTCCAAGTTTCCTAGTTAAAACCACCCACGAAGAAAGCAGAGCTCCCAAGAACCACAGAACACTCAATGCCTACACAATGCCACCTTCAAAATGGTTTTTGTCATTGTTTCAATCACTTAAGCAGGGCTTAGAGGTTATTCTGCAAAAAAAAAAAAAAAAGTCTGAGAAAGGAAAGCTTGACTAAGTCATTAAGTATCAAATAAATGCTTAAACCAAGCAATAAGGAAGAGAGATAATTAGTAAATTCACTGTTAGAAGGCAAATGCTGTTGCTAAAACAGAACACAGAAACATATTTGGTCTTTACTCTTGAATGGGCTAAATATCCCCTTGTTAATACTAAAGTAGCGGTTGGTTGCTTTGCAGACTCTGTTTTCCTGAGAGATGTAAAATTTAGACCAGCATGTTTAGTCTTGAGCAGAGAAAACATCAGCTATGTTTTAATTTCCTTTAAATATAAGTGTTCCAGATTAAATAATGTGGTTGACCTACCTTTTCTGTGATATAGAAGTTTGAACTATCAGCATGCTGCAGTGCAAAGTATTCATGGTTTGCAAGGGACCACCTGAAAAATGCAAGCAAAAGCTGATTACAAAAAAAAAAAAAGGATCATTTTCATGTCCATATGATAGAGTTAGATGAACTTAGCACCCTGTGTGGAGAAGGCAATGGCACCCCACTCCAGTAACTCTTGCCTGGAAAATCCTGTGGACGGAGAAGCCTGGTAGGCTGCAGTCCATGGGGTCGCTAAGAGTCAGATACGACTGAGCGACTTCACTTTCACTTTTCACTTTCATGCATTGGAGAAGAAAATGGCAACTTACTCCAGTATTCTTGCCTGGAGAATCCCACCAGGGACGGGGGAGCCTCGTGGGCTGCCGTCTATGGGGTCGCACAGAGTTGGACACGGCTGAAGTGACTTAGCAGCAGCAGCAGCACCCTGTGATTGGAACTGGGCCAGTACCCAAGATACGCACAGTGCAGTTCCTTAAACAAAATGACTTTAGCCCCCTTCTCATGACCCTGAGACCAAGATCTTATTCCAAGCCTATTGTTCACCCTTTAAGTATTTTATCTTCACAGGTTTGAGGGAGGGCTCATTAAATATAAAGTTCCATGCCTCCCTATGATGAAGGAGTGAGTGGAGCAGAGAGAGGAAAACAAAGGAAATGAATGCAATTTAAACTTTTGATAACTGTTACATTTCGGTTGTCCGTAGTCTGCCATCCCCAGTCAGTGTGCTGGCTGTGGACTGGAGCATTTCAGTTAAGCATTGTTGTTGTTTAGTCACAAAATTGTGCCCCACTCTTCTGCGATCCCACAGATTAACTCACCAGTCTCCTCTGTCCATTTAAGGATCACAGGCTTTAAACAAATTCCAGGTAAAATTCTATTCATAGTTCTGCCTTAAAAATTAAAAAAACCTCAGGCAACTTCCATATCCATGGATTGTTGGAGCAGCCCAAGAGAAGTAGGAAAGCTCTCTATCTTTGTGAAGTTCCATGTGGCAGCACAACCACCCACTGACCTGTCTTTTAAATTATTTTATCTTCTGTGGGGACCTGAGTGGTATTCTCATTTTATATCAGATGAAGTGTGCACTTAACTTCAGGAACTTAGACTGCTTCCTGCTGAATAGGATGAATGAACCACATCTTTTCAAAGTAAATAAGATCAATCCCAATGTCCACATATCAGGACTTCTACACTTCCCACTCTTTGAGAAACAGATAGAATGTTTTGGGAGAAAAGACATGGAAATATTACACAGTACTTCTTGGTGTCTTTAGGCAGGTCAAGTAGTGACTTAATGAGTAATATTTAATGATTGCACAAGAATATTTTATTTGCCTTTCAATATGCTGACTGGAGCTCCCTGGATAAATCCTGAGTAACACTTACCCATCACAGACTTCCTTTATTATTGCAGACAGTGGTTTTTTCTGAAAAATAGAAAAAAAGGAAATACTTTCTGTTAGTTTCATTTCATCATTTTAAGCTCTAAAAAAAAAAAAGAAGAAGAAGAAGAGGCCTAATAAAGACACTTAAGTAAGAACAATTTACATTTGCTATTCTTGGTTGTTGTCACTGAGTTTGTTTTTCTCAAAGTAATAATCAACCAGACATCACCAACTGCATTCAGTTCAGTTCAGTCGCTCAGTCGTGTTCGACTCTTTGCGACCCCATGAATTGCAGCACGCCAGGCCTCCCTGTCCATCACCAACTCCCGGAGTTCACTCAGACTCACGTCCATCGAGTCAGTGATGCCATCCAGCCATCTCATCCTCGGTCGTCCCCTTCTCCTCCTGCCCCCAATCCCTCCCAGCATCAGAGTCTTTTCCAATGAGTCAACTCTTCACATGAGGTGGCCAAAGTACTGGAGTTTCAGCTTTAGCATCATTCCTTCCAAAGAAATCCCAGGGCTGATCTCCTTCAGAATGGATTGGTTGGATCTCCTTGCAGTCCAAGGGATTCTCAAGAGTCTTCTCCAACACCACAGTTCAAAAGCATCAATTCTTCGGTGCTCAGCCTTCTTCACAGTCCAAATCTCACATCCATACACGACCAAGGGAAAAACCATAGCCTTGACTAGACGGACCTTAGTCGGCAAAGTAATGCATTAATGATGTATTATCGTTTGGGTCCTTTTTTCTATACTTAACATGTGAGTTGAACAAAATATACATCATATTTCACTTGAAAGTGAAAGTGTTAGTCGCTTAGTCACGTCCAACTCTTTTCGATCTCATAGACTGTAGCCCACCAGGCTCCTCTGTCCATGGAATTGTCCAGGCAAGAATACTGGAGTGGGTTGCCATTTCTTTCTCCAGAAGATCTTCCTGACCCAGGGATTGAAACCAGGTCTCCTGCATTGCAGGCAGATTCTTTACCATCTGAGCCACCAGGGAAGCCCCAGTATTTAACTTAGCCGCATTAAAGTCAGGATGAAACATAGTTTTGGTCAAAGATCTCACAGGCAATTACAATCTACAAAGTAAATTGATCACCAGAATTCCTCAAGAGTGGTACATGGGTAGGGCAACCAGTAGTTTGGCTTTTTGCAAACAAGCTTGGATGTAGGGTAATTTTATGAGAACATGAGGCAAGTGGGGTATGAAGCATAGAGACATTGTTCCTACAAAGTACATAGAATTCTTCCCACAACTGTGGTCCCGGGAATTGTCAATCATGCCGAAGCTTGAGCAGGACACACGCGCGTAACGGGACCGTGACACCATGTGCTGTGGTGTCAACTGGCGGCTGACTACAGCTGTACTCTTGGCCTAACAGCCGCAGCTGTGCTCTGCCTGCCTCCAGATAGAAAGAATGTAGTGAAGAGATACACACAGCTCATCTAGACATGTCGAAACTCTTTCTGCCTTGGATGTAAACAGACCCCAGCTGTCTCCTGGGATGGGCAGGAGTGTGTCTACCAAAGGAACACATCACAGACAAGAAACAAATGGGGAAGAGAAATCAAAGAAATGCAACACACGGTCCTGGATTTTCAAATACAACCACAGAATAGCAGCTAACACTTTCTCCTCCTGTCCCTCTGGGCACTGTGGTATGGCAGAAGGAATCTGAATCAAGCAGAATTGGTTTACATCCTAGCTGTGTCAACTTGCCTGCAGTGAGACTGACATCTTCCTTAATTTGCTGAACCACAACTAGCTTATCTGTAAAATGGGCAAAAGACCTACCCACTCCTCAGGGTTTTCATAAGAATTAAATGAAAATTAAAATAAAGGGCAAAAGACTCAAAAAAGGATTAGGGCTCCACTTCTTTACCCTCTCGTGTCACTAGAAGAGCTTGATTTCCTCTTTGCATCCTTGCCCTGGGACCCAACATTGCTAGGGCCCTCTCTTGGTTAATTCCAAGCACTCCATTCTTCACAGTCCCTTCCTAAGGGCTTCAGGGCCCTGGTAAAAGCTCCAAAGCTGCCCTCAGTGTTCCTCCAACACTCTCCTGCACTCTGGGGCGGTAGGGTCTATGACTAAGCCCACCATCATGTTTTCAGAAGAACGTCTGCCTACAACTCTAAATGCAATGGGCAGAAGAGGGACTGAGAATTGTGGAGGGGTGGAAAGACAGTGCATATCAGCATCTTGAGTTAATCTCTTCTAGACTAAGATTAGAAATGGAGACTGGATTCGACATTGAGGTTACATGTTACAACTTGAGGCCTTTGCAAGAACTTGTCCATTGTTTATGGCTCTGGCTGTGAGTCAAAGAGCAAATGTACACTCCCAGCCAAAGGAGAAAGGAGCTTTAGGAACAAAACTTTTTCCATAAATTGAGGATTTTGCACTTCCAGCTGTCAGAGACCTCTCCAGGCTATTAGTATTTCATGAGGACCTACCAGTCTCCTAGATTAGCTGCAGTCGTTCAGATGGTAAAGAATCTGCCTGCAATGCAGGAGACCTGGGTTCAGTCCCTGGGTTGGGAAGATCCACTGGAGAAGGGAATGGCAACCCAATCCAGTATCCTTACCTGGGAAATTCCATGGACAGAGGAGAAGCCTGGCAGGCTACAGTCCATGGGGTCACAAAGAGTTGGACACAACTGAGTGACTAACACTTATTTACCTACCAGTCTCCTAACTCCCCCAATCTTCTTGCATCCTCAAAACTAAAATATAAATAATGGGGTCAAATTTCAGACTTAAATTATATTGAAAGAACAGATCGAGCCAAGAAAGTATTACTAATGATGTAGGAGAAGGCATTTAAATTACTGCTTTCAGAATGGGAATTCTTAAAGTCTAGGTAACTTAGAGGAATTCAGATTTTAATCCAGGTCTGATTCATAGTTTCAGAGTCAAATTTGAAAAGACAGAAGTGGGCTTCTAGAACTATTATATCTAGAACATTCTGAAGTTGGCTATATGAAAGGAGTAAAGACTCTGGAAGAACAAAGTTTAGAGATTTAATAGAGAAAGATTAGGGAAAAACTTTAAACCCCAGAGGAAAAGGACTCACAGTTAACATAACTGCAGCCTCACCAATTAAAATGAAGGCTGTGTAAGCATGGGCTGGTCCCACGGCCCGCATCCTACACCTGTCCCCTCCCTTCTTTACATGTTCCAAAGAAACACTGAACTCCACCACCCAAACCTAATTCCAATGACTTCACAATTTTCATCTCTCTTAATTCATTCACATTTTTAATGTCATTACTACCTTCTTTTTGAAACCATCTTTCCAGAGTTGCTGTATTTCCTTCCATCTCCTACAGTTATAAGCAACAATCCTCCGATAAAATCCAAGAGATTCTTCATTATTTGTTTTACTTCTAACTTCAGATTTATGTTCCTATCTCTTCTGTTTTCATTCAACTGGTCAGTTCCTCGTTCATTTCAGCTGTCCCAAGTCTGTAATCTGATTCCACTCTTAGAAATCTCTGGCAGTTTGTTAGAAACAGCATGTTAACTCTCCTTCAAGAATCTTATTAAATGCACAAACAAAAATCATTACTCTCACGATTCCCTAACCCAAAAACAGCCATCTCAGTCATGACTTTTTCTGTCTCACTATGACACCACTACAGCCCAGAGCATCATTAACCTTTATTTCTTCACCCTCCGGGTCTGATTTGTTACAGGTGGCATTACATCTTCCTCTGTGACATTCATATCATTACTTCTCACCTCTTCCAAATGGCTCTTCTAAGATCTTGGCATTCCTCATTCCAGTTTCTACCAGATAAATCATACCCCAGTTCCATCACTCTTAATTCTGCTTCCTCAGCCCCAGGGCCTTTCCTGAGGAACAGCCCATCATTACTAGCATTAACTACTTGCCATAAATTTCCAGTCACATATTACACTGGCCTATCAAACACAGATTCTGATCTTGCATTAGTTCCTATATTTGTATTACCTACGTCCAGTAGTTCTTTCCTGTGGATTTCTAGAGAACTTCTCTTTGCCTTCTCCATTCTGTGATATACAGATATCTACAAGACACTGAGTCTCATCATTACTTCGCAAACACCTCTCTCTGCTTTATCCCTTCCAGACCTAACTACCACCTTTGGTTAAGAATTCTCAGTATCCTGGCATCAGATCCTTGCAAATAAGTCTGTACATCACCAGTTTCTTTCTTCCTAATTCCTGCATTAATTATAATTAGGTAAAATTAGACTTTCCCCATAAACTTTGCTCATGTTGTTCTTTTGCTCTAATATCCACCATAGATCTTCAATGACCATCACCTGCATTGTACAAATCTCTTAGCTTGTCATCCAAGGCCTTCCACAATCTGGTCTCAAGCAATCAAACTGTCTACTAATGTTGTACATGTTCCCCATGCTTTTGGATTAGCTAATGATTCATCCAAAAGATCCCACCCCCATACTTCTACTTTATGCCATTTTTTTAAATATTATTTTTGGCTGTGCTAGGTCCTCATTGCTGTGAAGGCTTTTCTCTAGTTGCAGCAAGTGGGGTCTACTCTCTAGTTGTGATGTGCAGGTTTCTTTGTGGTGGCTTCTCTTGTTGCAGAAAAGAGCTCTAGGGCTCGCGGGTTTAATAGTTGCCACTCCCGGGCTCTAGAACATGAATTCGATAGTTGTGGCACATAGGTTTAGTTTTTCCACCGCATGGTGGAATCTTCCTGGATCAGGGATCAAACTCATGTCTCCTGAATTGGCAGGTGAATTCTTTACCACTGAGCCACCAGGGAAGCCCCAGTGTTCAGGCACTAAAGTTGTGCCCTACTCTTTGTGACCCCATGGACTGTTGCACGCCAGGTTCCTCTGAACTTCCACCATCTCTCTGAGTTTGCTCAAATTCCTGTCCACTGAGTCAGTGATCTCAACGTTTGTTGGCCCCTTCTTCTCCTGCCTTCAGTCTTCCTCAGCAACAGGGTCTTTTCCAATGAGCTGGCTCTTTGCATCAGGTGGCCAAAGTATTGGAGCTTCAGCTTCAGCATCGATCTTTCCAATGAATAATCAGGGTTGATTTCCTCTAGGATTGACTGGTTGGATCTCCTTGCAGTCCAAGGGACTCTCAAAAGTCTTCTCTAACACCACAGTTCAAAAGCATCAATTCTTCAGCCCTCAGCTTTCTTTATAGTCCAACTCTCACATCCATACACGACTACTGGAAAAACCATAGCTTTGACTAGATGGACCTTTGTTGGCAACAAAGTCCCTCTATACTTAGCATATTAAATGAATCACTCCTAAGGACCTAGTATATTTGTCTTATTTTCTTGTCCCTTGAAAACAAGGTATCTTAATTCATCTTTGTAACCTTCTCCACCCCTCAGTATTAGTTGCACAGTTCACAGATGCTAACAGGATATAAGAGGAAATTCAATATATTTCTGTTAAATGGAAAATTCACTTACTTTATTTAAAAAAAAAAAAGAACCAACAGAAAAGCCTTGATTATAAAAGTAATCCGTTTCCTAAATGCCCATCAATAGATGAATTGATAAAGATGTGGTATATATATATACAATGGAATATTACTTAGCCATAAAAAGAATGAAATTGAGTCATTTGTAGAGATACAGATCAACCTAGAGAGTTTCATACAGAGTGAAGTAAGTCAGAAAAATAAGTACTGTTTATTAACACATATATGTGGAATCTAGAATAATGGTACAGATGAACCTGTTTGCAAGGCAAACATAGAGACATACACATAGAGAACAAATGTGTGGACACCACAGCGAGGGGAGAAATGGGGGATGGGACGACTTGAGAGATTGGGGTTGACATACATACTATGACTACTACATATAAAATAGGTAACTAATGCGATCCTGTTTCTACTGGAGAATCTTCGTTGAAATGACTGATGCTGAAACTGAAGCTCCAATACTTTGGCCACCTGATGTGAAGAACTGACTCATTGGAAAAGACCCTGTTGCTGGGAAAGATTGAAGGCAGGAGGAGAAGGGAGTGACAGAGGATGAGATGCTATTCAACTGGATAGCATCACCGACTCAATGGACATGAGTTTGAGGAAACTCTGGGAGATAGTGGAGTCAGAGGAGCTTGGCCTGCTACAGTCCACAGGGTTGCAAAGAGTCGGACATGACTGAAACAACTTAATATACACACACATGTGTATACATATAGCTGATTCACTTTGCTGTACAGCAGAAACTAACACAACATTTTAAAGTAAGTATATACTCCAATAAAAACTAAGAAAAATGATTAATGCATATTAAAAAGCAAAACAAAAGAAAAAAACAACCAACAACATCAAAGTAAACCATTTCAAAGTATAGCCTGGATTAACTAGCACAAATCCCACTTCCTACCATGTAAACCACTGTGGGGTGGCTATAAGCAGCTGCTTAGACTTGTGAAGGCTGTCACCACTCCCCACACAGAGCACTCTGTGATTCACAGCTTTGGGACAGCATTGAGCCAGCCAGCTGATGAGCAGTATAATTCAACAGGTGATAAAACAGATACCAATCAAATGACTGTCACCATCCTTTAGCAAGGCCACACAGGTGAGCAGGAACTATTGCTGTAAACAGGGATGGAACGAGATACTCCCAAATACACTATTTTGGTAGCAGTGCTTTTCTCACTTTCTATATAAAACATTCAATTTGACGTGAGCTCCTTGCCTGACTTAAATTCTAAACTGAAGATCGGCTCTATGTTTTAGTTAATATTTGTTCAAGTTACATAAGATGTTTTTATAATAATACAAGTTTCACCTGAGGAAAAGAAAGCTTCCAAGGCATGCTTGGAAGTTCACTAAAACTTTGGAGTAGGGTGACAAGCGCATTCCCTTAGTACCTTTCTATGGACCCATGTAATATTTGCCTTTCATCTCATTGAGAGAAAAGCCCAGAAGAAAAGAAACTTTGATATAAAAGGATAAAAACTGGTTCTTCTCTGAGTCCATAAACCATAAAGGAACTAAAATAAATTCTATACTCTACAGGAATATATCTCCATGTAAAATATCAAGGAAAAATTATTTCAATTGCCTGACCATGTTTTTGTAATTTAACAAAAATCATAACTAAATCCTTTAAGCTTTTTGTTTTGAAGGTCAAATCAGCCTTCTCAGATTCAGTAATGAACTAAGACGGAAAGAATAGAAATGTTTTTAAGGATAACCCAGAGGGTTAGTCAGTTACCAGATTTCCAAGTACAGGTGACTGGGGATTAAATAGACTCTCTACTTGTTCCCTTTGGCAATGGTGAGGTCATCGTTCACTACATGAAAGTATTTCTTCTCTTTATACTAATTTGAGAAAATTTCAATAATGACACAAATATTTTTATTCATCAAACAAAGTATGCATTTCCAAATGAATTTTATTGGCAAAGTACCTTGTGCCAACAATTATATTCATGGAGTAAATAAGCATTTTATTGTTGGTTTTTTTTTTCTTTAAATTTATCCCTCTCTTTTAAACTCTTACTCTCCAAAAGAATTCCTTTATTCAATTTAATTTATCATAGACTACATCCAGAAAGCAAATTTCCAGTACAAAAAATTTTTTATTTACTTTTCATAAAATCACCTAGATTCCTGAGAATGGTCAAATTCACTAGCAATTAGCTTGTGATCTATATCACTGCTTCTGTTCTCACATGGTGTTCTCTCCTCTTCTTACAAGAAGGATGTAAATCCAGGGTGATTCCAAGATACACAATTATATACATAAAACACCTTTTTCAAATAAGGTCACCTTTTCATATTCCAGGTGGTATAATTTGGACATACCTTTGGGGCCACTGTTAAAACTATTGCAAGTGGGTAAGAAAAAAAAATATTTTTTTTAAGGATTAGGGAGAAAAGAGAATGCATCCTTTTCTCCCTAATCCTTAAAGTGGGTGTTGGTCCTTCACTTTTCTTCCTAAACTCTCTCTTGCTTTTAATGAAATGCCAGTGTCCTAAATCCCTGAATCCATGCCTCCCAATATGACCCCTCTTCTAAGGTCTGATCCTGCATTACCAACAACCCCTGGCATGGATCCACATGGACGTCCTGCCACCTCTTCAAGATTAGCGCTACATTCTCTTCCTCACTAAAGCAGATCCTCCTCCTGTCTCACTTTTATCTCAAAAAATATATATATGTGTGTGTGTGCGTGTATTTATATCTCACTCTCCCCGCCCAAAGCTCGTGGCTCCTTTCAGACGTGAGAGGGCCCCCCGAAGAAACATCCTTGGGGCTCTCCAGTTGTTTATATCAGAGGCTGTGGAGTCCAGCCTGCCTTGAGGCATGTTCCCCAGACACAGCCCAGCTGTTATCCCTCGTCAATGTCCCCTCGCTGATGAGTGCAGTTCCCATTCAACCACCTGTTCCTGCCTGTTGGCAGGGCACCTGCCCTGGGGATACTATGCGACCCAAATGCTCACCTCAGAGCTCGCACATCCCCACTGCCCACATTTCTGCCTTGACACTGGCCTGTGGAGGCTGATATCTCCCTCATCTCAAGTGATACACACTTGTCAGCAACTATAAATTGTGGGCTGCTGTTCCGACCTCTAACATCCACTTCTTAGGCCCATGTCTGTCCTAAAAAGAGCATCACATCAGAAAGAAAGCTTGGCTTCTTCAAAACCGTATTTATTTCAAATGTTTTTAAAGATATGGGGTGGGGGTATGCTTATGAGATAGCAGTAGGGACACCAGAAAAGCACTCAGAAGGCTGAATTTTTATCAACAACTTGCTTTTCTACATCTTACCCCAACTATGAGCACTGGAATAACTTTAGAAAATGATTTCCTGGGGTAGAACCCCAACTTCTGCAGCCCCTGGTTTTGTAGCTTTAGGCTTACTACTTCTCCTTTCAATGTTTCCATTTTCTTTTCTGAAAATAAAGTAGCACCTCATACATTGTAGGGTAGTGAGGATTAATTGAGAGGATGTTATATCAATCCCTCAAAACTGCACCTGGTACACAGCAAGGCGTGTTACCTCTGAATAGGTTCTTTCATTTTGTGTATCCAGCCTGGACACTTTGCAGGTACTTTCTTTAAATGTTGGTTAAGAAAATTAAATACATGAATGAATGAATATCCAGTTCTTCTTCCTTCTTCCTGGAGTGACTCCAGCCCCCAGTGCTGCCTTTGGCACTCATCTCATCCTGTTCTTTACTCTTCAATGCATTTTTGTTTCCTCTGCCAACCAGATTATACACATTTGGAGGGAGACACTGCCTCTGAAACTCACCTCTGTCACCTCCCAAGCAAATGGCTGCTAGGCTACAAAGCGTGCAATTAATGAACTTTTTTAAAAAATTAAAAACAAACACATCTTTTTTCAGACTTTCAGCTTCTTTCCCTTTCTTCTGGTCTCTTCCAACTGCCTCTGAAGCTCAGGCAGAAGCTAAAGATGGAAGACAGCAAGAGAAAGGCAGGAGCAGTCTCCCATCACCACCTCATAGCTACTCTGCCAGAGGGCCATTGTCAGACAGCTCTGTAATTGCAAAACCATTTTCACCCAAGACTGAAAGTTCTTGGTCCCAGACTGTTATAAAGTCTTTCTCCAGTGCTTTTAAAGAATGTGACAGATGCTTTGTTTTGACACTTTGAGCTGGTACAGCACAGCACCTGGGACTTTTACTTTCCTTTATAGATGGAAATTCATTGAACATATTCTGCCCAGCAGTTATGAGTAATGTTGATCTAGAAAGAAAAGAAACCCAGCTCCTAAATGTCAGGACACCTCTGAGAAGGGATATGTGCATGTTGACTGGGACGTAGCCTACAATGTGACTTGGAAAAACTTTCAGGTGCAATAAGTAATCCATCTAGTTCCCGGAGGTGCCTCCTGACACCACGTCAAAAACACCGGTCATTTTTATAACAGCTTTACTCTTCCTCCAATGAGCCTGGTGACTGCTCTCCATGCTTCCAACCATATACCTTTAATATGGAGGAATCAGATGTCTCTGAGAAGTGTGTATGAATATTCTGTTTTCCTAATAGCTGCTTAAATAAACTGAAAGTTAATGACAAAAACCACACTTCCCTGAGGCATATTTACTAATAGCTGGTTCTTGGAAAGCAAACATTTTGACAACAGTTCCAATGGGAATCGCTGACACAAGATTCCAGTGACTGTTAGAAATGACAAAGGCAGGGGGTGGGGGGGAAAGGACCCACAACTCTATCTCCAAAGCAGTAAAAACTATGTATCCCATTAATTTTAAAAATAGAAAGATGACAGGCTATGACACCTTTTTCTCGACAGATGATTTGTTTTAAAAATAGTTTACTAAAAATGACTTGTTTCAAGCTTTATGAATCTAATTAAATATTAGATTCAGCAAGACCAAGTGCAATCTTTGCATCATAAAAATCACCAGACTATGTAAATGAGCAGACACAAAAAATAATCAGTACTCTCATTAGTAATGAGTTAAAGAGGAGGAGAAGGTCCTCTTTCTCTTTTAGGTTCTCCGATATACTTTTGCTCAGTAGAAACGGTGTTCTCCTTCAATTTGGAAGCAAAACTGCAATTTTAGAAAATGACAAAAATGTAGAAATGAATAATGCAAAAATAAAGCAAAACTGCAATTTTAGAAAATGACAAAAATGTAGAAATGAATAATGCAAAAATAAAGCCCTACTCACATCAATTATCTTTCCTGAGTCTTCTTCCTTCTTCTTGACTATTTTACATTGTCCTAATACCAATATTCCTATGGATATACTTTTTTTCCCAAATTTCAATATCTCAGGCAGCAAAAACAACTTTCCCAACTACTATATCCTTCTCTACCTTCCTTAACGGAGAAGGCAATGGCACCGCACTCCAGCACTCTTGCCTGGAAAATCCCATGGACGGAGGAGCCTGGTGGGCCGCAGTCCATGGGGTCACTAAGAGTCGGATACGACTGAGCAACTTCACTTTCACTTTTCACTTTCATGCATTGGAGAAGGAAATGGCAACCCACTGCAGTGTTCTTGCCTGGAGAATCCCAGAGACGGGGGAGCCTCATGAGCTGCCGTCTATGGGGTCGCACAGAGTTGGACACGACTGAAGCAACTTAGCAGCAGCAGCAGCAACCTTCCTTAACATCTGTCTTTTCCAAGAAGTGCTCCCAGATAATTCCACCCTGTCTGGTGGGCCATTTCATTCCACCACACCTTGAGTCAGTTAAGTTCAATTCAGTCACTCAGTCGTGTCCAACTCTTCCGGACCCCATAAACTGCAGCATGCCAGGCTTCCCTGTCCATCACCAACTCCCAGAACTTACTCAGACTCATGTCCATCAAATCCGTGATGCCATCCAACCATCTCATCCTCTGCTGTCCCCTTCTAGTCTGCATTCAATTTTTCCCAGCATCAGGGTCTTTTCCAAGGAGTCAGTTCTTCACATCAGGTGGCCAAAATATTGGAGTTTCAGCTTCAGCATCAGTCTTTCCAATGAATATTCAGGACTGATTTCCTTTAGGATGGACTGGTTGGATCTCCTTGCAGTCCAAGGGACTCTCAAGAGTTCTCTCCAACACCACAGTTCAGAAGCATCAATTCTTCAGCGCTCAGCTTTCTTTATAGTCTAACTCTCACATCCATACATGACTACTGGAAAAACCATAGCTTTGACTAGACGGACTTTTGTTAGCAAAGTAATGTCTCTGCTTTTTAATAGGCTGTCTAGGTTGGTCATGATTTTTCTTCCAAGGAGCAAGCATCTTTTAATTTCATGGCTGCAGTCACCATCTGCAGTGATTTTGGAGTCCCCTAAAATAAAATTTGTCATTGTTTCCACTGTTTCCCCATCTATTTGCCATGAAGTGATGGGACCAGATGCCATGATCTTAGCTTTCTGAATGTTGAGGGTATTTTTTGTTTTTGTTTTTTGTTGTTGTTTTTTTAATTATTATTATTTTTCTTTACTTTGCAATATAAGTATTGGTTTTGCCACACATCAACATGAATCCACCTCGGGTGTACACATGTTCCCAATCCCGAATCCCCCTCCCACCTCCCTCCCCATACCATCCCTCTGGGTCATCCCAGTGCACCAGCCCCAAACATTCTGCACCCTGCATCAAACCTAGACTGGCGATTCATTTCTTACATGATATTATACATGTTTCAATGCCATTCTCCCAAATCATCCCACCCTCTCCCTCTCCCACAGAGTCCAAAATACTGGTCTATAGATCTGTGTTTCTTTTGCTGTCTCGCATACAGGGTTATCGTTACCATCTTTCTAAATTCCATATATATGCGTTAGTATACTGTATTGGTGTTTTTCTTTCTGGCTTACTTCACTCTGTATAATCGGCTCCAGTTTCATCCACCTCATTAGAACTGATTCAAATGTAAGCGAACCTTTTCACTCTCCTCTTTCACTTTCATCAAGAGGCTCTTTAGTTCTTCACTTTCTGCCATAAGGATAGTGTCAACTGCATACCTGAGGTTACTGATATTTCTCCCAACAATCTTGATTCCAACTTGTGCTTCATCCAGCCCGACATTTTGCATGATGTTCTCTGTATATAAGTTAAATAAGCCGGGTGACAATATACGGCCTTGACGTACTCTTTTCCCAATTTGGAACCAGTCTGTTGTTCCATGTCCAGTTCTAAATGTTGCTTTTTGACCTGCATACAGATTTCTCAGGAGGCAGGTCAGGTGGTCTGGTATTCCCATCACTTGAAGAACTTTCCACAGTTTGTAGTGATCCACACAGTAAAAGGCTTTGGCATAGTCAATAAAGCAGAACTCTCTGGAACTCTCTTCCTTTTTTCGATGATCCAATGGATGTTGGCAATTTGATCTCCTTGAACCAGAGATCAAATTGCCTTGAGTCAAGTGTTCTCTTTTATATGGAAATGAGTGAGTGATTCACTCTGTGACTCAATTCAGGTCCTAAGGTCTGCCTACCTTCTCTTCTGTGAAACAGTGCACTTATTTGTGCTAAGCTCATATGTGGAAGGTTAATCCTATTTATGTGCATGGTATGAAAGTATTGATAAAAAGTCAGATACGCTTGATAGAATAAACAGAAACGACTGTTGACTGTGATGGATAAGGTAATAGCAGACCAGATAAAGCCAGATAAGCTCTGGAGGCAAAGTAGGGTTCAAATTCAATTTAAACACAGGATTATGAATGTTTATCAACTGCGAAGAAACTGACATCCGACGTAAGAAAGCTGTCAAAAGAATACTAAGTCGTGGCAAAGAGAGTTTTAAGAAGTCAGTTTACTTTTTTTACTTTCTAGTTCCCCCTCTTCTACTTCTTGTCTCTGTGTGCCATGGAGTTGGTTTACTGTTGAGTGGATGAGTGGTTTACCGTGAGTGGATGCACTAGCACCAATTCACCTTCCTTTTTGAAAAAGATTATTTATTTGGCGGCATTGTGTCTTAGTTGTGATGCGTGGGCTCAGTTGCCCCACAGCACCTGGGATCTTAGTTCCCTGACCAGGGATCAAACCTGAGTCCCTTGCACTGGCATGCAGATTCTTAACCACTGGACCACCAGGGAAGGCCCCCATCCTTTCTTCGGTGGTAATGGATGTGCTGAGAAACGTGCCAGCAAGTAGTGGAGAAACACGGGCTTCTAAGTCTCAAATATATGTCCCATGAATGTGACCATGACTACCTGAGGCTAAACCACAGCCTGGAAGAACAATAAAACAGGCTCTTCTGGGAGGATCCGAAATAGGCAAACGTCTGACTATATCAACAACTTTTAAACTTGCCCTACCTTTGACATGTCATTAACCCACACTTTCATTGTCTATTGTCATTTGGTCAGCCCTTCCGATAATAATGATAATAGCAATAGCTATCATTTACTGAGTGACTACCATATCCCCACTGCAAGATGATGTTACTAAGCCTACATTACAACTGAGAAAACTGTACGAGGATCTCAAGATGTTAAATAGCGTGCTCACTTGTCTCACTTCTTTTTGTATCCTCTGTCACTATCCTGTGCTGTGCTAAGTCACTTCAGTCATATCTGACCCTCTGCATCTCTATGAACTGTAGCCCACCAGACTCCTCTGTCCATGGGATTCTCCAGGCAAGAATACTGAAGTGGGTTGCCATTCCCTTCTCCAGGTCACCATCCTAGGCCATGACATAATTATTTCTCACTTGGGCTACTGCAACTAATTACTGTCTAACTAATCTCTCTTATTTAATTTTTATTTCTCACAAAACAGTTCTTAAATTTTGACCCTCTAAAAATGCAGATCACATCACGTGCACTGAAACCTTCTGCTGAGAAATATTCCCTTTTTTTCATGACTCTTGGACAGAGTATTGAGTCCATACAGTTCCTCACGACACACCCTCCATCTATCCAGCAGGCCAGATCAAGAGGCCCATGTGGAATTAAAGTGCTAGGCAGGATCTCAAATATTACCTCTCCACCATTTCTTCCATTCTTGTTCTTCATTAGTAGGATTGCCAGTTGGACACAGGATGGGACTTCTTAACCTGTCCTTTCAAGATAACTTCACATTTGTATTTTTTGTTCCTTTATCTTTTGGAATATATTCTGGATGTATTTCTTATTTCCAACTTCCACATTACTGGTTCTCTCTTTAGCCAAACCCACCATGGAATAACTCTATGTATTTTACTGCTTTTTTCCTGTTGTAGAGTTTTTCTTACATTTTATTTATTACTTTTACATTTCTGAGATTTTCAATTGCTTCTTTCTCAAATTTATCTATTCTCAATTTATATCTACCCATTTTATGTGCATAATTTCCTGTTTGTGAAGATACTATTCTCTCTCTTTTAAAGTTTTTCCTTTGAGGGCCCATGACACACTTATTTTTAAGCCGTCCCTTGAGTGCTACGTTTCCCTACATTTACCGGATGGAACAGACCCACCAAGCAGCAGCAGCCTGTGTGATAAAGAGGGACCAGAGGCAAGTTTTCTGAGGTAACAGACTGTACAGAAAAGCTGAGGGAAAGAGGAGAATCTAGGAAGACATGTAGTTGCAGCTTCAGCAAACTGGGTATATGTTCATATATCACTGAGAAAAGAAGATATTAAGGAAAGCAAAACTGCACAGGTTTGGGGGTGGAAGGAGCAATGAGGACTGATTTTGACTATGTTGAGTTTGAGGTGCAAGGGGCATCTAGATGGTCAAAACAAGTAACAGATAGGCAGCTGTTCATATGGGTCAGGAGGTCAAGAATGATGTGACAGTGGAAATTATGAGCATCTTACAGTGATAAGGCTGATGAATGCAAATATATCACCACAAACGTGTTGCAGTGTAATGATCCATCTATAGTCATTCTGAAAATTGATATAGCTTATCTCAAAGTCATTTGGCTGTCTTTTGATTATGGGATGCTTTGATGGAAGGATAAAAATAGATCTTCATAAAGTCAATTCATAAGATAAAACAATATATTTAGAATGCGTGGTGGCAACAAGGGGAGGGACGTTCTTCTCAGAAGGCCACTCCTTTCATAACTGTATTTAATTGCATCATCAGACAGAAAAGGTATAAACATCACCTGTTTCCTTTGCTCCTATTCTTATGACTTTCCCACACATCAGGCACTGTACTAGGCACTGGGAACACACACGGCCTGTGCAGAGCATCACACAGTGAATAAGTGGAGCCATATGGACTGTTACAAATGCATATAACAAGGGCCTTCATCTGATCTGAGAAATCAGATGACTTTTAAGAAGTGTACATTTCATCTGGGATCAAGAGGGAACAGGAGTTAGATGAGCAGAGAAATGAAAGGCTGGTAACTTCCAGTTAGAAGAAAAACACATTTGTAAAGGCTCTGAGAAGTGTGCAGCTATGAAAGAAAACAAATCACTTATAATTAGAACCAAGATAGGAGTTTGGTGGAAGTTGCAGTAACTCTAAGCAAAGCTGGTGAGGTGAGCAAAGGCTGGGGATAGCAGGTTCATAGCCAGAATGTCTGGATTTTATTCCAAGTGCAGTGGGAAAGCACTGAAGGTTGCTAGGCCTGGGAGAATGCATTAGAGGGGAAGTAAGAGTGGTGACCAGAAGGCCAGCCAAGGAGGCAAGTGGAGGCAAGCGAGAGCAGTGAGGATCAAGAAAAGGCAGACAGAATCAAGAACCATTGAGGAGGTAAATTCCACAGGATTTGCTATTTGAGAGACTTTAGGAGTTGCAGGGGAGGTGGTCCAGCACCATGGTGGTACCACTGACTCAGAGGACTCATGAGTACATCTGATGGAAATTCTAGAAAGAAAAAAAAAAACAGAAAAGCACATATTTTTTTTCCCCTGAGGCTGCTCTCATTCCCGAGAAGTTCTGGGCACCTTGCACAGGTCTACACATCCCTAGAGACAAAATGCAAGCTGCCTTTCTCTAGAACAAAGCAACTTTTTATGAGAACCCAGCGTCCTGCTTCATGCTGAAAGCTACATAATTATATACCCCACCACAAACTGCCAGTTGACCTAACAGGAAAACGAAGTACACAGTGTGACATACACGAAAGGTTCTAGAAATGTGAGATGTCTTAGTCATCAAAATCTTAAGGAAACATGGTTGATAAAAGGTTCTGTCCTGAGTTACCCAATCTGCTCTTAGTGACAGAGCTGAGAAAGGGAAGTAGACGGAGGAGAATATCACCCCTACCTACCTAGAAAGCAAACTGAAATCTGCAGATCATCTTCAGAGAAAAAGCAGAATGCTAGAGTTCATGCTTGTGCAATTAACCTGGGTTCTCAGCTGAGGGGAAACATGTTTTCCATCTTTCTCCTCCAAAGCACGGCAAACTCTAAGATTTTAAGAGATTATACACACTCTAACATACAAAGGGAGAGAGCTAAAACCAGAAAGGGAAGTTCTTCAGTCACTTTATATTAAAGGAAGTTTAAGAAATAGCTGTTACGATACCAAATCCAACAGTTGCAAAAATCAGATGAGCCATGACTTTTCCTGTCTCAGTATCATTCCACCTGGTTACGACAGCACAAAACCCAGCAGTGTAACATCACACAGGCTTCATCACACTTTTCTTAAGCAGGACCAAATAAGCTCTTGAAAGTGTCATGTTTGTATTCTTTATTAAGTAAGAAAAAGTGAAGAACTATTAGGACCATTGTACTGAAGGAGGCATTAAGGACTCCCTAAACATTACTGTGGGAGCCAGAGGCAGCGCCAGCAGAGAGAAATGTATAGGACCGCACAACAACGATTTCTAAATCTGGGTCCAAGAACATCACCATCACTATGAAGCTTGAAGAAACAGGAATCCCCAGCTCTTGAACCACATCTACAAATAATCCTCTCTGTGTTCAACATGTGCCATAAACAATTCAGATGCAGAACCAAGCTTGGAGCCACTGATTTAGTCCCTCCTTGATAAGAGGAAATTTGTCCACCACTCAGGGGACACTGGCAATGTCTGGAGACACTGCTGGTTGTCACAGATGGGGGAAGGAATGCCACTGGCATCTAGTGGGTAAAAGCCAGGATGCTGCTAAAACCCTCAAATGCAAAGCACAGACAGCAAAACTAAGAATTCTCCAGTCTAAAATGTCAATAGCGCTAAGATTGATGAAGTCCAATGTAATACAACCATTTAGGAAAAGAGTTCAGGACAGGCACAAGACTTTTCATTTCTGCAGGGCAAGGGTAGAAACTTGCTTTCCAGAAATTCAGTCTCATTTTCTTGATTCTATGGGATCTTTTTTATTACGATCACTGTGCCAAAATACACATTACATTAAAATTACAGTCTTAACTATTTTTAAACATACTGCTCAGCACTGTTAAATATACTCAAGCTGTGTATTCTATGTGATTGCAGGGAAGTCAAGAGATACCTGGAGTAACAGGTAAATTTGGCCTTGGAGTACAAAACGAAGCAGGGCAAAGGCTAATGGAGTTTTGTTTAAAAGAACTCACTGGTCATAGCAAACACCCTCTTTCAACAACACAAGAGAATACTCTACACATGGACATCATCTGATGGTCAACACCAACATCAGATTGATTATATTTGCAGCAAAGATGGAGAAGCTCTATACAGTCAGCAAAAACAACATGGGGAGATGACTTTGGCTCATGAACTCCTTATTGCCAAATTCACACTGAAATTGAAGAAAGTAGGGAAAACCACTAGACCATTCAGGTATGACCTAAATCAAATCCCTTATGATTATACAGTGGAAGTGACAAATAGATTAGATCTGATAGGCAGTCAATCCTGAAGGAAATCAGTCCTGAATTTTCATTGGAAGGACTGATGGTAAAGCTGAAACTCCAATACTTTGGGCACCTGATGCAAAGAACTGACTCACTGGAAAAGACCCTGATGCTGGAAAAGATTGAAGGCGGGAGGAGAAGGGAACGACAGAGGATGAGATGGTTGGATGGTGTCATGTCACCGACTCAATGGACATGAGTTTGAGCAAGCTCCAGGAGTTGGTGATGGACCAGGAAGCCTGGCGTGCTGCAGTCCATGGGATCGAAAAGAGCTGGACATGACTGAACTGAACCGAACTGAATGTGATTGCATCTGAATTCAGAATCTTTATTTGGAGCTCAACTGTTGTTTTAGTTCACCAGGCTCTCAATATTTAAATGTCTTGGGAATTACAGGTTTTTAGGCTGAAGAGATAACTTTAATGCACTTTAGGAAAAGTTTGTATTATCGGTTCCAGTCCTGCTTGAAACATAAGAAAATGGTTCTATTTCATGTATGACCCTGAAAAAAATCATAATTGGCTCAAATGATTATTAAGCAGGGCACTGAGCGACTACCTCACTGAATCCCCACAAAGTCAGGAAGGACCTAAGAATATTGACAGTTCATCCTTACAAAGCAGGAGGCTTGTCCCCTGTCATACAGCACTCAGTGGCAACCCAGATTTTGAGTCCAAATAAGCCCATCCAAAGGCTGTGCCTGTAAGCACCAGGCCAGTCTGCCTCTCCCAGTGTCCAACCCCAAAGAAACCCCCACGTTTCAAGGCTCTGTCTCATTTCAGGTGGGCTCCTTCAGTGATAATCCAGACCATTCACCATCTTTTCCCTAGTTTTTAAATAAATTCAGACTTGGCTTTCATCATACAATGCATCCCTAGAAATCATCTTGTCAGTGGATGGAGGAGGCAAGCTGGCAGTGGTAGAAGTGTCTGTTTAAACAAGGCTGTTGTTACTGGTGTGAGCCATTAAATGGAGCCATAAGGGGTGGAGAGACCCAAACAGAAGTACCGAACACACAACATACGACAGACAGAGAAGGACAAATAGTGGTTTGATCCCTGGGTCGGGCAGATCCCCTAGAGGGGGCAACCCACTCCAGTATTTTTGCCTGGAGAATCCCCATGGACAGAGAAGCCTGGGGAGCTACAGTCCATAGGGTTGCATGAGTTGAACACAACTGAAGTGACAAAGCACACACACAATATCACTCACAGGTGGAATCTACCAAAAAAAAAAAAAATTCAATTTCCTAGAAACAGAGGGTAGAAAAGAAGTTGCCAGAGGTTGGTAAGTGAGGGAAATATGAACAGATCAGTCAAAGCATACAAACTTTCAGCTGTAAGATGAACACTGCCTGAGGATTTAATATAAAACATGGTGACTACAGTTGATAATACTGTACTGTATGATTGAAACTGTCTAAGAGAACAGAACTTAATTATTCTCCCGACTTCCTTGGTGACCCAGTGGCTAAAACTCCACATTCCCAGCACAGGGGGCCCAGGGTTTGGTATCTGTGATCCCACATGCCGCAATGAAGACTGCAGAGCCTGCATGCTGCAACTAAGGCCTGGTGCAGCCAAATTAATAAATAAATAATTTTAGAGAAAAAGAAATGAATTGTTCTCACCATATGTCAACTGTACCTCAATAAAGCTGATATGAAATTTTAAAAAGAACTACTGAACAGATGTATGATTTAGTACAAACGGCCTGGATTTTTTAGTGTCACCCAAAAGTGAAAGTGAAGTCGCTCAGTCATGTCCGACTCTTTGCGACCCCATGGACTATAGCCTACCAGGCTCCTTCCTCCATGGGATTCTCCAGGCAAGAATACTGGAGTGGCTTCTCCAGGGGATCTTCCCAACCCAGGGATCGAACCGGGGTCTCCCGCATTGCGGGCAGACGCTTTAACCTCTGAGCCAACAGGGAAGCCCAATCTGGATTCAAATCAATAACATCCTGCCTGTGTGATCTCAGGTAACTTGGAAAAATTATGAAATGAGAAGTGTAGAGCCTGCCTTGCTAGGCTTTAAGAGGGGGACAAGGTACTCCATGCAGGGCACTTATGACACTGCCTGGCACATCATATGTGCTAATTGGATGGTATACATTATTATTAATATTGCCACTATTACTAGTACTATGTATAGAATGAGTTAAACTCCTGTGTCATGCACCAAAACTTCAATGCGCTTTATGCAATGAGTGAGCCATTAAAAGGTCTTGGGTAAATCAAATTTATGCATATTGAATTATATCTTAAATATATTACAGAAATAGGATAGCTTAAATATACTACAGAAATCAGATAGTTGAGGGAAAACCATGAGCAATCATTTTGTGCACGCTTGCCTAAAAACACATGCATATGTGTTCTTTTTAGAAAAATAAAATCTGCAACCATGTATGAAGAGGGGTTGCTATTGTAATTTCTTTCTCTTTGAAGAATGGAGAATACCAATGTTTTATTCTTATCTTTACTACTCACGATTCAAGCCAAAAGTCATCCCACAGAAAGAGACCAATGTGATGGCCAGCAGAATACAAATGTATATAAAACAGACTGACCACCAGAAGCTTATAATCTACTTCAAAAGACATAGTCACATTTTAAAAATGTAAATAACGGCAGGCTCAAGTTATGTTAACTGTAAACAAAATCTACAGGCAAAGAAAATGGTATAAGGAATTAAAAGGATGGGACTTCCCTGGCAGTCCAGCAAGCAAGACTCTGTGCTTCCACTGTAGGGGGTGATGTGAGAGTTTGATCCCTAGCCAAGGAACTAAGATTCCTCATGCTACGTGGTGCAGCCAAAAAGAAAGGAGGGGTAGGGATTAGAAGGATGGAGAAACAACTGCGTTACAACAGGACTGAAAAAGACTTGAGCAGAAAGGAGGCTCTGTGTGATGCTAGCAAAGCCAAGATTTAGAGTGGAGGGAGTAAGACAGGGCAGAAGAAACCCAAGCAGTTGGCTGTTAGAAACCATAAGACATGGGGGGAAAGAAAAGTGCAAATATGGGCAGGGACACATTCGTGAAGGGGCAGCTTGCCCAAAGCAAGAGGGTACTTGAGAACTGCTCACAGCACGTGCAAATACCTTGAACCTGGGATAATGTAAGAGAAAAATCACAGCAGGACACGAAGGCAGGTCAAAGAATCTGACAAGTCTCAGGGTCACCAGGAAACTCAAGGATCATCCGTGACTTTTTCTTTTAATTGTGGTATATTTTCTTCAAACAAAATCTTTCCCCAAAGCATCCAAAAGTGAGAAAAGGTCAACAGCCGCTGCTGTGGCAGAAGTGAGCATGGAGAGCCTGGACGCCTATCACACACACCCCTCACCCTGAACCATTTGAGGAGGATCTGCAGAACTGAGGTAGAAAACCATGCATCTCTTCCCATCATCCCTTCTGGGCAAATACACAGAAGAGAATATCTGAGGCCCAGATTGGAGTGGTGGCTTTCTAGCTTCAGCGAACTCCTCGTAAAGAAAGGCAGGGGAGGGCAGAACAGAGGCAGGAGGAAGACAGTGCATCAAACAGAGGAGCTGCTTCCCAGAATATTAGCAGGTGGCCAAGAGGTGGGAGAAAATATTTTGGAGAAGTACTAGGGAGCCAGTGAATATTCCACAGCATGAACTTGTTGTGTGGCCAATTCGCATGTTCCTTTATTACTAGGTGATGCCTCCCTCCCACTTGCCCTTTAACTTTTTCTCTTTCCTAAATATTTACAAAGTCATGCAGAAAAAGAAGGAGAAAGGTGGGAAACCGTTCACGATGGAAGGGCAGGTAAAAAAGCAAACCTGAGCATCTCATTCTCTTATTGGATGAGAACTTGCTTAAATGAGCAGCAGTAAAGCCTTTGCATGCATGCTAAGCCACTTCAGTCTTTGTGACCTTATGGACCATAGCCCACCAGGTTCCTCCATCCATGGTATCTTCCCAGCAAGAATACTGGAGGGGGTTGCCATGCCCTCCTCCAGTGGATCTCCCCAACCCCGGAATCAAATGCACGTCTCCTGTGGCTCCTGCATTGCAGGCAAATTCTTTTACCGCCGAGCCAGCAGGGAAGCCCAACAATGCCTTTACTGCGTAATTCCTCTGAACTGGGCAGTGTCCTATTCTTTTCATATATTTTCATTAATGTTCACAAGGATCATAAAAGTGGTGACTTATTATCTTGACTTGACAAGACGAAGATAATGAGGCTCAAAGAGGCTAACTGGGCTCTCACAGAAAGGGGGCCACTGGGCCCACCCCACAGGTTTAAATGTCCCAGAGCCCATATTGTGTTTGTTAGGACACACTGCATTATGCCTCTTGTCAAAGAGCTGGGGGTTCTACACACTTGACCAAAAAAAAATCTGTTCAGAAAACATTAGGTTAACGGGAAGAGTGGACAGGAAGCCTTTTTGGCTCTGTGTATCCAGACAATGATCACCTAAAACCGCAAATGGTTCCTGAGGCTGAAAGCCAGCAACAGACAGTGAAGACAGGAGCAGAGGCCGCCGCCAGGAACAAAGAAGCTAGATGACAGCTCTTTTGAGAGCCTCATATAATAGAGCAGACTTCACTTGTAAAAAAGTTCCTTGGGGCTTTTCCTGTGGAGTAGAAACACAGAACTGTTTCCTCAAAATTCAGAATGAAGATAAACCAATCCACTCCAAGTAGACATCCCCTGCAACCGAGATGGGCCCTGACTGAGCAGACGTGATCCCCACTCAGGAATCTCCCTCTCCCAGCTAGTCATTAATTACTCACTTACATAGAAAGGTTGGTCAACAGGCACTAGAAAAAAAGGTATTCAGAAATGGAGTAATTCAGGCTTCAGGTGGTTTCCTCTCGAGCCCCCGCAGGATCCAATGAGGGTGACTCTGCTCTAGATTCATTTAGTGCTCATCGCAAGCCAGATTAAGGGTCCACCCCTGGTTGGCAGAATCACAGTCTCTGCAGTGCCTGGGATGTTTGTTTCTCACAAGCTGCCCTGACACACTCAGGTTTGAGGACCACCAGTTTAAGTTGATAGATAAGGACAACACAGTGTGACAAGTGGAGGGATACTGGAGGTTTTGGGGAGAAGACGGAGCAGCCATGCTTGACCCAGCTTCCAGAAATACCTTGTAGTGAAATGGTAGCTAAGAACAAAGGAGCAAAGGCAAAATGTGATGGGAAAGAAGCAGGTGATGTGACCTTTATTGAACAAGGTAGAAGATTAGGAGAAAACTCTGCCCAAGTCTTCCTTGCTTGTGCAAATACATTTCCGATCCTTGCGCCAACTTCCAACTCCATCAAGAAACAACACCTGATAGCAAGGCTGCCACTCACTCCAACTTCAGCCACTGCAGGGCAAAAAGGGACTAGGTCTCTTAACACTGGAGGTCTCCATATGGCATTAGCAGGAGGCCTACAATTTAGCCAATGGTTGAAAAGTTCAGGCTTCAAAGTACAGGAGGCCTGGGTTTGTGTTCTGGTCTCATTGACTACAAAATCATCTAACTTCTAAGAACCTCAATATTAGCATCTGTAAATTTAGAACCATCACAAAGAATGAGACAAAGCAACTTTATGTACCTCTTGATGTGATGCCCTGAAGAGGACCCTCATCTCTCCTTTCTGTCTGCCAAAAATGCAAAACATGCATCTAATTGGAAAGAAACATTGGAGAAACCCAAACTGAAGGCCATCCCACAAAATACCCTGGTAGGCTGCAGTCCATGGGGTTGCTGGGAGTTGGACACGATTGAGCAACTTCACTTTCACTTTTCACTTTTATGCACTGGAGAAGGAAATGGCAACCCACTTCATTGTTCTTGTCTGGAGAATCCCAGAGACGGGGGAGCCTGGTGGGCTGCCATCTATGGGGTCCCACAGAGTCGGACACGACTGAAGCGACTTAGCAGCACCAGCAGCAGCATACTCTACAGAACTTTCTAGGTCAGGAAAGATAAAGAATCTCTAAGGAACCATTCAAGAGCCATAAGACCAGAGGGACATGACAATAACTGTACTGTTATGATTGATCCTTTCAGGATCCTGAAAGGATGTCAGACTGAGGAAAACACTTATCAAGGATCTTATTGGAATAACTGATGAAATATGAATATGGGCTTTGAGCTCTGAACTAGATGATAATGTTGAACTAATGTTCTGGTTTCTATAAGGAGAATATGGTTATGTAAGAGAATGATTTTGATCTTTAGGAGGACACATTGATTATTAAGGGGTAAACAGAGATGCTGCCTCAAAGTCACACTCAAATGGTTCAAAAGGGGATGTGTATACAAGAGATAAAAAATAATGAAGCAAAATATTAATAATTAGTAAGTCTGGATAAAAGGTAGACAGGAGTTCTTTGTACTATTCTTGTCATTTCTGTGTGTGAAACTGTACTGAAATAAATTACTCCTCAAAACTATCAGGCCACGAAAAACAAGGGAAAGACTTGGAAACTGTCAAAGACTGGAGAAGACAGAGGAAGCAAGATGGATATATTACAGTGCAATTGGTATTCTTGTATTGGATTCTGTCACAGAAGAGGAACATTAGTGGAAACACTGATGAAATCCTCATAAATTTTGTAGTTCAATTACCAGTAATCCTGCATAGTTGAGGCAAATGTACCACAGTTATAGTAAGATGTTAACATTAGGATAAACTTAGTGAAGGTTGTACAAAAACTCTCTAAAAATCTTTGTATTTTGTCTGTCAATCTAAAATTGTTCCCAAATAAAAAGAATATTTTAGAAAGATTATTGATACACATACAACAAGGGCCATCCCCAAAGGCAGGGACAGGATACTGATTCCACAGGCCCCTAAGAGTGCAGGTCAGGAATTGCTGTCTTAAAGAAGAGGTTTCCAAACACCCTTGGCCATGGCAGAATCAAAAAGAAATAGTTTACCTGAACCACTGACTTAGAATCTCTGGAGATGGGGCCCCATAGAACATTTGAACAAGTGCCCCAGGTGGTTCTGGTATGGCCTCAGGCTTGGGCACAGGTGTCCAGTTCAATATTTCTCAGACTTAACTATACAAGGAATCCCCTGGGGATCTTGTTAAAATTCACATCTGGGTCAGGAGGTCTGGGTAGGATCTGAGAATCTGTATATCTACTGAGCTCCTGGGTGATGCTCAAGCAACTGATCCTCAGCCCCACCTGCAGACAAGGCAAAGCAACAAGACAGAATGGGCCTGGGTCCATGACACTGGAGCATCATGCCAGCCCAGGACGGCCCTGTGGACTTGAAAGAAAGAAAGAAAGTGAAGTCACTCAGTTGTGTCCAACTCTTTGGGACCCTGTGGACTGTAGCCTATCAGGCTCCTCCATCCGTGGGATTTTCCAAGCAAGACTACTGGAGTGGATTGCCATTTCCTTCTCCAGGGGATCTTCCCAACCGAGGGATCAAACCCAGGTCTCCCACATTGTAGGCAGATGCTTTACCATCTGAGCCACCAGGGAAGTACAGTGGACTTGAGAAGTCCTGTGGACTTGAGAAGCCAACTTCTATCTCTTTGAAACAATTGTTCTCTTGGGTTGTAGACAAACATAATCCTAACAACATTAAGTCTTCACCAAGTAGCCCCAGCCATATCTTGCAGTAATATTCAATGTGTATCCTCTCTCAAACAGCACGTGAAAAAGTGTAAACAACTGTTGCCTGACACAAATGTATATAAAATTACTGAGCGCACTTCTCTACTTTCATGGATTGCTTCTAAAGTCAACAAAATCTGCCTCAAAGAGCAGTTACAATGACTATGACATGTTGGTCTGATGACACCTTTTTTACAACAAAATTTACTCTTCCTTACATTCATGCTCAAACTCAACTAATTCTCACTTGACCTTTATAATTTAATGAATCATTTGGATCCACACAATATCTTTCAAATCCTCTAGAAGTCTTCAACCAGATAATAAAATCTGACCAGAAAAATAGTACAGAGCATAATTATAAAATAGTATTGAGTACATAAAAAGTAGAGTTGCCATGGTACCCTAATTTTGAAAATGTAGAAAGCCATCCAGAACCCCATACTACATGCTTTATGAAACCCTTAGGCATATACTAGGTCTTGAACTTTTTTGTTTTTAAGTCATTTACTCTAGAATGACAAAAGTAACCTCCCTGAGATTGCCTGCAATCAATTACATCATAAGACTCAGTGCCCAAGCTAAAGGATGCTTCCATAGGTAAAACCATGCTAAAAATCTTTGTGATACTTTCTCATGCAGTAAAAATTTACTGAGCGTTTTTCATATACCAGACAATACATTAGACCCACAGTGCATTTAACTCTAATAATGAAATGACAACTGGCTAGGACCCAAGACCCACCCCTCTATGCTAATTTCATAATCAAAATAGTAATAGGACAAAGTCACATTGTACTTGTTGGCTGCTTCTGCAAAAGCCAGAGAAGAGTGATCCCCAAAATTAAGTTTTGTGTTGTCTATAATAAAACAATCTACTCACAGTCATGAGTCTCTGCAAGGCGGTGCTGGGACAGCGCCACTGCATCAGCTGCCCAAGTCCAGTCCCCTCGTCCCGCCCGCCTCCTTCACAGCTTCGGACACAAACCCTGTATTGACTCTCCCTGAGTAGATGTTGGACAAGTATAAAAACCCCATCCATCACCACTACATGTGGTACAGAAATCAAACTATACTGTAACTATTATCACACCGATTTTTCAACACAGCCAGAGACAGAACAGGAGAAAAAAGAGCTAAGTCTGGGAGAAATTCAGAATAGAAAGGAAACTAAAATAACCGCCAAATGACTGGCAGTCCTACTAACCTGGTCGATCTCCATGAGCTTGGGGTAGGCACCTGGCCATTCTATGGCCACCTTGACGATGTCCGCGGGCGGCGGCATTGCAAATTTCCTAGAACGTCCTAAGCCAGTGGAAGTGGAATCCTACGGTGTAGACGGCTGCACGTGTCTATACCTAATGAGGAATGACAAAAAGAGAAAGAGAAGTCGCTCAGTACAAATACAGGGTGAATTTTGCTTTATCACTTCCTGTTTTCACTGGTGGTTTAGGTACAAGAAACGGCTCTGGGTGCAGAAGACTCAGGGCGCCAACTGCACCACTCAGTGGCGGCTCCCCAGGAGGGAAGGCAGAGGAGGGGAAGATACCAATGCCCTGGGGTCAGAGCCACCAGGAGATGAGGCGCTGGTGAGGGATAGGCTCCCAAGTCCCCAGTGTGAAGCAAGGTGGAACCCTTACCGCCCAGTTCTGCTCTGAACGGTGCCCGGGGTCTGAATGCGCCTGGCTCACTCTGCCCAGAAGCACATGCAAACTCCTCGTGCTCAACAGTCTCCGGAAGGACAGATTGCCCAGGAAGTCATGGCCAGGAAGCAGCATTTCTTTAAAGTGTTTTCGGGGTGTCACAAATAGAGCTCTGCACTATAGCAACCAGGATATCATGAGGAAGGAGCCACGCCCCATGGTTCACACACATGTACACACACACTCCCTCCCCAAGGCCAGTTCACAAGATGCCAAGAAAATTAACTGTTCTGGTTAATACAGCATTCAGAACAGACCTTGAATTCTCACTGGAATGAACAGTGTTGCTTACACAAAAGAAGTAAGATTAAGCCTCTGCTGCCTCTCTCTCCCAGACTCCCTCATTCTTTAAGAACTTTTTTTTAAACATGATATTTTGGAACAGGTAAAACATTCACGCAATTCAAAACGAGAGAGAGAGAGAGAGAGTGTGTGTGTGTGTGTGTGTGTGTGTGTGTAAAGACAGGGTGAATCTCCCTCCTTCCGAACAGATATAACTTCCATCCCCATTCATCCAGCTAGCCACTGTTAATAGATTCTTATGTGTCCCTTCAGAATTTCTTCATGTAAGTCAAATGGTAAACACATATTTCCCATTTTATTTATATAAAAGGCAGCATTCTAGACCCTGTTTTATTCATCTCCTGTGTCTTCTAAAACCTTCTATATCAGTATAAACATTGTGTCCTGGTTCCTTCTATAGCCGCACAGTCATTCTTTGTATAGAAGCTGTCGTATCTGAAGAGCGAGTCCCCTCCCATAAGCCACTGGGTGATCCCTCACCTCTGGCTGTTATAAACAAGCCTCTGGTGAATAATCTTATGCATACATCATTGTGCTCACTTGTAAGTATATCTTTACAGCAGACTCACAGAAGTAAAACTGTTGGGTCAGTCTTAGATTCTGATACCATCTCCAAATATCCCTCCCTAGTGAGAGTTGTACCAATCTACCCTCCCTTTAGCAATGGATCAATCTGCCTATTTACACAGACTCACCAACAGATGAACTTTTGCACATCTCCATGCATTGAAAAAATATATTTCAATGTACTTCCAATGTCTATTTCTCTTATTGTGAGGGAAGTTGAACGTAAAGATGTAAAGTCCCATGTCTACTTTACTGTGAACTGAAGTGATACTTTGCCCTTTTTCTACTGGGTTCTTGGTCTTTTATTCAGAAATTGATCTCTGTATAAAGCTTCCAGTCAAACATATGCAACTGATTCTTTATCAAACCAGAGTGGGGCTTGTCAGTTACTAACCCCTGTCTGTGGCAGTTGGACATGCCTAAGATAATAGAGATAACAGAGCTAATAGTGGCAGCCTCATGTCAGTTAATAATAACAACACAAGCAGTGATATAAATAACTAACTTCACCAGAGCTGACAAGTAAGGGAAATGAACCAAAACAAAACGGCTGCCCCTCTGGCCAAGGAAGATGAAGCCAGCCTGGTGTGAAGATAATCAGTGCTAACCAGCAGGAGCATACCTCCAAAGCAGTGGTTCAGTGGCTCATTCAACAAATAATTGTTGAGCCCAATTCTGTGCCAGCTGCTTCCTCAGTGCTGGGGATACAGCAGCAAATCTGCACCTTAGGTGGCATCAGGGACATGGAGAGAAACAAGTCAGGGAAGGAGGATCTGAAGTCTGTGAGTATATCTGTGTGGGAGGGGCAGGATGCAGTCTTAAATAGGGAAGCCAGGGGAAGCTTCGGTGAGAGGCAGAATGTGAGCAAAGGCCTATGAGAAGTGAGGAGGTGAGTCATCCGAACACTTGGGGAAATCATGTCACAGGCCAAGAGAGCGTGTTGACTGAAATAAAAATGCACAACCTAAAAGTTGAGAGTTATGTTTTATTCAGTGGATGTTCTTAGGACTTTGAGCCCAGGAGGCAGCATCTCAAATCACCCTGAGTAAACTCCTCCCAAGAGGAAGTGGTGAGCCAGAATATATAGGAGTTTTTGCAACCATACCAGGAAGTCAAAACAATAGATTACTGTTAATAGAAGAATACTAGATATCTCCAGTTAAGGAATTTAGTGCTTCTCTGTATATGGTAAGATGCAAGAGTCTGGGTTCACCGAAATCATTCTTTGATGCGCACCTCAGCTTTCTGGGGCCAGAAGTGCTTTCTCATAGAGGAGGGGAGTGGCTTCACTCTGATGACTGCTAGATGGCAGACATTCTTTGTTTCCTTCCTGAGTTCCCTCAGGACTCACATTTGGGCCAACTGTTACGTGGTGGCTAGATCCTTTCCTTACCAATATGGCAGGCAATATTTTATTTCTCAACTAGCAAGTGCAAAGGCCCTGAGGGAGGAGCATGCCTCACATGTTCCTGCAACAGGTGAGGGGCCAAAGTCAAGTAAGTAGGAGCAAGTGTAATAAGAGAACGAGTTCCAACAGTTTGGGGTCACAGTGTAAGGTTCGCTCACTATACTCTTGACCCTCCTAGACATTCCTACACCAACTCTTGGTCATAATTTCTAAAAAAGAAAGTTCATGTCCATGCATATCTATCTATTCTGAGTATAAATTAGTACAACTTTCTAGAGGTATCTTTGGCAAATTGTACTCAAGGCCTTAAAATTTGATATTCCCTTTGAGTAATTTTACTTTTCTAGGATGTTTCCTTAAGAAATAACTATTAACTCAACCATAACAACGTCAATTGCCATTTTGGTTATAATTCCCAAAACTTGAAAACAATTGAATATTCAACAACAGAGACCACTACATAATTATGGGTCTCATAAGTGCAAATACAAGCAGGCAGTCTGCACTGGGACAGATTTCTTCATAATCTGTACACTCTTTTAATTCACTTGAGAATTCCAAGGATAGTGTATTTTATCTGTACCACATCGCTTCAATTCAGGATCCATATTGAATTACATATCCTAGAATAAGAGTTAAAAAAACAAGTTCTAATGTGAGAATAGACTCAGTGCAAATATCAGGTAACACTATTCAAACCAAAGAACACATAATCGTGGTGTTGAAGAGAATAGATAATAGACAGTAGAAATAAAAATGCATTTTGAGCAATTTCCTCCCAACTCTACACAAAATAGTCTAGAGTTACTTTGAAAGAGGTCATCTGGCCTTCCAGGAATCAAAGGCCAAGTGTGCTTTTTTTCCCCTTTAAAAGATATTTATTTCTCAAAGACTGTTCAGACAAAACCTGTTGAACAGGTGAGAATAAAATAACACAGTTCTTCTTGGGCCTCCGTGGAGAACAACATAAGAGCGGTGTACAAAGCAGCCATTGAGAGCAAAGAGGCTGGGAGCACCCCTTGGGAGCTCACCTAAGCAGCCCAATTAGTCCTCATCAGTTTTCCCCACATTAACAAGCAGCAGAGATGGGGTACAGCCAGGTTCCCATGGGTAGAGTCAGGTGTGCAACTACAGAATGTATAATCCCATCCACCTCATTATCCTCAGAAGTCCACATTTTATCCTCTTGAATTTATATTTCCATGAAGAAACCATTAGCTTCTATATATAGTCATGTTTCTACTGTTGAAATTCAGAAGAGAACGTTTCTAGCTCAAGTTTTCTCACCCTTGTAAGATGTTTAGCAGCATCCTTGGCCTCTACCCACTAGAGATCAATAACCTTCTTTAGCTGTTACATAAATGTCAGAAATGTCTCCAGACATTGCCAAATGTCCTCTGAGGGGAAAATCATCCTCTAGTTCAAGTGTGAGCTGCCAAGTTCTCAGGACTTCCCTGGTGGCTCAGATGGGGAAGAATCTGCCTGCAATTCAGAAGACCTGGGTTCAATCCCTGGGTCAGAAAGATTCCCTGGGAAGAGAATATCTACCTAGTATTCCTGATGCAAACAGCCAACTCATTAGAAAAGACCCTGATTCTGGAAAAGATTGAAAGCAGGAGGAGAAGGGGGACAACAGAGGATGAAATGGTTGGATGGCATCACGGACTCAATGGACATGAGTTTTAACAAACCCTGGGAGATGGTGAAGCACAGGGAAGCCTGGTGTGCTGCAGTCCATGAGGTCGCAAAAAGTCTGACATGACTGAGCACCTGAAGGACAACAAATTCTTGCCTGGGAAATCCCATGGACAGAGGAGCCTGATGGACTACAGTCCATGGAGTCACAAAGATGAGTGACTAACACATGCAGAGTTCTCTGGGCAGATACCAATGATCAGGGCAGGCCATGGCTGAAGCGACACAAGACAGGCTCACCAAGAAACATGAACATTCAGACCCAGTGCTTCGTCAGGCATCACCGAGATGCAAAAGTATTTGTAAATTTCAGTCAACAAATGCAGTCTCCTGGCATCTTTGCATTTTCAGACACAGTGCTTACAGCTTTTGAGTCTTCTGGTCAAATTCCCCCAACCACAGCTTGGGGCACTGTAAGGCAGGGTACACATCCTGATCACAGTTACATACCAGGGCCCACAGGCATCTCATGCATGGTGTTGGTTGAATGCATCCTTTCTGCAATGGACATCTCATCAGAGCTACTGGCAGTAAATCTAAGTCTAGTCAAAACTGCCCAGTAAATATAAGCTGCATGAATTTATGTAATAAACTCCTTGATATAATAATTCTTATACAAACTGAAATTCCAGAACCACTAAAGGGCAGTGTAGGCGAGATCTTTTTTAACCACTCTGCCTTGTGGTCCTCCCTACCTAGGGAATAAGTGGAGAATTCCACAAGGTTCTGGCTTGGTTGCTGATTAATTTACTTTATTCCAATACGCAGGCGGCTGCGACCGGCGCACTAAGCGCAGGCGGCGGCGAAGAGCTACCGCACGTCCGAGGTCAGGGGCAGAAGCCGGGAGGACCTCATGCCCGAAGGGCGATGGTCAAGAGGAGTTACCCCACATCCAAGGTCAGGGGTAGCGGCCAAGAGTACCAGGCTGAGACGGCACAGGAATAGCCGAGAGGAGCTACCCCGCGTCCGAGGTCAGGGACAGCGGCCAAGAGGAGCCACCCCACATCTAAGGAGTGGTGGCGGCGCAGGCGCAGGAGGGCCTAGAGGAGCCCATCCCACGTTGAAGGTCAGGAAGGGTGGCGGTGAGGAGACACCCCTTATCCAAAGTAAGGAGCAGCAGCTGCACTTTGCTGGAGAAGCCGTGAAGAGATACTCCACGCCCAAGGTAAGAGAAACCCGAGTAAGATGGTAGGTGTTGCAAGAGAGCATCAGAGGGCAGACACACTGAAAACATACTCACAGAAAACTAGTCAATCTAATCACACTAGGACCACAGCCTTATCTAACTCAATGAAACTAAGCCATGCCCGCAGGGCAACCCAAGACAGGCAGGTCATGGTGGAGAGGTCTGACAGAATGTGGTCCACTGGAGAAGGGAATGGCAAACCACTTCAGTATTTTTGCTTTGAAAACGCCATGAACAGTATGAAAAGGCAAAATGATAGGATACTGAAAGAGGAACTCCCCAGGTCATTAGGTGCCCAATATGCTACTGGAGATCAGTGGAGAAATAACTCCAGAAAGAATGAAGGGATGGAGCCAAAGGAAAAACAATACCCAGCTGTGGATGTGACTGGTGAGAGAAGCAAGGTCCGATGCTGTAAAGAGCAATATTGCATAAGAACCTGGAATGTCAGGTCCATGAATCAAGGCAAATGGGAAGTGGTCAAACAGGAGATGGCAAGAGTGAACGTTGACATTCTGGGAATCAGCGAACCAAAAGGGACTGGAATGGGTGAATTTAACTCAGATGACCATTACGTCTACTACTGTGGGCAGGAATCCCTCAGAAGAAACAGAGTAGCCATCGTGGTCAACAAAAGAGTCCGAAATTCAGTACTTGGATGCAATCCCAAAAACGACAGAATGATCTCTGTTCGTCTCCAAGCAAACCATTCAATATCACGGTAATCCAAGTCTATGCCCCAACCAGTAACGCTGAAGAAGCTGAAGTTGAACGGTTCTATGAAGACCTACAAGACCTTTTAGAACTAACACCCAAAAGAGATGTCCTTTTCATTATAGGGGACTGGAATGCAAAAGTAGGAAGGCAAGAAACACCTGGAGTAACAGGCAAATTTGGCCTTGGAATGCGAAATGAAGCAGGGCAAAGACTAATGGAGTTTTGGCAAGAAAATGCACTGGTCATAGCAAACACCCTCTTCCAACAACACAAGAGAAGACTCTACACATGGACATGGACATGTCAACACCAAAATCAGACTGATTATATTCTTTGCAGCCAAAGATGGAGAAGCTCTATACAGTCAACAAAAACAAGACCAGGAGCTGACTGTGGCTCAGATCATGAACTCCTTATTGCCAAATTCGGACTTAAATAGAAGAAAGTAGGGAAAACCGCTAGACCATTCAGGTATGACCTAAATAAAATCCCTTATGATTATACAGTGGAAGTGAGAAATAGATTTAAGGGCCTAGATCTGATAGATAAAGTGCCTGATGAACTATGGAATGAGGTTCGTGACACTGTACAGACACAGGGATCAAGACCATCCCCATACAAAAGAAATGCAAAAAAGCAAAATGGCTGTTGGGGTGGGTGGGGGGGCGCTTACAAATAGCTGTGAAAAGAAGAGAAGCGAAAAGCAAAGGAGAAAAGGAAAGATATAAGCATCTGAATGCAGAGTTCCAAAGAATAGCAAGAAGAGATAAGAAAGCCTTCTTCAGCGATCAATGCAAAGAGATAGAAGGAAAGAACAGAATGAGAAAGACTAGAGATCTCTTCAAGAAAATGAGAGATACTAAGGGAACCCTTCATGCAAAGATGGGCTTGATAAGGACAGAAATGGTATGGACCTAACAGAAGAAGAAGATATTAAGAAGAGGTGGCAAGAATACACAGAAGAACTGTACAAAAAAGATCTTCACGACCCGGATAGTCACGATGGTGTGATCACTCATCTAGAGCCAGACATCCTGGAATGTGAAGTCAAGTGGGCCTTAGAAATCATCACTATGAACAAAGCTAGTGGAGGTGATGGAGTTCCAGCAGAGCTATTTCAAATCCTGAAAGATGATGCTGTGAAAGTGCTGCACTCAATATACCAGTAAATTTGGAAAAACTCAGCAGTGGCCACAGGACTGGAAAAGGTCACTTTTCATTCCAATCCCAAAGAAAGGCAATGCCAAAGAATGCTCAAACTACCACACAATTGCACTCATCTCACATGCTAGTAAAGTAATGCTCAAAATGCTCCAAGCCAGGCTTCAGCAATACGTGAACTGTGAACTTCCTGATGTTCAAGCTGGTTTTAGAAAAGGCACAGGAACCAGAGATCAAATTGCCAACATCTGCTGGATCATCGAAAAAGCAAAAGAGTTCCGGAAAAACATCTAGTTCTGCTTTATTGACTATGCCAAAGCCTTTGACTGTGTGGATCACAAGAAACTGTGGAAAATTCTGAAAGAGATGGGAATACCAGACCACCTAACCTGCCTCTTAAGAAATCTGTATGCAGGTCAGGAAGCAACAGTTAGAATTGGACATGGAACAACAGACTGGTTCCAAATAGGAAAAGGAGTATGTCAAGGCTGTATATTGTCACCCTGCTTATTTAAATTAAATGCAGAGTACATCATGAGAAACGCTGGACTAGAAAAACCACAAGCTAGAATCAAGATTGCCAGGAGAAATATCAATAACCTCAGATATGCAGAAGACACCACCCTTATGGCAGAAAGTGAAGAGGAACTAAAAAGCCTCATGATGAAAGTGAAAGAGGAGAGTGAAAAAGTTGGCTTAAAGCTCAATATTCAGAAAACGAAGATCATAGCATCCAGCCCCATCAATTCATGGGAAATAGATGGAGAAACAGTGGAAACAGTGTCAGACTTTATTTTTGGGGGCTCCAAAATCACTGCAGATGGTGACTGCAGCCATGAAATTAAAAGACGCTTACTCCTTGGAAGAAAAGTTATGACCAACCTAGATAGCATATTCAAAAGCAGAGACATTACTTTGCCGACTAAGGTCCGTCTAGTCAAGGCTATGGTTTTTCCAGTGGTCATGTATGGACATGAGAGTTGGACTGTGATGAAGGCTGAGCACTGAAGAATTGATGCTTTTGAACTGTGGTGTTGGAGAAGACTCTTGAGAGTCCCTTGGACTGCAAGGAGATCCAACCAGTCTATTCTGAAGGAGATGAACCCTGGGATTTCTTTGGAAGGACTGATGCTAAAGCTGAAACTCCAGTACTTTGGCCACCTCATGTGAAGAGTTGACTCATTGGAAAAGACTTTGATGCTGGGAGGGATTGGGGGCAGGAAGAGAAGGGGACGACAAAGGATGAGATGGCTGGATGGCATCACCGACTCAATGGACATGAGTCTGAGTGAAGTCCAGGAGATGGTGATGGACAGGGAGGCCTGGCGTGCTGCAATTCATGGGGTCGCAAAGAGTTGGACATGACTGAGCGACTGAACTGAACTGCAGATTCTGCAACCTTAATATGCATGTCAAAGGACTTGTTTACAGCTAAGTAAATTAAATAAATAAAAAAGGGGTCACTTCATACTTGGAAGTGAGTTACCAAAATCCTCATGTCAGATGTAACCCTGAGCAAACTGAAATTGTCTTTATTATTCCGCTGAATGTCTCCTCCTTATCTTTGGGTCATGTCTCTGATACAATGGAGAGAAATCGCTCCTGATTCCTATCTAGAAACCTATCACTGTGCATTGTTCTCAGCCCAAAGTGCTACATGTCTGTGTTGGAAACTCATTCCACAAAGTCTCCTAAAGATGTGTCATGTCTCTGCACGTTTTTCCAGGCAGTTTGATTAGATCTTTAAGTTCATGAAGTTCCCAAATATCTGACCCATTATTTCCCCTGAATTTTCCATAAGAGTTTTAGCTTTGGGTCTCTGAATGGCTTTGAACTCTTTTATCTTATTTCTAGCCTTCCTGTTACACCAGCAAACCCTATTAAGAGAATAGAAAATCAAGCCTATAAGGATGTTCTATAGGAGTTGTGTAGTGGGAAAGTTAACATGATTGTCCTGTGAACCATGTGTCCCCACAGCTGTACTGAAAGAGCCTAACAGATGGACCAGAAGTCAAAAGGCAGATCGATGGGAAAGAAATAGCAAACAGCTGGAGAAACAATTTGCTTCAACTCCTCTGTCTCTTCCTTTCCTCCATAGGCAAGCTGTCCCCTGCTCCACTCACCATCATTATCTACTTGTGACAGATAATAGGTTTATAATGAGTATGGGAATAGTGGGGAGGGAGAACTGGTTCCAGATTTTAAATGTTCAGTGGTCCCAGATAGAAAAAGAGATAGACAACATTTTCCTGTGGTATCCAAGTTATGTAAAAAGGGAAAGGACCTCTGAAAGTGGCTCTGAGAGTAGCCTTTCACTGTAGAGAAGGGGACAAAAATCCCCTTTCTCAATCCTCTTAGGTTCTTCAGCCGGGGACTGCAAATTAAACTAACAAAAAAATTAAAAGAAGAAAATGAAAGTTTATTTATTTATTCTTACAATGACTGCACATGCCGAAGAACTCAGAGATGAGTAACTCAAAGAGACAGTTAAAATTTGGAGCTCATAACCATCTTAGCAAGGGGTGATTAAGCGAGGAGAAAAGGCTAGACAAAGGAAGAGGGGTTCAGGACTTCATGGATGCAGGTGGAAATGTATGTTGTAGAAAGGTAACTTGGAAATGTACACTTAGAAAGGGTTGTTTACTAAGGTTTGTTATGCAGTCATGTAGACGAGCTGTGATCTCCAGGGACCATGGGAGCAGGGGGAGTAGACCTGTGTTTCCCACACTGTAGGGTCCAGATGGAGTGACACACGGTGGGCCATTTCAGATTCTCCATCTCCATTAGAAAACTGTTGGACATTGCGGGAAGAGCAGAGGGCCCAAGGAGGAAGCTTTATGACTTCATAAATGGGGGAAAACCCTGTGCAAGACATAAGCATTCAGAAGAAAGTGAAGAAAAGAGAGAACTGAATCAAATGCAAAGCCCAATATCCCATTGTTTGGATATGCAGTGCATGAAAACCTCATATGGTATTTCACTAATAACTTGGCCCATTTACTTGCCAAGTGGGGGAAATGTGCTATTAGATACCTTTGGCTTACAATAGGTTGCAAACTTGCAGAGAAAAATGCTTTCACAGAGGCTTGAACTGTCATCACGGAGGCTATGGGACAGTTGGCAGAAAGGGGCAGGGATGAGCTGAGACCAAGCACTGGATTGGGCATTTGAAATATATACTTTCTCACTCATTCTTTACCCCAGCCCTAAGTGACAGTTGGCACTATCTGCAATAAATGAATGAAGTTACAAAATCTCAGCAATTTGAACTACTTTCTCCAAATATTTACATACTCTCCAGAGGATGATACCTCTCCTCTCAGTCATGATACCTACTGTGGGCTATTGCATTTATTTTCTCCCCCTGATGAAAGTGAAAGAGGAGAGTGAAAATGTTGGCTTAAAGCTCAACATTCAGAAAACGAAGATCATGGCATCCAGTCCCATCACTTCATGGCAGATAGATGGGGAAACAGTGGAAATAGTGGCTGACTTTATTTTTCTGGGCTCCAAAGTCACTGCAGATGGCGATTGCAGCAATGAAATTAAAAGATGCTTACTCCTTGGAAGGAAAGTTATGACCAACCGAGACAGCATATTAAAAAGCAGAGACATTACTTTGCCAACAAAGGTCCATCGAGTTAAGGCTATGGTTTTTCCAGTGGTCATGTATGGGTGTGAGAGTTGGACTATAAAGAAAGCTGAATGCTGAAGAATTGATGCTTTTGAACTGTGGTGTTGGAGAACCAAGGAAGTCCAACCAGTCCATCCTAAAGGAGATCCGTCCTGGGTGTTCATTGGAAGGACTGATGTTGAGGCTGAAACGCCAATACTTTGGCCACCTGATGTGAAGAGTTGACTCACTGGAAAAGACCCTGATGCTGGGAAAGATTGAGGGCAGGCGGAGAAGGAGACGACAGAGGATGAGATGGTTGGATGACATCATCTACTCAATGGACGTGGGTTTGGGTGGACTCAAGGAGTTGGTGATGGACAGGGAGGCCTGGCGTGCTGTGGTTCATGGGGTCACAAAGAGTCGGACACGACTGAGCGACTGAACGGAACTGAACTAGATTCGCAGGTTGAAGTCGCAACTCCTAGTATCTAAGATTGTGACTGTAGTTGGAGACTGGGCCATTACGGAGATAATTAAATTAAAACAAGGTCATTAGGGCAGCCCTATTTCATCTGATCAGTATCCTTATAAGGAGAAGAATTTGGACCCATGTACAAAGGGATGACAATTTGAGGACACAGTGAGAAGAGAGCCATCTTATCTCGTGGCTTGATCATTTGAGCACAAGCCAAGAAGAGAGGGCTCACTTAGCCAAGCCTGCTAACACCTTGATCTCAGACTTCCGGCCCCCAGACTGTGAGACAACAAACCTGTGCTGGGTAAGCCACTCAGTCTGCAGTACCTTGTCATGGCAATCCTACCAAATGTACAACACCAAAAACAGAGAACATAGGGAAGGGGCTGATAGTTGTTTTGAAAGATGCTTAAAATTTTCTGCATTCCACAACACAAGATAAAAATTTAAACACAAAGTACAATCCGAGAGCATGGAGTCCTAGCCACTGTACCAGTAGGAAAGTCTCAATTCAGGGAGCCCAGGTTCCATCCCTGGTCAGGGAATTAGGTCTCACATGCTGCAACTGAAAGTTCCCATGCCACAACTGAAAAACACCACATGCTGCAACTAACACCTGGCAGAGCCAAATAATTAATTAAATATTTAAAAAATTGCAATCTGAAAAAGTATTTGCAATAACTATGACTCAACCTGAGATAGAAATCCCATGGACAGAGGAGCCTGGCAGGCTACAGTCCATGGGGTTGCAAAGAGTCAGACACAACTGAGTGACTAATACAACTACTATATTGTTACCATCAGGGAAAATGTAAAAGCAAAAGCCCTTTAAAAAAAATTACTTTGTTTTTAATCCATAAAATTTAGTGTAATAAATTTAGCCATTATAATTTCTGCTCTGATGAAACCACTAAAGTAACATTTCTTTAGTGGTTTATTGATCACTGATCCATTGACATTTTGGACTACATCCATCCTGAGAGACTGTGGATGTCCAGTGATATCTCTGACTCCATCCACTAGAGCCAGGAGCTCTGCCTCAGCTGTGACCATCAGAATGTCTCTAGACATTTGCCCAGTGTCCCCTGGGGGAAAAAAATCACCCATGGTTGAGAACTAGGTCACTCAGGTTACTAAGTTTAATCTTGCTTTAAAAAAAAAAAAAAAAAGCTTTATTTCATAGAGACCAACTTTACAAAGTGGATATTAAGTCATACATATGATATTTTAACTGCAAAAAAAAGGGAGATGAGATATAGAGTTAAAGATAAATTGAAGAAAACCAACAGGAAAGGGAAGGCGACACAAAAACATGAATACCTTGATACCAGTTGAGAGTAATTCTGTAACATTTTACTCCAACATATTTCCTTCACACACATGTCTAATGAACCCTTGTCATTTGTCAAATAAAAAGATGCATAACATGAGAGTTGCCAGTTAAGATTTATTTGGGACAAAATGAGGACGGCAGCTCTGAGAGGCTGCTCCAGAGACACAGTGGGAGAACGTCAATATATAAGCTTTTGGTGGAGGGGTGTGTTCATGCAATCAAGCGCTTACTTTACAAGAGATCTTCTGCGAGTCACGAGGAGAGGATGTCACCATGAAGAGATTTAGTGCTTTTCTAGACATGAAGAGATGCGAAGACGGAGATCGTGAAATCAGTCCCTGAAAATACCTAGGCATCTGAAGACCTGTTCCACCAGATTCCCTGGCGAACAGAGTGTCTCATTCCACCCTGAACTCCCTAAGAGGGTGTTGAAGGTCAACAGGAACAGCGGCACAGGGCTCAGTCTCCTCAGAGGCAAATGGCAAATGCCCTTGTTGTTGTTGTTCAGTGGTTGGCAAATGCTCTAGCCAAGTGCCAGTTTGTAGTTGACAGGCAAGTGCCAATTTGTAGTTGACACACTCCAATTTTTCTGTCTAGTGGTCTAGCGAGCTCTTCCATCTCATTTCTTCATGTATTAGGTCCTGTCCCACCAGCTATTAAGCAAGAGTAGGCATGCGGCCAGGTCTGGCCAATGACAGCCCCCATCTCCTTGGAAACAGTGGTTGGCCCATAGGACAGACATGGTCCAAGTAAATCGATTTCTGGGGATTGATTTATGAGGCCTGGAATGAGAGTGTTCTCTCTTTCTGCAGGGCTTGTTGAGTGAAGCTGTCAGTAGACATATCCCATCCGTTGAGGGGGGGGAGGGAAGGGGTGGGGAGGGCTGTCTGTTAACAGGAAGGAATGAGGCAAAGAGAAGCAAAGACAATCAGAGAGGAAAGACAGGAGGGAGAATAAGAGGCCAGGAGTCCTGACTATGTAGAGTTTCTGTCTTCTAGCACTTTTCCTTCCACTCTCTGATCTATCTTAATATTCTTCCTAGACTTTTGAACTCTTAAATTCACCATTATGCCAAGTGAGTTTGGGTTAGGGTTCTATCACTTGTAACTGAAAAATTCCTGACTAAAAATCACCTCTATCATAACTGTTTATTGCTCTGAATTAGAGTCATGTTGTTCCCTTAGAGATGACTGGTACATAGAACACACACTGAAGTTACACAGTCTAACTTAGCAGCCAAGTGGGAGGGATACTTTGCTCTCCAATTCTGAAGCTGTGATACCTGCACGTCCGTATTTCTGATGGAGCCCTCTCTGCCTAGGACCTGCCTTGGCTCTCCTGGACTGCTAACAGAAGTCGTTAAAGCATATATGTGCAATCTAAAAAAAAAATGGTACAGATGAACCTATTTGCAGGCCAGGAATAGAGTCACAGATGTAGGGAACAGACGTATGGACACGGGCAGTGGTGGGGAAGGGGAAGGGGAGAGACTACCATACGTACACTTCCATGTGTAAAATAGATAACTAGTGGGAAGCTTCTGTATAACACAGGGACCTCAGCTCAGTTCATGATGACTTAGAGGGGTGGAGTACGGGATGGGGATAGGAGGGAGACCCAAGAAGGAGGGGATATACGTACACATTTAGCTGACTCACTTCATTGTACAGCAGAGACTAACACAACACTGTAAAGCAACTATATTCCAATAAAAAAAAGTCACGCCTGCATTTTAGGAATTAGTCTTAGGCAAGCATTTCCCACAAACACTACTTCTTTGATATATTAATTAACATAAAGCAAAAAAAAAAAAGGGTCAAAGCTCTTGTAAATCATTGAATGGATAATAGCTAATAGTAACAACCAGTCCCTTCTAAAGGAGATCAGTCCTGGGTGTTCTTTGGAAGGAATGATGCTAAAGCTGAAATTCCAGCACTTTGGCCACCTCATGCGAAGAGTTGACTCATTGGAAAAGACTCTGATGCTGGGAAGGATTGGGGGCAGGAGGAGAAGGGGACGACAGAGGATGAGATGGCTGGATGGCTTCACTGACTCAATGGACGTGAGTCTGAGTGAACTCCGGGAGTTGGTGATGGACAGGGAGGCCTGGCGTGCTGCAGTTCATGGGTCGCAAAGAGTCGGGCATAATTGAGCGACTGAACTGAACTGAATAACCAGTTCATGGACTTTACATACCAACCTTACTAAACCATTTTACAGACAAGGAAATTGAGATGCAGAGACATTAAGTTGCTCAAAGTCCCATATCCCCCTGTGGAGCCCAGCCAGAATGCAATCCACATCTGTCCAATTCCATAGCCCATGGTTTTAATTGCTATCCCATATGTTGAAGAGGGCACATTTACTACAGGTCTTTAATATAATGCACATGTACTGTGAAATCTTCGTATGCAATACACAATATTTCCCAAATGTACCTATCCGGAAAACTGATTTTTCATGGAGCGTCTAGTGACACTGGTTTCTCATGGGACACACTTTGAGAAGGGATGCTTTGAGACCATTTTCTTCCTTCACCTCTCAGGAAAAAATGAACTGTTGAAAAGTCTTGGCCAGAAATACGCTGGAAAGTGACAGAGAAAACTCTTTCCTTTAGTCCCATATTGAATTATCATCACCTGTGTCTATGGGATTGTTTCCAGGAAAGAAGCCCTGTTCTTTGAGTAACTCTTTCCAATTCACATAGGAATTCAACTAACCACAGCTTCTACTGTGCAGGTCATGAGAAGATAAATAAAAAGAAACAGAAGATTTGTATTTGTGATAGCTAGATTCTGAACATCTCACTTCTCACTTTAAATCTCCGGCAGGTGATTCCAGGCACATAAACCTTTCTGGCGCCCACGTGCCGCTGAGCACCACACCACCAGGGCACCCTTCCCCATCAACTTTATCCCTGTTCCCCACCTGCTCAGATGCAGGCAATAACAGGTTTTCCCATAAGATCATCAATGATTCTTTTGCAGTGGCTGGTGGTAGCACTTCTTAAAGAAGACAAGTCCCAGACTGGCCAGGTCAGGATCGCTCTCCAAGTGTATCAAAATCTACTGAGGGGAGAGGGCCAGTCCTGAGATAAAGGCTGGCTATCTCTCTCCTATCAAACTGCTGGCCATTTCCTGAGCTTGCCAAATTTTTGTGGCTCCTGCTTCTGTTTATAGTGTTCCCTCTGCATTCCAGAACGTCTCTTTCTCTCCCCCTGGGTTGGCTTCAAAAATTCCCACCTAGCCTTCAAAGCCAATTTCATGCACCCGCTTCTCAGACTCCATAGACTCCAAGGCAAGAAGGAACGGCACTCACATCTGTCTTCTTAGGTGCTTACAATGCAATGGCCAGAGCACCTTTCCACCTTTCCTTACGCTGTTAGTTAATGAGTTCCCTGAGGGCAGCGATCATCTTACTCATCTCTGGACCTCTGTTCCTGACCAGATGGCACGGCAAACAGCAGCTCAGTAAATATTTTTCAGACAAGTGAATAAATAAATCACTCTTTCCTTAAAAGCAAGTTCAGAGTTTTTTGGTTTGGGTTTCTTTTTTTTTCCTTGATGTGAAGGATTACTCAAGCCAAGGATGCATTTTTAAAAATCCAGAATCCTTTGCATAGAAAACCTTTAAGGGTTTCTTCAAGCAGCAACTGTTCATTTGTCTCATGGGGCAGAGACAGAAATGGAGGTGCTCCGAGGTGAGAGCAGAGTTGATTCTGAATTCATTTTCCTCCCAGAGAAATTCTGTCAAAATACAAGATGAGATTCAAGCCACTGATGCTCATCCCTTCAACTCTGAGCTCTCTCTCACACTTTAGGGAATCAGCATCTCAAATGGAAAGTTCATTATTTTCAAACTAACATACACACTTCCTCCCTTGTTCTGGTTTTTGGATATTTGCTTTTCAAATTCTTTTTTCAGCTGTTGCAATGCCAGTGTCTGCTCCCCACAACTCCCCAGCATCTCCCCCAGCTCCCTTCCTCCTCAGGCAATTCCTATCACTCTGTGAGGTGGGCCAGCATTCCCCAGTGGGGCAGACAAAGCTCAGGCCCAGTTTCCTATCTCAGAGCCCAGACTTGAGGCCACAGGAAACGCTGGAGCGTTTCCACCATCCTGTGAGCCAAACACTCAAAGTTTCCAAACCTGCTGATCAAAAAACAATATGCAAAACTTCTCTCTCCCTCCCTTTCCAGCAACAGCAGAGCCGTAAAGGCCACCCTAGGAAATTCAATTGTATTGGATTAGCAGGGAGGGCCTTCTGCAGAAGGTGGGTGTCCGGCTGCACTTCCACAGGCTTCCACTGACAACTCAGCACAGAATTAATCATCCTAAAAAGCGGCACCTGATGCAGTGCCGAGCACCCACCAAACAGGATTGCAATAGCCTCTGCCTTTTTCTCCCTCCTCTGGCCCTTTAGGTTTCATTTTTCAGATGAGCACAGACATGTGAGTGAGCGTGCTCAGAGGTCCACCTGGGTTAATCCTGGTTCTCCGCATCCACAGCTCCATGACTCTGGACAAGTTACATTCTATGGCTCACCTGCAGTGTCCTCATCTGTAAAACAGGAGCAACAGTGGAACCTTTCTTGTAGGTCTGTTGTGAAGACAAAATGCATAAAGCAACTAGAACAGGGCCTGCAACAGCATTCTGACGATTATTAATTCACCAGGCATGTGGTACCTGGATGATGAACCAGGGGATTCTGTCATCTTCTCTAGTGAAATACACAGCATTCCAGTGTGTGTGCTCAGTTGCTCAGTTGTGTCTGACTCGTTGCAGCCCCAAGGACTGTAGCCCGCCAGGCTCCTCTGTCCATGGAATTCTCCAGGCAAGAATACTGGAGTGGGTTGCCATATCCTCCTCCAGGGGATCTGGCCGACTCAGAGATCGAAGGCACGTCTCTGTGTCTCCTGCATCTCCTCTAGTGAAATACATGGAGGTCCTACCACATGGGAATTCTTTTATCCCTCAAGCATCATAATGGAAGTACACAAACTGTTAGGAGGGTAGAGAATGGTAACTCGGCCTGAAAGTCTGGGGGTGGGGAGTGGGTTATAGACGAAGATTTTTCCTGGATTTTCAAGGATGAGCAGAAGTTTCCAGGTGAGTGACTGGGTTGAGAGGAACTGGAGATGAAGATTAGAGTTAAGATTCAGGAAGGATCAACCTGCACTGCAAAGACGGAGTCGCAGAGAACTGCCTGAGAAGCAGACAGCCTGCTGAAACAGGCCCAGGCCTCCCGGGAAAATTCTCTCAAGTATAGGGAGGTGACTGGAATTCAACTCCTCTCGATACTTTCTCCCCAGGGAGAAGTGGATGTGGTCTTCAGTTATAAGGCAATTAATAGTCCCTAAATGTCGGGAGCCGCGTTAGGCATTACTGACAAAATGGAGGCGTGGTCCCCAGCCCCATCTCCTCATTCCGCAGGCACGGATCCCGGGATGAAGGAGTGAGGCCTTGTAATTCTGACTTGTTTTTTCCTCTCCTCGGCTGAGTTGACTGAAAAGGAATATTAAGGTGCTTATTGTTCTTGAGAGGAGCATGAGAAGGCACAAAGCCTTCTGCAGCATTGCTCAGAAAATAATTCATAAAGTTAATCACTGACATTTGTCCAAGGACTTTTACAAAAAAGTGTTCCAGGATGAGCACACAGGCCGCAGCTTGAGGCCATGGGAGAGATTGATATCTGAAGCCTATTTGCAAGGAGAATGTTTATAGCAAAGGAGTTTACTGAATTTTGGGCTTAGAAATAATTAAAATAGTTAGAAGTTAAAGATTTAAGGAATGTTGTAAAGTTAGCATATTTTACTATAGCTTATAGAAGTTAGGAATTTTTAGAGACACTATAGCTAGAAGCCTTTTTAAGAGATAGTGAGCTCAGAATGTTAGGAGCAAACAGGACTTAGGAAGATAAGTAGTAAACTGAGGAATGTAGCATGAGTTACAACATAATCACAAGTTAACTATAGGACACATTCAGTTCAGTTCAGTTCAGTCTCCCAGTAGTTTCCGACTCTTTGCGACCCCATGAGTCGCAGCATGCCAGGCCTCCCTGTCCATCACCAACTCCCAGAGTTCACTCAGACTCACGTCCATCGAGTCAGTGATGCCATAATAGATGATAAGGTTGATTCCAAGAGAATCACTGAAGCAGGAACTGTTTGAAGAGCAATAATGATTTATTGAGATAATAAATCTGGGAGAGGGGGAACTGAAAATGTCAAACCTCTGGCCTGATGCTTTTGTGAAAGTATAAAAGAGAATCTTAAACTTGGAATAAACAGGCAGTCCAAAGAAAACTGAGAGGCTGTCTCATTTCTCTTGCCGACACGGTCCATCTCTTCAGGCTGAATCCCTGGCTGCTGGAGCTGGGCTCCGGCACCTAAAGAAGATGCCACCACCGTTATGGCAGAAAGTGAAGAGGAACTAAAAAGCCTCTTGATGAAAGTGAAAGAGGAGAGTGAAAAAGTTGGCTTAAAGCTCAACATTCAGAAAATGAAGATCATGGCATCTGGTCCCATCACTTCATGGGAAATAGATAGGGAAACAGTGGAAACAGTGTCAGACTTAATTTTGGGGGGCTCCAAAACCACTGCAGATGGTGATTGCAGCCATGAAATTAAAAGACACTTACTCTTTGGAAGGAAAGTTATGACCTATATAGACAGCATATTAAAAAGCAGAGATGTTACTTTGCCATAAAGGTCTGTCTAGTCAAGGCTATGGTTTTTCCAGTGGTCATGTATGGATGTGAGAGTTGGGCTGTGAAGAAAGCTGAGCACCGAAGAACTTCTGCTTTTGAACTGTGGTGTTGGAGAAGACTCTTGAGAGTCCCTTGGACTTCAAGGAGATCCAACCAGTCCATCCTAAAGGAGATCAGTCCTGGGTGTTCATTGGAAGGACTGATGCTGAGGCTGAAACTCCAGTACTTTGGCCACCTCATGGGAAGAGTTGACTCATTGGAAAAGACCCTGATGCTGGGAGGGATTGAGGGCAGGAGGAGAAGGGGACAACAGAGGATGAGATGGCTGGATGGCATCACCGACTCGATGGACATGAGTTTGAGTGAACTTCAGGAGTTGGTGATGGACAGGGAAGCCTGGCAAGCTGCAAGTCATAGGGTCGCAAAGAGTCGGACATGACTGAGCGACTGAACTGAACTGAACTGAACTGAAAGAAGGACTAAAGGGGTGTTCTCTGCTCAGCAGGGGGCCTGCCCCAATTACTTAACAGCTTCTCCAGCTGTCTGTCCTTCCAGCTTGGCAGAAGCAGGGGTTTTAGAGAGGATGAAGGTACAGTGGCCAATGATTACACAGCTCCTCTCCTAGCTTTAAACAGAAGCACCTCAAAATGTTTCTCAGGAAAGATTCCACTAGAAAACATGAATCTCCCCTATTTTCAGGGTTTTAGATAGTTTATCCTCTGGTTACAAGGTACCACCCCACACCCTCAGCAAGACAAACAAAAACATAAGCCTATAGGTTTTTCGGTTTTATCTCTTCCACTTTAGGAGGTGCTATCAAAACTCCCTGGATTGCAAGAGGAAGTCTCTTCCTTCTGTTTTTTATCTGGGTTCCCTCACAAGTTTGCTGCAGTTTGTTTTAAGACAAAATACTATCAGGAGACATGCTATCAGGTAGCCAGGCTTTGAAGAGTGTTTCACACAAACATTAAGATAACAATGGGTCCAGTGAGTGGGCCAGTGTTCCCTGTGGATGGGAGAACAAAAGGATTTCGCTTCCATAGACATATATTCAGAAACTGCTTACTGTTTATTTAAAAATAAAGCCAGGTTACAAACTGGGGGAAAGGTAGCCTGCAGTTCTATTCTGAAAGCCAGTTTTACTGATTACACCCTGAGGTTGTTAACATCCAAAAGATCACATTCTGGATGGATTTTTTTTTTAATGCTTTTGCCCTTCACTTTTCACTGGGCAGAGCTTCTCTACAATCTGTTTGCATGGCCCTGAGAAGTAGTAAGATTAAAAACTGGTAAGAGGAAGACAGAGGATTCCAATTCAGTGCTGACTGCTAAATGAGGACCTTTTAAAGTTTCTGTTGGTCAATTAACAGGATGCTGATGATTTAGGATTCTTTTTGGTTAGCAGAGGCAAGCTATTTTATATCAAATGGATAAATAACAAGGTCCTACTGTATTGCTTAGAGAACTATATTCAGTACCTTGTGATAAATCATAATGGAAAAGAAATATTAAAAGGAATGTATGTTAGTGTATGATTAAATCACTCGGCTATAAAGCAGAAACTAAACACTGTGAATTAACTATATGTCAGTCTAAAAAAAAATTAAGATTCTTTTCATCTATACATAGTTGTAGAATACTTGGGACTCAATCTGCTACTATCTACTTTGATAAGGACTCGGTCATGCAAAAACTAACAAAATGATAATAATAAAAACAACCCTGCACACACACACACACAAACCTAGCTAGATTAGTGAAGACGACTGTGGAAAAAATTAGGAACAACTTCCATGTATCTTAAGTTCTACTGCAATATATTTTGCCTTGCCTAGAAAAAAGGTCATATATTATAAATCTTTGTGGGACACTTGAGTTCTGCTGACAGATCTGATAATGGGGTCAGACAATAGAACCTAATTACCTGAGGCATGAATTTAATGAATGAGGTCAAAGAAAATCAGATTCTACTTGATATCTAAGAATCTTACTTTTTTCAGTTTTTCAAATCAAAGCCAACAGCTCCAATGGGGCAAGATGACATAAGAAAGAGGATAAGTTTTAGAGTCAGACAAAACTGGATCTGAATGCAAAAATGGGTGGTGTTTTAAGTCAGGGCACAAGAAAAGCAGATTTGCATTTTGCCTCAGCCTACAGGAGAACAGACACATGTGGACAAAGAATAAACTGATAAAAAGCCTGGTAAGATTGATGGCAATGGCTTGGGGGGTTAGCCTTGTAGATGGAGAAGGTGAAGGATTTACAAGCTATTTCTGAAGATTAAAAATCAACAGAAGTCAATAATAAAATGGGTCTAGGGGACAAAGGAGAAGCTGGAGTCAGAGGTGAGCTGGCTCACTCTGGATGAGCCAGAGTGATGGTGATGTCATTACTGAGCTAAAAGTGAAAGTCACTCAGTCATCTCCAACTCTTTGAGACCCCGTGGACTATACAGTCCATGGAACTCTCCAGGCCAAAATACCAGAGTGGGTAGCCTTTCCTTTCTGCAGAAGATCTTAACTCAGGGATAGAACCCAGATCTTCCACACTGCAAGCGGATTCTTTACCAGCTGAGCCACAAGGGAAGCCCATTACTGAGCTAGGACTATTCCAAAAGGAAGATTCATGCCAGCCAATTTGTTGACCACTACCGGTAAGACCCACCTGGAGGACCCAGTGGTAAAGTCCAAGGCACTAGTATAGGAAACATCCTCTCCCCTCTTCTTTGTAAACCTAATCTGCTTTACTGCAGATTACCTCCAAAACTCATGGCCATTTCCTTCTTATTAAGTTGAGAGGCAGCAGAGGATAGCAGTCATGGCCACAGACTGAACTCAGATTGCATGAATTCTAATCTCAGTTTCATTGCCTCCTAGCCTGAGGCCTTGGGAAAATTGTTCTCTGTGCCTCAGTTTACTCAACTCCAAAATGGGGGAAACCACAGTAACTACCCCACAGCTTTCTTGAGATAAGTAATATGATGATGGTAATAGCTAATGGTTGTTTAACTTACTATCTGCCAGGTACCCTACTGAACAGTTTATGTATTTTAACTCATTCAATTCTCCCAACATCCCTCTGACATAGGTGCCATTCTAATCTTCATTCTAAAAATGAAGAAATGGAATCAGTGAGGAAACCAGCCACTAACTTGGCTGGTTAGCAATCTAGCCAGTCCAAAGTCTGTGCTCAGAACCATTATAATCAACTTCCTCTGACTATAACATACACAAAATGCCTAGAACAGGGCCTGGCAGAGAGTAAGACCAACCATTAACCCCAGGAATCAGTAAATCCAGGCTTTTACAATCATTGTGCTTCACCAGAAAGAAGGAGGCCTTAAGACACTTTTTGTATCGTAGATCCCTACTCCACCTTCTCACCTACTTCTTACATAATACTGATAGTGGTTTCCTGAATTGGCTTCTGACTTTGACCCCATAGACAGGAATCATACAGTGTGAAATTTTAAGCTCATCACAGACATATTTGTTGATGCTGTGACAAAACCTGCAACTTGAAAGGAACTCTGAGGCACACCTCAGCAGAAAAAACACCCCATGGCTACCTTCATTACTTCCGGTGAGTTTAGACAAGGATCTTTTCACAATCTCTAACTTTTTACCTTTTCATTTAATGAGTAGATAAACCTTGTATGAGTTTATTCATCTCTCTCCCAGAGAAAGAACAGAAGGACTCTTTTATAAGCAGGTAACATGATTTTATTTCCACTAACAAGGAAATAATCTTAATTGACATCTAGCTCTGTCAGAGTACAGCCTCAGAACAAGTACTCAAAACTGAAATAATGACTTTTTGGTAGCAGGCCTCAGCATTTAATGAGCTTATTATGGCAAAGAACCTAAATAGCAAATCAGTTCACTCAGGTACAAGAGAGTTCACTGGGAAGTTATACAGCTTAAAATGAAAGTTTATGAAACTCCACTGAGATTAAAAAAATAATAAAGTAGACATTTCAAACATCTACTTAAAAATTTTCCAGGCAAAAATTAATTCAGCCATGCAGTAAAGCATAAAACTCTTGGAGGCCAAGAGACAGAAATTATTTATTTTGAGAAAAATCCAGGATCTGTTTGAGGGTATTCTTTGGCATATCCACCAGGAGGTAGGGTGACTGCCTATTCAAAGGTAGGATCAAATTAAGCTCCTCAAATTTCAAAAGGATTTCTACTCCATCCCTAGATCAACTGACTAGTTAAGGCATATGTGGTTCCAAGCAACTGCCAGGAATGAAGAGAAATTGCACTCTGCAGCCTTATCAGTAAGAGTAATATTGAACTCACTGCCATCTACACAGATGGCGCACTGCATTGTCTTCAATGGAAAAATGTTAGAAACAGGCATAATGTTTACTAACAGAAATTGATTTAATGGCTTATGATAAAACTTCAAGATGGAATAAGCAGTGGTAAAGGATACACCCTCCCAGGATGCCAATCTGGAACCCTCAATACATTTTTCCTTTGAAATCAAACTCTCCGATCAGTGTTTATCTCTATCTTTATTAATACAAAATGAGACTTCAGAGATACTCAGGAGACCCTCATATGACTGTGTGTCTAATATCAATTTTGCCAAATTTGCACAGTGGTAAAGAATCTGCCAGCCAAGGCAGGGGATGCAAGAGACACAGGTTTGATACCTGGGTTGGGAAGATCCCCTAGAGAAAGAAATGGCAACCTGCTCCAGTATTCTTGCCTGGAAAATTCCATGGATAGAGGGGCTTGGCAGGCTACAGTCCAAGGGGTTGCAAAGAGTCAGACACGACTGAGCAAGCATGCACTGTATTGAATATATGACTAAAAGGGTTCCAAATTTCAGACAAAAATCTAGAGTGTTGAAATCTAGAGAGTTAAATTAAAAATCGTCTGAAAGGTTGTACTCATACTTAACCATTTTTGCTTTCACCTAAATGTTAATCCAATTAGAAAAAGGGATTTCTTCCCATATTTATTCATGTGTTTCAAAAATCTTTAAAGCATAGAAAAAATAACAATAAAGGAGTTCTATAAGGCATGCTTTAGTGCTTTAATTCTGATCTTTATTTCTGCTTTGAAATTTTTTTTTCCCAGAATCCTTACTTTTAGTAATTAAAATTTTTAAAAATTCATGTCAAACCAAATTTCTTCAGCCTTTCTTTTCACAGTCTTAAAGTTTGGCAATGTTTGCTTGAGAAACTGGAGCACACTAGAGTACTTCTGTGGACACATCCTATTTTACAGGTGCAAGACAGCTCAGGATAATTACTGTTCCATCACCATTGATGGAAAAATAAGATAAAAGATAAATCCTATTGCAGATGGGCCAGAAGCATCTTCTTAACAAAGCTCTGGTGTTTTTATAAACTCTTTTACGTCTCGCACTTGGAACTTGTTAAAGATGAGCTCTGAATGGTGTCCAAACATCTTTATATTTGACATTTGTGAATGACTGTCATAGCTTGAAAGGTGAGAAATGCAGGTAAGCTTTTAGCCTTTATCAAATGAAAAGCTCTTCAGCCCCCACAGGTTTACATCTGAGCCTGCATAAGGTGGGAAAGCAATCTTAGTTTTCCTGTCTCTTCCCATCTGTTGGGAAACACATCCACTTTTAGTGAAAGGACTTCTAATATCAGGCCACATTTCCACTTTGTGTTTTAAATTCTATGATGTAGTCCTAAATTCCTAGAGTAACCAAAGGCTGTGAAACCTCACAGAGTAAAGAGTCTTTTAAATGGGGATCTGAAAATAAAAGTTGTTTTGGTGAAACTCCTCTGTTCCCAAGCTCACTACAGGAGATCATGTTGAAATGTGAGGAAACAGGAGTGAGGGCAGGACTCAGCCCTCAACAGGGAAGAGAAGTATCCAATCTCCCTCCATCAGTGTTGGCCAGCACCAAAGCAGCCGCAGGACAGAAAGCCAGTGGGAGATCTACTCAACACGGGTCCCTGGAGAGGCACTCCACATTAGAAAAAGCAGAAGAAAAGACTGTCTTCTGCTGCAGAACCGACAATTCTCAAATACCAACTACCCATCTCAGTCATTAATTCTAAAAGCCAAAATTTTGATCTCAGTGATCGTAAAAATTCAAACCTAATGTAAAGACACAGAAAAAAAAACTGTGGCTTCTGGGGTAAAGTGAACAGTTGAAGAAGTAACCAAACAGTTAATCAATGCACACCATCTGAAGAATCTTTTCCTCAATAGTAGACTCTCTTTTCTCCATTACTTGCAATTAATCCAACTCATGACTTATCTTTCGATAGGCAGATAGAGACATACGAAAGTATCACCATGAGCACCCTTCTCTTTCCTACGTGGTCACAATATTCACCATATGCAATGATTTTAAGCTTCATAACGATGGTGTGATCACTCACCTAGAGCCAGACATCCTGGAATGTGAAGTCAAGTGGGCCTTAGAAAGCATCACTACGAACAAAGCTAGTGGAGGTGATGGAATTCCAGTGGAGCTATCTCAAATCCTGAAAGATGATGCTGTGAAAGTGCTGCACTCAATATGCCAGCAAATTTGGAAAACTCAGCAGTGGCCACAGGACTGAAAAAGGTCAGTTTTCATTCCAATCCCAAAGAAAAGCAATGCCAAAGAATGCTCAAACTACCGCACAATTGCACTCATCTCACACGCTAGTAAAGTAATGCTCAAAATTCTCCAAGCCAGGCTTCAGCAATACATGAACTGTGAACTTCCAGATGTTCAAGCTGGTTTTAGAAAAGGCAGAGGAACCAGAGATCAAATTGCCAACATCCGCTGGATCATGGAAAAAGCAAGAGAGTTCCAGAAAAACATCTAGCCTTTTTGAGCCTTATGATGGGGTTTTCTGCTTAGAATTTAGAGAAAATTCTAGGACACTGTAATAATGGTAGGAACCTCACTGGTGGAAAAGTCCCTGTAAGTGGTAGATGGAAGTGAAATCTTAGTTTGGTGACTCATCCATCTGATGTTTTCTTATCAATGTAGTGGTTGTTATTTTTAGTAGATTGTTGTTGTTGTTGTTGAATCACCAAGTCAGGTCTGACTCTTTTCGACCCCCTGCACTGTAGCACACACAGCTCCCCTGTCATTCACTATCTCCCAGAGTTTGCCCAAATTCTTGTCCATTAAGTAGGTGATGCTATCCAACCATCTCACCCTCAAAAACGCTAAAGAATGAGAGGGAAAATTCAGAAAGTTTCCTTACTTTTGCCCCTCAATTTTCATAAAGGTGCCATTTTTCTAAAAGACAAAGGAAGAAACTATAGTCATATTTAGGTGGTGTCAGTGGACTGTCCAGTGTATTTTTTCTTCAAAGTTAGATTATGTGTCATAGAAGAAAAATAAATTTATTAGTAACAACTATTTTATGTCAGACTGTAATTATTTCTCATATATTAAAACAGGCAAACAGTCCTTCCAACATCCATCTCATATCATCATATATAAAATCTCTGTGAAGTAGGTGGGCAAATACTATTACACAAATAGGGAACTGAGGCATAGAAATTAAGACCCAACTCAAAATCAGATTAGTTCCATTCCCTAACACCTAGTGTTCAGAACAGTGGCTAAAGTAAGACAAAGTTATGGAATCGTGAATGAATCATTTACATTGTCTAAATTATGTTTCCACTCAAAGAGAGGAAGTCAGATTTTGAGAACTGCCAATAGTGGTAAAGAATCTGCCTGCCAGTGTAGGAGATGTAAGAAATGGAGATTCGATCCCTGGATCGGAAAGATCCCCTGGAGGAAGAAACGGCACTCCACTCCAGTATTCTTGCCAGGAGAACTCCATGAACAGAGGAGCCTGATGGGCTACAGTCATGGGGTGGCAAAGAGTCAGACTTGACTGAGCATCTGAGCATTCATTCATTCATTCAACCCTCACATTAAGGAGCCTCATCTACGGAGCACTTCAAGGCTGGAAAGACATCTAGCTTACATCTGCCCCTTTCCAAGTTACATTCCTCTAGAGTCTCTGCAGAACAGCAGCATCTCCCAGCATGATGCAAAGAACCTGCCCCAGTTCAGTGACAGTGTTTCTCAAACTCCTCTAAGGGAAAAAGAGAAATTCTCTATTCATTTCATAATAAATAACAAGGGTCTTTCCTTCCATCATTCATGGAGCTTAGAGTCTCTGATACAAGAGTGAAAGAAAGTCAGAATTTACATTTTTATTTTCAACAACTTGATAATGGACTGAAGAAATCAATGAGACAGTAAAAGAACAGAAAGATACCAGATGCTACTAAATTACTTTACACTCACCTAGTTCCATTATGTCAACAAGAATCAGAAAGCAAAATCTATCTGATGAGTTTTTACAAGCCCAGCATGTTCTGGCATCTGTCTCTTTCTCTGTCCCCACCTCCTACTCTGCTTATTCTCTTCTGACCACTCAGGAAGTCTTGAAGCTATTCAGATTTATCACACTTTCCACCCACTGTTCCCACAACTTCCCATAGCTGACATGTTCACCGAATTTAGGACACAGCCCAAATGTCGTCTCCTCAGGGAAGCCTTCTCCACATGACCTAATGCCAGTAGAACTGGCATACACACCCCAGCATACACATTCCCAGTCATCTTTCCCTCTCTCATTCACTCTCCTTTACTCTCATCTATCACTACCTTGTAGCATATTATGCACTCATCTGTTTGTTCAGATGAGAGTTCAGACTCCGTAAGGAGCAGGGGTACTGTCATCTTCACCATTATGTCTCTAGTCCCATAGTATATTCTTAATGAATATTTGGTGAATTAGGTAGTGAATAAATGAATAAATTGATTAGATTTGGGGGAAGCCATTTATTTCTTAGATGCTTTAAAACAATTCCTTGGCAATACAGTGAAAAATAACAGGTTCCAGATTAAATTCAATAAAGGTGTAACCTAGAGAGACTGAGGAAGACAATAAAAGAAAGAATTAGTTAAGCAAAGTGCAAATTAAGTATCACCAGGGTGTAGTAGGGGAAAATGATGGGCATCAGACATGGGTTCCAGTCATATTTATGAAATCAGAATTCTCTAAACAAGAAAAAGAAGCTGGAGGACTTCCCTGATGTTCCAGCTGTTAAGAATCCACCTTGCAATGCAGGGGACATCAGTTCAATCCCTGGTCCCAGAAGATCCCAAATGCTGCAGGGCAACTAAGCCCATGTGCCACAACTGCCGAGCTCATGTTTTAAAACATTCCAGCCTCAACTACTGAGCTCAAGCACCACGTCTACTGAAGACCACATCCCCCAGAGCCTATGCTCTGCAACAGAAGAGACCACAATGAGAAACCTGTGCACTGCAAATAAGAATAGCCCCAATCACATGCAGTAATGAAGACCCAGAACAATCAAATAAATTAATTAATAAAAAACAAAAAACCTGAAAATAATAACCAAGATGTGGTATTGTAAATGAAATTGTTTTATAGCATATAAACAATGAGAAATACACATACAACAGTCACATGTTACTTCCTCTTACCTTTCTCTCTCCACTAACATCCACTGCAGATACATTCATCAATCATTAGTAATAAACTTAACTCCTTTCTGTCATAACTAAACAGGGCATCAGAATCACCAACTCATTAGTCAATCATAATTTTGTAAAGCCTTTCAACAAAGTAGACAAACTAGGAGTAGAGGGGAATTTTTCTCCTAAAGAATGTATACAAAAAGCTGTCACAAACAACAATTTCATTTTTTTTAAAAAGTTGGAAAATATAGTTTATATTTGTGTAAATCTAAAAAAAAGGAAATCATTAATAAACCATTGAAGACAAAGGTTACAAGACTGAAGGAAGGGTAAGGAATCAGGACTTCAAAGGCATCAGTGATGGTGATGTTCTATTTCTTAGGTTGAGTGGTGGGTACCTGGCTAGTAATTTTATTACTCTTCATTAAACAACATATATGAACCTAACAGAAGAAGAAGACATGAAGAAGAGGTGGCAAGAATACACAGAAGAACTATACAAAAAAAATCTTCATGACCCAGACAACCACGATGGTGTGATCACTCACCTAAGTGAGACATCATGGAATGTGAAGTCAAGTGGGCCTTAGGAAGCATCACTATGAACAAAGCTAGTGGAGGTGATGGAATTTCAATTGCAAATTCTAAAAGATGATGCTGTGAAAGTGCTACACTCAATATGCCAGCAAATTTGGAAAACTCAGCAGTGGCCACAGGACTGGAAAAGGGCAGTTTTCATTAGAATCCCAAAGAAAGGCAATGCCAGAGAATGTTCAAACTACTGCACAATTGCACTCATCTCACATGCTAGCAAAGTAATGCTCAAAATTCTCCAAGCCAGGCTTCAACAGTATGTGAACCGTGAACTTCCAGATGTTCAAGCTGGTTTTAGAAAAGACAGAGCAACCAGATATCAAATTGCCAATATCAGCTGGATCATCGAAAAAGCAAGAGAGTTCCAGAAAGACATCTACTTCTGCTTTATTGATTATGCCAAAGCCTTTGATTGTGTAGATTAAAACTAACTGTGGAAAACTCTGAAAGAGATGGGAATACCAGACCACCTGACCTGCCTCCTGAGAAATCTGTATGCAGATCAACAAGCAACAGTTAGAACTGAACATGGAACAACAGACTGGTTCCAAATAGGGAAAGGAGTACGTCAAGGCTATATACTGTCACCCTGCTTATTTAACTTATATGCAGAGTACATCATGAGAAATGCTGGACTGGAGGAAGCACAAGCTGGAATCAAGATTGCTGGGAGAAATATCAATAACCTCAGATATGCAGATGACACCTTATGGCAGAAAGTGAAGAACTAAAGAGCCTCTTGATGAAAATGAATGAGGAAAGTGAAAAAGTTGGCTTAAAGCTCAACATTCAGAAAACGAAGATCACGGCATCCAGTCGCATCACTTCATGACAAATAGATGGGAAAACAATGGAAACAGTGAGCGACTTTAATTTCTTCGGCTCCAAAATCACTGCAGATGGTGACTACAGTTCCTTTTCATGAAATTAAAAGTTGCTTGCTCCTTGAAAGAAAAGCTATGACAAACCTAGACAGCATATTAAAAAGCAGAGACGTTACTTTGCCAACAAAGGTCTGTCTAGTCAAAGCTATGGTTTTTCTGGTAGACACGTATGGATGTGAGAGTTGGACTATAAAGGAAGCTGAGTGCCAAAGAATTGATGCTTTTGAACTGTGGTGTTGGAGAAGACTCTTGAGAGACCTCTGGACTACAAGGAGATCCAGACCTCTGGACTGCAAGAAACTATGCATAATGCTGAATCAATAAATCAGAAGATATAAACAATAATGAATATTTTCTTTCTTAATGAAGTAAGGAGCATATTTTCTAGTGATGCATAATTTAAAACCTTGAGATTCTAACAGCACAGACTAACTGCGGTTTCTTCCTGGTTCTCTTAACCAGTGGCATGTTTCTTATTCTTTTCCTGAAATACCCTCCTCTCATGAACCACCTACATCACTCCCTTGATGAGCTGATGGCCTGTCATGTGATTACTTAGCAACTCCAGGGAATGATGGGCTGGGGGTGGGGGTTCTTACAGAGAGAAATGAGAAAGCAGTTGAGCTGTAGGCTCAGAAATAACTTCTTTCCATGTCCCTATTACTAAAACTAATCAAAAGTAACTGTCAAAAGTAAAATCCTGAAATGACTTAAACTGCTACAAACACTTGCTAGTAATTGCCATTTAGTCATTCTCTTGACCTTTTGTAATGAGTATTAGGGTGAACATTAGCTCTTCTCAGTTTCAGTTAAAAAAAAAAAAAAAAGCAATGAGCTTCTAGTTCCAAAACTCTCTGATTAATCACAAATAATCTAATCCTGATCCCTAATTTTAAAATTAAGAAAACTAACCGGAGAAGTTAAATGACAGAGGAAACAAATACATCTTCATGTGTTTAAGACCACAACTTCTGAAATCAGGAGGCCTGGCTTGGAATCCTGGCTGTCACCAACTAGCCAGGTGACTCTGGGCAGATACTCTCCTTTAAGCTCTCCAGACCTCAGTTACTCATCTGTAAAATGGGAATAATACTGCTACCTCACAAGGTTGCTATGATGATTAAACGATGCCAAGTGCTCCCATGAGACCCTGCCACACAATATGTTCAATAAATGATTATTATTTTTATTTTCCAAGGTCACAAAGCCTGCTGGTTCTGAAACAGAACTTTCTATAGATTTCTTTTTTTATCCACTTGACCCTAACCTACATGTCTCATATTTAAAGTTATGTCAGCTTCATAATAAATTTTTTATAACTCCAAACTGTAGTAATATACTTTTCTCTCCTTCCCAGGACTAACTGGAATATAAATAAGTGTATTTCAAACTAATAAAAATGCAGGAATTCAACAAATAACTGTCAGTCTACTTTCTGCCAATCCCTTCAGTCTAGTTTACACATTTAATGGGTATTTTAGTCTGTTTTTCTAGATAAATCCTTCACTCATTAAGGGATTTGGTGGTTGGCACTTCTCTTGAGCACTCTGTTTTTCATAATTATCTTTCTTTTCAACCTAGCATAGAACAGAAGGCAGGTTAAGATTAACATGAGACACCCCCCACCTCAGTCAGACAGGCTTTTATGATGGAAAAATGCAGCTAGAAGCTCATCCTGAGGCTTGTAAAGATTCCCCTAGTCTTCCACCCAAACCCTCAGTGCTGAGAAATAGTCACAGCACGCTATAACATCTCCAGGAAAAGATCACCCTAAAGATTATCACCTCAAATCCTGCCCTCTCCAGCTGCTCTGCAAGTCAGCATTTCCTAGGACAGCAGGAGAGTCAGGTGTAAAGATGAAGATGGAGCTGGAGGAGGTCTGTTCTAGGAAAGGCACGGTTATTTACCCTAAAGCCAAAAGCAAATAATCTAACTAAGCCAATATGCAAAAGTGGTTGTGTAATAAGTACAGATTTTTTGTGGCAAATCCCTCTGTTGAGTATTTTGCTTTTTTTTTTTTATTATACGAAGTCTAAAGCTTGTTTGTTCATGGTGCTATTTTAATTTAAGCAATGCTTTTTCTTTTAAACAACTTTACACGTTATCATAAACGCTTAATGGCTATGCAAACAATTTTTACTCACTTTAAACCAACACAACTACTCATGGAAGTACAAAATGTAAATAGAATCAATGCATAAACTCCCAGTTCTCTCCTATCCTTGCTGCCTTAGGAGACCTGTTCTGAGCTCAACAAGGGCTCATGTTTAAGGCACTGACAAAACTGAAGCATCCAATCAATGAGAAAATAAAACATTATTTGTTACTTATGAGTTCTAAAAATAAGCTGAAGTCTCCATCATGAGAAAACATGCACTATGTTGGATTTTCTGACACCACTTTATGATTTATTTCTCATTTAAATTACAGCTGGGGTATGGGTACCATGTATAAAGTTCCTAAAGAGCTCAGCTAGTCCAGGCCCAACTTAAGCCAGTTTTTCTTAAGAGCTGTCGTTTATTATACTCTGAGATTGCATTAACACAGCCACAGGGGCCCAGTGACCAGTCAAAATGCACCCTGCCCCCAAGGGACCAGTATACCAGTAAGTGCTGGCTGAAGGCCAGTGCCTTGGACACCCAGGCAGCCCCAAGAAGGAAAAAGAGGTGGTGACTGCTGAAGCTTTGCTATTCTTATGTAATCATTTGTATATAACTGTATCAACATTCAGGTCCCATTTCTCCACATTGTCCAAGAAACCAAGACCTTAATAATAAATTTTTGGAAGTCTTGCAAAAGCTCAATACATTATATCCACAGCATCATTACCACTTGCCAGATGAAAAGAATATTAATTATGTTTTTCAAAAAATTGAGAACTTTTACATAGTAATTTTGGTTCTTTGTTCCTATCTCCCTGACTCCTCTAACAGTTCCTCTTCTTGGAAGCAAAGCAGAACTCAAAAGTATGCATAATCACACTTTAACAGGTTACCATTTCCTTAAAAACCTGGTAACTGAAAAAGAAGGAAATTCGGTTTTTACAAACCAGTAATCAAACATCAGATTTATCCTGATCAAAAAGGACCAGCTCCTGCAGTCCAAGAGAGAAAGGCTGAACCAACCCAGCAAGTTTCAGGATTATACCTCTGAACAGAGACCTGACCTTATAACCACTATTTTGTAAACATTTTTGTTTATCCAAGATCAAAAAGTTGCAAGAAATCTGTGAACCTGTAATTCATAGCATCCTTTCATTATCCATTAGTTTAAAATAGCCATATCCACAGGATGTGGCAGGTCTTACAAGTTTCAAGAAGGGGAAGCTGCTAGGCCATGAGTTTTTCTTCAGGTCACTAGAAACAGATCTTAGTTCAGAGATGAGTCAACTCTGTGGCCTCACACAATTATGCAAATGAGGGGTGAGACACTAGTACCTCCCCAGGAAAGGGACGGTCATGACCTTTGTGAATTGAAAGGGTTACCCCTCCCAACATTCCTTGCTAGGCACAGCACTTCAAAGGGGAGAAGATGGATAAATTTGCATAAGGATAAGGAGTTGCCTTATTTTATTGGGTTTCAAAATCACTGTAGATGGTGACTGCAGCCATGAAATTAAGACACTTGCTCCTTGGAAGAAAAGCTATGAACAACCTAGACAGCATATTAAAAAGCAGAGACATTACTTTGCCAACAAAGGTCCATCTAGTCAAAGCTATGGTTTTTCCAGTAGTCATGTATGGATATGAAAGAGGGACCATAAAGAAAGCTGAACACTGAAGAATTGATGCTTTTGAACTGTAGTGTTAGAGAAAACTCTTGAGAGTCCCTTGGACAGCAAGAAGATCAAACCAGTCAATCCTAAAGGAAATCAATCCTGAATATTCATTGGAAGGACTGATGCTGAAGCTGAAGCTCCAGTACTTTGGCCACCTGATGGGAAGAGCCAACCCATTAGAAAAGACCCTGATGCTGGGAAAGATTGAAGGCAGGAGGAGAAGGGGACGACAGAGGACAAGATGGTTGGATGGCATCACTGACTCAATGGACATGAGTTTCAGCAAGCTCCAGGAGTTGGTGATGGACAGGGAAGCTGGCATGCTATGGTCTATGGGGTTGCAAGGAGTTGGCCATGACTAAGCGAAGTGACTGAACTGAAACTAATAGCAGAGCCTCCTTAAAATACAGCTGCCCTCCACCTCCCCTTCAGAGGGAAGACAGACTCTCACCACCAGGAAGTATGAATTCGGCTTCCATCAGCATCAAAAAGCCCAAGAGAACTCTCCATACTTTCCCACTGAAGCTCTAAACCCCACACCGCTTTTTTCTTAAATTGATGCATACATCTTTACCTCTGGACACTTGACAAATTACTTCTTACTGAGTACTCCTACAAGCACAGGTAAATAAGCCTTCTCTTTTCTCCTGTTAGGACTTCCCTGGTGGTTCAGATGGTAAAGTGTCTGCCTACAACACGGGAGACCCAGGTTCAATCCTCTGGAGAAGGAAGTGGCAACCCACTCCAGTACTCTTGGCTGGAAAATCCCATGGACAGAGGAGCATGGTAGGCTACAGTCCATAGGGTCGCAAAGAGCTGGACATGACTGAGCGATTTCACTTTCACTTTTTCTTTTCTCCTGTTAAATCTGGCTACTAACTGACTTGCAACTAATATGTGTAAAAGAATGTTCAGAAAATTGATATGAAAAATAAAGAAATAACTGACCAAATTTGAATGCTAGTACATACAAACTCACAGAGAGACAGACAGGGAGAAAAAAGAAAACCAAATAGTCTAACAACTTTTATGGCTAGAATAACAAAAGTGGAAAAGAAACTAATATCTAACAGTGGTTTTCTATGTAAATACACATATCTAATTTGCTACATTCTTGACTCTGCTCCCTACAATATTTCACCTTTTAGGCAATGAAACATCTATCCAAGCAATCTAAGAGTCATTCCTAACTCTTTCTTTTCTTGTCCTATACATTCATATTCATTGTCATGACAAGCAGAACTGACCTCCTAAGCATCTCTCCCTGTCTTCTTCTACCTACACTGTGGCCACCTCCACTTCCTCTGGGACTTCTTATTTTTCTTAATTTTTATTGGTGTATAGTTGATTTACATTGCTAGGACTACTGAAATAGGCTCCTAACTGGCCCCTGGCATTCACTTGCTTCTCCTGCTACTCCCAATGCCATTCACTACAGAGAACTTTTAAAATAGCTTTTCACTTCTGATCTCAGAATCCCCCAGTGGATTTCCAGTGCTCGTAGAATCTTTACCATGCACTTATCTTGCATCATTCTCTCCTTGTTCATTAGTTTTCAGCCACTAAGGTCTTTCTGGAAAGGGTCAGGCTCTATCCTACCTCACTCTTTACTTGGAAAGATCAAATGAAGCTCATCATCTGATCTCAGATTAAATGTCTCCTTTTCAGGGACCTCTTTGCTGCCTTACTGCTTGTGGAGGAAAACTGCCCCCTGCCATAGCAGTAAATAAAGAACGTTGCCTTCAAGCCTTGAGCTACTACAGCTGCCCCCAACTGTGCATCCTGAGAGGACTCAGAATGGGAGAAAAGATAGCTAAGGTACCTATCAAAGGAACGATTTCAGTGAGCCCAGACTCTTGCCTCTTTCCATACATAAAAAGGTACTAAATTCATTAACTTGAGATGTCTGATTTTCTTTACCTAATAGTCATCTTTTGACATTCTGATTACTTGGTTTTGTTGCAAAACTCCTATTATATCCTAGCCCCTCCCTTTGTTGTTCAGTTATTAAGTCCTGTCCAACTCTTTGTGACCTCGTGGACAGCAGCACTCCAGGCTTCCCTGTCTTCCTCTATCTCTTGGAGTTTGCTCAGACTCACGTCCATTGAGTTGGTGATGCTATCCAACCATCTCGTCCTCTGTCGTCCCCTTCTTCCTCTGCCATTAATTTTTCCCAGCATCAGGGTCTTTTCCAATGAGTCAGCTCTTCACATCAGGTAACCAAAGTATTGGAACTTCATCTTCAGCATCAATCTTTCCCTTACCTCTTACAAACAGTTCTTCAGAGCTGAGAGGCTGCCTCCTGGGCTCAAAGTCTTCAGAAAGTTCATCGAATAAAACATAATTCTCAACTTGTAGGTTGTGCATTTTATCTTAATCACCACATCCAACTTCAAAATTAAGTATTTATTCTCTACAGTTAAAACCTATAGAACTGGTTATAATTTTCTTTCTCAGAATGGGCCAAAATGTGTGACAATATACTTCATTGTGTGTGTGCCTATTCACTCCCCTCCCTTCTTCCAATATAGAGTAAACTCCATGCAGGCAGGGGACATGGTGCTTTTGTTCCCACTGATACCTACTGCCCAGTACAATATCCAGCACCATAGGTGAGGATCAAGAAATATTTGCTGTCTGCTAATGAAATTGGGTATTTTAATCTCCACATTACCTGTTATAAGATGACCACGTGACCCAGTTTGCGTGACACCGTCTTTGTTTACACCTGTTGCACTAGCATAATGATTGACAAATTCTCACTTTCATTCTGGGCTTTATGATGAGTAATATAGTTACTCTATCTATAAGGAAGTTGACATTCGGAGAGATCAAATAGATTCAATTCTCCTTATCCACAGCTGTTATTCTCTATAGAGTCTTCATGAACACTGAATTAGCAAATGCTGAATCCCTGCTCCAAGGTAAAATGCAGAATTACACTCCCCCACCCCAACCCAGGGAGTGACTGGTCAAAATACTTCCTTCAGCCAATCAATAAATAACCTGGCTTCATGTGTGTTTCTGTTTAAAGACACTTTATTTAACATGTATTGTTGATCCATTGTGGAGAAGGCGATGGCACCCCACTCCAGTACTCTTGCCTGGAAAATCCCATGGATGGAGGAGCCTGGTAGGCTGCAGTCCATGCGGTCACTAGGAGTCGGACATGACTGAGCAACTTCACTTTCACTTTTCACTTTCATGCATTGGAGAAGGAAATGGCAACCCACTCCAGTGTTCTTGCCTGGAGAATCCCAGCAATGGGGGAGCCTGGTGGGCTGCCGTCTATGGGGTCGCACAGAGTCGGACACGACTGAAGTGACTTAGCAGTTGATCTATTAACCTTGAACTCAAGGCATCAACATGCTTACTCATGTCTGTACAAAGCTAATTAGTTTACAGTTTCTTTTTAAGGTACAGCACAGCCTTCTTGCATTTGGGAACACAGAGAGCACTCCATCACTATGCTTTGGGCTAATTTTAATAGTGAAATCACAAAGAAAAGGCATAAAACTTTGGAAAATGTGACAGTAAATAGACTATGGGAAAAAAAGGACATTTGTTTACAGTACAAGAGCTGAACCAGAAGGCAGAGCACCTTGTTTGACCTCAGCTGGGAACTTGCTCACTGGGCAGTTCCAAACGTTCACTGCTCCGTTCATGTCTTCAAGTACTACAAAAGCACCCTAAGCACCAATTTGAGGTTATAGATAAATACTCTCAAGTAGGCAAAGTCACAAAAATGGAATCCTCCAATAATGAGGATACACTGTAGCTCGTCTAAGGTGATTACAGACACTGTAGTGCGAGGACAGACCCCAGAAAATGTCCAGCTTCACGTCCACTCATTAGCCCAGTATTACCAAGGAAAGAGCTGCTCTTTTTGAAGCAAGGCACCACTGCTCTAGATTTCTCGTTGTTCAGTCTCTAAATTGTGTCCAGCTCGTTGCAACCCCATGGACTGTAGCCTGCCAGGCTCCTCTGTCCATGGGGTTTTTCCAAGCAAGAACACTGGAGTGGGTTGCCATTTCCTTCTCCAGGGAAATCTTTCCAGACCAGGGAGGGAACCCACCAGCCCTGCACTGGCAGGCAGATTCTTTACCACTAAGCCACCAAGGAAGTCCATTACTCTAGATGGATTGGTTATAATTATTAAAACCCCTAGATTGCCAGTTTATCAAAGTTTCAGTAGAAAGTACAGAAGGAGTTTTGCTTCTCTCACAGAATGGACACCAATCTGTATAAGACTAGTGAGCAACTGACAACTCTACACTCCTCAAGAGTTAAACTGTAAGAACCAGCTACTAATAAGTGACAACTCACAAGGGAGTCCCAAGTTACTTATAATAACAATAGGTGACTTCAGAATAAGATGTGGACCCTAAGATTTACCAAAAGAATGCAAATTTATGAGAATATAAATATTTTAAGACTTAAAATTTGAACCACCCACAAACTAATGTACAGGTAAGTTGATCTACAGACCACAAGAAATCCAGTATCTACGCCTCATCCTTGTCCACAGGGGAGGAAAAACTCTTGAACAACGTTCCAATACTTGATTACTCTCACTATTTAGGAAATCCTCTCTATGGTTTCTCACTTCTTATTGAATTTCTTTTTACTCTTTCACTTTGTTTTTGCGGGGGGTGGGGGGTGGTGGTTTGTGGCATGCGGGCTCTTAGTTCCCTGATCAGGGATCCAACCCACGCCGTCTGCATTAGAAGCTCAGAGCCTTAGCCACTGGACCACCAGGGAAGTCTCTATTTATTCTTTTAAAACACATACAATCACAAGGGTTGAGACCAGCCTATAAGTTTATGAGAAGTATGAATAAAAACAGTGTAAATTACAACTTAGTTTTCTATTTAGAAATTTAAAAAACTATTTAAGAATTCAGCATTAGACAAATACTTCCTACTGGTCCACTTTATGCTAACTGGCTTTGTTACCATGTCAAGACGTACACTGCTTTATGCATAGAAGGCATAATATCTGAAATAGCTAACTGATATGAATTTAAGGCAATTTCTAGATCAACTGCTTTATACTTAAAAAAAAAAGTCTTCCTACTATTTAGAAACTAGAGAGGGTTTAGAGAGGGTTTTGAAATTTGGGAGAAAATTAAACGTTCTCTCCTAAACTCAATTTAGAGTTCATGATTTGAAATAATTTCAGACTTACATAAAAGTTTCAAAATGATCAAAAAAATAAACAACCCAATTAAAAATGGGCAGAAGACGAATAAATACTTTTCCAGAGAGGACATGCAGATGGCCAACAGGCACATGAAAAGATGCCCAACATTGCAAATCATTAGGAAAATGCACATCAAAACCACAATGGGGTATCACCTTATAGCTGTCAGAATGACTATCAGCAAAAACAAAACAAACAAAACAAAACACCCACAAATAACAAATGTTGGCAAACATGTGGAGAAAAAGGAACCCTCATACGCTGTTGGTAGTAACATAAATTGGTTCAGCCCCTATAGAAAACAGTATGGTGGTTTCTCAAGAAAATAAAAAAACTGAAACTACTATATAACCCAACAATTCTACTCCTGGGTACATATCCAAAAACAACAAAAACAGTAATTTGAAAAGATGCATGTACTCCGATGTTCAAAGCAGCATTATTTACAATAGCCAAGAAATGGAAGCAACCTAAGTCTCCATCAACAGATGAATGGATCAAGAAAATGTGGCATATGTTTATCTATGGGCTTCCCAGGTGCTGTTAGTGGTAAAGAACCTGCCTCCCAATACTGGAGACATAAGAGGCTCAGAGTTCCATCCCTAGATGAGGAAGATCCCCTGGAGGAGGGTGCAGCAACCCACTCCAGTATTCTTGCCTGGAGAATCCCATGGACAGAGGAGCCTGGTAGCTACAGTCCATAGGGTTGCAAAGAGTCAGACATGACTGAAGTGACTGAGAATGCACACGCACGTGTGTGTGTGTGTATATGTGCATATATATATATACACACATACACATATACACACACGCACACATATATACACACACATGCATATATATACATATATACACACATGTATGTATGGGTTTCTCCAGGCAAGAATACTGGAGTGCATTGACGCACCCTCCTCCAGGGGATCTTCCCCCTCCCCATGGATGGAACTCTGAGTCTCATTCTCGAGCACTGGCAGGTAGTTTCTTTACTGCTAGCACCACCTGGGAAGCCCCAAAACAGAACAAAACTTCTCCTTACAAAGGTGTCCCTAGCTTCCCATACCAAGAAGGGAATAGCAACCTTATCACCTGAGATGCAATGGCACCAGATGGACCTGCACAAACAAACTCCACTAATTTTGACCCTTACCTTCCATTAGTTTCCACATAGCTTTACTTTCCTACATTTTACCACCCTTGGAAGCCTAACACCTCTTTCCTTCACCTTGTCACTATTCTAAAAATTTTTGTTCTTTGTTAAGATACCATCGGAGACGGCAATGGCACCCCACTCCAGTACTCTTGCCTGGAGAATCCCATGGACGGGGGAGCCTGGTGGGCTGCAGTCCATGGGGTTGCTGGGAGTCGGGCACGACTGAGCAACTTCACTTTTGCTTTTCACTTTCATGCACTGGAGAAGGAAATGGCAACCCACTCCAGTATTCTTGCCTGGAGAATCCCAGAGACAGAGGAGCGCACAGAGTCGGACACGACTGAAGCAACTTAGCAGCAGCAGCAAGATACCATACAAGCCCAAGTTCTAACCACCCCTGTGAGTCACTCTTCACTGAGTTTCTCCCTTATGTATGCATGCTGCTTGTGTCAATCAACTCATGTGTTTTTCTCTCATTATTCCATCTTTTCAATCTAATTTGTAGGACAACTGGAGAACCTAGTTCCTCCCCTGTAATGCTGTATATTGTCACCTTGCTTATTTAACTTATACGCTGAGTACATCATGAGAAACGCTGGGCTGGAAAAAGCACAAGCTGGAATCAAGAGTGCTGGGAGAAATATCAATAGCCTCAGATATGCAGATGACACCATCCTTATGGCAGAAAGTGAAGAGGAACTAAAAAGCCTCTTGATGAAAGTGAAAGAGGAGAGTGAAAAAGTTGGCTTAAAGCTCAACATTCAGAAAACAAAGATCATGGCATCTGGTCCCATCACTTCATGGGAAATAGATGTGGAAACAGTGTCAGACTTTATTTTTCTGGGCTCCAAAATCACTGCAGATGGTGATTGCAGCCATGAAATTAGAAGACGCTTTATTCCTTGGAAGGAAAGTTATGACCAACCTAGATAGCATATTCAAAAGCAGAGACATTACATTGTCAACAAAGGCCTGTCTAGTCAAGGCTATGGTTTTTCCTGTGGTCATGTATGGATGTGAGAGTTGGACTGTGATGAAGGCTGAGCACCGAAGAATTGATGTTTTTTAACTGTGGTGTTGGAGAAGACTCTTGAGAGTCCCGTGGCCTGCAAGGAGATCCAACCAGTCCATTCTAAAGAAGATCAGTCCTGGGTGTTCTTTGGAAGGAATGATGCTGAAGCTGAAACTCCAGTACTTTGGCCACCTCATGTGAAGAGTTGACTCATTGGAAAAGACTCTGATGCTGGGAGGGATTGAGGACAGGAGGAGAAGGGGATGACAGAGGATGAGATGGTTGGATGGCATCACTGACTCGATGGACGTGAGTCTGAGTGAACTCCAGGAGTTGGTGATGGACAGGGAGGCCTGGCGTGCTGCGATTCATGGGGTCGCAAAGTCGGACACGACTGAGCGACTGAACTGAACTATATATGAATAAGTCATAGATATGATATCCCTGTACCCTAAATATTTCAACATGTACTTCTGAAAATCAAGAGCATTCACTTATAGGGAATTCCCTGGCAGTCCTGTGGTTGGGACTCCAGGCTTTCACTGCCAAGGGCATGAATTCAGTCTCTGATCAGGGAACTAAGATCCTACAAGCCATGCAGTGAGGCAATAAAAAAAAAATTCACTTACATAAATAGAGCATAGTTATCAAAATCAGGAAATTAAAATTGATACAACACTAGTAAATAATCTACAAGACCTATTCAAATTCCACTAATGAGCCCAATTATTTCCCTTATCATACAAAAACAAAGAATTTGCTTCCCTGCCTGGGAGCCAATCCAGGATTGCTAACAGAATTAAGTTTTTCATCTTTGGTCTCTTTCAGTCTGGGAGATGGTTCAGCCTTTGTCTTTTGTGACCTTGACATTTTTGAAGAGTACAAGAAAAATCTACAAAAGTTACTTTTCAGAATGCCCCTTAATTTCGGTTTGTCTAATGTCTCCTGGCAATGAGATTCTGGTTATAGATATTTGGCAGAAATACAACAGGAGTCATGTCACATTTCATATCAGGTGGCACCTGTAGTTCGTTTGTCCCAATATGGGAGGTGTCAACTTTGAGCACTTGGTTAAGACTGCCTGCCTGGTGAGTTTACAATTTTTTACTTGTCAATTACATTACAAGCATCTGACACAAAAATCTCAAAACACTTCACAAATGAGTCCACTTATATAGTTTCTACAGTCTGTATTCTTTGTTACATTTGTAGAGATTCTATTTGGAGGTTCTTCTTTATTTCCTACCTATTTAATTATTTATTTATTACTGACATGTTTCTATTACTTTTCCTTTCTTATAACATGTTACAAGAGAAATATCTAAACAGATTTTTTTTTTCAGGCAATGTTCAATATGATGTGGGTTTTAGGTAAATTTTGACATCCCCAGGTTTTGTTGGTTTCTTCTATATTTTACCTCTAGTATGGATAGAATATGTTGCTTAGACAGTCAACTGGATTCCAGCACCTACTTTGGCCATAGAAACAGAAAACAAATGCACATGCATGATATGGGTGTGGACACTATTTCAGTCCATTCAGGTCCATAACAAAGTATCACACACTAAGCGGCTTATAAACAACAGAAATTTACTTCTCACAGTTCTAGAGGCTGGAAGTCATGGAGCCTGATTAGATTCTAGTGAGAGCTCTGATTTGCAGAAATGGCAACCCACTCCAGTGTTCTTGTCTGGAGAATCCCAGGGATGGCAGAGCCTGGTGGGCTGCCGTCTATGGGGTCACACAGAGTCAGACATGACTGAAGTGATTTAGCAGCAGCAGCTCAGCTGGTAAAGAATATGCCTGCAGTGTGGGAGACCTGGGTTCAATCCCTGGGAAGATACCCTGGAGAAGGTTACCCACTCCAGTATTCTGGCCTGGAGAATTCCATGGACACAGAAGCCTGGTGGGCTATAGTCCATGGGGTCGAAAAGAGTCGGACACACCTGAGTGACTTTCATTTTCTTTCATTTTACTTCACCTTTCATCCTCATTGTGGCAGAAAGTAAAAGCTGGCCATCTTCCTGGCCTCTTCTCACAGGGGACCATAAAAGAAGGCCAAGTGCCAAAGGACTGATGCTTTGGAATTGTGGTGCTCTTGAGAGTCCCTTGGACAGCAAGGAGATCAAATCAGTCAATCCTAAAGGAAATCAACCCTGAATATTCATTGAAAGGACTGATGCTGAAGCTGAAGTTCCAATACTTTGGCTATCTGATGCAAAGAGCCAACTCACTGGGAAAGACCTTGAAACTGAGCAAGACTGAGGGCAGGAGGAGAAGGGGGCAACAGAGGATGAGATGGCATCAATCACTGACTCAGTGGACATGAGTTTGAGCAAACTCTGGAAGATAGTGAAGGACAGGGGAGCCATGTGTGCTGCAGCCCATGAGGTCACTGCAAGTCCAACACAAGTTAGTGACTGGACACCATAACAACAACAATCTCATTCATGAAGGCTCCACCCTCATGACCTAATCACCTCTCAAAGCCCCTACCTCCAAATCCCAGTACATTAGGATTCCCTCCAAATCCCATAACATTAGCATTAGGTTTTCAACATATAAAAAGGGTAGAGGGGAACATGGGCTTCCCAGGTGGCTCAGTGGTGAAGACTCCGCCTGCCAACGCAGGAGACACAGGAGACTCAGGTTTGATCCCTGGGTTGACAAAATCTGTTGGAGGAAGAAACAGCAACCCACTCCAGTATTCTTGCCTGGGAAACCCATAGACAGAGGGGACTGATGGTCTACAGTCCATGCAGTCACTAAGAATCAGACACGATTGAGCAACTGAGCACACAGAGAGGGAAACAGAATTATTCAGTCCAAAGCACACATTTAATTACTTACACTCGAACAAGATACATGAAGTAACACAAATGCAAATAAAAAGTACAACTATTTAGAAAAGATATATTTAAATGAGTGATCAAAATAATTACACTGTGGAAAGAATTTCTATTTGTCAGGAAAACACTAAGGTCTAGAACGACTCAAAAGTCTGCCCAGAAATTTGACCTTGATAAATTAGTTCTTTCATGCTAATCTGTAAATAAAACCAGCAAGCATGGTACGTACACACACACACACACACACACACACACACACAACATGAGTATAAATGCACACAAATTGGTTTGAGGGTGTGACCTTGTTCAAATAACATTGCAGGTATCATATTTGAAAATATATGTAATTATTTTACAAAGTACAGACTATACATTCCATACTTTGCTTTTAATAAGCACCATCAACATGGCCTAGGGATAAATTCAAAGATTTAGTTTAATATTTTCTTGCAGCAAATGCATAAACTTCCTTGTACACTGCCTGAAAGTCTACCTCTTAGCAGGTCTTCCTTTTTCTATTCTTGCTTGGGATAGTTAATTCTCCAGAATGATCCATCTAAATACAGATCAGATCATATCACTCTTTTGTCCAAATCTCTCAGAGGCATCCCATCACACTTAGAAAAATATTCAAAGCTGTATCTAGAGTCTGTCATCAGCCTCTCTGATCTGGCCTCCAGGCTCTTTCTGCACCTCCTTCCCTTGTCTCTCCCTCCATTCAAGCCTCTCTGGCCTTGCTGTTGCCCAGGACACCAAGCTTCTCTGCCTAGAACATGCACCCCCGCAAACTGTCCTGTGGCTCCCTCTCCCTCTTCACTCAAGTTCTAATGTCACCTCCCTGGGGAAGCCTGCCTTGGCCCCTTCTTAAAATAGTGTCCCGTCCTTCCCACCTCCTTCCTCAACTTCATTTTCTTGCTGATGCTTCTCAAAGCAGGATAGCATCTCAGGGATTTGTTTACTTGTTTATTTTCTGCATTCCCCACTAGAAAAGAGGCTGCTTGTGAGCATGGGTGTTTCATTCACTACTGTACATCTAGAATAAGGCCCAGCACATATACAACACACAAATGTGTGTGTGTATGAGTGTGTATCTATGTGTATGCTCAGTCACCCAGTCAAGTCTGACTCTGTGACCCCATGCACTATGAAGTGAAAACTGAAAGTCCCTCCATTGTGTCTGACTCTTTGTGACCCCATGGATTGTATAGTCCATGGAATTCTCCAGGCCAGAATACTAGAGTGGGTAGCGTTTCCCTTCTCCAGGGGATCTTCCCAACCCAGGGATCAAACCCAGGTTTCCCGCATTGCAGGAGGATTCTTTTCCTGCTGAGCCACAAGGGAAGCCCATGGATTATAGCCCTGATGCCTAATAAATATGTGTTGAATAAAGCAATTAATGAGTGCCTGAGTACACACACAGAGTGAGAATATGGAGAGTAGAAACTCTGTCTTTACATGAAAATGGCCTTGCATCAGAATGGAGTTTTGAAACTCCAAACATCAGGTCCAATCCCTGGAGATGCCAGTGCACAAGGGACTCACACTGTTCAACACTCCACAACTGATTCTGACTCAGAACCAAAAGCCAAACATCTCTCTCAAAGGCTGAGCTACCTGTTAACTGAAGATCTTCAATTTGAGGGCTCCAAGGCAGAACTGAAGTTGCTGGCTCTTGGCTGGAAACGACTTCACCTATATACAGTTAATGCCTACAGGCCACAGTCCTGGGGGGCCATAATGACCCTATCCCCAGCACTGGAAATAAGAGCACTTCTTAACTAACGTGTTTGATTTGTAAAGAAAGGGTGTGCCAACCAAGAATGCAGGTTTCCTTTTCTTTAGAAGCCTACTGAATGTTGTGATTGTTAGGAGCAGAACTTGGAGAGGGAGAAAGGAATAAGGAAAGAGGAATCAAGGCTTGGAAAATGAATGGGCATAAGGTAACAAGACAGGATATTCCTATCTCGGGAGTCTCACTGAGGAGGAAGTGGAGAATAGGATTGAAGCTTTACTGATGTGTCTCCAATGGTATAATGCTTGTCTCCCAGGCCCTGAACTCAAAGCTTCACATACGATTCCTCCATGAACCATCATGTTACAGGCTGAATGTCTGCATCTCCAAATTCCCCACATTGAAACTTTATCCCAGGGTGATAGTACTGGAGGTAGGGTTTGGAGGAGGTGATTAGGTCCTGAAGGTGTAGCCCTCATGAATGAGATTAGTGCCCTTTGAAAAGAGACCTCAGAGAGCTCCCTGCCCTCTTCTACCAGGTGATGACCCAGCAAGAGGATGAACTTATTGTCCTGACAAGTCACAAGCACAGTTGTCTGTTAAAGGCCCAGAAAAGGCCTTCAGTAAAGCAATCTGTTGACTCTGTTTTTCCCAGTGTCTGTCAAACTTATTTGACCATAGAACGCTTTAACCATCACATCTGTTAATGACCTGTGGAACACACTTTAGGAAACATCTTACACGCTTGTATGGAATGTCATGATGAATTAAAACCTCACACGAAGGTGAAAGTATCAGCACCCAGGAGTGGACAGGCTAATATGGAGGCCTGGGTTTCTCCCTTAGCAAACATCCATAGGAACTAAAAACAAAAGATAAATTATCATAAGCTGCAATTTTTTTAAGTGCTATTTATAATAAACAATTCTGACTTTTGTTCTTCAATCTATGCAGCTGATTTTCTGTAATATAATAGTTCACGTGCCACCACACTTTGCAAAATGACAACATTTCAGCCTTCTGGGAAGTTGAATTTGGGGAAAGGAATATTATAACTTGGGGCAAGACATGTTGTGACTGAGGAAACCAAATGTCATCTTGTCTCCCTGCCAATATCAAGTTATTGCTTAGACTGAAGCGACTTAGCAGCAGCAGCAGCAGCAGCAGCAGCAGCAGCAGCAAACAGAAACTGGAGAAGGTAGTCTGCCCTGCCCTGCCCTGCCCCAGCCATTAGAAATCTGTCCTGTACATGAGATGGTCCTGCATTTACACAAGAGACCACACAAAATACTGCTGCCACCTGCTCGAACAAAATGCATTCTGAATTGCAACAAAAACTTCAGAAAAGGGTAACTTGAAGTAGCACACATAGTCATCCAACACACAGTGTGGCTTCTAAAAATAAAACCATGTAATTTACATATTTCTGAAGCAGGACTTGCTCAAATAGTTCCCTGAACACAGGGAACCATAGGCCATTTAAACTGAAAGGATTGAGTTTTTCAGGTTTTCTCTTTTGAGCAAAGTACACCTTCTTTTCTTAAAACTTTTAATTCAAGAAGTAAATTACAATGCAATGCCAAAGCACTATTTTCCACAGCAGCAAATTAGAGAGGGCTAATTTGTGGACACAGCCATGCCCTGTTATCTGTACTTTGTCACTTTAATTTAGCACAACCAAAACCTCACCATTTCTTTCATTTTTACTTCTCCACATTGCAGAATTTTAGCCTTCATGCTGGGTTTCAAAGAGTCCAAAATAAAACCAGCACACATTAACCAAAACAGACACATAAGACCTGTCCTTTATGTTTGAAGAAAAAGACTTTCAAAGTTCAGGAGGAGGTTTTTTAAAAGGCACTAAGTAGTCTTGGGAAGGTTTTTTAAAGTCTATTTTAAAACACTGAGATTTATTCCCACCATTCGTTGACATGAATGTGAACAGACACGTGTATTTCTTCAAACAGAAGCAATGAAGTTGTTTCTTGAAATCTGCACACAATAATCCGTTGTTAAAACATCTCAGCTATGCAAGAATCTCTAAGAGTCACAAATTATCAAAGTTAAAAGATAAACCTATACCGTCTATCGTGCATTACAGGCAAGAATGATAGATTGGGCTCAGAGCTAGTTTCCAATTCTCAACATCCTGTTCTTACAACAGCGAATCCAGTCATCTCTCAACCATAGGAAATAAGATTGTCAAGTTGCAGTAGACCCAAATGCTTCCACCTTCACCTATGGGCATGCGTACAGCATGAAGCATGGGTGCCCCCAGGATCCTTAATTAACTCTCTGGCACATGCAACCCTCAAGAGCGAGAGCTGCTCTTTGAGACAAAAATCAACAATCGTAAACAGAAATAGATGTTTTCCACACAGCCTCACGGGTGTCACCCAATTTTCAAAACCTCATCGTCTTCTTTCCCCATACCACCTTCCTTTCTCACCCCTTGAAATTCAGAGCATATTCCATGGCCCTTTCATCCCCCAAGCAGCAAATCCTTAAGTATCCATCACCTGTGCTCTCATTCCGTGAATCAGTTGCTTAGAAATATTAGCAACAGTGGATGGCTATGTACGGCTACCACAGTGACAAGTTGTAAAAATGTACCACGGACATGAAAATGTCGACTCTTTTGAAACTCAACTGGTAATTGGAATTCAGAGCTAGTGCCCCACCATAAATCTGTACTTTGCAGCTGTCACTGGGAGTAAAAAGTCTGTCTTTTGACTGAGCAGGGACCCAAAGCCCATTACAGGGAGCGCTTCCTTACACAGCTGTCAGCCTCCAGCCCCTTCGCCACTTGGAGGAGCAGGATCAGTTTCACATCAGTTTCACATCCAGCTATCCCTCCTTGCCCCTTGTCCTGGCCAACTTCACCTAGCAGATGCGTGGGAGAGCTGGAGAGGGTAGAACTCCTTCTAACAAATATGAAATCTGACTAACAGAGGCATAGCTTAGTAAGATACCCCAAGGAACACATTTCTTGTTCCTGCTTGTCCTTCCCCACCACCCCCAGCCTCCAGTCCCTGACGCAAGGAGGCCTAGGGACAAGGTAAAAGTGAAAGTTATAGGTCCCTAAGCAGACCACAGGGCCTACCTGCTTTGAATACATGTTTCAGGTGATTCTATTTCTAATTCTTTTCACTGGTCCACAGAGTTTGGTACTTACCACAGCCCCTGACCCTTAAAATAAATCAAACAGATGGCAAAAACTGGTGCCAGAATTCACATGGGGCTTTTTGTTTTGTTTGCAAATGGAAACCAAGTCTCTGTTTCTTGAGCCTTGCAGGTGCTCACCACTCCACGCTCCAAGCTATTGTTTCTGTCCACCAGGTGCTAAGGGCCATGAATTCCTCATGAGGCAGCACTTTTAGAGGAGAGGACGATCTGGTTGCCAGCATCTGCCACAGAGCGCAGATGGCCAGGCTGGAAACCTGGTGACCATGTAGACACCCCAGCTGAACACGTGGTTCAATGTCCACAGTGTAGAGACGCAAAGCAGGCATGTTCCAGAAAAGAAGTAGTTATCATTTACAAAGGCATGTGTATGAAAGGTCTTATCATGGTATGGGCAAAGCAGTAAACAAAATATAAAATTACACTAAACTGAGGACCCTGAAGTTGGACCAGGGTGGGCTAGTCCATGTATGTACACGTGCTTCCTTTGTAAAAATCAAAACAACCTTCTACGCTTTATTTGGGGAATACAGGGTCCATGCCTAAGAACTCCTGTGGTCTTCATCACTCACAGAAGGATTCAGACCCTCTCGGCTCATCTCTAACCAATGAGCCACACAGAACCATTGCTGCTGGGCTGCAGGCAGACGTACTTGCATGCCAGGTTTCCAGTTTCCAGCAACTCTTCAGAAACAGATTCTAGCACTAAGAGCCTCAAGGTTTGGGTAACTGCAGTAACACTCACTAGAAAACAACCAGCTTTTACATAAGGAGCCATTGGGGACCACAGGTTCCCCGGCTAAGTACCTAGGGGCCTTCAAGTGCTTGGCCACCAGTGTGAGAAAGAACAGCAAACCCCTCCAGGGGAGAGGGGATTGAAGCAGCAGAGCTCTGAGGCGTGGGGGCCCACCCTTAGAGAGGCAGCACTACTCAGCTGTAGAAAGTGAATTATCATCTAATGCACAGACAACAAGCCCTCAATGGACTTCGTGCCCAAGGAGCCGAATTCCTTTGGTTCACGGTAGTGGGGGCACACTGGACTCAACAGGGGAAAAAACACCCATTTGGACTAAATCTCTACAAGAAAGTCTACAACTGGGGAAGTTAAATAGAAGATAGTAAGATATTCCAAGAACGTTAAGCCCCTTAAAAAAAAAAAAAAAAAAGCTTTCCTTCCTTTAACATGGCTTAAAAAAATAAATAACAGAAAAGAGGGAAGTTGCTACTCTACAGTCTCTCTCTAACCCAAGTTCCCATGTGGCCAGTGGCAGAAAAAAAAAAAAAAAAAAGATCTCTAAGGAAACTGAATAAAGTGGTAAATGTTCCTGAGAGTGAACCTATAAAATCAGCCCAGAAGGAGGTCACGCAGAATCACACACAAGCAAAGGCATTCAGGGGTCTTCAAACTGCCTGAGGCTATTTCCGTATCTAAAGAAAGAACAAAAGCAGAGAGGTGGCCAACCACGAAAGCAGACCAAAACTGAAGTTTGGCCACCCCAGCTGTACCCAAGGCAGGGCAGGCCCCACCCCAGACTCACGCTGCCACGTAGCATTACCAGGTGCGAGGCTCCCATGCAGAATGCAGGAACCAGGCTGCCCCGGACCGGATGCCTCTGGCCTTCTGATCACACTGGCCAGCTCCTCGCTCTGTGAGTCGTTATTTACGAAGCAGTCTCCTGACTGCACCTGGCTTCCTCCTTGAAGATTTCCTACAGGGAGGAAATCTGCTAGTCAAAGAGTGCCACTGGCCTTGAGTACATTTCCCACAGGCAATCATCAAATTGGCATCTCTCTCCCCAGTCCCCAGAAACTTGCTAATTGCACCTGTCCCTGGGAGGTAGCTCTGCTCTCCTGGAGCTGACAGTCTTTCTTCTGAGTCTGTTTTCACCCGCTGAGAGCTGCTGAGGTGCAGGCTTGTTCCTAGCTATGCCCTAGGCTTCACCACCTCTTCACTCCTAAATCTTCTCAAGGAAAACCAGAACCCCTCTTCCCCACATTTCCATCAGCATATAATGCAAAGCAAATCTCATCAGGACAATTTGTCTGTGGAAAGAAAGTCCAAGTTTGTTTATTAACATTTTTCTTTAAAAAACTTGTTTTCAATTTTCAAGCTATCTCAAAGTTACAAAAAAAAAAAAAAAAAGGCTAGTAAAGTACAAAAAGCTTGCTTCCTTTCTGAAACACTTGAAAATAACTTGCCAAACAGAAGCCCCATCACTCAGTGACATTTCAGTGTACATTTCCTACAACAGTGACATTCTCCTCCACAACCACAACAAAACCATCAATATCAGGAAATGAACATTTAATACACTCTGCATGTGCTCCTGGACACTATTCAAATTTTACCCAATGTCCCAGTGTTGTACTTTATAGCAAAGGGAGTCAGTTCAGAATCACTCAGTGCATTAAGCTGTTGTGCCTCTTTATGTGTGTGTGTGTGTGTGTTTGTGTGTGTTTATGCATGCTAAGTCACTTCAGTCATGTTTGACTCTTTGCGACGCTATGGACTGCAGCCTACCAGGCTCCTCTGTTCATGGGGATTCTCCAGGCAAGAATACTGGAGTGAGTTGCCATTCCTTTCTCCAGGGGACCTTCCCAGCCCAGGGATCGAACCTGTGTCTCCTGCATCTCATGCTTTGGCGGGTGGATTCTTGATCACTGCACCACCTGGAAAGCCCATTATATCTCTTTAGCCTCCTTTATTCTAAAACATTATCCTCAGTCTTTCCCTGATTTTTCTGACCTTGACGGTTTTTACGATTACAGGCTGTTTATTTTGGATAAAGTCCCTCAATCTGGCTTTGTCTGATGCTTCCTCTGATTAAATTCAGGCTGTGGATTTCTGGCAGAAAATCATGGAAAAGTGATGCTACACCCTTTCCCTCGAATGTTATCAGGTGATCCATGATTTTGAATTGTCCCTTTGCTGGTTATGTTCACTTTTTTCCCTGGCTTGTGTGTGTGTGTGTGTGTGTGTGTGTGTGTGGTGTTCAAATCCCCACAAGTCCATGAAGATTGGCCTGTCTAACCCAAAGACAGGCTGAGCAAGTGAGGGCCCAGGAGTATCTCTTGGTTTGTATTTGGTTGGCCAAAAAAATTCATTCAGATTTTTTGTTACATTGTGTGGAGAAACCCAAACAAACTTTCGGGCCAACTCTGTATCTTCTCTGCCCTCTATTACAAACAACGCTCCACTGCTCTGCCTCCCCCTTGGAAGGAACAGTAGTGATGGCAATGAAAGCAGATTTACAGAGATGGGTATACAAAGATGAGACATACATAAAAGGAGAGAAGAGAGCTGAGATGCTTTTGTGGACAAGTAACAGAATTCCTTAGGTCCTGCTGCTAAGTCACTTCAGTCGTGTTCAACTCTGTGCGACCCCATAAACAGCAGCCCACCAGGCTCGCCCGTCCCTTGGATTCTCCAGGCAAGAACACTGGAGTGGGTTGCCATTTCTTTCTCCAATGCATGAAAGTGAAAAGTGAAAGTGAAGTCGCTCAGTCATGTCCGACTCTTCGCGACCCCATGGACTGCAGTCTACCAGGCTCCTCCGTCCATGGGATTTTCTAGGCAAGAGTACTGGAGTGGGGTGCCATTGCCTTCTCCATCTTAGGTCCTACTCACACAATTTTTCCCTACAAGTAAGTTGCATTCACTTCCTCAAGCAAAAAAGGTCTCCCTTCACTTATTCATTCACTCAATCTACAAAGAAATATATGGAGAGCCTCTCTGTTAGGCATGGGGATACCAATACACAGAGGACACCACCCTGCCCCGAAGGACAGAATGGTCCCTTACAGAATTACTATAAACAAACAACTACAGTGCGTTATTGAGAAGGAGAACCTAGTTCAGGTTCACAGGAAAGCAATCCAGCATAGAGACTGGCTAGCTCAACACAGTCTGGCATGTTCTGCTGAAAGCAGATGTAAACAGATCCCAGGTCAGCCTGACAGCAAAGGTGAGCAGCAGATGACAGATTGGAGAAAGAGGGAGACGGGGACTGGGTCAGAAAGACCTTGGTAGGTTTAGCAAAAGTCTTCATTACTCATCACTAAAGCCGTGAGGAACCACTGAAGGGTCTGAAGCCCAGTGGCAAAATCATGCAGATACTTTTACAACAATCTGAGGAACTATGTACAAAGAGGAAGAAGGGGAAACGGAAGGGAGGCTAAGTACACAGAATATATTGAGGAGACAATTGCAGTCATCAGCTGGACCAGAGGCTGATGAAGGTTAATCTGGGGCAGGAACAATGAGGAGGAAAGAGGACCAGAGTCCATGGAAACACAGGATGCAATATCCAAGGGATTTTGCAGGAGCATGAGAAGTAGGAGATCAAGACATATCAGAAGTGCCTGGGGGCTTCTGGATTAAGTGGATATGAGTAGGATGCTTTTAATCAGAATCTAGAATATAACAACAATAGATATTGCTAATGACACTTACAGACACAAAACCAATTTCTCAGACTCTTAAATCTGGTATCCTAGTGAATTTATACTCATCTGGGCTGGTAGAGGATTTCAAGGACTGTTTGCTGTTACAGATAGATACCACAGCATGCTGAGTTTCAGCCCTAGTATTTTAATTATATTTGAGTTCCTAATGTTACCTACTGCAGTGACTATTGTGGGCATAGCTGGGAGTGATTTTACAGTAAGAGAAAGAGTGAGAGAGACATTTTAGACTTGTTCATCCTTGCCTCACTCACTGCCACCTACCACTTACACTTCCCTGATCATTTTCAGAAATGTTAGAGTTGAAGAAGCCTATTATTGACTTAATGACACGGCACACTTCTCACACATTTTTAATAGGAATTATAACCAATTTTGTTTTGGGAACTTTAAGAGGTAGATCATGGCATCCAGTCCCATCACTTCATGGCAAATAGACAGGAAAGCAATGGAAACAGTGATGACTTTATTTCATTGGTTTTCAAAATCACTGCAGATGGTGACTACAGCCATGAAATTAAAAGACGCTTGCTCCTTGGAAGAAAAGTTATGGTAAGCCTAGACAACATATAAAAAGCTGAGACATTACTTTGCCAACAAAGGTCCATATAATCAAAGCTGTGGTTTTTCCAGTAGTCATGTAAGGATATGAGCTGGACCATAAAGAAGGCTGAACGCCAAAGAATTGATGTTTTTGAACTGTGGTGTTGGAGAAGACTCTTGAGAGTCCCTTGGACTGCAAGGAGATCCAACCAGTCCATCCTAAAGGAAATCAATACTGACTATTCATTGGAAGTCCTGATGCTGAAGCTGAAGCTCCAATACTCTGGCCACCTGATGTGAAGAACTGACTCATTAGAAAAGACCCTGATGCTGGAAGACTGAGGACTGAAGGCAGGAAAAGAAGGGGATGTCAGAGAATGAGATGGTTGGATGGCATCACTGACTCAATGGACATGAGTTTGAGCAAGCTCCAAGAGATGGTTGGTGATGGACAGGAAAACCTGGTGTGCTGGAGTCCACTGGGTCACAAAGAGTTGGACACGACTAAGCGAACAACAACAGGAGAAAAACTGGAAACACCCTACAATGTTCAAAAGTTAAGCTTAGGAACTATACATTTACACGGTGAAAGATGAAAACTCTATGTTTGGCTGAAATCTAGAAGCAATGGCTCTTCTCCTCTCCCAATGTTTTGCTTGTCCTGCTAATGTAAAGCAAACACCTCTGCTATGTCTTATTTTAAACTACTTCTCTCTATACACCCAATAAGCAAATATTCAGGTCTGAGGTAAGAGATGGGGACTTTCCAAGTACAAATCTATCCAATGAGTCAAAATAATTGCACAGACCTTTTACACAGATTGTTTTTGATTTAAAAAACAAAAAGCCCAACAGTATCATAGCTTTTCTGTAGGCAATCTCAGCCCTTTTCCTTAACTTATTTCTATATTTATCTATATTCTTTGGTGCACAATATTGGGTCACCCTCAGCCACACTTTGCCATCACTCACCTTGGTGAGAAGCATTTGAGTTTTCTGGACAACACAGTGAAGTATATAATCAGCAGTTGACCTTGATTCATATAAACCTGGGCTGATCTGGTGCCTCCACATTATACCCTGTCCACCCTAAACTAAGTCACTTGAGCACTCTTAAGCCTCTGTTTTCCTAAGTACAGTGATGATAATGATAAGCTCACCTAAGAAGATTTATGTGAATATTAAATCACAATGCAGGAAACAAAAGATTCTCTCCTTGCCAAACTTTGGTCAGGCTCCCCTGAGCCTTCTGCTTCCATCTCTGTCCTTGTAGAACCCAGTTTTAATAAGAATTCTGCTAAATTAGTTCAGAAAGAATTCTTAATATCTGATCAAATTCCTCATCCTCCAGTTGAACCGTGATCACCCTGGCCTGCCTTAAGCCAGAATCCTGCCATCCTGTCAATTCTTGCTTGGTTTAGCAAGAATCCCATAATCTTAGATTTTCCCCTTAGTGACTTTCCTTCTACTGTCCACTCCCCAGCCCTGCTGCACACGTGCACGCTCAGTCATGTTGACTCTTTGAGAACCCATGTACTGCAGCCTGACACGCTCCTCTGTCCATGAGATTTTCCTTGCAAAGATACTGGAGTCGGTTGCCATGTCCTTCTCCAGGGGATACTCCTGACCTGGGAATCGAACCCATGTTTCTTGCATTTCCGGCATTGCAAGCATATCCTTTACCCTCTGAGCCACCTGGGAAGTTCCCCCAACCCTGTTCCTCAGCTATAAATCTCCACTGTCCCTTGTTGCATTTGGTTGGAATCAAGCCTACTTCTATACTGAGGCCTCTTTTCCCCCTATTGCAATGGTTCCTGAGTAAAATTAGTTTCACAGCTTTAACTACCATCCAGTTCTGGTTTTACTTTGAAATGGGTGAAAGACTCTTAACACTGTTCCTAGTGTAAACAAATTCCAAAATGTTATAAAATGACCCTTGTAAAATACATATTAAAGATGCATTTAATTCCATGAGAAAACCAACAGAACAGAAATATTGTTTCAAAGGATTATAAGAGAAGATAAATATTTATATATAGTCACTGAAAGAAAGAATGCTGAAATTAGGTTGTTAAAGTAGATACAAACTTTGTTTAATGACTTGCAGGGCATCAAAATTATACTTTTGGGTTATCTTTTCTAATGGAAAAGAATCATTTGCATTGTACCATTTTCTGTAGGCATTCATCTATCCTTATAGACTTGTAAAATATTTTATCCAACAGTAAACAGTAAATCTAAGAAAAGCAAAGAAAGGCACACAGGCCTAGAGAATTGGATAATTCTTGGGTAGGGATTATATAATCCAGTATGACTTTGAAAGGACACAGACTCATCCTTTTGCCTGTTTCCAAGTTTCAGGTATATATATATTATTTCTTTTTCTTTTTTTTGTTCAGTCACTCAGTCCTGTCTGACTTTTTGCAACCCCATGGACTACAGCATGCCAGGGGTCTGCAGGGTATATACATATATATGTATATACCTTCTACACTAGAACAACACAGGTGTTCAATGTATTAGCGAGAAACTATTTTGAGAAAACTGTATAGGAAATCCTATAGGACTCAAGTGCTGGAGAAGTCTTCTGAAAGTCTTTTGGATAGCAAGGGGATCAAACCAGTCAATCTTATGGGAGATCAACCCTGAATATCCACTGGGAGGACTGATGCTGAAGTTGAAGCTCTAGTATTTTGGTCATCTAATGTGTACAGACAATTCATTGGAAAAGTGCTTGATGCTAGGAAAGATTAGGGCAGAAGGAAAGAGGGCATCAGAGGATGAGATGGCTGGATGGCGTCACCGAAGTAATGGACATGAACTTGGGTAAACTTTGGGAGGTGGTGAGGGACAGGGAGTCCTGGCGTGCTGCAGTCCATGGGGTTGCAAAGAGTTGGAGAGGGCGACTGAACAACAGAAGAAGTAATAAGAGGAAAGTTCACAGCATCAGATGATTTCATTAAACAAGAAACAAAGGGAGAGTAAAAATGACTGCATCGTGTTATGAAGGAATATTCGTCTAAATCTGATAATATAACCCTAAGACAGAATGGTATAGACTGAAGATAGGGATTTTCATGAGAAAGAAACAAACTGGGTAGAAATATAAAATTAGTCATACTCTAACCAGAACGAACAGAGTAGAATGTCTGCAAAATGTACAGCCAACTGAATTTTATTTAACTTACTTATATATTAAAACAAGACTCAAGGGAAACTCAAGATGCTTTTTTTATGATCTTTTATAGTATAAAATTTCTTAATTTCATTTCTTCTTTCTCTTTCTATCCCTTTGAATACCAATGCTTAAAATACTTGATGCTCGAAATAGGAAGATTCAGTTATCAAAGATTAAGAAAGTTGAAGGGTGGTTCATGTTGATGTATGGCAGAAAGCAACACAATTTTGTAAAGTAATTATCCTCCAATTAAAAATAAATACCAGAATACTTCTTATTCTGAAAACCCTATAATTAAACTTTAACAAAAATTATTCAAGCTCACCTTTGAATCAACATTTGAGGTATATGTCTTCCCTGATGGCTCAGATGATAAAGAATCCTCCTGCAATGCAGGAGACCCAGGTTCAAATCCCTGGGTTTGGAGGATCCCCTAGAGAAGGAAGTGGCCACTCACTCCAGTAATCTTGCCTGGATAATCCCATGGACAGAGGAGCCTGATGAGTCACAGCCCATTGGGTCGCAAAGAGTTGGACACGATTGATTGACTAACACTTGAGGAATACATCAGGTAAAAGCAATGGCTATAAAAGATATATGTAAAACAGTCTCATTCGGTAGCACAGGTACACCAACAGGGTTATGAACAGCATGTTTGTGAAAACAGAGTTGGAATCTGCACATCCATTTACCAGTGATTTTCCTGTAGGCAGCCCACATTACCTCTCTGAACATCAACTGTCTCATCAACATGGCCAATAATATACATTTCATTAAGACTCCTTTGGGATTTCTTGGAAGGAATGATGCTAAAGCTGCAGCTCCAGTACTTTGGCCACCTCATGAGAACAGCTGACTCATTGGAAAAGACTCTGATGCTGGGAGGGATTGGGGGCAGGAGGAGAAGAGGACGACAGAGGATGAGATGGCTGGATGGCATCACTGACTCGATGGACGTGAGTCTGAGTGAACTACGGGAGATGGTGATGGACAGGAAGGCCTGGCATGCTGTGATTCATGGGGTCGCAAAGAGTCGGACACGACTGAGCGACTGAACTGAAGACTCCTTTGAGCATTAAATGAGCTTACGTCACACAAACTCCAGTCTAGTCCTTGACACATGGTAGACACCAGAGAATAAGTACTACCTTTTTATGTAGTACTTATTCTTTACATAGAGATGTATAAATACATGGAGGACGGATGTATAAATACATGAAAAGCAGTACAGGACTTTTGAACTGTATTCTAAGTAACCTAGAAAGTAAGGAGGTTTATTTTTTTATTTTTACTTTCCCTTCCTATCTCCAGGACTTTCAAGTTTCTTTCACAGGAAAATTCAATCTATATATTAATTTTAAAGTTGTTAATTAACCATGACACACTCTTTCTTCTGAAGCTCTGTTTGCTGCTTAATTCAAGTAACTCAGATGACAACCAAAAAGGGACTGATTTCACCAACCTTGTTTATCTTCCTGCTTTGTTTCCATTATTTTATTTACCTCGTGACATATGATTCCTGGACCCTGAAACAAATGAAAACTTTTCTAAGGAAGCCAAAAGGGGAAAAGTTTCCTCCCCCAGGGAAACAAGAAAGAAGGGCAAGAGAGCAGAAGATAGCATGGGCTCTGGTGCATCGCTGCTACTGTCACCTCATGGTCTTCCAGCCTCACTTTCACCCATTTCACTTTCACTTTTGGAAAATGACAGAAAGGATGATCTTAATGGAGGCACACTGATACTTCTTGGACTCAGTCCCCCAAAAGAAGTGATAAACAGGTCTGCGACCTCTGTGTGTGTCCCTTGATCACCTCCTCCATCCTCAACCCAGAGGCACAAGGGGGCTTCTTTCAAGAGTCCCTATCCCATTCCTGGGCTCCTTTCTGGGAAGCATCACACTCAGCTTAAGATTCTGACCTCCTAAGAGAATCATCCCCACCTTTCAAGGATATTCTAACCCAGTACTGATTTGAGATACATTGGATCACTAGAGAGAGCTAGTCCAAACACAGTTTCATTAATGCTGATACTTAATGTGTCAAGGAGCAGCCCCCTCACATATATCCTCACCAATCCAACAACTGCTGGCCAGACATGTGCCCCTGAGACTCTCCAACCTGGACATCACATTCTGCCACTTGGCTGGACAGAACTCCTCAGTCTCCAGCTGGTTTATTCCCTCCCATCTGCAACCCAACTCCATCCACGAAGCACACCCATCCAGGTTCAGGCTCCTCCTCCATGTGCCTTGCCTCGATGTCATTACCCACCTGGGCTCTGCCAGGACAGGACAAGGAGGGCTGGGAGCACACCCTTGATTCAACTCACTGAGCAAACCCCTGGGGGGAAGAAGGGTGGGAGGAAAACTATTTTCTTCCAAGACTTGGGGAAATGGAGCATCAGGCAATTTTGATTCAAATGTCACAATGTGCCAGCCCATCATATCCTCTACTTCAACTTAGTGCAAGTAGAGGGGGAACCCAAGTACTCTGACTGTAAGCCACTGTGAAAGTGTGTGGGAAAAGAGGAAAGACTGAACTTTTTATCTTTTCCTTGCAGTAGACAGACATTCACCATCCTTTTGGACAAGGCATGGCACTGTGCTACACATAAAAGGAATAAGCTGAGTGACTTTGCTTGGTGGGAATTGTATGAATCCACAGAGGCCAGAAACTCTATTATCTGCAGTTTCTTGCAGTACCATTACTCCAACATCTTGAGCAGATTTTCACACGTCCTTTAAAAGACCCGTTTCCTCTAAAATTCTCAATCTTCAATTCGCTGTGACTTCCCTGTTGGTGCTAGTGGTAAAGAGCCTGCCTGCCAGTGCAGGAGACATAAGAGACATGGGTTCGATCCCTAGGTTGGGAAGTTCCCCTGAAGGAGGGCATGGCAATCCACTCCAGTATTCCTGTCTGGAGAATCTCATGAACAGAGGAGCCTGATGGGCTACAGTCCATGGGGTCGCACAGAGTCAGACACGACTGAAGCGACTTAGCAGGAGCAGCGGCAAAATGGGGAAAACACTGTAATTCCCACTGCAGGTATTGGCATAAACTCTCTTTCCCCTAGGGTTGATATGAAGATTAAATATTTAAAATATGCAAATTATCTGACCCAAAAGAGTATTCCAAAAATTTATCATTCTCTCTTTTCCCTGCATTTATGTGAGATATGCCAATTAACTGCAAAAGGGTAGAGCAACTGACTCAGTGGCAAGTGTTCAGGCTTCTGGGAAGACTACAGCTCCAGCTCTGCCATTTCCACTGCAAAATGTAATAACCTCTGCTTTGAAGAGAGTTATGCATCATAATGAGACGATACAGGACTGTGTAGAACATCAGATGGCATATGCTCACTTAGAACTGAGGCCCTTTGTCTTGCACACAGCAGGGTTCCTCTGTCTAAACCCCGATCCAATAAGACCTGAAAAGCAACACGCAGCCCAGGATCAGGGGGGCATTCCTGGATGGAATCAGCATCAGCATGCTGTCCATCTATCACAAAGTACTGTGCAAACTACGAAGCCACTGGAATTATTTAAAAAAAAAAAAGTCAGCCTCACTTAGCAGTCAATTCATCAATTTGTCCTTAGGGAGCACAGACCTAGTTTGTTTGTTTGGTTGTTTTCCTTTTCTTCTGCCAGTTTCTTTGAGAAATGGGGCTTCCCTGGTGGCTCAGCTGGTAAAGATTTTGCCTGCAATGTGGGAGACCTGGGGACCTCGGTTCGATTCCAGTGAGAAATAACTGACAATTTAAGGTGTACAGCATAATGGTTTGACTTATATACATCATAAACTTATCACGGTAAGTTTAGTGAACATCTATCATCTCATATAAGATACACAATTAAAGAAATAGAAAAAAACTGCTTTCCTTGTCATGAGAACTCAGGATTTATTCTCTTAACCTTCGTATATAACATATGTGGTGTGAATTACATACCAGGTTGTACATTACATCCCTAGTACTTCCTTATGCTTCATTGAAAGTGAAAGTCGCTCAGTCATGTTAAACTCTTTGCAACCCCATGGACTCAAGGGAAGCCCAAGAATACTGGAGTGGGTAGCCTATCCTTTCTCCAGTGGATCTTTCCAACCCAGGAATCAAACTGGGGTCTCCTGCACTGCAAGCAGATTCTTTACCAACTGAGCTATCAGGGAAGTCCTTACTTACTTACTTCCTCACTTAAGTACTTACTTATCTAAAAACTGGAAGTTCGTACCTTCTGACGGCCTTCATCCAATTCCCACTTCCCCCATGCATCACCTTTGGTAACCACAAAGCTGATCTCTTTTTTGTGTGTGAATTTGTTTGCTTGTTTTTGACGTATAATTGATCTACAATAACAAGCTAGTTCCTGTTACACAAAATAGTGATTTGATATTTCTGTACATTTCAAAATTATCACCACAAATCTATTACTATTAATAGTAAATCTATTTGATCTGTCACCATACCAAGACATAACATAATTATTGACTGCATTCCCCATACTATATATTTCATACCTCTGACTCACTTATTTTGCAACTGAAAGTTTATACCTCTTAATCTCCCTCACCTATTTCTCTCCTGCCTCCGTCCCCTCTGGCAACCACCTGTTCATTCTCTGTATCTATGACTTTGTTTCTATCTTGCTATATTTGCTCATTTGTTTTGTGTTTTTTAGATTCCACAATTGGTGAAACTATACAGTATTTGTCTTTCTCTGTGTAACTTATTTCACTTAGCATAAATACTCTCTAAGACCATTCATGTTGTAGCAAATGGCAAGATTTTATACTTTTTAATGGGTGAGTAATATTCTGTGTGTGTGTGTGTGTGTGTGTTTAGTAGTTCTGTTTTTAATATTTTGAGAAATCTCCATACTGTTTTCCATACTGGCTGCACCAATTTACATTTCAACCAGTGTACATGAGGGGTCCCTTTTCTCCACATCCTCACCAACACTTTTTATTTGTTGTCTTCTTTCACAACAGCCTTTCCAACAGGTACGAGGTGATATCTCACTGTGGTTTTGATTTGCATCTCCCTACTCTTTCCTGGAGAATCCCCATGGACAGAAGAGCCTGGCAAGCTACAGTTCAGGGGCCACAAAGACTCAGACATGACTGAGCGACTAAGCACAGCACAATGATTAGCAATGTTGACCATCTTTTCATGTGCCTGCACGTCCTCTTTGGAAAAATGCCTATTAAAATCCTCTGCTCACTTTTAAAACACAGACCTATTTGTGTGTGTGTTTTTTTTAATATATTCTCTTTTCCTAAAATTTCATAAAAATCCCTTCAGGGGATAAATATTAATTACAAAGCATTTTAACTGAAATAATTTTAAAAGCCCACAACATTTTTCACCATAAATGAAATAGCTACATCAAAGGTAAAATTTCCATCTGAAAAGCCCCCCAATTTCACATAAACATGGAAAAGAGTTCAAAGAGGATAGGAGAGAACACATCCTTTTCAATTACAGGGCCATTTGATTAATTGTGCTTGAAAAGATCAAGAAAGATCAAATTTTCACCTTTTAGGGGTAACACTCAGGCTGTTGACCACTGTTTTATCTTCTACCTCCAAACACGTCTCCTTGTCAAGGAATAAGTAAGATTTAAACCCAATTAACAAATGGCAAAGTCCTCCTCCTTTAGGACAGAGGACAAAATCTATGCACAACATGTGCATCTGGTAAAATTTGCAAGGCAAAAATCCTAAGAATTTCATGAAACACTTAGGAGGAGACTGATAGCTTTGTCTTACTTTGGTCCAAAAGTTTGACTCTCAGAACTGAAACATTCACCATCATCTAATCCAGACTGCTTTCATCCTTAATTTCAGTTGCAGAAGCCTTATCCAAAGGAAACCCTTCAGGAGCCCTAATCTGTGAGGAAGCTGGAAGAGTGCTTATCCAGGAAGAAGTGGGAGGCCAGAGCCTGGCTCACCCTCCCCACCCCCACTCCCTCTACAGGGACCTCTAAGCTCATCTTCAGACAGTCTGGGCTCATGGAAACATAGTTTGAAAGGAACCGATATCACTTATCATATCACAGATTAATGAGGATGCTAAGGCCAAAAAAGGGGCAAGTAGCTCCTACAATAGTCCCCACGATAAATGAGTGAGAGCTGGTCAAACATTCAAGGGGCTCAAAAAAGCCACTTCCTGGCCTCTGTGCAGCTACTGTGACTAAATGACCCATGTGAGCCCCCAAAAAGACACCAGAGGAAATCTACTAAAGGTCATTTTTCTAATACAAGAGACAAAGGGAGAGGAGAACTGCTGGTATTTCCCCTTCCTCTTTCTTTCTGCTAGGGCTGTGAGGTCATAGTGCCTGGTGCTACAGCAGCCGTCTTGAGACTATGAAGCATGAAAAAAGACAAAGGGCCAACATATTCAGTATGGCTGAGCAGAAGAAAAGATCTTGGGTCCCTGATGATTTCCCTCAGCTACCTGGTGAATCTGAAGCCACTTGGCCCTGACTTCTGGTTAAGTAAGTTATAAATGTCCTTACAGTAAGAGACTGTTGGTCAGGTCTTCACCTACCGCATTCTACCCAATATAAAACACTTCTCTAGATATTTCAGAATCAAGTGTACTACACATTAAGCAGCACCTACATTTTCCCACAAATTATCTCTAAGCTCTGCTCCCAAACTAAAGTCATGTGGAAAGCTCAAAGCAAGGAGAGAAGGTACAGTCAACTTGGAAGACAGTTTGGCATCTTCTTACAAAGCCAAACTCTTAGTCTACACCACAGAACCCAGCAACTGTGCTGGAACTATCAAAGCATAACATAATGCGGATGAATCTTAAATGCATATTTCTAAGTGAATGGAGTCCGTGTGAAAAGGCTCTAGACAGTTTGATTTCAACTACATAACATTCTGGAAAGGCAAAACTACAGGAACAGTAAAAAGATCAGAAGGTGTGTAGCTGTCAGGGGTCTGGAGGACGGGGATGCAGGCAGAAGGGACGGGAGAGCAGAGTGATGAACAGAGAGAGCACAGGAGATTTTCAGGGCAGTGGAACTATTTTGTATGCTGTTATAATGCTGGCTACATGACATATGCAGTTGTCAAAACCCATAGAATGTACAACACAAAGAGAGAACCTTAATGTAAACTGCAGATGTTAATGGCTATTAATGTATCAATTTTGGTTCATTAATTTTAAAAGATGTAAGATGTTGCTAGTAGGGAAAACTGTGTGCAGAAAAGGGAAGTATATTGGAACTCTCTGTACTATCTGCTCATTTTTTCTGTTAAATCTAAAACTGTTCTAAAAAACAAAGTCTACTAATAGAAAAAAAGGAAAAGGAAAGAGGAAACTACTAGGAGAGGGGAACAATTTCCAAAATTATGTTTTTTGGGTTTTGGTTTTTCTTCTCAAATCAGTACAGAAACTCATCCAATTTAAGGAGGGTGTGGGATGAGCATCTTCCATCCTCACTGGTCCACAAAATACCTCTCTCCCTTCCACCAAGACCCATCTCTGAACTTGACCCCGGGGGGCTCCTCCCTTTCACCTTCACTTCACTCCAAGCAGTGCACTTTACTGCCGATCTGCTCTGTCAGCTTTCCAGGGCATCCCTAGGGTCCTCAGCTTATTTTTACTTCTGATAATGATCTCTGTGGAAAAGGAGGCATCCTTCAAATGTGTCTCCACATTAATGCAAGTAACATCCTAGTAAATAATAGATAAATTCCCTGGGGCCCTTCAGGTTATTTACATTAGGGTTCTCTTATACCCAAAACACTGTCCAACCACTCCCCAACTGCAGCACCATGAATTCCAATCTGTGTTGAGATCTAGCTTCTCTGTGGAGAGGTTAAGTAAAGGTTCTGAATTCAGCATGAATAGAAAGAGGTCTCACACTCCAGTCCCAAAAGTTTCCTAGATCTTTTTTTTTTTTTTCCCCATAGTTTTCTATGGCATCTGAAAGGCTAGCTTAAAAGTTCAGTACTAAAGAGACTGAGGCTGTGGCTGGATAATTGTTTTGATGAAAAAACAAAATATCTATTTAAAAAGACCAGCTATTAGTTGGCTCAGATTTCTTCCCTTCCCCTCCCCCCCCCCGTTTTTCATCTTTTCTAATTAAAATGCAAATGGGCACATGATCAGGAGTCCTCCCTAAAAGTGTGGACACTATGAAATTGGCCCCAGAAGGAGGCATTTGCTGAGCAAGCATTCCCTGGGGAGCAGTCACTGTGGCCAGATCAATGAAGCTTTGGTAATGCGGCCACCAGCTGGGGGCTGAAATGCTTGTGTAACACAACATAACTTGGGGATGATAATGGGATTTTAGCCAAATGAATCATTCCCAGGAGTAGGGCATGGGTGTTTTAAATACATCTAGACCAAACAACAAGAATGAATACTAACTAACAATTCTTCCCCAAAGGTCAGGATTTCTCACAATCCCAGCCTTAGCACATTCAGTGCCTCTGCCTGGAGTGGCTTCCCCTTTCAGCCCAAGCCAAGCCTCAGTACCATCCTCACCCCCAATCTTTGTCATACTCACACATTTTTCAGGATACAGCACGAATGTTCCTCCTTTGGGAAAACCTGGAAGTTACCCAAAGTGGTTATTCAGTTCTTCCTCTCTGCCCCCTATTCTCTGCATGTGTCTCCTTTCTCAACGACTGTTAGCAAATCTTTGTCTTCACTTGATAGAGGGTTCCAAAGGCAGGATATTCCTCTTAGTTCTCTTTCTAGCTCCAGCCATGTGACAGTATGCTGCCCATAGTAGGTTATCAGCAGATGCCTACTCAAAACACAGATCACAGAAGAAATGAACACGCAGCATCCTGCATGCAGTGGCTGTAAAAAAAGCCTCTAAACAGAATCTCAGCAAGAAATATTTTTTCAGCTTGACAAAATATTAACATGCATTACGTGCATCATTTAGCATAAAAATAAGCTCACAGAGTTTAACTTTGGGGAAAGCCAGCTTATCTGCACTTATTCTCCCAAATCACAAAATAAAACAAATACATTTCCATGTTGTTTTGACTGACACAAATATCTGTGATGAAATGAATTGCACAGAAACACAATGCTAGCCTTGAAAGTAATAAGTTTCTTCATTTCATATCTGAGGCAATCATACAGCAATTAAACTTGCTTGTGCGTGGGGCACTGAAATCATGTCTGGCAGGCTTACTGGGACTCGGGATGCTGGGTTCATTAATGGGGATGAGGTTTTTGGGAAGGCAGGCTTATTAGAGTCAGGACAGTTACAACAGAGACAGGCATGACCTCTTCCAGTCTGGAGGCCTTACAGAGAAAACCACATGTCCCTCAGGGGACAGTGCCCACACTACTCTGCCCACGAGGGTCAACTGTCTGATCCCAACAGCTGGCCTCCAGGAATCTCACCTCAACAGAGGCAGACCTTGGGAGCATGGATCAAAATTCACCAGGAAGTGTACCCAAATAAGGAAAATATTGACACTTCCTTCCCTTCTTAGTAATTCCCAGGTCTGCTGAGGCTATGAGCAGAATTAGGAAATTAAACTTAAGATGCAGAGGAGATGAGAAAAACAAAGGACTAGATGCTGCTAGGATTTTGTCTTTTGCTCATTACATCTCATTTACTCCATCATTCATGCAAACATCTGTGTACCCTCCTCGGTTTAGGTCCTGTGCCTAACATAACAAGTTCAGTAAACAGCCATCTTCTTGCGGTGGCTGGTGAAAAGAAAATATTGCAAGGAGGAAATCTATACTGTCAAAATCTTTATTTTTTTCCTCTATACATTTCCTGTCTTCATTGAAAATGTGAAAGATTTCCGTTTGATTTGCTCCTGAATTCAAAATGATAAAACAATGAAGGACATAAAACAATGAGGCAGAAAAATATTCTTAGTGAAGAAAAATAAAGGTAAGAAAGAAGTAAGAAAATATTCTTAGTCTCGTTTTGCCATCTTTAAAATATGTGTTGACTGGAAAACTCCAAAGGTCCTTCCAGGTTTAAAACTTGATGACTCGCTAGTAATCAGTAAAATGTAAATTAAAACAGCAATTAAGATAGCATGTTCATCTTTCAGATGAACAAAGGTTAAAGAATTCTACAATATCAAGTGTCAGAATGTGATATAAATAGGATCGCACATACTGCCAACTGGGAGTATAAATTAATATAACTTGTTTGGAAAGCAATTTGGTCATTTATAGTAAAGTCGAACAAATTCTGCAGACGGAGGAGCCCGGTAGGCTGCCGTCTATGGGGTCGCACAGAGTCCGACACGACTGAAGTGACTTAGCAGGATGATCACATACACTCTCAGGGTGACATGGATGAAAATAATCACTGAGGAATAGTTTTCTATGGCAAAATTAGAAACAACTTACATGCTCATCAACAGATAAATAAAAAGTGATACAGTCTAAAGGGAGCTTCTCAAGTGGTGCTAGTGGTAAAGGACCTGCCTGCCAATGAAAGTGAAAGTAAAGTCGCTCAGTTGTATCCGACCCTTTGTGACCCCATGGACTGTAGCCTACCAGGCTTCTCCGTCCATGGGGAAGAATACTGGAGTGGGTTGCCATTTCCTTCTCCAGGGGATCTTCCCAACCCAGAGACTGAACCCGGGTCTCCCATATTGTAGGCAGACACTTTACCGTCTGAGCCACCAGGGAAATCTTGTAATAGATGCGGGTTTGATCCCTGGATTGGGAAGATCTCTGGAGAAGGAAACAGCAACCAACTCCAGTGTTCTTGCCTGAAGAATCCCATGGACAGAGGAGCCCAGTGGGCTACAGTCCATGGGGTCACATAGAGTCAGACACGACTGAAGTAACTTAGCAGCATGCATGGTCTAAAGGTGACCCAATTACACCAATTAAGTATACATAAACATTGGAGAAGGAAATGGCAACCCACTCCAGTGTTCTTGCCTGAAGAATCTGAAGGACGGAGGAGCCTGGTGGGCTGCCGTCTATGGGGTCGCACAGAGTCAGACACGACTGAAGCGACTTAGCAGCAGCAGCAAACTATAATTATATACATGGCTGAATCTCAAAAACATTAACAAATGGACAAAAGATGAAGATCAATATATACATACTATACCATTCAGGCAAATTAGGCAAAAACACTAATGTATTCTTCGAGGATATATGTATTTGTTTATACATATATCTATATATACATCTGTATGCAGACATTATATAAAATCAGTGGTCGTCCAACAGTAGTGGTTCTTCCTCCCCTAGGGTCAATTGACAATGTCTGGAGATATTTTTCTTTGACAAAACGTGGGTAGAGGGTGCTACTAGAGAGAGTATTAGCCAGATATTCTGATAATTTCTTACAAGCCAAAGAACATCCCTCCAACAACAAAAATTATCTGGCCTAAAATGTCAATAGCCCTGAAGTTGAGAATCTCTGCTCGAGAACTATGAAATATAATGGCTTTTACATATTAATTGTTTAACTAATAATTTCCCAGCACAAATTTAACTTTCTCAGCATATATAAACCTCTTCAGGGGCCACTGGCTAGAGTTGGAAGGCAGTAAGCTCCAAGACACAGAATGCCATGCTTCCTTTTCTTTAAAATAAAATTAAAAAATCACCAGTTGGTTCTCAAATACATTATTTTGTCTTTTGAAATGAGAGATTAAAATGTTCCCAACATCCACAATCAATATCTTTCATGGGTTCCAACACTACAGTCAAACACCATTCATCAGGCCTGAAACAGGCTCACATTCACAAGCACTCCTTCCTCCTTGCATCTCGTGTTCTCTCTCTCAGGACTCTTCCACTTACTCACAGTGCTATCATTTGCTGGCTAGTAAATACCCAAGGGAACTTCATTTGAAAAATTATTTGTAAATTATGTTTCAGTAAATTGAATCATGTTTTAAATGAACTAAAGTAGGTCACTACTTAAAGGAACTTGCTAATAAACATTTAGTGACATTATAATAATATTCGTATCTTTATATGATGCAAATAATAATGAAAGCCTATTTTTCTGCTGTGTAAGGGCTCATGAGTACATTTCAGGATCTGCAGCAAAGCACACGAATATTCAAGTCAAGCCTGTCCCAAGTTCCCAGTGTTCTCACTTTACTCAGATTCACTAAACTGTGACTTTTTGCATTACCCATTCCAAACCTTAAAGTGCACTGTGCAAACGTGGTCTATATGTACAATGGAATATTACTCAGCCTTTGAAAAGAAGGAAATCCCCTCACATGCTACAACATGAATGAATCTTATGGACATGATGGCAAGTGAAATAAACCAGTCACCAAAGGATGAATACTGCATGATTCTACTTACATGAGAGAGTCAAACTCTTAGAAATAGAAAGAAGAAAGTAGAACAGTGGTTGCCATGGGTTGGGAAGATGGAGAACAGGGAATGGGAGTTGTTGTTAAGCAGGTATAGAGATTTAGTTCAGATATATCAGCAATCTATTGCACAACAGTGTTCATATAGTGGACAGCACTGAACTATACCCAGATGGTGCTAGTGGTAAAGAACCTGCTTGCCAGTGCAGGAGATATAAGAGTCACAGGTTCTAACCCTGGGTCAGGAAGATCCCCCGGAGGAGGGCATGGCAACCCAGACTCCCACATTCTTGCCTGGAGAATCCCATGGACAGAGGAGCCTGCCAGGCTTCAGTTCACAGGGTCACAAAGAGTCAGACACAACTGAAGTGACTTGGTACACACAGCACAGCACTGAGCTAAACACTTGAAAATGATTAAGATGATAAATTTTACATTATGTTTTTTGAACCACAATAAAAAAGCATTTAAAACATTAGAAGCAGGACTTTCACAAAACATTCTAGAACTTTAAACACTGATTACAGGTCTGGTTGTGACACTGAAAAACTCAGTGAAAACTCTGACTCAACAGAGGATAGAGTCCAGCACAGAGTCAGCATCATAAACGCAGGAAAAAAGGACTCCAGGAAGCTGACACATGACAGATTTGGCAAGTGACAGAAAAGCAAACAAAACAAGTTTCCTAAAAACTACTGCATACCAGAAGTTCACGGTGGCTGGAGGGGGGAATTTAGGTTGTGACGGAACTTTGAATTAATACTTATTTCTGCTTCTCAACTACCAATAATGAAAAAATCTTAGTGAAGCATCAGTTTTGTGCCAGTTTATATGCATCATTTCATCAAATCTTCTTGGCAACTTTATATGGCAAATGTCCTGGTTCCTTATTGCTGTGTAACAATAAGTAACATCCTAAATAAATATAACTTCCTAAAACTTAGGCCTTCAAACAACAACAGTCATTTACTTTGCTCATGAAACTATAATTTGGCAGGATTGGGCTGGCATGGCTGCTCTAGACTCCATGTGAAGGCAGCCAGGGCTTGCATGGGGCTCATGAAGGATCCAATTTTCAAGATGGTTCGTGCATATGCTGGAGAGCTGAGCTAGCAGTCAGCTTGGAGCTCAACTAAGCTTGTGGGTCAGGGAGCTCAATTACTCCCACTTTCTTACAGCAGGGTGGCTGGCTTCTGAGAACAAACACTACAGAGCAAAATGGAGAGGCACAGCACTTTTGTGATCTAGCCTTGCAAGACAGATAGCATCACTTCTGCTATATTCTGCTGGTCAAGGGGGTCACAATATTCCACTCCAGATCAAAGAGAAAGTACGTAAACTCTATCACTAGAGCCAAGGACTGTCAAAGTGACACTGTAAAAAGCAAATATGAGGGATCAGACTGAACATCTTTAGAAAATATAATCTTCCACAGTGGTCCATGGAAGAAGGGAATGGCAAACCACTTCAGTATTCTTGCCTTGAGATCCCCATGAACAGTAGGAAAAGACAAAAAGACAGGACACTGAAAGAGGAACTCCCCAAGTCAGTAGGTGCCCAATGTGCTCCTGGAGATCATTGGAGAAATAACTCCAGAAAGAATGAAGGGATGGGGCCAAAGCAAAAACAACACCCACTTGTGGATGTGACTAGTGATGGAAGTGAAGTTTGATGACGTAAAGAACAGTATTTCATAGGAACCTGAATGTTAGGTCCATGAATCAAGGCAAACTGGAAGCACTCAAATAGGACACAGCAAGAGTCAATGTCGACATTTTAGGAATCAGTGAACTAAAATGGACTGGAATGGGTGAATATAACTCACATGACCATTATATCTACTACTGAGGGAAAGAATCCCTTAGAAGAAATGCAGTAGCCACCATGGTCAACAAAAGAGTCTGAAATGCAGTACTTGGAACAATCTCAAAAACGACAGAATGGTCTCTGTTCGTTTCCAAGGCAAACCATTCAGCATCAAAGTAACCCAAGTCTATGCCTCAACCAGTAATGCTGAAGAAGCTGAAGTTGAACAGTTCTATGAAGACCTACAAGACCTTCTAGAACTAACACCCAAAAAACATGTCCTTTTCATTATAGGGGACTGGAATGCAAAAGGAGGAAGTCAAGAAATACCTGGAGTAACAGGCAAATTTGGCCTTGGAATACAGAATGAAGCAGGGCAAAGGCTAATAGACTTTTGCCAAGAGAAAGCACTGGTCATAGCAAACACCCTCTTCCAACAACACAAGCGAAGACTCTACATATGGCCATCACCAGATGGTCAATACTGAAGTCAGATTGATTATATTCTTCGCAGCCAAAGATGGAGAAGCTCTATACTGTCAGCAAAGATAAGATTGAGAGCTGACTGTATCTCAGATCATGAACTCCTTATTGCCAAATTCAGACTTAAATTGAAGAAAGTAGGGAAAATCACTAGACCATTCAGGTATGACCTAAGTCAAATCCCTTATGATTATACAGTGAAAGTGAGAAATAGATTCAAGGGATTAGATCTGATAGAGTGCCTGAAGAATTATGGACAGAGGTTCATGACACTGTACAGGAGGCAGGGATCAGACCATCCCCAAGAAAAAGAAATGCAAAAAGGCAAAATGGCTGTCTGAGGCGGCCTTACAAATAGCTGTGAAAAGAAGAGAAGTAAAAAGCAAAGGAGAAAAGGAGAAGTATACCGATTTGAATGCAGAGTTCGAAAGAATAGCAAGGAGAGATAAGAAAGCCTTCCTCGGTGATCAATGCAACGGAATAGAAGAAAACAGTAGAAAGGGGAAGACTAAAGATCTCTTCAAGAAATTAGAGATACCAAGGGAACATTTCATGCAAAGATGAGCAAAACAAAGGACAGAAATGGTATGGACTTAACAGAAGCAGAAGATATTAAGAAGAGATGGCAAGAATACACAGAAGAACTATACAAAAAAAAGATCTTCACGACCCAGATAATCACAATGGTGTGATCACTCACCTAGAGCCAGACATCCTGGAATGCGAAGTTAAATTGGCCTTAGGAAGCATCACTATGAACAAAGCTAGTAGAGGTGATAGAATTCCAGTTGAGCTATTTCAAATCCTAAAGGATATGCTGTGAAAGTGCTACACTCAACATGCCAGTAAATTTGGAAAACGCAGCAGTGACCACAGGACTGGAAAAGGGCAGTTTTCATTGGAATCCAAAAGAAAGGCAATGCCAAAGAATGCTCAATCTACTGCACAATTGCAGTCATCTCACATGCTAGCAGGAGAAGGCAATGGCACCCCACTCCAGTACTCTTGCCTGGAAAATCCCATGGACAGAGGAGCCTGGTAGGCTGCAGTCCACGGGGTCGCTAAGAGCTGGGCACGACTGAGCGACTTCACTTTCACTTTTCACTTTCATGCACTGGAGAAGGAAATGGCAACCCACTCCAGTGTTCTTGCCTGGAGAATCCATGGGACAGAGGAGTCTAGTGGGCTGCTGTCTATGGGGTTGCACAGAGTCAGACACGATTGAAGCAACTTAGCAGCAGCAGTGGTACATGCTAACAAAGTAATACTCAAAATTCTCCAAGCCAGGCTTCAACAATACATGAACCGTGAACTTCCAGATATTCAAGCTGGATTTAGAAAAGGCAGAGGAACCAGAAATCAAATTGCCAACATCCATTGGATCATTGGAAAAGCAAGAGAGTTCCAGAAAAACATCTATTTCTGCTTTATTGACTATACCAAAGCCTTTGACTGTGTGGATCACAACAAACTGTGGAAAATTCTGAAAGAGATGGGAATACCAGACCACCTTACATGCCTCTTGAGAAATCTGTATGCAAGTCAAGAAGCAACAATTAGAACTGGACATGGAACAATAGACTGGTTCCAAATTGGGAAAGGAGTACAACAAGGCTGTATATTGTCACCTGTTTATTTAACTTATATGCAGAGTACACCATGAAAAATGCTGGGCTGGATGAAGCACAAGCTGGAAACAAGATGGCCAGGAGAAATACCAATAACCTCAGATATGCAGATGACACCATCCTTATGGCAGAAAGCAACGAACAACAAAAGAGCCTCTTGATGAAAGTGAAAGAGGAGAGTGAAAAGGTTGGCTTAAAATTCAACATTCAGAAAGCTAAGATTATGGCATCTGGCCCCATCACTTCATGGCAAATAGATGGGGAAACAGTAGAAACAGTGACTGTCTTTATTTTGGGGGACTCCAAAATCACTGCAGATGGTGACTGCAGCCATGAAATTAAAAGACGCTTGCTCCTTGGAAGAAAAGTTATGACCAACTTAGACAGCATATTAAAAAGCAGAGACATTACTTTGCCAACAAAGGTCCATATAGTCAAAGCTGTGTTTTTTCCAGTAGTCATGTATGGATGTGCGAGCTGGGACTATAAAAAAAGTTGTGCGCCAAAGAATTGATGCTTTTGAACTGTGGTGTTGGGGAAGACTCTTGAGAGTCCCTTGGACTGCAAGGAGATCCAACCAGTCCATCCTAAAGGAAGTCAGTCCTGATTATTCATTGGAAGGACTGATGCTGAAGCTGAAACTCCAATCCTTTGGCCACCTGATGTGAAGAACTGACTGATCTGAAAAGACCCTGATGCTGGAAAGATTGAAGGAGGGAGGAGAAGGGGATGACAGAGAATGAGATGGTTGGATGGCATCACTGGCTCAGTGGACATGAGTTTGAGTAAACTCCAGGAGTTGGTGATGGACAGTGAGTCCTGGCGTGCTGTAGTCCATTGGGTTGCAAAGAGTTGGACACTCCTGAGCAAACGAACTGAACTGAACAGTAAGTATTATCAGTATCATCTCCATTTTGTAGATAGAGTAACAGAGGTTTGGAGTGGAAATTAACTCCTCCCACAAAAAAATCACAAAGCTATTAAGTAATGACTCTAAAATCCGACCCAGATACCTATGACTCCTAGAGTCTGAGCCCTTAATTACTCTTAACTATTCTGCTTCCCAGTTCTTCCACAATTCTCACTCTAATTACTTCCCTTCCAAAGATCTTTACTTTCTTTGCATATACGGGGCTTAGTTCATATCTGTGCTTAGTGGCCCAGTTGAATCCGACTCTTTGCAAATTAACATGAAAACAAACGAACTTTCCAACTACACTAGTTGGAAACTATAACTATAAACAATCTATAACTTTCCAACTACTGACCCAGAGGTAGGTCTCTAAATATTTGCTAAGTTAGTTGCCTTCTTTTCTGTGCTAAACAATCAACTCCTTGAAAGAAATGAAGTTCAGTAAAACCTGATATCTGTATGATATTTGATTTACTTTCTTGCATACATCAGGAGTTTCATAAGTACTTGTTTGAAATGGCCTACCTGTTTACTTATCTGTCTCTCCAACCCTCCACCAAACTGTGAAATACTAAAAGGCAGAAAGACAGAGGGCTGGATGCTAAGATCACAATAACCTCCATGCCTCATGCCCCACCCCAACACACACACAGCCCTACAGAGTGTGCCTTCATTAAATGCTATCCTGAAGAAATGAATGAATTGCATACAGAGATGAACAGGTTTGTAATAACTGTCCTCATTCAAACAAGAGAAACGTTCATTCAAACAAGAGAAATGAGATCCCATTTATTGGGCCCACTGGCCTAGTCCTAAATGAAGGCAACCAGAATTATATTTTGGTGGAGAAAAAAGAAACAGTGGATTGCATGATAGACCTGTAAAGGGAAGAAGACATTAGCTGAAAATTTTTTCAGCTGCATGAAGAAAAGATACTATTTATAAGCATCTTATAAATGCTTTTTGACACCCTCCCAACTTAGATGTTGAGGTCAGTGCAGAAACGCATGAGGAGAAGAGGAGGAAGGAAATTTGTTTCCTGATGCTATTCCATGTCAGTCACTCTACTGAGAAAGAGCTCAGGCTTCCACTCCCACAAGTAATACTTCCACATAAAATCTAGAACAGCTGGAATAGGAAGTAGAAACAAAAACTAGTGTGGCATTTTGCTAGCTCATAGCAAATGATTTTAAGAAGCAATTGTGGAGATACAGCAACTAATTTCTACCCTAGCAATACTCTAAATGGGAAATCCCACTGGTATGAATACTGATTGTCAGTTCAGTTTAGTTGTTGTCCAACTCTTTGCGACCCCATAGACTGCAGCAAGCCAGGACTCCCTGTCCATCACCAACTCCCGGAGTTTACCCAAACTCATGTGCATCAAGTGTCTGATGTCATCCAGCCATCTCATCCTCTGTTGTCCCCTTCTCCTCCTGCCCTCAATCTTTCCCAGCATCAGGGTCTTTTCAAATGAGTCAGCTCTTAGCATCAAATGGCCAAAGTATTGGAGTTTCATCTTCAACATCAGCCCTTCCAGTGAACACCCAGGACTGATCTCCTTTAGGATGGACTGGTTTGCTCTCCTTGTAGTTTAAGGGACTCTCAAAAGTCTTCTCCAACACCACGGTTCAAAAGCATCAATTCTTCAGCTTCCCTGACAGCTCAGTTGGTAAAGAATCCGCCTGCAATGCAGGAGACCCCAGTTCAATTCCTGCATTGGAAAGATTCCCTGGAGAAGGGATAGGCTATCCACTCCAGTATTCTTAGGCTTCCCTTGTGGCTCAGCTGGTAAAGAATCTGCCTGAAATGCGGGAGACCTGGGTTCGATCCCTGGGTTGGGAAGATCCCCTGGAGAAGGGAAAGGTTACCCACTCCTGTATTCTAGCCTGGAGAATTCCATGGACTGATTGTCAGTGGATGAATTCAAAAAGCAGTCGTCTCCTTTCACACACACACATACACACACACACACACACACACACACACACGTCTTTGTAAAAAAAATAAATGAAGTCTCCTTTCTTTCATTTACCACCCAGCCTTTGGTTTCTTCTAGGCTTTCTATATCTGCTACAACATTTCTTTATTTTCAAAAGAAATCATTGCACCAAGCTTTATACTCTTTCTTTTCCAGGAACAAGTGGGTAAAGTGGATTGTAGCAGCAATAAAAGTGGAAAGTGATAGTGGAGAAAAATTAATATCTTCATGCTTTTCATCCTCAAAATTCTTTAAATAAAATTTAATTTTGCTAGCTATTGCCCTTTAATGTGCTAAATTAGAGAGAGGTAATGCACTCTGCCTTTCCAATTTCTTTATTGTATTAAGAATCTCTTTTCCTGCAGTCTACAGAAATATTTTTTTGGGAGGGGGGAGTGTGCAGATTTTAGCAAGCATATTGTTGTATTAAGAAAACTAATGAGTCATGAGTAATGAGCATATTTTTCCTTATCAGGTTCATAAAAATTTCCCCTGTTACTTCTGGTAATTATCACAAACACTCACACCAAACACACATATTCTCCACTTCTCAGAAGTTTGCCTCCCACTCCAGCAGTCATACTGTGCTGGTTCAAGGTCACATGGTCATGGATGGCTTCTAGTTTTGATACTGACATGAGAATGGTGCCTCCCAATTTTCATTGCTGTCACTTTACGTTTCAATCCCAAGTGTGTGTGTATTTAACTAATATATGTGCTCCACAGAGGGGAAGATTCTGCTCAAATTAAAGTTCCCTCCTCACTCTCAACTATCTCCCACCACCAGCCACAAGACAAACATTTTGAATGAAATAATACTAACCATCATTCGTTGTCATGATTCAACTACATTATTTAAATGACAGAAAATAAGTCTTACCATAAGAGTACAATTGACAAAGCAATTCTAAATTCCTGAATAAGGAAGAGTTCTTCAAAAGAACAAACTGAATTCTCAAAGGAAATCGAAATTTGGTGGCTTTGAAAGTGAGAACTATTCTCTGGGTTCAAAGCATTTATTGGGTCCTCCTGGGTGCTGACTGGAGGCTGCACCCTTCCTTCACCGCCCCAGCCTGAGTCACTTCTGTTTTGTCTCACTTATGTAGTAAGTTTCTGCTACAAGATAACTTTTGAATAATTTACCAATTTTTATCTTAAATAACTAGTTGAGTAGATGAAAACATACTTTTAATATCATTGATACCATAGTTTGCCAATCAAAATGCTATTTTTTCCAGTAGTCATGTAAGGATGTGAGAGTTGAACCATAAAGAAAGCTGAATGCTGAAGAATGGATGATTTCAAACTGTTGTGCTGGAGAAGACTCTTGAAAGTCTCTTGGACAGTAAGGAGATCAAACCAGTCAATCCTAAAGGAAATCAACCCTGAATACTCACTGGAAGGACTGATGCTGAAGCTGAAGCTCCGATACTGATGCGAAGAGCCAGAAAAGACCCTGATGCTGGGAAAGATTGAGGGCAAAAGAAGAAGCGGGTGGCAGAAGATAAGATAGTTAGATAGCATCACCAACTCATTGGACGTGGACTTAAGTAAACTCTGGAAGACAGCGAAGGACAGGGAAGCCTGGCATGCTGCAGTCCACAGGGTCACACACACTGAGACATGACTGAGCAACTCAACAACAACACACCAATCAAAACAGTCTAGGCTAGCCAACTAAGATGAGTAAACACGGCGGCAGAGAAAACTAAAGGAAAACCACTGTGAGGCAACTATTGTTTTTGCTCCCGGCTTTTTTCATTAACAGCAGTGGTTTTAATACTATGTGTGCACATTCTTTGACACTCTTCCCTTAAAAAAAAAAAAAGACTCCTAGTTCTCCTCCCCTTAGAATGGCCTTTTCTAAAACACAGAGTGTTTGTGATTTCCAAGGTTAGATCATAAAAAGATATAGCTGCCACTTGACTATCTCTCTCCCAAAAGTTCACCCTGGGAGAAGTCAGCTGTCATGTTAAGAGCACAGGAACCAACCGACCAAGCATGTGAATGAACCACCTTGGAGCCAACCTTCCAGCTCCTGTCGGGCCTTCAGGTGACTTGCAGACCCTGTTAACATGTGTCTATGACCTCAGGCCAGACCCTCAACCAGAACCCCTCAAGATGCTCCTGGATTCCTGGCCCACAGAAACTATGGAAGAGAGTAAAGACTGTCGGTTTAGCCACTAAGTTTTGGGCTACTTTGTTATACAGGAATAAATAACTAGTATAAGAATCTTTTTTTTTTTTTAACCGCTTCACAGCATTTAGACTCTAGCCAAACTAGATCACCCTTTTCCCAGCTCTTCCCTTCTCTAAAGTCCCCACTTTTTCCCCTTCCCCCACCCACAAAGGACTCATCTCCCCAGGAACCTTTCCCTCCTCTTAGCCCCTTAGACTTTTTTCCTGTGCCTCCCTCCACATTTGACCCTCAGTATTAGCTATTTGTGTGCCTGTCTCATTTCCCTGACCAAGCTGAAAGACCAGGAAGGCTATACTTCTAAGAAAAGTCTCTCAATCAACTTAGACTCAACAGAGTGACTTGCACAGAGCAGCCACTTGGTCCCTTTACTAAAGAAAAAAATACCAGTTGGTACAACATGGCAAAAAAGGGCAACCACCAAATGAATTAGGTCATCTGAAGGTACTTCTCACTTCTCAGAAGAAATCCCCAGGGCCAAAAGCGAGTGTCTGTGTGACACGCAAACTTGCGGCCCTTAGTTCTCTTTTTCTTGCTGCCTAAAACCCCAGCCTGCCATTCAGTGAAACATCCTTCAGCATTATTATATACTGTATCGATACATACAAGGTGAAGAAGAAAGGAGATTAATATATTATTAATTTAAATTAGAGGTACCCAAGTCACTGGCCATGGTGGACATTTGTTGGCTGTCTCTCAAACATCCATGCTCCCATTCACTCTTCTAAAAAATCAGATGTTTGTCCTGCCATTCTTATGTGATCACTTTGCTCATTAACTAGAGGAATTTGTTCCTTGCCCAACTCCAAAGTTTAACTCTGGCAGAGAAAGAAAAATGCCCAGCTCCAAAGTTCAACTCTGGCAGACAGAGAAAAAAAAAAAAGAAACCAAACCCTAAATGACCTACAGAGTGGCTAAATCAAGCTATTAATTAATTCTACATCTTCCTATACCTCTAACCTTTTCATTTACATAAACTTTTACTGTTTAAGCTACTTTGCACAGGGTTTTCTATTACTCACAATCAAAGTCATCCTAACTGCTAGAGTGGAAAAATCTAATAAAACACACCATAGGTGAATTATGATAAACTCTTATCTGCCAGAAAAGATGATCAGATAATTGTCAGGGACATTCCAAAAACATTTAATACTCCTTTTTTTAACCTTCTTGGAGACTGAAATGTACATAGCATACATATAATAAAGAAGGCCTAGAAAATTTTCTGAAATGAAAAAAAAAATAACTTGTCAAACCAGTTACCTAAGTTGATTTAACTTTTCTATTGTTTATTACATAAAACCAAGCAACACCCTATCTTCTGAAATACATACTTTGGGCCACAGTTTTCATCTTGATAACAACTGAGTCAATCTCAAGGATACCTATGTATGAAGCCTGTGAATTTCTTAATTGCACGCTAATGTATCTTGCAACCCAGAGCCCTACTGGGGTACTTCCCATGTTTCCAGTTACTGACTGTACAAATTAGCATGATATCAACTTGAACAAAACAAATTAAGCAAAGTGAATTAAACCACTGGCCTGAAATGCATATTACATGGAAATGCTGAGGTCTTCTGATTCACCAAAAAGGTCTAGATTGCATCTGTAGTTCTCTCCTCAACTGCAAAGATTTGCTTGTATCTGCAGTATCAAGGGTATATGGTGAAGGAGCAAGGGATCCTAAGCCAGAATACCTATGTTCAAACCCTGACTTCATCACTTACAAAAATGTAGCCTTGGCAAGTTTGCTTCTCCAGGGCTCAGATCCCCACTACAAAATGTGAATTCTAACAGACATTACTCAAAAATCTAGTAAAGACATAAAAATTAAATAATAATAATCTAAAGCAGCACTGCCTGGCATAAAATAAGTGTGCAATAATGTTCACTGCTGAAGTTATAGTAATTAACACTGAAAAGGAAAGTAATTAATATGCAAAAAGGTTTATCTTCCTAAAGATACATCAGAACTTCAAGGAAAAAGTAACATGAATTAGAGTAATAATAACTCTCAATATGAAGTAAAAGGATCTCACTTAAAGTTGAATGTTAATCCTTAATTATTCACTTTGAGAAGAAAAAAGAAGGGAGTACATTAAAAATAAATAGCACCTCAACAATTCATAAACCAGATAGCAACAGCACATCTTCAACACATCCTAGAACAAAATTCCCAGAACAGCAACAGACCCACATGAAATTAAGTTCAAAGTATGTTCCATAATGAAACTACCACCTTTCTAATAACCAGCATTTCAGCTGATCAGCACCACTAAATGAGCATGCAAATTCAAGCCTGTATTTTCAGACTTGCAACTGACTTGTACCAGAAATAAGTGAACTAACTATAGATAATTCCTTTATTGGACTTCAATCTAAAGCTAAGCTTTATTTAGGGCTTCAACGTGTAGAATCTATTTCCTAAATCAGATGTGCTGCCAACTATAAAACTGACGACACCAACCTCACAAAGATGAATCAGGGAGAAAAATAGCAATTTGACTTGCAGTCAACTGTTAGGTGGTACCCTGCTGAACAATATAATAGATATATGTGTCCTCCAAAGGTAGGGACGGTGGTTTAGAATCTTGAGAATCCCATTTCTATTGAATAATTAAGTCAGCAGAATGTGGTTCAAGTTTCACCCCAGAACTATGTTACTTGTAAACCTCATGTTACCCCAAGAATGACCCAAGGCCACCTTGCACAGGGCCCAGCCAGGCGTGCCGCAGCATTCACGCAGACCACACTGCACCCCAGAGCTGAGTGGACACAAGCCAGGTGTCTTACAGGACCACCCTGAAAGGATAGACACATTTGCTCAGTCCAGCTAATGGCCTAGAGTTTCTTGAACTTGCCCAACAAGGTTATTTTGCATTCCCTTTAAAGAGCAGCAGAGGAGATTTCCATCAAGCAAATACTTGAGCAGAAGTAGAGGTGACAACTGCCCTGGAATCAAAATTGGTCTGCAGATGAGTCCTGTGGGCCACAGCATCGGAAGAGTTAACTTCTGATTTCCCATAGTGTTACTCGGTATGGGGCTCATTCACTTCCTCAATTTCTCCATGAGATAGCTTGTGAAATCTTGGACTGGAAATGACTGGCCATAAAAGCTCACCCCTACTGAGCACCTTCTATAAGCCAAATACTATCCAACTAACCTTTTCTCATTTAATTCTCACAGCAACCCTCTAAGAAAGGCTATTATTATCTCCACTTTACAGCCACCAAAACTGAGACCCAAAGCAGTCTGGCTGGTGGTCACACCCCTTAAGTGGGCATCCAGGACTGGATCATAGCAGGTAGTTATGGGTTGAATTGTGTCTCCCCAAAAGCTATATTCCTAAGCTTCCATATTCACGAATGTGACCTGACTTGGAAACAGGGTCTTTGCAGATATAATCAAAGTTAAGATGTGATCCTTAGGGTGAACTCTAATCTAATATGACTGGCATCCTTTCAAGAAGAAGAAAACGTCATGCCAAGACACACACACACACAAAGAAGACAGCCACGGGGAGATGGAGGTAGAGACTGGAGTCACACTGCACAAGCCAAGAAATACCTGGAGCTACTCAAAGCTGGAAAAGCCAAGGAAGGAGCCTCCCCTAAGACTGGGTCCCAGGGAGCAAGACCCCTGACTTCTTGATTTTGCACTCTTAGCGTCCAGAACTGTGAGAGAACAAATGTCTGCTGTTTTAAGTCACCCAGTTGCAATTTGTTCGGGCCTGGCCCAGGAATTGAACCCTGAAGTCTGGACTCTCACTGACTACTCTTTCCCCACCCACATTTCCACTTAACCTGACCTGTCTGTTAAAGAAGAGACACGAAAACTGCCATTCCACGATACTTTCCCAGATTTGAGGCTGTTATAGATAGCAAGTGCAACATCTTTTGAACTGTCTTGAATAGTATGTTTACTCAAAATTGAAATAGGAGTATCCCATCCCACTCCCCAACTTCCAGCCCATCCAGCAGCCTGCAGTTCTGCTGTCTTGTAACGGGTTAACAATTTAAAAACAGGTTGTCTTTTCAAAGCACAGTATCTGGTGACCTGGCCCAGATCACTGCAATGAGGTACGACTGGAATCTCTCCCATGGGAGATTCCATAACCTGGAAGTGGATCTGCCCAGGCCCCAGGGGTGAGCAAGGCTGAGAGCAAGGACAGAGGCAGCTTGAGGTAGCTGGGAGTGCACTGCCCCAGTGGAACTCGGTACCTGCTACATATCAAGGCCAAGGATGCCTTAGAGTCAGTTCAAGTAGCCACATCAGCTGCTGCAGGTCAGACTGGGGACAAGAAACATAAGGCAAAGCCAGGTATGGAGAGGGCCAGTCAAAGATACACAGGATTCCCAGGTACAGGCAGGTGGTCAGAATCAGGGAAGTTTTCACCCGACAGGGTGAAGTCAGTCACCAACACGGTGCAGACTTCAGCTTCCGCAGTTGGAAGGCCAGAGAGGCAGGAAGGCGAGACTGGTATGAGTCCAGGGCCCAGCTCTCATTAGGTTCTCCCAGCAAGGATTTGGGCACTTGGAACAAAGCAGAAGCCAGGTGCAAAACACCAGTCAGCCAGGAGAGAGAGACGAGCAGCCAGGGTGACCTGATCAGGACGTGTTGGTCCCTGGTCCAAGAGACCCCTTCAGCAGTCCACCCGCCAGCTTCAAAGGCTGGGCCTGCAAGGGAGGGAGCAGTGGGGAACACGGAGCAGAAAGCAGGCAGGCTCTGATCAAAAGTGAACTTGTCACCTCCTAGATATGCAGAAAGTGTTTTGGGGGAGAATGAGGCTAAGGTTCAAGCTCTACTCTAAAACTTTCCATGAAGAAATAATCCAGGCTTCCCTGGTGGTCCACCGATTAAGAATTTGCCTTGCAATGCAGGGGACATAGGTTTGATCCCTGGTCCCGAAAGACTCCCACATGCCATGAAACAGCTAGGCCCCTATGCCACAACTGCTGAAGCCTGCATGCCCTAGAGCTCATGTTCCGCAACAAGATAAGCCACCGCAATGAGAAGCCTGAGCAACATAGCGAAGAGTAGCCCCTGCTTGCTGCAACTAGAGAAAAGACCGTGCACAGCAACGAAGACCCAGCGCAAACAAAAATTCGGTTCAGTTCAGTCCAGTCGCTGAGTCGTGTCCAACTCTCTGCAATCCCATGGACTGGAGCACGCCAGGCCTCCCTGTCCATCACCAACTCCCGGAGTTTACTCAAACTTCTGTCCATTGAGTCGGTGATGCCATCCAACCATCTCATCTTCTGTCGTCCCTTTCTCCTCCTGCCTTCAATCTTTCTCAGCATCAGGGTCTTTTCCAATGAGTCAGTTCTTTGCATCAGGTGGCCAAAGTATTGGAGTTTCAGCTTCAGCATCAGTCCTTCCAATGAATATTCAGGACTGATTTCCTTGAAGATGGACTGGTTAGATCTCCTTCCAGCCCAAGGGACTCTCAAGAGTCTTCTCCAACACCACAGTTCAAAAGCATCAATTCTTCGGCACTCAGCTTTCTTTATAGCCCAACTTTCACATCTATACATGACTACTGGAAAAACTATAGCTTTGACGAGACAGAGCTTTGTTGGCAACGTAATGTCTCTGCTTTTTAATATGCTGTCTAGATTGGTCATAACTTTCTTCCAAGGAGCAAGTGTCTTTTAATTTCATGGCTGCAGTCACCATTTGCAGTGATTTTGGAGCCCTCCAAAATAAAGTCTGTCTCTGTTTCCACTGTTTCCCCATCTATTTGCCATAAAGTGATGGGACCAGATGCCATGATCTTAGTTTTCTGAATGCTGAGTTTTAAACTAACTTTTTCACTCTCCTTTTTCACTTTCATCAGAGCTGTGAATAGAAGAGAAGCAAAGACAAATGAGAAAAGGAAAGATATACCCAACTGAATGCAAGGAGAGATAAGAATGCCTTCTTCAGTGATCAATGCAAAGAAGTAGAGGAAAACAATAGAATGGGAAAGACTAGAGCTCTCTTCAAGAAAATTAGAGATACCAAGGGAACATTTCATGCAAAGATGGGCAAAATAAAGGACAGAAATGGTATGGACTTAACAGAAACAGAAGATATTAAGAAGAGGTGGCAAGAATACACAGAAGAACCATACAAAAAAGATCTTCATGACCCAGATAATCAGAATGGTGTGATCACTCACCTAGAGCCAGACATCCTGGAATGCGAAGTCAAGTGGACCTTAGGAAGCATCACTAGGAACAAAGCTAGTGGAGGTGATGGAATTCCAGTTGAGCTATTTCAAATCCTAAAAGATGATGCTGTGAAAGTGCTGCACTCAACATGCCAGCAAATTTGGAAAACTCAGCAGGGGTTACAGGACTGGAAAAGGTCAGTTTTCATTCCAATCCCAAAGAAAGGCAATGTCAAAGAATGCTCAAACTACCACATAATTGCACTTATCTCACAAGCTAGTAAAGTAATGCTCAAAATTCTCCAAGCCAGGCTTCAACAGTACGTGAACTGTGAATTTCCCGATGTTCAAGCTGGATTTAGAAAAGGCAGAGGAACCAGAGATCAAATTGCCAACATCTGCTAGATCACAGAAAAAGCAAGAGAGTTCCCAAAACACATCTACTTCTGCTTTATTGATTATGACAAACCTTGTGACTGTGTGGACCACAACAAACTCTGGAAAATTCATAAAGAGATGGGAATACCAGATCACCTTACCTGCCTCCTGAGAAATCTGTATGCAGGTCAAGAAGCAACAGTTAGAACTGGACATGGAACAACAGAATGGTTCCAAATCGGGAAAGAAGTTATGTTGCGGCTGTATATTGTCACCCTGCTTATTTAACTTATATGCAGAGTACATCATGAGACAGCTGGACTGGATAAAGCACAAGCTGGAATCAAGATAGTCAGGAGAAATATCAATAACCTCAAATATGCAGATGACACCACCATTATGGCAGAAAGCAAAGAAGAACTAAAGAGCCTCTTGACGGAAGACAAAAATTAAAATAAATTAATTAACTTTTAAAAAAATAATTCAAACTGATAACTGTTAAATACTTGTGACTGAAATTTTAAATAGAAAACTACATAAATTGAGGAGACAGTAGTCTTTGTTCCTTTTTTTCAGTGTTTGGCAAACAGCAAAAGTAATTAAAAGGACATGAGGCAGGGATGGAGATTTCTGTGATGATGCTATCTGGAAATTTCACCCAGTTGAAAGTTTTTCTTGGTTGGATGGGTTTGTTTTGTTTGATCTTTTTCCCACTAAAAACATGTTTTTTCCTTTGTTGTTCTGTAAAGAGTTGTGGTATAAATTACGTGTGATCGTTCTTTGGAAACAATAAAATTTTAGGATGACTGAAGACTGCAATACTGCCATTTATAAGGCAGGATCAGCAATATCATTATTTAAATAAATACATACAATTTGCCAGGTGCAAAAACTATAGCTGAGCATAAAGTTTGGTCCTTTGTCTATCACCCAGAGATGACCAATACTAAGGTTTTCCTAATTCCAGCACTTTTGTCTTTGCTCATTATTTACAGAATGCAGGTCATACTGTTTCATATCATTCTATTTTCACTTATATAAGCATTTACTTGCACAAAAAAATTTATGATCATTTCTAATTACTGTAATCGTCCTTTGTATGGAGACATAATTCAAGCATTTACCTGTCATTGGACAATTAGAAAGCTTTCATTTTTACACATATGACAAGGCAGATTGAACGTCTCCAAACATAAATCTTTGCCTAGTGTGATAATAATTTTAAAAGACAATATGGATTAAGCTTTTATTAAGTTCTAGATACTAGGCTCAGTGCTTTCAATGCATTAGCCCAATGAATCTGGATACCAGCTCTGAGTTATCTGCTCTGCTATGTCAGTTGCATCAATCTGTGGTGAGGGAAGGCAGACATTTTAGTTTGGAAAAGCTAAAGAATTTGGAGCAAACAGTGGCTGGGATTCAAACAGCCTGGATCTCTGTCTAGACCCATACCCTCAGCCCCTTGCAGGCACACAAAAGCAAAGGCCACTGAGTTATAGCAGGAGACAAGTCACAGGCTCTCCGCACGAATAGCTGAGAAGCTCCCCAGAAAGACTGGAGCAATTCTCACCCTGCAGGGCAGCATGAGATAACTGGCCTGCCACCCCCTCACCAGCACTAACGGCTCCTTGGGGGCCCCAGGCAAGTTGGGGAAAAACACATTTTATATGCAGACATCTAAGAGAGTAACAGAAGCTAGCACAGGGCCTCTCATCCTCTTTCTACTGCGTCCTTTCCATCCTCTTTCTATTAATAAATAAATAGATGTTCGCTTGTGCACCTAATTTTGTGTAAGTTTCCAACATGATCCCCAAACTTGCATAAATTCCAGGCCTCAGAAAATTTGAATCCACAACTGTCTAGGAAGAACATTAAGAGTTGTGGTAGAGATGATGCTATATGTTCAATCACATCAATTGTATTTTCCACAGGCATATGGCAAAAATGTATTTCCCAGCCTCCTCTGCATTTGGCCACATCTGTGCTGAGTCTTGCTTGGCTAAAGGAAGCCAGAAGATGGGGAGTGTGTTGGGTAGATATTGATGCCTAGGCTGACCTCATTGGACTTTAGGGTGATCAAAAATTACATTCTTATTGTGGTGCTATTGATAGTTGGGGGTCATTGTAATGGCATTCAGGGTTAACCAAGGGAACAAAGCAAAAGACTACAAAGACTTTGCCACACCTTTGCTGGCTCTCCTTGCATGCCTACGTCACAATTATCTTGCTAACTTGGCATCTTTCCCTCTTATTTCTAAGCAAGCAAGTAAAGCAGATTTGCCCCAAGAACGCACGCTTGTATCTGACAGCCTTAGATTTCACTGCTAGGAACTCCTCTGCCACGTGGTATGCAAAAGCAAAGCCCAGAGCCATAAGCCACGTCTTCCTTTTAAAAACACACTCTGTGCAGCAGAGGCTCAACTCTTAACGAGGAGACAGAGTGAGTGGCAGTTACACATTTTCCACCAAACACTTTGGAATCCTGAGTTTTCTGCAAAGGAGCACAGATGTTCATATCTGTGACAACAGCCAGAAGCTTCTTGCCAACACATCAGCCCATTTCAAGAGAAAAACAGACACAAATACCAAATATATGCCAAGTTCTCTCTAAACAGCAATTTTCCCCTATTTCCTTATTTTAGCCAACTTGACTCTTTCTACCTTGCCCATCACATAGTTTCTGATTTCTTGGTGCATGTTTATTTTGTGAATATCAGCCAAGAGGGTTCAAGATGGCTTGTATCCTTCAGAAATCTACCCTCTTCTATATCCAGCAACTTCCGCAAGCACCTTATCAAGATAAATGCCGCAGTCCCTCTGGATCACAGTGCTGTTTCTCCAGAAGTCAAAAATCTTTCCCTAGGAGAACAGTCCTCCAGATTTCAAAGGTGAGCAAAAAAGGCTGGAAACTCTCTACTATAATCACAACATCTAAACTTCAGGTCGTCCTGAAATTATCATCTCAATTTAACCCTAGCTTCTTCAGGGTTGACTATGCAGCACATGGATGAAGCTGCAAAGGGAAAGGATGGAAAATGAAAGGTTTTATCAAAATAAGAAGGTGCAATGGATTTTTTCTGAATGCTCTTTCTGCCGGCAAAGAGAAAAGAGCTATGCCTCATAAACAGCAGAAGAAGAGGACGTGCAAGAAGGGTTAACCACTTTCACTGGTCAAAATTAGCCCTTGCTCTTGAGGCTTACAAATGCACTGGGATTTAAACTCAAGGAGCTAAAGCCACAAAGGATGGCCAGTGGTGTTTCTGCCCTGTGTAGGGCCAGGGAGCCAACCTATGCTCCCAAAACACAGACAAGAGGTACCTCTGTCCCCATACACAAGTCGACCTTTAAAGATTACAGCTCATAAATCCAATTGCTTTGTGCAACTGAGATATTTGTGGCCTAGTCTGACTGGTTAGCTCTGATGGTTAGACCATCTGGCTAATAACATTACAGTCAGTCCCAGCATAAGAAAATTAGCTTTCTTCTGTTTCAACACCACAGGTTCATCTCTTTCCCAACTTGAAACAATTTTACAAAGCCAGCAAATAAAATTTATTGATTACCAATTATATACATAGCATCCAGAGAAATAAATTCAATAAAAAGAGGAATTTGCATTATTTATCAGTCTTTTTCAGCCCTGAAAGTCTTCTTTCTGTGAGTTTAGACAAAGAATTTACATCTCTCTGGCCAAGAGGCTGAATGTTATTGGCTTAATTCATCAGACTTCCCCCCATCCAAATCTGTGCTTCCTTTTGGCCTAAGGGACGTGGTACAAGTCCCAACACATCAACAGCATTAGAAGAGAGAAGCTCATGTGGTTTTCCTGCCTCTTTCAGACGATTCAGCTGTTGGCAGGAATCTACACTTTCAGGGAATTTTGTTTAGTCATGAAGCAATTGGCTTTCATAATTTTAAATGTTTTGGTGGATTTTTAACTGCTTAAACAGGTGTACAAATAGTCAGATGAAGCAGGCAACACCTGCCTTGCTATTTAGGAAAAGGGTTTTAGAATTAGTTAACTGATTGTAAGAACTCCAAAATGTGTTTCAGTAATGATGCACTAGAAGATTTCTTTGGAAATAAACAAAATCAGACAAGCATGATGCCACACTCAGTTAAATCACAGGGTCCACAGCACCTCAGCAGGGCATTTCACAGCTCCCTTCCAGGTGTGGTGGGCATCACTTAGATACTTTCCTATTTATAGTTCCTAATAAAAGCTACCATTTACTGGGCCCTCCTTGTGCCAGGCCTCTTAAGCACTACCTAGCATCCTCCAGAAGTCTGTATTATCGTCTAAATCTTATAGCTGAAGAAACTGAGATTCGAAAATATAGCATAACTTGCTTAAATTTCCATATCTAGTAAATGGAGAAGGTGGGGTTCAGGTCTGGCTCTTTCAAGCTCCAAGTACCATTCTGACCTTTACCAATGTCTTCCATATTACAGCTTATTTCCTAAAACTATGGAAGGGAAACATGTCCACCATTTCCCTTCTAGTCATTTTCTATGTAGTCAGGCATTCCTCTCACAGCCCACAGTAAATTCCTATAGACACGATTAAGCCTGTCTCCATACTTAACCTCTTACAGCTTTGCTTTCATTTCTGAGACTAAATAAAACTTGCAGCTTTCCATTTTATACAACTTCTCAAACATCTATCCCAGTTATTCATCTTTTTAAGTTTTTTTGGTTTGTTTGTTTTTAACCTCTTTTGCCTAGAATTAAATGTCTGATTTTGCTCTGATCCATAAAGACACATAGGATGAAATAAACAATTTCTTCTCAGGGAAATACCCTCTTGGGGAAACCCAGATTCTCATGAGAAATGTAGAAATGAGTTTGACAGACAGTGTCAGATTTATTTCCTTTTCTCTTCTTTTAAACTGTAAGTGCCCTCTGTTAGAGAGATGGCATTTCTAACCACTAAACTATCCCTATATAAAACTGAGGATACCCTTCTCCTAAATTAAATGATCTGCTTGAGATAAAGTGTTCTCTCCTGAAGGCCATGCTGGTAGACCTCATGAGTGAGGGCCGGTTAGAAGCAGAGTCCCCTGCAGAATGCAGAGCAAGGGCTGGCATGACACTCCCCGGCTTCCCAGGATAAGAAAGCAAACTGTAAAAGATCCATGAGCATACCAGCATTAGATCATCATTTCCTCCATAGCAGAATAATCTTCCTCAGTTACAAATCCCTTTTCCAGTGGCAAAGCCATTGGCTTTGTTGACCTTTGTCTTCCATCTGAGCAGCTCAGAACCATTAGCCCAGCAGACTCATTGATCTTTGTACTGTACCAACATCAGCCATTTTTTGTATACTTGAAACGTGTAAGTCACAGAAGATTTGTATCCTTCCATGAGTCCTTTTCAGTATCCATGAGCAGAGATTTACACGGCCACAGTGTGCTATATAGTTCAGAAAATCACCAGATGGACACACTACCAGTACCCACAGGTAGTTCTTCCAAACTGAAGCCATGAAGGACTCGCCATCTGATACAATTCTGTGTCCATCTCTATTATAACTGAACAAACTATATCTTCCTCAGGAATCCACTGATATTAGCAATTTGGGTAGAACCTTAGAGAATCTGGCACTGTAGCACATGGCCCAAAGCCCAGGAATCAAAAAACAGATGTGATATGAAACTCTAGCCAATGAAACAATTTAGCAATGCCGAGAAACCTATAGAGATGATTTTCCAATGTGACTTCTTTCATAAATAATCTGTCTTCTAATGACTGTCTAAGGTCAGTGGTTTCAGAACTGGACTTCTTAGCAAGGAGGACAAACAGACTTACTTCAAGCTCTGGAACAGTTTATTTTTAACATCCCAAAGAGCAACACGTAGCCCAAATAATAGCAATAGCAGTTATATACATTGGATGTACACCCACTGAATAAATTAACAAATGATACAAACTCTGCCAACAACTAGTTTTGACTTTGGTCAAATCATCATGGACCTTAGATTTCTCATGTTTAAAATGAGTTACAAGGATTAAGTGAGGTGCCAAATGGGTGCTCCACAGAAAACTGGTTCTACAAAATGTGATAGGTGTTATCTAAGAAAGAGGGAAACTGTGGTTAATTGATTTTGAAAACTGTCATGATACAGAAGAAAACAGACTTCTGACTGCAGGTTTCTGAGCATTTAACATGCTCATACATAAAAATAATATCCTCAACTAATTTTTATGAGAGCCACCCACTCCAACAAAGCTATAAAACCCTTAAGTCACAAGAGTCTCCAGGCAAGTCTCTGGATGCCCAGTGCCTCACAGTTTAGCACACTTTTAAGCTCCCAGCAAACATCTGCTCCACAGGCCTTCAAATCTCCTAATCAAAGGACCCTTCTTCAACGTCATCTTTGATATTAATTATTCTCAGTGACCTAAGATCAGATAATGTGCAGTCCATCTTTCCCTTCAGTTCTGCCTCCTTCTGGCTCTATGACCTTGGACAAGCTATTCACCCTCTCTAAATGTTGAGTTTCTTACCTATAAAATAAGAATATTAATAGTAGTTACTCAAAGGACTGTAGTGAGAACTAAGAGAGATAATGTATATAAATCACTTTGCATCACATATAGTAAACGCTCCATAAAGGTTATCTGTCCTTGTTATTATTATTATTAATATTATTCACTAGTGTAACACATTGTTGGGATTCCTGTCTCAATGTCACCACTAAGCAGCCTTTGGTGAGTTGGTTTGTATATAGCCTCATCTGTGGCAAAAGGCAGGCTTTGGATTACATGAGCATTTCCCATACTCTAGCTCTTCAAAGCTCTTATTTCACCTTAGTCTCACCCTACGCAAGAAAGTCTGTGAAGTCATAGGTTTGATGTGCTTTTATACTTTTTCCAATATGCATTAAAATGAACAATTATTTAAATACCTTTTAAAAGCCAGCATTAATACCTAATTCATCTTCAACATCTTTCCACCAAGTAACTGGAAAGCAGTAACGTAGGATCTCTAAGATCATTTCAATAGAAGATACTGTATCATCTCTGCTGAAAAACTACAAACAGAATTTTGGAAAAGCTAACCTGACCCTCTCAAGTATCATGGTTCCAACCATCAAAGGGGTCCTTTTAAGAAACTAGATTCAAATCATTTAACAGCTGGAAATCCAAGATGGCAAGGGGCACAGAGTTGCCTGTGACTTTTCAAAGCAAAAACGGCATTTAAGATCCTCTCCCAAGTTCAGATATACGTTCTTTTTCTGTCAAGCATATTAACGTGTGTACTTATTTGGAACAAAATGGTTTGCCAAAATGGACAACTATTCTCTAGTTCAATTCACAATAGAAGAAAAGATATCTCTAGGATGTGCTTCATTAGCTGAGAGGTGGAGAGATGCTTTTAAGATATGTTTGGGCTAAGACATTCTCAAATTCCAAAACTGAAACTCGCAAAAAGCACATAACAGGCAGAACAATGCCCAGGCAGGAACGGAGCACCTTTCCCACCCACCCACCCCACCCTCAGGAAAAGCGCATGATGAACAGCTCTTAACATTCAGATGAAATAACCCCCAGTCACCTCTCCCCAGGTTGGCAGCAACCATTGTTGAAAATGTGTCACAGCTCACTCCAATGTAACGTCACCCTCCTTCAAATGTCAGCAAAAGAAAAGCCACTAGGAGATGGAGAAAGACATAAACAGTACTGTAGACTGGTCCTTAAGAGAAAGACCAAGGATACTATTTTGTAAACATTTAATGGACTCCAATTCAGCCCTTTCATGAGCAGAAACAAGTCTAAGTGGTAGTCTATAATATCTTTGCTGTAATATCTTTACTTTTAACTGCAATCATTCTAAAGCTCTTTTAATAGCTGTCACCTATTCATTTCCAGGCTCTGGCAAATTATAGTTAGAGGAGACAGCTGCTGACAGCTTCCCTTTTTCTGTGAATGGCACGCTCTCTTTCTTGCAAGGCCATGGTCCTCCTCCATGGCACATCTACCAGGAACACAAAAGTCCTGCTTAAAAAAGACAATAAAGACAACAGTGCCCAGGTCTGCCAATTCAGAGACCCTGGTTACTCCACCTCTATCTCACAAGACCAAGGCCTCTCCCTCTCCCATGCCAAAAGGAGGAGAAAAATCAGTTTTCCCCATATATACTCCAAAGGCATTTTAGCAACATAAAGGATGAATGTTTGGGAAGAGGATGGTGTGTGTGTGTGTCTGTGTGTGTGTATGTTTTGGAGGAGGATGGGGAACAGTGATTCCACTTGAAAGGAATCAAACTTCCAAGTATTACTAATATCATAAACTTCATCCCCTCAGGACACACATCCCAGGAAAAAGAGAACTGGGTCAAAGGCACACAGCAGTCCATAAAAAAATAAAATATTTTGAAGCTAAAATAGTACTTAATAAAAAAAAAAAAAAAAACTGAGTGATCACTTTTGGCACCTGGAAAGTGGTACAGCCTGTCCCCAAATATTAAAATTGTATGAATACAAAAATAACTCTTCAGAGGAGCATTCAGAACTCAGGCTAATGAATCCAGTTATATCGTTCCTTAACTGCCTTGATTAAATGGAACATTCAACTTTGAACGGGGATGGGGCAGAACCAGTGAAGAGAGTGTATGCTTAGAGTCCTGTCACATCTGTGTCACAGGGACGGCAATCAGGAACCAAAACCTTACGGTGACATTTCTTTCCTTAACACTGGTTCTTAAGTCAACATGTAGCCTAAAAATCAAAACAATCCAGTGAGAAGGCACATAGGAGAGATCCCTAGGAAATATTTTTCAGTCTTTATGTTTTCAAAAATTCAAAGACTCAACAGATGAAAGTACAGCAATACACAAATTAATAGCTGCTCAGAAGATGAGCTTTTGACTTTTCAATTCATCTTCTGTCCTTAACACCAAAGCAGAAGTAAAACATACAACATACAGTGCTTACGTACCTCTATGGCCAAGTGTCACCTCTTTCCCGGGGCTTTCTTTATCCTCCTGCGAATGTGTTTAAATTTAAGATGCAGTCTTGGCAGTATGTGTAGCTCAGTGATGCAAATAGTGTGGGATGGCGCCACCCAGAACTCTGTGAGTAGGAGGGCAACCAGGAAATCAACTTTCCTTTTCTCAGTGTGACTCTATTCCATCCAGAGGAGGGTTTGGGCACACATATTGTCAGCTGTCTTTTTCAATTGGGGAAGGGAGGAGGCCTAGGGAGGGAATGTCAAGTCATATATTGAAAGGGCTTGTATTAGCAAAACACCTGAATTTAAACCATCAGTAATTTCCAACTTGTCTTCCCCCTACCTCACTTCTCTCGGTGATCCTGCATCCATCCTGGGGGGTCTCAAGGCTACAGGATGGAATCCCGTTATACTTCTATAACAGTCAGATATTTGAAAAGGAGGCATCAGCTCAATGGGCCATGGCAAATATGTTGGAGTGATTTATTTGAAACATCTCTTAAATCTTTTCCAGAAGTGCTAACAGGCTGAGAGAAGGGCTAATCTTCAGTTTCACTACCCTCTTATCTTGCTATCTTGAAAAATGCCCCTTTGGGCACATTCTACCTGCCAGGCAATGGGCAGGGCACAGAGGATGCGAAGATAAATATGGAACCTTCGTTATATTCAGGAGCCTCCAGGCTAGTAGGGAGACAGAAAAGTAAATAAGTGCAAATTGATAAGTTTTATCATTCTTTTTTTGCACAAGGCATGAATTAATTCTCTATGGTGGGCCCAATCAGTCAGAGGTCAGAAGGCTTTCTGAAGGAGACATTTAAGAGGGCAAAGGTTGTAAAGGATGAGGAATGGAGCAATAGCGAAGAAGAGGCATCAGAAGTCATCCAGGGATTCCCCAAGGGGGCTCCACATCACAGTTAACTAGGGCAGGAACTCTTTGTTTAAGTACAGATTTCCGAACCCACCTAGAATCCAAATTTCTTGTGTTGAGGACCCAGATTCCAAGTTTTTGTAACTGCTGAGATGATTGTAAAGCAGCTGACTGATTCACAGATCTTTGATTGGGATCCATCAGTTACATTCAGCTCCCTTCCTCCATATTACAGAGCTAAGAAAACTGGGGCCATCAAGGAGGGCACAGATAACAGTGAGTTACAACCTCAGGACCAAGACTCTGGCCTCTTGAACCTGAATTCCATGCCTGGACCACCAGAGCCCACAGACCTCAGGAGGCACAACATTTTCCTTGAAGCAGGACAATGACCAGTAGCAACAGTGGTTGGTGCTTGCCTGAGAGGACCAGCCACACTGAGTTACTGGTGTGTCCATCACTGCCTCCTCCCCCACTAGGGGGAGGCAAGTCACATTCTGTGCACCACCACTTTCCCGGCCTCGAGCGTTTAAAGAAGGATTCAGTGGGGCTGCCCTGGTGGCTCAGTGGTAAAGAACCCACCTGCCAATGCTGGGGATGTGGGTTCAATCCCCGGTCCAAGAAAATCCCACATGTATCACAGACAACTAAGCCAGTGCACCACAACTCCTGAGCCTGTTCTCTAGAGCCCACAAGCCACAACCACTATACACCGACAGTGTACACGCACACCTACAGCCTGGCACCACAAGAAAAATCACCACAATGAGAAGCCCATGTACCGCAACTAGAGAAAACCCATGTGCAGCAACAAAAACCCTGTGCAGCCACTGATAAATAAAAATAAATGTTTTTTAAAAGGGAATGAGTCAGTGAATGAAGTTTACAAATGGAGTCTACAAACAGGACTCCCCACAGCATTGGGCAAGTACTGAGAAGGTCCCCTGTCCTAGAGACCTTATTTTCTCAAAAGGATCTTCTAAAAGAAGACCCATGAATCAAAATCTGGTAGTGGAAAACACAATGAACTTTAAGTCTCAATGCAAAGAGCATTCTTCAGAACACTATTCTTAATGCAAAGAACAAACTTCATGAAATGCTTTTGTGGACATAACCAATTCTAATGAAATGGCTTTTTCTCCCTACAAAAGTTAAAATCAAGCACGTGTTTCAGAGTCAGCCAACCAGAAGGGTGTGGAAAGATACAGGAATGGTGCATCTTGTGACTCCTAATTCCATCTCTTCTAACCAACCATTGGCCTTGCACACACAATTTTTGAAGAGAGGCTCAAAAAGTATGTATCCTTTCACATCTACTGCATGCTGGCTGGAGCCAAGGAACTCTGTTCCTTGGCAACATGTTTCATTTTCTCATGACATTACATGGACACCATTTCCATTTATACAAGAGGATATGGAAGCTATGAGAGCTTAATGAATTTGCCCACAGCAAGTAGGGGATGAGTAATTTCAGACTCCATCTGTGTAGTCGTGGCGATCCTGCCTCCGTCACTCCCCCAAGGCAGCTCAGCAAAGTGTCTAAGAGAGCGAGGGCGTCAGGCCTGAAGCCAGTCAAGGGCTCTATTTAAGGACCTTCTAGTGTTGCGCGATTCCCATATAGACAGCAGAATCAAAGCAGCAGTCAGAATAGTCAGCTTTGCACAGACCTATGGGGTTTGACTCAATGGATAAAGAATTCACCTACAATGAAACATAAGAGATGTGGGGTTTAATCTCTGGGTCAGGAAGATCCCCTGGAGGAGGACATGGCAACCCACTCCAGTATTCTTGCCATGGACAGAGGAGCCTGGCAGGCTATAGCCCATAGGGTTACAAAGAGTCAGACACAATTGAATCGACAGTATGCACATGGTATTGGTGAGTCAATTACGATATTTCTAAAGGTGAAATAGGCAGCCTACTAAATCCTTACTGGAGCCTAGAAGCAGAAAAGCTCTAGGTCAAGTGAATGCAAGTCCAACCTGAACCATTAAAAACAGAGTCACGGCCCTTCCATCAATTCCCCAACTTGAACCAGTTTGTAGACACAAAAATCCCTTAAATAAAGATGAGCTGGGTCCCCTTGAGGAAGGGCCCTGGTACATTGCTAAAAACATATACTGTTAATCTTTCTCCTAGCCTTCCCCCAGAGGGACTGACAGCCTCTTCAGGGAGACTGTGCAATGGGGAAAGGGAAATAATCAAACCTTTGGGGGATTACTGGTCACTGACTCTGAAGTGACACTAATTCCGAGAGACCCAAAATGTCCCCAGTGGCCCACCAGTGAAAGAATGTGCTTATGGAATTCAGGTGATCAGTGGAGTTTCAGCTCAGATCCATCTTGCAGCAGGTCCCCGACTCCAAGTTTTGGTTATTTCCTCGGCCCCAGAATTCATAATCCAAATAGACATACTGAGCAATTGGCATGATCCCCACCCTGGGGAAGCAAGGAGTTGTTTGGTTATTTAACTGAAGTTGAAAAGGGCTGGGGAAGGTCTGAGAATGTGGCTCCAAAGGCCCAAACTCACTCCACCTCCAGAGTGAACTCAGAACACTTAAGTTTGGGGTTTACTGTGTGTGTGTGCTATCTGGCTTAAAAGAAATGGGCTCAGCTCAGCACTTGAACATCAGGATAAATAGTTCCAGCAATGAAGAGCCACAACACCTATCAAGTTTCAATTGCTAGCTAAAACCTTTGATAGCTGCTAGAAAAATAATGTGCGATTTTAGCTGAGAAACATAAATTATCAAGGCCATGATACTCTCAGAATGTAATAAATGAAATGTAGGTAACCACAGATGTGGTAAGGATCCCAGCCCCCAGCATGTGTCATGAATGCTTGGTCGCCCACAGGCACCGGGAGGAAGGAAGAGAGAAACAGATTGTCCAGATTCAACACGGGCTGAACCGTGGATGAAGACACAGAGGGGGTAGAAGTTTCAGGGTGGAAGCCAACAAATGTTTTCTACATTCTTCCAATTTATGTTCTCCTGATATCTCCGCCCCATAGGCTTTCTGGTGACCAGGAGAGAATTACAAGCAGACACACGAAGTATAAATACTTCTGCAGGCAGTAACGCGCTGACAATGTTGGTGTCCTCCTCTGGAACATTCATTACACACGTCTGGATCCAGTGGAATGAGAGAAAAGCAGTAACCACTGCCACCACAGGATTAGGGCACTGCAAAGCCAGCAGCCGCTCGCCTCCCACATCTGACATCTGTCTGGCCCGTGCCTCCATCACAGTGACCTCAGGCGGGACCAGTCTTCAGCAAAACTGAGAGCGATGAGTTCCATGCCAGGCATTCCCGAACCATGTGTCCCTGGGGCCCTGACTCAGCGATAAAGAAGCCATTTTAAAAGGCTCTTCCAAAAGGATGCTGGGCTCATGTGCATGCATCACAGCGCTTCTTCCTGCAAATGCTCACTGAGCACCTGCTGCGGGATCAGCACTGGGAATATCTGCCCTGGACCTCCAATCGACCCAGGAACAAAGACCGGAAGCGCAGTGTGAAGAGACAGCACAGAGAAGCACCAGTGCGTCCCAGGAGGGCATACCGGGAAATCACGGCGGGCTCCCAGAGGAGGTGACCACTGAGCTGGGTCGTGTTGACCAGAGGGAGATGTGGCTTCGGGGTACTTCACTCTCTCTTCTTGCCACCTGATGCCTTTTCCGTCACTTCTTTTCTGCTGTAAATTTGCCCTTAATATTCATTTCCACCTGATTTCACCTGGTAAGGAATTCTGGGCCCTTATACTCCCCTGGGGAACCGCTGTGAGCCCACTCTCTTCCTCATGATTGGTTTCCAAGCAGAATTTTAAGATGGCACCAGAACAGGGGAGCGAAAGGAGATGCCCTCCCCAAAAGTACTCCTCCTGGTATCCCTGGCCCTTTACATCCCTGGAAAAAATTCCATCTTGTGGCAATTATGGGCTGACTGGTCTCTCCCCTGCACAATGTGCCAGTCTCCTGCGGCAGATGGCAAACTGAGCAAAACCCATGGACGGGCTCGCACCACCTCCTCCTCGGGGCAGGCTTCCCCCCACCTCCCCACCTCATAGCTTCATTTGGGCCTTATCTAAGAAGATTCTCGGCTTCCCAGGTGGTGCCAGTGGTAAAGAACACGCCTGCCAATGCAGGAGATGTGAGAGAAGCAGGTTCGATCCCTGGATGGGGAAGATACTCTGGAGGAGGGCACAGGCAAACCAATCCCATATTCTTGTCTGGAATATCGCATGGACAGAGGAGCCTGGTGGGCTATGGTCCAGAGGGGCACAAAGAGTCCCACACAGCTGAAGTGACCTAGCATGCATACAAGAAGATTCTTATTAAATGGCAACAAAATGAAAAGTAAAATATCAGAGACACAGAAGTAGTAAGCCATAGATCTGAGAAAACAGCTGCATATGAAAGGATTAGGAAATAAATGAGAAGAAACCCAAAGGATTTAGAATCCATTTCAGGTGTCCTATAAGAAAATCCCACCAGTATGGGGAAAACAGGCCCACGCTAAAATCCAGGCAATAAAGAGGTTCTATCCTGGACTGGCTGCCTGATAATGTTTTACTTTGAGGTTTATAATTCTTTTTTCACTCCTTAGCACTTTCTAGGATGAGGCTTCTTAAAGTGGAGAGAGGGCCACTTGCATCAGAATCAACCTGAGGGACTTGTTAAAATGCAGTTTCTGGGTCCCAGGTGATTCTTAGGCATTTTGAAGTCTGTGAACCACAGAACTAGGGACTTTATCCTTCTTAAGTGGTTGAGATATCCATGCTAAATCACTCAGTTAAATTGCTCTTTAAAATCTGAAGGAGACACTAGTGGCTCAACTGATTCTTTTAGAAATTGTGAAGATTCTAAAAGTAGTAATAGTGAGGTCACATTGTGACCAGTTTTAAATGATGTAAAAGTTAACACACTGAAGTCAGAAAGATCTTTGCAAAGCATAAATGTGATCACATCACTCCCTTGGGTAAACCACTTCAGTGATTGCTCATTGCTCTTTTGAGAAAGGCCCAGACCCTGGTCCCAGTGAGCCCTCTTTTTCAGTCTAATCCAGGCCTGGAGAGTTCCCTACCCTGTGTTCTAGCTTCAGTTCCTTCAACACCCAAGTCCGCCCTTCAGATGACCTTCACACACACTAGCCATAGGCAGGGAATCTTCTTTCCCCAGTAAAATCCGTTCTTTCCCTTCCCAGCTCTGGCTGTATTAATCCCTCTGCTTCAGGCGCTCCTAGTATCAGACCTTTTCCTCCATAGCCCTTGGCACAGTTTGAATGTCACATTTTTTGTGTGATTCTTTGATTAATGTACACTTCCTCCACTGAGGGGTAAGAAGTCCGTGACATCAGCTACAGGCCTATTTTTTTTTCCCTAGGAAGCAGACCCACCATTGTTTATGTATAATCTAGCATACCCATGGTACATAGCTGGTGCTCAATAAATATTTGTGGATGAACAAAGGAATTAAAGAGTATTTCAAAAGCAAACACTGGCAGCTGATGCAGATGCCACAGTAGCCACCAAGAATTTAAACATACTCTGATCTCTCTCCTAAAGGTTAAAGGTCCCAGGGTCTCTCAAGCACCAGGTAGACTCAAGCCCTCCAGTGGTTTCCCTTCCCCTGCCTATGTTACAAGATACCTTCCTTCGCATTTACCATTTCAAAAGGATGAACCCAACTCTTCCTAATGCAGTTCCTAGAATTTGAAAGAAAAGTGGAGTTCAACATTAAATGCTATTACGCCATTTCTCTGGGTCTTGCTTTGATTTTGCTGTAAAAAATTACCCTAAAGCCTGTTTATTGTCTAAAAAATATATGCTGAAATAAAAACAGACCTCGGGGTTTTCACAATGACTTCCTTCCTATATTTTTGTACACATTCATGAGTCTTATCATTCTCAGCTCCAGGTGCCGATTCTCAGACTGTTTCAAGGCATTTTCAAATGCTGGAATTGTTACCAGCATATTTGAATGATTTCAAATGGCCCTAAATAAGCTGGCAATAATCACAACACAATTTCTACTACAGCAGAATGAGGCTTCACGAGGATATAAAGGAATCCACCATTACTGCCCTTGCCTCTCTGCCATCTTGCCAGCAGTTGGCCCTGACTCAGGTAATGAGGGCTTGCGGCCCTGACTGTACTCTTTCACACGTTCCTGAAGCAAAGTTCTCACAGCATGCTTCCCCATCCTTCACCAAGCAGACATAATATTCCAATGCAATGGGTTCAAGTGAGGCAAAAATGAATTAGACAAATCAACAGAGACACGGCAGCAAGAGAGCATTATAGCATTTCATGTGCTACAGAAAAATCCTGGATTTTGAAAGAAGAGTGAAATTCAGCATTGAAACTGCTATTATACTGTTTCTCTGGGCCTTGCATTGATCTGCAGCCAGTCTCCCTGACATGTATTATCTATAAAATGGGTCCAAGGCGAATGAATATGTTTGAATCACTGTTAATCTGATCTATATTTTGCTATGGATGTAACTCTCCAGTGACTTATCGTAAATTTATATTTCACTATATAAACCTTTGAACGGGTCTTTAACACTTATTTAACATTAGTGAAGTCGCTCAGTCGTGTCCGACTCTTTGCGACCCCGTGGACTGTAGCCCACCAGGCTCCTCCATCCACGAGATTCTCTAGGCAAGAACACTGGAGTGGGTTGCCATTTCCTTCTCCAGGGCATCTTCCTGACCCAGGGATCAAACCCATGTCCCCTGCATTGCAGGCAGATGCTTTAACCTCTGAGCCACAAAAGCTACACACTAATCCTGATAGACAGTAAAGAGGCCTTACCACACAACTGACAATCTAGCAATGAAAAATCCATACTTATCACCCTACCTGGGAGAAGAGAAAGTGACTGGGGATTTTGTTGTACACTAAAGAGAGTGTATAATTTGTCAGGTACCAGACAAGATTTGATTATAGTGATTAGATAAGAGACTTTTCATGACTATAGTAACAGGGGTGTGGGGACTATACTTTTCAAAGCATAGACTTGGAGAAGTAGTTTTCACTTGGCACATTTCTCTCCTATACCCATACTTCATGGCAATTTAGTGTCTATGTTGAGGTTTTTTTTTCTTTTTTTCCAACCCACTTCATAAAAGCCAGTACCAAGTGGCAGCTACATGAGCTACTGCTTAATGAGCTGGTGAGCCTTTCAGCTAGTTGTTGCCATCCTGAAGGAGCATGAAGTAGAAAAGGCATCCAAATAAACTGGAAATGGCCAGGGGAAATGAGTAGAAATGGAAACAGGTGGCTTCTACTCAGGTGGCCATAAAATGAACCGTCTAATCTGGGGCACTTTTTAAAGAGAAACTTGGTACAATTAATCACGCTGGGATGACAGAGCTATATTGTGGCTGTACACTCAGGATTGTAGACATTCTAGTTTTATTTTCCTATTGTTTATATCCAGGATATTTTCTAATCTGATTTATAGACTCAAATTAAAGAAGAAAAATGAATACTTTCTTACCACTCACCTGCCAGTGAACATTTCAACCATCCCCTACTCATGAGAAGTTCCAAACGACTTAGAAAGGGACAGTCACAAAGCATTATTGGAACCACTGAGCTAAGTCCTTAACATGCAGCATAATCATATGAAACCCAGTTCAACTGAATGAAATTCCTGCCAAATACTTCTCCACTATTGCTCCATAAACTGGGGGTTTCTCACGGGGCTCCCATCCACACCAAATAAGAACAAATAGCCTCAGGAAGGCTAAATTCAAGGAAAGGGAAAGACCCCCAATTAGCAACCTCAATTCTCTCTACCCAAAGTAAAATGATAATAAAACAGTAAAATTCCAGGTTAGTTGTCAAAGAATGGGGGATAGAGACCGATTTACAAGAGGTTTTATTTGAGGGCCCCATGTTGCTAACATTATTCATTATGTCAGTTCTTTTAATTCACAATCAACGGTAATTTTCCCTAACCTACAGTCTATTTCTCCTGTATTCCTGAAGAAGAGATATGTAAATCAACCTAACAGTCTAGTCAAGATTTTAGGAGGAATTCCCAAAGCTACTTAAAGAAGATAAAATAATAAATGTATGTCTTTAAATGATTTCAGCAAAACATTTGAATAAAAAACTTGAATCAAAACTATCGCATCAGTACTGGTAACATCAACAATCATAGCAAATCCAACCCAACCCAGTACTTTTGGGGTATCTTACTTTACAATCATTATTATGTTTCGTTACCTCAGCAACTCTAAGAGGTAGGGACTTATGCCCAAGATATAAAATCTGAGGCTGAGAAAAGAACCCTCAACCAACACATATTTATTTAGATTTAAACCTCGAAGACTTTTCCCTTTTTCCCAAATCCATTCAGTCACCAAATCTTTTATTTTCATCAATGCCAATATTTTTTCCTTCTAGCTTGAATCCAGCCTGGAGAGGGGGAAAGGTTGGCCCTCTGAAAGTTGTCTCTTCAAAGGAAGAGGACTGGCCCACTCCTCAGACTTGAAAATGGAATTGCATTTATACAGGAAGCTTTATTTACTCATTTGACCAAGACTGTGTGTTTCCTCGGGTTGGCCTAGAAGGAAGTGGCTTACAGCTTCCATCTTTCCTTGGCACTTCCCTCCTGCTGTACCATCTAATCTATCTTCCATGTGGCCTTGGGACTTATGTTCCTTATTGAATTCCAATTGTGTCTTTTTCTTAGCTAAAATCACTTAGTATTCCTTTCCACTCAATCCAAATGCCCAGCTCCCAGAAGAGTTGACACAAGGGCTCTCTCAAACTTTCTCCCCACTACCCTGATTGCTGTATTCCCCAGACTTAACCAGTTTTTTAACATTCAGCTTTCCAGAACATTCTCAAAGTCATTTCATTGTGAACTCCTTCCTCTGTGATCTACACACACTCTAAACATACATTTGTCACACTCTATTATGACTATCTATTAATGAATTTGTTTCCGCGACCGCTCCCCTCACCCAACTGCTCATCTGAAGTGGGTCTTATAAGGACCAGCAAGAGTCTTGATTGTATGACATAAAATGCTATCAAAATGGCTATTGAATGAATGAAGTATTACGAAGTGTGCTATAAGCCCACTCACATTTCAACTTAAAAATATTCATATGCATATTTAAGTATAAGGCACACATTTAAAACATTCTCACTGTTGTTTTAGTCACTAAGTCATGTATGACTCTTTTGCAAGCCCATGGATTGTAACAGCCTGCCAGGCTCCTCTGTCTATGGGATTTCCCAAGCAAGAATACTGGAATGAGTTAGCCATTTCCTTCTGCAGGGAATCTTCCCCACCCAGGGATTGAACCACATCTCTTCCATTGGCAGGAGGATTCTTTACCACTGAGCCACCAGGGAAGCCCATTTAAAAATATATACTACAGTAAATAAATAAACTTTTATTGTGCTTCTCTTATCTTAATCCAGGCAAATGTTTCTCCAAATCCTCAAAGAACAGGCAGTAATTGAAAAAGTAGTTCTAACGAGTTGAAGTCACTACTTGGCAGGAAAGTAAGTTTAAGGATGATGGAAACATATACATTCCTTGATAAAAGTTTTGATTTAATGTGATTTATACTGACTTGCTATAAAAATAAAAATGATAAGCACTGGAGAAAACAGGATTTAGCAGGTGATAGAAGAGTTTCTTTGTTCATAAAGATCTGTCAATATTAGGAAAGCTACATGGATATATGTGTGTGTGTGTGTGTGTGTGTGTGTGTGACAAAAACATACACACACATACATACACACACAACAAACATTTACTATTTAGTGTATGAAGAATCAGTCCTATCCCCCAAATCTAAATGTCTGAATACTTGGCCACTTCTACAGAATGGTGCATGGTTGGAATAACGAGGGCACATGGTCCACTATAAAAATGCTCTGAAAATGATGGGGTGGGGCAGTGGTGAGGGTGGGCAAGAGTCAAGGCAAAACTAGTCTTACTGAGTGTTATTGGAATTCTCTCTTCACTCAGCCAAAAATACGCAATCTAACCAAAGTCCCTCCACTGGCTCCACCTCCCAAGCCACATGCCTTCTGGGGGCCAAGGGCAAAGCCAGCTGTGGCTCTGCATTTGGATAAAAGAGCCTGAAAACAGGGGGGAAAGAAATTATTTTGAAATGCATTACGCTTCGAAATTAAGGGTAATTGTGTGTAGCAGCCTGGAAAATATAGCTCATCCAGGACTGCTCAGCCACAGAACCCCAGAGCACAAAACACTGGCTTTCTAAATGCAATCTCAAACTAAAAAAAAAAAAAAAAAGCACAAAGGGCGGAAGGAAGGGTGGAGGTTGGCTATAGGGCTGTGACTTATAAGAAGGCGGCTACCTCAGGGAGATACAGCTAGTACATGAGCTGGCAATATCTCTACATCGCCTAAGCCACTAGATGCTGCCCTGCTCTAGCAGCACAACAGTGAAGGTAAATAAAAGGTTGACAGATAATTACATAAGAAAACAAATGTGGCAAGATTAGGACAGGAATCTAATGGACAGAGTGGAAAAGGACCCCACATCTAGCAGCATCTTAAAGCAATGTCCTGGGCACCGTACCGGACCATTAGTATCTATCACTAAACTAGCCAAGGTGTATTTTACCGGCAGAGGAGGCATTTCACCCTCTTAACTCATCCCCACAGACAGTTCTTTAATCTTGCGACAGAGACCTATGAAGAAGCCCAGCTGAGTTCTGCAACCACGTTCCTGTTTCATTGATTTTATTCCATTATGTGGAGGATATAGCTAACACCGTAACCATGGGCCAGAATTCAAGCCCTTGTGAGGAAACGGAGACATAAAATCACTAGCTACAGTTTTTTTCAAGCAGGGGGTGCCAGGAGGAAACACACATGAAACTGACTTGAAAGCAATTTGGGTTGGGAAAACAACTGCAGTTTTAGGAGAGGAAGCTCGTGAGGAAACTTCCAGAACTAGAGGAAATAAATGAACATAAAGGGTGAGACCACCCACATGTGAAAAAGCCACCTTAGGGCAAAGGAAATACCAGTGAATAGAAAACTGGGGCACTTATAACTGCTGTCAAAAGTCTAGCCTGTTGGATAGCCCAGAGTTGGACTAATTCATGCAAGAAAACCAAACAGTGGTTCTTACTATGGGAAGGGTACTGGCAACTGATGTCTAGAGACATATTTGGTTATCACACCGGTGTGCTGCTCCTGGCATCTGGTGGTAGAGACCAGAGAAGCTAGTAAATATCTTAGGAGTCACAGGACACAACAAAGGATCATCCAGCCTCAAGGGTCAACAGTGTGAGGTTGAGACTGCCTGACATAAAAGATCAACATCGAATTGGCAATAGCCTGCAGGAAGAAAAAGAGAATTTGCAGTCTCAGCATCACCCAAGGGAAAAACCATCCTGGCTAAAGACTCCAGTCTCTGGTTCCCTTGGTTGGTATTAATATATGGAGCAGGAGAAGTAGCAAAAAAGGTATGACTAGCTGGAAGATACTTTAAATGTATTCCTTCCTCCAAGTTGGTCCCCATCACCACCACCATCAAGTCGTTCCACGCTTTTGATTTCATCATGACTCATCCACAAAGAAAACAAAAAGGTTGGTTAAAGAATATGTGTCTATTCTCCTTGGCAAACCTCAGTCTCATTTTTGATTAATGAATTGCATTCTGGCTTATATGCTTCAATATCATGAGCTTAGGTGATGGGCATGCTCTCCCTGAGAGAAGGATCACTGACTCCCAGGACTAAAGAGGTCAGCTCTGGAATGTGATATACAAACTAAGGCACTGAAAAACGGCCTCAGTGATGACAGCCACATCCCTAGGTGCCGTGGCAACCAGGGCACATCCATCAGTACCCAGGGCATTTCTACTAGCATATAGGAGTGAAGGGTACCTGGATGGGCTGCAGCATAGCTTGACATGGGGGTCCTGGCCTCAGACTAGGCTAGTCCAAGAGAACCAACAAGAAGAATAAGCAGTCAACGCAAGAGTCATGGGGCATGTGAAAGAAACAGCAGCATAAAGAGTCAGGAAAGGCGGATATCTGCTCAGATCTACTCTCCAAGCACAACAGTGACATTTCATTTCTCCAGGCCACTTCTATAAAATGGATAAGAACACTGTGCCAGTTCTTCCCCACCATCTCCAAAACAGCATTCCTGGAGGAAGCGTGTCAGCTGCCGGCACAAGGAGGAAGATGTTGCATGACTCCTGTGACTCCAAGGCCACTGGGGCAATGCTCAGTCACCGTTTACTCACTCCTGCCACCCTCCAACCTCTGCTCCTTATCCAGCAAGTATAACCCACCCAACCCACAGCAGTCCGGGAGCCCAACAAGTAGTACGCTTGCCAATGTTTTCTACTGAGGAAAGTTATGTTCCCTGCATTAACTGTTAGACCTAAAACAGCCAAAACTGTAGCCTCAACTCCTAAAATTAAGGTTCCAATAATAATCTTGCTCAGATTCTGGAAATCAGTGTCTGTGGGGGCCCAGAGCACTGACCGAAACTCATCGTCTCCTTCTATTTATACATGTGACTAATGTCTCTACTCAGTAGTAGGCCAGGTTGTTGCTGTGGTTAATACTGTTTGATGATGTAGCATTCCCTCTCCCACACAGATTCCTACCGGATACTTGGCTGTTCACCCCACCTTAGGCTGGTGACAAAATTCTGCTCAAACTGACCTGCACTTATCTTAAAAAATTTCAGAAATCATAGTGCTAAGTCACAAGTTAAATTAATCATGGATCCTAAGAGTGATCTGAGGTGTTCAGTTCTGGCTATTAAACATAAGCTCCAATTGTTGACACTCAGACAACCTAAATTATCCAGGGATCCAAAAACTGCAACCAGTGTGTACACTGTGCTTTCAGGCTGGCTTTGCTGTATGTAAAAGTGCTGCACTAGGCATATTCAAAGGCTTTCATAGGCCACACACATTTCATGGGAGCCACATTCTGTTCCCTGGATAACTGGTCTTCAAAATCCTGATGTTTTGAATGGTACTGAAGTTCTCAGCCTTTTTCTTTTTTTGGTTGGCCAGTTCCAAGCCCTGGTCAGCTAAGAAGCTTAATCTAATTGTGTATCACAGCAGTGTGGCAGCCACCAGACAAGATTACTTCTGTCTTTGCAAACCTCTGAAGTAATTAAAAGCCTGCATCTGAGAACTGTGAGGTGTAGAATATGAAAGAAAAAGTTCAGTGGAGTAAGTTCCAAAGACCTCAAAAGCTTAAAGACCTCATAAGCTCTAAACTAAAACTTAGCCAGAAAAGAGTATTTTCACTCATTTTATGCTAAGTTAAAAAGTTATTACATAAAATCTACTGCCCTTCCATATTACTAAAGTGAAAACGATACACTTGGATCTCCAGCTTTGTCAAAATGGCATTCTTGGGGCCTAACAGACCATCGAGTTCTATGAACAGTAGTGTTTTAAAGGCTGAGTCAATGGCTGATGCTTTTATTGCATCTGATTCAACACTGGGAAACAGCATCTCTTGCAAGAGATTAAACTAATAGTATTTTGTAATGAGGGAGGGTGCTAAGCGTTTCTTAAAGTATGACCTCGTAAACACTTTCATCACTATCCTTGGCAAATGGTTTACAATGTATATGCCTAGCACCCCCAAAATTCTTAAAACAGACTTTTTTCAACACGACTCATATTAAGTAATACATTTGACATTTAGATTTGGTGTCTGTTTTGTAAAACACTCTATTTTCCATTGTACTCTCTTCTATTTCACGTTTTCAACTGCTAGTCTGGACCTAAGAAATTGATGTTATGATCCATTCCTTGTTGCAACCCTAAGCTTTAAAAACACTAGTTAACAAAAAGAAGCAGAAATGGAGTTGAGTAATTAGCAGGAAACACTTGGGCTTTGTGATGTAGAGAGGCTTTGTGATGTCTTAAAAATCAAATGATCCACTTGGATGGTTTCAGGCATTAAAAAGTGGTTGCAGGCTTCAGTTACAAACCTTAATGGTGCCTATTGTCTTAGATCCAGACAGGATATGTCCTCCATAGGAATGATTACCTATAAACCTACAGTGTTAAGAAAGATGATAATGTCAGCAAAGTGTGTGTTCGGAGCCCCTTGGCACACCCCAGCCACATCCTCTCTGCAAGGGCTTCAAAGCATTCCCTTCCTCCACCTTTATCCCCACCCATTCACACCCAACACCCAAAGGCGGGTTATTTATTACTTTAAAACACTCAAATGTTGTCTTATCTCAATTTAATAAATATGTATGATTTGTTAACACCACTGTAGAAGCCCCTTGTCCCATTTCCTCTCTTTCGCTTTTCTTCTCTTGGGCTTTTCTCATCTCTCTTCTCCCCAGCATCTGCTACCCAGCTCCATTCAATCTTGCTCTCCTTCATCCTTTATTCCCTCTCCTCTTCTTCACTCCCATCTGCTGGGGAAGTGGAGTGGCATACAGTGGCTGTCTCTGACTTCACTCTACTCACAGTAATACCCTTCTTCCCAGGGGAGTCTTCCTTTGGCGAAAGTAACACACACTTTAAAAAGACATTCTCCAAGGAGAGTGATGAAACAGATATCAGATCTAAAGCGGTTATGTGTTATTAATAAACTGTACTGGTTGTTCACTCTCCCAAGGAATCATTTCTCAGTTCCTTTCTTCAGGCTGAAATTCTACAGGGAGGAGTTTACTCAAGGCAGAAAGGCATCTGCAAGAGGTGCAGCTGAGCATGGGGAGACGACAGAGGAAAAAAGGCTTACTTGTCCCTGATGCTGCAGTATTTTCTTGGCATATTTCCCTGGTGAGCCTCTCCCATGAAGGCCCATCTTAGTCAATCAACAAGTATTTATTGAACACCTACTTGGTAGGAATCAGTCTAGGTTCTGGCCCTGTAAATAAGACAATACTTCTGCTCTTGTGGAACTTCCATTCTAATGGTCAAGACAGACAATAAGCAGACAAACAAACGAATATATTATATCAGAGGGTAATAAATGTTAAGAGGGAAAACTGAGAGACTGAAAAGGACCAGGGAGTGGCTGGTTGCTATTTTACGGTAGTCAGGGAAGCCTGCCTATAAACTGACAACTGACCTGAAGGAAGCATTAGAGTGAGCCCTCTGGACATGTGGGGAAAAGTTCCTTGTGAAAAAGGAATAATATGTGCAAAGAGCCTGGGGACAGAACTTGGGGAAAAACAAGAATGTGAGGCAATCAGAGTTGCTGCAGTCAAGAAGGGCAGAGAGATGAGACAGAAGAAGGGGTAGACGTGTCTGCTCCCGAATTCCACCATCTCAGGTGTGGGCCAGCCTCGCAGCCTGCCCCTGCCTGACACCTACCCAGCTTCTTCACAGTTCCCTTCCCTCCTGCAGAGTCTGAACACTCAAGGTCATTCCCTCAGATTTTCTGAGAGGACATCCAGTCCATCTAATTAAAAACAAACAAAACCAAGTCATAAGCCATAGTAAGAAAGCAATATATATGCACATTTAACCACAGCCCTTAAGAGATAGGAAATCTATCACAGTGAAGAGCAGGTGCAGAAGGTCAGCTACAAGAAAAAAAAAAAAAGTCCACCACTTGACAGCCAGGGATCTGACCTTCAAACTCACAAACTGGGGAACAATAAACTTTGAAACAACCTTGGGCAGTAGGAATGGAGGTGAGATACTATGGAAAACCATGATCAGAGGAGGCTGATGGTAATGGCCACTGACACCTTTTGGATCTGAAAGTGAACCTGACTGGTATTAGGCCCCTCTAGTTCCCAAAGTTATCCTCAAAGAGTTGATATATAAATGTTGGTCATTAATTACTTTTATTTTATAGACCAAAAAAAGAACAACTTGGAAATTCACCCCCAAGTCACTGGCAGCCTTACCGTGGGGTGCACCGCGGCCTCTGTCTCAAGGGTGGAGAAACCCTTGTCACAGATTCTCTGAAATCTTAAATATAACGATTTAAGTTCGCGTCATTTAAGGCCAGTGATGTTAGCAGGCCCAATTTTGGGGCACTGGGCATACAGAGTATGCCCTGTGAGGCTCTGGAGCTGTCCAGAGACCCGCAGAGCCGGGTCACTACCGGGGCCAAGCGATTGGCTTTAGGTCAACGCAGGTCCCACCGTCAACAACCCTTGTCCGAACCAGTCAATTTCAAACAGCACCTAGGCGGCAGAGGGTGACTCGGCGGCGTGGACTCCACGGCTCCAGAGCCCCTCTGGGTCTCGGTTTCTCTCTCTCTCTCTCTCTCTCTCTCTCTCTCACACACACACACATACACACACACACACACACACACACACGCTCGCCGCCCTCGCGCGCGCCCGCGGCACCACACGGACTTCCCAACCCCAAACACACGCGCGCACCCCACGGCCGGCTGAGTTCTGTATTTCCTCTTCCTCAAAGCTACTCTTGCGATCTTAGCCGCCCCGCTCCGCTTCGGATTCCAGGGCCCCCAGAGCTCGGCTACCTCCCTTCCCTGAAGGCGCGCCCGGTGCGCCCCTCCTCTGATGCCAGGATCATCCATCGACTTCCCCCACCTCCTTTCCGGGTCCCAGCCGGGACTTCTGAGTGTCCCCGGGAGGCGGGTATTTAGTAACAGTCGTCCGGGGCTCCCAGCTGCCCCTGCCGCCCCTTCGCGTCCCTCCAGGCCCTCCACCCTCTAGCCCATCACCGCCCCCTGCCAGGAGCGCTCTCGCCGGGGGATTCCCTCCCATCTTCGAGCGCCTGAGAAAAGCCGGGAGTCCTCGCTTCCAGTCTTTTCTCCCGCGCACCCTCTGTGGTGCCCAAGCCCCCAATCCCACTCTCCCTGTCCTGAGTCCCCAGTCCCCCGGCTCCAGCACCGCAACCCCAGGTCGACCCCCTGCAACCGGCCCTGGCCGAAACGTCTCGGCTGGTTCCCCGGTCACGAGCCCTGCGCTCCCTCCTCGGAGCCCCTCGCTCGGCTCCCATTCCTCCTACCGCCTCCCCCTCTGCCCTGACTTCCCCAACTGCGGAGTGCCCAGGCGCGCCCGCAGCCTTCACCCCGCCGAGCCCGGGGCCACTCCCGCCTGCGACGCGGCGCCCCCAGAAAGGAAACAAAAGTCTCCGCGGCGCCCAGAGTCCCCCGGAGCAAGACGCCTCCTCCTCACCCCAGCCCCAGGTCCCTCCCGGGCCGCGCTGAGGTCAGCGAGTCAGGGCGCCACGCCAGCCCAGGAAACTTTACGAACCTGCCCGGGGTCGCAGGACGGCGGCGGCGAGGGTTCCCAGCGATAAGATCTCTGGCGACCCCGCGACTGTGGAAGGGGAGCCGGAGAGTCTGTCGCCCAGCTCAGGGCCCCGGCGGTGTGAGTGGCTCTGCCTCTATCTATCCCGTGCCCATCCTCGCCCGCTCTCGCTTGTCCGAGCACACGCACTTACACTCCGGGTCGGCCGGCTGCTGCGCCGCCGGCTGCCGCTGCTCTCACTTCCTCTTCCTTCCTCCTGCTGGCCAGAGACACATTTTGCATCTGCAAGGCATCCCGAGATTAGCCGCGAACTCTCCTACAGAGCAGACGCTGCGGAGTGGCCGCCGGCGCCCGCGGCACCTGCGCCGGGACCCGCGTGGTTGGCGCGTTCGCTTCCAGCCGGCGCCCTGCTGCCTGCCCACCGCACTTCGCCTGGGGGGGATGGGGGTGCCCACGACTTTTTGAAGTCCCCCTACTTAAAGAGAAATGTCAAATACTATGCACGCCTCAGTTCTGCTATAAATAATATGTGTGCAGAGCATGACTTCTCGAATGAGCTCACAAGCGGCGTTTTGCAGGCACTAATTAACTCCGTCACCCTCATAGCGCCACCTCCGGGAGGCCGGGAGTGCGTGGCATTTTTTTTACAAGCTTTCAATTTTGGCAGTTGGTTTGGGATTTTGAGGGGAAACTTCGGTGGGCCGTTTTAAAGCTACTCGAAGAGGCTGATGTTTGTTTTGACGTTCTGCCTGGACCCTTGGACAGCGCGACAAAATTAACGACAGAACGTTTCCTCCTCCTCACAGTCACCTGTGCGCTTACAGACCACGGGATTTATTTCTCAACAATTAAGCCAGGGATTCCCTAATTTTGCATAACTTTGCATAAAGCAAGACGTTCTATCCCCAATTTGGTCTGTAAGGTACATTATTTGATTCATACAACCTACTTTAGTCCTTTTCAAAGCAGAAATTAAGCACGTTAATTGAGTTGCTGCCAGAAGGGAAATGACAGTTGTTGGAAGGTTGCAGGAGAAACACCTGTCCTCTCCAAATTCTGAAGTATCTATGCTGGCTCTACCAGAGAAGGAAAAGACAACTGCTATGCATTCCCTGCAAACTGGCAAAGGAGATAAAGTGGGACAGGGAGGCATTAGAATGTAAGCAAAGATGCTTTTTAGGTTTCAATCCCACCCACTCCACCACCTAGGCCCCAAAGGAGATTTAAATGTTAACCCGGCACTGACTGCAGCCATGAAATTCAAAGATGCTTGCTCCTTGAAAGGAAAGCTATGATAAACCTAGACTGTATTATAGAGCAAAGACATCACTTTGCCAACAAAAGTCCATGTAGTCAAACCTGTTCACAGTAGTCATGTCCAGATGTGAGAGTTGGACCATAAAGAAGGCTGACTGCCAAAGAATTGATTCTTTCAAATTGTGGTACTAGAGAAGACTCTTGAGAGTTGCTTGGACTGCAAGGAGGTAAAACCAATCACTGCTAAATAAAATTGACCCTAATTATTCATTGGAAAGGCTGATGCTGAAGCTGACACTCCAATACTTTGGCCACCTGATGCAAAGAGCCAACTCTTTGGAAAAGACCCTGATGCTGGGAAAGATTGAGTGCAAGAGGGGACAGAGGCGGCAGAGGATGAGATGGTTAGATAACATCACCGACTTAATGGACATGAATTTGAGCAAACTCTGGGAGAGAGTGAAGGATGGGGAAGCCTGGTGTGCTACAGTTCATGGGGTCAAAAACAGTTGAACACATCTTAGCGACTGAATAATAACTGTCCATTAGCAGCCAAGAGCTCCAAGCAGCTATTGAATGCTTGAAACATGGCTAGTGCTAAGATGTTCTGTAAGTGTAAAATAGACACTAGATTTCATGTGAAAATAGAAGATGAAATAGCTGGTTAATAATTTTAATGTTGATTACATCATTCCAACAAATGACGATAGTTTAGATGTGATGATTCAGTTGGGTTAATTATTGGGTTAAGACATAAATGTATGCTATATATACTAATTTAAAATAATTTTACTGGTTTCTTTTTACATTTTAAATGCAACTACTAGAAGAAATAAGATTATACACATGGTTCTCATTAGTGGCTCACATTATATTTCTAGTGAACCACTCTGATCTGACCCCTTATTATATGCATAACCCCAGGAGTTAGTATCAGGAGCGTGAATACTTGGGTGCAGATCATTATAAACCAATAACTTAAAGCAGGATGATTCCAGGAAAGTAATTTCACTTCTTTATTTCCCCATCTGTAAAACAGTAATGATATAGTAATAACAGTCAACAGGGCAGCTATCAAATGAGATAATTTAATAAGCAGTCAGTAAATGGGGCCTTTACTAATGATGCTGAGATGCTTATAATAATAAGTATGAATTTGATCCACAACTTTCTACTCAGGCACATAAAGACAGCACAGACATCATGAACATTCAGTAAATGTTAGCTGTCATAATTGTTCCAAAGGTAGACAGGGAACTTCTCACAGCAATTAGACAACTCCACCTCTTTGTAACCTTTGGTCCCAGTTCTGCCCTCTGCAGTTAACACGGAGTAAGTCACATCTGTCCTAGGGAGATAACCTTTCAGATCTTTGAAGATAACCCTAGAATCTACCTACACTTTCTCTTCTGAGGATAAACATTCTCATCTATCTAACTCCTTTTCAGGTGATAGGGCTTCAAATCTCTTTCACCTTTTTGTAAAGGACACCTGTCTCTGTCTTTTAAAAAAGTTAATTGTTGTGTAAACGAACTAACTAGACATTAAAAGCAATTTATGAACTGTGGTGTTGGAGAAGACTCTTGCGAGTCCCTTGGGCTGCAAGGAGATCCAATGAGACCATCCTAAGGAAATCAATACTGAATCTTCATTGGAAGGACTGATGCTGAAGCTGAAACTCCAATACTTTGGCCACCTGATGTGAAGAACTGACTCATTGGAAAAGACCCTGATGCTGGGAAAAATTGAAGGCAGGAGGAGAAGGAACAACAGAGGATAAGACGGTTGGATGGCATCACCGACTCAATGGAAATGAGTTTGAGTAAACTCCGAGAGTTGGCGATGGACAGGGAAGCCTGGCATGCTGCAGTCCATGGGGTCACAAAGAGTCAGACATGGCTGAGCAACTGAACTGAACTGATGTAGCCTAAGCTCTTGGCAGTTATTTTTCAGATTCATCCAGTGCAAGGGGAAGACTGATTGGGAGCTTGTATACACCCGTGGTGGATTCATGTCAATGTATGGCAAAACCAATACAGTACTGTAAAGTAAAATAAAGTAAAAATAAAAAAAAAAAAGAAAATTCTTTGCTGTGTTACCATTAGGCAATGTCCATGCTTACGAGGTTAGTCTTAGAAACCAATGTCTCTGGTCTACCATCTCTAGGTCTCTTTGGATTTGATTCAGGTGTCCAGTGTCTCTCCATGTCTGCAGGTCAGACAGAACGCTAAGGTTCTGGGGGACACCCTATTAACAAACTACCTCTGCCATTGTGGGGATCAGCATTCTCTGGGTTATCTGGTTCATTCAGTTACTAATAATAACCCTCTTAACTGTGCAATTGCCAAGCCTTATTTTTCTATCGTATTCATAAAAACATCTTAGATGTGTCAAATGCCTTAGAAAAATCCACCTTTACCCTGGGCTAGCTGGTCTTCAGCAGGCACTCTGTGCAGAGAGGGCATTGTGGTGGTACCATGTGGAAGGGCTCTATCTCTGGACTTGGTTGTTGGACATAAATTTCAGCATTGACATTTAATAGCTGCATTACCCCATGCAAGTGACTTAACTCATGAACTAAAACTATATCTACCTGGGAGCATTGAGTAAGGATTAAATGAGTTAATACAGTAAAGCTCTTAAAGCAGAGCTTGGCACATACAAGCATTCACTAATTGTTAGCTTAGCTATTATTATCTAGAACAGCCCTCGAATCAGCAAATAAACAGCAACATCTCCCGTTTCCTACCTATCAGTTTCTATCCACAGGGGAGGAAAAGAGCTAGTATGAATGACTCTGATTTTATTTTAGCTCCTGGTCAGAGCCCAGATCATTCAATCGTCAGGTCATGCTGTGTTAGAGAGAGGGACCACTTGATAATAAGGATCAGAATCTAAGTGCATCCTGTCACTCGTACCTGCAGGAATTCCACCAGGGCAGGGCTAGGCTCTTTGCAGATGGGCCAGCCTGCGGGTAGGGAAGTGGACTCAAGATCTCCTCTGTAGGACCACCCACCTCAGTCTCAAGATGGCTAGGAGAAAAGGAAACATGGAACAGAGGGGTAGCTAAAGAACAAAATTCACTGAAGCCTCACGTCTAAACTGCCTCCCACAACTATGCTTACAGGACAGCTTTGTACTGTTGAAGGATAGAGAGCCATTTGGGTGAAATACCCAGATTTAATAACTCTATCCTGTGTTTCCCACCTCTTTATTCTCTGTTGTGCTTACAGAACTCCAAGATAAGATGGATGAGTACTCAAATGTCACCATGAAAACCCCAAGTGCAAAAACGGCCTGTTATATTTTTAATCAATGATGACTCATGTTGATCAACTCTCCTTCCTAAGCATTTACAAATATTCATTTCTAATTCATTTTTTAAAAACCTTTATTGGACTGCAAATGGGTCCTGTGCGTTTAATAATACATTTCATAATTTGCTTCAGAATTCTCCCTCAAATCAGCCTCAACTTCCTTAATCTATAACTTGAAGAATCTGTTCTCTTTTCCTGTCTTAGAATCAGGTTTATGTTGGCTTGACTCCAGTCTTGAAACAGCTCTGGGGGTAGAGAGAGTGACCTCAGCTCCAGGAAGCTGCTGTACCAGAGATAACAAGGTCTGTGGAGCAGGCAGGCACCTGCAGTCCAGAGCCACTGGGGTCAGCCCTGGGACAGACAGAGTGGCAGGGAGGTGTGTGTGCAGAGCCTTCTTTCTCTCTGTCATCCATTAATTCAATGTGTGCTGAATGCCTTAAATGACAGCCACTATGAGAAGAAGGGAGGCTACAGTGGTGTGCATGAGAATCATGGGGCTCCCCCTCCTGGCACTTTCAACCTAGTTAAAAAGAGAGACTATAGTAGGATACAGTAACAGAAGGCTGCAGTACCCTAGGCGGCAGGGTTGCCACCATGATCTGTAAACCCTCCTGGGGAAACTCTGCTAGAGCTGAAACCCAAAGGGTGAGTGAGTAGGTGTTAGCCAGGATGGGGAGGGGTCTGTGAGCTGGGTAATGGGGAGGGGTTCCAGATCAAGAGGAGCAGTTTGTACAAAGGTCTATAGATGTTATAGTGCTTTTTAAATTGACCTTTAAAAAGTCAGTTTGGTTAAAGTGTGAGAATATCAAAATTGAATCCAAGAGCAGAGGGCAAAATCTACAATCTGGAAGCCCTTGGCGTTATTAAGGTTAATGGGAAGGCACTGAAAAGCTTTTTGTTTGAGGGTTTTTTGATTTGTTTTCCAAGTGAAATATTTTAAGCAGGAGACTGGTTTTTTATATTGATGGTTCATCCTATCAAATAGAGAATGGATTAAAGGGGACACCAAAAGGCACAGGGAAGAACAGATAGGGAGTTATTGCAGTAAACCAAAGATAGAGAGGATGGAGCCTAAGTCACCAAAACTGAGAGGCTAGGAAGAAGTGGAGAAGCAGAAATGATACAAAGGAAGCTGAGGGCACGTAGAACAGATGGTCATTAATCCCAGCTGTAGAAGCCCACAAACAAGGATTTGCTCGCCTTATTGCCTCGGTGCAACCAAACACTGAACTTATATATTATTATGCGTGGCAGAACCAAGTAGTATGACTGTACCTAAAGACAAGGAATATAATCTTATGTCATTAAGCCAATCACTCCTGAAGAGTAATGTGTCGGGAATCAAAGGCTGAACAGATTCTCTCTTCTGGATTCTGTCCGATTCCCACAATTTGGGTATATTTTCATTTACTTCGTGGAGGCATCACAACTCTGTGGTTTGCCCTCCTTGGAGTCTTGAAATTGCCAAAACATATTAAAGTCTTCCATACCCTTGCACGTGGAATCCACTTTACTCTTGAAGACATTCTCCACAAAGCCTTCAGATTTTCCATCCCAACATCACTTATTCCCTCACTGTATTCCCAGGATTTCTTTTCATTACCCTTTAGTTATGTCCCATGTTTCCTGAATACCTTGACTTCTGCTTTGTAAGATTTGTTTCACTGAATTATGTAAGAAAATTGATTTTTTAGAAAGTATGAATGGAAGATAAACATTTCTGAGAAACTTCATGTATGACAGACAATATCCTTTTTAATGTTTTTAAGTTTGATGTGTTGATATATAGTTGCTTTACAATGTTGTATTAGTTTCTGCTGTATGACAGTGAATCAGCTATATGTACACACATATCGCCCCTCTTCTTGGGCCTCCCTCCTAGCCCCTCAAGCCCTGTCCCACCTGTCTAGGTCATCACAGAGCACCAAGCTAAGCTCGCTGTGCCATACAGCAGGGTCCTACTAGCTGTCTGTCTTACACACGGCAGTGAGTATATGTCAATCCCAATTTCCCAATTTATCCAGCCTCCTCACTCTCCTGCCCCATGTCCCCATGTCTGTTACCTGCATCTGCATCTCTATTCCTGCCCTGCAGATAGGTTCATCTGTACCATTTTTCTAAAATGCCCAGATTAATGGGTAAAGAAACATGTGGTACATAAATACATGTGTGTATGCTCAGGCTCTTTGCAACCCCTGTTACCTATAGTCTGCAAGGCTCCTCTGTCCATGGAATTTTCCAAGCGAGAACACTGGAGAGGATTTCTAATTCCTACTCCAGGGGATCTTCCTGACTCAGAGATCGGACCCAAATCTCCTGCAGCTCCTGCTTGGCAGGTGGATTCTTTATTGCTGAGTCACCAGTGAAGTCCTTACTCAGCCATAGAAGGGAACAAAATTGGATCATTTGTAGGGATACAGATGGACTGAGAGTCGATCAGACCGAGTGAACTAAGTCAGAATAAGATTATCTTTATTTGCAGGTACATTTGATTGGAAGATTGGTAGCCATCAGAATGCTAAAAAAGCATGGCTTCCTGTCTGCCAGCTGATAAAAAGTGAGAGGTCAAAATGATCTTTCTCTCTTGTGGTTTACTTCATGCGTCTGTATATGTGCCCATGTGTATGTGTGTTTTCATTTCTAGAAGCATTTAGAATCTTGTCTTTATGCTTGGCATTCTGAACTGTTGTCAGGATGCAAAAGGGTGTGGGTATTTATCACCATTCTCTCTTGGCACTACATAAGCCTTTCAAAAGAAAGGCTTGTCTTTCTTCAACCTCAGGAAATTTCTTTCTGTCTTTTCTTTATTTTCATCTCATTTTTTGTATTCTCTTTTCTGGAAGTTCTATCTAAATCCTTGTTGGATCTTCTATATCATATCTCCTTATCTCCTACCTTTCTTCCTTTTTTTGCTCTGTGCTTTTCTAGAAGATTCGACTTTATCCTCTGACCCTTTTAGTGAATGCTTTTAGCATTAGCCATCAATGGGCTTCCCTTGTGGCTCAGCTGGTAGAGAATCGGCCTGCAATGAGGGAGACCTGGGTTCGATGCCTGGTTTGGGAAGATCCCCTGGAGAAGGGAAAGGCTACCAACTCTGGTATTCTTGCCCGGAAAACTCCATAGACCGAATAGTCCATGGGGTCGCAAAGAGCCGAACACAACTGAGCGACTTGGTATTTCTGATTGTTCCTTTTTTCACAGCAGCCAATTCCTTTTCTAAGGACACATCTCTTGAACTCTCTTCTGGGATTTTAATTAAAAACTGATTTGTTTTGTTTTTAAATTCTCTGTTTCCTGATTCATCTGTTAATTTGAGGTTTATTTTTTGTTTGTTCACATTGGTGCTTGTCTCTGGGACTGATGATTTTCTTTGATAGTCTAGTGATCACAGATTATTGGTTTATATTCCCTAATATTTATATCTGTGAACATGAATAGTATTTTCAGGCAAATCTTTTTGTTTCTTCAGACAGCAACTTCCCAGGTGGCGCTAGTGATAAAGAACCCACCTGCCAATGCAGGAGACATCAGAGACACAGGTTCGAACCCTGGCTTGGGGAGATCTCCTGGAGGAGGGCATAGCAATCCACTTCAGTATTCTTGCCTGAAGAATCCCATGGACAGAGGAATTTGGCAGGCTGCAGTCCCTAGGATCACAAAGAGTTGGACGCTACTGAAGCAACTTAGCATGCATGCAAAAAGTATTGCTGCTGGTCATCCTTTAAATATAGATGGGACCCACTGACCCAGCTGTTCTGTACCCAGTCCTGGATATTGCTTGATTAAATTCCTTGACTATTGCTCCGCAGTCCATTCTTGCTCCCAGAGCCTGCAGCCTCTAAGCCAGTATGGAGTCCGCTGCACAGATCTGTGTCTGTGTCTTTGTATCCCCTTTCCCCCTGGGTCTCTTCCCAGTATTAGCTCCCTGCACTCTGATTGATCATCATATAGATCCACTCTACTTGCCATACTACATAATTTCATCAATACTCTGGCTACTGGTCCCCCTTCTGTTCTCCCTGTGGTTTCCTATTGATCACCTTTTGTATACCTTTACTGTTATTTCAATGGGAATTTTGGACAAATGTGAAAAAAAAATAAGTGCTCAGGCTACGTTCTTCAATCCAGACTTCCCTTAATTTTCTAAATCACTATACTCCAACTTAGCATCCACTTACCAAATTGGCTAGAGATCCTGTCTCAGTTGATCATACACGTCCATCACCCCCTCCATGATCATATGAGTGGATGAAAATGTTTATGGGTGACCCCAAAGAGTTTTTTGGTCTATGGCATCTTTATATTGGAGCCTTTGTATTGAGGGCAGACAGGGCTGTTGGTCTTGAAGCTCACTCTGAGCCCACATGGAGATCTTGCTTGCTTTGGTTTCCAAAGCCCTGGTGCTCAATTCCCCATGCTCTTGGGCCCCGATACAGTCAAGCTTTCCAACTCCTCATGCACAGGAGAGATTACCTGGACTCTGCAAAATGTCAGTGTCATGACAATTTTGAAAAGAAAGCAGAAAAAAACAGTAAGGAAAAAATAAAGAGATCATTCAAAACTATAAGAGATAAAGAGGTCAATCACACATAAAGACTGGAGAAGACTCTTGAAAGTCCCTTGGACTGCCAGGAGATCAAACGAGTCTATCCTTAAGGAAATCAACCCTGAATCTTCATTGGAAGGACTGATGCTGAAGCTGAAACTTCAATACTTTGGCCACCTGATGCAAAGAACTGACTCATTAGAAAAGACCCTGATGCAGAGAAAGATTAAAGGCATGAGGAGAAAGGAGTGACAGAGGATGAGATGGTTGGATGGCATTACTGACTCAATGGAATGAGTTTGAGGAAACTCTGGGAGATAGTGAAGGACAGGGGAGCATGGCATGCTGCAGTCCATGGAGTTGCAAAGAGTCGGACACGACTTAGTGACTGAACAACAGCAAGACACATAAATAATACAATAAGTAAGTTTTGATTAGATCCTGATTCACTGAGAAAAGCTATTAAACATATTATTGGGACAACCTGGAAACTGAGTCACTAAATCAGTTCAGTTCAGTTCAGTCACTCAGTTGTGTCTGACTCTTTGTGACCCCACGGACTGCAGCTGCCAAGCCTCCCTGTCTATCACCAACTCCCAGAGTTCACCCAAACTCATGTCCATTGAGTTGATGATGCCATTCAACCATCTCATCCTCTGTCGTCCCCTTATCCTCCTGCCCTCAATGTTTCCCAGCATCAGGGTCTTTGCAAATGAGTCAGCTCTTCCCATGAGGTGGCCAAAGTATTGGAGTTTTGGCTTCAGCATCAGTCCTTCTAATGAACACCCAGGACTCGTCTCCTTTAGGATGGACTGGTTGGATCTCCTTGCAGTCCCAGGGACTCTCAAGAGTCTTCTCCAACACCACAGTTCAAAAACATCAATTCTTCGGCACTCAGCTTTCTTCACAGTCCAACTCTCACATCCATACATGACCACAGGAAAAACCATAGCCTTGATTAGACGGACTTTTGTTGGCAAAGTAATGTCTCTGCTTTTCAATATGCTATCTAGATTGGTCATAACTTTTCTTCCAAGGAGTAAGCGTCTTTTAATTTCATGGCTGTAATCACCATCTGCAGTGATTTTGGAGCCCAAAAAAATAAAGTCTGACACTGTTTCCACTGTTTACCCATCTATTTCCCATGAAGTGACGGGACCAGATGCCATGATCTTCATTTTCTGAATGTTGAGCTTTAAGCCAACTTTTTCACTCTCCTCTTTCACTTTCATCAAGGGGCTTTTTAGTTCCTCTTCACTTTCTGCCATCTGCATATCTGAGGTTATTGATATTTCTCCCAGAAATCTTGACTGCAGCTTGTGCTTCTTCCAGTCCAGCGTTTCTCATGATGTTCTCTGCATATAAGTATTCTTCTCCTTGCATTTCTCATGATGTATTCTGCATAGAAGTTAAATAAGCAGGGTGACAATATACAGCCTTGACGTACTCCTTTTCCTATTTGGAACCAGTCTGTTGTTCCATGTTTAGTTCTAACTGTTGCTTCCTGACCTGCATATAGGTTTCTCAAGAGGCAGGTCAGGTGGTCTGGTATGCCCATTTCTTTCAGAATTTTCCACAGTTTCTTGTGATCCACACAGTCAAAGGCTACTAATAATGTGTGGGGCCCAGGCAAATCCTCTTACAGAATACCAAACACTTTGGATTTGCCTGTTGCCTCTGGCGTCATTTTATTTATCCCTCTATTCTTTGTGCTTCTGGAGGAGTTTGGTGTGATGAGCTTCACATTAAACATTTGGGCATGAACACTTCATGGGTGACATGGGTAGTTGGCACTGCATCCCATCCACATATGCATCATTAGTCTGTGTCACTTTTGGGAAGGTTGTCACCACCAACTAGATTGAGCCAGTGAAAATGTTCTTTTCTCCCTTTATAATTAATAAGAAATCTGAGAGGACACTTTACACTGTACAAATATCCTATTCCAGAACCATCTTTTACCCAGTAGTTTTAGCATCTGCAGATAATTCTCCCCAACTCCAATTTAATTCCAGCTTGCTTCCTGTTTCTTTTACTTTGTTTCCCTAGTTCTGAATTCCAGTAACTGTAGCTCACTTCTCTTTCACCTCCAATCTCCCTGGAATGGATGTTTATCCCTGCTCTCACCTAGATTTGAACCTCTTTTCTTTTGTTCTCTTTCAGACTCAATTCACACTTCCAGTGTTCCATCATTTTTGCTCCAGTTTCTCTCCCTACAACCCAGGTAAGTACTGTCTCCTTCAAGGGTGGAAGGGATTTGGCACATATAATGTGATAAAAAGGACTTACTTTCGTCTGAGTATGCCATTTACTGGACTTCCCTGGTAGCTAAGCTGGTAAAGAATCTGCCTGCAATGCAGGAGACCCCGGTTCTATTCCTGAGTTGGGAAGATCCCCTGGAGAAAGGATAGGCTACCCACTCCAGTATTCTTGGGCTTCCCTGGTAACTCAGATGGTAAAGAATCTGCCTGCAATTCAGAAGACCTGGGTTTGATCCCTGGGTTGGGAAGATCCCCTGGAGGAGGGCATGGCAACCCATTCCAGTATTCTTGCCTGGAGAATCCCCATGGACAGAGGAGCTTGGTGGGCTATGCATTCGCAAAGAGTCAGACATGACTGAGTGACTAAGCACAGCACAGCACATGCCATTTACTACATCAGCACTATAAGTTTTTCGGAGGAATAGAGAGGGCTTTCAGAAGGACATTGGTGGAAAATATCACAATGTATTTCATCATGAGAGAGACCCAACCCAAGAAAAGCAAATAAATTGTTCTTTGTTTGCTTTCTGCTATTAGAAGTAATTTCATGTCATAACCAATTAATGGAATCAGAGAATTAACCCTTTCAAGATCACACTTGCTGTCCCAATACTTGTGTGTCCTGGGCTAAATTCTCCTACAGGACCCAAAGAAAAGCAACTCACACACCTGTGTAAAGACCACAAGCTAAGGAGGGGGAATTTGCATATTACAAACTTGACAATAAATAGATTAAGCTCACATCCTGGTGTTGCAATGCTCCAACCAGCTTTCTGCAGTTTGAAGCCTTGTTATACTTTTCCCCCAAATTTCCTCTGTTTTCACATTTGGGGTTCATTATTCATCCATACCTTGATTCTTTAGGCCTCTATTCCTACCTCACTCTTTTCCTAGCCTCCACAAACAAGTTTTTTTTTTTTTCATCAGTTTCTTGACTTCTGTGAAAGGGAAGTCTTTTTATTCTGAGCAATAGATTCTCTTCCAGGTTGAAGGTTTAAAACATTCTCTAACTACGAAAAGCTTTCTCATGCCCCTTTGCAGTCAGTCTCTCCCCTCATTCACCCAGGCCTCAGCAACCACTATCTGCTCTCTGACACTTGGGTTAGTTTTACCTGTCCTAGAAACCCATATAAAAGAAATCGTAGAGCATATGCTCTTTTATGTCTTGTCTTTTTTCACTATGGGTGACATTTATATCAGTAGTTCATTTCTTTTTACTACCGAGTAGTATTGCATTGTACAGATACATCATTATTTATTCATTTTTATTCATCTGTGGTTGGTCATTTGGATTTTTTCTAGTTTTTGAAAGAAAGTGAAGTGAAGTTGCTCAGTCATGTCTGACTCTGCAACCCCATGGACTGTAGCCTGCAAGGCTCTTCTGTCCATGGGATTCTGAAGGCAAGAGTACTGGAGTAAGTTGTCATTTCCTTCTCCAGGGGATCTTCGTTACACTGGGATCAAACCCAGTTCTCCCACACTGCAGGCAGACTCTTTACCATCTCAGCCACTAGGGTTTTTAGCTGTTATGAATTGAACTGCTACAAGTATTCATGTAGTTTATGTGTGAATGTATATTTTCTTTTCTCCTGAGTAATTGTCCTATTTATTGATTTCAGCAACAATTCTGTGGGTATTTCAATTTGTCAAAACTCATCAAAAACTTAAAATTAGTACATTCTGTCCTTCATTAGGGGACTGGCTAAGTAAACTGTCATCATCCATACCATGGAATAATACTCAGCAATAAAAAAGAATGAAACACTGATACAACAACTTGGATGCATTTCCAGGGAATCATGCTAACTAAAATAAAAGTCCTACCATAAAAGGTCACACACTGTATGATTTCATTTAAATATTGTTTCTAAAATGACAACCCTATAGAAATGGAGAAGAGATTAGTGGTTACCAGGGATTAGTGGTGGTGGGTGGGAAAGTGGGGGGGTGAAAGAGGTGTGTGATTATAAGGGCTGCATGAGGGATCCTTGTGATGGAAATGCTCTTTTTTCCCAGTGTATCAATGTCAATATCTTTTTGTGATAGTATATTATATATATTTTTAATACATCTTCTTATATATGTACATCGTATACTATATATATAAAATATACACCATATTTTATAAAATAACATTGTGATATTTTGCTGTGACTTCACTTGGCTACCAGTGAAAATAGTAAATAGTAAATAAATAGTTCATGGAATCTTTCTGTATTATTTCTTATAACGGCATGTGAATATACAATTATCTCGAGATGAAAACGAAAAATTTCAAAGAGGTGAATCTTTTAAAAGATATGTAAATTACATCTCATTCATGTTGATTGTTTTAAAAGTTCTCCTTTAAGTCTGTAGAACTCGCTTGCCCCCTCCAGAGAACAGTCAGAATTTCCCTGAAGATCTGTTCCCACTTTGTGATTCACATGACTCATGAATCAGGCCCTCTGAGCCATTTTGCTCTTCCACTTCTTTCCTTACTCACATCTTCTCCAAGAATCAGGATCACATTTTCCATCTTCCCCTCCTGGGTCACCACACACGATTCAGGGTCAGCATACCTGAGCTCATCTACTACCTTTGTCCCTTCAAAGACATAGATACCTGGAGAAATTTAGCTCATCTATAATTCCATGTACATTGATTTTGGTTTTGGATTGAGGTCCTAGATTTTGATTGAAGGTTACTTTCTTTAAAAGCTCCATAGTAAGTCAGACAGAGAAAGACAAATACATGGTTTTGCTTATATGTAGAATCTAAAGAAAGTGATACAAATGAACTTATTTACAAAACACAAAACAGACTCACAGTCTTAGAAAACAAATTTAAGATTACCAGGGGAAAGGGTGCAGGAGAGGGATAGATTGGGAGTTTGGGATTGCACACACTACTATATTGAAAATAGCCAAGAAGGACCCACTGTATAGCACAGGGAACTCTGCTCAGTATTCTCTGATAACCTAAATGGGAAAAGAATTTGAAAGAGAATAGATACATCTATATGTATAACTGAATCACTCTGCTATATACCTGAAACTAACACACCATTGTTAATCAACTATTCTCAATTTAAAAAAAATATATATCCTCCATGGCTTCCCTGGTGGTTCAGATGGTCAAGAATCTGCCTGCAATGCAGGAGACTCAGATTCAACCCTGGATCAGAAGATCCCCTGAAGAAGGAAATGGCAACCCATTCCAGTATTCTTGCCTGGAGAGTTCATGGACAGAGGAACCTGGCGGGCTACAGTCCATGGGGTCACAAAGAGCTGGACCCAACTGAGGAGCTAACACTTCCGCTTTCTTTCCATGACATCAATTTTATTTTAAGATCAAAGTCCCAAGTTTTTCAATTTTTTGTCAACATTCTATATTGTTTGCCCCCAAACGTGACCTTATCTCTTCTTTTCATTTCAAAAGAAAAGGGAAGGATTAAATGTGAAAAGATATTGAATACTTTAAGGACAGTGTAGTAATTTTACCATTAATTGCCAATTTTAAGGATTTGGACTTGACGTGGTTCTTATATATATATTTTTTTAATTTTGCTAAATACTTTGATAAAATTTGGAGGAACAATATTAGGTTTTATATTAATACAATAACCTTTTTTTTAATAAAATACAGCAATTACTCACTTCTAAGCATGTGAATTTATTTCCCTAGTGAATCTAATATTGAGGGCATGATCCAGGAAGGTAAAGGGCAAGTAGGATTCCTTCTTTATATATTTGCCCAAAGGCAAAAATCTTAAATAGCATTTGATTCCATCAGCAAAAGGTTTTAGATGAACCTAAAGAAGGTAGGCCCTCTTTTCTGGGAAATCCACTATGGATTTTAAGATAAGTTCAAAGTAGGTTATGTAAATAACATAATTATGTTATCTTGAGTACTCATAATTGAGGTGAGATCTTCAATTTGCATATGCACTTATGAAAATAGGAAAGTTTTATGATATTTGAAGGAAATGAGCTGTGGTTTATTCCAAAGAGACTAATTATAAAGGCAAAACATTTTAGCATTTTAGGCAGTGGGTTGTGGGTATATTACTTCTAAGTAAAGTAAAAAATAACTTATTTTTGCTATTGATATTCTTTGTCTGAAATTTCTAATCCTGAAAAGCAAGGATTAAGCAATGAAAGGGCTTTTGTTTGTGTTCAATTCCACAACTAAAGGAAACAACACATTTTATTGTCCCCATTTTAAATATGAAACAGAGACTCAAAGAGATTATGTGACTTGCCAAATTCATACCACTATAAAGTGACAGATGAGAATTGAAAGCAAATGTCCCAGTCCAGAGCCAAGATCACTCTGCTATAGTAGAAATCCAACAAGATTTGCTTTAGAAACTCCACTGTGATAACAATCTTACAAGTATCACCAGGGTAAGACGATAGATGGATTAAAGTGAAGGAGGAGGCACTCTAGGTGTAGGGTATTTAAGTATATTATGAAGCTATTTCAAGGTTTATAAATACAGATGTACAACATGATACTTGGTCACTTCACAGTATTTCATCTTACACAGTAGTTCATCTTATGAATTGTTGGACGTTTAGTCTTTACATTTTCTCTATTACATATGGCAATTCAATGAACATCTTTGAACATACAACTCCAAACATATATCTATTATTTCTTTAATAAATTCCTAGGAATGAAATTGTAGGGTCAAAAGATGGGTATGTTATATTTGTTGCCACAATATCACCAAATTGCCCTCTGGATATGCTGTACCAAAGCAATAAACTCGTAACTGAGTTTTCTGCTTCTAGTCTCTTTCCAGTCCATATTGAACATTCTAAGGCTAATGTTTTGTTGAAGTCTAAAACTTTCAGATTACCTATTATCCACAAATAATTCTAAACTCTAACACTAATGCCTTCTGCCATCAGCCTGTCACCTCTTACAGTTTTCTCTCTCCTCCTTTTCTATACAATTACCAGGATTTAGTCAAATAGTTCACCAAATAAGCACATACTGGAAAAGATAGCTTTATGTTCCTTTAATAAAAGTCACATAAACACTTTTAATCTATTGATCTCTTCACTCATCTTAGCCTATTTTATTCCTTCCTCTGAGAAAGAAATGTTGACTCTACTTCATTCCATAATTTAGTTTTAAGTTTAAACATTTTAATTTAAACATAGAGAAACTTAAAATCATGTAAGTTAAACCCAGGAGACTGCAGAGGAGGCTCTTGCAACAGTCCAGGAGCTGACTGCAAAGGTCTTTGCCTGCAATCCATCTTTCTCTCTACCACTAGGTCTCCATTTCCAAGAAGTGTATCTGCTCGTGTCACTTGTTTTAAGCCTCCAATAGTTCATCACTGCTTGCAAACAATAATGTTAAGTATGAGCTATACACAGCCCTTACCAGCCCACTTTTCATTCTCATCTGCCAGAATGGAGAAATACATGTGTCTGGAAATGCCACACCCATTTCCTCCCACAGGCATTAGGTGTTTTAACACATCCCTGCCTCTGTTTCTGTCCTATTTTGTGGACCGAAAGCACAGACAAAATTGAAAGGCAAACTATTAATGAGGGAGATATCTGGAAATATGTGTTATAGGTGTTATAAAGGATTATCATTCTTCATATACAATGAACCCAAACACATCATTAAAACACTAAAACTCCAGAAAGCAAATGAGCAAGGATATTAACAGATAATTTATAAAAGGGAAAATGCAGGTGGCTAATGGAATATTAATGGAATTTAAATAAAATCTCTAAGAATTCAAATAGCTTTGAGTAATTGTTTTCTTCATCAAACTAACAAATGTATTTTTTAAGATTTCATTATAGTGGTCCAGAGTTTTGTGAGATAGACACACCTATATATTCCTTAAAGAGGTAGAAATTGCTTCAGTCTTTCTGGAGACTCACTGACCCTGAAGTTTCACTTACTCCTGGTGATGTATACTTAAGAAAATGATAAGAGATAGAGACAAACACAATTGGCATGAACAAGTTTATCCCAGTTTATCCCAGCTATCTTATAGCTACAACAATCAAAAGTTGCATGAAACTCAAATGGTCAACAGCAGGGGCAATGCTTAAATAAGTTAGTTTATCCATACAATGGACTATAAATGCTCATTAAAATGACATGTATATATGAAGAATTTTTAATGATGTTGGAAATTATATTATGTGGTACAGAGAAAACATATCATTTTACAAAAATGAAAAAGAGATAGACATTTGTGCATTATATTTCAACTATGTAAATGCATATCCAAAAATATATCAATGCTCTCTGAGAATGAATTGTGTGTGTTTGTTTTACTTCTTTTGTTTGTAATTTAAACACTGGACACATATTTCCTTTAAAAATTTGCAAAAATTAAAAAAAAAAAACTAGGCCTTGTATTCTTTAATGTTAATGTCACTCTATGTCTGTCACTCCTTTGGTACTTGGCAGATAAGGTAAAGAACTCTTCTCTCCATGAAGATCATAAATTCCTCAAGAGTTTGTACCTCTTCTTTTGCAATGGTGAGTGCTTAGAAAAACTCAAAACCATTTGTGAGATGATGAAATGCAAGGATGATTGAATGGCTGTCTGCCTTCAGCATCTCAAGAGTCACATTGAGTCATTTTGCTCTCTGAATGCATAGAGTAACTATTGATTTGAAGATCCAAATGGGTTCTGTTTTAGGGGGTCATCCATCTTGTGTATGCTCACACATCCCACGAGTCATTTCTTTATGTTTATGCATTTGGTGATATCTTTAAGTAATGCATGAAACTCAACTTTTCTACCTGGATATTGCCTTAATGACTGATGGAATGGAAGGGTTCTAGTTCGTCAAATGTTTGGGGTGCCTACTTTTTTTGTAAACATGCCTAAAAGCTACTGCTATAAACACATTTCCATAAATCCAGTAAATAAAACATGTACTACTACTTTTACTCAGACAGTTCTCCTACGACTATCTGGGGCATATGGTTAGAGACCTTATTTAGAATATTTAAGTCTTAAGTATCCAAATTTAGTAGGAAGATTATGATGTTTCCTAAATCCCTTTCCTTCTTGCATTAAAAAAAGAGAAGGACTCATACCTAAGGCCTCCATTCATTTATTCTCAGCTACCAGCAGAATTATCTAAATTACTGCTAGGGATTATTCAACAATGACATGAATCTTGTTATCAAAATTTTTAGTGAATAGAGAAAGACCATTTTTCTTTAAATGAGAATGGCTAAGATTCTAGTTTTATCTTAAGTCATTAATACCTTCTTTGTTTCTCCATCTCTCTTGCAAATGTTGGGAATGCAGACCCTGGATCTTTGTTGGGTCTTCATTCTGCCTCTACCACTCACTAGCTCTGTGGTCTGGTGTAACTGCTTCACTCTCTTGGATTCTTCATCTCTAAAATGGGATAGTATTTGTCTCACAGTGTTGTTAGGAGTATTAAATAAAGTATTATATTTTAATTATGCATGTGTGTACACTCAGTCTTATCTGACACTTCGTGAACCTAGACCGCCAGGTTCCTCTGTCCATGGAATTTTCCAGGTAAGTATACTGGAGCAGGTTACTATTTCTTTTTCCAGGGGATCTTCCCGACCCAGGGATTGAACCCACATCTCTGGTGTCTCCTGCATTGGCAGGCAGGTTCTTTACCAGCTGAGCCACCAGGGAAATTATTATTTCCTTTAAGATGTCAGCTATTATTGAGTTGTATAGGATAGTACAGAAACAAATGAAAAACTACTGTGACTGACCAAGGGCTTGTGTGTCCACAGCACAGAAAACCAAACTCTGACACAGGCGTTTGCAGCCAAGTCAGGGTTCACTGTAGAGTACCAAGCAAGGGAGCCCGAGAGGAGCTTCAGATCCACTCCAGCTTGGTCTTTGAATTAGTGGCTTTTTAGAGGGGAAGAACAAACAGGTTGGGGTTAATCAGTCTCGTGCCATTTCCTAGCTGTAGTTTTGGTCAGGTCATCTATAGTTTAGGAGTCTCTGGTCTGGTAGCCCATGACTTGGGGATCTGTCAATTCATTTTGTCTAGGAGAAGCAACCTGTTAATTCATTTTGTCTAGAAGCTAATGTATGAGCCCCCATACATTAGCAGTGTTATTGACAACAGCAATGTTAGTCATCTGACTCTGGATGTTTAGCATCCAGTTAGCACAATATTGAGGTCAGAAGAAACAAGAAAGGGAATAAAATTTTGGATAGAAAAGTTAATCATAAACTCAGCAGGGAAACTCAGTTTTAGGGGCATTCAGCTTCAATACTGTGATTAAAGGAAGACGTCTTCCAACAACACCATTTATTATAAATATTGCTCTTTGGTCAGTTGATTCTTTCTGTAGTTTTGAGCATACTGAAAAAAAAAAAAATCTGCCTGCTAATTCAGGAGAAAACAAGAGACAGAGGTTTGATCCCTGGGTCAGGAAGATCCCCTGCAGTAGGAAATGGCAACCCACTCAAGTATTTTTGCCTGAAAAGTTCTATGGACAGAGAAGCCTGGTGGGTGACAGTGCACAGGTCTCAGAGACAGACATGACTGAGCACATGTGTACAAACACACACATTAAAAAGGAAGCATTATTGTGTGTTCAAAAACAGTATGTCCCACACGTGTTTTGGAGATAGTCAGAAAGTGATTTCTCTGTCCCCTTCACAGCAACATTTCTTTTGAATGCCAACTCCTTCACCATCTCTCCTCCCTCTACAATCCACACCAATGTGACTTCTGTTCTTGTCACCCCATCAAAACTGCTTTTGACAAGGTGGCCAACCACCTGGGATTTATCAGTGCAGGACATCTCCTATCCTCCTTGACTTGCCGTGCCAGCAGCATTCCACACAGTGAGCTGTTTCCTCCTTCTGAAATTCTCCCCTTTTGTTTCCCTTCAAGTCACACTCCGCCCCCCACCCCCCACCCCCCCCCGCCACCCCACATTACTGGCTTCCCTTTCTTGGACTACTTCGCTCTTTTTCCCGCTTCCATCTGACCTCTAGATGATTGGTTGCCTCAGGACTTGACCTGGGTCCTGTTCCATTCCTTCCAAAATAATCTGTTCCTGTCCCATAGCCTGAAATACCATTAGTTGTGATTACCTCCCAAATTAAATCTCTGAGCCAGACATTTCTCCTGAAGAGTTCATAAATCTGCCTATCTTATTGACTGTTTCACTTGCAAACACACAGTGCCTAAACCCCACCCCCAACATACACAAACTCATTCCATGCCCCACCCTCTTCCCAATTTTGGTAGGTAGCGCTACTGTCCACCCAAATATGTCTCATAACAGTCCACTTCCACAATGATCTCTTAAAAATAGAAATGAGGCAATGGCACTTCTCAATTTAAAACCCTTGAGTGGGAACTCATGGCCAATGGAATTAAGTAAAACAAAATCCCCCCCATTACCGCTATCAGGGTCTGCCTGTCTGACCTCGGTTCATGTCCCTCCTCTCGTCTGCAGGTGATTCTCACCCTCTGCTCTAGACACGCTGAGCTTTCACTCTTCCTTGAACCGAGCAAGCCTGTGCCTTTCTCAGGGCCTTCGTTTGTGTTCTTCTCTCTGCCTGGAAGGCATTCACCTGATTCTCCAAATGCAAGCTCCTAATACGTCAGACCTTGGCCTTAGTTTCCCCTCAGGTAGTCCTGCCTTAATCACCAATCAAAACAGACCCTGCCACACTGAGTGTATTCACTGTATTTGGTGACAGCCTTTCTTGCTGTTGTTTAGTCACTAAGTTGTGTCCAACTCCTTGCAACCCCAAGGACTCTAGCCCCCCAGGCTTCTCTGTCTCGGGGATTTCCCAAGGCAAGAATACTGGAGTGGGTTGTCATTATCTTCTCCAGGGGATCTTCTCGACCCAGAGATCAAACATACATCTCCTGCATTGGCAAATGGGTTCCTTTTCACTGAGCCACCAGGGAAGCCCTGGTCACAGCTCTATTTGGTCCTTATCTTATTAAACAAGTTTGGGATCTACTTGAGGGTAGTGCCACGACACTGTTCGTTACCTGTTCAATGTCGCATCCTGGGAGTCTGATGGAGGGCTTGGCACAGAGTCAACTCTCAGTATACTGAATCGATCAAATGTTTATATGTCTTCGTGTTCTAGGAATGGAGTTGGTATGAAGGAGACAGAGGCCCTGCCCTGCTTGAGAAACTCTATCATAATGACCACACAATGTGTAATGGAAACTCATGGCTGGAGAGACTTCATGGGAGAGGTTATATCAGAATTCAGATGAGCATAAATATACTGGGGGAAAAGAGGTGTGGGCCAAGCGAATAGCATGAGCGAAGGCCTGGAGCTGTGAAAATGCAGGTCAAATTTAGATTATTGGCTCAAACAAGTTTTCTGAAGAAAGTAAAATTAATGCAGCTCTTTAGAACTTGGGGGAAGAAAAGTCAAGACCTAAATAAAATCAGGTGGAAAAGCTTTACATGTAAACAAAGAAAATGCAATTTTACAACTATGGCTCATTTAAGCTACTGGTAACTAAAAGCACATATAGCATCAAAGACCACCTTGGTTTTGCAGGTGTGAATAAACTTAAAAAAAAAATGGAGGGAGGAATAGTCTGAAATAGCTCAAGATGCAACTAAAGAAAGCTGAGTGAGTTCAATACCTTTTGTCCAATAATGGGAATGAGCATGGTGATGGCAACAGCCACGTAGTAGAATAATTTCATTTCACCTGGGATAGGTAGTGGGAATAGAAAAAGAAATATCTTGGGCTTCCGGGAGACCACAGTCTAATAAAAGGCCAAAGTATGTGAATAATTGCCAATCTAGGATTTCAAGAAAATAACATTCTATATAACCCCAATAAATGTTCTAACTAGTTGTCTAACGCAATGCAGATTAATTTTTCCAAAAATCTTACTGGAAGTTTGTGCTAAGCCCCATTTTCTCATAGGATGTTTAATTTAGTCTGCACATGACGACAGTTCTGATGGTGAATTATACAGAAAAAACAAACACTGGTCATGGAAACCAGCTAGAAAATGCCAATGAATTCCTTTGCATTTATGTATGAGAGACATCTCTTTTTTAAGAATAAAACATTTTATATTTAAAGATAATATATATTCATTTTAGAAAACACTAAAAATTTAAATGAAAATAAATACATGCCTATTACACATACATTTTAATAGATGTTTTTAAAACTAAACCTAAGCTCACATCATAACATGTTTGCACTTGTCTTTTCTGACTTGAAGGTTATATATTGGGCATTTCATGTTGTTATCAGTTGTTTTGAGGCCTTCCCAGGTGGCGCAGTAATTAAAGAACCTGCCTGCCAATGCAGGAGACTCAAGAGGTGCTGGTTCAATCCCTGGGTTGGGAAGCTCCCCTGGAGGAGGGCATGGCAATCCACTCCAGTATTCTTGCCTGGAAAATTCCATGAATAGGGGATCCTGGCGGACTATAGTCCGTGGGGTTTCAAAGAGTCAGACACAACTGAGCACACACACACACACACATACACACACACACACACACACACACACAATCTGTTGTCCTTACATTTTTAAAATGACATTAAAAACTGTAAACTTTTTATATCAAATTAAGAATGGAAAGCAATCTTCTGAGTCCTCATATGAAATGTAGAATTTAAAAACATTTGTTTCTGCCGTAATCACCCTAATTCTTGAATTTTGCAACATAATTTTAAGTTTTAGGAACTACATGATTTTGAGAATTAAATGACTCTTTTGTCATATATATCTTGTTTTTCAAAAAAATTTTTAGACTTGTCTCTCTGGTATTGTGACTAAATTCTCAATAGTTATTTGTACTAAGTGGTACCTGTTTTATCAGCTGACCTTTTTCACACTGTAATATCTAGTCATAGATTAGTGTCACAGAGGCCAACCTAACTTTTATCCTTTGCACATTATCCACTTTTTGCCATATATATATATATATATATTCTTTCTTGTAGTTCTTACATATCAAGTATTTGTCAGGATGTACCTAAATTGTCTAAGAATGTGATGAAGCCTACTGAGTCAAATTCTCCAGTATTTTTGGTCTGGGAGAGTGTTACATATTTATGTCTGACTCATGCTCTTGTTCCATCTTCGTGTTTCCTTCCTCAGGTCCACCACAGAATTGCTCAGTTGAATCTCTGTTCTCTGTCATAGACACGTCTCCTCTTTCTTGTCATTTTTTTCTTTATTCTCTTTGTCTGTTTTCCTGAAGAGTTTCTTAATCGTGCCTTCTCTACACTGATTAGATTTTCTGACCGTTTTGGTTTTTTCTCAGTAAGTGCTGTGGTTTGGGGTTCTGCTATTATTATATTTTTAGTTTTTCTGAATGCCTTTCTTATCTTACCCAGTTCCCTTTTCATCTCAGACTCTCCTATTTTTTAAATCTGCTTCTTTTCCATGAAAGTTATATCTTCTTTCATTCTGTTGAGGTTGACAGTTTTTAAACAATTTCTTTTGGTTTCTGAAATAAAGCCATTTCAGAGACTTGTTTTTCCTCTGGAGTTTTTAGCATCATGTCTGACATTTTTTATTCATTGCTAATACTTTAATTCCATGGGCATATTTTGCTACTGTTTTTGCTTTGCTTGCGTATCTGTTAGGTGGTTAGAATAGGACAAAAGAGTCCAAAATGGTGGTGGCTAAATGACAAAGAAAGGGAAAAGCCCACAAAAAGGGAACAAAGGAAAAATCCACGGACCTGAGTAAGAACCTGAGGTGAAACAAACACGCCTCCTTCCTGGCTAGCTCTGATTTACATAGGGCAGGCTCAGGAGCAAGGAGAAAAATGTATAAAAAGAGGGAGCCAAGACAGGTTGAGGCCTCTCCTTTGGGGCTGGCCCACCCTCACACCTCGAGGATGTACTGTGCATTGTTTACCGAATAAAACTCTGAGCTGTAACCAAGCTGCAACACTGGTCGACCATTTCAAGTCTTTGTTGTGGTCAGACAGAACTGAGGCAATTACACACTCTCTCGACATATCCATTCCAGAGGAAGATATGTCTGTATACTGCCTTCTGGGTTCCACCACCCAGAATATAAGCACTGTAAGAAAAAAGCAAGCTCTTCTTCAGTTCAGTTCAGTTCAGTTCAGTTCAGTCACTCAGTTGTGTCTGACTCTTTGCAACCCCATGAATCGCAGCACGCCAGGCCTCCCTGTCCATCACCAACTCCCAGAGTTCACTCAGACTCACGTCCATCGAGTCCATGATGCCATCCAGCCATCTCATCCTCAGTCGTCCCCTTCTCCCCCGTCCCCAATCCCTCCCAGCATCAGGGTCTTCCCAATGAGTCAACTCTTCGCATGAGGTGGCCAAAGTACCGGAGCTTCAGCTTCAGCATCATTCCTTCCAAAGGAATCCCAGGGTTGATCTCCCTTCAGAATGGACTGGTTGGATCTCCTTGCAGTCCCAGAGACTCTCAAGAGTCTTCTCCAACACCACAGTTCAAATGCATCAATTCTTCGGCACTCAGCTTTCTTCACAGTCCAACTCTCACATCCATACATGACCACTGGAAAAACCATAGCCTTGACTAGATGGACCTTAGTTGGCAAAGTAATGTCTCTGCTTTTGAATATACTATCTAGGTTGGTCATAACTTTTCTTCCAAGGAGTAAGTGTCTTTAAATTTAATGGCTGCAATCACCATCTGCAGTGATTTTCGAGCCCCCCAAAATAAAGTCTGACACTGTTTCCACTGTTTCCCCATCTATTTCCCATGAAGTGATGGGACCAGATGCCATGATCTTCGTTTTCTGAATATTGAGCTTTAAGCCAACTTTTTCACTCTCCTCTTTCACTTTCATCAAGAGGCTTTTTAGTTCCTCTTCACTTTCTGCCATAAGGGTGGTGTCATCTGCACATCTGAGGTTATTGATATTTCTCCTGGCAATCTTGATTCCAGCTTGTGTTTCTTCCAGTCCAGCGTTTCTCATGTTGTACTCTGCTTAAAAGTTACATAAGCAGGGTGACAATATACAGCCTTGACGTACTCCTTTTCCTATTTGGAACCAGTCTGTTGTTCCATGTCCAGTTCTAACTGTTGCTTCCTGACCTGCATATAGATTTCTCAAGAGGCAGGTCAGGTGGTCTCCTATTCCCATTTCTTTCAGAATTTTCCACAGTTTCTTGTGATCCACACAGTCAAAGGCTTTGGCATAGTCAATAAAGCAGAACTAGATGTTTTTCTGGAACTCTCTTGCTTTTTCGATGATCCAGCGGATATTGGCAGTTTGATCTCTGGTTCTTCTGCCTTTTCTAAATCCAGCTTGAACATCTGGAAGTTCACGGTTCACATATTGCTGAAGCCTGGCTTGGAAAATTTTGAACATTACTTTACTAGCGTGTGAGATGGGTGCAATTGTGTGGTAGTTTGAGCATTCTTGGCATTGCCTTTCTTTGGGATTGGAATGAAAACTGACCTTTTCCAGTCGTGTGGCCACTGCTGAATTTTCCAAATTTGCTGGCATATTGAGTGCTGCACTTTCACAGCATCATCTTTCAGGCTTTGAAATAGCTCCACTGGAATTCCATCACCTCCATTAGCTTCAAATTGACATTCATTGAATGAGCCACTGATTATAGCTTTCAATTCAATTTCATCAGCTTTAGTGCTGGAGAGAATTCTTTACAAACTCCAATAATATATTGGTAGGAAATCTTAGTTTTTGATGTGGTTGAATGTTTCCCCCTCTTTTGACATCTTCATCTGGATTTTATTTTTGGAATTTAAGAGCCTCTTAGGGCCAATAACCTGATGTCTTTTTTTTCTCCTCCATGAAAGTAATTTCCTGCAGACCCATTTCTCCAAGGCTCTGAACTTCTATTGACTGTTAAGAGCTTCTACTATTGATGTACAGGTCAGAGTTTCACCTCGCAATAGAAAGAAAATCTCCGTGTTTTCATCAACAGTTCCTCAACCATCCTTTTCCTTCATATTGTGACAAGCTAAAGGTTAATAATGAAATATAAAGCATCCTTCTCCTGAAGAATTTTGCTTAGTATTCAGAGAGGGTAAATCCCCAGGGTAAGGATGAGAATGGTCCCCAGGCAGTAGAAGCAGTTTATTCATGTTCACTGAGGAGCTCTTTTTGATTTTGGATTTTTAGGGAGCCTGACCTTCCAAAAACTGAAGTTCTGTGCTATGATAGAAATCACCAAGTGAGACATTTCACTAGTCCAATAAACTGAATCTATGTAAGTGCCTTTTGTATGAAGCATGTCTGTTATTCTCTGTATTCTGATGCTTTGACATCTAGCCTTGCTGACCTTGGAGGGACTAACCCTACCAGGGCTAACCAATTCCTAGAGACAGTGAACAAATGACCAGTGAGCACACCTTTCAAATGCAAACCAATCTATGCAGAGCCCTTAACCTCAATCACAGCCTTTAATCAGCGTTTACATTCCGGGCCACCATCTACTTGCCCCAAGCACCACAGGTTCAGGTACTGAACAACTAGGGACAGACTCTATGCCGTGGAGCCCATTGAAATGATCCAAATTAGCCAATTTTAAGTTTGCTTATTGTGCCAGACCCATTCCTTCCTGCAGAAGTCACAATAAAGGCTCTTGTTTACAACTTTCCCTCTTCCTCTGCCTCCTGACAAACCCAATGCTTCCCTAGAGAGCCCTCCCTGCCAAGTTGTGGTGTTTTCCCACTTCTTGGCATCTGTAAATATAATAAACTATCTTTTCAGTGGCAGTTGTCTCTAACCTGGAGGCCTCCCCATACTCATAAAGGATAATAAAATCTTTTTTTGGCAACATGGTACAACTTACTGGATCTTAGTTCCTCAGCCAGGGATTGAACCCGGACCCTCATCAGTGAGAGTGCAGAGTTCTAAGCACTGTACCACCAGGGAATTCCCCAAACCCGTGTTTTAAAGCACCTTTGAATGGCAGAATTAAAACTAGTTTAGCCTCTTCCTTCATGTTTATCCCTTAAAGCTAATGAAGCAAAAGAATAAGTTAGACATAGGAGTCATAGATGCTGCTGCTGCTGTTGCTAAGTTGCTTCAGTCATGTCCAACTCTGTGCAACCCCATAGATGGCAGCCCATCAGGCTCCCCATCCCTGGGATTCTCCAGGCAAGAACATTGGGTTGCCATTTCCTTCTCCAATGCATGAAAGTGAAAAGTGAAAGTGAAGTCGCTCAGCCATGTCTGACTCTTAGCGACCCCATGGACTGCAGCCTACCAGGCTCCTCCGTCCATAGGATTTTCCAGGCAAGAGTACTGGAGTGGGGTGCCATTGCCTTCTCCGGTCATAGGTGCTAGGACAGGGGCAAAAGAGAAGAAGAAGACCCCAGAGCTACTTTGAACTCCACGTGGACAGAAATCACCTATTGGTACTCATGATTTTGATGCCTTTTCCTAAAATAAGTAGGTTCTAGAGTCATCATCAGAAGGTTAGTGAGGAGTTTCCCCCTTGTCTGGAGAGCAGGAAGCAGGTAGTGGTGCAAGTGTTCCGAGGGCAATGCCCACATTTGCAGGTGGAGCGGTGTGTGCCAAGCACACTGCCATGCAGGGCTGGTCTCCCTGTTGGTTCCAGCTCACTGTGTTTCCCCACACTTGATTCTGTTCACCAGTTTTCATTCTCTAACCTTTCTATTCTGACATTAAACACAGTATTTCTTTTGTTCCCATTTAATTCTTTATTTTTTTTCACAAATTGAATTTTCCCAAGTGCTTAAATTAATGCATGGCTTTAAGAAGTAATTATTTTTTCCTTCCTTGCAGTGTCAGCGGTGCTGACAGGGAACCCAGCTCAGCTCCGGCAAATGAGCAGGCTTGTTAGCACTGGCTTCGGCTTGGCAGGGAGAGGACATGGGGCTGATTCCTTGAAGGTCACTAATAAACAAAGTTCCTTTTTATTTTAATTCCTTTGCTTTTAAATGGACTATTCTTTCATCAAGCTCCTGCTTTTGTTACTCTAAGCTCTTGGTGAATTTCATGATAAAATTCTTCATGAAATTCTTCATCAATTATTCCATGCCTAAGTTCTCTTCAAAAACTAAATGCAAATGTGATTAGAAACTGATTGAGACCCTCTTTATTTTTTAAAATTGGTTACATACAAACATTTAAACAATGAATATTAATTGAGTGTTTACTCTATGACTGGGCCCTGTTCTTAATTCCTTCTATCAAGATTTAAATTTAAGATCATTTCACCATAGTGTTGGCTAACAGTGCAAAGAAGAAATGTTGCCCAAAATATAGAGATAAAAATCTATAAATCCAACCTTTTCTACCTAAATTGATCTGAAAAGATTAGTATATTCCGACACTTTGGCTTCCCAGACCGGGTAAGGCAGAAGAACACTTGTCCAAGATATGGCTGGAACAGACTCAGATCCCTGGGTCAGGGTGGAAAGGATGGTTTTTTAAATTCCCAAATGTTGGCTAGATTCTGCTAAATCTAGTTTCAGTCCCATGAATACTAAACTCCACTAATGAATTAGTGCAGCTGCCATACATAGTCTGGTAGTAGGTAGGCTGTCTGTCTGAGGGTTCATTGCTCTCTGAGTCCCAGTGGGCATTTCAGTGGAAAACTGGGGGAGGCCAAGTAAGAAACTATTAGTTAAAATGCCACTTGAAACCAGCAGTGACAGATTTGGGGAGTTAGAATTTCAAAAGCCGGTCTTTGTTTTTGTTTCCTACAAATAGGTGATAGCCCATTCATCTTAGAAACCCCATAGGCTAAAGCTACATGAGAGATGCAGACATAGAGAACAGACTTGTGGAGACCGTGGGATACGAGAGTGGGATGAATTCAGAGAACAGCTCTGACATAGACGCACTGCTCTGTGTAAAATGTCTATCCAGTGGGAAGCTCTTATATGACACAGAGAGATCAGTTTGGTGCTTTGTGATGACCTGGAGGGGTGGGGTAGGAGTTGGGGTGGGAAGGAGGCTCAAGAGGAGGGAAATGTATATGTATATTTACCGCTGATTCACGTTGTTGTACAGCAGAAACCAATACAACATTGTAAAGCAATTATCTCCTCAGTTCAGTTGCTCAGTCATGCCTGACTCTTTGCAACCCCATGGACTGTAGCATGCCACGCTTCCCTGTCTATCATTAACTCCTGGAGCTGACTCAAACTCATGTCAATTGAGTCAGTGGTGCCATCCAACCATCTCATCCTCTGTCATCCCCTTCTCCTTCTGCCTTCAATCTTTCCCAGAGTCAGGGTCTTTTCCAATGAGTCAATTCTTTGCATCAGGTGGCCAAAGTATTGGACTTTCAGCTTCAGCATCAGCCCTTCCAATGCATATTCAGGACTGATTTACTTTAGGATGGACTGGTTGGATCTTCTTGCAGTCCAAGGGACTCTCAAGAGTCTTCTTCAAAACCACAGCTCAAAAGCATCAATTCTTAGCTTTCTTTATAGTCCAACTCTCACATCCATTCATGACTACTGGAAAAACCATAGCTTTGAGTAGATGGACCTTTGTCAGCAAAGTAATGTCTCTGCTTTTAATACGCTGTCTAGGGTGGTCATAACTTTTCTTCCAAGAAGCAAGCATCTTTTAATTTCATGGCTGCAGTCTCCATCTGCAGTGATTTTAGAACCCCCAAAATAAAGTCTGTCACTGTTTCCATTGTTTCCCCATCTATTTGCCATGAAGTGATGGGACTGGATGCCATGATTTCAGTTTTCTGAGTGTTACATTTTAAGCCACCTTTTTCATTCTCCTCTTTCACCTTCATCCAGAGGCTTTTTAGTTCCTCTTCGCTTTCTGCCATAAGGGTGGTGTCGTCTGCATATCTCAGGTTATTGATATTTCTCCCGGCAAACTTGATTCCAGCTTGTGCTTCATCCGGCTCAGCATTTCTCATGATATACTTTGCATATAAGTTAAATAAGCAGGGTGACAATATACAGTCTTAATTTGGAACCAGTCTGTTGTTTCATGTCCAGTTCTAACTGTTGCTTCTTGACCTGCATACAGATTTCTCAGGAGGCAGGTCAGGTGGTCTGATATTCCCATTTCTTTATCTTCTTCTAAATAGAAATAAATTATCTTCTAATTAGAAATAAATTTAAAAATAAAGCTACATGATGAAATATCTAGCTTTATCTCTTATCTAAGTAAAGATTTTTTTAATAGCCAGAAAATCTTCTTGTTATGTATTTGTGTTGGAAGGATTAGGGAGAATCATGTTTCCTCCAGTAGGGTATTAATGGCATTCTTTAAAATCAGCAGCTGGTAAAAAAGTGACTGGAAAGATAGTCTTTCTCTCACAGTGGAAGTGTTAACCTTGTCTAGCCACAAGAGCTAAGTCAAGGATGAGGGCAGTGCAGAAACTCCATACCTGAAGCATGGCAGAGATTTGTATTATGCCAGGCACAGAGCTGCTGCTTTTTTGAATGTATAAATGGTGACCTGTTCTTAAGAGTATGTAAAATGTCTCTCAGAACCCTCCCAGAAATATTTAGGGGTGAAGGTCCTTTATTGGAAGCAAGTCTTGTGTGAGCTGGTAAGACCTCCTCTGAACGATATCAGGACCTGAATGAGATCTTTTTTATGCCAAAAATCTTGTGAGGATGCCTCTGTGAATGAATATGGTCTAGATCCCTAGGTTTCAACACTTGCTTTAGGAGAAACTCTGATAAATTTCTTCTCAAAGCAGAAACTCTGTATTTAGAACAGGTAGAAGCAGAGATTCCCTGGTGGAGGACCTACAGCATATCTTCCCTGGCTCTCTCCCTGCAGCAGCCTCCATGGGGCACAGTCTCTGAAAATACTGGTCTGAAGATACATTTTGGGCTCATTATCTAGATCCCATGAATAGGCTGAACTATATTTTAATCTTTGTCCTTACCCTTCCTGATTCAAGAGTTGAGATTTCAGTTGTTTGAATTCATCCTCAAGATTCACTGATTGCTAATCAAAATCTGGGAGATTACCCAACCTGTATTCTTAGCTTCATGAAGACAAAAAGAAAAATACTATCAGGTTGAGGCTCTGGAGGTGAAACAGTGTGACGAATGCCATCTAGTAGTCGGCTGTTTGATACCAACTTCACTTTGCGGCTTCTAATTTTTGAGGCAAATGTATGAAGGATCAAAGTTCTGCTTGAGGAAAAAAAAATCTCACTTATATAAGATCCCATCATTAAAATTCACACCATGGTGCATGAGCCTTAGGGGATGGATTAGACATTAGGATGAGGTTTCATTTGAGCATTTTCTTTTCCTTTTGTCCTGAACTTTTAATTCACCAACAATTTCATTGATAGAGCTTTGTTTGATAAGTAGTTTGAGATTTCTAATGGAGTTCAAGATCATGCTGATTGCTTCTTGTTTTCTTTTGCAAAGTGTTTTTGAAATAATAATTCACATACATTACCCATTTAAAGTGTGACATTTGATGGCTTTTAGTATATTCGCAGAGTTGTGCAACCATTATAATAGTCAATTTTAGAACATTTTTCATCACTTCAAAAGGAAATCCCTTATCTTTTTAGTTATCACCCCTATATTCTCCACAGACCTAAACAACCACTAATCAACTCTCTTGTCTTTAGAAGACACTTCATATAAATTGAATCATATGATATGTGGTCTTTTTTGAGTAGCTTCTTCTACTTAGCACAATGTTTTCAAGATTCATCCATGATATAGCATGAAATCGGCACTTAATTCCTTTTCATGGCTTAATAATATCCCATCGTATGGATAACCACATTTTGTTTACCCATTCATCGGCTGAGGGATATTGGGTTATTTCTACATTTTGGTTATTATTAACAATGCTGTTATTAATATTGTGTATAAATTTCTGTGTGGGCATATGTTTTCATTTCTCTTGAGTACATTTCTGGTGTGGAATTACTGAGTCAAATGTTAATTCTATGTTTATCTGTCTGGCCCAAGGCTAAAAACTGTTTTCCAAAATAGCTATACCATTTTACATTCCCAGTGGCAGTGTATGAGGGTCACATTTTCTCCACATGCTTACCAATGCTTATTATTATATAACTTTTGGGTTACTGGCATATCTCCTTTCATTGCGCTTCATGGATAGTGCATTTTCACAAATTGAAGGCTTGGGCAACTCTGAGTTATAAGATGATGGTTAGCAATGAAGCATTTTTAAATTAAAATATGTACTTTTAAAAAGATATAATGCTGTTAACACTTAATAGACTACAGTGTAGTGTAAACATAACTTTTATATGTATTGGGAAATTAAAAAAAATTGTGTGACTCCCTTTATTGAGATAATCACTTTATCTCAGTTGTTTGGAATCAAACCCGCAAAATCTCCAAGATATGCCTGTATCGCTATTCTAGTGAGTGTGAAGTGGTATCTCATTGTGGGGTTTATTTTTTTTTTGGCTGTGCTGGGTCTTTATTGCTGTACGGGAACTTTCTCCAGTTGTGGAGAGCGGGGACTACTCTCTCCTCAAGGAGAAAGTAGCTGCAGTGCCCAGGCTGCTCTTGTCACGGGGCACAGGCTCTGGGGTGTGCGGGTTCAGTAGCTGTGGCGCATGGGCTCGGTTGCCCCACAGCATGTGGGATATTCCCAGAACAGAATTGAATGGGTGTCCACTGCTCTGAAGCGTGGATTCTTAACCACTGGACCACCAGGGAAGCCCCTCATTGTGGTTTTGATTTGCATTTCCCTAATAACTAGTATATGCAGAGTACATCATGAGCAACGCTGGGCTGGAGGAAGCACAAGCTGGAATCAAGATTGCCAGGAGAAATATTAATATGCAGATGACACCACCCTTATGGCAGAAAGTGAAGAAGAACTAGAGTCTCTTGATGAAAGTGAAAGAGGAGAGTGAAAAAGTTGGCTTAAAGCTCAACATTCAGAAAACTGAAAGCATGGCATCTGGTCCCATCACTTCATGGCAAATAGATGGGGAAACAGTGGAAACAGTGGCTGACTATTTTTCTGGGCTCCAAAATCACTGCAGATGCTGCAGCCATGAAATGAAAAGACGCTTGCTCCTTGGAAGGAAAGTTATGACCAACCTAGATAGCATATTGAAAAGCAGAGACATTACTTTGCCAACAAAGGTCCATCTAGTCAAAGCTATGGTTTTTCCAGTAGTCATGTATGGATGTGAGAGTTGGACTATCAAGAAAGCTGAGCACCAAAGAATTGATGCTTTTAAACTGTGGTGTTGGAGAAGACTCTTGAGAGTCCCTTGGACTACAAGGAGATTCAGCCAGTCAATCCTCAAGGAAATCAGTCCTGAATATTCACTGGAAGGACTGATGCTGAAGCTGAAACTCCAATACTTTGGCCACCTGATGCAAAGAACTGACTCTTTAGAAAGACCCAACTCTTTAGAAAGACCCTGATGCTGGGAAAGATTGAAGGTGAGAGGATAAGGGGATAACAGAGGATGAGATGGTTGGATGGTATCACCAACTCAATGGACATGAGTTTGAGTAAGCTCCGGGAGTTGATGATGAACAAGGAAGCATGGCCTGCTGCAGTCCATGGGGTCACAAAGAGTCAAACATGACTGAGTGACTGAACTGAAGGGTTCTTTATATATTTGAGATTCAAGGCCCTTATCAGATATTTGATTTGCAAATATTTCCTCCCATTCTGTAGGTTGTCTTTTTCATTTTCTTGATAGTATCTTTTGAAAGTACCCAAGTTTTTAATTTCAAAGAAGTCCAGTTTATCTATTTTTCCTTTTTATCTTGCTTATGCTTTGGGGTCATATCTAAGGATCCTTTTTCCAACCCAAGGCCACAAATTTACAGATTTACTCTTATGCTCTCTTGTATAAGTTTTATAGTTTTGGCTCTTACATTTAATCCTGTGGCCCATTTAGAGTTAATTTTTGTATATGGTTCTTGTTTTTTGTTATTTATTTCTTCTTTCACTTTTAGGGCTTCAGAGATACAAAAATCAAATTTAAGGCAAATTGGCTCAATAATATGTGGAAATATTCATAAACTGGTTATTAGTGTGTTGAAGGGGGAAATTTAGGCAATGGGGTTAGTTGGTTTTGAATTTGTATTTATATTATGTGATCTACACATCTAAAATTTACTGGATAAAATTGTGGCCAAACGATATTTAGAATTTCATCTTCACTTCCTCCTTGCAAATGAACACTTCTTCCATTTTACTTATGAATATTCATAACTTGTTTCCAGTCTTGCTATACAAGCCATTTCAAATTGTGCTGCTTACATAACCCAGCATTTGTTTTCATTAAAAAAAAAAAAAATCTGCTTTCTCTATAGGCATACTGTCTCTCTGACACACACACAAACACACACACACACAAACACTACTCCTTCTTCCCAATATGTTCATGTTTTTGCTGGCACAGATGTACCTGTAATTCCCCTCTTCTGTCACTCACCTTTCAAGTTATATACACATCTGAGGTTTCTCCATTATTTTTACAGGCACAATTCAGCATGGGGGCAATCTGGATGATATGAAAGAAAGTCACAAGGGAAAGGAAGGGGAAGATAACACACTAGCGTATTTAGTCGTTCCTTTGTGTTTTAGTATAGATCCTATGCAGGATTTAGCCATGGAGTAAGCATAATGTATAATTATCACATTGGGATGCTAAACACAGACGCTGCATTCACTCTGTGCATAGAGTAAAATCTGGCTCATGGAAAAATGCAGGTTTTGCATTTTTCCAACAAAATAACTGAGTGGGGGTGGAAGGAGACTGACATTCTGATGATTATTTCAGAATACTAATGCCTACCAGAGGCGGTGGCGATGCTGGCAGGTCTCCTCTGCATTCTGTTGACAGAGAAATGAGGCTGTTCCTTCCCTCTTTAGATGTCTCTTATGGCAGCAGCCCAACAGGTACTTTTGACCAGCCAGCAAGTAAGTCTTTTATACCTCTGTGGAAAGAAACATTGTCCAAATAGTCAGGGACAACCCAGCCAGGAAAACTGAAGCAATACTCATGAAGTAATTGGAGGACAATTGAGCATCAGATTGTGTGATCCTGAATATGAGGGCTGAAGAAGTACGGAGGAGGGAGGTCAATGAGCCTTGGAAATGGGGGTGGTGGGGTGTCAAGAAGCTTTCATAGAGAATGTAGGCTGGGATTAGACTGTGACGAATGAAAACAATTTTTTAAAAGTAAAAGGGAAAAAAAGAGAGGGTGTGCCATACTCAATAAAAGGACAGAAACAGCCTTTCAATGGATCAGGCACTAAGCAGAGCCTTGTTGTGATCTCACTTGGTGCTGTGCTAAGTCACTTCAGCCGTGTCCAACTCTTTGCGACCCCAAGGACTGTAGCCTGCCAGGCTCCTCTGTCCATGGGATTCTCCAGGCAAGAATACTGGAGTGGGTTGGCTTGCCCTCCTCCAGAGGGTCTTCCCTACCCAGGGATTGAACCCCTGTCTCTTAACATCTCCTGCATTACCAGGCAGGTTCTTTACCACTAGTGCCACCTGGGGAAGTGGTTGTAAGTCCCCATTTGAGGAGTTTAATAACTTGATTCCTGGTCATGCTGCTTCTAAGCAGCCATACAGTGTTTGGATCAAAAGTCTTCAGTCTTCCCAGCAGGGCACCCTGTAACTGCTGTCCTGCAAGTACAGAGACTGGAGTTATGATCAGTGGTCTCTGCATCAGTTTTCATTCCTCCCTACTGTTCTGTCTCTGACCTACCGGCAACACAGATATTGAGAATCACTGTTTCAGGTTTTGAGTTCTCAATCTGTGGATCCTCAGAATTATTTTAGTAGCTAAAAAAAAAAAAAAGCAACCTGTTTCAAAACCCCACTCCATACCTAATGAAACCAACTACCCAGAGATAAGATGCTTGGGTCATTTCCAATTGTCCTCCAGCACCTCACATAGAACCTTGGATAAAGCAGGCATCAATAAACGTCTATCAAATGAATGAATGCCTCCATTAAATCATTATTTTATTTACTAATTTGTTGATTGTGAGTTCCTGGTTGCCTTGGTTTATTTCTTCTGTGTTACACCATGATGATTCTTTTGTGGAAATATCTGCTTCTGAGTGATGAAAATGAGGACTTATGGGCTTTTTCCAGCTTGGAGTCCATTGTGAACCCAGAGAACATTTTTTAAAAATTGAAATAGAATTGACATACAGCATCATATTAGTTTCAGCTGTGCATAATAGTAATTCAATATTTATATAGATTTTGACATGGTCATCATAATAAATCTAGTTGCCACCTGCCCCAAAGTACATTTGACTAGGACTTAAAGAAAGCAGATGCATGTCTCTGGAGCTGGGTGAATACACAGCTTTCCTCTCCTTATTATCCAGGCTCTCTTTTCATCCTAAATTTAAACCTCTGTGTTAAGACCAGCCTTTACTGTTTCTCTTTTTCCAGAGTTAAACATCAGTTTTTTTTTTAAAAAAAAAAATCCTCTTTACATCTTTTGTGCTATGGAATAGACCCTGTTGATTTTCCTAAACTGACCCAAATCACTTTTGTTAGCTGAGTTTCATAGTGCGGTGGAAGACGGAGTTAGGCAAGTAAACTTACGTGGTCTTTATTAATTACATTTGTAATCTGATTTATGTCAAGAAGTAGATGTGTTTTGGGTTGGATTGTATTCATCAGGATAATTTAAACATTGCTTCATCTGGTTCCAAATTGAAGTGCTTGATAAAGCGGTCCTGTGATTTTCCCATCACTTTCTTCCATCCACTTCAGCATGCTACCAAGGCTTCCACACTGTATCATCAGATTCTCATATAGACAAACGATTGGAGAAATGTGATACCATGATTAGAAATACTGGCGTTCTCCAAGTTTAAGAGTGCTTCAGTCATAGCCATAATTATTAGTGCAATAAAAGCAGGAAAAGTCTAATTGAGATTCACCCCTCTTTAGCATCAATGGATCTGAGATTATATTTTAGCTTTGCTTCATTTTCCCTTTTGCATTTATTATTCCATTATTATAAAATGTCACTTTGCCTATAAAATATTTTGCCTTGTTGTCAAGTTTCATTTGGTTCAGCTTTTAAGTCAGTAGCACTTGTGGCTGATCAGCCTGTGCCAAAGGAATTTTCCAAGCTATAGTGTGCGTTTGTTTTGGAAACACACACATTGTTTTTAAGGTAGCTTGGGAACAAACATTCACTTAAAAAAAAATCATACTTATCCAAAAGACACACAATCTGACGAGCGTCTGAGGGGAACATCCTTTATCATATAAACCGAACTTTAAACATTGCTCTTAGAACTGATTTGAGTGGAAGAAAAAAGGCCAATAATCTATGCCATTCATGGGACAATTTGTCACCAGGGAGAATAGCAAACTGTTTGAAGCAAAAAGAAGAGTTCCTTAAAGGCTTGAACATGTATGAGATGATTCAGTTTTGCCGTATTATTCTGGTCTACTCCACTTTCTCACCCACCATTTCAATTTCAGTGACCTTCTCCTTATCATCCATCTTTCAAAACTGTCATCCAAATTTCCAGCTGCTTCTCCAGCATGTAAAACCCCGTCAGCCTGGTGGAAGCTCCAACTGTTTGCCTTTCCTCCTACTGCTTCTTCCTAAATAGAAACTCTTCATTAAATTAATTCTCTCTATATAGTTTGATGAGCAGCTGCTTGTTAGCAGGAGTAGCAGGAGTATACCCTTAGTCTTTGAAAGGGAAACAAATTAAAATACTGTTTTGAGATAAGAAACTATTTTTGTAGAAAAAAATCGAATAGGAGCTCTGGTTAATTTATGCACTCAGTATGTTTTTAGTTCATGCTTATGAGATTTGCATGACCACACAAATTTAGTATTCTATCTACAATCTACCAGATTGCTTTTCCCATAAAATAAACCTTTATTGCTGATGTTTGCTGTGCATCCCTTTCAGGCATAAGAATAGACATGAATTATTTTTGAGGAAAGCCAGTGATTCCCATCTAAAACCAGTTTTCAAGTGTTTTGTCAATAGACAGGATAGCTTACCATTACCTCTAAGGGCATCAGCACTTTTGATAAAAGTGTAACAAGTTAATAGATTTTCCTTTTGTTTTTCCGAGAAAAGGTTTTGCTTTGATGAGGTTTTTGTCTTTGCTAAATTCATTGTGGATGGAATTCTTACCTTTATCACCGCTCTGGACTTGCTCTTAGACCACGCTTTAGAATGTATCACAATGGCAACTGTCAGCTTTCAATAAAGACAACAAATGAGGACCAACGATTTATGGCCAGTGCCACCCTGGTCTGTATGTAGTTATGGATTGTCTCCATTTCAGACTCCCTTGCTCTTAAACAGCTTGCGTTAGAGGTCATTCACTATGATCGAATAACTATATGTGAAGTTGCAACATTATTGTATAAATAAAGGCTAATGCAAGGGAAAGAGACAATGGAGAAGGAAAACCCCAAATCAAATGTGCTAAAAATACTCCACACATGATTAACTTATAATATAGTTGGAGGCCTTATGATAGAGCCCCAGTCAACTTCTCACTGAAAAGTGAGGATTTGGGCTCAGAAGGCATTTCACTTGATCATGACCAAAGCCGCAGATAGATATCAGAAGGAAAAGGGGAAGAAATGCGGTGCCAGCTGTAGGAAGGAGAAAAAGCTAGGAGGAATTTAATGTTAAAAAAAAACAGGTCACATGAAAAACAGTGGGCCCATGTGACATGCTCTTGCACTCACATCATTCTTCAGTAGTTTAGACCTTCAGGGGCAAAAGGGAAAGTGAAGGTGAGCATCAGCAACTTTTTCAGTTGGTCAGTTTTACAGTTGAGTTCAAATGCCAAGAGCCATCAAATGTCCCTGTCTCAGTCAGATGCCCCATAAAGGGCAATTTGCAAAGGTGGATTCCGGTACTGGGTCCAATTGTCTTGATAAATTGTGCAGCTGATGAAAACCACCTGGCAAGGGACTTGTGGTAATTGAATAGATCCCCAGGCTGGCTGCCATCTGAGAATATAGTTCCAGACACCCACTTGCTTGGCAGGGCCACTGGGCAAAGGTGCCCCTGCTCCCAGAGCTAGAGGCTCTATTCTCATTTTAAAGGCATCTCATATCTCCATGTTACCCAGAACAATTGTGCTCAGCCTTCAATGTGCCTGAGAAACCACTGACTTGCCTTGCTCCAACTGGCCCCGTGCACAGAATAGACTGATTTAATATGGATTTTCGTTTCTGCCTCAACAGAATGGGTTTCCTGCATGAATCACGTTTATTGTGTTCTACCCTGGGCCACTTAGCCTTGTTATAAATGATCTTTAGAGGCACAAAATAAATCTGCTGCCCCTTTGGTTCACCAATTCTACGAACTAAAAAAGCTTGAGCTTATTTAGCAATCTATTTCCAGAGAAGCCAACAGGGCTTTGGTAGGTTGACGGCAGAAGACAAATGGGAAGTTTCAGGGCAGCCTGTGATATGGCTCGTACGAGAGCTCCTTGTATTCCCTGCCCCGTCATTCGTCTTCCCGGATTCTGTTAGCCGGGCTTCTGCCATCTCTGAATATATGCCGTTTGCAGCATGCAACTATCTTTTCAAAGTTGCAGCCTTTTTCCCCCAAATACCACCTTCAACAGGTTCCTCTACTACAAACTGGGGACAAACCCCCTTTATTTGACACAGCATTTCTGGGCAGGATGCATCAAAGTGAGTTCCAGGAACTTCCAGGATCAGCCTCATTAACTAGACAAAGCTGTTGAGTGTTTCCCTCTTCTCCTTCTTAAGAAAAAGATTGCATTTCAGACAGGTGCCTCCAGAACAAATCGTTCAATGTTTTCCTCGAGCTTCCTTCAGTTCTTTACTGCTGCTGCTGCTGCTAAGTCGCTTGAGTCACGTCTGACTCTGTGCAACCCAATAGATGGCAGCCCACCAGGCTCCCCTGTCCCTGGGATTCTCCAGGCAAGAATACTGGAGTGGGTTGCCATTTCCTTCTCCAATGCATGCATGCATGCTAATTTGCTTCAGTCATGTCCAACTCTGCACGACCCCATACATGGCAGCCCACCAGGCTCCTCTGTCCACAGGACTCCCCAGGCAAGAATACTGGGGTGGGTTGCCATTTCCTTCTCCTCAGTTCTTTACATCAGTATCTTATTTTGAGAACTGTCCCTAGTTGCTCAAGGCATTTTACAGAGAGTAAATTTCCTGAGGGAGTGTGCAGCATCCTCCTGATGACTAAGGACCTGTGCCCTCCTGGGGCTCGGCTCAGGACTGGCCTTGATCTTCCACTCAGGATTGCTTTGCTTTTCTCTCTACAGCACACTCTGTTCCCAGAACCCACAGTCCTGTGATCTGTCCTTGTCAGATTTGAAGTTGATACATATCGATAAATAAGCAGAGGCAGCGGTCAGGCAAGAGCGTGACTACTTCCTCCCCCACAGGAAGGAATTTTGGGCTCAGCCTTGTCACCTAGTGAGTGCTTCCTGTTCAGGGGGATTAGCGGTAGTTGGGGTAGTTCCACAGCAGGCTGACTTTCATTTCTAATGAGGCTTTGAGAGGCAGCCTGGTCCTCAGCTAGTTTCCTGGAGAAGGGTATGTGGTTGACCCTCAGATGCAGGTTTATGGAGATGCTCTATTGTCCCTAGTATGCTGACAAATTGTGTCTACACAGAAGGAGAAGGAAGCGACAGAGGATGAAATGGTTGGATGGCATCACTAACTGTACAGACATGAGTTTGAGCAGACTCTGGGAGATAGTGAAGGACGGGGAAGCCTGGTGTGCTGCAGTCCATGGGGTCACAAAGAGTTGGACACGACAGAGTGACTGAATAGCAAATCGCTGGCCAAATCCTGAAGAGGAAACTTGACCGGATGAAAGTACCAGCTGCAAATGTCAGAAGTTCATTTCCCTGGCAAAATGTAAATTTGGCAATAGCTTGAAACTTTGGGGGGACTTCCCTGGGGATCCAGTGCTTAAGACTCCAAACTGCCAATGCTGGGGGTTCAAACCCTGGTCAGGGAACTAAGACCCCACATGACATAAATAAATAAATACAACTTTTTACTTTGAGATAATTAGAGAGTCATGAGAAGTTACAAAGCTAGTACAGAGAGGTCCTGTGTTCTCATCACTCAGCTTTCCCCAGTGACACTGGCTTATATAATATATCAATATTACATTAATATGACTAGGAAGCTGGTAGTTTTTTTATGGCAAGAGAGAATGGGTATCAAAAAAACCTTAGATACACTTAATATTTGGAGTTCTGGTCCACTATTTGTTAAAGAATGACTATAAATTAGTCACACAGGAACACTCGATATGTCATGAAAAAGAAGGATCCCATTAAAAGCTATCACAGGCCACCTTGAACTCTATTCCTACACAGAAAAACTTTAATGCATTATGCTTGGCAGGAGGGGAGGGCTCCTTTACCCCCAAAATAAGAGATTTACAAACAATCTTAATTATCTTGAAAGACAAGTGGTTTTGGCTAATTGGGTCACTCCTCACATCTTTTTGTGGAATCCCAGTTCCGCAGACATCTTGAACACTATGTAGGCAGAATGAAGCTTAGGAAGAATAGAGGAGTCAGCCTTATTAATAGTTATGTAGCTAGGATGGGTTGGCAAAATTTAATTGACATTTATTTATTACATAGGAGTTAAGAGCTTGGATCCTGAACTCACATAGGTCAGGTTTAAGTCCCAGGCTTGCCAATTACCAGAAGTTAACTTTGGACAAGTTACTTGATTCTCTAAGCCTTATTTTTCTTATACATAAAATAAGGACTACATAGCACCTGAGAAATCAGTGTTGATTGACTGGAAACTCTCAGGTATCTAGTCTGTGCTCAGTAAATTTTAGCTGTTGCTATGAATAATTATCTCTGATTACGGTATTCTAGGAAAAGATTTTTATTCTATTCAGTTTCTTGGACTTATTTCCAAAGCTGATCCAGATAATTTGTGAAATACTTTCCAGTCCTTTCATGAGGCTGGATGAGAGTAGCTATTCATTATATTTGGAAAACCATTTGATTCCCATAATTATTTTAAAATAGTAATTGCTCACTATCCCATGATGCATCATAAATCATTGTAAAATTTACACATTATTGGCTGTTTGTTAAGTTATTTACATTATAAAGTAGTCTAAAATCAGATCAAAATCATTTCCAGAATTTTAAAATCTAAAGTCATTAAAATCCAGGTCCATATAACTAACCTAAAGTTAATGGGTCTAGATTCATAGTTACCTTCTTAAAAAATGTAACAGAGGCCACTGGAGTTGTTTGTGACAGCTAGTCAAACATCAAGAAACATTAGTTGTTTTTGAACAGTTTTTATTTGTTGTGAAAAGTAGATCTATCGGTTACCATGGTTGCCTGTGTCAAGCTTATAATTGTAGGTTTTCTTTTCCTGGCATATTAGCAACCAATAGCAACTGTACCCTTTTCAACATCAGCCCTACTTTAGTTGATAATTAATTAATAAGTCATAAATCACTGAAAATTGCATGTAAATAATTTTAGGCTTAGATTTTAGGGTGGATGGAGAAGCTTTGTACTGGTTTCCATAAATATGTTCTTTTTAAACAGAATATTATACTCCCAAATATGTTGACACAAATTAGTAGAATGAAGAAAAAATGGTTTATATCAAAGCTTTTATGTGAAGAATTATCAGCAAATAGTGTTGGCAAAATGAAAGAAGCCTAATTTAGCATTAGGAGGCTTTCTGGCCATTTAGTGAGATGCTTTGTAAACAAAGACTGCTCTACAGCTGTCAAGCTCAGAAGGCAGATATCTCTGATTAAAAGTACATCCTGCTAGGGCTTAAATTTTAAAAGCAACCCCTCATCAGTAACTAATCTTTTGGTGTCTCATACTGAGAACCAGCCCAAGTGAATTATAGTATAGGAAGGGGGAACTTACACTGGTGACACCGAAACAGAATGCCTGGAACCAAAACTCAATCCTTTGTATCAGGTCGTCATCAGCAATGTGTATCTATGCTTGCATTGCTTCCCCATTCTTGGGCCAGCCGTGGGGTATGAGGATGGGCAGACAAAATTGCTGCCTTGAAATTTCTATGAATTGTGTTTTCAGAGTATCAGAAATGTTAGAGAATACTTGTTTCCACTTGATTCTAACAATACAATCTTGGAGAAAGAGAAGAAACCCAAGTCTATCGGGAAGATTTTCTTTTTCAAGGAAAAGATACAGTTTTTTAAAGAAAATCTAAATTAATATCAATCTGATATCTGCAAATGGATTACATCCTGGGTATAAAAGAAATGGGAGGAATTGCAAAGAGAAATTACAATATATTTTACTGCTTGAAAATGAAAAACTTTCAGATATCCCAAATATAAATACAATTAAATACCAAACAGGAACAATATTTAACCACAACAGACACAGACAAATAAGAATATTTTTAATACTTAGTAAGCTTATATTAAAAAAAAGAAGAGTCACTAAGCAGCAAATGATGGAAACACAATTCACACTGGATGGAAGAAATACAACTGGCTAAATAGCTATATCAGGAAAGCACATAAAGTTGCTGATATTAACATAATGAAACTTAGGAACTACAATGAGATACTGTTTTTTCTTCTATATAGTGAGCAAAGAATTAAAATGCCAGATTTAAGGGGTATCTTTCAATGCTGCCAAAGATTCCTTCAGTATATAGGAAGGGCCAGGGCTCTGGCAACTGATCACATGGGTCCAAAAATCCAGTTGTATGAGTCCAGGGAAGTTTGTAACCTCTTTGTGCCTCAGTTTATCATCTTTGCTGCTAAGTCACTTCAGTCGTGTCCAACTCTGTGTGACCCTATAGATGGCAGCCCACCAGGCTCCCCCATCCCTGGGATTCTCCAGGCAAGAATACTGGAGTGGGTTGCCATTTCCTTCTCCAATGCATGAAAGTGAAAAGTGAAAGTGAAGTCACTCAGTCGTGCCCGACTCTTAGCAACCCCATGGACTGCAGCCCACCAGGCTCCTCCATCCATAGGATTTTCCAGGCAAGAGTACTAGAGTGGGGTGCCATTGCCTTCTCCAAATGGGTATAAAATAATACCTACTTCATATTGCTATGGGTAAAGTTAAGTGAGACAACACACACATAAAGCATTTAGTATGGTACCTGGAACATAATAAGACTTTAAAAAAAGGTTAGCTGCTATCAGTTACTATTAGAGTCTCATTCACTGCTGTTAGAAGTTTTGAGTCAGGAGGCAGACAGGCCTCAGCAGGGTAAAGCAATTGGAAATTCATTCTCTGTTGACTGGAAACTCCAAGATGAGAATAGCAATTAAGGGAGGAGGCTGGGCCCTGTCCAGACCACACATCTCTCATTCCCCGAAGTCAGGAGACCTCCCCAGCCACACAGGCACAGAAGGGCTCCTTGCAGGCAAAAGTGGGGAGCACTGTCTAGAGATGCTCTACCCAGACACCTTTGCATTAAGATCCATCTTGGCTAAGAGATGCGTGTGCACACATGGAAGGATGCTGAGATATACCAAATAGGGACAGTGAACCAGGCAAATCACAATGACTGGCCAAAGGAAAGCCAGAAGAAATGCCCCATATAAGTGATTTAAACTGCCACTCAGGCACAACTCGGGGATTCTCTGGCTGAGTCTGCTTATGTGCCTATCCACACATGCTGTACTCTTTACCCTCTTAAAAAAACACACACACACACAAACTTTACTTGCTTCACTACTTTCTGTCTTTGTGGAAGCTCTTTTTTGCAAAACCAAAGGGCCAAAGCCCTTGTCACTGACCACGGATCTAGAGGGTAGAATCTAGTGCTTTCAGTGCTGTGACCTAGCCCCATCTCTGGGACCAACCCAAGTCCCACTCCAAGCCATTGCAGGCCAAGGCCACCTGAGATCCGTTTATTCTACTAATTGTAATAAAACCAGAAGGCAGTGTGGTAGTACTTAAATCAAAAGCCTTAAAAATAATCAAGTATATTTTTAGGAAAGTGTTCCAAGAACTCAATCTGATGTTCACAAACATTATGTATAAAGATGATCATGAAGATAAAAATATTCCAAGTGATCTAAGTGCCCAACAGTAAAAAGAAAGAAAAAGAAATTAACCTGATTATGGGACATCTCTCTACGGTGGCATACAACATGGTTATCAAAATTACGTTTTTTAAGAGGTTTTGATGATATGGCTGTGGTCCATGTGGACCACAGCCTTGTTTAACTCAATGAAGCTATGAGCCATGCCATGTAGGGCCACCCAAGATAGATGGGTCATGGTGGAGAGTTCTTACAAAATGTGGTTCACTGCAAAAGGGAATGGAAAACCACTTCAGTATTCTTGCCTTGAGAAACCCATAAACAGCATGAAAAGGCAAAAAGATAGGACACTGAAAGATGAACTCCCCAGGTCAGGTGAGTGCCCAATATGCTACAGGATATCAGTAGAGAAATAACTCCAGAAAGAATAAAGAGATGGAGCCAAAGCAAAAACAACACCCACTTGTGGATGTGACTGGTGATGGAAGTAAAGTGCGATGCTGTAGTATTGCATAGGAACCTGAATATTAGGTCCATGAATCAAGGCAAATTGGAAGCACTCAAACAGGACACAGCAAGAGTGAACATCAACATTTTAGGAATCAGCGAACTAAAAATGGACTGGAATGGGTGAATTTAACTCACATGACCATTATATCTACTAGTGTGGGAAAGATTCCCTTAGAAGAAATGGAGTAGCCATCATAGTCAACAAAAGAGCCTGAAATACAGTACTTCGATGCAATCTCAAAAACGACAGAATGATCTCCGTTTGTTTCTAAGGCAAACCATTCATTATCACAGTAATCCAAGTCTATGCCCCGACCAGTAACGCTGAAGAAGCTGAAGTTGAATGGTTCTGTGAAGACCTACAAGACCTTCTAGAACTAACACTCCAAAAAGATGTCCTTTTCATAATATGGGACTGGAATGCAAAAGTAGGAAGTCAAGAGATACCTGGAGTAATAGGCAAATTCGACCTTAGAGTACAAAATGAAGCAGGGCAAAGGTTAACAGAGTTTTGCCAAGAGAACACACTAGTCACAGCAGACACCCTCTTCCAACAGCACAAGTGAAAACTCTACACATGAACATCACCAGATGGTCAATAAAGAAATCAGATCGATTATATTCTTTGCAGCCAAAGATGGAGAAGCTCTATACAGTCAGCAAAGATAAGACCAGGGACTGACTGTGGCTCAGACCATGAGCTCCTTAAAGCCAAATTCAGGCTTAAATGAAGAAAGTGGGAAAAACCACTAGACCATTCAGGTATGACCTAAATCAAATCCCTTATGATTATACACTGGAAGTGAGAAATAGATTTAAGGGACTAGATCTGATAGACAGAGTGCCTGATGAACTATGTATGGAGGTTCATTTCATCGTATGAGAGGCAGTGACCAAAACCATCCCCAAGAAAAAGAAATGCAAAAAGGCAAAATGGTTATCTGAGGAGGCCTTACAAATAGCTGAGAAAAGCAGAGAAGCAAAAGACAAAGGAGAAAAGAAAAGATATACTCATGCTGAGTTCCAAAGACTAGCAAGGAGAGATAAGAAAGCCTTCCTCAGTGATCAATGCAAAGAAATAGAGGAAAATAATAGAATGCGAAAGACTAGAGATCTCTTCAAGAAAATTAGAGATACCAAGGGAACATTTCATGCAAAGATGGGCTCAATAAAGGACAGAAATGGCATGGACCTAACAGAAGCAGAAGATATTGAGAAGAGGTGGCAAGAATACAAAGAAGAACTATACAAAAAAGATCTTCATGATCCAGATAATCACAATGGTGTGATCACTCACCTAGAGCCAGACATCCTGGAATGTGAAGTCAAGTGGGCCTTAGGAAGCATCACTACAAACAAAGCTAGTGGAGGTGATGGAATTCCAGTTGAGCTGTTTCAAATCCTGAAAGATGATGCTGTGCAAGTGCTGCACTCAACATGCCAGCAAATTTGGAAAACTCAGCAGTGGCCACAGGACTGGTGAAGATCAGTTTTCATTCCAATCCCAAAGAAAGGCAATTCCAAAGAATGCCCTAACTGTGAATCATAAACTTCCAGATGTTCAAGCTGGATTTAGAAAGGCAGAGGAACCAGAGATCAAATTGCCAGTATCCGCTGGATCATCAAAAAAGAGAGTTCCAGAAAAACATCTACTTCTGCTTTATTGACTACACCAAAGCCTTTGACTGTGTGGATAACAACAAACTGTAGAAAATTCTGAAAGAGATGGGAATACCAGACCACATGCCCTGCCTCCTGAGAAATCTGTATGCAGGTCAAGAAGCAACAATTAGAACTGGATATGGAACAACAGATTGGTTCCAAACTGGGAGTGGAGTACATCTAGGCTGTATATTGTCACCTGTTTATTTAACTTACATGCAGAGTACATCATAAGACAAACTGGACTGGATGAAGCACAAGCTGGAATCAAGATTGCCAGGAGAAATATCAATAACTTCAGATATGCCGATGACATCACCCTTATGGCAGAATGTGAAGAAGAACTAAAGAGCCTCTTGATGAAGGTGAAAGAGGAGAGTGGAAAAGTTGGCTTAGAACTCAATATTCAGAAAATGAAGATCATGGCATCCGGTCCCATCACTTCATGGCCAATAGACGGGGAAACAATGAAAACAATGAAAGACTTTATTTTCTTGAGCTCCAAAATCACTACAGATGGTGACTGCAACCATGAAATTAAAAGACGTTTTCTACTTGGAAGAAAAACTATGATCAGCCTAGACAACATATTAAAAAGCAGAGACATTATTTTGCCAACAAAGACCTGTCTTTTCAAAGCTATAGTTTTTCCGGTAGTCATGTATGGATGTGAGCGTTGGACTATAAAGAAAACTGAGTGCCGAAGAATTGATGCTTTTGAATTGTGATGTTGAGAAGACTCTTGAGAGTCCCAAGGACTGTGAGGAGATCTAACCAGTCCATCCTAAAGGAGATCAGTCCTGGGTGTTCATTGGAAGGACTGATGCTGAAGCTGAAACTCCAAAACTTTGGCCACCTGATGCGAAGAGCTGACTCATTTGAAAAGGCCCTGACACTGGGAAAGATTGAGGGCAGGAGGAGAAGGGGACGACAGAGGATGAGATGGTTGGATGGCATCACCGACTGAATGGAGGACATGGGTTTGCGTGGACTCCGGGAGTTGGTGATGGACAGGGAGGCCTGGCATGCTGAGTTCATGGGGTCGCAAAGAGTCGGACATGACTGAGCAACAGAACTGAACTGAACTGAACATGTGGATGTGAGAGTTGGACTAGTAAGCTGAGTGCCAGAGAACTGATGCTTTTGAACTGTGGTGTTGGAGAAGACTTTTGAGAGGCCCTTGGACGGCAAGGAGATCCAACCAGTCCATCCTAAAGGAAATCAGTCCTGAATATTCATTTGAAGGGCTGATGCTGAAGCTGAAACGCCAACATTTTGGCCACCGTATGCAAAGAACTGACTCATTTGAAAAGACCCTGATGCTGGTAAAGATCGAAGGTGGGAGAAGGGGATGACAGAAGATGAGACAGTTGGATGGCATCACCAACTCGATGGACATGAATTTGAGTAAGCTTCAGGATAATGATGTTCAGGGAAGCCTGGCGTACTGCAGTCCATGGGGTCACAAAGATTCAGACATGACTGAGTGATTGAACTGAACTGAATGATATGGCATATGCTTAAGAAATAACATTTACATTAAAAGCAGAATATGAAATTATATTTATAGTACCCAATTATGTGAATATAGATATAAATTAAAGATATAAATACAGAAAAATATGAAGGAAACAGCAAATATTTTAGTGGTTCTTATTTCTGGGCAGTGAGATTGTGGGTATTTTCAAAAATATACTTTTCTACTGTGAGCCTGCATCACTTTTTCTGCACTTAAGATGGAACCTGAATTCAGAGAAGGAGATTTGAGATGGCACAGTGGAACACGTCATTGCTCCTCATGAAATTTAAAATAGGTTTTCAGAGCTATGTGAGGGGAAACAGAGGAAATAAATCAGTAAGACACACAAAAAATCACATTTATGTTTTGATCCGACTGATCCCATTAATGTTTCAAGTTAATCTCAACCCACAGATGAGTTTCTGTTTTAAACTACTGTCAGTCAGTTGATTAACAATGTTTATCATGGGCCTACTGTGTGCCAGGCACTGGGTCATGCTGGACAAACTGTGTGGAGGAAAGCAAATCCAGTCTTCACCCTCCTGCAGCTCATGGTCACATGGGTATTTAGTAATTCCAGATACAAATCTCAACACACAAACCTCATGTATTTAGGCATTTATAAATTTACTGGAGTTGTTCTTTAATGTTAAAAGAACAAAAATTTTTTCAATTAGAAGAAATTTTTTTAAATCAAAAAGAAAAAGCAAGGTGTTCAATTTATCTGAGATGCTGTAGATTGTAGATGTGGCTGGAGGAAATGTTAATGTGGGTCTTCAGGAAGGAGTTAATGTTTGAGGATCCAGTGTTACCAGCTGTGCTCCAGGTCACAGAGAATGCCATTGTTCTTTCTTGGGAACGGCTGCTTTTGTTCATCAACTCCTCCATCTTGCCCCTGAGAGAACAGACAAACCAGTCCAGTCCTGGTATATTGCTCCTTTGTAAACTACTCTTATTTCTGCTTTTGTGGTGCTTCTACCATGGAGTGACCTTGATGAAGACAATTAAGCAAGGAAAGTAACTCAAATAAAGCAGATTCGTGTGAAGTCACTTCCCAAAGTGGAAAAATGGCTCCTTTTCCTCTCTGCCCCATACTCTAGACACACTCACATATATGCATTTATATATGCATGTATAAACACATATACATAGAAAGCAATGCAAGTATGCTCTCTCATAAATGAACACTCAGAAGCACATTTAGATTTTTTAAGAAAGAAAATATGCTCTGCTATTAGCAGATGAAAAATAAAATAATTAAAAGCATTTATATATTTTAGGGGGCTGCAAAGCTTTTCTAGAAACGTTATAACCACAAGCAAAAGTAGATTCAGAAGATTTACTTGAAACAATAGTTCAACTACCTACAGTCTCCCCCATGGGAAAAACCATCAAGAATGAGGAAATGATTAGAAAGCACTGGCAGAGTAGATATTTCAAAGTATCTCCTACTTCACTGATTCAGCATTCCTAACTCCACTGCGTTCCTACTCTCCTTCTTACTCTGTACACATTCCTAACAAACTAAATGTGGTTATTAGCCTTCCAAAACTTCTGAAGATTAGCAATAGAAAGAGTCCTCCATACTGCACTGGTGTATTGATAGGGACATGAAATAACAATTGAAAATAAGGTGAAAAATAAGAAAACCTTACCATTTAGGTACAAGAATTCAAAGAGCAAAGATGCCTGTGTTAATGTACTATAGGGGCAAATAGCCCTCACTGGACTACTGGCAAACTCTACAGAATACACTTTCACACAGACTGTGCTAAGTCTTAACGCAGTGGTTAAATTTTATTCTGTATACTCAGTCAAAGTTGGAGTGGTTATCTGAGTATATTATCCATTCAAAAATACTTTTGAATAAGTGACTTTAAAGGAGCAAGCTTTTGATGCTACCAAAAAATTCTTATCTAAAATAAAACTCAAGAGCTTCCCTGGTGGATCAGTGATAAAGAATCCGCCTGCCAATGCAGGAGACATGGGTTCAATCCCTGGGCTGTGAAGATCCCACATGCCATGGAGCAACTAAACCCGGGTGCCACAATTATTGAGTCCATGTGTGCAACTACTGGAGCCTGAGTGCCCTAGAGCCCCCGCTCCACAGCGAGAGAAGGCACAGCAGTGAGAAGCCTGCGTGCCACAACCAGACAGCAGACCCTACCTGCTGTACCTAGAGAAAAGCCTTCGTAGCAGCTATGTCCCAGCACAGCCAAAGCTAAGTAAATAAAATTATTTAAAAAAGCAAAAGCAGAAAACCCAGAACACTCATTTCAGGAGGTTCTAGGGAGCACAGAAACACACACACACACGAGCTTAAGCACACACACATACACATTCCTCAGAATGCTGCTGCTGCTGCTAAGTCGCTTCAGTCGTGTTCAACTCTGTGCGACCCCATAGACGGCAGCCCACCAGGCTCCCCTGTCCCTGGGATTCTCCAGGCAAGAACACTGAGTGGGTTGCCATTTCCTTCTCCAATGCATGAAAGTGAAAAGTGAAAGTGAAGTCGCGCAGTCGTGTCCGACTCTTCGCGACCCCATGGACTGCAGCCTACCAGGATCCTCCGTCTATGGGATTTTCCAGGCAAGAGTACTGGAGTGGGGTGCCATTGCCTTCTCCTATTCCTCAGAATAACTCGCTGCAATTCAAGAAGACGGTTTTCTTTGTGACTTGAACTAGAAGGGGAAAAAAAAAACTGCTTTGGTTTTTTAAAAGAGGTTTGGAAAATATCTGCAGGGAATAAGCAATACATTTCTCTAACTCCAGAGATCAATGTAATTACTTCAAAAGGCAGATCAATGTGGTTCGACTTTTGAATACCTAATATAAATACCACCCATTCCTCCCAGAAGAGATTCATTTTCATTGCATTCTATAAAACACATTTTTCCCATTTTACAAAGCTCAAACTGCTTTCCAAATATTCTGTTACATACAGTGTTGAACCTGCCACTCTGAATTTTCTTGGGGTAATAGTAACTTAGCCAAAATTTATCTGGAGACTTTAAAGTGAAACCTACAACTGCTGATTTTCAAGATAAAAGCTATAGGAGGCTGAAAACAAAGTTTCTGAACATTAAGAACTTTTCAACCAACTGGGATTTCTTACTACCAGGCAGATTTAGAGCAATGTAAATCTAGTTCTTAGAATTTTGCATAAAAACCATATGTTAGAAAAACAGGTTCAGGTCTCTATCCTCACCAGTCTGATGTGATAATTCTGCAACGTGGCAGTGTGGCTTAGGAATGTGTGTTTTAACTGGCTCTCCTGATGGTAGGTGGCTTACTCATAGAGAATCCCTATTTAGAGATATTCCCAAAGCTATTTAAACCACTTTTCCGTACTTCTCTGACTCAGCCTGTTTTCTTTATCAAATGCATTGGAATTCTATATAAAATAATTACCTCTTTCCAAGTTTAAAATGATCTTCTCCATTTCTTTTGACCTTGCTAAATCAAATGTATTCATCCATTTAATAGCTTTTTTTTGGTCTTGAGTCCACCACCTAGCGTGAAAGGTGGTAATTACAGGTTCTTCTGAAAGTGCAAAATGATTTGAATACTACTTTAGGTAGAGATTTGAAAACTGGGCTTTTCTGTCTGACATTCCAAAATGATTTGGATTCCTTATAATTTCCTTACAGTATCTTTATATAACCTCCATTTAATCAAATATTAATAATTATTTATTATTACTTGAATAAACATTCTATTTAGGGTAAATTTTCTTAAATATTTAGAATGGCATTTTACCATTTTGTAGATGATGCATGTATATTTTATGGTACATTAGGTGCCTCTGTATAATTAGCATGTTCAACACATGTAAGATTTGATGTGATGCCTATGTCATAGGACTTATAGCAGAGTGTTAACCTTCTCAACAATTACCAAAGTTAACAGTTGAATCTGCGTTTATGATAAGATGTTGGTCAAAAAGGTTGTCTGCTCTGCATTTGGTCAGTGTTATAACTCTCAGCGTTCATGTTATTCCTTCTCCGTAGTGACAATTTGTTGGGTGACATCAGCATGCAGTGGTTTTAAAGATGGGCTGCCTTTATAAGGGATGTGGGGAAATTACTACTTTAAAAGATGACTTGACAAATGACACCAGGCAGAAAACTAATTTTGTGCTGAAGATGAAGCCACAAACAAATGATAGTGTAGCATTTCCTGTGCTAAGATTTCATGAATAAAGTAAAAGCTAAATTGTCCTTATTCCACCCCAAGTTTTAAATTAGCAGTGCATTTTGGTATCTACTCCCCAAACTCTGCCTTAATTTTAGAAAAGCTAAATGGAAAACATGTTTTAAATATGATACTATGCACAAATATGATATAAATATGAACACATGGTATTAGACATAAATCTCATATTATAAAGAAAAGGGGGCTTCTCTGCCCTTTTTTTCCTCCTATTTGTGAGACATCATCCTCTCCCAAATCATCTCAATCAATTGCCACCATAAGCATGACTATTGTCACAGATGAGTGCTTTTCAAAATAGTTAACAATCCTTTTACACATGCCCCTCAAAAGGAGATAACATTATTCATTGAATTAGAAGGACTGCCTCTGAAAGAAGAGCAGAATTCTTAGGACTGGAAAAGATAAGCTAGGTAGTCCTCCAACAGAGTACCACATGGAATGTGTCGACTGCTTCTTCTTTGCTGTGGTAGGAGCACAATCCACTCCAACAAAAATCTTCCATGGATGCTGGGACATCTAGGTCTGACCTGTCCGCCGTGTAAAGGGCTGGTTAGAATAAGTCATGCAACATTTCTCAAAACCTGTGTCCACAGAGTAGGTAAGTCTGCGTAGTCTGTTCAGAAGTGTACCTGACAAAATTGCGTCATGGTCGGATATCTGCTGGAACTACTGTGTTCAAAAGTGTCTGCAGGATTCTTAGTGTAGGATATCTCAGAATATTTGATTTCAGCTTTCTCTTTTTCACTGAGTAGCTCATGAAACAAACATTTCTAGGAATTTGCTTTGAAAATTGTTGGTATTTTGGGTTAATTTTAACTCAGGAGTATTTTGTGTACACACACTCATATGATGTGCGTATATATATTAAACATGATTTTGAGACAACTGAGCCATTGTCTTCTGTGCTGTATAATTTATTACATAGTTTACTGTTAATTTGAGAATGTTTTTAAAGACATTTTAAACTATCCACTATAAAATGGAAATAATCATTTCATGGTAAACTCTCGAGTTAGGAATGACTACACCAGCACATCAATTCTGTTCTGAATTGTTCACATCAATTCTCAGTTGAGGGGGAGCTGGGAAAATGAAAAGGGAAACTTCATGAAAACAGAGCTGGGAGGCCAGGAGGGGAGCTCTCATGCATATACCATTTGTGCCAGCACAGATCCCAATAGGAAGAGACATACCTTGCATCTCTGGCAGAAAGCGACATTACAGGGCCAGCAGGAAGAGGAAAGATTTTCTTTTTGCCTGACAACAGCTCAGCCAAAAAAAAAAACTGCTGCACTTTGGACTTTGTGTTTATAACAGCTTCTCTCCCTTGCTTTACCTGACTTGCATGTGCTTCATCATAATTGCATGTCCAGAATTGCAATTCTTGGCTGTTTCCAAGTAAAAACCCTGTTGTGCTGGAAAAATAACTGGACCTTTTATTGTTTTAGGTTAACAGAAAAGAAACAGACCTGGGAAGAGAGTTTCAATGCAATGGGGAAAGATTTTTGAGCTACTGCTACAGAAAGCTCTAGGACACCACATGAATGGGTTTTTATTTCACTCAATGGACAATGAGTCTTGGAGGAGACAATGCTTGTGCTGAGTACTGAAGAATAAACAGAGTTAGTCATTCAAAGAACTGGAGTTGGTGGGACATGTGAGCCTGTGGCATGGAAGAGCACATGGTATAATAGGTGGGAAGTTTATTTTATTAGGAAGGAAAGGGGGGAAAGTAAATCTAAGCTATCCAGCTAATACCTGGACCGTGTTCCTTTGTGGCCTGTCAAACCCTTATAGGATTTTGGAAATTATCACCACCTGAAACATTCCCCACTATGAGGACACAAGATAACATTTCTTTGTTTTTGGCATGGTTTGTTTAGGCACACTGGAAATCATACTTATGCCCTATTTATTAAAGGGAAAGAAGACATTCAACCCTAGAGTGTTTCAGAAAGAGGTAAATTTAAAAAAATAAAGCATGCAAAAAGGTGGGAATCACAAAAAAAAAAAAAGAAGAAGGAAAAGGGGAAGATGAAATTGTAAGTAGGGGAGGAGTTTGAATAAAGTAGTATCTTATTTTTTTAAATTGTATTATACTGTTGTTAAAAAAACAAAAGCAATTTTGTATGTATTTTAGTGGAAAATTAGAGAGTCTCTCAGGGACTGGTAGTCAGATGTAATTTTTAATCAATTCATTTGAAAATCTGTAGCAAATAATGAAATCCATGAGCTACTTATTGCTTTAGAAATCAGCACAGCTATTTATTTGACAATTTTCACATGAAAAGCTTAGTTTTTAGAAGCATATTATTAAAAACATCACTATACACAGGACACTTTATTCTAACATTTATATCCACTTGAACCTTGTTATAATTTTGAAGTTAGTGTTAATAGCTGCATTCACAATTGCTTGACTTTTTTCCAGATAAAATTGTGAGGTTGGGGCAGACTCTTTATGAAAAGTAGTGTGTGTGTGTGTGTGTGTGTGTGTGTGTGTGTGTGTGTGTGCACGTGTGTGTGTGTGTGTGTGTGTTGGGGTGTGTTTTGCTAGGTGATGATCTTATGAAATTTTCTTAAAATAGCAGGTGAGTTTCAGGTCTAACTGAAGATCATCTGACCAAAAACCTATCATCAGCCATTTTCTGCCCATAAACATGCCAGAGATTCTAGAATAGATGGAGAGCTTGGCATTTCTGGTTTGAGCCAAGAAAATAAAAAGGCCAAAGTATCAAGCACACCACGTTCTGTAATAACAATCACATTCTGCAAGGTCATGATACTCAAGGACGTCCTGAAGTGGCTATTGTTTTATTTTGGTAATGTCTTTGGCTCTTAACTCCAGTTTCTGAAAACGGATTTGTCTCCAAAACAGCAGTATTGACATAAGTTATAGCCACCAGCGTGCCTAAGGGTGAATGCCAGCTTGGCATTCCCTGGAGGTGAATATATTTATATATATACATATATACGTATACATATTTTTTTAAGTTTTCAAGTTTAATCACCATCCAATTTCTCTTGATTTAAATGAATAAAATGTCACCTTATTTTTATGATCATACTGTTTTAAAATGCTAATCTAACATATATGAGTCTTTATAAACCAAATGACTTTTCAGCCTACATAGATTTTATTCAAAGAAATCTACAAATTAGACATCATTATCGTCCTTATTTTATAGGTGAAAAAACTGAAGACTAGAAGGTCCCAGACTCTTGGGAGGTGGAACACAGGATGTGAACACTGTTTCTGTGACAAAGGTCTTTGGGGTATCTTCCCCATTGCAATAGTCACTGAATCTAGACTTGGTTAGAACTTTTTTCTCCTAGATTGGAAAGGCTTCCTTTATTTTTTCACAGTAACAGCTTAGAAGACATCGCTTTATTTAAAAACTTTATAAAATCTGCCTAACAACATTATAGCATGTTTATTTAATATATGGGCGTTGGGAAGTGTTTAAATGCCAGTGTGGAGACCCACTCAGATCCCTAAAATTAATATAAAGATTATTTTAAAATAAAGACATTCTAGATTTAACAGATGTAGAAAGAAACCTTCCTTTGGCACGGAAAGCAGAAACTTATGGGAGTGAGACTGCTAAGAATTCCCTAACCAGAACCTTTATGGCCATGAGGGAAAAATCTGAGATGACCGCTCCTACTTGCATAAACAGACATTATCACAAACTTCCTTATCTCCCATTTGTTCCCCTAGAAAACCATTTGTTCTTCCCACTGAAGATTTTTCTCTCCCACCTCTCAGCCCCCACCACTAAGTTAGGGATATAAACTCCCATCTTAAGCTATTTAGAGAGCCACTTTTCTTGGTGTATTTTTGTGTGCATATAAATAAGCTATTTTTTTTTAAATAAATAGGCTATAAGTGCAAAGATTAGTAGCCACCAGCTCCTCTGTCTATGGAATTTTCCAGGCAGGAATACTTGAGTGGGTTGCCATTTCCTTCTCCAGGAAACTTTCCCAGTCCAGGGATTGAACCTGTAGCTCCTGTTGCGTCTCCTGCATTGTAAGTGGATTCTTTACCACCGAGTCACCAGGAAAGCCCAGTTGTTCCCCTAGAAAACCATTTGTTCCTGCCATAGAAGATTCTTCTCTCCCTCCCCTCATCCCCCACCATTAAGTTAGGTATATAAACTCCTATCTTTAGCTATTTGGAGAGCCACTTTTTTGGTGTATTTTTGCATGCATATTAATAAGCCATTTTCCCCTGTTAAACTATAAATTTATGTTTAATTTGCACACGCCAGTACTAAACCTAAGAGGGTAGAAGAAAATGTTTCTCTCTGACACTATTACACCAAATCAGATCACTTTTTTTTTTTTTACCATAGTAAAAAACACATAGCCTAAGTTAGATTGTATCCTTTTATATATTTCAGTCCAGCTCTGACATTTTTGTAGAATTTTCAATATATCTGTATCTTTTTAGATATAAGTAATCATTCCTCTAGATGGAATTCATTGAGCACTACCTGGTGCCAATAAGTGGGATAAGTTGCTTCATATTTTAGCTCATTTAGCTCTCCTAAATCTTTAAGGTAGGTCTTAACTCCCTAATGGCATGAAACCAATGAAATATGGGATGCACAGCTGGCCTGAGAAAGGCAACTGTGTACCAGTCGTGTATTTCATGATAAATAGGATGTCCACATGCATGTAATAAGATAGTGTAATTCTCCCATTTCACTGCTTCCCACTTGGGTTTGTGTTTGGACTTTACAAATCAGAAAACCAAAACTTTGAAAATGGATCCATCAAGGAGTCATAAAGTGAAACTCATGAATCAAGATCCAGGGAGGTAAAGTGATTCAGCCAGGAAGAAATCTTGTGGTCCTCGGGTGCCATGAGAAAGAGGACCATCTCTTCTGGGGGTAGGATGCAGTAAAAAAAAAAAAGGCTCGTTTACCTACTTGATGTGTGGCTGTAAGTAAATTCTGATCTCCCTGGGTCTCAGTTTTCTCATCTGAAACATGAGGATAATATCCTTTTCAAAGAGCTGCTGGAAGGACTAAATCAAGTAATATGGTAACATATCTGCAACAGGATGATACTCAGAAAATTCAGGATGGCACCTTTTCAGGGAAGGAAGGAGGGAGAAGAAAGGACTCAGGAAGGGAGCAAAGGGCGCTTCTGTTTTAGCTGGAATATTCTGCATCTTTTATACAATTGTACGACGATCTAAACCAAGTAGAATACAATACTGGTATTTGTTAATCTGGAAACGGTGCTTGTTAACCTATTTTCTGTACTTTAAATTTTTTTAATGAAAATTTTTTAGTGTCTGTCACATAGGGCACAGGGAGTATGGATTCAGATCCTTTCCTACAGACCTTGTCAGAAGCTAGAGACTCTACAGTGATAAATTTAAGTGCGACCCAAGGAAACAGACCCTGTGGTGAGCCTGAGCTGAAGTGGAGTGCGCCTGGGGAGCTGGGCGTTCACCTTCTACAATGGAGTTCAACAGACAAGTTCACCCTCCTCTGCAGACTGGATGAACACAAGCTGGCTGCACTGCCTTCCTCAGCTTCGCCACTCAGTGCAGAGACAGAGTGCTTTATGCGGTCTACATTCTACAGCCACATTCCATTTTCCATATGGGATCTTCTAACAAGGAAAGCTGTTTACATTTTAATTTATTGTAGCATGCAGCTCCTGCCAACGCCATGTGTCACCATGATTTCCATATGGGAGCCCTCCCTTCCCCACAATGATGTTTATTTGGTCTGTACAATTTGTTTAGATTCTCCTCATGGAAATTCAGGATTTGGGGTTTTGAAAATAACTCTTCCAGAGCTCCTACATGTGGTGAACTCCACAAGAAAGTGGGTTTTCCTGAACCTTATGGTAAACCAACCGATTACCATATATAGAAAGGCAACCGAACTTAGAGAGGACATCGACTCATCTTTATGTTGCCACATAACACACAACACAAGGTAACTCAACTCAAGAGGATTTGCAGCCTCTGAGAGGCCTGAGGGCTATTCAGTGGTCTAGTTCTTTTTTGGTCTCCGAGCTTTCCACCCTTATGCCTTCTCACTCTCCCCTCACCTTGACTCTGAAAAAGGAAGAGGGAACATTCTGGAGACAGAAATTAAATTAATTAAGCCTATCCTACCGCGCTTAGTGATGGGTTCCCCCGTCATTTCTTTTCTGTAGAAAAAGGCTCATGGTTCACACATGCAGGTCTTTGAGAGCAGTAGTCTTCCACTGCTGGAGAAAGAGAAAAATAGTTTTCTTTTCTATTTGGGGGGTGGGGGGCAGAATTGATGCAGAGGACACGTGACTGTCAGCTCACTCAGGATATGCACAGAGGAATTTCAGACTGCTTTAGACGTTATAAAATTGTAAGTTAACAGCCAACAGAGGTATTTACGGAAATTAGACCATCTTTCAAGTCATTTATCAGTGTGCCTCCAATTCCCATTGCAAGGCAGGTGAAATAATAACGGATTTAGGGAACTTGAATCATATTCAATGCAGGAAAGAGAAAGCTATCTGCTTCTAGATTATCCAAATAAAGGGAAGAACTAGAATTGCCTGGGCAGATAATGCTGCGGCCCTCAGTTTTAACTGGGGGAGGATTCCGTGCAGCCTCCCAGGGAGAAGGCAGAGAGCTAAGGCTCACTGATATTACACAAAACCCTCCTGGAGAATCCCAGTGCCAGCCCTGAGCCTCCCAGGCTGCTGGAGACCAGAAGTCAAAAAACTTCTGGTCAAAATTCAAAAAAAGTCAAAAATCTGCAACCTTAAATGCGACAGCAATGCGTTTGACTTCCTTTGAGAGAGGAGAGAGAAAACTCTTGTCATAAAAATGCTGCTCTCTGCCTTTAAAATGATTCCCTTGGTGTTTTAAAATAATAAAATGGCAATATCCTTTTAAGCCAAAGAGCAATCTCCCCAAAGTAATTACTGTGCATCAAGGATAATTGAAAATATGTAGAAAATCGAGGGAAAGAAAAGGTATTTCTTCCGTTAAAGTGAATGTAAATGGCAGCACTTTGATGGCATTTGGTTATGACAGTGTAGCTCACAGCTGCCAAGAAGGAAAACACTGAAATACCTGGATCCCATTAATTTTATAATAGTATTTCCATAGTGCTTCCACTGAGACTTAGTCTAGTTCTTACTGTCCTTTCGTGGGAACACCAATACAATTATTCACAGAGAACTTTGCAAGAAAAGTTGGAACTTGGCACCACCAGAAAAACCAGCACAGAGCAGTTATTTCCATGTCATTTAAATGATGTGATTAACTCAGCTGAAGAATTGCTTATCCTCTGTCCTCTAATGTGTTGACTTAGAAAGACTTTCTCTTTTAAAGACAATGCCATTCATTAAGCAGCAAATTAGAAAATGAACACACAGCCAAAATTGAAGGCGAAACGCCTCCTTGACTCTCGTCTGCCCTCTGCTGGGCACTGTGTATCTCCTCTTTGTCCAGGGGGATTAAAAAAAAAAGGGTATTTTCCCATCTCCAATCTTTCCAAAAGATAGTGTCGAGGTGGGTCTGAATGTGACAAATCACTCTATTCTGACGGATCTTGTAGGTAAACTTCTTAAGAGTGCGCCAAGTGTTTGCTTACTGTGTTTCTATTTGTTTAAATCATGCATCAGGTCAGTTCAGCTCAGTAGCTCAGTCGTGTTCGACTCTTTGCGACCCCATGGACCGAGGCATGCCAGGCCTCCCTGTCCATCACCAGCTCCCGGAGTTTACTCAAACTCATGTCCATTGAGTCAGTGATGCCATCCAACCGTCTCATCCCCCGTCGTCCCCTTCTCCTCCTGCCCTCAATCTTTCCCAGCATCAGTGTCTTTTCAAATAAGTCAGCTCTTCGCATGAGGTGGCCAAAGTATTGGAGTTTCCGCTTCAGCATCAGTCCTTCCAATGAACACCCAGGACTGATCTCCTTTAGGATGGACTGTATGGGTCTCCTTGCAGTCCAAGGGACTCTCAAGAGTCTTCAACACCACAGTTCAAAAGCATCAATTCTTCGGCTCTCAGCTTTCTTTATAGTCCAACTCTAATATACAGCACATAAAATTTACCATTCAGTGGCACTAAGTACATTCCCATTGTTGTGACACCATCACCACCATCCATCATCAGAATTTTTTGCATCTTGCAAAACGGAAATTCTATATCCATTAAACACAACTCCCCACCGCCCCTCCCCACCGCACACACCTGGAACCCAGGATGACCACTCTTCTACATTCTGTCTCTATGAATTTGACTATTCTAAGTACCTCCATAGAGTATTTGTCCATTTGCAATCTTGTGTTAATTATTACTTATAATGAAGAAGTAAAAGCATATGTAGGTAACAGTGAGGGGAGATGAAACAGAGTATATAACTAGTATGTATTTGACAAGCATGTGAAGGAGACAGGAAGTCAACATAAACAGAGTGACAAATAGAGAGCAGAGTCACAACTCCTGGCAGGCCCTTCACTCTTGCAACCCTGCGGCAACCAAAGTGCACGAGGACACAGCTAATGGGAGGCAGAGCTTGGTTTGAGCTAGGATTTTCAGATTCCAAAGTTTCACTGCATTGGTATTTTTATCAACCAGTATCCTCCAGGGCACCTCCTTATCTTTTACAACATTAAGAAACTCCCCAGGGGTAAAGAACATGTCTCGTCCTTACTGTTCTCTCATGCATGGAGTAAACTATCAGTTCATTGAGTATGTTTGACCCTGAGACCTGAATCTTAAATATCTCTCATCTCACTTTTTGTCTGAAACACAGTAACAGAAGGGTGGTTCCTGACTTTAAGCTTGGACTCATTCAAGGCTCCAAGATCTTGACAGTCGTTGTCATCTCGGTCTACTCCATTTTAGAAAGATGCTCTGCGAGTGCCTGAGAGGTTTCTAACCTGGAGATCTGTAGAATCAACCCAAGAATTAGTTGAGACAAACTGGGTCTACAGGAGGTTCCCTTTTTATTAAATGCAGGTATAGCCAACAAGCAAGCAACAAAGAGAAAACTAATTTTAGGTTTGATGAACAGCACACCTTGTTGCCATCCCATTGGAGAACTGGAAATGTCGCAAATTTAAAATAAAAATGTTCTCTGTAACTTGCTTTGTAAATGTATTAGCTATTTAAAAACAAGCAAACCGGCTATCCTTCTCATTGTTGGTGCTGGTGTTGAGGGAAATTTCTAGTTTCTACCAGATTTTGGTGGGAAGAGAAAAGAGTACTTCCCAGACCCTGCTTCTGGTGGGCCCTTATTCTGTGGTGGCTTCCCAGACAGGACTGTCAGTGCTACCCTCCTGCATAGCAACGAGATTCAGAAGTGTCCTTTGCTGCTCCTACAAGAGTTTATTTTGGTGTTTGTTGAACAATGTTATGCCCAGTGATGACATTTACAACTGAATTGTTGTTACTTATTAAATGGTTAGTGCTTGAATAGACCATTAGAGAGGACTTTAGTTAAAATATTTAAGACAATATTTCTCAGAATATGATCTACTCTCATCCTTTTATATGACGATAAACTGGATTAAAGGAATCAAAGGCAAGTTACAGAGAACATTTTTAGTCTAAATTAGGTTTGTCAGCATAACATTTATCTTCCCACTCTGGTTTACAAAGACCAGAGAGTATGTTATAGTTAGTATCTAATAGTGAACTGCCTCTAATAATAAGCCAAGAAGTGTCTTTATTTGATCTTGGTAGGATTGCCTCCTGGAGTACTCTTCCTGGGATGGACATCAGTTTGCCCTGGTCAGTACAAAGCTGGCCAAGCGATTTCCCCACTAATTTCTGCTCTGTTGATGAAGCTGTCAACCCTGAGAACAGTGACTGTATCTTTAGCTCCATCAGCATGACCCTTGGCTTCATCAGGATAGCCCCCAGCCAGCTGCAACTGACTCTCTGTCTCAACCTTCTGAAAGGCTCCTTCTGTCCTGAGCTCCAGTTCTGCCTCTATCCTTCCAGAAAGGCATTCAGACCCCATCTCGCCCTCTCACTGGCTAAAAGACCTCTGGCAAACCACTTCCCTCTCAGTGGTGCTGGGTGCATCCAAGCAGGTGACGCTCTAAAGTCCTACCTCGGTTCCCTGCACCAACCACATGCTCGTTTCGTACATAGGGCTCTCTCTGGACAGCTGAAAGGTGTCCGGGCTTCCAGCCTGGGGCTCTGCCTTTTGGCCCCATCCCTCATTCTTACTTTTGTCTTTCTTCTTAAAACTGAGCTTGTTATGGGTGAGGCCCTGCCACTCTTTTCCTTTGTAATACAATTCTAGGCTGAACAATGGCTTAGCTTCCTGGAGACATATACACTTATTACCACATCTTCAGTTATCATCTTCCTGGGTGCTTGGGACTTTCCAGATTAAAATGACCTTTTAAAACAATTGAAATAGTCTCTGAAGTGGCAGTGTGGGACTACTTGGGTCCCCACTCCAGCTCGGCCTTGCAAAGTCAGAATGAGCTTTAAGAAAGTCCTTTCTCTTCTGCGTGCTTCAGCTCACTCATCTGTAAAATGGGGGCTAATGGTGCTTCACGGGTACCTGTGAAGATCTGACGACCAGGTACATGTAAATTATTTTAGAACACTACCAGACTCTGTGGTTAAATGGGACGGTCGCTGATTATGCCTTTTCTAAACAAAGCGTTCCAATTTAGGGTTGCTTGGTAATGAGATATGTGGAGGACACAGAAGGAAGAGGGAGCAGGCAACAGGGAGACCTGAGGCCCCAGGGAGGGGCCGGGCGGAGTCTGACGTGGCGGGGCTGACACGTCACCCCAGCCTGAAGCGAACACATTCCTAAGGCACAGCCTGTTCTGTTCCCTGCAAAGGCTGACTTGGTTGTACACGACCCTCTCAGAGCAGCTTGTCTCAGAACTGTTCACACCCATGGTGATGAGGGGACATGAGATGCTTTTAGAACATTTCTGTGATTTCAGGATTTGTGCAGTTAGTTGAGGGGCCCCTGTTATCAGCTTGTCTTCCCTGAGAGCACTCAGCCTTACTCTTTTTCTTCTAACTCCTTGAAGGATGTAGTTTAACCAAGAAAGTAACTTGATTAAACATTCCAAATACCCAGCTCCAGAAAGCCATATACATAGTTCACCCTAAGCATATTGTTTAGCGACTAAATTCCTAACATTCTCTTTTGTAAAACAGAGATGATAATATCTGCCTTACAAAGGTTGTTTTGAAGATCAGACAGAATTACATTGGTGCTAACCATAGAGGTTGGCATAACTGAAAAGACGGATGAACATTTCTTGTTGCTGATCCTGGGGAGGATAGTGGTTATAGCAGAGGTGCGTGTCCTTCGAGGACACTGAAACTAGCATGTGGATGGCCTCGATCAAGCTTTATATCGCACTCATGGATGGTGCTTTTCTAGCGACTTAGCAGAGTTTACAAAGTACTGGCATGCACCTTGTCCTAATGGCTCCTCCCAACAGCAAAATGAGGAAGATAATGGGACAGAATAATAGTCAAACAGTCGGGCCTCCCAGGTGGCGCTAGTGGCAAAGGATCTGCTTGTCAATGCACAAGAAATATTCAACCAGCCACAGTGTAAGCCCTGGGGGAATGGGAAAGGGAGGGGTAAGGAGAGGGTGAAAGGTGCGACCTGCGTCTTTCCTGGATTCTTCTGACAGCTTGATAAATTCACCAAGTAGTCAAATTTAAAATTTCACTGGACTTTAACATTTGGAAAGCAATGACCCAGTCTCTTGGTTTTTGGACACCCCCACTGTCCCATTTGGGGCTTCCCTCATAGCTCAGTTGGTAAAGAATCCACAGGCAATGTGGGAGACCCTGGCTCGATTACTGGGTTGGGACGATCTGCTGGAGAAAGGATAGGCTACCCACTCCAATGTTCTTGGGCTTCCCTTGTGGCTTAGCTGGTAAAGAATCCTCCTGTAATGAGGGAGACCTGGGTTTGATCCCTGGGTTGGGAAGATCCCCTGGAGAAGGGAAAGGCTACCCACTCCAGTATTCTGGCCTGGAGAGTTCCATGGACTACACAGTCCATGGGGTTGCAAAGAGTTGGACATGACTGACTTTCACTTTCACTTTCTCTTTCATCCTCCCATTCACCCTTCACTTTCTACTCTTTCTAGATGGTGAACCTCCTATGGCAAGTGTTTAATTGGTGATCTGGTAAACTTTGTTAAGGAACAAACTCAATCAAGGGCTTGTCCCAGGGTTGATCTTGCAAAAGCCACTCCCAGAGAACAGAGCGACTGATTGCTCTCTGGGAATCAAGAAAAAAGCCTTTCTCTTTTGCAGGCAGTGGAAAATCAGTTCAGAAGGACTCAGACACTTCTCCGTTTTAGGCAAGTGGCCAGGAGCCACCTTCCTGAGCCTCAGTGTCTGCATCTGTAAAATGGAAGTAGTGTTAACTGTCTTGTCTTAGAAGGATTAGAGATAATGCCTGTGTATATATTAGGAACACAATCAGTGGCAGTTAACTATAATTACATCTGCACTTCCAGGGTGGCGGGATGAGGGGTTGGAGAACAAGGGAGAAAGAGTTGTGTTGCAAAGACATCATAGACCAGAGACTATTTGTGTTTATTTAGGGCCTATCCATTTTCTGAAATCCATCTTCTATCTTACAACCTAATCTAGACTATTACAAAAGAAAAATAAAACACCCTATTAAACACACACCTTTCCCAGGTTTAGTTTTAAAGAGTGTGTGTGTATTTATTGGAAAACAAGATGAGCGCTCTGTTAAAAGCCTGACTCGAGTCCTGTGTTCCAAGGACACCTCCGCAGCTCCATAACGTAGATCATCCCCTAGGAAACCCAGCAGAGATCTGTAGCCTTCACGGTGCTTGTGTCCTCTCCATTTATAGCTGACCTAATTTTTCTCTAGATGAAAGATGCACACACCACGCAGCTCTCTGTGCAAGCCCATGGTCGGAAGCTGATTCTCCTTCCATCCTGAGGCCAAGTCCCTGGCTTCCAGCCCTGTTACCACACACCTGCCCAGGAGGGGTGGGGCGGGGGAGAACTAATGAGATGGGGAACATTTTATTCTCTTAGTGGTTGTTGAAAAGTTCCTCTTAGAAGAGATCTACTTCGATGAAGAAATGCATTTAAGATTTCCACTTGAGTAGAAATAGTTCTAGGGTTGGAGAAGGGAGAAGGGAGGGGGAGAAGCTCTGTCTTGGTGGAGGTAGGAGTGAAGAACATGAGGCAGGGAGGGACGACGGAGGTGGCAGATGGAGTGGGCTGGATGAAGCTAGCTTTCCCTCACGTACTCCAGATCTCTGTACATGTAACGGCCATAAACTGCTTGTTGTGGTTAGTTTCTTATAAAAAAGCTGTCGTAGATTAATTTTTGGTTGTCACCAGGTTAAACCAACACAGCAAAGGACGACGAAGGGGCAAGAGCAGCAGGACATGGAGAATGCTGGGTCCAGGACCTGGGGGAGAGCCTTAGATGTTTCCAGGCCTGGATGTTATTGGCATCAATTTTGATTTGAAATTGATTCACCTCCTCTCTCACTGCTATCTCTCTTGCTTCTCTGCAGCCCAACACTGGCTGCTCCCCAGCCCTGCACAGGGCATTGCTACCAGCTGCTCCCTCCCCAGATACTTTGCCTCTCGTATACCTGTCTCCCTGAATGGGACATTCCCCAGAAACCTCTCTGCCGCCTCATCTAAGATTGCACCTGCAGTCATTAACTGTTAGCACACGCCTTCTTTAATTTTCTCGGAGCTCTTATTACTCTCAGACATCTACAATACATCAATTTATTTATTTCTTGTCAGTTTCGCCTGACCAGTAGACTTGCTGTCTGGGGGCAGGGAACTTGCCTTTTCTGTGTATTTCCATGTCTCCAGTTCAAGGGCTCTCAATAAATATTAGTTGAAAGGTGGCATCTGGGGGCACAGTATTGAAGCCAGAGTCCCTCCTCAGGACAGATCATATTCAGCCTGCTTGGACTGGCACCAAGCTCATTTCTCAAGGGCTGCCTGCTGACCTGGAAGATGGTGTGGTTATTTTGTCTCTTCTCTCCTCTACCTTATCAACACATTTCTAGAGCCTTTGGGATGCTCTTAGCCCCTTTTCTACCTGCTCTCGTACATATCCCTGCAACATGACGTGGAGGCTATTTCCTTTCTCTTCTTTACATCACTGACTCCAGGCTGCCCAGCATTCTCCTGCCTGGGCACACACATATTCCAGTGGCCTCTTGCCCCTTGATTTGGAATTTGCACGTTGATCTGCTCTGGGTTTGAATCTTGGCTCTTAGCTGATTAAGGATTAGACCATGGAAATCACTCCACCCCTCTGTCTCAGTTTCTAAATCTGAGTCAATGGTTTTATCGACCTCAAAGGATGAGTGAGCTCCTCCCCCATGCTCACTCCTAAACCAGCAGAGGGCTTGGTAAGTGACAGCCGTTGTTGTCATTCAGCCTCTGGAGCACGTGGAGAGCTCCCATACAGGAGGATGGAGCGAGGGGGACATTCAAGTCTACTTTCTCTTGATAAATGTTGTCATGAAGTAGTTCGGCATTAGCCAGACATCGTGGCAGAGATTCAACTTGTAGCCTCAGCATCTTCAACAGTTATTCTGACACACTCCTCATGACTCATGGCCCCTTCCAGCAAGTGCACCTTTGGTCTTGCCCCCAGGGTGGTGAGTTTCCAGCTTAGAAAGGAAAAAAAAAAAAGAACATCTCTGTTCTTTTTCAGATCGCCCGGAGGTGGATTCTGAGGCAAGTACCTCAGTGTGTATATGGACTATAGCCTGACAGCCTCCTCTGTCCATGGAATTCTCCAGGCAAGAATACTGGAGTGGGTAGCCATTCCCTTCTCCAGAGGATCTTCCCAACCCAGGGACCAAACTTGAGTCTTCTGCATTGCAGGCAGTTTCTTTACCATCTGAGCCACCAGGGAAGCAAACACCTCAATGCTGGTGGCTTCCTGGGAGCTGATCCCAGGAAGCAGAAGCAGGTATGAAGCTGTGCCGGGAGACGAAGCAGTGAGACAGAAGAGAAAGCCAACGACACGTCCGTGGGCAAGGCGGCTGCGGGCACAGCAGAGACTTGGTCCACCAGGGCCTCTCAAGAAACTGTGGAACGTGTTTCAGGACTGTGCCAGCCAGGCATGGGGAGGTGGGCATTTATCTTGGGTCCTCCTGGGGGAGTTAATCCCCCATATGCCCCACTTGTACTTGTATGCAACCTGTATTGCTAAGAAAGCCCTGGGCAAGACACTGAGAGATGCAGGTGCTCCAGGGTGGAAGCTGTCAGCCTCCAGATTGTCAGTCTCAGCTCTAAGTCAACATGGAGTTGGGCTGAGGGCACAGGGAAGTTGCCACAGTTTGGATTCCAGGAAGCTGACTCTGAGATGGAGATTAGTATGCAAGATGTATTATAGGAAGAGCTCTTGGGATCAACATCCGCAGGGGATGGAAGGAAGGAGGCATGGGCCAAGAGAGACTTTTATTTGGCTACAATGCAGTTTCAAGGGAGGTGCAGCTGACCCCTTGGGGAGCTTAGAAACAAGGATGGCTCTTTAGAGTTGTTCTGAGTTGGAGCAAAGGAGAAGAGTATTTATATCCCTCTGTGGACAAATCACTGGATGAGGGTTGTCCATGGGCAGTTCCTGGAGAGGGCTCAGAGCTGAGTGCTATTGGCTAACTGCCCACTGAACAACCAGGAAAACAAGCCCTTAATTTCTGAAGGGAGACCTAGGTTATACATCACAGCATCTTCCACGGACATCAGCTGCATCCGCATCATGCAATTTGGAAGGGAGAAGCAGAGGCAGAGAAAGCTCAAGGTCCAAAGCCCAGGTCTTTGACTGTGAATCTGGGCTGGAGGCCAGCAGTTGAGAGCTTGCTTTCCCTCAGGATAAGAAAATAACCAAAGCCCCACTCCTATCCAGACTCTAAAATATGATATGCACATCCATCTAGGATTGTCAGATTTATTTGGATTCATCACTTGATGTGAAAATAATAGCTCTGGTTTCTCTTAACTCATTATCTGTGGTGGCAGTGGTGGCGATGCCGATAAAAAGTCATGAAAATCACAGTGACAGCAGGCTGAAGCCAGGTTCCCTAAATCCATTACGAGCCATCTGATTTTAAGGTGGCTTCCAATACATATACTTGCTGGTGGCCGCTGAGGGAGGCATAAGAGCGAAGATCCAAAGTGGATGAGTGGTCACGGATGCTTAGGTTTTTCTGACAGCGAGAACAGCACTTTGTGGGCTTGTGGAAAAGGACTTAAAGTGATGACTGTGTTCATTTAGTTGCTCTGCTGCTGCTGCTAAGTCGCTTTAGTCGACAAAAAAAAGACAAAAACAAAAACAAAAAACACCCCACATTTCCCTAAAATTCTTTTCCAGCTTCCCTAAAATTCAAACTGGATTAAAAGATGTTAGAGATTATCTCTGAGCAGTTTTGCTGTTTCTTGGCCGAAATAAAATATGTCTTGTTGACATAAATAGCTGCAATGATGATACAAGTATTTCTGGGTCCTGAGCATCCTCAGAAGATCCAGAAGTGCCTGTGAATCATCTTATTAGCATTACACATCTGCCTTCACCTCCGTCTGCCCAGGGCACATTTGCAGTTTGATATCACAGGGATTGAATCCACGTCTCTATGTCTCCTGCATTAGCAGGCAGGTTCTTTACCACTAGTGCCACCAGGGAAGCTAATTACAGTGTGGGTCTCACCTATCGTGTACTCAGAAATATTCAAGTCACTTTTATGCTAATTTGTATTTTAGCAGGAGCTTGGGTCTGTTAGGTAGTTAGAATAGGAAAAAGGAGTCCAGAATGGTGGTGGCTAAAAGACAAGGAAGGGAAAAGCCCATGAAAATAGAACAAAGAAAGGTCCGAGGACCAGAGTGAGGACCTCAGGCAGAAGAAACAGCACTCCTGGCTAGCCCAGGTTACACAGGGTGGTCTCAGGGGGAGAAAAAACATACAAAAAGAGGCCAAAGGGCCAGGGGCCTCTTTCTCTCCTGTGTGCGCTCCCGTTCTCTCTCTCTTCTCCTCTCTTCCCATCTTTTGGGTCAACATGCCCTCACGCCTCGAGGATGCATTTTCCTTTATTTTATAAAGAAAACTGATCTGTCCAAGTACTATAACACAGACTGTTCAAGAGGTGTGATGTGCTGAGGCTTTAATTCCGTTGCTTCAAATCTTTGTTGTGATGAAACAGAACCGATGAGATTACACTTCCCTAACAGGTCCAGAAAGTTAGGTTTTGGGGTAGGCAAGAACAAAGTGTTTGGAATATGATATCAAATATGCTGATGCAAATATTCACTGGCTTCTCCTCTAGGTACTTGCCCATAGTCCTTGGTGGAGGTCTGGGGGCCTCAAAGGAACCACATCCTTATAAGAAGCCACCTCTGTGCCTATCAGAGCAGCATAAGTAATTTTGGAAATGGGGGTGTAGGAATTAGAGGTGGCAGCCACACGAGGGGTCTTCTCTCCATCCTGATCATCTCTTACCCTCTGGATTGACATCTGAGAGCACTGTCACCTGCTCAAGTGATTCCACGTCACAGGCAGGACAACAAGCAGTAGACCAGGAAATGGACCTGAGAATGGTTGCAGTTACTCACTTTGGGCAAAAGAGTTGTAAATGTCAGAGCAGAGCACAGAACCAGGACTCGGATTCCAGTTGTGTTGTGCTTTCTGCCAAGTGGTGATGACTTGTGTCTCCTCTGAGGTTCAACCTTGCCTTCCATTTCTGTATGCCCAGACTGCTCTCTCTCCCTATGTGTCTGTCTATCTACCTAGCTATCTATCTATCCACCTATCTTCCTATCTATCCATCCATCCATCCATGTACAAGAGGGTCTAACATACAAGCTAGTCTTCTAAACAAGGAATGAAGTTGATTGCTGGACAATAGTCAAATAGCTATTACTGGTGAAATATTTCATTTAAGCTACACAAATTCATAAATTTTTTTAATATTCCCCTAAATCATAATATGAACTGTCAAGATGAAAATAATCAGTGAGAATAATTATAAAAGGGGATAGTTTTAATTTAGAAAAAAAATTAAGAACTTTAGACATTAACAAACTCCTGCAATTAATGTTTGTTGCTGTATATAAACAATTAATGTAGTAAATACCCTGACCATCAACGCCAATTTAGCAAGGTCTCAATTTGAAAACACTCAGTTGATTATTTCTTTGAGTGACTCTATCTATTAATAGAGTGAAGTATGATAGTTATGAAGTGAAAATGAACTTGAGAAGATAGTTTCTAACAACAAGGCTGTTGTTAGAAAGTGTTATTCTATCATAGAATTAATCAGACCCCAGCCTTTATTATTAAAAAGCAGAGAACAATAGCCCTAGGAGGCCGTACGAGGATGTCATCTAGCCTCCAGGGAAGGCATAAAGCTTCTTTGCATTATCCCCACTACATCCCAGATCAGAGGAATCTTATGTGAATGGATGTGAGTCCAAGGATATTTAATGACTCCAAGCACTTAGAGGTAGAGATTTTTGAGAGACAAGGAAATAAGTTTTAATTGCAGCTCAGAATGGAAAGTTTGCCCTTCTCTTTTCTGCAGATTTATTCACCTTCCTCCAGAGACTGTCTCTCTGAAAAGAGTGAGGCTCTGTGTCCTCTTACAAGCTGTTTCCTCTTGGCCTCCTCCTACCCCCATGGGCCTGTTCGCCAGATTCATACTCCACCTCCTTCTTCCTTGTTTTTACTTGGCATAGTTTTCCTTGGAATGGCCTAACCTGGCCATTCAACTGGCAATAATTAGAGGGCTAGACTATGAGATTGGACCCAAAGGAAATGCACAGAGGAAGTATCTCTCTCAGCTTTGCCCCTACATCTCATAGCTGTCAAATGTAAGCAAGAACAGTCACTGAGTCTCCATTAGAGGTTCCATATTGGGTCTAGTCCCAAAGTCCCACTTAGTGATAAAGAGATACTTTGCCTAGTCATCTTATGCTATGTGTGTGGATTCTTGCTGCATTAAGTATCTACTGCTAGATAATAAATTACCCCAAAGATCCCTGGGTTGAGAAGATCCCCTGGAGAAGGAAGTGGCAATCCACTTCAGGCCTATTGCCTGGAAAATCCCATGGACAGAGGAGCCTGGTAGGCTACATTCCATGGGGTCACAAAGAGTCAGACATGACTGAGCGACTTCACTTTCACTTTAATGACTTAAAACAATAAACATGTATTGTCTCATGTAAATGTTTTTTGAGGTCTAGTCCAAGTAGCTTTGCAGGAGGCTTCTGGTATAGCCCTCTTGTGAGACTGCACTCATAAGCTGGGCTGGGGCGATCATCTGAAGGCTACATTGGGGCTTGAATGTGAATTCCAAGATGGCACCCTCTTGAGCTTGTTAGGCGGAAGTCTGGCTCAATGTATTGCTGTTCATGGGCAGGAGTCAAATTCTGTATCACTTTAACCTCTCTATAGGACTGATTGAGTGTCTTTTTGATGTGGCAGCTGGCACTTGCTCAGAGTAAGTGACTCCAGAGAGAAGACAGAGTAAGCAAGGAGGAAGCTACAGTGCCTTTTATGACCCAGACTTAGAAGTCACGCAGTGTCATTTGTATGTGTTAGAACTTGAGCCCACACTCAGGGGTAGGGGAATTGGGTTCTACCTTTTGAAGGGAGGCGCATCAGAGAATTTGTAGGCATATTTAAAACCACTGCACAACCCAAAGACTGCTACTGCTCACCAGCTTCTGTGTGTCTCCTGTTATGTTGGGCACAAAGCTACATCTTAGATCCTCATCCCTTTCAGTCAGTGGAGTCAAAGGAATGTGAGCAGAGGGGATGCACGCCTCTTGTAGATAAGCCTGTCCCTTCAAAGGCTCACTCTGCCCCTCTCCCTCCCCATAGTGACCTTGGAGACACATCACAAATGTTGCTCTGAGCTTCTGGCATCACAAGCTGGGAGGAGCCCTGGCGTTCCAACCAGAATCTCTTTGCTGTCAGCAGTGGTCTGTGATCTGAGAAAGCAATACCCTTTATCATTTTAACATGCAGATTTCTGTGTTTATGTCTTATGGTAGCTGGATTTATTCACTCTAACAGAACCTCAACAGGGACTTACAGAATTGATGTTGGATATGTGTATGAATGCATGGAAGCTGTGTCATTTTTTACATATCGGCATGGAAAGTTTCTGGAAAAAATACAAATTATGATGTTATGATAATTTGGGGATAACTTTCCTTCTTTTGAATATTTTTGATGGTATTTTCTGATGTTTGTCATAAAAATGTAGCTTACCTTTATTTTAAAAAATTTTTCCACCTCCAAGAATACTGGAAATAAAAGCAAAAATAAACAAATGGGATTTAATTAAAATTAAAAGTTTCTGCACAACAAAGGAAACTATAAGCAAGGTGAAAAGACAGCCTTCTGAGAGGGAGAAAATAATAGCAAATGAAGCAACTGACAAACAACTAATCTCAAAAATATACAAGGAACTTATGCAGCTCAATTCCAGAAAAATAAACGACCCAATCAAAAAATGGGCCAAAGAACTAAATAGACATTTCTCCAAAGAAGACATACGGATGGCTAACAAACACATGAAAAGATGCTCAACACCACTCATTATCAGAGAAATGCAAATCAAAACCACAATGAGGTACCACTTCACACCAGTCAGAATGGCTGCGATCCAAAAATCTGCAAGCAATAAATGCTGGAGAGGGTGTGGAGAAAAGGGAACCCTCCTACACTGTTGGTGGGAATGCAAACTAGTACAGCCACTATGGAGAACAGTGTGGAGATTCCTTAAAAAATTGCAAATAGAACTACCTTATGACCCAGCAATCCCACTGCTGGGCATACACACTGAGGAAACCAGAATTGAAAGAGACATATGTACCCCAATGTTCATCGCAGCACTGTTTATAATAGCCAGGACATGGAAACAACCTAGATGTCCATCAGCAGATGAATGGATAAGAAAGCTGTGGTACATGTACACAATGGAGTATTACTCAGCCGTTAAAAAGAATTCATTTGAATCAGTTCTGATGAGATGGATGAAACTGGAGCCGATTATACAGAGTGAAGTAAGCCAGAAAGAAAAACACCAATACAGTATACTAACACATATATATGGAATTTAGAAAGATGGCAATGACGACCCTGTATGCAAGACAGCAAAAAAGACACAGCTGTGTATAACGGACTTTTGGACTCAGAGGGAGAGGGACAGGGTGGGATGATTTTGGAGAATGGCATTCTATCATGTATACTATCATGTAAGAATTGAATCGCCAGTCTATGTCTGACGCAGGATACAGCATGCTTGGGGCTGGTGCATGGGGGTGACCCACAGAGATGTTATGGGAAGAGAGGTGGGAGGGGGGTTCATGTTTGGGAACTCATGTAAGAATTAAAGATTTTAAAATTAAAAAAAAAAGAAAGAAAAGAAATGCAAATCAAGACCACATTGAGGTACCATTTCACACCAGTCAGAATGGCTGTGATCCAAAAGTCTACAAGCAATAAATGCTGGAGAGGCTGTGGAGAAAAGGGAACCCTCTTACACTGTTTGTGGGAATGCAAACTAGTACAGCCACTATGGAGAACAGTGTGGAGATTCCTTAAAAAATTGCAAATAGAACTGCCTTATGACCCAGCAATCCCACTGCTGGGCATACACACCGAGGAAACCAGAATTGAAACAGACACGTGTACCCCAATGTTCATCACAGCACTGTTTATAATAGCCAGGACATGGAGACAACTTAGATGTCTATCAGCAGACGAATGGATAAGAAAGCTGTGGTACATATACACAATGGAGTATTACTCAGCCATTAAAAAGAATACATTTGAATCAGTTCTAATGAGGTGGATGAAACTGGAGCCGATTATACAGAGTGAAGTAGGCCAGAAAGAAAAACACCAATACAGTATACTAACACATATATATAGAATTTAGAAAGAAGGTAATGATAACCCTGTATGCGAGACAGCAAAAGAGACACAGATGTATAGAATGGACTTTTGGACTCTGAGGGAGAGGGAGAGAGTGGGATGATTTGGGAGAATGGGATTGAAACATGTATACTATCATATAAGAAATGAATCACCAGTCTATGTTCGATACATGATACAGGATGCTTGGGGCTGGTGCATGGGGATGTTCCAGAGAGATGATATGGGGTGGGAGGTGGGAGGGGGGTTCAGGATTGGGAACTCATGTACACCCGTGGCGGATTCATGTCAATGTATGGCAACAATACAGTATTGTAAAGTAAAATATAGTAAAAATAAAAAAAAATTTTATTGCGGCTTAATTGACATATAGTATTATTTTGGTTTCATGTCATGATGTAATTATGTGATAGGCTTATAGGATATATGATCACAATAAGTCTAGTTAACTTTCCTCATTCTTATACATAATTACAAATTTTTTTCCCTATGATTGAAACTTTTAAGATCTACTCTTTTAGCAACTTTCAAATATGAAATACAGTATTATTAACTATACTCACCATGCTGTATATTACATTCTCTGGGACTTTATTTTATACCTGGAAGCTTATGCTTTTTGACCTTCTTCACCCATTTCACCTACTTTCTACTTCTGGGAACCATCAATCTGTTCTCTGTATCTATGAGCTTTTTTTTTTTTTTTTTTAAAAAAAGACTATTTCACTTATAAGGAAGGTCATACAATGTTTGTATTTCTCTGTGTTCCTTATTTCACTTAGTATTATCCCCTCAAGGTCCATCCATGTTGTCTCAAGTGCAAGATTTCTTAAGATTTCATTCCTTTCCATGGCTTTATCTTTATCCATGCATCCATTGATGGAGGCTTGGATTGTTTCCATATCTTGGCTGTTATAAAGAGTGCTGCAGAGAACATGGGAGTCCAGATTTCTTTTTGAATTAGTGCTTTGATTTTCTTTGGATAAACACTCAGAAGTGGAATTGTGAGATCATCCAGTAGTTGCATTTTTAATTTTTTGAAGAACTTTCATACTATTTTCCGCAGTTGCTGATCCAATCTACTTTCCCAACAGCAGTGCACAAGGGTTCCCTTTTCCCCACATCCTTGCCTATCATTTTAATTCATTCTTGGTTTCACCTTTGCATTTTATATTTTTTGCCTTCTTGTATTTTTGTATTTTTGCCAGTTCTGCAAGTTCCCTTTGCGTCTCTTCTTCCATCTCAACCTCTTCTGTTCTAACGGTTCCCTGATCCTGTTTCCTAGAGGTCAAGCCCTCGGGGTCTTTTTGAAGACACCAAGCTAATGTCCTCTATAATTTTCTTTCCTCTTCTTTTCGTCTTTCTTCCCTTCCTTTCTCCTTCTCTCTTTTGTTGTTGAAAGCCATTTTTAGATATATGCTTTTCTGTATTTTCAGGGAGCATTACCTTTTCCATATGTTTCAAGATGTTTTATGAATTACCTTGTGGTTTTCATTTGTTTTTCTGTTTCCATACACTTCAATAGGAAACATATATATATACATATATATATATATATATATATATATATTTTTTTTTTTTTTTTGCCCCTAGCCAAACAGATAATATGCTTTGCCTTACAGGATCTCAAAGAGAAGAAAAGTAAGAAGGGTACCTACCACCCGGGCCCACCATGTCAACCTGTATCAAGACATTCTAACAATTGGAAATGCTAAACCTCACATCAAAGGGACACCTGGGGTATTCTGGGGTTGTAGAGCAGAGGGCAAGTAATACTGCCTAGAAGAATCAGGGAAGCTTTGAAAAGAATGTTGAATTTGAGTCTTGTATTGAAGAATGGGTCATAACTCAGTAGAGTAGAAAAGGAAAGCATATCAGGAAAGTTGTGAAGATGAAGAGAGAGTGAGAGTGAGTAGTTTGGGATCTTGATCGTATGTGATGATATCTGAGGGCAGGAGATGATGGCAGAGGGGTGGGCAGAGGCCATCATAAAGGGACTCATGGGCCATGCTGATGACTGTAGTGTTTACTTGAAAGACGAAAAAGGAGCAACCATTGTAGGGAGGCTGTGAAGAGCTGTGCATTTGATAAATCTCTCCAGGGCGCATGAGGGCTGTGTGGAGGATGGAGAGAGGCTGTCATTGGAGGAGGGTGATTCCCACATTCCTAAGGGATTTCTGTAGATTCAAGAGTACCTGGGCAAGAAGCTGCCAATTATTGTGAAAATACATTTGAATGATACTTCATTCAAAAGAATCCAATTAACCATTTTTCTTCCTTCTATATAAATATAAATATTTATACTATATGAAGCATTTAAGACAGCCCTAGATTGATTTTCCAGTTAAAAACATATTTTATGTGTGATGTGCACGTACCTTGTTGGCAAGAGAAAGGGGAGACAGAGATCAGACAGTTGGATGTCATCACTGACTTAATGGACATGAGTTTGAGCAAACTCAGGAAGATAGTGAAGGACAGGGAAGCCTGGCATGCTGCAGTTCATGGGGTCACAAAAAGTTGGACATGACTGAGCAACTGAACAACAATCTTTTTGCAGGCTGTCTTTGCCTGCTCCCTTGTGGTTCAGATGGTGAAGAATCTGCCTGCAATGCAGGAGACACGGTTTTCATCCCTGGGTCGAGAAGATTTCCTGGAGAAGGGAATGGTTACCCATTCCAGTAATCTTGCCTGGAGAAGTCCCTGGTGGGCTACAGTCCTTGGGGTTGCAAAGAGTTGGACACAAAAAAGCAACTAACATATATACATTTGCCTTTGAATAATCTGAAAATCTCCTCAGTGGTTAACATGATGAGAAGCGTTTCATTTCACCTTAAAGCACTTTCATGCCAATTTCACCTCTGTGTCTCCCACGTCCCATTCTCTGACATTAACATTCAAGTCAGTGTGCGTCTGTCGCCTGGGCTCTGCCTGCTAGGACCTGGGGGGGAGGGTGTGTAAACCTGCCAGTTCCCATCCCAGGACGTCATACTCTCTGCCCCATCGTGGCATCTGCCAGGCTGTGTTTGTTCACTGGGCCTGTTGGCAGCTCCAGTTGCTTGTGAAAATAAGATCATTTGTGTTAGACAAAGAAGTGCTGCCAAAATGTCGAGCTCTGTGCTGCTGTCAGGTGGCGGCAGGTGCTCTGCATGGAGTGCCGGCTGTGTCATTAGCGGTTACCTTATGGCAATTTTGTTATGTGGGTAAAACCTTTCTCCAGAATCCCCCCTTTGCATAGGAGCAGAGATGCCCGGGGAGCAAAATTGTCTGGCCATGTTCCTTGGCCCCTAGGGAGTCTTTGTGTGGTTGGGATTAGACAATATCTTTCCTGTCGATGATCGTCATACTATGGGATGCTTAAAATCAGCAGGAAGGGAGCTTCTCCTTGAAACCCAGAGGTCGGTGAGGAATAATCTTTGGGTCAAAAGGTGTCCCAGAAACGTCTTACTCTGAAGAAGCTTGTGGGGAGTTCTACTGCATTGCAATTTCTCTCAGTCGTTGAGGACCTGTTTGGGCCTCTCTGGTTTATATTAGTTGGCTAAGGCTGTCATCACAAATGACTACAGACTGGGTGGCTTAAACAACAGAAATCTATCTGTTGTCTTGAAGTTCTGGGGGCTGTGAATCCAAGATCAAGGTGCTGTTGGATTGGGTTGTGGTGAGACCTTCTTCCCATCTTCTCACTGCGTCCTCATTCGTCCTTTCCCTGGTGAATTCAAGCTGGGTGAATAGAAGTTTCCTGGGACTGACATCTTTAATGTGAACTGCATGTAAAACAACACATCTTGTTTAGTTGTATCGACTATTTGATTTCACTGCGAAGGAGAGAAAACAGCTAAGATTTGCTCAGAGGCTGCATGGGCTGGGTACTCTGCTGTGAGTTTCTTTACAAATCTTCTCACTCCACTCTCACTCCACTATGAGAGAAGTACTATGCTTATCCTCTTTCTACTGATAAGGAAACTCGAGGCTTAGAGATGGTAAATATATTGATTGATTCAAGGTCTCACAGGTTAAAAAAAAATGTCTTAAGGAGGAAATAAAAGTGGCTTGAGGACTTCTATTAGGTTTAGAGATAATAATATTAACAACAAAAATGACTTACTGAGTACTTACTATGTATCAGTTATGGTTCTAAGCACTTTTTGTGTATTAAGTTTTGTAATTTTCACCTTCACTCTGAGAGATAGGTGCAGTTCTGATCATCTCTGTATTTTAATTGAGGAAACTGAGGAGGAGAGTTGAAGTAATTTGTCCTGTACCATCCAGTAACACAGGCAGGGTGAGGCGTTGAACCCCAGCCGTCTAGCTCCAGGGCACTTTCTCATGACCTGTGGTTAGAGGATCCACACAAGGGTGAGAAAAGTCCAACTGATTTCATGCCATCTGCCTCTTCTCCAGTCTACTCTTATCTTACTAATTCAGGGAAATATGTAATTCAGGTGAAATCAATTCATAATAGATACCAAAGGATGTTTATGGATAAAAATAAGTCACAAAAGTACAATGTGGGGGATGTGCTGAACAAAGTGTGTGTGTGTTTGCCACCATGATTGCAATGATTTGCCATTGCAATAGAGCTGATGGGGTTTCTGTACATAAAAATGCCTCAGGCTGCTTTTTGTACTATATTCTTTTTTCTATTAGCTGCCTCCCTGAGTCATTCCCCCAACGTCAGTCGGAACTCTGGGGTGGGGAGAATTGCCCTAGCTCATCTTATACTGGAAATTGTTCTGCATGTAGTAATGCTGCTGCTGCTAAGTCGCTTCAGTTGTGTCCAACTCTGTGCGACCCCATAGGTGGCAGCCCACCAGGCTCCCCAGTGCTAATGACCAATCCACAGGGCATCTAAGTGGCGATTGTGCGGGTGTGGAAGGGAGGGGCAGCTTAGACCTCAGCCTGAGAATTGATGTGCTTTGGGAGTGAGGGCAGGGCTGAATCTGAAGCAGTGTTTCACTAACTATGTGCTCATCAATCACCTTGGGATCTTGATAAAATGCAGACTCTGACTCAGTGGGGCTGGGATGGGGCCCATGATTTGACATTTCTAAAAACTCCTAGGTGATGCTGATGCTGCTGGTCCAAGGACCACATCTGGAGAAGCAAAGTCTACCTGTTATAGACAGAATAGATGCTGAGCATTACTTCTAACAGACAGGCTAGTGATCTTGAGAGCAGCTGATGGAAGAAAGAAGAGCAGATGAGCCAAAATGTAGCAAAAGCCAAGCCATTTTGCCCATTTTTCTCACCCATGACAGCTTCCAGAGCTACTGAGTAGCATGGGATAATAATTGATATTGTTGAGGGGCTAACTTTCTTTTGAAAATAAGTCATTATCTTCTGGATTATACACTGAATAAATTTGGAAGGTGTGAAATATCTGTTAAAAATATTTCCATCAAAATTTCTACATTAAAAACAAAAAGTGAGAGTTGCAGGTAGTGAACATCTGTTGGAAAGAAAAAAATACCTCTGTAGATTTCCCAAAGGATTAGGTCAATAAAGCGTTATTTAAACTTGTAAAGCCATGTGTTAAGGTCTTGTGGTGCCATGGGTTCTGAGCGGTGAGATAAAATTTCAAGAAAACAACAGATGTTCCTCCCTTTCTTCAATTTGCTGGTTGTTCCCAGATCGCTCACCCATTGAGCCATCCATGGTTCTGGGAGATGGTGGGTTCAGATCAGACAAGTTTCTGAATAGAGTTAACTGTTTTGAAAACTTCTGGAAATAGCGCTAGAGCCAAGATTTGGAGAGAAAAAGTTTTTTGAATTTTTAGAGAATGAGGAAGTATTCAGTATGATGGAAGAGCCTGTTTTGCCTCCTAAGGAATATTCAGTGGCGTGTGACTCATTGGTACAGGAAGATGCTCAAGGCAGACAGGGAAGCTTTGACTCTAGTATTTCAGCAGTTTGGTGGCAGTGGGGTCAGATATGCCTGTGAACAAAGATTCAATAGGACAAGAACACTGTCATAGATGTCAGCACGCCATGGGCCCATATGGAGGAGGAGGAGGCAGGGACCCCTCACGCTGCATTGTAAACCTCCACGCCCCAGAAACTAAGCTCACCTCCAAGGAGAGGGCCAGTGAGTGGGGTAAAACATTATATTGACCATTTACCCAAGGAAAAGTCTGAGGAAAAACCCAGAAGAGAAAGGTCTACCTTGAAATGTAAAATTTTAGATTCTTTCAACCAGTAAAAATTAGGGTTTGAGAATAAAATAAATTACTGCAAAATATTTTCATTTCTACATACTCAAGTTGGCGACTTTAAATCTTGTGCCTGCACTAGAATTTGGTAGTCTGAATAAAGTAACTGCTAAATAAATCCCCATTTGTATCCAATGGATTTTTATTGAATTCCTAGTATATGCCAACCACCATTCTAGGTGCTGGAGAGATAGCAGTGAACAAAATTAAGTTTCTTCTCCTTTGGGTGAGAGGAACAGATTAAGTAAAAAAAAATAAGTCTATATGCCAGGTGTTGAATTCTGCGAAGAAAAGTCAAGTAAGGTGAGTATAGATTGTGCACATGATGTGGGTCCTTGTGTTGTGTGGGCGGGGGAATGTCTGAATGTGTGTGTGTGTGTGTGTGTGTGTCTGCTGGATGTTCTCTTGTACAATTTTCCATCAGCTGATCTGGGAAAACCACATAGAAAATTATTGTCTTTATTTTGGAAAAACCAAACCTTTTTTTGGGGGAAAGTATTCCAGGCAAAAACCCCAGCAAATGTCAAGGTTTGAGTGGACTTGAATGAGTGAATGACTCTGCTGCTGCTGCTGCTGCTAAGTCGCTTCAGTCGTGTCCAACTCTGCGCGATCCCACAGGCGGCAGCCCACCAGGCTCCCCCGTCCCTGGGATCCTCCAGGCAAGAACACTGGAGTGGGTTGCCATTTCCTTCTCCAATGCATGTGAAAGTGAAAAGTGAAAGTGAAGTCACTCAGTCGTGTCTGACTCTTAGCAACCCCATGGACTGCAGCCTACCAGGCTCCTCCATCCATGGGATTTTCCAGGTGAGAGTACTGGAGTGGGTTGCCATTGCCTTCTCCCGTGAATGACTCTACTTTCCCTTCAAAAACATCACTAATTCCCCATTCTCCCAAATTTATTGTTTGGTTTTGCGTATTTTTGAACTTTGTACATTTTCTCCTGTGACTTGTTTTTTTTCCCTTGCTTAGTATAAAGTTTTGAGTTTCCTTCCTAGTGACATGTTGCTGTAGTTCACTGATTTTCCTTACTGCATCCTATTCCATTGAATGAGCTCACCACCCTTTATCCATTCTGTGGTCAGTGATCTTTGGGTGGTTTTCTGTTTGTTTACTATTATAAAGAATCCTGCTATAAAGTACGTTCTTGTGTATTTTTCATGCAAAAGTTTCTCTTTAATGCTATGCCCCTAGAGCCTTCATGGCATACACTGAAATAGATGGTATTTGTTTAGCACATTGGGGTGAGCTGGAGGGGGGTTGGGGGCACCTTCACAGGTATTCTCTGGTGGCTCAGAAGGTAAAGTGTCTGCCTGCAATGTGGGAGACCTGGGTTCAATCCCTGGGTTGGGAAGATCCCCTGGAGAAGGAAATGGCAACCTACTCTAGTACTCTTGCCTGGAAAATTCCATGGACAGAGTAGCCTTGAAGGCTGTAGTCCATGGGGTCGCAAAGAGTCGGACACGACTGAGTGACTTCATTTCACTTCACAGGTATTGGTGAAAAAAGAACTATTTTTATGTTTCACAATTATGTTAAGAATTATTTTTTTTAATATTTCATAATCATTTTAGGAAAAAGTGTAACACTTCCATATACAATCTTTTCACTTTTAAAAAGAGAAATTTGAGATTTCCTCCTTAAACATACTTTTCTAAAAAAAATCAAGTTTTCTGCATGAAATAGTTACGTGCAATTGTGATCAAGATTTTAAATGATGACCTCTTTAAATTTTGATAGTCATCATGGACAAAAGCCATTACTCTCAAGGTTGGGAATAAAATTTTAAAATACATAATAATAATTCAAGAAGGATACTTGAAGAATCAAATGGCTTTTTTTTTTTCTTTCACTGACAAATGTTAGGTTGAAAAAATCCCTTGATAATGGGACTTCCCTGGCAGTCCAGTGGCAAAGACTTTGCCTTCCAATACAGGGCGTGCCGGTTTGATCCCTGGTTGGGGAGCTAAGATCCCACATGCCTTGCAGCCAGACCAAACAAACATAGCAAAATGAAGCAATATTGTAACAAATCAAATAAAGACTTTAAAAAATTATTCACATAAAAAAAGGGGGTTCTTTCTTAAAAAATTAAAAATGCCTTGATAATCCAACTGGATTTCAAATTCAATTGGGATTTTTTATATCAGCTGTTGCAAAATTGGGGTTTCCCAGGTGGTGTTAGAGGTAAAGAAATCGCCTGCCAATGGAGGAGACATAAGAGATGTGGGTTTGCTCCCTGAGTCTGGAAGATCCCCCGGAGAAGGAAATGACCACTCACTGCAGTATTCTTGCTAGAGAATCCCACCGACAGAGGGCTGCATTCCCTAGGTTTGCAAAGAGTTGGACATGACTGAAGCAAGTTAGGACAATTGCAAAATAATGAGGAAACACTTATTTGCTGTGGAGGCCTATCTAGTCAGAGCAGTCCCCCTATAGCTATATGGATGTCATAAAAGAGAACATCAGCTACAATCTTATACTTGCCCCCTCCTGGGAGTCCTGCCCCACAACACAGAAAGGCCCATCCCCATTTTGTACAGTTTGAGCCAAACTACTTGACTGTGTGAAAAGAGGTCATGTCTGTGCCTTGGGCAAGTAAGTCTACTGGAGGACTTTACTTATTTTGTGACCTAAGAGGTAGACATCCAGAGTGGAGAGGACCCCTCTCCTGGAGGAAATGCCTGTGGGAGGGAAGCTTGTGAGGGGTTTTGCTCACCATGCTCACATCCTGCCAGATGGCTTGCCGCATCTGGGCCTCCTCCACTTCAGCATCCTCTGAGGTGCAATCAGAGGTCACAAGCAGGGGGTTCCACTGGCTTGACTGCATGTGGGAATCACCTGAATGTTTTAAGATACTGATCCCTTGGTCTCATCCCTAGAGATTCTCATTTAATTAGTCTGGGTGCAGTCTGGGCACAGGATTTCTAAACACATGCCAGGTGACGGTGACATGCAGCAAATTTGGGGATCCACTCTAAGGAGTGGACTTAGGTTGTAGGGTTGTGGGTTTTCAGTTCTTCTTGGCAATGCCTAGTTGTGTTACAAATGGTGATACCCAGTCACCTCCCTCCAGCAGCACATCTGAGTCCCAGATCATTGCTGTCTAGCCATGCTTCATAGTTTATCAACTTGGTGGGTATGAAATAGCATTTTATTGTGATTTTAACTTGCACTGTCTTGTCTTCTCACAACATTGAGTATACTTGCATATGTTAATGAAAGTTTTCTCTTCTGTAAAATACCTGTTCAGATTTTTGCTCATTTTTTTTTGTTAGTCTGTTTGCTTTTTTCTTATTGATTTATGGACATTCTTTTATACTGGACATGAATCTTTTGTCAGTTAAATGTGTTATAAATCTCTTTCCCCAGATGGTGCCTATCTTTTCAATATTTTATGGTATCTTAATGAGCAGAAGTGCTTAATTTTATGTAGTTGAAAACAATAGCTTTCAAAAAATAGTTTCTTTAAAAAAGTCTCCTCTAAGGCCATAATGATATTCTCATATGCTTTTCTTCTAAAACATTAAAATTTTTACTTTTCATGTTTAAGCCTTTAATTTATTTCTATCTAGATTGATTTTTTTTTTATAAAGTAGGGAAGGAGGGCTCTGTTTTCATTTCCTTCCCATGGGGGTCATCAATGGCCCCAACATCATTAGTAATATATTCATTCTTTCTTCACTGATCTGCAATAGCCTATCTCTCAAGTCAAGGGATAAGCTATTGTATGTCAAATCCCATGACGCACATGATTCAAATTTGTGCTTCAGAAAGATTATAAATATCATTAGCTCTCGCATATTCACCACTGTTCTTGTCCTCACAAAAATCATATGAAGAAGTGTTTTTTCTCACGTGCTTTTTAGCAATGGGAAAACGGGCTCAGAGAGGTTGTCAGCAGTCCAAGGTCACACAGCCAGGGTTGAAATGCAGGCTGGCTCCAGAATCTGCCTTGACCACTGTGCTTGCTGTGCTGCCTCTGTAAATGGCTACACATTCTGAACCTTCTCAGCTCCTCACTCATAATTAGTAATCATTAGTGCCTCTACTGTACTGATAAATGACATAGAAGTTTAAATACACAGATTAGGAAACATAAGATAGATGATTCCTAAATGATGCCCTTTAAAGAACCACTCTATTTTTAAGCATTCAAAAACAGAACCCAAGAAATCTACAGAGGCCTTCAGTTCTCCAAGTCTCTATTCTCAGAGTCTCCTAATGACTGTAAACAGCCTGTCACTCAAGCTGGCAGGTCACAGAGTCCACAGCTATGCCTCCCTCTGCCAAGTTCACCTTGAGAGTTAACACTGCAGGTCTTGGTTATTTTCAAAACCAGAAAACAAAAAAATCATCCTCTGTTTTGAAAAAGAAAACAACTTAGAGAAGACCTGGTTCTTCTAAGCACTAACTGAGCCCAAGAGGCTGGGGACTGAGTGGGGTGTGATGGGGCAGGGTGGACCAGATGTCAGAGGGGAGGCAGGACTTTGGTCAAAGGCACCCACTGGGCTGAGATCAGGTCTCTGCTGCTGGAGGGGTCGGTTAGAGGCCCACTGAAGCCAGAGCATAAGGAACAGCTGTTTCTCCTTTCTGAAAGCTGGCAGACAAGTAAACTGATCCGAGACCAGAGGGCTTTTGTATGTGATAATTGGGTTCTCCTGCAAACAAGCTGGCGGGCAACATTGGCTGTTGGCAATCCTAAGGACCTTTTTGGACGACTATAGAAAAAATTGCCAAATGGCTCTAAAATAGCTGTGTATTCTGACATCTTCATCAGTCTTTTTCTGAACATTGTTTCCAGAAGAAAATACATGCAATGATACTGATGCCTATGAAGCCTTTTTACCCCAGCGCCTTGAAGAGACCAGGCGCTGTCTACCTGTCTCCATCTTCCACGTCAGCTCCAGGGGAGACCTGGTTCACAGATGTTGGAATCCCAGCTCATTTTTCATTATCTTTTTTGACACCAATTGCTGCCAGTGCTGGTGGGTAGGCAAGAGTTGAGTATTTAATGCCTTTCTGTCTCCACTCCCACTTTCCCCAGATAAGAAACAATCACACATAAACAAACCCATCCAAAAGTCAAGCATGAAACAAAAGTTAAAATTCCAGATCTTTCTGGGAATCACCATTCCTAAAGATGGGGTGAAAATAACAAGCTTTTGTTCTACAAATGGATGGATTTTTTTACATCAAAATTCCTAAAGACTGGGAAAAGATGCATTCTTTCTTTTGTATATTTTTCCATGAGGCTGAAAATTAATGGTTCTCTACATAATTCCTTTATGTAGGGAGCAAAGGATTTGGGGAAGAAGAAATGGGACTGGATGTGGGATTCGCATAATAGTTGGTTGCTGTTGGGGAGAGGATTCCTGCTCATCACTAATAAGAAGGAAGTGAGTGGGCCATGGGTCCCACTCTGATTTCCTTGGGTAGATGAATTTAATGTAATTTTGTTCTTTGTCAAGGCAATTAATTAGAGGCTTAACTAAATATGATTTGATTGTCTTATGTTTCAGATTATTTGAAAATTCAAAAATCTCTTATAAAACAGATTATGCATTTTGGTCAGAAAAATGTACACTGTGTCTGTCTATCTGAGGCCCTTCTGTTCAAAAGCCCGAGGGTGGGCTTGTCCAGGACAGCACAACACTGCCAAAACAACCTTCTCTTCCCCTGGGTGAAGGTGGGGTGGGGTGGGGTGGGGTGAGGCTGTTCGTAATAAGAAAGTTAGTACAGTGAGCAGGAGTAGCCTGAGGGGTGAGCCATGGCTCAAGAGACCTCAGCAACACCTGGGGACTCAGGAGATCCATGGGTTTAGTGGGAAGAAGAGAGGGCTCCTGGTCTGAAACCCTTTTCTCACGAGCCATACATATTCTCTCTAAGAGAGGAGAGTCGTGCACGTCCCGTGTTGCCTTCGTCATTCCATCACTTTAACAAAAATGTACAAAACCATTTACTCCGAACACATGGAAACCCAGAGAAGTTAGACAAATTGTCCTAAGAAGAACAAGCTGTTGATGGCAGAGCCAAGTCTTAGAAACGGAGTCTTAGGACTCCTGATACAAGGTTACCTCCAGCTCCATACTGCTGAGTGCTAAGTGCCTTGTGCTTTTAAGTCATTTTGCTGTAGGAGCTTAGCCTTTATACCAAGAAGCGACCAGCATATTTTGGTGGCTGGAGACAGGGAGGACAAAAGAACATATAATAAAGGTAATATTTCTTTTCTTAGTAGACTTCAGAGCTAGGCAGAAGGGACTGGGGAATAAATAACTTAAAAACTATGAGACATGTCGAAACCCACTTCTTCCTGATCTACGAAGCTAGCCTCTGTGACTAGACATAAGGCTTCCACCTGCCTTGTTTCCTCCGGGTAGTTTTCTCTATGATTCTTCCTGCTGAAGTAAAGATGCTTCTTACCCAGTCCAGTGGTACTTAATGCAAATATGTGAATTTGAAATAGTGTGGCCTGGAAGTAATAACAAAGTCTCGGTTGGTTACTCAAGTATGAAAAAAAAGCTATCAATTCCTCAAATTAAAAACAAATTCACACAATTTCAAAGCAGGGGGCCTATATGAATTGCATCCTGCGTTCACATTCTTGCCAGGCGACAATGTCACTTTAGCTGCTTAATGGAAATACCCTGCACGCTCAAGAATTTCTGCAAGGAGTTTTGATCCATTTTGCACTATTATTTTAATATTCATTGCTACTTAAACATCTAAAACTCTCTGTATCACATAACAGTATCATCGAAGATGTCACTGTCATATTGCTTGTGCAAGTGCTGAAAATCAGTAACTTTGCAATGAAAGGTACATAAAAAGCTACTACATGAACCAAATGATCACTGAGATGGGCCAGGCAGTAACTATAGTGAGTCTCCAAAGAAAAATACTAGACAAGATACTGAGAAAAAGAAAAAGAGGAAACATTAACAAACTAAGTGATAAATATATTTTGAGATAATAGTCCATCCACCTTGCCCTCAACTATTGTTTTTCCTTTAGAAAAATTACTTATGAAAGTTTCATATCATATGAGGTTTTTAGGATGTATTTTTGACACAAATAAGGATACATTGTACCTAAGCGTTATGGGTTACAGCTGTGTACCTTGCAAAAAGTGTTGGTTGTCCTGTCCTCCAGGACCTGTGAATGTGATCTTACGTGGCAATGGGGTCTTTGCAGATGATCAAATTGAGATGAGGTCCTTAGGACAGTCCCTAACCCAGTATGACTGGTGTCCTTATAAATGGGGAGATCTGGATGCACAGACAGACGTGTACAGAAGGAAGGTGATATGAAAACACAGGTTGAATGCCATGTGCAAGCCAAGGCGTACCTGAGGGTACACAAACAGGGGGAGGGGCATGGGGCAGGTTATCCCTCACAGCCTGCAAAGGGCAGCAAGCCTGCTGGCATCTTGAAGGGAGGTAATAAATTTCTGTGGCTTAAGCCACTCAGCTTTTGACACTTTGTTATGGCAGCCCTAGCAAACTAATGCACTGACAGCTGTACTGCTCAGTCGTGTCCGTCTCTTTGTGACCCTGGGACTGAAGCCCACAAGGCTCCTCTGTCCACAGGATTGTCCAAGCAAAAATACTGGAGCGGGTTGCTGTTTCCTCCTCCAGGGGATCTTCCCAATCCAGGGATCAAGCCACATCTCCTGAGGCTCCTGAATCGGGAGGAGGATTCTTTACCACTAGTGCCACCTGGGAAGCCCCAGTGCCCTGACTGATCTTTGTTTAAAGGTCATTTTTGCAGAGGGCACAGAGGTTCCTGGACCATAAAGAAGGCTGAGCACTGAAGAATTGATGCTTTTGAACTGTGGTGTTGGAGAAGACTCTTGAGAGTCCCTTGGACTGCAAGGAGATCCAACCAGTCCATTCTAAAGGAGATCAGTCCTGGGTGTTCTCTGGAAGGACTGATGCTAAAGCTGAAACTCCAGTACTTTGGCCACCTGATGTGAAGAGTTGACTCATTGGAAAAGACTCTGATGCTGGGAGGGATTGGGGGCAGGAGGAGAAGGGGATGACAGAGGATGAGATGGCTGGATGGCATCACTGACTCAATGGAAATGTGAGTTTGAGTAAACTCCAGGAGTTGTTGATGAATGTGGAGGCCTGGCATGCTGCAATCCATGGGGTCACAAAGAGTTGAACATGACTGAGTGACTGAACTGAACTGAACAAATGTTCCCAGTGTTTGGGCCAATGGAGGACCCTGAGGAATTCCTACCTGGTAGGTTACAGTCCCGAAGAGGAAGCCTTTTCTTTTTCACAAGTCATTTACGTGTCAGTGTGACTAGTCCATCAGATACACTTCTTGGAGGCTGATTGACTTTACAGGGAAAGGGAGGCTCTTAACTGGGGTGAGCACATGTGAGTGGGAATTTGGAGCACTGCCTGGATAACCATGCACACATCCTACATCTGACTCACACTTATAATAGAGCTGGAGTACACTGGTGGAAACAATCAGGAAACTGAAGTTTGCCTAAGAAGGTCAGAGGCAGTATCAATGACCTGCATTTGGGTCAAGAGCCAGGTGTGTACAGGTACAGAAGAGCATGGCTAGATGGGGAGGAGAGGGCAGAGGTGGGCAGGTTGAAAGGAGGAGTTGAGGCTGAGGCAGTGAGGGGGGTGCAGCAGGTGGCATCACAGCCTGAAGTGTGGCACAGAGGTGGTACCCCAAGGGGGATGAGGCTGGAGTTGGTGGTGGACAAACACTGGGTCAGCAGGGATGCAAACGGAAATGCCTCTGTCTGTGCTTGGCCAAAGGTGAGTGCAGTGTCAACCCAGGTAGAAGGGAGGGGAAAAGACAGCCTGGGCTGTCCGCACTGAGCAGTTCTGGAGTTACGTGTCTAATTATTCCCAGAGCGAGATGGTTTCTTGGGATGATGCACAGTTCTTATGCAGGTTGGTGATTTTGGAGATAAAATCAAGTGTCAGGCTGCTGTTATTTCTGAAGCAGAAGTGTCTAATGAGGACTCTGTGCTCAGAATACAAAAGAGAGTTATCAAAGAGGCTGCTATACAGATGGATCTCCTGATCCAGGAACAGCTCAGACCCTTTCTAATCTAGCGGGCCCTAAGTTTTTGCTTCCATTTCTTCCGTGGTCTTCGTCTCTCCCCCAGCCCTTATAGGAGCAAGTATGGAGGCAAGCAGACGTGTCGTGGGACAGAGGGTTATGTGTCTTTGGGGGAGGGTAGCCATGACAGCAATCACAATAATAGCAGTGGGAATCGGGGTAAAGGATATTTCCTGAGAACTTTGCCAGTCCTGTGCCTGTCCCTGGACTAGGTATGTTGATTCTCACTGTCATCATGCAAGGAAACTCTTACTATTCCTTCCCCATAGACAAGAAGGCAGTGTTTCCCGGGCATTAAATAAATATTCTATGTTGCACAGACGGTAAGTAACGGACTATAATAATATAAGATATTATAGTAACATATAGGAAATAGAATCTGTGGCCTGGGTTTTTGTCATCACAGGTGTCAGCATAAAGAGACATGAGCCACACTAGTCCCTTACCACAAGCTGTGACGGGGTTGGAGAATAAAGCTCGCAGGACAGCTGGCTCTGTTTTTCCTAGCGAGGTCTAAATGAGATGAAAAATAGAAGTAGAGTGTGTAAGTTTGGGGGACAAAAAAAGGTAAGGCAATGGCAGTTGCACAAATGAAGTTCATGTTCTGGTCCTCTTGTTCTGACTGTGACTTGCTGTTCCTGTAGGCTGAAGCTCTCAGGTCATTCTGATGAAATTTCAGAAACGGTCCCTTTGCCCATTATTTAATACAAATTAGAGAGGAACATTTCCTTATCAAACACTGTTTTAGGGATGTTCCTTGCATTTGAGTTCCTCTCTTGCCCCATTCCTCAGCTGCCAAATGCTGGCCGAGTTTCGGCAACACTGGCTTGGGCAGTATTAAGCTGTCATTTGGGTGATAAAGGGGAGGGAGTCTAGCCTAAGCATATGTTCTCCAGCACCTCCAGGAGCATTCTGGCAGCTAGAACTATGATGAATGATTAGGCTGGTAGTGAAGTTAGACTATAGAACTTGGCTGAGGTCAAGCTGGGCCTGAAGGGTGGCCTACAAGAGGCCATCTGGAGGTCAAGATGATGCAGTTGAGTGGAGGCCCAGAGGAAACCAGTCGGGGGCTCCCTGCTTGAGCTGCAGAAACAGCCCCGTGTCAGGGAGAGAGTCTGAAGGGCGGGTGGCAAAGCAATGGCAAGGACCTGGGCCAATGTCCTCTGTGGCGAGCCATGAACTGATTCTTCCTCTGGCCAGCCAGAGCCGCTCTGTAAACACTAGTACTGTAGGCTGCTGTATTAGTTTCCTGAGGCTTTGTAAAAGTGATCTGAAGCTTGGTGGCTTAGAACAGATGTTTACTTTCTCATGTTGATTTTCTGCGGGCCAGTTGAGGGTCCTCCCCTGCCTCGGCTAGCTGCTGGTGGCTGTCAGCCCTCCTTGGCCTCTGTGGCCTGCATCTCTCCAACCTCTGCCTGCGTGGGCACAGTCCCTTCTCCTCTTCATCTGTCATCTCTCCTGTCTCTTATGAGAATACCCATCACTGGATTTAGGACCTACCTGAGTAATCCAGAATGATCTCATCTCAAGATTTTTAAGTATTTTTGCAACGAACCTTTTTTGAAATAAGGTAGCATTTCCAGGTTCTGAGCTTGAAGAAACGGATAAGTCTTTTGGGGCCCACAATTCAATGCATCATAGATGCCAAAAGAGAGAACTATGAGGACTTATATCTTTGGTGTTTAAAAATACATTAAAAAAAAACTTCCATGTCACATGTATTGCCTGGGCTTGAATTTGTGGGTGGCATTTAGAGGCCAAACTTTAGAATGTCTTTTAGCCAAAACTATGCTCCTGGGTGACCTGTAGGGGACTATTCTCTCTCTGGAGCCTCCCAATATAATCTACAGCTTCTCCTCTGCCTCTTCCCTTCATCCCATGGTGGGCACATTAGGATCAGTAACTATTAAGAATGGAAGGGTCTTCAGAGACCATAAAGAAGGCTGACCACTGAAGAACAGATGGTTTCGAACTGTGGCGTTGGAGAAGACTCTTGATAGCCCCTTGGACTACAAGGAGATCAAACCAGTCAATCTTAAAGGAAATCAACCCTGAATATTCATTGGAAGGACTGATGCTGAAGTTGAAGCTCCAACCCTTTGGCTACCTGATTCGAAGAACAGACTCATTGGAAAAGACTCTGATGTTGGGAAAGAGTGAAGGCAGGAGGAGAAGAGAGCAACAGAGGATGAGATGGTTGAATGGCATCATCAACTCAATGGACATGAGTTTGTGCAAACTCCAGAAGACAGTGAAGGACAGGAAAGCCTGGCGTGCTGCAGTTCATGGAGTTGCAAAGGGTCAGACACAACTGAGCAACTGAACAACAGCAATCAGAGACCATTTGAGTACAAATGTTTAGCACAACTATAACCAGCTCTACCCTGGTCAGTTCAGATCAGTTTCTCAGTCGTGTCCGACTCTTTGTGACCCCATGGACTGCAGCACACCAGCCTTTCCTGTCCATCACCAACTTGTGGAGCTTGCTCAAACCTAGGTCCATCAAGTCGGTGATGCCATGCAACCATCTCATACACTGTCCTCCTCTTCTCCTGCCTTCAATCTTTACCAGCATCAATGTCTTTTCAAATGAGTCAGCTCTTCGCATCAGGTGGCCAAAGTATTGGAGTTTCAGCCTCAGCCTCAGTCCTTCCAATGAATATTCAGGACTGATTTCCTTTAGGATGGACTGGCTGGATCTCCTTGCAGTCCAAGGGACTCTCAAGAGTCTTCTCCAACACCACAGTTCAAAAGCATCAATTCTTTGGCGCTCAGCTTGCTTTATAGGCCAACTCTCACATCCATGCATGACTACTGGAAAAACCATAGCCTTGACTGGATGGACTTTTGTCGGTAAAGCAATGATCATCTATTTATTATGACACCAGATGGCGATAGTGGTAAAGAAGCCACCTGCCAATGAAGACGTAAGAGATACTGGTTGGATTCCTGGGTCAGGAAGATCCCCTGGAGGCGGGCATGGCTCCCCATTCCAGTGTTCTTGCCTGGAGAATGGGGTCACAAAGAGTTGGTTAAGACTGAAGGACTAAGCACATCATGACACCAACCCAGCTGGAGCCTCAGATTTCCCAGACCAGTCCTCAGCCATCACCAAGGGTTAGAGTTAGCACCCGAAGGGAAACTTCTTTGCCATCTCTGACCTGAAACAAGTCTCATTTTCTGAATAAGGAAACTGAGACCCAGGGAAGAGGTAAGAACTGATAAAAGTGGTACTCTATGCAAGGGGTACTTCAACACTTCATTTCCCATCTTAAAAAAAAATCCAATTAAAAATCCCTAGATTCTCCAGTTGTGATTTTTTTTCATCTTCATAACACCTAGGTGTTGACCTGATTTTCTTTTTGTTTTTTTAATGGCTTCCTACTCCCCGCAGACACATGGAACCCGTCACCCTACCAATGTGTCTTATAACATTTTGCACATCCATTCTGCTCTGCAGCTTCCAGGCCCCATCTGCTAACTAATATAAAACAAAATTTATATTAAATGGTATATTAGAAAAATCATCACAGCCTAAATTGAACACCATTTGTCAGGAAACAGTGCATATATTGCCAATTTTGCTTTTGATTCTTGGCTTGGGCCCATCTGAGTTCTAGGTGGGAAGAGGACAGTCCCCCATTGTTCCCTGCAGTGCTGTCCCTGACAACTCCATTTCCTAGAACAATTCTCATCTTGAGGCTGAGTGGCTGAGATGCTGATCTCCTTAGTAATTTAAATTGGCCTTTTTTTTAGACCTAATGTTAGAAAAGAACAGCCCTAAAACATCACATTCAACTCAGTTTCTCCTATAGTTCTTGGACTGCTACGTCTGGGGAAAATTGGCGGTGACAGCTTGGGCAAAGGGTTAAGAGAAAAGAAATGAAGCTGTAAAGTTAGAATCAATATTTAACTTGGTTTCTTTGCTTCTTAGGGACTTGTTCATTTGACACATGGGATGAAGGAACATTGATAGGGGGTGTGAGGTAGAAGGGACTGCAGTTTTCAATGACGGAGGGGCCATGTACAATACTCCATGTTAGGTGCACAATAACTAGCTAGGATAGCTGTTCTTCCACCCGCTCAACAGAGCGGGAAACTAAAAGTGGGAAAGTTTGTTATTTGCCCAACATCAGTTAGTAAATGGCAAATGAAGTAATGGATTTCCAGTGTTTTCTTCTAATTAAGTAAGGTATACCAAGAGGAATCTAGGGGCTGTTTTCCTTCTTGCATATGGCATTTCTCATCTAGGACTAAATGAAATGTGACCAGTCGTTGAAAGGAGGAGTTGGGGAAGACTTCATTGCAGGTTGAGAGCTGAGATGTGGTACAGATATGAGAGGACAGATTAATGAAGTGTATTCCCTTCATTCATCCCAAACTGGAGTTTGTTGATTTCCTGAACACCTTCGTGAGCTCTTCTGATAATCTGAATTTTGCTAATTTCACTGGCATTGTTTGTTACATTTCCATTATATTTTGAGTGACTATTAGGGCTACCGTAGTAGGTGCTTGGCAATAGCTAAGATTAAATATCTCATTTAGCCCTCACAACAAGTTGCGGTGGATGGAGTAAGTACTGTCATTTCCACTCCATAGATCAGGAAACTAATGCAGAAAGTTACATAGTTTTTCCCAAGTCCCAGTCCTAGGGCAGAGTGGGATTTACCTCCAAGGTTATGACTCTCCAGTGTGTTCTAGGTAGTACCCTCTGGTTTGAAGCTCCACTGAAGGCAGGAAGAGTGGCTTGATTTTGTTTGTTTGTAAGTTTCCCTTTAATTGGAGAAAAATGTCTCATCAGTGAGTCCCTTTCTTTGTTCCTTGCTGCCTTTGTCCTTTTAATATCCACAGTCCTGACTCATTCCACTTTGATTTGGATTTCAACCAATTGAAATCTAATCCCTGACCCTCTTAGCTAAGACAGAGCATCAAATATTAACCCTCCAGGGAAAGTGTTTTAAAAAGAAGACCCTGAAAGGGCAAAAGGCCTTTAAGATTCAGATGCTCTACTAACAAAAGCTGAAGCAGGCTGATGGGAAGATGCTTTTGAGAGGAAAGATCTCAGAGCTTGAGAACAGGTAGAGAACAAGGTGTGGCTCATGGTTCTGCAGCATTGCCACAATTTGGGAGCTCATTAGAAATGCAGAATGTGGGGTCCACACTTTCACAGGATCACCAGGTGATCTGGGAGGACGTCCACTACAGTTTGGCAAGTACTGGTCTAATCCATACTCTGACTTTGTCTGAACTTAGGCAATGGGCTGGGCTCAGAGCTCGAACTGAAAAGGTGAATTCGAACCATCTTTTTCAGGTGATCAGGCAAGAGGGAACTACAGGCAAGGAGAGCAGAAAATCAGATGTAGGCCTACAGGAACTGGCAGTTTGTCGGGAAACACAGCCGACTGATTCAAAACCGAATAAAGGGGCCAACCTCATCGTGCGGTGGATGAGTTAGCAAATATCTACCCATCAATCCAGTCCACAGTGTTTTAGCTTTAGATAAGCAATTTCTAGCTTTCCCCCCATGAGGGTAAATGTAAAATAGTCTAAAATTTGTATTAGCAGTTGGTGAGTTGGCCCGATCCCTTTTCCTCTGGGAGCCAGCGCATTCATTCCTCTCACAGCTCAGTTCATGAATTAACTATTTCCTCTGGAATTGAAATTGCAAGAGCTTCGCTGAGCAAAAAGCAATTTTGTTCTCCCCTGATTTTTTTTCTAAGTGCAGGTTTGCTTGAAGCTCCATGCCACCCTGCTCTGCAGACATGCTCCAAGCTGACCTGTTCCTCTCTCCCCACAATATCATCTCACAGATAAATCAGAGCTTAAGAATAAGAAGAAAAACCACCCTGAGAATTTGGCATTTTCTCTGCTTATCACACTGAGTTCTTGGCAAATCTTTTAAACTTTAAGTGTTTAAAATTTTCTGTAATATAATATCATTTACCTTGCCATCTTCTCTAGGGGGTGAAGGTTAATGAGATGATGCAGCTGCTTTAATGTCCTGGGGAGAAAAAGAAGCCTATAAATTTATCACAGACAATGATGAGAACAAGATTTTTAAAGAAAGGATAAATCATTAACACAATTACAAATCTTCATTAACCATGCTATATCCAGGCTGGTCTCATTTACAAGTGTGGCTATCGAGGTTATTCTGATGAGAAAGGGCTTAGAGAAGGGTCTATCTCTAGCACAGAGGATCCTTTCCGTCTCCTATCGCACACTTTGTAATGTGTCCCCATTGCCTTCCAACATCCCAAAACTTCCATTTTTGTGTTCTGACCTTTGTTCACCTCTTAAGCTCAATTTTTATCACTGCCTATCTCTCCTTTCACTGTAAGACTATTTTCTGTTTTTTCACACACCAGGGTCCCTCTTTCTCTCTCTCTCTCCCTTTAGGGTAATTTCTTAATGACATTCACTATTCTCTTTGGTCGGAATACTCTTCTTCTCTCAGCTTCTCAACATCATCACCTGGGCCAATCCACAGGGCCCCTTTGGGCTCAGCTGCCTCCTCAGGGAAATCTCTTAGGATCTCCCAAGCTAGAGTAGAGAGGGTTGGACATGGTTCCCCTGCATCAGGGATTTAAACCCTTCCTAGTAATTCCCTGCTTATTCACCATTCTCTCTCTCCAGACTAGTGGCTCTCAGCTGTAGTGGCACATTTCGTGGGATATCTGAGGACATTTTGAAACTGCAGACATACAGATCACAGGCTAAGGAAATTACAAGCTCTTGGAGTCAGATTCAGGTATCAGCTCTCCTGACGATTCCAGAGTACAAGTCAGTTTGAGAACAACTGCTACGTTTACACTATGTTAGAGCTCAGATGCATCTGACTGTTTGCCATCTCATGGACTGTAGCCCACCAGGCTCCTCTGTCCATGGGATTCTCCAGGCAAGAACACTGGAATGGGTTGCCATTTCCCCTTCCAGGGGGTTTTCCTAACCCAGGGACTGAACTCGAGTCTCTCGTCTCCTGCACTGGCGGGTGAGAACCACCTGAGAACCACCATAGTGAGTGAAGTCACTCAGTCGTGTCTGACTCTTTGCAATTCCATGGACTGTAGTCCACCAGGCTCCTCTGTCCATGGGATTTTCCAGGCCAGAGTACTGGAGTGCATTGCCATTTCCTTCTCCAGGGGATCTTCCTGACCCAGGGATTGAACCCAGGTCTCCTGCATTGCAGGCAGACGCTTTACCCTCTGAGCCACCAGGGAAGCCCATACTGAGCTGTAAAATCCCAAGAGTGGAGAGGGCCACCACAATTGCCATAATGTTTGGTATGTAACTGGCATGCAATAGAATCTGCTGAATGAAAGAATGAATGAGGTGTTTAGTCTCAGTTTTGCAGATCCTATACTTTGGCTCCTGTGTCACCACCAGAGGATCAGGTTGTTAGGTACCTGAGGTTCTAAGATTCATATTCAAGGGAACCCAATTAATTTCATTTTCAGGAAATGCAACCAAATCAACCAGATACTTTTATCACCTTTCCTCTCCTGTTCCCAATCATGAGCTCATTCTTTTCCCAGTATGAAAGTCTCCTTAGAAAATCAGATTAAGATTAGATAAGAAAAGGGAAGGAAGGTGAAGGTCTTACAGGATATTTTTATTTGGCTGTGATGCTGATAAACATCAACTTTCTACTATAGAAATTCCATGGATATGCTTGGTATTTGAGATAATTTATCTGGAGGGGCTTTGAGACCATAAAAACAGTATTGTTGTTAGTATTACTGCATTTCACTTATTCCCATAACAAATATTTGGAGGGCCTTTATGATTGCACTAGATAATAGGAGTATAAAATAGAAAAAGGGCTGTTGCTGCTTCTATGGGGAGAGCATGCTAAAGTGTCCTCAGAAAGGGTTGTTGGCACCCAGGGTGGTGAATCCAGGAACTCAGAGAAAGTGAGTGCTGTCCAGCTATGTCTTCTCCTGGAAGGTTAGTATTGTAAGGGGAGAAGCCATCCTACTGGTGTGCATTTCATCAAGGCCTCACACAGTAATTATATCCATTACTAAGATAAATAAATTATGAGCCATTTGGTAGTTTGAATGCTTGAGTTCCAGGTACTAGAAAACCAAATAGATTTGCCTAAGTACAAAAAGATTTAGTTGAGGGATCAGGGTAGTTCAGAAAGTCAAAACCAATATCGGTAAAAAACCGCAACATAAAAGCAGAGCCTTAGGAGTGCTGTACCTAGGGCTCTTCTGAGGACATTTATTTTTATTTTTTTTTAATTATGAAAGCATGCTAACACAATTACAGGAGACTTGGAAAATGCAGAGCAAATTTACATATAGTCCCACTATATATTGCCATTATTTTTAAGTAAGTAAGATTTTGAGTTTGAGATTCAATATCATATTCTCAAAAATTAACAGAATGAATATACAGAGAAGTAGAAGATTACAGCACACCTGAAAAGCACTATGAACCAATTCAACATAGTTAAGACGTATACAATTTTCATACAACAGTAGGATACAAATTCTATTTCAGTTCCCATAGGCTGTAAACTAGGAGACATTGGAATATATCCAAGGACACTAAACAAGGTGCAAAAATGGCATGGTGTAAAGGTATTGAAATCATACAGAGTCTGTTCTCTTATCACTATGAAATTATAATTATGTTAGAAATCAACATCAAAAGATATCTGAAAGTAGCCTGCATATTTTCAAGTGTAATGTGACGCTTTCTTCTGAAGTCTTTTGAGACTGGGAACTTGGGCCCCCTTGGTGTCACTCACCTCTTCTTCTCTTGTTTGTTACAAAGTCCTTCTTTCCTCCTGCAGGTGGGCTTGGACAGGCAGTGGGCCCAGAGGCAGCAGAGGGCTCTGGACTCACATTTTCCCAGTCTTACCTCCAGAGTGGAAAGGGCTGTCTCTGCTAAGGTCAACACACACGTTCCATGGGAAGGACTCCAATTTTCCAGGATGAAGATGTTAAACACCCCCGACTAGTCACAGAGACAGAGTACAGGTGTTACCTGTATGAGGACTTGCGGGTCCTCAGATAAGGCTGGTGATCTTCTCAGAACAGTACCACCTGCAGGCATGTGGTCATCAAAGGAGACTCCTGAGTCAATCAGATAGTGTTTCCAAACTGTGGGAAACAGGATTCACAGGCTGAGGCTATTATTAATCTGTTATTGCAGATCTTTAGGAAAGGAACAAGGAGTTCTACTTGCCTCTCTGTAGGCGATTACAATTACAGTTGTTGCGGGAGTGTGTAATTTCCTTGGTTCTGTCTCTTCACAACAAAAATTTGAAGTGACGGACATTCAAGCCCTCGGTGCATCACAGCTCTTAGACAGTGTTACAGCTCCATGTATGCTCAGTTTTATTTAGAAAATAAAGGAAAATACATCCTCAAGGCGTGAGGGCATGCTGACCCAAAAGACGTGAAGAGGAGAGGGAAAAAGAGCGACCACGCATGCGCGCACGGAAGAGCGCCCCTTCCCGCCCCCAGCCCTTTGGCTCCTCTTTCTGTATGTTCTCTCCTCCCCTTGGGCCTGCCCTATGTAACCTGGGCTAGCCAGGAGTGCTGTTTGTTCTGCCTGAGGTCCTCACTCTGGTCCTGGGACCTTCCTTTGTTCTATTTTCATGGGCTTTTCCCTTCCTTGTCTTTTAGCCACCGCCATTCTGGACTCCTTTTTCCTATTCTAACTACCTAACACAATGAAGGAGAATGTAACTTTTGCAAACCCTAGACTCAAAGTCCATCTGTTTAGAAATTGTGCTGACTTGCTGTAATGTTTCCACCAAAATTAGGATGACATTTAGTGTCCCAAATCTGGTAAGGTGAGTTATGATCATACCTTTGGGCCTGAGTGAAATAGCAAGAGGGTAGAGATGACACTCCTACGCTGGAAAGTCATTTCAGTATTGACAGAGTTTTGGTTGCTTTGAAGGCCATGACCTGCTGACTGGGGCTCCCTGCAGGTCTGCAGCTGAAGAAGCCCTTCTTTATCCAGGAGTGCAGGTGCTATTTACTTATCACCTGGTACTTCATTTAATAAAGGATAGGAGAGTGATACTCTTGAACAAGTTTTTATTTCTTATTGTCCTGAAGCTTCCATTTTAATGCAAGCAAATGACTTCAACACGATCTTGCTCATAACAAAGTGTTTGGCTGGTCTTAGACTGGAAATGTTTCCATGGTTCTTTCTGATGGTTCAGAGATTCCAGAAGCAAGGCAGAGAGTGCATGTCACTCAAAGTGGAGGACTGGTCTAGGCCTCTGGGAAGAAACATCTTGTGGGAGCTGGGATATTGGAGGAAGAAATGACAGGGAAGGGATGATGTTCCTGAAGGCTTTCATAAGGCTGATGGATGGAAATTGTGATTGGCAGAAATGATATGAAAGCAGAGCTCACTGAATCCAGCTCATATGAAGCCAAATGGATTAGACAGAGTGGGGACAGTGCAGAGAGAGCAGATTTTTACAGAACCAGGATAGATTCAGAACAGGTCCAGGATCCTGGCAGAGGAGGAACAAAGCAAGACCCCCAAAAGGAGTTGAGATTCAGGTCAAAAGAGTCTGAATAGAATTGAAGAGGCTGAATAGAGCTGCCAGTGGGAGGGCTGAGTCAAGAATACCAATGATAGTTGGGCATATCACCGGGCTGGGAAAAGGGGGTGGGGGCAGAAGGCTTTACTTTCTCAATTGTCTGGTCCCAGGCTAGTAACTCAGGAAGATACAATGACAGGAGCATTCTTATAGCTCTTTTTAAATAGGGCTGCCTTTCTGCTGCACAGCCTTCACAGACAAAAGGTTCACATACAAATTGTTACTGAGCATTTGCCACATTTTAAATAGGGTTCTTTGGTGAAGCCACAGTTCAGGGTAGCAACAATTTTTCTAATTGCTATTTAAACAAACACTGCATCTCTGTTTTTGCCCTCTGCTAGCATAATTGCTCTGGAGGGGGCAAATGTGTTTTTTTTTTTTTTTGCATAAGCAAATGAATTAATATATCTGTGGTTCTATTGAGTGCAGTGCTCCCTCCTACCACCCAGAGACACAGGGTTTGGAAGCAAAGGACAGAATATAGAGAACTGAGTGGTTTTGCATGAGAAATTGAGTTGAATTCAGAGTTTGCGAGGATAGAGAGAGGAAGGGGTATGGGAGGAAAGGGAATCAGCTGAGCATGTGACATGAGGCTAGGCTTTAGGGAAAAGTGAAAAGCAGCAAAAACCCTTAACCTGGCCCTCCTGATGGAGGGACTGGCCAGGGGACTTCTAGAAACAGCAATGGCCATCCTTCAGTTGTCTTACTTTATTGAAAATATTACTTCAAGAGTAGGATGTTAAAGTGCATGGCATTTTAAAGCCATAAAGGAAAACAGTGTTTATAAGTTTGATTAAAAAAAAAAATCATTTTCATTCATGTCCTTTGGTGCTCTGTAACGTAAGCCTCTCTTCCAACCATTGCCCCAGGATCTTTGGTCCAAGGCATCCCAGGTGGCACAGTGGTAAAGAATCTGATCTGCCAGTGCAGGAGATGCAGAAGACATGGGTTCGATCCTCTGGTTAGGAAGAGCCCATGGAGTAGGAAATGGCAACCCACTCCAGTATTCTTGCCTGGAAAGTTCCGTGGACACTGGAATCTGGCAGGCTACAGTCCTTTGGGTTGCAAAGAGTCAGACAAGCAAAGAACAACTGAGCATGCACGCACGCACACATTATGCAGGGGGTTTTGTGGGAATCAAGGAAGCAAGGGTCATATTCCATGTTTGGCCCATGTTGGGTGCAGAGAAGGGAGCATCAGCAAACGAGGAGAGAAGGATGAGAGGATCTGGCAGCGCAGGAAGTCAGAGCAAGTTAATGCCTAAGAGAAATGTGGGAGGCAGAGATTTCCCATCCATTGGGGAAGTGCCTTGATGCACTTTTTCTTGCTTTGTATTATTTTTGAAAGATATTTCAACCTTTTGTAAATGAAAAGTTTAAACATCCTGAAATATTGAGAGAATAGCACTCTGACCTTCTTATGCCATACATAGAGTCAAGAATTACTGACAGCCACGATTGCTTTATACATCTTTTCTATGTTGTCATTTAGTCACTCAGTCCTGTCCAACTCATTGTCACCCCATGGACGGTAGCCTGACAGGATCCTTTGTTCATGGGATTCTGCAGGCAAGAATACTGGAGTGGGTTGCCATTTCCTCCTCCAGGGATCTTCCTGACCCAGGGATTGAACCCGAGTCTCTTGTATCACCTGCACTGGCACTTTGCTTTACATGCCTTTTCCTACTATTTCTAATTAAGCATATACATTTGATGCAACATGTATATGTCACATATGTACATGGGGCTGTGTATGTACATGGGTGTGCAAAGGGAGTTTATTTGTAAGCAATGGTGAAGCAACACAGAGGTATCCTGGCAAAACCATGCATGCTGCCGAATGCTACCACATTGCCTGGCCACACAGTAGATTCAATCCAGGGGTTTATTCCAGGCCCTTCTTTGCTGCAGGTACTCTTTAAACCACGTATTCTAAATGAAGCCTTGATAGGTGGGCAGCCACCTGGATGAAATTTCTCATTTCAAAACTGAAAATAAGATGTGTTGTGGTGTCAACAGCAGAAGCAGAAGACTTTCTAAGTGTTTTACATTCAGGCCAGGTCAGGTCTATCAAGCCTTTTGCCTCAAGCATTTGGCAGGGAAAATGTTTCAGTGTGAGCACAGGGAGGACAGGAATTTCACCAACTTGCCAGAGACCACAGATGAGAGGTATGGAAGGTGCATCACTTGACTGTCTCACCCCAGAGAAGCTCCCGCGATCTGCTTCTGGTTGGCAGGGCACTCACTTTGGTTTGTCATTATACACTCATCAGTGTGATTACATTTTCCTGTGAGACCACAAGCTCAAAGAAGAAGACAGAGACTCTGTCTAGCACAATGCTTGGCACACAAAAGACTTCCCATCGTCAGAAGGAGGAAAATGGATATCTGCTCACTAAATATTTATGAGTTCCTGTCAACTGAATGCTAAGTAGACAACAAATGTATCATTATCAAATGTAGCTAGAGAAGAACAATAATGTTTGAATAATTTGGATCTGCAAATTTTGTTTCATGCTCTAATTAATCTTTCTCCTCTAAATTTATATTTTAAATAAATCCTTTTATTTGGATTTTGAGTTTGCTTTCTGTGGTGCTTCAATAACAATCTTGCATACAATTGAGATATGTATGTGCAATAAAAGAACGAGACTGTGAGTTTTAATATTTTGCAAGACATTAAGCAGAGGTTTCCCTTTTAAAAAACAAAATATTTGATTATGAACAAACATCTATTTTCTAAATGGTTGCACAGTTAAAGTTTTTTTTTTTTGTAGAAGGACATGAAATAAATGAAATGAGAAGGTAAAAGCATGAATTGACCAAGAATCACTCAGAAGCCAAAGGAAACTAAACGTAGGGAACAAAGGGTGTGATTTGAGCATGAAAAATTTCTTGAATTCACTGAATACATGCTGAACTAGAAATGGAAGAATAACTTGAATAAAGCTTCATTGACAAAATATGAGTTATTGAAACAGATAGAAAAGGCAGGGTATGAGATCAAATACAATTCACTTGTGCTGAAAAACAATGTTAGTGGCAATGTTTCATACTATGCTTAATATAAAATAAGTCATTATTTGAAAAGAAGAAAGCAAGCTCACCTTATTACATCACATCAATAATGCATTTTCTGGAAGCTCATCATGGTTCTTTCCATAAAGGCCAGATAACACAAAGAAATCATCTTTTATGTCTGTTTCTGCCTTCCTACCTAGAAGGGTTCATTTCATTATTCTGTTTTGGCTCAACCTATCAAAATTCTCAAGGAGTTTCAGTGCAGATGAATCCAGGCACTCTACGTGTAGCCATCTAAAATAATTCAAGACAAAAAGAAAAAGTAAAATAAACAACCTGTTTCTATTAATGGTTCCACTCTCAACCTCATCCTCAGAGCAAGGTGCTTTTTATTTTAACAATCCAGATAATTAGCTCATATTTTCACTTAGCTTTGACTTTACATAAGTGGCTGTAGAGTACAAATGTTCTTTTATTCTGTAATTTTTAGCACTTACTACATGCCAGGTGCTATCAAGGGTTATCCAAATTCCTAAATTCTTGTTCCTTTTAGCTGGAAAAAGGGAGCAGTAAAGCTTATTTCCTTGGAAATGAACAGAAATCACTCTGTCATTTTTGAGATTGCACCCAAGAACTGCATTTCAGACTCTTTTGTTGACTATGATGGCCACTCCATTTCTTCTAAGGGATTCTTGCCCACAGTAGTAGATATAATGGTCATCTGAGTTAAATTTGCCCATTCCAGTCCACTTCAGTTCACTGATTCCTAAGATGTCGATGATCACTCTTGCCATCTCCTGTTTGGCCACTTCCAATTTACCTTGATTCATGGACCTGACATTGCAGGTTCCTATGCAATATTGTTCTTTACAACATCGGACTTTACTTCCTGTGCCAGTCACATCCACAACTGGGTGCTGTTTTTGCTAAGGCTCTGTCTCTGCATTCTTTGTGGAGTCATTTCTTCACTCTTCTCCAGTAGCATATTGGACACCTACTGATCTGGGGAGTTCACCTTTTAGTGTCATATCTTTTTGCCTTTTCATATGTTCATGGAGTTCTCAAGGCAAGAATACGGAAGTGGTTTGCCATTCTCTTCTCCAGGGGACCACGTTTTGTCAGAACTCTCCACCATGACCCGTCGGTCTTGGGTGGCCCTACACAGCATGGCTCATAGTTTCATTGAGTTAGACAAGGCTGTGGTCCATGTGATCAGTTTGATTAGGTTTCTGTGATTGTGGTTTTCATGCTGTCTGCCCTCTGAAGGATAAGGATGAGAGCCATATGGAAGCTTCCTCATGGGAGAGATTGACTATGAGGGAAACTGGGTTTTGTTCAGATCGATGGGGCCATGCTCAGTAAATCTCTAATCCAATTTTCTGTTGATGGGTGAGGCAGTGTTCCCTCCCAGTTGTTTGAACTCAGAGCAAACTATGGTGGAGGAAATTTTCATTCCAATCCCAAAGAAAGGCAATGCCAAAGAATGTTCAAACTACCGCACAATTGCACTCATCCACACACTAGCAAAGTAATGCTCAAAATTCTCCAAGCCAGGCTTCAACAGTACATGAACATTGAACTTCCAGATGTTCAAGCTGGATTTAGAAAAGGCAGAGGAACCAGAGATCAAATTGCTAACATCCATTGGATCATCAAAAAAGCAAGAGAGTTCCAGAAAAACATTTACTTCTGCTTTACCAACTATGCCAAAGCTTTTGACTGTGTGGATCACAACAGACTATGGAAACTTCTTCAAGAGATGGGAATACCAGACCACCTGATCTTCCTTCTGAGAAATCTGTATGCAGGTCAAGAAGCAACAGTTAGAACTGGACAAATGGGACAACAGGCTGGTTCCAAATCAGGAAAGATGTCAAGTCTGTCTATTGTCACCCTGCTTATTTAACTTATATGCAGAGTACATCATGAGATATGCTGGGCTTATGAAGCACAAGCTAGAATCAAGATTGTTGGGAGAAACATCAATAAACTCAGATATGCAGATGACACCACTCTTATGGTAGAAAGTGAAGAAGAACTAAAGAGCCTCTTGATGAAAGTGAAAGAGGAGAGTGGAAAAGTTGGCTTAAAACTCAACATTCAGAAAACAAAGATCATGGCATCTGGTCCCATCACTTCATGGGAAATAGATGGGGAAACAATGGAAACAGTGAGAGATATTTTGGTGGGCTCCAAAATCACTACAGATGGTGACTGCTGCCATGAAATTAAAAGACACTTGCTCCTTGGAAGAAAATCTATGACCAACCTAGACAGCATATTAAGAAGCAGAGACATTACTTTGCCAACAAAGGTCTGTCTTGTCAAAGCTATGGTTTTTCCAGTGGTCATGTATAGATGTGAGAGTTGGTCTACAAAGAAAGCTGAATGCCAAAGAATTAATGCTTTGAACTGTGGTGCTGGAGAAGACTCTTGAAAGTCCCTTGGACAGCAAGGAGATCAAACCAGTCAGTCCTAATGGAAATCAGTCTGAATATTCATTGGAAGGACTGATGCTGAAGCTGAAACTCCAATACTTTGGCCACCTGATGTGAAGAACTAACTCATTGGAAAAGTCCCTGATGCTGGGAAAGTTTGAAGGTGGGAGCAGAAGGAGACAACAGAAGATGAGATTTTGGATGGCATCACCGGTTCTATGGACATGAATCTGAGCAAGCTCCAGGAGTTGGTGATGGACAGGGAAGCCTGGTGTGCTGCAGTTCATGGGGTCACCAAGAGTCAGACATGACTGAGCAACTGAACTGAACTGAATGCTTATTTCATAAACCTCAGTTGGTATTCAATGAGATGAAGTACATGAAGTGTCCACAGTAAGATATGATACACAGAGGCTGGTTCCATTCATTTTCTTACTCATTCTTTATCTCTTTTGACAACAATAACTGTTGGTCACTGATTAGGTGCTTCCCAATAGGAATTTAGAATCAAATATGTGAGAAAAACAAGCAAACAAAAAATAGTGTGTGAGTAATACATGAACCGTGAACTTCCTGATGTTCAAGCTGGTTTTAGAAAAGGCAGAGGAACAGAGATCAAATTGCCAACATCTGCTGGATCATGGAAAAAGCAAAAGAGTTCCAGAAAAACATCTATTTCTGCTTTATTGACTATGCCAAAGCCTTTGACTGTGTGGCTCACAATAAACTGTGGAAAATTCTGAGAGAGATGGGAATACCAGACCACCTGACCTGTCTCTTGAGAAATCTGTATGCAGGCCAGGAAGCAACAGTTAGAACTGGACATGGAACAACAGACTGGTTCCAAATAGGAAAAGGAGTACGTCAAGGCTGTATATTGTCACCCTGCTTATTTAACTTCTATGCAGAGTACATCATGAGAAACGCTGGGCTGGAAGAAACACAAGCTGGAATCAAGATTGCCAGGAGAAATATCAATAACCTCAGATATGCAGATGACACCACCCTTATGGCAGAAAGTGAAGAGGAACTAAAAAGCCTCTTGATGAAAGTGAAAGAGGAGAGTGAAAAAGTTGGCTTAAAGCTCAACATTCAGAAAACAAAGATCATGGCATCCGGTCCCATCACTTCATGGGAAATAGATGGGGAAACAGTGGAAACAGTATCAGACTTTATCTTTTTGGGCTCCAAAATCACTACAGATGGTGACTACAGCCATGAAATTAAGAGACGCTTACTCCTTGGAAGGAAAGTTATGACCAACCTAGATAGCATATTCAAAAGCAGAGACATTACCTTGCCGACTAAGGTCCGGCTAATCAAGGCTATGGTTTTTCCAGTAGTCATGAATGGATGTGAGAGTTGGACTCTGAAGAAGTCCAACTGTGGGTTGGAGAAGACTCTTGAGAGTCCCTTGGACTGCAAGGAGATCCAACCAGTCCATTCATTGTGAAGGAGATCAACCCTGGGATTTCCTTGGAAGGAATGATGCTGAAGCTGAAACTCCAGTACTTTGGCCACCTCATGCAGAGTTGACTCATTGGAAAAGACTTTGATGCTGGGAGGGATTGGGGGCAGGAGGAGAAGGGGACAATGGAGGATGAGATGGCTGGATGGCATCACGGACTCGATGGACCTGAGTCTGAGTGAACTCTGGGAGTTGTTGATGGACAGGGAGGCCTGGCGTGCTCGATTCATGGGGTCGCAAAGAGTTGGACGTGACTGAGCAACCGAACTGAGTGAATGCAACGGTGTAGCTATGTGCAGGTCACCTGACCCACCAAGCTGGGTGCTGAAGGTGAGGGGTTGTGAGTGCTCTAGTAAAAAAAGTTGTGAGAAGTCGAGAAGGTGCATGTGGGCAGGAGCAAATGCCCCAAGAGTGAGAGTGAGCTTTGCTGTGTTCACAGTACTGAAAGTCATTCTGTCCAGCCCTGGACTGTGGTAGAGGAGATAGTAAGAGAGACCTCTCGTTTAAATAAAGGTCAGATGATGAAGAAATGGGCTTCCCCAGCAACTCAGTGATAAAGAATCTGCCTGTAATAAAGGAGACTCAGCTTCATTCCCAGGGTCAGGAAGATCCTCTGGAGGGCGTGTCACCCCACTCCAGTATTCTTGCCTGGAGAATCCCATGGACAGAAAAGCCTGGTGGGCTATGGTCTTTAGGGTCACAAAGAGTTAGACACATCTGAAGCAACAGAGCTGATGAAGAAATACATTCCTTCTAACGAAATTTGGACTCATTTATGAGGGCAGTAGAGAGCCTCTCAAGAGTTGTTTAAAAAGGCAAACAAACAAACAAACTAGTATTGCTTGTTTGCAGAAGTTATACCTCTCCATTAAAGGGAAAAACAGAAAAGTTTATAAGTGAAAACATAAATGAGAAGCCTCTACAGTCCTCTGATTATGAGATAACCATCAACTATATTCTGGTGTAACATTACTGATGATTGAGACAGTACAGTTTATTGTTTTTGATCTTGTTATTAATGTTGCATATTACTTGTAAAAAGAAATTAGATAACTGAAACAAATTAAAATAAACAAAAAACTTTCTTCCCATAGCTACATTCAACAGCTCATGTAATATATTATATATATTATTTGCACACTGAAAAGGTCCAGCTTTTCTCATACCAGACATATATGTCTGCACCTCAGCCACTGATGTCATCAGGTTTTTTAATAGTTAACAGTTTTATAGATAAGACATGGTAACTCATTATTGTCAATTGCATTCCTTTGCTTAATAATGAAGTTAAGCATATTTTCAAGTACCAGTTGGTTAGTTTTCTCTTCTCTTCCAAACTGTGTTAATGAAACTTTGCCATGTATTGTATTAATTATTCTCTTATTAATTCTTTATTAAGGAGATTTACCATTTGTAGTATACGCTGAAAATGTTTGTATTAGTAAATAGTCTTGTGTCAAATTACGTTCATGGATATTTTGTTGCCTGGAAGCTACAGCAAAAAAGTTTTCAACATTTCAATAACTGAATTCATCAATCTTTTCTTTATGCACCTTTAGGCTCAAGGTATTGGTCTTAGAAAGGCATGATTGCCTGAGTATTACCCATGATTTATCCTGGCAATTACGTTTTTTATCCACGTGGAATTTGTATTTATGTCATGTGTAATGGAAACCTTGAGTTTTCTTCCCCCACCACCTTCCACCCTGCTTAGCCACCATCACCATATGTGTTGACCAATCCAACATTTCATCCTTCAGGATACAGGATGCTTGGGGCTGGTGCGCTGGGATGACCCAGAGGGATGGTACGGTGAGAGAGGTGGGAGGGGGATTCAGGATGGGGAACACGTGTACACGCGTGGCAGATTCATGTTGATGTATGGCAAAACCAATACAATACTGTAAAATTTTAAATAATAATAATAAAATACCATTCATGGCTGACGCTGTCATTACTATTTACAACCAATTCTCATTCTTTTCTGGACTAGTGGAACCCAATTGTTGGGAGCAATGGGCCCATGTTTCCTTGCAGCTGACCATGTGGGTCAGAGAGCAGAACAACTGAGGTTTCCAGGACGGCTCACACTTTCTCAAGTGATGGTCTCACTGGAAGGTGTCGTTTCACCTCTTCTCTTTCTTGTTCCTGGAATGTGAGGTGGATCCCGTCAGTCAGTGGGTTAGCCATCTTCCCACTTTGGGGGCAAATGTGGTTGGTGAGGATGGTGGGGCAGGAGGTCAGAGAAGTCTGACCCCAGGTGACTTTCTCCAGTAATCATTCTAGCTCTAGACATCTTCAGCATGAGAAACCCAAATTCCTCTTTGGTGAATTCCCCATAATTGGATTTTAGTTTCATTCAGCCAAATTTATGTTAACTGATAAATCATTTTCGTATTATAACTATTTTATATGCACTAGAGGGTGTGTCAAGGCCTTCTAATACGTGTCATGGATCTGCACGCCCTGTGTTATTCTGAAAGTGTGCGTATGTGTGCTCAGTTGCTTCAGTTGTGTCCTATTCTTTGCAGTCTTATGGACTGCAGCCCGCCAGGCTCCACTGTCCATGGGATTCGCCAAGCAAGAATACTGGGGTGAGTAGCCATGCCCTCCTCCAGGGGATCTTCCCAACTCAGGGATTAAACCCACATCTCCTGCATTGCACGTCGATTCTTTACTGCTAAGCCACCGTGAATGCCCGTACAACCATACAACCCAGGCCAATTAGACAGATCCAAAATAACCTGGCTTCTTATCACAACTGCCCTGTGAATGTTACAACCTTTCTTTCCTCCAAATTGAACCTAATCTCATGTGAAAACAGTTACTGTGGGAGAACCAGAAATCTGGCTGTGTGGCCAAAAGTAAAGTGAAAGCAGGAAATTCTGTGCCTCCCATTGGGCTTCCCTGCTTTTCTTAGTCTTGCTTTCTGAGTCTTTCTTTTTCCGGTGATCCATTTGCTCTCAGTAGGTTTGAATACACCATTTGAAGTTTTTTGGTGCCCACTACAATGCTAATCTGCTTTTTCCTCAAAGGAGCTCTTAACAGACCCTTGTCCCAGGCCCCAGAGGCCTCCATACAACCTTCTCTTGGTTTGACCATCACATCGTGCTACTTCAGCGTGATAAACTAGCTGCCTTGTCACCAGCAGTTCTGGTTGGGTCGGGTGAGTTCTGTAAGGAACCATCCTGGTGCTGCTGGCTTTGCCCCATCAGCCCACTTGCTTTTCTTATACTGCATTTCTTTAGATAACTTGATATTCGTTTTGTCAGATTCATGTTGTCTCTCCAGCTATCTGAACCTTCGTTTATGTCCCTCGCTGGAGCTGAAGCATTTTATTCAGGTCCATGATATTTCTTTTGTTTCTTTCCTATTTTTTGTGGTTACTGAATATTGGAAACAATTTCCATTTCCTAATAGCTTTTTGTTGTTGTTAGTATACTTTTGATCTTTTCTTTGGTGATTACCTTATTGAACATTCTCACGATTTCAACATTTACTGGTTGGCTCCTTTGAATTCTTTTCCTGATAACCAGTCATTATAAAATAACACTATATTATTTTTCCCTCCTGTATTTGTGCCTGTTATTTCTTTTCTTGCATCAGTACCCTAGGTGGGAATATATAAGCATTCTTATATAAACGTACTTTTTTTCTTTCTTCTGACTTTAGCAAAAATGCCTCTAATCCATCATTCTGAAATTTTATGTTGCCTCTTAGTTTTGAGGTACTCTCCGGTTTCTGGTTTTCCAAAGTTGTTCAGAAAAATGAACTTTGAATTTCATTATTCCTTGTTGTACCATCTATCAAAATGATCACCTGCTTTCCCTCTCTCCTCTATTGACAGTGTTGAGTATTTTTCAAACTGAGTTATAAAGACATTACTTCGAACATTAAAGAAGATTTTATAATCAAGTAAATTTGGAAAGACTGAAGACAGTTGCTCCTTCATGTATACGAACAAATTAAAGGCACTCAGAAGACTCAATACCAGGAAATTTCTTTGACCTTTTCAGACCTTTCCCTATTTGAAATCAGCTCCTCCACTTTTTCTTATCCAGTCACCTTAGATTCCACCAGACACTGAGAAATGCTCAAGTAGTTAATAAATTTAATTGAAATTATAATATTGATAACTGAATTTCTGAAATGTACAGTAATGTTGTATGCATGCTCAGTTGCTTCTGTCGTGTCTGACTCTTTGTGACCCCATGGACTGTAACTCATCAGGCTCCTCTGTCCATGGGATTCTCCAGGCAAGAATACCGGAGTGAGTTGCCATACCTTCCTCCAGGGGATCCTCCTGACCCAAGGATGAAGCCGGCATCTCTTATGTCTCCTGCATTGGCAGGTGGGCTCTTTATCACTAGCACCACCTGGGAAGCCCTTAGCCCTTAGTACTGTTAGATTTTCTATTTTTCTTTAGGGCTTGTGAATTAACATTAATAACATTAAGATTCAGTTCAGTTCAGTTCCGTCGTTCAGTTGTGTCTGACTCTGTGCAACCCCATGGACTGCAGCACACCAGGCCTCCTTGTCCATCACCAAATCCCAGAGTCCACCCAAACCCATGTCCATTGCGTCAGTGATGCCATCCAACCATTTCATCCTCTGTTGACCCCTTCTCCTCCTGCCCTCAATCTTTCCCAACATCAGGGTCTTTTCAAATGAGTCAACTCTTCCCATGAGATGGCCAAAGTATTGGAGTTTCAGCTTTAATGAACACCCACGTCTGATCTCCTTTAGGATGGACTGGTTGGATCTCCTTGCAGTCCAAGGGACTCTCAAGAGTCTTCTCCAACACCACAGTTCAAAAGCATCAATTCTTTGGTGTTCAGCTTTCTTTATAGTCCAACTCAAACATCCATATATGACTACTGGAAAAACCATAGCCTAGACTAGATAGACCTTAGTCAGCAAAGTAATGTCTCTGCTTTTGAATATGCTATACAGGTTGGTCATAACTTTCCTTCCAAGGAGCAAGCATCCTTTAATTTCATAGCTGCAATCACCATCCACAGTGATTTTGGAGCCCAGAAAAATAAAGTCTGAAGCTGTTTCCACTGTTTCCCCATCTATTTGCCATGAAGTGATGGGACCAGATGCCATGATCTTAGTTTTCTGAATGTTGAGCTTTAAGCCAACATTTTCACTCTCCTCTTTCAATTTCATCAAGAAGCTCTTTAGTTCTTCTTCACTTTCTGCCATAAGGGTGGTGAGGTTATTGATATTTCTCCCAGTAATCTTGATTCCAGGTTGTGCTTCCTCCAGCCCAGCGTTTCTCATGATGTACTCTGCATAAAAGTTAAATAAGCAAGGTGACAATATATAGCCTTGATGTACTCCTTTTCCTATTTGAAATCAGTCTGTTTCTAACTGTTGCTTCCTGACCTGCATATAGGTTTCTCAAGGGGCAGGTCAGGTGGTCTGGTATTCCCATCTCTTTCAGAATTTTCCACGGTTTATTGTGATCCACCCAGTCAAAAAGACTTTGACATAGTCAATAAAGCAGAAATAGATGTTTTTCTGGAACTCTCTTGCTTTTTCCATGGTACAGCAGATGTTGGCAATTTGATCTCTGGTTCTTCTGCTTTTTCTAAAACCAGCTTGAACGTCAGGAAGTTCACGGTTCACGTATTGCTGATGCCTGGCTTGGAGAATTTTGAACATTGCTTTACTAGTGTGTGAGATGAGTGCAATTGTGCGGTAATTTGAGAATTCTTTGGCATTGCCTTTCTTTGGAATTGGAATAAAAACTGACCTTTTCCAGTCCTGTGGCCACTGCTGAGTATTCCAAATTTGCTGGCATATTGACTGCAGCACTTTCACAGCATCATCTTTTAGGATGTGAAATAGCTCAACTAGAATTCCATCACCTCCACTAGCTTTATTCATAGTGACGCTTCCTAAGGCCCATCTGACTTCACATTTCATGATGTCTGGCTCTAGGTGAGTGTGAGCAATCATACCTTCATGATTATCTGGGTCATGAAGATCTTTTTTGTACAGTTCTTCTGTGTATTCTTGCCACCTCTTCTTAATATCTTCTGTTTCTGTTAGATCCATACCATTTCTGTCCTTTATTGAGCCCATTTTTGCATGAAATGTTCCCTTGTTGTCTCTAATTTTCTTGAAGAGATCTCTAGTCTTTTCTATTCTATTGTTTTCCTCTATTTCTTTGCATTGATAGCTGAGGAAGCCTTTCTTATCTCTCCTTGCTATTCTTTGGAACTCTGCATTCAAAAGGGTATCTTTCCTTTACTCTTTTGCCTTTCGCCTCTGTTCTTTTCACAGCTATTTTTAAGGCCTCCTCAGACAGCCATTTTTCTTTTTTGCATTTCTTTTTCTTGTGGATGGTCTTGATCCCTGTCTCCTGTACAATGTCACAAAGCTTTGTCCATAGTTCCTCAGGTACTCTGTCTATCAGATCTGGTCCCTTAAATCTATTTGTCACTTCCACTGTATAATTATAAGGGATTTGATTTAGGTCATACCTGAATGATCTAGTGGTTTTCCCCACTTTCTTCAATTTAATTCTCAATTTGGCAATAAAGAGTTCATGATCTCAGCCACAATCAGCTCCCAGTCTTGTTTTTGCTGACTGTATAGAGCTTCTCCATCTTTGGCTGCAAAGGATATAATCAATCTGATTTCGGTGTTGACCATCTGGTGATGTCCATGTGTAGAGTCTTCTCTTGTGTTGTTGGAAGAGGGTGTTTACTATGACAGGTGCATTCTCTTGGACGAACTCTGTTAGCCTTTGCCCTGCTTCACTCTTACTCCAAGGCCAAATTTGCCTGTTACTCCAGGTGTTTCTTGATTTCCTACTTTTGCATTCTAGTTCCCTATAATGAAAAGGACATCTTTTTTGGGTGTTAATTCTAGAAGATCTTGTAGGTCTTCGTAGAACCGTTCAGCTTCTGCTTCTTCAGCATTACTGTTTGGGGCGTAGGCTTGGATTACCATGATATTGAATGGTTTGCTTTGGAAATTAACAGAGATCATTCTGTCATTTTTGAGATTGCATCCAAGTACTGCATTTCAAACTCTTCTGTTGACTATGATGGCTACTCCATTTCTTCTAATGGATTTCTGCCCACAGTAGTAGATATAATGGTCATCTGAGTTAAATTCACCCATTCCAGTCCATCTTAGTTCGCTAATTCCTAGAATGTCAATGTTCACTCTTGCCATCTCCTATTTGACCACTTCCAATTTGCCTTGATTCATGGACCTACCATTCCAGGTTTCTATGCAATATTGCTCTTTACAGCATCTAACCTTCCTTCTATCAACAGTCCCATCCACAGCTGGGTGTTGTTTTTGCTTTGGCTCCATCCTTTCATTCTTTCCGGAGTTATTTCTCCACTGATCTCCAGTAGCATATTGCGCACTCACCTGACCTGGGGAGTTCACCTTTCAGTATCCTATCATTTGCCTTTTCATACAGTTCATGGGGTTCTCGAGTTAAGAATACTGAAGTGGTTTGCCATTCCCTTCTCCAGTGGACTACATTCTGTCAGATCTTTCCACCATGACCTGGCCATCTTGGGTGGCCCCACACAGCATGGCTTAGTTTCATTGAGTTAGACAACACTGTGGTCCATGTGATCAGATTGGCTAGTTGTCTGTGATTGTGGTTTCAGTCTGTCTGCCCTCTGATGCCTTCTCTCAGCGCCTACCGTCTTACTTGGGTTTCTCTTACCTTGGATGTGGGGTATCTCTTCAGTGCTGCTCTAGCAAAGCACAGCCGCTGCTCCTTACCTTGGACATGGGGTAGCTCCTCTATGCTGTGCTCGGGATGCAGTAGGTTTTGGTTTTACCCTCTATGTTATTACTATTAGAGTTAGTAATCAGGATTATGTGAGCTTTTTAACATTAGTAAAGAAGATTTTTAAGTTCAAAAGGAATCTAAACAGCAAGGACATATTTTTTTTTAAGATCTGAACAAACTTGCCTGAGAAATGATCCCTGGGGGCAGCTGCTTCTATGTTTTGACAGCTTCATCTTTTTCTTCCATGATTATTGGTAAGTTTAGGTTTTTTTTTTTTTTTTTCTTGTTTTAATTTGGTTTCTTGTTTTTCCTAAAAGGTCATCAATATCAATGAAATTTTCAGAGTTTCATCATATAATTATATGTGAGAACTTTCACTTTTGAGTCTTCTCATTCTACTCAGACACTGCCACTCTGCCTACCAGGAGCTGCTGCTGCTGCTGAGTTGCTTCAGTCGTGTCTGACTCAGTGCGACCCCATAGACAGCAGCCCACCAGGCTCCCCCATCCCTGGGATTCTCCAGGCAAAAACACTGGAGTGGGTTGGCATTTCCTTCTCCAATGCACAAAAGTAAAAAGTGAAAGTGAAGGCGCTCCAACTCTTAGCGACCCTATGGACTGAAGCTTGCCAGGCTCCTCCATACATGGGATTTTCCAGGCAAGAATACTGGAGTGGGGTGCCATCGCCTTCTCTGGCTTACCAGGAGACACCTCACTAAATGGTTTTGATAGTTTATCATTCTGAAAATGGAGGGAAAGGAAAAAAACAGGAAGATGAACAAAGAGGAAGAACAAGATGGACTTTTTAATTAACGATGTTGACAAAACTAGAGACCTATTTGGAAACAGACCAATCTATTCTTCTACTATGTACTAACATAAATTTAAATTTATTATAAAGTTAAATGTGAAAAGTTATTTAAACACTAGAAGAAAACATGGATGAAGTCCTTTATGGACTAGGAATGTGGAATACTTTTCCACTTATGACTCAAATTCCAGAAGCAACTTTTACATGATAAAGAAAGTAAAAAGACAAATGACTGACCTGGAAAAATACTTCAACTTTTATCACCTCATGTATAAAGGACTTCTAGAATAGAAAGGAAAATATTTAGAAAAAAATTAAAGTAATGCAAATGGTCCTGAAGTGTGAGAAAAATGATCAATCTTACTCAGAATATGAGATATGTAATTTAAATTTCACTGAGGTATCATTTCTCACATAGCAGACTGGTAAAAATCCAAAAGTTTGACTGCATACATTGTCAGCAGGCTGAGAGAAAACAAAAATTCTCATTCACTGTTGGTGATATTTAGAAAAAATTACATATGCATTTACCCTTTAACTCAGCCATCCTATTGTTAATAATCTATCCAGAAAATACCAGTAAAGAATCTGCCTGCAATGTAGGACACCACCTGCAGTGTAAGACCCAGGATCCCCTGAAGAAGGAAATAGTACCCACTCCAGTGTTCCTGCCTGGGAAATGGCATGGACAGAGGAGCCTGGCAGGCTGCAGGCCATGGGGTCATAAGAGTTGGAGACAACTGAGCAACTAAACCACCACCAGAAAACACACTAGTAAAAAAATGAAAAGAAAATATAGTGTAGACTATTTATTGCAGCACTGTCTCTAATAGTAAAAGCTTAGAACCAGCCAAACATAGGTAGTAGAGGCATAAGCTCTAGTAGATCATGACACGGAGGACCAAGCAACATAAAAAAATTGTGAAAGCTCCCCGTGTATCACTAAAAAGGGATCTAGAATTTTTCATGTAATGAAAACAAGCAGTCTGGAGTCAAGCTTATAAACTATGCTATGTTTTACCTAAGAAAGAAGAGGATACAAATATATGTATACATTTGCTTATATATAAAAACCAATCACTGCAGATGGTGATTACAGCCATGAAATTAAAAGACGCTTACTCCTTGGAAGGGAAGTAATGACCAACCTAGATAGCATATTCAAAAGCAGAGACATTACTTTGCCAACAAAGGTCCGTCTAGTCAAGACTATGGTTTTTCCAGTGGTCATGTATGGATGCGAGAGTTGGACTGTGAAGAAAGCTGAGTGCCGAAGAAGTGATGCTTTTGAACTGTAGTGTTGGAGAAGACTCTTGAGAGTCCCTAGGCCTGCAAGGAGATCCAACCAATCCATTCTGAAGGAGATCAACCCTGGGATTTATTTGGAAGGAATGATGCTAAAGCTGAAGCCCCAGTACTTTGGCCACCTGATGCGAAGAGTTGACTCATTGGAAAAGACTCTGATGCTGGGAGGGATTGGGGGCAGGAGGAGAAGGGGACGACAGAGGATGAGATGGCTGGATGGCATCACTGACTCGATGGGCATGAATTTGAGTGAACTCTGGGAGATGGTGATAAACAGGGAAGCCTGGCGTGCTGCAATTCATGGGGTTACAAAGAGTTGGACACAACTGAGCGACTGAACTGAACTGAAAAACCAATGGAAGGATAAATCTAAGAATATCTGTCTCTAGGGGGGAGCAAGAAAATAGATTGGAAGGAATAAAGACATAAGTTAGACTTCTTTACATGTATTTTATTTAGTGGATTTTATTTGGAATCATGTATATTCTTTACATTATTATGAACAAAATTAAGTTGAAGTCTAAAAGGCAAAATCACACAAATGAAACTGTGTATTGAGTTGGTGGTTTTGCCAATAAGAGTAAAATTATTTCAACTGGTTGTAAAACATGGTAATTTGATACATGCACATATATGTATATATACACACTGCTGCTACTGCTGCTGCTAAGTCACTTCAGTTATGTCCGACTCTGTGCGATCCCAGAGATGGCAGCCCACCAGGCTCCCTTGTCCCTGGGATTCTCCAGGCAAGAACACTGGACTGGGGTTGCCATTTCCCTCTCCAATGCATGAAAGTGAAAAGTGAAAGTGAAGTCGTTCAGTCGTGCCCAGCTCTTACTGACTCCATGGACTGCAGCCTTCCAAGCTACTCTGTCCATGGGATTTTCCAGGCAAGAGTACTGGAGTGGGGTGCCATTGCAGCCTGGGATTGAACCCAGGTCTCCCGCATTGCAGGCAGATTCTCTACCAGCTGAGCCACAAGGGAAGCCCAAGAATACTGGAGTGGATAGCCTATCCTTTCTCCAGAGGATCTTTCTATATACACACTAGATAAAGTAAATAAGTAATTATGTTAATGTGGTTAAGAGTCAATATTTAAAATCAAAGAAATTGTGTAAAAACCCATAGGCCAAATTTTGAATAGGAGATAATACAAACTTTATAAAAACCTGGGATTCTCCAGGCAAGAAATTAAAATTACATATTTTAATTTTATAAAATTACATATTTTCTAAGTTTATCCACTGAAAAAGATTAGAAAAAATTATTAACTCAGAGCAAAGATCATCCCAAACATCCAGACTGTAGTCCCTAAATACTCATTTCCATAAATGGAACAAGAGCTCTTTGGAGAGATGGCTGATACCAGGTCTGTGGCAGCAAATGTACAAAATTAGCCTGAAACTTCAATCTTGAAAGTAAGGAGAAAATCACTGGAGCCATATCAAAAGGACTCAAGAGGCAACTTGAATTGGCTTCCATTTTGTCTCAAAAATGGAATAATTGAGCCATCAATAAGGATAATAATACAAGGACTGAAGCACATCGAACATGCTTAAACCCATGAGTTCATAATACTTTGAAGGAAAACAAACAAACTTGTGATCGCTGTTAGAAGATGCTCAGGAATCAGTTCATTCTGAGCACTGAACAAAGGAAAAGCAATTATCCTGTAATTGGTATACAAATAAAGACTATATACACACACATATTCAACTTCGTTGATAGAAAATATTCTTTATAAAAGAGTTTTAAATGAAAATGCAGAAAAAATGACAAAATTAGAATATCAACATTTCACAACCCCTAATGAAAACTGAATCTAGGCAAAGACTATTAAAATCATTTGGTGAACAGGTAATAAAATCTTTATTGTGGACTGCTCAGGTGGGCAACTCTTGGATCTACTGATCAATTTTAACATAACAAAAAAGAGACAATCAGATACTCTGTGACTCTTAAAGTGCTGTAAAAGAAAGTACAAAACACGAGCTATGAAGTAGAATAGCCAAACGTTTAAAACAAACCTATGAAGCCTACAACTGTACGGGCAACACAAGGGATAGAAAAGCATGTTAAACAGCACCCTAGCGTCGTATCAGCGAAATACAGTAAATGAGAGACTTTACAGAACAAATAATCCGCTTCTTCAAAAGATAAATAAAATAAAAACACAAATAAAATTACAAAGGAGAGGGTAACTATTGATTAAAAGAGATGTAAGGGATGTATCAGGGCTTCCCTAGTGGCTCAGTGGTCAAGAATCTGCCTGCAAAGGAGACATGGGTCCAATCCCTGGGTCAGGAAGACCCCCTGGAGGAGGGGATGGCAACCCACACCAGCATTCTTGCCTGGAGAATCCCCATGGACAGAGGAGCCTGGAGGCTACAGTCCATAGGGTCGCAGAGTCAGACACGACTGAAATGACTTAGCACACACACATGCATATAAGAGATATATCAACCAATGCAAGATATGGACTCTGGACTTTGCTTCTAATGGGCCAACTGTAAAAACAAAGAATAACAACACAGAAACAACCAACCAACTAGCCAACCAACCAATAAGCAGTAAAGACATTTATGTGATATGAGATTAGAGTATGTATTAAGATACTAAGGAATTATAATTTTTTAAGTACAACAATGGTATTGTGATTATGTTAAAAAGAAGAGTAATTATCATTAAGACTGTCACATTCGTGGATGAAATAATGTAATACCAGTGATTTGCTTCAAAATAATCTAGTGTTATGGGCTTCCCTGGTGGCTCAGAGGTTAAAGCGTCCGCCTGCAATGCGGGAGACCTGGGTTTGATCCCTGGGTCGGGAATATCCACTGGAGAAGGAAATGGCAACCCACTCTAGTATTCTTGACTGGAAAATCCCATGAACGGAGGTGCCTGGTGGGCTACAGTTCATGGGGTTGCAAAGAGTTGGACATGACTGAGCAAGCGACTTAACTTATGGGAGAAATGGTGGGGATATAAATGGAAGATTTTTCATGTATTTAAAACAATTAAAGTTTGAGCCATGGGTGCATACATTTATTGTATTAGTCTTTCTACTTTTGTATTTATTTGGAGTTTTCCATTGTTTGGAACAAACAAACAAAATTTAGAGGGCTTGTCTATGCTGAGGCCAAACAGATTTCTTAGGCAATGTCTCTAGAGGCATATAACATATCAGCTTTAGTTTTAGATGCACATAACAGGCATCTCCTTATTTTTGCCTATTCAAATCTGGTTGTTGGTTCAGTTAGCTAAGAACTTATTTCAGTGATTAATTAACACACATTCTTATTTGCCTTCTACTTCAATTCTTTCTACTGTAGCACTAAGCAAATTAAAAAAAATCAATATTTTATTCCAGCTACAGTTCTCTCTTCTAAATCACTATGTATAAAACATGTCCTCATAAGTCCCCATTAATTTTGCCTGTCTAAGGCTGCCTGCATGTCATAGGACCCTTCTTTTCATGCATGCAGTTTCTTTAACAGGAATTAATATATAGAACACAATGCTTGCTATACATCCCAGACTGACCTTCAGAACAGAGAATAAACAGAATTACATCCTTCCCTTCAAGGAAATGGCATAGGCAAAATGCCTGGCCTATCACCTGAGAGCTATGGGTGGTGATGCCCTTCCCCTTCTGTGTGCCTGCTGTTGTTCAGAAGGGCAGGCTACATAGTCATAGAACAGAAAGAACAGCTCACATTATCCTGGGTGGTGTATGCATGCTGCCACCAGACAACGTAGTACGTAACATGTGTTGTTGTGTTTTTAGTTGCTCAGTTGTGTCTGACTCTTTGTGACCCCATTGACTGCAGCCTGCCAGGCTCCTCCATCCATGGGATTTCCAGGCAAGAATACTGGAGTTGGTTGCCGGTTCCTTTTCCGTATGTAGCATAGGTTTAACCTAAGAATTGACCATAAGGTATCTGAAAAGCATCCTTGATTTTCCCTAAGACCCTGGCTGTTCTCCTCACTGTTCCAGTGAATTCCCTTGTTATGGGGACATTTTAGCATCACCCAAGGGGGTTGAAGGCTGAGCACCAAAGAATTGATGCTTTTGAACTGTGGTGTTGGAGAAGACTCTTGAGAGTCCCTGGGACTGTAAGGAGATCCAACCAGTCCATTCTGAAGGAGATCAGCCCTGGGATTTCTTTGGAAGGAATGATGCTAAAGCTGAAACTCCAGTACTTTGGCCACCTCATGCGAAGAGTTGACTCATTGAAAAAGACTTTGATGCTGGGAGAGATTGGGGGCAGGAGGAGAAGGGGACGACCGAGGATGAGATGGCTGGATGGCATCACTGACTCGATGGACGTGAGTCTGAGTGAATTCTGGGAGTTGGTGATGGACAGGGAGGCCTGGCATGCTGCGATTCATGGGGTCACAAAGAGTTGGACCCGACTGAGCAATTGAACTGAACTGAACTGAGGGGGGTTGAGGCTTAGGAATGTTTATGAGAATGATTCTTTTTAGTGGGTCATTACCAATACTTTCGACTTCCCAGATGGCTCAGTGGGTAAAGAACCTGCCTGCAATGCAGGAGATGCTGGAGTTTTGGGTTCAATTCTTGGGTTGGGAAGATCCCCTGGAGAAGGGAATGCCAACCCACTCTAGTATTCTTGTCTGGAGAATCCCATGGATGGAGGAACCTGGCAGGTTACAGTCCATAGGGTCACATAGAGTCAGACACGACTAAAGCAAGTTAGCACATGCAGCACACCAATACTTTATTCATTCAACAAATGCACACCTGCCTACCATGTGCCTGGCACTGTAGTCAGTGAGGTGACATAAAGGAGAAGAAAACAAAGCCTTTATTGTTCTATAACTTATGGTGTTGAGGATAAGGCAGATGTTTATCAAATACATACACACACACACACACACATAAATATATAAATTGTAACTTGTGACAAGTTAAAGAAAAGGTATACTTTCTGTTTTTAGAGTGTGTAGCATGGGAACCCAATTCTCCTAAGCAGTTGACTGAGATCTGAAGGCTGCACAGGACTTAACTAAGAGGTGAGACTGTGCAGAGACTGGGATGAGGGAAGAGCCCCTAGGAGGTGACAGGCAACGTGGCAGAGTGTGTATTAAAGAAGTTGAGACGGGGACCACAGCATCTGTAAAGACATTGCGGCAGAGAACAGGGGGCAAGCACCTGGAGGGGCCATGCCAGGCATTACCTACAATTGCAAATTATAGGTAACTCTAACCTGGGAAATACATGCAGACCATAACACAAAGATAACCAACTCAGCTTGGTTGTTAAATACTCACTGAGATGAGGGAATGTTGTGGGCTGATGAACAGAGCGGCTGGCAGGAGAGAAAGATGGAGTTTTAAGAGAGCAACATGAATTCTGGGGAATGCTTTTTCACTCATCTCTGTTTGCCCTGAAACCCTCTGTTTCCTTCTCTTTTTAGTTTTGAGAAGCAGGTTACTAAGATTCTATAGAAAAATCTAAGTCATTGTTCTTCCAGGAGAAGAGAGATAGTGATACTTTCTTTAAGGCATCAAAATATATCTTAGATCCAAATCAAAATAGAAAAGTGGATTTCAGAGTTATCTCAGGCATGGGGCCAAAAATCAGGTTGAGATAAGGAAAGAGGGCTCAACCAAAATAATCTAGGAATCCAGGGTTTACTGTGTGTTTGAATGAATGAATGGACGCTGTTAAGAACTTTATATGTATATAGTATTTATAATGTATTTATATGTATAATACACACCACACATATAGTTTCTTTAAATTCTCCCAACAGCTCATTGTAGTTGTTATTTTTACCAAAATTTTACCAATCAGGAAAGGTAGCTAATTCAGGTTACCAGGTTAAATATGTGTAATTTTTTTTACTAAACTTCATAGGCACAAGGATTGCATAAGCTTTCTTAGCTGTTTTGTCATCCTTGCCCATACTGTCCATTTGGCTTGGTACAGTGCTTGGCCCTTGCCTTGCACCCTGTATGAGCTAACAGCCCACATTGCCCAGTGTCATGCTAATGAGAACAAATGTCCTCCTCTGCCAAGGCCAGTCAGGAAGCAGGTCTTTGTGTTCTCACAATACAGACACTTCTCCTGTGTGCAGAAGTGGCTGCATTTTTTGTAGATCTTGCTTTGCAAAGCTGTAGTTTTCCCCTTGGGTCCTCCCATGTATATGCAGGACAGGTTCTGTTTATGAGTCTTTTATCATCAATTTTTTATTAGACTTTCATATCTTTGGTGAGTTGTTTAGATTACAGGCTGAAAAGCTTATTTTTTAAGCTGAAGTCAAGCCAGCATATTATCCACCCCCCCAAAGTGTCTTTTATTAAAAACAAAACACACAGGCCTCACAGGGAAAAAATTCTTCCTGCCGACAGACCCATCAAGGTCTTATTGTATATTAGAAGTGAGGCACTGTTTCGCCAGGCAGCATCCTCCTGGATGCTCCTGGTCTCCTTGGAGACCACCAAGAGGAGAAAAGCAATGTGAAAGTCATGGGAGCTTCATGGGCAGTGGAATAACAAAGGCTGACTGCAGCCTCCTCAGGTGAGGAGCGGCCCAGAGGAACAGCCCAGAGGAACAGCATGATTCAGACCCAGGAGCAGTATATAATTTTGACTTTACCACTGACTGGCTAAGGAGATTCTGCAAATCACTGAATTCTTTATGATGCAGCTGCCTCATCTAAAAGCTAAAAACAAAAGATATTGTTTCATCTTTCTTAAACATGGTTTATTAAAACTCTTAAAAGATATATTTTCCAAGTGATTAAATTTGCACACTCCACAAAGGATTCCAAGAGTTTGGTAGTCATTAGTCAATTTAATATTGGCTTCTCTGAACCACGTGTGTAAAACAATCCTTAGCTGAGATGAGCTCATGTATTTGAAACACTTACCAAGTAATCAAAGTGTAAACACACTGGTACCCAGTAAACATTTCCTATGTAATTGTTAATATTGTAAGACATAGCATGATGCAATGATTTTTATAAACTACATGGTTTGCAAACAGACAAGCCTGGGTTAGATTCTTAGTCTGCCCGCATTTATGTGGGTGTGTGTTCAGCCGCTTTAGTTGTAGCTGACTCTTTGTAACCCTGTTGACTGCAGCCCACCAGGTTCCTCTGTCCGTGGGATTCTCCAGGCCAGAATACTGGAGTGGATGGCCATGCTGTCCTCCAGGGGATCTTCCTAAGCCAGGGATGGTACCTGCATCCCTTGAGTCTCCTTCATTGCAGTTGGATTCTTTTCCACTGAGCCACCAAAGAAGCCCCCATTTAACCTTGGTACAATAATAAACCTTGCTGCTTGAACACTTTTTTAAGTGGAGAAATCATTCTATTGTGAGGAGTTACTATGCAAAGTACTTAGTGCAGTGTCTGAGGCATAGAAAGTGCTCAAGAAATAGTGGCTTCTTTCTAAATATTCATGCACCCATCCATTATGTGTCTATATCTACAGTGTAGCTTATCATATTCTGTAAAACCTGGTTCTCTGAGACCTAATCACTTTGGAAATATTGACTCACTGAATTCATAGAGCTGCATCCCAAATTTAACCATTTTCCAAAGAAAAATATTAAGATGAGAATATGTAACAAAAACACCTCCTCTTTTCCTTGAAAGACTACCCGCTTGGAAAATCAGGGCTCTGTGCCTGCATAGCGCTGTGGAGTGCATAAACGGTAATAGTTGCAGTATTTTGGATAATTATTAACATGTATCATCTCTGCTTCTTTGCACCACTATCTGTTTTCTGCTATAAATCTGGATGTTTTATTTTTCATTCGTGGTAGTAATTTGGCCCAGCATCTTTGGAGTTCAGTGTTTTACTGAATTACATTATTACTGAATTACTCTTACTGAATTATCAGTGAGAAAAAGCACTGGAATTCCTGGTGCCCTAAATGTCTGAAATCAATTTATAATGCTGGGACAAATCCCCATGCTCAGCACATAGTAACTGTTACTGTTCTCTTTCCCCTCTAACCTAATTCGCTTGGCAAGGAAAGATATGTAGTGTGATTTAAGCAAAAGGATGATTATCTGAATAGGTGGAATCTCATCACAGCCAGCATAATGGCCTGTCACACTTGCTTGGTTCTATCTGGAATCTGTGTAAATGGGTCTATATTGCTATTATATATAATGTACTTGATTTAAAAACATTTCCACAGAGGATTTCCTGCAAGTGCCTGCTCTTTTCTTTCCTTAACTTTATTAATCAGTACTCTCTCTCTGATTTTTACATATTAAAATTAAATTAAACTAAAATAAATTAAACTCTTATTGGAACAACAAAATTTATCTGCCCTGAGGCTATCTGATTTTCAGATCCTGAAATTTCTACAAATACTTTATAGAGTTTATCACAGTAAAAACTCTTGCATTTTAATACTGCTCTAGCATTAATGCTAAATTTAAAAATAACATTAGGTTTGATATTAGTATTGAATTCAGCACCTATTTAGCAGAACTATGTGTACATAACAAAACAGAGCACTACTTACTAATAACAAGGTAACTAAAACATGGGCTTTGACATCAATGAATATAGAATCCTGGGGGTGTGTCTGTGTGTTAGTCGCTCAGTCATCTCCAGCTCTGCTACCCCATGGACTGTAGCTCGTCAGCCTCCTCTGTCCATGGAATTCTCTAGGCAAGAAAACTGTAGTGGGTTGCCATTCCCTTCTCCAGGGGATATTCCCAACCCAGGGATTGAACCTGGGTCTCCCACATTGCAGGCAGATTTTTTACTGTCTGAGCCACCAGGGAGCTTCAAATCCTAGGGTAACCATAGCTAATTAAAAATTCTAAAAAGTCATGTCAACTGCATCTGCTAGTGCAGAATTCTTTCAATGGTATTTTTATCATTGGCTCAGCAAAGTATTTTCCCTCTAGGCTATCTAATTCTGAAAGCACACAGAATATTAGATGCTAAAATATTTGATAAAATGAGTTTCAAATGATATAATCTCATGTACAGAAATGTGGTTAAACATACTGTGTAAAGATATTAGTAATTAAAATGAAAGTCATAAATTAAAAAGATGAATTTTCCTGATGGAGCTGAAGATTATACCTGCAATATAGACTATAAGGCTAAAAGTAAAATACTCTATTGCTTAGTTTAATGATTAAATAGGCGTCAGTAGGTTTAATCCCTTTGATTTAGCAAACTGAGAATGAACTCATATTTACAAGAAAATCACGACTCATCCAGTTTATCTCTTGCTATCTGTTGTACTATCTTGAAGATGAGAAAAAGAAAAAAAGTTGCTTTTAAGTTCAGACTATATCTGATAACTCTGTATTGTATAATTGAAATTTATTAAGAGAGTAGAACTTAAATGTTCTCAGTCCCTTGTCCCAAGAAGAAAAAAAAAGATGAATAAGTGAAGTGATGGATATGGATGTGTTAATTAACTAGATGAGGAAAATCCTTTCATGATGTATAAATTTATCAAATATTTTAATTATATTAAAATTTTATATGTCAATTACGTCTGAATAAATGGAAATTAGAAAAAACAGTTCAGACCTTCATTTAATAATGTAACAGTTTTAAAATAATGTAATAGCTTTAAAACCATCAATTAATGGCTTTCTATTTTTTATTAGAAATCCTGAGCACCTGTGCTGTTTCCTACCCCCTAATCCTCTGCCAGAGACTTTTGAGTTGGGGAAGGAGATTTTAAAAGATAACATTTTTTAAAGGTTTTAGAAGATACAGCAAGATTTCTTGCTCCACAATAAAATAATTAAATGAGAATTTCTGAGAAGTTGCCAAGAACAATCAAGAAAGATGTTGCTTTTTATGCAGAGCACTTATTGAAGAATAGCTTCACATCTTAGTCAATGAGCAGATTCTTATTAGTTATTTAGGTTTATCTGGCAGCTATACTCTGAAGGGCTCATTAGAGGAAATTACTCCAAGATCATATACATTTACAGGCATTTTATTTATCCCTATGTTTACTTTCATACTTTTTCAGATTTTTACCCATAATTGTGTCTTGAATCTAGTCACATTTCTCTGTCCATACTACCATAAACTTAATCCAGACTATCAGTCTTTCACTTAGCTGAGTGGCATTGCCTGTAACCTGGGTTTCCCATCTCCACTTTTGCCTTCTCCATCTGTTCTCTATCCCACTGTCCCATGATGACTTTTCTGCAAACAACCCAGCTGGGATTTTGGTAAAGATGATGCTGAATTCATAGATCAGTTTGGGGAGTATTATCATCTTAATCGGAGAAGGCAATGGCAACCCACTCCAGTACTCTTGCCTGGAAAATCCCATGGATGGAGGAGCCTGGAAGGCTGCAGTCCATGGGGTCGCTAGGAGTCGGACACGACTGAGCAACTTCACTTTCACTTTTCACTTTCATGCATTGGAAAAGGAAATGGCAACCCACTCCAGTGTTCTTGCCTGGAGAATCCCAGGGTCGGGGGAGCCTGGTGGGCTGCCGTCTATGGGGTCACACAGAGTCGGACACGACTGAAGAGACTTAGCAGTAGCAGCATCATCTTAATACTACTAGGTCTCTGATCCATGAACATGAATATATTTCCATTTATTTAGTTTTTTTTTCTAATTTCTTTCAGTGATGCTTTATAGTTTTAGCAGTGCAAATATTGCAATTCTTTTGTTAATCCTACACCTAAATATTTTATTCTTTTTGATGCTATTTAGTGAAATTGCATTTTTAAATTTCATTCTTAGATTGTTCATTGTTGCTATTGAAATAAAATTGATTTTTATAGGTTGATCTTAACTCATTAATTAGTGGATAAAGGGATAGTGCCATTTGAAACTAGAGTTAGTTTTACTTCTTTCTTTGTAATCTGGATGTCTTCTACTTCTCTTCCTTGTCTAATTGCTTGGTCTAGAACCTTCAGTACAATGTTAAGAGAGGGTCAGCCATATTTTGTTCCTGACCTTAGAGGGAAATAACCCTGATAGCTCAGCTGGTAAAGAATCCGCCTGTAATGCGGGAGACCCCAGTTCAATTCCTGGGTCAGGAAGATCCCCTGGAGAAGGGAAAGGCTACCCACTCCAATATTCTTAGGTTTTCCTTGTGGCTCAGCTGGTAAAGAATCCTCCTGCAATGTAAGAGACCTGGGTTCAATCCCTAGGTTGGGAAGATCCCTTGGAGAAGGGAAAGACAACCCACTCCAGTATTCTGGCCTGGAGAATTCCATGGACTAATCAGTCCATGGGGTCACAAAGAGTTGGACATGACTGAGCGACTTTCACGTTTAGAGGGAAAGACTTCAGCGTCACCATTAAGTGTCATATTAGCTGTGAGATTTTTGTAGATGCTGTGTATCAGAGAGAATTCCTCTTTATTTGCAGCTATTTTTTTTCATGAAAACATGTTGAATATCATCAAATGTTTTTTCTAAGTATATTGAGATTACCATGATAGCTGCAGGGGATTGGATCCAGAACATCCACAGTTACCAAAATCTAGTCATGCTCAAATCTCTTGTATTGAGTAGTATAACAGGGTCTGTCCTCCATACTTGGGATTCTGTATACGTAGATCCAACCAACCTTGAAATCTGACCTGTGGTTTTTGCATCTGAGGATGTGGAACCAGCAGTAACAAAGGGCTGACTATAGATTTTGTCCTTTTTCCTTCCATTCTTCAGATTATGTAATCTCTATCAGTCTATTCTTTCTTCTGACAGTTCAAATCAGTTGGACCAATTCAGTGAATTTTAATTTAAGTTATTGTACTTTTCAACTCCACAATTTCCATTTAGTTATTTGTCATACCTATTGACATTCTTTATTTGGTGAGACATTGTCATCACTTTTTTTTTTTAACTTCTATAACATGCTTCTTTATAATGGCTACCTTCAAGCCCTCAAAGGTAAATTTTGTTGTCCACTCTTTTTTTCTGTTTATGGGCAACAATTTCTTGTTTATTTTTATGTCTCATCCTTTCTTTGTTCTTGAAAATTGGACAGTTTCAATAATATATCATTGCAAACATGAATATCAGTTTGTCTCCTCCCCCATCTTCTTTGATATTCTTATCGTTTTCTTGTGTATTTGTTTGATCACTAATTTAGTGACATGGCTGGACTAGTTCAGTGAAGTCTGTTTCCCAGGCAATGTGCGTGCTCAGATGTCACTCCCTAAAGGGCGCAGCTTTGCATATGTGCAGTTTCACAGACCTCCTTCCTCAGAGATGTTTATGGTTTTAACTGGTTCTCTGTTTCTTTCCCTTAACCCCCTATTAAGCTTCAGGCTGGTTATCGTACTTAGCTATTAGCCTCAACTATTCGCCAGCTGGTTTCTCTATTGTTTTTGACAACACTCTGGGTCATAAACTGCTCCATAGTCTGATTCAATTAGAGTTGGGCCTCTTTGCAGACATAACTTTGAGGCCTCAGGAGAGCTCTTCTTTGCTAGCTTGTTCTCAGGTTCTCTCTGCTATACTTCTAGTTGTTCTATGATTTTTCTTGTTGATATCAAGGAAACTTCTCTTAATTGCTCACCTCCAATAACTCTTTTGCTTTTATCAATGCCCTTGAGCTTGAACATCCCCTTGCTCTGTGACAAAGAGGTGCCTTGACAGATATCTCTATTTAAATTTACATTACCTGTCACTCTCTCTTCATTTGCCCTACTATATTTTTCTTCATAGCCCTTACACAGACTTGACATTAGATTACATATTTGTTTATCTTATTGTCTGTCTCCTCCATGATAATATAAGCTCCCTGAGGGCAGCTTACTGCTATATACACAGTTTATATACCATACACATAGTTCCAATAATTCCATCTAACACTCAGTAGGCATATGAAATAATGGTTGGATAAGCAATTTAGTGAATAATGAAGGAATACATACATCAATAAACACCACTACCCAATGAAAGGAAAAGGGAAAATTTGCAGTGAAAATCAAGTCTTTGCATACGGATGACTATTCAGAAAATCTTTGAAGTCACTGATTAAAAAAAAAAAAACATGTTGAGAAAATGAAAACTATAATGGGGTGAGTAGGACTAATGCTCTAAATGAAGATGAATTCAATAATAATGATGATATTACTAATGACAATAACAATACATGAACTAATGTGAATAGAAGCTCTTGCTTATAGAAGACTGAGTCCTGTGCTATGTTTGATTCCAAGATTTGATTTAATACAATGATACTTTGAAGGAGGTACTACTTTGTAGACGTGTATACTGAGCACAGGAAGAATAAGGAGTAAGGAAGTCAAGAAACACCTGGAGTAACCGGCAAATTTGGCCTTGGAATACGGAGTGAAGCAGGGCAAAGACTAATAGAGTTTTGCCAAGAGAATGCACTGGTCATAGCAAACACCCTCTTCCAACAACACGAGAGAAGACTCTATACATGGACATCACCAGATGGTCAACATCGAAATCAGATTGATTATATTCTCTGCAGCAAAAGATGGAGAAGCTCTATACAGTCAACAAAAACAAGACCAGGAGCTGACTGTGGCTCAGATTATGAACTCCTTATTACCAAATTCAGACTCAAATTGAAGAAAGTAGGGAAAACTGCATTCAGGTATGACCTAAATCAAATCCCTTATGATTATACACTGGAAGTGAGAAATAGATTTAAGGGTCTAGATCTGATAGAGTGTCTGATGAACTATGGAATGAGGTTCGTGACATTGTACAGGAGACAGGGATCAAGACCATCCCCATGGAAAAGAAATGCAAAAAAGCAAAATTGCTGTCTGGGGAAGGCTTACAAATAGTTGTGAAAAGAAGAGAAGTGAAAAGCCAAGGAGAAAAGGAAAGGTATAAGCATCTGAATGCAGAGTTCCAAAAAATAGCAAGAAGAGATAAGAAAGCCTTCTTCGGCGATCAATGAAAAGAAATAGAGGAAAAGAACAGAATGGGAAAAACTAGAGATCTCTTCAAGAAAATTAGAGCTATCAAGGGAACAATTCATGCAAAGATGGGCTCGATAAAGGACAGAAATGGTATGGACCTAACAGAAGCAGAAGATATTAAGAAGAGGTGGCAAGAATACACAGAAGAACTGTACAAAAAAGATCTTCACAACCCAGATAATCACAATGGTGTGATCACTCATCTAGAACCAGACATCTTGGAATGTGAAGTCAAGTGGGCCTTAGAAAGCATCACTACGAACAAAGCTAGTGGAGGTGATAGAATTCCAGTAGAGCTATGTCAAATCCTGAAAGATGATGCTGTGAAAGTGCTGCACTCAATATGCCAGCAAATGTGGAAAACTCAGCAGTGGCCACAGGACTGGAAAAGGTCAGTTTTCATTCCAATTCCAAAGAAAGGCAATGTCAAAGAATGCTCAAACTACCGCACAATTGCACTCATCTCACACACTAGCAAAGTAGTGCTCAAAATTCTCCAAGCCAGGCTTCAGCAATACGTGAACCGTGAGCTTCCAGATGTTCAAACTGGTTTTAGAAAAGGCAGAGGAACCAGAGATCAAATTGCCAACATCTGCTGGATCATGGAAAAAGCAAGAGAGTTCCAAAAAAACATCTATTTCTGCCTTATTGACTATGCCAAAGCCTTTGACTGTGTGTATCACAATAAACTGAAAAATTCTGAAAGAGATGGGAATACCAGACAACCTGACCTGCCTCTTGAGAAATCTGTATGCAGGCCAGGAAGCAACAGTTAGAACTGGACATGGAACAACAGACTGGTTCCAAATAGGAAAAGGAGTATGTCAAGGCTGTATATTGTCACCCTGCTTATTTAACTTCTATGCAGAGTACATCATGAGAAACGCTGGGCTCAAAGAAACACAAGCTGGAATCAAGATTGCCAGGAGAAATATCAATAACCTCAGATATGCAGATGACACCACCCTTATGGCAGAAAGTGAAGAGGAACTAAAAAGCCTCTTGATGAAAGTGAAAGTGGAGAGTGAAAAAAGTTGCCTTAAACTCAACATTCAGAAAACAAAGATCATGGCATCTGATCCCATCACTTCATGGGAAATAGATGGGGAAACAGTGGAAACAGTGTCAGACTTTATTTTTTTGGGCTCCAAAATCACTGCAGATGGTGATTGCAGCCATGAAATTAAAAGACGCTTACTCCTTGGAAGAAAAGTTATGACCAACCTAGATAGCATATTCAAAAGCAGAGACATTACTTTGCCGACTAAGGTCTGTCTAGTCAAGGCTATGGTTTTTCCATTAGTCATGTATGGATGTGAGAGTTAACTGTGAAGAAAGCTGAGCACCGAAGAATTGATGCTTTTGAACTGTGGTGTTAGAGAAGACTCTTGAGAGTCCCTTGGACTGCAAGGAGATCCAACCAGTCCATTCTGAAGGAGATCAGCCCTGAGTATTCTTTGGAAGGAATGATGCTAAAGCTGAAGCTCCGGTACTTTGGCCACCTCATGCAAAGAGTTGACTCATTGGAAAAGACTCTGATGCTGGGAGGGACTGGGGGCAGGAGAAGGGGACGACCGAGGATGAGATGGCTGGATGGCATCACTGACTCGATGGACGTGAGTCTGAGTGAACTCCGGGAGTTGGTGATGGACAGGGAGGACTGGCATGCTCCGATTCATGGGGTTTCAAAGAGTCAGACACGACTGAGAGACTGGACTGAACTGAACTGAACTGACAGGAAAGTAATACAACTAGCAAATGGAAAAATTGGGAGTCCAGACCAGTCGTTAAGTTTCACAGCCTATTTTATCAAACAAGCTAAAGTCACTGTATGCTTAAACATACATGATATTAGGAATTAAGGATATGGTAAAAATTTTTTTTTTAAAGAAATAAAACCCAAATCTTCATAGATCCAAGAGCTGTGGTTAAAAGTGAGGTCATGTTACTATTAATTGTCAAATTATTTTGGCTTATTACCTTGTTTCTTGGAGTATGACCCTGGTTCCGCGTGAAGTTAGCTTCCTACAGTCTCCCCGGGAACCCCCACAAAGTCTCTCATTTGTCTCACAATAATTAGAAGTGCATTTCAGGTATTGCCACTTTTCTGCACATGTGTCCAGCGGGCTTACACTACTTCCTGGTGGGCCTCCTGGTCTCCGTGGGTGTGCAGTCACTACTCTTGGCCCCCATCATCAATGCACTAGTTCACAGGTCTATAATCACCATAGTTAATGGGCTCTGAGCAGAAGTGAGGATCATGCTCATGGTACTCACTCTGTGTTGCATTTTATCTATGGTCTGAGAAGCCAAGCAACCCTACCCATTCCCCAGTCTGAAAGTATTTCTTGTGAAAAGAGATTTTAGCCTCTACAAATTTAAAACTGGGCCCATGGACTCAGTCTTGGGAAGATGCTTGAAACTGTTTCCATCATTCCTTTTTAAACCCTTATGTATTCATATAAACCTGCCTGATAGCATCCTTTCTTCTCTTAAACCAAAGCCAAACTGCTAGCATGAATGGATCTCTGTGAACTGATACTATTTACACACTATTTTCTAATTATCATCAGACACTGTTGAATTCCAGCATGGTGCAGCCTCAGCTTAAATTGGTTGCTCCTGTTTGTCTCCAAAGTTGCTGCTCCTGACATTACATTTCAATTTTGTATCTGGTTAATTTTCCAACTTGTGTGTTACTTTAAGTTTGTGGACCATGGGAAGAAACTAGAAAATACAAAATGGAGGCACATTGCTTGTCCCTTCTGGGATTCTAGTCTCCAAAACTCTTGTCTGGACACTCCTGTCCAGAAAGGATTACAGAATATGCAAATGACCACTTGGGGAAATGCCTCAGGCTAGAGCCAAGGGATTGCAAGAATGTTAAGTTTCCTTACATTGCAGTGGGAGAGAGCGGTGTCTTAACTCTAAAAAATTAGAGCAGTTGTCAGCTCTGATGGTATAGCGTGGTGAAAACTGTATACTCTGAAGTCAGACACACCTGGATTAGAGTCCTGATTCTTTCACTTCAGTTGATTTCAGCAAACATGTACTGAGTACTTATGCTATGTTTCAGCCACTACTACTGGGCTGCTTCCCTGGTGGCTCAGACAGTAAAGAATCTGCCAGCAACGCAGGAGACCTGGGATCCATCCCTGGGTTAGGAAGATCCCCTGGAGAAGGGAATAGCAATCCACTCCAGGATTCTTACCTGGAGAATTTCCCATGGACAGAGGAGCCTGGTGGACTAGAGTCCATGGGATGCACAGAGTTGGATATGACTGAGTGCCTAACAGTTTCACTAGGTACTAGTGACAGAGATGAATAAACTATTATCCTGAAATTATACAGTTCTAGATGGGGTGAAACACCTAAAAAGAGAAAAAAATAGATAAAAAGATGTACTAGGTCAAGTGTAGTACAAAGATATCTATTGTTGGAAATTAGATCAAGTTCATTGTTCTTAAGCCTCAGTTGAATCTTTCATCTACAAAATTGATCATAATAATTTAAAAGATCATATTAAGCCTTGGAAAAAATATATCTATACACATGTGAGCACGCGTGCCAAGTTGCTTCAGTCATGTCCAACTCTTTGCAACTCTAACTGTAGCCCACCAGGCTCCTCTGTCCATGGGATTCTCCAGGCAAGAATACTGGAATGGGTTGCCATGTCCTCCTTCAGGGGATCTTCACCACTCAGGGATCGAACCCATGTCTCCTACGTGTTCTGCACTGGCAGGCAGGTTCTTTACCACTATTGCCACCTGGGAAGTCCATGTATACACATACACACACAAACACACACACAAAGACAGAATAAGATGGAGAGTAAGTGATAAAGCAAAACCTTACATCTTTATCAAGATTTGCCTTTTATTAACAAAATTAAATAACCTCTTCAAACTACTGCTGTAAGTTGAAGGATGTAGCACTTGCATCTCTTTTTTCTTCTGTCCAAAATTTCATTGACAGATCTGAAACATGCACTTCAAAAGAAAAATTTCCAACAGCAGTAGAAAAAAATGAAATTCTGCTATAAGTAGAGCAGAAGTCTTGAGATATTGCAGTTACGAATCAGAGCTAAAGGAATACAACACAAAATACAGATTGGAGCAAAATAGATGAGATTATTTCCTCTCCAAAGAAATCCAGAAAAAATTTAAAGTCACGGTTAACAAATGCAACCAAAGCAACCATTGGCCTAATTGATTGAAGGTCTTCAAAATAGCTGGGCTAGTTGGGGCTTGCTGCCACCAGTGAGGCTTACACTGCCCACCAGTGAGTTCCCTGGGGAGACCGGGTTGGACTAAGAGGCAGGGCAGAGGTGGAGATAAGGTTCTACCCTTGGGTGATAGCTGGGAATTAAAAATGGAAAAGGAGCAATCGACACCAAGCTTTACCCCTAGATGAAAGCCAAGGGAGGATTTTCTACCAAGAAAGTCTTGACTCAGAGATTCCCAGACAAGCATTTGGTTGATAGGAGGATACGAGAGTCCTACTCTGCTCACTTGGCCTTCTGCCTGCTCTAGCCAAGCTCTTCCCCTGTCCCTTCTCTCAACAAACACCATGAGTCCATGATCAGGGCTTCTAGTCACAACAAAGGAATGAGAACTCTTTGGGGGAATGAAAATAGACCTGTGACCAACAGGGTTTTAAGTCTAAACCCTCAACTCAAAGTAGGAGCATAGAGTTCTAAATCTTCAACATTTCAAGAAGATTAATAGTGTGAAACAGGTTGCAGGGGTTAGTTCTGATGCTACACAAAAAGATAATTCTCTGACTCATGACCACTATCAGCAAAGCTGGTGTTTGATCTGCGTTTCAGGAGCTAAAAGCCAAGAAGGGGTCCAGGCAGGTTTTAGTATTAATTGGATAGGCTTTATATTCCATAGATATAATTTTTTTCATACTGTTTCCTTCTCTGTGTTAAGGCTTTATGGCTAGCCAAGAGAACGAGAGCCTGAAAGTGCTTCCCAATGTGAATGTAAATGTGAATCAGCCACCACCATCCATGGCTCACAATTCTTTTCTAAGATCAGCCGGGCAGTTTATGCAAAAGGCCTTGTAGGGAGAGTTATTTCTAAATGTCTTCTGGTGGATGGCTGAATAAGAAACTGGATCTCAGCTTTCCAGTGTCTGGTACTTACTGAGGAGAAGAAAAAGGCAATCTCCAACTCTGCTCTGCTGGGGCTCATAACCCACAGTGGATATAAAATGCAGATGTTGTTTTATTAGAGAAACTGTTAATTTTATGACAGCAACTCTGAACTATTTAAATGGTAAACAAAACAAAACAAAACAAAAAGCCTCATACAGGAGTTTGCCACAGTTTCACACCCCAGCCTGACGCTTCTGTAAATGCTATGGGAGCACACTGTGAGATCGTTAAAACGGAGCTGGCTGTGAGTGTGTTCCCAATGAGCCACCTGCGAAAACCAGCCAAGTTGGCTCAGACAGTAAAGCGTCTGTCTACAATGTGGGAGACCCGGGTTCGATCCTTGGGTTGGGAAGATCCCCTGGAGAAGGAAAAGGCAATCCACTCCAGGACTATTGCCTGGAAAATCCCATGGACAGAGGAGCCTGGTAGGCTACAGTCCATGGGGTCGCAAAGAGTCGGACATGACTGAGCGACTTCACTTAGAGACTTATCTGAACCTATGACCCAAGATAGAACTTATCTGAAAGTACCCTCTCTGATGAGATTAACGCATGCTTTCCCCTTAGACTGCTTACGTGAATAAAGGTGGGGTTTTTGTGTGTTTGTTTTTTAATGACAGAGCTCTCTTAAATTATCATGTGCTGTGCTCAGTCACTTGGTACTCTTTGTGACCCCATGAACTGTAGCCCACCAGGCTCCTCTGTCCATGGGATTTTCCAGGCAGGAATACTGGAGTGGGTTGCCATTTCCTTCTCCTAAATTATGATAGATAATTTTAAAAGACATTTACTATTTGGCGGGTGGGAAGGAAGCACGAACAGCCAAGATGGGGTTCAGTTTTATTTTGGAACATTTTAAGAAAAGGAATGGGAAATTGATCAGCAAATAAACTTCAAAACCTCTAAAGGTATGAGTTTCTAAAGGCTTATATATAATGAGATCATTTTGTTTGTGATGACTCAATTAAGGTAAGTATAGTTGGTTGATTTAGCAAGACCCCAAAATTTAAAATGGATGAGTTAACAATTTAAAACTTATTTCAGAACAAAGTGTCCTTTCAAGATTATAACTGGCTACAATTTGCCATCAATCAGACTAATTAATCTCCTGAGAGGCCTGGGAGACTTTATGCATCATGAGAGGCTAGAGAACAGTGATGAAGCCCACTATGTACCAACTGAACAGATGTACAGTCCAGTTCAGTGCTCAATCATGTCCAGCTCTTTGCAACCAAATGAACTGCAGCACGCCAGGCCTCCCTGTCCATCACCAACTTCTGGAGTTTACTCAGATTCATGTCCATTGAGTTGGTGATATCATCCAACCATCTTATCCTCTGTTGTTGCTTCTCCTCCAGCCTTCAATCTTTGTCAGCATCAAGGTCTTTTCCAATGAGTCAGCTCTTCACATCAGGTGGCCAAAGTATTGGAGTTTCAGCTTCAACATCAATCCTTCCAATGAACACCCAGGACTGATTTCCTTTAGGATGGACTTGTTGGATCTCCTTGCAGTCCAAGGGACTCTCAAGAGTCTTCTCCAACACCACAGTTCAAAAGCATCAATTCTTATGCACTCAGCTTGCTTTATAGTCCAAATCTCACATCCATACACGACTACTGAAAAAAGCATAGCTTTGACAAGACAGACATTTGTTGGCAAAATAATGTTTCTGCTTTTTAATATGTTGTCTAGGTTTATCATAGCTTTTCTACCAAGGAGTGAGCGTGTTTTAATTTCATGGCTGCAGTCACCATCTGCAGTGATTTTGGAGCCCAAAAAATAAAGTCTGCCACTGTTTCCACAGTTTCCCCATCTATTTCCCATGAAGTGTTGGGACCAGATGCCATAATCTTAGTTTTCTGAATGTTGAGCTTTAAGCCAACTTTTTTACTCTCCTCTTTCACTTTCATCAAGAGGCTTTTTAGCTCCTCTTCACTTTCTGCCATAAGGGTGGTGTCATCTGCATATCTGAGGTTATTGATATTTCTCCTGGCAATCTTGATTCCAGTTTGTGCTTCATCCAGCCCAGTGTTTCTCATGATGTACTCTGCATATAAGTTAAATAAGCAGGGTGACAATATACAGCCTTGACGTACTCCTTTCCCAATTTGGAACCAGTCTTTTGTTCCATGTCAAGTTCTAACTGTTGCTTCTTCACCTGCATACAGATTTCTCAGGAGGCAGGTCAGGTGGCCTGGTATTCCCATCTCTTTCAGAATTTTCCACAGTTTATGGTGATCCACATTGGTGGCTCAGATGATAAAGTGTCTGTCTACAATGCGGGAGACCCGGGTTCGATCCCTGTGTTGGGAAGATCCGCTGGAGAAGGAAATGGCAATCCACTCCAGTACTATTGCCTGAAAAATCCCATGGACAGAGGAGCCTGGTAGGCTACAGTCCATGGGGTTGCAAAGAGTCGGACATGACTGAGCGACTTCAATCACTCACTCACTCACTCACTCACATAGTCAAAGGCTTTGGCATAGTCAATAAAGCAGAAATAGATGTTTTTCTGTAACTCTCTTGCTTTGTTGATGATCCAGCGGATGTTGGCAATTTGATCTCTGGCTCCTCTGCCTTTTCTAAAACCAGTTTGAACATCTGGAAGTTCATGGTTCATGTACTGTTGAAGCCTGGCTTGGAGAATTTTGAGCTCTACTTTACTAGTGTGTGAGATGAGTGCAATTGTGCGGTAGTTTGAGCATTCTTTGACATTGCCTCTCTTTGAGATTGAAATGAAAACTAACCTTTACCAGTCCTGTGGCCACTGCTGAGTTTTCCAAATTTGGTGGTATATTGAGTGCACAGTTTCACAGCATTATCTTTTAGGATTTAAAATAATTCAACTGGAATTCTGTCACCTCCACTAGCTTTGTTTGTAGTGATGCTTTCTAAGGCCCACTTGACTTCACATTCCAGGATGTCTGGCTCTAGGTGAATCACACCATCATGATTATCTGGGTCATGAAGATCTTTTTTGTACAGTTCTTCTGTGTATTCTTACCACCTCTTCTTAATATCTTCTGCTTCTGTTAGGTCCATACCATTTCTGCCCTTTATTGAGCCCATCTTTGCATGAAATGTTCCCTTGATATCTCTAATTTTCCTGAAGAGCTCTCTAGTCTTTTCCATTCTATTGTTTTCCTCTATTTCTTTGCAGTGATTGGTGAGGAAGGTTTTATTTCTCCTTGCTATTCTTTGGAACTCTGCATTCAAATGGATATATCTTTCCTTTTCTCCTTTGTTTTTCACTTCTCTTCTTTTCACAGCTATTTGTAAGGCCTCCTCAGACAGCTATTTTGCTTTTTTGCATTTCTTTTTCTTGGGGATGGTCTTGATCCCTGTCTCCTATACAATGTCACGAACCTTTGTCCATAGTTCATCAGGCAGTCTATCAAATCTTGTCCCCTAAATCTATTTCTCACTTCTACTTTATAGTCATAAGGGATTTGATTTAGGTCATACCTGAATGGTCTAGTGATTTCCCCCACTTTCTTCAATTTAATTCTCAATTTGTCAATAAGGAGTTCATGATCTCAGCCAAAGTCAGCTCCCAGTCTTGTTTTTGCTGACTGTATAGAGCTTTTCCATCTTTGGATGCAAAGAATATAATCAATCTGACTTCAGTGTTGACCATCTGGTGATGTCTATGTGTAGAGTCTTCTTTTGTGTTGTTAATAGAGTTTTGCCAAGAGAAAGCACTGGGAGCCTTTAAGTTGAAGGAAAAACTTGAAAAGTGTTAGGACCAATATTTATTCTAGTAAAATTATTAAACTAGAGGTTCTACCTATTTTATATGCTCAAAGATAATACAGAGGAAGGAAAAAATGAACCAAATAAACTCAGAAGATCTATACCTACTCTCCCACAATTTCCCTGGGCAAGAACTCAGAAAGGCAGTGCTTTAGTGAAATATTCAACGTACCAGATTTTATATTATAGTCTCCAAAACTGCTTCAACATTTGTTTGCCTTAGAACCCTGCATCTAACTACAATTATTTCAAGACTTTCTGTAGGTCCAGTGGTTAAGACTCCATGCTTCCAATGCAAGGGACATAGGTTCAATTCCTGATTGGGGGACTAAGATCCTTCATGCTGAATGTGGCTATAAAAGAAAAATAAATTTAAAAATTAAGATTAAAAATATATTTTTAAAAATTACATAAAAAAGAAACATCATATAACTACACTTGTTTCTGTTAGTAGCAGAAGGCCACTACCTATGGCCCACAGACCAAACCTGGTATGCTGCCTGTTTCTATAAACTCAGTTTTAGTGGACCACAGTCATGTGTATTTTCCATGACTGCTTTTCACTTCAGAGTGCATATTTGGGTAGCTTTAGCAGAGCTTATATGCCCTGCATAGTCTAAAATATGTACTATTTGGCCATCTTCAGAAAAAGCTGGTTGACCCCAGACTAAAGCATCCCAAACCATGATACATGCTTCGTGAAGATGCTCATTCAAAATAGGACACAGAGTGGTGAGTAATAAAGGCCACAAAAGATGAGTGCATCAGTACAGATAAAACTCAACTCAAACTACATTCACCTTTGTTGTGAGTCTGTGCAGTGGAGAACCTAAGCCTACTGGGGTCACTATTGTGACGCTGGTCCTGTTATGGGGTGTGCTCACAGGTAATGGCAGTCTGTTGGCACCACGGCCATAGGAGGTTTAATTCTCTGTATATCTATATAGTTGTGATGCAGCGTTAGCTGGTGGGAGACCAGCCTGTACCACTGAAGATCTGTGTCCTTGATGAACATCCTTTTTCACAAGTCTCGCTGGAGCTGGTGCCCAACTATCCTTTCGGCATCATCACATCAGGATAAAGGCTGACCAGGACCGAAGGTATACCATTTAGATTTATGTTTTCAAAAGGTGAAATATTTAATGACTAGAAAAGAAATGTGATTTTCTATAGTTATTCTAGGGTCACTCCTCTTGAAAGCAAAGTTCTTGATAAGAGTGACATCAACACAGTGGTGGCAAGAGTCCTTCCCTTTTTCTCTTCTTTTGGTTCACAATTAACCAGACATCCATGATCCAACAGAAGTGCACAGTAACACCAAGACACCTGAGAGATCCGCCCACCTGAGGGAAGTGAGTGGCTTGAACTTCAGAGGGAGAGATCCTGGGGAATCAGTCTACTGATCCCCACTTGCCACCACAAGGAGCAAGGCAACCTGGAGGGTGCAGACCTGGGCACTCATGGGAGACAGAGAAGTTGTGGAGGTTCAGCCCGCCTGACAGGAGAAATCAGCAATCCATGGAACAGGAGTTTGGAGGAGGTGCAAAGTGAGTGTGTAGTGTGCAGACTCAGGCCAGTTAAGAGAAAACAAAACCTTGCGTTACAGCACCATCTTCTGGAAAGCAAAAGAAAGGTTTCTGATGGCTGGATGGTTGATTTGCACTTCTCTTGTAATTTGTATTGCTGAGAATCTTTTTTTTTTTTACATTGAGCTGCATGAACTGTTTGCGGTTTTTTTTTTTTTTTTTTTTTTTTTGAGATTAACCCATTGTCAGTCACAAGTTTTGGAAGTATTTTCTCCCATTCTGTAAATTGTCTTTTAATTGTGTTTAATAATTTAGAAATTTCATTGATAAAAAGTAATAAAATTAAGGAAGTCTTATATCTTTCTCCTCACTTAACCAATTAAGCATGTACACTGATCAAAAGTGTGTGTCTATAGCATATGTAATAAAAACTGGAGAGAAAATACCAAACAATAATTATTATTTATGATCATGAAAATATGAGTGAATTTCCTTTCCCTTTGTGTTTTTCTGTAGTTAAAAGAAATATTCTGTAGTAAACACATAATGCCTTTTCAATCCAAAAACATTTAAAAATTAACATTTGGGTTTCTTTTTGTACCATTGGAGGGCACATTTGTCCCTTCATTTTTTTGACTTCAGCTTACTGTCCCCACTCCTCAGTTTCTATAATTTCCAATATCTTTTTTTAAAATTTTTACTTTATTTTACTTTACAATACTGTATTGGTTTTGCCATACATCAACATGAATCTACCCCAGGTGTACATGAGTTCCCAATCCTGAACCCCCCTCCCACCTCCCTCCCCATACCATCCCTCTGGGTCATCCCAGCGCGCCAGCCCCAAGCATCCTGTATCCTGCATCGAACCTAGACTGGCGATTCATTTCTTACATGATATTACACATGTTTCAATGCCATTCTCCCAAATCATCCCACCCTCTCCCTCTCCCACAGAGTCCAAAAGTCTGTTCTATACATCTGTGTCTCTTTTGCTGTCCTGCATACAGGGTTATCGTTACCATCTTTCTAAATTCCATATATATGTGTTAGTATACTGTATTGGTGTTTTTCTTTCTGGCTTACTTCACTCTGTATAATCGGCTCCAGTTTCATCCACCTCATTAGAACTGATTCAAATGTATTCTTTTTAATGGCTGAGTAATACTCCACTGTGTATATGCACCACAGCTTTCTTATCCATTCGTCTGCTGATGGGTATCTAGGTTGCTTCCATGTCCTGGCTATTATAAACAGTGCTGCAATGAACATTGGGGTACACGTGTCTCCTTCAATTCTGGTTTCCTCGGTGTGTATGCCCAGCAGTGGGATTGCTGGGTCATAAGGCAGTTCTGTTTCCAGTTTTTTTAAGGAATCTCCACACTGTTCTCCATAGTGGCTATACTAGTTTGCATTCCCACCAACAGTGTAAGAGTCTTCCCTTTTCTCCACACCTTCTCCAGCATTTATTGCTTGTAGACTTTTTGATTGCAGCCATTCTGACTGGTGTGAAATGGTACCTCATTGTGGTCTTGATTTGCATTTCTCTGATAATGAGTGACGTTGAGCATCTTTTCATGTGTTTGTTAGCCATCTGTATGTCTTCTTTGGAGAAATGTCTATTTCGTTCTTTGGCCTATTTTTTGATTGGGTCGTTTATTTTTCTGGAATTGAGCTGCATAAGTTGCTTGCATATTTTTGAGATTAGTTGTTTGTCAGTTGCTTCAATTGCTATTATTTTCTCCCATTCAGAAGGCTGTCTTTTCACCTTGCTTAGAGTTTCCTTTGTTGTGAAGAAGCTTTTAATTTTAATTAGGTCCCATTTGTTTATTTTTGCTTTTATTTTCAGTATTCTGGGAGGTGGGTCATAGAGGATCCTGCTGTGATTTATGTCAGAGTGTTTTGCCTATGTTCTCCTCTAGGAGTTTTATAGTTTCTGGTCTTACATTTAGATCTTTAATTCATTTTGAGTTTATTTTTGTGTATGGTGTTAGAAAGTGTTCTAGTTTCATTCTTTCACAAGTGGTTGACCAGTTTTCCCAGCACCACTTGTTAAAGAGATTGTCTTTAATCCATTGTATATTCTTGCCTCCTTTGTCGAAGATTAGGTGTCCATAGGTGTGTGGATTTATCTCTGGACTTTCTATTTTGTTCCATTGATCTATATTTCTGTCTTTGTGCCAGTACCATACTGTCTTGATGACTGTGGCTTTGTGGTAGAGCCTGAAGTCAGGCAGGTTGATTCCTCCAGTTCTATTCTTCTTTCCCAAGATTGCTTTGACTATTCGAGGTTTTTTTGTATTTCCATACAAATTGTGAAATTATTTGTTCTAGCTCTGTGAAAAATACCGCTGGTAGCTTGATAGTGATTGCATTGAACCTGTAGATTGCTTTGGACAAAGTATAGTTTTATATGACTTGGATTTTTAAGGAAGAAATATATTTTAATATTTTTCTTACTTCTCAGTTATAAATGATAAGAATGCTAATAGTTTAAAGTCAGGAAGGTTGATTCCTCCAGTTCCATTTTTCTTTCTCAAGATTGCTTTGGCTCTTTGGGGTCTTTTGTGTCTCTACACAAATTGTGAAATTTTTTGTTCTAGTTCTGTGAAAAATACCATTGGTAGTTTGTTAGGGATTGCATTCAATCTTTAAATTGCTTGGATAGCACAGTCATTTTCACAGTATTGATTCTTCCAATCCAAGAGCACGGTATATCTCTCTGTTTGTGTTGTCTTTCATTTCTATCTTCTGTGCCTCTGGTGGTAGGTGGCCCTCAGGTATCTATTCCCTGCGCAGACAGGAAGGGGCAAAAGTAGCAGCTTACTAAGGCTCACTTGCACAGTTGGGCTGGGGAGAGGAAGGGATGTGGCAGACACAGTTAGGGTGTGTGGGGAGTGCCCACTGCGGCTGAGACCTGCAGGAAGTTGCCACAGTTTGAGACAGGTTTTGCGCTTCCCCAGGGGAGTTGGCCCTGTATTGTGGATCCCTCAACAGAGCAGAGCCATTAACAATAAAATAAACCTTAACCAATACCCAAGTATGAAAACAATTTTTAGCACAGCACAGGCATGCCTTTACACAAAGATTCGATAAAGCCAAAGGAACTAAGCAATCAGAAATCCTTCCTATTTACCAAAACATTACATACAATGTTTTGTAAAATATTTTTATTTTGTGGGGTTTTTTTCAAATATTTTATGGACAGTGTCATTTAATCCAGAAAAGCTTTCAGGAAATCCATTTATTGTTTGCTTCATTGATTGTGCCTTGGTGTCAGACCTAAGAAACCACTGAAACAGACAAGGTCATGAAGATATGTGTTTCCTCATGGATTTGGAAACAATTTCCAGTATAAGATTGAGTAAGAGTGGTTTAAGGCACCATCTTGACCTTATTTTTTATCCCATGTAGGATGGTGCACAAGCAGACGACAGGTTCCCCAGCAAAGGCAGAATCAAACCTAACAGGCAGCTTCTGGAACTCTGCTGTTAAGTGGCCTGGTACCATGCAAGTATTTGTTGACTAAATTAATAAATTTATCCTTCAAGCAAAAAATGTGCTCTGGAGATACAGCTACCAAAATGGAGAATTGAAACAAATATAGTAAGTAAACAGAAAACTTGGGAAGATTAAAAAAAAACCAAACAAACCGTGAAACTTTGGGGGCTGCTAAAGGAAAGGTCTAGGACTTCCCTGGTGGCTCAGTGGTAAAGAATCAGCCTGCAATGCAGGAGACCTGGGTTCGATCCCTGGGTCGGGAAGATCCCCTGGAGGAGGGCGTGGCAACTCACTCTAGTACTCTGACCTAGAGAATCCCATGGACAGAGGAGCCTGGCGGGTGGCAGACCATAGGGTCGCACAGAGTCAGACACCACTGAAGCAACTAAGGAGCAGCAGCAAAGGAAAGGTCTGTTGCAACTGTTTCTTAAACGTCTCTGGCAAGAGCTGGCCATTCTCAAGGAAACACTGAAACTCTCCCCTGAGGATTATTAGGTAACCAAGGAAAGCATCATTGATGATAAGCTCCAGGTTAGTGCTTGATCAAATGGGGAGGTTCCCTGGAACTGAAAAAGCCAAATCTACCTTCAGCTACAAGGGATAAGAACAGAAGACAAAGCCAAACAGGAGCTAGGTATATGTAGAAATGGATGGTGAGGCAAGAAGTTAAGGTTAAGATCAAGAGAAGAAAGCCCAAGACTGTTTGTTTTTTTTTTTAACAGTGTGGGAATGTGTGAATCTTAGATTAGGTGCTGGCCTGGTTTAGCCTAGAATAAAGGATTTTGGTGATCCAGTTACTAGATCTGTCTGTGGGGGGTGTGTGTGTTTGAAATGTATTGATGAATAAACACACTGAAAACTAAAATTCTTCACCCGTGTTCTAAGACTTCCTGCCTAAGTCAAAACACCCTTAGATTTCTTATCTATTTATAGGAGTGTGGTCTCCTACAGTGCAAGGGCTGATGCTCTGCTTCTAGAAAAACAAGTTCTGTTTTAAAAATGGCACCATGAAGCTTGTTTCCTCTGAATTACATAGGCCTTGAATCCAGTTTCCTTCTGAGAGGAAGTACAGATTTGAGGTACATTTATATTTCCTCATAAAATTCATTGGTCACCCTAGCAACTGTCCTGAAATGCCTTATAATATCCTGACATGCAGACAAATAGAACTCATGCTATGGGAAGCCAAGTGAGTGTTATTGTTATGCCAACAACAGAAGTATTAACAGCGCGGACTTCAGGGTGGGCTGTCAGTTTCATTATCAAGGGCATGAGCATCATCATCCTCCCTATGGTTGTTGTCATCATCATTATCTGCCCACATAACCGCATTTCTTCACAGGTGGTAACCTTTTTTGTGTAAGTATAGTGTCTGAATGCATTAACCTGTGAAAATCTTGAGCCTTTGCATGGATGGGGACGTTTGATGGTCTCCATTTCAGAATAGTCTCTATGTAGAGTCATGGAATACCTTACAGGGAAAACTCTGGTTTAGACAAAGTTCATACACATTATAAAACAAATTAAAATTCTACAGCAGGGGTCTAGGCAATTAGCCCATTGTCTTATTTAGCAAGATGAGGCTCAGAGAGTCTGGATGTTTTTTCCTGAGGGCACTCAGCTTACTACGTGAAACGGAGGAACTTGAACGCAGATGAACCTCCAAATCCTTGTGTTCTACTGTGAGTACAGACTCCACAGGCTAATTCATGTGGCTGGAAGGTTAAGCTGAGTGAGGAATATTTTGGATAAGATATCAGAATGAAGATAAAAATATTCATTACACAAAGTTTATGTGGTTTTCATGCAGGCGTTTAGCAAGCTCGCTGCTGGCCACATAGGCATTTTGGAAACACAGGCTGTGTGATATTTGGAGAAAAGCTCTAACTGAAGGACATACATGAATGGACTGGTGACCAACTGGAAGTTTTCAGGTGGCTGATGAAGGCCTTGAACTTCAGTTCTGTTCTGTTGGACATCTTGAAAGATGATGCAGTGGTCAGATTTAGGATCCAAAAGAAAAGGTGTGGAAAACCCTGGAGCAAAGTAAAGTTTAATAAAGATCAATGCAAGGATCTTCTCTTGGGTCTAAAAGCACAAGGAGGTTAGAAGATATGTTTGTAGGCAGTTCTTAAAGAAAGCACCACGTATTGTTTCACAGGATAGAGCACACTGACGGCACTGGGTGTCATTTGGATAAACTCTGAAAAAGAAGTTAAATAAACTGAAGGGTATTGAAGGAAGAGTGGCCAGGAGGGTGGAGAAACTCAAAGCCACCTCAGACGAGTATTGTTTTAACAGAACACAGCTCCAGGCATTGAGAAGACAGACTGGACTAGTCTACTGTCATCAGTATTTATAGCACTGTCATATAGAAAAGGGTTAAGCTTTTTCTCTGTGGTATAAGGGGAACTGAACATGTGGGTAGATGGTATAGTGAGACAGTTCAGCTTGTGAGTAATGAATAACTTAAAATGTCAGAGCTGTCAATGAACAACTAGTCTGGATGATTACTTGGAAGATGTTTCTAGTATCAGTGCATATCTTCAAACACTGAAATTCTCTGCTTCATAGATCCCTCCTCTGCTCTTTAAATACTTGACATTTTATCACCAGCCTCATTTTTTTGGGGGATGCCAATATTGGAAATCATTCTTTTTATGTGATTAAGATGATTTCTGAAAATTTGCAGCAGAGCTCAACTAGAGTTTACTTTGCATACTGATGTAATAGGTAAGAGCTGGAGCTAACAAAAGCCACATGCAACTTTTTTCTTGGTGAAGAGGTAAAAGTCGCTCAGTCGTGTCTGACTCTTTGTGACCCCATGGACTCTATGGTCCATGGAGTTCTCCAGGACAGAATACTGGAGTGGGTAGCCTTTCTCTCCTCCAGGGGATCTTCCCAACCCAGGGATCGAAAACAGGTGTCCCACACTGCAAGTGGATTCTTTACCAGCTGAGCCACAAGGGAATGAGCTTTAAATATGGATTTGGAACTAACTGTTCTGATATTTATTTCAGTGGAGATGAAGAACTGATCACACATATTTCAAAAAAAAAGGAAAGAGAGAGAGAAACATTTTCAATATTTCCCATTAAAGCATGATGTTTGCTATAAGATGCTGTAAACATTTTTTTATTTTTAGTTTGTAGGTTTTCTTTTTTAAAATCATGGATAGATGTTGAATTTTACTGAATGATTTTTCTGCCTCTATTTAAGATGATTATGATTCTTTAATCTGTTTATTTGGTAAATTGCCTTTATAGATTTTCACATGTTATACCATTTTGCTCTCCTGGAATAATTGTCCCCTGGCCATAATGTATTATCATTTTTATATATCACTGGATTTGCTAGTATTTTGAGAGTTTTGTTCTATATAGATAAGAAAGTAGTTTCCCTTATGCACTTTAGTGTAATGTTCTTACCAATATTCACTACCAAAGTAATGATGACCTCAAAAGATGACTTGGGAAGTTTTCCTCTTTTTCTGTCTCTGGAATAGTGTATGTAAGATTGATTTCATTTCTAAATGTTTGGAGGAATTCACTAGTAAAACTACCAGGCTTGGAAATTTTTTTTCAAAGCATTTTAGTTACAGATTCAATTTCTTTACTACATATTAAACTGTTCGTATTTTATCCTTCTTCTTGTGGCATTTCAGCAGTTTTGGAAAATTATGACATTTTAAACCTTTTAATTATTTTATTGAAATTATTACCCTGAAACTTTTATGACAGTCTCTTGTTTTCATTTTCTTAACTGTGGGATCTATACTTAAATCTCTCCTTTGAAAAAACTCATTCTTGATATCGGTGTTTTATGACCTCTTTACTTTCTTCTTGACCTGTTTTTCAGGGATTTATCAGATTTTAAAACCAACTTTTAAAAAAAAATCAACTTTTAGATTGATTTCCTCTAGTGCATGTTTGTTTTATATTTTAGTGACTTTTGTTTTTATTTTTATTATTTGTTTCCATTTGCTCTCTGTAGATTTATTTTAACTCATGGAGCTGGATGCTTAGAGAATTCATTTTCAGCTTCATTCCTACTGTAAGCATTTAAGTGTGGTGTTAGTTGTGTTCTGAAATATTTGACAAATTTAGTTTTAATTACCATTCAAAGAAAAATTTGCTGATTTTCATTGTATTCATTTTTTTAGCTTTGAATTATTTAAAAGTAATTATATCAAGTAATTTTCAAACATGAGATTTTAATATTACCTTTTTTATTGATTTCTAACCTAATTGTACTATTGTCAGAAAATGTACTCTGCATAATTTTAGTTTTTAGATCTTTGTTGAGATTTGTCTTATACTTATCACTTAGCTAATTGATATTTGATATGAATTTTGCTTTTGCTGGGTATAGAGTATGTAAATTAGGTTGTTTATTGATGGCATTGTTAAAAATCTGTTATATTCACATGGAATTAATGTCTTCTTGGTCTATCAATTACTAAGAGATAGCTGTTAAAATCTCCCTATGACAATGGGTTTGTCCATTTTCTTTTTAGTTGTGTCATATTTCCTTTAGTTGTGTCATTATATATTTAGAAACTGCACTATTAAGTGCAATAAACTTAGAATTGTAATATTTTAGAAAGATTGTGCCATTCGTTATAATGAAATTCTTATTGTTTATTGCCAATAATGTCTCTTACCTTATTATCTAACTTCTCTCTATAGAAATATATAGCTATACTGAATTTCTTTAAAATACTTTTTCATTTTACATATATTTTATCTTTTATTTTAGATTTTTTTGTGTTGCTGCATTTTAGATGTGTCTCTCTTAATCAACATTAAGTTGCATGTGGTTTTTTCATCTGATCTCAAAATTTTTGTTTTTGACTGCTCACTTATTTACATATTATATTAAGGGTTTTAAAGTTACCCTCTTACCCTTCATTTCATACTTGTCAACCCATTCTCGATGTCTTTTCCTTTGCTTTGAGCATTTTTTTGGATTAATATTTTTATCATTTCTTCTATATTATCTTGTTAATTATATGTTCTATTGTTATTATTTTAGTGGCTACCCCAGAGATTACAATGAGTATTCTAGACTGATTACAATTTGAAATAAATTAGTGTTTTTACCACCACCAAGAAGATGCAGAGGTGTTAGGACACTTTCATTGAATTTACCTTCTTCTCATGTTTTATTCTAATATTGTCATGTATTTTGGTTCTCAGACTTCCCAGGTGGCTCAGTTGTAAAGAATTCTCCTGCCCATGCAAGAGACGTGGGTTTGATCCCTGGGTCAGGATGATCTTGCATTGGGGGAGATCCCCTGGGTAGAAGATGGCAACCCACTCCAGTATTCTTGCCTGGGAAATTCCATGGACGGAGGAGCCTGGCAGGGTACAGTCCATGGGGTTGTGAAGAGTCAGACACGACTGAGCAACTGAGCACATATTTTGTTTTCTCTATATTTTGAAACGCACAAAGCATTATAATTTTTGTTACCATATATCTTCAAATTTTATATAGGTTTACCCATATTTACTCCTTGTTTTGCTTCTTCCTTTCTACATGCAGTACTGACTTCCATCTTGGATACACTTTTGCTCTTCGTGAACAACTCCTGCTCATTCCCTTAGCAGGTTATAAATGTCTGCAGGTTTTAAATTACCTCAATTTTGATTGATCCAGAAATGTTATATATTGCCTTCAAGATAATTAATATATTCATCGAATAAGGAGTTTTAAATTGGTAGTAATTTTCTTTCATAGTTTTGAAGGTGTTCTTTCCTTTCTTTTGGGTTTCATTGTAGGGAAGTTTATTTTTACTTTTATTGTTGCTCTTTAAAAAATAATTTTCCCCTTCAAATTGATTTTAAGATTGTTTGATTTTGGTTTTGGTTGTTAGCAATTTTTCTAGATACAACTAGGTGCAAACTTTCTTCATTTCTGCCCTGCTTGAAGTACATAATGCTTCTGAAGTCTATGTGTTTTTTAAATTATTTAATATTTAAATTTATTACCTCTTTAAACATTGTTTCTGCCCAATTCTTTCCTCTCTTTCTTAGGACACCAATTATGGGGATGTTAGAACATTTCTGTTTGTCTTTTACATTTAAAAAACACCTTTTCCTGTGTCTTTTTTCTGCTTCCCTGTTCTTCAACCTGATGTTTTCTATTGAACTAATTTTCATCTTCTGGGTCTAATTTTCTCTTAGTCCCTACAAGTTGGGTATTTAATTTTAGCTATCTTATCTTTTAATTTCAAATTTTCCATTTGATTTTAAGAGATAGATTCCAGTATAAAATATAAATTTCTTCTAGCTATTGATCACAGTTAAAGTCCCTCAATCCTTTATCTCCTTGCGCATCTGTTTCTATCTTCTATCTATTTTCATGATTTTGGTTATTTAATCTTATCTTCTGACATGCCTATTAATATTTATTGAAATTTGGACATTGTGCATAAAAAATCTGAGAGCAAACTTGTTGATCTGGATGTAGATGTAGGCTGTTATAGTGGTGCTAAATTCCCTAATCTGCTCAATGATTATTTAATTACTGCACCTACTGATTTAGTACCTTGGGAGAAGGAAAAGGCAACCTACTCCAGTATCCTTGACTGGGAAATCCCATGGATAGAGGAGTCTGATGGGCTATAGTCCATGGGGTCACAAAAGAGCCTGACACGACTTAGCAACTAAACAATAACAACTAATTTAGTTGATTTAAATTGAACTTCAGTCTTGTGATGGCACAGTATTTCTAGTTAATGCCTTCTCCTGAGATATAGCCGTGCAGGGGTTCCATCTGCAACCTAGGGTGACTATAAAGGTACCACCTCCTTGGTAATTTCTAGGCTCTAATTTTGCTCCCTAACCCAAGTATCCTTCACTTCTGAGCTTCCTAGCTACCCCTTCCTGCTTGATTTTTCTGCTTCTGAGTAGCCAGTTACAAACAGGAGCGCCTTGAGTAAAAAAGAGAATAAAAAATGAGGGTCACCTTTTGTATTTCTCTTCTTCTGGGGATTTGGTTTCTTCAGGTTCTCACTGCCTGGCCAGCTTTCTGAAGTGTTGAAACCAATAAACTTATATTCTATCCGTTTTTTTAAGGCTGTTCTCAGAGGGTGAGTTTATCTAAAACAGTCTTCTCTACCATTACTGAAAATTGAAATTTCTCCAGCATGAGTTATTTTGAAGCATATAACATTTTTATTCCTGTGACACAAATGGTGCACACCTGCTGAAGCTGAAGATTTTCCAGATGTAAAATATTTCCCTTGTGATTAAAAAAAACAAAATCAGGTGTATTTGTAACATTATGTTTGAAATTAGAAATGTGAACAATAAGAAGAACTGAAAAATGTTTGCCTAAAATATTAGTGTTCCAACACTGCAAAGGACACCAGAAATTATATGAAATAACCAAACTCATAATTCTAATTAGGGCCTTTAAAGTAGAGAAAACTCAGGGATGGTACAAGTTTGATGCTCCCATAATTTTTTTAAATAGAGAAATGTCAAATTAGAGTTTAAAAATTGGAGTGGTGTTTAAAATATTGATATTTAATAAATTAGCATTTTAAATTCACAGATATCTATATACTATTAAGGATTTAAAAGATATAGTATTTATAAAATATTAATTTACAGGTTTGATACCTGGTTCGGGAAGGTCCCCTGGAGAAGGAAATAGCAACCCACTCCAGTATTCTTGCCTGGATAATTTCATGAACAGAGGAACCTGGCAGGCTATACAGTCCATGATATCGCAAAGAGTTGAACACAACTGAGAATGCACACATACATAGTGTGGCATAAAATGACAGGCAAGTTAGATCAGTTTGAGGAACTTATATACTTTCAATATTTGCAATATAGCTTTATGATTGTATGTATGGTTTCTTATGAGGATAATGTTAAGGGTCTAAAAAATGAGGCTGTGAACAGACACACTTCCCTCTTCTGGCACTTTAATAGACTGTCATTCTAATATTTTCTTTCTTAACTCTAAATGAGCTGAAGTTAGTGTCATATTGTAGTCAATATTATATACAATGACAGAGATAATCACTGAAATACATTATGAGAGTAGTAATCCCACAGCACAGAATTCATCTCTTCTTTTCAGTTTTGATAATATCACTGTCTTCCCCCACTTCCCATTCTCTACAAAATTCAGTTTGAATGCTTTTAAAAAATGGATTCTCATAGTAGTCCTAAAACCTTAAAAAATATTTGACAGTTGGCCTTCCTGTAATTTTGCAACTTGGTGTTCATCTTTAAGAACTTGGTTTTTCAATACTAATGTGTCTGAAATGATCTTGAGGTTTTGTGGTTGCTGGTGATTCTCTGCAGAACTTAAAACACTAGCTTCCTTTTGTTTGGTGAACTGTCTAGGCTGTGTGAGTGCTTGCAGGCCAGGGAAATGCCCAGGCAGCCTTGTTATTAAAAAGAATTCTATTTGGAAGTCTGTCAGGTGGCCCAACTCTGCACATTTCCCTGGGAAATCTGTCTTATTCAGGTAAGTGCAAAAGGTTTGAGCTGGGGGGCATGTATATGGAGGTTACCCATAAAGAGAGCATGCTGGACTTGCCAACGCTGTTCAAATTCAGAATCTCCACACAGTCTTACTGTAGAAAAACAAGTTTATTTACACTGACCACAACTCCTCATTTTAGAAAGAATTGATCTGTTCTTCTTGTGTAGTACACATGATGCTGAGTGTGACACTCAATTTTCATTAGGGCTTAAATATGAACAAAAATGTTCTCAGAATGTGTCGAAAAAAAAAAAAGAATTCTGGATAAAAACATCATATAAGAAGTCTTTAAGGAATCTGGTATTGTTTTCAAATAGTATTAAAATGTTTATCTTTGAAGCAGTTTTAGTATTTTTATTATGAAAATCTTTAAACTCTATCATTGGTAATATTGTCATATATACTTTGAAACCATTTTGGCAACCCTAACTGATAGAAGAAATCAGTAGTAATTAGGTACTTTGAAATTTCTAAAAGAATATATTCAAAATAGCACATGTGATTTTGTAATAATAGTTATCATAATTCTTTGTATTTCATGTTTATAGTACTACATTACAGAAGAATCTGAAAATAACCTTAAAAATCACTTAATTAGAAGTTAACAATAGCATCTGTTCAAGTATTTTGCTTTAAGTAATCTGTTTACAAAAAGTATTACATTTCAAACATGTGGAATAGAAAATATTCAAAGTAAAAAAACAAGTAACACACAATCTGAGTTTGAGAGCTTAGTCTTGCTTGTTTAACAAATTTGTGAGGATTTTGGGTAGGTCACTATGTTCTCTGGATTTCAACTTCCTGAAAAATGTCCAATTATTTATCTAGGAAATTGTTTATTAAGTACTCCAAATATACAATTTCTTGTTTTCTTTTTATTGGGTTTAATTCAATCAATAAGTTAGTCAATATTTTAATTATCAATAGGAATAATGAGAGACCAATGGATGAGAAATCAAGTATGAATCAGGTATGAATCCTAATCCTCTATTTTATAGTAACTGGCTGAGTGATTTGAAAAATATTTTCTAACCATTTGGGAGCAAGGATTGGCAATTTTTTTTTCTATAGGGACTAGAAAGTGAATAATTTAGGTTCTGCAAGTCAATAGGTAAAATTGAAGATAATGTACAGACTCTTACATAACTGTTTAAAATCTAACTATTTGAAAATGTAAAAGCCATTCTTATGTAAGGCTATAAAGAAGGAGAAATGTACCAGATCTGGCTTCAAGGCCATAATTTTCCAGTTCTGATTCTTGGGAATGATTTTTAACAATTATAAAATGGAAGATATAGACTCACTCATGTGACCCCAAAGGAGTTCATGAATGATACTTTAAGGTAGTTCACCAATCCCCTAATATTGTATACAAAAATCTGAGTGTTTGTAAGTATGTATTTTTTTTAATGGGAAACAAACTTCCACAGATTTCCTTAAGAGCAGGAAATCATTCTTTTAGGATGATTTTTTAAAAAAAATCTTTGTATTCTGGAATGGAACTTCCCAGGTGGCACAGTGGTAAAGAATCCACCTGCCAATGCAGGAAGCACAAGAGATGCAGTTTTGATCCCAGGGTGAAGAAGATACCAGGAGTAGTAAATGGCAACATACTCCAGTATTCTTACCCGGGAAGTCCCGTGAACAGAGAAGCCTGCTGGGCTCCAGTCCATGGAGTCGCCTGACTGGAATCGGAACCAACTGAGTAACTGAGCACACATTCTGGAATGGTGTTTGTGACATACTGACTATTCAACATCTCTGGAATGAGTATATAAATGAATGAAAGGATGAATGAATGGAAAGTTAAAGACACCATCATTGAGATTATGTAGCATAGATACTGAAGGCTTAGAGCCCCAAATGCTCTAAAAACAGTAGTTGCTAAATCCAAAGATTGCCTTTTCTTTTGAATTTGGATGTAATTGGGATTTCAAAATACTTGGTCAACTAAAGTTTGCAGTTCCTGAAGATTATGTCATTTTTTAAAAAGAGTGAAGTTGGTTGAATTTAATTGACACATTACAAGTTTTCCCAGTAACCTAGCGTCTGGGATCGGGGAACTGGAGAATGAAGTTTTGTTAATGAATAGTGGCACTCTTGGCATCAGGCAGGAGACTGCACTGGCTGGAGCGCTACACATAAATGGAAGGTTTTCCTGGGCAATTCAGAAATCACACCTAATAGAATTTAGGATAGCACTCTGCTCCTTGACAGAGAAGTTCAGTCTGGCCCTCAGTGCCTGGTTAACTGATGACACCAAATTCTGAGCTCCGTTGGCTGGGGAGTCCCCACAGCTACCTGGAGTGGGAAATGGCTTGAGATCCAAACATCCCTCTCTTCTCTCTTTATGAATAATTTCATTTTCTGAAAGAGCAATTCAATCTACAATAGCTGGTTTACTGTTCATTCATTTCTTTAGGGAAATTTAAATTCTAAGATTGAAAAGAATGTAAGAAATGCTTACTGAAAAACCTACACAGCTTTGTATAATCTGGTACTATGCCTGAAACATCCTTATTCAAAGAGTGAACCCCCCCCCCCCTTCCCTGCCTACACTATCCCTCCACCTCACAAACAGCAACTCGCAGTTTACTTTGTGGTGTGTTTACATACTGCGCCTGTGCAGTGTCTGTGTATTCAAGGGTACCATGGTTAGGTAGCATCACTGACTCAATGGACATGAGTTTGAGCAAACCCCAGGAGATAGTGAAGGACAAGAAAGCCTGGCATGCCCAGTCCATGGGGTTGCAAAGAGTTGGATATGACTTCGCTATGGAACAACAATAATAATTTGCTCAACTACGTAGAGGTTGTGCTTGAGTCATGTCCCGGGATCTGTTAGGGGTTAAGATTAGTCCCAGACAGAGTCCAAAAACCAAGGCCTTCATGCGTGCAATCACAAATACATAACTCATTACTGTTCTTGGTCCAAGGTCCCACTTAAACGATGACAGGAAGCTCAGTCTCTTCTTGAGGATCTCTGAGACCTGGTTTACATACTCTACAAATCCGAGACCGAGGGTGTCCCTCACTCTTACTGCCCTCCGGTCTGTCTGTGGGCCATCTCCCCACTTGTCTGGTCTGCTTTATTCCAACAGGTAGACAAGGCCCTTCCGATTCCCTCTCGCATACAACTAACTTGAATCCATGACACCCTTTGTTGGGACAAACTCTTGCTGGGACCAGATAATCAGTATTTTAGGTGTTGTGGGCCATACAATCTCTGTTGTAACTACTTCATTCTCCAGTTGTAGTATAAAAACAGTCAGAGAAGATATATAAATAAATAAGCATTCCTGTGATCAGATAAAAACTTTGCACACATGGCTGGCCCATGGGCTATAGTTTGCTGGCCCATGAACTATATTGAAGGCTTGATAATAGCTTAAGAAATTACAATGTTTTAGACAGAAATGAACAATTCCAAACCTAGGGAGTACCTTCTTCCCGATAGCCATTCTCATTAGTCCTTGTTTGAGGCCATGCTGCTGGGGCCTACTTATAATCCCAGGCAGAGGTCTTCTCTCTTCTTTATCCTTACAACCACAAATCAAGTCCCTTCCTTCCTGCATTAATCACCAGCTCAGATCAGTTCAGTTCAGTCGCTCCGTAGTGTCCGACTCTTTGCAACCCCATGAATCGCAGCACGCCAGGCCTCCCTGTCCATCAACAACTCCCGGAGTTCACTCAAACTCATGTGCATTGAGTCAGTGATGCCATCCAGCCCTCTCATCCTCTGTCGTCCCCTTCTCCTCCTGCCCCCAACAGCATCAGGGTCTTTTCCAATGAGTCAACTCTTTGCATGAGGTGGCTAAAGTATTGGAGTTTCAGCCTCAGCATCAGTCCTTCCAATGAATACCCAGGACTGATTTCTTTTAGGATGGACTCGTTGAATTTCCTTGCAGTCCAAGGGACTCGCAAGAGTCTTCTCCAGCACCACACTTCAAAAGCATCAATTCTTCGGTGCTCAGCTTTCTTCACAGTCCAACTCTCACATCCATACATGACCACTGGGAAAACCATAGCCTTGACTAGATGGACCTTTGATGGCAAATTAATGACTCTGCTTTTTGATATTCTATCTAGGTTGGTCATAACTATCCTTCTAAGGAGCAAGCGTCTTTTAATTCATGGCTGCAATTACCATCTGCAGTGATTCTGGAGCCCCCCCCCCCCCAAATAAAGTCTGACACTGTTTCCCCATCTATTTGCCACAAAGTGATGGGACCAGATGCCATGATCTTAGTTTTCTGAATGTTGAGCTTTAAGCCAACTTTTTCTCTCTCCTCTTTCACTTTCATCAAGAAGCTCTTTAGTTCCTCCTCACTTTCTGCCGTAAGGGTGGTGTCATCTGCATATCTGAGGTTATTGATATTTTTCTCGGCAATCTTGATTCCAGCTTGTACTTCTGCCAGCCCAGTGTTTCTCATGATGTATTCTGCATAGAAGTTAAATAATCAGGGTGACTATATTCAGCCTTGACATACTCCTTTTCTTATTTGGAACCAGTCTGTTGTTCCATGTCCAGTTCTAACTGTTGCTTCCTGACCTGCATATAGGTTTCTCAAGTGGCAGGTCAGGTGGTCTGGTATTCCCATCTCTTTCAGAATTTTCCAAGTTTATTGTGATCCACACAGTTAAAGGCTTTTGCATAGTCAATAAAGCAGAAATAGATGTTTTTCTGGAACTCTCTTGCTTTTTTGATGATCCATCGGATGTTGGCAATTTGATCTCTGATTCCTCTGCCTTTTCTAAAACCAGCTTGAACATCAGGAAGTTCATGGTTCATGTATTGCTGAAGTCTGGCTTGGAGAACTTTGAGCATTATTTTACTAGCATGTGAGATGAGTGCAATTGTGCGGTAGTTTGAGCATTCTTTGGCATTGCCTTTCTTTGGGATTGGAATGAAAACTGACCTTTTCCAGTCCTGTGGCCACTGCTGAGTTTTCCAAATTTGCTGGCATATTGAGTGCACAGTTTCACAGCATCATCTTTTAGGATTTGAAGTAGCTCAACTGGAATTCCATCACCTCCACTAGCTTCGTTCGTAGTGATGCTTCCTAAGGCCCACTTGACTTCACATTCCAGGATGTCTGGCTCTAGGTGAGGGATCACACCATCATGATTATCTGGGTCATGAAGATCTTTTTTGTATAGTTCTTCTGTGTATTCTTGTCACCTCTTCTTAATATCTTCTGCCTCTGTTAGGCCCATATCATTTCTGTCCTTTATCGAGCCCATCTTTGCATGAAATGTTGCCTTGGTATCTCTAATTTTCTTGAAGAGATCTCTAGTCTCTCCCATTCTGTTCTTTTCCTCTATTTCTTTGCATTGATCTTGAGGAAGGCTTTCTTATCTCTCCTTGCTATTCTTTGGAACTCTGCATTCAAATGGGAATATTTTTCCTTTTCTCCTTTGCTTTTTGCTTCCCTTCTTTTCACAGCTATTTGTAAGGCCTCCTCTGACAGCTATTTTGCTTTTTTGCATTTCTTTTCCATGGGGATCATCTTGATCCCTGTCTCCTGTACAATGTCACGAACCTCCGTCCATAATTCATCAGGTACTCTGTCTATCAGATCTAATCCCTTAAATCTATTTCTCACTTTCAGTGTATAATCGTAAGTGATTTGATTTAGGTCATGCCTGAATGATCTAGTGGTTTTCCCTACTTTGTTCAATTTAAGTCTGAATTTGGCAATAAGGAGTTCATGATCTGAGCCACAGTCAGCTCCCGGTCTTGTTTTTGCTGACTGTATAGATCTTCTCCATTTTTGGCTGCAAAGAATATAATCAATCTGATTTCAGTGTTGACCATCTGGTGATGTCCATGTGTAGAGTCTTCTCTTGTGTTGTTGGAAGAGGGTGTTTGCTATGACCAGTGCGTTTTCTTGGCAAAACTCTATTAGCCCTGACCCTGCTTCATTAGGTATTCCAAGGCCAAATTTGCCATTACTCCAGGTGTTTCTCGACTTCCTACTTTTGCATTCCAGTCCCCTATAATGAAAAGGACATCTTTTGGGGGTGTTAGTTCTAAAAGGTCTTGTAGGTCTTCATAGACCTGTTCAACTTCAGGTTCTTAAGCATTACTGCTTGGGGCATAGGCTTGGATCACTGTGATATTGAATCCCCACGTCCAAGGAGTGGTGGCTGCGCGGTGCAAGAGGGCTGAGAGGAGCTACTTCACGTTCAGGGTCAGGAGGGGCAAACTAGTCCAAGGTAAGGAGCAGCGGCTGTGCTTTGTTGGAGCAGCTGTGAAGAGATAGCCCACGTCCAAGGCAAGAGAAACCCAAGTGAGATGGTAGGTGTTGTGAGAGGGCATCAGAAAGCAGACACACTGAAACCATAATCACAGAAAACTAGCCAATCTGATCACACGGACCACAGCCTTGTCTAACTCAATGAAACTAAGCCATGCCGTGTGCAGCCACCCATGATGGATAGGCCATGCTGGAGAGGTCTGACAGGATGTGGTCCCCTGGAGAAGGGAATGGCAAACCACTTCAGTATTCTTGCCTTGAGAACCCCATGAACAGGATGAAAAGGCAAAATGATAGGATACAGAAAGAGGAACTCCCCAGGTTGGTAAGAGCCCAATATGCTACAGGAGATCAGTGAAGAAATAACTCCAGAAGAATGAAGGGATGGAGCCAAAGCAAAATCAATACCCAGTTGTGGATGTGACTGGTGATAGTAGCAAGGTCCAATGCTGTAAAGGGAAATATTGCATAGGAACCTGGAATGTCAGGTCCATGAATCAAGGCAAATTGGAAGTGGTCAAACAAGAGATGGCAAGAGTGAAGGTCGACATTCTAGGAATCAGCAAAGTAAAATGGACTGAATGGATGAATTTAATTCAGATGATCATTATATCTACTACCATGGGCAGGAATCCCTTAGAAGAAAAGGAGTAGCCATCATGGTCAACAAAAGAGTCCGAAATGCAGTACTTGGATGCAGTCTTAAAAACGACTGAAAGATCTCTGTTCGTTTCCAAGGCAAATCATTCAGTATCACAGTGATCCAAGCCAAATCATTCAGTATCACAGTGATCCAAGCCTATGCCCCAATCCCCAGGTAGAGGATGTGAAAAATTAGTTCATATCATAATCATCTCTGAAGAGCAAGTCCCATTGTACAGAACTGTGGTCCATCTAGGTCTGAAGCATGTTCAGGACTCACAGTGGCACTTACCTTCCATTTGTACAGCTAAAAGACTCACCAAAATTTTGCTTTCTTGATTAAAATCACAGTCTGCCCTAAAAACTCTTTTCATAATTTTTCTTACAATTTTGATAAAGTATACATAACAGAAAAATTACCATTTTCACTATTTTTATATGTACAGTTCACTGGCATTAAGAATGGTCATTGCAACTAACACTCTCCAGATCTTTTTCATCATCCCAAGCAGAAACTCCGTGCCTTTTAAACAATAACTTCCCATTCCTCCCTGCCCTGGCCCTTGGTAACCACCATTTTATTTTATGTTTCTTTGAGTTTGACTATTCAAAGTTATTCACATAAACGGAACCATAATATCTGTTCTTTTGTGTGAAAAGCAAATTCTGGCTTGTATTCTTAAAATTACATGAAAAAATACACTGCCTGTCTATTCTGGCTTCCAGCTTTCTCTTGACTAGAAATATTGGGGACTAGAGAAGCCCTGACTCTATCAGTCAGTTCAGTCACTCAGTAATGTCTGACTCTTTGCAACCCCATGGACTGCAGCATGCCAGACCTCCCTGTCCATCACTAACTCCCAGAGCTTGCTCAAACTCATGTCCATCCAGCTGGTGATGCCATCCAGCCATCTCATCCTCTGTTGTCCCCTTCTCCTCCTGCCTTCAATCTTTCTCAGCATCAGGGAGTTTTCCAATGAGTCAGTTTTTTGCATCAGGTGGCCAAATTATTGGAACTTCAGCTTCAGCATCTGACCTTTCAATGAATATTCAGAACTGATTTCTTTTAAGATTAACTGGTTTGATCTTCTTGTTGTCCAAGGGACTCTCAAGAGTCTTTTCCAACAGCACAGTTCAAATGAATCAATTCTTTGGCATTCAGCTTCCTGTTTGGTCCAACTCTCACATCGATACATGACTAATGGAAAAACCATAGCTTTGACTAAACAGACCTTTGTTGGCAAAGTGATGTTTCTGATTTTTAATATGCTGTCTAGGTTGGTCACAGCTTTTCTTCCAAGGAGCAAGCATCTTTTTATTTCATGGCTGCAGTCACCATCAGTAGTGATTTTGGAGCCCAAGAAAAGAAAGTCTGTCACTGTTTCCATTGTTTCCCCATCTATTTGCCATGAAGTGATGGGAGTCCCATGATCTTTGTTTCTTGAATGTTGAGTTTTAAGCCAGCTTTTTCGCTTTCCTCTTTCACTTTCATCAAGAGGCTCTTTAGTTCCTCTTCGCTTTCTACCATAAGGATGGTGTTATCTGCATATCTGAGGTTATTGATTGATATTTCTTCTGGTAATCTTGATTCTGGCTTGTGCTTCATTGAGCCTGACAGTTCGCATGATGTACACTGCATATAAAAGTTAAATAAACAGGATGGCGATATGCAGTCTTGATGTACTCCTTTCCCAAGTTGGAACAAGTCCATTGTTCCATGTCCAGTTCTAACTGTTGCTTCTTGATCTGCATACAGATTTCTCAGGAGGCAGGGAAGATGGTCTGGCTCTATACTCTTCATGAGTTATATCCCACTATTCTCCTGTTTGTTTCCTCAGCATCAACAATTAGGACATCTCATTTTCCCCAAAATGCACATGGCACATTACTTTCTTTGGAATATTGGGATCCATAACTTTAATGCCACCAAATGGCAATGGTTTTAGGAGCTCTGTGAACCAGGGGTGGAGTAATGTGTTTATTTATTATTTCACAGCAGGTACAGTGGTACTTATGATTAATTCATCATGGACTGCATAAGATTATTTTAGTGTAGGTCTTATCTTTCCCTACACTGTAATCTCCTTGCAAAGTCATGACCATATCTAATGAAGATTATTCTATGCAAGGACTTAATTTAGAGAAACTTTGGTTGGGATTTGAACATAAATTCAAGAATTAAGAAAAAACTGCCACATTCATCAGTTACCTCCTTCCTTTCTCTCCTTCTCTCAATCTCTTTCTGTCCATGCTCCTTTAAACATAATCTACCCTATAAACGGGCTTCCCAGGTGGCTCAATGGCAAAGAATTCACCTGCCAATGCAGCAAATGCGGGAGATGTGGATTTGATCCATGGGTTGGGAAGATCCCCTGGAGAAGGAAATGTCTATCCACTCCAGTATTCTTGCCTGGAGAATCCATGGACAGAGGAGCCTGGTGGACTCTAGTCCATGGGATTGCAAAAGAGTCAGACACTACTTAGTAACCAAACAATACAATACCCTATAAACATCTCTACCAAGAGGAATATTGTTGAATTGGTCTGTTTCAGACCTCTTCCCATGAAGAAAATTTGATGTAAAATTCTTTAGTTTCTCTTGAGTTTTCAGGAAAAAATGTAACAAAAATATAGGAATTATATCTACTTCACTCTTTATACTATTGTGGAAAGAAAGACAAACAGATATATTCAAACATTTGTTTATGTTCTCTGCTTTCCAGGAAGCAACAATATAGCTGGAAAGACACAATTTATCCATGTGAAAAAATGCAAAGGTTGTAAGTCATTATGAGACTCTGGCCATCAATGGTTTGACTGATCTACCTGGATGACTATGAAGGCTTGTGGTTAGGCGGTTGATTCTTTCTTATCTCATATTCCTAATCTTGTATTTTAAGTGCTAATAGCAAAGACATAACCCACAGCTGCTCCAAGGGGTTAAGTCTAAGGGAAAGAGGAATAGAGAAGGTTCTAAGATGTTCAGAAAGACAATCTATGCATCCTGGCCCCATGCCCAACATGGTGTAATACATACAAGAGAGGCTAACACAGGGGAAGACAAAGGCTTTATTCCTCACTACATTGGCTTTCTTTAGAAAAGACAGTGATTCTCTCTGCCATTATACACTTCCAAGTGACACACACATCTGCCATGCCCCAGACCCAGATGACTCAGTGGTAAGGAATCCTCCTGCCAGTATAGTTCAGTCCCTGGGCTGGGAAGATCCCCTGGAGAAGGAAATGGCAACCCACTCCAGTGTTCTTGCCTGGGAAATCCCATGGACAGAGGAAACTGGTGGGGTATGATCCAGGGGGTTGCAAAGAGTCAGACACAACTGAACATACACACAGTGAAGAGACCTAGTCAACTTCAACAGTCCTCAGTTTCTGTGTCAGTAAAAGGTAGATCACAATATCTAACTCAAATGAGAATTATGAAAAAAAAAAAACACTTAAAATGCCTGACATAGTATTATTCAATAATTACTTCTCTTCCACCACCACTGTACAGTTTATAGTTTTTAAAGTACAAATAAAACAAACTGACATTATTCCCATCTCACTGTCCCATCTGTCAATGACTTTCAGCCAAAGACCACAGGGACACCTGTAGCTGGACACCTTGAGTTTATGATTCACTGCAGGGAGGGGAAGGTCTAAGGATGTGTGGGGTTCACTCTATACTGGATGCTGTCAGAAAGCAGAAGCAATTTTATGCTCAGCGAGGAAAAGGAAGCCATTAATTTTTAACCAGGAAAGGTGGGTATTTGTCATTTTATGGCTAGTCCTATGACCTTGTGTTTGCCTGTGCTTAGACAAAATTACACAGGGACCTTGTTTTGTCTCATTTTATCAGAGCAACTATACTCAGGTACTTTCTTCTGAGATGAAACAGAATGTAGGGGAGAAGTTGACATTTACTTAAATATTTATTTAAATGAAGAGATCGAACATTTGGCGGGTACTTTCAGCATCAGGCTTAGCTTTAATCCTCCCAACAGTCTCACATGTATATTATCTACATAAGGTGGGATATGAAGCCAGAGCTAGCTGAATTCTAACTACAGAAACTTCTAGTCTGATGTGTTGCTGCCTTGTTGAGCTGTGCTTTGGACATCATTGGATTTCATGAATAAATTCCTGTCCATCACTCTCAATGGATCACCTTCAACTTTACTTCCAACAGAAAAGATCCTTTTATCTATAATCAGAGACTGGCAGCACTTTTTGTTGTTGTAAAAAGATAGATAGCAAATATTTTGAGTTTTGTGGGCTAATTTGGTCCCTATCAAGACTACTCAACCACCATTGTCACAGGAAAGAGCCATAGACCACACGTGAACAGATGCATGTTTAACTCTGAAAATTTGGGTTAGGGTGAATGTGGAAACTGACATTCAGTAACATCATAGCATCGGAAGAAGATTGCATGTCCACTCAACCTCCAGTTCCCTTTTTATAGATTCCTCTTTTGGCAAGGCATAACATAGTGTCTGAGTTAAAAACAATGATCACCTACCATCAGCATATCAGATTGTCTTCATTTTTGGGTGGAAAGATGGGGTGAGGCACGTCGCAGGAGATGTTCTACTCAATCTCCCCAAGCATATGTGATGTCACTGCTCTGGTGAAAAGAGATTTTTTTATTAGAATCTCCCATTCTTCAAATGTGCAGAAAAATGCAGGTGTGTATGTGTAACTGACACATATATTTTTATAATTTCATACTTAAAATTGCATATCACACAATGATATTTTTCAGGTAAATTGAAACAGTGCTATAGTTTATATATTCATTTATATTGTTTATCCAGATTCTACATATTTCTATGATATTGCCTAATAGGCAACATTGTTTTTTATAGAGGAGTCCAACCTATGTTCTCCTCCCAAAAAGCTTAATTTACAATGCATCTGCCCCAGGAAATCTATGAATAACCTAGCCTGGGTGCTTCATCCTTCCTGTTCAACCAGGATTTGTACCTTCCGTTTAAAGTACAAATAAAACAGACTGAAGCAAATATGGACCCCAATGATGCATGAAACTGTATCATTGTGATGGGACATTCTTATAGTATATGTACTTCTAAGAGTTCCATTTGAAAATTAGGGACAATAAATCTCACAATTCACTTTTAATTAGGTAAGTTAAAAATAAGTCCTCTAAGCGCTCAAAATGGAGTACGGCAGAAAGAGAATGTATTAATATTTTCCCTGATAAGCCCTGTCATCTCAACTCTCTTTTAGTTTATCCCCAGCTAGAGTTGCCAAATTTAGAAAATAAAATTCAGGACTCCCTGTTAAATCTGAATTTCAGATAAATGTCAATGTGTGTGTTTTTTTTTTTTTTTTAGTATAGGTATATCCCATATATTGCATGGGATACATATACAAAAATAACTATCTGTTACTTATCTGGATTTTAAATCTGAGTACTCTGTATTTTATCTGTCAGCTCTACACACAAATCCTTAAGGTTCAGTTTTCACATAGTAAGTTTTCTGATTTGACAGAATTTGATTCAATTTCCTGTTCAGCCACATAAGAGCACTTAAGCAACCTATTAATACTTAGCCTGGAAGTAGTAATTCTCATTGTGGAGAGTTATTATAAGGATTGCAAGGAGAGAGTGGAAATAAACCACACGCGTGAGGGCCAGGAATAAGCAGTTGTTCTGCAAGGATTGCCCAAATGTTTATTTCCTTTTCTTCCTTGAACTTTTTTCTCTTCTTCTCCAATTTTTCTGAAAAGAATTAGGTGCTACTCCCTAATAGACTGTATCTATTTCATGCAGCATTTATTATACATGACTTACAGCCTATTTTATAATGATAATGGATACATTAACTTTTTTCTTCCATCCCTTCCTTTCTTACTTTTTATTTCTTTAGAGTTTGCCAGGTATAGCATTTTAATTTTTTTTTCTTTTAAGTTTTCCAGGCCCTTTTATTTAAGATGTATCTAAATAATGGGTTCGAATGGATTTTTTTAAATTTTTATTCTTACTTTATTTTACTTTACAATACTGTATTGGTTTTGCCATACATTGACATGAATCCACCATGGGTGTACATGAGTTCCCAAACATGAACCCCCCTCCCACCTCCCTCCTCATATCATCTCTCTGGATCCTCCCCGTGCACCAGCCCCAAGCATCCTGTATCCTGTATCAAACATAGACTGGCAATTCGTTTCTTACATGATAGTATACATGTTTCAATGCCATTCTCCCAAGGAATTTAGAAAGATGTTAATGATGACTCTGTATGCGAGACAGCAAAAGAGACACAGATGTGTAGAGCGGACTTTTGGACTCGAATGGATTTTTAAATATAAATCTGAGAATCTTTTTTGACTGTGAACTTTGGTCTACTTAAATGAATTATTAATGAAATGTGCATCTAGTTCTACCTTTAAATTTTTTGTTAGCTATTTGTACACCTTGTTGTAGGTTTCATTTTTTGCCCCTTCCTTCCTTCTTCCTTTCTTTCCTTCTCTCCTATGTTCTTTTCTTTTGGACTAACTGAATTTGCTTTTTCTTCACTTCATTTTCCCCCATTACTAGTTTGGAAGATAAGCATTCTATTTTTATTATTCCAGTGTTGTTAAAGAATTATGAACTTCCATGTAGTTTAAAAACCCTGGAATAAAACAATGTCTTACTTTCATCCTAAGTAATACACAGATCTTAGAACACATTGACAGAGAACCCCCTCCCAATTTGTATTTTTGTATGTAAAACTTCAGTGATGTCATTACCCAATATTTTAGTATTGTCTTGTATTTTTATCCAATAGATATCTTTAATATTGTTATTTTATACAGAATCTGATTAGTCTTGCCATATATTTAGTTTCTTTGATTAACATTCTTTTCCACTGTAACTTAGACTTTCCTTCTTGTATAACTTCATTTCTTTCTTAAATATATCCTATACATGTTCCTTTAGAAAGAATATATTGGTGTTACTCTCTTTCAATTTTCATTTGTACGAAAGGTCTTTTTCTTGTCCACATTCTTGAAAGACAAGTTTGCTGTGTATGCTTTGTAGGTTGATGGTTACTTTCACTCACCATTCAAGGTAATATCATATCATATTCTTGCCTCCACTGCTGCTTTAAAAAACCCACCTATCTCTGTAAAAACTTTTCTTTTTAGGTGATCCATCCTTTCTAACTGGCTGCCTTAAAGATCAGCATATCTTTTTCTTTAGTATTCTGCAGTTTCACTAGGCTGTGTCTAGGTATGGGTTTCTTCTTATTCACCGTGCTTAATATTTTTTGACCTTACTGAACCTGACAGTCAATGTTTTTCATCAAATCTGGAAAATTCTCAGCCATTATCACTGAGAAAATTGCCCTTACTTTGCTCTCTATCGTTTCTTCTGGAACAAATTTAACCTATATGTCACTTCTCTTTTGTGCTAAGGAAAGTATACAATGGGCTTGCTCTTATTATTTTCCTTTCTGAGCTGCACTCTGAGAAAGTTTTTTTCATATCTATTTTAGAGCTCACCAATTTTTATTTTCTTTGTCGAATACGTCTTTTGAGATTCTGCTTCTATTGATATATGTTTCATTTTCAAAATAGATTTTCAGTTATTTGGCAAACTGCATGATCAATATTTTAAAATCACTTATGTTAAAGATTTTATTTGTTTATATATTTATATTTGCATTGGCATTTGTGTCTGCCATGTGGTTTTTAGCCAGATATCCTAGGCCAGTTTGAAAACTGCTTGTACCGGACTTTCTTCAGTTTGCTGGGAAAACACTGAAGGAGGAGATAAAGTGAGCTTCTGGACTTGTTAAACCTAATTTAAAATGACGAAAAAATGAAAGTCTGATAGAAAAGAAATGAAACCCTGAGGTTGGGAATTCAATTTGAGATTGAGACAGTGGTGTTCATTCTTGGATGCCCATTGGAAATATCTGAAAAGCAGTGAAAAAATATGGATACCTAGGCCCCTTCCCAGAAGTAAGAACCATGCATTAGTGTTTTCCAAAAACTTTCAGGAAATTCTACCATGCAGCCAGCATTGATGCAAAAACGAGAGTATCATGGAAATAACAACAACACTCTAGGTGTTCCAAACAGGGAGGAACTTAATTTAGAGGATGAGAGGCTGCAACAGCACTGGAAGGGCTGTAAGAATAAAGATTAGAAGCAGTTGCTGATTTTTTTCTGGAAATCAGGAGGTACAGGAATCTCACAAAAGCACCACTGAAAACTACAGCTATGCATGATCCAAGGAAGGTTATTCAGAGGAAGACTAAGACCCTTCATTAGCAGGGTTTATCTACTCTTGTCTAAGTCCTCAGGCTGGATGTTGTTGACACAGGAAGAGTCATGGCGTGTCTTCCATTTCACCTTCAGATTGCCATGGGGATACTTACTACTGGTGGCATCTAACACTAAACCTTCTGGTCAGAGACCCCAAAGGATGCAGAGAAGGGGGAAAATGGTGCAACTCTGTCAACAGATTGAGAATCACTGGTTTGGGATGGGTGAACCTCCAAAACTCAGAACTCAAAGGGACTTGGGCCTGTCAGTAACTCTGAATATCAGAATGCTTGTAAAAGATCCATGAAGGCAGTTTGAGGTTAAACTGTCTCAGTGGAGAGAAATTTTCTCAATCCTCCAGATTTCTGTAAGTACTAAGAAGAAGTGGAAATATTTTTTACCACCGTACAGTGCCTTTAACTTTTCCAACAGTGCTAAAGAATTCACAAATGAATCATGAAAAGAATCTGTAAGAAGAGTCTTAGTCACATGAATCAAAAGCTATACTTTGCAGAGACAGCTGAATCTGGTATTCAAATGGAGAGGTTTAAAGATGGAGACCATGAAAACGCAACTATTAATAAAAGGAAAATGCATCTTTGTTCTTCATGCCATTGCCTCTTAATAAGCAAGTTACAGAGTGAATATTATAAGGCTGTTTTCTTTCTTTCTTTTTTTAAACATAAATATTATAGGTCATATTGCTCAGTCATGTCCAACTCTTTGCAACCTCATGGACTGTACAGTCCATGGAATTCTCCAGGCCAGAATACTGGAGTGAGTAGCCTTTCCCTTCTCCAGGGGATCTTCCCAAATCAGGGATTGAACCCTGGTCTCCCACATTGCAGGCAGATTCTTTACCAGCTGAGCCACAAGGGAAGCCCAAGAATACTGAAGAGGGTAGCCTATCCCTTCTCCAGCGGATCTTCCTGACCCAGGAATTGAACCAGGGTCTCCTGCATTGCAGGCAAATTCTTTACCAACCGAGTATCAGGGAAACCCAGGCTGGCATGGGTTAAGAAAAATTTTAAAAAGCTGTGGTGGTTCTTCTCCTGTTCCCTCTTTTTGAGAGTAACCACCCGCTTGGTGTGTTCCCTAGTTCTCTATCACGGCTATGACCTCTTCCTCTTTCTCTCCTACACTTCCTCAACCTTCTTCTCTTCTTCCCATTGCCTCCTTCCTGTTAAAGTGTCTGATAGTGGAGCCAGCCAGAGATGTGGTCAGATCTGTATGGGGTTTATCAGAGGTGGGGTCAGCTCAGACTCTGTGCCTATGGGGAAAATATCACGCTAGATTTAGACAGCTAGTACCTCCTAGACCATCTCCTGTCATAACAATATTGAATGTATATTGTGTTGTGTGTCAAGATGTGCTTAGAACCATCATTTGTACCTACTTAGTACCTTGTATATCACTATTACTAAAATGTTCACAAAAGCTTTACGAAGTGAATAATCTTACTATTCCCATTTTATGCATGAAGAATCTGTAGGTTTTAAACAGATTGAATAACTTGCTCAATTTCAGGTGGCTAACATCCTAAAAGATGCTTACTCCTTGGAAGAAAATTTATGACCAACCTAGAGAGAATGTTATAAAGCAGAGACATTACTTTGCCAACAAAAGTCCATCTAGTCAAAGCTATGGTTTTTTCAGTAGTCATGTATGGATATGAGAGTTGGACTATAAAGAAAGCTGAGCTCTGAAGAACTGATGTTTGTGAATTGTGGTGTTCAAGAAGGGACTCTGTATTATACATTGTGTCCCTTGGACAGCAAAGAGATCCAACCAGTCCATCTTAAAGGAAGTCAGTCCTGAATATTCATTGGAAGGACTGATGCTGAAGCTGAAACTCCAATACTTTGGCCACCTGATGTGAAGAACTGACTGATTTGAAAAGACCCTGATGCTGGAAAAGATTGAAGGCAGGAGGAGAAGGGGAAGACAGAGGATGAGATGGTTGGATGGCATCACCAACTGGATGGACATGAGTTTGAGCAAGCTCTGGGAGTTGGTGATGGACAGGAAGGCCTGGTATGCCTCAGTCCATGGGGTCACAAAGAGTCGGACATAACTGAGTGGCTGAACTGAACTGAACATCCTGATCAAGTGGTGAGCATCCCAGTGTGTTCTGAGTTTTCCTGATTATGTGTATGCTTCCAGTTCTGCCACTATAATTTAAGAAGGACACTGGCAAACTAGAATGTCCAAATCATCTGGCCATATGAGGAGGTGCTGGAAACCACATCACCTTTATCACATTTATGGAGTGCGGTGTCTATTCCTAATCTTATGATGTGTTTTATGTAGACTATCCCCATGCAAGTAAAATATTTAGAGCAATAGCTTTGTGAAATATGTAATATTATAATCTTCCAACTGACAGATAAGGAAAATGAGATATGGGGATATTAATTAAGTTGCCCAAGATGGCCGAGCTAGTGAATAATAAAGCCAGGACTTCAGTGTCAAAGCTTATAATCCCACATTATGCTGGAAACCTTAGTTACTTGTCTGAATAAGAAGAGATGACAGCATACAGAAGTTGAGAGAAAAGGCAGATGACAGGAATATTCAGTTGATGAAAAATATAATTTTAAAAGGAAAAATACTTTTTTCAGTGCTAACTTCCCTTCTGTATCTTATGAAAATTACTGTTCTCCCTCTTCTCCCCTTTTTGTTCTTAAACAAAGTGAGAGTGACACCTCAAAGAAAATAGGAAAAATGTTTATGTTGTAAAGATCCCCAAAATAGAACTATGACTATAGTGGGGTTGTTAGAGGAAGGTAGATTTCTGTTCAGTATAATAAAGAACGTTACAGCTATTATTTTTATCTAACAATATCACAGACTGTCTTAAAAATGTGAATTTTATGAAGCTGAAAGTATCTTTGTGGATATGAAAGAAATTTCTTAAATTGAAAACATACACTTTGGAAAGTGTATGACCTCTTAGATAATATGAGACCTCTGAGATGCTTTGGATCTAGAAGTTAGCTCATTTAAACCATCACTGAAGCCCAGTAGATTTAAGAATGCAATTTTATACGTGGCCATATTGAAGCATGATGAGGAAAAATGGCTGAACCTAGGTAAAGGGCTAATTTAGTCATTGAACTGAGCTCTGATCTAGTATTTTATTCCATCGGCAATTTTTGTCCAGTTGTCTCCTAACAAATTACTTGGCAAAAAAGCTGGCCAAATGCAGTCTGTGTTCCAATTATACACAGAGTTGCTGTTCTTCCTAAATTTATTTTTGTGCTAAGAGACACATTTCTTCCTCCACAGCTTAATGGGAGTTCTAACAGTGTGGTGATAAAGGAAGGTATCATCCCCAGGGAGTAGTGAAAGCTAAAAGTCCCCTCCTAAGACCTGGAAAAATGAGTAAATGATGTCATGTCTGAGCAGAACTCAGTGTTGCAGGAGAGGCATGAGTCCCTCTTGGGAAAAGGCGATGACTTCAGGAAACCGGTGATGCAGAACAGGAGGACAGGTGCAGGGCCTGACCCCAGATAGACAGGATCCTATCTTTGTATAACCTTTGGCTTCATTATACAAGAGGGTTTGCACAGAAACAAAATGTCAAAGTCCAAATGCCTTGCTTAAAGTACTCATTCAAAATAATAATAATAATAATGGCAGTTTTCATGGATTACACTGTATGCTCAGGTATGGTGTCTTACCCACATCTTGTCAACATTTTATATTATGTATACAAAGGAATGAGTTAGACAAGGCTGTGGTCCTAGTGTGACTAGTCTAACTCAATGAAACTAAACCATGCCTGGGGGCAACCCAAGACGGGCTGGTCATGGTGGAGAGAGCTGACAGAATGTGGTCCACTGGAGAAGGGAATGACAAACCACTTTGGTATTCTTGCCTTGAGAACCCCATGAACAGTATGAAAAGGCAAAATGGTAGGATATGGAAAGAGGGACTCCCCAGGTCGGTAGGTGCCCAATATGCTACTGGAGATCAGTGGAGAAATAACTCCAGAAAGAATGAAGGGATGGAGCCAAAGGAAAAACCACCCAGCTGTGGATGTGACTGGTGATAGAAGCAAGGTCTGATGCTGTAAAGAGCAATATTGCATAGGAACCTGGAATGTCAGGTCCATGAATCAAGGCAAAGTGGAAGTGGTCAAACAAGAGATGGCAAGGGTGAATGTCGACATTCTAGGAATCAGCGAACTAAAATGGACTGGAATGGGTGAATTTATCTCAAATGACCATTATATCTACTACTGTGGGCAGGAATCCTTTAGAAGAAATGGAGTAGCCATCATTGTCAACAAAAGAGTCTGAAATGCAGTACTTGGAAGCAATCTCAAAAACGACAGAATGATCTCTGTTCATCTCCAAGGCAAACCATTCAATATCACAGTAATCCAAGTCTATGCCCCAACAAGTAATGCTGAAGAAGCTGAAGATGAACGGTTCTATGAAGACCTACAAGACCTTTTAGATCTAACACCCACAAAAGATGTCCTTTTCATTATAGGACACTGGAATGCAAAAGTAGGAAGACAAGAAACACCTGGAGTAACAGGCAAATTTGGCCTTGGAGTACAGAATGAAGCAGGGCAAAGACTAATAGAGTTTTGCCAAGAAAACCCACTGGTCATAGCAAACACCCTCTTCCAACAACACAAGAGAAGACTCTACACATGGACATCACCAGATGGTCAACACTGATATCAGGTTGATTATATTCTCTGCAGCAAAAGATGGAGAAGCTCTATACAGTCAACAAAAACAAGACCAGGAGCTGACTGTGGCTCAGATCATGAACTCCTTATTACCAAATTCAGGCTTAAATTGAAGAAAGCAGGGAAAACTGCTAGACCATTCTGGTATGACCTAAATCAAATCCCTTATGAAGTGAAAATAGATTTAAGGGCCAAGATCTGATAGATAGAATGCCTGATGAATTACGGAATGAGGTTCGTGACATTGTACAGGAGACAGGGATCAAGACCATTCCCATGGAAAAGAAATGCAAAAAAGCAAAATGGCTGTCTGGGGAAGCCTTATAAATAGCTGTGAAAAGAAGAGAAGTGAAAAGCCAAGAAAAGGAAAGATATAAGCATCTGAATGCAGAGTTCCAACGAATAGCAAGGAGAAATAAGAAAGCCTTCCTCAAGATCAATGCACACCTTTTTTTCAAGTGCTCATGGAACCTTCTCCAGGATAGATCACATCCTGGGCCATAAATCTAACCTTGATAAATTCAAAAAGATCGAAATCATTCCAAGCATCTTTTCTGACCATAATGCATTAAGATTAGATCTCAATTACAGGAGAAAAACTATTAAAAATTCCAACATATAGAGGTTGAACAACACACTTCTGAATAACCAACAAATCACAGAAGAAATCAAAAAAGAAATCAAAATATGCATAGAAACTAATGAAAATGAAAACACAACAACCCAAAACCTGTGGGACACTATAAAAGCAGTGCTAAGAGGAAAGTTCATAGCAATACAGGCATACCTCAAGAAACAAGAAAAAAGTCAAATAAATAACCTAACTCTACAACTAAAGCAACTAGAAAAGGAAGAACTGGAGAACCCCAGAGTTAGTAGAAGGAAAGACATCTTAAAAATTAGGGCAGAAATAAATGCTAAAGAAACAAAAGAGACCATAGCAAAAATCAACAAAGCCAAAAGCTGGTTCTTTGAAAGGATAAATAAAATTGATAAACCATTAGCCAGACTCATCAAGAAGCAAAGAGAGAAAAATCAAATCAATAAAATTGGAAATGAAAATGGAGAGATCACAACAGACAACACAGAAATACAAAGGATCATAAGAGACTACTATCAGCAGTTGTATGCCAATAAAATGGACAATGTGGAAGAAATGGACAAATTCTTAGAAAAGTATAATTTTCCAAAACTGAACCAGGAAGAAATAGAAAATCTTAACAGACCCATCACAAGCACGGAAATTGAAACTGTAACCAGAAATCTTCCAGCAAACAAAAGCCCAGGTCCAGACGGCTTCACAGCTGAATTATACCAAAAATTTCGAGAAGAGCTAACACCTATCCTACTCAAACTCTTCCAGAAAATTGCAGAGGAAGGTAAACTTCGAAACTCATTCTATGAGGCCACCATCACCCTAATACCAAAACCTGACAAAGATACTACAAAAAAAGAAAACTACAGGCCAATATCACTGATGAACATAGATGCAAAAATCCTCAACAAAATTCTAGCAATCAGAATCCAACAACACATTAAAAAGATCATACACCATGACCAAGTGGGCTTTATCCCAGGGATGCAAGGATCTTCAATATCTGCAAATCAATCAATGTAATTCACCACATTAACAAATTGAAAAATAAAAGCCATATGATTATCTCAATAGATGCAGAGAAGGCCTTTGACAAAATTTAACATCCATTTATGATAAAAAAAACTCTCCAGAAAGCAGGAATAGAAGGAACATACCTCAACATAATAAAAGCTATATATGACAAACCCACAGCAAACATTATCCTCAATGGTGAAAAATTGAAAGCATTTCCCCTAAAGTCAGGAACAAGACAAGGGTGTCCACTTTCACCGCTACTATTCAACATAGTTCTGGAAGTTTTGGCCACAGCAATCAGAGCAGAAAAAGAAATAAAAGGAATCCAAATTGGAAAAGAAGAAGTAAAACTCTCACTGTTTGCAGATGACATGATCCTCTACATGGAAAACCCTAAAGACTCCACCAGATAATTACTAGAGCTCATCAATGAATATAGTAAAGTTGCAGGATATAAAATCAACACACAGAAATCCCTTGCATTCCTATACACTAATAATGAGAAAGTAGAAAAAGAAATTAAGGAAACAATTCCATTCACCATTGCAATGAAAAGAATAAAATACTTAGGAATATATCTACCTAAAGAAACTAAAGACCTATATATAGAAAACTATAAAACACTGATGAAAGAAATCAAAGAGGACACTAATAGATGGAGAAATATACCATGTTCATGGATCAGAAGAATCAATATAGTGAAAATGAGTATACTACCCAAAGCAATTTACAAATTCAATGCAATCCCTATCAAGCTACCAGCCATATTTTTCACAGAACTAGAACAAATAATTTCAAGATTTGTATGGAAATACAAAAAACCTCGAATTGCCAAAGCAATCTTGAGAAAGAAGAATGGAACTGGAGGAATCAACTTGCCTGACTTCAGGCTCTACTACAAAGCCACAGTCATCAAAACAGTAAGGTACTGGCACAAAGACAGACATATAGATCAATGGAACAAAATAGAAAGCCCAGAGATAAATCCACACACCTATGGATATCTTATCTTTGACAAAGGAGGCAAGAATATACAATGGATTAAAGACAATCTCTTTAACAAGTGGTGCTGGGAAAACTGGTCAACCACTTGTAAAAGAATGAAACTAGATCACTTTCTAACACCGCACACAAAAATAAACTCAAAATGGATTAAAGATCTAAATGTAAGACCAGAAACTATAAAACTCCTAGAGGAGAACATAGGCAAAACACTCTCCGACATAAATCACAGCAGGATCCTCTATGATCCACCTCCCAGAATTCTGGAAATAAAAGTAAAAATAAACAAATGGGATCTAATTAAAATTAAAAGCTTCTGCACAACAAAGGAAAATATAAGCAAGGTGAAAAGACAGCCTTCTGAATGGGAGAAAATAATAGCAAATGAAGCAACTGACAAACAACTAATCTCAAAAATATACAAGCAACTTATGCAGCTCAATTCCAGAAAAATAAGCAACCCAATCAAAAAATGGGCCAAAGAACTAAATAGACATTTCTCCAAAGAAGACATACAGATGGCTAACAAACATATGAAAAGATGCTCAACATCACTCATTATTAGAGAAATGCAAGTCAAAACCACAATGAGGTACCACTTCACACCAGTCAGAATGGCTGCGATCCAAAAATCTGCAAGCAATAAATGCTGGAGAAGGTGTGGAGAAAAGGGAACCCTCCTACACTGTTGGTGGGAATGCAAACTAGTACAGCCACTATGGAGAACAGTGTGGAGATTCCTTAAAAAATTGCAAATAGAGCTGCCTTATGATCCAGCAATCCCACTGCTGGGCATACACACCGAGGAAACCAAAATTGAAAGAGACACGTGTACCCCAATGTTCATCGCAGCACTGTTTATAATAGCCAGGACATGGAAACAACCTAGATGTCCATCAGCAGATGAATGGATAAGAAAGCTGTGGTGCATATACACAATGGAGTATTACTCAGCCATTAAAAAGAATTCATTTGAATCAGTTCTGATGAGATGGATGAAACTGGAGCCGATTATACAGAGTGAAGTAAGCCAGAAAGAAAAACACCAATACAGTATACTAACACATATATATGGAATTTAGAAAGATGGCAATGACGACCCTGTATGCAAGACAGGAAAAAAGACACAGATGTGTATAATGGACTTTTGGACTCAGAGGGAGAGGGAGAGGGTGGGATGATTTGGGAGAATGGCATTCTAACATGTATACTATCATGTAAGAATTGAATCGCCAGTCTATGTCTGACGCAGGATACAGCATGCTTGGGGCTGGTGCATGGGGATGACCCAGAGAGATGTTATGGGCAGGGAGGTGGGAAGGGGGTTCATGTTTGGGAACGCATGTAATAATTAAAGATTTTAAAATTAAAAAAATAAAAATCTAATAAAAAAAAAAGATCAATGCAAAGAAATAGAGGAAAAGAACAGAATGGGAAAGACTAGTGATCTCTTCAAGAAAATTAGAGATACCAAGGCAACATTTCATGCAAAGATGGGCTCGATAAAGGACAGAAATGGTATGGACCTAACAGAAGCAGAAGATATTAAGAAGAGGTGGCAAGAATATACAGAAGAACTGTACAAAAAAGATCTTCACGGCCCGGATAATCACGATGGTGTGATCACTCATCTAGAGCCAGACATCCTGGAATGTGAAGTCAAGTGGGCCTTAGAAACCACCACTACGAACAAAGCTAGTGTAGGTGATGGAATTCCAGTGGAGCTATTTCAAATCCTGAAAGATGATGCTGTGAAACTGTGTACTCAATATACCACCAAATTTGGAAAACTCAGCAGTGGCCACAGGACTGGAAAAAGTCAGTTTTCGTTCCAATCCCAAAGAAAGGCAATGCCAAAGAATGCTCAAACTACCACACAATTGCACTCATCTCACATGCTAGTAAAGTAATGCTCAAAATTCTCCAAGCCAGGCTTCAGCAATACGTGAACCATGAACTTCCTGATGTTCAAGCTGGTTTTAGAAAAGGCAGAGGAATCAGAGATCAAATTGCCAACATCTGCTGGATCATGGAAAAAGCAAGAGAGTTCCAGAAAAACATCTACTTCTGCTCTATTGACTATGCCAAAGCCTTTGACTGTGTGGATCACAATAAACTGTGGAAAATTCTGAAAGAGATGGGAATACCAGACGACCTGACCTGCCTCTTGAGATATCTGTATGTAGGCCAGGAAGCAACAGTTAGAACTGGACATGGAACAACAGACTGGTTCCAAATAGGAAAAGGAGTATGTCAAGGCTGTATATTGTCACCCTGCTTATGTAACTTTTATGCAGAGTACATCATGAGAAACACTGGGCTGGAAGAAACACAAGCTGGAATCAAGATTGCAGGGAGGAATATCAATAACCTCAGATATGCAGATGACACCACCCTTATGGCAGAAAGTGAAAAGGAACTAAAAAGCCTCTTGATGAAAGTGAAAGAGGAGGGTGAAAAAGTTGGCTTAAAGCTCAACATTCAGAAAACGAAGATCATGTCATCCAGTCCCATCACTTCATGGGAAATAGATGGGGAAACAGTGTCAGACTTTATTTTGGGGGGGCTCCAAAATCACTGCAGATGGTGATTGCAGCCTTGAAATTAAAAGACGTTTACTCCTTAAGAAATGTTATGACCAACCTAGAGAGTATATTCAAAAGCAGAGACATTACTTTGCCAACTAAGGTCCGTCTAGTCAAGGCTACGGTTTTTCCAGTGGTCATGTGTGGATGTGAGAGTTGGACTGTGAAGAAGGCTGAGTGCCGAAGAATTGATGCTTTTGAACTGTGGTGTTGGAGAAGACTCTTGAGAGTCCCTTGGACTGCAAGGAGGACCAACCAGTCCATTCTGAAGGAGATCGGCCCTGGGATTTCTTTGGAAGGAATGATGGTAAAGCTGAAACTCCAGTACTTTGGCCACCTCATGTGAAGAGTTGACTCATTGGAAAAGACTTTGATGCTGGGAGGGATTGGGGGCAGGAGGAGAAGGGGACAACAGAGGATGAGATGGCTGGATGGCATCACTGACTCCATGGACTCGAGTCTGAGTGAACTCAGGGAGTTGGTGATGGACAGGGAGGCCTGGGGTGCTGCGATTCATGGGGTCGCAAAGAGTCAGACACGACTGAGCGACTGAACTGAACATACAAAGGAAGCTGAGAACTTAAAGGCTTATAAAGACTGTATTATACATTGTTTTTTATTTTCAAAACGACCTTGAGATAGAGCTGTTATTGTGGTTTTAACTAAGCTAAAGAAAGCTATATATAGATGTAGAAAACATAGGGGCTATTCTGAGTATATCTAAAGCCGTTGTTTGTGTCTGTCACCGCAGTCACTATCATCAGGCATCTAAGAAATACAGGGAAAACTAGAAGGTCCTACTATGTAGCACAGGGAACTATAGTCAATATCTTGTGATCAATCATAATGGAAAAGAATATGAAAAAGAATGTATGTATATGTGTATATAGATATATACCTGTATATAAGGAAATGGCAACCCACTCCAGTGTTCTTGCCTGGAGAATCCCAGGGATGGGGGAGCCTGGTGGGCTGCTGTCTATGGGGTCGCACAGAGTCAGACACGACTGAAGCGATGCAGCAGCAGCAGCATAAAAAATGAATCATTTTTCTATACAGCAGAAATTAACTCATTGTAAATCAACTATACCTCAATACATTAAAAAATTTATTTTTAAGAAAATTGAAATGAGAAAGGAAAATAAAGAAATACAGGGCAATTTTGCATGATGGAGGAATTACTAGAAGAACTAATGGTTTTAAAATACTTTTGTAATAATGAAACTTATATTCATATTACTGAAGAAAATTTGGCATACACTAAAAAAATTTGCAGAAAGGGAAATAAATAGTATTCATGATCTACTTTCCCAAAGCAATTGCTCAAATATTTGATAAAATCACTTTCAATAAATACATTTATTTAGATAATACAGTAGAGATCATAGTGTATAAACAGTCATTTATCACAGGAATTTTCTATTTCATTTAATATTTCTTTATGTGCATTATTTTAGTGACACAGTAGGTCAGAGATATGTAGCAGAATTAACTTTTTGTTAGCAAGTCTCTTTGCATCTAGTGTGTACATTTTGCACACATTGCTGGTATTGCTCTTAGTAATTCCTAGCAGAGGGTTTAAGGCCTCAAAGAGCATTACTGCTATTCATGAACTTGCCATACACTGCCAAATGGATTTCTAGAAATGTGGTCTCCATTTCAACTCTAATGAGCAGTGTTACCTTATCTTTGCCAGCACTTTGTCACAATATTTCACTTCACTGGATGAAGAAGATCTTATTGCTGTGTTGGTTTTCACTGATGGCAATGATTTTCAAATACCTTGTCAATACAGCTCACTCAAAACACAGATAAAAGTATCTATGAAGGGCAGTCTTGAACTAGATGTTTCTTGAACTTCCTGGTGAAGTTCAGACAATTACGTCACCCCCCACTGGGCATGGGCGTGGATATTGAGCGCAAGATCAGGGGCGCACAGTGGCAGGGACTCCAGTGTGCCTGTGAGCTGGCCTCTCCTCCCTCCACCAGGAGTGTTTTTTATCAAGTGAACAGTCACTGAATGCCTGTTATGTGCTCAGCAGGCTTGCACTAAGCTGCATTTTTTTCATAGCACAGATTGTATTCACAAAGCTCTCTCTTCAGAGGACAAAGCGAGGATGCACTCCTAGAGAGAAGCTGAGAGTACTTGGTGATCTGGAGGGAGCCCCGCTGGCAATGTTTCCTTTGGAGGCCTTGGATTTTATTGTATTCACTCCTCATCAGAGAAAATGGGAAAATATATCTATCTTTCACCATCGTTTGTCTTTTTTAAAGGAAATGTTTTCTGTCTTTATTTTTTTCTTTTCAGATTACTAATTAAAAGTGTGATTATGGAAAATTTCAATCATACCTCACAGTGAATCCGTATAATCATTGCCTAGCTATGCTTAGCTATGGTGATGCAACTCACAGCTACTCTGGTTTGGTTTATTCCACTTCCCCTGAAACTGGATCATTTTGAAGAAAACCCCAGAAAAATCCCCAAAGTAAAATTATCTTATCCATAAATATTTTGGTATGTATCTGTAAAAGATAAGAGCTCTGTTAAAAAGAAAAAACAAAAACATAACCATAATACTATCATTTTGCCCCCATATAATTCTTTAACATTGTCAAATAGCCAGTAACCACTCACATTTTTTTTCTACACAACCCCTCTCTGCATCTCTGGATAATGTATCTGGTTATGAATCAAAACTATTTTTTAAAAAACCCATAAACTTGATACCTGAAAGATAGCAAAGAATAGTTTTTCTTTCTGGTGGCAATATGTGAGCAGATAGGGACATTACTTTTAAAAATAAGACACCTATTAAAGACATTGTGTTTGGCTAGACATTTCCAGCAAAATGTTGTGTGATAAGTCATCTCAAGACTCAGAAACATTACGAGCAAGTGTTTATCCTTTTGGAACTGTGTATTGGCTAAGGGTCAACCAATTGGTCTAGGCCCAGCTGGTTGGCTTTCCAAATCTCACTTGATCTTGCTCCAGCATCTGTGTCTGCTGCCTGAGGCTGGACTCTGGTTTAGCTCCACTTTATATGTCTCTCATTGTCCTCCTGGGACCAGGTACTAGCCCAGCATGCTCTTCTTAGGGTAATGGCAGAGCCATGGGGATGGGCAGAAATACCAACTCTTAAGGTCTAAGTGAGAAACTCTCACACTGTCATTTCCGCCTTAGTCTTTGGGCCAAAGCAAGTCACTTGGCCAAATGCAAAGTCAAGGGAGCAGTTTCTGTGGTGGGAAGGACTGCAAAGTCACACTTCAGAAGGTGTGCATACAGGGAAGGGTGAAGAACTGGGCAAAAGTGCCCTGTCACAAACATATACAGTATGGTACCAATCAAGTCAAACAACATTACATATAAGAAAGTTCAGATAAAATACCATTAGATTTTCATGCTAATTTATAATGCTTTCTTATGGATAAACTGTTGAAAAAAATCACACACACATAAACTTTAGCCAGGGTCTCCAAGGCATATCTCGCAGGTCTTGTTTAGATTTCTCTTCCTTTTTTGCTGTCCAGACTCTTCTAAGTGTTCTTCTGGGTTTTAAGTGGTTCCAATGTTAAACGTGTCTTTGTTGAGTCTTATTACTTAATGAAAGTTCCCAGACTCTATATGCGCAATTGTTCCATCACTTTAAATATATGTCATCTTCACGACCCTGTATGCAAGACAGGAAAAAAGACACAGCGGTGTATAACGGACTTTTGGACTCAGAGGGAGAGGGAGAGGGTGGGATGATTTGGGAGAATGGCATTCTATCATGTATACTATCATGTAAGAATTGAATCGCCAGTCTATGTCTGACGCAGGATACAGCATGCTGGGGGCTGGTGCATGGGGATGACCCACAGAGATGTTATGGGGAGGGAGGTGGGAGGGGGGTTCATGTTTGGGAACACATGTAAGAATTAAAGAATTTAAAATTAAATTTAAAAAATTAATAATAAATAAATAAATAAATAAATAAAAATTAAAAAAAAATATATGTCATCTTCAATATATGCTGGTAAAGAACCTTTAATTCACTGTGCAAAATACCCATTAATTACATATTTATGTGATTGAAACCTTATTTCTCCACTTGACTATTCTGTGTCATTTCAGCTACCATTTATTAAGAAGTTCTTAATGCAAGCCTCTAAACTGGACCCTTTACATCTCTTTATTGTTTCCTTTAACAATTCTGCAGTGTTGTTAGTATAATCTCCATTACACAGAGGAACTGAACCCAGAGAGATTAAATAAATTGTTTAAGTTCAAATTGATAATTTTATAGTATCAGATTTAACATATGGTCATTTTTGGCCACAAAGCCAATGGTTTTTCTACTATTTTCTGCATGTCTTTTGTTTCATCCGCTTCTTCCCTCCTGGACCTGAGTTTCTAGATTTTCCCCTGTGATATAGTGAGGGATAGGTTTTATGGCAGGTATTCTGGTGGCAAATGTTGGTAGGACCATTTTTTTACTCTCTTGAGAGCCTATGATTTTGGCAGGGCATGTATTATTATTTTCTATAAAGCTGAAGTTGTATTTTAAAGAGAAGAGATGTACACAGCCAATAAGTGGCAGCGCCAGGACCCACGCTCAGGCTATTTTTCTCCTACATCCTGTAATTTATTACATTTAATTATGATCATTAAAAGAGTGATAGTTTACAGTTTTGCTAATGGAACTAACAAGTTAACTTGACTATTAAGGACTATATTTTCTTTTAAGGCTCGAAAAGAATTCAGGAATAAAAACAGAGAGAGTTTTTCTCACATTACAACAAAATAAAAAGTAAGTTGGTAGAAGATGATTGCTATGTAGACTTACAGGCTGCTGGCTTCCCTGATAACTCAGCTGGTAAAGAATCCACCTGCAATGCAGGAGACCTGGGTTCAATCCCTGGGTTGGGAAGATCCTCTGGAGAAGGGAACAGCTACCCACTCCAGTATTCTGGCCTAGAGAATTCCATGGACTGTATAGTCCATGAGATTGCAGAGTCGGACACGACTGAGCGACTTTCACTTTCTTTCCCTTTACAGGCTACTAGATTCTAGAGTGTTAGGTTTATAATAGGAGTTTTGGAACTTCTGGTAACTAATTGCTGGTTTTACAACTTCTTAGGCAGTTCAGGTTAACCAATAATCCAAAAAGAAGCAAACTTGAATTTATCCAAATATCCTTGAGTAAATCAAACTGAAGTTTCTTCCTGTACATTATCCTTATTGTACTTTTTGCTGCGAAGATCTAATTCAAGAAATTGAGAGTTTATATTTCTTTGTGTCTTAACCTGCCCTTTGTGTAGCAAATACTGTTACACCATGGTTTGTTGTGTAGAAATAGGATATAAGTCATTAGGTTATTTGCAATGGTTTCGCATTAATCTGTGTCTCAAGCACCAGGAGTCCCCAAAATAAAGAGTTCTGGTTTGGGTTAGTAGTCTCCTCATGAAAGTTGGAGGAAGAAGTTGCATTCCTAAGTATTATTTATTTTTATTCTGAACTCTTCAGAACATGCTATTATAAGAATTTTGAGTTATTGATGTATTTCAGGGTTTTACTGTTTTTTGTTTGTTTGTTGTTATGGAAAAAGACCTCTAGACAGAAAAGAAAGGGGAACTAATGAGGTTTATAGGGTGGCCACTGAGGGTTAAGGCACGTGCTGAGTGCTTCACATACTTTATCTCATTATTGGTTCCATATTACAGATGAGGAAATACTGTAGTAACCGTTTTATGAAGGCACACTGGATAAAACTTTAACTTCTTTAGTTACCAGATTTTAGTGGTACAAAATTTGATTAGGGGATCCTCTGGTTTTTTTTTTTTTCCTATTAGAACTTATTTCATATACCAGATAGCTAAATGTCTACTGCCAAGCCACCACTTAATCAGTATCAAGAGCCTAAAATATGTTGATTTCTGTTATGGTAGTAAAATGACTGTAACACTTCTAAGTCTCAAATATACTCACTCTACTTTGTAAAAAAAAAAAACAAAACCAGAATTTGGAGACTTCTCTGTCAGTCCAATGGTTAGGAGTCCATGCTTCCACTGCAGGGGGCATGGGTTTGATCCCTGGTCAGGGAACTAAGATCCTGCAAACTGCATGCTATGGTAAAACACACACACACACACACACACACAACACACACACACACACACAGAGGAAGATTTGCATTTTCCCCAAAGGAATCTTGAAAGTCTTTCTGAGTGGACCATCTGAGTCATGTGTTCATATTGAATCAATTATTTTAATTAGGTATAAGCTGAGGAATGAAATATACCACTCAGTTTACCTTAACCCAAGTTTAGTATCCCATCATGAAGTTGAGGCATGAAGTGAACATCTTGAGAATGATACAGATGCTGAAATGGAAATGATGGGCTTTGAGGAAGGCAGAAATGAAATCTGAGGAGGCAGGCAAACACCACTGTCCACAAATCATTTATCCTTTTGATGAACCATGGAGACAGCAGTCTTGCTAAGAACCAAGGGGGAAGCTGAAAAGACTTAGACACAGCTCCTGCCCTGGGAGGTCTATATTTTATTAGAGAGAGGGAGGAGTTAAATTAATAACTGTAATCAAACCTTGAGATGATGTGAAACAAAAATGGTACAACCAACTATTAGAGTGGGAAAAATTCCTCGGGGAGGAATATGGAAAATTCTTAAAGGAAGTGAAAAATTACCTAGAGCATAAAGGAGTAGTTAGAACTCTTTTGGGGATCATGTTTAATATATTGCTGAGAGAAACTGGGACACAGGGGGAGAAATGAGCTTTATTAGGGAATAGGATGGACAGAGATTAAAGGAAATAATATTCAGGGCTTTGGTAGAAAATGTAGCACCCTAAAGAACAAAAATTACTCTATTTCACTGTTTTATTTGTGTCTGTTTCCTCAGTATGGGTGGTAAAAAAAAATATAGCGTGTGATCAAAAGTATCATTTCTTGCTGGCTGAAAATGGCAACTTCTGTGTTCTCAGGTGAGTTTGTTCTGTTGCTCAGGAATCCGCGTACCGCAGAGCAAGTTTTTCTTTCAGTTTACATAATTCCCTTCTAAAGAATTTCTATTTCTGAATGAAGTTTCAACTTCATTTACTTGGATCTCATTTGTTATAAAAGAGGACATAACGTTGCTGAACTTTCAACGAGGTTTTCAACTCAAACTCTTTGTATCTGAGCATTAAAGGAAAGTTTTCCCCTTACAGTCTAGAGATGCATAGGTGCCTCCCAGGAAGCCAAGCCCATTGTGACCATTTATTAGGGTACAGCTCTATATAAGGTGTCCAGGAAGATATGTGGAAAGTGCCTTAGCCAGAGAACCTCAATTTTCTGTGATGGATATTATCAAAATGGAGCAAGGCCATGTGCAAACCATGAATGTTTCTGATTACAGACAGATCTTTCTAATTGTGGGTTTCTCTAAGATTAAAATTTATATCATTTTTAAAACACATAATAACTGTCAGCAGGGAATGTAGGCTTGGAAAATGTGGACTGAGGCTTGTGAGAAGAATGAGTAGCTGCTTTCAGAGCTATGAAAGGAAAAAGCTATGCATCTTTCTTCTAGTCTAAGGCATATGGTCTAAAACAAACTAATAAAAGAGAAATACAAGTATATCTCTTACTGTCACCACCCTTCTCTCCAAAAGTAAATTGCATTGAGGACATCTCTAAACAGCCAAGACTAGAAAATCACAATCTATGGAGGTTGGGCGTTTGCTGGTTGACACATTCAGGCCGTAATGGAGAGGACCGTGCTGTGTTTCTTAACAAACCCTTCAAAGTGTGGTGTCTGTTCTTTGTGGTTCTGGCAGTTCGATCCCTTGAAATTTCCAGTCTCCTTCTCCTTTCATCTTCTCTCTTTCTCTGCAAAATCCTTTCCATCCTGAAGTTCCATTTTAAAAGCAGCCTCTTCTGTGAAGCCTTCCTGGGTTCCTCCTTTTCCTAGTGTGCCTTGTTCTGCCCCCACCACTGTGCCCTCAAGGCACTATTTCATTCCATCTGCATGTATTTCTGCTACACATATCTGTCTCTTGCACTAGGGTATAAGGTACTCAAGGCCAGGCCTGTGTCTCCTTTTACTTTATTTTCCCTCCTTCATTACTATATAATGTTTATACATCTCTTGGGAAAACATATGCATCTTAAATATAATTACTCAAAGACAATAACTATACTAGGAAATAGGTCCCCGGGTCTCACAGCTTTGTAATGTATTCCTTCTTCTCTCAGAGATAAAATATATCAATTATATTGAAAGTTTCCACCATTGAAAAATTTGTACCTAGTAAGGGAGATCAGGAGTCTTAAATTCAACAAATAGTCAACAAAATATTTAATGTTTAGTATGGACCTAGCATCATACTCGGAGAAGGCAATGGCAACCCGCTCCGGTACTCTTGCCTGGAAAATCCCATGGATGGAGGAGCCTGGTGGGCTGCCGTCTATGGGGTCGCACGGAGTCGGACACGACTGAAGCGACTTAGCAGCAGAAGCAGCAGCAGTAGCAGCAGCAGCAGCAGCAGCGTCATAGTATTTAATGGACTAAACAGTTATGATCACTGCCCTCATGGAGATCCCTGTCTAATGATCAATCAGTATAGAAATTAACAAATAACTAGAATTTAGGCGTTGCATTAAGTGCTATGAAGAAAGTGAGTGATGATTCTGGATAAAATAGAAGCTTCAGAGGAATTGTGAGTTAGAAAGTCTATTCTGCTGGTAAACCTGAGTTGAGATGAGCAGAGTGACAACCATTCAGGGAACTTCTTGAAAGAGCCACCAGTAGGCAAAGGAAACAGGATATTTGCCAACCAGTACCCCATCTGCACAAACCTTGGCTCTTTGAAGTCCCAAGGGTAATAGAAAATACAAAGATATCACTGACTCATAGAACCTTATGGAATTTTTTGAAGTCTTGGATACCCACCAACAGCATGGAATTTGAAGATATAGTATCTTAAGCAGAGCTTAGTTTCGTAATCTTCTTTTATTTTAAACTTCTCTGGTAAGTAGTATGTGCGATTTTTGTGTGTGTGTTGGGGTTGGGGTACAATACAGAGACATGCAAAGTATACTATTTGTAAACAAGGAGTTTCATCAAATGTTCCTAACTTTCTTCTGTAATCTGTGAAGGCAGTGGTGTGGAACATAGTCAATTTGCACTTGAAAATGTTCGCACAGATCTGGGTGGTTCTAACATTATAGACTCAGAGGTTCAGCTACAATTCAGTTTGTCTTCTCCTGTACCAAATAATGTACCAAAATAATACCCTAGTTCCTGGTGGTAACATAACAAATCACCACAATCTTTGTGACTTAAAACAACAAAATGTATTCTAACACAGGTCTGGAGCTAGAAGTCTAAAATCAAAGGCCCAAAATACAAACAAGATAAATTAAATCAGAGGCCCACAGGGCTGCACTTTCCTTGAAGGCTCTTTGGGAAAATCTCCCCTTGCTTCTTCCAGTATTAGAGGCTCCAGGAATTCCTTTGCTTGTGGTTGTACAAGTCCAACCTCTGTCTCTGCCTTCACACGAGCTTCCCTTCCTCTTTCTGTGTGTCTCTCTTCTGTGCATCTTTTTAAAGGACACTTGTCATTGGATTTAGGGCCCACGTGGATAATCCAGGATGACCTCAACCTTATCTTGAAACCCCTAATTTCATTACATCTACAAGGATTCTTTCTCCAAATAAGGTCACATTCATAGGTTTCTGAGATACTAATTGAATGTATCCTTCTGGGTGCTGGCCATCATTCTACCTCACTACACCAGCTTATTCAGAAAATATTGGAAAGGCATTTCTATTTTTATTGTACATAGCTATATATATATATATATATATATATATATATATATGAATATTAAAGATAATCCACAATACTAGCATGTTATCTGAGATGAAGAAGCATCATCCAGGGGGAAAATATTGAGGACAAGTCAATGACACAGGTTTTGGGTCTCTGGTGAATGCTTTCCCCTGTTGGTCATTCGCAGAACTTGAAGGTCCAAGTCCTTTTTGAGCATTCTGTCTTAAGAATAATTCTTCAGCCAGAATCCAGAGAAGCTGCTGATACCGGTATTTGGTAGCTTTAAGAAGCTGAAGGGTGAGCTTCCCTGGTGGTTTCAGTGGTAAAGAATCCAAATGCCAATTCAAGAAACACGGGTTCAATCCCTGATCTGGGAGGATCCCACACGCCTTGGAGAACTAGGCCTGTGCGCCTCAACTACCGAGTCTGTGCTCTGGAGCTGGGAGCTGCAACTGCTGAAGCCCACACATCCTAGAACCCACACCTCACAAAAAGAAATGTCATCCCCATGAGAAACCTGTGCACCACAACTAGAGAAAAAGCCTTTGCAGCAGGGAAGAACCGGCACAGCTAAAAAAGTAAGAAAGAAGCCAAAGGGTGAACCAGAAGCCTAGAGAGAAATGCCTTTGGCTGTTTGGTAGTTGGACCCTCACAAGGTAGTTCTGTTGTCTGAGCCTAAAGTGGAAGTCTGGTGAGTTAAAGAGGTGGAAACTGAAAAAGCCAGGTCTTTGTTAAATTATAGACTCTCAGAATTGGTCATTTTATCTTATCAGATTCAGTGATGAGTTTTCTGTACAACAATCTCTCAAGAAGCTTTCCAATCCATGTTTAAATATCTGGCACTTCTTGTTTCATCTGGTACTATGGTTAGTTGTTTCTTCCACCCGCGCATTTTAATTCTAACATGGATTTCACCCTGTGTTTCATAATGAACAAGCTGGTCCTCCTCTTCCTGTATAAAGGACCAAAACTCTCTTAGCAACTTAGTTCCTCTTCGAAAATATTGAAACTTACCCTTTACCACCTGTATCCGCAAGTCATGAATCACTTTTGTAAGAAGGGACTAAATTGTCTAATCTCAGAATTCACCTTGGCTGTGGTTAGAATATGCTGTTCAGAGGCAGCTGGGTAGCAAACCAAAAATAAAGGAGTTGGGGAAGCTGAGAATTAGGTGGGAAACTGAGGAAGTAAGTGGTACCTCCTCCTACTCTGGGATTCCTGTAAGAAATTACTTCAGCCCCTGTTGGGTGGGACAGCAGAAAAACTTTGAAGGAAAGGTATGGGAGTAAGTGCATGGCACAAACTTGAATTCTTCCAGAGATTCTATTAGGAATAAAGCAACGATGAGGGGAAGCAGAAGCAGCCCTTGGAATCAGGCAGAGTCTTTCCTGCTGAGCCACACCAGGGAAGCCCTCATCATCAGGCAAGAGTACCCAGATCCTAGACCTCTTGGGAGGAGTATAATTGATATAGATGACTTTTCCCTCATAGTGCCAGGAACCGAGGAAGACCTGAGGACGTGGCAGCTATGTTATCGACAAACTGTGCTAGAATCAACACTCTCGTTGTTGATGAGGAAGCATAGACCCAGAGACACCTGGGGCTGAAAATGAGAGAAGGGAGAGCCTCAGCAGATTGGTCTGGCTAATTTCTCAGTAGTTTTGACTTGTGGAAAGCCTTACTGCTCTAAAATATTTCACATTCACCTTGGAGGTATGGTGCCTTCCATCTATAGCTGTTGATGAGTTCTCAAATGAAAAGCTATCTTTCTCTTAATAAAGAGGCTCAACATTCTCTTAAGTCAATTCCTACTCCCAGTCTCCCCAGGTGTTCTGTTGGGATGGCATCTTGATTTGTTGACAGATTACACTGAGCTCCAAGACAAAGGTCAATGATTTTTCCAAAGCTCTATTTAGATGAGACGGCAAGACAGGATTTGAACAGGAGAATACCTGTAGAACTTCTGGAATGCTTCTTTCCTTGTTGGCTTAGCTCACTGAGGGCTAAGGGTATGATTTCAAGTGGCAATGAATTACTTGAGGATAGCATTTTATCCAAAGCTCCTCACTTAGTCCATTACAGGATTCCACCAACAAGAACAGCAAATAAAGATTGCTGACTGATTGGAATCATTTAGATAAAATATATTTTTTAAAAAAACTGCTTAATAGAAACAGCTTAAATTAGAAAGCAGGAAAAAACTTTTTACTTTAAATGAATATTTTGTCAAAAAAAAGGTCAATGTAAAACAATTTGACACTATAAATATAAATCCATAAATATTTTCATGTCATACAACCACTCTTTTCTTGGATACCAGGGAAATAATCCAGAACATGTAAAATACTTAATTCACAAAAATGTTCATCATAGAAGTATTTATAGCAACAATAAATTGGAAATGTCCCACTGCTGAAAATTTAGTTAGATAACATTGAAGATGACCACTTGATGGGATGTTACGCAGTCATTTAAAAGTACAGAAGCTTAAAGGCTAAGTCCTTTAATATATCACTAGTGAAAAATATATGCTGAAAATTGAGGTACAATATAATTATACTATCTCACTAACAGAGATGCATAGAAAGATCCCAGCAGAAAATATACTAAAATACTCAAGAGAGTGGAAAAATTCTGTTCATCTACTTTTCCTTTAGGTTTTTTTTTTAGTTTAGTTGCCTCTTTTTGTAATAAAACAAGATAAACATACCAAAAAAAGAAAAGGAAATAAGATAGTTATTATGAAGGAAAAAAGATAACGGGGAGGATGAACAAGTAGATAGTTAAGCACAACATGGTCCGAGCAGTGCAAAAAAGAAGACAGCCTACTTGTGATACTCTTGATGAAACAGCATGAATCATGTGAAACGAAAATGTGGAAAACAGCCTCTTTAGTGATATCCCATGCTTCCTCTGTTTTAATTCTTCACTGGGCTCAGTGGGAGCTTCCGGTGTGGAAATCACTAACATGGCTGACTACAAAGTTTTGTCTATTGGAGGTCGCCCTTCCTTGCCTGACAGGTTGTTCCTGTCTTTGTGAGTGGAGTGGATTAAGTCGACCAGATTCCGTAGTGAGACAAGAGGAAGATCATTACTGCAATGGGCATACAGCAGTTCCAGGAACACTCTCCCACAGATCTAACATTTCCTGAGAACAAACAATTATTGGGCAAGAAAGTATTAGTATCTCTTTTAAGCAAAGATTTCCAGGAGGTGAGGGACATATATGAGGGTCAGAATTCGTAGCACATTTTAGTAACTATAGATATGAGAAAAGCTCCCCCTGGGAATGGAAAGAACTCACAGAGTGCTTCTTATTTTGTGGAGAGCAGGTGGTAGAATAGCATGCTGAGGTGACTTGCAGGCAGTGTGCCTCTTACTTGTACAAACACAAAGACTCTTTCAGTCCCATGGGGATTCTATCTCAGCTTTCACTTCTCTTATGGGTCACCGGAAGTTAACAAGTCAGGAGCAAGGTTTAACTCCTCAAGTGATTGCAAAAATAATAGCTCAACCCAGAATGCTGTTATTGTTTGAAACAATTTTTTCACTCGAGAAGCTGCAGATTTATAACTTTACTTAAAATTGCCTAAGCAGGCTTTTCTTTTCTTCAATTTTAATTGAAGAGTTAGGAAATTCCTTTCAAACTTCAGAAATAGGATAAGTAAAGGAAAATGACCACAAAAGAGGGAATCTGAGGGAAAAAATAGGGGTGGAGTGACTGTTTAATATGTTACGTAGGCATATAATTCTTTCAAATGGCTTTCTTTAGAGTGTACTTATCTATTTTTTTGTTTTCCACCTTTTTTCTGATATTTCAGCAAGTTTTTTTTTTAGCTACCCTGAGGTAGTTAGTTCTTAATATGGAGCTGTCATTACAGAGTCTTTTCTCAAAATGCTTTGGATAAAATGCTGCTTGATTTTCATGATCAAAATGAACGTTCCTATTTGGTTCCAATAGAAAGAACAAAGCGTAATTTGTTCTAAAGCTGAACGTGGTTCAGTAAAGAATCTGCCTGCGGTGCAGGAGACCTGGATTCGATCTCTGGATCAGGAAGATACCCTGGAAAAGAGAATGGCAAGTCTAGTATTCTTGGCTGGAGAATTCCTTGGACAGAGGAGGCTGGCGGGCTACAATCCATGGAGTCACAAAGAATCAGACACAACTAAGCTACTAACGCCTTCACTTTCAAAGGTGTCTCAAAGGCAGGGAAGCCATCAGTCCACCAATGGCCTTTTCTCCCTCTCTGCCTCTTCTAGCTGGAGCTGAATATTCACTGTGACTCCTAACAGGTATCCTTGAAGAGGGGTATATGGGGATGGGCCTAAAGCATGGCTCTGCCACAAAGAATCTGCCTTTCACCTCCCTGGGCCTCTGGGGTCCTGTTCCAATGATGTTGTGTCATGGGATTGGTTCTGGACTGGAATAGGGGAACTGGGGTTTAGCTAGTGACTCCTGAGTTAGGTAAGGAAGGTCCTGGCTGTGCGGCAGTGTTTTCTTCCATTTAATGGTGCGCTGGACACAACAGCCTCTAGGTTTCTCCCGTGTTAAGATTTCGTGATTTTTGCCTTCTGATCCTTGGTAGAGGTGTTCCTCTGGGCCTAAAGACACAGTGGTAACTCATACAGCTTTTGTGGATCTTTTCTTTCCAGAAGGGTGCAAATGTGGGTGTGGAGGGTGACAAGGAAAAAGTGAGATGCCAATGATGAGTGCTCTGAAGAAATGACTATGGTTGCTTTCTCATACTGAATGATCAGGAAGCTGAATCGCCCACAGTCCCTTCCATTCAGTGGGCAGCAGCAGAAGCTGGTGATTCAGAGATGGAGTGGGAAGCAGAGAGGAATGAATAAGGTCTGGGGGACGAGGCCTTTTATCACGAGCCTGGCCAGGTCACCCAGAGTTCTTAGTTACAGACACAGCAACCACTGTGGGTCACTTCACTACTCTGCTCCCGACCTTAAGGCAGCCACTTAGCACCACCAATCCTCTGTATTAATTCTTGCCTGCCAATGCAGGAAAGGTAAGAGACGTGAGTTCAATCCCTGCATCAGGAAGATTGTCTGGAGTAGGAAATGGCACCCTACTCTGGTATTCTTACCTGGAAAATTCTATGGGCAGCCCAACAGGCTACAGTCTATGGGGTTGCAAAAGTGTCAGACATGACTGAGTGAATGAACACACACACACACACACACACACACACACTTTTATTTTGGGTTACTACTATTGTATTTCTTATGGTAACATTGATTTATGACATCATACAAGTGTTATGTGTACAACATTGTTTTTACTTTATTATATTTCTACCACCATGACCACCACCAAAAGTTTAGCTTCCATTTGTTACCATACAGTTGATCCCCTTAATCCAGTTTACCCTCTCCTTCACACTTTCCCCACTGTTAACCACTATTCTGCTCTCTGTATCTATATGTTTATTTTGGTTTGTTTGGTTTGTTCATTTGCTGGGCTTGCTTTTTATATGCTACAAGACATATATTCCTAACTCTTCAACTAATGAGGGAAATTATATATTTGTCTTTCTGGGTCTGACTTATTTGGCTAAGCATAATATTTTCAAGATCCATTCACGTTGTCCCAAATGGCAAAATTTCATCTTTTTTATGGCTGTGTAGTATATGGCAGCCCACTCCAGTGTTCTTGCCTGGAGAATCCCAGGGACGGGGGAGCCTAATGGGCTGCCGTCTATGGGGTCGCACAGAGTCGGACACGACTGAAGTGACTTAGCAGCAGCAGCAGCAGTATTCATACACACACACACACACACACACACACACACACACACACACACACACACACACACACACATCTTCATTCATTGATTTGTTAATGGGCTCTGAGGTTGTTTCCGTATCTTGACTATTGCAAACAATGCTATGATGAACACATAGGTGCATATATTTTTTTCAAGTAAGTGTTTTCATATTCTTTGGATAAATACCCAGAATTGGGATAGTTAGATCATACTATAGTTCTATTCTTAAGTTTTTGAGGAATCTCCATACTATTTTCCATAGTAGCTGTAGTAATTTATATTCTCACCAATTGTGCGACTGACGCTTTAGCTGAAGCTCCAATACTTTGGCCACCTGATGCAAAGAACGGACTCATTAGAAAAGACCTGGATCCTGGGAAAGATTGAAGGCAGGAAGAGAAGGGGGTAACAGAGGATGAGATGGTTGGATGGCATCACTGACTCAATGAACGTGAGTTCGAGCAACCTCCGAGATATTGTGAAGGACCGGGAAGTCTGGTGTGCTGCAGTCCACGGGATCACAAAGAGGTGGGCACAACTCAGTGACAACCAATAGTGTACCAGGGTCCCCTTTTACCCACATCCTCTACGACAGTGTTATTTCTTGCTTTCTTGATAACAGCCATTGTAACAGCTGAGAGTGACTTTGATCTCCCTTCATTTTGAGCCTGTGTTTGTTGTTAGAGCTGGGGGAGGCATATAATTCTGTCTTATTTTTAAATCCACCGAGTCACTGTGTGTCTTGATTGAATTCAATCCATTCATATTTAGTGTGATGATTGATAAAAGAGGACTTGGTACTGCCATTTTATCTTTTGTTTCGTGGTTGCTCTATATATCCATTGTTTCTTTTTCCTTGTGTTTCTGTCTGTCACTTTGGCTTGATGGCTTTTTAAGAACGTTTACTTCAGTTTCCTCTTTTTCTGTTTCATGTCTCTGCTCTAGACGTATGTTGTATGGTTGTCATGACGTTTGTATAAAATGTCTCATAGATAACAGTCCATTTTTGCTGATAGTATCTTATCTTCGTTTATCTATGAGATCCATCCTTTTTTTCCTTTTATTGTCTCAAATTATCACTTTTTATGCATTTTTAATCCAAATTGAAGTAGCTATCATTATTCTTTCCTGCTTTTCTTCTCTTAAAACTTCATGCTTGAATAAAGTACTCAAAAACATATGCTGATATAGAGTTGCAATGTTCTAATTCTATTTACCACCTTACTCAAATGTCTATGTATTTTTGCCTTTTTGTTTGTGATAGAAAAGCTCTTATAAATATTTTTTATAAAGCTGGTCACTCAGTCGTGTTCAACTCCTGGCAAACACATGGACTATCACCCACCAGGCTTCTCTGTCCATGGAATTCTCCAGGCAAGAATACTGGAGTGGGTTGCCATTTCCTCCTCCAGGGGACTTTCCTGACCCAGCAATGGAACCCGGGTCTCCCACATTGCAAGCAGATTCTTTACCATCTGAGCCACCAGGAAAGCCCCATAAAGCAGGTCAGGTGTTGATGAACTCCCTCAGCTTTTGTTCATCTGGGAAAATCTTTATTTCTCCTTTGTATCTGAATGACAATTTTGCTGAGAGTATTCTTGGATGACAATTTTTATCTTTCAGCATTTTGAGAATATCATCCCAGTCCCTCCTGGCCAGCAAAGTTTCTGCTGAGAAATTTGTGGATTGCCTAAAGGGAGTTTCTTTTTAGATTAGTTTCTTTTTATTTTTTACTGGCTTCCTTTAAAATTCTTTTTTTGTTGTTGACTTTTGATAGTTTTAATATATTGTGTCTTGGAGAAGGTCTTTTTCTGTTAAACTAAGTAGATATTCTTGCAGTGGCAACCCACTCCAGTACTCTTGCCTGGAAAATCCCGCGGCGGAGGCTGTAGTCCATGGGGTCACTAAGAGTCGGACATGACTGAATGACTTCACTTTCACTTTTCACTTTCATGCATTGGAGAAGGAAATGGCAACCCACTCCAGGGTTCTTGCCTGGAGAATCCCAGGGACGGGAGAGCCTGGTGGGCAGCTATTTATGGAGTCGCACAGAGTCAGACACGACTGAAGCGACTTAGCAGCAGCAGCAGCAATTAAATATTCTTTTAGCATCACAGTCTTGTATATCCAGTCCCTTCCCCAAGTTTGGGAAATTCTCAGTTATTATTTCTTTAAATATTCACTCTCTTCTCCTTCTAGGATGTATACCCATTACCCTAATGTTGCCCCTCCTAAAAGAGTTGGAATATTCTTGGAGAATTTCTTCATTTTGGGGGAATCTCAATGTTCTTTCCTCTTCTATCTGTATCATTTCTAGATTTCTATTTTTGAGCTCACTAGTTCCCTCTTCTGTATGGTCCACTCTATTTCTAATGCTTTCTAATGTATTCTTCATCTTATTTATTGAGGTCTTTAGCTCCAGAATTTCTGTTTGGTTATTTTTTAGAGTTTCAATCTCTTTGGTAAACTTTCCCCTCTGGTTATTAGTTTTATTCCTAAGCTCAGTGAACTGCCTTTCTGACTTTTCTTGTAGCTCATTGAGTTTCTTCATAATAGTTTTTTGTTTTAATTCTCTTATCAGTTAGATCACAATCTTATGTGATGTAAAGTCTGGTTTCTGGAGAATTGCCATTTTCTTTTTCTAGTACCATGTTACTTTGGTTCTTCATGCTGCTTGTTCCTTTGCTGGTGCATCTGAACTATTCAACATCTTTCTTTAGGTAAAGTTCCTTTTTTTCTTTTTTTTAACTTGTCTCTAAGAATTATCCAAACAGTCCATCCTAAAGGAGATCAGTCCTGGGTATTCTTTGGAAGAACTGATGCTAAAGCTGAAACTCCAGTACTCTGGCCACCTGATGCGAAGAGCTGATTCATTGGAAAAGACCCTGATGCTGGGAAAGATTGAGGGCAGGAGGAGAAGGTGACGACAGAGGATAAGATGGCTGGATGGCATCACCGACTCAATGGACATGGGTTTGAGTGGACTCCGGGAGTTGGTGATGGACAGGGAGGCCTGGCGTGTTGCGGTTCATGGGGTCGCAAAGAGTCGAACACGACTGACTGAACTGAACTGAACTGAAGAACTCAGCGGGTGCATCTAGAAATTAGAGGCCTTTCTTTTGCGTCCCAGTAGGTGGCGCCATACCACGATTTTGGTTTCTTTACCTGCGCTGACTGGTTAAATTTGAGAATCGGCACTTTTCACCTTTGACGGCCTCTGTCAAAGGGATGGCCCAGGGCCCTCATTATCACCGCTGCGCCTCCCTCCAGGATGGATCAGTGGTGCCTTGTTGCTGCTGGTGTCACTGGCATGACTGGCTGGGGCACCAGACAGTGGGCTCTTCCACCAAGCTCAGGATCTTTTGGGTTGTGGGCTCCTGAAGCACAGGGAAAGGCGAAGGTGATAGGGAGCTGGGTGGTGCAGGCACCTCGGCCATGTCTGGCTTTGTCAGGTTCGTAGGCTCTGCTGCTGCAGGCAGAGGACGTCATGGGTGTCTCTGTGACAAGGGACCCATTTTCCTGTGGCTGTGGTTGCACGGTGGCTGGGAGGCTCTTGCTGTCTGCACCTCCTCCTCAGCTGCTGTGGCTGGTGAGCTGGGATTGCAGGCGCCATCTCCACTGTGTTTCTGGTTCTCCCTCCTCTGTTTGTTCTAGTCCACCCATTTTTAGATACAGATAATGTGGAATGCCCCAGCACCCTGGTACGTTGGGCAGAGACACCTTTGTTGAGTTGTGGACTTTTTACTGGTTGTTACTTGAAGGGGAGAAACAAAGAGAGCATTTCACATCACTGTGATGCAGGTGTCACTCCCCCACTACTTTATTTTTGGTAGCCCACATATCTTTTTTCATTTTTAGAATATACATTACTCATTCAAGGAAAATCTGAGAGAGGTAAACTTTCTCAGTGTATATGTATTAGAATACATGCTTCCTTTTCTCTCCATCTCAAATGGTAGTTTGGTTGAAAGCAGACTTCTAAATTCAAAATTGTCTTTCAAAGCCATTCAAATGTTTTCTCCAGCATTCAATATGTCAAAAGTCTGATGTTGATTTGTCTTAAAACCTTTTATAATGCATCTGGGTTTTTTCCCCCTCTATGAGAATTTTTAGTATGTTTCATTTCATTCCTTCAACAATTATTGATATTTATTAGGAAGGTATTATATGCAAAGCACTATTTCCAGTGCTGGAGGTAAAAAAGTGAACAAAACAGAATTTCTTGTCCTTCAGGAGTCTGAATCATAGGGGAGGGAGCAAGAAGGCAAAGAAACAAACAACAAAAACGTATGGCATGTCAGCGATAAAGGCTGTGGAGAATAAAAGAATAAAAAGAGGACGAGGTGTGCTGGGTAGAAGAGGTCAAGTGTTGACATTTTAAATAGAAAGGAAAGGAATCAATGAAGCAGCTTTGGTCAGAGATGTGATGAGGGTGAAGGCGCGAGTTGTGCAGATATCTGAGGAGAGAACACTCCTAAAGAGGAAACTTCATGTGCAAAGACCCTGAGGTGGGAACATATCAGAGAAGCTTGAGGGAAAGCAAACAGCCCATTATGTTTACTTGGAATTCACCAACAGAAGGGAGAGTTACAGGAGATAACATCAAAGAAAGAGAGGATGGGGGGAGAGGGTTAATATGCTCCTGTAGGGCATATTAGGCATTTTCCAAATTTTGACTTGACTCTGAGAAAAATGAGAGGCCATCAGAGTTGTGATGAGATGAACAACCCCTTCGTTGTTATATTTTGAATTATATTTTGAAAGATTACCTCAGTTGCTCAGCAGGAATAGACTATGTTGTTGTTGTTTAGTTATTAAATAGTGTTCAACTTTTTTGTGACTCCATGGACTGCTAGTTTCCTCTGTTCACGGGATTTTCCAGGCAAGAATACTGGAGTGGGTTGCCACTGCCTTCTCCAGGGGATCTCCCCGACCCAGGGGCCGAATCCATATCTTCTGCACTGGCAGGCAGGTTCTTTACCACTGAGCCACCTTGGAAGCCTGGGGAATAGACTATAGGGGAGGCAAAAGTAAAAGAAGGGAGAATCCACAAACTTGTTATAATATTCCTAGTGGAACGTGATGTGGTTTGAATTACAGTTGTTTTGGCAATGTAAGTGATGAAGAGAAGATGCAACTTAGACTTATTTTTTTTGTATTTTTCAACATAGAAAAATTTTGTATTTCTAAAAACTTTATACAAATGGTACAAAAGACTCCAATATATCCTTAACCTAGTTTCCCAGTTGTAACATTTATCACATTTGCTTTTCACTTTTTACATATATATATTACAATATTTTGACCCTTTTGGAAATAAGTTGAAGATATGATACTTTTATCTCTGTGACATGCAGTATATGCTTCCTAAGAATAGTACACTCTCTTATATAACCACATACAGTGACCAAAGTCAGGAAAGCAACACTGATGCAATTCTGTTACTTAATTTATTATACACTCTGTTCAGATTTTGTCAATTGTCCCAGGAATGTCCTTTATAAAAAAAATCTGATCCAGGGATCCTATGTTAATTATTTTGAAGAAAACACAATAGGACTGGAGACCAGTTTGGGGAGAAAAAGAGGAATCTAGGGTGACTTTAAGGTTTTCACTCAGGCAGTAGAGAGTGGAGTTACTATCACCTAAGACTGGAAGGACTTTGAAAGTCACAAGTTTATATGTATGTCTGGGACGTGGGGAAGAAAGGTATAGGAGTTCAGCTTTGGATATACTAAATTTGAGATATTTATTAGACATCCATGTGGATACACAAATGTGCTGTTCTTTGTGGTTTGAAATTCCATCTTGATGTCTCTAAACGTGTCTTTTTTATTAATTAAGCTCAGTACTGGGTAAAAGCCTTTAACATAAAGAGGTCATCTTTTTTTATTGTAGGAGATGGTCTTCAATTATTTGAGCGTCCCATTCCATTCTGCTCTCTCCAAACAATGCTGGAATTTTAGATTTATCCTAAGTGCTTTGTAGCATTCCCTTTCAGTATTCTCTCTTGGCTACTTTTTGTTCCATCTGTGAGAATCTTTCTGAACATTTTTATAAGCTCACCAATTGTGTTTCTGCTACATCTTTTATTCAGTAACTGTAATAGAATTTCTTTCACATCATTTTCTTCTTACTGAGGGTATTGATTACATTTAAAGTTACGTTTCATCCTTTGTCCTTTTAGCCAACTAGCTAGTCTGTTAGTTCATTTGCCTGAGGAGTTTGATTTTTTTTTTAAGTGGCATTTGTTTTCTTTAAACATTAGTGATTATTCCTGTCTTTCTATTGTTGATTTGACATATAGATGTCATTACTTGCTAACTGATACACCTGAAGTATACAATGTCCTCTCAACACCTAGAGTCTTCAATTTTTGTTCGTTTGGGGGTTAATCTTCCCAGGTGGTATCAACTTGTACCAGTCCATGTATCATTTAAACTTAATCAGCATAATAACCTACTATGGTATCAATTTTTTGTCTTGACTTCCCCCAATCCTTCCTTCATTCTGTTGCCAAAAGTAAGCTTTTTCAATTGAAATATTAAAATGTTGATATTTAAAATTTTGAATCTAATTTTCAGGATACAGTAGGAAATCCTCAGAGTGGGAACATGTTTATTTGGTAGGCCTCATCTATAGATATTCACTTATTTTTCTACTCATTTACTAATGTTCCTGGCTTATCAGATTATTGGTATTTTCCTGAACATGCATCCATGCCTTCTCTAAGACTCTTGTCTTCACCCAGAGTGCTCTACTTCTTCCTCTCTGCATCCAGAACTTCAGCACATCCTTCAGGATCCGGCACCTGGTACATATCTGGGCCCCAGCATTATCCATTGCTATATTTTGATGCCTCCACTTTCCACTATTTGTTAAATACATTACTCCCCTTTCTGGATTCTTGTGGCATTTTAAATGTACCTGTAGGTGTTGTTGTATTGACAAGTAATTTATGTACCACTTTCTCCCCTCCCAGACAAAAGGAGATTTAAATGCAGGGAGGGATGGGATATGTTTTATTAATCTCAGAATATTAACTACCTACTATATGAAAGATGCTTTAAATGATGTGATTTGTTTATTAAATGAAGTGAAAAATCCCAAAGTAGATTCTAGATGCTCTTCTTGAAAGGAGGGGTGGTCCTGAGACCTGGAATCTATGCACTCATGAGGATATAGATTGCCAAATGCCATTTTGTAGGACTCTACATTTTTTTTTTTTTAGGATTCTCATTTCATAGACTGGCCTCTGATATTAGTTCTATCATGGATTCCTTATCAAACAGCCACAGAAGCCACTTCTTGTCTCGCTGCTAATATTGAGGTAGTCTTCCATCCAAGGGCATTGACCACTTGGCCACCAGGGAGTTCCCCCAAATTAGGAGAATGAGAGAAGGCAGAGATTGGAGTTTGAGGTCCAACTGTACTTCAGGGGTCAATCACAGAGGTAAAGAAGAGCTCACTGTCCAAGGTAAGGAGGTTCCCAGAGGGCCAGGGAGGTGGTCCTGCTCTTAGGAGACTGTGCTCTGGGCCATATTTATTCTAAGATCCTGACATCAGCTATGGAATTAGATCCAAATTTGGTCCTTCCAAAGGTATGCTTAATAAGTTCAAGGTGGTTTTTCTACCCTTATCTCCCATTCAGTTAAAAACTCATGCTTACTATAAAAAATATCTTATTAGTTCTGAAAGAAATTCAACATTAAAAACAGATACACAAATGCCTAAAATAAAGAATTAAAATGAGAATTAAAGAAGAAACAAACAAACAAAAAAGGAATGAGATGCTTAGCTGAAGCAAGAAAACAGCTGAGAATGTATAAGGGGGTGGAGGGTGGGGGCCTGAAGGATAAAGAATCTGGTTTGGACCTCAGGAATGTTCAGAAGAGAATGAACAGGGTAGACTATTCGGGCAAGGGGAAACACAGTGAAGACATATGGGTGACATATCTGAATAACAGCAGCAAATAAGCGCTATAGATATTGCTCTAAAAACTTCCCTGGCTCCTTGGATTTACAAATGGATCATCTCCATGGAAACATAAACTATATCCCTTACTTTCTTTCAGGTATTACAAAGGTCAACTGCACTCTTTTGTAACCAGTTCATATTATATTAGACAATCAACTGGGTAAATCATTATATTTGTATTATTTCCAGGTGTAAAAACTCTGATGCCCGGAAAATACTAGTTAGCTCAAGGCCTGTAAGTGATGATGGCATGGTTGGCTGCCACCTTCTTCCTCTTCTTCTCTCCCTCTGCCTTCTTCTCCTTATTCGTTTCATTTTTCCTGTTGCTTCTCTGTCCTTCTGTCCCCCATTTTCTCGATTTCTCCCTTTATCTTTCACAACCTCATTCAATCATTGCAGGTATACTTGCCACTTGTGCGTGTGTGCCTAATAAGGCGCTGCAGTTGTGTCTGGCTCTGCAACCCCATAGGCTCCTCTGTCCATGGGGATTCTCCACACAAGAACAGTGGAGTGGTTTGCCATGCCCTCCTTCAGGGAACCTTCCGAACCTGGGATTGAACCCATGTCTCCTGTAGTTCCTGCACTGCAGGGAGATTCTTTACCACTTAGCCACTGGTTACCATGCAGTAAGTTGTTGGGCTGAGGCCCACATTACTTTTTTCTGTAAACATTGGGGGCGAGGTGGAGTCCTTTTAAAATTAATGAATTAATTTGAGCTAGAGCTCCTAACTAATAATAACCAGTGTGTCTCAAACATTTGATCTGGCTCTCTTCTGTGTTCCAGGTCTTTGTCCCAAAGCACAGGGCAAATTTCCACACCTGAGCCCGAACACTTAAAAATCCAAACACACAGCATCTAAACCTGACATTCAGGGAAAGAAACAGCTTCTCAGTTAGTAAGAGACTATGCACTCACTGTCTGTAGGGGTTTGTCAAACCTCGCTTGGTGAGTTCTGCACGTAACACACATCGAAGCCCTTGGCTGAGCTTGCTCTTAAGTGAGCACTGTGACTGTCGGTGCTGGTTCGGTTGTTCCAGGTCCCCAGGTACTGTCTTCCAGGCTCATCTTTCACAGATCTCACTGCTTCTCTCAGCCATCCTCTTGATTTTCTCCATGTAGGGACTGTTCTTACTAGCAAGCTATTGCTCTGTAGTGAGGCACTGGAAACATTCCTGAATGGCATTTACTATTTTCTTGTGTGCTCAAGTTTTTGAAATGAAGGCATTTCTTTCTAAGACTTTTAAGCTTTGATATTCCAATTTTGTGCAAAAACTTGAGATACCCCCACTCTTTGTGGGTATCCAACTCTAACACATAAAGTAATAGATGAGGAAAGATTTAATTGTCCAGGTTCAAACAGATCTGTTTACTTTGTTTAAATTGATGTTGTTATTGAAGTAAACTGTAGAAAGAAACTTGACATAAGAAAAATATGACATTGCTCATAATGCTAGTGAGAACTTGTCTGCAGGTTTCAATATTTCAGCTTCCATTCGCAGAATATAATTCCCTAATGTAATATTCATAAAACAGTGCTATTCATCCAGGTGCCCATCTCTTCTCAAGCATCGGGATATTGTGAACATGTGGCATGACCCTGTCCCTGCACTGGTGCGGAAGGGACTGACAGTGTGGTACTGGACATACACAGTCATGGCTACAAGCGAGTCATGCATATGGGAAACTTAAGTGTTTCTCTTAGTTCTTAGAAAGGAAGAAGGAAAGGAGAAAGAACTTTTTTATGCTAACTAATTTAAAATGTCTGTTAATCACTGGAGTAATATCCCACATGCACAGGAATACTTCTTGGACACATTGCCTTTTTTTTTTTCTTTTTTTTTTCTTCCAGGAAGAAAGTGAGCCCAAATCCATATCTGATCTCCCTTACTACCTGTGACTCTCAAAAGCCTTTACTGCTTCATTGTCATCTTTCTCTAGGCTCCATTCTAGTTCTGTTTGGCTTTCAAAAGCCAATGAGTCATCCTGGTGGTAGAGAACAATCCTGTGGAATGGAGCAGTCTTCAAGAGAACAAAAAACAGAAAATGCCATGGAGAAGGGGGAAAAGAGGAAGAGAGTTTTAAAAAAGAAGAACATGCTCTAGGAAGAAAGAGCCTTTAAACGTCTTTTCTCATTCTGTTACCATAGTGGAGCTGGGTTCCTTGGCAGCGATGTGAGTGAGAGAGTGTCCCCTGCAGGCCGACTGAGAGAGTGCATGGCACAGCTTAGCTGAAAGAAAGATAGGGCAGAGTGCAGCAGCTGCCAACTAAGGCAGACCATCTGGGAGTCTTGCACAATACCTGATGAGCGCGAATGCAAAAATGCTTAACAAAATATTAACAAACTAAATTCAATAGTACATTGAAAGAATCATACATCATGGCCAAGTGAAATTTATCCCTCTATGCAAGAATGGTTCAATATACAAAAAACCAATCTATGTGATACACCTCATGAGGGATAGAAATCACACAATCATCTCAAGAGATGCAGAAAAAGCATTCGATAAAATTCAACACACTTTCATGATAAAAAACTATCAAAAAATTATGTGTAGAGGGAACTTAACACAATAAATGCCACATATGAAAAATGCGGAGCTAAAATCAGACTCACTGGTGAAGAGCTGAAATCTTTTCCTCTAAGATCTAGAACAAGGCAAGGATGCCTATTTTTGCTGTTTCTATTCAGCATAGTAGTGAAATTAAAGAGAAACTTTAAAAGGAATTAAAAGAAATAAAAAGATCAAGGAAAAGAAACAAAAAAGCATATAAATTGGAAAGAAGTAAAATTGTCTGTTTGCAGATAATGTTACCTTATATGTAGAAAACTGTAAAGATTCTACAGAAAACCCTGCTAGAACTAATCAATGAATTCATTAATGTTACACTATACAAAATCAACATACAAAAAGTCAGTTGAATTTCAATAAGCTAATAATAAAATACTGAAACAGAAATTAAGGAAACAATCCCATTAACAATAGCAGGAAAAAAAATGGAATAAAATAGGAATAAACTTAACCAAGGGGGTAAAAAACTTGTGCACTGAAAATTATACAACAGTGACGAAAGAAATTAAAGCAGAAAGAAATTAAAGCAGAGAGAAATAAGTGGAAATATTCTGATTCATAGATTAAAAGATTTAATATTATTAAAATTACTACCTATAGTAATCCATACTAGTATAAGTGATCTGCAGACTTAATACAATCTCCATCAAAATCTCAGTGGCATTTTTTTACAGAAAAAGAAAAAAGTCCTAAAACCCATATGAAACAACAAAAGACTCTGAGTAGCCAAAGTCATTTTGAGCAAGAAGAACAAAGCTGGAGGCAACACACTTTCTGATTTCAAAATGTATGACAAAGCTACCATACAAAGCTGTAATACAAACATATTACAATGTAATGCAAATAGTATACTACCGGCAAATAAGCAGACACATAGAGCAGAATAGAGAGCCTAGAAATAAACCCATGCATGCATATCAACTGATCTGTGACAGCAATACACGATGGGAAAAGGGTAGCTCTCTTTAATAAATGGTCTTGGAAAACCGAATTCAAAAGAATGAAATTGAAGCCTCATCTTCTACTACATACAAAAGTTAACTCAAAATGGATTAAAGACTGAATTGTAAGACCTGAAACCACAAAACTCCTAGAAGAAAACATATGGTAAAAGCCTCTTGACATTGGCCTCGGAAAAGAATTCTTGGATGTGACATCAAAAGCACAGACAACAAGAGCAAAAATAAACAAGTGGAATTATGTTACACTAAAAAGTATCTGCACAGCAAGGGAAGCCATCAACAAAATGACAAGGCAGAGACTGCAGGGAAGGGCAAACAGGGAAGTGTTAGCCAAAGGGTACAACATTTTAGTTATACAGGATGAATAAATCCTAGAAATCTGTAAAGCATACAGACTATAGCTAGTGATACTGTATTGTAGTCTTAAAAATTTGCTAAGGGGATAGATCTTATGTTAAGTTTTCATGAATAATAATAAGTAAAGAAGGCAGGATGATTTTTTTAATTGGAGGATAATTAGTTTACAGTATTGTGATGGTTTCTGCCATACATCAACATGAATCGGCATTAGGTATACATATGTCCCCTCCCTGTGAACCCTGCTCCCACTCCACTCCTCATTCAACCCCTCTGGGTTGTCACAGAGCACTGGCTTTGGGCTCCCTGGGTCATACATGGAATCCACACTGGCTATCAATTTTACATATGGTAATGTTATGCTTCAATGCCATTCTCCCAAATCATCCCACCGCCGAATACCTTCACTGTGTCCAAAATGTCTCTGTCCTCTTTGCTGCCCCGCAAGTAGGATCTTCAATACTCTCTTTCTAGATTCCATATATATGTGTTAATATACGATATTTGTCTTTCTATTTCTGACTTATTTCACTCTGTATGATAGACTCTAAGTTCAGCCACCTCATCCACCTTAGAACAGACTCAAATGTGTTCCTTTTTATAGCTGAGTAATATGCACCACAACTTTGTTATCCATTCATCTGCCAACTGACATCATAGGTTTCTTCCATCGCCTCGCTGTTGCAAAGAGTGCTGCAATGAACATTAGGGTGCATGAGTCTTTTTCAATCCTGGTTTCCTCAGGATACATGCCCAGTAGTGGGATTGCTCAGTCATGTGGAAATTTTTGAAGGTGATGGACCAGCTTATGGCATGGATGATGATTGTGGTATATACTTATCTTTAAATTCATTGACTTGTATACATGAATGTATATAGCTTTTTGTATGTCAATCAAACTTCAATAAAATCTTTTTTTTAAAAAAAAAAGAGCAATGGAAAGAAAACTAAGTGGGTAAATATAAATGTCTATTGATTATTAACCATACAATACAATGATAATATATTGTGGAGTTTAAAATGTATGCAGAATTAAAATATATAACAATAAAATAGAAGTAGAGAGTAAATGGAATTAAAATGTTCTGAATTTGTATCAATAGGAGGGAAGTGACTAGAGTAATAATTTATATTAGGCTTGTTGTTTGGTTGCTAAGTTGTGTTCGACTATTTGCAACCCCATGTACTCACCAGGTTCCTCTGTCCATGGAATTCTCCAGGAAAGAATACTGGAGTGGGTTTCCATTTCCTTCTCCAGGGGATCTTCCTGACCTGGGGCTCAAACTTGTTTCTCCTGAATTGGCAGGCAGATTCTTTACTGCTGAACCACCAGGGAAGCCCATAATAGGTAAAAGGATGCATGATATATCCCTAGGGTTATTACTACAAAAAAAAGTAGAAAAATATATAACTAAGAAGTTAATAGAGGAGGAAGGGATGAAATAAAACATACTTGAATAATCCAAAGGAAGGCAGAGAAAGAGGGAAAGAGACATTACATGGATGGTTGAGTCAAACAGAAAATAAAATTAAGATGATATATTAGACACAACTTCAATCAGAAGTTCCGTCAAATGTAAATAAACAGTTGAAATAAGAAGAGCTGTTAGCCTGAATCTAAGAAACAAGACCCAACTATATGATATTTACAAAGACACATTTTAGATGTTAGAACCATAAAGGTTTACAAATAAAAAGATAGCAAAAAGATATAAAGTACAAATAAATACTTAACCAAAAAAAGGCTTTACATATTATAAAAAGTAGATATTAAGGAAGAATAATTTTGGAAATAAAGGGGACATTTTATGATTAATATATACAATCACTATTTTAAACTTTTATGGTCTAATAACATAGTGTAGAAACATATGAAATAAAAGTTGATGGAATGAAAAGAATACTGCACAATCTATAATAAGAATATAAATCTTAACAAATCACTCTCAATTGCTGCTAGAATCGGGAGACAGAAACCCCCCACAAAACAGTGTATATATGAAAGATTTAGATAATAAAAATAAATTTAATCTCAGTTGAATACATAGAGTACTGAAAGAAATAACCTCAACTGTACACAAAGTCTTTTAGAAAATGGTAAGTGAGAGAACATTTCTAAGCTCATTTAATGAGACCAGCAAAACCTTTTTATACCTGTAAGGGCATTGAGGAGAGAATTATAGATCAATCCCTCTCAAAGAGAAGCAAAATTCTATACAAAATACTAACACTTCAAATAAGCTGATATATTAATGAAGTTCATATGTAACATCAAAGTGTGTGTTAGTTGCTCAGTTGTGTCTGACTCTTTGTGACCCTATGCTCTGTAGGTCACCAGGTTCCTCTGTCTATGGTATTCCCTGGACAAGAATACTGGAGTGGGTTGCCATACCCTTCTCCAGGGGATCTTCCCAACCCAGGAATTGAACCCTGCTTCAAAATGGGTTTTATTCCAGCTTCACAAGTATGGAACATGTACAAATCAATCACTAATCCACCACACTAAACAAAAAAGGGAGAAATATCATATGATTATCTCAAGCAATATTTTTTTAAAAAAACATATAAAACACTTCTATATAGAAAATCATAACACATCATTGAGACAAATTAAAGAAGATGTAAAAACATGGAGGGAAACATTATGTTTAGTGATTAGAAGACTCAGTGTTGAAAAGCTATTACTATCTGTTTAAAGCTATCAGTATGTATACTTTTAATGTAAATTCATTAAAAACACCAGAAGTTTTATTATTCAGATTTTAGAACTTGTATGGAAATGCAGAATATCAAGTATAGCTCAGGGAATCTTAAGGAAAAGAAAGTTAAAAAAATTAAACTACCTGATATGAAAATTTACTATACCACAATAGTGATTTAAACAGTGTGGTTCTGCCACATGTGTAGATCAACATACCAGCAGAACATATCAGAGACTTAAAAAAGGTCAAAATTGACTCATATGTGGTCACCTGATTTATGACACAGTTTAGTGAGGGTGGGAATGATATTTCCAATGAATGATTCTGAGTCAATTGCTTATCCATGTGGGAAAAAATAATCATGGCTCCTACCTTACGTTATATTAAAAAATCACTTCTAGATAAACTGTATATGTTAAAAAAAGAAGATGAAAATACTAGTATACTAGGTTAAGATAGTATACTATCCTTATTACTTTTGAGTAGCCAGGCTCCTTACCAGGACATGAAGGTGCTGACTCTGAAGGTGCTGACTCTGTTAAATTACCAATTTAACAAAGTGGTAATACCAAAAAGTAGATACTCTGCTCATCACAAGATACCTATTAAGAAGGTGAAAGGAAAGTGGAAGAAGATATTTACAATACACATCTCTAATAAAGGAGTGATATCTAGGCTACTACCAATCAATAAGAAAAAGGCAGACTACCAAATAGAAATACGGTGAAACCCTTCAACAGGCACTTCACAAAACAGAATATCTGAGTGTCCAACAGATACATATGAATGTGGTCATCTTTATTATTCAGTAAGCTACATGCAGATCAAAACCGCAATGAAATGCAACGACATCTACTACAATGGAAAAAATTAAAAGGACAGAAAATTCTGAATATTTTGGAGACTGTGGAGCACTGAAACTCTCCTATACTGTTAGTGAGAATTTATATCAGAAACTGTTTCTGGATTTCACTAAAACAGAACAAATACACACCCTACAATCCATCAGTTACACATTTAGGTAAATTCCCAGCAGAATTTGGGAATTTACTTATTTTCACAAAAGATGAAATGCATACTTATTTTTACAAAAGAAATTTATAAGAATGTTCAAAGTAGTATTATTTATTTATTTTTTATATTGGAGTAGAGTTGATTTACAATGTTGTGGTAGTTTTAGGGGTACAGGAAAGTGATTTAGTTACACATATACTTATATCTGGCTTCCCAGGTGGCGCTAGTGGTAAAGAACCCACCTGCCAATGCAGGATACTTAAGAGGTGCTGATTTGATCCTTGGGTCAGGAAGATACCCTGGAGGAGGAAATGGCAACCCACTCCAGTATTCTTTCCTGGAAATTCCATGGACAGAGAAGTCTGGTGGGCCACATACAGCCCATGGGATTGCAAAAAGTCAGACACAACTAAAGTGACTTAGCACATACATATATATCTACTCTTTTTCAGATTCTTTTCCCATATAGGTTATTACAGTGTATTAAGTAGAGTTCTCCGTGCTATACAGTAGATCCTTGTTGATTATCTATTTCATATATAGTACTGTGTACATGTGAATCACAAACTCCTAATTTATCCCCCACACTCACCTTTCCCCTTTGGTAACTATTAGTTTATTTTTTAAGTCTGTGAGTTTATTTCTGTTTTGTAAATAAGTTCATTTGTATCATTTTTTAGATTCCACATATAAGTGAGATCCTATGATATTTGTCTTTGTCTGAACTATCAAATGAATTTGATATGATAATGTCTAGGTCCATCCATGTTGCTGTGAATGGCATTAGTTCATTCCTTCTATGGCTGATAATATTCCATTGTATATATACGTACCACATCTCATTTATCCACTCATCTGTTAATGGACATTCAGGTTACTTCTGTATCTTGGCTATTGTAAATAGTGCCACAGTGAACATTGAGGTGCATGTATCTTTTAGAAGTATGGTTTGCTCTGGATGCATGCCCAGGAGTGGGATTTCTGGATCATATGGTAGCTTTATTTTTATTTTTTTAAGGAACTCCCCAGAGTGTTCTCCCTAGTGGCTGTACCAATTCACAGTCTCACTAAGGGTGTAGGATGGTTCCCTTTTCTCCACACTCTCATGTGCTTTTTGGCCATCTATATACTTTCCTTGGAGAAATGTCTGTTTAGATCTCCTGCATATTTTTTTTTTTAATATTGAGCTGCATGAGCTATTTGTATATTTTGGAGATTAATCCCTTGTTGGTCGCATTGTTTGCAAATATTTTCTGCCATTCTCTGGGTTGTCTTTTCACTGCTTATGGTCTATAGTGTTATTTATAATAGCTCTATAAGTGGAAATAATGCTATTATCCATCAACAATAGAATGGGTAAATTGTGAAATATTCATGCAATGATACAATTACTAAATAAAACTGCACACATGAATGAATCTTAAAGCATAATGCTGAGTGCACTAAACTAGATACACACAAAAAAGGACACTGAATTTATATAAAATTCAAAGTAGGCAAACCTATTATATGGTTTAGCTGTCAGGATACTGATTGTCTTTGGTGAGGGTAAGGTTAAAATTCATTGAACTATATACCTATATCTGAGCACTGTACTATAAGTATGTTAGTTTTCAATAATAATGTTTTTATATGAATACAAAGGAAAACTCAGTTCTTCCCTCCTCAATCTTGTTTGGAAGGCAGAAATGTAACTGAGTGACATAGTAGAAGTAAGCATGGTTGGTAAGTTCCATGGGACAAAGGGGGATTACATAAAACCTAAATTGAGAATGGAGATTAGTAAGGCTTCCCGTGAGAAATGATGACTCAATTGATCCTTAGAATAGGAATTAACAAGGTATATCATAGTTGTTACTTGCAGACAATAGAACCCACTTCAGCTGGTCTAAGCAGAAGGTGTTTATTAGAAGGTAACAAGTTACAAAATATCATGGAATATCTGGGAATCAGGCTTGGCTGCTACAAAGACATGATCCATATAGACAGAGAAAAATATCCAATACCACCATGAAATTAATAGCAGAAACATCATTGACTCTATTGCTTTCTGAAGTCCATGATATATAGTACTGGATTCCTATGCCACTAGTGTCCCAGAGAAACCAGACATTTCTACTACTGTCTTGCCAAATAACCTAATCTCTCTATACACTGACATCCTTCATGTTTGCCTCCAAGTTTTGTAGTAGTGCGACAAACTAGTAGAAACTAGCTCACTTACAAGCACTACAACTGTACAGAAAATTTCTAACAGACCAGAAAGGGTTGGAATGGATGTTGAATGAGCTAACGTATGGGATCTGCTGTAAATCAATAGGAATAGGAAAGTAAGAAATCCAAAAAGAAGGAAGGGCAGCTTTAAAGATATGTTGGCATACAGCTATGTGAGTAGAACCAAATATCTTCACGGCCTCCCCTCCTTCTTTCTTACGTTAGAAGCTGCACAACTTGCTTCTCTATGACGCAGGAGTTTGTGTATTTCTGAGTGTGTGTGTGTGTGTGTGTGTGTGTGTAAAACTCTGGAGAGCTTGGTAAATGATATCCAGACTAAGGCTTAGTTTCTTCATTTGAAAATCAGTATAGTGATACATATTGATACACAAAGCCCAGGACTGCTTTGAGGGTTAAATGAGCCCATGTTCAGGTAAGCATCTCATGTAGTACCTGATATATACAAGAGATGTAACATAAACTTCTTTTATCTGAAAGAGAGAGATTATGGCAGTTGGTGAGAAAGGAGGACTTGAGATGGATGGTGTGTAACTGATCGTATTTTCTCCTTTTAGAAGCTGAACCTTCTAGGCAAATAACTGGAAAAAAAAATGACAAGCAGAGCTTACGATGGCACATTCCTCCTTGATTCAGATACGAACAAAATATAATTTCACATCTACCTGATGGAACTACTTTTCTACAGAGGAAAATAAAAGGTGAGTGCAGAGATTACACATTACAGAGAGCCAGTATAACAGGAGGCAAGCGTTAATGTCGGTTACATGGAAATCCTATTCCATACCCAGGAAAGCAGAGGCTCTCTGGGGCCAGGTTATTATTATTTTTTAATTAGTCCTATTGAGCTATAAGTTATATGCAAGAAAATTCACCAATTTTAAGTGTACAGATCATTGAGCTTTGACAAATAACTACAACACAATATAAAATGTCCCATCATCCCGTAATTTCCCCCAGGCTCCTCTGAAGTAAATCCCTTCACCTGCAAACTGGGCCCTGAGCTACACTGATCCTTCTAACATATTGGTTTTGATTTTCTAGAAAAAGAAATCATTTAATATGTAGTCTTTTGTGGCTGGCATCTTTTATTTAGTGTGGTGTTCTCCACTTTATCACTTTCCCTCTAAAGAGCCTTTCTATACCTATTTCCCTAATTATCTTTCCCCCCTTATGAAATTTTAATACCACAGATATACTTTTTGTGTGTTTATATACTACATGTATACCTGCATTTTATACACTAAAAATAAGATTTTTCACACCCCCAGAACAAACATTTTTCCCCTTGGAGGCAATATTGCCCAATTGAGAATACGTGATTTAGTATGATGCTTTTTTGATTCATCAGTATTATATCAGCAGTTGGCTCATTTTTATTGCTTTGTAAGTTTGATTGTATGAAGAGACATTCAAGAATGAATAGAATAATTATGAATGTGTTACAAAGGTCAGGTATTAGCCACATAATTTAACTACTATTCTCCCTTGACTTTGATGCTTGTTGTCCCTGGTATTAGTAAACAGACCTCTCTTATCAAACAGTTGTTCAAGCAAGAAATCTAGGAGTGATTGAGATACTTCCTTTCCCTTCATTTCTCCATATACAATTAATGTCAAATCCTGTCAATTTAACCTCTAGATTATTTCTTGAATCTGGTCTCAAGGGATTGGATTTTGCTATAACCCAGAACATGCTAAACATGTTAATAATTTTGATTTTTACCTTCAAAGAAATGGGAGGCCACTGAAGGAATTTAAATAAGAAAGTGAAGTGACTTGACTAGTGTGATTAAAAATTAATACATCTTTTATTTAGTAAATAGCAACTTAGATGTAGATAATAATTAAATCACATTCCAGGTGGTACAGTGATTAAGAATCCACCTCCCAAAGCAAGAGATGTGAAAAATGGGGGTTCAGTCCCTGGGTCAGGAAGATCCCCTGGAGGAGGAAATGGCAAACAGTATTCTTGATCACATGGACCACAGCCTTGTCTAACTCAATGAAACTAAGCCATGCCATGTGGGGCCACCCAAGATGGGTGAGTCATGGTGGAGAGGTCTGACAGAATGTGGTCCACTGGAGAAGGGAATGGCAAACCACTTCAGTATTCTTGCCTTGAGAACCCCATGAACAGTATGAAAAGTCAAAATGATAGGATACAGAAAGAGGAACTCCCCAGGTCGGTAAGTGCCTAATATGCTACTGGAGATCAGTGGAGAAATAACTCCAGAAAGAATGAAGGGATGGAGCCAAAGCAAAACCAATGCCCAGCTGTGGATGTAACTGGTGATAGAAGCAAGGTTTGATGCTGTAAAGAGCAATATTGCATAGGAACCTGGAATGTTAGGTCCATGAATCAAGGCAAATTGGAAGTGGTCAAACAGGAGGTGGCAAGAGTGAATGTCAACATTCTAGGAATCAGCGAACTAAAATGGACTGGAATAGGTGAATTTACTTCAGATGACCATTACATCTACTAGTGTGGGCGGGAATCCCTTAAAAGAAATGGAGTAGCCATCATGGTCAAGAAAAGAGTCCAAAATGCAGTACTTGCATGCAATTTCAAAAACAACAGAATGATCTCTGTTCGTGTCCAAGGCAAACCATTCAATATCACCATAATCCAAGCCTACGCCATAACTCCTAACGCTGAAGAAGCTGAGGTTGAACAGTTCTATGAAGACCTACAAGACCTTTTAGAACTAACACCCAAAAAAGATGTCCTTTTCAATATAGGGGACTGGAATGCAAAAGTAGGAAGTCAAACACCTGGAGTAACAGATAAATTCGGCCTTGGAATGTGGAATGAAGCAATAGAATTTTACCAAGAGGGTGCACTGGTCATAGCAAACACCCTCTTCCACCAACACAAGAGAAGACTCTACACATGGACATCACCAGACGGTCAACACCAAAAACAGATTGATTATATCCTTTGCAGCTAAAGATGGAGAAGCTCTATACAGTCAGCAAAAACAAGACCGGGAGTTGACTGTGGCTCAGATCATGAACTCCTTATTGCCAAATTCAGACTTAAATTGAACAAAGTAGGGAAAACCGCTAGACCATTCAGTTCAGTTCAGTTCAGTCCCTCAGTTGTGCCCTACTTTTTGCGATGCCATGAATTGAAGCACTCCAGGCCTCCCTGTCCATCACCAACTCCCGGAGTTCACTCAGACTCATGTCCATTGATGTGGCGATGCCATCCAGCCATCTCATCCTCTATCGTCACCTTCTCCTCCTGTCCCCAATCTCTCCCAGCATCAGAGTCTTTTCCAATGAGTCAACTCTTTGCATGAGGTGGCCAAAGTACTGGAGTTTCAGCTTTAACATCATTCCTTCCAAAGAACACCGAGGGCTGATATCCTTCAGAATGGATTGGTTGGATCTCCTTGCAGTCCAAGGGACTCTCAAGAGTCTTCTCCAACACCACAGTTCAAAAGCATCAATTCTTTGGCACTCAGCTTTCTTTATAGTCCAACTCTCACATCCATACATGACAACTGGAAAAACCATAGCCCTGACTAAATGGACCTTTGTTGGCAAAGTAATATCTCTGTTTTTGAATATGCTGTCTAGATTGGTCATAACTTTCCTTCCAAGGAGTAAGGGTCTTTTAATTTCATGGCTGCAATCACCATCTTCAGTGATTTTGGAGCCCCCAAAAATAAAGTCTGACACTGTTTCCACTGTTTCCCCATCTATTTGCCACAAAGTGATGGGACCGGATGCCATAATCTTCGTTTTCTGAATGTTGAGCTTTATCCTTGGAAGAAAAGTTATGATCAACCTAGATAGTATATTCAAAAGCAGAGACATTACTTTGCCAACTAAGGTCCGTCTAGTCAAGGCTATGGTTTTTCCTGTGGTCATGTATGGATGTGATAGTTGGACTGTGAAGAAGGCTGAGCGCCGAAGAATTGATGCTTTTGAACTGTGGTGTTGGAGAAGACTCTTGAGAGTCCCTTGGACTGCAAGGAGATCCAACCAGTCCATTCTGAAGGAGATCAGCCCTGGGATTGCTTTGGAAGAAATGATGCTAAAGCTGAAACTCCAGTACTTTGGCCACCTCATGCGAAGAGTTGACTCATTGGAAAAGACTCTGATGCTGGGAGGGATTGGGGGCAGGAGGAGAAGGGGACAACAGAGGATGAGATGGCTGGATGGCATCACAGACTCGATGGACGTGAGTCTGAGTGACCTCTGGGAGATGGTGATGGACAGGAAGGCCTGGCGTGCTGTGATTCATGGGATCACAGAGAGTCAGACATGACTGAGCGACTGAACTGAACTGAACTGAAGCCAACTTTTTCACTCTCCTCTTGCACTTTCATCAAGAGGCTTTTTAGTTCCTCTTCACTTTCTGCCATAAGGGTGGTGTCATCAGCATATCTGAGGTTATTGATATTTTTCCCGGCAATCTTGATTCCAGCTTGTGTTTCTTCCAGCCCAGTGTTTCTCATGATGTACTCTGCATATAAGTTAAATAAGCAGGGTGACAATATACAGCCTTGACATACTTCTTTTCCTATTTGGAACCAGTCTGGTGTTCCATGTCCAGTTCTAACTGTTGCTTCCCTGACCTGCATATAGGTTTCTCAAGAGGCAGGTCAGGTGGTCTGGTATTCTAGTCTCTTTCAGAATTTTCCACAGTCTACTGTGATCCACAGAGTCAAAGGCTTTGGCATAGTTAATAAAGCAGAAATAGATATTTTTCTAGATCTCTCTTGCTTTTTCGGGTATGCCCTAAATCAAATCCCTGATGATTATACAGTGGAAGTGAGAAATAGATTTAAGGGACTAGATCTGATAGACAGCGTGCCTGATGAACTATGGACGGAGGTTCATGACATTGTACAGGAGACAGGGATCAAGACCATCCCCATGGAAAAGAAATGCCAAAAAGCAAAATGGCTGTCTGGGGAGGCCGTACAAATAGCTGTTAAAAGAAGGAAAATGAAAAGCAAAGGAGAGAAGGAGAGATATAAGCATCTGACTGCAGAGTTCCAAAGAATAGGGAGGAGAGATAAGAAATCTTTCTTCAGTGATCAATGCAAAGAAATAGAGGAATACAACAGAATGGGAAAGGCCAGAGATCTCTTCAAGAAAATTAGAGATACCAAGAAAACATTTCATGCTAATATGTGCTCGAAAAAGGACAGAAATGGTATGGACCTAACAGAAGCAGAAGATATTAAGCAGAGGTGGCAAGAATACACAGAAGAACGGTACAGAAAAAAATTTCACAACCCAGATAATCACAATGGTGTGATCATTCACCTAGAGCCAGACATCCTGGAATGTGAAGTCAAGTGGGCCTTAGAAAGCATTGCTATGAACAAAGCTAGTGGAGATGATGGAATTCCAGTTGATCTATTTCAAATCCTGAAAGATGATTCTGTGAAAGTGCTACACTCAATATGCCAGCAAATTTGGAAAACTCAGCAGTGGCCACAGGACTAGAAAAGGTCAGTTTTCATTCCAATCCCAAAGAAAGGCAATGCCAAAGAATGCTCAAACTGCTTCACAATTGCACTCATCTCACATGCTAGTAAAGTAATGCTCAAAATTCTCCAAGCCAGGCTTCAGCAATACATGAACCGTGAACTTCCTGATGTTGAAGTTGGTTTTAAAAAAGGCAGAGGAACCAGAGATCAAATTGCCATCATCCGCTGGATCATGGAAAAAGCAAGAGAATTCCAGAAAAACATCTATTTCTTCTTTATTGACTATGCCAAAGCCTTTGACTGTGTGGATCACAATAAACTGTGGAAAATTCTGAAAGAGATGGGAACATCCAACCACCTGACCTGCCTCTTGAGAAACCTGTATGCAGGTCAGGAAGCAACAGTTAGAACTAGACACACAACAACAGACTGGTTCCAAATAGGAAAAGGAGTACGCCAAGGCTGTATATTGTCACCCTACTAATTTAACTTATATGCAGAGTACATCATGAGAAACTCTGGGCTGGAAGAAGCACAAGCTGGAATCAAGATTGCCAGGAGAAATATCAATAACCTCAGATATGCGGATGACACCACCCTTACGGCAGAAAGTGAAGAGGAACTAAAGAGCCTCTTGATGAAAGTGAAAGAGGAGAGTGGAAAAAGTTGGCTTAAAGCTCAACATTCAGAAAACTAAGATCATGGCATCTGGTCCCATCACTTCATGGCAAATAGATGGGGAAACAGTGAAAACAATGTCAGACTTTATTTTTTTGGCTCCAAAATCACTGTAGATAGTGATCGCAACCATGAAATTAAAAGACGGTTACTCCTTGGAAGGAAAGTTATGACCAACCTAGATAGCATGTTCAAAAGCAGAGACATTACTTTGCCAACAAAGGTCCGTCTAGTCAAGACTATGGTTTTTCCAGTGGTCATGTATGGATGTGTGAGTTGGACTGTGAAGAAAGCTGAGTGCCAAAGAATTGATGCTTTTGAACTGTGGTGTTGGAGAAGACTTTTGAGAGTCCCTTGGACTGCAAGGAGATCCTACCAGTCCATGCTAAAGGAGCTCGGTCCTGGGTATTCTTTGGAAGGAATGATGTTAAAGCTGAAACTCCAGTACTTTGGCCACTTCATGCAAGGAGTTGACTCATTGGAAAAGATTCTGATGCTGGGAGGGATTGGGGGCAGGTGGAGAAGGGGATGACAGAGGATGAGATGCTGGATGGCATCACTGACTTGATGGACGTGAGTCTGAGTGAACTCCGAGAGTTGGTGATGGACAGGGAGGCCTGTCGTGCTGAGATTCATGGAATCTCAAAGAGTCAGACTCGACCGAGCAACTTAACTGAACTGAACTGATAGGAAAATTGGGAGACATGCTATGGTCTCAGGGGGGCCCATGATAAGATCTTAGTCAAGCACTCACTGTTAGACGATTATGTAACTGTGATGAGAAATTCAGATAACTCCTCCTATTTCTTGCTGCTACCTTGATTTAGTCTTTTTCCTTTTTGCCAAACAAATAATATCTTTTAAAAAATAAAGTATAAATATTCTTGAATCACTTGCTGATGAGTTGGAAGGAATTAGAGAATTAAATGATACTTAAAGGAAAAAAACATTTTGTGTACTTAATGCATCCACTTTGCTTTCTGTCCATCTTAGGATATTACCCGCCCCCCTCCCCCAGTTGTTACTGCAATACCAGTATCTATGTGTCAACTTCAAACGGTCTGAACTCAAGCTTTATGCAAATAGTTTTGACTATGTAGATATACATGTATCTCTGAGGGCCTCTTGAAGTGGTCTTTAACCTATTAAAGGTCAAGAATCAATGACTTACTGTGTTTTCAGTGTAGAGTACCCAGAAATGCCTATGACAATAGTTCTCATTCTTAAGGCATATAAGGTTTACATCATGTAAACAGAAAAATGACAAAGTCACCCTGCCAGTTTAATGGAAACAAAATATGAACGAAATTCTGGAAGCTTGTTAGTTACACGGGTGCTTTATCTCTTCCAGGTGACTTCTGAAGCATGGCTGCCCACAATACTTCCACCTGCGATGACCCTATATTGACACCCCATTTAACCAGGCTCTACTTTGTAGTGCTTATTGGAGGGCTGATGGGCATCATCTCCATTTTGTTCCTGCTTGTGAAAATGAACACCCGGTCTGTGACCACCACAGCAGTCATTAACCTGGTGGTGGTCCACAGTGTTTTTCTGCTCACAGTGCCTTTTCGCTTGACCTACCTCATCAAGCACACTTGGACATTTGGGTTGTCCTTCTGCAGATTCGTGAGTGCCATGCTGCACATCCACATGTACCTCACATTCCTGTTCTACATGGTGATTCTAGTCATCAGATACCTCATTTTCTTCAAGCACAAGGACAAAGTGGAATTCTACAGAAAACTACATGCTGTGGCTGCCAGTACTGCCGTGTGGCTACTGGTGATTATCATTGTGGTACCCTTGGTTGTTTCTCAGTATGGAATTCGTGAGGGCTACGACAGCCACCACTGTTTCAAATTCCACAAGGAACTTACTCATGCATATGTGCAAGTCATCAATTATATGATAGTCGCTATTGTCATAGTCATCGCAGTGATTCTCTTGGTCCTCCAGATCATCATCATTGTGTTGATGGCACGGAAGCTTGGACACTCCTTACTATCCCATCAAGAGTTCTGGGCTCAGTTGAAAAATCTGCTTTTTATAGGAGTCATCCTTATTTGCTTCCTTCCCTACCAGTGCTTTCGGATTTATTACCTGTACACTGTGGCAAGAGACTGTAACTACAATGTTGCATTTTATAATGAAATCTTCTTGAGTATAACAGCAATTAGCTGCTTTGATTTGCTGCTTTTTGTTCTTGGGGGAAGCCACTGGTTTAGACAAAAGATAATTGACCTATGGAATTGTCTTCTATGCCGTTAGCCACAGACTACAGTATTCAACATTACCTCCTTAATATTGACAGTAAAAACAGGAATGGCTATTTCATTACTCGATTAAAACCATGTCTTGATGCAACCAAACAAAAGGACTGTAAAATGTCAGAGCATTCATTTCAGCCTTTGTTTAGTTCTTATCATCTCTCAATGATACTTATACAAAGACTAGTGATGTTCAATCTACCTGGAGTTGCAATACTGCATTATTTTCCAATATAAAATGTCTACTTGGCCCATCCAGGTACTATGGGCCCAGTGGTTTCTGAGTTTTACCTTATTTTAATTTCCTCAGTTTGAAACATGGCCTTTCCTTAGGTTTTGAACTGGACTCAGCCCTCTAATTCTTTTCATTCCCTTTGCTGCTGCTGCTGCTAAGTCGCTTCAGTCATGTCTGACTCTGTGCGACCCCATAGACGGCAGCCCACCAGGCTCCCCCGTCCCTGGGATTCTCTAGGCAAGAATACTGGAGTAGGTTGCTATTTCCTTCTCCAATGCATGAAAGTGAAAAGTCAAAGTGAAGTCGCTCAGTTGGTCCGACTCTTCACGACCCCATGGACTGCAGCCTACCAGGCTCCTCCGTCCATGGGATTTTCCAGGCAAGAGTACTGGAGTGGGGTGCCATTGCCTTCTCCAAAACTTAGGTAAATTAATCCTAGTCATGATTCTACATCAAAGACAACAAACTTCACTTGGCTAACCAGATGAGATGACCATTCAACTCACACCCTCACACACACACACACACACACACACACACACACACACACAGATGAGGGGGGAGAATAGTATTAAAAAAAACAAAAAAACTTTTTTAGATTATCAAAACTCTGATGAGAAGTCACTAACCTAGACATCAAGAGAAACAGAACTCTTTGTGACTAAACAAGGTACCTAGATTTGTCTTTTGAAAGATAAGTTGTAAGAATGAGATCACTTTCCTCAATATCTCCAAAAATCATTTAAAAACTTATTGAATATATCTAAATAATGGTGAATTTGTAACTTAGAGAATAACCCTGACCAATATGTTGCTAGGCATAAAAGTTAGTTCCCAAGAGAAGTGATTAAATCTCCCCCCTTTCTGTTTTTTGAAGGATTTCTAGTTGTCTTGGGCCACAATTTAGATTTTCCTTGGAGACAGAAAGTTATACTGAAATTTTAGAGTTCCCTTCCTCCCTTAGTTATGTGTCTTTAAATAAATGAAAACAATATCCTAAAAAAAAGAACTTCTGAGAAATACATAGAAAAACCATTAAGCTAGACTATGAGATTAGACTGCTAAATTGAAACATACGACTATGGATTTTTCCCCTCATGCTCACATTTCTACTATTTCCCTCAAAGTTTCACAGTCTTGCAACTTAGCAAAGAACTGATCCTGTTTCCTATTTGATCCTTCAAAATCTGAAGTGATTCTTGGTAGGAAGAGAAGAAATGAGTGAATTAATTTTTTTCTTCTCCCAGCAAGGTAAATGTTTAGGATTTAAAGATTTTTCTTTATTTGTTATACCCTCTGCATCCACAAATTCATCAAATGAATAAGAGATATCCTTGTGAGGTTTATGATTACTGAAACTGCTGAGTCATAGAAATTAATTTTGAGGAAGAAAAGTGACAACATACTGCACAGATGACTTATTCAATTTTTTTTCCTGTTTCACTTTTTCTCTTATCCACCTTTTTTTTTCTTTCTAAGTTATAATTATTTAAAAAATTAAAAAATTATTTATGAGAATTACATTGTTTCTCTCCTTGTATATCCAAGTCTTACTATCATAATGTCTTGTTAGCTTGTAGATTGTATTAATATTATAGTTTCTTTCAGTCTTTAGGTATGTTGAGGTCAGGCAATTATGCTTTTTTCTGTATTATCATATATTATAATAAAGAGCCTGCTTTATGGGCCTATAAGAAATGCTATCCCAAATATAGAAATGCAATATATAAAATATCTTATTCATTAATATTTACAAAATAAACAAAAATTTCAGTTTGTCGGTTCTTTGTCTCTAACTGCTTTGAAAGTGAATCTCATGCAGGAGTAGGAGTGGCATTGGCCTCTCAGGCTACTTTTGGATATCACAATTATAAAAGAGTACTACTGGCATTTGATGACTGGGATTAGAGGCTAGCCTTGCACTCAATTAAAAATTATAAAGGTGTGCAGCCTTGCACACCTTGTCTTGCACACAATTAAAAATTATCCAGTCCGTGAAGACTACCCTGGTTGTCCAGTGGCTAAGATGCCATGCTCCCAATGCAGGGGGCCCAAGATAGATTCCACATGCCACAACTAAGACCCAATACAGCCAAAGAAAGAAATATTAAAAAGAAAATTATCAGGTCTTACTCAGTACTAGATTGTTCTTCAAGACATTCATGAAATAAAACACATGATCATAATAATTGGAGCAGTTACTTAGGTTTTATTCACTTCACTTAAACACATAGTATTTGTGGTATGGTATGAGGTTCATTTTTCAAAATTTCCAGAAGCATAGCTACCATGGATATTGAGGGAAAGGTTTTATTCTGTTTTCCTCAGAACTTTACCAAGAGTTGTTCATACTTTTGGAAAATCATATTGTCAATGGAAATACCATCTATGACATTAATATACAACACACACACCTATAAACAACATTTGTAGTTGTATTCAGGTAGATATTAAATACAGGTGCCAACATCAGACTGCCTAATTTGTCTCCTTTGAGATCATGTCTGAGCATTTACACACTGAAATACGTATCTTTTATTGCAAATAACTTTCTCTTTCATTGCTCATTTATGTTACACTTAGAACATTATATATATATATATATATGGGTTACATATATATATATGGATTGTATTATGGGTTGTATTATCGGTGAATTTTATTTTAGAATGGTAAAAGTACTGCTAAATATTTGCAATAAAATTAAGACATTGGGTCTGCAAGAATAGGCTGAGCGCCAAAGAATTGATGCTTTTGAACTGTAGTGTTGGACAAGACTCTTGAGAGTCCCTTGGACTGCAAGGAGATCCAACCAGTCCATTCTGAAGGAGATCAGCCCTGGGATTTCTTTGGAAGGATGACGCTAAAGCTGAAACTCCAGTACTTTGGTCACCTCATGCGAAGAGTTGACTCATTGGAAAAGACTCTGATGCTGGGAGGGATTGGGGGCAGGAGGAGAAGGGGACGACAGAGGACAAGATGGCTGGATGGCATCACTGACTCGATGGACATGAGTCTGAGTGAACTATGGGAGTTGGTGATGGACAGGGAGGCCTGGCGTGCTGTGATTCATGGGGTCGCAAAGAGTCGGACACGACTGAGCGACTGAACTGAACTACCACAAATAGCATCAGTTTAAAAGAAAAGTGAAAGTGAAGTCGTTTAGTCGTGTCCGACTTTTTGTGACCCCGTGGACTGTAGTCCACCACGCTCCTCTGTACATGGGATTCTCCAGGCAAGAATACTGGAGTGGGTTGCCATTTCCTTCTCCAGGGGATCTTCCCAACTCAGGGATCGAACCCAGGTCTCCTGCATTGCAGGCAGACGCTTTGACCTCTGAGCCACCAGGGAAGCCCAAGTTTAAAAGGGAGCATTGACAATTATGCCATTATGAACTGGAAAAATACTCTTATATTTTGGAAATAACCTCAGTGTTATTCAATTGTGTTTTTCTTCCTACATCAAGTGGCATGTGGAACTTCCCCAACCAGAGGAAGACCTTTCCTGGTGGCTCAGATGGTAAAGAGCTTGCCTGCAATGCAGGAGACCCAGGTTTGATCTCTGGGTCAGGAAGATCCCCTGGAGAAGGAAATGGCAACCCACTCCCGTATTCTTGCCTGGAAAATCCCATGGACAGAGGAGCCTGGCAGATTACAGTTCACGGTATTGTAAAGAGTTGGACTTGACTGAGAGAACCAGGGGGACCAGGGATCAAATCCACGCCCTCTTCAGTAGAAACACAGACTTAAGCACTGGACCACCAGGGAAGTGCAGAGTGATTCAATTCTAAACTATTTTTTTTATTACTGTAGTGATTAAAAAAGTAAATACAATTTCCAGGAGAATACAAAAAGAATATATATGTATTTTTTCTGTTTTGATATGACAAAGGCATTTCCCTGAACTGCATAACTTCCAGATTGGCTCATGATCAGTATCTAAGATTTTGAACCCATGGATAATGGTAATTTTTTTTTAATGAAATGAATTTTGTTTGAATTGATTCAAAAAGTGCTGAAAATCTTCAAATCTTTCTCAAATCCATCTGAGTGGGACTGCCATTAAAGCTGCAGTCCAAGATTAATATGGCAGTTCTTTGGAAGGCAGTTCAGTTCAGTTCAGTTGCTCAGTTGTGTCTGACTTTTTGCGACCCCATGAACTGCAGCACGCCAGGCCTCCCTGTCCATCACAAACTCCTGGAGTTCACTCAAACTCATGTCCATCAAGTCGGTGATGCCATCCAGCCATCTCATCCTCTGTCGTCCCCTTCTCCTCCTGTCCCCAGTCCCTCCCAGCATCAGGGTCTTTTCCAATGAATCAACTCTTCTCATGAGGTGACCAAAGTACTGGAGTTTCAGCTTTAGCATCAGTCCTTCCAAAGAACACCCAGGACTGAGCTCCTTTAGGATGGACTGGTTGGATTTCCTTGCAGTCCAAGGGACTCTCAAGAGTCTTCTCCAACACCACAGTTCAAAAACATCAATTCTTTGGCACTCAGCTTTCTTCACAGTCCAACTCTCGCATCTATACATGACCACTGGAAAAACCACAGCCTTGACTAGATGGACCTTTGTTGGCAAAGTAATGTTTCTGCTTTTGAATATGCTGTCTAGGTTGGTCATAACTTTTCTTCCAAGGATTAAGTGTCTTTTAATTTCATGGCTGCAGTCACCATCTGCAGTGATTTTGGAGCCCCAAAAATAAAATCTGATACTGTTTCCAGTGTTTCCCCATCTATTTCCCATGAAGTGATGGGACCAGATGCCATGATCTTAGTTTTCTGAATGTTGAGCTTTAAGCCAACTTTTTCACTCCCCACTTTCACTTTCATCAAGAGGCTTTTTAGTTCCTCTTCACTTTCTGCCATAAGGGTGGTGTCATCAGCATATCTGAGGTTATTGATATTTCTCCCAGGTAAAACCTCTTCAATTAGCAGCTCTTGAGGGTGTGAGGTCAATGAGGTGAATGTTTGCGAAACTGTCATTTCTTAGATTTGGTAGATTTGGCCCACTCAACCTCTAATGAAATAAGGCATAGACCAAGGACTCTCATACCTACTGGGGCTGACGGGAACAAGGAAACTTTGCTTGGAATGAAAAGTGAAAGTGAAAGTCGCTCAGTCGTGTCCCACTATTTGTGACCCTATGGACTATAGAGTCCATGGGATTCTCCAGGCCAGTTTACTGGAATGGGTAGCCTTTTCCTTCTCCAGGGGATCTTCCCAGCCCAGGGACTGAACCCAGGTCTCTGGCATTGCCGGCAGATTCTTTACTAGCTGAGCCACAAGGGAAGCTCAAGAATACTGGAGTGGGTTACCTATTCCTTCTCCAGCATATCTTCCTGACCCAGGAGTTGAACTGGGATTTCCTGCATTGCAGGTGGTTACTTTTCCAGCTGAGCTATGAGGGAAGCCCCCTGCTTGGAATAGTAGCTGACTAAAGCACTTTGAAAACAGTTAGCAAAAAAACCTTATGCTAAGGGGCATGGCAATGATGGATTCACTTGAGTAAAGCTGCAAAATCTCAGAAGGCCAAAGAGCATCAACAGATACCAGAAACCGGGCCTTGGCCAGGGAACCTGAGAAGGATTTTGGTCTTGGGCATGGCTGACCATCATTCCATTTCTGTGACAGAACCAGAATGCCAGGCATTTACCAAAATAAAACTCTGGAAAATGAGCAAGTTCTATTTTCCGAAGGGATATACATGTCAAATGGAACTTCCAGAGATAGAAGTTGGGCCCCAGTGTCAAACTGTACATGATGGAGGCTTCAACATGAGACACATTGTAAAAGAAATAGCAATCAAAAAGTATGCCCTTTGTAATAAGGATGTAAAAACAGACACATAGATCAATGGAGGAGAATGAAGAGCCCCCAAATAAACCAGTGCATATATAGTCAATTACTTCATGACAAGGTGCCAAGAATATACAATGGAGAAAGAATAGTCTCCTCAATAAATGTTATTGGGAAAACTGAAAAAAACAAATGCAAAAGCATGAAACGGGACGCCTATATTGTACATATGCAAAAATAAACTCAAAATGAATTAAAGACGGATTCAAGATCTGAAACTGTAAAACATCTAGAAGAAAACATAAGGAGCAAGACGCTTGAGAGAGGTCTTGGCAAAGATTTTTTTGGATTTGTCACCAAAGGCAAAGGCAATAAAAACAAAAATAAATAAGTGGGACTTCATCAAAACCAGAAAGCTTCTGTACTGAGAAAGAAACCAGCAATAAGATGAAAACTTTCAGGATGAAGAAAATATTTGCATATATTTACATATATCTAATAAGGGGTTAATATCCAAAACAAAGTACTCACACAGCTCAATAGCAAAAACTCAAACAATTCAATTAAAAAATGGATAGACGAAGTGAATAGACATTTTTCCAAAGGAGACATACAAATGACTAACAAGTATATGAAAAATTCTCAGCATCACTAATTATCAGGGAAATGCAACCAAAACCATAATTAAATATTGCCTCACATTGTTCACTTTCACTTTTCACTTTCATGCATTGGAGAAGGAAATGGCAACCCACTCCAGTGTTCTTGCCTGGAGAATCCCAGGGACGGGGGAGCCTGGTGGGCTGCCGTCTATGGGGTCGCACAGAATCAGACACGAGTGAAGCGACTTAGCAGCAGCAGCAGCAGCACATTGTTAGAATGGCTTTCATAAAAAAAGAATAACAAATGTTAAGGATGTCAAGAAAAAAAGAACTCTTGTGCATTGTTGAAGGGATTGTAAATTGACCTATCCACTATGGGAAATAGAATGCAGAATCCTCAAAAATGAAAATGGAACTATTGGATGCAGCAATCTAATTACTGATTTTTAATATCTAAAGAAACTGAAAACAAGATCTTAAAGAGGTATTTGTACTCCCATGCTCATTGCAGCATTATTCAGTGACAGCCAAGATATAAAACAACCTAAGTGTCCATCAACATATGAATGGATAAAGATGTATCATATACATTTATGTGTGTACGTTTACAGGGACTAGGATGGTGGGGAAAATAGAAATATTGGTCAGAGGGTACATATTTGCAGTTATGTGAGTATGAATAAGTTTAGAGTTCCAAGGTACAGGTATGATGACTATACTTAATACTGTATTAAACAGTGGAAATATGCTGAGTATAAATTTCAGGTGTACTTGTCACACACAAAACATGATAACTATGCTATTAATACTAGCTTGATTATAGTAATCATTTCACTATGTATATGTATATCAAATTTCATGTTATATACCTTAATATATTTAACTTTTATTTAAAAAATTTTAATTATAGGATTAGCTTTTAACTTCTGTCATTTTGAAAATACTATATACAAAATTTTTCAAAAGGAAAAGACAAACATGTTCTTTAACACTAGATGGCAGCCAAAAGTAGCAACTTGCATCTGCTTTTCAAAGCTTTGTTACTTGAGTCTGAAGTTTATTTTTAAAAAGGGGTGGGGTTGAGAAAAAAAAACAAAATGAAATAATAACAGTGTTATATGGCTTTTGAAACTGTGCTGGATTCTCAGGTTTTTTTTTTTTTATTAAAAGGGATATTTCAGAGTAACTTCCTGTGGGAAGTAGACTGAAAAGATATTAAAATATATCTCTTTAGCTATAAGAGCAAAAATAATACTAAAAGCAAATATTTTGGCTTAGGTCATAGAGATTTTCATGCTTTATTTCAATAACAGTTGTTGTTGTTGTTCAGTTGCCCAGTCGTGTCTGACTCTGCCACACCATGGACTTCAGCACACCAGGCCTCCGGGTCCCTCACTGTCTCCCAGAGTTTGCCCAAGTTCATGCTCATTGCATCGGTGATGCTCTCCAGCCCTTTCATCCTCTGATGCCCTCTTCTCCTTCTGCCCTCAATCTTTCCCAGAATCAGGGACTTTTGCCATGAGTTGTCTGTTTGTATCAGATAACCAAAATACTGGAGCTTCAGCTTCAGCATCAGTCCTTCCAGTGAATAATCAGGGTTGATCTCCTTTAAGATTGACTGGTTTGATCTCCTTGCTGTCCAAGGGATTTTCAGAACTCTTCTCCAGCATCACTGTTCAAAGGCATCAATTCTTTGGTGTTCTGCCTTCTTTACAGTCCAGCTCTCACAACCATATAGTAGCTGCAACTAATTTTTGAACCCAGATTTTGTTGATTCTTGCAAATAATTTGTAAAATACACAGTCGTTTTTATAGAGGATAGAGATATAGGTGACCTATTATTGTTTTTTAATCATTGCAATTTGCATAGTATTTGAATATCTTTAACACAAGATTCCAGGAAAATTCCCTACGTCTTAAATCCTGAAAAGGCTGGAGCATATGAGGAAAGGTATCTTACTGATCTTCCCTTTCAATGACAACCTTTGATTAGCTCAGGGAAACTTTTATTCTTCTAACTTGTAAATGGTGTGATGGAGTATTTCTCCAAATTCTATGCTGTATGATTTATAATGGCTGAAACCTATATCAACCAAAAATTAAAACAAAAAAAAAAACTAGGAAAGAGAAAGCAAATTAATTTTATCCTCTCTGGCCCAAGTTTGAATGTGTGGTGTCCATTGGGTACCAAGGAAAGAGAAGTGCTTATGAGGATTACTGACGTGAAAACTTATTTTGTGTTGTTTTAATAATCTCAAGCATTCTCAAAAGTTATAAATAGAACACAAATAGCTTCTTTTTCTGAACCATTTCAGGATAAGTTGCTGACCTGATGCCCCATCTTCCTAATATTTTAGTGTGAATTTCCCACAAGTAAGACTTTTGTCTCCTATAAGTCATTCTACAACCTTAATACAAAATCAGGAAATTAATGTTGATTTATTCATTACAATCTAATCCACACATCCCATTTAATTATCATATTTCCTCAGTCACTTCCACTCTGGAGCAGTTCTTCAGTCTTTCCTTGCCTTCCATGAACTTAGCACAAACAAGAATTTTTTTGTAGTTTGCCCCTCAGTTTAGATTTGTCTCATGATTTAGTTCAGTTCAGTCAACTCAGTCGTGTCCAACTCTTGTGACCCCATGGTCTGCAGCATGCCAGACTTTCTTGTTCATCACCAACTCCTGGAATTTACTCAAACTCATATCCATCAAGTCGGTGATGCCATCCAATCATTTCATCCTCTGTCGTCCCCTTCTCCTGCCCTCAATCTTTCCCAGATTCAGGGTCTTTTCCAATGAGTCAGTTCTTCACATCAGGTGGCCAAAGTATTGGAGTTTCAGCTTCAGCATCAGTCCTTCCAATGAATAATCAGGACTGATCTCCTTTAGGATGGACTGGTTGGATCTCCTTGCAGTCCAAGGGACTCTCAAGAGTCTTCTCTAACACCACAGTTCAAAAGGATCAGTTCTTCGGTGCTCAGCTTTCTTTACAGTCCAACTCTCACATCCATACATGACTACTGGAAAAACCATAGCTTTGACTAGACGGACCTTTGTTGGCAAAGTAATGCCTCTGCTTTTTAATAAGCTGTCTACATTGGTCATAACTTTTCTTCCAAGGAGCAAGTGTCTTTTAATTTCCTGGCTGCAGTCACCATCTGCAGTGATTTTAGAGCCCGCCAAAATAAAGTCTGCCACTGTTTCCATTGTTGCCCCATCTGTTTACCATGAACTGATGGGACTGGATGCCATGATCTTAGTTTGCTGAATGTTGAGTTTTAAGCCAACTTTTTCACTTTCCTCTTTCACTTTCATCAGGAAGCTCTTTAGTTCTTCCTCGCTTTCTGCCATAAGGGTGGTGTCATCTGTATATCTGAGGTTATTGATATTTCTCCCAGAAATCTTGATTCCAGCTTGTGCTTTATCCAGCCCAGCATTTCTCATGATGTTCTCTGCATATAAGTTAAATAATCAGGGTGACTATATACAGCCTTGACATACTACTTTTCCTGTTTGGAACCACTCTGTTTTTCCATGTCCAATTCTGACTGTTGCTTCTTGACCTGCATACAGGTTTCTCAAGAGGCAGGCCAGGTGGTCTGATAGTCCCATCTCTTTCAGAATTTTCCACAGTTTATTGTGATCTGCACAGTCAAAGGCTTTGGCATAGTTGATAAAGGAGAAGTAGATGTTTTTTTGAAACTCTCTTGCTTTTTCAATAATCCCACAGATGTTGGCAATTTATTTTCTGGTTCCTCTGTCTTTTCTAAATTCAGCTAGAATATCTGAAAGTTCACGGTTCACATACTGTTGAATCCTGATTTGGAGAATTTTGAGCATTACTTTGCTAGCATGTGTGATGAGTGCAATTGTGTGGTATTTTGAACATTCGTTGGCATTGCCTTTTTTGGGATTGGAATGAAAACTGACCTTTTCCAGTCCTGTGGCCACTGCTGCATTTTCCAAATTTGCTGGTGTATTGAGTGCAGCACCTTCACAGCAGCATCTTTTAGGATTTGAAGATGATGACTAGATTAGATTCAGATTACCTGTCTTTGGTGGTAATATCACAGAAGTGATGTTTTCTCATTATATCTCATGAGGTTGTCCTTAACATTAATATGTCCCATTACTGATGATATTCACTTTGATCACTTAATGAAGGTGGTGTCAGATTTCCTCAATGTGAAGTTCTTTTTTCTTTGTTATAAGTATTTTGTGGGGAAGTATTTTGAACCTATGGGTCATTCTATTCCTCATCAAACACTGGCCAACTATCATGAAAATATGCTCACTATCACTGTTGTAGAGAAGTCAATTCTGACTTTATGTTGAAACTGTTTCTTTCACTTGGTTTTCATTGCTTTTGTTATTATGTAGTGAAAGTCACTCAGTCGTGTCCGACTCTTGCGACTCCATGGACTGTAGCCCACAAGGTCCCTCTGTCCATGGGATTCTCCAGGCAAGAATACTGCAGTGGGTTGCCATTTCCTTCCCCAAAGGTGATCAGCTTAAGTCAGGTTTAAATCCCTTATGAGTTTACTGATGGCATTTTGCTGATGCTGATCACCACAATTCTTTCTTTGAACTACCATACTACAATGCCCTGTAATTTTTTTTTTTTAAAGGAGTCAGGTGTTTAAAAATGGACTCATTTGTTAGTTTCTTAAGACTATTCCACATAATGTTACTAGTGGGCTAATGATGCAATTCAGCTTGCCACCCTGCCAGGCCACTCTTCAAAGCAAGTTGCTTTATAGAACTTTCCCAACTGTGCGAGAATTTTGGAGTTAACTAGCAACAAGCTTGAAAATTTGGTTATGTATGTAAGTACAAAGCTGGTTCATCAAATCCCTGTTCTGGCCCTCAACCTAGTGCATTTTAACTAAGGTGTCATCTACCTCCTTCTTAACGTTTATCAGATACTTGAAAAAGTGACGTCCAGCCACTCCTTGGAGATGGTTCCCTTTCCAGACCCTGGGCTGCTGAAGGGCTCAGGAACCTCGTGGTCCTGGGCTCCATTACTAGAGTCTTTACAACCTTCCAGAACCTCCATGCTCCCCTTTTCCTCACTCCTTTCATCCTCCGTGGGTTCTGGGTTTTCCTTCTGGGAAAGAGAGTCCTGGCTGGGGCGTGGCCCCTCACAGTGGCAGACTTGCTTTCTGGTGGAGCAGGGCCCCCCAGGGCACTCTCCTGGGGACCTGGGCAACATCCTGGCTACTGCCAGACTCTTTGGGGGGAGACTTTTTCTCTTCCAAGGCTTTGATCAAGTTCTTGGGAGCTAGGGGCTCTTCTCTCAGTTGTCTCACTTGGTCTCTTTTCTTCCTCCTTAAGTGAATCCAGGAGATTTCTGTGGCTGTTAGGAAAAGGCTGATTTCCTCCTTTCCACAGGGAACTCATTTATGCTGTACCTTTAGATCAGTGAGGAGTTTTTCAATCCATATTGTCACAACCATGATGCCTTCCACTGTCTCAGGGCCCAGAGATGATGCTTTGAGGGCTAGTTCTTTCATTACAGACCCCAGGACTACAAACATAATATTATAATCACACATAACAGCCTGCCCCTCAGCCTGACTGTAAATACAAGTGCCTTTGTTCAGTTCATGGAGAGATAATCTGACTCTGTCCACCTGTGAAAGCTACAACAGAAAGAAGAGATTAACAAGCTGCTTCCAATCCTGGAGATGTTTTGGAAAACTGAAGACTCTTTCATTTTACTTCCCCACTCCCTCTCCCTCTGTAGGCTGCCTTTCGACTTTAGTTCCTCATATCTTCTCTCTCTCTCTGACTCTATAGAAGAATCTGGCATCCAGACACCAACAAGATGGTTACTCTGAGACATAAGTCTGCCATCTTCTTCTTCAGCCAGCTTTAGGAATAAAGTCGTATGCCTTGCCCCAATATCTCAGTCTCTTGGATTCATTGGCCTGTAGTGGAGCAAACAGAGCAAGCTTGGACTTGGTAACACCACTAGCATTCAAGTAAAAGCAAATAAGATAACAAAAGTTTTTATTGTAAGACTTTTTTGAAGTTTGATAAAAGTCTCTTGATGATGAAGGTGAAAGTCAACATTGTTAAAAGGCTTTATTAGTACTGCTTTTTGGAGTGCAATTTGGAAATAATAAAACAAGTTTTAAAGGTATACATTTCTTGGTATACATTTATAATTCTATTATATGTTGGTCCTTAAAAAAATGTGCCTGTCAATGCAGGAAATCTATGACTTAACTGAAAACAAATAGACGTATATGTTTTAACTTAGAAGAAGACCTCCATAATACTAAGTAGGGGAAAACAAGTTGGATCCCTTCTCCATATCTCATGCTGTATGCAAACATCTAGTCTTTCAGTGGATCCTGTGAAAATATATCCTGAATCCAACTACTTCTTATCATTCTCACTATTCATTTCAGTTCAGTTCAGTCACTCAGTCATGTCTGACTCTTTGCAACCCCATGGACTGCAGCATGCCAGGCTTCCCTGTCTATCACCAACTCCCAGAGCTTGGTCAAACTCATGTCCATTGAGTTGGTGATGCCTTCTGTTGGGGGAGTGTGTAATTTTCTCAGTTTTGTCTCACCACAGCAAAAATTGGAAGCGAGGGAGGAATCCCTGTTAAGCTCAGTTTTATTCAGATAAACAAAGGATAGTACACTCTCAAGGCGAGAGGGTGGGTCAACCCAAAAGACAAGAGAAGAGAGGCTTCAATCCTTCTAGGCTTTCTTTTTTTACACATTTGTCTCCTCCCCCTTTGGCCTGCCCTCTGTAAACTGGGCTAGCCAGGAGGGCTATTTGTTTTACCTGAGATCCTCACTCTTGTCCTTAGACGTTCCTCTGTTCTATTTTCGCTAGTTTTCCCGTTGTTTTGTCTTTTAGCCACCACCATTTTGGACTCCTTTTTCCTATTGTAACTAACTAACACATTCAACCATCTCATCCTCTTTCATCCCCTTCTCCTCCTGCCTTCAGTCTTTCCCAGCTTCAGGGTCTTTTCTAATTAGTCAGTTCTTCCCATCAGGTGGCCAAAGTATTGGAGTTTCATCTTCAGCATCAGTTCTTCCAATGAATCTTCAGGATTGATTTCCTTTAAGATTGACTGCTTTGATCCCCTTGCAGTCAAAGGGACTCTCAGGAGTCTTATCTAACACCCCAGTTCAAAATCCTCACTATTATCCTGTGCCATTGAGGGTCCAGCAAGATATACGTGGCTCCTTAAAATCAGGTAATTTGAGGAGTATATATTGAAAAGACTGTTTAAAGATATGAGTAGAATTTAGGAAACTCCACAAGGGTTAGTATAAAATCTTGGGATTAGCAGCAGTGCAGAACCCTAACACCATCGTCTAAAGGGGCGACTGATGGGAGATGTTATAGAACCGGGAGAGAGCAGATATTTGGAGAGGGTTGCCCAGGAAGAGCTATGGTAGAAGAACAGCCTAACTCCTGTGACCCTGAGGGAGTGAATCTGGAGAATAAGAACCTTACTCACTTTCCTCCTGCTCTCCAGTTTCCGACAGTGTCTTCTGCTGACTGAATCAAACCAGTCTTCTGGGCACAGAACACCCATGAAGGATTGAAAGGAGATGGAAATGCAAACAGAAAATATCCAGCACACATCCTAATCCTGGTATAGCCTTCTAACTGCTCTTAATTGTTCTCAGGGCTTTCTTACTTGCCCCTATTGTCATTTAAGGAGTAGGTAGAGGATTTTTTTTTTTTGCAAAAGAATACTCAAACTACCCCACAATTGCACTCATCTCACACACTAGCAAAGTAATGCTCAAAATTCTCTAAGCCAGACTTCAACAATACATGAACCATGAATTTCCAGATGTTCAAGCTGGTTTTAGAAAAGGCAGAGGAACCAGAGATCGAATTGCCAACATCCGATGGATCATCAGCAAAGCAAGAGAGTTCCAGAAAATCATCTATTTCTGCCTTATTCACTATGCTGTACTGAAAGGAATCCTTTATTTCTCTGCTCAAAAATTTTTAAAAGTGTCTCATCGCAGAATAAAACCCAAAGATATCAGCCATCTCTCCAATGTCATTTCCAACCATTCTTCTTGAGGTCAATCTCAGTTCAGTTCAGTCGCTCAGTCATGTCTGACTCCTTGCGACCCCATGAATCACAGCACGCCAGGCCTCCCTGTCCATCACCAACTCCCAGAGTTCACTCAGACTCACGTCCATCAAGTCGGTGATGCCATCCAGCCATCTCATCCTCTGTCGTCCCCTTCTCCTCCTGCCCCCAATCTCTCCCAACATCAGAGTCTTTTCCAAAGAGTCAACTCTTTGCATGAGGTGACCAAAGTACTGGAGTTTCAGCTTTAGTATCAGTCCTTCCAAAGAACACCCAGGACTGATCTCCTTCAGAATGGACTGGTTGGATTTCCTTGCAGTCCAAGGGACTCTCAAGAGTCTTCTCCAACACCACAGTTCAAAGCATCAATTCTTCACTGATCAGCTTTCTTCACAGTCCAACTCTCACATCCATACATGACAACTGGAAAAAGCATAGCCTTGACTAGACGGACATTTGTTGGCAAAGTAATGTCTCTGCTTTTGAATATGCTATCTAGGTTGGTCATAACTTTCCTTCCAAGGAGTAAGCGTCTTCTAGTTTCATGGCTGCAATCACCATCTGCAGTGATTTTGGAGCCCCCAAAAATAAAGTCTGACACTGTTTCCACTGTTTCCCCATCTATTTCCCATGAAGTGATGGGACCAGATGCCATGATCTTCGTTTTCTGAATGTTGAGCTTTAAGCCAACTTTTCTGCTCTCCTCTTTCACTTTCATCAAGAGGCTTTTTAGCTCCTCTTCACTTTCTGCCATAAGGGTGGTATCATCTGCATATCTGAGGTTATTGATATTTCTCCCGGCAATCTTGATTCCAGCTTGTGTTTCTTCCAGGCCAGCGTTTCTCATGATGTACTCTGCATAGAAGTTAAATAAGCAGGGTGACAATACACAGCCTTGATGTACTCCTTTTCCTATTTGGAACCAGTCTGGTGTTCCATGTCCAGTTCTAACTGTTGCTTCCTGACCTGCATATAGGTTTCTCAAGAGGCAGGTTAGGTGGTCTGGTATTCCCATTTCTTTCAGAATTTTCCAAGTTTATTGTGATACACACAGTCAAAGGCTTTTGCATAGTCAATACAGCAGAAATAGATGTTTTTCTGGAACTCTCTTTTTTGATGATCCAGTGGATGTTGGCAATTTAATCTCTGGTTCCTCTGCCTTTTCTAAAACCAGCTTGAGCATCTGGAATTTCACGGCTCATGTATTGCTGAAGCCTGGCTTGGAGAATTTTGAGCCTTACTTTACTAGCATGTGAGATGAGTGCAATTGCACAGTAGTTTGAGCATTCTTTCGCATTGCCTTTCTTTGGGATTGGAACGAAAACTGACTTTTTCCAGTCCTGTGGCCACTGCTGAGTTTTCTAAATTTGCTGGCATATCAAGTGCAGCACTTTCCCAGCATCATCTTTCAGGATTTGAAATAGCTCAATTGGAATTCCATCGCCTCCACTAGCTTTGTTTGTAGTGATGCTTTCTAAGGCCCACTTGACTTCACATTCCAGGATGTCTGGCTCTAGGTGAGTGATCACACCATTGTGATTATCTGGGTTGTGAAGATCTTTTTTGTATAGTTCTTCTGTGTATTCTTGCCACCTCTTCTTAATATCTTCTGCTTCTGTTAGGTCCATACCATTTCTGTCCTTTATTGAGCCCATCTTTGCATGAAATGTTCCTTGGTATCTCTAATTTTCTTGAAGAGATCTCTAGTCTTTCCCATTCTGTTCTTTTCCTCTATTTCTTTTCACTGATCTCTGAGGATGGCTTTCTTATCCCTTCTTGCTATTCGCTGGAACTCTGCATTCAGATGCTTATATCTTTCCTTTTCTCCTTTGCTTTTCATTTCTCTTCTTTTCACAGCTATTTGTAAGGCCTCCCTAGACAGCCATTTTGATTTTTTGCATTTCTTTTCCATGGGGATCGTCTTGATCCCTGTCTCCTGTACAATGTCATGAACCTCCATCCATAGTTCATCAGGCACTCTATCAGATCTAGTCCCTTAAATCTATTTCTCACTTCCACTGTATAATCATAAGGGATTTGATTTAGGCCATACCTGAATGGTCTAGTGGTTTTCCCTACTTTCTTCAATTTAAGTCTGAATTTGGCAATAAGGAGTTCATGATCTGAGTCACAGTCAACTCCCAGTCTTGCTTTTGCTGACTGTATGGAGCTTCTCCATCTTTGGCTGCAAAGAATATAATCAATCTGATTTCCACGTTGACCATCTGGTGATGTCCATGTGTAGAGTCTTCTCTTGCGTTGTTGGAAGAGGGTGTTTGCTATGACCAGTGCGTTTTCTTGGCAAAACTCTATTAGTCTTTGCCCTGCTTCATTCTGTACTCCAAGGCCAAATTTGCCTGTTACTCCAGGTGTTTCTTGACTTCCTACTTTTGGATTCCAGTCCCCTATAATGAAAAGGACATCTTTTTTGGGTGTTAGTTCTAAAAGGTCTTGTAGGTCTTCATAGAACCGTTCAACTTCAGCTTATTCAGCATTATGGGTCGGGGCATAGGCTTGGGTTACCGTGATATTGAATGGTTTGCCTTGGAAATGAACAGAGATCATTCTGTCGTTTTTGGGATTGCCTCCAAGTACTGCATTTTGGACTCTTTTCTTGACCGTGATGGCTACTCCATTTCTTCTAAGGGATTCCTGCCCACAGTAGTAGATATAATGGTCATCTGAGGTAAATTCACCCATTCCAGTCCATTTTAGTTCAGTGTTTCCTAGAATGTCTACATTCACTCTTGTCATCTCCTGTTTGACCAGTTCCAATTGCTTTGATTCATGGACCTGCCTTCCAGGTTCCTATGCAATATTGCTCTTTACAACATCTGACCTTGCTTCTATTACCAGTCACATCCACAACTGGGTATTGTTTTTGCTTTGGCTCCATCTCTTCATTCTTTGTGGAGTTATTTCTCCACTGATCTCCAGTAGCATATTGGGTACTCTCTTACCTGCGGAAATCCTCTTTCAGTATCCTATCATTTTGACTTTTCATACTGTTCATAGGGTTCTCAAGGCAAGAATACCGAAGTGGTTTGCCATTCCCTTCTCCAGGGGACCACATTCTGTCAGACCTCTCCACCATACCCTCCCATCTTGGGTGGCCCCATAGGGTATGGCTTAGTTTCACTGAGTTAGAAAAGGCCGTGGTCCTATTGTGATTAGATTGACTAGTTTTCTGTGATTATGGTTTCAGTGTGTCTGCCCTCTGATGCCCTCTTGCAACACCTACCATCTTACTTTGGTTTCTCTTACCTTGAACATGGGGTATCTCTTCATGGCTGCTCCAGCAAATTTCAGCCGCTGCTCCTTGCCTTGGACGAAGGATATCTCCTCACCGCCGCCCCTCTTGACCTTGAACGTGGAGTAGCTCCTCTCAGTCCTCCTGCGCCCGCACAGCCGCCCCTTGCTGGACATGGGGTAGCTCCTCTCCACCGCTCCTGCACTGTCACAGCCGGGCATTCACGACCGCCGCCCCTGATCTCGGATGCGGGGTAACTCCTCTTGGCTGCCGCCCTGATCTTCTGCTATTCCTTGAATTTACCCATCAAGTTCCAGCCTCAAGATTTTAGACTTGCTGTTCCTGCCTGTAATATTCTCTCTCCAGATATTTCCATGGTTTTTGAAAGTTTTTTAAATTAAAAAGATATTTTACTTATAAACATTTTAAAAATTTTACATAATTATCAAGATTTCTTTCTATTTGCAGTTATTAAAAAATATTGGCTATATTCACTGTTTTGTTCAATACATCCTTGAGCTTGTCTTACTTCCAATAGTTTGTACCTCCCACTCCTTTCCCTCTCCCCAGCTCCCCACTGATAACCACTACTTTGTTCTTCTCTCTTCAGATTGAATGTAAGCCTTAAAAGGGGAGGAAATGTTTTTCTGGTTTGTTTACTGTTGCAAACCCGGAATACAGAATAGTTCTCAGCAATACATGCTCATCAAGTATCTGTTAATAAAGAAATGGATGAATTAATGAATCCTCCAGAGCACAGGTCTAAACAAGAGTTTTTGCAATGAATACAAATAATCCACAATATACTTTTTGATATATACCTAAACAACTAAAAATAATAGCTTTTAAATTAAAGCTTTTATTGAATTACAATGTAATTATATCACAAAACAATTTGGTTTGTTCAATGGGTAAAATATTTTTATATCTTAGTAACTTCAAGGGATAAAAGATTTTCTATCATTTTTCCAACAATGGTTGCTAAATACAAACCACTCTGCTATTGACATGGGACTTTGTGTATCCAGAGAAATCAACACTTTTTAAAACGGTCATTATTATTAACTGATTTATGAATTTATATAGATTTCGAGCTTTGGGATAGATATAATTTGTTTATAATCCATTTTCTTTAAAAAGTCTCCTCTGTAGCCAATGACTTTTGTTAAAACCATAGAAAAGATTTTAAAAATTGACCTTCTGAGCTAATAAAAGGCTGGAAGTTTAACTCATGCAACTCAGTTTCCTTTCAGTGGGCATATAAACACCATTTTATTTTCTTCATTAATCTGAACAATTTTGATAGTACCACTGTAAAGCTAAATGAAAAGAGCTCACTTTTTAGAAGCATGGCATCCATGTGCGGCTCAGAGTGATTTTTAATATGCCCCAAGGAGATGATCCTTTAATGGCAACTGTCTCTCTACACTATTTTTGTTCAATGAGAATGATCTTGCTTGAGCAAGAAAGGAATTGATGACTTTAGATATTGACTGTGTTTTCTGTTGCTATACAATTATTCTTCATTAAAGAATAAAAAGGAGGATTAAAATCTCACAATAAACATATTCAATTACTTTACATACAGTTTTCAATTAAGTTCTCAACAAGCCAAATTAGGTATTAGGCTTTTACTAAAAGTAATTTATGATCCAGGATATTCTTTTCAAAGTACTAGAGATTTGATTAAATATAGCACTCATTTTTATTTGTATGTTCATCTTTGTTGCATTGATTATGATCCTCTCGGCTAAAGCAGCTTGCAAAGCTCAGAGTAACTTTTAAGTTGCAGAGGGCTCCACATGTATCCAACATAAAGCCTTTTAAACTGGAAAAGGTCGTTCATTCCAATCCCAAAGAAGGGCAGTGCCAAAGAATGTTCAAACTACCAAACAACTGGTTTGCATGCTAAAGCAAGGTTATGCTCAAAATCCTTCAAGCTAGGCTTCAGCAGTATGTGAACCAAGAACTTCTAGACGTACAAGCTGGATTTAGAAAGGCAGAGGAACCAGAGATCATATTGCCAATACTCGTCGGATTATAGAGAAAGCAAGGGAATTCCAGAAAAACACGTTCTTCTGCTTCATGGAGTACATGAAAGACTTTGACTGCATGGATCACAACAAACTCTGGAAAATTCTTTAAGATATAGGAATACCGGACCATCTTAACTGTCTCCTGAGAAACCTGTATTTGGGTTAAGAAGCAAAGGTTAGAACCTCACATGGAACAACAGACAGGTTCAAAATTGGGAAAGGAGTATGAAAAGGCTGAATACTGTCACCCTGTTTATTTAACTTAATATTCAGAGTGCATCATGTGAAATGATTAATCATAATCTGGAATCAAGATTACTGGGAGAAATATCAACAACCTCAGATATGCAGATGACATCACCCTAAAGGCAGAAAGTGAAGAGGAACTAAAAGACTCTTGATGAGGGTGAAAGAGAAGAATGAAAAAGTTGGCTTAAAGCTCAACATTCAAAAAACTAAGATCATGGCATCTGGTCCCATCACTTCATGGCAAATAGAAGAGGGAAAAGTGGAAATAGTGACAAGTTTTCTTTTCTTGGGCTCCAAAATCACTGTGGTGACTGCAGCCATGAAATTAAAAGACTCTTGCTCCTTGGAAGAAAAGTTATGACCAACCTAGATGGCATATCAAAAAGCAAAGACATCACTTTGTCAACATAGGCCCGCATAGTCAAAGCTATGATTTTTCAGCAGTCATGTATGGATGTGAGAGTTGAACCATAAAGAAGGCTGAGTGCTAAGGAATTGATGCTTTTGAATTGTGGTGCTGGAGAAGACTCTTGAGAGTCTCTTTGATAGTAAGGAGACCAAACCAGTCAATCCTAAAGAAATTAACCCTGAAGATTCCTTGAAAGGATTGATGCTGAGGCTGAAGCTCCAATTTTTTGGCCACCTGATGAGAAGAGCTGACTCATTGGAAGACACTGATGCTGGGAAAGACTGAAGGCAAAAGCAGAAGGGGGCAGCAGAGAACGAGATAGTTAGATAGTATCACCCACTTAATGGATATGAAACTGAGCAAACTCCAGGAGATAGTGAAAGACAGAGAAGCCTGGAGTGCTCTAGTCCATGGGATTGCAAACAGTTGGACACAACTTAGCAACTAAACAACAGCAAGAGAGATTCTTTCAGAAGCAAATGCCCTATCACAGATTCATTCAATCACAAGATATGTTACAAATCATTCTAAAATCTGAGCTAGCTTAGTACCTTTACCAGCCATAACCTCACAGCTCAACCCTTGCATTGCTACTTGAACATTTCCTTATACATGAAGATGTTTTTATTTTCTCTTCAAGATAATACTGAATAATCTAACCTGTTCATTATAGCACCTTGAATGTAAAAATAAGTCAGAATTAACTGAAGACCAGAAAGTGTCAATCACCTTAAACTCAAATAGCTGTGTTGTCAAGAACTTTTATAATTTTTAGAAATTATATTCTCATTCTCGCACTGTGGAGAGGAACCAACTTTCTTAGGATATACTACTTAATATGGCAGATTTGCTGGTGGCATTTTTTCCAGATTCTTTCTCACCTAGTCTGAAATATTACAGCCATATTTATGAGGCCAGATAATAGAGATGTTTGTCTCTATTTATACTAGTCATTTTTCTGGTTATCTTCTCTGTGTCACAATCCCAAACTTAGTGGTTTAAAACAAACATTTTATGTACTTACAATTTCATTGGTCAGGTATTCAAGTATGGCTTAACTACTGTTCCAATGTCACTGACTTAAGTCACTTAGTAGTGAATTCAGCTGGTGGATAGGCTGGTCTAGAGGGTTCAAGATGGCTTCACTTCATGTCTGGTGCCTTGGTAGGTATGGCTACAACGGAGGCTCAGATTATTGACTGGAGCATCTTCACATAACTTCTAGAGCATAATAAGCTCAGAGAAATCTGCCTTCTTACATAGTAACTTGTTTCCCCAAGAATGAGTGTTGCAAGAGGCCCAGACAGAAGCAGGACTTTTTACAATCTACTTTTGAATATTCCAGAACATCACTTCTATCACATTTTATTCATCAAGCAAGTCATTAAGGCTCGCCCAAAATCAAAGAAGAAAAGGAATGTGCTCTTTCCTCTGTCTGTTGATGGGAGTATGGCATGCTTGTATAGGGAAAGAAGAAATTGACGGCAGCCCTCTACCATCATGACAGTACTGGAATCATGATGACTATGGTCCAACACCAAGCAGCTCATCACCAAACGACTACTTTACAAAAAAAAAAAAAAAAAAAGTGTCTTTAAAATACTGCAATCTGTAGCAGCCAGGATCTGTACCTTTCAGTTCTAGGCCTGAACTATCTACTAGTATTTTTGATAATAAATTAATCCAGCCAAGGATATCCAAGACACATATGATTTGAATTTTATTTATTAGTATTTTTTCATCCCAGTGATAGTTTTGAGACTTTGTTAAATAAAACTTTGTAAGATATTCCAGGTAAACGTACACATAGGAAAGCACAATACATTGCAAACCAGAGTTAACGGTCAATCACGACACTTAAGCCAGCATGTGATATACTTCATTACTGGATCTTATTTTCCTACATGAAAAGAATATTAAAGATGGTCCTTGACTCAAGGGTTGCTTAATAACTGGAATAAAAGAGGGATAGATATCATTACAGGTCCTACAGACATTAAAAAGGTAATTTTGTGAACACCTATATGTCAATAAATTTGACAACTTAAATGAAATGAAGTCTTTGAAAAACATAATTTACCAAAACTAGTACAAGATCACAAAGAAAACCTGAATACCCTTGTTTCTATTTAAAAAATTGAATTTGTTTTCAAAAACTTTTCCACAAAGGAAACTTCAGGTCCAGGTTATTTTGCTGGTAAAGTCTATCAAGTATTTAAAGAAGAAAATGAGACAATCCATCATGAAAATGAACAATCTTATAAATAAAGGACATTGAAAGAATGGGTAAAAACAAAGTAAAATAAAAAAGTGTTTAAAAATAAATGTGAAACAAATTTTCCATAGGTTCTGTATAAATCCCCCATTGGAAATGAGATAAAACAAGTTTAGGAGGAAAAGATAATAAAAACAAACTTGCTAGAGACATATCTTAGAAAAAACAGTTCCAACATGTATTTTGTTTCATTTTTGTCTTACTTAAAAAATACAAACTGCCAGAGTTTATGTGGAATTTGATGCTACATTTAAAACAACAACAACAGACATATTGCTAAGACAAAGCAGTTGAATTGAATTGTTCCATAAAATGAATTGACATAAAATTTAGGAAGATCAGTAAATGAAGTGTGGTGGTGTTACTCATGTTATGATGTGACATTAAGAAAATCCATATTGAACGTAGAACTTGTTATACAGTGTGAAATAAGTCAGAAAGAGAAAAACAAAAATGGTGTATTAATGCATATACTTCCCTGGTGGCTCAGACGTTAAAGCTTCTGTCTACGATGCAGGAGACTGGGGTTTGATCCCTGGGTTGGGAAGATCCCTTGGAGAAGGAAATGCCAATTCACTCCAGTACTATTGCCTGGAAAATCCCATGGACCGAGAAGCCTGGTAGGCTACGGTCCATGGGGTCATAAAGAGTTGGACATGACTGAGCGACTTCACGTTCATGTTCTATATGGAATATAGAAAAATGGTATTGATGAAGAAATTTGCAGGGAAGGAATGGAGATGCAGATGCAGAGAACAGACTTGTGGACACAGTGAGGGAAGGAGAGAGTGGGGCAGAGGGAGAAAATAGCATCGACATATTTGTATCACCATTTGTAAAACTGATAGCTGGTGAGAAGTTGCTATATAACACAGGGAACCCAGCTTGGTGCTCTGTGATGATCTCAAGGGGTGGGGTTGGGGGAGGAGAGGGAGGCTCCATGGGGAGGGGAAATATGTATAATTATGGGTGATTTGTGTTGTGGTAAGAGAGAAACCAATGCAACATTGTAAACCAATTTTCCTCAAATTACAAAATAAATGAAAAAAAAAAAAAGAAAATCCATATTGCATTAAAGTGTAGTGAAAACCACTTTTCATGTCTAAATAGATGAGTATGGTTCCCCAAACAATCATAAACAGTAAATATGTGTTGTCTCGAGGGAGTTAGCAGCAAACATCCTATGGCAATAAGATCAAAGGTCAGTTTCTAAGTCTCAAAGTACACTTGTTTCACTCCCTGTTCAATCATGAAAATTGTGACTAATTAAAATATTTATAAATACTTCTAGAAATAATATATCTGTGAAGGTACAGAATAAAATGCAGCTGGAGCTTAAACTTTATAAGATAAAATCCAAATCAAGAGAGAAATCATTCAGAATGAAGATAACTGTCTAGATAAATATGAAAGGTTTGCCTTAGAAGTTTCCAATTAGGGCATTCTGTGGTTGCCCAGTGGTTAGGACTTGGTGCTTTCACTGCCATGGCCCATGTTCAATCCCTGGTCAGAGAAGTTAGATCCTGCAAGCTTCTCAGTGTGGCCAAAAATAAAGTTTTATTCAATTAGAATTTAGATAAGTCCAATTAAGGAAAATTTAGGAGTAGCCAATAAGTCACCTATAGTATCCTTGGGTTTTACACTTTCAAATTTTGTTTATTTTGTAAACATTGTATATAATGCCTTTGAAAACAGAAGTCTTGGAGTAAATATTTTGTGACTTTCTGAGTGATGCCTCAAATTTTTCAGTTCCAAGTGATAGTTATATTTTTAAACTATCTGAAATGTCTTTACCCCCATTTAAATCTTTTCTAAGATTTTCATCTCTTTTGACATTCTAATTTCTATAGCCTCTTCTTTATTTGCTGTTAAAAGGTAAATCTGAGATATACATCATAGCAAAAAAAAAAAAAGCCAGGACAGTTACCTAATAGGCTTTCAGATTGAGTAACTTAACATTTCTATTAAGTTATATGGTATTTAAAAGGTAACTAGACCCAAGTATAATGCAATATATTTTATCAGTCATCTACCATTCAAATACTGCCACAAGCATGGCATATTATTTTCCCTGCAGTTTAATTGAGGGTTTACTAGGGGTTGAAGGTCTTCAGATTATGATATCCCAAAATATACCACTTTGATTAAGGATTGTTTTGAGCTGCAGACAATTGAGAGGAAGCAGATATGAAAAAAAAAAAAAAAAAAAAAAAAAAACCTGTCTTCTTTATTTCTGCTAGGAAGGGCAGGATGATTCTTAATCATCAGAGACAATGCCAGAACTCTTATCAGCATCAGAGGAATCTATAAAACAAAACCTACTTAAAGAGCCTTTGCCTGCCATTATGTGACTGGTGATAGAAGCAAGGTCCAATGCTGTAAAGAGCAATATTGCATAGGAACCTGAAATGTTAGGTCTATGAATAAAGGCAATTGGAAGTGTTCAAACAGGAGACAGCAAGAGTGAACATCGACATTCTAGGAATCAGCGAACTAAAATGGACTGGGATGGGTGGATTTAACTCAGATGACCATTTTATCTACTACCGTGGGCAAGAATCCCTTAGAACAAATGGAGTAGCCATCATGGTCAACAAAAGAGTCTAAAATGCAGTACTTGGATGCAATCTCAAAAATGACAGATGATCTCTGTTCATTTCCAAGGCAACCCATTCAATATCATGGTAACCCAAGCCTATGCCCCATTAATCCTAGTAAAGATGAAGAAATTGAAGTTGAACGGTTCTATGAAGACCTACAAGACCTTTTAGACCTAATACTCCAAAAAGATGTCCTTTTCATTATAGGACACTGGAATGCAAAAGTAGGAAGTCAAGAAACACCTGGAGTAACAGGCAAATTTGCCCTTGGAGTACAGAATGAAGCAGGGCAAAGGCTAATAGAGTTTTGCCAAGAGAACGCACTGGACATAGCAAACACCCTCTTCCAACAACGCAAGAGAAGACTCTACACATGGACATCGCCAGATGGTCAACACGGAAATCGGATTGATTATATTCTTTGCAGCCAAAGATGGAGAAGCTCCATATAGTCAGCAAAAACAAGACTGGGAGGTGACTGTGGCTCAGATCATGAACTCCTTATTGCCAAATTCAGACTTAAATTGAAGAAAGTAGGGAAAACCACTAGACCATTCAGGTATGGCCTAAATCAAATCCCTTATGATTATACATTGGAAGTGAGAAATAGATTTAAGGGACTAGATCTGATAGAGTGCCTGATGAACTATGGATGGAGATTCATGACATTGTACAGGAGACAGGGATCAAGACCATCCCCATAGAAAAGAAATGCAAAAAATCAAAATGGCTGTCTAGGGAGGCCTTACAAATAGCTGTGAAAAGAAGACAAGCAAAAAGCAAAGGAGAAAAGGAAAGATATAAGCATCTTAATGCAGAGTTCCAAAGAATAGCAAGGGGAGATAAGAAAGCTTTCTTCAGTGATCAGTGCAAAGAAATAGAGGAAAACATCAGACTGGGAAAGATGAGAGATCTCTTCAAGAAAATTAGAGATACCAAGGGAACATTTCATGCAAAGATGGGCTCGATAAAGGACAAAAATAGTATGGACCTAACAGAAACAAAAGATATTAAGAAGAGATGGCAAGAATACACAGAAGAACTGTACAAAAAAGATCTTCACAACCAAGATAATCATGATGGCGTGATCAATCACCTAGAGCCAGACATCCTGGAATGTGGAGTCAAGTGGGCCCTAGAAAACATCACTACAAACAAAGCTAGTGGAGGTGATGGAATTCCAGTTGATCTATTTCAAATCCTGAAAGATGATGCTGGGAAAGTGCTGCACTCGATATGCCAGCAAATTTAGAAAACTCAGCAGTGGCCAAAGGACTGGAAAAGGTCAGTTTTCATTCCAATCCCAAAGAAAGGCAATGCCAAAGAATGCTCAAACTACTGCACAATTGCATGCATCTGCCTAGAAATTCCCATGGGCAGAGGAGCCTGGTGGGTTGCAGTCCGTGGGGTCACAAAGAGTTGGACAGGACTAAACGACTTCACTTTCACTTTTCACTTTCATTCACTGGAGAAAGAAATGACAACCCACTCCAGTGTTCTTGCCTGGAGAATCCCAGGGACGGGGGAGCCTGGTGGGCTGCCGTCTTATGGAGTCACACAGAGTCGGGCAAGACTCAAGTGACAGCAGCACATGCTAGTAAAGTAATGCTCTAAATTCTCCAAGCCAGGCTTCAGCAATATGTGAACTGTGAACTTCCAGATGTTCAAGCTAGTTTTAGAAAAGGCAGAGGAACCAGAGATCAAATTGCCAACATCTGATGGATCATCAACAAAGCAAGAGAGCTGCAGAAAAACATCTATTTCTGTTTTATTGACTATGCCAAAGCCTTTGACTGTGTGGATCACGATAAACTGTGGAAAATTCTGAAAGAGATGGGAATACCAGATGACCTGACCTGCCTCTTGAGAAACCTGTATGCAGGTCAGGAAGCAACAGTTAGAACTGGACATGGAACAACAGACTGGTTCCAAATAGGAAAAGGAGTACATCAAGGCTGTGTATTGTCACCCTGCTTATTTAACTTATATGCAGAGTACATCATGAGAAACGCTGGGCTGGAAAAAGCACAAGCTGGAATCAAGCGTGCTGGGAGAAATATCAATAACCTCATATATGGAGATGACAGCACACTTATGGCAGAAAGTGAAGAGGAACTAAAGAGCCTCTTGATGAAAGTGAAAGAGGAGAGTGAAAAAGTTTGCTTAAAGCTCAACATTCAGAAAACAAAGATCATGGCATCCGGTCCCATCACTTCATGGCAAATAGATGGAGAAACAGTGGAAACAGTGTCAAGCTTTATTTTTTGGGAGCTCCAAAATCACTGCAGATAGTGATTGCAGCCATGAAATTAAAAGATGCTTACTCCTTGGAAGGAAAGTTATGACCAACCTAGATAGCATATTGAAAAGCAGAGACATTACTTTGCCAACAAAGGTCCGTCTAGTCAAGGCTATGGTTTTTCCAGTAGTCATGTATGGATGTGAGAGTTGGACTGTGAAGAAAGCTAAGCGCTGAAGAATTGATGCTTTGAACTGTGGTGTTGGAGAAGACTCTTGAGAGTCCCTTGGACTGCAAGGAGATCCAACCAGTCCATTCTAAAGGAGATCAGTCCTGGGTATTCATTGGAAGGACTGATATTGAAGCTGAAACTCCAATATTTTGGCCACCTCATGCGAAGAGCTGACTCATTGGAAAAGACCCTGATGCTGGGAGGGATTGGGGCAGGAGGAGAAGAGGACAACAGAGGATGAGATGGCTGGATGGCATCACTGACTTGATGGACATGAGTCTGTGTAAACTCTGGGAGTTGGTGATGGACAGGAAGGCCTGGCATGCTATGATTCATGGGGTGGCAAAGAGTCAGACAGGATTGAAGAACTGATCTGAACTGAACTGATTCTCTCCTGGAAGATGTGACTTTTTTTTTTTTTTTTTTAATCTTATTTTGTATTGGTGTATAGCCGATTAACAATGTTGTGTTAGTTTCAGGTGAAGAGTGAAGGGACTCAGCCATACATGAAGTATCCATTCTCCTTTAAACTCTTCTCCCATTCAGATTGCCACATAACATTGAGCAGAGTTCTGTGTACTATACAGTAGGTCCTTGTTGGTTATCCATTTTAAATATAGCAGTGTGTACATGTCTGCCCCCTACTCCCTAGCTAACCCTTTCCCCCGTTGCTTCCCCCTCAGTCATAAGTTAGTTCTTTAAGTCTGGTAGTCTGTTTCTGTTTTGTAAATAAGTTCATTTGTATCATTTTTAAGGTTCCATCTGTAAGGGATGCCATATGATATTTCTCCTTCTCTGACCTACTTCACCAACATGACACTCTATAGGTCTATCCATGTTGCTGCAAATGGCATTATTTCATTATTTCATTCTTTTATTTTTTTAATTTTTAATTTTTATTTTTACTTTATTTTACTTTACATTACTGTATTGGTTTTGCCATACATCAACATGTATCCACCACGGGTATACATGCGTTCCCGAACATGAACCCCCCTCCCACCTCCCTCCCCATAACATCTCCCCAGGTCATCCCCGTGCACCAGCACCAAGCATCCTGTATCCTGCATCGGACATAGACTGGCAGTTCGTTTCTTATATGATAGTATACATGTTTCAATGCCATTCTCCCAAATCATCCCACGCTCTCCCTCTCCCTCAGAGTCCAAAATTCCGCTCTACACACCTGTGTCTCTTTTGCTGTCCTGCATACAGGGTCATCATTACCATCTTTCCAAACTCCATATATATGTGTTAGTATACTGTACTGGTGCTTTTCTTTCTGGCTTACTTCACTCTGTATAATCGGCTCCAGTTTCATCCATCTCATTAGAACTGATTCAAATGTATTCTTTTTAATGGCTGAGTAATACTCCATTGTGTATATGTACCACAGCTTTCTTATCCATTCATCTGCTGATGGACATCTAGGTTGTTTCCATGTCCTGGCTATTATAAACAGTGCTGCAATGAACATTGGGGTACATGTGTCTCTTTCAATTCTGGTTTCCTCAGTGTGTATGCCCAGCAGTGGAATTGTTGGGTCATAAGGCAGTTCTATTTGCAATTTGTTAAGGAATCTCCACACTGTTCTCCATAGTGGCTGTCTGAGTAATATTCCATTATATATATGCCATATCTGTCCACAGACAGAGGATTGGATCAAAGTCATCTAGTCAAAGCTATGGCTTTTCCAGTGGTCATGTATGGATGTGAGAGTTGGACTACAAAGAAAGCTGAACACTGAAGAATTGGTGCTTTTGAACTGAGGTGTTGGAGAAGATGCTTGAGAGTTCCTTGGAGTACAAGGAGATCAAACCAGTCAATCCTAAAGGAAATCAGTCCTGAATAGTCATTAGAAGGACTGATGCTGAAGCTGAAACTCCAATACTTTGGCCACCTGGTGGGAAGAACTGACTTACTGGAAAAGACCTTGATGCTGGGAGGGATTGGCGGCAGGAAGAGAAGGGGAAGACAGAGGATGAGATGGTTGGATGACATCACCGACTCAATGGACATGAGTTTGAGTAAACCCCAGGAGTTGGTGATGAACAGGGAGGCCTGGCGTGCTGCAGTCCATGGGGTCACAAAGAGTTGGATATGACTGAGTGACTGAACTGAACTGTTGATGGACATTTAGGTTGTTTCTCTCTTGGCTATTGTAAACAGTGCTGCAATGAACATTGGGGCGGATGTATACTTTCAGGTCATGTTTTTCTCTGGGCATATGCCCAGGAGTGGGATTGCAGGGTCATATGGTAGCTCTTCCTAGGAGTAAGCATCTTTTAATTTCATGGCTCCAGTCACCATCTGCAGTGATGACATTACTTTGCCGACTAAGGTCCGTCTAGTCAAGGCTATGGTTTTTCCAGTAGTCATGTATGGATTTGAAAGTTGGACTGTGAAGAAAGCTGAGTGCCGAAGAATTGATGCTTTTGAACTGTGGTGTTGGAGAAGACTCTTGAGGGTCCCTTGGACTGCAAGGAGATCCAACCAGTCCATTCTGAAGGAGATCAGCCCTGGGATTTCTTTGGAAGGAATGATGCTAAAGCTGAAACTCCAGTACTTTGGCCACCTCATGCGAAGTGTTGACTCATTGGAAAAGACTCTGATGCTGGGAGGGATTGGGGGCAGGAGGAGAAGGGGACGACAGAGGATGAGATGGCTGGATGGCATCACTGACTTGATGAACGTGAATCTGAGTGAACTCCTGGAGTTGATAATAGACAGGGAGGCCTGGCGAGCTGTGATTCATGGGGTCCCAAAGAGTCGGACACGACTGAGCGACTGAACTGAACTGAACTGAACTGATGGTAGCTCTATTTTCAGTTTTTCAAGGAACCTCCTTAATGTTCTCCATAGTGGCTGCACCAGTTTATATTCCCATCAACGGTATAGAAGTGTTTCTTTCTCTCCACACCCTCTCCAGCATTTATTGTTTGTGAATTTTTTGATGATAGCCATTCTGACTATTGTGTGGAGATATCCCATTGTGATTTTGACTTGCATTTAAAAGTTGACATTTAAACCTGTTCTTCAGTGATACATAGGGCCAACCCAACCCCCCACCCTACCCCCCAGGAAGTTCTGGTTCAGTTCTTTCCAGATTAACAAAAAGAAGACAAAAGACAGATTGTAACAGGAGGGAAATGGGCAGGGCACAACTTTTGAAAGAATGACATAGCCCAAGGACACAACATAAACCGATTAGAATCAAATGAGTCCTGAGATGGCTGGCTAGTGACAACTTTGATTAGACCTTGATCCTCAATCAGCAAGCTAAATGACACACCCAGAGGTGCCAGGCTTTCCTCCTAGCTAAGTAGGTGAAGAATCTGCCTGCAATGCTGGGGACCCGGGTTCAATTCCTGGGTTAGGAAGTTCCCCTGGAGAAGGAAATGGCAATCCACTCCAGTATTCTTGCCTGGAGAATTCCGTGGACAGAGGAGACCAGCAGGCTAGGGTCATGGAGTCACAAGAGTCAGACATGACTTAGTGACTAAACCATCAGAGGTTCCATGACAGTTCCAAGGCACTGTCAAAAGACCAAGCAGTGGGCAGTGGCCCAATTCCTAGAAATCTCCACCCCTTCCCCAAAATAGTTAGAGTAATCCTCCCACTCACTAGCATGTTAAATTACCCAGCCTATAAAAAGTAACACCCACATTCCTCTGCCACCTGACTTACCCTCTGTGATGGCCCACACTTTGTCCGCTTTAAATCTGAACAAATCCACTTCTTACCTATCACTTTGTCTCTCACTGAACTCTTTCTGTGATGAGGAATCAAGAACCTGAGCTCATTAGGTCCTGAAACCAGGTATTGAGTGTTTTGGTTGGTTAGAGTCTCAGCCAGATGGGTTCAAGTCCCAGGCAGGCTTTTGTCCAGGTTCAAGTCCCAGCACATGTGCTCAAGTCCCAATCTGAGGTAAATGGTTTCAATATCAAAGTATTTCCCTTTGCTCTTTATCATTGAGAATTAATGATACTTTCAGGTGAACTGAAAGTTGATATGCTGCAGGATGTTTCAAACCTCCATAGCACCAAATTTTAACAAGACAAAATAAATATCTCTTTAACATATAGAACCACCAGAACTTACACAGGACTGGGGAAACAGACTCTGGGAGGGCACAAACAGAACCTTGTGTGCACCAGGACCCAGGAGACAGGAGTGGTGATGCCACAAGAGACTGACCCAGACTTACTCGTGAGTGTCCAGGAGTCTCTGGCAGAGGTGTGGGTCAGTGGTGGACTGCTGCAGGGTTGGGGGCACTGACTGTAGCAGTGCCTGCATGGGATCTTCATTATCTCCCCAATAGTTTGCCCCCATGTAAATAACAGGGAGGGAACACAGCCCCAACCATCAAAAGAAAATTGGATTAAAGATTTACTAGGCATGGCCCCGCCCATCAAAACAAGACCCAGTTTTCCCCTTAGTCAGTCTCTCCCTTCAGGAAGCTTCCATAATCCTCTTATCCTTCTCCATTAGAGGGCAAACAGACTGAAAACAGACAGTCACAGAAAACTAACCAGTCTAATTACATGGACCACAGCCTTGTCTAAATCAATGAAACTATGAGTCATGCCATGTAGGGCCACCCAAAATGGACGGGTCATGATAGAGAGTTATGACAAAACATGGTCCACTGGAGAAGGGAATGGAAAACCACTTCAGTATTCTTTTCTTGAGAATCCCATGAACAGAATGAAAAGGCAATAAGATAGGACCCTAAAAGATGAACTCCCCAGGTCAGTAGGTGCCCAATATGCTACTGGAGATCAGTGGAGAACTAACTCCGGAAAGAGTGAAGAGACGAAGCCAAAACAAAAACAACAACCAGTTGTGCAGGTGACTGTGATGAGAGCAAAGTCCAGTGCTCTAGAGAGCAATACTGCATTGGAACCTGGAATATGTTAGGTCCATGAATCAAGGCAAATTGGAAGTGGTCAAACAGGAGATGGCAAGAGTCAATGTCGACATTTTAGGAATCAGCAAACTAAAATGGACTGGAATGGATGAATTTAACTGAGATGACCATTATATCTACTACTGTGGGCAAGAATCCCTTAGAAGAAATGGAGTGGCCACCATACTCAACAAGAGTCCGAAATACAGTACTTGGATGCAATCTCAAAAATGACAGAATGATCTCGGTTCATTTCCAAGGCAAACCATTCAAAACAGTAATCCAAGTCTATGAATGCCATGGCCAGTAACGCTGAAGAAGCTGAAGTTGAACGGTTGTATGAAGACCTACAAGACCTTCTAGAACTAACACCCAAAAAAGATGTCCTTTTCATTATAGAGGACTGGAATGCAAAAGGAGGAAATAAAGAAATACCTGGAGTAATGTGCAAATCTGGCCTTGGAGTACAGAATGAAACAGGGCAAAGGCTAACAGAGTTTTGCCAAGAGAACACACTGGTCAAAGCAAACACCCTCTTCCAACAATACAAGAGAAGACTCTACACATGGACATCACCAGGTGGTCAATACCGATTGATTATATTCTTTGCAGTCAAAGATGGAGAAGTTCCATACAGTCACCAAAAACAAGACTGGGAGCTGACCGTGGCTCAGAACATAAACTCCTTATTGGAAAATTCAGACTTAAATTGAAGAAAGTAGGCAAAACCACTAGACCATTCACGTATGAAAAGAGAGAAAGAAAGAAAGTGAAGTCACTCAGTCGTGTCTGACTCTTTGCGACACCATGGACTGCCTTCCTTTTCTAGGCAAGAATACTGGAGCAGGTTGCCATTTCCTTCTCCAGGAGATCTTCCCAACACAGGGATTGAACTCGGGTCTCCTGCATTGTAGGCAGATGCTTTACCATCTGAGCCATGCAGACCTAAATAAAATCCCTTATGACAATACAGTGGAAGAGACAAATAGATTCAAGGGATTAGATCTGATAGAGTGCCTGAAGAACTACAGACAGAGGTTCATGACATTGTACAGGAGGCAGTGATCAAGACCATCCCCGAGAAAAAGAAATGCAAAAAGGAAAAATGGTTGTCTGAGGAGCCCTTACAAATAGCTATGAAAAGAAGAGAAGTGAAAGGTGAAGGAGAAAAGGAAAGATATACCCATTTGAATGCAGAGTTCCAAAGAATAGCATGGAGAGATAAGAAAGCCTTCTTCTGTGATCAGTGCAAAGAAATAGAAGAAAACAATAGAATGGGATTAGAGATCTCTTCAAGAAAATTAGAGATACCAAGGGAAATTTTCATGCAAAGATGGGCATAATAAAGGACAGGAATGGTACGGACCTAATAGAAGTTGAATATATTAAGAAGAGGTGGCAAGAATACACGGAAGAACTATACAAAAAAGATCTTCATGACCCAGATAATCATGATGGTGTGATCACTCACCTAGTGTCAAACATCCTGGAATGTGAAGTCAAGTGGGCCTTAGGAAGCATCACTATGAACAAAGCTAATGGAGGTGAGAGAATTCCAGTTGACCTATTTCAAATCCTGAAATATGATGCTGGGAAAGTGCTGCTCTCAATATGTCAGCAAATTTGGAAAACTCAGCGGTGGCCACAGGAGTGGAAAATGTCAGTTTTCATTCCAAGAAAGGCAATGCCAAAGAATGCTCAGGCTACCGCACAAATGCACTCATCTCACATGCTAGTAAAGTAATGCTCAAAATTCTCCAGTACATGAACAGTGAACTTCCAGATATTTAAGCTGGATTTAGAAAAGACAGAGGAACCAGAGGTCAAATTGCCATCATCCGCTGGATCATCGAAAAATCAAGAGAGTTCCAGAAAAACATCTATTTCTGCTTTATTGATGATGCCAAAGCCTTTGACTGTGTGCATTACAATAAACTGTGCCATCTCTGAAATAGATGGCAATACAAGACCACCTGACCTGCCTCTTGAGAAATCTGTATGCAAATCAAGAAGCAACAGTTAGAACTGGACATGGAACAACAGACTGGTTCCAAATCGGGAAAGGAGTACGTCAAGGCTGTGTATTTGTCACCCTGCTTATTTAACTTATATGCAGAGTACATCATGAGAAATGCTGGGCTGGATGAAGCAAAAGCTGAAATCGAGATTGCCAGGAGAAATATCAATAACCTCAGATATGCAGATGACACCACCCTTATGGCAGAAAGTGAAGAAGAACTAAAGAACCTCCTGATGAAAGTGAAAGAGGAGAATGAAAAAGTTGGCTTACTCAGCATTCAGAAAACTAAGATCATGTCATCTGGTCTCATTATTTCATGGCAAATAGATGGGGAATCAGTGGAAACAGTAACAGATTTTATTTTTTGTGTGTGTCCCAAATTACTGCAGATGGTGATTGCAGCCATGAAATTAAAAGATGCTTGCTTCTTGGACACAAAGTTATGACCAACCTAGACAGCTTATTAAAAAGCGAGACATTACTTTGCCAACAAAGGTCTGTCTAGCCAAAGCTATGGTTTTTCCTGCAGTCATGTATGGATGTGAGAGTTGGACTATAAAGAAAGCTGAGCACCAAAGAACTGATGCTTTTAAACTGTGCTGTTGGAGAAGACTGTTGAGAGTCTTTTGGACTACAAGGAGATCCAACCAGTTCATCCTAAAGGAAATAAGTCTTGAATATTCACTGGAAGGACTGATGCTGAAGCTTCAATATTGTGGCCACCTGATACGAAGAACTGACTCATTGGAAAAGACCCCAATGCTGGGAAAGATTAAAGGCAGAAGGAGAAGGGGACGACAGAGGATGAAATGTTTTTACTGCATCACCAACTCAATGGACATGAGTTTGAATAAACTCTGGGAGTTGGCGATGGACAGGGAGGCCTGGCATGCTGCAGTCCATGGGGCAGCAAAGAGTGGGACAGGACTGAGCAACTGAGCTGAAATCAATTAACATATTACTTGATGTTCCAAAAGGGAATAGATGAATGCTTTCTTATTTAATGACTTTCCGGGGATTATTTGAATAATTGGAATGCTATCTTTTGCCTTTCCCTCTTCACTTCCCTGCAAATTTCTTCTCATAGTTTAATATCACATCACTGAATTAACTATTTTTCTGTGGCTTAGATATGTTCTAGTCTCATATCAGTGACTGTATTTTCACCTAGACTAAGCAAGGTTGAATGCTCAATAAAATTAATGTCATTTCACATTTATGATATTCTAGTCCACTGTGCATATTTAAAAACCATGTCTTTTTTATTAATGGAATTCCTGAACCATGGACTGAAAAAAAATAAAGACTAGGCTTCCTCTGAAATTGGCTCCTGCTCTATTGCTTCTCGTTTTGAATTATATTTCAGTAATCAAGAAACAAACAAATTGAACTTACACAGTATTTTATAACAATAAAAAGTAATACTTATTTAATATTTAATTTACCTGACATTCTATATAGCAATGTTCTACTTGAACATTAAAATTTACATTTCATAAAATATGAAATAACACTGGCCTAAAACTCATAATAATTCTGTGTAGAATTTACACAGCCTGCTTTTGGATATGGGTAAATTTTTCTTTCAATTCAAGTTCTATTCCTGATTAATTAAAATCACAAACCTGAATTGGTGTTTTTTGTATACTCAAGTCTAGAATAGTAGCTTTCCCATCTCTATGTTTCAAGATTTTTAGAAAACAAAATATGTAGAGAGTACTATACCTTTCTAAAAAATGGCACAATGTAAAATGTAAGGCATGTTGCCCTGAGCAGTGCCATTTAAATTTCTGAAATCATTCCCTCCTTCCTAATTTAAGAGGAATAATGGGTTCTCTTTCCAGAAAAAAGCCTGCACACAGAATTTTGCATTCAATTTTAGGGTATTCTCTAGTGACTTTCCTAGGGGCTTCCAAAAAGACCTCTAAAGTACAAAACACTAGTTGGAAGGACTGTTTCTTTGCCTTTACTAGGTACTGTTTATAGCATGCTATAAAAGATTTAAAGTAGTTTATTTACCTTACAATTCACGTTAATAATTTAACAGAGCCTGCTTGAATAGTGGAGTAATAATACACTCATGGAGCTACAAATTAGTTAATTTATTTGGTAGTTGTCTCACTGTGGAGCTAGAATTAGACCTGGCAAATAGCTCCTTAAATATGGTTTAGCAGGTGCTGTTATTCACTTAACAAATATTTATGGCGCTTCTACTATGTACTTGGAATTGTGCTAGGCAATGAAGTAAAAAAACTTGTAAAACACACACACACACTCACATTAAGGATATGAAAACTTACATTGGGGTTATGAAGACAAGAGCAATAATACTAGAAGATAGGTATTATCATAGGGTAAGTAAAGATGTCTAATACAGTAAATAAGAAGGGCATCTGGAAGAGCAAATGAAGGCTTTCCAAATAAAATAAGGAACAGGTGAGTTCTGAAGGATGAATAGGAGTGAGCCCATACCTCTGACACATTTGCATAGAAGTCAGCCTTCTATGAGAACTGTTACAAAAACGGCTGTCGTTCATTTCCTGCTCCCTGGAGTTAATATCTTCCAGTGATACGTACAGACTCTGTGTATTTATCTATGTATCTCAAAATTAACACATTTAATTTGCATTTCAAAGAGTTTGAATTTAGGTATTATCTTTTGATATCCTACTGATGAAGATTTTGTTCTCTTTAATCGCTTTATCTTCCAATCCTTTGCTCCTGGCCTTAGCACAAACCTATGCACAGGTACACACATCCTCCCATGCCATACCTCATCTTCCCATTTTGTCAGTATTTCTATTATGCTTACATTATTTTGACCATGTAAATACAGTTATGTTGAGGGAGGAAAGGAACAGGCCGAGCTGACTCCATCTTGAAAAAGAGGAAAACTCCCCTTGCACTTTCAGTGAGCTTTGGACTATGAGCCCAGTAGCCACAGGGATAACATACCTACAGCTAAACTGGCCTCCCAGACTGATAAACACCAGATTCCATACCAAGATTTTCCATCGCCAAAAAGAATGTAATCCCCTATGTAGTCAATCACCTCTGTAATCTTTATGGCACCCACTGGTGTAGGCTACAATATATAATCAGCTGACCCTTCTGATTATGAATCATGGCTGTAACCTGATTGTATCTCCCTTTAACACTTTCCAGGATAGCTTTAAGGAATTTGGGGATGTGAGCTTGAGCAGTATACTTAAGATATAAAAGATTTTCACAAAAGTCAGTTGGGGTCCTTGGCTAAGAGGAGACTCTGCCTTGGGCCCGCCAGTGTAATAAACTGCACTCCACTATCTGCATTGTGAACTTCCAGATATTCAAGCTGGTTTTAGAAAAGGCAGAGGAACCAGAGATCAAATTGCCAACATCCGATGGATTATCAAAAAAGCAACAGAGTTCCAGAAAAACATCTATTTCTGCTTTATTGACTGTCCTAAAGCCTTTGACTGTGTGGATCACAATAAACTGTGGAAAATTCTGAAAGAGATGGGAATACAAGACAACCTGATCTGCCTCTTGAGAAACCTGTATGCAGATCAGGAAGCAACAGTTAGAACTGGACATGGAACAGACTGGTTCCAAATAGGAAAAGGAGTACATCAAGGCTGTGTATTGTCACCCTGCTTATTTAACTTACATGCAGAGTACATCATGAGAAACGCTGGGTTGGAGGAAGCACAAGCTGGAATCAAGATTGCCAGGAGAAATATCAATAACCTCATATATGGAGATGACAGCACACTTATGGCAGAAAGTGAAGAAGAACTAAAGAGCCTCTTGATGAAAATGAAAGAGGAGAGTGAAAAAGTTGGCTTAAAGATCAACATTCAGAAACTAAGATCATGTCATCTTGTTCCATCACTTCACGGCAAATAGATGGGGAAACAGTGGAAACAGTGGAAACAGTGGCTCACTTTATTTTTCTGGGCTCCAAAATCACTGCAGATGGTGATTGCAGCCATGAAATTAAAAGACGCTTACTCCTTGGAAGGAAAGTTATGACCAACCTAGACAGCATATTCAAAAGCAGAGACATTACTTTGCCAACAAACGTCTGTCTAGTCAAGGCTATGGTTTTTCTGGTGGTCATGTATGGATGTGAGAGTCAGACTGTGAAGAAAGCTGAGTGCCGAAGAACTGATGCTTTTGAACTGTGGTGCTCGAGAAGACTCTTGATAGTTCCTTGGACTGCAAGGAGATCCAACCAGTCCATCCTAAAGCAGATCAGTCCTGGGTGTTCACTGGAAGGACTGATACTGAAGCTGAAACTCCAATACTTTGGCCACCTGATGTGAAGAGCTGACTCATTGGAAAAGACCCTGATGCTGGGAAAGATTGAGGGAGGGCAGGAGGAGAAGGGGATGACAGAGGATGAGATGGCTGGATGGCATCACCGACTCGATGGACATGGGTTTGGATGGACTCTGGGAGTTGGTGATGGACCGGGAAGCCTGGCGTGCTGCAATTCATGGGGTCGCAAAGAGTCAGACACAACTGAGTGACTGAACTGAACTGAACTGATCTGCATTGTCCTTTTGAGTGAGTTTGTTTCCCGGAACGGGTGGCTACAACAATGTACCAAGATACAATGGCCTAATCTTTGCTACCCATTTTGCATCAATATTTGTCTGATTTGTATGTTGTTCTCCCTGTATTTAGTATTTTGTCATCTCTAAATGCTACCATAGATATGTAAGTTTCCTCTGAAGATGTTCAACACATTATTCTATCAATGTTCATCTGTCTTTGAGCTATCTGACCTACTCCAATTTGTATCGGTGGCTCTCTAGGTCTGTAGTCCAGTTGTCACGTTGGAACTGCCCTTCACCAACAACTTGGGATTTCAGTTGAATGAGAAATTATCATCTAGGAAACCATTCTAGATTTGATTTTCTTTTATGGCCTAATTTCCCTAGGATACATTTTCCAATGTCTTCCTTGGAAAGGGTACAGAGGAGGCAATATTTTGAGACTTTTGATATAAAATTGAGAGGGTAACAGGCAGGAAGGCTAGAGGTCTCCATACAGAGGAAATAGGCTGCAAATGTCAGACATTTTTTAATCTCTCTCTTTAGCAGCAGGAGGAAACAAACAAATGTTAAAGGGTTTTTCCCCTTCTCTATACAAATTTAAAAAGAGGTTTCCCTTAAAATTCTGTGTTGCCATGATGACACCTGGCTCCACCAGATCTTAACTTTTCTCAAACCTTGAGCTAAACAATGCGTTTTTCTTATGGAAATATTTGTCTTAAGCTATGTTAAGGAAGGGAAGGGAAAGTCACTCAGTCAACTGTCCGACTCTTTGTGACCCCATGGAGTAGGCTACAGTCCATGGGATTTTCCAGGCAAGAATACTGGAGTGGGTTGCCATTTCCTTCTCCAGGGGATCTTCCCAACCCAGGGATCGAACCCAGGTCTCCCGCATTGTAGGCAGACGCTTTACCCACTGAGCCACCAGGGAACTATGTACTTGCCCTAGACTGTATCTTCAAGTCAGTTCCACCTAAGATTCAGAACTGACTTGACAAACCAGTATGTTTACTCATACATTGTTCTCCTAATCTATGTTAATGAAACTCCGTATTTACTTGGAAACCTGCCTTTCTTCAAGATTCATGTCAACTGCTTTATGGCCTGGGATAACTCAGCTGGTGCTAATGTTATCTCAAAATGCATGTTGTGGGTGAAGGGCCTGGTGCCACTCAGTTTTGAGTTTTGAGACATCTCCTTTCTATAATTAACAGCTTGCTAGTAGCTATGTAACATTCAGCTAAAGACTAGCTGGGAGGCACACTCTCTGCTTCCTTCTGATGTCTATGTCAGAAGCTTTCTCTATCTCTTTTATACTTTAAAGAAAAAATTATTACACAAAAGCTCTGAGCGATCAAGCCTCATCTCTGGCTCTGGATTGAATTCTTCTCCGGAGGCCAAGAATCCCGGCATCTTCGTGGTTTAGCAATGACCTTTCACCTTGGAGGATCATCTGGGATTCTTCAGGACAAGGTAAGGATGCTTGGAGCTCTAGTTCTTTGTTCTTCTAGCAAACACGTTTTCTGCTGTACTTTAATAACTCTAAAGTGTGCTTGTGTGAATGAATGATATGCCCTGGGCAAAGCAAGTGAGGAGCCCGCTCTGCTGTTTTGAATGAGATGCCTCATAATTACTGAAGGCAGCCTCAAAAAGGGGCGCCTCGTTGGAGGTTTATACCGACCTGCCAATGCCAAGGACATCCAACCTCCCTGTGAGGGGAGCAACCAGAAATGGGCAAAGCGTGTGGACCGAACACTCCTTTCTCGGTCAAGCTTTCTGGTCTCTTTGACAATTTCATAACTTCTTGGGAATTAGAACTACTAACCTCATCTGTCGGATCATAGATTTTCAAGGGATTTGCTGTCCATGATGTTACTGTGTACTATCACTTACATCCCAAACTTGGATTGGTAGTCCGGAAGTGCCCAGCCTTGCTAAGAATCCAAATTCAGAAGCTAAATGGAGCTCAAGCTCCAAGAGCATCTCTCAGGTTAAAGGTTACTCAGATAGGAAGTACAGCAGGCTTCTTCCTTTGGTAACACTAGCTCTTAGTGGGACCAGAGGAGGCTCTCCAGTAACTTCTGTCCCAACTACTCAGATATTCTTTCTGTGGAATCTGTGGGAATGAACTGAAGGACTGGGCCTAATAACTCAAGGAAAAAAATCACATTTTCCTGACTGGCCAGCCCTTCACCATCTCTTTTGCTATCACTTATACTCGTGTGGTGACGCTTGGAAAGAACCTTGCGGTTTTATGTTTGTATCGGTCTTATTGTGGTAAGGAATATACTCAGGGTCACACACTGGCACTCAGGTGACAAATGTTTTCCCCAGTGATCTTAGCTTGGGAGGCATTCTGGAAAGTTACTTTGATTGCACCTTGTGTGACATCAGAGGCAAGCAAGTTTTTAACGGTGAGAAACTGGACATTAGTCTGGGACGCCATCAGGTCTACCCCTGGTGCATCTCAACCCCATCTTGGTTGTAGATCCGGGAATTTCCCTGGGAATAGAGAAGTGGGCCAGTCTGTTACTACAAGCTCAAGGAGAGACATGAAACTGAAATGTGCTAGCAAGTGGGAAAATGATATGCAAAATGTCATCCTCATTTGGCTCTTATTTTACTGCTGCAGAGAGCTAAAGTTTGTGACCTGCTCCCCTCTACCCCATTCCACCCCACTTTAGCCACTTACTAAAAAGGGAAATTGCCCCTTTTCAGAGAGTTAGTGAGGAGGGGCTATTGTTCTGCCTAGCACAGTGCCTAACTTCAAATCCAAGTTTGCATGCTCAGTCACTTCAGTCGTATATGATTCTTTGCGACACCATGAACTGTAGTTCCCCAGGCTGGTCAGTTCATGAGATTCTCCAAGCAAGAATACTGGAGTGGGTTATCATTTCTTTCTTTAGTTACTTTAATAAGCCTAACAGTCTTCTGTCATTTCAACTAAAATATGTAATTTTAAATTCTGAAACATTTAAAAAAATAGTAGACCTGTACCTATTATTTAAATGGGTAACAAAATTTGTCATCTTTATTCAGCTCCTCACTTTTCTCTTTTAAAGGAATAACATATAAAGTCTCTCCACTATCACCCCTTCTTGCCTCCTGAGAAGTAATCATTATCCTGAAGTTGGTGTGTTTCTTTTATGCTGGAATGTAAACATAAGCACCATGTTACTGTTTTGTGTATTTTAAAAATTTAATTAAGTAGTAGACTGTTCCCTGGGTTGGGAAGATCCCCTGGAGGACACGGCAACCCACTCCAGCATTCTTGCCTGGAGAATTCCTACGGACAGAGGAGCCTGGTGGGGTAGTCCACCAGGTCGCAAGATTTGGACACAACTGAGAGACTAAGCAGAGCCCAGCACAGCACACAGTAGACTTGTCAGACGTTTTGCAATTTACCTTTTTCACATAATTTGAGCAGTCATGTTGATACATGTACATGTAGTTCATTCAACTCCTACTGTATAACAGTCTATTTTGGTTTAGAGGTGTTTTGGATTTTTCTTTTTCAGTGAAGCATGAGATGGGATCCTCCCCTTGGGAGAGTAGGAAGGGGTAGTACGAGGCGAAGGGAGCAGTGTGAGGGAGAATCAGACTGGAGATATGAACTCACTTGAGAAATACAATAACGCTGCTGGGTCCACTTGGGGTTTCTGGATATGAACGTGGAATTAAGCCTGTCCATTGACGTGATCTTCTCCAGCTAAGTCTAACTACTCTGATGTAGCAAAAGGCAGACAGGTATTTGAATTCAACGAGATGGAGTTTAGGCAAGTGAGAACCGTAGACAGGGAATCAATACTGTTTAAGGTTTTACTGGAGAGTAGTTATGATGGTTCACAGCATCAGAGTAAGGATGGAGGTGAATACAGAAGGGGGATAGTGTTGGTTTCCTATTGCTACCTGTAACAGTTAATGTGTCAACCTGGCTGAGCCACAGAGTGCTGAGATATTTGGTTAAATGTTATTCTGGGTCAATCTGTGTTTCTGAGTGAGATTAACATTTGAATGAGTAGACAGACTAAAGTAGATTGCCCTCCCCAATATAGGTAGGCCTCATTCCCTGGTGGTTCAGACTGTAAAGAATCTGCCTGCAACGCGGGAGACCTGGGTTCGATCCTTCATGGAAAAGGTTGGTTGCAATGCAAGATGTTCCAAAAACTATGCTAAAGAATAGAAGCTGGTGGTCAGAATGAAGAGCTTGAAGTTGACAATTGTCAAAGCAGATTCAAGTACTGGAAATGACAAAGGTCTACAACTTACCATGGAAATGAGGTGGCTGAGAAGGAATGGAGGAAAAGTTCACTGGAAATAAGGTGGTCAAGCAACCAAAAAAACAGAGGGTGGTGAATAGGTTAAAAGTGATAAATGAAACAGACCATTCCTTGAAGAAAGTTTCTCTAACACAAATGCATCTTGGTCAATATCTCCACCCTCACCCTTCTCTATAGCTGTTTCCCTGACAGCTGTTTTAACCCACTCACCTCATCCACAGAAAAACAAAATAGTGTAATCTAAAAAAGAAAAAAAGCATGTACTTGAACACCAAATTAGTTGACAGAACTGTTCAATTTAGCTAGTAATAGTAAAATTAATCTGCACATCAATATTCCAACTCTTGATGGATGACATTTTTTTCAAGATCAAAAGTATGCAGAAAAATTTCCTGCTTGATGTTTAGATCAATGCCATGTATTATTTATGATGAAATCTTTTTAAATTTGACTTACCAATCACCCTGAAGTGTAGGCATGAAGATACACAGCTTAGACTTAATATCCTTTCTAATTATCTGGGAAAGAAAAGAGGAAATAGTTTGTGGTGGGGATAGACTTCGACAACAAAAATCAATTAATAGGTGGCATAGCACATAACTGGTAAATTGTACTGTCCACTGGAAACATAGAATGTTTCAAAGACTATATGAAGATCAATATCCTTCCCTAAACATTCTCAAGGTATGAAGGACATATTTATTAAGAAGGTTCTTTATTTTAAATAATAAGAAATTCTAAGGAGGCAAATTCAGAATATTCATCCAAAGCTTTATTGAGTGAATATTACATTATCAATGAAATAGAAGTGAAGATGAGCCCTGGCTATGAAGCCAGGGATGCTCTCTCTTGTCTGCTTTTACTTCATCACATTACCTTCCCCCATCCCACGTTAACACGTCTCTTTGATCCTTAAAAGCTGTACTTTCATTTATTCAATTAACACTAGAATTAAAAAAAAAAAACAACCATAGTCAAGTTGAACAGAAAGCCATAACATCATATTAAAAAAAGGATAAACAAAACCAACTATACTTCAATAAAAATTAATTTAAAAAACGTGTTTAAGTACTGCTACAGTGTTATAATACAAACCCTGTAGAAACAAAGAAAAAACAATTTTGATTGGTAAAAGGGATGATATTCCCACAAAGCTGAAATGTAATTTTAACTGGTTGAATTTAAAGAATAAAATAAGCAGAAAGACAAAGTCAGCATGTTTGAGAAATGCTAAGAATTCGAGTATGGCTAGAATACAGGATGAACAGAATCACAGAGGATTATATACATGATGGAAACAAGTTCTGCTTTATTCTGTAAGTATTAAAGGGTGATTATCGATTTCTGAGCTAGGAAATTTAAGTGGTACACAGGTGATAACAGCTAGATGTAGAGTTTAGGTAAAAAACTTAACAGTAGACTCCAGGAAGATACAAAAGCAGAGATCCAAAATATAGGTACTATTAGTTAAGAAGTTCCTATAATAATCCAAGTAAGAAACAAAGTTGGTCAAAACCCCCAAATAAAATTTAATAGTTAACTGAGTTAGGCTGGAACATTCTGAACAGACTATACGAGAGTATCTTAGATACTTGTAATATAGTAAAGAAATACAACTAGTTTAAATTATTCCTGCTGCTGCTGCTAAGTCGCTTCAGTCGTGTCTGACTCTGTGCGACCCCACAGACAGTAGCCACCAGGCTCCCCCGTCCCGGGGATTCTCCAGGCACAAACAGTGGAATGGGTTGCCATTTCCTTCTCCAATGCATGAAAGTGAAAAGGGAAAGTGAAGTCGCTCAGTCGTGTCAGACTCTTAGCGACCCCATGGACTGCAGCCCACTAGGCTCCTCTGTCCATGGGATTTTCCAGGCAAGAGTACTGGAATGGGGTGCCACTGCCTTCTCCTAAATTATTCCTGCTGCTGCTGCTAAGTCGCTTCAGTCGTGTCCGACTCTGTGCGACCCCACAGACGGCAGCCCATCAGGCTCCACCGTCCCTGGGATTCTCCAGGCAAGAACACTGCAGTGGGTTACCATTTCCTTCTCCAATGCATGAAAGAGAAAAGTGAACGTGAAGCTGCTCAGTCGTGTCCAACTCTTAGCGACCCCATGGACTGCATGCAGCCTACCAGGCTCCTCCGGAGTGGGGTGCCACTGCCTTCTCCTAAATTATTCCTGAGTAAACTATAAATAGAAAATAACTATAATGTACAACACTTTATAATGACTTAAAAGGGCTATTTACATTGAGTATGTATTTTAAATATTATCAAAACAGAACTTAATATATCAACTTTATTAATTATATGTACATAATTTATGCAAAAATGTTACCTTTTTTCCCCCCATGGTTATAAGGACACCTCTGATCAACTTTTTTATAATTAGCTGACACACATTCATATAATACTAATTAATTTTATTAGCCTAAAAAACTAAGTGAAATATAACCTCAAATAATCATCGACTTAGAAAAACAATTAAAATACTATCTGCTGTGTAGTCAATTATTTATTGAGCACGTCCTATTTTTCAGCACCAAAACACATTTATTACCTTACAGAAATCAAAAAAACCACCCTTCCTCTCTTTCTTAGTTGTCTCCCTAAGGTCATTACCATGTGCGTGTGCTCAGTCGCGTCCAGCTGTTTGCAACCCCATGGGCTGTAGCCTATCAGGCTACTCTGTCCAAGGAATTTTTTAGGCAAGAATACTGGAGTGGGTTGTCATTTCCTGCTTCAGGGGATCTTTCCAACCCAGGGATCAACCTGCATCTCCTGAACTGGCAGGCAGATTCTTCATCATTGCACCACCTGGAAAGCCATGGTCATCACCACCTATCTATAATTTCTTTTAATAAAATACATGTTAAGTGGGAAGGTATAAGAATTAATCTATTATTCTGGAATTTTAAAATGACACATACACACATTTAAAGGTTATACATTTTAAACAGATTCAAACTGTTAATTCCTAAAAAATATTTTAAAAATTAACCTCATTGAAATTTTTGGTTTATAAAAATAACTTTATTGCAGGGTGTCAAGTTTAAATAATTATGTATTATGATGGTCAGCTACATAGAAGATTTTCTTTCAATTTAAAGTACCTCTGCTAAAAATTAGGCCAATGGTTGATTCCTTATTTTAGTTCAACTGGAATAAAACCTAACAGGAGTATTTTCCGGTAAAATACAAAAACTATTAGTCGCTCAGTCATGTCCAACTCTTTGTGACCCCATGAACTGCAGACCTCCAGGCTCCTCTCTGTTCATGGGATTCTCTAGGCAAGAATACTGGAGTGGGTTGCCATTCCCTTCTCCAGGGGATCTTCACGACCCAGGGATCAAACCTGGCTCTCCTGCATTGCAGGTGGATTCTTTACTGCTTGAGCCATCAGGGAAGCTGTATAATACAAAAAATTACAGCCCAAAGGTCAAGCAACACAGAATTTAATACATATTGGGAAGAATTTAACAGGTAATAGTAGAAAATTCTAGCCAGCATCTACTTTTGTGTAAGATTATCATACAGAAAACTTTTTCTATTAAAAGTATCTTCTAGAAAGGGAAGAAACTATAAAGAAACAGACTCTGTAAGATCTAGTTAAGTGCTCTCCTTCTACAAATTAAGAGACTGGGACTCAGTCTTAATAAGTAACTTGTCCAAGACACACCTCAGTGGTACAATCAGGACTGATTCTGGAACCTGACTTCTATTCTGGGCTCTTGTTTACCATATCTGTGTTCTCTCATTTTACGACTGAATTATATTACTTATTCACTATGTTTTTACTTTAAATTTGGAAAATTAACAAGCAATGAAATGTCATACCCAACAACTCTTGAGTTGTCTTCAAAAAATGAGCATAATAATAATAGGATGCAGTTCATAACATTAGAGCACTTGCTTAGCTTCATTAAGGTTAAGAACTTTACACTGGCAAAAGTTCACTTTACACAGAATTTGGTTTGGCTAACAGAAATCTTACATGAAAGTCACACACTTGGAAACCTCTTAATCTATATCATAGTAACTTCATACGTTGTGAAATGGTTTTCTATAATCTTGACATTTTCTTCAGATGGCCAGTTTTCCTGTTTTAGCTGCCTTATAAGAGCTTCCAAAGACTTCAATCTCCCTAGAGTTTGTTGTTCCTGTAACTCAAGAAGAGTTATCTTTGAATGTAGTTTAGACACTTTCTGCCAAAGATGTTCCTTATTTACATCTTGTCTGCAGTAAGAATGCTCAATCTGTAAAACTTCTGTCTCATAGGCTACATCCTTGTATGAGTCTTCAATGTCTAGATCTTCTTCCATTTCCACTGTTTCTTTGGGGGCAGGTATAAAAGAATTAATTGCAGGTTTGGAATTTTCTGTAGGTACAAAAATGGCAATAATGGATTCTTTATCTGTGTTTAATTCTTCAACTGTTTGAGTAACTGTGCTGAATATGAATGGATTTTCCTGTGCTGACTTAATTTCCACAGAATTATTTGTAAAGTTTGGGTTAGCAAGATGATTAGTAGTTATTTCAATCACTTCTTGGGTTTCTAAAGGCTGCTGAATACCCTCTAAATTTGAAGTTGTCAAAGTAATAGTTGTAGAACTTAGATTCTCAAATGATGTGTGAAAACCACCTATACTCATGTCTTGGTTAACTGATGTTTCCAAGGCAGATTCTGGTTTTCTGGTATCTTGTTTAACTAGACTAAGAGTTAATATGTTACTTTGCCCACTTTCTGCTTTTGGATCTGGTGGCTTTACCAAGGCAGATGATTCAAGTAATTCTGCATGTTCAGGGAGGAGATCTGTATTAACTGTATGCTTCTTTGGCTCATTTGATGCAAAAGATTCTTCTGACTTGGCTTTTAGGCATACTTCTTTCTCACTTTTCAATTTTTTCTTCTGAGATTTTTTTTTGGAAGGATCTTTCTCCTATAAAATAACATTTTCAAATTCTAAAAAAGATGTCCTTACTAGGCTTTATCCTCTTATTAGATAGTGCTGACTATTTCAGTACAACTTTTAGTAGTATACTGGCCAAACAAATTTATTCAGCTAAAAAATGTTTTCAGTAACAGCTCAAAATATACTTGAAAGCATTTTTTAAAAAAAATTATGCATAATCAATATATGAAGAAAAATCTCAGATCATTCACAAGACTAGTAAAAAAATCTTAGATCATTAATTTACATTAAAAACTCAACCTGATATTTTATGTATGTGTTATCTTTGGCTCCTCTTAAGCTATGCTTCAGAATGGTTTATTAAAAAATTATCACTTTCAGTAAAAGTACACATTAGTTTTCCTTTCTCAAGTATGTGTTTTCCCAACAGTTATTTTTCACTCTCCTCCCCTCTTCCTGACTACCTGCCACCCTGCAATCTGCCACCATACTCAGTATTAGCCCCTTCTCCCCTACTCCCTGCCTCCAATACCTGATTGTCTTCAGGCAAAGAAAATATTGTTGGAATTGCAGTTTGTTTCAAATAGCGAATACCCCATCTGATGTCAAGAGAGTCAGGAGTAAAATGGTCACTACACAGGAACTGGTATTTACTTGGAACCCATGAATCTCGTTTCATATTCTTTAACCATTTTTCAAGTCTTTCTTTGTCATGGAGAGGAAACCTGAAATTAAAAAAAGGAAAATTTTGCTATATTTTAACAATAATGCCAGACTCCAGGCCTGTATATAGGGGTAACCTAAGGGCCACAAAGACAAGACAACCATTCCTACCATACAACAGCATCTTCATGACAACTACTGTCATATCATCTCTGCAGCAAAGAAAGCTAAGATATGAGATGTGTAGCCAAAGCTTTTGTTCGACAAGACTGGTTTGTAAAACATAACCCAGGATCCCTTCAAGTAAAACATGTTACTACAAAGGATAAAGTCTATTCGTATTTTCTACGGATTATGTTTCTTTTTCATTCTGCTGTATAGTCTGTAGAACTAGGGAAGAGTTTTGTTAACTAAAAAGTCCTACTCAAATATACTTCAAAGTAATATAACCGTTTCCTGTCTATAAGAAGAATTAAACCTAAGGCTTTTATATTAATATTTTTAAAATAAGGAGATGTTAATTCAAAAAATGGTTTAGCTAACATAAAATGAATACTGTATCTTATAAAACTACTAATATTCCATTTTCTTTACTGAAATCAGCCTCAATTCCAACCATCTGTAATCTAGCCCAACATTTCTAGTCTTCTTTAGCCAGTGGTTTGGGAACTCTAAAATTCAAGTATTCAAGTTCTGAAAGTGAACTAAACATGTTAAGAGGGCAGACTCATATTTTATAATAGGAAACAAATAGAAAAGACAGAGAAAGGCAAGAGAGCTCTTTATATATGTTGTTCTTGTACCAAATAGCCTGGATATTCAGAGTTGGCTCTAACACACTACATGTTTTAGGGTAAAATTTGGACTTGCTGCAGAATTTGACAGAAAACTTTATTCTACCAGTGTAAACAGGTTTGCATTAAACAACAGTGATTTGTATTTTTTTTGAAAATTTTATAGGAACACAGGCCAAGACACATACTATATAATAATTTCCTATTTTTAAAAAGGAGTAACAAAAGGTTCTCATACAAGAAGCAGCTGTTAAACATTTCTCCCAATTACAACCATTTATGCTTTGCAGTAGTAAGATTTTATAAAAAATAAATACTGATAACTTAGTAAGATGCTAGATGAAAAGAGTCTGGGTGCTTTGTAGGAAATAATTTTTAATGCTGATATCATTCCATAGGAAAAAAAATCATATTATCTGCTTTTGGAAGTTTTTTACCATTGATACAATATTCATACACAGTTTGAAAAGTTTTTAACCTTACATATATCAGTAACTTATACTATAAAGATGATAAGCATAATGAGAAAAGGCATTTAGTGGCAAAAAGAATTTTACTTTCAGAGGACTTAGAATAATCACTGCTATAAACTGAGCACTATATTCATTGAATTTCCTAATTAATATAAATTTATTTTGCAGAACGCGACAGTGTAAGAAAATTCTTCAAGTTGGATGCTATTAGGGGACTGAACACATAAAATTTTAAAAAGTCAATAAAAAGTTCCATTTCCAGTAAATTCACATTTTGAGGAATAAAAATCTATAATTGACTTTCTCTGGCATTATTATTTTTCTCTCCTTAAAAATAATAACTATGCAGTTCACAAGACTAAAGAAGTCCTAGTCTGAGGTTATGAGCCCCCCAAATCTAAGGCCAAATAAATATGGGAAATATGGTGTTAAGTTCAACATGATTCTTTGCTACAAACCTCCTCAGAGCCAGTGATATTCATATACCAGAGTATATTTATCCCCCTAAAACATCTCTGCAACCTGTGGAAGGGCTTCAAGGAAGATAATTCTGGAAATATGGCACATACTTCTTCTCTATTGTTCCAAATAAAAATGAGTACTTTTGGGGTTCCACAAAAAAATATTTCGTGGCTATAGTTATTTGGAATACATACAGTAATTTGGAATAAAGTGGAATATTCCCTACTTTTCCAGAGTTCGCTTTCTGCCACTTCACTTTTAGGAAAAGTTAGGTCTAACAGGTATTAGGGCCCAAACAAATTTTTCGCTTTTACGAAATAAAACCAATTGCTTCCTCGCTTAGAAAAGCCTTCCTAGGAACACTCTACGTTGGGAGAGGGGGGAAAATCTGTTAGCCCTTACTTACCTGCTCCCTGTACGAATGAAGAATTATCTAGAGCCCTGAGCAGGTGACATTATAATTCCGCCTCCGCCACAAAACTTTCAAGATAAGTTACCTGATCTTTTCTGAAAAGCCTCAGTTTTCTCAGGAGAAAATGGAATAACATCTACGCGACCTAACTCACAGGAGGTGTAAGATAAACTTGGAGGGCACCTTCCCATTCGGCACGTTTGATGCACCTGAAGTGATTCCGTTCAGTTCAGTCGCTCAGTCCTGTCCGACTCTTTGCGACCCCATGAATTGCAGCAGGCCAGGCCTCCCTGTCCATCACCAACTCTCGGACTTCACTCAAACTCACGTCCACTAGCGTTGTTCAATGAAATGAGGTCAGGGGAGGTTGGGAAACGCTCTGAAAACCAGAAGTATCGCTCAAACTTTACCGCTTAAAATGCCCTGTTAATACCCTCAACAGACCCCTAAGGCTCGCCACACGCCCAGCGTCCTCCCTAGATATGTCAGAACATTTCCAGATAGACTCAACTCGCGCCTTCGCGCCTTCCTCCTGCGCAGAAATCAAACACTCCCGGAGAACCGAGGACAAATTTACAGAGCAGACAGGAGAGACGCCAAACCCTAACCCCAAACGCCACACTACAGCGACCCAAAGGCAAGCTGAAGCTTCCGCGTTAGGGGCAACTTACGGGTAAAAACTAAGCTTCCGCTCTTTATTATTTCGTCCCCGGCGGTTCTTACAGCAAATCGCCGCGCAATAGCGGGGCATCGCTGCAGCGCAGCCACACGAGACCCGAGCCGCCAAGGGGCACAGGATGGACTTCCTCACCGAGGCGGAGCTGCAGGTCCTTGCTGCCCGAGGTATCGCGCCTGCGCCTGGCGAGGTAGAGTGGAAAGACTCGGCAACCCTGAACTCACTTCCGTTTCCGCCGGCTTCGGTTCGGCCCTTTTGGGGGTTGGAGCCGGAAGTGACGCATGGGCTGATCAGCAACAACAGTTTTCCACGTGCGCGTAGGGCGCCAGGGTCAGGTGGGGAGGCGGGAGCCAATAGAAAAGCGTTTCGTGTAGGTCTTCTCCTGAGGTTTAGGCGCCCGCAGCTACCGGCCAGCCAGTGGGGAGCGGGCTGTGCGAGAAGGTGGTTGTGAGAGGCGTGTGAGGTCGGCGGACAGGAGGCAGTGGGCCCGTATCGGCTCACGGAAGCTGCTGAGGCCGGAGTGAAGGCCGAGCCGAGCGGCCGTGTGGAGTCGCTGGTTAGTGTCGCCGGTCAGGAGCAGCAGCAGCTGGAGGTTGCGGACGAGAGACGAGGCCGAGGTCTCGGGGAGGGGGGTTAGGCCTCGGTGTCCGCTTCGACCGCCGCTAGGGCTTCGGGCTGCCCGGTGTTCTTGAGGAAAATAATAGGGGGAAGGTGATGGCAGAAACACAGCGTAGTGCGGTTTGTCGTGGGGTTGTGCTGCTGGCTTTCTCGGGCGTCGGGCAGCTCCTCTCAGACCCCGGGTGGGACTCCGAGCCCTTCAACCCAATGGCTGCATCTGGTCTGCTAGGGCGAGTATGGGTGAGGGCTGACGGTCTAGCCCAAGCAGTCACCGGCTCTGGGGAGAGAGACCCCCGGGACTGTCTGCCTGGTCCCTCTTAGGAATGAGGAGTCAGTATAAGTCAGTCAGTCTTCTAGGAAAGTACGGGATATTCACCTTGAAACTGAAATGAAGTTTATTAAACCAGGAAGGTACCTCTCTGCCAGTGTTAGACCCGCCCTTTGGCAACGGCCGCAGTACATGCTCGGTTTGTGTTCGTTTAACCAGGAGTCTGTACTTGATCCTTGGTACCCGTGACTGTGACTAACTCTCTGGAAAGAAGTGATCTGTCTGCTAATTACGCTCCAAACGGGCCACAGGAGAGGAAGGCAGGCAGTTTCCACAAACCAGAGTGTCTTTCGTCAGACGTGTTATATTCAAAAAACAGGATCACTTCTTTTTGAATCGCGAACCATTTAATCTGTAGTCTCGAGAATTCCAAGTTGTAGTCTAGGTGGAAACTTCTTTGAGGTTAGAGAAATAGTTTAATGACTCCTGAGAAGTTTGAAAGTAAGTTTACCTTATCTGTAGTACAAACAATGAAAGTTCATTTTTTTTTGGCAACCTTAGCAGAAATCCTAAATTTTGTTAATTACTAGTTTTTAACAAAACATATATCCATGCTTTTCTATTAAATGTTTGAGCTCTTACAGTTTTTTTTTTTTTTAAGAGATTACGTTCTGTTGTGGTGAGTTTTCAATATTATTGTGATATTGAGATTCTCTAAGTGCAATCCTTGGCTCCTTTTACCGAAATGAAAACTGAAAATTTCTTTGTTGCCGTTGAGTCACTAAGTTGTGTCGGACTCTTTTGCAACTCCGTGGACTGTCGCCTACCACACTTCTCTCTGCCCATAGGATTTTCCAGGCAAGAATTGTGGTGTGGGTTGCCATTTTCTTCTCCGGGTTCTTCCCGACCCAGGAATTGAACCTGCGTCTTCTGCTTCGCAGGCTGATTCTTTACCACTGAGCCATCTGGGAAGCCTGTTTCTTAGGGAGGGAAGATTACTACTAATTTAGACATACGGAGCTATTTACCTTGGTAATGAGCTTTTTTCCCGTTCAATTTCTTTAACCCCCTTGAGAATATACATCGGAGAAGGCAATGGCAACCAACTCCAGTACTCTTGCCTGGAAAATCCCATGGGCGGAGGAGCCTGGTAGGCTGCAGTCCATTGGGTCGGGAAGAGTCGGACACGACTGAGCGACTTCACTTTCATGCATTGGAGAAGGAAATGGCAACCCACTCCAGTATTCTTGCCTGGAGAATACCAGGGACAGGGGAGCCTGGTGAGCTGCCATCTATGGGGTCGCACAGAGTCGGACACGACTGAAGAGACTTAGCAGCAGCAGCAGAGTATACATTCTTGAATATTAGGATTCTTTCAGAAAGTATTTTGATTTTCCACCCTTTTTACAAGGCTTGCATGTAATGAGGCTTTGATAGTAACTGATCAAATATCCGTTATTGAATATTTTTGTATCTGTTTATGGCCAGAGTGTTAGTGGAAAGGCAAAGCCATGAAAGAGTTTTCTCAATTTGGTTGAATTATATTTGCTTTCAAGAAGATTACTACCAATTAAGGGAGTATAAAGCCTGTACAAATTAAATAACATGGAAACAAGTACAAGATACACTATATAGGCTTAACATTTTGGTACTGCATTAGTGTACTTTAAATCCTAAAAGCTCACTCAGTTCCTTTTAAAAGAAAAATCTAAAGATTAGTTCCATATTTTTTTTTCTTTTCTTTTTTAGGATATTGAAATGGCTACTCCCCAATCAGTTTTCATTTTTGCAATCTGCATTTTAATGATAACAGAATTAATTTTGGCTTCCAAAAGTTACTATGATATCTTAGGTGTGCCAAAGTCGGCCTCAGAGCGCCAAGTCAAGAAGGCCTTTCACAAGTTGGCCATGAAATACCATCCTGATAAAAATAAGAGCCCTGATGCTGAAGCAAAATTCAGAGAGATTGCAGAAGGTATGTAAATGACTATCTCCAAGGTCTCAAAGGTATTAAGTAGTAAAGGAAAAATGATAGGTAAGAAGTTTGTATATATTTGAAGGTTTTGTTGGAGATGAGAGGTAAAGTGGGATGTATACGTAAATGTAGTGAGAGTCTCAAGGGTGTTTTCTTATAACATTTTGATCCTGGATGTATGGAAGTATATACTTTTTTGGGCATTCAGATCTAAAAATGTTGAAAATGTATTATTTCATTCTTTTATTATTTATAAAATTGCTTATTGTTTCTTAACATAGAACAGGGAACTTTAGATACTTCAAATTTAAAGTTTTTATGAAATACGGAGATTAAATATAAAACTTGAGCATAAAAAAATTAAATAGATTTTAAGTGCCATTTTTTTTTTCTTCCTCACTTGGTCTACATCTCAAAGCCACATTTGTCTTTAAAGGAAAAGTGTTAAACAAGTTTTGATTTAATACTAATTCTGAAACAGATTGCATCTCCTGAGCATTCAGTAGTTAATTGTTGGCTGGTGGTAACTGGGAGTTGGAGTTAAACATTTACTTCAGCTAGTAAGGAGGTGAAAAATCTGAATTCCTCTTAATTTGCTCATTAAATTCTTTAATGCAAGTAGTGACTTTACACAAATAGTATGAAGAATAACTCTGAAATTGTTGCCCATATAATTATTTTTAGTAATGGTAGCATTTATTTAACATTTATTGTATAGATACTAGAGGCAGGTATTGTGCTAACTGCTGATAGCATACAGTGGATAAGACAAAAAGTCCCTGCCTTTTGTGACTCTTAACTTTACTCTTATGCTTGTAGGCTTTGGTTTTATTTGTGCTGTGAAATCTTTTCTAAAATAGATAAATTTAAAAGGCTTAGATATATGTAATTTTGTTTCTCTTCAGCTACTAAAGTATTTTTATTTCTTTTCAGCATATGAAACTCTCTCAGATGCTAATAGGCGGAAAGAATATGATACACTTGGACATAGTGCTTTTACTAATGGTAAAGGACAAAGAGCTAGTGGAAGTCCTTTTGAGCACTCGTTTAACTTCAATTTTGATGACTTATTTAAGGATTTTGATTTTTTTGGTCAAAACCAAAATACTCGGTCCAAGAAGCATTTTGAAAATCACTTCCAGACACGCCAAGATGGTTCCAGTAGACAAAGGCACCATTTCCAGGAGTTTTCTTTTGGAGGTGGTTTGTTTGATGACATGTTTGAAGATATGGAGAAAATGTTTTCTTTTAGTGGTTTTGACACCACCAACAATCGACATACAGTACAGACTGAAAATAGATTCCATGGATCCAGCAAGCACTGTAGGACTGTCACTCAACGAAGAGGAAATATGGTTACTACATACACTGACTGTTCAGGACAGTAGTTGGTTCTTTTTCTGTTCTCATTAAACCCAATTAGTTGACTCCTCTTCAGTATCTTTGATGCAGAAAGAATTTTTTTGTGAACTATTTTGACAAGTGCATGATTTCACTTAACTTAATATAGCTATTAAATATATTTAAATTGTTTTTGACAATTCAGCAACATTTAATTAGGAGACCAATAGCTAATTAATTTCCCTGATTAGAAAAGGTTCTTTACAAAAAGATACTATAATTCTGCCTGGTCTTTTTTTCTCTACTTGTCCTTGGGCTTATTAACATGACCAGTATCATTACCAAGGAAAGAATTGACTTTGCCTGATAAATATTTAAAGGTTAAACTTTAAAAGTTATTCTAGATTTAAATTGTGTGAACATGAATTATTTTTGGGGAGTGAAACCTTTGCTAATTTAAAATTGCATGCTCTGTGGCATCTCTGACTTAGATTGCAAAATATATGTGAAACTGTATAATTCAGTTGTTCAGCAAAGGATGACAAGCAGTATCTTGTTTAATTTCCACTGAGAGCTTGAAAAAAGTATGGTTTAATAAGAACCATGCAGAAGAATCGAGTAAAGAAAATGATTGTGTTGCTCATAGTCTTATTTAACACCAAAAGACAGTTGAAAGCTTCAGAAGTATTGCCAAAAGATTGTTATCTGTTTGATCCCTGGCTAATGATTTTGTAGTGTTGAAGTCATAGCTGTTTTACACATCTTTTCACATTTCTTTCTTAGTTGGCCCTCTTGATCTTAGTGTCGATTTATGTATTTTTGTGTGTATGTGGTTTTTCTTCTTTGCACTCATCTTTAGAGATTGACTAATACCTCATTCTGTTTATAAAAACAGCCAGTAATTTCTGTGCAACCTTATTATGTGCAATATTTTTAAATCCTAAGAAATGTGTGCTTTTGTTTTCAGATGGACTTATTTCTTTAGTTCTGCACTTGTTCCATGTTGTACTCCATATGAGTACTAATCCTATGGATACATATTAAAACTAGTAAATATCTCATACAGCTTTGTGAGTGAGAGAAATATAATATTTACAATATGATCTCTTGTCATTTTATTCTTAAAAGTTTATTCTGCAGTTCTGGAGGGTATATAAGCAATTGAGCTGCTAATGCTGATCATAGACTGTATTCTAGAAGTTTGAAGATTTTGTTAATTTTGGTATATTTGCTTGCTAGGAGCAAGTATTCTTGCCACTGGTTTGTTCCGCTTCAGGGTTGGTTGGGAAAAAGACTGCATGAACCTATATTTGTTAGTAATCGTCTTTAATTTGAAATCTGCAAAGAAAATGAATATTATATTTATGTACCTTTATTAGTTCCTAAAAGTTATACATACTGCTTTCATTTGATAATAAGAAAATCGCCTGCCTTGAATTTTGGTCTAAACATTCTCTGTGGCCTATTAAACAGAAAAGGCAAAAAAATAAGCCCCCCCCCCAAAAAAAATTCAAATCACAAACATGAAAGATTATTTTATCTAGTTTTAAACATTTATTTGACCCCCCCCCCCCCCCGGCTTTTTTTTTTAACTTCCCATTTGGCTCTTTGGCATACTTTTTGCAAGGGAAAATGTACCGTGAGTCATACACACTTACGATACAAGCTAAATATAAAGAAAGATGCTTAGATAATCTATAGGTATGTGTGTGTGAGTAATTAGCTGTGTAAGCAACTAGAAATTAGAGCAGTAATCAGTATAACAGTTTCCTCCATAATTTAGAATTTTTTTCTTCATAGTTTGTATAGGTTGAATGTACAAAGAGAACAGTGAACTCCTGTAGTTATGCATGACCAATATGATAGCTTAATCTTTACTCCCTATATAAGTCAACACAAAATCTGTCACCTTTTTTCCTTCTGCATAAAATAGTGACATAACATGACTTTATATTTTTCTTGAGCTAACGTGTAATTCTTCAAGTTTGGGGATTGAGTATGTCTTGCGTTGGGTACTGTAGTGCATGTGGTAGGTTTGAAGTTCTTTTGGTGCTCTAAATTGGTAGGCAGTTTTGTGCTCTAAATTTCAGATCCAATTCTGAGATCAGTTCCATGAAAATTTAGGTTGCCTAAGGTCAGTTAAGAATTTATACATTCATGAAGTAGTTATTTTAATTTTTTTAAATAAAAAGCACACTAGGGGAAATGGTGCAATGGCACTCCACTCCAGTACCCTTGCCTGGAAAATCCCATGGGTGGAGGAGCCTAGTGGGCTGCAGTCCATGGGGTCGTGAAGAGTTGGACAGTCTGAGCAACTTCACTTTGACTTTTCACTTTCCTGCATTGGAGAAGGAAATGGCAACCCACTCCAGTGTTCTTGCCTGGAGAATCCCAGGGATGGGGGAGCCTGGTGGGCTGCCGTCTATGGGGTCGCACAGAGTCAGACACGACTGAAGCGACTTAGCAGCAGCAGCAGGGGAAAATGAGACCACTGTTGAACAGAATACAGAAATTTGTATCAGCAGTAGGTCTCTAAAGTTTATATTGTTCATGTTAATGCTGGCACCTTTAGTTCCATGTGACATACTGAATAAAGTCACTCATGGTTGTTTCCTGCCTTGGTTCCAATGACAAAATATAATGAAGCCATAGTTCAGTCGCTCAGTTGTATTCAACTCTGCGACCCCATGGACTGCAGCATGCCAGGCTTCTGTGTCCAGCACCAACTCCCAGAGCTTGCTCAAACTCAAGCCCAATGAGTTGTTGATGCCATCCAACCATTTCATCCTGTGTCGTCCCCTTCTGCCTTCAATCTTTCCCAGCATCAGGGTCTTTTCAAATGAGTCAGTTCTTTGCATCAGATGGCCAAAGTATTGGTGTTTGAGCATCAGTCCTTCCAATGAATATTAAGGACTGATTTCCTTTAGGATGGACTGGTTGAATCTCCTTGCCGTCCAAGGGACTCTCAAGAGTCTCTTCCAACACCACAGTTCAAAATTATCAATTCTGCGCTCAGCTTTATAGTCCAACTCACATCCATACATGACTACTGGAAAAACCATAGCTTTAACTAGATGGACCTTTCTTGGCAATGTCTCTGCTTTTCAATATGCTGTCTATGTTGGTTATAGCTTTTCTTCCACAGAGTAAGCGGCTTTTAATTTCAAGGCTGCAGTCACCATCTGCAGTGATTTTAGAGCTCCCCAAAATAGTCTGCATTGTTTCCCCATCTATTTGCATGAAGTGATGGGACCAGATACCATGAACTTAGTTTTCTGAATGTTGAGTTGTAAGCCAACTTTTTCACTCATCTTTCATTTTCATCGGAGGCTTTTTAGTTCTTTGCTTTCTGCCATAAGGGTGGTGTCTTCTGCGTATCTGAGGTTACTGATATTTCTCCCAGCAATCTTTATTCCAGCTTGTGTTTCATCGAGCCTGGCATTTCGCATGATGTACTCTGTATATAAGGTAAATAAGCAGGTAACAGTATACAGCCTTGAGGACTCCTTTCCTGATTTGGAACCAGTCTGTTGTTCCATGTCCAGTTCTGTTACTTCTTGACCTGCATACAGATTTCTCAGGAGGCATATAAGGTGGTCTGGCTTTCCCATCTTTTTCAGAACTTTCCAGAGTTTATTGTGATCCACACAGTCAAAGGCTTTGGTGTAGTCAATAAAGCAGAAGTAGATGTTTTTCTGGAACTTTCTTGCTTTTTCAGTGATCCAACGGATGTTGGCAATTTGATCTCTGGTTCCTCTGCCTTTTTTTGAATATCGAAGTTCACGCTTCACGTACTGTTGAATCCTGGCTTGGAGAATTTTGAGCACTACTTTGCTAGCGTGTGAGATGAGTGCAGTTGTGCAGTAGTTTGAACATTCTTTGGCATTGCCCTTCTTTGGGATTGTAATTAAAACTGATCTTTTCCAGTCCGGTGGCCACTGCTGAGTTTTCCAAATTTGCTGGCATATTGAGAGCAGCACTTTCACAGCATCATCTTTTAGGATTCAAAATAATTCAACTGGAATTCCATCACCTGCACTAGCTTTGTTCATAGTGATGCTTCCTAAGGTCTGGTTGACTTTGCATTTCAGGATGTCTGTTTCTAGCTGAGTGATCACACCATCGTGGTTGTCTGGGTCATGAAGATCTTTTTTGTATAGTTCTGTGTATTCTTGCCACCTCCTCTTAATATCTTCTGCTTCTGTTAGGTCCATACCATTTTTGTCCTTTATCGAGCCCATCTTTGCATGAAATGTTCCCTTGGTATCTCTAATTTCCTTGAAGAGATCTCTAGTCTTTCCCATTCTGTTGTTTTCCTCTATTTCTTTGCACTGATCACTGAGGAAGGCTTTTTTATCTCCTTGCTATTCTTTGGAACTCTGCATTCTGATGCTTATATCTTTCATTTTCTCCATTGCCTGTAGCTTCCCTTCTTTTCTCAGCTAATTGTAAGGTCTCCTCAGACAACCATTTTGCCTTATGCATTTTTTTCTTGAGGATGGTCGCTACCTCCTGTACAATGTCATAAACTTCAGTCCATAGTTCTTCAGGCACTCTCTATCAGATCTAATCTAAACGAAGCCATAAACATGCTTATAAAATAACATCCAGGAGTTTTGAGGCATGATTATACAAGAAGGGGTATAGGGCAAAGAGGTTGAATTGAGAGGTAAATCCGAGAACCATAGTTAAGGTGTTGGAGAAGCTTTTAAGTCTCAGATTTTTAGGAAGAAATGGGCCAGAGCTCAATTATGTTAATTCATTGAAGAACTGCATTGGGAACCCTTCCCCTTTTGCCTTCAAGTAGACTATTGACAGCTTTTTCTTAAGGTCAGAGACTTAATGTAACTCTTCAAAGAAAAGGATTATTTCTGGGCAGGCTCCCCAGTTGTGGGCATTGAGATGACATGATAGGTTGACCAGAGGTGAATTTTCACGTGGTAGTGGAGAGGGTGGTGTTGAATAATACTAACACTCCACTCCCAGAGTAAATAAAACCTTATTTTGATGTGTAGGGAGCAATAATTTCTGCATCCTGACTACATACTTAACTGAAGTTGCCTGCAGGTTGAAATACCCTGACAACTTACAAGAAACTGTAGCTCCTACTGAAAAAAGAGCTGTAATGCAGGCATACATTACTGTTGAAGAAACTGTTTTTCTCTGTGCAAATTGAATTCCTTCATAAACACATACATATGCTCAAGGAATTCAGACATTTAAGGAAAACCAATGGTAGGGAATAGAAGCCTGGACATCGAACCCTGTATTTACTGATTGTCTATGTAGGCCTCATTGAGAAGGTGAGTTTACAGACTTGAGTTACGTGTATGAAAGATGGAAATGTGTAACAAGTTCTAGGAAAAGTGAAGAAGCCAATATAGCTGGAGGTCACTGATAAGACGAAGTAGTTGGAGATGAGTCTATAAAGATAGTGAGGTAGGTGGGCAGGACAGAGCCTGCAGGACTTTGTCAGCTTTTGTAAAGATTTGACATTGGAATGTGATAGCTGAGTTCTGAGCAAATAAATGAGTATCTTTCATAGATTTTAGAAGGATCATACTGGTTGCTGTGTTGATAGTAGACGATAGAGGGGCAATGGTGGAGTAGAGAGATCAGTGAGACTGTTTCCATATTCCTGGATGAGAAATTAATGCAGCTCACACACTGCACCAGTGGGAATGGTTGCAAGCAGTTGCCAGTAGGATTTGTTTAACAATTGGATATAGGCGTGAAAGAGGATAAAAAGATTATTCCAAGCTTAGTGTTTAGAGAACCAGAAGGACAGTTGTCGTTAACTTAAGATGGGGAAAGCTGCAAGAAGACATTTAAGGGGAAAGATGGGAAGTTCAGTTGGACATACAATTTTGAAATAATGTATATACAGGCTTAGAGATAGGCCTGGAATTTGGAGAGAGCTGAGCTGAAGATGTATATTTTTGAATTGTCAAAATATAGGGAATATTTTAAACCACAAGTCTAAATTAAATCACCAAGGGAGTATTTATAGATATAAAAAGAAACAATCAAAGAACTAAGCCCTCAAGTGCTCTAAAATTAAAGGCAAAACAGCCCCTCCCCTCCCCCCAAAAGCATGAGGAGAAAATGAGAAATACAGAAAGATATCTCAGAAGAGGCAGCCAGTGAGTTAGGAGTTTTGTGTCTTGGGAGAAAGTGAAAAAAAGTTTATCAAGAAGTAGAAAATGGGGCTTCCCTAGTAGCTCAGAGGTGAAGAATCTGCCAATGCAGGAGACACAGGTTTGATCCCTGATCTAGGAAGATCCTGCATGCCACAGAGCAACACAGCCCATGTGCCACAACTACTGAGCCTGTGCTCTAGAGCCTGAGTCGCACACCAGTCTCAGTAGTTGGAGCACGTGGGCTCATAGTTGCAGTGCCCAGGTTTAGGGCACACAGTCTCAGCAGCTGTGGCTCAAGGGCCCTAGAGCTCATGGGCTCCAGTAGTTGGGGCACTTGGGCTTAGCTGCTCCATATCGAATCCATGTCCCCTGCATAGGCAAGTGGATTCTTAACCACTGGACCACCAGGGAAGCCTCACCATTAGAGATTTTTAAAGAAGACTGGGCTTTTCTCTTTGTACCCTGAACTGATAGCTGAATTTTTCAGTTAGGAACCAACTTCATCTTAAATGTTACAGAATCTTGGCATTGGTAGGTTTAATGTTTGTGGCTTCAACTATTTGGGACAGACTCCAAATTTCTATAGTATAAGAATTTGTGATTTTTTTTAGGTATAAAATGGAATTCCATACCATACTAGTGTATTACTAGGTAGTAAATAGACTAGCCACCTATCCAGTATCTACAAATCAAAATATCTTTGAATAGCTTGTATTTATCATTGTGTAGGCATTTAAAGAAGGAAATCATATGCTAATGGTGTTCACTAAATTAGAGATAAAAGTCTCCTTCTTCAAAGTTGAGGCTATTGTAGTCTTTTTCATGTGAAGATTGGTTACTACCATGATCCATTTACCAGATCAAATCTTTTGTACCCACTGCGTTCTATTCTGCCCCATCCTGCCTCTGTCAAACCTCAATTTCCCTCATTTATTTGAATACCTGTTTTGAATTTTAACTACTGGCCTGGAGGGAGTCAAATCTACACCTGCAAACTCATTGTTTTCACCTTCCCTCCACCAATCTATGCTGCTGACATCTCAAAGATGCTTCATGGTAGTCTTTTTTGGGTTATGACATATTATATAATTATCACTCACTAAATTAGCAGCTTAAAATAAAAAATCCACTATTTAATTTTTTAAACTTAATTTCTTATTATTCAAATATAATTTCAAGTAATAATGACCACTTGAAAAATATATGTTGGTATTGAAAGAGCAATAACATTTTCTTGTTTTAAATGAATTTTACTATTTTCTACATTATGTTTCATAATTAGAAATGGAATGGATTGGTGTTTGCTAATGCATAATTATTTGGTTATTTGTATTCATTCTTATAATTTAGATAATACTGATTCACATCAGGAATATAGACCCACATACATTAGAGATGTAAGATACAGAGAAAAACATTTTTCTTTCCTTTTCACAGAGGGTTTTTGTTCCTTCACTCCATTGCTTGTAGGTAGAGGTGCTATGTTAGTTGGAATAAGCTAATCTACACTGTGATAATATATCAGTCACATTCATTTTCTTAAATATTGAAATAATATCAAAATAAATATGCCTAATGACTGTACTACTTAAGGCTATATTTAAAAAAAAGAATAGCTGTAAACTGTGTTATTTGTGTGTTCAATGAAAATAAGTATGGGAAACACTAGTTTTCTTTATTCCCCTGAAGTGAAAGTGAAGTCGCTCAGCCGTGTCCGACCCTTTGTGCCCCGTGGACTGTAGCCCACCAGGCTCCTCCATTCATGAGATTCTCCAGGCAAGAATAACTGGAGTGGGTTGCCATTTCCTTCTCCAGGGGATCTTCCCGACCCTGGGATTGAACCCAGGTCTCCTGCATTGCAGGCAGACCCTTTAACCTCTGAGCCACCAGGGAATCCTGTATTCCTCTAAGATTTCTCAATTTTTTTTTTTTACATGCATAGCTCCGAGAAGCAAATATAGTTTGAAGCATTTCTAAATCTATGATCAAAAAAACCCTTTTTCTAGGAGCATCTCTCTGGACCAATTAAGTAAAAGAATTCCATGTAACACTCTGGAAACTCTGGACTACCAATACCTTTAAATCTAATAAGAACACACTTTTGTGGAAAAGGCAAACTTAAAAACTTTAAAAGTTTTCCATAAATAAGTGTTAGGATTAGTGTCCCTTATAGCACTACTATGGGGCAGTAGAGAAAATTTATTAGAAGAGTGATTTGAAGAGACAGTCATGTCATTGAAAGTGTAAAGCACATGTGTATAGTATTACTTTGCTTTTATTTGTTATAAACATTACAAAGCTCTGGATTAACGTTAGATTTTGGTCATCAAGATAGAATACATATGCTTAAGAGATACATTATACATAGTATAATGCACCTTAAGGGATCCAAGCCTAAAAGTCCTCTTTTTCTTATTCTCAGAATGCCCACTGACATCTCTGTGTTGGTTTGCCACCTGGAAAATGACATTAAAAATATGCATATAATAAACTAGTATTGGAGAAAATTCAGTATCAGAAAATTCACCTGGATGGAAAAAAAAAAAGCGCAAAGATAAATGCATCCATGCTCATTCATAGCTGGCAATTTTCTTTCTTCATTGAGAAAATGGAAGAATTCTGAAAAGAACTTCCCAAGTTTCCCATCATCTTCCAATAGAGGCTGCTCCACTTCCTCTGCCTTTCTAGGAGCCCACCATCATCAGTAAACTCCTTGTGTTCCCTCCTAAAGCCAACTCCTCCACCATAGACTGGATCACATCTCTCAGAACATTCAAAAATATTCTTCAGAAACTCTTCCCTCTTGTTCCTGTTATCAGTTTTTTGCTTTCCATTCTATAGTTCCTACCAGGAAACAAACCTGTTGCTGCTGCTGCTGCTGCTGCTAAGTCGCTTCAGTCGTGTCCGACTCTGTGTAACCCTGTGCGACCCCACCAGGCTCCTCCATCTATGGGGTTTTCCAGGCAAGAGTACCAGAGTAGGGTGCCATTGCCTTCTCCAAACCTATTGCTAGTTCTATGTTAAAAAATTTTTTTCTCTTGACTCTACTTTTCCAACCAGTTGCTGTCTCATTTCTTTGCTCATCTTTGTATCAAGACTTCTTCAAAGAGTTTCCATTCCCACCAGAACTCTCTACCAGAACTACTCTCATCAGGGTTGCTGATGAGCTCCACATTGCATATCAATGTCAAATAACAAATAAATTGGCCACTTTTCAGGCCTCATCTTACACACAGTTCAACATTCTCTTCCTTAATATATATCTTGGCTGAGCTCCCAGAACACCAAACTCTTGTTTTTTCTTATCCCTCATTGATTGCTTCTTAGTTTTCTTTGCTGATTCTTCTCTTCTTTGTGTCTTCTCAGTCTTGGTTCTTCCCTCTTCTCTTTCTTCTTCTTCCCTTCCCCTTTCATCTGTTACCTTTCTTCTCTTCCTCTTTTTGTGATTTTAAAGTCATCGGTACAACTGCCACTTTCAAATTTCTGTCTCTAGACCAACTCTTTCTCCTAAACTCCAATTCATATATTCAACTATCTACAGCTCTTTTCAACATATCTAAAATAGAATTCAAGATATTCCAACTCAAGTCTGCTTCATCTCAGCTGATTTTCAATCCATCCTTCCAGGTGCTCAGGTTAATTCTTGGTTTCTTTCTTGCTCTTGCAATCCCACCACATAGCCAATTCTACTGGCCATATCTTCAGAATATTTTCAGAATCTCACAACTTTTTATCACCCTAATATTAATAACACCATCATCTCTCACATGAATTAGTGGGGTCAAAGTGTTGACTAAAAAAGATGTACAGCTTGGAGTTGCAAGTTAAGTTTTAGTTGGGGCAAAATGAGGACTGCAGCCTGGAAAGCAGCATCTCAGATAGCTCTGAGTGACTGCTCCAAAGCAGCAGTGGGTGAAGGTCAATATATAAGGTTTTGGTGAAGAGGGAGTTCAATACCATGAAGCCCTCATTTTACAAAAGATTTGTTGTTGTTGTTGTTAGTCATGAGAATCTGATGTAATCATGAAGGGATTTAGTACTTCTCTAGATATGAGGAGATGGAAGGATTGAGATAATAAAATCTGTTCCTAAGAACATCCAACTGTCCAAAGACCTTTCCCACCAGGGATCCAATCAGTCAATCCTAAAGGAAATCAGTTCTGAATATTCATTGGAAGGACTGATGCTGAGGCTGAAACTCCAATACTTTGGCCACCTAATGCAAAGAACTAACTCATTGGAAAAGCCCCTGATGTGGGAAAGATTGAAGGTGGGAGAAGAAGGGGATGACAGAGGATAAGATGGTTGGATGGCATCACTGACTCGATGGACATGAGTTTGACCAAGCTCCGAGAGTTGGTGATGGACAGGGAAGCCAAGTGTGCTGCAGTCCATGGGGTTCCAAAGAGTCGGACATTGCTGAGTGACTGAACTGTCCCACTAGATTCCCTGGAGCACAGAGTGCCTCACTCCACCCTGAAATCCCTCAGGGATTGTTGACGGTCAACAGCCATAGCAGCCCTGGGTTCATTCTCCATAGAGGCAGATGGCAAATGCCTTGTTGTTCAGTCATTTGCAATGCTCTTGGTAAGTGCCAGTTTGTAGTTGAAAAAGGTATATTTTCATCCTTTTTTCCTTATAGTGTGTCATCAAATCAGCAACTAAGATTATCCTTCTAAAAGGTAAGTCTGAACTTGATATTTCTCTGCCTAAAGTTTTCTATTTACTCCATTCTCATTCTCAGTAGAAGTTAGTTGTTGTTTAGTGGCTCAGCCATGTCCTACTCTTTGTGACCCAATGGACTGTAGCCTGCCAGGGTCCTCTGTCCATGGAATTTCCCAGGCAAGAATACTGGAGAGGGTTGCCATTGCCTTCTCCAACAGTAGAAGCTAAATCCTTTATAACTGTCCACGAGGTCATACACAATCAGCCCACCCTCTTCCTTAACTCACTAATTTTATCTTCTACTCCTTTTCCCCTTGTTCACTCTGCTCCTGCCAGGCTGGGCTTCTTAATCTTTCAGGAACATGCCAGGCACACTTCCTCCTTAGGGCTTTTGCACTAGCACTTTCCTCTCTTTGGAACACTCTTCTACCATACGGTTGACGCTTTCACCTCCTTTCATTCTTGGCTCAAAGTTACCATTTCATTGGAACCTCCTGGGTCATCCTATTTAATACTATGAAGTATTCCTCCTCCACCTTCCCCATTCTTTTCATCTCTTTTTTTTTTTTTTCATTTTTTAAAAAAATGCCCTCTTATTTGTTTACTTATTATGTTGTCACTTTTCTTCTTGATAGAATTTAAGTTCCATGAGGATAGGAATCTTTGTTTTGTTCACTCATGTGTCTTATGTACCTAGGTCTGTGGCGGGCATAGATTGGACACTCAATATTTACTGAATGAATGAATTAGACATCTCAATAAGATGGCATATCACAGCAATTTGATTTTTGGAAACATTGCAGTATCTTTCATTTATCTCTTAGAAAGGGGTTAATCTGAATAGGGACATTTTGATTATACCAGATAAATGACATCTGTTCATAAAAACATTGAGAATCTAATGTAGTCATCCAGCAGATATTTTGCCAAATGATAACATCTCTTTTGCTAGTAGTTTTTTCTCATTATTTTTCTTTCAGACATTATAGTGTTAGAAAGTAATATTCTGTTCAAATACCATCATCTCAGCTGTCAGAGATAATATCTCATAAGAAATTATTTTTGAAAGGAGACAAAATTAGTTTATATATTGATATTAGTGGATCTTTACTCAGAAAACTAGGACATGTCTCCTCACTTGTAAGAAGATCAAAGACGAACTTTAAAGGAACTTTTACTGAGCTAAGAAGTTAAAATCAGCTGTTAACTCTTTTTATATAGACACTCATTACTGAATGGGGATATGTGAGCTTTTCTTTCAAAAACTTTGAAAATGATAACTCTTCCTTCTTGAAACCCCTTTGAGCTGTGTGCACAGGGACATAAACGTGCAATTTAAATTTTACTTTAAAGCTATAATAATGATGTACTGAAAATATCCCCTAACTGTTGCCTTCTGACCTGCATACAGGTTTCTCAAGAGGCAGGTCAGGTGGTCTGGTATTCCCATCTCTTTCAGAATTTTCCACAGTTTATTGTGATCAACATACTCAAAGTCTTTGGCATAGTCAATAAAGCAGAAATAGATGTTTTTCTGGAACTCTCTTGCTTTTTCCATGATCCAGCGGATGATGGCAATTTGATCTCTGGTTCCTCTGCCTTTTTTAAAACCAGCTTGAACATCTGGAAGTTCACGGTTCATGTATTGCTGAAGCCTGGCTTGGAGAATTTTGAGCATTACTTGAATAGCGTGTGAGATGAGTGCAATTGTGCGGTAGTTTGAGCATTCTTTGGCATTGCCTTTCTTTGGGATTGGAATGAAAACTGACCTTTTCCAGTCCTGTGGCCACTGCTGAGTTTTCCAAATTTGGTGGCATAATGAGTGTAGCACTTTCACAGCATCATCTTTTAGGATTTGAAATAGCTCAACTGGAATTCCATCATCTCCACTAGCTTTGTTCATAGTGATGCTTTCTAAGGCCCACTTGACTTCACATTCCAGGATGTCTGGCTCTACGTGAGTGATCACACCATCATGATTATCTGGGTCATGAAGATCTATTTTGTACAGTTCTTCTATGTATTCTTGCCATCTCTTCTTAATATCTTCTGCTTCTGTTAGGTCCATACCATTTCTGTCCTTTATCGAGCCCATCTTTGCATGAAATGTTCCCTTGGTATCTCTAATTTTCTTGAAGAGATCTCTAGTCTTTCCCATTCTGTTGTTTTCCTCTATTTCTTTACATTGATCGCTGAGGAAGGCTTTCTTATCTCTTCTTGCTATTCTTTGGAACTCTGCATTTAGATGCTTATATCTTTCCTTTTCTCCTTTGCTTTTTGCTTCTCTTCTTTTCACAGCTATTTGTAAGGCCTCCCCAGACAGCCATTTTGCTTTTTTGCATTTCTTTTCCATGGGGATGGTCTTGATCCCTGTCTTCTGTACAATGTCATGAACCTCCATCCTTATTTAACTTATTTAACTCCGTGCTTATTTAACTTATATGCAGAGTACATCATGAGAAATGCTGGACTGGAAGAAGCACAAGCTGGAATCAAGATTGCCGGGAGAAATATCAATAACCTCAGATATGCAGATGAGACCACCCTTATGGCAAAAAGTGAAGAGGAACTAAAAAGCCTCTTGATGAAAGTGAAAGAGGAGAGTGAAAAAGTTGGCTTAAAGCTCAACTTTCAGAAAACGAAGATCATGGCATCTGGTCCCATCACTTCATGGGAAATATATGGGGAAACAGGGGAAACAGTGTCAGACTTTTTTTGGGGGGGGCTCCAAAATCACTGCAGATGGTGATTGCAGCCATGAAATTAAAAGACGCTTACTCTTTGGAAGAAAAGTTATGACCAACCTAGATAGCATATTCAAAAGCAGAGACATTACTTTGCCAACAAAGGTCCGTCTAGTCAAGGCTATTGTTTTTCCTGTGGTCATGTATGGATGTGAGAGTTGGACTGTGAAGAAAGCTTAGCACTGAAGAATTGATGCTTTGAACTGTGGTGTTGGACAAGACTCTTGAGAGTCCCTTGGACTGCAAGGAGATCCAACCAGTCCATTCTGAAGGAGATCAGCCCTGGGATTTCTTTGGAAGAAATGATGCTGAAGCTGAAACTCCAGTACTTTGGCCACCTCATGCGAAGAGTTGACTCATTGGAAAAGACTGATGCTGGGAGGGATTGGGGGCGGGAGGAGAAGGGGACAACAGAAGATGAGATGGCTGGATGGCATCACTGACTCGATGGACGTGAGTCTGAATGAACTCCAGGTGTTGGTGATGGACAGGGAGGCCTGGTATGCTGTGATTCATGGTGTCGCAAAGAGTTGGACACAACTGAGCGACTGAACTGAACTGAAAATATCCCCTACTTGGTAATTGGAAATAAACAAAAGAATTCTGTCTCTTTCAACACTTCTGGAAAATTTTAAAATTGATCATAAAATAAGTCAAAGGAAATCTTAGTGAATTCATGTTTGGAAAATTTATAGGATGTGCTTTCAGCTTAGATTGTTAATAGGAAAAATGATGTCAACCTCATGCTTCCAAGTGCTACATTATGGAAACAGAGAAAGGGCTTCCATGGAAGAAGCTTAGATAAACAGATCCAGAGTCATTTATCCCTGGATCCCACTATACCTAAAGCTGATACTTCTCCTGGGGTCTTCGTTATGTGAAACAAACAAACAAACAAAAGTCTTCTTTTTATATTAGTTAGACTGAAGTAGTTGAGGTCTAGCAGCTGTCACACAAATCCTTCACTGAGTGTCAGTAGCAATGAGGAACCACATTGGATTGTCCCAGAGAAGGAAAGGGGAGGATAGGAAGACAAAAAAAGCGTGTGTGTGTGTGTGTTTGTGTGTGAAAGTTGCTCAGTCGTGTCTGGCTCTTTTGCTTAGATAAAAAGGTGAACGTGTGCTGGCCTCATGGAGAGAAGGATTCTCTGAGACTGGAAGGTAGCAACTGTGGCAGATTAAAGATGGCAGAACTTCCCCTCCCACTTGGTTGTCCTGGAAGACTTCATGGAGACAGCACATGTAGGTCTGTGGTTTGATCCCCTTAATAATGTCATTAAGTCTCAGTCTCAATGGCATTATTGTAAGCCCTGTGACCAGTTCTGCAGTCAATGTAGACTGCTTCTCCAAAATTGTGCTAAGGCATGACAGGGTTAACCAGTTGCCCCAATATGCTATCAAATATTTTCATTTTCACTGAGTTTCCTGATGTAAAAAAGAGGTTTGAAAGCCTAGAGAGGATTACATTGTGGGTCTTCTCTCATAGTGTCTGTAGCAGATAGAATAATGGCCTTCCCCAAATGTTCATGTTAATTCCCAGAACCCATGAATATGCTCAGGTAGGGGACAAGGGAAGATTAAGGTTGAAGATTGAATTACCATTGTTAATCATCTGACTTTTACCTAAGGATGTTTCCTGGATTATCAAGGAGGGCCTAACCGAATCACAAGGGTCTTTGAATGGGTCAGAGGGAAGCAGAAGAGTAAGAATCTGAGACATGGTGTTCTGAAAAAGACTCAATTTGTCATTGCTGGCTTTGAAGGTGGAGCAAAGGGCTACTCATCAAGGAATGAAGGCAGTTTCTACAAGGTTTGAAAAAGGCAAGAAAATGGATTCTCCCCTAGAGTCTCCAGACTGGAACACAGGCCTGCCAACTCCTTGATTTTAGCTCAGTAAAGCTTGTTTCAGACTTCTAACCTCTGGAACTATGAGATAATAGATTTGTGTTTTTAAACTACTAAATTTGTGGTAATTTGTTCCAGCTACAGTAGGAAAATAAGACAGGGTCCCATAGAGGACAGAGGCTCAGTACTTGGTGGAAAAATAAAGCAGCAGAAGGTGGATGATGAAGACAGATGTGACTAAGGGCCAGGCCTGCCCCACTTTGCTGTCACTATCTGAGTCCTGGGATTCTCATACATTTCTCAGAGGATGGCAAGGTGCACCAATAATGGTATTTACCTTCCCATCAGCAGGTAGGTGGGAAATCCAAACCAGATTTAATTTTATTTGGAAAATGATGTACTTGTATCAGAAAATCATGGAACAATGAAAATGTTATCAATTGTATAACATCAATTTTGAATTTTGTTCATTTATACTCTTTTGAAGTCACTTTTCGAACTGATCACTAGTGTCAAGTCTTTACAACTGTGTCTATAAAACCCCTAATTGTGCTTTTCCTGGAGGATTTCTACTGTATGAAGTTCATGCATTTCTCCCTTTTGACATTATTTTTACCAGCAGTAGCACTATTCCATCTTTGTTAATAATCATACCAAACTTTTATGAGTTCGTTTTTTCCCTGGTGGCTCAGATGGTAAACAGTCAGCCTGGAATGCAGGAGACCCGGATTCGATACCTGGGTCAGGAAGATCCCCTCGAGAAGGAAATGGCAACCCACTCCAGTACTCTTGCCTGGAAAATCCCATGGATGGAGGAGCCTGGCAGGCTACAGTCCGTGGGGTTGCAAAGAGTGACTTCATTTTCTCTCTTTTCCTTTTTCAACTTGCACCCACTTTGAGCAGTAGCCAACTAGTTACAAATCTCATCTCTTCTATTTTTATTTTTTTTTGCCTTGAGGCATGTGGGCTATTGGTTCCCCACCCAGGAATCCAACCCTCACCCCATGCAGTAGATGTGCTAGGTCTTAACCAGCAGCAGGGTGGACCAGCAGGGAATTCCCTCATTTCTTCTATTCTTGGCCTGTCTCTCCCACCTCAGTGAATGCTCTTAGGCCCAAGCCCTCCCTCTTCCATCCTCATTTCTGAAGACATCCTGTTGTTATCTTAAAAGGTACTGCTGCTGGTGCGGCTGCTGCAAAGTCGCTTCAGTCGTGTCCAACTCTGTGCGACCCCATAGACGGCAGCCCACCAGGCTCCCCAATCCCTGGGATTCTCCAGGCAAGAATATTGGAGTGGGTTTCCGTTTCCTTCTCCAGTGCATGAAAGTGAAAAGTGAAAGTGAAGTCGCTCAGTCGTGTCCGACTCTTAGTGACCCCATGGACTGCAGCCCAACAGGCTCCTCCATCCATGGGATTTTCCAGGCAAGAATATTGGAGAGGGGTGCTATTGCCTTCTCCGTAAAAGGCACTAATCATCATGAAAGATCATAAATCTATCCTCTCTTAGGATTCTAACTAGTCTTCATATTCTTTAAAGCCCACCCATTTTCTGACCTTTACATTCTTTATTTTCTTCTGTTAAGCGACTAAGCGTATATGCATCATTTGCCTATCAGCTTCTCAAATTTTTAAATTGATTTGAAACAGCTTCTGCAGTTTCTGTTATATAATTAAAATGCAAAAGCAATTCAATGTCATTTCAAATGGAAACATATTACCAATTGGGTTGATAAGCTCATATATTGGTGATACCAAGTCCCATCTTTTTGCTTTTCCCAAATACTTTGAGTAATGATAAGAACTCTCAGACATTTAATTTTACTTATTGACTGTGTCTTGGGTGATCAGGTGCTATTTTTCATATATTTTAAAGTATTCAATATTTTCCACATTAAACTGTAACGTATAGAGTAACTTTGCAATCTTTATTCTTGCTATTATTTCTTATAAAAAGCGATTGACATATATTGATTGAATTGTAGTTTAAAATGTAGTTTTCATTTTAATTATATGGATTGAAAAATATATTTCATCCAAAGGTGAAAAGACTTTCTTCAAAATGATTGTATGTTTCATTTTTCCCCACTATTATTAGAAAAGAGAAAAAAAATTACCTTTATTCTACTTAACCAACTGCCTGAAGGACAGATTTTTTTAAAATTTATTTTCACTGATGCATTAGTATTTGTGATACAGCAGAAGCTGGAACATTACAAATGTTTGTAATTGTTTGCTTTGCTGTAGGGAATATAATGTTGTTAATATCTATTACTGGACTAAATGAATGAATTAAGTAGCCAGAAACAAATATGATTGTCAAGCATGATTTAGTTGGCATATAGCTTTAACAGCTGCCAAATTTAATATGGAGGGTGGAGGAGGGTTTCATAACATTTGCAAATAACATTTGCAATGTCAGACACCTTCACTTTTCCACTAGATGGAGGCCTTGCTTTGCTTTAAAGCCATGGACTGCCTGGGTGCTGCAGTGTGTTGTAAAAATGAATAACCTCCTACGGGTTTTTCTTTTTCCTTCTGTGTTCCATTGCTCTATTTTAATTGTTAGCTATCATCTGTGCCTTGTGCAAGCTTTTAGCCTTTACAGTGGGCCATAGAGAACGAGAGGATTAAGTCAGAAGCGGGGAGAGCAGGAAAATCAGAGGTTAAAACTGGTTCTACCACAAGTCGCACTATGAGGAGACTGAGATTTTCCTTTATTTCCTCCCATTTTGCTCATCACTATCCACTACTCTGCTTTTGGACACACAGGATACATGAGGCCTCACTTCCCTGGGCATTCCTGATATATTTATCAGGACACCTTTTCAGTGTCTTGTTTCTTCATAAGGATTTTGATTCATATTTTGGTTCTTCTAATACTGTACTCATTGTTCCTACTCACTGTTCCTTCTGCACTAGAAACTTTCACACCAACCATTTCATCTCATTCTCACCAGAATTCTATGAGGGCAAAGGTTATGGGCCATCTCTCAGCCAGGTGGCTGTTAGCTATTCCGGCACTGTAATTTGCTAAAAGATTTTCCAAACTGATGTGTCATGGCTGTTTCCACAATGTTTCAATGTGTTCAATAAACTTGGAGTACATGGTGATAGACACTATAAAGAACCATGTATTTATTGCAGAATTTCCCTGAGTCTTTAACAATGACTGGCTGTGAGAAGTCTTCACTCCCTCACCTATTAATAATATTTCTGCTCCATGAGGGTGCTGGTCTTTCTTATGTGTCTGGTGTCTAACGACCTTCAGGTATAGAACATTCTTCTTGGAGATCAACTGTCCTCATTAAAAATATTACTTGAGGTAACTCTAGCTCTAGCTAGCATCCTCATGGAATTATGAGGAAGAAAGGGATTAGGAGTTAGTGAGATCTCTAGGAGAGCAGATAAAACTTTGCCAACCTGGCAGTGAGTAGGATGGAAGCTACCAGCTGCAGCATCTCTTTCATTGCATGTGTATTAAAAAGTGAGTACCTCCTGGTACTTCACCAGGTTTAGACCAGTGGTGTTATAGAGGAGAATTCTTCTCTATCACCAGTTCCTGGATTATGGATTATGTCTTTCATTTGCTCCAAGTTGTCTCATCTAATGGTTCATATTTATTGGATATCATGAATATTAAAACATACCTTTTAATCTAAAGGTTACATTGTATAATATATTAATAAATACCACTGTTTCAGTAAATTAAATATTCCATGTCACAGTGGGGCTCGTAGACCCGGGGAAAATTAAGCCGCAACTTTCACAGTTCTCCAAGGATAAGGATCTGCAGAGCTCTGCCAGCAGAAATGCTGGAGTCAGCCTCAGATGAGACCTGATAGTGTTACCCCACTGATTACCTAACTTGGTGCTGTCCCCACTCCCTGGCTCTTTTCCTCTCTATCAGTGATTTTTTTAATCACAGGGACCTCTTGACTGTCTTTGGCCTTGACCTTTGGTCAGTGCCTAGTAGCTCAGTCGGTAAAGAGTTCGCCTGCAATGCAGGATCCCTGGGTCAGGAAAATCGCCTGGAGGAGGAAATGGCAACCCACTCCATTATTTTTGCCTGGTAAATCCCATGGACAGAGGAGCCTGGCGGGCTACAGTCCATGGGATCCCAAGACTTGAACACGACTTAGCGACTAGCCACCAATGTAGTCACATATCTGGTTTACTGAATCTTGAGACAAAAGATTGAGATTTTGAGTCCTTCTTTCCTCAGAAGACCTCTATGCTGCTTACACAAATTTGTTATCTTCCAGCATCCTTCAGGAGTTTCCCCTACTGTTATTTGCCACACACGCGCCCCACCCCCCCGCCCCATAATCTACTTGTGTATTATTTATTTCACTTCTGCATCATTGAACATCTAATTGAAAGTCCAAAACAAGCAAACAGAAACCTCTTAGAACACTAAATGCAGCTCTCGCTTTTGCTTCAGAGGAAGGCAGAGGCTTCAAAGGCTGGTAGCAACACAGTAGATATTGAGTACTACCTGCAAAGGGCAGATGTGCTAAGACAAGATGAAGTCTGGTTCTGACCCCATTTTCCAATGCCCACCTCTTGACTGGGAACTGGGAACTAGGGGGCTGAGCAAGAAGTTGAACGTAAGCCATTGGAGGAGTCCCTCAGCACCAAGAGAACTACAGAGAAGAGGTGCTGTGTGTGAGTGCATGTGTGTTTCTCATGAGGAGCGATCTCAGAGGAGTCTACCAAAGCCTTTCACAAAGCAGTTCTCTTTGGCCATCTGCTCAACTCATTGAGCTCCAAGGCAAAAAAGACAGCTGGACCCAGACTTTCCTTCCCACTCATCCTTCTCCTCTCACTTTGGTCTCCCTTGAAGGGCCCCAGAGGGTAATAGCAACCACAGCAAGGAAGATGAAGTGTTCCACCATATCCTGGGCTTCCCACTCCACGTTTTCTGATCTTAGGGCTGTCTAACCTGCAAATGGAACAAGTAGGGGCTGGGGTGGGATTGGAGGAAGTAAAACTGAATAAAGAGTAAAGTTTTAGTATTGAATTTGGCAAGATATTCTATTGCCCAAAATGCTTGGAGGGGTTAAATATATATAATATAAAATTTACCATTTTAATCATGTAAAAGTGTACAGTTCAGTGACATTAAGTACATTCACATTGTTGTGCAACTGTCACCACTATCCATCTCCAGAACTTGTTCTTCATCTAAACTCTATACCCATTAAATGATAACACCCCATTCCCCTTCCCATAACCTTTAGTAATCACTATTCTGTCTGTCTCTGTGATTTGACTATTTGGGTATACTCCGTATAAGTGAAATCATATAGTATTTGACCTTTTGTGAATGACTTATTTCACTTAGTATAATGTCTTCAAGCTTCATCCATGTTGTAGCTTGTGTCAGAACTTCCTTTTTAAGGCTGAATAACATTCCATCATATGTATATACCACAAGTTCATCTGTTGATAAATACCTGGGTTGCTTTCTCTTTTGGTTGTTGTGAATAATGCTACTATGAACATTGGCCTACTGTTGAGTTCCTGGTTTTGATTCTTTTGGGTATATACCTAGGATTGAAATTGCTGAGTCATACAATAATTCTGTTTAATTTCTTGTGTAATTGCCAAGCTGTTTTTCTCTGCAGCTGCACCACCTTACATTGCTACCAGCAAAAAAGCACAAAGATTCCAATTTCTCCACATCCTCACCAACAAGACCTTTTCTTATCTATACTGACATGAATATCTGCAGGATCAGCCCATAATTTTCTTCAAGGACTCAGAAGAGCAAGTTATGAGTGAGAAGGATTGAGTGGAGTGTAACAAGGCAGGACCCTATGGGGTCTTCCCAGAACAGACGCCTCCCCTCAAGTCCTCTGCTGTTTCTCTTCTCCTAAGTACCTAAGATTGTTGAAATGTTGTAGTCATTGTTATGTCTGACTCTCTTTGTGTACCTTTGCATAATCTTTGCATATTACCTTAGTACCTAAGATAATAGTATCTAATGCACATTTCCTGAGTTGTTCCACAGAAACTAAAGCCCCCACCAAATGGAAGATGTTAGCTACTTGATGACAGTGTACATAGCCTGCAGGCCTATTGGAAACTAAGGATTGATAATGTTAACCCCTGTAACACCGCCCTGTTAGCTTATAATCAACCAATCAGGGAATTGTACACAAGTTGATCACTGACCCTGGGACTCCCTTCCCTCATCTGTCCTTTGAAAATGCTTCCCAGAATCCCATGGGGAACTCAGGTGTTTTGAGCACTAGCTGCTCTGGAGTCCCTGAAATAAACACTACAGTGTTAGTAAACAGGCTTCATTGGGGAGAAGACCCAAGTTTTGATTTGATAACCCCAGTGGCTCAGTGGTAAAGAATCTGTCTGAAATGCAGGAAATATGGGTTCAATCCCTGGGCCAGAAAGATCCCCTACAGAAGGAAATGGCAATCCATTCCAGTATTCTTGCCAGGAAATCCTGTGGACAGAGGAGCCACAAAAGTTGGACATGACTGAGTGACTAAACCTCAACCTTAGTTGAGGTTAGCTACTTTTTACTGCTCTCTGCACCCTATGGGGCCTGGTTTGGAAGCAGTCAGATGGCACTGACTATTAGGAAGTAGCTGAAGCTGGTTCAGTTTCCTCTGTCAACAAAATCCTAAGGCACTGGCTTTTCTCCTTAGCAACTAAGAACAAAGGGCTTCCCTGTTGGTCCAGTGGCTTAGGCTCCAAGAGCCCAATTCAAAGGGTTTCAGCCTTGGTCAGGGAGAGAAATCCCAGATGCTGCAAGAGTTCCCATGCTGCAGTTTAAAGATCCTGCATGCCTCAATGAAGATGGAAAATTCCACATGCTGTAACTAATAGTCAAATAAATGAATACAAATAAATATTAGGGGAAAAAAAAACCTGAGAATGTGGAGGGTCCAGAGCTCTGGGCCATATTCCACCTCTTTTTATCTTCTGTGCCTACAGTTGGGCAAAGTGAGTAAAACCAAGGCCTGCAAATGAGTTCTTTATTTTGTACAGATTTGTCCTTTTTATTCTTCTCAAAAATCAGTATGAAAAGATGGGAAGAGTTATAGAGCCAGACCTTCACAAACTCAGAAATTATCAACTCTCATTTGCAAGCGGTTAATTTTTGTCTTCTTTTATCATATGGCTAGTTTTGTGGTCAGAATGAACCTGCAACATAAATGTTCATGGATTCTCTTCCTTTCATTGTCCAATTTTGTCTTCCTTGGGCTTCCTATCGAGCACAGTGGCACATAGGTACCATCTCCTATTTCCTCAGCTTTATCAATGGTAGAAATTAGTCCTAAATTAGCCCTTTTTATGAGCTTACTAACTTCTCATAAAATGTGTTGATAAACTTCTACAGCCATGGTCCACATTTAAGCAATAAAACTTAGATAAAATGAGCCTTTTCTGGCATTAATAACTGAATGAAGTAGGTAAGGGCCTCAGGTGAAACCAAGGGTTCCCTATCCAGCATTAACCAGCAACATTAATTCATAATCCTAGCAATTATCCTTAGCACTTTGCAAGCATTAACTAGACCTTATACACTCTTGTGAGGCAGATATTGTTTACTCTATTTTTACAGATGAGGAAATGATCTTAAAAAGACTAAGAAGCAAGTTGCTTAGAGAGTATCTGACTATATTTCTGATTTTCCAAGTTATATGGTGGGGAAAAAAACAGGGACAAATAGATGGTTTCTCTTTCTCTACCTTTCCTTCCTCAACTAAAAGGCTAATTGGAATTTCAAAAAATATTTTTGAAACAACATTATTATTGTTATTATAATTTCCTTTTTGTCCAGGTCTTTGAAGAATTTAGAAATCAAGAAAAATCTCTTTCTGTAATTAAAATGTGAAGACAAAAGCTATTTGTAGCAGAAAAACATCCCGTTAATGTGATTTCCTTGTGGTGGATTGACAAGTTCAAAGCAGGAATGTATGTTGCCATGGCCACCAGATCATATTTGCTCTGCTGGTTCATTTGACTAAGCTGCTGAAGGAGGAGGGTAGCATTCAACCAGGAATCACTGAGCATTGTTAGGATAGATCTGTAATTTTTATGTAATACTTTCTCTTTATAGATCTACACAGATCACAGCTGCAAACTGTTTACAGTCACTTTGGGGGCAGAGTTTTCAGAATCTCACAGGAATATAAGCTGCAGAAGGGGGCACAGGAGGATGCCTTTCCTCCCTTCCCAAACATCTCACCCATAACAGACTATAAATAAATATTTGTCAAAAAGATGGGGGATGGATGAAAGGATGACTCATTATCAGGCACCAGCTGCCTGAGTTAAACTTTGGGTTGATGGGGAGGGAGGTTGGGAAAAGAAGCTGCCATAAAAAAGAAAGGGGAGGGAAAGGGGGATGCCAGGAGAAAGAAGGAAGCAGACATGCTGGAGTGGTTTGTAATCTTTTGGACACAGGGGGTGCAGAATGAAAGCTCTCCTTCTGCAGTGACAGAGGAAGAGAGATTAAGAGCAAGTGAGAGACACTTCCTAAGACCACAGTTAAATATTATGAGTCCAACGATGCTCCCCACCTCCTCCTCTCTTCTTTCACTAGGTTTACAGGGTCTGATAGTAAGCAAGAAAAGGGTGGAGCCTTCTTCTCTGGAGGGATAGGAGTGGTTCCCTGCTGCTGAGCCAGAGTATGAAGTTTTGCTTCATTTGTTTCCACTTATCAGGGCTAGGTGACTTTCATTTTGAATTATGCATTTTCCTTGCCTGATAAATGAAGCTTCCTGCTAAGGCCTTTGGATCAGGAAAGGCTTCTGTTCCTCATATGCAGCAGCAAGCGTTCGCAATGTGAAATGATGGTTCTGGAACAGCAGTGGAAGTAGCAATATTTCATGGTGGTTTTCTCCCTCCATTCTCTCTGTGTTCAGCATTGTCTAAGCAAATTCTGGTAGTGTCTTTTGTGTCTGCACGATGCTTAAGTCAGCAAAAGGCAGGATAAAGTAAATGTCTTCCAAATCTTCATTTATCATGAACACAGACTGTAGTTTCAGCTCTTCTGCTCGATACAAGTAAGCTGACAGATGTTTATCATCTGCAGTAAATCTTATGACTGACGTAGCTGTTGAATTTGTACCTCTGTTTTTCCTGGGGAGGGATAAATTGTGACATAAAATCATTTGGTGTTAATGCGCCCTGTCCTTTCTGCTTCACTCCTTCAATTTAGCTCCAAGGCACACATTTTCAGAGCTCTAGACGCTAGAGGGCTAATGGCTGGGCTATCCTAAGGTTTGGGGTATCCTGGTCTCAATTATCTGTTGAATTCCAGATTATTTTTCTCCTTTTTCCTCAACTTCCTTAACCACCACCTGCCACCAGTTACATCCTTTTCTCAGTTATTCCTTGACCCTTGCAGGTAACTGTTTGATCACATACTAATTCATGTGCTCTGCTTAGTCACTCAGCTGTGTTTGACTCTTTGCAACCCCATGGACTCTAGTCCACCAAGTTCCTCTGTCCATAGGGATTCTCCAGGCAAGAATATCAGAGTTGCCAAGAATACTGGTTGCCATGTCCTCCTCCAGGGGATCTTCCCAACCCAGGAATCAAACCCAGATCTCCCACATTGCAGGCAGATTCTTTACTGTCTGAGCCACCAGGGAAGGCCATAGTAATGCATAACAAATATTAATGGATGATAATATTAATAGAAAGGAGTATAATTTCTCAAATGTTTCCACTAAAATCTTAAATTCACTACAGTGAATGAACAACTCTAATGGGGCTGAGGGATGTAGGGTGAGAGGCAGGGGTTGTAAGGCTGAGGTAAGAAAAGCAAGAAAGAAATTGCTTTAAAAATCTATTTTAAGTTATTTATCATTTAGGTTACTTAATGCTCCTGGCTTCCTTGGTAGCTCAGAGGTGAAGAATCCACTTGCAATGCAAGAGACCCAGACTTGATTCCTAGGTGGGGAAGATCCCCTGGAGGAGGAAATAGCAATCCACTCTAGTATTCTTGCCTGGAAAATCCCACGGACCGAGGAGCCTGGCTGGCTATAGTCCATGGGTTCACAAAAGAGTCGGACACGACTTAGACACTAAACAATGCGCTAGCCTATCTGAAATTCCCAGCAGAAACACTCTATACATACCTTGTCCATCCTGTGTGTGTGACTGTGTGTGTGTGTACACATGCTCAGTTGTGTCTCACTCGTTGCAACCCTTTGGACTGTAGCCTGTCAGGCTCCTCCATCCATGGGATTCTCCAGGCAAGATTACTGGAGTGGATTGCCATTTCCTTCTCCAAGGGATTTTCCTGACCATCATGTGCTTTTGCAAACTTCCAGCACACTGCTGTGTACTTTTGAATGTGAGTAGGGGTAAATCTTTAATTCAGATGAGTAAAATTCTGTTATCATTTATGTCATCCTTTAAACATTCTTATTAATATTAATACAGTATAAAAGTAATATTTTTTTAACTTCAAATAATACAGGAGAATATCAAGAAAAATGCCCCCTCTTCTAATTTCATTCTTTTTGGAGAAAATCACTAATAATAATTTGCTGGCTATTTTTTTCAGAATTTTTTTCAAGTAAGTGCATATCATTATATGATCTAGAATGTATTATAAATTAGTTAATTGTGCCTGTGTTTTAGCTTTAATCAATACCTTAGAGCTAATTAGTTAATCTTTGATATATCCTAATCAAGGTTAGGGTTCAAGGATTGGTCAGTTACCACTGAAGTTCTAATCAGAAGGCCCTACACTGGAGAAACTAGTTCTCCAGTGGTTTATTTTTTATTTTTTAAATTAAAAAAACAATTTTTTTTGGTACCCTAGGTGGGACTCAAGTATTTATTTTTTAGCATAATGGACATTAGAAATAATATTCCCTTAGTAAGATTATTACTGTTTGAAATATGTGAATTGATTAGAAATATTATATTGGGTTCCCCAGTGGCTCGTGAAGGAGACCTGGCTTTGCTCTCTGGGTCAGGAAGATCCCCTGAAGAAGGGAATGGCAAACCACTCCAGTACCCTTGACTGGAGAGTTCCATGGACAGAGGTGCTTTGCGGGCTACAGTCCATAGATTCACAAAGTGTTGGACATGACTGAGTGACTAACAATTTCTTTTACTAGGTTTAGGATTTTATTCTGTCCTGTGGGACAATTCTTTGAGTTAAGAGAAGTAAGTGTGATTCTATTTGTACCTACTAATAAATCTTTGTCTTCTGAGCTAAAGTTCTTGTGAGACCTGCTTTTGTTGTACCAGATACCCACAGTGGGGGCAGTTGTGGAAGAAGAGTCCTTTACTATCACCTGCTTCTAACCTTTAGAGCCTACCATTCTCTATGAAAGAGAACCTATGATTGTGAACAAATGGGACTGGGTCAGTTCCCAGCACATCTATGTATGTGCTTAGATGCTCAGTTGTGTCTGACTCTTTTTGACTCCCTGGACTGTAGCCCTCCAGGCTCCTCTGTCCATGGGGATTCTCCAGGCAAGATACTGGAGTGGGTTGCCATGCCCTCCTCCATGGATCTTTCCAACCCAGGGATCGAATCCAGGTCTCCCACATTGCAGGCAGATTCCTTACCATCTGAGCCACCAGAGAAGCCCCAACACTTGTATAATAATATAAATAAATGATAAGTAAATAGATTTAAAGTATATACTCATTAAAAAAAAAGAAATGGGGTCATAAATATATACTCTTTGCTCGAGATTGTTTACTGTTGTTGAAAGTGAAAATTGCTCAGTCATGTCTGACTCTTTGTGACCCCATGGACTAATCTATTCATGGAATTCTCCAGGCCAGAATACTGGAGTGGGTAGCCTTTCCCTTCTCCAGGGGATCTTCCCAACCCAGGGATCAAACCCAGGTCTCCCGCATTGCAGGTGAATTCAACTGCGTTGAATGAATTCTAATCTTAGGAATTTTGGGTACCTGAAGGATATTAATGAAAGAGATCTGGGGGTAAGATGGACTTTTACAAATCTTGTTAAATTTCTATCACATAAGTGCATATTTGTCCTGCTAATGACTTGAGTTATCTTTCCAGCTCAGGCTAGGTATTTTAAACTATTTACTTATTTTCTGATGTTAATAGTAAACTACATTAGTCATGGAAAGATTGAAAAAATACAGAAGAAATAAAAATAATCTCTAATGGTCTAATTTGGATATAACTGTGTTATTGACAATTTGGTGTGTTTCCTTCCAGTGTTGGTATGTATGTGTGTGTATACATCTGTACAGATATACATATAAATAAAATCACACTGGAAGTAGTTTTGTGTTATATTTCTTTCACTTAGCATTATATAGTGAACATTTTTGCAAACCATTAAAATGACTGAAAGCATAATTCTATAATTGTCTAATAGTTATAGATGGACCATAGCTAAATCATTTCCCTGTCATTGGATGCTTACATATCTAGATTTTTGTTTTCATATTATCATATTGTGACATATTTTAGACATAAAGCTTTGCCCTAATTTCTGAGACTAGATTCTTGTGTATAGTTTGGAAACCACAGTTTATACATGACCTATTTAATCTCACTCACCTGTTATCCTATAAAATAAACAAAAACTCTGTGACCTCATACTCTGTCATTTAGAAATATTTGAGAGGCTTTTAGAGAAAAAAATTAGAATGTTCTAAGGAAGGGTACTGTTGGTGTTGCAAGTTATGCTTTTGTTTTGAAAAATGAAAAAGCCACTTTATTTTCTAACGATTAGTTTAGGAAGCATGGGTTTAGGATTCTAGTCTGACATAACCATCAGAATAGCTCCTTGCCCAGCAACATTCTCTCCCAGTGGATCTGGGCTGTCCTGCCATTACAGTGCCATCTAAAGCGCCAGCCCTCAACCACTGTGTGCAAATGGTTCCTCCCTTCTTCACTTCTGGTTTTCTTTTCTTTTTTTTTAGGGGAAACAAACATTTCAAGCTTTTGTGTGGCCTCCAGCAGGTGCTAGTGGCATTCAGGGAGCATGCCAGCCTCAAGCTCTACAAAGGAGGAGTGAGGTGGGGCTAGCCATCTTGCTTAGCTGAGAAGCAGAGAGAATTCACAGCTGTTCACTTCTAGCCCTCTCACCTCAGGAGTCTGTGAAGTGGCACTTTCCATGGACTCAAAGTAGATGTTAGGAAAATTTTTGGAGTCTTCTCACCCTGGAAACTGCTAATTAAAGTGCCACCAAGATGCTTGCATTGGCTCTGAGCTGGTTACACATACATTTTAAAGAACTGACCTCTCCCCTTTCTGTCTCTTGTACTCCATTGTGAATGCTCTGGGTGGTCAGCAAATAATAACTGATAATGACACTCTCTTATTCTTTCAGACCTCTACAGAAATGCAAATCGTTGCCTTCAGAAGAAAACACACAGGCATATGAATTTTTATGTGAGCAGGGATTACCAGTGAGTCATGCTTGATGTTGTTATATAAACTATTCAGGTGGGAAGGCTAACACTGTAATACGAGAACACGATGGGGAGTGTCTTTTTTTCCTGAATGTTCAATTATCAGAGAGCATACAGTACACACAAGTCCCAATCCACAAAAACAGACAATTACATAAAATGTATGCCAAAATCTCCACAGGGAGGAAAGCTAAAGTCTTCAAAATCAAATGGTTATCACAATGCAGAAGAGAAAAAATCTGGAAGGTGGTAAGCAGAGTTAATACCTGAGAGGGAGCCAAAACTCAGGCAGATGTGTGTTATTTATGCCCTTAATTGTTATTTCCAGTAGGTTCCTGGCTGCCAGTGCACATGAGTTAAGTGCTGTAAAATAACAGATGTCACACATCACAAGAACAATAGGGAGTCAACATAAACAGCAGCATAAATCTGGTTACCTTAGGTACCAGGGAAAAAAAGAGAACATACAGAAAAACGGATGAGCCTGTGGCTGTAATTTATAAAACAAAAGATCCCATACAAATATGTTCTACACTAATTATATACCTGCACCAAATACGCTAAGAGACAAGCCATCTTGGAATAAAACCTATTTGGGTAACAAAGTTTCCCTTCATTCTTAAAAGGACAAAAGAAAGGGGAGAAAGAGAATGAATGAGAGGGAACAGAGAAAAAGAACCAAGTCAGCCAGTGGCATTTTGTAGAGAAAGCCTTGTGGGATGTAAGAAAAAGACCAAGAAGAACTGGGATGTAAATTTGAAAACGTCATTAATGATCCGGCAGAGAGATGTTCCAATAAGGCTTACAGTCTAGCACCAAATAGTGATGCTGAGAACACTACAGACTGAGATAGTTTACCAAGGCTTAAGGGAGCTCAGAGGCTTGAACCAAAAAAGAGGAAAAAAAAAAAAAAATACAGGATACAACTGAGAAAAGTGAACACAAACACACCTGGGGAACAGAATCTTAAGTAAAGATACCTATTTGGAGAAAACCTGTGTAAAGCCTGGATGTGGCGTGAAAGCAGTTAGCAAATACTATTAGAATTGCAAGGTATTACAACAGCTCCAAAAGGTGAGAGTTCCCTCTTGGGGTTTTTAATGTAGAGGTGTCTCATTATGAAGCATTGACAAAGGAGCTTATGTCCCTCGTTACTAACAGAGGTCTTCACTGCACAGCTGACCGAACGAACCTTGTTCACGGTACAGAGTGCCCTGGGGTCATGTGAATATGCACACGTGGCCAGGACTGTTCTGATTCCATCATTTCTAGCCAAACAATTTAACAGAAATTTGAATATACCAACCTATAATTTTCAGAACTTAAGGAACTGTGTAAGAATAATAGCATTTACTAAACACCAGGCATTGTTGTGAGCACTGTACATATTTAACTAAATCCTCATAACCCCCCAAATAAGTGCAACTGTTCTCCTTGTTGGATGGGGAAACCAGGGTGCAGAGCTTAATGAAATATCCCAAAGTCATAAATGTAAATAAGTGGTGATTCTGGAATCAAACCCAGGAAGGTTGTCCCCCAAGTTCATGTCCTTTCAGCACTACACAGAACTTCTGTTGGTGGGTAGAAAACGAGGCTTACTTCATAATTCCTATCAGTTTGACAGATAAACTTTATCTCTGAACTGGACTGGAAAGACTGACAATCTAGGCCCAGCCTATGACATTCATCCTCATGTATGCCTGTGTGTTACCTCACTCCCAAATATGCGGTTCCCCTTCCAAAGGTGATCTAAATGGTCTGCCAAGATATAAGTCAAAGATTAAAGTTTGTGCTCCAGCACCTGGATCGTTTTCATCTTGGCCCACGGAGCTGCAATGGTCTTCCAGAGACATAAACATGCCGGAGACTGTGAAGAGCCTATATAGATCAAAATATCCCTTGTGACTTTAGTCATTGAGTTGAGAAATTAAAACTAGTTAATTTTAGAGTGTTATTAAAAGTAATTGAAGTAATACAATTTTTGAAACACTCCAAGCAAGCATACATAAGAATGTATTATTTATGAAACATTGGTTTCTTTGCAGACACTCTTTGTCACCCTGAAATTGTGAAGTACAGATAGTTGACCCCATGACAGTGTTGCGAAGGAATCAATAAAATTGTATCAAAGAATCCTGGGCTGCCATGGTTCTATTCTGCTTTCCTTCCTATCTTGAGTCTCCCACCATGAGTCAGGACTTTTTATTAGACAACAGAAGCACACTGCCTCTGAAAGAGCATCTTCATCCAGACCCTTGTGCAAGGACTTCTTTAGCGGTTCAGTGTTTAAGACTTCACCTCCCGATGCAGGGGATGCAGGTCCACTCCCTGGCCAGGGAGCTAAGATCCCACATGACTCGCAGCCGAAAAAACAAAGCAAAGACAGAAGCAGTATTGTAACAAATTCAATAAAGACTTTAAAAATGGGCCACAGTTAAAAAAAAAAGCTTAAAAAAATCCATGTGCAGAGCATGGTGAGTGTCTTGTAACTGATCACATTCCCCTCCCTGTGTTGGCACCTGGGAATCTCAGAGTTCTAACCCAGCCTTAACAAATGTTGCTCTTTATTCTCTTACCATCTTCCCTATTCTTAATGTTTGTTTAATTTCTTGACTTATCTATTATTTTACTGTTATGGGCTGAATTGCTGCTGCCACTGCCAAGTTGCTTTAGTCGTGTCTGACTCTTAGCGACCCTATGGACTGCAGCCTACCAGGCTCTTCTGTCCATGGAATTTTCCAGGCAAGAGTACTGGAGTGGGTTGCCATTGCCTTCTCCGACTAAAATTTGTATGTTGACATCATAACTTGTACCTCAGACTGGGACTACGTTTGAAGAGAGAATCTTTAAAGAGGTAATTAACTTAAAATGAGGTCATCAGGGTGGTCCCCAATCCAATACGACTGGTATCCTTTTAAGAGGAAATTTTTACACAAACATGTATAGAAGGAAGACCATGTCAAGTTCACAGAGAGAAGATGGCCATCTACAAGCCAAATAAGGAGAAAGTAATCTGAGTTGTGAGAAAGCAAATTTCTATGGTTTAAACCTTCCAATCTGTGGCGCTTATCTCTGCCTCTTATGGACTAAATTATGCCCCCCAAAGCCAGGAAGACAGGCCCTACCAGAAACCAGTTCTGATGGCACCTTGATCTTGAATGTCAAGCCTCAAGAACTATGAGAAAGTTAAATTCTGCTCATAATTAAATTCTGCCTTTGTTTCTCTGAGTGGGGCTTAGGAGTAAAGTCAATGGAAATGAATACTGCTTTTGAGGAGAATAGGGCAGATGGACCGGAAAACTGAGTCTGAGCTCCCCCTGGGCACTGCTGTGTTTGGGGTTTTTCTGCCATTCAGTGCAATGGGCTGAATATTTGTGTTTCCCCAGATTCATATGTTGAAATCCTAACCCTCAGTGTAGTGGCATAAGGAGGTGGCATCTTTGGGAGATAATTGGGTCTCAAGCCCTTATGAATGGGGTGAGTGTCCTCATAAAAGAGGCTTTTGCTCTCTTTTTAGCCATGTGAGGATACAAGGAGCAGTTGGCAGTCTGCAGCCTGGACAAAGTCTCTCATTAGAACCCGCCCATAATGGTCCACTGATCTAGGGCTTCCAACCTCCAGAACTGTGAGAAATAATTATCTGTTGTTTATAAGTCAAGCCACATAGCCTGCAGTACTTTGTTACAGCAGTCCAAACTAAGGCACACAGGAACTGCCTGAACTTAGCTTCTTCAACTCATGCACAGGAACCTTAGCCATGAGCCAGCCAGGGATAATCCAAAAAGACTTGTTTTAGTGTGAATCTGTTGCCAGCCACATCCACCCTGAGCCAGAGTGTCTCAATCACTAGAAAAATCTTCTTTGGGACTGGGAGAATTGAAGATTAGATAGACTTCAGGCTTGGTACTGCTTATTGATTCTTTCACTTCATCTGAGAAATATCTTTCCCCCTTTCAAGAGACTGAGATTGAATTCTCAATTCAGTAGGTTTATGTGATGAGGGTCAAAAGGATTATGCTCAACATTTTATCCTTGCTTCATGTCTCCTGGCTCATGCAGAGATCATCCAGAGTGAGAGGCTGGAAATAAGTTGATAGAATTAAAATGTAGCATGTGGCTTATCCAGAGAAAAATAAGCTCTAAGACAGAATTGTGTACCTAATTCTGCCTTCTACAGGTGTCTTCAATCAGTCAAGTGAGATATCTGATATAGGTGCATGCATGCTCAGTCCTGACTCTTTGTGATCCCATGGACTGTAGCCCACCAAGCTCCTCTGTCCATGGAATTTTCCATGTGAGAATACTGGAGTGGGTTGCCATTTCCTATTCCAGGGGATCTTTCTGACCCAGGGACTGAATGCATGTCTCCTGTGTCTCCTGCATTGGCAGGTGTATTCTTTGCCACTGAGCCTCCTGGAAAGCCCCACTTGATATAGGTATTTAAGTATAATCATACTTAGACTCATTATTTAGTTGTATGTATTTATTATTTAGTATATATAAAGATTTATTATATATATAGTATAGAAAGAAAGAGAGGGAATGAGAGAGAGAAATGAGAATTTATTGGAGAGATTCATTACAGAATATACTGTCTTAGACATGTGATGGCTTCTACACAATAACAGGGTAGGAACAGAAAGCAGGGCAGGCAGGTAGGTCTCCAGGCAATGGAAACTGTCTAGCTATCTTTTACAGGCTCCGCTCCTGGAATGAATGTGACCCAAACTTAATTAATTTATTTATTTGAACTGTCTTTGAATTACTCTTCTCAGTGTTCAAAGTCCATGGAGAGAGGGTTGCATTTCATGAGTTGGTGCCACTTCTGATTGGGGTAAGGTACAGTTCGACTAAGACTTTACAAAGAGGTGAAGAAGTAATTTTTCTAAAAGGAGTTAGGCTAACATAAGAAAGAGAGAATGAATCCTTTTTAGCAGAACAATAATAACAATAATGACAACAAATGTCAACTAGCTTCTAAATCCTTCTTGCTTCTTCAGAGCTGGGGATCCATCCAGGGTGACTCCCTTCCAATGTATTTAAGGCTGTTCTTGGCACCCTGTCTGAGAGATGATGAATACCTCTTGCTTTGAAATCTGCATACCTGATCATGTAGAGTTGTTAGCGTTATTTAAGCTCTGGCCCAGAGCATAACTTTAAGGACTTAACTACCATCTGCTGATGTTCAGGGCATAGTGCCTTTTTTTCCAGCTGCTCTGAGCAGCATGTGGGATCTTAGTTCCTTCATCAGGGTTGGAACCTGTACCCTCTGCATTTGAAGTGAAGAGTCATAACCTCTGGAAACCCAGACCAGTTCCCCAGGGCACAGTGTCTCATTACTGTCTTCCCCACTGCACTGGATGCCTACTTTGCTAATCTGTGAAGGAAGGAGGCAGGGCTCCATGAAACTGCCACTCTGCATCTTACCTTGTGTCTGTGTACTTGCAGCTGGCTGCTCTCCTGTTGGACAATGAGACTACTCTGCCCCAGGGCTAGGTGACAGAGTTTTCAACTCCTCTTACTGGGAATGGAATTTAGTTCTGGCTTAGTCACAGCCTGCCCACATCATGAAGGCTAGCGGATGTTACTTAGAGAAGGAAGAAGATTCTGAGAGTTCATAGTACTCCTAGGAATGATTTTAGTCAAATTAATTAGCTGTCACTTTGAAGGGAGGGGAGGCACAGTAGTGATAAACTGTGGCTGGCTAGGTACTAGCAGGAAGTGTACAGGAAGGCTGCCTTCACAGGTCCCCGAGCAGCCCCAGGAATGCAGGGGTCTGGAATGGTAGGGCTTCCTCTCGTCACTGTCAGTTTTATGTTCATTCTCACCCGTCAGCATTACACCTCCCTCAATAAGTATCCAGAATCCTCATGCTCTTTTTCAGTTCCTGTTAGAGCAGACAAAAGATAGCTTAATAAACACCAACACATACCAAGTGCTAAGAACTGGGTGAACTGCTCTTCCAAGGGGAAACTGCACTTTTAAATGGTAGAGAGATTTATAACACAATGGAATCAATTCTTTCTGTGGAATTTAATTAACATAGTAGCGGAGAAGGCAATGGCACCCCACTCCAGTACTCTTGCCTGGAAAATCCCATGGACAGGGGAGCCTGGTAGGCTGCAGTCCATGGGGTCGCGAAGAGTTGGACACGACTGAGCGACTTCACTTTCACTTTTCACTTTCATGCATTGGAGAAGGAAATGGCAACCCACTCCAGTGTTCTTGCGTGGAGAATCCCAGGGATGGGGGAGCCTGGTAGGAGCCCGTCTATGGGGTTGCACAGAGTTGGACATGACTGAAGCGACTTAGCAGCAGCAGTGGGGAAAATATCATTGGAAAATGGGGGTCTTCTTTCTATCTTTAAAAACGTACCTTATTGACCATTTCCTGATTCTGAACATGTGCAACTTTAGCTGGGGGCCATGTAGCTATTGTGAAGAGAGGAAAATAACACTGATCAAGAAAAGGGGCCCAGGGCTTCCCTGGTGGTCCAGTGGTTAAAAATCTGCCTTGCAACACAAGGGGCACAGGTCCCATCCCTGGTCTGGGGAGATCCCACATGCCGCAAGGAAACTAAGCTTGTGTGCACCACTACTGAACCTGCGCTCTGGACCTGTGAGCCTCAGCTACTGACGCCCGTGCACCCTAGAGCTTGTGCTTCACAACAAGAACAGCCACCACAATAAGAAACCTGTGCACCACAACGAAGACCCAGGCCAGCCAAAAATGAACTAAAACAAAAAAAGAAAGAGTGAAAGAAAATGGTTCCCAGCTCACTTGGGCTGCAAACAAGTTCTGTGCTTCACGGGAAGGGCTAGTGGAAGAAAACCTGAAAAAGCTGGTTTGAATGGCATTTAGCTAACAAAACACCTTTCTTACCTCTCCTTAATCCCAGGAGACATCACACTTTTTATAATCATACAACAGACCAAACCGTCAATATAATCTTAGAAAACCTATGAAGATTAGCCATAAAAACTAGCTAAGGGCAATGATTATACTTCAACTTATTTGTTGAAGTATAATCCACCTTCACTTATTCAATTCTTTTAGCAAACATTTATTGAGTGCCTACTATTTGCCAACATCTGCTGGATCATCGAAAAAGTAACAGAGTTTCAGAAAAACATCTATTTCTGCTTTATTGACTATGCCAAAGCCTTTGACTGTGTGGATCACAATAAACTGTGGAAAATTCTGAAAGAGATGGGAATACCAGACTACCTGACCTGCCTCTTGAGAAATGTGTATGTAGGTCAGGAATCAACAGTTAGAACTGGACACGGAACAACAGACTGGTTCCAAATAGGAAAAGGAGTACATCAAGGCTGTATATTGTCACCCTGCTTATTTAACTTCTATGCAGACTACATCATGAGAAATGTTGGGCTGGAAGAAGCACAGGCTGGAATCAAGATTCCTGGAAGAAATATCAATAACCTCAGATATACAGATGACACCACCCTTATGGCAGAAAGTGAAGAAGAACTAAAGAGCCTCTTGATGAAAGTGAAAGAGGAGAGTGAAAAAGTTGGCTTAAAACTCAACACTCAGAAAACGAAGATCATGTCATCCAGTCCCATCACTTCATGGCAAATAGATGGGGAAACAGTGGAAGCAGTGTCAGACTTTATTTTGGGGGGCTCCAAAATCACTGCAGATGGTGACTGCAATGAAATTAAAAGACGCTTACTCCTTAGAAGGAAAGTTATGACCAACCTAGATAGCATATTCAAAAGCAGAGACATTACTTTTGCAACAAAGGTCCATCTAGTCAAGTTTATGGTTTTTCCGGTGGTCATGTATGGATGTGAGAGTTGGGCTGTGAAGAATGCTGAGTGCTGAAGAATTGATGCTTTTGAACTGTGGTGTTGGAGAAGACTCTTGAGAGTCCTTTGGACAGCAAGGAGATCCAATCTGTCCATCCTAAAGGAAATCAGTCCTGAATATTGCTTGTAAATACTTGTGTTAAAGCTGAAACTCCAGTACTTCAGTTACCTGATGCGAAGAGCTGTCTCATTTGAAAAGACCCTGAATCTGGGAAAGTTTGAAGGCAGGAGGAGAAGGGGACGACAGAGGGTGAGATAGTTTGATGGCATCACTGACTCAATGGACATGATTTTGAGTAAACTCTGGGAGTTGGTGATGGACAGGGAGGCATGGCGTGCTGTGGTCCATTGGGTAGCAAAGAGTCGGACATGACTGAGCGACTGAACTGAACTATTTGCCAGGCACTATGCTAGATGTTAATGATTCTATATGATTAAGTTATAGTTCCTCTGCTTAGAGAGCTCAGAGTCTAGTGAAAGAGACAGATGGGCACACGATAGTTTTAAAATGATATGTGAAGTGCATTCTTAGCTGTAAAAGTAAATTGCTCATATATTGAAGAGAAAGAACTAATTTTGTCTAGCTTTAGACACACTCTGGCATTTGAGCTGGTCCTTCAAGGACAAGAAGGTTTCTGAGTATCTCATTAGCTCAGCATCCTGAATATAGCAGTTTAATAAATGTCATTGTCTAACAGTCTCCGAGACGGAGGAAACTAGAATTCCTTGAAAGTCGAGTTCGTTGTTGGTTCTCTCAGTTTTTGGTTGGACTGAGGTCGAACCAGTTCATCTCATTCATGGAACCCCTGTGTGGTTCTAGAGTGGCGTAATTTGATCACATCATCAAGGTTCCTTAGGTTATCATACAGATACCAAAGGAAGATAGGAGTTGAAAACTGGATGTATCATAGATGCCAACACACTTAGCTGTTGAAATTGTCATTTCTCTCTCTCTCTCTTTTTTTTTGTTCTTTCACTTTTTTATTTTTAAGTTCTCAGTCTTGAAACCACTCTCATAACCCCAGTAATTTAGCCCAAGTTCATTCTGATGAGTGAATGAAATGTGTTGCTGTCGTGGCACTTAAACTGCCACAGCTCTAGAGCTGCAAATTTTAGATTTTATAATGAAATTTTGATTAAACTGGGCTTTCTCCCCCCTACCGATAGCTGTCTGTTAAGTAGTACAGTATTTACAAAATAAATGGTGAGAAGCCCACCACACCTTCTCTGTGTAGTTTTAGTGACTTCATTTTTAACTGTAACAATCATATTATTCTGAACTATTGAATTTCTTTTTTTCAGGCACTTTAAAAAACTAACAATTGAATGGTTGAAAAAATGGCTGCTCCTATCAGTTGTTTTTGTCTGTATCTAGATAACGACTTATATCTCGGTGAAAAGTACAAATTCTACAAACTATCAGGTATTTCAAAAGGATACAGAAACAATGAGAGGAATGAATCTGTCAATTTCTATTAAACTTGATACTGGGTATTAATAAGCTTTTGCTGTTGACTATCAGGGATTCTTTTCGATGTCAAAAACAGTAAAATTTTAATTTTCACCACAAGGGGGAAGTAGAACACTAAAATTGTAGTGAAATGGCGGCTAATGAAAAATGTAGTGCATTTGTGTTAAGAAGAAACGTAATCTGTTGCACAAAAAATGAGAACTTAAAAAAAATAGTTGACTAGAATTTAGTAATCTTTGTGGCTTCATATTCACATTTATTTCAGCCCCTTCATATATATGTGTGTGTGTGTGTGTATATATATGTGTGTATATATATATATATATATATATATAATATTTTTTGAGAATATTTTGAAAGCTGAAATCTCTTTTTCAATAACTTTATGTAGTTTTAGTTGTGGTTATGCTGAGTCTTCACTGCAGCAGGCTTGTCTCTAGCTGCGGCAGTTGGGGGCTACTCTCTAGTCGTGGTGTGTGGACTTCTCTTATTGTGGAGGCATCTCTTATGGAGGAGCACAGGCTCTAATAGGCACACGGGCTTCAGTAATTGTGGTTTCCAGGCTTTAGAGCGCAGGCTCAGTAGTTGTGGCCCACTGGGCATAATTGCTCCTTGGCATGTGGGATATCCCCAGACCAGGGATTGAACCTCTGTCTCCTGCCTTGGTAGGTGGATTCTTCACCACTGAGCCACTACAGAAGCCTTAGTCTCTTTATATTTTGTAAATTTTCTACAAATTTCACCTTTGAGCTAAATATATGGCTTATGAAATGGACAAAGAAAGGAAATAATAATTATCAGCAATGGGAAATACTTCACTTTTCATCTTGAATGATAGCATGTAAATTCTCAAATATTTTGGGGATGATGATCAATTTTTTTTTTTTTTAATGGCTCGCTGGGAAGTATATATTTTTGAGGTTGCAACATCAATGGAAAATAGATCAGCCAAAGTGGCTGAATAATATGGTTTAGTGTTTAAACAGAGCCTACATTTCTTTGAAAAGGTAAATGTTTAATCTGTTTTTCTGGTCTTGCTTGTAGTTCAGGCAAGCCTTCTAATTCTTGTCAAATCTGATTACAGATTCTCTTCCTTCAAGAAACATTTCTGATCTCATTCCACCTGAAACAGATGACTTTTCTTTAGTGTGCCTCAGAATCCCCTGGAAAAGTTCTGAAAACAGATTGTAGGGTTCTTCCCCCAGAGTTTCTGGTTTGGTAAGTCTGGGCAGGGCCTAGAGAATATGTACTTCCAGCAAGTGCCAGGTGGTGCTGATGTTGCGAGTCTGAGATCATGCTTGGGGAACCATAGTTCAGCATGTATTCATTCGGTTTATGCTTTCAAATATTGTCACAGCAAAGCCTAAAGAATGTTACCCATTGGTTATGCTGGAATTTGGTTTGGCTCAATATTGTTTGAAACCAAGTGGCTGTTAACAGCGGCTCAGGAAGTTTTCTCAGTTCTGCAGTTGGATATATTTATTAGGATTCGATGTGAATACTGTCCCACATCTTTGGGCATACTGGTTAATCAAGATATTTTGTGTGTCTATGCTGTGTTTTTCTGAGCACACTTGAAGTCACTTGAAGAGGACTGGACCTGCCTTTTGTTCTGTGATTGCCCTTAGAGGCCCCTAAAGCTAATTACAGTGTTTGTTCTATAGCATATGTCTCAGTTCAGTTCAGTTCAGTCGCTCAGTCATGTCAGACTCTTTGCGACCCCATGAATCGCAGCACGCCAGACCTCCCTGTCCATCACCAACTCCCGGAGTTCACTCAGACTCACGTCCGTAGAGTCAGTGATGCCACCCAGCCATCTCATCCTCTGTCGTCACCTTCTCCTCCTGCCCCCAATCCCTCCCAGCATCAGAGTCTTTTCCAATGAGTCAACTCTTTGCATGAGGTGGCCAAAGTACTGGAGTTTCAGCTTAACATCATTCCTTCCAAAGAAATCCCAGGGCTGATCTCCTTCAGAATGGACTGGTTGGATCTCCTTGCAGTCCAAGGGACTCTCAAGAGTCTTCTCCAACACCACAGTTCAAAAGCATCAATTTTTTGGTGCTCTGTCTTCTTGACAGTCCAAGCATATGTCTACCTAAACCTTAATAACTGAAGAAAAGTTGAAATATCAGTTCATAGGCTACTTAGACAGTAATTCTTGCCAGAAACACTAATACTGATATAAAGTGAGCATTAGGGAAGGATTTAGTCTGAGTCTTTCAGCTTTTCTATCTATAATCATTAGTTAAGTGAAAATCCTTAATTGTCCATATTTCTTTTTTTTTTTTTTTTGCCTCAGTGAAAGAAAAACATGAGCCAAAACTGTGCTGAGTATCAGTAGAGTTCTAATTGTTTTGATCATGGGTTTAGTGGGTAAATTATAGCCATGTCGTCTTTAGCCTTCCAGAGTAAGATGAAAATAGTCACACTTCTGATTCACTTTATTGTAAAGCAGAAATAAACACAACATTGTAAAGCAATTCTACTTCAGTTAAAAAAAAAGAGAAATAGCCACATTTACCTAAACAGATCCATTTTTAAATATAAAGTGCTATAAATATATTTAGTAAAGAGAATCAATTCCATATTATAGATTTGACAGGTCAGAGCTGTTTTACAAACCACACTTCTAGAAATAGAGGAATTGTAAGTAGAAATGCATGGATCCACTGAGGACAATATAACACAATGGCAACTGCTTAAAGATACTGAAGATTAAAGCTGGCTATTTACCAGCATGGCATAATGGGTGTAAGACTTTATATGGCACATGTTCTAATTGCTCAACAAATCAACACAGGAAATGCGATTAATCTGGTAGGTACACTCTACCACAGATGCTTTGATTCACAGTAAGTAACACATCCTTCAGAGGTTCTAGAAGTATGTGTAATCCCTGCAAAACAAACTGAGATTCCAGTTTCTAAATCATCACTGTCTTCTCTCTAGCCTTGGTGAAAGTACAGGATATCCCACAGGTTGTATGAAGGTACTGGATTCTCTAATATTCCAATTCTAGCTTCAGGGCACAGAATAAAAAGGATTCTTTTGTGAGGGCCACTGTGAGAGTGTTTACAAAATGTTTTGAGCTCCTCAAATGAAGGCCTGATATTCCACATGCTGGTATGTTCTTCAAGCAAGATTTTGGATTTTTTTTTTCAAGTGAAGAGTTCTGTTTGACGTGCAGAATTTGCTCTTGAATGATCCATGCTTACCAAAATGGCTATTTCCAGTTACCCCTTTCTGATGGTGGCTTGTAAATACAGGTGGTTAAAGCTGCTGGGTGAGGCTGAGCACAGGCTTCTGAAGCAGCATCACACACCTACCTGCTGTCCTGGCTGTAGGGTTCCACAGCTTAAACACTGTCCACTGGCTGCTTTTGCCCCTCCCTTGATGTTTGGCTGATTCATTTCAGTTTCATGCTCATTTTTGCCATTTCTTTTCTTCAGCCAGTGCTCCTAAGGGGTTCTGGCAAAAGCACGGACCATGAAGTTATATTGCCTGGATTTGTCTCTGATTCCACCACTGGCTTTCTGAGTCTCAGTTTTCTCTGTTTCTAACATGGGGATGCATTGCATGCATGATAAGTTGCTCAGTTGTGTCTGTCTCTTTCCGACTATTTGGACCATAACCCGCCAGGCTCCTCTTGTCCATGGGATTCTTTAGGCGAGAATACTGGAGTGGGTTGCTATGCCCTCCTGCAGGGGATCTTCCTGACCCAGGGATGGAACTCATGTCTCTTATGTGTCCTGCATTGGCAGGTGGGTTCTTTACCACTAGTGTGCCACATGGGAAGCTCACAATCAAAGGTCGTTGTCAAGATTTGCTGAGATAGATGACTTTCCTGGGGGTCCAGAGGCTAAGACTCTGCTCTCCCAATGAAGAGGGCCCACGTTCAATCTCTGGTCAGGGAACTAGATCTCACATACCACAAGTAAGGATTCCCAAAGAAGGATTCCCAAGTAAGGATGCCCAAAGATCAAAGATCCCACATAATGGAACTAAAACCTGGTGCAGCCAAATAAATAATTTTTTTTTAATGTTAAAAATATTTGCTGAGCTAAACACAATTCTTGACAAATATTTGTGCTCACCATACGCCAGTTGTTGTTATGACTCATTAGGTATTGTTGTTTTTAGCTCCACCCTCTGTTACTTTGGCTGCATGATCCGTGCTGCTTTTTCCTGCTTAATTCTGTGGCACTGATGTCCTGTCCAGCTTTTCTTGAGCTGAGTGCATCCTCTGCTTGTCTTATAGTCCCCGTGCTTCCTCTCTTGGGGTTAGGAGAGCCTCTGCTTTCCTATTATCACCAATATCACTATGCTTCCATCTCAGATAACAGCAAGCATTCCTCAGATTTCATCACATAAAGGACCAAATGGGCAGTGGAATTGACCCATTGGTTTTGTCATCTGAATAAACAGATGATCACCTCCTGAAAAAGTTGGCTTTAGAAATCATTATTCATGGGATTTCCCTGGTGATCCAGTGGCAAAGAATCTATGTTCTAATGTAGAGAATGTGAGTCCAACCTCTGGCTGGGGAACTAAGATCCCATATGTTGTGAGGCAACTAAACTTGTGCACTGCAACTACTGAGCCCAGCTCCTCTAGAGAGCCTGTGGGCTGCAATAAGAAAAGCCGTTGCACCACAGTGAACAACCAGCACAGTCAAATAATAATAATAAAATTTAAAAAAAGAAGTAACCAATATTCCCTATCACTGTGGTTAAAGTGACTGAATGGATTGGCTATTGTCCCACTCACCACTCATTGATTAGTTGCTGGTATGACCTCAGAATTCCTATTTTGTGAACAATTATTCCAACCCCAGCAAAGTAGACATAAACTTCTTTTGTCTCCAGGCAAATTTTAGGTGTAACCATTATGTGTTTTAGCATTATGTGTTTTAATTGTATGCCTTCTTTTAGAGAAACCTCATTCAGCTTGAAATATTTTCTGTACCCTAAAGCCAGCTCATTTTGCTATTCTGTAGGTCAGAGAGATCAGGCTTCTGGGGTCTGGAATAGGCAGGCGCCAAAGCTCAGAGAATTAATTTCCTGCTCATACAAAACTAATGGATGGAGGATTTCCTCCTTGTGAGGCTTTGTAGGACAAATTTTGGCACTCTAAAGAATTGGCAGGGATAAAAGTAGGGTCAAATAATGAAGAAAATTGTACACTGTGAACAAAAGAGCTTAAAAAAAGATTTTTACCTATGGAATAAGGTATAGTGATGTGGTTCTATTTTCAGATGACTCAATCTTAGCTTGTCCTTCAACAATAAGTAAATGTGGAACTTCAGTCTACATTAATGTGAATACCTGTGCTATATCACTGTAACCAATAGTTTGTTCTTTTGTCCCACGAATGAGCTGAACACAGAACTTTACTTCAATATAAAATGTACCGATTTTGTTGGATCCTATTGCATTCTCATGCTGTTAAAAAGTCTTTTCATGTTTAAATTCCACTGTGTTTTCAACGTCAGATTTTTTTCTTTCAAAAGGAAAAGGGTCCCCTGTGGAAGTTTATGAAAGCTGACACATTTTCTTGTAAAATATCCTTCTGAGACCATATGGTTTATTGGTAAGCACATATTTTTGGACCTTTTAAAATAAGTATTAGGAAATTAATATGAGATATTTTTAGAAAAGTGAATGCTATTGACTCAGTAGGGCAGAATGCCTGTCTTCTTTGTGGCTGTTACTCTTTATAATTCCCTGTAAAAGGCATTTGCAGATAATTAAAAAAGGTATTTGGAGCAAAAATACTTATCAAAAGAAGTTATATAACACATGCATGGCAGCCACTTGTCAAAATTAAATATACCCATTTCTCCCCACCCCAAAGCCATTAGATCTATTACCACCTAATTGCTTGGGAAATTCATTTTCTTTTTCTCAAATCACAGCCTTAATTGAGGTCTGAAAGCTCACCAAGTGCCTCTTAAATCAGTAAACCTTTTTTTTTTTTAGTTCTTCTATAATTTATCTTTGTGGCTGAGGGCATTTTTTTTTTTTTCCTTTGAGACAGTTACGGCAGTCAGAACTAGGAGAAAAACCTCTCACTTTGAGAAATAAGAAAACCTGTCTCATGTTTCTGATAATGTTCGTTGAGGCCAAGAGTTCACAGCAAAGTGAATAGATATTGATGCAAGCATTTTATTTAATCACACTGAAGTCAAAAGATTTTTAACACGTTTATGTGAGTATTTTGTTCTCAATGTCAAGGTGAGAAACACAAATCTCTCCTTCATTCTGGCTATGGAAATCTGCCCTTCATGTAGCAATCATCAAGAGTACCATATGCAATATTGCAGAGCAATTATTCTCCAATTAAAAAAAATTTTAAAAAAGTACCATATGTACTCTTACATGTTATACGCTTATTCCTTATATACTTGTTCCTTATTATGTAAACCCTGAAGAATGTACACGACAAGAAATAATTTTCCATGCATTTTGCAGATTTTTAAAAAAATTTATTTTTATTTAAGTATAGTTGAATTACAGTATTGTGTTAACTACTGCTATACAACAAAATGACTCAAATACACACACACACACACACACACACACACACACACATATGGACTTCTCTGGTACCTCAGACAGTAAAGCATTTGTCTACAATGTGGGAGACCCAGGTTCGATCCCTGGGTTGGGAAGATGCCCTGGAGAAGGAAATGGCTATCCATTCTAGTACTATCTCCTGGAAAATCCCATGGACAGAGGAGTCTGTTAGGCTACAGTCCATGGGGTCGCAAAGATTGGACACGACTGAGCGACTTTACTTCTTATACACATATATATACACACATACTTTTTCATATCCTTTACCATTATGGTTTATCACAGGCTATTGTGCTACACAGTAAGACTTTGTTGTTAATCCATTCTGTATATAACAGCTCAGATCTACAAAATAAACCAAAGATAAAAATTATTTCTTGAGATTAACCTGACACAAGAAATAATTTTCAGGTTTGATTTATGACATATCAAGCATCAATGATGATTAGAATATCTAAATTGGTGTCTGAAACTAGAATTAATTAAAAAAAATCTTTTATTTTATTTTATTTTTTTACTTTACAATACTGTATTGGTTTTGCCATACATTGACATAAATCCGCCACAGGTGTACATGAGTTCCCAACCCTGAACCCCCCTCCCACCACCCTCCCCATATCATCTCTCTGGGTCATCCCAGTGCACCAGCCCCAAGCATCCTGTATGCTGTATTGAACCTAGACTGGCGATTCGTTTCTTACATGATAGTATACATGTTTCAATGCCATTCTCCCAAATCATCCCACCCTCTCCCTCTCCCTCTGAGTCCAAAAGTCTGTTCTTTACATCTGTGTCTCTTTTGCTGTCTCACATACAGGGTTATCATTACCATCTTTCTAAATTCCATATATATGTGTTAGTATACTGTATTGGTGTTTTTCTTTCTGGCTTACTTCACTCTGTATAATCGGCTCCAGTTTCATCCACCTCATTAGAACTGACTCAAATGTATTCTTTTTAATGGCTGAGTAATACTCCATTGTGTATATGTACCACAGCTTTCTGATCCATTCATCTGCTGATGGACATCTAGGTTGCTTCCATGTCCTGGCTATTATAAACAGTGCTGCGATGAACATTGGGGTACACGTGTCTCTTTCAATTCTGGTTTCCTCAGTGTGTATGCCCAGCAGTGGGATTGCTGGGTCATAAGGCAGTTCTATTTGCAATTTTTAAAGGAATGTCCACACTGTTCTCCATAGTGGCTGTACTAGTTTGCATTCCCACCAACAGTGTAGGAGGGTTCCCTTTTCTCCACACCTTTTCCAGCATTTATTGCTTGTAGACTTTTGGATCACAGCCATTCTGACTGGTGTGAAATGGTACCTCATTGTGGTCTTGATTTGCATTTCTCTGATAATGAGTGATGTTGAGCATCTTTTCATGTGTTTGTTAGCCATCTGTATGTCTTCTTTGGAGAAATGTCTATTTAGTTCTTTGGCCCATTTTTTGATTGGGTCATTTATTTTTCTGGAATTGAGCTGCATAAGTTGCTTGTATATTTTTGAGGTTAGTTTTCAGTTGCTTCAATTGCTATTATTTTCCCCCATTCAGAGGGCTGTATTTTCACCTTGCTTATAGTTTCCTTTGTTGTGCAGAAGCTTTTAATTTTAATTAGATTTCTCCAGTTCCATTTGTTTATTTTTGCTTTTATTTCCAGTATTCTGGGAGGTGGATCACAGAGGATCCTGCTGTGATTTATGTCGGAGAGTGTTTTGCTTATGTTCTTCTCTAGGAGTTTTATAGTTTCTGGTCTTGCATTTAGATCTTTAATCCATTTTGAGTTTATTTTTGTGAATGGTGTTAGAAAGTGTTCTAGTTTCATTCTTTTACAAGTGGTTGACCAGTTTTCCCAGCACCACTTGTTAAAGAGATTGTCATTAATCCATTGTATATTCTTGCCTCCTTTATTGAAGATAAGGTGTCCACAGGTGTGTGGATTTATCTCTAGGCTTTCTATTTTGTTCCATTGATCTATATTTCTGTCTTTGTGCCAGTACCATACTGTCTTGATGACTGTGGCTTTGTAGTAGGGCCTGAAGTCAGGCAGGTTGATTCCTCCAGTTCCATTCTTTTTCAAGATTGCTTTGGCTATTCGAGGTTTTTTGTATTTCCATAAAAATTGTGAAATTATTTGTTCTAGCTCTGTGAAAAATGCCGCTGGTAGCTTGATAGGGATTGCATTCAATCTGTAGATTGCTTTGGGTGGTGTACTCATTTTCACTATATTTATTCTTCCGATCCATGAACATGGTATATGAAATAGATGAGAATAAGTGTGACTTTAAAAATGAATATAGAAGTAATCATTCAGTTTAGGCTTGTTAGTTTAAGGAATTATTTTGGGAAGCTACAGACAAATTTGAAAAAATAAATATTTTTCAAAAATATTTTTAAAAATCCAGTGTCAGAATTGCTTAAAAGTTAGTTTATGACCTGGTTTGCCTTATTACTTTATTTTTTTAAAGAATTTTAAGAATTTATTTGAGCAAAATGAATCAATTGGAATTGGGCAGTGTCAAACCTTTTCCTACTGTTCATGGGGTTCTCAAGGCAAGAATGCTGAAGTGGTTTGCCATTCCCTTCTCCAGTGGACCACATTTTGTCAGAACTCTCCAAGACCTGTCTGACTTGGGTGGCCCTACACTGTATGGCCTATAGTTTCATTGAGTTAGACAAGGCTGTGATCCATGTGATCAATTTTGGTTATTTTTCTGTGATTGTGGTTTCCATCCTGTCTGCCTTCTGATGGATGAAGAGGGTTGTGGAAGCTTCCAGATGGGAGGGATGGCTGTGGGGTAAACTGGGTCTTGCTCTGGTGGGCGGGACTATGCTCAGAAAATCTTTAACCCAATTTTCTGCTGATGGGTGGGGCTGTGTTACCACCCAGTAGGGGTGGTAGGGGTATGGTAGGGATAATGGCAGTAATGGAGACCTCCTTCAAAAGGAGCATGCCGAAGCTCCCAGGACTGTTGTATTCAGTGCCCCTGACCACAGCATGCCGCTGTCAACGCATGCCTCTGCTGGAGACTCCTGGACCCTCACAGGCAAGTCTGGCTCGTCTCTTGTGGGTCCTGGTGTACCCAATGTTTTGTTTGTGCCCTCCAAGTGTTGGTTTCCCTAGTCTGTGGAAGTTCTGTAATCAAATCCCACTGACCTTCAAATTCCCTGGGGATTCTTAGTCCCTTTGCTGGATCCCCAGGTTGGGAAATCTGCTGTGGGCCCTAGAACTTTTGCCTTCTGTGATTGTTCTCCAGTTTGTAGATTGTCTGCTCAGTGGCTCTATGGTGGGGCTAATGGCAACCTCCTCCAAGAGAGCTTATGCCACACACCACACATCCCAGGTCTGCTGCAGCCAGAGCCCCGTCCCTGCAGTGGGCTACTGCTGACACGTGTATCCTCAGGAGACAGACACTCAAAGGCAGGCCTGGCTTAGTCTCTTGTGGAGGTCCCTGCTCCTTTCCCTGGATCCTGGTTGTCCACAAGGATTTGTTTGCACCCTCTGAGCATCTCTGACAGAAATGAGGTTTGATTCTAAATGTGATTTCACCCCTCCTACCATCTTGTTGGGGCTGGATGCAGGGTATCTTTTTTTGGTGGGATCCAACATTTTCCAGTTGATGGTTGTTCAGTAGCTAGTTGCGTTTTTTCCAGCACAAGCTGGAATCAAAATTGCTGGGAGAAATATCAATAATTTCAGATATGCAGATGATACCACTCTAATGGCAGAAAGTGAAGATAAACTGAAGAACCAAACAGCCTCTTAATGAAGGTGAAAGAGTAGAGTGAGAAAGCTGGCTTAAAACTCAACATTCAAACGTCAAAGATCATGGCATCCAGTCTCATCACTTCATGGCAAATAGATGGAGAAACAATGGAAACAATGACAGACTTGGGCTCCAAAATCACTGCAGATGGTGACTGTAGCCATGAAATTAAAAGATGCTTATTCTTTAGAAGAAAAGCTACTACAAACCCAGATAGTGTAATAAAAAGCAGATATTACTTTGCTAACAAAGGCCCATCTAGTCAAAGCTACAGTTTTGGCCAGTAGTCATGTAAGGATGAGAGTTGGACCATAAAGAAAGCTGAGCACCAAAGAATTGATGCTTTTGAACTGTGATGTTAGAGAAGACTCTTGATAGTCCCTTGGACTGCAAGGAAATCAAACCGGCCAATCCTAAAGGAAAAAAATCCATCCTGAATATTCATTGGAAAGACTGATGCTGAAGCTAAGGCTCCAATACTTTGCCACCTGATGCAAAGACCTGACTCATTACAAAAGACCCTGATACTGGGAAAGATTGATGGCAGGAGAAGGGGACAATAGAGGATGAGATGGATGGCATCACTGATTCAATGTACATGAGTTTGAGCAAACTCCAGGAGTTGAAGAGCAAGGAAGCCTGGGGTGCTGCAGTACATGGGGTCATAAAGAGTCAGACGTGACTGAATGACTGAAAAACAAGTGTCAAATGAAAAGTGGTTTGGAGCTCAGGGAGATAGTTTTCTAGGGAAAAGGGAGAAGTTAAAGAAATTATTGATTGGTTACAACAAAAAGCTTATTTGACTGTTTATAATTGGTGTCCTTAGTGTTTTGATTTCATTACCTTGAGACATTTACAAGCTTAGATTTTGGTTTGCTTAAACAGCCCACTAAGGCATTACAGCTACATCAGTCTAATGGCCTCCATGTTTAATTAATTAAACAATTCTTCCCTTTTGGTCATCCTCTGATACATGAGATATTGACCAAAAATGTAGTGTTAGTGTCACTCTCAGTTACCATCAGATCTAAGCTGCTCTTGTCTCATTGTGAAACTCATAGGTTATGGTGTCAGATCTGTGGAAGAGATTGTTTCTGCTGTTCATCTTGATGGTTCTCAAGCATACTGAGACCATCTAATGAACTCTTGGTGACTGTGGACATTCATTTAAGCCTTTTGGGAGAACATAGTGCACCAGGGACACTTCAAGGATAGCTATTAGGAGCATAATACCAAGACACTGATGTATACTCCTTAGACAGAGCCCCCATGAACCAAACCAGTTGTTAGCAATTAAATTAAGGAATGTACCTGAAGGGGCAACAGCCTGTTTTAGTCAAGCAGTTTGTTTATTTCCTCTATTTTCTACAATACCAGAGGTGTTGATCCAGGTAGAGCAGAAGGTATTTGCTATGGCACAGGCTCTTCTTTGTTCAGCCAAAAGCAATTCTATTACCTAAAACCACTTTAGCAAGAAAATATAGGCACTTTTGTTGTGCAGCTATGTGCTTAGCAGTAGATTCAGCAATAGTTGCCAAATTTAAGGAGCTCTGTTTTCTCATGCATTAACAGAGAGAAAAACTAAGTTGTGAAAAGGCAAAAGAAATCAAGCTTTTATATTGAATGAGGATCTTGACCTCTGAATTTTGGGAGAGCTGTCTATCTTAGGATGCCATCTGCTTCTGAGGAGGAACTTCCTAAGACGATTTTAATTTTAGATCTCCAGCTAATGTGCAGTCCAAGAGTCTAGAGAGCCCATTTTAACTGGGGGATGTGGACCCAAAGTTCAGGTTCTTGAAGTTTGGCTGCTTTCTGGGTTATTAGGTATATCTGGTATTGTCTTGCCAGAGAGGTTCAACGGAAGTCTTTGTTCATAAGGATATCAACTCAGAAAGGGTGGGAGAAAACTGAGAATGTTAGTTTGGAGACTTGTAGTCAGATATTTGAGGATACTGGAAGAATCAGGATCTAGTTTGGTTTATAGATATATAACAAAACCTCAAAGACAATAAATGGAACTAGAATCTGATATCCACAAAATTGTATTATAATTTTCTACTGAAATATATATATTTTTCCCCTCACAATCACCCTCAATTCTGTAACAGAGAAAATATGAGCTTATCTGACTTTTAGTGAATCTAGGTAGAATCAAAGTATCATATTCAGTGCTTATAACTCTAAAGACATGCCTACTGTAATTAAGCCAACAAAATTTAGCTTTTATCTTAGATAATGTGAACTTTAAAAACGTTTGAGTTAGTTTCTATATTTCTGAAAGAACACGATTAATTTAAAATTTTGTCTTCAAGTAAATTAAATAGAACTCTTGACAAATTAGTTTTGGCAATATCATCCAGAGGCAGAAAAATTTCACACAACTATAACATACATACAAAGGCATATAGACACATTGATTTTATGATTTTTGCTTTAAAATGTTATCCATAAGGTGCAACAGTGCAAACTGGTTTATAAAAGAATGGCTGGTTGTATTTCTGGCAGAAAGAATAAGTTAAGATTACATGTCAGATGGCTAAAGCTTTTATTAATATTTGTGAAAAAGGCTTGAGACTTTTCATTTACCTTGTTTCCAAATAGTTTAATTTATTTTTTCTCTGATAAAAATTCTTTCATAAATTTGCATTTCAAGAGATGGAGCTGGGTTCCTAAGGAAGACCAGGTAGAATATTTACATCTCAAAGGACAGATAAAGGCTGTAAATTTCTCCAAAAGGACTTTGTTTTCAAAATTCAGTTGTTTTACAACATCTACAAGCCTTTTGAGATAGATAGAGAAGTTGGGGGGATTGGTAAAAAGATAGGTAGACTTTGAATTGTTGCTAGAGCTGCATTTTTGTTCTGGTAAAGACTCAATTGTAAGACAAGTACAATGTTTTAATTCCTCAAAGAATTGGGTTGTAACCTAAATAATTTCAAGATTCTGACCCCACCATCCAATCTTGCATTATTCTCAATTTCCTCTTTCATTTCTGGGAGAAGATTTCCAACAAAAATGGAAATCACGACTCCTACATTCTATATCTAGAGCCATATTTCTTTGGAATGTTTAGTAATCCTTCCACAATGGCTTCAGAATGGTTTTTCCCCCTCTGGGTGCGTAGTTTCATTTTAGCTTAGTTCAGTTCAGTTCAGTCGCTCAGTTGTGTCCGACTCTTTGCGACCTCATGGACTGCAGCACGCCAGGCCTCCCTGTCCATCAATAACTCCCAGAGTTTACTCAAACTCATGTCCATTGAGTCGGTGATGCCATCCAATCATCTCATCCTCTGTCATCCCCTTCTCTTCCTCCAACAACAACAGGTCAAAAGCATCAATTCTCTGGCACTCAGCTTTCTTTATAGTCCAACTCTCACATCCATACATGACTACTGGAAAAACCATAGCCTTGACTAGATGGACCTTTGTTGGCAAAGTAATGGCTCTGCTTTTTAGCTTAGTAGACAAGGTCTAAAAAACAGTTCTTATCAGACTCTGAATGTCAGCTTTCAATTAGGTCAATTTCTGATCAGAGAACTACTTTAAAAAATAATCCTTTTAAATATATTGTCTCACATTTTACCTGAGACAGAGAGTAAATATTCTTGACAGGGGTTCCCCAGGTGACTCAGTGGTAAAGAATCCACCTGCCAATGCAGGAGACACAAGAAATGCAGATTCAACCCCTAGGTTGGGAAGATCCCCTGGAGGAGGAAATGACAACCCACTCCAGTATTCTAGTCTGGAAAATCCCATGGACCGAGGAGCCTGGTGGGCTACCATCTGTGGAGTCACAAGGAGACACAACCGAGCGACTAGGCACAGCACAGCTCAACACAGCACGTGGACACAAGAGGGGTCTCCAATGAAATGCAAACGTTACTCCCCTTCCGAGATCTAGAGGCACTCCCAAAGATAACTGAAAGAATGACTTAGACAGTTCCCTTGAGAGCTGGGGATAGTTGGTAGGACCCTAGCTGCAATTGGAGTACAACCCAAATTTGTATCTGGCCATATTTTGGGGCCCTGCAACCTGATGGTAGCCAGGCCAACCTCTCAGGATGCACAGTGAGACAAGAAGGCAATAGCTGCCCCTGGGAGAGGAAAGGTCAAGAATCAATATTTTTCCTTGCCAATCTTAATTTGGGGAAAAAGGAACTATGTAAAATTTTAGCTTCTTCTTTTGTTGACTTAAAAAATAGTCACAATCTAAAAGTTGAGTCAGTAAATTCAAGTAGAAGCATGCAAGTAAATTCACAGGCACAGAGGATCCATGTTTAAAACAGTTAAGGTAGCTATGATGCAACACCAACAATCTGAATGGCCCTGACATACTCAAAATATAATCTTAATTATTCAATGAAATCCTAAAGCAAACTCTTGCTAGTCTTGGTATACTGCTAAACACTAAAGTAGCAAGCTTTTTCCATGGTTTTAGCTTAGTTCAAATAATTTTTACACTGTTAAGTAAGAAAAAAATTAAAGTATTGCCCCTTTTAAAATTTATATAGATATTTAATTAGCTTTATTTACAGAGAAGGAATTTTTTTCAGTCTCCAATGATGCCTAGATAACATCATTAAGCAAGAATGCTAGTTTAAAAGAAATCTATGCCATGTTCATGCGTTCTCAGTCTTGTCTGACTCTTGGTGATCCCATACTGTCTGTGGAATTTTCCAGGCAAGAATACTGCAGTGGGTTGCCAGTTCCTCCTCCAAAAGTTGAGAGTTATGTTTTATTTGGTGGGAAGTTTTAGAATTTCAAGCCTGGGAAACAGCATCTCAAGTAACCCTGAGAGAACTGCTCTGAGGAGAGGAGTGAAGGAGCCAGAATATATAGAAGTTTTGCACAAATGGCAGGTAATCTGAACATCAAAATATTATTGTTCTGCCCATAGCCAAAATGACACCAGCTCAGAAGTTGCCTAAATTCTAAAAGTTGTGGAAGCTGGTCTGGAAGCTGCTGAAAGAGAGCAGTGAGGAAGGAGTATGGTAGATATCACTAAAAGACTCTGGGAGGATGGGATCCAAAAGCACATGATACAGGAAGGCCAAGGAAAGCTCCCTGATGTTCAGGATGAAACCAAAGTCGTGTTCCACTACCAGACTCTTTGCAATGACAAGGAGAACACCATGCTGGATGATGGCCGGCCATGCAGCAAACCAGGGGGCTCATCATTGGCAAGAAGTTTAAGCTGCCCCTGTGGGAGCCCATCCTGCACACCATGTGGGAGGGGGAGATTGCTCAGTTCTGCTGTGATGTCAAGCATGTGGTCCTATATCTGCTATTGGCCAAGAGTTTACTCAACATCGCAGCCAGCAAGGACCTCCTGGAGGGCATCACTCAGATGCAGGAGCACAATTCCCTGGGCCATGCTGATCTGGGTACCCTGCAGCAGAAGGCCCAGCCTCTCATCTTTGACATCGAGATGCTTAGGTGGAGAATCCTGGCACATATCAGCAGGACCCCTGGGCAATGACAGTTGAGGAGAAAGCAAAGGAATGCTAGTCATCCGCCAGGAGGGCAACTGGTTGTACCTCGAAGGTCATGTGAAGGAGGCTGCTGCCAAGTACTATGAGGCCATCGCCTGTGTCAAGAACCTTCAGATGAAAGAACAGCCTGAGTCCCTTGACAGAATCCAGTTGGATCAGCAGATCACACTGCTGTTGCTCAACTACTGTCAGTGCAAGCTGATGGTGGAAGAGTATCAGAAGTGCTAGACCACTGCTCCTCCATCCTCAATAAGTATGATGACAATGTCAAGGCCTACTTCAAGTACAGCAAGGTACATGCAGCAGTGTGGAACACTCAAGAGGCCCAGGCTGACTTTGCCAGTGTGCTGGAGCTGAGACCCACCCTGGCGACTATGGTGAGCCCTGAGCTGTGGATCTAGGTGCAGATCTAGCTGTGAGCTGTGCCTCTAAGAGCAGATCCCTCAGAAAGATAAGGGGGATAAGGCCTGCTTCTGGCGCATCTTCTACCACTGACAGGGCCCTGCTGGTGTGGTCATCCTGTCTGGCCTGCTGCTGCTGCTGATAGCCCACCCACCCCCACTAATTCATGCTTCTCTGTATGTGTGCTAAGTCACTTCAGGCATGTCTGACTCTTTGCCACCCCATGAACTGTAGCCCACTAGGCACCTATGTCCATGGGATCCTCCAGGCAAGAATGCTGGAGTGGGTTGTTGTTCCCTCTCCAGGGGATTTTCCCGACCCAAGGACTGAACCTGGATCTCATGTCTCCTGCAGTGGTAGATGGGTTCTTTACCACTAGTGCTACCTTAACTCCACTTACCACTAGCTCTTCTCTGTATATAAAGGCCTTATTTGTCTCTTAAAAAAATTATTGTTAAAGAAAACCAGATATCCCAAGTTAAGGAATTTAGTGCTCATCTATGTATGGGAAGCTGCAAGAATCTGGCTCACTGAAATCATTCCTTTCATAGTCACCTCACCTGGTACCCTATATTTTTCACATTCTGAGCTCCTTTGGAGCTTACTATAGGGAGTGGCTACAATCTGATGGCTAGTAGGTAGGTATTCTTCCTGAGTGCCCTTACGACTCACCAGCTCACATTGGAGGGCTGTAATTGCTGATAACTGTGAATCCCTGTCTACTGATATGGCAGGAAATATTTATTTCACACTAGGCACCACAGAGAGAGATCTAGGGGAGCTGACTTTGGTGAGAATTTTCATCCTTTGCTGACCTATGCAGTTTTCCCAGTATCCCATTTGCAAGTCTCATCCTGGTCACCAGAAACTATAAAGGAAAAAAAAATAGTTTCCCCTCTATCCTTTTTAGTAAGTGCCTGAGTGAAACTCCTTTGTCTCGAGGGCAACTATGTAAATGGATAAGCCTATCTAAGAGGATTATAGAAGTGGAGAGCACAGGGAAAAAAAAGATACTTTAGACATAGCATTTTCCACACATTTTTGACAATTAACAATATCCATAATATACCCCACGTCCAAGGTAAAAGAAACCCAAGTAAGATGGCAGGTGTTGCAAGAGGGTATCAGAGGGCAAACACAATGAAATCATAATAACAGAAAACTAGCCAATCTAATCACACAGACTACAGCCTTGTCTAAATCAATGAAACTAAGCCACGCCACGTGGGGCCACCCTAGACAGACGGGTCATGGTGGAGAGGTCTGACAGAATGTGGTCCACTGGAGAAGGGAATGGCAAACCACTTCAGTATTCTTGCCTTGAGAACCCCATGAACAGTATGAAAAGGCAAAATGGTAGGATATGGAAAGAGGGACTCCCCAGGTCGGTAAGTGCCCAATATACTGCTGGAGATCAGTGGAGAAATAAGTCCAGAAAGAATGAAAGGATGGAGCCAAAGCAAAAACAACACCCAGTTGTGGATGTGACTGGTGATAGAAGCAAGGTCCAGTGCTGTAAAGAGCAATATTGCATAGGAACCTGCAATGTCAGGTCCATGAATCAAGGCAAATTGGAAGTGGTCAAACAGGAGATGGCAAGAGTGAACGTCGACATTCTAGGAATTAGCGAACTAAAATGGACTGGAATGGGTGAATTTAACTCAGATGACCATTATATCTACTACTGTGGGCAGAAATTCCTTAAAAGAAATGGAGTAGCCATCATGGTCAACAAAAGAGTCTGAAATGCAGTGCTTGGATGCAATCTCAAAAACGACAGAATGATCTCTGTTCATTTCCAAGGAAACAATTCAGTATCACGGTAACTCAAGCCTATGCCCCAACCAGTAACGCTGAAGAAGCTGTTGAACGGTTCTACGAAGACCTACAAGACCTTTTAGACCTAACACCCCAAAAAGATGTCCTTTTCGTTATAGGAGACTGGAATGCAAACGTAGGAAGTCAAGAAACACCTGGAGTAACAGGCAACTTTGCCCTTGGAGTATGGAATGAAGCAGGGCAAAGGCTAATAGAGTTTTGCCAAGAGAATGCACTGGACATAGCAAACACCCTTTTCCAACAACACAAGAGAAGACTCTACACATGGACATCACCAGATGGTCAACACCGAAATCAGACTGATTATATTCTTTGCAGTCAGAGATGGAGAAGCTCTATACAGTCAACAAAAACAAGACCAAGAGCTGACTGTGGCTCAGATCATGAACTCCTTATTGCCAAATTCAGACTTAAATTGAAGAATGTAGGGAAAACTACTAGACCATTCAGGTATGACCTAAATCAAATCCCTTATGATTATACAGTGGCAGTGAGAAATAGCCTTAAGGGACGAGATCTGATAGAGTGCCTGATGAACTATGGATGTAGGTTTGGACATTGTACAGAAGACAGGGATCAAGACCATCCCCATGGAAAAGAAATGCAAAAAAGCAAAGTGTCTGAGGAGGCCTTACAAATAGCTGTGAAAAGAAGAGAAGCAAAAAGCAAAGGAGAAAAAGAAAAATATAAGCATCTTAATGCAGAGCTCCAAAGAATAGCAAGGAGAGATAAGCAAGCCTTCCTCAACGATCAATGCAAAGAAATAGAGGAAAACAACAGAATGGAAAAGACTAGAGATCTCTTTGAGAAAATTAGAGATACAAAGGGAACATTTCATGCAAAGATGGGCTTGATAAAGGACAGAAATGGTATGGACCTAACAGAAGCAGAAGATATTAAGAAGAGGTGGCAAGAATACACAGAAGAACTGTACAAAAAAGATCTTCATGACCAAGATAGTCATGATGGTGTGATCACTCACGTAGAGCCACACATCCTGGAATGTGAAGTCAAGTGGGCCTTAGAAAGCATCACTATGAACAAAGCTAGTGGAGGTGATGGAATTCCAGTTGAGCTGTTTCAAATCCTGAAAGATGATGCTGTGAAAGTGCTGCTCTCAATATGCCCGCAAATTTGGAAAACTCAGCAGTGGCCACAGGACTGGAAAAGGTCAGTTTTCATTCCAATCCCAAAGAAAGGCAATGCCAAAGAATGCTCAAACTACCGCACAATTGCACTCATCTCACACGCTAGTAAAGTAATGCTCAAAATTCTCCAAGCCACGCTTCAGCAATACATGAGCCATGAAATTCCAGATATTCAAGCTGGTTTTAGAAAAGGCAGAGGAACCAGAGATCAAATTGCCAACATCCACTGGATCATCGAGAAAACAAGAGAGTTCCAGAAAAACGTTTATTTCTGCTTTATTGACTATGTGGATCACAATAAACTGTGGAAAATTCTGAAAGAGATGGGAATACCAGACCACCTAACCTGCCTCTTGAGAAACCTATATGCAGGTCAGGAAACAACATTTAGAACTGGATATGGAACAACAGACTGGTTCCAAATAGGAAAAGGAGTACGTCAAGGCTATATGTTGTCACCCTGCTTATTTAACTTATATGTAGAATACATCATGTGGAGAAGGCAATGGCACCCCACTCCAGTGTTCTGGCCTGGAGATTCCCAGGGACGGCAGAGCCTGGTGGGCTGCCGTCTATGGGGTCCCACAGAGTCGGACACGACTGAAGCAACTTAGCAGCAGCAGCAGCAGAATACATCATGAGAAACGCTGGGCTGGAAAAAGCACAAGCTAGAATCAAGACTGCCGGGAGAAATAGCAATAACCTCAGATATGCAGATGACACCACTCTTATGGCAGAAAGGGAAGAGGAACTAAAAAGCCTCTTGATGAAAGTGAAAGAAGAGAGTGAAAAAGTTGGCTTAAAGCTCAACATTCAGAAAACGAAGATCATGGTATCTGGTCCCATCACTTCATGGGAAATAGATGGGGAAACAGTGGAAACAGTGTCAGACTTTTTTTTGGGAGGCTTCAAAATCACTGCAGATGGTGGTTGCAGCCATGAAATTAAAAGACACTTACTCCTTGGAGGGAAAGTTATGACCAACTTGGATAGCATATTAAAAAGTAGAGACATTACATTGCTGACTAAGGTCCATCTAGTCAAGGCTATGGTTTTTCCAGAAGTCATGTATGGATGTAAGAGTTTGACTGTGAAGAAAGCTGAGTGCCAAAGAATTGATGCTTTTGAATTGTGGTGTTGGAAAAGACTCTTGAGAGTCCTTAGACTGCAAGGAGATCTAACCAATCCATCCTAAAGGATCTCAGTCCTTGATGTTCATTGGAAGGACTGATGCTAAAGCTGAAACTCCAATACTTTGGCCACCTGATGCGAAGAGTTGACTCATTGGAAAAGACCCTGATGCTGGGAAAGACTGAGGGCAGGAGGAGAAGGGGAAGAGAGAGGATGAGATGGCTGGATGGCATCACCGACTCGATGGACATGAGTTTGGGTAAACTCTGGGAGTTGGTGATGCACAGGGAGGCCTGGTATGCTGTGATTCATGGGGTCACAAAGAGTCAGACATGACTGAGCGACTGAAGTGAACTGACCTGAAGATGATTAAAACTTCTCTACTGGTGTACACAGTAATTCAATATTATATTTGGTAAAGTTAACCTACTTGCTTAGCCTCAAAACAATTTTACTCACCTGAGGCCTCACACTGCACTCAATCCAATTTTAAATTGGACCCAGTCCTGATTATCTCCTGTTTCTAAGCTGAACTTAGTCTGATCCAAGACCCAGTCTAACTCTGCACAACTTCTGGACCCTATCCAGAAAAACAAATGCTCAAATAGTCTGAAAGCTCATAATTCAAAAGCTGTGGATCTTGGATCCAGGATCCAGAAAGGACTTACCAATCATTTTCAGAGACAGTGAAATCAGGGGCTCACGCAGTCCTATGCCTGGTTGCTCATTGCTTTGGGGGCCATTGGGTGTCTCCTTTGGTTCCCTTTTTGGACCCCAGAACTGTTAAAAGATGAACAGGTGTATATTAAAAAATATAAGAGATTGCACAAAAATGGAGTCCATTTGGGCAATGCCAAACTGGAAATGGTTAGACGTGTGCCCTATTACTGTAGTTACATTTTTATTATTGAAAGCAAGGCCCTGTAGGGGCTCCTGGGCACAGGGAGACTTTCTGTTCCACCTCCATAACCTTCCCTGAGTTCTGAAGGGCAGATTAAAACAGTTGCTAATCCAGGAAGGGAAAGGATTCAGAGTCATGGGAGGAGCAGCCAAGAAACAGTACAGCTTTGGGGCGGGGTCCTAGTTCTACCTCAAAGGACACACATAACAATATCCTTAATCCCATTTATAGAATTAAAACCCAACAATGGAAGGTGTCAACATTCTCCATATGGGAGAAGACCACCTGAGGCCAGACTAATGGAACCACAGAAGCTCATTAATAAGATTAACTGAAGCCAGGTTAAAGGAGGGCTGGCCCTGCTCACACCCTAATCTTATCTGCAACCTTGCCCTTGAATTATTGCTATAAAATTCTTCCTCAGATCCTCCCTAGCTGGGAAACAGCTTTCAAGGGCAGGAGCCCTTTGTATCCCCTTTAACTTGGCATAACAATAAAGCTATTCTTTTCTACCTCACCCAAAACTCCATCTCTCAGATTCCATTGTGCACCTGTGTGCAGAGAGGCTGAGCTTTCATCATCACTACTGATGGTATTGCCCTGTTTAGTTCACTCACTTTAGTCATCAAACTTGACTCAAGAACCTGAATTTTTGTTAGTAGAGAAATTTACAAAGACGTGGTGTAAGTAATTCCAAAGTACTCTATTCAGCAGCATCCTCTCTGGAATGGCTATGTGTCTCCTCTTCCACCCCAGGATAACTTAGAGATAAAAGTGGGAAGAAGGAAACTCAGTGATTAATATAAATCACTTTTATGTAATCTTCACCAAAGTCTTACCTTGTCATCTAGATGAGGAAGAGGAATCAAAATGTTTAAGTGATTTAAATCCCTTAGAACTAATGTAGAATTGGGACTTATCTGGCACTGAAGTTCTCTTTCTTATACTCCCTATTCTTTCCTTCCATGGTGACAACCTCATTTTGGAATGATAAGTTCTGTTGTGTTTGTGAAAGTTTACATTACTTTTTAATTATGTCACATGCATTACCTATGTAAGCCTGGGCGAGTGCATAGGAGACATTTTCTAATAATCTGTTTGTGATTATGTGGCTTTGAGCAATGAGGAAAGGGAAAGAAATGCAATTTTTTATGCATAGCAAGCACTGTGATAGGAAGCCAAATAAAATTGGGTACTGTTGACAGTAATGATGTTTTACCTCCTAGTGTTATGAAAATTTGCCTCAATAAACAAGATCAAACAAATGAGCAAATAAGAAGGAAGCCTCTTTTCTAACAAGCAGGCTTCAAGGGAAAGTAAGCCAATGAGAAGTGAGTTTCTAGTGTGAATGTAAAAACTTTGGGGAAGATGAAACAGAAAGGATTCAGGCCTCTACTTAAAATGATGAGCTTGAAGACAAAAGAATCCATATGAAATACTGGTTTCAGGATGAGAAGTTTAGGTGGTATGCATCCTGCTTGCTTAAATGATTTGACTTTTGGAAAAACAGAAGCAGGAGATATGTAACAATCTACATGTAGTTCAAATGAATAAAGCTTGCAAGTATCATCAAAAAAGTCTAACATGCATACACTACTTACTATATACCAGGTAGGGTAACCAAATCATTCTGGTTTGCCCAGGACTTCTCAGCTTTAGCTTTTTCTGGTGGCTCAGATAGTAAAGCATCTTCCTGCAGTACAGGAGACTGGGGTTCAATTCCCAGGTTAGGAAGATCCCCTGGAGGAGGGAACTGTAACCCACTCCACTATTCTTGCCAGGAGGATTCCACAGACAGAGGAGCCTGGTGGGTTACGGTCTATGGGGTCACAACAAATTGGACATGACTGAGTGATTAACACTTCACTTGCTCATTAAAGCTTTAGCATTGAAAATTCTGCATCCTGGGACCATTTCAATACTAAAAAAACAGAATGATTGGTCACTGATGCCAGGTTCCGTTCTAAACATTTTCTATTTAGTAACACATTTAATCTTCACTAGACCTCTGTGAGGGAGGCACTATTATCATCCCTGTTTTACAGGTGAAGGAAATGCTTGCAAAGAGAGGCTAAAAAATATCCCTATCCAGGCCCTACCTAGACTCTGGTTGTTTTTCAAAAGTTCCCCAGGTGATGTAAATATGAAGCCAGGAGTTTGGCCCTGAACCAGATCAGTAATTCCATAATGAGGGACTATGACCTGAAATTGCTGAACATCCTTTTTGTGTCTGTTGTAAGCAGGAACCCAGGACACAGAGGGCATAGTGACATGGCTTAGTGGAGACTGTTGCCCCACACTTCTAAGTGGTAATAGCCACCTAGAACAAGTGCTGAGTGGGGTCTGACATCATCTTTCTGGAAGGAAACTCAGGCCTACAGGTGCAAGTTAAATATTTGTCAGACTAAGCTTGTTACAAGTATCCACATCACCAAGAGGAGGTAGTTACTTCAAGAAAGGAAGGGATCATGTCTTAGTAGGTATTCTAAAGGAAGTTCTTTACTTTTGCCAAAGTGTTAGTTGCTCAGTCCTGTTCGACTCTTTTCGACCCCATGGACTATAGCTAGCCACGTTTGCAATAGGGTAATACCTGATCTGCAAGCACTGCGGACATAACTTGCTTAGGGAAGTGACACTTTGTCTCTCACCATTCTTTCGACTTCACTTACAGCAAACCTCAGCTCTCTTACTATTGGATTGAGTGTTCATTGTCTGTTTGATATGGCCTTCCTCCAATTGAAATGTATACATTTGTACAGGCTCTAGGATTTTATTTTTGCTTCTGTCCTCATTTGCACTAATGAATGCCTTCTGCGGTAGCATGGGTACCATCTCCTGGTGGTCACGTGGAACCAGCCCCTGCTGAGCCTGGGAAGGGCTGGCCAGGCTCTTCTCTTTGCTGCTTTGCCCACCTGGAATGCTTCTATTTTTCAGCTCAATTTACCAGCTCGTGCCCACCTAGGCTCAACAAAGGCTGAGTGAAGGCAAGATGCCCTGCTTTCTGCAGCTTTTGTTGGTCTCCTTGTCTTTTGATGTTGATTGAGAGCTGCCTTATTCTGAGAGGAGCCCTTTGCCTCTCTCTGACTTCCTACCTCTCCCACCTTCTCTGAGGATTTAAATAGATCATAGGCAGAAGTTAATTGAAGATAAAAGTTTACAGTTAAGCCAGCAGGTTGTAGCACAATATCTATATAATCTAAAGTAACTGGGGCTCTCTCAGGGTCATTGAAATGAACAGAGGTATTCTTCCAATGCATTTTTAAAATGTAGATAAATTGTGTGTCATATAAAATGCATTATAAAAGGTTCCAATTGAGTCATTGGATTAAATGAACCTTTCAACACCTTTCACAGGAAAGGAGATTGTATTTGGTGTGATGATACAGTCACTGCTTGGCTTCACACTTAGGTGATGCAGTGATCATCAGGGAAGAATTTACTTAAAACAAACAAAAAAAATAAATAAAAGAAATAAACTAATGAATCCCTGACTTTGTATCAGATATTATTATTTTTAAGATCATATCTTCCAAGATATTCTCAGGAAGAAAAATGATATTTAAAAGCTCTTCTGTCCTTTGACCCATTATTAAGATAGTATCTAATCCTCCCCAATACCAAATATCCACTACAGCCTATTTAAAAATTGATTACTCATGTGCTAAAAGCTGTCTGGATTTCTCTCATCCCTTCAGTAGCAAGTGTTATGTAAATTCTGCTAAGGTTAAGATTAACAGGAAGCCAGAAGCCAATCTCTGACCAGTGAACTAATGCAGAAGAATGAGAACAGATATGATTAGTATATTAGCAAGGGTTTAATTCTCTTCATTCTTTGGTTATCTTTATTCTGAAGCTATGTTTTAGAATACTATTTAAAAGTCCAGTTTGCAATCCACTTAGATTGTCTCCTATTTGGACAAGAGTTTAAGGTCATTTTTAGAGATACTTCATTTCATTTGAATAACATCGTACTATTACCTTTATAGAGAATAACTAATGAGAGACTATTGGAAGGTGGAGATATTGAATACTATCCTTCAAAGTGAGAAGGAACTTTAAGGCTGAAAACAGAGAAGCAGGCAACTTCATGAAGGGCAGTTATGAAGTTTACTGTGGATAACTAACATACAGGCAAGACTGAGCTGAGAATGATCCAGAGACGTACCCTAAAAGGGGTATGTGTGCATGCTAAGTCGCTTCAGTGGTATCTGACCCTTCGCAACCCTATGGACTATAGCCTGCCAGGTTCCTCTGTCCAGGGGATTCTCCAGACAAGAATAGTGGAGTGGGTTGCCATGCCTCCTCCAGGGGATCTTCCTGACCCAGTACAGAGGGATTTAAAGGGGCCAAAGCTAAAAATAGGATCTGATTGCTAAGGAAGAAGCACATCTGCATGACAAGAACCAGGGGGTTTTCCTTCCACTGAGGGTCTCATGATCGTTAACCTTCTGGTTTTCATATCAAATAAAGGCAAGGGTAAAAGCTGATAAGGCATGGATGAATTTCTTATGAGGATGCTAATGCTCAGCCACTCAGAAGGGAAGGCACAGTGACAAAAGGAGGAGCTGACAAAAGTGTGGGCCAGCCACACAGAGACATCCCTAATCTTACACTGCTTAAATCCCAAAGTCCACTTCTCTCATGCCTTTGGCTACCCTCATTTCACTGGCAGACTCTTTTTGTGTCTTGACCTTCCCACTGATTAGTGTGTGGCATCCTTAATTTGCTTTTCAATTTAAAGGTAATATTTTGTTCAAGTTTTCTTCTTCCTCACTTGTATATCTGTACCATGATTTTTTTCTTAATATTTAAAATACCTAAGTGTATATTGTCACCCTGCTTATTTAACTTATACGTAGAGTACATTATGAGAAAACGCTGGGCTGGAAGAAGCACAAGCTGGAATCAAGATTGCCAGGAGAAATAGCAATAACCTCAGATATGCACATAATACCACCCTTATGGCAGAAAGTGAAGAGGAACTAAAAAGCCTCTTGATGAAAGTGAAAGAGGAGAGTGAAAAAGTTGGCTTAAAGTTCAACATTCAGAAAACGAAGATCATGGCATCTGGTCCCGTCACTTCATGGGAAATAGATGGGGAAACAGTGGAAACAGTGTCAGGCTTTATCTTTTTGGGCTCCAAACTGCAGATGGTGACTACAGCCATGAAATTAAAAGATGCTTACTCCCTGGAAGAAGAGTTATGACCAACCTAGATAGCATATTGAAAAGCATAGACATTATTTTGCCAACAAAGGTCCGTCTAGTCAAGGCTATGGTTTTTCCAGTGGTCAAGTATGGATGTGAGAGTTGGACTGTGAAGAAAGCTGAGTGCCAAAGAATTGATGCTTTTGAACTGTGGTGTTGGAGAAGACTCTTGAGAGTCCCTTGGACTGCAAGGAGATCCAACCAGTCCATTCTAAAGGAGATCAGCCTTGGGATGTCTTTGGAAAGACTGATGCTAAAGCTGAAACTCCAGTACTTTGGCCACCTCATGCGAAGAGTTGACTCATTGGAAAAGACTCTGATGCTGGGAGGGATTGGGGGCAGGAGGAGAAGGGGACGACAGAGGATGAGATGGCTGGATGGCATCACTGACTTTATGGACATGAGTCTGAGTGAACTCCGGGAGTTGGTGATGGACGGGGAGGCCTGGGGTGCTGTGATTCATGGTGTCACAAAGAGTTGGACATGACTGAGGGACTGAACTGAACTGAACTGAACTGAGGGGACTTGCACTTGCTAAATGATGCCCTTGGATGGTAATGATGATAAACTAAGAGAAGTAAGAAATCAAATTTATATATGTTAAAATAGTTACAAGAAACATTGAAATCCTTGTATACAATTTATATTATCATGTATAGCAGAGCTTCTTGAAAACAGTATCATAGATGCTAAAAAGTAAAAATTTATAAATATATGTTTTTTCTTCTTGGAATCTTCCATTCAAATTTTTATTGAGCAACTACACTGTACTTCATACTGACTTTAGCAACCCCAAGCAGTCTTTTTATTTCCATCTTGGATAGAATCCTAGATTTTCTTGCAAGCCCCAAGGGTGAAGTGGAAGAGTAAATTATTAACAGTAAATTATTCTGGCATGCCAAGAGTCACTGTCGCAGAGTGGAGGTGACTTTGCAGCTGAGTATCACATGATAGACCACTGTGTGAGGACCAGATGTTCATTGAGAGATAAGATGGGCTTAAATGGAATGAGGCTTTAAGGAGACCAAAAGAGGTCAGGTCGTGAATCCTACCAGCTGCCAAACTTAACAGCAGATGCCAGCAGAACATCCCCGGACAGGCCCAGTGGTACTTCTGTGTTTGTTAGTCCAGAGAAAAGCATAAGGACAGAGAATATCAATCCCAGACCTCCCTTCTCTACTGTCAAGAGGGCATAGGAAACACACCTCATATACCCAGATGTCTCTTTGGGAATGAGAAGGCTGAGAGAGAGCATCTGAAAGACTAGACATTTATCTAAAAAAGCACTGAGTTCCCTAGAGAGAATTAGATTAATTAATGAGAAAAATAAACTCAGTTTTTATCACCACTCAACAGGTGGGTGTTAATGAAGAAGATTAGATTGGTTACAGACAAAGAAGCTGAATTTTCTCTACACATTCTTGTGCAGTGAGGGAAATTTGGGAATCCTCTGTTGGGTGTGTGTGTGTACATCTATTGTTCAGGGAAGATCCCATTTCAAAACCCAAAGAGGAAGTAATGAATATAGAAGGAAACATTTAGAACTGGTTGTGGGTGGTTCTGGCAAGGAGTGACCAGCCTTCCCCATCGTTACTCATGAGCATTGCCAAAATAGAATGAAACAAGGGCTAACCATAAAAGCAACACCCAAAGAGAGTATTATCAACACAATTTGGGGAATTATGAATGACTTTATTCAACAAATGGTCTTTGAGGTGTATCCTGAAAGATGAGTAGAATTTCAGAAGGAGACTGTTCAAGGGCTCCAAAGCAAGGGAGTATGAAGCATGCTTAGTGAAAAACGAAATGTCCAGTTTATGCAGGATGTAGAGAACATGGATGGAAGCAGCTGACAAGCATGGCTGAAGAGCCAGTGTGGGGCCAGGCTGGGAGACCAGGGCATTGGGCTCTGCAAGTGACTTTTGTTCACCTTATTCTCCTGCTGAAACTTCTCAGTTCTTATGCATGTTCAGTCACTGCAGTTGTGTCTGACTCTTTGGGACCTTAATAACTGTAGCTCACTAGGCCTCTCTGTCCATGGGATTCTCCAGGAAAGAATACTGGAGTAGGTTGCCATGCCCTCCTCCAGAGGATCTTCCTGATCCAGAGATCAAACACACATCTCTTGGTTCTCTTGCATTGGAAGGCAGGTTCTTTATCACAAGTGCCACCTGGGGAGCCCATAGACAACAACTTCATATCCTAGAATGGGTTTAATAATGTATCCTGCCAGATGTTCTATGGAAAAAGTGGTTCCAGGTCAAATAAATCTGGCAAATGTCTTACATCAAATTCTCCTCTTGGAGAGTCATAATACACATTTGTATATTAAAAGCTCTGAGAAATCCTGTGGTAAAGAAGTCCTCTTATTATTAATTATTTTAACCCAGCATTTCCTGGATTTTATTAGATCTAGAAGCCTTTTTTGTTTGTTTTTAAATGTCAACTCCACTTTTTTTTTTTTTAACCTCCTTTAAAAGTAGACGAGGCTTTTCCTTTTGGACTTAAAATTCTCTAATTATTCGTATAAAAATTGCAAACTCTTCATGATCTGGTCCTCTTTGTGCAATGAATTTCCTTTGCACTAGCATTTTCTGAGCTACTGTATTTCTCAAGATTTACCTATTTTCTCTTCTTTAGAAACTTTGTTCTTTGCTGAACAGGGAAGAGCCTATTGATAATTTTAGGTGGGGCTCCACTGCACTTTTTATTGTGTATATTTACCATGAGTAATTTTCTTTCCTGTTCTTTAGTCCCTTGAGAATAGAATGTACATCTTAATTTCTATATTTCCATCATCTGAGATAGTGTCTGACATGGCAAAGACTCAATTTATGTTAAATAATTGAATAATTCCACCTGGTCTCTACAAATTGTTCTGGCAGAGGTATGGGTGATGAATTTGAAAAGAAAAGAAAGTGGAGGCAAAGAGACTCGTGGGAACCCATTGCAGTTGTAAGAGAGAACTTCGACCTGAACTACAGTAATTGCAATGGGGATGAAAGAGTGGGGCTAAGTTTTACTGAGCACCTGTTATATGCCAGGCACTAAACAAGCTGTTTGCGCATCTTTATCTGATCCTCACCAGCACCTGTTTTATACAGGTCAATCAAAAGAGTACTCAATTACACTGCGCTCTCCTGGGAAGCCTCCGAGGGCTTGTCTGTCAACAGTTCTCTCAGCAGATGTAACTGCTGAGTCCCTGTGACCTGACCGTGGTAGCCACACGAATGTATTCAGAGGAGCATCAGCCTCCAAGGCAGCCATCCACAGGCTGAACAGTGGTCTATAAGAGATGGGGACCAAAATCTGCGCAAAAGCAGAGTTTTATTCTGATTAAGAATGTGATCAAACCTTGTGTTTTAGGCAGCTTAAAAATGAAACAAATGTACAAGAAAGGATGCAGTGAGTAGTGGAAGCGGCTGGAAAGAAATACACAAAGAAATTGCCTTAGAATGAAGGCAATAATAGAAGTAGGAAGTTAACAGGAGTCATAACATGAGGAGTAGAGAGAAATTAGTTGGTAGTTGAATAGAAGGAAGGACTTCCTTGGTGGCTTAGTTGGTAAAGAATCCACCTACAATGCAGGAGACCAGGGTTCAATTCCTGGGTCGGGAAGATCCCCTAGAGAAGGAAATGGTTACCCACTCCCATATCTTGCTTGGGAAATCCCATGTACAGAGGAGCCTGGAAAGCTACAGTCCATGGGATGGCTAAGAGCTGGACATGACTTACAACCAAACCACCACCACCCAAACTAGAAGGAAGCAGGTGGATAAAAGGAGAGAGAGATTGTCATCATTTTGCAGAGGTGCTAGTGTTAGGAGAAATGAACTCTCATCTTCAGGTGAATCTGAGTCCTGATGGACCCTCAGAACAGCACCTGCCCTGTTCTGAGTGATGATGAACAACGTGCTGATTATCAGGATGGTGACAGACAGTTTCCTTTTCATCTTTATAGTATCTTTATAATATTCTGCAGTAATTGGAACGTACCTTGTTTTCTTAAACCCGAGAGAGCCCAGCACAGCATTATCATTCTAATTTTTGTTGTAAGGAAACCAAGGCAGAAAGAGACTAGCTATTTTGCTCAAGTTCATAAAACTAGTAAGCACTGGAGTCAGGAGCAGAAGCCAGATTTGTCTGAGTTGGAGCTGATATTATATCTAATTCAATACAAAGTTTCTGCCAGCTGGAAGGCAGAGAATGAATTCAAAAAGCACTGCAGAATTAGCATCCATGGTGCTTGGTGACCTAGTAACTGTTTCATTTGCATATCATTACACAAAAGGTCTTAGAATTTTTTTTTCCTCTTCGCCCACATTTTTCTTTTAACCTCCATTTGTGCTGTGGGAGGGTGACACAGAATCACAGACTCAAAGTGCTGTGATGCTGGTGAGTCCGATTCTTTTTGCTATTTTTAAAAAATTTCTGAAACACTTGTGAATTTACTTTGGCTTAACAGCAGATACTTCTTAAATATAATAATTCTTGATTTGGGGTACTGATGAAAAGAGAAAGTTTTCCTGCTGCTCGCCAGTCTAGATTGAAGACCGAAGCAGAGCACGCACCCTCATGGAGTTCACAAAAACGTTCCTTGCTCTCCACAGCTGCAATAAGCTTTTTTGTTATTGTTGACAAATCCTGGCCTAACCCTTGTTCTGCTTTCAGAAAGGATTCCACTAGCCTTCCTCTGAGGAGACTTTCAAGTGAATTTTATTCATTCTGTCTCTACAAATTTAAAGACAAATGAACAAGACACAGGTGGTCTGAAGTTTATCCTGTATCAGTTCAGTTCAGTTCAGTCTCTCAGTCATGTCTGACTCATTAAAATATATTTGAGGGGAGTGGGGATGGCATGAAGGAGATTGGGGTAAGCAGTATGCCTTCTATAGTGTTATGTGAGGGAAAATGTGGACCAAGACAGCATCTGTCCTTCCTAATACATCATAAGCTCCACAAAGTCAGGGACCAGGTCTTTTTTTGTCCATCACTATATTTCCATCTCCGGTGTAGTGTCTGCTGCCTGTTATGGAATGAATTGTGTCCTGCCGAAATTCATATGCTGCAATCCTAATCCTCAAGGTGACAGTATTGGGAGATGGAGCTTTGACAGAGAGAGGTGGTTAAGATGAATTCGTAAGGGAGACCAGAGATCTCTCTTTCTCCAGCACAGAGGAAAAGCCATATGAAGACACAAGGAGAAGGCAGTCATCTGCAAGCCAGGCAAAGGGGTCTCACTAGAAACTCACCCTAACAGAACATTGACCCTGGACTTCTAATCTCCAGAACTGCGAGAAAGTACATTTCTGTGGTTTAAGCCACCTTGTCTGTGGTGTTTTGTTATGGCAGCCTGCACAGATTAACTCACTATCTAAGAAATAGTTTTGGAAAGGAGAAGAAGGGAAAAAGGCAGATAGTAGAAGAGAGCTGACTTTCCAACTGACAAAATTATATGGTCTTTGGTAAATCATTGTAAATGTCTCTACTTGAGCCTCTATTTCCTAGTAGACAAAATATAGATGAAAAATGGGACCCATATTTTAGGGTCATGTGGAGGAGTAAGTAGGAGAGTGTATGTAAACTACATACTACTATTCAAGTACTAGTTGCTCTTATTTAAGAAACTATTTTCCCCCAAATATCAGTCGTTTCAGCAAAGGGACTGACTCTGACTTTTTACTGTAAATTAATGAGGACTTCTAGACTGCAAGGCCTAGAAGCACTCTTTATTTTTTGACTATGGAAATAATGAACAAAGTTTGTATTTAAATGATAAAATAAAAAAATTTAGGGAATAAAAAAATATAGTTGCTTTATTCAACCTCTCTAGCTGTTTCTTTCCATGCCTTTCAAAAAATAGTATGTATATAAATAAGCAAAGCCTGTAACATCTTCTCAACTCCCTTATATTTTAGTGGTATCATACTAAAATTTGTATAGCCCTCTCAGCATTTACATGCTGTAAATGCTATTCACAAGTGAGGGGTAGTGCAAGCAATTCTTTGTTATCTGGTATTACTGTCTTCCTCCTGTTCCTAAATCCTTTAAAAAGGAATAAAAGCAATTAAAAAGATTGCCAAGTGCTACCAAACTGTCAGTAGACTTTTAGTGAAACCTTATGTGTTGCAAGAAGTGGTGTCCTAGAATGACCTTGTACTGATGTGTGATAGCCAACCCTTGTATTTTCGACATCTCTTTCCAACTTGATGCCATGATGGCACACTGATAGCTTGAAATTAGCCATATAGGCTTACTTATACCTTAGCAAATGCTAGGAACCTTAGCTTTCACACCCTCTCCCTTGAAAACCCGCTGTTGTAAAACATTTATCAGCAGACAAGAAGTGACTGTAAGTGACCCTCAGGCCCACTCAGGGTGGCCTGGACAATGAGCCAGCTGAGACCTGAAACAGCCTGTCTCTCAAGGGGGATGGTGAGTGAGGAGTGTACAAACTCAGCTTCCATGAGAATTTGGGCTTCCTCTTTCCAGAAGAGGGAAAGCACCAACTTGTGTGCTCTGGAAGTCTCTAAAGCTTGGTGTTTGCAGCTTGGTGTTTGCAGATAAATACCATAAAGGTCTGATAGGCCAAAACAGACAGCCTGGGGCTGGCAGGCTGTATAGTCCTTCATTGCTTTCTCTATTGATCCTGTTAAAAAGACAGAATAGCACAGTACCAGGCTCTGCACTGGAACACAACCCCCTCCCCTCCCCCCACACCAACCCCATGCCATCCCCTCAGCAGAGCCCTGGCCTTAGTGTGACTTCCTGTGAAGTAATGGGGGCCATGCCATCTAGCACTGTGCAGTCTGTCCTGCAGTCTGGTGCTTGTGAGATGGGACACAAAGACCAGCAACAGAAAGAAAGCAAGCAAACCAGAAAACAAAACAAAAACCCTAACAACTTTGAAAACTATGGTAATGGAACCTAGTCATCCACATAGCATCCAGTTAATTTGGGAATAAGTACTTAAAGTTCCCTGGCATTCCAATGGGTAGGATTCCATGCTTCCACTGCAGGGGGCCTGGATTCAGTCTCCAGTCAGGGAACTAAGATTCTGCATGCCATGTGACAGGCCAATAAATAAAAGTTGTTTGCTTATTAAATTTTTCTTATTTGTTATTTGCTTTTGAACCATTTCATACATTTGCTCAGGCAGGGAGGGTTCTTTTGCAAACTGATGAAGTTGCATGGGTCCAGAATCCAGTTTCAAGAAATGATGCTATCAGTTCACTGAGGAAAGATGAGATTCTGCAGGAACTGACTTTAAGCTATGAGGTCTCATTGTTTTATTCATAAAACAAGTGCTAACTTATTAATATTCAGTGGGGATTTACCTTTTTTGGTAAATAAGGTCACTAGAGAACACTTATCTAAAATAGCTCTTTGTGTTATCAAACTTCCCTGGAATCCAAGTTGCTAATCAAAAAATTGTGAGGTAAGAATGAATATACGAGATAACGGTAAAATAAATTGAGTAGGCTTGAAGGATATTTCTTTCAGATTGTGGCAAAAACTAAAGAAATCACTCCTGCTTTACTGCTGACTACATATATCTAATGACTTGTATTGCAGGTCTCTCTGAATAAACCCCAACTCATTATTATTCATCCACTCTCTGTTTTCTAAACTTCATACTGAGTGCCACATCATTTTGTTTGCATTTATTATGAGAAGGTGGTTATCCAGGTTATAAAAGGTCAAAGCTCAGGTTACAGTAATATTATATTTGGACTGGGGGCCTTAAGGAAATTTAGAAACACTGTAGTCTCCTGCACAACTCATTTCAAAGTGTCTCTCAAGTGTCACTCCTTCAGAAGGCTAATCACATTCCTTCAATATTAATTAATATAAACTTCAATTTTTCAGAGAATGGCTTTTCTGATTTTGTTCCCAATTTCTCTGAGTGACTTGGAGTATATTATGCACTAATTGTTAAAAAATTCAAGGGGACCAAAAATACCATCTTCTCTTTCCTTTACTGGGGCTCATCTGAGACTGGGATTATAGTGATAATCTTGCATATATGTGTGACAATTAGTATGTGTTTAGGCTTTTAAAATTTTTACCAAAATGAATAAGAGAATCTGAAATAAGTGTGTCAGTGTATTACAGTAATACACAACATCACTTGGAAAAATGAAAATCTAAGAAAAATAAAAGCATCCATCCCATAATTTCCCTCAAAATTCTTCTTGCAGCAACTCTACTTTAGCTCCAGCTCAGACTGCTAACACTATTAGGAAGTGAATTCCACCCTGATTCAACCCCAGTTGTGTATTTTACAGTGCCAGAGGGTTTTACTCTCTTGATTCCTAAAATCAAGATGTGCTACTTTCTGTATGATATGTGAACCAGTACCTTCAAAGAAACACTGTTACAGCTTGTTTTCCCAGTGTTTGTCAGTTTTAAATTTGTACATGCACACTCTGAACATAAATAAAAGAATATGTCTGTCACTAATGACTGGATTTGGTAGCAAACATTAATTTTTTTAGGCTATTCTTTAAGGATCATAAATAGGAATTTAAACTTTTTTGAAAGACACATCAGAACTCACCTTCACCTCCTGGATAAACTTCAGTTTGATGCAGTAAATTCTGTGCTTGATTCATATTAAGACTGTAAATCTTCTTGAAAACTCTTAATTAAAAAAAATACATTGTTATTTTAATGGGGCAAAAATTCCAAGTTAGAAGTCTGTTTTTTTAAAGAAAATGATTTTGATTTTGAGAAATGAAACAGTCCTGTCATTTGGGAGATCGATCTATCATATTTCTCAAAGAGAAAAGTACAGGTTTTCTTAAACATGTTCCTTTTGGAATTAGTGGCAAATTGATGTCTTTGTTTCTTAATGCCAAAGTCAGACTGGTATAGGCAAAATGGCTCCTGCATTGTATGCCTCTTCTCTCTTCCTTAAAATGCTGGGCCAAATTAAAACTTAAAAATGAGAGTCAAGAAAATAATTATACCCTGCTCATTGTTCTTGCCAGAGGGGGAGTTGTAAGTAAACAAAGGAGAACCCAGAGCTTTGAAGCTATAATAGGATTTCTCTTGTGTGTTTTTCCCTTTTTGTATAGACATTAGTTGAGGCAAATCTCATTTCACTTAATAACTGCCTGGATTAAGGAAGCTTTTGAAGATACTAATTTACATAAAATAAGCTTATTTGAATAATTGGTGCTAGTTTGCATATTGAAAACAAAACATACATCTGCAATTTTATAAAAGATTTGGGTTTGATTGGCATTGCCTCAGGTGTTTCTTCTTATATCAATGAAATTAAAGTTTCCTTACTATGTTCATGTATCAGTGGAGAGGGCTGAAGGGAAATTTACATACAAATAAATTCTTTGCTAACTAATTACTAAGCACTTGCCTAAAAGTCTGTACTGCTTAAACTTACAGAAATATGAAAGTATAGTTCAGATTAATTCCTCTGAAACTAAGGATTTAATGTTTACCTTTTTTAAATCGTAAAAGGTGTTAACAGTGTTTAATGGCAAAACTGGATACAAAATAAGAATTACTTTATATCTGAAAGTAAAATAATTTTTGTAATAATCAAATAAAATTGCATAAAAAGTGTTTCACTCAATTTCATGAAAGAACTAAAAGGTAATAATAGTCTATGTCTAGAGTTTCATATCATTTGGGCAGAGGGTTCTGAGCTTTTGCTGTAAACAGCACTTTTAGTATCTGGTAATTTTTTCACTGGGTTTCTCTGGTGGCTCAGTGGTAAAGATTCTGACTGCCAATGCAGGAGATGCAGATTCAATCCCTGGGCACGGAAGATCCCTTGGAGAAGAAAATGGCAGCCCACTCTAGTGTTCTTTCCTGGGAAATGCCATAAACAAAGAAGCCTGGTGGGCTACAGTCCTTGAGACTCAGAAGAATTCGACACAACTTACTGACTAAATAACAATTATTTTTCACTGCATCTTTAGGCCAAAAGACTCATTTAGTAGATCTACATATTGAGCATTTAGGTACAAATAACTTAAGGATTTATATCCTAACATCACAGAAGCTGGTTGGAAAAACAATATTGTTTTTTTCAAAAAAAACAATGTTTTTTTCATACTTAAATATCCAGTTATTTACTATTGTGTGCATGCTAAATTACTACAGCTGTGTCTGACTCTATGCTACCCTGTGGACTGTAGCCCTCCAGGCTCCTCTGTCCATGGGATTCTCCAGGCAGGAATACTGGAGTGGGTTGCCATGCCTTCTTCCAAGGGATCTTCCTGACCGCAGGGATATTTCATGTCTCCTGCATGGACAAGCAGATTTTTTGCCACTAGCACCACCCAGGAAGCCTTCCTATTGCCAAATTCAGACTTAAATTGAAGAAAGTAGGGAAAACCACTAGACCATTCAGGTATGACCTAAATCAAACCCCTTAAAATTATACAGTGGAAGTGACAAATAGATTCAAGGGGTTAGATCTGATAGAGTGCCTGAAGAACTATGGATGGAGGTTCTTGACATTGTACAGGGGGCAGGGATCAAGACCATTCCCAAAGAAAAGAAATGCAAAAAGGCAAAATGGTTGTCTGAAGGGACCTGACAAATAGTTGTGAATAGAAGAGGAGTGAAAGACAAATGAGAAAAGGAAAGATATACCCATTCAACTGCAGAGTTCCAATAGCAAGGAGAGACAAGAAAGCTTTTCTCAGTGATCAATGCAAAGAAATAGAGGAAAAGAACAGAATGGGAAAGACTAGAGATCTCTTCAAGAAAATTAGAGATACCAAGGGAACATTTCATGCAAAGATGGGCTCGATAAAGGACAGAAATGGTATGGGCCTAACAGAAGCAGAAGATATTAAGAAGAGGTGGCAAGAATACACAGAAGTATACAAAAAATATCTTCATGACCCAGATAATCACAATGGTGTGGTCACTCACCTTGAGCCAGACATCCTGGAATGTGAAGTCAAGTGGGCCTTAGAAAGCACCACTATGAACAAAGCTAGCGGAGGTGATGGAATTCCAATTGAGCTACTTCAAATCCTAAAGGATGATGTTGTGAAACTGTGCACTCAATATGCCAGCAAATTTGGAAAACTCAGCAGTGGCCACAGGACTGGAAAAGGTCAGTTTTCATTCCAATCCCAAAGAAAGGCAATGCCAAAGAATGCTCACACTACTGCACAATTGCACTCATCTCACATGCTAGTAAAATAATGCTCAAAGTTCTCCAAGCCAGGCTTCAGCAATACGTGAACCATGAACTTCCTGATGTTCAAGCTGGTTTTAAAAAAGGCAGAGGAACCAGAGATCAAATTGCCATCATCCGCTGGATCATGGAAAAAGCAAGACAGTTCCAGAAAAACATCTATTTCTGCTTTATTGACTATGCCAAAGCCTTTGACTGTGTGGATCACAATAAACTGTGGAAATTCTGAAAGAGATGGGAATATCAGACCACCTGACCTGCCTTTTGAGAAATCTGTATGCAGGTCAGGAAGCAACAGTTAGAACTGGACATGGAACAACAGACTGGTTCCAAATAGGAAAAGGAGTATGTCAAAGCTGTATATTGTCACCCTGCTTATTTAACTTATATGCAGAGTACATCAGGAGAAACGCTGGGCTGGAAGAAACACAAGCTGGAGTCAAGATTGCCGGGAAAAATATCAATAACCTCAGATATGCAGATGACACCACCCTATGGCAGAAAGTGAAGAGGAACTAAAAAGCCTCTTGATGAAGGTGAAAGAGGATAGTGAAAAAGTTGGCTTAAAGCTCAACATTGAGAAAACAAAGATCATGGCATCCGGTCTCATCACTTCATGGGAAATAGATGGGGAAACAGTGTCAGACTTTATTTTTTGGGCTCCAAAATCACTGAAGATGGTGATTGCAGCCATGAAATTAAAAGATGCTTACTCTTTGGAAGAAAAGTTACGACCAACCTAGGTAGTATATTCAAAAGCAGAGACATTACTTTGTCGACTAATGTCATTTAGTCAAGGCTATGGTTTTTCCATTGGTCATGTATGGATGTAAGAGTTGGACCGTGAAGAAGGCTGAGCGCTGAAAAACTGATGCTTTTGAACTGTGGTGTTGGAGAAGACTCTTGAGAGTTCCTTGGACTGCAAGGAGATCCAACCAGTCCATTCTGAAGATCAGCCCTGGGATTTCTTTGGAAGGAATGATGGTAAAGCTGAAACTCCAGTACTTTGGCCACCTCATGCGAAGAGTTGACTCATTGGAAAAGACTCTGATGCTGGGAGGGATTGGGGGCAGGAGGAGAAGGGGACGAGAGAGGATGAGATGGCTGGATGGCATCACTGACTCGATGGACGTGCGTCTGAGTGAACTCTGGGAGATGGTGATGGACGGGGAGGCCTGGTGTGCTGTGATTCATGGGGTCGCAAAGAGTCGGACACGACTGAGCGACTGAACTGAACTGGACTGAGGCTTCAATAGTACATGAACCATGAACTTCCAGATATTCAAGCTGGATTTAGAAAAGGTAGAGGAACCAGAGATCAAATTGCCCACATCTGTTGGATCATCAAAACAGCAAGAGCGTTCCAGAAAAACATCTACTTCTACGTTATTGATTATGCCAAAGGCTTTGACTGTGTCTGGTATTCCTATTTCTTTAAGAATTTTTCAGTTTGTTGTGATCCACACATTCAAAGCTGTATATTGTCACCCTGCTTATTTAAATTATATGCAGAGTACATCATGAGAAATGCTGGGCTGGAGGAAGCCCAAGCTGAAATCAAGATTGCTGGGAGAAATATCAATAACCTCAGATATGCAGATGACACCCTTATGGCAGAAAGTGAAGAAGAACTAAAGAGCCTCTTGATGAAAGTAAAAGAGGAGAGTAAAAATATTGGCTTAAAACTCAACATTCAGAAAACTATGATCATGGCATGTGGTCCCATCACTTCATGGAAATAGATGGGGAAACAGTGGAATCAGTGACAGGCTTAATTTTTGGCTTCCAAAATCACTGCAGATGGTGATTACAGCCATGAAATTAAAAAGACGCTTACTTCTTGGCAGGAAAGTTATGACCAGCCTAGATAGCATATTAAAAAACAGAGACAGTACTTTGCCAACAAAGGTCCATCTAGTCAAAGCTATGGTTTTTCCAGTGGTTATGCATGGATGTGAGAGTTACACTATAAAGAAAGCTGAGCTCTGAAGAATGATGCTTTTGAATTGTGGTGTTGGAGAAGACACTTGAGAGTCACTTGAACAGCAAGGAGATCCAACCAGTCAATCCTAAAGGAAATCAATCCTGAATATTCATTGGAAGGACTGATGCTGAGGCTGAAACTCTAATACTGGTCCACTGATGCTGGGAAATATTGAAGGGAGGAGAAGGGGAAGGCAGAGGATGAGATGGTTGGATGACATCACTGACTCAATGGACATGAGTTTGAATAAACTCCAGGAGTTGGTGATTGATGGACAGGGAGACCTGCCGTGCTCCAGTCCGTTGGGTCGCAAAGAGTCAGACATGAATGAGTGGCTGAACTGAACTGATGTGTATAATTGTGCCATTTTACAGATTCTCAAACCATGGAGTAAAGTGGACCTACTGTTCTCATTTCTTGTTTTATAGTGATTTTTTTGTTTTTAGTTCTTGATTTTTATCCCAGTAACTGCTAAAAATATTTCACAAAGATATGACATCATTGCAGTATAGACATATATTAAATCATTATATTGTACACCTAAAGGGGTTTCCCAGGCAAAGAATTCACCAGCAGGAGATGCAGGAGAGGCAGGTTTGACCCCTGGGTCAGGAAGATCCCCTGGAGTAGGAAATGGCAATCTGCTCCATGTTGTGGAGAAATATATGCCTGGGAAATTCTATGGACAGAAGTACCTGGTTGGCTACAGTCCAGGAGGTTGCAAAGAGTCAGAGATGACTGGAGCAACCAGGCACGCACTTGTGTACACCTAAAACTAATACAGTTCATGTTAATTATAATACTAAAATACTAATATATTAATTGTATCTAAGCAAAACTTCAAAAGAATATGACATCAAAAGGCATGTATATGTTGAAACTGAACTATCTCAGAGCTGTTTTCTGCATGTATCTGACAGATGTCACTGTGTTTCCTTTGAAAATTAAAATATCCTATGGCACCCTTATTAATTTTCTGTGGCTCCCATGGGTGGCTCTGGAATTTGAGAAGGGCAGTATTTAGGACAATATATTTTTGAAAGTTTTATAATTCACCTAATAGTTTAACTATCTAAAGCTACATTTCTTGTTAGTGTTCTCATTTCTTGAACTGACTGATAGTCATTAACTACTCAAGGAGGTATTGACTGTATTCATATTCTCAATAATGATCCATCTGTAATAATGATTACAATCTACTTCAGGAATAATGACAAGGTTTTGCATGATAAAAATTTGTTGGAAATGTTGACTTATTTTAACTTTCCAGAGAAGCAGTATATAAGCAACCTTTCAAAGGATCAGAAACTGGGATGGATCCAGTGGTAGAATGGAATAAATGACCAGATGAAAAAGGGATACTAGAAATCTCCATTTCCTATTTACCTTACTTAGTTTCCATGCCATTGCTGTCTTCCGCTTTGTTTGGAATTTCCATCCTTGTAATCACTCTTTCAGGAATACAGGAAACAAAGAGCATGGGTTCAGGCAGTGTTAAACATCCCATCTTGGAGAACAGTGGAGAAGAACAGAGTGGACTTGGTGTTCTACCTGTATTGTTATCTGCACTTGAGTATCAGTTCAGTTCAGTCACTCAGTCGTGTCTAACTCTTTGCCACCCCATGGTCTGCTGCATGCCAGACTTCTCTGTCTATCACCAACTTCTAGAGTTTGCTCAAACTCATGTCCATCGAGTTGGTGATGCTATCCAACCATCTCATCCTCTGTCTTCCACTTCTCCTCCTGCCTTCAATCTTTCCCAGCATCAGGGTCTTTTCTAATGAGTCAGTTCTTTGCATCAGGTGGCCAAAGTATTGGAGTTTCAGCTTCAGCATCAGTCCTTCCAATGAACACCCAGGATTGATTTCCTTTAGGATTGACAGGTTTGATCTCCTTGCAGTCCAAAGGACTCTCTGTGATGTTCTCCAACATCACAGTTCAAAAGCAGCATTTTTTTGGTGCTCAGCTTTCTTTATAGTCCAACTTTCACGTCCATACATGACTACTGGAAAAATTGTAGCTTTGACTGTAGAACTTGAAGAGAGTCATGAGGACTGGATGGAGGACAGGTGAAATTTAAATTGCAGATTTAGATTTAGAGTGGATCAAACATAAAACAGGCAGAAGGAACATGAGGGCAAGAATAAGCTTTAGGTTAAGAAAGGATGAAGGAAGTGTTATCTACACATTAAGCATGCCCATTCAAATAGGGGACACTGGATTAGGAGAGGATCAGCTATTTCCAGTTGGTTGTGAAACAATTCCATTGACTAGCCCTTAAATTCTTGACTCTTAGAACTAATAGTGTGCTAGATATTCTCATACATAGATCTTTGTGCACATCTGTGATATTTCCTTAGGACAAATTTATAGAATTGCTAGATCATGGAATATATGTATGTTAAGACTTTTGTTATGCTCTGTCAAAGTATTCCTCAGAAAGGTAGTAACAATGCAAGGTCCACCATCAGTGTATGAATATGGACACCAGAAATGGCAAGTTCCATTTTTTTCGGCAAGCTCCACTTAGGAGAGTTAGGGCTTCCCAGGTGGCGCTAGTGGTAAAGAACCTGCCTGCCAACGCGGGAGATGCAAGGGACTCTGATTCCATCCCTTGGTTGGGAAGATCTCTTGGAGGAGAAAATGGCAACCCTCTCCAGTATTCTTCCCTGGAGAATCCAATGGACAGAGGAGCCTGGTGAGCTACAGTCTGTAGGATTGCAAAGAGTTGGACACAACTGAGGCAACTTAGCATGCACTTAGAAGAGTTATATCTGTACATAGCCATGAACGGGGATTCTTAAGGCCAGAAGTTGATTCACTGACAAACACTACATTTACAATACAAATTTAAAAAATAAGCAAGATAGACTAAGAATGTGGGTTTCTGAATTCTGCCCAGCATCTGTGAATACTCCACAGTGATATTCTGGGTACAAGCTCTAATTTCTCAAGAATGGAGGTATACCAAGCCACAGTGGCTGAAGGAGTAGTCTGTCTCTGGTTTGGTCTGGATATTTTTACTTTGATTAATAAGACCTTTAAAAATGACCCCATTAGTTTTGCTAAAAAAATCTTACCTTCTTTCTAAATTTTCCTATCCTTGTGAATAGAACTACCACCTCCACATCTGGCCAAGCCAAACCCGGGAATAATATAAAAATACCACTTTAACCCCACACAGCCCCAGCAGACAATTGTTTTTAACAATTACTGTCAATTCTGTTCAATTAATATCTTCCAAACATACCCCAATTCGAGGGCTGTTCTTTCTACCTTTGTAATTTCTTGCTCCCTAATGTTCTTGCTACCCTTGACCTTATATTGACACTAGAGTGGAACCTCTAAACTGTGTGTCAGATCATGTCTGTTCTTGCTCAGGATTTTTTGGTATTATTGCCTACAGAATAGAAACTAAAACTTATGGTTAGCCTTACAGGATCCTATTATCCATAAAGCCCATTTTTATGTCACATAGGTGGTGTCACCAAACACCCACGTACTGGTCATGGTTTTCATCCTGAACCTTTTGCCTTCAGCCATTTGAGGGGCCATAACCTGACTTGGGCCTTATTCTTCATGCTTTTGGTGCATGATTTACCTTCTTAGGCACAGCTGCCCTTTCACTTTCCCATCTCTTGCTCAGCACAACATCTCTGGCTTTGACCTCTTGGTGGCTCAGATGGTAAAGAATCTGTTTGCAGTATGGGAGACCCAGGTTCAGTTTCTGGGTCAGGAAGATCCCTTGGAGAAGGGAATGGCTACTCACTCCAATATTCTTGCCTGGAGAACCCCAAAGACAGAGGAGCCTGGTGGGCTACAATCCATGGGTTTGCAAAGAGTTGGACATGACTGAGCAAATAACACTTTACTTCCTTCACTTCATGCTGCCCTGCTACTATTGAGAATCTCCCCTTTTCCTGGTTGCTACTGTGGAAATAAAGACATCAGAGTTCTACTAGCATCAGTACAAGATTTCAGAGCAAAACTCTGTCCAGAGCTGGCCCACAGCCTAGGGAGGGCAAACAGAAGGGGTTCATTTGCTTGAACTTCAGGATTAAGAGTCTCAAAAACTCTTAGCACCAAAACTAAGGCCTGCCCTGTTTGTCAGAGGCAATGTTCCATCTCAAAATTCTGTCTCATTTGTGGTTTTTCCAAGAAAGCAATCATACGAGTGCTGTAGAGAGAATGAAGTTTTTAATAGAATTCCTTCTGCAGATTTAGAAAGAATGGTATCTATTTGCTAAATTATTTGTAATTGAGAAATGGCTTCTGATTTGAAAAAGCAGGAAAGCACTACATCCTGAGTGAATCTTCATCTACTGATAAGTAATAAGGTGACAGCTGAATTAAGCTGGCTACTCTAATTTTAATATTTTCTATGCTGAAATGTAATTGGTTAATGAAAAGAAACAAAAACATTGCTGACATAATTAATATGGACACATATTTATCTTACTAATATACTTCATAATGTTTCTGATTAAAGGAAATATACAAAATAAGTTTTAAGAAAATAAGAATTAACATTACTGTTATTTACTGAAATAATTTGACTAAAATATTTATAGTTGACTTATTGAGTCTAAGGTGCTTTGCTGCCAATTACATCATGTTTGATTACCTTTTGCATGAAAATAATAAATTTTCTTCTGTGCATGGAAAATGAATACATATAGTAAAATAAAAGAGTGCTGTGAAATGTGTAAGTAGGCCTTACATGAATCAAACTTGCATTTATATCTTTGTTATAATTTTTAAAATTATGATATGTAGCATTTTGAAGTTAGAAGAGCTTTTATTCGCCTTCAGTCATACGGTGTATGAAGAGATGAGGATGATTTAATTGGGAAAGTGTCTGAGCTCCAGGCAGACTTGTAGTGCCTATTTTGTCAGGGAGGCATGTGGTGGAAGGGCATAAAGGAGTCTCAGAATGGAGAGAGAAGGCAGTAGTCATGTGGACTCAAATCCCAGACAGACCATAAAGAGATGTTCTCAAATATATGCAAATGTATGACCTACATTGTCATTGAATATTGAATAGATATTCACCAGATTAACACTTAATAAAACATCAAAGAGTAAGAGATTCCATTTTTTCTTGCATAAAGAGAGAAAATATTTATGTTTAGGCGCACGCTATGAAAAACGTTGTGAACTTTATCCAGATTGAAATTACTGCCTCTCACTAAGAAAAGCTTTCACTGACACCCTATCTTGAGTAATAGCAAACATATTGTAAAACCCATCCAACTGACAAATAGTTTTTGGCTTTTAGGAGCATTTTCAATAACATAAAGAGATTAGAGTGAAGTGGAAGGGAGGCCATCTGTTTCAGTGTTGAATTTTAATTTTCCATTATTAATATAATAATTAGCAACTGATAATTATTCCAGATAAAAAGCTGTGTTCGTAAATATTTAAAATGAGACAAGTGGGTGGGTGGATTGGATACCTTTGAGGTGATTTGGATCAATGAAACTAGAATTTAGTGATTATATGGTTTGTGTTTCTTGTTAAATCCTGGAATGGTACTGGCATATAGAATGGCGTTAAATTAATTTCTTTTTTCACTCTTGTTTTCATGTAATTTCCCACACTATACCCTTTGCTATAAAACATGCCATGTTCAATTAAGGTATGCTAGTATGTTGAAGTATTTTTCAACAACTCTGTTGAAATCTCATGAATGAGGTCAGCTCACAGGGTCAAACTAATACATGCTAAATGCTTGTATGTAATTTTTTAGCTTGAGACAGGCTCAGAGGCATTTTTTTGACGAACTCCTGAGAACTATTGATTCTTCAACAACCTTGACAGAATAGGCTTTTTGAGAATAAAATATGTCCTGCTTCATTCCTTTCCTTTAGCTCATTTTAAGTAGCATCTTATAACAATCCTAATTTTAAAGTTACTTCTATTCACCCAATGAAAGTAACGTGTTTCTCTTGATCCTTTTGGTTCCTGAGTCTTTAAATTGCTTTAAGTTATTTTCTCAAACTGTCACTGTTAATCATGCACATTTGCTTTGCCTTATGCTATTAGTAGGATGGAATTTACCAACTTCTTTGCATGATCCTGTTGTACTGATACACTTAACATCTGTCATAAATGATTTATTAAGATTTAGTGAAAATTATATTTCAACATATTTAAGGAGCAAACTTCACTGAAAACAAATGTTTGACACACGTTTCAGTACTCTCCAAGCCTTTCTAATTATAATTAAGATAGAATTTCATTTCATTATTATTTGGAGACCCAAGCTGTCACAATTTATCTTTTCTTTTATGCAGCATTTCCCACTTAAATACATTCAGGCAACTTTCATTTCATCCAGATAAGCACAGGATTTTGGTGGCAATTTCTTTTTCAGAGCAAATACATGTTTCAGAGTATAGAAGATTTTGTGATTTTCAAAGTAATAAGCCAAGTTTACAAATTTAACCCAATAGATGGAACACATAGACACACACACAAAATTTGATGCTCATTTTTTTTAAAATATTGCTCACACCAGAACTTATTTTATCCAAACATATACAATCACTTGGGTCACTGAAGCTAATGTAGTAAGTCCAACCTTTTATGTTAAAGCATTAGCTTAGTGGATTATTATGTCTCCTCTGAATAAACAGTGCTCTTGAGACTGTTTCAGCTTGTGAATTCAATAAATTTACTAACCGCCCCCCCACCTCAAAAGTATTAGGTTTAAATAGAGTTCAACTCTCTCAGGACATCAGTCTCACCAACACAAAAGCAAACTTTGTGAGGGTCATCCATTGCCTTTCTTTTCCCAGGCTTCCCTTCCTTCATCGACCATGCTCTTACTTGTTTTGGGAGACTTTGTGACTAAGGAGACAAGTCTTACACTTATATTGTGTAAGATTTGTAAATTTAATTTGATTATTAGTGACTAGAATAGGCTGCCATGTCCCAATGCCAAAAGCTCATTTAACTTTGGACAACTCAATTTCTTGGAGCCTGAGTGTCCTCATTCTTACAATAAGGGTAGATTTTATATACGTTTGTGGGTAAAGGAATATCTTTGGAACCACTATGGAGGGGTGGGTAATGGGGACAGCTGAAACAGGGTCAGGTCCATTAAACACTCAGAAAATAATAGCTATTATTATTATTAAAATAAATTTGCAACAATTTTCCATTGGCAGGGTATGGACAGCCCAAAATTGCTATACCAAGGCAGAATACAAAAAACACAGGACAGAGGCTTATATTAGAAAGCAGCCCTATTTCAGTACTAATAAATGAAATGTCATAGGTTTGGTGGCATTTTTTTTTTTTAAAGAGCACACCAAAAGAAACATTTATAAAAATCCTTCAATAAATGTTTGTTGCCAAGCATACTTGAAAAATCATCAGAGAGACTGAATATAATCTACAATCTTTTTTTTTTTTTTTAAAGCAAGATTTCAATCTGGAAGTCCATGAATGAGATTTTCTCCTCCATGTATTTTGCTTGACTGTCAGGATGGTTTTAAAAATTAGTCTGAAATGAAATGAACTTATCAAAACTTGTGGGATGCTGTGAAGGCAGTGCTTAGAGTGAAATTTATAGCACTGAATACTTATGTTAGAAAAGAAGAAAAATTTTAAATTATTAATCTAAGATTCCACCTCAGGACACTAGAAAGAGAAGAGCAAATTAAAGCCAAAATAAGCATAACAACAGAAAAGCATTAGAGCATAAATAAAGTTGAAAATGAGAAATCGATAGAGAAAATCAAACCAAAAGCTGGTTCTTAGACAAGGTTAATACAATTGATAAGCCTCTAGCCAGTCTATGAAAAGAAAAAAAAAAGATGCGCATTACTAATACCAGATGTGAAAGAGAGGACATGACTAGAAATCCCATGAAAATTAATATAATAAAGATAATAAAATAATACTATGAATAACTCTTGGCTTGCTAATTTGACTCGCTAATTTGGCTCCTAGATTAAATGGACCTATTTCTTAAAAGACCCAATTTGCTAATACTTAGACAAGAAGAAATAGATAATCTAAATAGGCTCATATTTATTAAAGAAGAAATCAATAATTAATAACCTTCCAACACAGAAAGCACTAGGCCCAGATGGACTTACCAGCAAATTTTACCAAACATTCAAGGAAGAAATTATACCAATTCTCTACGATCTCTTTCAGAAGACAGAAGCAGAAAGAATACTTTCTAACTCATTATATGAGAGCGGAAAAAAACAAACTGCAGAATAGTCTTTCTCGTGAACATATATGCAATAATCCTCAACAAAATATTAGCAATTGAATCCAACAATGTACACAAAGGATTACATATTATGACAAACTGGAATTTATCCCGTGTTTGCAAGCCTGGTTCAGCATTCAAAAATCAATGTAATCCATCACTTTAACAGACTAAAAACAAAACATCACATGATCATATCAATAGATGTAAGAAAAGCATTTGACAAAATCCAACATCTGTTCATGATAAAAATACTGTAAAGTATGCCTGGGGAGGAACTTTCTCCACTTTGTAAAGACTGTCTACAAAAACCTTCAGCTAATGTCATATGCAGTAGTGAGAAACTCAAAAGTTTTCCCGCTAAGATAAGGTACAAGGCATGGACATCTCCCTCTCATCACTCCTTTTAACATCATACTGGAAGTCGTGGCTACTAAAATAAGGCAGGAAAATGAAAGGTATACAGACTGGGAAGAAGACATAAATTTTCTTTTGTTCATAAATGATGTGATTGTCTATGTAAAACATCCAAAAGAACTTGATATTAACCTAAAACTATTCTAAAAGAAAGGTTTTAAAAAATACCTCCATAATATAAATAGTCCATCTTTCATGATAAAAAATGAATTTGATTACTTTACTCCAGTTTGTTAAACACTCCACTAGTCTCCAATGCTTAAAAATTGGCAAGGTTTATAACCGCATATACCTGTAGGGGATTTGTAGCTTACTGAGTTCATGCTCTCTGAGAATCAAGCATTTGTATTGGCGGTGGTGCTGTGTTCAGCTGTGCCCAGCTCTTTTCACCTCCATTGCCTATGGCCCACCAGGCTCCTCTGTCAAAATTTTCCAGGCAAGAATACTGGAGTGGATTGCCATCTCCTATTCCAGGGGATCTTCCTGACCCAGGGATGGGACCCACATCTCTGTCATCTCTTGCATTGGTAGGCAGATTCTTTACCACTTCACCACCCAGGAAGCCCTAAGCATTTGTATTAAGGGTCCTTTTATCCTATCACAGAGATGTGTATGAAAAGAGTGATGCTCAGCACCAACAGAATGCCTTGCTAAATTAGGAAGAATTTTCCACAGCAAACCAGAGAGAACACTCCTTTAGCTACGGCTTAGTATTTCCATTTTTGAGGGGGAACTAGAACTTACTGCAGAATCTTCTCTGTGGAGTATCTACAGATGCTTAGAAATATTCATTGGGGCTTCCACAATGGCTCAGCAGGTAAAGAATCCACCTGCAATGCAGGAGACACAGGAGCTGCAATTTGATCCCTGGGTTGGGAAGATGTCCTGAGGAGGAAACTCACTCCAGTATCTTTGCCTGAAAAAAATCTCATGAACAGAAGAGCCTGGTGGGCTATAGTCCAAAGGGTTGCAAAGAGTCAGACATGACTGAATTACTAAGCATGCATGCAATTCTTAAATTAACATTATTAGTAAACTTTACCTAATTTTTACTTTTTAGTATAAATCTAGTGCTTCTCAGTGAATTGACTTCTGGCCTTTAAAAGGTGGCCGAATCCCTCTTCATTGTCACTGTCCTGGGTGGACCATGCCTGAAGATTCCAATGCTATTTCTAGTGTTCATTCTCATACTGATGGTAGACTTTCTATTGTTACTACCTTTTCTGAGGAATCCTTTGGAAACTGTATCAAAAGTTTTAACACACTTATAGTCTAGAACCTAGCAATTCTCTTTCTAGAAATTTGTCATGTGGAAATTATATATCTTGTACACAAAAAATATTTTTGAGTTTGTCTATTACACTGTTAGTTAAGAGTGAAAAATCAGTTGAGTGAAAAATCAGAAAAATCTAAAGGTCCCCAAATGAGTATTTGTTAAATAAATTCTAGTTTGGTAATTTGGAATTTTCTTCAGCCATTCAAAATCTTTATTAAAATATTTAGTAATATGGAGAAAATATGTATAGCTAAATATTCCAAGAAAGAAGAATATTATAAAATAATGTATATGCTATGGTTTCACTGGGCTCCCTGGTGGTTCAGACAAGTAGAGAATCTGCCTGCAATGCGGGAGACCTGGGTTCCATCCCTGGATTGGGAAGATCCCTTGGAGGAGTCCATGGCAGCCCGCTTCAGTACTCTTGCCTGGAGAATTCCCATGAACAGAGGAGCCTGGTGGGCTATGGTCCATGGGATTGCAAAGAGTCAGACACGACTGAGCTATTAAGCACACACACACATATGGTTTCGTTAGAGTCTTTATAAAAGCAAAAATAGAGCCACAGAATAAGTTTAGAAAAGTGTCCCAAAATGTTAACAGTGGTTCTTTGGGTGGTAGGAATATGGTTGATTTTTATTTCTTTTATGTGCTTTGCTACATTTTCTAAATTTTATTGTTTTGTAATGAGATTAATAATAAAAATATTTTAAGAGGTATTCTAACGCTCTGATGGTTCAAACTAGGCGAGCAGTACCCCTTAAAGACTAGTTTCTGTCTATGCCCCCTGCCTGAACCAGAGGACTTGGGCATCAGATCTCTGGAGGGCTTTTTCATCAACATGGCCTAATTCTCTGATTTTAAGATAATCATGACTTGTAGATCTCTTGTCTTCTCAAGCAGCTTTTCAATTGGAGAGGAATTGGAAGCGTTTCACTGTCAGAGCTAATGGTCCATACCGGTATGGCTACCCTGTAGAATAATAATGCTTTTATGGAGAACATTCTCTGCTACCCTGTGATGGTTAAGTGTGGGACTGTTCTCTTTATTTCAGGAGAAGTGGCTCTAATTTAATTCTTCTGAATAATATTGCAGTGAATGGATATTTGTTCTTAGAAGGATCTTTTTAATAGGATCATTGCCTTGAAGCAATGTTCCCTTGGAAATTGCTTGATGTCTGTCTGGGCAGCAGGAGTATTAGGATTTTTAGAAGTTGGGTACATGTGAATTCATATTGACATGGCTGAAGACAAAACAAATAAGAGAAATACATTCATATCCTAAAAACTCAAATTAAATTAAAACATATAACTGTATTTTTCAAAATAAGGAGATAATGAGAAGAAACATTTAATTATTGTAGTTCTTTCAAATGTTCACATGGGAAAATACACTAACTAAAATATACAATTCCCGAGTTCACACTAGTTTTCAAATTCTTTCTTAGCCTCTATGCTCTGGATTATATGAAGAAATTAACATATGTCACTGCAAAGTTGCTTTCTTGGCACATGAGCCCTTGCATATATGAGGGATGTGGGAAAATAAATTAATATAAAACTATTAACATCTAGTGCTTTTATGGATATTGTGAAAGGAATAAAAAGAAGGTTTACATGTATTAGATGGCATAAACAGATTGTATAAGAGATACGAAACATCATTTTGGTTAATGTGTTCAGACCATGATCTATAGCCAATAAACATACCTGTTAAGCATTTAAGGAGATGTTGGAGAACATTTGCTTCATTGTCTTGAATGATCACTGTGCATGTGTATCAGGGGACAGGCAATGGGGCTTGAGCAGATAAGAAATCAATTCTAGAGTATTCTCAGAGTGCCCAAATCCCACTCTACCCTAAACAGTAGTATCAAAATTGATGGAGGAGAAGGGGGTCCAATGGTTATGTGAATTTTGAAAAATTCCCAGATTCCTGCTTAAAAACCCAGCTGTTTAGCTGTCTATAGTTACGAATGAAAACATCAGTGCAGTCAAGTGGCATGATATAAAATTGCCAGACTAGTTTTTGAGAAAACTGAGATTGATGGATGAAGTATTTAATTTTTAATATAAAAATTAGAAGAGAGGGGTAGGATAAAAGCCTGAAGGGATTGAACAAATAGTTTCTAAAATTGCTTTACATGCTCTGCCCCCATTTCAATCCAATGCTTTACTTGTCACCTATTGATGGATTCAGTCACCATGACTGTTACTGACTCAACTCTGTGTCATAGCTGCCCCTTTGGTAAAGAAATGAGTTATCTTTGAGAAAGTGCTCTCTATGATGTCAAGATGGAAACCTAATTGGAGGGGCTAAAGTATGTGGAAATGAGCAAAAAGAGACAAACAAAGATAGACTATTGTTTCTAGAAGTTATCACTAAAGAAGAGTGATAGTGCTAGTTGAGTACTAGAGAAAGAATAAAACCCTCTATGGGGTGTGGCCAAAAAAAAAATCCTGGCTAAAGTTGTAGAATCTTTCTACATGATGTTGATACTATATATGAAATTACCTTCAGATTTTTGCTGCAATAACACTGCATAACAAATGATTCTAAAATCTAGTGGCTTTCAATAACAAGCATATATATCTTTCTAACGGGCTTGTAGGTCATATCTGACTGTGGGCTCTTCTGGGCTTGGCTGGGCTTTGGTGCTGTAGTGGAGTTGACTCTAGATGAAGGTGTGAAAAATTTACCTGTGCTAACAGAAAGGAAGGTGGAATAAATGTAACCATCTGTCTAGTCAAAGCTATGATTTTTCCAGTAGTCATGTATAGATGTGAGTTGGACTGTAAATAAAGCTGAGCACTGAAGAACTGATGCTTTTGAACTGTGGTATTGAAGTAGATGCTTGAGAGTCCCTTGGAGTGCAAGGAGATCCAACCAGTCCATCCTAAAGGAAATCAGTCCTGAATATTCATTGGAAGGACTGATGCTGAAGCTGAAACTCCAATACTTTGGTCACCTGATGCGAAGCACTAACTCATTGGAAAAGACCACGATGCTGGTAAAGATTGAAGGCAGGAGGAGAAGGGGACAACAAAGGATGAGATGATTGGATGGCACCACCAACTGGATGGACATACATGAGTTTGAGCAAGCTCTGGGAGTTGGTGATGGACAGGGAAGCCTGGCATGCTGCAGTCCACACGGTCGAAAAGTCAGACACGACCGAGCAACTGAACTGAACTAAACTGTTGATGGAAGTGATGGCAATAGTATTTGGAGCTGTTTATCCTTCTCTCAGAGATACAGGAAGCAAAGTTGAGAGTTAAGATGAGAATGTGCTGGAATTTTGAGGTGGAAGAAAATGTAATTAAGTGCAGTAGACAAATGCAGTCTATTCACTGGACAGCACTAAAGACCTTTGCAATTAGTGATCATGATTTAAAGATATAGCAAATTGTTTTTCTCCAGCCCCTCGGCTTCATGGGTATCAGGACAGAGCAGGTAGTCAGTTGGTTTTAACTATGATTAAAATTTGCCAAGTGAGATCTATGAGATAAGAAGACAAGAGAGTTGAGGGGGAAAAGGGAGTTGAGGTTTTGTGCAAAAGAGGAATAATGGATTGTGGATTCTAAACTACACAAGAAGAATATTATCTACATGAACAGGATGTGGGGAAAAAGTCTTTGTTGGGAATGGGATATTAGAGGAAAGAGGTAGAAGGCAAGAGGTGGTGGTGGGAGAGCAGGGTGCCTGCAGTTGAACTTATGAGGGAATTGCTATTATTGGTAACAAGAAGGTAAATGGGTTAAGTGGCAGACAAGATCATTGGAGATGAGCTCAAATGGACTGGAAGGATCACCAGGGGAGATATTGAAATCACCAAGAATAATGACAAGTAGAGTTTTGGAACTGACAGTGAGTTAGGAGCTTAAGTCTTCAAGGAATGGGGAAGGACCTGGGTCTGTACATAATTGCAACAAGGAGGGGTTGCTGCAACAAGGGTTGATACTCTGATGAGTTGAAGGGAAGCCACAGCTTGGGGGAAGGCCAGGTCAAGTTGAGTATATTAGTGATACAAGGGATTTTGCTGGTGATTGATTAGGGGTTCCTGGGGAATTTGGGGATAGGTTGGAGATGTTTCTAAAAGGATAAGTCCACAACTATCTGAGAAGAGATGAAGGCATTTCTACGGAAGGAGTGGGGATAGGCTTTTTGAGGTGATCAACAAATCAGAAATAGGAGGCTGTCTGAGTTACAAGGCATTGAGACAGTCACAGTTGGTGTAGTGAGGGATCAGAGTTGGTTATTACTCATAGCACATCAATTTGGACACCTTTCTCTTCATGTCAAGGATAATATGGAAGTGGAAGAATAGGGGTTTTATCTAGTTCTTATAGAGCTCCAGGCCATGGAATTACGGTGGTGTGGCGTGTGTGGCTGAGGTAATATCTAATGTCAGAATCATCTCGCATAATCAGTTAACCAAGGCTGTGTTTTCAGGGTCTCTAGGTTTGAAACATGGAGCTCTTTTTCCCCTCATCATAATGCTTTTTTTTTTTTCTGATTATGTCATAAAACCCATAGGTTAGTAGCCATGGCAATTGAGTTTAAAAAAAGAAAAGCAACAAAAAACAAGCATTGAGAGCATGCATACAAGACAGACTTATAGGACTAGTTTATCTAATTTAACTGTTTATCTATCCATTCTTTATTTACTGTGTGGGAATATGGTTGGGTATGATGCTGTTAGAACTCAAATTTCCTAGAAGATAGAAAATGTACCTAAAATATTTAATATGAAAAGAACAAATTAGGGCCATCTATCCCCTTCTTTCTGTTTCTGTAATCTGGTGAGTTGTCTTTTTTTTTTTTTTTTTTTAAGATAGTCTTCATGGGGTTTTTCATAAGATCCTGCAGAATAATAGGCTTGAAGAAGATTAATTTTACATATTTCATGTTGCAAAATCCTCTTTCTCCCAATTCGGAGATAGAAAAAATTGATAAGTTCAATTGGCTGTTTTACAAAAGAAATTTCCCTTATTTTGTTTAACAAATAGAGCATAAATATACTTCATTTTTACAAAGTACACTTTTACAGTTACTTTACTTACAATGGTTAATTTTATGATAGAATTTAAACTTTTTGCCAACTTTAATTTATGATGTTAAAGTGTTACATTTGAGTACTTTGCTTAATTGGCTTCCAGAGAATGACAGACGGGCATGGCTTACGTTAATCAGTTCTGAATCTCTATGGCAAATTTTCTTTTACCTTATTAATTTTATGCTTAGGGGCTGTCAGGAAATAGTATAAAGGCCTTTGGGAATCCCACATTTTAGAGAAGCAAAGTGTGGAAAGATAATAAACTATAGCTCCTTGACACTTATGCTTCTCTACGTTGAAATTCTTGAATAATTATACCTTTACTGGTGGAGAAGCATCACTCTACTGAATTCAAAAATGAAATATATTTCAGGTCATCAACAACCATCCTTTATTTTGGAGTCTGGAGATGGTGGTTGCAAACGCCTCATTCATTTGTTCTTTTGTTTTTCCTGAGGGAAACCACATCAGATTTTGATTTGTTCTAGACATTCAATGGAGACAAAAGTGACCACTAGCAAGAGAGTAGAACTAACTGCCTTAGCCCATTTAGGCTGCTATAACCAAATACTGCAGACTAGGTAGTTTGTAAACAATAAAAATTTATTTACATGAGGAATATTTTTAAAAAAAGAATTGAACTCATAGAAACGTAGAATGGTGGCAGTCAGTGGGCAGGGGTGAGGGAAAGAGAAAAGTTGGTAAAAGGGTACAATTTTTCAGTTAGAAGAGAAATAAGATCTGAGAATTGAATATATAACTGTGACTATTGTTGATAATACTGTACTGTATGGTTTCCCCTGGTGGCTTAGTGGTAAAGGAGCTGCCTGCCAATGCAGGAGATGTCGGTTTGGTCCCTTATCTGGAAAGATCCCCTGGAGAAGAAAATGGCAACCCACTCTAGTATTCTTTCCTCAGAAATCCCATGGACAGAGAAGCCTGGTGGGCTACAGTCCATGGGATTGCAAAAGAGTTAGATATGACTTAGAAACTAAACAACTGTATTATAAATTGAAATGTGATAAGAGTGGAACTTGTGTTCTCACACACACACAAAAGATATGTGGGGTGATCGATTAAATTCAATGGTGAGGATCATTTTACAAGGTGTATGTATCAAAGCACCATCATTATACACTTTAAATGTATTATAGGTTTGTCAATTATACCTCAGTAAAGAAGAAAAAAGTGAAAAATGTATTGATAGTGGTGATGACTATACCACTATCATTCAATTCTGAATATAAAAATCTAATTGCGCACTTTAAAACGGTGAACTTTATGGCACACAAATCATATTTCAGGTAAAAAATTTACAGATGAAACAAATATTTATATTTGCTTTATTCAAGGCATTGATGGTGCTGGGGATTCATTAGTGAACAAATAAAGAGAGTGGAGCTTGATTCTAATGCGAGAAATTCTGGTGAACTTCATAGTTCAAAGTGTCAGCAAGAGGTGGGGTGGCGTGAGTGTGGGGTGAGTGGAATGGGTTGCCATTTCCTTCTCCAGGCGGACACGGGTAGGGGAGATGAAAAAGACCTAACAAAATTGTGGGTGGGGGGAGAGGAATCAGGAGAGGAAAATGGAGTTAAAAAACTGGTAAAAAGGATTTTTTCTTGGGAGAAAATACTTTTTTTTTTTTCTAAAACAGAAAAAACAACAAACAAACAAAAAAGCAAAATATAGGCTTAGCGTTTATAAAATTTTTAGGTAAAAGTACAAGAACTTCTTGGTGTTTCTGTTGGGTGGTGCTATATCTGTAAAGAGTGGTGGAATTTAATTCTTATATTGAATTACCTTTTGTGCAAGTAGGAGAAGATATCTGTTTTATAGTCACAGGACTTTAGCACACTTCACCCTTCTAGAGTCTAGGCATTTAGAGCTCCTTGTCACAGGTGGAAATTTCTACCTGGGTAGCTGTCCTAGGACAAGTCTATCCTTACCACCACAGCAACTGACACACAATTTCCAGCCTGCTATTTGGTCTTATTTTTAAGTTGTAAAAATAAGTTGTAAATTTCTGCAGAAATGACCTCGGCATTTTCAAGTGCCCTGTGTCCATGCTTTCATAATAGCTCAATAAATATTTGATGCATGATCAGTTTGTTAACAGCTACTTCATTTCCAGAAGAAGAATGGATGTGAGTTGCCAGGGTATGTATTCTACCTAGTACTTCAGTTAGTAGGGGGATAAGAGTTGACTCATTGGAAAAGACTCTGATGCTGGGAGGGATTGGGGGCAGGAGGAGAAGGGGACGACAGAGGATGAGATGGCTGGATGGCATCACTGACTCGATGGACGTGAGTCTGAGTGAACTCCGGGAGTTGGTGATGGACAGGGAGGCCTGTCGTGCTGCGATTCATGGCGTCGCAAAGAGTCGAACTTGACTGAGAGATTGAATTGAACTGAACTGAACTGAACGCAGAGTATTGTACCTTTTATTTAAGCTTATAGTTACACAGTGCAACCTTGTGATTAAGTGAGGGAGGTAGGTTGGAAGGGAGGCTCCTGGGTGGAAATATCCTAAAAATCCACAAGAGGGAGATATATTGCCATTGAAGTAGAGTGTAGCTAATGAGATACCAATCCCTAACTTTTCAGAGCGCAATATTTTATGATATTTCCCTAGTTGAAGATAGAAAAGGGTAGGCTTTCTCAAGTTTGGGTTTTCAGTTTTCTTCTGGGATGGGAGATTAGATTTAGGAATTCTCAGTTATTTGTAGAGTCTTGGAATACGCATGATATGTCAAGGTTTATGATGCATCAACAGCTTTGATGAGCACATTTAAAGGCTTTAAGGATGTTTTTGACCTGATTGTGGCTCTTTCAAGGACGGATTGCAAATATGCCTTTTCTCTACTTCCTCTTTTCATTTCTTTGGTGGTGGCAGTGGGGAGTCAATGCTGGCCAGATTGGGTTTTATTTATTTATTTATTTTTAATAATAAAAAAAAGACATTTATTTACTTCCCTATTTATTTACTTTTGGCTGCCCCGGGTCTTCGCTGTTGTGTGTGGGCTTTCTCTACTGCAGCAGGGGACTACTCTCCAGTGGGGGTGCATAGGCTTCTCATTGCAGTGGCTGCTGTTGTTGCAGAGCATGGGCCTTAGGCCACAGGCTTAGTAGTTATGGCTCCTGGGCTCTCTAGAGTGGGTGCATAGTTGTGGTGCATGGGCTTAGTTGCTCTGCAGCACATGGGATCTTCCTGGATCAGGGATCGATCCTGTGTCCTCTGCATTGACAGGTGGATTCTTAACCACTAGACCACCAGGGAAGTCCCCAGATTGGGTTTTACATTCTTACTGAGAAGTGCCCTCATGACTCTCACTGTCTCCTTTGGGCAAGATGTGTCAACAGAATAAATCATCTTGGTTTGCAGTGGCCTTTACCTACCAAGAGGCAGAGCTGAGTTCTAGGTAGCTATAGAAGAGGAATGAAAGGAAACTTAAATAAACCAGCATATATTTGTACTTTGAAATTCATACTCTTTGCCTGACCTCCACATGTTTATGTGGTCAATGGGGCAGAAACCCTTTGTTTCAAAAGAAATGCTTGCAACATATTAAGTTTTATTTGCTTTCTTTTAAGGAAAAAAACATTTTTTTAAATTTTAAAATGATATGTGCTAATGATACTGTTAGTGTTTGGCTCTCTTGAAGACTCCCTAATTCTTAAACCTATTTCTTCCTTTATTTTCCCATTTCCTTTTATAGCTTCCTATGCTCAATATTCTTTGAGTGATCTTTTCCTTCCTCCCACATCATTGCTGTCCAGGGTTACGTCTGTGGTCAGTCTCTTTAATGAATGCTCTGTTGGGTACAGGTGGAGAGCAGGAGCTGGGTTCATATTCCTGCTCCAGCACTGTGTGTGGCCTTGGGCAAGTTGCTTAAATCGTATGAGTCTTGGCTCACAAACCACAAAGTGGGGATAATGATAAAATAAACCTCACTGGATTTATGTGAGAATGAGATCAGTTAATACATGCAAAGGGCTTAGAACAGGGTCAGGCACATCGGAAACACTCTTTCACGGTTGGCCATTATCATTGCTTTTGTTTATTATTGTTTACTGTTAATCTCATCCACCAGAGACTCTCATACAGGAGCTCATACACCCAAAATCTCAAGCGTTCCCTTTATATCTTTTATGAGCTCTAGACACATTTCCTAGCACTTTCTGGACAGTTTTGCAGGGGCTGCCCACAGGGTATCTCAAACAACATGCTTAGAAGTGAACTCATTATCTGCCACTCACCACTCCCTGCAAACCTGCTTCCTCTATTCCCTCTCTTAGTCAACAGGTCATTTCTTGTCTCATACCTGAAGCCATGAAACAATGAGTTATCCTTGCCATCAATTCTTTACCTCCAACTCATTGGATTACCAAGTTATGTCAATGCCCCTGTTTAAACTTCATCCACACTCAAGCCCTTTATTACTACAGGGACCTTGAACCTCTCTTTGCCCTTACTCATACTACTTTGTTCTTTCCACTTCATCCAGAATGGTATTTTACAAATAAAAATCTGATCCCTTACCTCCTCAGATTAAAATTTTCCATGTTTTTCCTAGCTTTCAAAGTTATATGTAGTCTGACTCACAAGATCTTTCATTCCCTGGCCCTTGCTTGGCTCACTGTGCTGAGCTATTGCTTCTCTTTGTCACGCAGAAAGTGTTTGCATTTTGTCCTGGGAACATAAAGAAGAAACCTCATTAACCATGCAGCAGAGAAGGATTAGTATCTAAATACCTGTGTTTAATAGAGATCCTAGCATTTAGTAAGTATTAAATATATGTCAATATTTTTTATGAATAAAATCTGGACTCTATGAATGGGAGTGCTTTCTTGCTCATGACTTTAAAACTGCCCTCAATGTGTTGATTGGAATCAGCATGTTCCTCAGCATAATTAAAATGTGAGAAATGTTTCTAGCACATCAGTAATATAGACATTTTCAAATAATGTCTAAGGAAATGCAAACTCAAACTTACAAATAGCTGTTTACATAAACACCACTCAGAGGTGCATTTTCTCCTTAATGCATGTGTATAGCTTCCATTAACGTCCTTTGCCTTGGTGTTTAGCTTTTATTTTTATGTTTGTTGTATAAATCTGAGACTTGACACTTTAATGGAAAGATCTTGGTTTGTGATGACATCATATCAAATGTAAAATAGAGATGGTTGCATTGTTTGGAAAACATTCATCTGAGAATGTTTATCTGTAAACTTGAAGAAAAATTATTTTAAGCCAGTGACAGTCTGCTTCTCAAAGGACCCTCTTCCAGTTCATAGGTCCTGCATGCTGCCTTCACCCCTCCAAATTGTATTTCCAGATAATTTCTTGTGGGTAGCTATAGAGAAAATGGCTTATTATTGCCCAGTTCCACTGAAAAGGCGAAGGGCTCAACTGGAGAGAAATGCAAGAATACAGTATGGCTTCTAGAGGAAGGGGCTGATGTGCTGCAGGGAAGGAATGAGGAAGAGCTGGTCAGGAGAAGGACTAGACTAGTTCATTTTATTATTATTATTGGTGTAATGTTTGGCATATAGTTGGTATTTGAGAAACCAGTTTGGTGAGACTTTGTTTCACATCCTGTAATCTAAACCTTTTCATACTAACTTCAGGCAAGTTAGAGGTTTGAATGTGACAGAGTTTCCTGGGTTTCCTTATGTTCTGAAATTCTGAAAAATTGGAGGTGGGCATAAATCTTGAGGCTTCTCTCAATTCTTTTTCAGGCCTCGCTGAGAAAGGATGTGGCTATTGGATCCTGTTTGTCATAAATGGAAGTCTGGAACGCTGCAGTCTCCCTAAGTTGTCTTCACTCACTTCCCACCCCAGTTATCTATAGTATTTAGCAACTGCCCTGATGATTGATGTGTGGCTTTGACCTTCATGCTGAAATGTGACCATGACTTTTTATTCTAGTACTTTGTTTGCTGGATCAGACAAAGGCTGAGAGTTTATTATCTCAGGATAATACCGCTTGAACCTCAGTGGCTACTTCAAGGATCATAGAATATTAAGCTGAAATTTAGATCATTGTCCCCTTATTAGAGAGGCGGACACAGGCTCACAGACGGGACGTTCCTTGCTCGAGATGGTTTTAGTGACAGAACTAGTCTGGGAGCTCATTTACCTAATTTCCAGCACAGACTTTTCCTCCCTTGCTCCATTCCATGTATTTCTCATTCTCTCTCTTTCTTCCGTTTCTTCTTCCTTTCTCCCTTCTATTTTATTTTTGTCATGTGGGAACACTGTCATAGCATAGAAGACAATATTTTTTTATATCATAAAAGTCCTAACAAGCATCTCTTAAATGACCACCTGATGGAGTCAGGTGCTAAAAAGATGGAGTTTATTTTTTAAGTGTTTTATTCACTATTTCTTGTGTGCTTGGTCGTGTTCGACTCTTTGCAACACTTTGGACTGTAGCCCACCAGGCTTCTCTGTTCACGGGATTTTTCAGGCAAGAATACTGGGGTGGGTAGCCATTTCCTCTTCCAGGGGATCTTCCTGCCCCAGGGATTGAACCTGGGTCTTCTGTGTCTCCCACATTGCAGGTGGATTCTTTACCACTCAGGCACCGGGGAAGCCTTTATTCACTGGTGTCTCTGTGTGTGTGTGTGTGTGTGTGTGTGCGCCACAGGTTTCTCTTTATCAGAGAACTGAGTCCTGATAGTTTTGCTTTCAGATTGCTCAGTCAGTGATATTGGTTTGTTCTTTTCGGTTCATTTTTTTGTAGCTGGTGCTCTGGTAAGGGCAGCTCATCGTTTTGTTCTTAGTTCAGCCTGCTCTCTCGTGTCACTTAATATCACTGTGACACTTCTTTCTGCTGACAGTTAGACATTAATGGCAGTAATTACTTTTCTTTTTAATTAAAAAATGTTCCAAACATACAAGAGATAGTAATAGAAATCCATATTTTCCACCATCCAGATTTAGTTCATATTAACATTTTGCCATAACTTCTTCAGATACTTTTAATGAAATACAATATTCCAGATACATCAGAAAGCCCTTTAACCCCCAAATCTTCTCAGGCATAAGTATTGTTAACGTGCACCCACTTCTTTATATTATGTCTCCAAAAACACTGTGTTTTTAAAAATTCACATGAATGGAATCACTGTGTATGTGCTTTTTTGCAACTTTTCTTTTTTACTCAAAATTGCTTTCTTTAGATATATTCATATAGATACAGCAGTTTGTTTTTATGGATCCTGTTATGTATATTAATTTATGAAAAACATCATAATTCACCTATCTTTTCCACTGTTCCTAGATATTAAAACTACATTCAATTTTTTCTACTATAAACCATGCTGCAGTGAACATCTTTGCCTATATTTTTTATGGATCTATGTGGGACAGTCTGTCTGTTATCCACTTAAGAATGAAAATTTTAACACTCGTGGCAGATTTATGTTGATGCATGGCAAAACCAATACAATATTGTAAAGTAATTAGCTTCCAATTAAAATAAATAAATTTATATTAAAAAAAGAGAATGAAAATTGTGGTTTATAGCTTATATCTAATTTTGCTAAATGTGCTGAATTATTCCCCCAAGTGGCTTTCCAGCGGTCACTCTTCCCAGCAGTCCATAAAAGTTCACGTTTCCCTGCATCCTCTGTTGCAGTAACTGAATGCTGTTCTCCGATACCTTTCTGCTCTCTGCCTTCTAAGGCATATGGTGGCCTCATACTCTCCCACACCCTTCGAAGTTAGGCAGAGCCAGGAGATTGTTTCAGGCAATGAAATGTGAGCAGAGCCATAATGGCCAGTGAGGCATTCATCACATTCTCTGGACTCTGCCTCAGTGAACTCTAATGATCCACACGGTGAGGACTTACTGGGTTGCAGTGAGGATGATATGGAATATAAAGCCTCCAGCTGACTGAACAGTAAATGTTCACTATGAATTATAAACAAATCATTGATGTTTTGTATCAGAGATTGGAAAACCATATACTGTTGGCCAAGTCTGATCCACTGCCCATTTCCATAAAGTTTTATTGGAACGCAGTCATGCCCCTGTATGTATGCCTCATCTAAGAGTTGAGGAGTTTAGACAGAAACCAGATGAAATTAAAACATAAAATTCAATAATTTTTACTAGCTATATAGAGTTTGTAATCATCACTAAAATCCAGTTTAAAGCAATTTCATCACCTCCAAAAGTTCTCTTGTGCCCATTTGTAATCAGTCCTTAACTCCCATTCCTAGACCCAGACAACCACTAGACTGCTTTCTGTCTGTATGACTTTTTCATTTCTGGACATTTTGTACTTTTGGAATCATGCAAGTCTAAGTGGAATCATATAATCTTTTGCATTTGTCTTGTTGCATTTAGCATAATGTTTTTGAGATTCATCCTTGTTTTAGAACAAATCAATGGATTTGTTCCTCTTCATTGCTGAATAGTATTCCATTATATGGTAATTTTACATTTTGTTTATCCATCCACAAGCTGATGGAAATTTGATTTGTTTCTACTTTGGCTATTATCAGTGTTGTTATAAACATTCATGCATATGTCTTTATATGGACATATGTTTTAAATGGGTGAATTTCTGGGAGTGGAATTCCTGCATAAGATGGCAAGTTTATATTTCACTCTTAAAAGAAACTGCCAAATTGTTTTCCAAAATACCTGTGCCATTTCACATTCCCACCAACCACGTATGAGAATTCCAGTTTTTCCACATCCTCACCAACATTTGATGTTATCTGTCCTTTTGATTACAGCCATTCTTGTGGGTGCACAATAGTATCTCATTGTGATTTTAATTTTCATTTCACTCATTACTAATGATGTTGAGCAATTTTTCATGTGACTATTAACCATTCATGTTATTTTATTTATGAAATACCTATTCAAATATTTTGTCATTTTAAAATTAGGTTGTTTTTCCTTATTATTTAATTAAAAGATCTTTATGTATATTCTGAGTACAAGTCATTTACTAGATGTATGATTTGCAAATAATTTCTCCTAGTCTGTCTCTTCATTTTTTTTAATAATGTTTTTTGAAATGTGAAAGACTTTAATTTTGATGAAGTCCAGCTTATAATTTTTCTCTTTTATAGATCATGTTTTTGGTGTTGCTTCTAAGAACTATTTGCTCAACTCAAGGTCATGACAAATATCTTCCATATTTTCTTTTAAAAATTGCAAAATTTTAGCTTTTACATTTAGGTCTATGATACATTTTGAGTTGATGTTTGTATATGGCAACTCTGGTGGCTCTTACTTCATACCTTTTGGAGTGACTGGTGGAGGGGAAGGGAGTATCAGGTGTGAAAAACTGGTGCCTTAGAGTTTGATTTAAAAGAAAAAAGGAGGCCAGTCAGAAGACAGAGAACTTTTTCTCCAACTTTCCAAATATGAAAATAAGAAAGATTTTAAGTATGAAAATATATTCCTTCTGTGAAAAATACATTTTAAAACATTATCAGTGTTTATATTGCAAGCAAGAAATGAGAGCTTATTCCTCTTATGTGCATAAAGTTGTGGATGTTTGAAAAGAAACTAACTGAAGCTTGTGCACCCTTATCTTTCCTTCTTGTTTTATGGACTTCAAGAGCATTAGGCAAGTCCAAAGAGACTTAAGTTTTCTTCAAAGATTTCAGGACATAATTCAACTCAGCAAGGAACACTTTCATAATTCTTTCATAAAATGAGGGGAACAGGGAACGTCTTTGAGTAGGACTAACACTGCTCTCTGTAGAGATTTAATTGTATACATGGAGATAAGCTTGTTTTTCTTTCTAGCTGCAGCAACCTGGGAACAGAGTGGGAAGTTACACTGCACTTACTTAGCTGCAGAATTATGCAGTTATGAGTCAGTATTTCCCCTACTGTCCCTACCACAACCCAGAGGGGTCAAAAGTAACAATAGCAACATCCAGAGATCCTCATCATCTCCCTCCACCAGGAAAATGCTCTATCTCCCACTCTCTGCATGTTGCTTTCCTGCTGGGCAGAGTCCCTGGTGCTGGCCCCACCTTCCACGAAATTTTCCTGTGTTTGGTGTTGCTCTGCTAGCCAGAGTGGATTTCATGGTCAAGGGCTGTCTTGTAGGCTCCTCCACAAACCCACAGGCCTTGGATTCAAACAGTCCAGCAGACTTGGCTTGAACCCTGGCTTTCCTAATGGCTCCTGGTGGCTCAGATGGTAAAGAATCTACCTGCAATGTGGGAGACCCTGGTTCTATCCCTGGGTTGGGAAGATCCCATGGAGAAGGAAATGGCAATCCATTCCAGTATTCTTGTCTGGAGAATTACATGGATGGAGGAGCCTTGTGGGCTACAGTCCGTGGGGTCACAAAGAGTTGGACACGACTGAGTGACTAACACACACTGTGACTGTGGACAAATCATTTGCCTTTTTCTTTGGCTGCACAGCACGGCAACTGAGATCTTAGTTCCCTGTCCTGGCCTCCTGCAGTGGAAGCACAGAGTCTTAACTACTTGGACCACCTAGGAAATCCCCATTTGCCCTTTTTGAGCTTCAGTTTCCTCTTCTTTAAACAGGAAATGGTAACACCCAATCTTCAGGATGTCTGTGTGGATTAGAGACAATAGGAAGCACCTAACACAGTGCCTACCTTGGTATAACATTTCTTAGCATCACTCATCTTTTTGAGTACATACCAGAAATGGTAGCCCCCTCAAAATCCAAAACAAAGCAAAGAACTAGTGGCAGTATTTCAAGTACATTTTCTCTTTCTTCCCCCTTCTCCTTTCCTCCTCTTCTTTCTTCCTCCTCTCCCTTACCTGGTGACAAGTGTCATCAGTGTTGCAGATGTTTTGATGAGGACCTATGTGCTCTGAATATGAGCCACCGTCATTGTCATAAAAACCTCTCCTTGTTGGCTAGCCATTACTGTCACCAACTCTACCATCCTGCGAGCCTAGAGAGGGAGCTTACCTATTAGAACTAGCAATGCCTTTCATTTCAGTGTAGTGTTGGCTGAATGTTGCCAGGGTTGTGAGGAATAAGACTTTAGAGTACAGTTTGGGAGAATTCAATGTATCAGCCCTCTGGATATAGCCTCTTTGCTACTGCTGCAAACCCCAGTTCAAGCCACCATGTCTCTCCTGGCCAGGAGTCTCCTTACTGCTGTTTCTGCTACTACATTTGAACTCTATAATGTATACTATATTTTGCAGCCAGAGAGATCTTAAAACATAAATCACAGCCTGCATTATCCTACATAAAACCCTCTAATTGCTTCCCATTGCTCTTAACATAAAATTCAAACACTTTATCATACTTTTGCAAAGTCCTATATATCCTGGCCACACTAAGGTCTTTGCCATCATCCACTACTTATATTTGCTGTGCTTTAACCACACTGAATATCTTTTTGTTCTTTAGCCAAGTTAAAATTAGTATTTTTACATGTGCCATTTCCTTTGCCTAGAATCCTCTTACCCCATGTCTTTCATGGCTATCTTTTTTTCTTTTATTTAGATTAAGCTCAATTGCCATGTCTGCAGAGAGGCTTTTCCCTAATGCCTGATCTAAAGAGGTGTCACCAATCCCCTAGTCTTTTGCTATTACACTATCAATGTTTTAGTTATGAATTTATGTTTGTATTTGTGTTTTATTTGTTTGGTGTTGGTCTCCCCTAACTAGTATGCTAGTTTCAAGAAAAAGAGACATTCTCTGTCTTCTTCACCCCTTTATCATTAGTGTATAGAACACCGCCTGAGACATAAAGGACTCAATAAACATTTGTTAAGTGAATAAACAGATATCCATCCAGAAACAATTTCTCCCCTTCAGAAAGCACTTCTGACCACTTCCAACTGCTCAAATGTTTTGCTCCATGATTTCTCGCTCTTGCCTTTGAGGAACATCCCTTCGCCCTCCCCTGGAGAGGAGTTCCTAGTGGAGAGTGGTCTTGTTCTTTTGAAATCTGGGTAAGGTACTTCCTGTCCGTAGTCTGAATTCTTGTAAATAGTGACAGTCTGGTGTTCGACTAATTTGGATGTCAAAGACAGAATGTTGAGCTGTGGAAATCAGTTGGGTTAGTCAAGAACATATAGCTAAGGCATGGAGCAAAACTAGGCATTGGGATTTTGACTGGTGGGAAGCTGTGCTCAAGAAACCATGCTGTGAGATGGCCCAGGGAGAGTGGTATAGATGAATTCTAGATTGGGACTATGGATTCCTGGGGCCATTTCTTATGGAAGCAGAGCATGTATTTAATGTGGTCCATCTAGATTTGTTTAAGGAATTCTAATGCTGTTTATGGAGTCCAAGACTCCTTTGGAGGACCTGCCTCAGTCAAGGTTTTCATGCTCCCTCTGTATCTTCCTTTCTGAGGAAGGCTGCTGTAATCCTTCCCACAGTTATACCTTTACCGTTCTCTAAAGTACTCTCCAAATAGTATGGCCTTGGAACAGTGGAGAAATGAGATATTTTATAATCAGATTTTCAAGAGTGAGCCTTGGACTCAGTTTTCAGGCACACAGTCTTTTGGTCCAACCATTGCTTGTTTGTGAGACATCTTTGCCTGCTATCTATGCTGCTAAGTCGCTTCAGTCGTGTCTGACTCTGTGCTACCCCATAGATGGCAGCCTGCCAGGCTCCCCTGTCCCTGGGATTCTCCAGGCAAGAACACTGGAGTGGGTTGCCATTTCCTTCTCCAATGCATGAAAGTGAAAAGCGAAAGTGAAGTCACTCAGTTGTGTCCGACTCTTAGTGACCCCATGGACTGCAGCCCACCAGGCTCCTCCATCCATGGGAGTTTCCAGGCAAGAATACTGGAGTGGGGTGCCATTGGTTATTTGAGGCAATACACAGAGATGTCCCTCAAGAAAATGCAGTACATATAAATCTGAGCTAGCTGAACTCTAATATATACAGTAGAGGTGGCTCTATTACAAAACAATAAATAGCAGCTACCACTGATGATTCCAAATAATATTTAATTAAAAGCAATAAGATCATCCCACACAATTATGGCATAAAATAAAGAACATGTATTTTTTTAAAGCCATCATTTCTCCCCAAGACTTTGCCATATAGAGTGTAAATTTTGGTTGGAGTCATTGTTTGGTAAAGCCATTGTTTGTTCAAGACAGCAGTAGAGACATCAATTTCCCTCAATTTTCACACAAAAAAGTATCACTCGGAAGTCATGACTCCCCAAAACTACCTTCTCTGCACGAGGCATTGTCATTTGTGCTTGCTATAACCATGGTAGGTGCGGTTATGCCTGTCCATGGGGAAATAGACAGAATAGCTGATTTCTTACAAATGTGGCTGAGGCTTCATAAATCAAGTCTTGCTTTTTGAATAACAGTCATACCTCTTATTTCAAATCAAAAGCCCAGCAGGTTTTTAACTTCACCAATTTTCTTGATGAGAAAGAAGCTAAACAGTAATGTGTCTGTAAAAGTATGAGCAAGAACTGTTACCCCAGAGTTTTGCAGAAATGGAAAGATGCAAGAATACTGAATTTTTTTTTTGTTTTGTTTTGTTTTTGACATGTTGGGAAAGTCTGTAGACAATTTTGGGTGTGAAAAAAATTGACTAAGAAGTGTAAATGTGCTCTGCTGTTCTGGCCTCAGAAACATGTTTGTACTTCATTTTAATCTCTCTCTCCTCTATTTTATAAAGACTTTGTTTTCTGACTATAACGTGGCTGGAATTCTCCAGGCATGACTGTATTAGGATTAGATTAGTAAAAAAGAAAATTACACTAAGAAAAAAACTAAAATAGAATATCATTAGTTACTGTTAATATTCTAATAGTTACTTATATTCATTCAAATGAAAATTCATATAGGATTTGAAAATGACCATGGAGGAGAAAGATTGTTTTTATAATGAAGAAAATATCCACTTAAACCCACTCCAGCATTCCTGCCTGGGAAATCCCATGGACAGAGGAACTTGGCAGGCTACAGTCTGTGGGGTTGTAAAAGAGTCGGACACGACTTAGCAACCAAACAACAACAAAACCTCCCAAATTTCCTAAATAATTGATAGAAATTTAACCATGTATTTTCTCTGAGGTAATAGGTTGAGAAAGTGTTTCAGTCGATATATCTAATCATATCCCACAGAGTTCTCTAAAAAATGTTGAAGAGTTCTGGAAACCTTCTGGAATCATTACTGTTTTTTTTTTTTTTTTCTTTACTAGTGTTTATTAATATGCATTTACAAATTAGGAGAAATGATTGATCTCTTCCTTGGGATCAACCTACTACAACTATTTAAAAGCAGTGGATCCATATAATCTGAGGATTAGAAATAGCAGGTGTTGGAAAAGAGGGAACAGTTGTTGTTTTTTTAAAAATATTCTTTCTTTCTTTCTTTCTTTCTGTATTGGGTCTTCATTACTGTGTGCGGGCTTTCTCTTGTTGCGGTGACTTTTCCCATTGCAGAGCTCAGGCTCTTGAGCGTTGACTCAGCAGTTGTGGCACACAGGCTTAGTTGTCCTGTGGCACGTGGGATCTTCCTAGATTTGGGATTGAACCCATGTCCCCTGTATTGGCAGGCAGACTCTTAACCACTCTGAGCCACCAGAGAAGTCACCAGAGGGAGTAGTTTTAAGATTATTTTTTATCTGCTGCCCACTGGAATTAACTGGGAAGTTAACAAATCTCAGTGTTAAGCCCATGTGCGTGCTCAGTCACTTCAGTCATGTCCGACTCTTTGTGTCCCTCTGGATGTAGCCCACCAGGCTCCTCTGTCCATGGGATTCTCCAGGCAAGAATACTGAAGTCGGTTGTCATGCCCTCTCCAGGGGGTCTTCCCAACCAGGGACTGAACCCTCTTCTCTTATACCTCCTGCCTTAGTGGGCATGTTCTTTACCACTAGCACAAGCTGGAAAGCCCCAAGCCCACACCTCAGATCAATTAAATCAGAACCTAAATAGACGCAAATCAAGGTAATTCCAGTGTGCAGCCAAAGTTGAGAACCACTGCTTTGAGAGACTCTATTTAAACAGCCCGCTTGAATTCTCCCTTCTTTGAATTCTTTTTGCTTAACCTATTTTCACACGCCTTTTTTTTTTTTAACTTGAAAAATATGCCGCCTGTGGTCATGAGGTGTGTCTTAAAAGAGTTTTATGTATAATTAGTTAAACAACCTCTGATATAAATACTTTCTATAATTATTGGGCTGCAGTCTATCATATTTATAATGAACCATTCTTTCTTCTCCTAGATTGCTTAAATATGTTTCAAAATTGTTAAGATACAATCCACATTCCTTATAATCTAGTAATCCTAATCTGTCATCTTTGGCACAGAGTATATGGGAGAATATGTTTCTGTGTGTGTGCATGAATGAATATACACATAAATTAAATTCTGCTGGAATGCCAAAAAAGAAAGAAAAGAAAGTCACTCACTCGTGTCTGACTCTTTGCGACCCCATAGACTGTAGGCTACTGGGCTCCTCCGTCCATGGGATTTTCCAGGCAAGAATACTGGAGTGGGTTGCCATTTCCTTCTCCAGGGGAATTTCCCGACCCAGGGATTAAACCGCGGTCTCCCACATTATAGGCAGACGCTTTACCATCTGAGCCACAAGGGAAGCCACAAGGGAAATGCCAAAGCAGCATATTAAATAGGAGAGGGAAAGCTGATTTAACTATCCTGTGTTACTGACAGCCACTTTTCCTGATCTTATTTTTTTCTACTCAGTACAATAAGAGGCTTAAGTTTTTATTAAAATGTATAAATATGCATCATCAGTATATCTTTTAATTCCTAGGATAATATCTTAGATGAGTTAGGTTGGTGATTTAACTATACAGTATGCCATTATATCCAAATTTGAAAACAAAGATTACAACATCCATATTTCATATATGGACCAAATAAGACTCTAGACTCTTAATGAAAATATCTGTCTCTAGATTTCAGCCGAGCTCAAATGAGTTCAAATGGTGATGTGACCTACCTGTCTCTTGATTAATATAAAAGGAAAAGTTGAACAAACGTTTTTGAAAGAATCTCCCACTTTCACACTTTGCTCTGAATACAGAATCAAGCTTTTAAGTGTATAAGTACAATGACATTTAAAAGTCTTAGTTAACCAGGGCATTGAGTGAGCAAATGCAGCTCAACCTAGTGGTTCCTCTTTTCAACTTTGTTTTCAGTTTTCTTTCTTTTTTCTCCTTTAGCATGAGTCATGGTGAATCCTAGTTGTTTGAAAAACTACAGGATTAACAATTTATGATTTTCATTATATAAGCTGGGGGTATTTATCATTTTTATGATATGGGAACCCTAATAAAATATTTCTGCTTTATTGACTATGCCAAAGCCTTTGACTGTGTGGATCACAATAAACTGTGGAAATTCTGAAAGAGATGGGAATACCAGACCACCTGACCTGCCTCTTGAGAAATCTGTATGCAGGTCAGGAAACAACAGTTAGAACTGGACATGGAACAACAGACTGGTTCCAAATAGGAAAAGGTGTGTGTCAAGGCTATATATTGTCACCCTGCCTACTTAACTTATATGCAGAGTACATCATGAGAAATGCTGGACTGGAAGAAACACAAGCTGGAATCAAGATTGCCGGGAGAAATATCAATAACCTCAGATATGCAGATGACACCACCCTTATGGCAGAAAGTGAAGAAGAACTAAAGAGCCTCTTGATGAAAGTGAAAGAGGAGAGTGAAAAAGTTGGCTTAAAGCTCAACATTCAGAAAACGAAGATCATGGCATCTGGTCCCATCACTTCATGGCAAATAGATGGGGAAACAGTGGAAACAGTGTCAGACTTTATTTTTTTGGGCTCCAAAATCACTGCAGATGGTGATTGCAGCCATGAAATTAAAAGACGCTTACTCCTTGGAAGGAAAGTTATGACCAACCTAGATAGCATATTGAAAAGCAGAGACATTACTTTGCCAACAAAGGTCCATCTAGTCAAGGTTATGGTTTTTCCATTGGTCATGTATGGATGTAAGAGTTGGACTGTGAAGAAAGCTAAGAACCAAAGAATTGATGCTTTTGAAGTGTGGTGTTGGAGAAGACTCTTGAGAGTCCCTTGGACTGCAAGGAGATCCAAGCAGTCCATCCTAGAGGAGATCAATCCTGGGTGTTCATTGGAAGGACTGATGTTGAAGTAGAAACTCCAATACTTTGGCCACCTGATATGAAGAGGTGGCTCATTGGAAAAGACCCTGATGCTGGGAAAGATTGAGGGCAGGAGGAAAAGGGGATGACAGAGGATGAGATGGTTGGATGGCATCACTGACTCAATGGACATGGGGTTGGGTGATGGACAGGGAGTTGGTGATGGACAGGGAGTTGATGATGGACAGGGAGGCCTGGCGTTCTGTGGTTCATGGGGTCGCAAGGAGTCAGACATGACTGAGCAACTGAAATGAACTGAATAAAATTAATTTTATATTTATTTTATTGTATATTTATTTTATTTTAATTCATAAAATAAAAATCCAATTAAGATTTTTCAAAATTAATTAACTGGAAGATTCTATTGTTCTTCCTTGTAAAGTTTTGTCTGAGAAGCTGGCACTTCTCATTTTTCTATCTACCATGACTTAGTTGCTATAAAATAATGTCAGAGCCTGCTGTTAAGGAGTGAAGAGGCTATAGAACTTTGAATTGCTCACACATGACTATGATAAACTGTTTTAACCTTTAACTGCTCTGTGTTACTTCTCACACACTAAAGAATAGCTAAATCCAGGTTGGTTTCAGAAAGGACTCCACTTTATTCCTAAAAGAAGCGATTATGAGTGAATGCTTTTAAACTTAACAATTATGAATATTATCATCCGATGTCAGGCAATACGTATTGTATATGGATTCCCTTTATGATAAAGTTTGACATTTAGTGCTAGAACTGAGTACACCTTTTCTTAAAGTCAGGCTTTCTCAGGAGTCACTTCTCTGGCTCATTCCAAGAGGAGGCACCTTGAGGAACACTGTGTTCTCTCACATCTCTATATCACATGCAATAGCACTCTTGCTGATTAGAGGTAATTTGACAAATGGAATTCAAAAGAGGATTATTAAAACAGCTAGCACAAATGCAACACCAGAAATTCCGGACACCTACAGAAACAACGTCTTAAATTCATTCTTTGATAATGTGTATTTGACATTTTAGATTTTGAGCAGCTCCTGAGTGAGAAGAGAATTGGAACAGAGACAATATGCTTTGTAGGGTTTCGTTTAGTTAGATGCGTCTAGATAGCCATGTTCGGAGAAGGCAATGGCACCCTACTCCAGTACTCTTGCCTGGGAAATCCATGGACAGAGGAGTCTGGTAGGCTGCAGTCCATGGGGTCGCGAAGAGTCGGACACTACTGAGTGACCTCACTTTCATTTTTTACTTTCATGCATTGGAGAAGGAAATGGCAACCCACTCCAGTGTTCTTGCCTGGAGAATCCCAGGGACGGGGAGGCCTAGTGGTCTGCCGTCTATGGGGTCACACAGAGTCAGACACAACTGAAGCGACTTAGCAGCAGCAGATAGCCATGTTAGAGTCTATTCTAGGAGCTTCATGGCAATGAGAAACACTGAGGAGTAGAGACACTGTATGCTAATAGTGATTGCATCATCACCCTTTTCAAGTGTTGAGGTCAGTTTGATTTAAAGAAATACGTGGGGCTTTTTGTTTATTCTTTTTGCTTTTTGTTCTTTGTCTGAATTATTCTGGTTTCAATAAAGAGAGACCCTTCTCAAGTGTGCTGAGCAAAGTAGACTGTTCTCTGAGAGCAGGAGTCACAGGAGGTCTGATGTCATAGTTTTAGATACAAGGCTCCCCATGAACTTTAGTGGCAGGAGCATGGGGACTCAGTTGCACTTCAAAGGACTACATCTTTCTGTCCCCTTGTCCATCAGCTGCAGAGCAGAGGGAATCAATGATCTACTGTCCTCTCAGCAGGGACAACAGGTAGGAAATGTTTCCTTGATAATACAGATGTGATATTGTCACAAAATACATTGTTACCAAAAATGTTACTGGAAGCAAAGGAGAAATGAATCCACAGGAGAAGTGTTTTGGGGAGAAGATGTCAAATTCAGGTTTGCCTCTATTGAACAAGAGGTGACTGCAGATATCCAAGAGCACGTATGTAGAAGTGATTTGTTTGGTTGAATCTGAAGCTCAGGGCAGAGGGCAGAGCTCTAGAACTAGTTTTGGTTGTCATTCACACATAAGTGAGAGTTCAAATTATTGTGAGACTACCTGAAAAGAGTTTATGGTGAAAAACGTGATTATGCAGAAAAATAATGAGAGAATAAAACCCTGCAGAACATCAACATTTAAGGAACAGGTACAGAGAAGTAAATATACTCATATAGGAGATAGTAACACAATAGAGGTAAACCTTGAAGAGAATGATATCATGGAAACCAAGGATATGCAATTTTAGAAAGGACTGAGTCTCAGTCATTCTCAGATAGGAAAGAAAAGGCTAAAAAAAACGGGAATAGAGAATTGATAGATTTGACAAGATGGAGGTCACTGGTTGCCATTTCCAGAGCAATTTTTGTAGAGGTGAAGCAAATGTGTGATGCACAGGAGGTGAAAACCAGCTTTTCATCGTTGAGAGAATATAGGAATGGGAGGCAAGGATGCCAAGGTAGTTGAAGAAGAGGATTCTTCAGAAGTAGCTGAAAAATAACAAACAAAATCAGCACAGGGTTAGAGATCAGGCCTGGGCCAAGAAGAGACCCTTTTTCAGGATAGAAGAAATTTGAACATGTTTATCAGCTCGAGGTGGGAGACAGGAGGTTGCAAAAGGACTGGAAGTTTGAGGGACTTCCCTGGTGGTCCAGTGATTAAAAACCCTCCTGGCAATGCAAGGGACACAGATTTGATCCACGGTCCAAAAAGATCCCACATGTTGATGAGCAACACAGCCCGTGTGCGCCACAGCTACTGACTCTACACTCTAGAGCGCTAGCACAGCAATGAAGAGTAGCCCCAGCCCACTGCAACTAGAGGAAGCCTGAGGAGAGCAATGAGGTTCAAGAAGGATGGGACGTGGGAATGCCTATGGCTGATTCATACTGACTTATGGCAGAAACCAACACAATAAAGCAATTATCCTCTAATTAAAAATAAATGAATTAAAAAATACCTACAATTATTTTTTTTAAAGTTAAAAAAAATGGTACTAAAGAAGCCAAGAGAAAAAAAAAATATGGAAGAAGATTTCACTTTGATAGGCAGTTGCCAGTGACAGCTTGGCAACTCTGTGAGCTGGATACTAGTTAAGTAACTATGAAGATATTTGCAAACAAGCATAGTGTCTAATTCTTAAACTAATTTATTAAATCATTGCTCTCTGTGCCAAGACTTTCTGTCTCTGATCTCTTATTATAAGTGATGGAATTTCTCTTTCTTTGCCTTTTTCTGGTTTGTAGTAGAATTCAAACACCTTTGCTACTGGCACAAGGATATCAGGAACAATTGAAATCCTCTGATAATTCATTATAAACTATTTTAAGACTATCTTTAACCATTTGGATCTGACTAGTATCTTCAGTTCAGTTCAGTTCAGTTGCTCAGTCATCTCCGACTCTTTGCGACCCCATGAATTGCAGCACGCCAGGCCTCCTTGTCCATCACCAACTCCCGGAGTTCACTCAGGCTCACGTCCATCGAGTCCGTGATGCCATCCAGCCATCTCATCCTCTGTCGTCCCCTTCTCCTCCTGCCCCCAATCCCTCCCAGCATCAGAGTCTTTTCCAATGAGTCAACTCTTTGCATGAGGTGGCCAAAGTACTGGAGTTTCAGCTTCAACATCATTCCTTCCAAAGAAACCCCAGGGCTGATCTCCTTCAGAATGGACTGGTTGGATCTCCTTACAGTCCAAGGGACCCTCAAGAGTCTTCTCCAACACCACAGTTCAAAAGCATCAATTCTTCAGTGTTTAGCTTTCTTCACAGTCCAACTCTCACATCCATACATGACCACTGGAAAAACCATAGCCTTGACTAGACGGACCTTAGTTGGCAATGTCTCTGCTTTTGAATATGCACTGACATGTTTTTTCTCCATTTACTTTACAATTTACCCCCAGGAAAAAATACTGAGAAAAAATTCTGACATTCTTTCAACAAAAATATTTAACAAAATACTGTCTAACTCTCCCAACTCCAACCAGAAGATTGAAGTAGCCTATGCAACTAGAAAATTCAAGAAAAAGTTTTTGTGATTGGGAACTTTCTGCCATTTAAAAGGTTGTAACCATTTCCTTATGACATTGCTGATTCCAGACTTGCCTTTCTATTGCCAATGGAGCTTAGTCACTCATGTCAGCAGGGAAAGAAAACAGAGTTAGGGTCTCAGAAAGACATAGCATGGGACATTTATACAGAATGAATTAAGGGAATATAGCTATATGCCATCTGCTACAAAATAATTTACAATCTCAGCACAGATTCCTGATACTGCACCTTGAATTCCTTGATACATGAAGTCAGATATAACAGTTAATTATTTTTTGAAGTGTTTGTCATTAACAGCCCCACTCAGCTGTGCGTGTTGTGATCAAAGCTCTAAGGATATCTGTAGACTCATAACAGCAAACATCTCTTTCTGTTCAAGCAGAGAAAAAAAACTCTGTTGCTCAAGCTGACATCCCGGTAAGACCCAGAATGTTTCGTATCTGCTTTATTTGGTGCCTCTGACTTGAAAAAATCTATGACAAATATATGCATTTTTACCACTGGGAAACTTTATATAGTTCCTCTTTTTAATTCAAGGACTACTTAGAATTAAAATTTTAAACTGGGGAAAGACAAAAATCTAAAGTAATATTTGAGAGGGAGCAGAAACTGCTGAGGGTAGAAGAGGCAAATAATAAAGCCATGAAAATATCCTGCAATGTTTTGAAGAGGAGGACAGATTGAAAAGAGGTTTGTGAATCAAACGAACAGGTTGGAGTCAGGCAGTGATGTTTGAATCTAGGTGTGGGCACTTGGCAGCTCTGTGCACTAGATGAAATACTTGGGTCTATAAACTCCACTTTGCCCAACTTATAAGTGGGTTGCTGTGAGTTTTAAATTAAACATGAAGTGATAAGTGTGATGCCCGGCACAGGGGAGATGCTTAATAAATGTCAGTCATCATAATTAAAAAGAGATACCTAAGAGATGTATGAAATGGAAAATGGGTTTGATGAATACACACAGAGTTGTTTGTTAGAAATAAGCAGAGAACTATGGCTAGACTGAGGAACTGCAGGTGTCCTCTGAGTGGGGGAAACTAATCACTTGGGCACATGCTCACTTCTCTTTTACAAGAAATGCACCGTGTTAGTTTCAGGACAAAGGACAGTGGCTCCAGAGGACAGTTTAAAAAAATGCATATATTCCCAGACTGCCTCACATCCTTGCCCCTCTCCAACTTAAATGTCATTGAATAGGGCTGGGGTAAGATCTTGAAATCTGTTCATTCAACGTGATCCTCAGAGAGTCTGATTACTTAGTCCAGAAACTACTGAGTTAGGAAATGAGGCTGAGAAGGAAAGGATAGATTAGAAAATCTCTGGCAATGATTAAAAAAAAAAAATCTGGGGGCTTTGAAGCCCTCTGAAATCTGACATGAAGATCCTTTAAAAAATGCAGCCTGTACCTCAAAAAAATTTGCATATATTTCAAAGTGCTCACTTACCTCTGAAGCTCAGCCACACCAGGCTAAAGAAAACCCACTGTAAGTAATTATTTATGGAAACAGAACTCTGTGGCGCAGATAACAACTAGTCAAATAAAAGAATTCCTTCCATGGGTTCCTAGTGGGTTGTGACAGGGACAGCTAGCCCTTCATCAGAAACTTGTGTCCTTATTACAGTGTAAAACTTGCTGAGAAGCAACTACATCTGTCTCAGCCTCCCTCACATCTAGGTGTGGCCATGCCAGTGGCCTTGCCAATGAAATATGAACAGCGGTGACATGTGTACCTTGCAGGAAAAGAGGGTCAAAAATGAGGCACACCCTCTCCATCGCCTCTTTTTTCTCACTTACTGGCTGGATGAACACCCCTGGGGTTACCTGGGAGACCACTGCTGAAAACAGAAGAGCAGGAAACTGGATGGAGGCTGGGTCTTGAAACACTGCTCAAAGGAATGCTGGCAGCTGATCAGCAGCATCCACTTTTCCCTTACATTAAAGATAGATAAATCTATGTATTCAGCACACAGAGATTTCAGGGTTTCTTGTTTTAAAAGCTGCCCATGTCATCTCAACTAACCATTGTCAGTTTTTGGAACTGTGTACAGGATTGAGCCCCAGACCACCCCTAGGGAGATAAGTAGCAAGTGTATAGCCTTCTGGTATAGGTCAAGAGGTTCAATTTCCTCTGCTGTGGGCAGTGAATTTCATAGATGTTGTACTGGCAAGTAGAGCAGTGAACGAAGATGATTTTGCTCTATAAGGCAATGGTAGAACTAGTCAGTTATTTATTTCCCTGGATCCTCTCCTCTTAGTACACGCTGTTTTCAGCTTAGTGTGTCTCATCCTGGCAGGAAGGTTAATACCAATCTCAGGTCTAATGTATGTATGTTTGGGGTGAGGGTGGGGACCCTTTCCTGCTTCTATCATCAGCTTACTCTCTGCGTTTTAGGTGTCCCATTTAGAAAATGGCAATGATTCTCTTTGTTTCCTAGGTATATGTTTTGGGAGCTGAAAGAAAGGTTCAGTGCCATTTTAGCAGAGACTGTTAGATGTTCCCCAAGTTCTCATTCTCCTTTTTTTCATGAACACATAGCTGGCTCATTTTCCAGCCTCCTTTGCGTCCCATTTGGGATAGCGATGTGTCTGAGTTCTAGGTCATACAACGTGAGTAGAAGTGATTAATGGCACATTTCTTTCTGCCTTTGAAAAATCTTCCATCCTATTTTTGCTTTTTAGCTGGCTGGGAGGGAAATGACCATGATAGCCTTGGAAGCTACACACTGAAGATGGCAAAGCTTCTGTCACTTTCAGTTCAGTTCAGTTCAGTTCATTTCAGTTGCCCAGTCGTGTCCAACTCTTTGCGACGCCATGAATCGCAGCACACCAGGCCTCCGTGTCCATCACCATCTCCTGGAGTTCACTCAGACTCATGTCCATCAAGTCAGTGATGCCATCCAGCCATCTCATCCTCTGTCGTCCCCTTCTCCTCCTGCCCCCAATCCCTCCCAGCATCAGAGTCTTTTCCAATGAGTCAACTCTTCACATGAGGTGGCCAAAGTACTGGAGTTTCAGCTTTAGCATCAGTCCTTCCAAAGAAATCCCAGGGCTGGTCTCCTTCAGAATGGATTGGTTGGATCTCCTTGCAGTCCAAGGGACTCTCAAGAGTTTTCTCCAACACCACAGTTCAAAAGCATCAATTCTTCAGCGCTCAGCCTTCTTCACAGTCCAACTCTCACATCCATACATGACCATAGGAAAAACCATAGCCTTGACTAGACGGACTTTAGTCGACAAAGTAATGTCTCTGCTTTTGAATATGGTATCTAGGTTGATCATAACTTTTCTTCCAAGGAGTAAGCGTCTTTTAATTTCATGGCAGCAATCACCAACTGCAGTGATTTTGGAGCCCCCCAAAATAAAGTCTGACACTGTTTCCACTGTTTCCCCATCTATTTCCCATGAAGTGATGGGACCAGATGCCATGATCTTTGTTTTCTGAATGTTGAGCTTTAAGCCAACTTTTTCACTCTCCACTTTCACTTTCATAAAAGGGCTTTTTAGTTCCTCTTCACTTTCTGCCATACGGGTGGTGTCATCTGCATACCTGACACTTTAGGTCCCTAAATAACTGTGAGGGCAGCCCCTGATCTGATCAGCTGCCCAGCAAGAAATAAAATCCTATTGAGTTTGAAGCAATACATATTTTGGCAGCTAATATTGCTCCAACCAATATAAGTAAGTAAGTAAAGTCACTCAGTCGTGTCCTACTCTTTGTGACCCCGTGGACTGCAGCCCACCAGGCTCCTCAGTCCATGGGATTCTCCAGGCAAGAATACTGGAGTGGGGTGCCATTTCCTTCTCCAGGGGAATCTTCCCAACCCAGGGATTGAACCCGGGTCTTCCACATTGAAGGCAGACGCTTTAACCTCTGAGCCACCAGGGAAGCCCAATATAGTTGACTAAACTTCAGATCATGTATGCCTCCTAAATATCCTTAAGAAGTTCATAAATTAACAAACATATATATATATATATATATGCATATATGTATATATAGGCTTCCCTGGTGGCTCAGCAGTAAAGAATTCACCTGCCAATGAAGGAGATGCAGGAGATGCATGTTCGATCTCTGGGTTGAGATGACCCCCTGGAGGAAGAAATGGCAACCCACTTCAGTATTCTTGCCTGGATAATCCCATGGACAGAGGAGCCTGGTGCGCTACAGTCCACCAGGGGAGTCGCAAAGAGTTAGACATGACTTAGTGACTAAAACAACATATATACAATGTATATATTAGATACATAAGATCTTTATACATGCAGCACACACACAAACACCCATATATGTAAAAGGAATTCATTGATGATGTTTCAAATGGAATAATGAATATGATGATAAGAACACTGGACAAATACTCTGGGGATCTGATTTGAGTTGCAAGATATTTGACACTGGGGCGATCCCTTACCTAACTTGGGTTCAGTTCAGTTCAGTTCAGTTCAGTCGCTCAGTCGTGTCCGACTCTTTGTGCATGAATCACAGCATGCCAGGCCTCCTTGTCCATCACTAACTCCCGGAGTTCACTCAGACTCATGTCCATCGAGTCAGTGATGCCATCCAGCCATCTCGTCCAGCCATCTCATCCTCTGTCGTCCCCTTCTCCTCCTGCCCTCAGTCTTTCCCAGCATCAGGGTGTTTTCCAATGAGTCAACTCTTCGCATGAGGTACCCAAAGTACTGGAGTTTCAGCTTTAGCATCATTCCTTCCAAAGAAACACCAGGGTTGATCTCCTTCAGAAGGGACTGGTTGGATCTCCTTGCAGTCCAAGGCACTCTCAAGTCTTCTCCAACACCACGGTTCAAAAGCATCAATTCTTCGGCGCTCAGCCTTCTTCACAGTACAACACATATCCATAGATGACTACTGGAAAAACCATAGCCTTGACTAGACGGACCTTTGTTGGCAAAATAATGTCTCTGCTCTTCAACATGCTATCTAGGTTGGTCATAACTTTTCTTCCAAGGAGTAAGCGTCTTTTAGTTTCATGGCTGCAATCACCAACTGCAGTGATTTTGGAGACCCCCCAAAAATAAAGTCTGACACTGTTTCCACTGTTTCCCCATCTATTTCCCATGAAGTGATGGGACCAGATGCCATGATCTTCGTTTTCTGAATGTTGAGCTTTAAGCCAACTTTTTCACTCTCCTCTTTTACTTTCATCAAGAGGCTTTTTAGTTCCTCTTCACTTTCCGCCATAAGGGTGGTGTCATCTGCATATCGGAGGTTATTGATATTTCTCCCGGCTTGATTCCAGCTTGTGCTTCTTCCAGCCCAGCTCTTGTCATGATGTACTCTGCATAGAAGTTAAATAAGCAGGGTGACAATATACAGTCTTGACGTACTCCTTTTCCTATTTGGAACCAGTCTGTTGTTCCATGTCCAGTTCTAACTGTTGCTTCCTGACCTGCATACAGATTTCTCAAGAGGCAGGTCAGGTGGTCTGGTATTCCCATCTCTTTCAGAATTTGCCACAGTTTATTGTGATCCACACAGTCAAAGGCTTTGGCCTAGTCAATAAAGCAGAAATAGATGTTTTTCTGGAACTTCTTGCCTTTTCGATGATCCAGTGGATGTTGGCAATTTGATCTCTGGTTCCTCTTAGGACCCTGTTAATTAATGGAAAGTAAAGGGATGGCTTTGAAAAAGAAGTGACTTTCATAGTCTTCTTTTTCATTTTTTATCAGTGATTTGCTTGCTCAAATTAAAATCTGATGGAAATGAACTTCAGAATTGCTTCTTTTGAAATGATGGTAGTGGGTGAAGGGCTGAATTCCATCAGATTAGGGAAGGCTCTGCAGAAGCTTCCTAGGGCCACTCAGAACAGAATCTGGACCATTTTTAGTTAGATGAACTTTCAAAGTTTCTTTAGGATAGAACATGCTCTCATCCTCTCGGGAAAACACAACAAGTTTTTCCATTTTGTTCTTCTGTATTTAGTTGACAACACTAAATTCTGCTTCCACTTTCTGTTTTGATTATAGTAACTTAACTGACTAAACTGATGGGAATCCAGTAATATTTTTCCTCCTTTCTAAGAGACCTGCATTAGAAAACATTGCTCCCAGGAGTCTGACCAAACTGCAATCTAGGATCTGTGCGAATATACTTGTAATTACTTTTGTGGAAGAATCTTTGATATCTGCTTTTGATGATAAAACTATTGTCACTGTCCCTTAGAGCTTTGAGTTGAATTTTGTTCCTAACTCTGTGTGTGTGCATTTGTGCTCTGTGAGTATATGTGCGTGTGTGTGTGTATAATGACCAGTATCTATAGAAATGATCAATAAAACCTTTGATGAAGGTCTTCTTTCAGCTCTATAGGGAAATCTATTCATTTGCTAGTATATGGTTTTAAACCTTATTCTAAAGTATTGTTAAACAAAACAAAATATTGACTGATTTTTTCAGTGAATATTTCAGCAGGAAACAGATGGAATACTTAAAGGGAATAATAAATAAAGGCCCATATGTGGAGCAAGGCATAACACAGTAAGTGTGTGTGTGTGTGTGTGTGTGTGTTAGTCACTCAGTTGTGTCCAACTCTGTGACTCCATGGATTGTAGCCCACCAGGCTCCTCTGTCCATGGAATGCCATTCCCTTCCCTAGGGGATCTTCTGGACCCAGGAATTGAACCTGGGTCTCCTTCATTGCAGGCAGATTATTTACTGTCTGAGCCACCAGGGAAATCCAGCATTGTAAGTACCTGAGAGCTAGTAACAGTTGGAGTGTCGTCAGCCAAAAAGGTGGGATAATTACCAGAACCTGGAGATAGAAAGGTGTCTGGAGAAGGCTGTCTGAAAGGAGTTGTGACTTGTGGTTGAAGGATATTGCTAACCCACAGCTATGCAGCAGGAAGAGAATAGGGAGAGAAATAACCCAATTTTCCTCTGCTCCTTCTCTTCCATCTGTAGGGAATTCACAGTAACCACACTCAAATGGAAACCAGAGGGCAAATGAGTCTATTTACATAATTCATGCCTGTCAGCCTATGGGGTCTGGAGTACTGAAGAGAAAGGTAGAGACTTGATTTGGAAGGGCAAACACAATAGCCAGCCCACTGACCATGGGTCATGGTGGTGAAATTCAAGAGTATTTGTAAATATTAGAGTCATTAATGCTCATGGTTAGAGAACCAATCATTTATTTGAGGTGCTCTACCATATATAAGACTATTCTTAATTATAAAAATATAAAAACTCTGATTCTCTGTCTAAGGATCCCCATGTGGCTATTTAAATTTAAGACTAGTTGAAATGAAATAAAGTTATAAATTCAGTTCCTCAGTTTCAGCAGTCGAATTTCAAGTGCTCACTAGCTTCATGTGGCTGACAGCTGCTGTACTGAACAGTACAGACAGAGGGCATTTCCACCATTGCTGAAAGTTTTGTTAGATAACACTGTTCTAGTTAATTCATTTCTCATTGTCCAGTATCTTTACTCAAAAAGAAAATAAAATGATTTCTGGAATTATTCATTTTTTTCTGAACTCTTAGATCCTAAAAGTAGTATTAGTGTCAGATTTTAAAATATCTTATTCTGAATGAGTTAGTTATTTGGGTGCATGCAAAAAAAAAAAAAAAAAAAAAAAACCCAAAAAACAAAACAGCTCTGGCCAACTTAGGGAAAAAGGAATATATTGGCAGGATCTTTAAGAATCCTAATTTCAATTTACCCAGAAGTGGGATTGCTGGATCATATGGTAATTTAATGTTTAATTTTTTGAGGAACAGCCACACTGTTATCCATCATGGCTATACCATGTTGTTAATACTTTCCCAGCAGTAGCATACAAGTGTTCTAATTTCTCCATATTCTTTATAGCATTTCTCTTTATCTCCTTTTTTTTTGATAATTGCCACCCTAACAGATGTGAGAGTTTATTGTGATTTTTGACTTGTAATTCCGTGATCATTAGTGATATTGAGCACCTTTTCTATACCTTTGTGACCATTCAAATGTCTCCTTTGGGAAAATTTCTATTCAAGTTCTTTACCCATTTATTAAGTCAAGTTCTTAGTTTTTATCACTAAGCATGATTATTTAAAAAAAAAAAAATGTTCCAGGGAATTACCTGGGTTCCAGCTGTTATCCTTGAACCCATTTGATTGTAGTAACTACTTCAGGATCTTGGTCAACGCTGTAACACCCACTTTTGCCTATTTTCCCAATGGCAAGAGGATCCCTGCTCTGTCAGTAGCAGTCTCAGCTTTCATTTTGGTGAATTGTTGTTGGATGCCTGTTGTAGAAATTCCTTCCTTGTATAGCAATTTGCTCTTTTCTGTGGTGAAAATCTCTAAACCACTTAAATATGTGGGGTAGGAACAAAACACACTGTGGGTGGATCATTATGTGTGATTGGAAGTAAACTTTCCAAACACAGTTTGACTTTTAAAAGGCAATGAAATTTTTAAGAACTGGGGTGAGATGATCAGCTTTGTATTTCGAAAGTAGGACTGTATCTAATTTGCTCTATGAATTATTCTCTGTTTAGTTAGTTGATTGGCACATCTCAAAGTAAGATTTGCATTCACTCTGCCAGTTCCCTGGAGCTGATACCAATCTGTAGCTACCATAAGTTAAAGTTTTCTCTTGAGGATTTTTCTCAGATCATTCAGAGAGTGTGAACTCAGATTGTAAATGAGGTTTAGGAATGGCTTATGGTTGTGAATTACTAGGGTAAATACATATTTTTTTTCCCCTTCCAAGAGATGAGTTTCTTTGGCACAGATGAGTTTCTTTTCAGCTCCATTCTGTGTGGTGGGGTTTATGTCTCACTCACCCATATACAGTGAGTGCAGCAGGGACCACTTATGGAATTACCCATCTTGAGGTGCCCTGGGCTTTATGTCAGACCCCCTACTTTCTAAGCAGGTGTCAAATAGATGCTCAAGGTCACACAAGTTCAATAAAAACCTTTGGGTCAAAAGTCAGCCTTGGTTCTTTTTACTTCCTAGAGCCTCTTGTTACTTTTAAGACTTGACATCTTTATACTTTTTTGTTATCTCAGTGATGCATTTAAAAATAATTCAAATATTTTATCTGATATTTTGTTTTATTCAAACAGGTTATTCAGTGTATCTAATCTGTCTTACTGTCTTCTAGCTTTATTTCAAAGGTAAAGAAACATAGATTCAGTGTTACCATGACTTTCCTACGATCGTACAGTTCTTTTGAACAACTGCATATGCACTATTAGATATTACTTTTAAGACAAGACAATCAGACTTTCTGACAATGCCTGGAACCTTGCTTTTACCTCAGTACTTAAAAGATCAATGTCTTAATCAAAGTTTATTTGACTGTACAACGTAGAACCTATTAATAATATGTTAAGCCAAAAGGAAGATTTGGGTGGTCTTACAGAAACGCTGGGCTGGAAGAAGCACAAGCTGGAATCAAGATTGGAAGAAATATTGGAAGAAATATCAATATTGGAAGAAATATCAATAACCTCAGATATGCAGATGACACCACCCTTATGGCAGAAAGTGAAGAGGAACTAAAAAGCCTCTTGATGAAAGTGAAAGAAGAGAGTGAAAAAGTTGGCTTAAAGCTCAACATTCAGAAAACGAAGATCATGGCATCTGGTCCCATCACTTCATGGCAAATAGATGGGGAAACAGTGGAAACAGTGTCAGACTTTATTTTGGGGGGCTCCAAAATCACTGCAGGTGGTGGTTGCAGCCATGAAATTAAAAGACACTTACTCCTTGGAGGGAAAGTTATGACCAACATAGATAGCATATTGAAAAACAGAGACATTACTTTGCCAACAAAGGTCCATCTAGTCAAGGCTATGGTTTTTCCAGTAGTCATGTATGGATGTGAAAGTTGGACTGTGAAGAAAGCTGAATGCCAAAGAATTGATGCTTTTGAACTGTGGTGTTGGAGAAGACACTTGAGAGTCCCTTGGACTGCAAGGAGATCCAACCAGTCCATTCTAAAGGAGATCAGCCCTGGGTATTTTTTGGAAGGAATGATGCTAAAGCTGAAACTCCAATACTTTGGCCACCTCATGCGAAGAGTTGACTCATTGGAAAAGACTGATGCTGGTGGGGATTGGGGGCAGGAGAAGAAGGGGGCAACAGAGGATGAGATGGCTGGATGGCATCACTGACTCGATAGACATGAGTTTGGGTGAACTCCGGGAGTTGGTGATGGACAGGGAGGCCTGGCGTGCTGTAATTCATGGGGTCGCAAAGAGTCGGACATGACTGAGCGGCTGAACTGAACTGAACTGAACGGTCCCTGGTGGCTCAGATGGTAAAGAATCCACCTGCAATGCAGGAGACATGGGTTGGATCCTGTATCAGGAAGATCCTCTGGAGAAGGAAATGGCAACCCACTCCTATATTCTTGCCTGGAGAATCCCATGCACGGAGGAGCCTGGCAGGCTCTGAATTTAAGGCAGTTGTTTTTTCTGTGTTTTCCACCCAACAGAGTCTCCAGTCTTTACAATTCTCTTGTGCTCAGTTTATTCTCTTAATGTTAACTGACCTTTTGTACTTCATTTCACATAAGGTGAAAAATAACCATTCTATCCCTTTTAAGTTATCTCACAACTAAAATATTCAACAGAGACAGACTAAAGTATCCCAGTTCTAACTTCAAAATAATGATCCAAGTGAGATGATATAATTGGTTTAGTGTGGGTATTTTCTTCCAGTTAGCTTTGGCTACAGTGTCATCTTGAGGTATGATAGCAGAATTTCTGAGAGTGAAGTATGGACATATTATTTAAAAAGAGAAAATGAGGAAATGATAAAATAATATATATCCATCTTTAGTGCTTCTAGCAAAAGAAAGAAACAGATAAATAAAATTTTTACTCTGGAATTTCGTAGCATGCCAATAATTTGGGCACCTAAAATAACAGAATGGCTTGTTTCTCCTTTTGTTATATAAGACACACACACACACAAAACCTTTGTCTTCATACTAACCCTTTGTTTATGTAATACGCTTGTTAGTGTGATATTTATTTCCTTTCCAGGCCAGTCCAAAAGTCACTAAATGTGGTTTAATGCTTTGTTCCAGCCAGTGTGTGCCAGATATAGGATGCAAAAGAATGACCTTTTTGAGTCTGACTCCTTATAGAGAATGGTTGGCAAAAAGAAGTCAGCTAATAGGTAGATTTAATGAATGGGACAATCCATCGTGAATAGGACAAGACAGACTTGAAACTGCTACTGATTGTGAGCCTATTTCAGATGCTTTATTTAACTAAGAGTTCGTAGAATCAGTTATTTTCTTGGTTTATTTTATTTCTTCCAATCTGAAATAAACAGTCTTTTGAATATTGGGTAGAGAAAAAAGAAGATAATGTAAATTGTGTGTATGTGTGTGTGTATGTTTTCTGCAGGAAGGGGAATTATTTTAAACAATTAAGGGAAATATCTTCTAAGAATTAGAAAACTAGATTCTCAGGAGATTTGAGAATATACATTTTAAATGTATATATAAATGTCATGCAAAGAACAAAAAAATAAGTTGTATATTTGGAAGCCGTTTTGAGATTAAGAACAATTCTTAGAGAAATACTATGGGAGTTATTGAAAGTCTAAGGTCAAACATACATCTAAACAAGACTGAAGAAGGGTGAAGACAAACTTGAATGTATCTCTCTTTCTAGTCCCAAAGGGAATGGCAAATGTGTTGTAGAGAATTGGAAAAGAAATGAAACAACTTAAATTGGATGCAGTTTTTGTTGGGAAAATACTCTGTTACCAACTAATACTGCCCAAGTTTCTAGTAGTTGCTGATTTTGAATTTGTCAATCAAATCAATTGTGGATTCCTTAGGCTTTGAATCACATTGTGATGACCATCAAAATATACAATAAACCCATCCTGCACATTGTGAATTGAGCTACAGAAGGGGTTTTTCCTGAGTAACTGGTTTTTTTTTTTTTTTTTTTTGGTGTTTATGTGATGTAGCTCTCCTAAAACAAGCTTAGGATAGTTTATATTCTGGGAAATAGCTCTGACTTCCAGCCCCACCCCTCCCCCCACTGATATCATTTTAGGAGATAATCAACAAGAGTATTTTTGAGAGCTTATAAACCTTTCTAAGCAGTCAAGTACTGTATTATTCACCAGTGTAAATACCACTCTTAACTATGGTAGTGTCTGGCACAATATATGTGTTCAATTATTCTTTGTAGGATGAGTGGACAAGGTACATGTCCTATTGGTTTCAAAGAGAATAAATGACATGACATACTATCTTAGATTTTTCATTTAATTTTGCAGGGTATAATCAGGTGAATAAAATAAAAATAAATGATATCAAATTGATTTGTAATTCAGGCTTGGAAATCCAGGAGTTTCTGGGTCATAAAATAATGGTTAAGGTTGAATCTACATAATCTACATTAACTGCTGGTTTGTCCCTGAAAACTTGTCCAGGGCTCACTGACATTAAAGAGAGAAAGAATTATGAACTGCAGCCTACCTAGACATATAATTTATCTCTTTTCATATGGCATTTACCTTGAATAGTGATGAGTACATTAAAAATATCATAAATAATGTCATAGAAGCCTGTTTTACTTTGAAATTTTAAAATTGAAAACTTAGGGGAGAAAGGACACAATAGTGGGATGAATTCAGCTGTGTAATAATATCTTTTGGTAAAATTAAAATAAAATTTTAATTATAAAGGAGACCTCTACACATTTTTTTATATAAATGGAGAAAACGTCAACTGGTAATTTGGGATATTTTGCTCTTGGTAGTCTGCTAGGTTGAACTGTTAAAATGTGGGAATAATTCTTCTTTGAATTCCTAAGATCTAACATAAAGTCTGGCCTCTCTCCCTCAAAAGTGGAGTTTATAATAGTCAACACTAAGCTAATCAGATAATCCTGTGAATTTAGTTGAGAACCCACCCATTAAGACCTTTATGGACAGCATATGAGTGAAAGTATTTCAGACTTCTTCAGAAATCCACTTCAGACTTCTTCCTTTTCACTAATGAGATGTTACAATTCAGTGTTGCTTTAAAAACCATTTGAACAGCAAAAAAAAAAAAAGTCACTGAAATTATTATATAAAAATTCTATTTTCTACAGGGGCAAAAGGACAAAGCATTAGGGAATGAGGCTGAAATTTCAGCTTTCAATTGACTGTATCCTGAAACATGAGGAAATACATCTTTTGTTGACTAAGGTAATACGGAAGATGAAATACCTTTTACAGAATCCATCTTGAAAAGTATAAGCCAATGACAGCAATCAGTTCTTTTTCAAGAAGTGATAAGGACATACTTAAAAGCTTTAATGTTGATGAGAAATGGGCTTGCTGGTGCTTTAGGGGACAGAATGTGTTATTAGCAGGAAAAAAAGCGTTAAGTTTTCAGGAAAATTTTAAGTGCAATGGGATGTCATTGAAACAAACTGTTAAGGAATGTTAAATTTCTGGTTAGAGCAATAGGTTCAAATATTATTTCTCCCCGGCTCCTCTTTGCTGTCCCTATAGATTAAGTGATACTCGGTTTTATAATTACTCACTTCTCTCTTGCACATGTGCCATTGACTTCTGTATCCAGCTTTGACTTCTCCACCTGAGAGGTGGAGAATCATAGATACACCTTGAGAATCACAGATACACAGTCCTAGTGGGCATCTTCACTTGGGTGTCACACACAACCTGAAACTAGTATCACCATTTTCTTCTTTTTCCCCAGCACTACCCAGCAATGGTGACTCTTCTAGTATTAATGATATCACTATTTATCCAGTTGCTTGAGACAGAAAAACTGTTTGCAGTGCTTTTGTGAAAAGCAGAAAGTGTTGACATTCCTCTGTGCATGCACAGATTCTACTCATAGGAAAGCTCAGGTTGGATTACAGTTCCCATTTCCCTCCTCAATTTGGAGCATGACATGCATAAAAATAGGGAACAATCCTCAGTCTAGATTTTTCTGCTTTTTAACCTATATCTGATCAGATTTCTTTTTTTTTTTTTAAACATTTTTTTTAAATTTTTATTTATTTATTTGGCTGCTCTGGGTCTTAGTTGTAGCATGTGGGATCTAGCTCCCTGACCAGGGATTGAACCTGAGCCCCCTGCACTGGGAGCTCAGAGTCTTAGCCACTGGACCACCAGGGAATTCCCTGATCAGATTTCAACACCTGAATATCCTTGAATCTGCAACTCCTCTATCTCCTCTATATCCTTGAATCTGTAACTACTCTGCTTGTCTATTAAACTAAATATTTAATATTGAAAAGTGTGTTATGTATGCATGTTTACTGTATGTAATAATATAGAAAACATCAGTGAACACACCACCTTCCCAAGAACCAGAACGTTATTGGTATTTTGCTCTGTGCTTTTTGATTCTTACTTATTATTTAAACTATGGCTAAAGCTACCTAGTCTCATTTCAACTCCCCAATATGCCCACATCCAACTACATAACACATAACCTTATATCTAACCATTTCACTCCCCTGACTAAAACTCTTCTATATATTTCCATTCCTTAAAAAAGAACCCCTAAATTTCCCAGTATGGCAGAGAAAGATGTTCAAGTTCTATCCCCTATAGGGCAAAAGCTTCATTTTTGGCTGCTTCATAGTTTAGACAGAACTAAAGTGGTTCCCCAGATGGCTCACTCCACTGTTTTCTCTGCATGAATCACCACTTCTTCTATTGTGTCCAGTCAATTCTTTCCAACTTTATTGAATTATCTCTGAGTCTGTCTCCCTTCCTAGACTGCGAGCTATTTGAAGCTAACAAAGATATCTCATTTATTTTTTATTTCTAATCCAGTTTCTGGATCACTGCCGGGTTTCAAATATTTGAATCAAAATGATTAGGAAGGAAGTTTATCTTAATATTTTGGGGAGAGATATCAAATCTTTATTCTATATTTTTGTTTTAATTTTAACTGGTCATCTAGACATTTGTTATGGATGTCTTTAAATATACATTTTCTAATTCTTTTCCATCATGTAGACATTGCCTCTGAATTACCTTACAGAAGTTTCTTACTGTGAATCAGGGACTCTGACAGTTAAAATGTCAGACAGTAGTGTTGATTTCATCCTCCACTCCAACATAATTACATGAGTGAACCCAAAGGATTTGGTTGGTATCACATAAACTCAGCCTACCTGACTGTTGTCTCAGGATACTCCATGGTAGGTTTTAGAAGTTTCCTTAGCACCCACATATCTTCTCTTTTTTTCCTTCTGTGATCTCTGGCATATCCCTCTTCCCATTCCTGATTCCTACCCTACTGTTTAGGGTCAGCTGAGACACCCATCAGCTCTGTGCTCATAGAGCAGTTGAATTTGTTACAGTTTTTCCTCCTCCTTCTGCCTTCAAACCTGCTCTTCTTCCAGGGCCGCCATTTTTTTACTGGCTGTCAGGGTGGAGGCAATCTTATTATACAAATTCAATTAGTATATGAATAACTGTTATTTAACTCCATCTGTGGAGTTTCTCAAGTATTAAGTTTTAAAGGATACTTTTCACCTTAAAGAAGCTTGAATGATGCTTTGTATTTAGAGGTAAGTGTATCTTGATATTTTCCTAAGCATACCAAACAATGCACGTGCCTATTGCTTTTCCCACAAATCAGCCTTGCTTAGATGTAAAACTATTCAAGTTGATCCTTTTATAAAGAAAACTTTATAACTATTATTTAATTGCAAAGTCAAACAGAGGTACAGAGCATTTAAAAATCACCTTGGCTGATTGTTATCTGTGGATGTCAGCCATAAGAGCAAAGTTTTATCAGGCATCATTGGGCTTTCCTTGTGGCTCAGCAGTAAAGAATCCGCCTGCAATGCAGGAGCCATAGGAGATGAGTATTCAGACTCTGGGTGGGGAAGATATCCTGGAGGAGGAAACGGCAACCCAACCCACTCCAGTATTCTTGCCTGGAAAATTCCATGGACAGAGGAGCCTGCGGGCTATCAGTCCATGGAGTCGCAAGAGTTGGACACAACTGAACAGCTAAACCACCACCAACACCACACTTACAAGACACAGGTTTAGCTTTTGACCTCCCTTTCCATCTCTACAGCAGTCGCATACTATGAAAAAGCTTGGTTACAAATGTGGTCTATCCTTTATTCTTCAGTCCTAATGCATATCATGATGGGACAGGATGTTTGAAAACTTTAGTACATTCTTCAAAGTGACAATTTGTTGGGAATCGTCGAAGAATGGATGCTTTTGAACTGTGGTGTTGGAGAAGACTCTTGAGAGTCCCTTGTACTGCAAGGAGATCCAACCAGTCCATCTTAAAGGAGATCAGTCCTGAATATTCACTGGAAGGACTGATGCTGAAGTGGAAGCTCCAATACTTTGGCCACCAGATGTGAAGAACTGACTCATTGGAAAAGACCCTGATGCTGGGAAAGATTGAAAATGGGAGGAGAAGGGGATGATAGAGGATGAGATGGTTGGATGGCATCACTTACCCCATAGACATGAGTTTGAGTAAGCTCTGGGAGTTGGTGATGGACAGGGAAGCCTGGTGTGCTTCAGTCCATGGGGTTGCAAAGAGTCGGACACAACTGAGCAACTGAACTCAACTGAACTAAACTGATACTATTTTTAGGGCAGTGTGCAATGAATAAGACATGATTCTTGTCCTCACAGAACTTATCAGAGGTCCTCATGCCCAGATAGAGGGCAGGATGTGATAAATATTATATAGAAGGTAAAATAGCTTCCCAAGTTTACAGGAGAAGATTAATTCTGTTTGGCAAAGACTGAAAATATTTTTCTAAGGAATGGCATCTGAAGAAAAGCTATAATCTCAAAATGTAGAGTTATTGGACAATGGTGTTCCAGATAAAGGGAGGAGTATGAGCCAAAATACAAAGGCAAGGAGGGCAAGGAGGTAGAAGAATTTCAATGGCAGAGAGTTAGACACCTTGTCTACTACTTAAAGTTTTGACTGAGAAACATTCTCAGTGCATGACAGCTCCTTTGTTATTCTTGGAAAAATAATTTAAGCTTGCTCCTTTTGCTACATAACATTCTTACAATTCAGTTGTTCATCTTCAATTGGTTTGATTTTAGGGGAAATAAAAATCTCTTTCTTATCAACTAATAGGAAAATTTTTCTTATTTTGTTATTTAAATATGACATTTTAAAACTTCATGTGGTTAGGACTCCATGATTCCAGCATGGGCTCGATGCCTGCCAAGGAAACTAAGATCCTGCATGCCACAGGGCCAATAAAAGCACCCCAAAACCCTTAGTTTTCTCCCCCTTTTTTCCCATTACCCTATTGCCAATTATCATCATCTTTCTCCCAAACTTCTACAAAAGTTCCCTAATTCATCTGCCTGCTTCCAGGCACAGCCACACGCCTGTAATCCTTAAACCACATGGCAGCAAGAAAGATGGTTTTAAATTTTGATTAAATTAAGTGTGAACCCATAGGGACTCCCGTGAGTTGTGCATTCTGGAAGATGACATAGTGGTGGCAATACCGGTTATAAATCCCCCTGCACTCTTACACAAAATGTCAGTGTTGTTTCTCCCAGTCTCCAAGGAAGTGAGATCACTGGAAAGTGCAGGAACTGCTGAAGCCAGAAGTTTTTCTAAGCATGGATTTGTGATATACGTTCCTGGGAGTTACCCTCTCATGGGCTGACCTATATGCTGCTGCCAGAGATAAGGGGAAGTGTGCCATAGCCTTATCAGTTCTTATAGTAGCTTTGCTTGTAATGGTGTGATTAAGCCATTGTTTGGGCGAAAACACCTTAACATCGAATTGAGCTGTCAGGGATTTGCTGGTAATGTAGCAATTTTTCAGACAAGGTTCTGGTGCTTTCTGATAACATCACCACTTTGTATCTAATTAATACTACTGCTAGGTGAGTGGTGTTTCTGAGGTGAACTTTGACTACTTCAGAAGTCTGGGATTGGGGAGAGAGGTGACATTTTCTCAAACGTCTGAATTTGGTTTTCTCTGTTTTCCTCCTCCCCTAAACTGGTCTTCATAGCCCTACTATTGTTACTCTTTATGATAAAAAGCACAAACAATAACCCATCCTCCCCCAAGTAAATATAAAACTATTTCCAGTTGGAGTTTTTTTTTGTAATTAAAATAATCCTTTTATTTTATATTAGAGTATAGCTGACTAACAATGTTGTGATAGTTTCAGGTGGACAGCAAAAGGATTCAGCCGTACATATAGATGCATCCATTCTCCCCCCAACTCCCCTCCCATCTAGGCTGTCACATAACATTGAACAGTTTCATCTGCTGTATAGTAGGTCCTTGTTGTTTATCCATTTAAAATATTAACACAGCAGTGTGCATATGTCCATCCCATCCCAAACTCCCTAACTATCCCTTTGCCCCATCCTTACCTGCTGACAACTGTAAATTTGTTCTTTAAGTTGGTGGGTCTGTTTCTGTTTTGTAAATGAGTTCATTTGTATCATTTCTTTTTAGATAACTCATATAAAGGATGTCATACGATATTTCTCCTTCTCTATCTGATTTCACTCAGTATGATAATATCTAGGTTCAGAATGAGTGGTTTTAAGGAAATAAATAAGCAATATTGAGGCACTCAGAAACTAGCAACAAGGGATGCCATTTGAGGCCCCAGGCTTGAAGAGAAATAGTATCATTTGAGCCTTCCGAGAGTTGGAGCTTTGGAGAAGGGATCAATTAATATTAATTGCAGTATTGGAGGAATGTAACTGGTAGATATATAGCCTAAAGCATAGACCATAAGGGTAGAAAAACTATGACTTCTCTCTCCTCCCAACATCTGTTTTCCTTCTGATGTTGCCCAATGGCCAAGCCTTACTTAAGCTCAGCCACGAAGGATCTCAAACACCCTGGTCCATTGGACCAGTGACAGAGCAGGAAGAAGAAGAGCTAAGAACAAATTTATGGCACAAAATGAACAATAACCACAACATTTCTAATTTTCAGCTGTACTATTGTTTCCCGAAATGTGCTCCAGTTATCTGAAGGGGTTTACAATTTTTTCTAAACAATGGTTAAAGTCATTTTGTGGGGTCATGTCAAAAAGGCCAGTGACAAACAGCATTACAAGTCTAAGTTTGGAAACTGCTAGTTCATAAAAAATAATCCATGCCTGCATTTTTGGCTGTACCACTGAGTATGATGAACAGGGGGCTGGAAACTGTGGGCTCTGGCTATACCACCAAATAAGCAAGTCTCTGTGACTCTTCCTCATACATGAGGAAGATTATTGTTCTAACCTGTGAAGGTCACTATTACCACTACTGAATCACAGATAACTTCTGTAATATATGCTTAGGAAAGGCAAATCCACAGCCCCGAATGTATGTAATAATGAAAACCATTTAGATGTGATTTTAGTTTTATCACTGTTTGGGATTATCCATAATATCACAGCAAGGTTAGTTGGAAGCTGACATAAACACAGATGTCCTTTGTACAAAGTCTGCTATAGCTTTGTGATATGAAATTAAATGCAAGTATTTGGAACCAATGAAAAGCTGAAACATGAGAGAATGCTAGAATTCCAATTCTGCAGAGATGGCTATGTTTTTTATTTTTGCTTCCCTTAGAATACATGCCTGCAAATTAGCATCCACTGAAGGTCAAAGATAATAATGGTAAAAACATTGACTGTTTTCCATGTGGTCTACTCTCTCAGATTAGATTTGGGTCTTCGTCTCTTTCTTTTCATGGGGCAAGGATTTATTTTCCTCCTAGGCAGCACTTCTCTGTCTTATTTGCCCCTTTCCATATTCAGCTTCCTGCATTCTCTTTCTAATCCTATATTTCTTATTCTCATGCTTCTTCCTTAAGAGCAGCCATAGTTTGGCGTGTGTATGTGGTAGAGGCTGAAGGGGTTTCCCTTGTGACTCAGATGGTAAAGAATTTGCCTGCAATGCAGGAGACCCAGGTTCAATCCCTTGTCAGGAAGTTCCCTGGAGGAGAAAATGGTAACTCACTCCACTATTCTTGCCTGGGAAATCCCATGGACAGGGGAGCCTGGCGGGCTAAAGTCCATGGAGTCACAAAGAGTCAGATACGATTAAGCAAATAAGGCTTTCACTTTGCTTTCTTTCAGAAGTTGAGGAGTTCTTAAGACCTGTAAAATACAGAGAAAGAAAGCAAGCAGCCAAGGGGATGGATCGGTATTTGCTGATACCAAAAGTTATGGGAGTTGCCTATTAAGAGAGAAGTTGGCTTTAAGGTATAAAGAGGCATGTCTGGCACATCTCTTGTTCTCAGAATTGTAGGGGATAAGGTATATATTTATTAATCACTACGAATCAGGCTTAGATGACCTTCTTTCTACTCCCCTCAAGCCGCTTCTCTTTCTGTAGCATCTCAAAAGGTGACACCCTAATGTACGATATAGGATTGTAGGTGTCATGCTCCCTAAATCATCACACTCAATCCACCATGCCATCTAGCAGAATTCTGTTGATTTCATTTCCCAAATATCTTGATGTGTTATTCATTCATTGGCTTGTTCATTCACTTAGCAAGTATTGAAGTGTCAAGTACTGTGCTAGATTCTGGATCAAAAGATGAGTAAGTCTTCATGGTCTTGACCTCACAGTACTGATAATGCAGTGTGAAGGAAAAGTAAATAAGTGCACAAATGCACACTTGCAAATTGCTATAACATAAGACGCTGTGTTAGAGAATAAGGGAGGAGGAACCTAACTTTAAAAGAATAGTTAGTTAAGACACCTCCCTCAGAAGGTGATATTCAGGATGAGGCATGGAAAGTGAGAAGGACCCAATCATGCAAGAATTGGTGCATCAGATACCAGAGGGTGCTAGAGTGCTGGTAGAGAGCTGTGTGAAGGTTCTGAAGAGAGAAAAAACATGATTTGAAGAACTGACTTGAGATAAATGGTTAAAGCGCTATAGTTTGCATGCATACTAGTCATGTCTGACTCTCTGTGACTCAGTGGGTTGTAGCCTGCCAGGCTCCTCTGTCCATGCAATTCTCCAGGCAAGAATACTGAAGTGGATTCCCATGCCCTCCTCCAGGGGATTTTCCCAATCCAGGGATTGAACCTGTGTCTCTTATGTCTCCTGCATTGGCAGGCAGGTTCTTACCACTAGCACCTCCAGGGAAGCCCTGATTAAATGTGTCCTCCCAAATTCGAATGTTGAAATCCTAACCCCAACATGCTGGTATTTGGAAGTGAGATTTGGGGGAGATGGTTAGTTCTTGAGGATAGGCCCTCATAAATGGGATTAGTGCTCTTATAGAAGAGACCCCAGAGAACTTCCTTGCTGCTTTTACACTATGAAGACACAGTGAAAAGATGATAATCCATGAACCAGTAAGTGTGCTCTCCCTAGAGACTGCATCTGCCAGCACTTTGATCTTAAACTTCCCATCCTCCAGAACTGTGAGAAATACAGGTCTGTTTTATCAGCCATTCACTCTACAAGTTCTGTTGTAGCAGCCTGAATGGACTGAGACAGAAAGGCTCAGGAAGTAGTAGACTGAAGCAGGATTAGGAGTTGGTGTTTTATTTTCATTGCAGCGGAAAGTCATTGAAAATTTGGGAGTGACATGATCAGTCTCACATTTCAAAGAGATATTTCTGGTTATTTGGTAGAGAGTGAATTTGAGGGTATCAGGAGAAAGGACAGAGAAATCCAGTTCAGAGCTAACACACTGTCAAGGTGAAAGAGGTCAAGGTCACCACTGTGACTTGTAATAATTCTGGTAGCAGTATAAGAAGGAACTAAATCGCTTTGCTATGGAGTACTCTGTGCCATGGCACCCAGATGCCCCTTCCAGGACTGAGGTGCTCATTTCTCCCAGAGCTACAAGTATTTGCTGCTAACAGCTTAGAGCTTAGTTGATCTTCAGGACTTGTCCTTTGCCCAACAGAAATGCCTCACTCAAGATCATGCCTCTGAGTTAGTGAACATCCAGTACCTGGTCAATGAGGAGGGAAGATAAGGTTCTTGCTTTAAATTGGGATAACTCTGAAAGGCCATTCTGAGTTTCCTGGGGAATTGGCTGAGCCCTCTCTGCAGCTGCACTTTCAGTTCAACCTCCACTTTTATCCATTCTGCTTCCCGATTCTCCTACAAATTTGTCCTGAGCCATTCCCAGTTGGCTTCTTGCCTGTAAATCTTATCTGAATCTGTTTCTAACCTTAATCAAGAAAATCAGAAATCAAATTTGAAGGCAGAATTAACGAAATTTATGAACAGAGCAGAGAAGAGTGAATATGGAGGGGAGGCAAAATAAGAAAAATTAGAAGAATCTGTTATATCTCCAAGGTTTCTGACCTCCACATCTAGCAGCATGTGTCTTTTTTTGACTGGAAAGACTGAAAATCATCAGTAGGGCTTTAAATATGTTTTGCTTTAGAAGACGCCATGATTTGCCTGTTTAGGAAGGAAATGTCAGGTATGGAGTTGATGCATGAGCTGTTACATTCTTCAGATCCCCACTGACACCTCCCTTTGTCCACTCTGACCTGGAGTTCTGTGGCAGCTCCTAACTTGTCTTCCTGGTTGTAATCAAGTCCCTATTAAACCTTTTTACATTCTTTATTTACAGCAATATTATAAAACTTCATAATTTACATTTCACACTTAAAATGCTTTCACGATTTCCTGTTGTCCTGATATATATAAAGTCCAGATCCTTAATTCAGTTTGTAAGATCTGCCATGTGGGCATGTTTCATAGTGTTGCCCTCCTGTCTTTTCCCTTCCCTCTTTCATATGTGTCACTCTGATTATTTTATGCCTTAACGCACCATGTTTTGTCTTATCTCAGGAAATTTGCACATGTGCCCAAACAGTGCACATTTGTAGAACGCCCTCTGACTGAGCTGTTCTTAGCACTCCCCACTGTTCTTTCAAAGGGTTAACTCCTAACCATCTTTTAGCTTAAATGTTAGCTCCTCAGGAAGAACTCTGTCCTAACAGGCCCCCTGTGACATATTTTCAGAGATCACTGCTGCTGCTGCTGCTGAGTCACTTCAGTCATGTCCGACTCTGTGCGACCCCATAGCCGGCAGCCCACCAGGCTCCTCCGTCCAGGGGGAATTTTCCAGGTAAGAGTACTGGAGTGGGTTGCCATTTCAGAGATCACTATACTATGCTAATTATAATCCTCATTCTATGTTTCTGAGCTTGGGTTTTTTTTTTTTTTATCTTTCATGTGGTCTCTTCTTCAATGCTTGTAGGAAGTAATTTATTTCTATATTCGGAAATAGAAAAGTCTACTAGATATATACAATTCTGTTTAGTTTTTCCATAGAATCCTGCCCCTTCTCTTGGTCTCCTTTTATCACAAAATAAAAAGGGACTCAAAAATACAAAAAAAAAAAAAAAAAAAAGGACTATTCCCCAACCTTAGAGTGTAGGTTTCTATTAAAATTGGCTTCTAGGTCAGATAAAAGTTAATGAACTTGTCTCTTTACAATTCTCGATCTCTCCTCCAGTATCCTACCCTGGTCACAGACACAGTAGAACTGGGAATCCTAATAACAGATCTCCTTCCTTGCCCAACTAAGGCCATCTAGGTGGAAGGGGGCACTGCCAGCATCTTCTTTCTTTGATCTTCTTTGCTTAATTTTTCATGAATATATCATCCTGCCTACAAGTTTCCCAAAGTTCTCCTTACTTATATTTTGAAGGCACACCGCCTTGTCTATATAAGGCTCTCTGGTTATAATGTATCCACCTTTGAGGAGTGCTATCCACTACTTTGCCAACAAAGATCCGTCTAGTCAAGGCTATGGTTTTTCCAGTGGTCATGTATGGATGTGAGAGTTGGACTGTGAAGAAAGCTGAGCACCGAAGAACTGATGCTTTTGAAGTGTGGTGTTGGAGAAGACTCTTGAGAGTCCCTTGGACTGCAAGGAAATCCAACCAGTCCATTCTGAAGGAGATCAGCCCTGCATGTTCTTTGGAAGGAATGATGCTAAAGCTGAAACTCTAGTACTTTGGCCACCTCATGCGAAGAGTTGACTCACCGGAAAAGACTATGATGCTGGGAGGGATTGGGGGCAGGAGGAAAAGGGGACGACAGAGGATGAGATGGCTGGATGGCATCACTGACTCGATGGACGTGAGTCTGAGTGAACTCCGGGAGTTGGTGATGGACAGGGAGGCCTGGTGTGCTGCGATTCTTGGGGTCGCAAAGAGTCGGACACGACTGAGCGACTGAACTGAACTGAAGTGATCCTCTCTCTTTCACTGCACGTTGTTGTCGCTGCTGGCTTTGTCACTTAGGGCTGCCACTACAAATACCATAGACTAGGTGGCTTAAACAAAGCATTTTTCCCCCTCAAAGTTCTGAAGGCTGGGAAGTCCGAGATTGAGGTTCTGGCAGGATTCAGTTTCTAGTAAGTTCTCTCTTCCAGGTTTGCAGACATTCTGCTGTATTGTCACATGACAGGAAGAGAGAGGGGGCAGGGATCTGTCTTCTTTTCAAAAGGTCACAGTCTCACCCTTACGACCTCATTTAACTTTAATTGCCCCCTGAAGATTTTATCTCCAGGGACTTACATTGGGAATTAAGGCCCCAACATATGAAATTTAAAGGGGCACAATTCAATCTATAGGAGCTATTTTAAATATTCTACATTCTGCAAGTTCACTTGCATGAAGGCAAGGATACTACCTTTGTATTTGGCAGTGTCTTGCAGGATCCTGACATACAATGACAGCAAAGGAAACTCTGACTCCTTGAAGAGACTGGACATTTCCAGTTGACTGACTGAATTTTCCTTGGGGGAAAATCTTTTACCACTTTAGACCTAAAGTTTTCCATCAGAAAAATGAGAGGTTGAATTCTGATCACTAAGATTTGACCTGAACCTTAGAATCTGTAATTTTCCTTGCCTGAGGGAAATCACTTTAGCTTGCTTCATAGAGATTTTTATGCCCTTCTAAGGACTCAGCAAGGATCTACTAAATGATGTATAAGGGGCTGTTTGGGATACCAAAGGAGAATTTAGTAAAAGGTACTTAACAGCTCACTTTCTACATCTCCCTCATTTTTGCCCAAGAAGTTCATAGAGAATACCAGCTCTCTTTGTTTTGGATGCTGCTATGCTAAAGTAATATAATACTATTAATTTTCATCTATAACTGAGTAATATGAAATTTTGAATCCAGCTATGCTGTTAAGTATAGTTGAAAAGTCATTTTTATTCTTCACAAATGATGAGTGTCAGATATATTTCTTTCCAATCATTTTTCATTCTTTGATGAATATTTTCAATATACAATTCCACTGTGTGTCTTTTTTATTATTAGTTTGGTGCTTTGAGGCATTCCTGACTGTAGAGTTACTTTATTTTACCTGGATGATGGTCTCATATGTTGGTATAACTTCTACTCTGAATGGACTCTGAGTGGGTGAGTTCAAGAAATACAGATTCAATATGACCTTCTCTCTGCAACTTTGGATTCTGCATGAACCTATACCTGATGATCTGAAAATGAAATTCTCCTCCAAATTTGGTTAGATGGCTGTTATTTTTGGAGAAGTAGAACGTGTTCTGTTATCCCCACTTCCATACCCCTCATTAATAGTATGACTTTGCTAATGGGGACATAAGTTCCAACTTTCTAACACTTGTGCAGTACATGGGAACCATATGATAAATCCTAGTATTATTAATAGAACCTCATTCCCCTCATATGCCATCGTATACAGAGAGACATTAGGATGAACAGAATGACTTCTAAAATGACTTGTCAAATCTATGCTATTCTATGGCTCAAGATAAAACAAAAGAGTACATATGCAGATTTGCACTCTTTCTCTCTAAGGTAGCCTGTATTTATTCATTTACTATGGATCCCTTCTTGGAAGGACTGATGTTTAAGCTAAGATTCCAATACTTTGGCCACCTGATGAGAAGAACTGACTCATTGGAAAAGACCCTGATGATGGGAAAGACTGAAGGTGGGAGGAGAAGGGGACGACAGAGGATGAGATGGTTGGATGGCATCACTGATGCCATGAGTTTGAGTAAGCTCTGGGAGTTGGTGATGGACAGGGAAGCCTGGCGTGCCACAGTCCATGGGGTCACAAAGAGTAGGACATGACTGAGCGACTGAACTGAACTGAACTGATGGATCCTTTCATGCATCTTTATCTTTTTTCTGTAACTGCTCAATATTTGATTTTGAAATTATTCTCCTTTCTTTTCCCTAATTCAAAAATCTGTGATTTGTACATGGATGGCTTTTTAGAGGGCATTTCTTTGGCTATCTTAATTATCTGTATATAAATTGTTTCAAGATGAACATTCTGGATCATACCCTAACAGGAAAGTTTTTTTTTTTCCTTACTAATAGGAAATATAAAGTCTATGTACATTTGGATTTATAATGCAGATTTTCTGATATACTATTACAGTTCAACAGCAGTTACATAGGCATGGAATAAGAGGACTATATTAGGAAGAATCCAGATGCTATGTAAGAACAGAATGAAGGATATAAATAAAACAGAATTCCCAGTGGTAAAGAATCTGCCTGCCAATGCAGGAGACACTGGTTCTATCCCTGGTCCAGAAAGATCTCACATGCTGTGGAGCAACTAAGCCCATGCAGCATAACTACTGAGCCTGTGGTCCAGAGCCTGTGCTCCAGAGCCCAGGAGCTGCAACTCATGGGCCCATGTGCCACAGCTACTGAAGCCTGGGTGCCCTAGAGTCCGGGCTGTACAATAAGAGAAGCTACCACAATAACAATCCCAAGCACTGCAATGAGAGAGTAACCCCCACTTGCTGCAACTAGAAGAAAGCCCGAGCAGCAACGAAGGCCTGGCCTAGCCCCAACTAACTAACTAAATAAATAAAAATTAAAAAAACAAAACCCAGAATTAGCAGTAGAATGAGTTTTCCATGTACACCATAAGTGAACAACAGTGGAACCCAAGAAGATTCCTATTACTCAGGTGTGCAGTGCTTCTTTGGGTTGAAGCATTCTGTTGTACAGGTTTCATTAGCTTCACAGTCTTCAGCTCCTCTCATAACACCTACATGCAGCTGAGTACCTCCCTGGGCCTCTCAGCATCTGCCATGCATGCATCACTGATCAGAGCCAGGTTTTCATTGCCTTTTGAGTTCTTACTCCTCAGTTCAGCTTGGGAAGGGAGGCACTGTACACAGAGGCAGAGAGTAAACAGTGTTTGGAGGAAATGCTGGATCAAAAGTCCTGTCATCCTTTGTCTTCGCAGAGTATGAATGACAAGGGCAGGCTCACCGAGGGGTTACCTAAATTTCCCAGTCCATGAGTAAGCTGGCATGCACGCCCAGAGATGAACCATGCTTCTTTTGCAGAGCCTGCGCTCATCACTCTGTGCTGTCAGCGATGACACCAATTAGTATCACTTCTAATGGTGGCTCTTGAGACCCAAAGGAGACCAGTATTTTGGCTACTGAAATATTTCTGATTTTCTATTCAAATGTTAAGAAAAACAGACATTCTTCTTGAGTTTGTTGATGTGGATGGAGAGTGAGTGAGTTAGTCACTTGACTACCATAAGCAATATTTTTGTCCATGCATGGTTGATACTTTATTGGGGGGGGGTAGTTTTATAGGCTTCTAGACTTCTATGGTCTGTATCTGCATATGAGGTAAAGTGCATTCTCTCACTTTTTGGTGCAAATGATGGCACTCATTTGGAATACGTTTCCAGGAGTGGTACTGTATTGTGCTGAGCGGTTAACTCATTTTAGACAGATCATTTTCCAAATTATCTGGACAGAATCTATATGCAGTCTGTAACCACCAGAAAAGGGGCTTTGTATTTCTGTGCCTTCTTAGAAAGCTATTCTAAATTACAGTTAGCTGATGTGTTCTTAATATGGCCTGATTCTCTTTGGTAAGGAGGTCCTTGGCCTGCACGTGTTTTTTTTCATGTTTCCTTTCCTTTAATTATCCTTCTGTTTAAGGAAGGAACTGAACTGCCCATGCGGAAAAAAATGGAGAGCATTATCTCTATCCAGCACAAATTTCACGTCAAGGCTGATAATCCAGGAGCACAGAAATGGTTACAATTATAACCTAACACAGAAAAACACTTTTTAAAGCAGAGATTCAATATTGGGGATGAGAACTAGTTCAAGCCATGAAGGAAGTTTACCCTTGCAAGTCAAGCTGATATAGAAAACTGACTAGGCATTAAAAAATCCATGAGTTTTTCTTTGAGCATAAAAAATAATGTAAATTGTTATTTCCTGGGGGGAAGGGGAGCTACCACTTTTTTTTCTGCCAAATTTAGGATGGTGATTATCAAACATTTGTCTCTTTACAGTAATATTATATAAAATTGACAACATGGTCTGCTTTTAAATTGTAGAAACAGAATAGATGATTGTGTAAAGACCTAAAAAAGAGTCAGATAACATTTCCATTTTATCATATGATGTATTATTCTCCCTTTCCACAGGTTGTGGCAGATTCTAGAAGGGCTTGTTGCGTTGTCTAGGCGTGACAGGCTTCCCCTGTTTTACTGCTGTCATTGGTGAGCATGACATGCTTCTCAAGAATTCTGACTTCTGCAGAGGAGTGTAATTTGGGTCTTAGGATGGAATTTCAAGTTTTGAACTAAAAAGCTTTAAGAAAGACATCTTACCATAGTTTTCTTTAAATATAAAAATGAGGTTAAGTATTTATCTGTACTTTGAAGCAAACACCAAAAGCTATGTTGGGGAATCATATAACATTACAGGGAAAAAATGGAAAGAACATAGTAAATGCTCATTTTCATGTTAACTTAAACATGAGATGCTTTTATCTGTTTGTTTTATATGTATACTTTTATAAGTTTTTATATATATGCATATAATTTTCACAGCAATGCTTTAAATATCTATATAATTCTGCTAATAGTACCATTTAGATCTCATAGGAGTCAACTCATAAAGGACTCCCATTTAAGTCACATAGGAATTAACAGTATCTACTGACATCTATTGATAACTAATGCAACTCATATATATATATGTGTATATATATATATATATATACACATCCAGGAAGATGAAGGAGGGTTTGCCAGAGGCAGGGCAGGAAGGAGCGAGAATGATAATGAAGAGGAGAGATAGGTATCAACTTCTCCTTCCAGGGACTAAAACTGTGAGCTCCTAGAGAGGGGTTGAAGAAGCAGGTGAGAGAACTGTTTGATTTTATGAAGTTCTGGGTACAGGCAGAATTTTCAGATATTGGTACTAAAGAGTGACCTGGCACCAAGGGGAGAAGACCACTAATATTCTTATACTTTGAAGGGCTGAAGCAGATACTGTCCCCAGCATCTGAGAGGCTTTGTGGGCAGCACACTGGGCTGGACCTTGGCATGTACTTGCTGCTGCCCTCTTTGACCCCCGGGTGCTGGCGACCTGGACCAGAGCACCAGAGTGGGAGGGGCAGCGTGCTGACCAGCGTTGGCCTCTACGACCACAGGACTCCCAGCGCAGGTGGCAAAGCAGCCACCCGGGTACTTAGCCAGTGCAAAGACTGCTCATGTGGACGCCTGGACCAAGGGCCGTGAGGGCAAAAGTGAAAGCTCAGCCGACAAGGCCGAAGAGCCCTAATCTGTGCGTAAGTCGGGCCTCCAATAGCCCGAACTGGGAAGGCCAGTGCTAATGGGTGCGAGGCCAAGGTCACAGGTGGAAGAATTACAGCTGGCCCAGGCCCAGGGCCCCTGTGGTCCCTGCGCCGCCACGGGCGACCCGCCACCAGAGGGCGCCCCCGCCAGCCCCGGGTTAGCCACGTACAGGTGCCAGCTCTTTCCTGAAACTGGCCCCCAAGATCCTCTCGGGTTCCGGAAGCCCGTTTGCTGGAAAGAGTTCGGCTCGCTAGGGTGAGCCAGACTCTGGGTTCCTGAAAGACGTTTTTAAAGGCTTTGCCCCATGACCTCCCCCTTTCGCCAGTCGTGTTAAGCCGGAATCGAGCGTCTTCCTGCACCCCATCTTCCCAGTGCAATATTTAAGGGCCTCATGAAGAATCGGAAACTTGGGGGAAGGAGTTTGGGTGTTCTTTTTCCTTTCTTTTCTTTCTCTCTCTCTCCTTGTCCCTCCTCCCCTCTCTTTTTAAAAAGTAATTCTTTGAAACATATAAATTGTTTATAACCGTCACCAGAAGCAAGGGTGGACTGAGCAGCCTCCAAGGGTCAGTGCACCATGATGAGGTTGTCTCTGTGTCTTTTTCATTTTGTTTTAAAAACCATAATTAGTGAGATTTTTCTTCAGCCGCCAGTGTCAGCCTTGAAGCAGAGGGCTGCAGCCCTTAGTGCTTGTAAAATAAGGAAGAATACACAGTGTGCTGTGGTTGGGTGTTTTCCCCTTCCTTTGAGAATCTTCTTTTGTAAAAGCTAAACTCAATACTTTTTAAAAACGGAAATTTGTGGTGAAGCTGGAACCCTTCTCTTGGAATATTCAGCCTAACAATCTCATGGAACTAGGAATTCACCCCAAATTTTAATTTGCCATTCAGCCAAGGTTTTAAAGAAAAATTGTTCCCTAACGAAGACTATAATGAAGATGTCAGTACTATTTTGGAGTTGAAAATTGATGGCGCAGATATCTATATAATGTACTGTATTTTGACAGTGATCGTCACTATATGACTCTGTTCCACCCTCTTTCTGTACTCCATGTCTGTCTTCCGGAAATGTCACCTGCGCTTTCTCTTGTGATCTTTCATTTATTTATTTGGTCTTAGCTGCAGCACTCAGGATCTTTGTTGAGGTGCATGGGTTTCTCTCTAGTTGTGGAGCCCTAGGCTCCAGAGTGTGCAGGCTTAGTTGCCCTGTAGCATGGCAGATCTTAGTTCCCAGACCAGGAATTGAACCTATGTCCCCTGGATTGGAAGGCGGATTCTTAACCAGGGAAGTCCCCCTCTCCTGTGATCTCTTAGTCCAATAATTATATTACTGCCATCAAAGGATGCCATTACTTAATAAAAAAAGAAATATTATATATACATATATTAATGATTTAGAACTACATAGGTGTCCGGTAGAAATCTAAAGTTATAGCAAAATTTTATAATAACTGTCAAAAATAAGGAGAGGCTAGAAAAATAGTATTAATAAGTTGTCTTTATATTTTATACCAGAGAGTCAGATTTGACAGATCAAGAGATTTTAATGTAAGCATATTTTTAAATATTAAAGAACTAACTACTAGGAGAGCTGAAACAAAAACGTTAAAAGTGATCAACTTTTGAAAGCCAGAGTTCAGACTGGAAAAGGTGGATTGGGGAATACTACTTTCCATTTAAAACACCTATTATAGAATTTTATTTTTATTAACAAGTGCAAATATTACTTTGTTATATATTTAGAAAGTAAAATATCCAGAATCTAGAATATGCTTACTAAATATTCCTTTCCACACCTATGTTCTTTATATAAGTCTCTGAGCAAACATTTCTTCAAGTCAGTCCTTAGAGTTACTCCTTTGACTTCTGAGTCTTAGTTCTGTGACTCTCAAATTTTCCTGTGCATTTAATCTCCTGACGGATCCTATTGAAATGCAGATTCTGATTCAGTGGAGCTGAGGTGGGGCCTCACATTTTTTGCATTTCTAACAAGCTCCCAGGTGACAGATGCTCCTGATCTGTGAATCACATTTTGAATAGAAAGAATCTCCTGGATATCTCCCTCCACCATCCACAAGTTATATTTTCCTGCTTCTTTGCATGTATAGTGACTTTTGATTGGATACAGATATGGTGAACATTACCTTGTTGCATGCTGAATATTGTCACTTGTTTATTAATATAAATATTCTTGAATTTTGTTCTGGGATGCAGCTAGGTAACTTGGAAACAAGTTTGATTCTTTTGAGGTGTCGGTGGATCCAGAGCAGTCTTTATTTAGTCTGGGGATAATTTTATTCACTTCCCTGGTATCTCAGCTGGTAAAGAATCCACCTGCAATACAGGAGACCTGGGTTCAGTCTTTTGGTTGGTAAGGTCCCCTGGAGAAGGGAAGAGCTACCCACTCCAGTATTCTGACCTGGAGAATTCCATGGACTGTACAGTCCATGGGGTCACAAAGAGTCAGAAATGACTGAGTGACTTAAAAAAAGAAAAAAGAGCTGAGACGATACTCTTTTACATTCTCCATCACTTAGGAAGTTTTCACTCCTGCTGTTGGGAGCACAAATTACTCCTTGCCCTTTGTGAGCCCCAGGGGGGCTTCTTTTCTCTGCCTTTGGTGATTTCTTCGTATACATGCACTGATCAGTACTCAGTTGATGACTGGAGGAGAATTCTCTCCAGACTCTGGAGTTCTTTTTCTGTGCCATTTCCTTCTGTCCTTGCCTCTGCCTTGCAAAATAAATGCTTAGATTTCTCAACTGTATCTCCTTAACTTAGGGGGACTGATGGCTCTTCCTGGGTTCTTCTCTTTGCAGACTGGAAATTCTTGCAGGGACTTCGTCTCCCCTCTCTCAGAGATCACTGTTCTACACTGCCTGATGTCCAAATGTCTTAAAAACGTTGTATTCCTTTATTTTTTTTATTGTTATAGTTATTTTGGGCATGGTATTAAATTTGGTTCATTACTCTGTCTTGGCCACATGCAGAAGTTCCTAGATGCTATTTTCTATCCCAATTGGCTTTGCTTATTTAGCTTAGTATCAAGAACCATGAAGAGTCTGAGATTTCACCCAGACTGCAGAATAACAAGTTAGTCGCCCTCTGTTTTAAAATGCTGGTAAAAGACAGGAGACTCCTGGATTAGAAACAAAGGATTTATTATTCTGGGCAGATCAAGAAACTTGAACTTCCTGTTCTTATTGGTTTCCTTTGTCCCCTAAGTCCTGTGGTGTGACATGAAATGATCTAGATACAAGGTATATAGAGAGTGGAACTGTGATAGCTGAGGAATCCTGAGTCTCAGTGTTATGAAGAAGATGCTAGCCAGTTTGCCAAAATTTGTTCCAGAGGGAGAGACTTTTCAAATTATTCTTGTCACTAAAGACCTCTATTTTCTGCACAGAGGGAGACATTATCTCTTTCTTTTAAGACTGTTTGCCATGCAGACATTCTTGGAAATATAGGGCAGACTAAAGCTGTCACAACACATGTTGAAGCTATGGAAAACAGCTCCTCAACACTGAGCTTTGCTAAGTGACCTGGCTGAGTGCCTTTTGTACTGTGGTTATCTCAATTATTTTTTATTAGATACTGAGCGATGCAGAATACCTATGCAGGATGACTTAAATAAGGGCCGGACTAGCTTTACGATGAATAGCTTTTAGGACATACACATTAATTATTTAGTGTATGCTCAATTTCAACAAATTGGATTTTTTCTAAGCATTAGAAAGCACAAAAAGTACTCACTTTTTCAAGGAAAATTGCCAAGCGAGATAGATTTCTGCATTTTTAACATTGATATTGGATCTCAGCTTTACTGTGGGCACATATTCCCAATGTACATTCAATGCTAGCTTATTGAACTTCTTCAATAAGGTATAATAATGTTTTTGAGCATGTGAAAGGATTATTTCCAATTTAAATTTTATATGTCTCATTATCAAGCTGGTTACTCGCTAAACTGGAAAGGTAAAGGTATGAGAGTTAAGTCCACTAGGCACAGTGAAGATCTTGTTCTTTCTTTGGAGAATTTCTTGGGTTTTGATAATATGGTGCATGTGATGCTGTCTGAAAGAGTCTAAGTATGTGAAACAAACAGTAGATATGCTTACAGTCAGCCATGAGCTTCCCTCATAGCTCAGTTGGTAAAGAATCTGCTTGCAGTGCAGGAGACCTGGTTTCGATCCCTGGATTGGGAAGATCCCCTGGAGAAAGAAATGGCAACCTACTCCAGTATTCTTGCCTGGAGAATCTCATGGACAGAGGAGCCTGGCAGGCTACAATCCATGGGGTTGCAAGAGTCACACACGACTTAGGGACTAAAGAGAGAAAGAGAGAAAGAAACAGAGCTGATAATATTAGCTATATTATTTGGCAAAATCCCATAGGAAACTAGGAGTATCAGGCAAAACTATCTTGACAATGTCCTAAGCAAGTTAATAGAAGCCACTCAAAGGCTTCGTTGGCTTATAGAACAATTTAAACACATCATTGCATTCTCTAAGGAGGCAGGTTTTATCAGGTATTCAGATCAAACTCATGACAGGTAAAGACGCTGTGCTCATTGCATGGCTTCATGTAAGAGCAGAATGAGAAGTGCTAATATTTAATATTTATAAATGACTTCAAGTGTTAGTTTGTGTCTGTCTGACTTGTAATTGGATCTAAAGTTTTTTGTGGGTGGCATCAGAGAAGTCTGTAATTCCATATCAGCAGGAGCTCTCACTTTATGTGACACAAGGGGATTCTTGCAGAAGCCTGTGAATCTGCGTAAGATTTTCTGTGCACGGATGTGTTGCATTTTAGGAGGGGAGAAGCTCAATAACTTTCATTAGATTCTTGAAGGATCAGTGAAAATTAACCAAGGAATAACTCAGAGATATTTAGCTGGGTATTTTTGTATTCTCAAAGTCATTTGGAAGGATAATTGTACACTCAAATGTTGGGGATACTTGGTAAACTGAGTCAAGAAACAAAGGAAAAAATCAAGATTAAAAGAGAGAGAGGGGTGAGGGTAATTAAACAAGAGTGATAACTATAGTTAATCTGAGAAAAAACATTTTTGCATTTTTTCAGTAAAATAATTATCTGGCAAGTAGTAGAGAAGTTAGGCTGGAATTTGTTTGTTTGTTTTGTTTTGAGATGGCCAGCCATCACAGAAAACCATTTTAGTTGTTGATAAATTCTCCAGAAAACCTTGAGCGTTCTGGTAACATATACACATGACAGGTTTCTCTCTTCACATGCCATCCGTCAGCACCTTCACCATAGTTAAGCTAGTTCAACCTCATTTCCCTTAGAATTTCTCACAGGTCAAGTTGAACAAAACCCCAAGAGAGAATCACATGGCAGAAAAACCACACAAAATCTTTCCTGAGTGATGAGCCCTACCTCTAATAGTCAAACTCTTAAATTAGTTCTATTTTTATGCTTCTTTCAAGATGAAGTCACTTTATTACTTCAGAATTACGGACCAAATTTTGGACATACATTTCGGACTCTGTTAGCTTAGAAACAACTGAATTATCATTTCCTCAAACTGTATTTCATATGAGAAGCATAACTCCAGAGCATATGTTTTATTATCAGTCACAATGCAAAGCAATTTCATGTTACTAGGAAAATTGCCAAGGATGATTAAAGGCAACTTAATAATTAATTGGCTTATCAGAATCCTTTTTCTCCACATTCCGAAGCTATATATTGGCCTAATTATGCCCAGGAAGTTGATCTCAGACTATCATTATTTCTTTACTCTGTTTTAAAACATTGTTGTCAAAACCTGATTAGAGAGAGGAAAGATATAAAATGATGTGGAATTCTATTTCAAATTAGCATTATCCTGGCTTGTACCATAGGTCCCCTTTCTAATATCCTGCCTCAGGACTTTAGGACATGCTTTTCTGTTGGCTACATAATCACTTTCAGCAGTTTGCTCCAAAATTTTCTCCTTTAAGGTGTTTTCTTAGTTACTCTGAAAAATATTAATCTGTATTATCTCAGATTTAATTATTTAAAATATTACCTATGTTTTTCTCTCCTCCATGGTGCTTTAGTTTTCTTCAGGGCACTTCCCTGTTGTATTCCAGATTTATTTTTGTCTGTATTCTTCCCTGGATTGAAAGAAAACTTAGCAAAGTCATCTTTGCTATTAAATCTCTTGCTTCCAGAATGGTGCCCAGAACACCGAAGTTCCCAATTATTCATTAGGAGAATGAACATGTAGATTTTAATGTAAATATTTTGGAATAGTTTCTTTAGATGGATTGTATAGTTGTCCTTCAACTGTACCAAAAATAATGAAACTTCTTTGACTCTGTTAAATACAGAGTATATTGCCTTGCTCTAGGAGCAGTTTCTAAAAGGTTAGATTTTATGTTTAGCACTTATTAGAAGGAACAGCTGAATATCAATAGCATAATCTTAGTTGTCATGCATGAGTGCTAAGTCACTTCAGTCATGTCCGAATCTTTGCAACCCGATGGACTATAGCCCACCAGGCTCCTCTGTCCATGGAATTCTCCAGGCAAGCATACTGGAGGGGTTGCCATGCCCTCCTCCAAAGGATCTTCCCAACCCAGGGATCGAATCTGAGTGTCTTATGTCTCCTGCATTGGCAGGCAGATTCTTTACCACTAGCACCACCTGGGAAGCCTTTATAAAATATAATTAGTCGTTTCTTAACTTAGTAATGTAAAATTGTATCTTTTGGTTTTTAAATGGTCTTTTTTTTCCTGTTATCTTGCATGGAGATGTGGGGTCCTGACCTGTCACTAGGAAAGATTAAGGATCAAATATCTGACTTACCTATTTATCATTTTACCCCACATAATCCCAAAATCAAGATACGATCCATACAAAGAGTATGGAAGAAATTAGAAATCATACAAAATGTGAGGGAAAGGATGGTGTGAGCAGCTAAAAGTGGAAGTTACTGCAGTTGTTCATTATTCATAGCCTTTGATTACAGAAATTCAATAGCTAAATTTAGGATTCAAGATTTTAATCAACTCAATTTAGGTGTTCAAAATTTACATTCCACCTACATCTTTCTGGTGGTCTGTTTCACTTTTGTTCTTAAATATCACATTTTGTGATAATCTTTAAATTACTTCAGGACTTACTTGAAATACATAGGGCCGAGAGTCAACTAAAAAAAAACAATTGAGAGCTTCATTTTTAGAAGAGCCATATATATAACCCTGTATTGCCTCTTTTAGTATTCATGGTGATAGTTGTAGATTAATTTATTATCATCTCAATGTAGAAAATGAACCAATATCTTTACAATATAGAGTCAAAATCATTTTACAGCTATTTTTAATCTAAAAGTCTCAATGTTGAGCAGAGATTTTCTTATTATCAACCTTTGTCCTTCTTTCTGATGAAATGGGATAAAAGTTGAAAGAAGATAATTGAGGAAACAGTTAAAAATGAGTTAGAAGTACTGATCCAAATGGTCTCAGCCTACTATCAAGGTTTGCTGCTGAAATTTTTTCCATTACCTGTCATCAAGAAGATGAGAAGTATGGGCCCTATAAATTATGTTGCAGAGCAATTGCAGTAGAAAAATGGCAGCCATTATTTTATCAAATTACTTTTCATCTACAAGACTGCTCTCCTTGCTGCCGCTATTGTAAATTAGGTGGTAATGTTTGAGAGAGAGTTGTTACTTAGTTTCTAATCTCTACTGCTATCGGTGACAAAATAACTTTGTCTTTTAAATAAATCTCAGACCCTTCTGAGTACTTTGTGGTTTGGGCTCCTGTTCTTATTTGGTGCTAATACATTCTCATGATAAAAAAAAAAATAAAATTAAAGGAATATTTTATTTCATTAGTATTGTGGGGCTGTGAGTTAGCTAAGAAATGTTATTAACTTGAACAATGGTTAATTTAACATATAGTACTTAAATTTCTTGATATTCCAACTTTCAACTGCAGTTTCTTCATTGAGCTAAAATTGTAACCTCTGACATAGACTTCTGTATGTTTCAGTATTTTTCATAAATATTATTCAACTATGGATGGGGTTGTGGTTTGGCAGAAAAAAAATCCTAATATATGTTTAGGGTCTATGATATGTTATTTGTTTTATCTTTCTGGTGCCTATAGTTCAGTACCTTGTAGATACCTGGTAAACTATAGGTATGATTACATGAATTTTATAGACAAACCAAATCATACAACTTCAAAAAAGAAGAAATCAAGACTGGTCAGAATCTAAAGCTGTGTTCTTATACTACCCCATATTATTCACACACTGTTTTTTTTTTTTTTTTTTTTAAATTGGGAACTATGGGAAAGGCAGGGATAATTATACTTATTTAGTATGAAGAGGATTGAACATGTCTTCAAGAGGGTGTACTGTTTAGGAGGCAAGATGATGCATAGAAACAGTCCTGAAACTGTAGTTTTGGAACTCAAATCCTTGATTTAGGCTCTAAATAGCCATATTGGTGAACAAATAATTTAACTGGAAAGAGATCTCATTTTCCTTCTGGCAAATGAAGGAATTGGTTTCGATATTTTAAGTTCTATTCCATGCCTTACTTACTTTGATTCTTTGATGTTGATAGATTATTATTGCCTTAACTATCTTGATTTTTAAATGAAGAGAGAAAATGCCTTAGAATGAGTTTATGAAGGCACAAAGGGGATTCTTGTGTACTTAAAAAAAGGTTGTAATCAGAGGCCATGGAAACACCATCTTTAGGATTTTTAAAAATTTGAAGGACCTACTTTATTTGAGTGTCTTGGGAGTGAAAAAAGAATCACACATCAACAATTATGTTTCTGAGTCCTTTCTGTGTGCAAAGCACTATGATATAAGATATAATGACCTTCAGGAAAACTTTGATCTAGTAAGGGAGATACATGTGTAAACGTTAGTAGAATATAGTATTTGTACAACACTCTACCATAGGATCTAATCATACTTTTAGTTGTCAAAGGAATGACTTAGAAACCCAACAATAATTCAGAATAGCTCTCTCTTTACTTACTTGCTTAAACCACATGAAAGGCATTACATAATCTAAAGCAATACTTTAAATATTTCCTTTGTCACCCATCCATTTTCCTCACACAGTCTCGGCTCTATGCCTCTTTCTCTCCAAGTTTTGCCAAATCACACCCCTGCACACCTTATGTCTTTTCTCTTCTTTTTCCTCATTCTCTCTTATGTACTGATTTTGAAAGACAAGATCCGGAAGAACCAATCTGGCAGGAGAAAATCAGTCTCTGAAAGTAGAGAAGGAAAAGAAACCAAGCCAGCAAACACGGAATCCTCCTACAGGGGTCTTTAATAGTTACACCTTGATTTTTCTGGCTTGCTTCCCTCCCCTTCCCTTCTGTTCCCTTTCTCTTTGGTATATAACTTCTTCCTGTGGGGAATACTGTCAGGGAGTCCTTGGGGCTTACCAGGTGGCCACAGTGATAGATGGGCTCCAGCACTGGCCATCAAACTCCCTCATTCCCCTGACAAAATGAGCGGTTCAAGGACATACACGTGTCCAAAACTGGGTCAGTCAGACGCCCTCCTGGAGATTGGTTGCGGACTCTTTCTTGCTCTGTGTATCACTAGCTATAAGGGTCATAGTGTGGAATTGCCAGCATTCATTTTCCTTCATTTCCTTGGTTGCATTTAATAGGTTGCCTGGAGAATGAAGCTGACCAAGGAGGAGGGCAGAGCTAAAAATGCGGAGGAAAACACATGGCTGGCAGCACGAGCCTGGGGGTCTAACAGCGTCTGAGGCTGATGCGCCTCTGAATTCTCCAGTTACATGAATTAATAAATCCCAGAGTTTGTTTTCTTTTCAGCTAGTTTAAGTTGATTTTTTTTTGCCTCTTAAAATGGAAGGAGCTATGTATAACACACATCTTCAGCAGTCTTTGTGGGAATATTCACATATGAATAATTATTGTCCAGTAATATTTTCCATGGATTAGTCTTTATTAGTCCAGAGCATCTAAATATTTTTATATCTCAAGTTCCCATCCTACTTGCTTAACTAATAGGGCTCTATTTACTTTCAGTGTCTCTTCTCCCTTTTCTTATGTTGAGATTATATATAATACATATCTCTCAGGTTCCTCTGTAGAAGCTGTGAAGTAGACCCCACCTTAGTTCATTGTAGTACCTTCTTCCAGACCTTGGGACTGAGGAATGGTTAACATCTCAAAGAGCAAACTGCTGTTCTTGGTATTTAATCCCTGGTAGCTCAGCTGGTCAAGAACCCACCTGCAATGCAGGAGACCACTGGTTGATTCCTGGGTTGGGAAGATCCCTGGAGAAGGAATGGGCTGCCCACTACAATATTCTTGGGAATCCCTGGTGGCTCAGAAGGTAAAGAATCTGCCTGCAATGTGGGAGACCTGGGTTGGGAAGATTCCCTGGAGGAGAGCATGCAACTTACTCCAGTATTCTTGCCTGGAGAATCCCATGGCCAAAGGAGCCTGGCCAACTGTAGTCTATAGGGTCGCAGAGTTGGACACGACTGATCAACTAATCTCAGCACCTCATGACCAGTATTTTAACTCTAGACGTGAAAAGGAACATGGGAAACCTGTCTTTGAATAGAGCCAGAAACAAAGCTTCTAGTCCAATCACATTAGATCTGTAATCCCCTGGGAGGGGATGGTGTTATAACTATATCCTTCCTGCTTAAGACCCATTATAATTTACTAGAACCAAATTAACAGGCTCAGTCTTAACCAAGGTGCCCTGGCTTATTCTGGAGGGCTTACTGACCATGGTCAGAAGAGTCAGCCTAGCTCCACCTACTGAGATCTCATCTGTTAGGATTCATCTTCAAGGGAAAGAGATATGCTTTCTGTACTTTCAGCTTCCAAGAGCACCCAGAAAGTGTCATGTCTGAGCTCCATTAGTCTGCTGGCTAGAGATCAGCTAGTTATCTCAATTTTTATTAGATTCACTGTTCAGAGTTAATGTTTTTAGCTTGAGTTTCTGGAAGATTTGTGATGCCACTGTGTGAAATAGAAAATATAGAGATGGTGTAACCTATTTTGGGGGCTGAGACAGGGATAATGTTATCTTGAGGCATATGGAGTCTAAGTTATCAGATAGGTGTGCATGTGGGAATACCATGCCAGGGCTGGAAAGGCTGACCTGAAATTTAGTAGAGAGGCTCTAAATTTCAGTGAAGAGAGTGAGGGAAACTGCTGGGGGAGACATGCTCACAAGAGGAGGAGAGCTTCAGATGAGCTTCACTGTGATGCCAGCTGGTGATCCTCAGACCAGTGTACAAAGAGATTTTCTAAGGGGTACACTGGTGGGCCATTTTAGGGGAACCATTTTCCAGACAATTGCCTTCCCAGGTGGCGCTAGTGGTAAAGAATCCACCTGCCAATGCAGGAGATGCAGGAGGTGACGGTTCTATCCCTGGGTGGGAAAGATCCCCTGGAGAAGGAAATGGCAACCCACTCCAATATTCTTGGCTGGGAAATCCCATGGACCGAGGAGCCTGGCGGGCTACAGTCCATGGGGTCACAAAGAGTCAGACATGACTGAGTGAGCGTGCAAGAATGTACTGTTTTCAAAAACTGATTTACCTCAGAAGTTATCTGAGGTGAATATTCCCTTTGTGACCTCCTCTTCTACAAAACCTCTCTGCCCAAATTATAGAAGAAAAACCTACCTTCCCCTACCAGGAATCTTATTATGAGACTTGACCTTGGGACTTCAAAGCCTGTAGAGCCACAGGCAGGGGGACAGTTCAGTGAGTCCTCTAATCAAGACATGGTAAATTTCCCCTTCTCATTAAGATGTATAGGCCCAATTAAGTTCCCTTTTTCATATTTACAATCTTGCTTTCTATTTAATATTTATATACTCTTGTATATTTGTGTTCATCTTTTAAATTTATGTTATTTTGTTCCTTTTACATCAATACTAATTTTAATAAATTATTAATTCAAAGAAAATGTATAGCCTTGTGTTCATAGAATACTAAAATTCCTATATTTTGTTGTAGAGAATTATGATAAGGTGATAATGAACAACTTTCGAGTATAAAAATGTATATAAAAATCACAAGCCGTGGGGACACAGGAGGAGAAATATGCAGTTCGAGGAAAAGAAACAGAATTTTCCCTAGGATCCACAAACAAAAATATTTGAACTACTTGAGCATTAATGTGAGCAGTGTCTTAGTGACAAACGTCTGACAGGAAGCCAAGTGCTTAGATTCTTATACTCTAACTGGCTTCTTAGAATCTATTTTAGAGCCTTAATTTATGCATTTATTCTTTTGTAGCTCCTTTGGGCCTTCCCTTGGGAAAAATCAGGAATATCAATGGTCATCTCGTTCATTCACTTTCGAGCCTAAATAATCTTTCCAATCCTCTGAAAAAGTTCATCTTTCCTTCTGTCTGTTCTTTTGTCCTTTTCTCCACTCTTTTCCTTCTTTACATGGATACACTTATAAAATGAAATTTTTTATACCAAGGGTTTATGATAAATGTTGAGGTTGTAACTGGTAAAGAAAATAAGTTCTTGACTTTTCTGAGCCTACAGTCTAGTGGAAAATATAGACAATGAAATAAGCATTTTTGTAAAGTGCAAGGGCTATAACCAGGAATATATAGGATATTATTCTGCTTCCCTGGTGGCTCTGTTGGTAAAGAGTCTACCTGCAATGTGGCAGTCCCTAAGTCAGAAAGAGTCCCTGGAGAAGGAAATGGCAACCCACTCCAGTGTTCTTGCCTAGAGAATTCCGTGGACAGAGGAGCCTGGTAGGTTATGTCCATGAGGTCACAAAGAGTCGGACACAACTGAGTGACTAACACTTTCACTTGTCAAGTTCATACACTATTTTGTTTTTTCTTTCCCAGCTCTGTTCTATCGAGGATCAAGACAGATAAACTTCTAGGGCTCATAGAACCTATATTCTATTTAAAAGGTAGAGACAGAGTAAACAAACAATAGAGGAAATGAGTAGGCTAAATTTCAGATAATAATGAATGCTATGTAGAAAAACAGGATGATTCAGTCATTCATTATTAAAATTTAGTATGTTAGTGCTTAGTATTAAGCACTAAGTATTTAGTGCTTAGTATTTTCTTTGCACTGGTCTAAGTGCCGTACATACAGACAAGACAAGACATTGTCTCTTTTCTCACAGAGCTTGCATTTATTTCTGGGGAAAGAAAGAATACACAAGCAAGAATGTATAATAGGACATCAGATAATGATAAGGATTATAAAATGAAATAATAAAAGAAAAAGGGAAAGAGTGTGGAGAAGTGTGCTTTTGATAAATGGTGGTGAGGGAAATGACAAGTGAGCCAAATTCTGCTTGAAGTGAGGGAACAACTCATGCAAATATCTGGGAAAATTTTGTTCCAGGTAGAGGAAGCTGCAAGTGAAAAGATTATGAGGCCAGGAGCATGCCTCACATGTTGAAGGAACAGCAAGGAGGCCAGCATGGCTGGAGCGGAGAGAAGCACTGACAGCAGCGAGGATGGAGGGAGCCAGGGGTCACACCACAAAGCTCTGCAGATCATGGTGAAGAGGATTTTATTCTAAATGTGATCAGAAGCGACTTTAGAATTTGAGCAGGGAGTGGGGTGTTCTGGTTTATATTTTCAAGAGATCACCATGATTTTGTTCCTTTTGTTAGCATATATGAGCTTGATGATGACTTTAGCATGTTTCATCTGAAAAGGTTATTTGAGCTGGATACCAAAGCTGTGATCTGAAGGATGAGAAGAACTTACCCAGATGTTGAGGAGAAGTTATTGTGTTGTATATAAAGACACTAGTGAGAGCTGAAATCTGAAGATGAGTGAAGCATGTGCTCTTCACAAGTCTGGGAAACATTCTTTCGGTCTGAAGTCCAGAGTACAAAGGCAGAACTATGAAAGAGGAGGCTGAAAATGTTTATTGAAGGAGTTTGGATTCTGTTCTAAAGGCAGTGGAATGTTTTGAAGACTTTTAAGTAGGGGGATATAGGGCGGTTCTGTACTTTGAATGGTTTGCTTAGGCTGTTGGAGAGGCACTGGAGACAGGAGATCATGTAGGAAGAAGGTGCAGAAGGAACTCAGGTGGAGGGGCGGATTATAGTCATACTTTATGTGAATATTTCTTGGAGCTATTGATATTCTCCATTAATTTTGGAATGCTGTGTTTGTTGAATAGGTCTTGCCCATACAGAGTCAAACCACCATCTTGGAACTTCCATACAGGACAAATTTAATTCTGTTTTTACGTGCCAGTCCTTCCTATTTTTAAGGCAGCCAATAGTATCTTTTCCCCCTCTATTTCCATCCAGCATGTGGGAATTTTTTTTCTTGTGATTGAATGTCCCAAATTTCTTTAGTTCATGAGAGTTGAGTATTCCCCACATGACATAACTCTTTTTCCCTTCCCAATATCTTGTTCATTTTTATCTCGATCCATTCTTGTCAGCTAGTGACCCTCTCAGACTGTGCAACCCTACTTTTATCAGCATAGTAAAAAGAGCAATTATTTCTTCCCTTTTTATATCACATATTCTACAAATATTAACTGTCCTCAAAAGCAATAAAATAAGTTCTAAAAATTTTTTGCAGTGCTTGTACAATACCACTGACCCTGCAGTCAACCAAAATCTCATTTTCACTTCAGTTATTTTACCATTAAACCTGAGTTTGGAGGAGGAAATGGCAAGCCACTCTAGTATTCTTGCCTGGAAAATCCCATGGGTGGACAGAGGAGCCTGGTAAGCTACAGTCCATGGGGATCATAATGAGTTGGATTCTGGCTGTGTGATAACATAGATGCAGGGGACCAGGGTGGAAATAGTGTATCCAAAGGCTTTTATATTAATCAGATGAGAGAAGATGGAAGCTTTATCCAGGGTATTAACAATAGAAATAGAGAAAAAGTGGTATAATTGTAGATATATTTTGAAGGAAAATCCATTCCATATTTTGCATCCTCTGAAAAATGTAGGTAATCAATGAAATGAAGAGTCTGTCTTTGCTATATTGTCTCAAGTGACTGGCTCATATTCAGTCGCTACCACATGGGAGAAGGAAATGGGAACCTACTCCAGTATTCTTGCCTGGAAAATCCAACGGACAGAGGAGCCTGGTGGGATGCTATCCATAGGGTCGCACAGAGTTGGGCATGACTGAACTGATTTAGCATGCATGCATGCATTGGAGAAGGAAGTGGCAACCCACTCCAGTATTCTTGCCTGGAGAATCCCAGGGATAGAGGAGCCTGGTGGGCTGCTGTTTATGGGGTCACACAGAGTCGGACATGACTGAAGTGACTTAGCAGCAGCAGCAGCAGTACATCGTTCCGGTTGAAACCTTTAATTCTGTGCATATTTTACATGCCCATGAACAGACTGTGTCAGAATAATTGACTCCTGTGGTAGGTTGCAAGTGTGTAACTTTAAAATACCAGGCTTATGCTTTATATTTTGGTTTGTTTCACCTTTGTTTTATTGATCTAAAGTGTGTCATGAGACTGTTACTGTCACCTTCAAATTTCTTTAAATCACTCATATTATAATAAATGACATTGACAAAGGGGCTGGTTGTGCTTTGTGTTTTTTATAGGATTCATAGGAAATGTCATCATGATTATGTCTTTTTGCTAAAAGGGATTTTCAAGAACTGCTTCACATTTATAGAGAAGATGACAGCCCCCTCCCATCTGAAACTTAATCTCTCAACTCCATGCCTATGAATCCTGTCGCATTTGCTCCACAGATACTCATTTCTTTAACACACTGTGATCTCAGATTTCGGTGTTCTGTCTGTAAGTCCTGGTGAGACAATGTCAGCTTGTCTTGTGCCCGTTCATCTGCACACTGAATGATAGCTTTACTATTTTTGAATGGTAGCAGAGTGAGAGGTCACTCTACCTGGCCATGCTGCCAACTGAAATGCTTAGTGTGTTTTCAAATCTTGGGTTGTTAGAGCCCCTTCATAAATCAGTTCATCTGTTCTCTTATAGATGTGGAAAATGAGAGTAGAATAGCTAAGAAGAAACTTCTTTCTTGTCTTTTCTCTTTTTAACCATTACAGACAAGAAGGTGTACATTTTTAAAAAATGCCATTATCTGCAGTTGAAGAGTGAATACTTTAACAAGAAATATTGTCAAAAATGACTGAAGTCATTCTAGGGTCAAAGTCATGGTGTTAGAAATATGATGTGCAAAATTACCTTCAGAGCAACAGCCTGAGGGGCCCCTAAGAGATGTGTCTCTTGTGGGTGGATATGTCTCCATCTTAACCTCAGCAACGATTGTATTAAAGAGAGAGGAAAGTAGTGTCTTGTTTCTTCTTGGAGGGCAAAGCATTTTAGTTACTTACAATGATTTTTAAAGGGCTACCCTATTAATAACAGTTAATAAAACTTTGGGAGATGAAAGCCACATTAGTAACCAGTTAATGCAAGGGGAAGATAGTGTGTACTAACATCTTTCTCCAGTGGGATACTGACACTTAAACTCACATTATGTCTTAAAGCAGTTCATACATGCCTTCTTTTTAGTCACCAGCTGAGCACCAATTTTATTTTCTCAGATATTTCTAAGCTGTCAGAGGTGTCTGCCTAAGAGGAAATCCAGAGGCTGTTCCTAGGATGAGGTGAAAATTGATTCTGAGAGGAAAAACAATAGACATTGCCTGTAATGAGTGGGGTAGGGGAAGGCGGTGGAGAGTGCAAAGGGATTTCATGAGGGCTTCTTTATGATTGAACCAAAGTTTCTGTACCAACCAAATTTGCTTTACAAATCAGGATGTTATAGAGAGATGGAGCAGAACTGTAAACTTTTCAGTGTCCAAGGCATCAATTCCTGGCTTTTTATTTCTTAAAACCCACATTTCTAGGTCAAAGTTTAAATGTCTTTCTGGAATAGTCCCTTTCACGTTTCCACGCTGTCCCTGCAATAAGACCTCTTGCTGCATGCTTCATGGTGCACACACAGACTTGCTTCACTTCTAGATGGAGAGGGAGGCTCAGAGAGAGACAGAGAAGAGGAAGCCACAGGTTTTCAACCCTGTGGACAGTTTTGTGTATTCCTATGGGAACGTGTGGTTATGGGGAATATTGCCTGCAAGATGCTGTATCACTATACTATGTAGGTGAGAGAGCATCTTAGAAGAAAAATAGAATTCTCTGCTCTTCACAATGATCAGGCTTAAGGGAGAATATGAGGATGTGAGTAGGTTAACTCTGGACAATGAACATCCACTCACGTTGAGAGAAGTCCATCAAGGCTTCTCCCAACCTCATATCCTTAGCTGCATTGGAGTGTCTCTTATTCCTGGAACATGCCGTGCAGTTTCACCCCATGTAGTGTGAGTATTCCCCCTCCTGTCCCAGCAAACCCGTCAACTACCTCACTCCAGCTATCAACAATGCTTTTCCTTAAAGGTTCTGTGAACACTCCTCCTCCTTGAAGTCTGTCCTTTTGCATTTAAGCTGTTGGCCAGATTGAGTTGGTCAGAATACTTCTGTGGATTTGTTTCTAACTAGAGTTTGAAGATGAAGTTTTGTGTTTTTTTTGGTTCATTTGATTTCCCCCCTAAGTTAGAGGGTGTTAAGGTGTAAGGTAGGACTTTTAGCTACTAATTCATAGCCATCTGGAGAAGACAGTCTGAGAGAGTGAAGTAACCTACAAAGAGAAGTGGAAAAAAGAGAAAAGTGTTTTCTTGTCAGTGTTTGAGAGCTTTCTTTTTGGTTTATAAAGATAGACTCTGTTCTCCCTTTCTATGGTTTATTTACATGAACTAATGTGTGTGTGTGTGTTTAAAAGTTTAATATAATTTGATGAGTTTCTGCCATTTGCAACTGAAGAATTTTGATCAACACGAGTACCTTGGAGGAATCAGGGACATAATCTCTAAATTTAACAGGTGGTCACTTTGTCATCAGTGGAAGAATGGAATGAAAAGGGATTATAAGAAAGAGTAGTGATATGGTTGAATTTTAAGAGAATTATTGTGGTTTTTGTAAATAACATTTACTAATAAACTTCCAGTGACTCAGAATTATTCTATTCATGTATTTGAAAATGTTTTAAAATAACAAAATTTTAAATGATGCTTATTCCAGGTTTTGTTAGAAATGAGACACCTAATCTATAGCCTTCTAAGCATTATGTTTGTCTGATATTGAAAAATCTGACATTATTATTTAATGCACATGGGCATATTTATATGCATAAGAAATTTAAGTGGAAAATCATTAGGTTTTGCTGTATTATTGATTTCTAGTCTGTAGTGAATTAAAAGTTACTGATTTTTAAATTCAGAAATAAAACCTCATATACTGGTGCTTTTTATGCTAAAAAAAAGAGAGAGAGAGATTATTTTTAGTTTTGCTTTCAGACTAGTGAATTCCTTGTAGGTTGGTGAAAAAATTAAAAATCATAATTTGGTGGATTAAAAGTAGTATATATTTTCATCACTTTTGGACACATAGAGTGACTTATTTTATGATTTGCTAAAGTTGTAGAAGTTTTCTGACCTTTTCTAAAGCAAAAATTGTGTGCCACTTTTGCAAACTTCTCTTTATATTTGGATCTGTCTAAAGCTACTTTTGAGAACTAGAGAATTCTGATCAAGAATTCTGTTTTTCCCTGAAAAACTTCCTTCAATATCTGATTTGGATGATGTGATGGAGATTATCTTTGTTCCTACTTAGATATGTTGAAATTGCCTCAAGGCTTTGAAGTCCTGAGATTTAAAGAGAAGATGAAATACAAATACATATGTGCTGTTTTCATATGGAAATAATATTCTGAATGAGAAGTAACTTCTTTGTTGGCATACAGTGGGTCTTATAAAATAAATTAAAAAGCCTTTGGAGAACAGGCTGCATGCTTTTCTGTTAACTTCTCTAAGATACATTGTTAAATAAGTATAAACCAAAAACTTCCAGGATTTTAAAGAGTAAATGATATTTTCATTAAATTTTTAGCGCTTAAGAATTTGAAGGTTGTATTTATTTCTATGTTTAAAGTGTGTCTATTTCATTTGAGTTCTAGTGTTTTTTGTTAATAGCTTTGTATTTTATTATTTCTGATTATTAATGCTGTAAATATTCATAGTAAAAAAAAATCACGTAATATAGAAAGGTAGTTTGAAAATTACTTATAACCGTTCCACTCAGACTTAACCACTATTAGCCTTTTAGAATTTATCCTTTCATCCTTCACCTGTCTGTATGAATCTTTGTGGGCACAACTTAATCTGTGTATCACAGACCATTCTGTGGGTGTCTTCAGTGGGCCTATTTGACTGGCTTCTCTTTCTTCATTGAGATATCTCTTTTTTAATATGCTTTACTCCATTCTATCTATAAGGGATTTCCTATCTTTTATTTTTGATTTTTTACCCCTCATCTCTCTATCACACACACTCTCACTGTTTTTCACATTCCTTGTATACAGAGTCATACATATGTAGTGTGAGTGAGTCTCTGTATATGATGTGAATGTGAGTATGTATGTGTATATATATAGATATGTCAAAATAGGACCATAGGATACATGCGGCCTTATAATTAAAATATTTTTTGTAACAATAAATATATAGCCAAAGCTCTTTTTTTTTAAAGATATTTTTAATGTGGACCATTTTTAAAGTCTTTATTGAATTTGTTACAATATCATGTCTGTTTTTATAGTTTGGTTTTTTGACTGCAAGGCATGTGGGGTCTCAGCTCCCTGACCAGGGATCGAATCCACACCCCCTGTATTGATTAGAAGGCAATCACCAGGGAAGTCCACCACCAGGGAAGTCCCAAAGATCCATTTTTAATGACTGAATAGTATTTTGTGGTATGGTGTGGGCTAGATTTAATTTATTTATCCAGTCCTTTCAAATAATTTCTTTTGGACATTTAGGTTGTTTCCAATTTTTTGTTTGTTACCATATTTAGTTTTCTTAATGCACATTTTTACATATTTGTAAAATCATTTCTTAGTAACTGCAATTTTAATATTAATTACTGCTAATAATCCTTACTATAAATTTCCTTAATTTAGATGATGTAAATTATGTAAACTTAGAAATTCACTATTAGGCTAAAGTCAATACAGTTTTTATAAGATTTCTTGGGAAAGCTCAATTTTTTTTTAAACGAAACATTACAAGATGCCAGCAACTCTTGGTGGAGTGTGGTTTTATATTGCTGTTGGATGTATCTAACAGTGTATTTTCTGACGGGTATGTCCTGAGCTCTCTTCTCTGTGATCAACAGGAAGAGTGTTTTGAGAAAACCAGTTAGGGTTATGGCTGTTGCTTGTGATCCAAAGAGCAGAATCAAGCTACATATTCACAGAGCAGGAATGAGACTCACTACCCTGCCTTTACTTGGATCAATCATACTCTTTGCTCAACAACAGCAGGCTCTCATGTTAAGTTTTGCCTCCTTTTCTTTAGTTCTTTGTCTAAATAAGCTCTAAGCTACTTGAGACAGGAGCTTTGTTTTCACTGTGTTGTTTTGTAAAATGCCATATGCACAGATGACATTTTGTAGATAATAAAAAAGCAGTGATTATAGGCTGTTGGTAGTCTTCTGTTGATATCCTTGCTGGTAACAATACACTAAGATATCACTTGACATACTATTGAGTTAACAGAAACTGTTGTGTTGGTTTTTACTGCTGCTAAAAGCAGGGAGAATATTGATTTTAATCAGAAAGAGCAGGGAGAAATTTCTTTGACATGTGTTTTTCACTTGATCTTTGAGAATGTCATGAAAAAATAAACAGTAAATAATAATCGATGTGAGTTTCTTTCAAAAGAGCCGAAAGGTTGTTTGAAAATAAGTGACCCAAGAATAGAGATTTCCTTTCAGAAATGAAATGTTTAATCAGCCATCTCAGAATGAAATCTCACATGGCAAAAATAAGCCTTTCATTGGCATATTACATAATTATACTTTTAGTCATGCTGTGATTGAAATATAAAGGAACATGGTTTAACATGTTAATAACTTTAATATTTATGTAGTTATTCACTCAACAAATATACAGTGATCACCTCCAATAAGGCTGTTGTTGTCCTAGGTCCTGGGGTCACACTAGAGAACAAAGCAAAGCCTTTCCCTTAGTGGAGTTTGGATTCTAGAGAAGGAACAGATACAATAACAAATGCTGTAGTGTGTCAAGTAGCAGTAAGTACCATGGAAAAGGAAAACAGAGCAGAACGGGGAATGTGGATGGTAGTAGCATTTTACACATTGCAGTTGGGGAAGACACCCTGGAGACCTAAAAAAGGGACAAATGAGCCATATTTGTATTTGTTGGCAGAGTGTTCCAGGCAGAAGAAAGAGCAAGATCAAATGTCCTGAGTTAGGAGTATGCTCCAGAGATAGCAAGGAGGCCTTTACTGCTAGGAAAGTAACAGATATCAGCAAGGAACTGGGAAGAGTCAGATCTTCTAGGGCCTTGGAGGCCGTTATATGACTTTGGCTTTTACTTTGAGCGAGATGGAAGTGAATAGAAAGTCATAATCACGAAAAGTGATCTTATTTCCTTTTAAAGGGATTAGTCTGGATGCTATAAGAAAAACTGTCAAGGTGCCAAAATGCAGAAATGCTGTAGTAAGCTAGTTCATATCCAGACAATGGGAGATAATGGTTTGGATCAGGGCAATAGCAATAGAAGATGTGAAAAGTGATTCAATTTTTGCCTTGTTTTGGAGATAAGGGTGACAGAATATCCTGATGGATTTGATGTTGAGTACGAAATAAAGCAAGCAAAGATGTTTCCAAGGTTTTGGGCCTGAGCAATCCAGAAGGGTAAGGCTGAAGAAAAGAGAGTTCAGTAGGGAACGCGGCAGTTCATTTTGGGATAAATCCAGTGTGGACATTACAGATGAGTATTTAGTTCCAAGAAAAAGGTCATAACTGGACACGTAGATTTGGAAGTTGTCAACATAAAGTTGATATTTAATACCACTAAATATAAGAAACTGGAAGAGATCATTTAGGGAGTAATTTAGGTAGAGAAGTTCTGAGACCCAAGGCTTGGGATGTTTCCAGGGTTAGAGGTTGGAGGGATCCACAGTAAAGGCTGAGAAGGGGTGAGATTGTGAGGGACAAGGGAACCAAAAGGGTGGTCTTTCAGGGGCCGGGTGAGGTAACTCCTTCAGGAAGGAGGGAGGGTGCATGGTGTCAGAAGCAACGATAGGTCTATGAAATAAGGACAGAGTTGGCAACTGGGAGACATTGTTGACCATTTTGTGAGTTATTCAGAGGCATATTAATAGAAAAGGCTTTCTGGAGGGAGTTTAAAAGAAAATTTAAGGACTTCCCTGGTGGTACAGTGGATAAGGAATCCTCCTGCCAATGTAGGAGGCACGGGAAGATCCCACAGGCTGTGAAGCAACTAAGCCTGTGCAGCACAACCACTGAGCCTGTGCTCTAGAGGCTGCAAGCTGCAGCTACTGAAACCCGTGGGCCCTGGGGCCCATGCTCTGCAACAGGAGAAACCACTGCAGTGAGAAGCTGGCACACCACAACTGGAGAAAACCCGTATGCGGCAACAAAGACAAAGCAGCCAAAAATAAAATTAATTAATTAATTAATTTAAAAATGTATAGAAAAAAAAGAGACAATTAAAAAAAAAAAAAGAGGCAACAGTATAAGTAACTCTTTAGGAGTTTTGCTCTAAACAGGAAATGGTACTGTTGTCCCAACCGTGGTGAATGGGTAACCAGGCAGCATACATGCCAGGCTGGCTGGAGCAGTGTTTGCTGGGAAAAGCTCCAAGGGGGAGAGCCAGTGTCCGATGCATGAGCCCCCGCTGCCCATGACATTTAGGGCAGTGCACAGAGAACCAGCAGGGCTGAGTGTCAGGCTCCAGGAGAGAAATTCTGACACTAGGCGGTAGGGCTTTAAAGCTGCACCAGCTCCTCTTCTGATGTAAGTAGGGGCCAATTTCAGCCCAATTCCTTAAATCCCTGCCTTAATTGCTAACAGGGCTGAGGTTCAAGTTCTGGCTGACCAGCGTTGAATATAATAAGTACTAGCTCCCCAGTTTCCATAGGAGCTCTATCAGAAAACAAATTCTTTTCTAGGACCCCAGGCTAAAGATTAGTCCTGATAAGGTGAGCCTTATTTCTTAGTAACAAGAGAAGCAGGAAAATGTATAGGAAGGCTTTTCTTAACTTCTCTCTTCCTCCCTTCTCTCCTTTTCCTTCTCTTCCTCCCTTCCCTCATTCTCTTCCTTCCTTCTTTTCTTCGGTGTACAATATTACAGCTTTTTATACTCTAGCAGAGAGGAAAGACCATTGAGAATGTAGGGGAAGTAGTCATTGGAGTGATTGCTATTGAGAAGATAAGAGGATTAGCAGTCAGTGTAGGTGGAGGGCTTGGCCTTTGTGAGAGGAATGGATAGCACATCCTCAAAGCAGGACGGGTAAGCACAGATGTGCTTGTGCTGTGGTCAGAGCTTGTGGACATTCTTTTAGGACTGCTTCTCATTTCTCAGTGAAAGGTGAACTTGTGTCAGCAGCAAGGAGTGAGAAGCAGCTGTTGGAGTGTCTGTAACAATGTGTGATTAACAACCTCATTTTCCCAGTGAAAACAAATTTTAAAATTAGCTACATGCTCTAAAAAAAAGAAACTACTTTCCCTTCTCTTACCCAGGATTGAACTTTGTGTATTTTTGGTGGACAGTCTTGGTTAAATCTGTTTAAATATACTGTGCTGTGCTTAGACTCTCAGTCCTGTCCTGCTCTTTGCGTCTCCATGGACTGTGCCTGCCAGGCTCCTCAGTCCATGGAATTCTCCAGGCAAGAATACTAGAGTGGGTTGCCATGGCCTCCAGGGGATCTTCCCAACCCAGGGATCGAATCCAGGTCTCCCACATTGTGGACAGATTCTTTCAGGCTGAGCCACCAGGGAAAAATTTGTTTAGCTTTTGGTCAAATACTTATTTCTATGGGCTGCTTTTTCATATTAAAAAAAAATCTCTTTTTTAAGTGTTCTGTGATTTGAGTCATGTTAGATGATTCTGTAAGCATAACACAGAAATAAGCTAAATGTACTTGGGCTTCTATGGCACATGTACAGAAGAATCTGTACTTATTAAGCTTACAAATATGTTTAAAATTCACTAACCTTCATGTGGCTCCCAGCAAGCAAAAACATGACATTTGAAATTGTGTCTTCATAGCTTTCTCAGGGCACCAGATGATTGACACATTCTAACCTACTTATAACCATGAGACCGAACCAGTTATTCACGTAAGTTTTTTCCCCTGCATTTGGAGCTTTAGATAATTGGATTAAATTATAGCAAAAAATAAGTCAGGCCCGCTATACTTGCACTCTCTCAACTGGCAGGAGACTGACTATTTTGGTAAAATGAATACATTTTACATATGTCATTATTAGGTGTTACTCTTGAAAAAGCAAGCAAAAATCTCCTATTTTAAAGAAAATAAAATAACATAATAACTGGACTCCATAATCCTTGGTTTCCTCAGGTTTAATATGAAGGTCAAGCTAACACTGCAGTAAATGGTGCTATACATACTCATGCTTTAGTTGCTAAGTTGTGTCTGACTCTTTGCAGCCCTGTGGAATATAGCCTACCAGGCTTCTCTGTTCATGGATTGCACAGGCAAAAATACTGGAGTGGGTTGCCATTTCCTTCTCTAAGAGATCTTCCTAACCCAGGAATCAAACTCTCATCTCCTGTGTCTCCTGCGTTGGCAGGCGGATTCTTTACCATTGAGCCACCAGGGAAGCCAAATGATTCTATTAAAGTCAAGTGTTAGTCACTCAGTCATGTCCGACTCTTTATGACTCCCATGGACTGTAGCTTACCAGGTTTCTCTGTCCATGAGTAAGATTCTCCAGGCAAGAATACTGGAGTGGATTGCCATTCCCTTCTCCAGGAGATCTTCCCAACCCAGGGATCAAACCCGGGTTTCCCACATTGCAGGTGGATTCTTTACCACCTGAGCTACCAGGGAAGCCTTAATTATCCTATCAGTTCAGTTCAGTTCAGTCGATTCTATATGATTCTATATGATCCTGTAGACACATCCAATTATAAAATTTTATGATCTCAAAAGAATTTTAGCAAGGGAGCCATTTGTAGCTAAGTTATTAACCTAGGTGATGCCATCCACTAGGGGATCTTTCCAACATACCTGTGGTTGTTTCCTCTCACAATAGCGTTTCCTTAGTTCCTTTGAGATGAACCTGCCATTTTACTTAAGTTGTTAAGGTGGCTCAAATGGAATCAGGGGACTTATTTCAAGCCTCATGTATTTCTAAATGACAGGAGTCTGAAGGGAGAATTTTCCTGGAACTTGTTAAAAATGTAAATTTCCAGGGCTATGAAACTGGTCTTAGAAATCTTCATTTTAGTAAGCATCCAAATAGTTCTGAGGTCGGCAGCCGATGAAACACTTTGGAACACAGCCCTGGTTATCACATAGAAATTACATAATTATGTATACTTGCCTGATTTAGTGAGATTGGACATGAGGACTCAACTGCCATAAGGTTTAGCTGAAAATCAAAAGATGATGAAAATTATCAAAGGGAATGGAAATGAAAAGACAGTGTAATAGGACTCCTACCGATAATTGCCAGGTTGTCATGATGATGAGAAGAAGCTGAACATCATAGAAGTTTATAAAATATTATAATGAGAGATGTCTTAAAAAATTCATTTAATATGCAAGCTTTGGAGTTAGTTGGGAGAACTCATGCATGGAATTCCAGGAAGTAACACATCATGATGTTAAAACAAATGAAGAGAGCTTATAAATCAGACTAGCTCTATCTTCTGTAGTCCATGGAATTCTCCAGGACAGAATCCTGGAGTGGGTAGCCATTCCCTTCTCCAGGGGGTCTTCCCAACTCAGGAATCAAACCCAGGTCTGCCATATTGTGGGTGGATTCTTTACCAGCTGAGCCACCAGGGAAGTCCAAGAATACTGGAGTGGGTAGCCAATCCCTTCTGCAGGGGATCTTCCTGACCCAGGAATAGAACTGGGGTCTTCTGCATTGCAGGCAGATTCTTTACCAGCTGAGCTACCAGGGAAGCCCCTTATCTTCTGTTAGTCATTCCAAAGTGATGAAGAATAGCAGCCACTGGAAACAGGGCCTTTGCATCTGTAACATAATCTAACATACATAGTTTTATACATCAATCCTTGAAATCTATCTTGAATCCAGAAAACTGTTATGTTGGAAGTTAAGAACCCTGTTGAATTATGCTGGTAAATTTTATTTCTTTCTCTTTTCCTTCCTTCATCCCCTCCTTCCTTTTATCCCCCTTCTCTCTCTTTATTGCTTTCTCTCTTTCTCAATACCTGTCTTGGTTTCCCTTTTTTTAAAAAAAATATCTGAATCTTATGTGTGTATTGTATAGTCAGGGAAAAGACTTGTCCATTATTTTGTCTTTTAAAAAGTTGTTTTAACATTTAAAAAAATTATAAGCTCCACACAGGTAAAGAATATGACAAATGCATTTTAAAAACCCTTAATATTTTCCACTGTAACTGATAATATTAGAGTTGCAGCCAGTATTTTGATGAGCTCTCTGCTCTTCCTCTGCTCAAAGTGTACTTCTCATTTTCTTCCTTGGGGTGAAATACTGGTAGTTCTTTGAGATTTAATTAAAGCTTTAGTTTCTTTGGAAGTATCCCCAGTCACCATCCTTAAGTCTCTCCATACCCACCAATTAAGTGCTTTTTCATTTGAGTTTTCATAAAAATTTGATCATGCATGCCTGCTAAGGTGCTTCAGTTGTGCCCAACTCTTTGTGATCCTATGGACTATAGCCAGGCTCCTGGCTCCTCTGTCCACGGGATTCTCCAGGCAAGAATATAGAGTAGATTGCCATGCCCTCTTCCAAGGGGATCTTCCCAACCCAGGGATCAAACCCAAGTCTCTTGTTTCTCCTGCACTGGCAGGAGGGTTCTTTACCACTAGCACCAACTGGGCAATAATTTGATTATGCTACCTATCAATTTGTGACCTCCTTAAGTAGGGTACTGGAGATGCTACTGGAGATCAGTGGAGAAATAACCCCAGAAAGAATGAAAAGATGGAGCCAAAGCAAAAACAACACCCAGTTGTGGATGTGACTGGTGATGGAAGTTAAATCCAATGCTGTAAAGAGCAATACTGCATAGGAACCTGGAATGTTAGGTCTGTGCTGCTGCTGCTGCTGCTGCTGCTAAGTCGCTTCAGTCGTGTCCAGCTCTGTGCGACCCCATGAACTGCAGCCTACCAGGCTCCCCTGTCCCTGGGACTCTCCAAGAAAGAACACTGGAGTGGGTTGCCATTTCCTTCTCCAATGCATGAAAGTGAAAAGTGAAAGTGAAGCCACTCAGTCGTATCTGACTCTGTGCGACCCCATGGACTGCAGCCCACCAGGCTCCTCCATCCATGGGATTTTCCAGGCAAGAGTACTGGAGTGGGGTGCCATTGCCTTCTCCATAGGTCCATGAATCAAGGCAAATTGGAAGTGGTCAAACAGGAGATGGCAAGAATGAACATCAACATTTTAGGAATCAGTGAACTAAAATGGACTGGAATGGGTGAATTTAACTCAGATGACCATTATATCAACTACTGTGGGCAAGAATCCCCTAGAAGAAATGGAGTAGCCATCATAGTAAACAAAAGAGTCTGAAATGCAGTACTTGGATGCAATCTCAAAAACGACAGAATGGTCTCTGTTCATTTCCAAGGCAAACATTCAGTATCACAGTAATCCAAGTCTATGCCCTGACCAGTAATGCTGAAGAAGTTGAAGTTGAATGGCTTAATGAAGACCTACAAGACCTTCTAGAACTAACACCCAAAAAAGATGTCCTTTTCATCATAGGGAGTGGAATGCAAAAGTAGGAAGTCAAGAAATACCTGGAGTAACAGGCAAACCTGGCCTTGGAGTACAGAATGAAGCAAGACAAAGGCTACTAGAGTGTGTGCCAAGAGAACACACTGGTCATAGCAAATATCCTCTTCCAAGAACACAAGAGAAGACTCTACACACGAACATCACCAGATGGTCAACACTGAAATCAGATTGATTATATTCTTTGCAGCCAAAGATGGAGAAGCTCTATACAGTCAGCAAAAACAAGACCAGGAGCTGACTGTTACTCAGAACATGGACTCCTTATTGCCAAATTCAGACTTAAATTGAAGAAAATAAGGAAACCCTCTAGACCATTCAGGTATGAACTAAATCAAATCCCTTATGATTATACAGTAGAAGTGACAAGTAGATTAAAGGGATTAGATCTGATAGAGTGCCTGAAGAACTATGGATGGAGGTTCATGTCATTGTACAGGAGGCAGTGATCAAGACCATCCCCAAGAAAAAGAAATGCAAAAGGCAAAATGGTTGTCTGAGGAGGCCTTACAAGTAGCTGTGAAAAGAAGAGACATGAAAGGCAAAGAAGAAAAGGAAAGATATACCCATTTGAATGCAGAGTTCCAAAGAATATCAAGGAGAGATAAGAAAACCTTCCTCCATGTCAATGTATGGCAAAAACCACTACAATATTGTAAAGAAAATAGCCTCCAAATAAAATAAATTAATTGATTTAAAAAAAGAAAGAAAGCTTTCCTCAGTGATCAATGCAAAGGAATAGAGGAAAACAATAGAATGGGAAAGACTAAAGATCTCTTCAAGAAAATTAGAGTTACCAAGGGAACATTTCATGCAAAGATGAGCTCAATAAAGGACAGAAAAGGTATGGACCTAACAGAAGCAGAAGATATTAAAAAGAGATGGCAAGAATACACAGAAGAACTATACAAAAAAGATCTTCATGATCTAGATAACCATAATGGTGTGATCACTCACCTAGAAGCAGATATACTGGAATGAGAAGTCAAGTAGGCCTTAGGAAGCATCACTATGAACAAAGCTAGTAGAGGTGATAGAATTCCAGTTGAGCTGTTTCAAATCCTAAAAGATGATGCTGTGAAAGTGCTGCACTCAATATGCCAGCAAATTTGGAAAACTCAGCAGTGGCCACAAGACTGGAAAAGTCAGTTTTAATTCCAATCCAAAGAAAGGCAATGCCAAAGAATGCTCAAACAACTGCACAATTGCACTTATCTCACACACTATCAAAGTAATGCGCAAATTCTCCAAGCCAGGCTTCTACAGTACGTGAACTGTGAACTTGCAGATGTTCAAGCTGGATTTAGAAAAGGCAGAGGAACCAAAGATCAAATTGCCACCATCTGCTGGATCATCAAAAAAGCAAGAGAGTTCCAGAAAAATATCTACTTTTGCTTTATTGACTATGCCAAAGACTTTGACTGTGTGGATTGAACAAACTGTGGAAAATTCTTCAAGAGATGAGAATACCAAACCGCTTGACCTGGCTCCTCAGAAATCTGTATGCAGGTCAAGAAGCAACAGTTAGAACTGGACATGGAACAACAGACTGGTTCCAAATAGGAAAAGGAGTACGTCAAGGCTGTATATTGTCACCATACTTATTTAACTTATATGCAGAGTACATCATGACAAGCGCTGGGCTGGAAGAAGCACAAGCTGGAATCAAGATTGCTAGGAGAGATATAAATAACCTCAGATATGCAGATGACATCACCCTTATGGCAGAAAGTGAAGAAGAACTAAAGATTCTCTTGATGAAAGTAAAAAAGGAGAGTGAAAAATTTGGCTTAAATCTTAACGTTCAGAAAACTAAGATCCTGGCATCCGGTCCCATCACTTCATGACAAATAGGTGGGGAAACAATGGAAACAGTGACAAACTTTATTTTCTTGGGCTCCAAAACAACTGCAGATGTGACTGCAGCCATGAAATTAAAAGACGCTTGCTCCTTGAAAGAAAAGTTATGACCAACCTAGACAGCATATTAAAGAGCAGAGACATCACTTTGCCAACAAAGGTCTGTCTGGTCAAAACTATGGTTTTTCCAGTAGTCATGTATGGATGTGAGAGTTGGACTATAAAGAAAATTGAGTGCTGAAAAATTGATGCTTTCTAACTGTGGTGTTGGAGAAGACTCTTGAGAGTCCCTTGGACTACAAGAAGATCGAACCAGTCCATCCTAAAGGAAATCAATCCTGAATATTCATTGGAAGGACTGATGCTGAAGCTGAATCTCCAATACTTTGACCACCTGATGCGAATAACTGACTCATTGGAAAAGACCCTGATGCTGGGAAAGATTGAAGGCAGGAAGAGAAAGGGACGACTGAGAATGAGATGGTTGGATGGCATCACTGACTCAATGGAGATGAGTTTGAGTAAACTCCCGAAGTTGGTAATGGACAGGGAATCCTGGTGAGCTGCAGTCCACATGGTCGCAAATTGTTGGACATGACTGAGAGACTGAACTGAACTGAACTCAACTAAGTAGGGTAAGTATAATCTCTTAAATTTTGGGTCAATTTTGCTGATATAAGTATTAAGCTGTCCCCCTTTCACTCTCCAAAGTGTCCCTGTTTGAATAATAGAGGAGATGTCCATCCTATGGTGAAGAATTTTTCACCTTCAGTACTTATCTGTTATCTGTTACATACTGCTGCTACTGCTGCTAAGTCGCTTCAGTCGTGTCCAACTCTGTGCGACCCCATAGAGAGCAGCCCACCAGGCTCCGCTGTCCCTGGGATTCTCCAGGCAAGAACACTGGAGTGGGTTGCCATTTCCTTCTCCAGTGCATTAAAGTGAAAAGTGAAAGTGAAGTCGCTCAGTCGTGTCCGACTCTTAGCGACCCCATGGGCTGCAGCCACCAGGCTCCTCCCTCCATGGGAGTTTCCAGGCAAGAATACTGGAGTGGGGTACCATTGCCTTCTCCAATCTGTTACATGGAGGTATTCAGTTAGAGTTTGTCAATGAGTTTGAATTGAATTTTATCATTTAATGGCAGGAAAAACTGTTAGGGGCTTGGCAGAAATCATTGGGTATTTATAGGTATTATTATGTGTATCTACTATTTATAGGTCTTAATGTTCAAAGACAGCCGGAGTAGGATCCCGTGAAGCCATTAATTACTCTGAAGAAGGCAGAGATAACTTGAATCAGACTTGAGGAATTGGCTCGTATCCTAGTCCAATGATTTCTAATGGTTGACTCAGAAACATCCACAGGACAGTAAATACCCTTGAAGATACTCTTACTGTTTCATGGCAAAAAAGTAAAAATAAGGTGCAAGTAGTGAGTTAAAATTAAATGCATTTATTAGATTGATCTTCATTTTAGGGTTATATCCAGTGTTAGACTATTGTTTGCATGTTAGATTTTCTTTTTCTGAATCAATGGTAATTAAAAAGAACTTTCCTTATCAAAATAGGAAGTTGGCATGCCTCAAGTCTGGCAAACATTGACTAAGCAAACGGGCTGTGGATGGAAGGGGCTATCTGGACTCACAAGATAAGAATAATTAAAGGGCTCACACCTGCCAGTGGTGGGAAGACTCATGACTATCCATTCTAGAAAATGAGATGGATAATATCTTTTTTTTCCACCACTTTATCCTCAGGAGTTACACAGCCTCATATGCATTAAGTGTTCAATGATTTTTTATTTAAATAAATCCAAAAGGTCCATGAATAAATCACTTGCTGAAAACATCTGAAGTGACCCAACCTGGTAAACAGACAAGTTAGTTATGCCCTGCTGGTTATTTCCATGACTAGGAATCAATGACTCCATCAGTTGCTGCTTCTTTAGTTAAAGTTTTAGCTAAAGATTCAATGTTTTTGTGTGTGGACTATTATAATGGTTTCCTTTTTTTCATTTTTGAAATAAATAATTGTTAAAATACATTAAGATTTAACATCTTAGCCATTTTAAAATGTGCAGTTCAATGGATTCCAAATATATTCACACTGTTGTCCTCTCATCACTCCTGTCCATCCACAGAACACTTTTTATCTTGAAACTTTATATCAACTAGACAATAATTTTCCCCATTCCCTCCTTTCCCAGCCCTGGTGACCATTGTTCTACTTTCTGTCTCTGTGAACTGACTACTCTAAGTACTAGATGTAAGTGGAATCATACAGTATTTGCCCTTTGTGTCTGATGTATTTCACTTAGTGTATTGTTCTAAAAGTTCTCATGCTGTAGCATGTTTCAGAAGTTCCTTCTTTTTTAAGGCTGAATTATATATATATATCACATTTTGTTTACCCACTCATCTGTTGATAGGTAAGTTGAATTGCTTCCATCTTTTAGTTACTGCAAGTAATGCTGGCATGAACACGACTTTACAAATATCTCATTGAGCACCTAGCCTATTCTTTTGGGTATATACCCTAAAGTAGAATTACTGGATTATATGGTAATTTTCTTTGTAAGGTTTTGAAGAATCACCCTACTGTTTTCCATAGTAGCTGCATGGGTTTTACATTTCCATCAATAGTGCACAATGGTTACAATTTCTATACATGCTTGCTAATAATTGTCATTTTCTGGATTTCTGGTAGTAGCCATCAAAATGCATATGATGTCATGGCCTCTGTCTCCAGGACTTTTCTCTAGAGGGTTTTTTCTTACCTGTAAATCTGACTAAGTCAAATCTATTGATGACTCTCCAATTTCTTTTGTTTTAAATTCTAAGCTTCTTAACATGCTAACCTCTCAGGTCTAATTTCTATCCACCCTATAATCTAGTCATAATGACATATTTGCTCTTCTGTATACTTATTGTCTGGAGAAGGCAATGGCACCCCACTCCAGTACTCTTGCCTGGAAAATCCCATGGACGGAGGAGCCTGGTAGGCTGCAGTCAATGGTGTTGTGAAGAGTCGGATACGACTGAGCAACTTCACTTTCACTTTTCACTTTCATGCATTGGAGAAGGAAATGGCAACACACTCCAGTGTTCTTGCCTGGAGAATCCCAGGGATGGGGGAGCCTGGTGGGCTGAAGTCCATGGGATTGTGAAAAGTCGGAAACGACTGAAGCGATTTAGCAGCAGCAGCAGCATACTTATTGTCCGCTTTCAAGTCCCCATGACATTTTACTAGTGATTTCTGCAGCATGTAGTGCTTTAATTCCATGGTTCCCAAATTTGGTTTCTTATCTTTGTGCCTTTTCCCTAATTAAGAATTCCATGTGTACTGTTACTTTCCTAAGACTTTTAAATTTGCACACATTTTAAACAGTTCACTTTAAAAACTTTAGCCTTATTCTAAACAACAAAAAAAAAATCATGAAATATTGGGTTTAATAAGTTGATCATATTAATTCTTAACATATCTTAACACATATACTACTATTAAATTTTTAAAAAGTCTGTCTACATATCACCAAAAATTCATCTTGAATACCACCAGTGATGTGTGTACCACACTTTGTGAAAGACTTTGCTAACCCACCTTCCCCAGTCCATTGAATCATCTCTGACTCATCCTTAGGATGAGCTCATGCATTACTGTATGTCATGTAGGGAGTCATGGTGCCGGCTCTGGAGGTAGATGAGAGGGTTCAATTTCTGACCTCCTACTCACTAATTATGTGACCTTGGACATGTTATTGAATATCCAGTTAAGCTCCCGTTTCCTCTTTTGCAAAAAAGGGTAATAATAATTCCTACCTGAAGAGTTTTGAGATATTATTAGGATAATGCATGAAGAATTCAGCATTTTTTGGCTCTTCTAGATCTCCTTTTGTGCTCCATATCATTAAAAGATGATCAACATTCTTTTAAGACTTTTTGTTTTGTATTGGAGTATCGCTGATTAACAGTGCTGTAATAGGGACTTTCCTGGTGGTCTAGTGGCTAAGAATCTGCCTGCCAATGCAAGGGATGTGGGGTCAATCCCTGGTCAGGGAAGATTCCACATGTCTCGGGGCGACTAAGCCCATATGTCACAATCACTGCGACCACGCTCTACAGTCCATGCTCCACAGCGAGAGAAGCCACCAAATGAGAAGCGCATGCACTGCAAATAGAGAAAGCCAGCATGCAGCAATGAAGACCCAGTTCAGCCATAAATAACTAAATCTTAAAAATTAAGCAGCTTAGGGCAGCAAGTGTTTAAAAAAAAAAACAACCAAAAACAATGCTGTAATAGGTGGACAGCGAACAAAGGCACTCAGCCATACATATACATGTATCCATTCTTCCCCAAACTCCCCTTCCATTGAGTCTCCCACATGACATTGAGCTAAGTTCCCTGAAAAAATGATCAACATTTGCTTCAGGACACTCATTCAAAGGTATTCCCCCCGCTCCACCACACACAAGCAAAGAAAGGTACAAAGTTATCCCATTAGGAAATTAATGAAAACAAAAGTAAAGTGGAATCTATCCAGACTATGCTTTCATGATTAGTCTAGTACAAGTCAAGTAATTGCAATCTTTTGACCCTAAGTTTTCTGGGTCCCTAAATTATAATATTTTATATGGGATGTCTAGTTGGCCTCGATGTTTTTCCCTACCTGTTTCAGTCAACATCTGCAGGATTTTAATGTAACTCAAAGTGGGATAGAGGCAAAGGGGTGTTTTCAATAGCTGCTTCTTCCTCTATAATCTCACTGGTGTCAAAGTAAACCACAAAAGACAGAACATTTATTTTAGTTTCATGTCCAGAACACAATAACAGCTGTAGAAATTGGTTCCATTTCTCAGTCGCATTCCTTTCTAAGGCTCTTCTGTCCTGGTGAGATTTTTCTCTGTTATGTTCTCTAGATCCTGAAGCCTTCCTGTGTACTTGGGACTGTCCATTTCTTTACTTTTTTGTCGGCAGAAATGCAAGTTTTTCATTTACCTTTTCTGTGAAAATCCCTTGTGCGCAGAAACTCAAGGAAGAGGAGAAAAAAAGTATAGGAGGAAAAAGGGGGAGAAAAAAAGAAAACCAACTAAGAGATGCCTGAAAGCCTGTACTTCTGAAACTGACATTTAACTGAAGAACTGGCTTTCTTGTTATATGCAAATAGCTTTGTCTGTATTTCTTAGATAGTAAGTCTCTGGAGCAGAAACCATACCTCTGCCTTCCCTGGTATTGTGCCAGGTACAGTGTGAGCATTCTATAAACAGGAATACCGTATTTTCAACTTCAAATCTGAGGATTTTCTTTGCAATATAAGAGAGACTCAATAAGAAAAATGCCAGTTTTTCTTTCTACCAGATCTGTTTCAGTCATAAGCATAGAGTAAAAAGAGAGATTTACTAAGTAATTATTCCATATCAATAAAAGAAAGATGGACATAGTTTTCTTTTGAAATGTTTTTTGTCTTAAGCTATTAAAAACATAAAGATTGTTCTTTAGTAACTGTTAGCATATTTATGCATCCAAGACTTTTATCTTATAACCTTATGAACTTCTAGCATTTAACCCATGTGAACTTGGCATTTAAGATGGAGTAGGTGGTATAGTAGTGATACTTTGAAACTTCAGGGATAGTTACTACTTTTCAGTTGTCTACTTTCAAGTTCTTATGATCCTTTCAGAGACAGACCTTTTAATCTTCAAACAATATTTTATATTTAAAAAACTATTTAAGCTGTTTGTCAGTAATGCTCATTAAATGGAAGGTCATATCATTTGGCAGAAAATATGAAGAATAGATTATACATGCATGTTTACTGAAATATTTAAATTATATTCTTAAAGAAGGGTGGGAGTTTAGTTTGGTAAATTAATTCTTAGCGCTCTTAGCTAAAATTAATTAATTCTACCAAAAGTTCTGGTGTATCAGAAGAAACTTTTGTTTTCATGTTGTCATTGCAAAATGTTTTAACAATTTTTATTTAAAACAATTAACCTTTCTTGAGCAGCAGAAGAGATTTAATTGTATATTTCCACAAGAACCATAATCCAATTTCATAAAATAAAATTAAATAAAGCAAATAATTTGGGACTTCCTTGGTGGCCCAGTGGTTAGGACTTGGTGTTTTCCCAACCATAGCCCTGGGTTCAATCCCTGATTTGGGAACTAATTAAGATCCTGTAAGCTATGTAGTGGTACACCCCTTCCCACCGCCCCAACCCCCCACACAAAAAAGAAAAGTAAATAGGTTGACTTTTAGAGTACCTGCAAAAGAAGGCATCTTCAGCAATGAATATGTGAACGATGTGGTGGGATGTGGGGTACCATTACATTGGGAAATGCCAACTGCCAAAGATTTCTGATTATTAACCTGAATGAAAAAGAGTAAAATATAATGTATACATAATTTTTATGGGAAGAGCAACGTTGCTTTAAGTATGATTTTATTCCTTGCTGGCATGTTTCTTCCTCTTTTAAATAATAAATGTACCAATCTGAATCCTTTAACAATGGCTTACTGTACAGTTCAATTCAGTCGCTCAGTCGTGTCTGACTCTTTTTGACCCCATGGACTGCAGCGTGCCAGGTTTCCTTGTCCATCACCAACTCCCGAAGCCTGCTCAGACTCATGTCCATAGAGTTGGTATTGCCATCCAACCATCTCAAACTCTGTCGTCCCCTTTTCCTCCTGCCTTCAATCTTTCCCAGCATCAGGGTCTTTTCAAATATTTTCCGCATCAAGTGGCCAAAGTATTGGAATTTCAGCCTCAGCATCAGTCTTTCCAATGAATATTCAGGACTGATTTTCTTTAAGATTGACAGGTTTGATCTCCTTTCAGTCCAAGGGACTCTCAAGAGCTTTGTCCAACACCACAGCTTAAAAGCATCAATTCTTTGGCACTCAGCTTTCCTTATAGTCCAACTCCTACATCCATACATGACTACTGGAAATACCATAGCTTTGACCAGACAGACCTTTGATGGCAAAGTATTGTCTCTGATTTGGCTTACTGTACAGAGAACTGAAAATGTATGTTGGGAGAAGTTTGGTTATTTTGAAACACACTCAGGATCTGGGTCAGTTTTTAGCCCAAACTTGGATAAAACCAGGATGTGGGCTGCATACAGCAGATACAGGCTGTAGTTGAAATTTGATGGTAGCAAAGATTAAAAAAAAACCTTTCTAGAGTGTTTCTGTAAGATTGATAGAGATTATAGATTAGTAGCTACCAACAGTGGCTGAGGAATAAATAATCAAAACTGTTAGAGAATCAGTGGTTAGTGACACAGGGAAGTCCTGGATTAATGGGCCAGAGAATGGCTCAATTCAGAAGCATGTCAAGGTCTTGAATGAGTAATTGACAGGGATCTCTAACTCAGTGGCAGAGCATTGCTGCACTGAGCAGGTATTTCCCCACAAATTTGCAAACACACTGTCCTACTATTCTAGGACAATGGAGTTTATTTCAAGTGGATGTCAAAACCAAGCTATTCTCTCTTGGAAGGAAAGGCAGGAGAACCTTGTTGTGAGGACTGGTTTGACCCAAACTTTTAAAATATTAGAATATTGCAAGTATTAATTATTCAATGTGAAAAATCATTTTCACATTACACACTGTTTATAAAATATAGTGGCTTTAAAATCAGCTATAGGACTTCCCTGGTGGTCCAGCAGTTAAGAGTCCTCCTGCCAATGCAGGGAAGTGGGTTCGATCCCCGGTCTGGGAAGATTCCATGTGCTGTGGGATACACCTGTAGCTTAGTTGCCTCACAACAACTGTGCCACAGCTCCTGAAGGCAACGAGCCTAGAGTCTGTTGTCCGTGACCGGAGAAGCCACCACAGTGAGAAGCTATGTACCTTAACGAGGAGTAGCCCCCACTCACGCCACTAGAGAAAGCCCACAGGCAGCAATGAATACCCAGCACTACCAAAAATAAATACATAAATAAGTTAATTTAAAAAATCAGCTCTAAAGCTTGTCTTCCTCTCTCTCTAGCTACACAGTGGAGAAAGGAAAGTACCAGCTCCTTGCTGTTTTTTGGCGTGGAGAGTGATCTGAGTGGTGATGATGGATTATTTTAGATTATCAACTGAAGGGTATTCTCACAGGCAAAGGGAGAGGGCTGTCAATTTTATTTCAGCTTTTTCTTCCAAGTCATTTTGTAAGATTAGATCTCTCACAGCTGAATGACAGAATTAATGACACTGTATAATAATGTTTGGATATAATAAATGATGCCAAATGAAATTTCTGTCATCCAGTCTGGTAGATTTGAGGCTGACCATTATTCTCTAGTGAAAACATGAAAAGTGCAAATAGAGTCTTAATGAACTGACTTGCTCAGAAGTAATAAAAGCTTGGCTAAAGCTTAGCTTCCACCTCAGAGTCAATAATATGTTAACTGAGTCAGAGTGTGAAGCAAAACAGAACTTCTGAGTTCTCTCCTGGCTTGGTTACCTGTTTGAGAGCAGCAGGGAGATTAATGGCACTGAGTAACACTGATAGACGGAGAAGGCAATGGCACCCCACTCCAGTACTCTTGCCTGGAAAATCCCATGGACAGAGGAGCCTGGTAGGCTGCAGTCCATGGGGTCACGAAGAGTCGGACATGACTGAGCAACTTCACTTTCACTTTTCACTTTCATGCATTGGAGAAGGAAATGGCAACCCACTCCAGTGTTGGGTTGACTCCAGGGACTCCAGGGACGGGGGAGCCTTGGGGGTTGCTGTCTATGGGGTAGCACAGAGTTGGACACGACTGAAGTGACAGCAGTAGCAACAGCAACACTGACAGAACCTCTACTATGTGGAGTATACAAAAGTGGACACAAAGAGAAATCAGGTGCAGTACCTTTGTCAAATAATTTACCATCTTCGGGGAAGGGAAAAAACCTAAATACAAATGACTAGTAATAAGGAAGAATGTGATGATTAATGAAGAACTTTTAGGAAGAGACTGGGAGACGTGGAGGTCATTACAATGCTGGAAACGACATAAAAGAAAATACACCGTGAAGATTTGTGGTTGCTATTCCTTATAAATTATTTACCAAGTATATAATGTTGGTGTGGAAAATCTGTAGGTTTCTTGTGTTTACCCTCTCTCTTCAATCTAACCCCAGAATAGAGGGATGAGAATTTAATTGGTTAAATTTCAGAGATTATTTGGGAAATATTTGCCAGAGGGTAGGGGCATTGCATGTTGATAATATATATATATATATGTCTTATATTTTCTCCTTTTTGCCTAATACAGTTGAAGTGATAAACTGATCCAAGCTATACTGTCAGAAAAATCCTGATAACATTTCATCATATATTCCTTTTTTTTTTTTTTTTAAGCCAAAAAACTTTGACCAGCCATGCAGAGGTAATTGCATTCCTTATTTCTCTGGTTTTTTAGCCAGGTCTGACTTAAAACTATGGCAAAAATCTGTCTAGCTGAACTTGGAGTAAACCCTTGGAGCAAATTCCTTTTGTTCTATCTATTCCAGGATTTTGGAATGTGTGTTGGATATGGCTTTCTGTGTACTGCAGTAATAAGATCCTTAGTTGGGTCTGGGGATGGTGGGAAAACAGACACTGCATCTTTTAAAATGACCGGTATGGTTTTCTCTGGTTGGGTGAAGACATACGGTGGAGACCTATGTTTGAAAACAATGTGCTTCATAGCAAGATAGTTTTTATGTTGGGTGATGCACCTAATGTGGGGACCTCAAACTGTAAAGAGAGCTGTGTAGAGCTAGAAGAACAAGAAGCTGCACTTTGCAAGGCTGTGCATCTAAAAATTTATTTTTTTTTTTGCCACAGGGCATGAATTGTGGACTCTTAGTTACCAGACTAGGGTTTGAACTCAGGCCCTCACAGTGAAAGTACCAACTTTCAGTGAAGGCTCCACAGTGAAAGCACCAAGTCCTAAACACTGAACTGCCAGGTAATTCCCCACGGCTGTGCAATTCTAAGGGATGTTAAAAGCTCTTAAAGTATAAAGCACTATACAGTTGTCTGTTATAAAGCTGGAGTAGTTTGCCATTTCCTCCTCCAGAGGATCTTTCCAATTCAAGAACTGAACCCACATCTGGTGTCTCCTGCATTGGCAGGCAGATGTTTTACCACCAAGCCATTTGGGAAACATGGTAACAAATATGCTATATCAGCAGTAAAAAATCTTTATCTTAATTTTATTATAATACTTCTTAGAAATATTAGTAAGGTTTTGATTGTATAAAAGTGGTTATATTATTATGCCAAAAGTACTTAGGAATAGAGGGCTTCCCAGATGGGTCTCAGCGGTAAAGAATCCTGTTCATGCAGGCAACACAGGTTTGATCCCTGGGTTGGGACGATACACTGGAGAAGGAATGTTAACCCATGAAATGTTAACCCATTCCAGTATTCTTGCCTGGAGAGTCCCATGAACAGCGGAGCCTGGTGGGCTACAATCCA